>NC_073725.1:86499680-88899680 GCF_023634155.1 Falco peregrinus | reverse complement strand
CCTGTAAGTATTCGGGGAGTGGAGTCCCGCCCTGAGCCAATGCTCCTGTCCCTTGCCCTTCCACTCAGCTTCGCAGTGGCCAGTATTGCACAGCCAGTTCTGCACGCAGCCACAGTGAGCTGTGCTGGGTGTTGAGACACTGCAAATGCCTTGTCGTTACTCATTATGTTCTTGCTGGCCATGATTCCTCCAGCCCCCACAGCCAGAACTCCAGGAGAGGGCATGGCTACCCTTCCAGGAGCCACCTGGAGTATCCCCTTAAAGCCCCAGCTGAAGATGTGTCTTCAGAGCTTTGCAGGCTGCTGACAAAGTGCCAGGACATGGGTTCACTTCATGGCACTGACAGGAGGGAGAAGGGGGGGGTTGAATCTCTGTTGTGTTATTGTGCCCAGAGCTCCCTGCTTTGGGACCCTGACCACCGCCCAGCCGGGCTGGCAGCCCACCACTGGGTAGCCAGTGCAAAGTGGCAGATCAAGGGAGGGGACAGACTTTCAGCCCTTCCCTATGAGATGCCCGAGCAGAGCGTCTGTGTGCCTTGGCGGGCTGGGCCCGCTGCTGTAGAAGGAAGAGCTTGTAACTGGCCTGGGCGCGCTGCTCGGGTGTCAGCACTGGAGCTCAGCCCACCTGGGTGCCATCCTGCTTACCGCAGAGCCAGCAGTGGCACGGCTCAGCAGTGGCATCCCTTGGCCTTGGCAGGTCCAGCATGTTCGGGGAGAAGGTGGAGACTGTCATGATGCAGAAGCTGAACGACAAAGGCCAGGGCATGGCAGCTCCTCCCAGGGAAGTGAACAGATCGGCCAAGTCGACGTGGACAGGTACCAGCGCTGCAGGGCTGTGCCAGCATCGGGCAGGGAGGTGGGGGTGCGTGGGAAGAGCATACAGCAGCACTTGGGAGGGGCAGGCAGGTAGATGGAGAAGGAGCTTTAGGAAAGGCTGCTCCGCCGCTTGGGACATATTTGCTCTTTCCTGCCGGCTTCTCTTGGAGCCTGAATCTCAGTAAGCCCTGGGCCACCAGTTGTTCTGTGACAGTGGTGTGTGTGACTGTGCACCCTGGGAAAGCTCTGCTCACTGCTTCCCCAGTTCCTGTGCTCTCTGCACCCCTCTGCGGCCGCCAGTCCCTTCATCCATCCAGCATGAGAGCGCAAGAGTCTCTGGTAAATAACCAGAGGGGGAAGGCAGGCAAATACCAGGGAAAGTTCAAATGGACAAACAAAGCAAAGAAGAGAAGAGATGCTTCCTACTGGGTCATGCAACATGACAGCTGGCCAGCTGGGCTGGCACAAGGCAGGGAGCAAGCTGTCAGGCCTGCAAGGTCTGGGTGGTCAGAAGTGCCTGGGTGCCCGGTGGAGATGGTCAGCATCAGTTCTCTTACCATGAGCTCTTGGCTTCCTAAGGCGTAGCCTCCCTGGGCCAGGCTGCAGCATGGAGAATTGGACGCAGCAGCAGTACTCTTGGGTCTGTTGAAGTCCATCACTTCATCTTGATTGATGAATGGTTGTATTATCTTCATCCAGACATTGATTTGCATGGGTGGGTGAAGGAAGCTGTGCTGAGAGAGCCCCAGGGCAGGGTGGCTTGGCAGTCTGAAGGCAGCCAGAGCAACAAATCTGCGTGGTTTTCATGGGTTTGACAGCAGCTCCTCCAGCCAGGCTGGGCATACCCAATGTCCTGGAGCTCTGAAAGAAAGTAGGGAACCCATCCCACTACCCACACCAGGATCCCATCTCTTCAGGCCCACCCTGTTGTCTGCAGATGGGAGGCTGCTCTTCTGAGGCTGGATGTGTTGCAGTGTGCTGTCTGCATTGCTACTTAGTGGGAAATGTTTGGGATAACTCACCTCCAAACTCACCTAGGACTGGTGGTGAGCTCTCTGCTGGGATGAGTGGTGTGCTCAGCCCTTCCTGTACCTGTTGGGACCCTTAATGCTTATGCTTGTTTTCCCTCCTCCTTCCAGTTGCAGATCAAACATTCAGAAAGCGCCTGCTGCCACCCTGGTGCTCCTACCTGGCTCATGGTATCAGTCTCCTCCTCTTTGCCACCTCCACGGGGGTCTCTGTGTGGATCGGGGTGGGCTTTTCCTCCAGCGTAGCCCTCATGTGGCTCATCTCAGGGATATTCAGCTTTCTGGCATCCTTCTTGGTCTGGGAGCCCCTGAAGGTAAGAGTAACATGAGTTCACAAGCACATATCTGTACATGTGTATATATTAGCTGTAATTAACATCTTGTCCAGACACTAATCAAGTCATACTGAATGCTGCATGGATTGAATACTCCCTCCCGTTGCTGTATCCCTGCAGGAGGGGAAGGGTGTGCACACCAGCAGCAGCAGGAGAAGCAGAGCTGGTGGCAGTTTGTTTTAAAGGTTGCCTAGCTGCTCCAAGAGAGTGCTCAGCAGCTGAGCCGTGCTCGCTGTCTGTGCTGAAATGCCCGTGGGAGCTGCTGGCCACGGCGGTTCTGGTGGCACAGCTCTCTGCAGGCTCGTGACACTGCTTCTCTCCCCAGGTTCTGCTGGAAGCCCTCTATTTCTCACTGGTTGCCAAGCGCTTGCACCCAGAGGAAGATGATACCTTGGTGGAGCATCCATTTGTTGAGCATGTTTCCGAGAAGATCAGCAAAGTCCGACCACCACAGGGGTTTGCCCTTTTCCAGGCCAAGGAGGAGGCCAGGAAGGTCAAACTGCTACACAGGATGCTGAAGGTAAGACATCTCCTGATGCCTGTGGTGCCTAGGGCAGAGGCAGAGTGCTAGCTGTGGAAGCTGAGATACATCCTTGTGTGGGTTCTCCCAGTCCAGCTGTGGTCGATCTCCTGAGCTAGTAGATGCATGTCTCCCATTTCTGCCTCAGTTTCCCCATCTGTAAAAGACTGGCAGTGACATTCATCTTCTCTGTGAAACTCTTGAGATCTGAGGTAACTGGAAGGCACAACCATAAGGGGGTTGATTTGGAGTGGCTGGTGTGTTTGACTCCTTAACTCGGGTGTTTGAGGTTAGAGCAAGGTTTGCAGTGTGGAGTAGACACAACTTGCACAAAAAAAATCACTGGTGGAGTCTTGCGAAACACAGAACTCCCTGTGTAGGAGCAGAAGTTTCAATCTCTCTGTAGCTCATTCAAGACTAATCCTCCACACTTGTGCTGGGAATACACAGCTGCTTTAACAGAGTCAAGTTATTTTTAACTGAGCGATTTCCCTTTAAAGGATGGAAACCCCCGTAACTATCCTATAAGCTGAGCTGCCAGCATATAGGAGCTCGTGCAGGGAGGTTGTGCGATGTGTATCAACTGAAATGTGGTGCCGGGCTGGCTGCTTTCAACAAAGAGTATTGTTACGAGCCTGTGGTCTGGGTTTCATTTTAAGCTGCTTCCCATATGGAAAAAGAAAGAACAGCATGCTGCGGGTCCTGATCCTGCTGCATGGCAGGCAGCAGGCAGTGGAAAGCACCGGTTTGCTGCAGGATTGGGAACCAGCCTGTGTTGGGTGCAAACCACCCCGTGCTTGGGTGCAATCCCTTTCCACTCTCTGCCAGAATTTCCTCATCTACATGATGTTCTTGCTGGTGATCCTGCTCACCAACTACGGAGACGCCTCCCGCAACAGCAGGGCCTACCTTCTGCAGAGCTCCATCAAGCAGCAGTTGGGCAGCAACGAATTCCTCCTCATCAAGAGGTAAGTGTGAGGGGTTGGGGAGGAACAGGGTGTTGCTTTATACCAGAGAAGCTGTGCAGGGCTGCAGCGAGGAGTCGGGGAGCAGGCTGGGATTGGCTGCTGGGCTCAGGCTCCACAGTCGCTCCTTTAAGAGGTTCTGGACTCTATGGGGAGCACTGGTGCCTCCATGGAGCTGGGCACTCACACGAGCATGGCAGAGCAGTGAGCAGGTCTGGTTTTGTCCCTGTGATTCCGCTTCTCTCCTGGAGAACAGAGGGACCTGTTAGGGGTTGAGAGCTTTAATTTCTTTGACTTTCGAGTATTTCCTCAGTGGGGAAGGGACTGTGTGAATTATAGATGTTCATCTTTCTGTATCTGGTGAAAAGGACACAAGTTTGCTCTGGCTCCAAAATTTACAACTATAGGGTTTAGCCACAAAACAACATCACGAGAACCAAAAATAACATCTCATATAAATACAGAGTCCTTCCCTTCCTTGCTCTGCACATACAGTTTAACTAGATTAAATTTTCCCAGCTGAGTTTCCACACTGCTGCAAGCTCCACCAGTCCAGACTGACACTGGAACAGCTGCTGGGGATTAACAGCATCTTTGTACCCATCTCACCACAGACCCCTGGATTCTTCTGTGCAAACAGACATGGCTTGTCCGTGTCATGCAAAGTCACAGAAACTTTCATTCACCGCTGTATGAGTCAGGACTGAGTCCAGCAAACTCAGTGGAGTTTCTGGGGTGAAAGTGGTGTCAAGGGGGAAAGCAGAGCAGAGTCTGGTCCTACATATAATCTTTTTCCACTGCGCTGCCACAGACCCTCTGGTCTGATCCTCCTCCAGGTGCCAAGTGGATTCAGTCACCTTTAGGTCTTGCATGTCAAATAAATGTTTTCCTGACCACAGCCCAGCTCTTGGGATGGATGGAAGTGCTGCCCCTCCTGCCAGCCAGGCACCCGGCAGGAGAGCAGCTCTCCAGAACTCAGCCCCCCCTCCAGATGAAACACTGCTGGTTGTGGGTGAGACGTGCAGAGGCTGCTGTAGCAGAGTTGCACCAGCAGCTCTGCCTCTCACACCTTTTCCCCATTGCAGGTCAGATCAGTTCTGGGTCTGGATGTCGCAGGTCTTCCTCCCTTACCTCTACAACAACCAGTCAGGCCAGGAGAGCTACAGCACCACACTGGGAGCAGCCCGGCTGCGCCAGCTCCGGCTGCAGGAAGGTAGGTGGGCGAGGGCCCGTGGCTCTGCTGTCACAGGGTGAGAGGTGACAGTCCTGGAGGGTTGAAATGGCCAGGTCTGGGCATAACTGGGGCTGAGCGAAGCAAGGCTAGAGGTTATGGAGGCAGGTTTTTATTTGCAGCACGTGTATTAGTGGTGCCTCTGGTTCTGCTTCTGCGGAGATGAACTGGGGCAATCGGTCATGGAGATTTACACTTAGGGGTTGACTTGATTGCTGGAGGTGTGACTGAGGCTGGGGAGATGGAGGGGGTTTGGGAAGAAGGGAGATGCTAAGTGTGAAAGCTCAGCTGTGTGCCCCAGCACTATTTGGGTTGTGTTGGGCTCCCCACGGGTTGACAGTGTGGGTCTTGTTGCAGCTGAGTGCCAGCACAGTGCCCGGGACATCCTCCATAGCATGGGCCCAGCTGCCAGGAGCAACTGCACCAACTCGCACAGCTTTTCTACTGCTGACTATGCAGCTGGCTGGGAAAGGGCGGCCGTGAATGTGTCAGCTGCGTGGTCCTACTCACCACCTGACCTGACGGGGTAAGTTGCTGCCCAGCCTGCACCTGCACCCCCTGCTCCATCTGCCAGAGACATTGCATCTTTACAGTTGATTTGGTGCCCAGGGTGGTCCCCAGGCCTCGCCTCATGAGGCCAACTGCAGTCCCTGAGCCTGCAAAGTGCAAAAGAACAGAAATGCCAAACGCCTTCCTTCCCTGGACATGTCCACACTGGCAGTGTGAGTGATGGGAGGCACGTAGCTGCTGCTCACCCAGCTTCCCTAGAGATGTGTGTCACCTTGAGCTGTCTGAGCGGCAGTGTAGTGCTGTCCTCAGGGGCCCAGGGGCAGAGGGCTCAACTCCCCAGCTTCAAGGGCAGAGACGAGCTGCAGGACAAGGTAACCCAGCTGGCCACAGAGGCCGTAGAGCAGCACCGGCTTTCTGTTAAAGTGGGATGTGGGAGGTTGGCCTTTACCATCATACTGGATATTAAATCACCGCTGGTTTCTGCTCTGGTTTGTTTGTGGATGTGTCTTCATTGAAGTCTGGGGCTGTTCTGAGGTTGGGAACACTTGGGATGGATCAATGTGCTTCTGTAATTTGTCTTGTGAAACAAACAATGAGGCAGCTGTCACCCTTGGATGAGCAGCATAGGGGCTGGGGTCTGCACCTGCACCCTCGCTCCTGGCCTGCTGGGTAGGAGAGCATACCGTGGTTGATCTGTCCTTCAGCTCTCACCTCGTGGCTCCTCTTCCTCTGCAGGGTCTGGTACTGGGGTTACATCTCTTTCTACGATAGCAGCGGTTACGTCCAGGAGCTGGGGGCTTCGCTAGAGGAAAGCAGGGCTCAGCTGAATTTCCTTCAGCAGCACACTTGGATCGACAACATGTAAGTGTGGCGAGGGTGAAGGAATTGTTCTGCTGTCACCCAGGTTTTTAGGGGATGCTGCTGGAGTGTCACAGGGGCAGAGGATCTGTGATCTTACAAAACAGTGGCACTGAAGCCCAGAGCTGGTGTTGTCCCAGTGCCCTGAGCTGCTCTTCTTCCCTTCGCAGGAGTCGGGCAGTCTTTGTGGAGCTGATGCAGTATAACCCTAGCGTGGACCTGCATGCTGCCATCACCCTCCAGCTGGAGTTCCTGGGGGCCGGCCAGGCCATCGCCACGGTCACCATCAGCCCCTTCCCACTGCTGCGGCTCAGCAGGGGTGTCACGCTGCAGCTTCTCATGATGGTCAGTGTGTTACTTCCCCTCTGTGCTCCTCTTCCCTCTTGGTCGCTACACAGTGGGCTCTGGGGACTCATTGCCTGGGCTCCCGGAAGGGCAGCGTTAGTCACTGTGGGCTAAAGCTCCCCTGCCTGGGGCCACTTGTCTCCACACCTGTCACCGCTCTGCTTCCAGGCCTGGATAGCAGACGGAAAACATCCCTGGCACCACCGAAGGGAAGGAGATTCCTCCTCTCTGGTGGCACTTGTTGGTCTTGTCTCAGCATTTTGCTTCCTTGGACTCATGCGTGTCGCTGTGGGATCTTGAGGCTTTTGTTCTGTCCTCGGCGGGGACAGCAGCCAGCTGAGCCATGTCCCCAGAGACCTTGCCTGGGCCACGGTTCAGTGTAAGCAGAGCCCTCTTCCCCTGCACACTGCCACCCTGCCCCCAGCGCACTGGACGTGGTTTGAGGAGCTTCACTGCTAGGGATGGAGGGAGCGAGGCACTGAGTGAGCGAGGAGGGCATGGAAGGGCTCGGGGGCGTGCTCCAGCTCTAGGCTGGCAGAACTCAGCCTAGTACATGGGAGTCTTGCCGTTCTGGGGTGCTGCAGGGTCCCCTGGTGCAACACAGCAGTCAAACGTCGCCCTCTTCTTCACTGGTAACCTCTCCGTTCTTCCCTCAGGTCTTCCTCATGATGTTTGTGGTCTACTTCGTGGTGTCTGAGTCGCTGTCCATCAAGAAGGAAGGCAGAGCCTACTTCACCCTGTGGGGCAACTATGGCCAGTGGGTCTTCATCCTCCTCACCACGTGCACCGTGGTGGTGCACCTCAGCCAAGCCACCCTTGCCGACCAGCAGTGGCTCAAGTACCTCAACAACCGCAAGGGTTTCACCAACTTCTACCAGGTGGCCTTTCTCAACACCATCTTCAGCACTTTGGCTGCATCCCTCCTCTTCCTTCTGACTGTGCAGGTATGGAGAGGGCTGGGTGGGAGCAGCACCTGGGCAGGGACGTGTGCTTCCATCCTCCTGTGCTAGCTTGTCATCTGCGCATAGTCCTGTGGCAGGGGCAGCAAAAGGCCCTGAAGTAAAAGCAAATGCAAGACTGTGGTCCAGCTGTGCCAGGCACTAACAGAATGCAACGGGGCTGCTGCCACATCCAGACTGCTGCAGGACGGAGGTGGTGGGCAGCGATGCCACGTGCATCTCTGCTGTAGCACTTCAGGTCTCTAAAGCCTCTGGGCCCTCGGTTCCCTTGGGGAATTAATTCAGCCTAGTGTGGCTGATGGGGTGATTTTGTCTGCAAGGAGCCCACTGACTAGGATGTCCTCTGCTCTGCCAGAGTCTGCATTTCTCAGACTTGTAGAGATGTTTGAAAGACCCTTCCCTGAGCCAGAAGGATCTCACAGCAGCCTCTGTGATGGGCCCATGTTGTAACACCGTGTTCTCTCTTGCTCCTAGGCTGCCCAGCAGCTGCGTTTTGTCAGGCAGTGGTCTGTGTTTGGGAAAACCCTGCGGAAGTCGGCGAAGGAGCTGGCTGCTGCAGGGCTGGCCTTCGCCGTCCTCATCCTGGCCTACGCTCAGCTCGGCTTCCTGGTAACTACCTGCTGTCCCCGCCTCGTCTTGCAGGGGGCTGCCCGGGGTCGCGTGTCCCCTCATCCCTCAGCCTGCTGGGCCCTCTGGGAGCACCGGTGCCCAGCCTGCCCAGGCTGCTCGTCTCCACGGGCTTGGCGCCTTTGACCAGGGGCAGCGTCTTGGCTGTCCCCGCCGCAGCCGATTTGTGGGCCGCTCCTCAGGGCTTATCCTTGTAATGTGGGGTAGTGAGTACCGGTGGTCAGGGGAACATTCTGCCACTGATCCCTTCTCCCGACATCTCCAATGTCCCCTTTGCAGCTCTTCTCCTCCTCCTCGGAGTCCTTCCGCAGCGTTGGCAGCAGCCTCCTGCTGCTGTTTGCCATGCTGCGGGGCAGCGGGACCCTCCGCCCCTGCCTGCCCGAGTCCTCGGGCCTCTACTGCCTGTTCTGCACCAGCTACATCGTCCTGGAGGCGTGGATTGTGCTGAGGCTGTTCACCGTGGTGCTTATCTACAGCTACCGGGAAATGCACTTTGAGCTGTACCGCCCCGCCTTTGAGCCCCAGGACTACGAGATGGTGGAGCTCTTCATGCGCAGGCTGAAAATGTGGATGGGCTTCAGCAAAGCCAAGGAGGTGAGCACAGCCTGGGAGATGCCATGGGGAAGGGGCCCTGTGGCAGGC
The DNA here is from genome assembly GCF_023634155.1 of Falco peregrinus. Classification (NCBI taxonomy): domain Eukaryota; kingdom Metazoa; phylum Chordata; class Aves; order Falconiformes; family Falconidae; genus Falco; species Falco peregrinus. The sequence goes on along the minus strand of NC_073725.1, from coordinate 88,890,845 downwards.
AGGCCGCAGAGGTTTGCAGTGTTGATGCCCGCCATCCTTAGCCTTCCCTTTGCCTCTGGCTGCTTCCCGCTGCTGTTCAGTCGGGTTCCTCCGGCGGGTGAGGGCTGGAGCAGCGGCCATTCCCGAGGGCCCAGGGGCTTGGTAGCGATGGGGCATTGCAGAGGGCCCGGCTGCCAGTTCTCGGTTCCACCTGGTTTTGTCTGGGGTCTGTCCCCAGGTCAGGGCCATGGCCTGGCGCACCAGGAAGGGCTGGGAGCAGCCCTGGGGCTGTGTGGAGCGGGACACAGTGCCACAGCACGGCACTCCCACTTCCCAGCTCCTGAAATAACTGGCCCCCCCTGCCCCGCACTCCCTTATTCTCTTCCAGTTTCGGCACAAGGTGAGGTTCGAAGGGATGGAGCCGCTGCCTTCCCGAGACTCCAGTGACTCCAAATCCTTTCGGGGCCCCACTCCCAGCGCTGCATCTGACAGCTCCTGGGCTTCCACCTCCTCCAGCCAGCTGGACGGGCTGAGCCTCGTGCTGAGCACCCGGGACAGCCTGGAAGTGGACGCTGACATCCAGCGCCTCCTTTCCCTCTTTGAGATGCTGCTTGCCCAATTTGACCGGGTCAACCAGGTGACAGAGGACGTGTACCGCATCGAGCACCAGCTGGAGGGCTCTCAGAGCCGCCGCTCCAGGAGGAGGGGTACCCAGGTGTCCGAGGATGTCCCGAGCAGGTACTGTGCGGGCAGCACAGAGCAGGGGCCCTCGCCTGAGACCCCCTCCAACACGGACCTGCAGCCCCTGCGGGACGCCCCATTGTCCCCCCACTCTGCTGCCGCCCCACCAGGCACCAGGGGCTCTGTGCCCAGCCGGCTCCTTCGAGCTAGCAGAGGCATCGGCATGGCGGCTTCTGTGCTGCCCCCGCACAAACCCTACGCCGCCGTGGCTCCGGCGGTGAAGAAGAAACGGCCTCTCCGGGCCAAGAACAGGGTGCACCCCACTGTCAAGTAACAGGTGGCCTGCTGGGTATCGCGGGGAGCAGTGCCTCGGAGAGCCGGCAGCGCCTGGAAGTGGTTTGCATAGGGCGGGCTGTGCCTGCCCTGCAGACCTGGAGCCTCAGGAGCTGCCGCTTCTGATGGCTCCCGCCGCGGCGGCTGTGCCTGCCGGGGCGCACGGGGCTGCTGCCTGCACCGGGGTGGCACCGCTGCCATCCTCCACGGGCCTGACGTCCCCATCGGGTGTGCTGACCTCTCCGCTGGTGGTGCCCAGCACTGTGGGGGAGGCTGTGCAGGGCACGGTCAGTGTGCAGGAAATGCGTTAGCGTAGGGCAGTATTAAAAAGTTGTCTCTGAAATGGCTCCATCTGCAGACAGCCTGCACATGGTGACTGTCACAAGGACACTTTACTGGGGACTGGCACAGGGTGACCGGTACAAAGCTCACCTCCCTTCCCCACTGGCTGTGCCGGAGGGAAAGGGGGAGAGGAGAGCCCCAGGCCTTGAAGGTTTGAATTGAGTCTTGGATTTTTGTCGACCAGGCACACTGTGGAGGAAAGCTACAGCTTTCGAGAAGATATTTAACCCTTTTTTTTTTTTTTTAAAGCATAAATATATATAGATATAGATAAATGATATCTACACCCAGATCAGTTAATTTCCAGTATTGGCTACTTTTATCCTCCAGAAATTGGTACTATTATTTGTATTTAAAGAAATCCAATATTTAAGACCAATGACATTGGAAGCTGCAGCGAGCTGCCAGCCCTGCTGCCCGGCCAGGTCGGAGGGGATAACAAGCAGCAGCCGCAGCCCGAGGGGTGCGGAGACCTGGGGCGCTTTCGGCTGTCTCTGAGCGTGGGGTTGCCAACGTGCTGGCTTCACTGCGGTCCCCCCACCCACCCCCTGCCCACCCGCCCTCGCCCCCCACGCTGCAGCCCACGGGGTGTGGGTGCTGCTGGCTGCTTGGCTTTTCTAATCCAAGGAATGTATTGACGTAAGTATATGTATTTTTTTGGTTTACTTGTTCGTATGTACTGCCCAGCACTTTAAACAATGCTTTCCTCAGCTAACAATGACACATGCGATCTAACAAGAACGGGATAATATATCACAAAAGCAGTATTTTTTTTTTGTTTGTTTGTTTAAATCATAAACTGAAATGAGCAAGCGCTGATGAAGTGAACGCAGCCCCCAGCACGCCCCAGCCTGAGGCAGCCGTGCCGGTGCCTCCTGGCACCTTCCCTACGAGAAGCACAAAGGCGCGGGGGGAGGCAGGTGAAGCCCAAATGGAGCTTTTGGGGGGTCCCTCCAGCCCCTGCCACCCCGCAGCTCCCCGGGACTCACCGTGCGCTGGGCTACAGCTGGGCTGTGCTCGCCGTGCCCGGCTGGGGAGGGGGCTGCGCTGCGGGGCACCCCCTGCTTGCAGTGCCGGGGGTGCTGAGCAGCAGCTGAAGCCTCCCTGGGGCCTGCGCTCACTTGTTCGTCACCGCTTCACATTATGTATATTGTAAGTAATTTATACGGTGGTTTGTTTTTTTGGTTTATTTTAAATGTATATATTTTTGTATGTTTGCTATATTTTCATAGCATTGGTAACGTGTTTGAAACATGTAGATAGGAGACAGAATACTATTGTCAGAGTTATTTAAAGGATGTATTAAGTGCTTCTTCCTGGGAATGTCCCGTGTATATAAAGTATTAGGTGTCTGTGTGCATGTGGTGCGTGTGCTCTCCTCCCAGCTGAGGTTTGGCCGGGCTGGCTCTGGGCCAGTCAGTGCAGGTGGAGCGGAGCGTGGCGGGGCCGGGGAAGCCCTGCGTGTGCTCCTTGGGGTGTTCCCAGAGCCTGCTGCACGCTTTGGGAATGTTGAGGGCCGGAGGGAAGCCGTTAGGCAGCGAGACCAGGCGGGCGGTGCCGTGGGGTGGGTTAGTCTGCGTCTTGCTTCTGACGCTGGTGGTCCTGGCAGGGGGGACCTTTCTGGGCAGAGAGAGGGGTCTCCCCAGTCACCTCATGGCTCATCACATCCCCCTGTCTCCCCATCCAGCTCCCAGCACTTCTGCCGTGCTGCGTTAGATGCTTTTAAAGATTTTATTCCAGCTGGCTGTGGGCTCCGGTGCCTCCGGGCGCCTGAGGGACGGAGGGACGCGGGGTGCGCTGTGTGATGGCTTTGGGGCTGGTGGAAGTTGCCTTCGAAAAACTCAGTTGATGTGAAGGACAGAGGCTGTGGAAAGGTTGCAGAAGGATGGGAGCAGGAGAAAACACGTGTGCTGTAGCTTGAAGATTGCTGAAAGTGAGATGGTGGTTGGTCACCACAGAGGTTGTTGAAAGAGCAGATTGCACAGAGGGAAGTAGAGAGGAGAGGGGAGAAAACTAATTCTGGTAACCGCGAAGCTTTTGTAATGGGAAGGAAAGGCCGGCAGAGGAGGAGATGACAGGAGTGCCCAGAGCGCGGCAGCGGGAGCTGGAGGTTCCCGGCCCGGCGGCAGCAGGTGCCTGGAGCAGGTAGACAGCAGCGAAGGGCCGCAGTGCTGGCGTCAGGGCTGCTGGTAGAAGCGATTTGTTCCTCCTTTTACAAACGGCTCCATCTGCTCCACAGCTTTTCTGGTATCTAAAAGTGGTTTTCAAGCCAGAGATTTAAAACAATTTGCCTTGGGGTTTTTGGTCCTGTTTACTTACCCAGGCAGCACAGCCACCAGGCTCGGCTCCGGTAGATGCCCGTGACTTTTTTTGGTGACAGGGGTACAATGCTGGTGCATGTGCCTGCAAGCCATGTCCGAAAACCCTTAAGGCAGTAAGAGGAGCAGCTGTGAGATGTACCAGGACACCTGGGATGTGGCACTGCGGCTCTGATACTGGCGCTGGGCACACATCTGCAGTTGCATCCAGCTGCTGAGCTCGCCACCCCTCCGGCATGCCCTCCCGGGGCTGGGCAGGCCAGAGCTGTAAAGCAGAAGCCCGTTCGGTGAGGTAGGCGCAGGCACAGGTGAACCGCAGGAATTCTGTTCTACTTCTGTCCTTAAAAGCCAAAGTTCCTGACGTTCTAGCTGTGCCTCAGAAGGAGAGGCACTGGAGAAGTATTGAGTTGTGTAAACAGCAACTACTCACAGACAAAAACAAGTTGCTCACCTCCTAGCCCCGCTTGGTAAGCACGCAGGAATTTTTTTGGCCAACAAAGTGATGGAAAAAGGAGAGTAATGGTAGGAAGGCGCTCGCTGGCACGTGCTGCTGGGTGGGCCACCGGCTTTTACTCGCTTTTGGGTTCCTACATGGGAGATCTAAGCACAACTGCACCAAAACAGCCACTTTAACCTCTAGCTCCGTACCCGGCTGCACCCCTGCACCCCTTCCCCACTGCAGCGGAGCAGCGTGTGTAGCTCCAGCCACCGCGAGGGCCATGTGAGAGCGTTCAGCGAGTTAAACAAGCCAAGCAGGTCTTGGAAATCTCTTGCATCTTCAAGAGCCTAAAAGTTCAGTTCAAGATCCACAGTTCGGGTCTCAGCACCTCCCCACCCTCACGGCTTGACTGTGCCCATTTAAAAGAGCCACTAACTGGAGTTGAGCGCAGGGAGGAGAGCCAGAGGCAAGAGGCAGCAGCGAGCCGGGGCCCGACTGCTCCCAACAGCCTTGAATAAGCTACGGGAGGCAAGCGGGCGGTGTAACCGGGATGCTCCCGAAGTGAGGCACCGGGATTTTTGTTCCCAGGTGCCCGTTTCTTACCAAGCTTGTTCTGTGTGTGTGTGAGTGACTTGATGCGTGTGACTGACTTACCAAGTGCTTCTTCTAATCAAAGAGGAGCAGAAACAGGATAAGACAACTGCCCTACTTCTTTCCTTCATTGGAAGTACGGAGAGCAGCTCTGGAACCCCCAGTTGTTTCTTGAAAAGCCAAACACCTCCGCGCGGGACCGTGCGCGCGGCGGGCACCACTGACAGCTTTCGAGCAATGATAGTTCTCATCGCAGCATTTATTTGTACAAACTGTAGCGACACTCACAGGGTTCCTTCACTGTCCCAGCTAAGGTACCGCGTACACATGCACTTAGCTGCAGCCGGAGTTACTAGTCACAGTTAGACCCTCGACAGCAACAAACCTGACTTGCAGCCCTAGCCAAAAAATACTCCTGAATGTATATTTCTGTGTTTGTAGTCACCAAGAGAGGGTTTCTTATTTATTGTCTTAAGCCTCACAAAGATGCAACAGTATCAAGCTGCTTAAATAAACAACCTTATCCATTAGTTTAAAAGGGAGAGGGAGGGACTTACAGAAGTGCTTTTTTTTACAAAAACCAAACAAACCAAAGCAAATTATTATGACCGATATGCCACCTGTTACTGTCCGGTCAGCATTTCACTGCGAACAAAAACTATTGTATTTTGTAACTGTGGGGATGTTTCTTAGAAAATGACAAGGTCAAATAAAAGATGACTGCTATAACCTGGCTCTGGTGCTTTTGTTAACACTCGCTTCAGCCCAGTCGGCACCACCAGCGAGAGCTCAGCAAAGGCTCGGGGCAAAGCAGCGCCTGCCAGAGCTGCTCCCAGGGCACTCCTCCCCACCCCACTGTCATCCTCTTTGTCTCTGACCGGAATTTTCATTAAGGTTTCCGGCACAAGACACCTTCTTACACCAGCCAGCCTACTGGGGCGGCTCTGGGTTGTAATTAGTGACATCAGCTTGTCCGTGAGGGCTCTGCAGTCAACGTAAAGGAGCCTCAGCCCGGCAGAGGGTGGCACAAGGGCTCGCTCGGCCCCGGCTGCACAAACCTCGGCGAGGGCACGCGGCTGCTCTGGCTCCCCTGGGTGGGCAGCGTGACAGAGGCGGCCCCTGTCCCAGGGCCACCTGAAGCTGAACCAAGGGAGCATCCCCAGCGCAGGCACTGGAACACAGCCCGGCATCGCACCCCGTCCAGCACTGGGTTACTGAAATGAGTGACACAGATCAGAAAATGGAAAGGGGAAAAGGAGAAAGGAATTTACATTATTACGAAACAGTCAGAATCTTCCCAGGCCAGCAAGAACCCACTGACCAGAAGAATATTTTATTTCCTTTATGACTTGGAAACACTCAAAACACAACATACACTTAGAGTTCCCAAACAGCCCTGCACAAGCTAGTAGCATCACTTCAGTCCCCTCGCCTGCCACTTCACAGTTCCCTGTGCAGATTGCACTTGCTTCATCGCCATCGCAAGGGCGCTGCTGTTACCTGGTACCAAAAAGCCGCGCTTCCCATTTATTGACAGAGCAGGAGATAAAGTACTCACAGTATAGTCCAGCTTACATGGTTTCTCCCAGTTTGGTAGTGTAGTGTCTGATGACCATCTTACCACAAGATGGGCTACATAATCCCGTTCCACCTGTACCCGCATGCACGGACAGGGCCGCTCGTTCCCGAGGTGCCAGGAGGAGACTGTCACTATGCGTTAGTGCAACAGGCAAAACTCACTCGGAGATGATGCCCCAAGACATGTCAATAGTCTTTCAAAAAAGGATTTACTGGGTGCACGGAGAAGGACAAGAGTTACCCCAGCATCGCTGCAACCAGTGGAAATCCTGCAGGTGAACCTGGAAGCCAGGTCTGTCCTTGGGCTGGATCCCTGCCGTCAGCCTGGGAGCTCGGGCCGGTCATCACAAGCACCTTGTGGCCCAGCGCTCTGCTGCTCGGGCAAGTGGCATCTGCCCCCCTCTTCTGTGTTACTTCTGGCAGCAAAATTGTTTCTGCTGAACGAGGAGGGGTTGCTGTGAATCTCTCTAAATGGAGATGAATCCTTGGGAATTTAAGCAGCATCTGGCAGGTCACCCGAGAACCCAAGTTAACTCTTGCCAGAGCTGGCAGCAGAACGTGTCTGAGCCTGAAGAGTTCAAGTGCTGAGAGGCACCGAGGCTGGGAGAGGAGCTGGGATTCCAGGGTGCTTAGAAATAGTGACTGGATTTTCAGTACTTCATACTTCATTCCCAATAAAATCATCAAAATTCCTGCATCTTCCAACTACTTGATGAACTGCAGAATATCATACTTTGTCTGCTTCCACCAGACGCCGGTGTGGAAGGAGTCCAAAGAAAGGTTCTGCAGGAAAATTCCCATCGGAGATGGAAGCCTTGAAACAGCTCAAACCAAATAAAAACAAAACACATAGAGTTGGTCCTCTCTTGGAGCATCTGCTGGGGATACAGTGTCCTCATCCGACAACAGTGGCAGGCTAAGACAGTGAAACGTTCAAGCCTCCCGGTGCGGTTCAATGCCGAGTCCACGTGCAAGCAGCACAGCCACGCCGCGCCTGCCAGCCCCTCCTCTGTCCATGCAGCCGCACGGAGCCGGCACGCAGGTAAAACGCTTCCGCTGCCTCGTCCGTCCCAGAGCACACACCGACCCGCTGGGACCTACACGAACTCGGTGAAGTCGTCCACGGAGGAGATCAGCCGCTTCCTCTGGCCGGTCTCATAGGTGGGTGGAGGGTCCTGGGCGATCTGGGGAGGGGGCTTTGTCGGAGCAGAGGGATGCATCTGCAGGGGAAGGCCGGGGGTCTGGTACTGGGTTTCTTCACGTAGCTGGAAGTCAAATGAGAACAGGTAAGCTCCATTCTCTGAAACTCACTCTGGGCAGGGCGGAACAGGTTACGCAGGTTTGTCCCACCTTCCCTAGGGCCGGGTGGGTGCAGCTCTGTGTCCAGATACTGGGGTTCCCAAACCCTTTGCCACCAGGGATGGAAGCTCACATGTCCAGACCTACACTGCTACGCTTGCCATTCCCACAAGAGCTGGATTCTAACCTTCACGCATGTATTGCTCCTCTTACTCGGCAAGTTTTGACAGCTGATTTTAGCGTGCCTTGTTTGTAAGGCAGAGCCCAGTTCCAAAGCCGCAGAACAGCCAGCTTTACTCACCCGGTGCCGTAGCCTCTTGATATGGCGCAGCCTTGCAATCCATTTGGATGGGTAGGTGTCAGTAGGGTTTGATCGACTATGATGAACCTGGGACGCCATCTAATGTGGGAAGGGTGGGGAGAAGCAGGGAATGAGAGGAGGCACATTAACATAACCACAGCAATAAAATGAACAGCACATCTCAGTACAGTTTGACAGCAACTGAAATACAGCTCTAAGTTATAACCGTTTACGTACTAACTTTGACTTCAAAGGTTGACAGCAATAACTGAAGCAGAAAACTTACTTATTTGCTTTCACAAGCCCTACTCATTTCCTTGGAAGCTGGTGACGGACTAAGACACCAGCTGAAAGACAGCAGGTCTTGGGGAGCTCAGGGGTACTCACGTTAGCGTGCAAGGCCATCTGACGGGCCACGAAGGGCAGGTTCTTATCAGAGATGATCTTGGCAACACTCGTGTCCACGAGACCCTCCATGTCTTTATTTTAAAAGAATAAGAAAAAAAACCTTGTAAGACAGTTAAGAACAAGCCAAAGGTTGCCAAGTAACTAAACAGATATGTAACATAAACCTGAGGGACCGCATCACAGAACCTCAGAAGTTCCTTTCCATCCAGCTCCACGGCTCTAATTGTAACAGAACTCACGCTGCAACTTAACACAGCTGGTGCCCAAATTCCAGCTGCTCTGTAAAGGTTTGAGGAGAGACTGCTGGGCCCGCGTCGCAGAACCAGAGCGTGAGTGCAAAACACCCAGAAGTGCCCCTTTGATCAGAGGACAGCAAACGCCCCTGCAGCTCACTGCACCAGCACTGCTGAGCTCGCACGGAGCCGTGACCAGTTCCCAAGTATCGGGCCCTGTGGTGCTGGGAAGGACAGCAGAGGCCAAAGCCACAGGGACCTCCACCTCCTCTCTCCTCCAGTATTCCCAAGCAACTGTTGGAGGGACCTGCTCTGCTCTGCTGGCACTTTGTCTTAAGTCTGAAGAGAGTGTGAGTGGTACAACGGGAAGATACCTCTTATCTTGGGGAAGATACATGAACAGGACATATCCAGGCATAACTGGGCAGCAAATGGCTTTCGGAGAGTTTCTCCTGGAAGTTTTTACTTTTGAAACACAAAAATGCTGCAAAGTGAAGGCAGTTATTGCACCACCAATAGGGGAAAGCCTGAGAACAAAGGCTGGAGGGATTCCTACCTTTCCGACACTGCAGCGTCACCAGGTTACAGTCATAGTCAAGCGGTGTGATGATAACGTGCACAAAATTGAACTGACCCTGGTCAGAAAACGATAAAACGGTCATATACATTTTACTAGCAGCCATCGTGACTTGTGAATGCCATAAACACACATGTGAACCCACCAAGGCAAATAACCTCCATTCATGATCTCGACACTGTTTGCTAAGATAACACGCATCAGATTAAGGTTTTACAACCACCCACGCGCCTGTTTCATAACACACCCACAAGTAAGATCTTGTACCTTTATTGTTCCCAGTTTAAAGTCTTCTCCAGAATCATTGTAAATGATAGAGACAAAATCATTCCCCAGGTGCCTTTTCTTGTCACAGCGATATTTATCCAAATCCTTTGTGGGCATCAGAGTAGCAATGTGGAAAATGGCTGAAGAGGAAACAGAAAAATCCTCAGGCTGGCCTGGGAAAGCAGTGCTGCAAGCAGCGGTGGGCAACATGCAGCACTTTTCTGGAAGACAAAGCAGTACCAGCACCACAATAATAAAAAAATAGTTATGCCCCCTCGATAGGTTCGTCCCCATTTGTGACAGCTGAATCCATTCCCACTGGATTGCCCCAGTGGTACCTGGAGCACGGAGCGCAGTGGCCAGCGAAAAGGCCGTTCCTGAAAGCTCTGCTCCCTCCAGTTTTTAGATCCTGCCCTGCCAAGTCTTCCCCAGCACCGCACTCAGCAAAGTGCATTAAGGGCCCGGCTGTCAGCGTGTGCCCCGCACACACTGCGAGCAGCGTGCTGTCACGCCGGCCAGCTGCCTCCTCATAGGCAACGAACAGGGAACTGCCGAAGTGCTGCCGGGGGTCTCCTCCGTGACCACAGCAGCACGGTGAGCAGAGGCTGGTTTCAGGAGGAAGAGTTAAACAGCTTAAACCAGGAGTTCCCCTAACTGAGCTCTGCAGAGCACCAGGGCCACAGTGAGTAACCTGCAGCTGCTCCGCTGAACCGGGCTACGTACGGGATGCAGAGAACTGTATGAAAAATCTGGGAAGTTCATCATGGCTTGTTGGATCCTGGATGGTATCTGCACTGCTTGGTGCTGCCAGAGCTGGGTAATGCTGCAGTTCAATTAGCAGTGACCACAGTAATGACAACCCTCCCGCTTTCAGTACTGTCCTTCAGAGAAACGCTTAGCAGTTCTGACACGTACACGCTACCCTCTGTTAACGGCCTTCACAGCAGCTCAAGAACAAACCTCTACGCCAAACCATATCAACCTTCAATAAAGCACACTATTTTAAAATTGCTGTAGAGTAAGTAAGGCAGGTATATGCACCTCTCCAAACTGTAACATGTGGCTTGCAGAGATACCAGAGAGAGAACGGGAAGAGAACAAAGCCCCAGGTTGTCTTTACCACATCCCTGGAAAAGAAACTGTTTGCAGAAGGCAGGTCAGTCTCAAGATGAGAAGAGACCATCCTTCCACTTCCAGCTTCTGGAGCCACCTTACCTTGCATAATGTCATCGTGCCAGCAGTAGGTGAACTGTCCGTCCTCCCCACACACGTCCAGGCCACCAAGGTAAATTTTATCCGGCTGACAGTCTTTGAGCTCAATGAGCTTCCCTAACCCAGTCAGGAACTCCGTATAGCGATAGGATCCGTGTTCATTTGACAGAATTGCGATTTCATTGTTACTCTAGGAAGTAAGAACATGGGAGTCCCACACTGAGCGCTGAGAGCACTCAATCAGCACCAGTGATGGTTATTACCCTCCTAGAAGGGCTTCAGGCAGGCACTGATTTTCAGTGCAAGAAACTAAGGAAAAGGCAGGCTACTGCAGCAGCAGGACAAATCTCACAGCTGCAGTAGCACTCCCTGGCCTTCTGTGCAGATGTAACTATTGCAGGATTGATGCGTCTGCACACAACTCACCTGGCCCTCTCCAACGTAGAGCACTGCGATCTTGTGTGTGTCGTACGAAGGGATTTGATCCAGGAGCTGCACCGATCTTTCAAACGTCTACAATCAAAACATCGGTCACGTCTTTGAAAACTTTACCTCTGCACACGCACTGCCCTCCCTAAAAGCCCTTCAGGACAATGAAGTAAGCACAATTTCCTGACCTTCACTAGTGACTTCCTTGACAAATGCTGCCCAACTCTGTCCTGCAAGGGCACAGGACATCATCAGTCCGAGGTACAGAGCAGTGCTTATGGCATCTGCCACCACACCTCCTTGGTTTTGTACTGCAGATGAGATCGATCTGGCAAACTGCACGGGTTAGATGCGCTTGCCATGACAAATTACATCACATCTTCATTTAAGCTCCAAGCATGAAAAATTATCACGTGCCGTGCTCTGGAGAACATTTTTAGCCCAAGGCATCACCTCCTCTCACCGAGGCTCCCTATGGCCTGACCACCCGAACCTGAAGTGAGGGGAAAACCACCAGCAGGGGGTCTGTGGTGCTCAGTTCACAGGACCCCCAATTCCAGCACTGCTCCTCCAGGAAGTTTATGACTAATTTCTCATGTTGCCGCAGCTCCTTGGCCACTCCCGGTTATATGGAGGGCTGGCAGGTTTGCCCAGTGACATTCTGCCAGTATCACCTAATGGTCAGTTCTCAGCCGGCACTCCTACCAGCAAGCCCCAAAACTCCACAAATCATCCTGCCTTCTGGCTGGGATTCTGGAACGGCACCAGCACAATCTCCCAATGTCTCAAATTCAATCCAGAGCCATAAAGCGGGAGCCGCCAGGGCTGGGGTACAGAATATCTCCCACCTGTAGCATTGTTGGTAGGAAACACCTTTAAATCACATCATCTGAGCTGGATGTTCATTACTATCATTTATGTTAAAAAAAAGTAATGAGCTTAGAAAAATTAACTGCAAGAATTAATAAATAAATAAATAAATCCTTGCCTACCTCATTTGGCAACAAAAGGGGCTTGTTGTTTTCATCGCCAAAGAATGGGGAGTGGTACAACTGTAAAAACACAAAGCTAAGGGGGAGAGGGAGGAAAAAGGCTTGTTACCATAAAAGTTACGTCCATTTTGATCTGTTGTATATAAGAACGTTATGTACAGAATTAAAAACAGAGGCAATTAAAATGCTAACAGAGTATTACTCATTTTCTACAGACGCTAGGTACCTGGACTGCCTGCAGTTTGTAATAGACCCCGTCATAAAATACAATGGTTATGTCAAACAGCGGCAGCTGCGCAAATTCCCCGTTCAAAAGGCAATCTTTATGCAGAATGGAGGAGTAGGAATGCACTCCTGCCTCACAGCTACGGGGGCAGTTCTAGGCTAGCAGAGAAAACTATTTTAGAGACGTGTATTTTACCTGCCCTCAGTAAGGTGAAGATTGTCACATAATGCAATTTTGAGCAAAACCCAACTATGACACCCCCTTTCCTTCTTCTTAGTATTTTGCACATTGTATTTCTTGAACTGCAAGACTAGTAAATACATCCTGGTCACAGCAGAATTAACTCTAGGTGACCTGCACTCAAGCCACATGTCCATTTGGACCCTAACCTGGGATAAAGAACATAAGGAAACTATTTATGTATTTCTTTCACCATTTAAGTGACCTGTTTCCTAAATCACAGTTAGTTTGGTGGTAGTGGGTTCAACATGTCTGTATCAGCTCCTGAAAAAACAGGTAATTAATCTTTCTTTTTAATCAGATACAGTTTTGTAGATCCCACAAAACCAGCAGACCCCCTCAAACGAATCCAGCCATGGCTGCGGCTCTGAGCTCACCGTTTCCAGCTTCAGACCAGCCCCTCCACCCACCTTGGGTTTATCCCAGGTACTTTCTCAGCATTGGAGGCTGCTGTCCTGCTCTTGAAGGCATCTCTCTCGATCCTTTTTCCCCTCCTTGATGGGGCTGAGTCAGAGATGGTGTACCCTCGGGGCCGGTGCCCGGAGGGGGAGCGAGGCGAGGTGACAGGACCGGTGCCATCCAAGCCACCTGACCCAGTCACTCCAGTGTCCTCCCCCTTGCCCAGCCAACTGCCCAGTCCTTCCCCTTCCAGGTTCCCAGACTGGGATTTGGATTTCACTTCTGTGCTCAGCCTCCTTGTTACTTCTCTGCCATTTGCATCTTTGAGGACCTCCTGCAGCGTCTGTAGCTCGGGGGAAGAACTCGACTTGCTGAGCGGCTGGGATGGCTGGAAGGAAAGCTCCTCCAGTGTTCGGCCGTCCTCTGACGGCAGGACTCTCCCGATGGGAATTCCACCCTCTACCAGGTCTTCCGACTTCAGAGATTTTTCTTCTTGGCTGGAGGTTGAGGAGGACTTAAAGAGGGAGAAACCAAGATTAACAGTTTTCCTGCTACTCAAAATAAAAGCTGACAACAGTAGCGCTCGAGGCACCCCGACACTTCCAGCGAAAGGCGAGCGGAAAGGTGCCAAGTACAACGCAGCGCAGGCTGCGCCGCTGCACAGAACAGGCAGGTACTGCCACTGCTCTGCGGGCATCGCTCGCAGGCCACCCCCACTCTCAGTCGTGACCCCATGGCACCATGAGTGACTTGTTTCAGAGGGTGCCAAGAGGGACTCATCCGAGCACGGGCATTTCTCCCGTGTGGCTAAAGATGGGGCTGCCACAGAGGACACAACTGCTTAACCTGTTTTTTCTTACCCTGCTGTAAGGCTCCTGGGGTTTACCAAACCTTTCCTCACTCAGGACTTGTTCAGAGCATGAAGTCTCAATGTCCTCGCTCTCTGGAGACTCAGCTGGGAACTCGGTCTCCTTTAGCTCCACCTCTGAGGGGCTCCCTTCCTCCAGCACCACCGCGGATTCTATCGAGACACAAGGCAGAAGAACTGAAGTCTGTAGAGAGGCACAGACCGGCAGGCCCCCATCCTCTCCTCTGAAGTACCAGCCTTTTCCCTACGGGATTTCAACGGAAGGCCACATTGAATGACTGCTCTGGTTCTTTGATTTCTTGTCATGTCAGACTTGCTCCTGGTCCCCCTTTCTGCATAGAATAACTGATCACCTTACCCTCACAGCAAAGGGCTGCATCTGCTTTGGCCAAAATAAGTGCAGCTGTTTCCAATTGTTACTGATGAACAAGCAGGGGACAATGAGGAAATGGGACCTTGTACATCAATGCTCGGTTATCAGGACAGACAGGAACTACAGAGATGTAAGAAAGTACAAGACTAGCATTAAAAGTTCATCGTTATCCAGGCAATGAAGACATCAGTTCTATGCGAGGGGGCAAAAAATTAAGTTTTTCTTGTACTGAAATGCAATGCTCCTGTGCCTTGTAGTGGTCTAGAAGGAGATAAGAAATTTTACAAGGAGCCATTTACCTGCAGTTTGGCAGTTTTTCTGGTATGTCTCAGTAGAAGCAAAACAATTCAGCCCTAGACGTATGAAAGTACACGAGAGCAAAAGTAATACATGCACTGCAGCAGTACTGGGAAACCTGCATGTGGCATCTGATCAGACAAATGGTTAATGAAACCATGCTGACAAGAAAGCTCCTTGAAGCCTTGCCTAGGGTGGAGGAGGTTATCGCAGCACTTAACCTTGTCTCTACTCCAGGCAGTGACCCTGACCACAGGGATGAGTCTGACCAAAGGCCCCTCTTGGCCTTGCTTTTTTGTCCTGAGGAAAAGGCTGGAGAACAGGAGGCTTCCCATTATGCACACAAGGGGACTGGAAGACCAATCTGAAAGGCCAAGATTTGTTTTCCAAAGTAAAAAAAAATAATAAATAAATAAATTAGCACACACAAAAAAATCAGCAAAATAAAGAAAAAAAAAGAAAAAAGAAATCACTAAAGCAGCTTTTCCTGGATTGATTTCAGCTCGCAGGACCAAAGTTATTTCAAAGAAGCAATTAAGAGTTAGCATTGCACACACATACCTTCTAAAAAACATAAAACAAAATAAAAAAAAAAAAAAACAACCCCAAAACAACGTGCTGATCTGGTTAGCTGTCCAAGCCAGAACACACCTGCACATACCCAGTGTTTCCAAGCTGCCCTAGCTCTTACACTACTGCCAAGATTGCTGGTGTTTTTAAATAATGCAAGCACTCACTAATTATTCTTTAGGTGGGAAGAGAATAATATGAGCGGAGAGAAGTACAGAAAAATATTTTACTGCAGCATTTTTGTGTTGCTTTAAGAGGCTTATGTCAACAAGAACCAGCAGTTAAGAACACCCTGCTGCTCTACAAAGAATTTTCCAGTGAAGGAAAGAAGGCAGAAAGACATTTCAACCCTCTAATTAAAATCACAAAGCACTGCAGATTATCAAAGCATTGCAGGTGTTGTGCTCATAAGGTATGCAATTTGATCTCCATTTAATTACTAAGTCAGTTTTACTAGAGAAAGATTTTATGGTACTAAAGAGCCTTGAAAAAGCTAGAATTTAGCAGGTTTTCTCTTGAAATATATTTCTTCTTTCTTTATTTAAAAAACTTTTAACCAGCATCTGTTGTAACAACGTCAAAATTCACATATATATAAATATATATATATGTATCAGATATATGTATCAGCTCCTTTTATCTTTTCTGTGTCCAATTCTGACAGATTCCTGTGGGCTGAGTAGCATGGGATTTCATTTCAGGGTAGCTTGTCCTGTAGCATACTATGCTGTTCTCAGAAGTGGGAACTTTTACATTTAGCAGAACACAAAGCCAATTGTAAAATGAAGCTGAAAATAAGTCATTCAATTAATCAAGTCACTCAGACATTTTGACAGGTCATTTAACACTGTGCCTCATGACTCACAATCCA
Source organism: Falco peregrinus (assembly GCF_023634155.1). Taxonomy (NCBI): domain Eukaryota; kingdom Metazoa; phylum Chordata; class Aves; order Falconiformes; family Falconidae; genus Falco; species Falco peregrinus. The sequence goes on along the minus strand of NC_073725.1, from coordinate 88,875,022 downwards.
CCCCAGCTAAAACAGAAGCTTTAAGAAATTGTCTGCACTTGCAAATGTTGGATCTGGCTTGGACTTCTTCATGCTAGTCAAGATCCCATTTGTTGAGAGTAATGAGACTGGGTACAGACGGGAGACATGGAAGGGGAAAATGAAGTATGAGGGATACATTTTCTATGAATCAGAGGTGTTCCGCTATGGCAATACTTTTTTTTTTTTTTTTTCCCTTAAAGATATATAAATATACCTGCCCAGGATATGCTCCTGTGCAACTTCCCTTGACAACTGGACTGGTACATGGAAGAGAAAGAGGCCACTGCAAAGGGAAATCAAGTGAGCAGCTACATCAAAAGGAAGGAGAGACTATATGAAAAAAAAATAAAATTAAAAAGCACAGAGTTTAAAATGTAACCAAGAGCCTATTTTAAATAAATAAATTAAAAAAAAAAAAAAAAAACAAAAGGAAAGAACAAGCTGGGATAAGCTCACTAGATGCCAAAGGGATACTTTAAGGGTACAAGGTCTCAACACGAATAAGGAGGCATAAACACATTCAAACAATGTAGACTCAAACTGCTCTCTTTGAAGAACGCATCTTTGTGAGTTTTAGAAACAGAAAATTCCTTAGTGATACCCTAGCACACACAGGAAACCAGTCTGAGCTTTTCCTGAGCTACGCATTTTTGGCAAACGATCATTTTTAAAACACACAGAAGAATCTGAAGAGTAGAAACATAGATAAAGATTCACAGTTTTAACCTCTAAAGAGGAAGAACAACATGCATATGACAGTCTGACACCAAAACTTCTTCAAAACATCCATTTGCCACTCAGCTCCAGCAAGTCTACTCTAGAAGCCGTCTTAAAAAGAATGGGGCCAAAATTATTTCCCTGGACTGCCACAGGAGTGGCACTCAGGTGGGTGCTTCTTTCAACTGATCAGTTAGCACCTATACACCAACAATTTGTAGGAGTAATAAGAAGAGTTCATAGATAAGAATTTAGATTTTTTTTTAAAGGTGATAATTTTATTTTTACTCTAATTATGTGTTTACACATTCCAAATCCTAAAATCATATCCTGCCCTGTTTAAAACAAAGCTGAAAACCACCATTTGTACCAGCTTTCCAAACAGTCCGCACCATTGATGCCACCTCCCCAAAAACGCCTTGTCTGCTGTTACCACTGCTCAGGTTTGATAGCGCCAGCAGTGCGGAGAGCCCCAAGTGTTGGATATTAATGGTAAGAGCTTTGAGCAGGGATTACACAAAGCTCAAAAAAATCTTAGCTGTTGGTCAACACCAACCCCCCAACAGCAACAGCTCTTTCAGAAGTGAACTAGCACCGAAGTAAATACAGTGAAAAGCCCTGGCCACTGTGTTAATCTAAAGCTATCGAAATTCAGCTGCACCAGCCTGAAAGCTACAGTCCTTTTAAGAGGTGTGGAAATCCACACCCAGCAGAATCTGCGTTCTCTATCTCGTGCTGTAAAAGACAGTGGCAACTAACAGACCCTGGTGGCAAGGTCTGTAGCAGGCCATTCTCGCAGGGACCTAGCGCTCCGAGTGCCCGACACAAACTCCCGTGCTGAAGACGAATGGAAATGGAAACACTGCATGGGAAGATCCATCCACACGTGGGATGCCCACATCAGCCCCAAACAGGTGGAAGAGGGAAAGGATCCATGACTTTGTTCATTTTCATTTGGGAAACAGCAGGAGACACATCACCCCTCCAAAGAAGCTCCATCAGTCCTCTCTTTCTTCTCTTTAAGAAAGAGACGTACTTTTCCGATGAAGCATCAGAAGCAAGGAGGACGGGAATTTTTCACTAAAAACTTCTAAGACAAGAACTGATTCCCCTTCCCATTGCTATCTTATTCCTCATGCTACTAACTTTACTGTTCTAAAAGACCTCCAGAAACTTCAATGGACTTTCAACAGGCTACTGACACAGGCTACTACGCTGGACACGCTACTTGGCTTGACATCCCTCACCTGTGTTGGAACGCTGCAGAAGCGATGGTTTGGCCGTCCCGGTGGCCAGGCTGGAGGAGGGGACAGAGAGGGATTTATATAGAGCCGTTTCTCGGTGTTCTTTAAAACGCTCTGCAGCCATGAGTGCATTAGAGAGCTCTTGCAAGGGCATGTTGTTAATATCTGAAGAAAATGGACTGAGCGGGTTCTCCAGACTCATTAGCCAGCTTGTGTTACCTGGTAAGAAAAATTAGGGAAGAGTATTAAGTATTCCCAACTCCAGAAAGTTTACAACTCGCATTGAAAAAAGTAGAAATTGTTTTGGATTTTGCAAGTAAAAATCGAAACGGACCAAGTTCCCAGTTCTCCAGACATTAGGCAGAATCACTTGATTGATTTCCCATTTTCAGTAAGTAGCTCCCAGGGCTCTGTACTTCACCCCAAGCTCTTAAAAAAACATCATTGGTAACTCATTACTACAGCAGATTCCCAAAAGGCATCCAAAACACTCAGGTATTGTAATTAACGATACCAGGTCAGTTTCTTTCTCATGAAGCAACTTTCAGCTGAAATAGACAATTCCCTGTTAAAGTTGTTTAACAAACCAGTATTCAAGAATTCTGACCATGAATAAGTCATTACTCCTTCCCTAACAGCAGGCACAACTATGCAGCTGCTCTAGCCGTAAGCCTCACTCATCTCGAATCTAGCATGGGAAGCTAAAACACCGCACAGATTTTCAGAAAAGACCACAGAGCAGTGTAAAAACGGGAAATGTAAAGTAGGGTTGACATTATCTGGCTCCATTTCTGTAACAGTGCCTACTTAACATACAGATTTAAGCCCCTGCTTCAATCTTTTCACAGGTCTTCTGCAGATTTAAAACACTAAAGAGTGATTTCAAAAAATCAAATACCAAATGTGTAAGCTGTAAGCACTAAAGAGATCCATTTACAATTAAATATGGATTTTTCTTCTTCACCCAAGCTCTGGTTTCTTAGCAAGTCAAAGAACTCACTCCACACCCAGCTCAAGATACCTGTGGGTCTGCGCACTAGGATTTCTGCCCATCCTTGCGTCAGAAGCGGGACATACGCAGCTAAGTTTGCTTTTTCTTTCTGCAGAGGTGTCTGTGGAGCAGGATTAGTCTTCTCTGATCGAGATGCAGGAGCAGGAGGACCCTGTGTCCCTTGGGAAGCTGAGCCACTGGGAAAATGGGAGGCTGAGCTGTCTAAGGCACCAACACGTAAGGCATGACCACCTAGCAAGACAGACACAAACCAGAAGGGAGAGCCATGCTTAGTTACCACTAAAAATATCTCAGAAGTAATAAATCTTTTAAGCTCCTCTAGCAGCTGCACACACAATGTTGGGAACTGTCCTGGTTCCAGCTGGGATAGGGTTAATTTTCTTCCTAGTAGCTGGTATAGTGCTGTGGTTTGGATTTAGGGTGAGAATAACGTTGATTCCACACTGATGTTTTAGTTGCTGCAGAGCAGTGCTTACGCTGAGTCAAGGGATTTCCAGCTCCTCATGCTGCCGTGCCACCGAGATGGCCAGGGACGCACAAGAAGCTTGGGGTGGGGGGCACATGGCCAGGACAGCTGACCCCAGGTGCCCAAAGGGATGTTCCATACCATACGACATCACGCTCAGCACAGAAACTAGGGGGGAAGCTGGCTGGGGGGCTGCTGCTCAGGAACTGGCTGGGCATCCGTCACCTGGTAGTGAGCGATTGTTTTTCATTTGCATCACTTGTTTTTCTTGGGTTTTATTTCTCTCCCTTTTTGTGTTATTTTACTTTTCATTACTGTTGTATTATTATTATTATCGATTTTTAAAATTTTTATTATTTAAATTATTAAATTGTTCTTCTTTCAACCCACAGGTTTTCTTACTTTGACCCTTCTGATCCTCTCCCCTGTGGAGTGAGCACACGAGCGGCTGTGTGGTGCTTAGTTGCTGGCTGGGATTAAACCATGACAGAGACCTCGGAGACCTTTACCTTCCACGTCTGTCTTAGAAACCACGAGATTAGATAAACACAGGTGATTCTCACTGCAAGTGCTCACCGCTTAACTGATCACAAAGCTTTCCTGGAAGGAGAGGCAAGCAGGAGCAGCACCACCACCCCCAAGGCCAGCAGCTGCTGCTGTCTGCCCGCTATTAAATACCGGACAGGTCCAGCCTCTCAAATCAGTTCAGACACGGGTCCCTTCAGGAGGCACTTGGGCACCTACGCCTGCGACCTGGCCCCAGAAATGGCAGCACGACTCCAGTACAGGAATTTACCAGACATGGATCGGACTCTGTTGCGGGAGCTTCTGCAAACCTGCTGCCCAGCTTGAGATTCCAGTTTTGCTGGTGCTTCTTTAGTTTGTCTCACTTGCAAAACAGGGTCTGAGCTGTGGAGAAAGAGGATACTGATGATACTGAGAGAGCAATCAGTCAAATGGACAGATAAGACATTCATTTTCCTTTAAGAGGGAAACCTAAAAAGATGCACTGTAACAGCGGTTTCAGTGCCTTTGTTAGGTGGAAAGATCCAGAAAGGGGAGCCAAAATTACCTTGATTCTGTGCTGTTTTGGAGCTCTCCAGAGTCGAGGCCAAGCAGGGACCTTGTGCCTGTTCCAACACTTGTTGTGATGGTCACCAGCTTGTTACCAACCAGCCATGTCTTCGTCCTTCCTCCAGCCAACAGAAACTCGCCCACAGGAGACCTAGAACCACGTCTGTGATGAAGACTGCAGAGCACAGAGCCTACACGGGTGGCTCGTTTCACGTAACTACGCAGGAGGTACTGCCTGCTCTCCTTCTTCATACGGCATTTTTAACATATACCCCCTGCTCATCCACATACACTTTATCCATCAGGACATGGGATGAGCTGAATTTAATACCAATTAACAGGACCCCCACCACAGAGCAGTCTAGTTCAATCCTGGACACACGTCACAAAGCAGAAGGGAATGAGCCCTGGCCGAGCTACGTGTCTCCTTCCGGGAAGGGCTGGCAAGAAAAGCAAATGCCCTCCATCTGAAGCCAGCTGGCACCGCACTCGGTGCTACGGCGAAGACTGTGATTACCCGGCAAGGACAGGGAGCAAAGCCTGGCTCACAGCCAATGTGCCTTCAAGGCATCTCCCACGGAACACTTCAAGGCCGAGGCAAAGACCGATTGGCTACAACGGATTTCTCTCATCTAACCTATTTAGCCAAGCCAGATTTTATCTGCGAGGAATGGCTTCCGAGCTTGGGCCCTGCCAGAATCTCAAATGTGTCACGGTAATTTTCCACTAATGCAGTGAAATATGAACCTCAAACACACACATCTCTCCCGTGGTCACCGACTGACCCCTACCTTTTAGGCACCGCAGTGAAGTTTGAAAAGACGTATCGAGCCATCATATCCAGACAGGTCTCAGTGAGTTCCAGGTGGAGATTTTTTAAGTTGTCATCAGCCTGAGCCATCGAGTTTTCATCTGCAGAGCCCAGGCTTGAACTAGTGATGGATGTTTGTATCCGACTAGAAGAGAAATTTTCCAACTGACAGATCACATTGCAAAACACTTGTCCCTGTCACCCGAAAGGCAGCGTGATGCAGAACAACCTGCAATACATGCATGTGCCAGATCAGAGAGGTGGCCAGACATTAAACCCAGGATGTAATAAAAATATTTTTGGATTAGCCTCATGTTGTGCTTTGTAGATTGTCACTGCAGAAAGTGTATTTTATCTTGAGAGACTGAGAAACGTTTAAATGTCTGTCACCTGACTAGGCCAGGCCAGTGCTCTCTGATGTTGGTGGCCCATGGGCAAGTGCACCAAGCAGCGAGTGGCAGCACCATGCTTTGAGTTCCCAGTTCTACAGTGAAGGCCAGTGTCCCATGACCTGCAGTTTCCCAGGCAACATATTGCCCATGAGCCATAAATTGGGGCACTCTAGACTTAACTTTATAATCCTGTGGTTTGCTTTTTTCTCTGTTGCACCCCTTTCATATATTGACTTTTCCCCTCCAATTTCAGTAACTACGTAAAACCTAATTTAATTTGAAATAGAAAAAAATTGCACTCTGAACAGGAAATTGGCACAAGAATAGAGAGCTACTCTGCTCTCGAATCAGCCACGTTAGCAATGCGATTTAAAGCAATTGCACTAACAGTCTGGATTGCAATATTTTATAAACACGACTCCTTATGCCATTGTAATACAAACTAAGCTGAGGCACAGCCAAATTTTTTATGATGTGGCAACTTCTTTGGCATCATTACGGGTAATTATCTGAACTTTTAGCTGCTACCATTTACACATAAATACAAGAGAAGAAAATGACCTAATAGAGTAATGGGGATATCAGAGAATGAAGTGCCAGAATTGTATTCACAATTCAGTCACTGCAGTGTCTTTCCCCCAAACACCCCACAGTCAAAGATAAAAACCACAGAAAATAAAAAGTTCCACTGACAGCAATCCTTACAGATTAAGGGACAAATCTTCAGGTTCAGATTTTAAACCAACACATCATAGGCAGCAGTTTAACGCTTCAAGGGAAGCACTCCAGAAATAAGTTTTAAAAACTAGCGTAAATAGATTTGTCTTTCCTGTGAGCAGATCAATGCCTGCAATCAAAACTTAGTCTCTTTAGTCATGAAGGCAATAGCTTCATATGGGCTGAGCATTCATTTCACTGCTCTGCAGAAAGACAAACCGAGGTTTTCACAGCATCATACTTTAGACCAAAATACTTCCATCAGCTCCCTCTGCCTCCAAGAACAAATCCTAAACGGAGGCCAGAACTACTCCTCATAGTCTGGGAGGAGGGTCTGTATCTAACTTTGCAGAGTATTAAAAGCCTCCCCTGGGGCAAGTCACTGCTTAGAAGATGAAGTTGTAAGCAGGACTTTCATTTCCACAGAATGCAACCTTTTTCCTTTTTTTTTTTTTTTGTGGGTTTTTATTGTCTGTTTTTCTCCCCTGCACCACTTTCACTGTGAAAAAAGAAAATTTTGTTGCTAAAGCATCAGAGAATAGGGCAAAGTAACCATACACAACACACGGTGTGATTTGACAGCCCAATAGCCAGCGTTGGGAAGCCATAGGATATCCATGATACTTTCCCAAAACCTTTGGCTGTGGCTAAGGCCAGTTTTTCATCGCGTAACAAAGTCATGCAAGCATCCCACATGCAAATCCACCCTGCTTCCACCCACCCTTGCAGTAAAATTTCCAAGCGCTAAGTTGCTCTTGGATTCTCCCCATTTAAAGTGCCTCTACCTGCGGACCACATGTTCAGACACACTGATGCTGCGGGATCGGAAGGCATCAACTGCAGAGGATTCTTTCAGCTCTTTCACTGGAGGAGAGTTATTCAAGCCTTGCTTTGCATTTTTGGCTAGTCTTAAACTACTAGGTGGAGAAGCACCAAGCCCCAAAAGAGGTCACAGGAAGGGAGGAAATCATTGTAGGGATGTAGGTTGAAAGGTCACAGGTCACAGGGTCAATATTGGGGGATCCCGGAGGGTGATGTAAAATAAAACAAATGCCAAAAAAGGAAAACAAAAATTAAAACATACAAACAAGCAGAGCTGAAAGCATTAAAAAGACAAACCACATTTTGAAAACAAGATTTTAAATGTGCTACGAAACAAATGAAATTAGTACAAGTTAAAACAAAAAACTGATTGAAATGATAGTTGGAATACTGCGCTGTTAAAAAAAGGCAAGAGCACCTGAATGCTAATTTTGGCACAAATTTCTCAAGTCTGAGAAGTTTTGTGCAGTTCAGCCACCTCGTGTTGCCCCAACCCACCACTTCTGCACGGCTAAAAGCCCGACTACTTCCACAGAGACCAGATCCTAAAATTCTTTACCAACACCAGGCAGCAGCACATTTTTCTAAGGGACCCAGGAATGTGTCAGCCATCTCTACCGCTGCTAGGCCTGGCCCAAATCTGAGCTTCTACCCTGAATCGCAAAAAAACCCCCAGGGCCACTCAGGGGTGCCCCTCAGCTCGGCTCGAGACACTGGGGGAGGCTCAACCCGTGTCTATGGGACTGATCCTTCTCACTGCACAGATGGGAGGGCGAGGAGACAAACATCCTCTTGGCTGTTGCTGACTGCGGGATGCTTTTCTGTCAAACAGGCTGTCTTATTTCGGTGGCTTGAGGTAACCCACTTGACTTTCAACTGGAATAGAAAGGAAGATAAGCCTTTACATTGTCAGGTGCCAACCACAGGTAAGAGGTGACAGCAATTAACATCTAAGAGGCACTTTAGCCACAGCTGAGTTGCATGTCTGGGATCGGTACTAATTTGGACATAACAGTTGGTCCAACAGTTCACATCCCCCTATCTAAAATGAAGATACTAATTTAACCCTTCTGGCTCTTTCTAAACATGATTATTTGCCACCTTCCTTTCAGTGAATTATTACACTTCAGAGAGCCACCTGGAAGAATCAGAATTTATTTGTCCTTCTTCTCCCAGCAACCTCTGACAGATCACTTTTGGCCACAGATGGAGATGCAACTGCAGAGAGCACAAGCCTGTACTCCGAGATAGTCACCTACACCAACATCAGGCCATTCAGCAACACTGGGAACCACGGGGATCATGGAACACCCAGCACCTCAGCTACGGCACAGAAATGCTTAATCTTTGGGCTTAAGGAGTGAAAAGCAAGCACACAAGCTTCTCAAGCAAGGAAACAGATATTTGCTTGAAGCTCTTTCCTCTCTCACTTGGCCAGAACCCAGGTTCAGACAGACTCAGAGGCAGTGGCATCCTGCCATTGTGGTGTTTTGGGTTGCTGCCTGAGTACAGCCCACACTCCTTAGCAGAGATTTCTGTGGAACGTGATCCAGCAGTGTTAGCAAAAGCCTTTAGATACAGTAGTATTCCAACCTGGTAGAATTTAACAGGTTTTTGGAAAAAAAGATTAGTTGAAATTCTAATTTGAGAGACAAGTGTCAAAAGGCTTCTCTTCCAAGTTTCTGAATGAAAGAGGAGGAGATGGGAGAGATGAAACACAAAACAGGGTTCACAGCTATAGCATTAGGGCAGGGATGGTGTTTCTTCATTGCAAGATACTCATTGAGCCTTGCAGTTAAAGTAGAGGCACTTTCCCCAGGGTTCAAATGCCACTGTATGCTTACTGCACATTAACACTGAAGCAAGTCAAGTGAACCAATTTAGGTAAGCCCTGCAGGTAAAGGACGTTAGAGAAACTCTGAATGCCTTCCAAGGAATACTCTCCTATCCTGGCAAATGTTACTTGGAAAGACTGCGGGCAAGATACCTTCTGACTTCCAAAGACATTAGGTTAGGCTTTGCTTAAAACTGACATAATGGCTTCAAGATTTAAAAAAAAAAAAAAAAAAAAAAGAGATCAGGACATCCAGATACACAGAAGGCAGCTGTCTGCCACCCAGTACACCAACTTGACAGATAACACTATGGAAAAACACAGCGTTGGCACTCTCAATTTATACAGGTTGCTAATCACAACAATTTCTCTGGCAATCATTTAGTCATTACAGATCAATTATCTAAAGGAGTTAACACTATCAATATGAACATGGTATTCTGTTACTTCCGCTATTACCTTTCTCTATTACTTCTGGCAGCATTATACTGACGCACATCAACCTGAAAGAACTGTTGATTTTCAAAAATTAACCACAAAAAGCCCCACACCTTACTGCAAAGGCTTACAGAACAGCTGGTGATGCCCTCATACGTACTATCAGACTGTCAGCTTGGTTTGATTCCAGCTTCTTACCAACCCAAGTTAGTCAGTTTGTCATTTACCAGTCCCCTGACCTAAAGAGGTTTACTTTGCTTGCTTAAATGCGCTGTCAGATTTTGGATAATTAGACCCAGCCTCCTTCAGAAAAAGACAAGGAAGGGTGTGAGCACTAGAACAGGGAACCAAGACCCTGCTGGAGTCAAATATAATTTACCTTTTTGGCCTCTCATTCAGGCTTGTACTGCGAGCCCTGAAACTGTCCTTCTCAGGCGTGTCATCAAAGGAAAGGAGGACATTCGAGCGCAAACCCTGCAGATCGAGACAAACAGATAAACCGTCTGGATGGCTAGGACATGCAGCTGACAGACTGCAATCATGGGCAACGCACAAGAACTCACAGTCAGTTTTGAAAAAGATGTTGACAAGAAAAGTAGAAATCTTCTAGCTTCAAACAGAACCTTTTAAACTTCTCAAACTAGTTTTTAAGTCATCATTTTTATTATGTACTGCTTCATTCAGTAGCGTCCATTACCTTTGTAATGTAGGGGACAAAGTCCTTTCGGAAGGGAAGGCGACACCGAATGAACCACATAGCTATCACGTGATGGGCCAGGCAAACAATGTACTGGTTAAACCTAAAAACAGCAGAAAGATCTCAGAGTTTAATGCTGCATTACGATGCCACCACAGAAGCGAACAGAATTACTTTTCAATCTGAGAAACAGAACTGTTCCTTTACCCACTCTAAGTATAAATAAAAAAAACCTCAAAAGCTCTGTTCCAGAAAAATAAGATACTTTGTCCAAGGCGAGTACGTTCCTTCTTCAGAAAAAGCCTAGAGATAATGAGCAATATCCTATAAATAACCTTGACCCAAGTACTACAAAAAAAAACATGTCTCATTTCCTTAATTTCACAGTTGAGGTAGAAGCACATTTGCTATGAACTTACTTGGAAGGGTTTGTGTATGGTAGGGAGATGGCGAACACACTGGCGTACTGCTCTGCTGCAAAGTTCCTGTAGAGGTGAGGCAGCCTTGCTAGAGCTAGAACAGTTCAAGAAGAAAACCAACACAGGTGAGGTCTCTGAACACAAACTATCCAACATCATAATCCAGTTCGATTTGAATTGTTTTGTTTCTTCTAAATCATCAGCTGACAAATAAGTTAACCTCATGGTCTAACTTTCATGCTATTTAAATTGTAAGCAGCAACGTGGAAACAGCAGCTTCATATTTCCTGTTGCTGTATGGCTGCATGACACAAAGCATGTCTCTTTCTCCAGTGTGTGCAAGCACTTTAAATGGAAAAACAGTAACAAACAAGAGATGATCAAACACTGATGTCTGGAGCATGGTGCAAGGGCATCACCAAAACCCAAGAAACCCTTACAAGCCATTCCATATGACTAACACAAGCAAATATTCAGTGCAAATGATACATTTATGACTAACACAATTGCCATATTCAGTGCAAATAACACATTTACAACTAGAGAAGATCTAAAGTAGAAGAACATTACAACTTACTTGAAAGAAATTCTAAGAGAGGAATTGCCATATTGGCTGTAGCAGAAATGTGGGTTAATTTGACTATTAAGACAGGAAGTGCCTTTATGATGATGTCGGGCATCTCGACGCTACAGACAGAGAGTGCCACAACGCACTGGTTTGCACAGCGATAAATAAGACCATGTTCCAGGCAATACACTATTTCACGCTAGAAGAGTAAAAAAGAAAAAAACGTCTTAACACAGCGAAAGAGAAAACCTCTGATGTACCATCTCCTGGCTCCAGTTAGCATTTCAGCATGGCTTGGAAGGTATGACTACTGCCAAGCCTGTATGACACACATGAATTCTTAGCCAAAATGCACTAACACAGAACTAACACAGAACCCCATATAACGCTGCATATATTCTAGGCCAAAATCTTAAGGTGGGACTTTAATCAAGAAAACATTTTAGAAATCAGTATTTCAGTTTCTGATTAAACAGAATTTTTATGTTTATCAGGGTCTTCTGGCAGAGGGTAAGGTCACCCAGGAATCTGAGGAGGGGACAGGTATGGGCAGAGAGCAGTGAATGCAACTGACTCGACAGCTACTGCTGCGCAAAGTCAGCAAAGTGTTTTTTCACCTCGACACCACGCCAAATACAGCAGATGCAACTTTTTATAACAAAAGGGCAGTGTTACCTTGTATTTAAGTCTCCTAATGGGCTAGCATGAGAAAATGTTCTATTACAGAGGCCCAGGTCCCATCCCCCCTCTACACTCTCTTACTTTCCACATACCTGTTTAGCTTTGTCCAGATAATTATGGTAGGATATTAATGCCGTCAGTACTGGGACTACAGCCAGATGCAAATCAGTGCGAGAAAAGCCTTCTGGGGTACCATGGAGCCTGTCGGTAGTCTTTTTGTCTGTGAGCTGATACATCACACAGTCAGTTAGAAGACTTCACGCTAAAAATACTCTCTAAAAGGCAGTAGACAGGCACTGCCTATAGCTCCCTTTTCACATGTACACATCATACATAAAGAACACTTATTACTACCTACTCCCATCTATAAAACAACCCCCAAAAAAAGGAAAGGTGAGAACTGACAACCAGCACGCTAATCTTCAAAATATTAGATCAAAGAAAAAAAACTACAAACCAACCAACCCTCAAGCAAACTAAGGATCTGGTGATTATACACCAGTAGGGTGCATGCCATTACCATGTAGCTCAGTGCAGAGGCCAGGAGGTCTATGTTACAAGGAGAGGTTAAAAATAGCACTTTATAGCGGAGGGATTCAGGTAATTTGTTGAGGACTAACTTCAACACCTTCCAGTCTGTCTCCTGGAAAGAAAGACAAAGTCAAGGTGGAAAATTTTTGTAGGATTTCAGTTCAGTTTGAAAGTAAGACCAAGCAAATTTCAAACAACACGCCATTTCCTAGGCAGATGTGTCTTGTCATAGTGGCTACATAAAAAGAAATGGCATTTAGCTGTCACAAGTTACTTCCTATCTGTCAACTAGCTCTAGGTGCAATACTGGCACCAACTGGAAGATAACTTGTATCCAGATCTGACTGAGCTCAAAAAGACAGAGCCAGAATTCAATTTTCCTAACCACTACCACAAATTAGCTTCCAGAGCAGTTACGTGCTGAGGCGCTGTCCTATGTCCAATACAACACTAACGAACAATTTATATTTAGTTTATTAGCAGTGGAAACATTTATCAGTTCTCAACATACTTCAAACACTTGCAGTGGGAGGGTTTCCTTTCGTTTCAAATGCTCTTTCAGAAACAAGTTCACTTTTTTAATCTTTAACACATTTTTTGCTCTTGTCTATTCTGAAGCAGAAATGAAAGCGTTCCTTAATTTCTGAAGAGCTGAACTGGTGCTCCCACTGGTGGTTGTACACAGATTCTGCCCAAGAAGGATCCTTTACATAACGCTTTTCAGACATTATTTAGATACTCTGGGACAGGATTCTCTAGCCAGCTGGTTTAAGCAGACATGTTTCACACAAAGATGACACATGTCATTAAGAGTGGACGTACTTGCTTCAAACACTGCAGAAGGACGCCAAAGACCATTGAGTATGGCAGGTGCCCTATACGGATAGTGGCGTTCTGGGAAGGCACACTGGGGCTTCCTGAAGGCGGGGAGAGCGTACCAGTAGGCTTCTTCTCCGAAGTCCTCTTCTCTGCTTCTCTACAACATAGAAAGGGAGAAAAATACTTGTAATGTAAAGTCAAGATCAGAACCGCCTATTGATGTGACCTACAGTGCTACCCTATTGGGTAACCAGTTTAATGACGAAACAATAATATAAATTGCCTTTTCAATTAATAAATACAGGATTGCTCAGTAGATGGACAGCAATGAGTCAGTTTGGTGAGGTTAAGGGTTCTTCTATCCAGGCGTGCAGCAAACTTAAATATCTTTTGGTGCGTGTTACACAAAGAACCTCAGACTAAGCAATAAAATTTTAAATAGCCAGATTTGTACAAATCATTGAATCAAACCTGAAGGTGAAAACTGGTTTGAGGCAGGAAACTGCAAATATTTTTGTGAAGCTTTGTGAGCAGAAGCAGAAATTTCATGCCTGAGAAATTTCTAGCTAAGTGATTTATAAGAACAATTCACCAATGAGTTATTTGTTGAGACAATCCTAGGCTGTAACTATAGACTTGTCTAGCAGCTGATTCATCAGGATCTGGAAGATTCAGAAAAACTGCAGATTGCTACTGATGGACCATTAAGCTCGTGCAAAAATACCAGACAGCGTGGGAAACGGCTTTTGCTTAATGCAATGAGAAACCTACACAAAATCACACAGACAGTAAGGGCTGAACCTCACTGCTCCATCCTTGTTGGAAAGGCCAAGACGGTGGAGGGAGTCAGCTCGAAGCATCAGCAGGAAATCAAATACCTGTAACAGAGAAGACACTGGAATCACTCAAAACCCATGCCAGTGGAACACCCTCCCGCCTCCCCACGTGATACTTGTGCAAGTACGAAGGGATTTTTAATAGGTGCTGTGGCTAGTTCTGTAGGAGGCATCACTACTGGTGTTACAGTACACACTCATATTCCTATTAGCCAAGAAACATTTAATTCTACTTCTGGCAAGCTCTAGAGCACACATTCCCAACCTGCACCCAAGAATTCCAAAGACTGCATGCAGCTCTCGACCTGAAAGCATAGGTTACTGCTCACACCTGCAATCTGATGCTGCTAGCAACTGCAAGGCTGTATGCATATATATAATGGCGTTGGACGTGGTGAATCAGCATCTCGTACACCCGCATCGCATGGCTGGAGGGCAAGCTGTAGAGTTTTGTCTACAGAGGAACAGAAACACAAATCAAAGGGCAGACTGACATTTGATATTCAGAAATGTGTATCCACACTGAGAATTCCAGACAAACACAGTAAAAACTTGCTCCTGAAAGCAAGATGAACAGATGGCTCTGGACTGAACCTCTGCAAGGACTCCAGAGCAATAATGCCTGGCTCCAGAAGGGCACTGCCTGGAACAACCTACTCTTCACAACTGCTTAACCGTATCTCAGAACAGGCTACCCAAACACAACAGATCTGTTCAGGGTTATGAATCACTCCTTTTCTGCTAGTTTGTGAACACATCTGCTCACCACATATGGAAATGTGCTCATATTCATTGTACAATGGAAATTAAGAAAAGAAAACATTTAGTGAACAGTCATACAGTACCCAAAAGCAAAAGGAATGACTAAAAAAAAGTTAAAATACTAAGTGGATAAAACAGAAGTCGGACTATTTAACAGAGGTAGAACAGTTATCTAAAAAGCCAAGTTCAGCAGAAAACTATTCTGAAGATGACACGTTTAATGCTCTGCAGCATTTACCTGAAGTATTATCAGGAGTCCAAGAACTGCTGTCTTGACATCCTCCAAAGAAGCTGAATACGATAGCAAGTCCCTCTCTTCCAGTTCAGAAGGAGATGAGAGAGAATGTGCAGCCACCTTTTAAAAAGAAATACATGGTTTAGATCTGCAATGTATCTTTTCCTTATTTCAACCTGGACGGTAAGGAAAGCCTACAGCAGGTCATACTTGCTGGAAATTCTTCAAGCCCAGTCAGATAGCTTGGATGTGCATAGGGTTTCTAAATCTCCTTCCACTCTGCACTTCAGATTTGCATCCTCCAAACCCCAGCAGTTTTACAATATCCTACTAAGCCATGCAACTGGTAACAGTCACGGGTTAGTCTCCTCAAGCCACAGTAAGAGGATCTGGCAAAAGACGTGGTGATGCCAACTGACAACTGACCAAACCCTGCCTCACCTTTTCTATGATATCAAGCAAGCTGTTAAAGTGATGTGTGTTGCAGCCTTCCGCCAGGTCTACGAGTAGCTGAGTGGCCAGTTTTCGGACTTGATGATCTTTATCCTCTGGAATGTGAGCCAGCTGAGAGATCACAACCAAGTTTATCAGCTCTTCCTGCAAGAGGACAGACCTTAATAAGCCTTGACATTTTGCTGTCAGTTGTTCAATCAGCATGTTGAAGAGACAATAACTACAAATGAAAGAACACTGCTATTCTGATATTAGGCTTGTTCCTAACTAACTTGACCTTTCCTCTTCCATCCAATTAAGTATTTCTGTATGCCATCCCTCCAAATATTTATGAATTTTGTTGAACATTGCTTTTGTTTTTGTCTGTCCTACAGACTTGATAGCCCACACTCTAACAGACTGTTGATAAGGGATTTCTAGGGCTTGGTTTTTTGAAAAAGAGAGGAAACATGAAACAGCATCATGTTTTCACAGATCTTGAAGGAATCCAAGAAGCACCTCTGCCCCTTCCTGTCCTCTGACACTCTGGGTACATTCCAAGGAGCTGAAGACACCCCCCAGAGCTCTTCTGTAACTCCTCTCTCAGACAGCTTCCATCTTGGATTGCAATTAAACTGCAAGCACCAAGACAAGTCAATCTGCTCATGTCAGATTACATCCAGACTTCATCTTTTCATAAAACTTTCAAGTAAACTCTGCATCTCACAAATTGACTTTCCTTTCTTACAAAACCAAAATGCATATGGAATTAACAACCTTAAAACAGGGAAGCAAATACACAACCAGGTATGTCCTCAAAACACAGCAGCTCCCACTGCAAGTTGCACATACCTGTATCAACTAAGGGCTATTAAAAGGCAAGTCTTCTCACAAGCATCCTAAAGAAACACGTCTATTGTGTGCAACATTTCAAGCACAGTTCTGTGCGTTCCCCGGTGGCAGAGACAACCTGAAGCCCGCCATAAAACATGCCTCACCAAAGCCGTTCCCACCCACTTAAGATCTCGCATGAGATCATCAGAAACAGGTAAACACACACCTCATAGAACTGTCTGTTAATACTCAGGACAAAGGACAAGACATCCAGAACTTTAATACGAACAGCACTACGACTTTCGTTCCTAAAATGGGAAGAGCAAATTCAAGATGAATAAAATAAAGTTGCTGATATTTAGGGAACAGGGGAGAGGAGAAAAGGAAAGTAAAACTAAAGCAAACTAAGAAATTTCTTAAGAGTTAGAACAATAGCTGTTAAGAGATCAGTTGAGCCTTCAGTTAATGTCTTTACATATGAAATCAGATTAAATTGGAAACTGGAATCCCAATTCTGCTTTTACTACTTCTGGAGACCTTCTGCAGTTTTCCCATTTCCAATCCAAACTAGGAAGCACACGTCAGAAAAACAAGTGCTCTGGTGAGCAAATTTAAAACCAAACATATGGCACCCAGGAAGAGTTGTTCTTTGGCAGCATTTCACAGATGAGACAAAAGTGTGTTATTGCTGTATGCTGGTATCATAGAGCACAACACTACTTCCAGGAGTACCAATTCAAAAACGGGTAACTTCAGTACTGGATAACCATATGCAATCCTGATGCTTAACAGGAAAGTCTTGTTTGGTGTCAGAACTACAAAGTGCTGTGGAGTGGAACACATAACTGACTAAGCTAATTGGAACAGCACCATCCAATGGAAATAAAGAAAAGAAGAAAAAAAAAAACCAGCATAAATAACTCAGTGGAAAGTTTTTGTGCTGTTAAACAAAATCCCTTCATGTATTGTGCCTGGAACTACCATACTTCTTAGCAGTCATCTACTAACATTAGAACTTCAGAAAACAAAATTATCTAACATGAAAAGGTGGCAAGAAACATTTGAAACTGCCTTATACTCACAAAGTTACGATTTCATACCTGAAGAATCTCTCCATTAACATCTGCAGGTTGTGAATCCAGCCATCTTTGGCAGGATGAATGGATTGAGCTCTGTATGTTATCAAGTTTAATACAGAAGATTCCTTTCACAGAAAGATCAAGAATTTTTTTTTTAGCGTATAAGTAAATACAATATATCCATTCCCCCAACCTCCGCCCCAAGAAAAAGGCTCATACAAGTCCTTGCTGCTATCCACTTGCTATTGTAGGACTCCCCACTTTCAACTGTACAAGTAACAAAATGGATTCAACTGGCAACAAAGGAAGGCAACAATAAATAAAAGTCTTACTGGTCTCTGATCAGCACATCTTTCCACCAGCTCAAAAAATCTCTCTTCAGAGCCATGGAATTCATTCTGATCACAGAGTTCTTCTACTGTAGTCAAGAGATCATGTACAATGGACTTAAGCTCTTGGCTCTCCAGACTCTGAAACAGAGACAAAAAACATTCCTAAAAGGCTCCTACCTTACCAGATAGTGCTAACTTTTAAATACAAACAAAAAACTCGGTTGAGAAGCACAGTATTGAGAACTGGGGTAAACCTATACTCAGCTTCAAAGTTCGCTAGAGGGTACAAACAGGAGATTGATTTGCAAAAGTATTTATGGTAAGGTCTTTTGATTGAAAGCACATCAAGGCAGGCTCAATACTTACCTGCAGCTGTTGCAGTAATCGCTCCATGATGTCCAAAAGGATATCCCATGTTACAGCTTGCAGCTCCTTCCCATACTTCTTTATTAGACGTGTTATGGACAGAACTATCTCATAAGACACAACTGCGTTGGGACATGTCATGGCCTGGAATACAAAGCACTTCACTCAGTTAACAGTTGGAAAGCAGTGATCAGAAGCCCTCTGAAATGCAAATGAAACATGCCTT
This sequence comes from Falco peregrinus, assembly GCF_023634155.1. Taxonomy (NCBI): domain Eukaryota; kingdom Metazoa; phylum Chordata; class Aves; order Falconiformes; family Falconidae; genus Falco; species Falco peregrinus. The sequence goes on along the minus strand of NC_073725.1, from coordinate 88,856,657 downwards.
ACCAATTAGGAACTTAGCCTGAAGGCCTGAGATAAATATTCAAGTCTACACACACAAAGAGCAAAGCAAAGAACCACTTTACATAGTGCAGTTATGCACTCCTGCAAACAGCTGTAGATCAGATGTCAAATACGGCCCCATCTTACAGAGCAGACACATGAGGTTAAAGCTAGTAATTCCTGCTTGACGCATTTGGATGAGACAATTTTAAGAGTTCTGAGGCTGTCCCTGAAGACACCATCCCTCACTTTTTGTACCACACACTGGAAAGAGTGAAAGTTTTTGCTGTTTTTGTTTTTTATGGCAAAGTACCCACAATGTAGATATTGGATAAAAAGCATTCAGACTTTGCTTTTGTGGCCAACAAAGATATCCCAGAAGGGCACCTCTGCTTCAAACTTAAATCCTCTGTTGTTTTACTGTTTCCCCACACTTCACCCCACATCTAATTGCTGTCTCTTGTCTTTCAGGCATACAAATATCCCCCTGGTGCAGGGGACCACATTTTTGTTCTAACTTTGTACAGGTCCAGATGTAAACCTGATTATAAAGTTCCTCAGCATCCTATCCTACCTTGAGGAACGAAGGCAGCACTGAAGTTGGGGAATTCTTGAGTGAACTGAGGCGATGAGCACCCCACAGAGCCATCCCAACAAAGAACACAGCTCCTCTCAGCAGCGCTGCATCCGCCATGTAAGCTCTAAGAACAGATGGGAGAGAAGTCTTAGACCATGCCACAATTATTTTAGCATGGAAGAATCAACAGAAATACACACTGTCACAAGAATTACCAGCTGTTATACATCAGAGCTTTGCACAGCAATTTACAAACATTAAAAGCAGTAAATCATTTAGTACAACTTTAAGCAAAGGAAAACTGAATTCAGAAAAGCCTAAAAACGAGCACTTCAGCAGCATAACTAGGAAGGGAATTAATTTCTAAGCACCAGAACCTTCAGCTTGTTCTACTGAGGTCAGTGACTCCCTATCCTTGTCAACTGGACCTCTACTGAACTCCCTGGCTTCTGTGAGATACACCTTCTTTACCTGTCTTCCATGATCCTGCACATGTTGTAGATGGCACTGTGTCCCAAATGAGTTCCCAAAAGGTTGCGCATAAGCTGCAAATTCAAAGAAAACACTTAAATATCCAATTGTTAAAATGCTCATTAGCCTAAATACGCAGTTAGCTGGCTGATCGTGTCCGCTTACGTAAGTAAACGTGTCCAGCCATTTCCATGCCACAACAGAAGCCTGTCACACCATCTGAGAGGAAACTATGGGTAAAGTCCATGGACTTGACAGGACTTACACTAACGACGTGCTGATCCCTTAATACTTGAAACAATTTTAAATTTACTCTTAAAACCAAACTGAAATTATGGCAGATGTGCACAAGCACATCTGGCACTTCATCTATGAGGCCAAAACAGTGAGCTCATTAAAAAAACAAAACTGCAAGAGAGTTCTGACCTTCCAGCATGGCTCGCAGAGCTCCTTCACGTTGATGGTACGGCACAAAGTGATGATAAATACTGGCAGGTTCTCCGAGGGCAGGCAATTATAGCAAACAACTGCATCTAGGACTTGCAAGGAAATCTTTGGGAAAGAGAAAATGATTATACACTTCTCTCTGAATAAAATGCAAGTCAAATCCTAACCTGGCAGAGCCTGGAAGTCAAAAGGGACACAGATAGGTCTTTTTATTTTTTTCTTTTAATCATTGCAAGATGGAAAAAACCATAAAGAGCACTGCTGAAAAACTGATTCACTTATCGAAATTATCAATGCTCTGTTCATTTTAGAATAAAATTATTATTTGCGTATGAGATCCAATGGCTTACAAATACTTCATAATATTGTATTAGCTCTCTTGTACGGTGGGAATAAACTGAGAGGAGAGTCTGATGATCTCATTTTGTTTGCAGAAGTTACAGTTTCAAAGAATTTTAAAGAATTCTAAAGTACTAAGAGAGACTCAAATCACTGACCTCTATGTCCACAGATGATGAAGTCTGAATGCACAAGAGGCATATCTTGCTGTTAGGAAAGAAAATGTAATTATAATTGTTTACTTAATGTGATTTTAGGCAAATTACAAAAAGCCAAAACAGATAAGGAAATCGGCATGTTATTTTACTCATCATTCCCTTTATTTACAATTGACATGGTTGTTAACACTCTTAGAGGCACTGAACAGTACAACCTCTTTTATAAAGTTAAACTAACTTTAAATAATTAAAATTGCACTAAAATGCAACTCAATATGCCTATGCTAATACAATAGCAGAGACCCTTTGTGAGACTAAGCAACACAATCAGGTCCCCCACATGCAATGGCAAAAGCACATGCAGCTAAACTGAAACAGATTTGAACACTGTAAGAACTGAAAATCAAATGTTTGCCAGAAATGTCAGGTATGACCTGGAATGAAACAGATCCAAACTAGATGAAAAAGAATTCACTTATCTGTATATTGAACTGCAACTTTCTCCTGTAATTTACCAAGAATGAGCATGCAGGAGTTAAAAGAAACCAACTTACTGGACCATGTCAGCTACGTAGTCTTCCAGATAGCAGCTATTGAATTTCACCAGGTTCACTAAAACCAGAAGGAACTCAGAAGACAAACCAACATCCATCCACTGTAGTACAAAGTCAGCTGAAGAAGGAAAACGAACCGTCACAACATGCTTTCTACCCAGAACTGTTACTACGTATCACTGCATGCCTGTCCCTTGACTTATTGCCACCAAACTGAACAGGAGCAGACACAACACTCACCTAACTCTTCTTCTAAGTAGGTGATGTATCGCCCATTCCCAGTTAGAGCCTTGAACACTTCAAGCCGTTCATGCAAGTCTTCATTGGAGGGATAGTCCTTAATAACCTTAAAAAAATGTGCTCTGAGGATCCCTAATCTCTCACCCTTTAAAAAAAAAAAAAAAGAAAAAAAGAAAAAAAAGAAAAAAAAAGAAAAAAAAGGGAGGGGATAGTTAACAGTGTCACTAATGAAAAGACAGTTAAGGCCTGGATCTTATCAAGGTCTGTAACAGCAATCTTCATGCTTTTTTTTCATTATTTTCTTTTCCTATGGGCTATGAAAGTCTCCTGAAAATACCTCCAGCCTCTACTGGCTCTTGACAGTGGCTCAGGTCTTCTCAACCTGTTAAATCAGCACTCAGGACAGGAGGCATTTTGTCCAGCAACACACAGACAGCATCCAATACCCAAAGTAATCCACAGAAATGCAACTTCCAGCACTGCCAGTACAGCACTCAAAAAACCCCAAAGCCAACAAACCAGGATGACTATTCTTTTCAAAAGCATCTACCCCTACTTTTTCAGAATAGCGAAAACCAGAACTTTAGTCTGATACAGTCTTACATTTGTATAGCACACTGTGAAATTCAAAGAATTCACAGTATGCTTAACTTGGCGAGGCCAGAAAAGTATCTCAGACAGAAGCTCTTGCATACTTGACATGCTGAAACATCAAAACCAGCTGCAGACTAGGACTAATGGGTCTGGGCAAAGACCATATAAAATTTGCTGTACTATGCTGAACTTAACCCAAAGTATTTCCTCTTTTTCAAGAACATTGCCCCAAAATTCTATGAGTTTTATAAAAAATTCTGCTGAGGTCAAACCAAGACGTAAATTAAAATGCTTCCTCTGCCCATTTACTAGGCACAACCAAAATAAGAAACACAGAAAATTGTAGAATAGAGGATTTTTCATGTTCGTACTCTGCACAAACCCTATCTAAGTGTAGTGTTTCTTCCACAGCTTGTTTTTACCTGTCCTTGAACGATTGACTTTAGCAGATGAAGAACAGCATGTCTGGCTTCAACGGGGCGCTCTGGCTGGAGCATATCGGCTACCACTTTCCATATTGCTTCCACTGCATGCTGCAAACAAACACAGCAGACAGGCGGCAGTAGGCAAGTTAAGCTTCTTCTAGGATCTTTACCCAGTAGATCAGTCATTAATTATGGCAAGTTAACGAACAAGATCTCCAGGGATTTTATGTCCAGAGTTATCTTTTCTGAGGGACACTCTCACTTGCCCAGTCATAAACTCGGACAAACCATACGAGACACCAAATCCCATCCTACGTGACAACCTGCACCCCAGTAACTGAAGTTCTTCCTTCACACACTTACTTCAGCGTGAATATGTGTGCAGAAACCTCCACCCAAATACAAGACGACCTTAAAACCAATTTGAGGTTGCTTATTAACAAGACAGAAGGAGCTAGCAAACACCTCTTCTGCAAGATTAATATCTTTTCCCAAGAACCATCCTGAACAGGCCTGAATATTCGCAGCATTCTCCAACCATTCAGTTCAGGAGGCCCACCAGCTATGTCCTCCCTGCTCCACCGCTGGTAGGCTGGACAAGACTAATTTCCAGGGCCTGTGAGCCATCCATTTACAGGTTTGGACAGCACAAAACAGCTTCTGGGATTATCAGTTTTAAAAGGCAGTCTAAAGGAACTTCTTACAATAGGTTAAGAGCTGTTGCTTAAATTTTCATCTTTCCACTATTCACTGAACACTTTGAAACTTACCTCTTCAATTTTTTTTGTTTTTGCCACTTCACAGATTTGACTGATTGCTCGTATCCTATTACTTAATCCACATTCTATGCTCAGTTCCTGGAAAGAAATGTAGAAATAAGCTAACAGTTTATCTTACTAGAAACACTTATCCATTTCTCAAAGGGGATCGTGAACCACTGAAAAATAAATTACATATTTGTCCAAAATGATCTAACCATTAGTCATCACTGGAGCTTTCCAAGAATTTCTCCAAAAACTTTTTTCCATTAGCAAATGATTTGTCAAAACTAGAACTTCCACAGAACTGAAGCCAAGCAGCTTTCCACCTCCAGGACAGAGTATCTCATTTTCTTCAGAAAAGTTAGTAACTCACTGGCTGTGGCACTTGCCCAGTTCATGGGAGAAGGGTAGAGAAAGGAGACCAGCTCCTTAGCCTTCCAGCAGGTAAGAGCTTGGCTGCTCCAGCACAGATGGGATTCTAGTCTCCTCCTTTTTATGTGTTTTCATCCCTGCATGCCAACTATTCTGCTTACAGACTTGCTGTACCAATTACTGGAATAATTTTTTAAAAAATTGTTTTATATTTCACAAAATCGTAAGGTTTTCATAAAATAAAACCGTTTCCAGCTTGTGCTAACTGCCACCACATAAACTTCATCAAACTCGGACTATAAAAAAAAGCAACATGTTTTGAGGAAACACCCTGTAACCAGACATAAGACAACACCATCCTATCAAATATCTCAAAAGCATTCAAACACCAAACAACTAAAATGCTGTAACTTCAAAGTAGGTGAGTTTTACATCTGTTTCGTTAGAGAAGGAATAGAGAGATACAGTGAAAAAGCATGACTGGAGAGGGAATGGATGTCAAAACAGAAAGGAGAACGAGCAAGCCCTCCTTCCGACCCTGTCAGCTCAGGTCATCCAGGCACTATCCCCACCTTTACTATGGTCAGTTCTCACACCTTGAGTATTTCTGCAGTGATGATAAACTCTGTTTGTTTGCCCTCCGATGACTTTGAACTTCCCCGGGATGTTCCCAGCCCCAGGAGATTCCTGAACTTCTCCTTCAGTCCAGAATCCTTGCTCTGAGGCTTTGCCATTGCTGACAAGCAAGCAGCGCTGAGCCCCTGCAAATACAGAACAAGGTTTTTGTTAAGGGCAGCCCAAGGGGAACCTTTAAGCAGGAAAACACCAGTAACACCTGTCATGACTTGGCTTTTACAAACTGCTCTGGTGTCACAAGCCGTTTCAAACAAGGGAGAAGCCCCACACTGAGGATGAAGCAGCGAGGAGCCTGCGTGCACGGGGAGCCTGTGCTGCTCCTGCCTTCAGCACCGGCATCCTGCAGCAACCCAGGGAACACGGAGTTCAGGGCTACCATTTTCTGGGAGCTCTGAACGGCCAGCACCACCACAGCCCACGCAGAGCAACCACCATTTTAAAACCACTGAGCTGATTTCTGAAGTATAACTGCACACATACACACACTTTTTGGCGGGTACTCATTCCCAGTCCAAAAGCAGTGGACAAGCACACAGCGCTGTAAAGCAGATGCTGAAAGTAGACAGACGTGAGGCAGGACTTAAGAACTGCACAAACATCCAAATGGTGCCAAGGCAAGGAGAAAGTGGGGAGGTGAGAACAAACACACCCATTACAGCAACAGCACACTGACAGCAGCATCCTTCAGAAACTGTCCCCCCCGCCTGCCCAACCCGCTGCCCCTCAGGGACCCCCGGACCCAGCCCAGAGCTGGACACCCGCTCCCTGCACCCCTGCCCAGCACCCTGCCCTCGGCACAAAGCTGGCAGCCCCTCAGCTATGCCCTGTGCCTCCAGGGACACACCACAGCCTTCCCCACACCCCGGGCACCTGCCACAGCGATCACTTGTGCTCCCCAGGGACACGGCACTGACCCTGTCCCAGCATCACCAGCGGACACGCCATGGTCCCCAGCCCAGGGGACACACCGCAACCCCTCATACAGCCCAGGGGACATGCCATGGCCCCCAGCCCAGCATCACCAGGGGACACACCACAGCCCCCAGCCCAGTGGACAGGCCATGGCCCCCAGCCCAACACCACTGGGGACACACCGCAGCCCCTCACACAGCCCAAGGGACACACCGCAGCCCCTCACACAGCCCAGGACATGGCAGCGTTCCCCTATGCCCCACGGCCACGCCGGGACCACACCACAATTACCCCCCGCCCCCAACACCACCACCACCACCTCCACCCCGGGACGCGCCACAACCCCTTACGCACACACAACAGGGGCCACCCCACGGGCCACCCCCCCTGTGTCTCCCTGACAGGGGACACCCGGGGACACCCCGCAGCCGGGGCAGCCCCACACCCCTCCCGGGGCACGGCCAGGCCCCGCCTCCCGCTAGGCCCCGCCAGGGCCCCGGGCCCCAGCCCCCGCCCCAGGCAGCAACCCCGGCCTGGGCAGCGCGACCGCCGCTCGCCCACCGCCTCACTCACCCGCCGCCCCCGGCCCGGGCCCGCCGCCCCCGGCCCGCGCCCCGCTCCGCGCCGGCCCCCCCGCGCCGCGCCCCGCCCCCGGCGGAAGTCCCGCCGCTTCCGGCGTCCGCTCCCGCCGCGGGGCACGCTGGGGCCGGTAGTGCCCGGGGCTGCCGCCATGTCCGCGGCCGTGACCGCTGGCGGTGGGCGGGCGGCGGCCCGGCGGCTTGGCAGAGCCGGGGGGGCGGCCGGAGGTACGGGGAGGGGTGACGGGGGCGATGGAGGCATCCCGGGGCGGGACCCCGGCCCGATCCGGGCACGGGGAGCGGGGCCTGGGGGCCTGCCGGCAGCGGGAGCGAGGGCCCAGGCCAGCCGGGCGGCAGGGGCATGGTGTCCGTGTCACGTCCCCTTCGTGAGCCCGGTGTGGCCTGGCGGCTGTCCTGCTTGTGGCACTGGGCGAGGGCCTAGGGATGCATCTTGGCCTCCAGCAGCCTCCTGGGCGTTTGGCACATGCATCCCTGCAGTGTGACGTGTTCCCGGCTGGCACCTGTTTCCCAGGCCCTTCCCAGCCCTTCCTTGTCCCGCAGCTGGCCCTGGTTAGGGCTGGGTGAATGGGAAGTGCTGCTGCTGGCTTGGGACTACGGGGAAGAGGCGTTCAGCCTTCATCAGGATCCCCTGGGTGGTTGCTGGTGCACTGAGCCGATGAGCTCTGGTGGGAGGCGAAGGCATCTTTCCCCTGGCCTCAGGTGTGAAAATCTCTCCTGTCTCTTGCAGTGAGCCAGGGTCACAGTGCAGCCGGCATTCCGAGGCGCAGCAGGAGGAGGAAGAGTATTGCCATTGCCTACGAGTCTGGGCAGGGTCATGGTGCCGAGCAGGGGACATCTGAGCCCCAGAGGCCACGCTGGGAGCCAAGGGACTGGCAACAGCAACTGGAGCGCATCCGGGAAATGAGGAGGAACAGAGATGCTCCAGTAGATGAGATGGGAGTGGAGAAGTGTTATGACAGCAGCGCTCCTCCACAGGTAACAACACCTTGCTGCTCTGCTCTGGCAGGCAGGCCCATGAAAATATAGCCCCACTTCTGCAGCCCTCCAGTCTCCCTCATCCTCATGTTGCCCCTAGACACTTTGGATGTCTTCAGAACAGAAAAATAAACTCAGGGCACATCAGGACTCTAGCCTGGGACTGGTCCCAGGAGAGGTTACTGCAGAAGCATGCGTATGAGAGAAACCGTTCATCCTGCTAGAGCAGGAGAGTCAGCTGCGGCCTCCTGGTACCAGGCTCGTTGGCTTCAGACAGCCCTTGTGAAATGGCTGTGGGTGTTTTCTGAGACGTTCACTGCTCGTGTTTAGCCCGTGCTGGGCATTAGAGACCAACCATCGAGCACAGCTGTGAAAGGCCCTTGTCCTCTGCTTAAACTGCTGCCGGAAGAGTTAGCAAACTGAACCAGGAGTAGGGGCTGAGGCAAAAATAGGATGATTTTGGACTTGGGAGTGAAAACCCCAAGAGTGTATTATGTCAGTGCTGTCTTCTGGGGCAGGCTGACAGGGCATGAAGACATGTCCTTTCTTTTAAAAAAATCTCTGTAGGAGTCCAAGGAAAGTATTTAGCAAGATGGCTCTGTAACACAGAGGAAAAATAGTATGGAGAAAAGGCGAGGGGAACTGAGGAAAAAACTTCCCAGGCTGCTTTTGTGCTCTTCATACCAGCACATAAGCGTAGGTTGGTTTCCTCCCCTCTTGCGGTCCACTTTTAAGGGGATACTGGTTGAAAGGAAGGGCCATGCTGGGATGGCACTGTGCTCCCCAAGCCTGGGAACACAATCAAAGGCCCCAGATGACACCTCCCTCTGCAGGAACCATTTGCATCAGTACAAAAAACAAAGCACAGCGAGGCCATGGTGTGGCGTTGGGATGCAGGGCTGCGCTCTCCGTGCATGGTGCTGGTGTGGGAACATGGAGATAACCCGCAGGCAGGCTCGGTGGAGCAGCGGGAGTTGTGTGCTCCACAGTGACCTGCTGGGCTCTGAGGGGAGGGGTCTCAAAGACACAGCTGCACAGTTTCAGCACATGTAACGCGGTCCTTGTTGTTGGCATCATGCCCTAGGCTTGGATCCCTGGGGGAAATTATTAGCTTTGATTCCAGATTCAGACAGTGTCACACGCTCTGCAGCCATGTGGGCTGGCACCAAGTGCAGCTGTGGGGCAAAGGGGACTACGGTGCATGATACAGAAATAACTTTTCTTCCCGAGGGAGGCAGGGTGGTTGCTTCCAAGAAAAAGTGGATGTTGTAACCCTCAGCACACACCAGCACTCCTCACACAATTTCCCTGTGCTCGGTCAGAGATTTTTCCTGGTGCACCTGCAGTTTTGTAAACTTTGTAAGAGAGCTGGAGGAAGGATTGTATCCCACGTTGTCCTGGGTCAGTCCAGGTTAGTTGCATCATCCTCCTCATTCTGGTGGGGACAGAATTGCATCTGGGCAAAAATCAATTGAAAAAGAGAAGGTGGGTGGTCTGAACTAAACCCTGCATGACAGCATCAGAGGAACTCTGGGGGTTTGTGCTTCATCTCCCAGTCTCTCTCATCCCAGTTCTTTAGATTTGGTTTTGTAAGGAGCTCACTGAAGTCAGATACCCAGTTCCTGCTGAAGCCTAGTGGGAAAGCAACAAGACTTTCAAAAGCTGCTTAGAGCAGAAGTCTCATAAAAAATCACTGGGTGTTTGTACTTCTGCGTTGTGTGGGGTCTCCTGAGAATCCCATCATCAGGAAAAGCGTTGTCTGGCCATTTGTGGCTAAGCGCTGGCATCTTTGGGTGTGAGATCCCAGCAGACAGTAGCTGATCTCTGACCTTTTACGCACGCTGACTGCTTAGATTGAAGGTGTTTCTTTTCTCCCTTTGTTGTGTGGTAGAATTAAAAGATTATGGATCATTTATGTTGCAGCCTTCCAGTCTCTTGTAGATAGATGTGGCTCACCCAGGGTAGCTCCATATCATGTACTGGACAGAAGATGGTGTGGGATGGGAGAGCTGAGCCATGCAGGTAGCCCAATCCTCCTGAGGAGATAAAGAGGGGTGTCTCACTCACTGTCTCCTTTTCCTCAGGTTATGCGCTACCAAGTTTTGCTGTCACTGATGCTCTCCAGCCAGACCAAGGACCAGGTGACATCAGCTGCCATGCTGCGCCTGAGGCAGCATGGCCTCACAGTCGACAGTATTTTGCAGATGGATGATGCAACGCTTGGGCAGATCATTTACCCTGTAGGATTCTGGAGGGTGAGTGCAGGATCACAGCAGCACTGACGTGCACATAGAGGAACCCTCTCCAGCATCCTCTGCTCCCAGGCAGCTGCATGGGACAGCTCGGAGGCCCAGAGGAGAAGCACAAAGCGGGTGCAGGCTTGTCCTTTGCAGGCTGTGCTCACAGCGAGTGGCTGAGCTGACAGCAGGTGATGAAGGCAGAAGGTGGGTGCGAACCACCCCTGAGACACACCCCCAGCCGGTATTCAGCCTGTGTGCCGTGCCCCTTGGTGATCTTGCTCCTGAATTCAAGCTGAAGGCTGTATTTTACCCCAGTTTTAGCAATTTGTATTCACAGCAAGATTGTTGGCTGTGGTGCGTGGAGTGTGCAGGGGAGGTTAGAACTAATCAGGTCTCAGCATTCAGCTTTCAAGGAGAAATCAAAGAGCTTTGTCCCCCCTCCACAAACTCGTGTGTGGCCTCACATGTAATATGTGCTCAGGAATGGTTTCTTTTCTGAGCTCTTTGTCTCTTTTCCCTGTATTGGAGGGCAACTTGGATTTTCTGCCTTTCCTCTTGGTTTTCCAGAACAAGGTGAAGTACATAAAGCAGACGACAGCCATCCTGAAGCAGAAATACGGGGGTGACATACCGAGAACTGTGGAGGAGCTGGTGCAGCTGCCAGGAGTTGGGCCCAAAATGGCCCACTTGGCCATGAACATTGCCTGGGACAGTGTGTCTGGGATAGGTAGGTTGGACCCATTCTTTTCCTAAATGCTGCCTGATCCATTCCCCAGGCAGAGGGGAAGCATCGCAGCTGGGTAAGCTGCCTGCCCTGGGAGTCTGGTAGCCTTGCTTCAGTTTAGTCATCTGCAGAGCATTTGGGTGGGTGAAGGATGTGACTCTCACCCACTCACAGTGGATGAGTGGCTATAGAATTCAAGCATGGATCCAGCTACGGTTTTTCCCCAAGTTTGATAGCAGAAATCCCCAAGGGCAGTGACTCCCTCCCCTCTGATGCTGTTAAGCAGTGCAAGTGTTGCAGTGCCTGATTGGGTGGGCATAAAAAGGATGTGCTAGCGGAATAATGCTTTGAAATCTCTTTGGTGTCAAGTGAAAGAGAGGCGGGGGTAATTTTGTGATCTGGAGATAGTTGTAGGATAGTCTGAGGTTATTTTTTCCTAGGGTTGCTTCTGTTGAAACAAATCTCATTTGGGAATTTTGTTTGGCAAGGCGTAAGAGGGCGGAAGCAGGGCTTAGTCAAAATTGCCGTTTGAATTTGTTAATTCATGATGGGTCATAGAAAGAAATGGTCTCGGGTGATCTGTGTCTACAGAATTTCTGATCTGTTTCACTCCTGTGGCAGGCTAATAGGTGACCACAGGTACATTTGTTTATTTGTCACGTTTATTGAACAGAGAGCGTGTAGCTGTAACTTGTGGAGCTGTGTGCTTTACCACTGATGGGCTGGGAGGAAGTCTGCGGTGGAGATGGGCCCAGGCCAGACCCAGGGCAGGTTCATTCCTGCACAGTGCCCGGTTGGGGAGCGTGGCTGGCAGCAGAGCTGCCTGCAGTAGCCGGCAGATGGGGCTGGACGATCAGCTGCCCGGCCTGGGGGCCCCTGGGGACAGATTAATATTCCATGTGTATTTTCTGCTTAATGGAGGAGCCCTGGGAAAGCTAGGAATGGTGTCACCTGATGAATGACTGCTGCCGCAGCGAGGTTAGTGCGGGCAGCAGCTGACTCCCGCAGCCCCACTGGTGACAGTCAGCTGCACGAAATGTGGCTCTTGCACTACATTCGACAGCGCTTGGGGTCTGTTGTTCTCTCCCTGCTGTGGGGGAGGGAAGTCCAGAGGGAGCCAAACTAGCCAACTGTTTTCCAAATAATTGTGTGCTCGGTTTTGATTTAGGAGGCAAGACTTAGTCTTCCTGTTTACAGCAATTTCCTGGGTTTTGCCCAATTAGCCATAGAGACAGGTTTATCGCTGCTGATCTAACAATAATATACTTTGCATTCAGAGCTTTTTAGCTCAAAGCACTTTATAAACATTCGTTTAAGCCTCACAAACCCTCTTATGTTGGTAGGTATTATGAAATGTGTTTTCCAGCTGGGTAAACTAAGGGGCAGCGATTGCAACTTGCGTAACGTCAGCTGAAACACAGGGAGGAAGAGAACCCTGGACAGGCTGCCCTGTGCCTGCTAGATCAGAGCGTGCAAACCTTTGAAGGAAGGCTGGGTCAGATTGTGTGAGTGTGGCTGCGTGGCATGAGCTATCCATCCCATCTGGCTTTTGGCTCTGGGCCTAGGAAGAAAGCAGCACGTTTGTTCTGCGAGTAAGCCTCCCCTCCTGTTTCACCTGCCTGTTCCTGCCGGCCCCTGGAGGAAGCCCGTGCAGGGCGCTGTACCTGGTGTGCTGTGACAGGCAGCTTTTGGCTGTGCTCTCTCCATTCAGGTGTGTCTGCCCCCACCTAAACTCTGGGCTCTCCCTTCCTAGCTGTGGACACCCATGTGCACAGGATCACAAACAGGCTGAAGTGGGTGAAGAAGGAGACCAAATACCCCGAGGAAACTCGGGTAGCGCTGGAGGACTGGCTGCCCAGGTGAGGTCTGAGACCCCAGCCTCCTTCCTCCACACCAAGCCCCTCGAGCTAGCTGCAGGAGCTGTGTCTGCATGCAGTCCTGCTTATAGCATTTTCGGTGACTGCGCTTTGGGTCCCTCCTCTTTACAGGGACTAGCCTGCAGGTGTTTCTTCTCTCCCAGGGAGATGCAGCAGCAACATCTCAGCTGCTTGGTTGTTTCCTGGCTACCGGATATATTGATTACCACTAGTGTAGCCGGGTACCTGGAGGCCTTGATGCCCAATTCTTGCCTTGACAAGTTTACCATGACCCAAGCCAGGTGCTTTTCTGCACAGGACCTTGCTGAGCCTAATGGCCACAGCAATATCAGACTGTGGTTGGATTCTGGCCTTCATTGATGCTTAATCTTCAATATCAAATGCCAGCTGACAGGCACTCTGTTGCAGCTCCGCATCTGGCATATGCCTTAGCAGAAGAGAACGACCACAGACTCTTTGTGTATCTGTTCCCTGCTCCCCACCCCAGTTCAGAGGGATGAGGAAAGGTTAGGAGGGCTGTTCTTAGTAGCTGGGATCCGCCTCCAGATGCCTTGGGAAGCCAAGAGGAACAGGCAGTAGGCGAAAGGGATCCATTTAAAAGCACGGGCTGTTCTTTAACTCCTCTGAGCAGCTGTATCGGAAAGCTCATGTTTTTTTCCTCTCACTACAGGGATCTCTGGAGGGAGATAAACTGGCTCTTGGTGGGCTTTGGCCAGCAGACCTGCCTGCCTGTGAATCCCCGCTGCAATGAGTGCCTCAATCAAGACATTTGCCCGGCTGCTAAGAGACGCTGAGCGATCATCCAGTCTTTGCAGAGCAACAAAGCTGCTTCAGCTCAGCAGAACCCCAAAGCTGAGCCCTAGTTAAAGCTGTGCTTTGCACAGGGCTGGCTGTGTGACTGCAGAGAAACAGGAGACTGCTGCAGCCAGCTCAGCATCTCTTGGGAGGGAGCAGCCGCTGGCAACGGCTGAGCTCTTGAGAGGAAAAAGGGTCTTTCAAAGTACAGCAGTCCTGCTGTGTCAGTGCTAAAGGCTCCAGCCCCCGTGTGAATGCCTGGGCATGCCCCAGCGGAGCAGCAGGCTGTGCCACATCAGGAGTAGCTGGAGAGAAATGCTTTATCGTAGGGGACTTGCTGTTGCTTGTAAATGCGCATTTAATAAAGGTGGTGGGGTTTATTTTCCACCCGTGAGGTTTGCTGGCATCTGTACAACGCAGGGCAGGGGGAGGAGAGCATGGGTGACCTCACCAAAGCGTAAGAGCATAAGACCACAGCAACCAGCCCTGCCAGCCGAAAGCAGGCAACAGCAACCTGCCAAGCTGCCTGCCTGGCCTGGGCAGCAAGGGGCACCACAGTGAGTAAGGTGTAACTGAAGACTTCACAAAGCAGGATCAGAGGAGGCCATCGCCTCGATAAGTGACCTTTGGGGTCCTGGTAGAAGAGCAGAGGGTGATGCAGAGCAGGGCAGGCAGGAGAAGAGCCAGTGTCGCACTCAGTTCTGTGTGTGCCAGCAAGGGTTACAGTGGCCACAGGAGCCAGGCTCATGTGTGCCTCAGAAGCTGACAGAAGGGACACCACCACCGTCCGTGTTTTGTTCTTCAAAGAAAGGGCAGTGCTGACTTCATTGTAGAGCTTCAAAGGAATTACTTCAGCTACTCTTTAAACAGGCAAGGGAGGAAACAAAGTTTATAATGTGCTGAAGAAGGCTGTAATTCCCCCCTGAAGTTCCCTACCAAACAGATGAAGAACGAGCAAATAAGTACTCAGTACATGGGAAAACGAAGTTTATTACTGACATTACAGTGTACATTATGTTTTTGCAATGCAGTTGACAGCCTTATACTTCATTGATTTTTTTTCCAAGTTAAATGTACAGGAACTGAGTAATTACTACTGAGCTACAAGATGTCAGAAATACAGTAAGTGCTTTAACCAGGAGCAGTTTCCATGGACTAAGCAGAGATTAAGATTTTAAAATCTTATCAGTACAGACTTGCACACCTGATTTCTTTTTATCTGCATTCAAAACTACATGCTCTTTTTTTTCCCCCTCAACTACAGCGGCCCAGTCTTGTATGAGAAATGTGGTATTTACAAACAGGTCTTTGCTCTCTGACATGCATCAGAGAATGCAACATTTAGGTCAGTGTTACGGGGAACGCTCTGCCCTGCGCAGACTGGGGCACTGCCTGAGGTTTGGCTATGCAGGCACGGGAAGCAATGTGCATACCATGAAAAAGAAGGGCTCCTTCAAAAGCTTACTGATTTATAGAAGCAAGTATTTTAGGGGCCAAAAAGAGAGCAGGTAATTGTCTTTGAAGTGGGGTAGGGAAGAGGTGTCTTGTTAATGGCAGTCCTGGAGGGGAAGCAAACCTCTCCACATCCTGAGCTACTGTCCTGCTGCCAGTCTTGTCACCGATAGCCAAACACCTGCACCAGTTCCTCTCCAAAGTCATTATTTTCAACCTGTTCAGCCCATCAACATTCCTAAAAAGATATCTTTCACAAAAGAGAACTCATCTCCTTCACCCCTGAGGCTCTCCATGCTCTCCTCCCAGCCAGCTAATGGCCACGGGCATCAGCTGCTCCACACAGTGAAGCCAAATGTTCTGGCTCTGCTGCTGCGGTCGCACCCACCCGCCGCTGTGCCGAGCCTCAAGCTGCTGCCGAGGACGGCAGTGTTATAAGGCACCTTTTAGTTCAATATTTAGGAAATACACACAGAGCCATTACAATATCCATAGCGCACTGACTAACCCAAAGGCTTGTAGCACAAACGGTGCTGGACTAACACAGGGCAAAAACCACAGCCATGTGTTTTAAAATAGTCATCGCTGTCCCAGTGATTGCTGCCATTCACTTTTAGCTGAGGAAAGTGGTTTTGTACTCGACTGTCTTGCTGTGCCCAGTCCCTTCCCACTGCTGCCGTGGCATTTGAGCTGAATACTGGGCAGCTGCCACAGCTGGGCTCGGGGAGCTGCCGGAGCATGGGAGGGAGGGGGCCAGCCCCATCACAGCCGGGACCCTGCCCTGGTAAAACTCCTCTGCCACCTGTGAGAGTGTGATGTAGTTCAGCATAGTCACCTTCCCTCCATTACTTGCCCTTGGCTGTAAATAAGAGCTTAAATGGGCTTAATTTGTAATGCTTTCAGGATACGTGTTTGAGGTCTAACGCCATGAGCAGGGTGTTTCTAAAGGAGGCCACAGAAAGCCCAAGCGACTGCCCATGCCATCACGCCGCTGCCTGCTTCATAGCCAGCCCCGCAGGGACCCTGTGGCTTCAGAGGACGCCCTCCCGATGACAAGACGGACTCGGTTATTCCCAAGGGCTGGAGGCATCAAACACCAGCCCAGAAATAACAACCCAGGCGGGACGCAGACCCAGCACCCAGGCACAGCCACCGCTCAGCCCCACTGCCCCAGCGCCAAGCCCACAGCTACAGCCGCATCCCCACGTTCTTCCCTGGAAACATGCTGGGTTGTGCTCACTCTCGGGTCTGTCCAAAGAGGTTATGTAGCATCTCATGGATCTTGTCTTCCTGCAAGGCTGCCGGAGCTGCGCCGGCAGCACTGCCCCTTGCACCACGGGGCAGGACTGGCCCCTTCCCTGTCTTCCCCTGCTGCTCAGCACTGCATCGACAGCTGCAAAGGGTCAGGCCTGTGGCATTTGGGCTGTTGGGTTTGGGGTTTGTTTTTAAATCCTGCCCTCTCCCCTCTGCAGAGATGTTGGGGATGAAAAAGGGGCTTTTATTGCTGGGGCAGAAGTCACTGGTGGGGAGGGACGTTCCTAAACTAACTAAAAACATATGGGACTTTGTTAAAAAAAATAAAATAAAAATGACAAAACAAACTTTTCCATCCAATAGCAAAGCCAACAAGAGCGATTTACAGCCACTGTCCATTTTCCCCGTCGTGTGAGTAGTTGATGCTGCAGACGGGGTGATGGGGAGGGCGTGCCAGGTACAGCCCACCCTGCGGGCCCCCACCACTGCGGGGCACGGGGCCATGAGACAGGGGCACAGAGCATCCCATGGGGCTCAGTCTGGGACACCCACAAAACCAAAACAAACACCCCAAATAAAAAAGGAGAAAAAAAAAAAGTAATAGAAGCCTAAATGATACAGGTAAGAAACAACAGTTAAAACTCTTCCAGTCCTTTCTCATAGGAACGGGGGGATGGCAGGCAGCCAGAGCAAGCAAGAAAAGGAGCTTTGGTCACATTTGTCTTATGAGAATCGCTGGTGAGTAACAATAATAATAACAATAATAATAATAAAAAATAAAAAAAAAAGGACTTTAAAATACGCCTTGTAAAAGCAACCAGTGAAGAGCAGAGCACAAAGCATCTCACGTGGACACTGAAGGACAGGGCGTAGGCACCTCAGAAACGTCCGAGCTGAGGCAGGGGCAGGAGAGCGGCGGACGGCAGCCACCAGGCAAGGTTCAGAAATTGCTGAAAATCTCTCGCTTCTTGTTCCAGTCCATCTGCGGAGCTCTCTTCTTCACCCGCTTGGCCCGCACCTTCTCCTTGGCCTCGGCAGCCGTGGGGCTCAGGGTCAGACCGCTCTCCTCAAACGGGTCCTTCTTCTCTGCATCTCCATCCTGCATGGAGAAGGGAGACAAGAGGTCAGCCCACGGCAGCGGCCTCACCGCCGTGGTGTCCCGCAGCATCTCACCCCACGTGGCCCCGTGAGGCAGGAGGCATCTCCTCCAGCGTGCACGGTAAGCGAGAGCACACGGTGGCTTTTCACCGGCAGCATCCATGTGGCCACAGAATTAATTACTACATTGCATTTGGGGGGGGGGGGGGGGGCGGGGGGGGAGGGTTGTGGTGGTTTATTTTTTTCCTCCCACCCGAAGAATGTGTGGCTGCCACAGCTGGAAGTGAAAAAGCAGAAACACAGAAGCTGCTGCCAGCGGGAGAGAACGAGCTGCTCCGCTTGTCTGCTGCAAAAATGAAAAATAAGCCCCCGGTGTAGACAGAGAGCAGGGATGAGGGAGCAAACGGTGAGCCTCAGGGCTCGCAGGGAAGGGCTGTGCCAAGGCCCCCCGTGCCCACCTGTGGCTAACTGGGGTGGGATGGGGCACGAGGAGGGCAGCAGTGCCTGCCTGTGTGCCCACCCAGCTGGCTCTGCCCACGGCCGCCCACGGGCACCAGGCAGAGCAGTGTTTGCTTTGGGAACTGTATGGAAAACAGCATCTTTCCATCTGCTTATTACAAAGATACTGTTATACTAAAAGAAAAAATAATCAACTTTCCTTTCTAAAGTCACTGCCAGTGCCGCGATGTGCCCTCAACCAGAACCCCCCCGGTGCTCCTCCACTAACCCCAACCCTCCTGCTCCTGCAGCGGGTGAAGGGGCCACCACGTCCTCGGGTACAATGAACGTCCTAGCCAAAATGCCTTTACCTCGCTGCACCCCTGCTGGGGCCGGAGCCAGCACTGGGTCTCCAAGCCCCTCAAACCCCACCGGTCTGGGAAGCACCATCCCTGCGGGGACGCGGCTCATCAGAGCTGGTTTCAGCAGGCAGCACGCTCTGTAGCAGGCTCAATCTAAAGCTCCTGCTTGACTGATGGCACCTGTGCCGAGGCTTTGCCAGCGCCTGGTCGGGGTGCCAGGCAGGGCAGAGGGGGTTGCCCCAGGAGTCGGGCTCGGGGAGAGGCGGCTGCACCTCAGAGCTGCACGGCCGCGCTCCACAAGCACCGCACTCACGCCTGTAGTGGGCAAACATACAGAATCATGACCTTCAATTTAAGGAAACATTTTAAAGCCCGCCTGCGGCACCGCTGCCCTACCATGCATGCGGAACTCCAAAATCATGATTTCGCAGACCCTGCTGATAACCATGGGCCGGTCTTCCACCAGTGCGGCAAGATGATGGCTCCAGCTTTGCTCTGACTTAATGAACACAAACTGAAGGGGGTGGTGGCTTGAATAAGCACACCAGGCTGTGAGCTGGGAGCACGGCCACCTTGCCACCCCCTGGGACTCTGGTTGCTAGTGCAAAGGTGGGACAGTGATCCCTGAAACAGCCCAAAGGTGACTCCATGGGAGGAACTGCTGTGCTTGGGCACCAGGACACAGCCTGATTTTCCAAAGGCAGAAGCCACTGGATCAGGACATGTATTATTTAATGCTCAGAGAGAAACAGAGATGCCAGACTGCAGGCGTTTGGCCACAGCTCTGGGACGCAGCTGGTGTTCGAGATGTTTTAGAGGCTCTGGGAGCTCAGAGGAGGCTGCGTGAGCACTTGCTGCCGTCAGGCTCCTGCTCCCAGCCGTCTCGGGGCAGGGGGCAGTACCAGCACCAAGAACCGGCAGGGACACCTCACCCCCCCCAGGGTCCCTGCACAGAGACATTCCCCTACTTTTAGCAGAATCTCATGCTAAGGATACATTTTTAAGTGCTTTGGAAAGCTCCTACTTATTATTTCAAGAAAAAGAAAAAAACTCTGCTAAATTAATAACACTGAGGGAATACCAATCCATGCCTTGTGTTTTATTTTGGTCACTTGCTCGCCTTGCACAGTGAGGTCTGCCTCTTCTCTGGCCCTTCGCTGCAGCATTCAGCCAGGTTCCACCAGCAAAACAGCCCCAGCCCTGTGGCCACCAAACCCACACTCCTCCCAGCTTGAGCAGCTCCTTTAAACACCAATAAATTCACCGTGCTCCAAGCGAAAAGCAGCTTGGCTTTTTCAAATTTTAGCCTGCCTTGTTCCTGTTAGCAGCACTTGAACCTCACAGCTCAGCTCCTCCTGGCTTCCCAGCCTAGCCTCCTGCCCTGTAGCTCGTCAGTACAATTACACTGAAGATCCACAACTCTTGTAGACATCCTTTCATCTTACACCTCCTTTCAAACTATTAGAGCATGAGTCACTGCCCGACAAAGTGCCAATTAACTTGTTGCCGTTACCCATTGACGTTCTGGGCTGCCCCGGGCTGCCCGGCTTGGGGCAGCACCATCTCCTCCCCGAGGTCACGATGCCTGAAGGGATGAGCACGGAGCATGCGTGAGTGCTCCCAGAGCCGGGACAGAGCAGCATCCGCACCCTCGCAAACCCCATCTGTTAATATATGGGACATCTGCTGCTGCTGGCCAAGGCCACGCGACGCCACGAGCTTGGCTGTCCCCTGGGCAAAGGGGGGAAAGGACATCCCTGTGGCAGCAGCTCATGGCACCTGTGCCGAGGCTTTGCCAGCGCCTGGTCGGGGTGCCAGGCAGGGCAGAGGGGGTTGCCCCAGGAGCCGGGCTCGGGGAGAGGCGGCTGCACCTCGGAGCTGCACGGCCACGCTCCACAAGCACCGCGCTCACGTCTGTAGTGGGCAAACATACAGAATCATGACCTTCAATTTAAGGAAACACTTTAAAGCCCGCCTGCGGCACTGCTGCCCTACCACGCATGCGGAACTCCAAAATCATGATTTCACAGACCCTGCTGATAACCATGGGCGGGTCTTCCACCAGCGCGGCAAGATGATGGCTCCAGCTTTGCTCTGACTTAATGAACACAAACTGAAGGGGGTGGTGGCTTGAATAAGCACACCAGGCTGTGAGCTGGGGGCACGGCCACCTTGCATCCCCCCAAGGGTCCCAAGCCCTGGACCAGCTGCCTGGAGGAGTTACAGAGCCATCCCAGCAGCGTGGCCACCTCTGTGTTGGAACCAGGAGCTGCTGACAGCTCACAGCTCCGTTTCGTGCACATCTACAGTGCAAGGGATGAAAGCAAACTCCGGATTTTTGTTTGCTGGATGGATACAAGGGTACTCAAGTCTGAGAGCCGAAACTGAAAATGCACCGTTACATGGTGCCATAAGGCAGGCATGTACCTACAGCAGTATGTAAAAGGGAGGGGGGACATCTGGGGGTTTTACCTCTGATTCCTTCCCAGGACTCTGAAGGTCGCTGTGAGATGAAGACGTGGATCCTCCATTCAGCTAGTGGAAGTGAACATGTTAGTTCCATTTGCACAAAGACAGAATTAGAAAAAAAATAAAAAGCTAAGCAGAAAAATGCTCAGTCCTGGTGGGGATGGACATCCCAGCTGCCCTGCCAGGCAGAGAGCAATGCCTGGCTTGTCCTGGGACAGGAACAGAGCCTGGAGAGGGGGGTCCTGCTGAAGGGACCCTGCACACACATGTGCCCACGCACATGCATGCACACATGGGAGCTCCCTGGGATTTGCTGGCAGAGCCACTCTCTCCCACCAGGCAGAGCGCAGTCCCTGTCCTGCCAGCGCCTCCCCACTCCATCACAGGGGACAGTGATGATTAAATGGGGCTGAAACCAGCCTTGTTCAACCCCTACATTAAATCTGCAGCAGGAAGCAACTGAAATCAGCCAGCAGCAGTTAAGCTGAGATAAAGGAGCCTTGGGGACATCAGGAGCATCCCTCTGCTCTGCAGGCTGGCAAGTCATTCTGACAGGCTCGTGTGTCACTGGAAGGAGCCAGGGAAAGCTGGCACGCCAGGAGCCTGGCCTCTCACCCCTGATCCCTCTTGCTCACTCCAAAACCCAGCTGCCCCAGTATGCTGCCCAGCCACCCCTGGAGCAGGCAAGTACTCACCTGAGTCTGTGCGGATCCGTTTGTCATGGGCTGAGGCACCACACCTATGGACCACACAGGGAAAACACGTGGTAAACACACTCAGCTGGGATTGCTGCCCTTGGGTCCCAGGCAAGGCATCCCTCAGCATCGCCCACCCGGCCGTGCCGAGCCTGCCTTCTCCCCTGCCCGCCCCACCAGCTCAGTGTGTCCTGTCTCTTGCCTTTGCCCTGTGCTGCTTCCCAGCCCAGGCAGAAGCCTGCCCGTCCCCCTTCCTCCCCCTTCCAGAACCAAATTCTTCCCAATATCCCTGATTTCACCCTGTTTTCATCAGAAGAAAACACCTTCCAGGAAGAGAGCCAAGTCACCTTTTTCTATAAGCACTAACTTCAGCGCACTCCCATTTGTTTTGACTGTTTAGTGATTTTTCTTCAGAAGCTGTTTAATCAGAAATCTTAAATAACAACCCAATGTTTTTCACAGAAAGCAGCATCTTGTTGGTGTCACAACTGTGTGGCAACCTCCTCGCTCCCCAGGTACGCTCGCATCTTTTTTGCTCACTTTTGACGATTTGTACTACTAATATTCCACACGATGGCAAATTCTACGCAGATAAGCTACCAGTCACCACGATCAAGCCATTGCTAATGGCATTACCACATCTCATCCGTCCCAGGCTAACAGATGTGTTAACTGTGACAGGATTAATAACTGAATTATGTCGAGCATGAATGCTTCTCAGGGCAAAGCCCTCGCTCTGTGCATCTCTCCGGCAGAAGACAATGATGTGGATGCACGTTGCTGCGTAACCCGAAATCCAGCAAAGCAGGCACGGCGCAGGGTGCCAAGCACAGCCTGCACCCACACGAACGCCGGGCGGCTCACGGAGCCACCAGCCTGCCCGCACCACCTACAGACCCTGCTGGGCTTTCCAAAGGACCCACATGGGGGCTGCACCAGTGCGAGCTGCAGGGATTCCTTGTGCCAATCACAGCACCTTTGTGTTTAAGAAAAATAAAGCCAAATCATAATTTTGAGAGTGTGCTGGTGCAAAAGCCTCAGTTAGGGTGTCGGGATCCTGGAGTGTTTTACCATACCGCATGTCAGACTTGTGTTTACAGGACGACAGGCTCTGAGCAACAGTCATCAGAAGGAAGTCAGCTCGCAGCAGAAATGATACTAAAGCTTCTGGCATCATAAGAAGCTAAAAGATAATGTTATTAAAACGAGAAGCAAGCTTCAAGTCACAAGCAATATTAAAATGGAACTGGACTTTAAAAAAAAAGTGATTTCAAAATTTGGCATGTCTGGAAATACTTTCATATTTCCTTAATTCTGAGAAGCACCCAGCTCTTAAAATACACTCATTGGCTAAAACACTGGGGTGCTTAGGATCAGCTGTAAGACTTCGAACGTGTCAGCTTGAGGTCAAAGCAGTTTGATTAAAGAGTGCAATTATTATTTCCTCTTATCCTGCCAACAAGAGAATTCACCAGAGCACCGTGTCACCAACACACGTACTGTCACCAGCCAGGCAGTCCCAGTCCCTGATCTCTGACAAATGCGTCAAGGTGGCAGCGAGAGCCGCAGGGCCAAGGCGGGGGCTCGAGCACCCCCCGCACCCCCCGCAGTGGCCCTAGCTGCGTCCCCACCCCAGGGAACAAGGGCTCCTTTATGGCTCCTGCCAGCAGACAGCTCTCGCCCCAGCTCCTCCTCGAACCCATGCAGAGCATCTGACACCGCTTTCGCCCCGTGCGCTCCGGCATTGTCTGACCCATTTCTTTGGATAAATCTCCCCATTGAGCATCCGAGGGAGCGGGAGCGCGGATCAGATAAGGAACAGCTGTATTGGGAAACAGAGCTCCCCATTCAGCCGGGGCAGGACAGGCTGGGAGCGCCCCGCTCCCTCCCCACCCGGGAGCTGCAGCACAACAGGTTGGGGAGCGGACGGGCAGCTTTCTCTGCCAGGTTTCAGCAGCGAGGGAAGTATTTCCCACAACAGCCACCCTTCTGATCGCTGTGGCGTAAAACCCTTCCCCTTGCATGCACAGTGTTTGCTCTGGTATGTCTCGATGCACCCTCAGGCTCCTTCACCCCCAGGCTCCTTCGCCAGAGCAAACAGCAATGGGGGATTTATGGCACTCTCCCTCCCCAGATCCCAGCTCAGCCCCCTGGGCAGACCGCTCCGCTCACCTGGACCCTGGGGGTCCCCGGGCTCTGACACCAGGCACCCCCTCTCCCAGGGGGCGGGTGGCCACCAAGGGGCTGGCAGCATTGCCAGAGAGGCTTCCCAGCCCCAGCCAGATGGGCCGGTCCCATCTGAGCATCCCTCATGGAGCACGCAGCTCCCCCCAAATCCCACCACCCTCTACCTTGGCAGCAAGTTCCTAAGTTAATTATTCACCATGTAAAAATAACAAATTGGGTTTTGGCTAGCTTAGGAAGTATTCTCACTATTTATAAATAGCTGGGTGGTGCTCAGGAAACTACCAAGGGATGAGACAGAAGGGAAACATGACTCCCTCGCTTCTGAAATCCCACCCATGCCACGGTGAGTCATGGGAATAGCATAGGGTCACCCAGGGAAAGCAAGGTCTCACCTTTGGTGTGCTCCTCTGTGGGGGTCACCCCCAGCTTCTTAAAGTAATCATCCGTTTCGGGGTCCACCACCAGCAGCCTGGCTTCGTTCTCCCTGGACTTAATGTGGGACACCACCTCCGAGTGCCGCAAGCCTTCCACATTTATGCCATTCACCTGCAAAGCAACAGCATCAGAGCCCAAGTCTGTGGCCCCTGCTGCAGAGATGCTAGTCCCAGCCCACAGACTCCCAAGCAGCCTCCTCATCCCCTAATGCAGGGGTCCTCAAACTACGGCCCACGGGCTGGATACGGCCCACGGGCTGGATACGGCCCCCCAGGGTCCTCAATCCAGCCCCCAGTATTTACAGAACCCCGCCGCCAGGGGTTGGGGGGGGAAACCAAGCAGCCGCAGATGACCTCCTGCCCCTTCATCCACGCGCCGGCCCCCCGGTTAAAAAGTTTGAGCACCCCTGCCCTAAGGGATGGGATTTTCCATTTTTTAATCTCCATTGAGACGACAGGAAGGCTACAGGTTTTTTCCTTCCCCCTCTCAAGCCAGCCATGGCCTCCTACTGCCACCCCCAGCCTACTCGGTGCCTTTTTGCCCAAGCATCCTCCGTGTTACTGCACACCTCTGCCCGAGCATCCTCCGTGTTACTGCACACCTCTGCCCGAGCATCCCACACATGTCCATTGGGGATCAAAGACCCCAGGCTCTGCCACCACCTGAACCACCCAGGTCCTGCCAGAACACTCCCGCTCCGGCTGCCCTCTGCAGCCATTCCGGCCTTCACCTTGGATGTGCCCCAGGTATCTCAGGATGCTGCAACCATGCACACAGGCAGCGGCCTGGGTGCCACCAGTGCATCCTGCTCCCCGTCCCCGCCCAGGCGACTGCGGCATCACCACACCATCGTTCATCCCTCCGTGATGGAAAGCTGTGGGTTTCCCATGTCCCCAGTGCATGAATCCCCACACCTGCCACATGGATTCATTTCTCCCTTCCCTGCATGCGAGCCAGGACCTACCCAAGGAACGTGATCTCACGCTGCCAATCGCTCCCTGCAGCAAGGGGACAGTCGTGATTTCAAGGCATTATTCACAGCGGGGAACAACTCGTCCTTTGTCCCGCAGGGGAAGGTCTCTGCACCGCCCAGACCCTCAATGCTGGACCCGCTTTTGTGTGACAAACTCTTTTCAGTGCTCCAGCCCATCTCTGGCAAAACTCAACCCACCCTCCGCTGCCCGCCCTGCCTTCGGCATCTGAAGGTGCCTGCCCGCAGCACAGTGCGGCAATGTGCTAATTCAGCCTGGACTGGGAAGGGCAGAGGGTGCTGGTGATGCAGAGACCACCGGGAGCGGCACAGCCTCCTCCTCTTAAAAACAGCTATTCCATTCCTACAGCCTTCTGAAACAAATCAAAGACTTGAGAAATCCGCCTAGCACAGAAATGCCTTCGTTAGGAGAAGCGGACAGCACATTTTGTTTATTTTCCTAAGCCACACAGAACGCTGTAACTGCATGTTACACGCCTGCTCTCCTGCAGGGCCATGGCTGTCCAGGTTCACCAGCATCAACACATTTTTATTCCTCCTCCGCCTGCAGACAGACAGCTGCCTTCTCCCGTGCCAGACCCTGAAGCGAAGAGCACACCGATGCCAGAGCTGGGGACTGAGCCCGGGAGTGGGGTGACCCCAGCCCAGCCCCTTCCCTGGGCGCTGAGCTACACCAGGGTGGCACTGCCCCAGCAGCACCCAGCACGCTGCCACCAGTCCCAGCAAAGTGGGACAATGAACGAGGCTGGTCCTGGCCCAGCCCGGACCCTCTCACGGCAAAGTCACAGCTGCTTCGAGGCACGGATGAGCAGCACAGCTCCTCTGGGTCGTGCCGAGGCTGTCGGGGGGGTTGAAGACTAGCAGGAGGGTCTCCAGCCCTGTGAGAGCCTCGGCACGACCCAGGGGAACTGGCTGCTCATCCTCATCTCAACAGGACAAGGCAGGTGAACGCTGCAGAGCCTGAGCTGGGCCAGCTCCAAACTTCGGGCTACCCATTGCATTTGGAACGCCTAAACAGAAATGTGGGGCAGAAGCAGGTCCTGAGGGCCAGGACACGGCTGCAAGGGTTGGGATGGAAAGGGAACCCCCTTCCCCAGGCTTTGCATCTCCCTCTGGCTGCCAGCAACCTCAGCTACTGGCTGGTAACCCTGCTCCATCCTCCTGCCGCTCCCGATCACCCTGGTCCATGCCCGGTGCTCACCCCGGTTGAGCTCGGCCAGGCAGCACAGGGCTGCTCTCCCACCACCCCGGCACAGGGCTGGGGGGCATCAAATATTTATCAAAGCCCCAAAGAGCCGGTACGGAGGGGATTGGGTTTCCAAGCTCACCAGCTCACCCCTCGCCGCTTTGTGTGTGCCAGGCACTCTGCCAAGCACCAATAAATAAATAACACAACCCTCGCCGCGACACCGCGCTGCCAGGAGCCGCCGCCACCGGCACCCCGCTCCCAGCGCCATGCTGCTCCCACCATTAAACTTTCAGGTGCTGGGAAGAGGCAGCAGCTCCCACCGGCTGCAGAACAGTTATTCACAGGGCTAGAAAGCAGGCGAGTGCTTTGGTCTTAGTACTTCCCCAACTTGCCCAGGACACCAGTGCTTTCTGCCAGGAGCACGAGCCCCATTCCCCCTCTGTGCCAGCAGCGAGGGCCACGGCTGGGTCCCCGCAGGAGGGTCTTGGGGTTCACCCTCCCAGGGAAGGGCCACGCATCACCCCAAGCAGGGGACATCCACTGCTCCTGCAGTGAAAGGGGTGATGGTGGCCATGCCTGAGGCACCGGCCGCTGGATCAGCCCCTGCCTGTCCCTCTGCCCCAGGCATGGGCAGCTCTGGACCGGGGAGCCTCGTTCTTCAGGAAAAACATGACACAAACAAGCCAAGGGAGGGTGATTTCCAGCCCCACCAAAACTTGTGTTGTCCAGCACTCGGCAACCAGGAAGATGCTTCCAAGAGCAATTTCCCCCTCGCTATCTTCCGCAGTTTTGTGTCATAAAACCTCTGCAAAGCCTTTTCCAGCCGCCTGCCCGAGTGCATCAGCTCAGCCAGGCAGCACCGCTCTGCCCGTGGCAGGACGCAGACCGGAGGGTGGCTGGGCAGGGGGCCACCCCCTCCCGAGCACCGGCGGTGGGATGGGTCCCACATGTCCCCATGACCCCTTCACTGCAGTGGGCAGATCCAGCTCCAGCACCAAGTGCCATCAGGCTATGCCACCGACTGCGGGGCTCACTGTGCTGCAGCAGGGACATGGGCACCCACCAAGCACCCAACCTGTCCCTGGAATCCCGCTGCCACCCCTGAGCCACCCAGACGGGTGCAGGGGCAGCAGCTCGCCTGCTCTGACCCTCCTCTGTGCCCGCAGCATCCAGATTTCAGTGCTGGCAAGTGCCTGCGCTGAACGAGCTGCGGAAGGGCCACAAAGCCCCTGCTTAAGCACCCGCACGGGTCTTACAGATTACAGAGGAATCCAGAGGGAGGATCTGATGGAAAAAGTCAAGGGACAGGGCGCTGTTTTGGCTTCAGGCTTCCCAAGGGTCCCATCCCTTCTGCCACCCCTCTTCCCACCTGCCAGAGGGGAACAGGACCCAGCTGGGCAGGATTGAACACCCCCGCGCGGCACACACCGAGGGAAGCCCGAGGGCAGGGAGGTGCTGAGCCCCCAGAGGTGCTGAGCCCTCGTGCCGTTACCTCCACCAGCCGGTCCTGGGGCCGCAGCCCCGACCTGGAGGCCGGCGAGTCAGGGTCGACCGAGCGGATGAACTGCCCCGGCCGGGACTTCTCGCTGTGCAGGTTGAAGCCATAGCCATTGGGGCCTTTCTTCAGGTGGCAGAGACGTGGGCACAGCTCCTTCTGTCCGTTTAAATCCTGAAGAACAGAGGAGGGGTTGGGGGGAGAGAAAACACAGTCGTTAATTTATAGGTTTGGGTTTGCTCTGAAGCAGATGCAATCGTAAATAAAGCTACCAAGGAAGCACCGTATCTGCGCCCTGTCCTCCCAGTCCCCTGAACGGGGACAGGTTAACAAATGGATTTCCTCTCATTGAGTCTATTTTAGAAAATCAATTGTCCAAAACCATTCCAGAAAAATTAAAACAAAACAAAAAGTGCATTTCCTTCGCCAGAAGCAGCCCAGACAAAGTCCACCCAGACGCCCAGAGCCCCCTGGCAGCAGCCAAGCCCCGCAGCCCCCAGCAGAGGAACGCAACCTGGGGGCCCAGGCACAGCACACCAGTTCACCCAGGCACTGGATTAACCTTAGCTATTTATTTAAGGCAGCGCCGTGCCCTCGGTCCTGGTGACATCAGCATCACCCGCAGCTACAATCACCTCCCAGCGGAGAGGCTCTGGGGACCAGGGCGACGGACCCCACTGCTGCCAGCTCCCTGCAGCACGGGAAGGCTGAGCTTGGCATGGGACAAATGGTTCAGGAGCACGTAAGGAGTTTAGTGCTTTCCCCCCACAGCCCTTGGCAGATGCTTTACGGCTCCTCAGGAGCAACAAACACCAGTTTTTCTCTGGGTCTGCGCGAGCCATTACGCTCCCTTGGATGCTGCTCTCCCCACCAGCCCACGGACCGAGCAGCACCAGCTCACAGCACAGCACCACGTCCCCAGTGAAAGCCACCTCAGAGATACAGTTTTCATTTTCATCTGTGGTTTAAGGAGAGCCATCCCCTGTGGCTGAGTTTTAATCTTTCATTAAAAGAAATGCTGCACCGCTCCCCTCCTGCTAACAGACCGTATTTTTTTCAGATCACATTTACAGTGAAATCTCTTACAGCCTTTCATTTCAAATTAAAAACCCAGGCAGCAATTTCCTCCACGTTCCTCTCTCAGCCAAAAGGCACTGCGGAACACCAAACCTGCACCCCCACCTCCTGCCACGTGCCCAGAGATGTCCTCCCTCCTCCCGCAGCTCCGGGCTCCTACACGCCATGCTGGCACTACCCGTGCCAACAGCTCCTTGCACTGGCAGCACCTTGGGCTTCTTTCTGCAAAATACCTTCAATAATGCTTAATTTATTTTTTTTTTTGCTTTAATTGCTTAAAATGTTGCTCCCTCTCCAGGAAGGGTGGCAGGAGCTGAGGGCACCCGTGCCCGATGCCCAGGAGATGATGCCTGGCCACCACCAACGTGAGGGACCCCACGGGTGGTGATGCCAAGTGGCTCCAGCTGCACATGGACCCTGCATGGCAAGAGCCAAACCAGCCAAAGGACGTTTCCCGCTGCCACCGTGGAGCCGGACTACCCGCAGGTCCCTGTGTGCCCCGGTGACACAGGGAATAACTGTTTGCAATGACACGAGGCGATTTTTGGCCACTGAGAGTCACGGGGGGGGAAAATATGGAGGGCAGCCAAGAGCTGAATGGATTCGCCAGCACTCGCTGATGCCCCAGCTGCCTCGGGGACAGCGGTGACCCACAGCTGGGGTCAGTGCCTAATGCCCAGCACAGGCACAAGCTGATTACTGGGCAGCCGGGCACTGCTGGCGAGCTGCCGGCTCCTGCTGCTGGGACCGCCACGGCTAAGTCACTTCGGGGGCTGATCCCATCTCCTTCATCCTCTCGAAGAAGGGATTTTCTGGAGGAGCACCAGGTGGGGACACACAGAGCGGTCACCCCCCATGCTGAGGAACAACTCTGCCACATTGCCCCTTCGGCACAGCCACGGAGCCAGTGGCTGCCAATGGGGATGGAGGGAGCAGCCCTGCAGGCCCCTTCCCTGCCGGGGGCACCGCGTTAATGCAAATGGCAAAACACGACTGATGTTGCTCAGCACGTGTCCCTGTCCCCAGCTGGGTCCCCCACTTTGCAGAACTCAGGGCCAGAACATCGCCCCTCAACCTGCGCTGAGCACGGGCACCTTTGGCCACGCAGATGTCCCCAAGCCCAGGTGATGCTGCTGGCAGGGGACAGGGGCCACAGGGCAGCCGCAGGGAGCAGATGACCAGAGATAAACCCAAATAATCCCAGCAGGAAACACCCGCTTCGTGCTGCAGGGAGCACATGTCCCCGTGCCGCAATCTGTGACCGCCCGGCAAGCGGGGGATCCGGACCCCTGCCCTCTCCCCCAGCACCAACTGCCTCTTGCAGGTTTTAATGCAACAGGGAGAGACCTGGGGTGGGGGTGAGACCCGGGGACAGGGTGAGGGGAGGCAGAAACCCACCACGACTGCTTCACTGCGGGGACAAACTCCCCCTCACCCCATCCCGCACTCGCTCCAGCTCGGTGGGATGCAAATAGATCTCCCAGCATTGCTCTTAGGGAATACCCGGGATGGTGGGTTCCCAGTGGGCTGGAGGAGGTCAGGGGATGACCCTGGCGTGACTGCAGCCCCCACCCCCTGTGGCCCTTCGTTGGGAACACAAATGCAAAAAAAAAACCCACCACCTTTCTGCCCCATCACTTCAGGCTGTATTTTTGCAAACCGCCTCCTCCCGTTCTCTGCAACCTGCTTCCCCACACAGAGCTCATCCGAATGCAGCCCCTGCAGGGCCAGCCTGACCCCCCTGCGGGCCCCCAGCCCCACCGAGCCCCATAGCAGGGAGGTGAGAGCAAAGCCCCCCCCAGGGCCAAGCAGCAGCAGCACTTGGCAAGCCCTGGCCAAAGCAAGAGCTGGAGCTGCACTCACCTGCACCCGCCGCTCCCCCTGCGCCCGCTGCTCCTGACTGTGCCCACTGCACCCACCGCGCCCACCGCTGCCGCCTGCACAGGCGCACACTGCCTGCGCTCTCCCACACCGAGCAATGACATCGGTCCCAGACCCTGGAGGCAAAAAGCAGGGGGAGTTTTGTAGCTGCCATGCCCAGAGGGAACGGAGGTGGATGGGGACTACAGGACCGGCTTGATCAGTTCAATCCTAGCATCTGGGAAGAAACAGAGATGTGAGGTGACCAGTGCTTGCTGGACGCCAGGTCAGAGCTGCCTGCAATGGCTGCTCTAGCCCAGGAGAGACACCCCGGGCACCCCGACTCCTCGGAGCCACAGCACCAACATCCTCAAAAAGTGCCTGCAAACAAGGGCCATCAGCAGATATCGGGGTGTGCCTGGGTCAGCTGCAAACCGCACCTGAACCCTTACAGAGATTAACTCGGCCATGCAGGTGTGTTTATAAAAAAAAAAAAGCACAGAGGGAGCGGCAGGAAAACCCTTACCAACTGCTCAGGCTGCAGCTGAGCCTGCAGGGTGCACAGATGCTACCCGGGCAAGTTGTAGGGGGAAAGAGACCCCCAGGCACCTGTCTGGGGAGATGCTCTTGGCATCGACACCTCAACGCACAGATCAGTTCTTCGAAGGGGAAAAAAAAATAAAAAAAATAAAAATCATCCGTGCAAAATCCACTGATCAACAAAACCCAGCTCCTGCCAGAACGGGCCAAGGCTCCCAAAGTGCCTCTGGTACCTGCCCAGCCGCAGCCAGGACCAGCCCCGCGCCCGTGCCCCCTCCCTCCCCAGACTCAGCACGCCTGTGGTTTTCCCATGGCCCCGGCGCAGCCGGTTCACCCTATCTGCAAACATTTCCAGCTTGCCTCTGAGCTCTCCAAAAACCGAAGAAAACAGGAAATGATTCAACTGGCCGAAGAGGGTCGGATCTGCGCGACCTTAAAGGATGCCGGGGGCTCTGCGCAGCCAGGGAAAGGGGGCACGTCTCGCAAGCAGAGGGGAACATGTCTGGAATCACCTATTCGGGCTTAAAAAGGACCTTTTGAAACCATTTTCCTCTTGCTTCATTTTTACAGGGTCAGAGTGCCAGCAGCCGTGTGGAAGCACTGAGGAAACGCTGCGCTGCAGCTGCCGTCCCAGCACGGGGATCCCGGGGCTCAGCACTTCAGGGGATCCCTCGGGATCACCATGAAATCAAATTACTCAGTAAATAAACTACACAGGGGGAAGCTTCATCTGCAGGATCTCTGTGGCTGCGAGGGCAGTAATCGGTGCCGCGTCCTATGCAGGCTTCCTCTGCTTTCACCACAAAATCCTGAATTCGAGGTTCTTAACTGAAATGAATTCAAGATCTTAGTTTAAAAAAAAAAAAAATTACGAAAAAAAAAAAGCCAATTCAGCATCTGTTCTGAGCAGAAATCCTTGGGCAAAACTGCTTATCCTCCCGCAGAGATGATCCGGGGGTTTTGCTGGGCTCTTAAACCTCCCGACTAACGCAATCCTTGGCCACTAGGAAAAAAGAGGTCTTAGACCACAACTCTGCAAAGCCCCTTTCTGGGATTAAGCAAACACAGGCGCTCCCCTCGCCTCACCCAGAGCCGAGCACATGCTCAAACACTTTGCACTTATGTGCGCTGTTGACACGGAGCTGCTGCCTCTCTTGCCAGCTCTGCTATTTATTTTCTTTTCGACCGGTGCCAACGTTTCCCTGGTTGTGTTCTGGGAAGATATTTCCAAAGCTCCCGGGGGGATTGTGCCTTTGTGAAACCCAAGCGCTGTGACCAAGCGTTCCCTGTAAGAGTGGCACATTATCTGGGCTCCCCAGAAACCCACCACTCGCCCCTGCAGAAACGCTTCGGCATTGCTCCGGAGGAGGCTTCGCCACCCTTGCACATACAAAGAACATAAAAGCTGATTTGGATAAGTCAGATTCGCACCTATACTAGAAAGCAACAAAAATCACCTGTATTTTTTGTCTGTTTGCATGCAAAAAAAATTGCAAAACTAAGCCGATTTTTTTTTCTAGGAATCCAGCAATTTCACAAACTGGACTAAGCAGCAATGGCATGTCGTACCCCACCTACAGGCATCGCTGCCTATACCCACCCGCAGGTATGTGCGTGCAGATAAATGCTGCTCAGACAATAAGCTGCATTGCCACACCACCTCCGGAGCTGCCGCTTGAGGCAAATCATCATTTTAGGATAAAAGTTTCGGAAACACTGTTCAAGCTGGTCCATTTAACAATGCACAAACAAGACATTAAATAACAATTAAACACTTTCAATAAAAAAGAAACAAAACAAAAAGAAAAAAACCTGCTTGGGTGTTGCCAGCTCTCTCAATCTCATTACAAATCTTGCAGCATCTAAATTTTTTACCCCTTAGAGTTTCCAGTGCTGCTGCTGGGTGCTGGGGTCCCCTGAGGACACCCCCCAGCTGACTGGGTTGTCACGGCACAGGCTTCGTGCCACCTTCATGCAGGTCCCTGCAGTGACCGGGACCATTCCCATTTCGTACGCCTGTATGTTTCAGGCACACTCCACCATGGAGCCACTATCAGAAATGTCAGCAACTCTGATTAACGAGGAGTTTCCATGCAATTAATTAGTGTGTGCCAACCTCCATGCAAGCAGGATCCACTCACAGAAGCACCAAACCGCCGGCACTTTGCTCTTCTCTGTTCCCTGAAACAAACTTGCCTCCTGGATTTTGAGGGGCAACAGAGCAGCCCCCCATGCCCCGCTGCCCAAGCAAAACCCAACTGCCCCTAAAAAAGCCCTTCAGAGGCGTCAGAGACCCACTTGTGTCAGCCTGACCCAATCCCAAGCTCCAGCTCTGGGACAGGGCTGTCCCTGTGCTCCCCCCAGCCTGGACCCACCACCTTCCCCGAAAGGCACAAACTCACAGAACTGACCTGCGACTCCGAACCACCCCCCGCAGCCTGCCTTTGAGCAGGAGCGGGGATGAAAAGGGCTTTTCAAAGACCTCTGCCACGCAGGCAGCACGTGCTTTTGAGCAGGAGCATGGATGCTGCAGGCTGCACGATGCAAACTTGCCAGCAGCCCAGCCCAGCCGGCGCAGGTCTCTCCGCACCCAGGATGCTTGCAGCCAGCAGCGGCCAGACCCCAGGACCGTCTCCAGCCCCCCTGCCCCACAGCTCCTCATGCTGCACAGGCAAACGCACACCCTGTGACAGGCTAAAACACCTGGAAAAGTCACGCTTCAGGGGCTTATTCCAGGAAAAACACAGCAGTGCCAGTGCTGTGCCAGTGTGGACACCTCGCTCTCCCAGGTCCTCCAGGACACGACGAGGAGGAAGAGGAGGACAACCAAGCACACGCACACACGCACGGACTAGACTAAGCAGCCGAGGCTGTGTCGGTACCATCTGCTGGGGGAGCCCAGGGGGTCCTGGCACACCGAGGGGCAGGGCAGCTCCTGCAGACCAGCACGCCAAAGCCACGATGCTGCTGGGCACCTCAGCAAGGGGAGGTGCCCCCGGAATGCCCTCCAAGGCTGAAGGGATGCTCTCGCCACAGCCGGGAAGCACGCGATGCACCACTGCAGCATCCCATGGCAGCACCACAATGGGAGTGGGAGCTCCAGCCCCGCTCGTCCCCTCAGAACGGGGATTTGCTCAAACCGAGCTGAGCTCATCCGCCGCGGGCGTCACGGCTGCCTTGGCCCCGTCGCAGCATATAATCACCGGAGATCAGGGCTCGCCACCTAATCGGGTCAATCCTGCCTGGGACCACCTCACCCACCGCACTCAGCACCCACCAGCGCTATCAGGGCTGCTCCCAGCACCAGCCCCAGCCCCCCGCAGCACAGCCTGGTGGGCTTCGCCATTTCCTGGGGGCAGCCAAAGCAGCTCTAATTGCTGCTGTTGGGAATTGAACCGCCTGGATGCAATCCCGGCTCCGGATCACCCTGCAACACGTCCAGCCTTTCCGCCTCTGCTCAGTGGAGCTGGAGAAAACGCAGGCAGGAGCATTCCTGCCTAATTTACATTGTTAACATATTTTCTTTTAAGTCAGCTCCCGTGGCGTTTCCTCTCCTTTCGCATGTGGTTTTGGTCAGAAAATGGCTCCTTTGCTTGCCTGCTCCCTGCAAAGCAAACCTCTGCTGGCCAGGGCTGGAGGACACAGGGCTCCTGTCCTGCCCTGAGGCCACCTTGGGATACACACATGTCTGGGGGACGAGGGACACTGCTCAGGGCCTCCATGTCCATCCCCACTGCCTCACCTCCAGCTGGGATCTCTCCATCCCCTGCAGGCAGCAGGCAGGGAGGGATGCACGGCCACCTTTGGGGGTTGTGGAGGAGAAGGGCAGCTCCAGCAGCGCGGGATCCTGACCGAAACCCAAACACCGGCAGGCAGAGCAGCGTGGGGCAATGCTGGGAGCCAGGAGGGAGCCAAGCCAGGGGGATAAACCCATGGAGAAAGGGGACCCAGGGCTGCAGCACAGCCAGAACAAGGGGCCCGTTTACACCCACCCTGACACGGGCACCCTTCCTTGGCAGTACTGGTTATACTGGCAGCTGAGCTGAGCCGCGGGCAAGCTTTAATTGCCACTATTATTACTACAATTTTGTTGGAAGTTCAAAGGCTGCTGCCTTTGCTCAGCTTGCACTTAACTTTAAGCAGATGCTTATCGCCCTGAAGGGCAGGGGGGTCCTCACATCCCTGACTTGAAAACCCAGAAGAAACCATCTTTCACGCTACAAAGATGAGGAAAGCTGGGAGAAGCCGGAGCCCTCGCCGTGACTGCCGGCAGTGCCCGTAGCCCTGCTTGCCATGAGAACAAGGGAGGCTTTGGGCTTGCGCCATGGCCAGGAGCAGGATTACTGCTCCATTCACTGCCGTGCCAGGGATCCGCAGCCTGCTACGGTGGGGCTGGTTTTCATTCCCCTTCCCCCAGGAATGACTCAAATTTTCCCATTAAAGCAGCACCAGAAAGGGGGCTATTGTAGCCCTGCATCCCCTGGGGCCAGGGGGACCTCGGTGACACTTTGCGGGGGACAGACTGGGCTGATGGCAAACCTCAAAGGAGCCTCCAAGCTCAGGCAGAAAGTGGGAGCTCTGGCCAGCACCGCTGCGAGGGGGGAGGCAGAGGACCCCCAGGTCTGTGCCACGGGGCAAGGACAGAGCAGCTCTCCCACCATCCCCACCACTGAGAAAAGCAGAGTGAGGATGCTCCCGCAGCCTCCCAACCTCCGCATGGTCCTCAGCACCACGCTGGGATGCTGCGGCTGCCCACATGCTGCAGGGAAGGGCTGGGGGGCTCCCTCCCTCCCCGGCCGCCCACGTTTCACCCGGCTCCGTCCCCCAGCTCAGAGTCAGCCAGCGCCGAATCGGCTCAAACTCCAGATGTTGGTGAAATGTTATAAATAAAGGAGGGGGAAGGGGAGACGGGGCTGGTGGGACGTCAGACCCACCGAAACACAAGCAGATGTTCCCCTTCCCTGTGGGGGTCCGCAGCTGGGGCTGGGGAGAAGGGTGGCAGCTCCAGCACCCAGAGGGTCCCCTGGCTGGCGAGACCCACCCCCACACCTACAGAAGGGAAATAATTCGCAGGTTTTCCACCAGCCAGTCCAGGAATAAAACCTCATGCAGGCCCAGTTCAGTAAACAACCTGCTTCCATTTTTATACAGCCACAACCCTAATTGCCACCTGCCCTGTCAGCCGCGGAGGTGTTTTGGCTCCAACACCAGTGGTCAAAGCAGAAAAATCTTGCTTCCTTCTTCCAACATAGACCCAACAGCCGGACCGACACCAGCTCTTAAAGCCCTTTGCTTCACAGCATCTCCTGGGCAGCAGCAGCTGCCACCGTCCACATGCCAGCAGAAAGTTTTGGGTGCTCCATGGGGACTGTGGCAGTGCCCATGGCAATCGCTGCCCCGAGAGAAAAGCAGGGGCTCAAACACACTAAGTTGCCACAAAACAGCTCTTGGCAGAGCCTGTGATCACCCTGAAACATGCAATTATCTTAAATTATCACCGGGAGGAGAAGGGGGTGCTGCAGGTTCCTGACGGCGCTGGCACAAGCGGTGCCACTGTCCCTCGCCTGTGTCAAAGCTTCGTGTTGCCACCGACCCGAACTGCCGGGCACCTCGCCTGCCCGCACAGGCTGCCAGCTCCGACTCCAGGTCTGGGCTTTTGTAGCTTATTTAAATTGCTTCTATTATTCAAATTGCTCCAATTATTTAAATTGCTCCAGCTGGGTTTGAGTGATAGAAGAATCGAAAAAAAAAATTATTATTTTTTTTAAAGGGCAGAAGACATTGAGATTGGTGCTGTTCTCCCCAACAGCTGCAGCACTGCTCCCTCAGCATCCTCACACCAGCCCAGGGGGCTGCACCAGCAAGCATGCCCAGCACCCTCTGGATGTGTCCTGCTGCTTTCTCTGCCAACACGCAGCACAAAGGGAGTGAGCGAGGATGGCAGGCGAGCCAGGAGACAGCCAAGCGATTCCAATTAGCAGTGGAAAGCATCCAGCCGTGGGTACTCAGCAGGACCCATGGCCAAGCTGCAGCTGATATGGTAATTTGGATATTTTCAGTGAGTTTCCAGCCCCTGCCGGGGCCACTAGAGCAGACAGGAGCATGGAGTCGGGGGCTGGCTGTGCCAGCTGAGGTGACACCAGGTCCCTGCTCTGCCCTCGGTCGCAGCCCCCACGAGGAGGAGGATTAGCCGGGCAATGGAAACCCTGTGCCCACAGGGCAGCTCCTTCCAGCTGCGGAGGGGACGGATGATCCCGGACAGCCACCGAGCCTGGCAGAAACTCGCTGCTCCCAGGGCCACTTGCCCTGAGCCCTGCAGCGGTTTCAGACCCGGCAGAGGGGACAGTGTGGCTCGCCACTGGTGACCCGCAGCCCTTCCCAGGGCAATGCAAAAGCAATCAGAAAAAAATTCATGAGGTCCTTTGCTGTCCCCTGGCACTGCTTCTTACCACTCTTGCGCTCGCCCTGAGCTGTGCACCCAGCTCCCCCAGCCCGTGCACCCCAACCTGGTCCCTTCCAGGCACTATGGCATGCAAACCCCGCAGAGAGCAGGGCGGCTGTGCCAGCACCATGCCGCAGAGCCGGACCTCGGCCACGGTCCCAGACACGACAAAAGGTTATTATCCCGAGGAACTGCCGGGCAGGAGAAAACAAGAGCAGGAAGGATGTGAAGGGTGGGGAGGACGCCTGATCTCCAGCCCACGGTGACAGTGCCTGCCAGGCTGGGCTGCCCAGAGGGAGAGCACAGCTCCCACCTCCCCCGGGCACCCTGCACCGCAGCGGCGTGATGGAAAAAGCATTTCACTAACAGCCTCCCACCAGTGTTCCACCTTTAAGCAACTTGCTGCCAAATAAGTAAGAGCTTGACCTTACTGCTGATGCCCTAAGGCAAGGGGGTAAGCCTGGATTTGCCCCACTCCAAAATCCCCGGCGCTGGGCCACAGCTCCGGCTGTGGCATTACGGAAATCCCTGAGCACAAAGAGGCCTCTCAGGAGAAGGGCTGCGGCCAGGGCCACGTCCTGGAGAGGACCACACATCCCCAGCTGGCACAGCCCCGGGCGAGGGTCCCCAGCTGGCTGCTGCAGGATGCCAGCCTGGTCCAGCTCTGCTGAGTCCGTCTGGTCCCCCCAGCAACGATGCCTCCAGCCGAGCTGTCCCTGCCATTCCTCGGCAATCCCACAGCTGCAGAATTTCTCAGCCACAAGCCATGAGAAGCAGCTTCCCCCCCACCCCCCCACCCCGTTTGCTGGCGTTTGAGCCGACTCAGACAGCGAAGGCACTCGCGCTCTCCCTCCGGGCAGGGCTGGAGCCAGAAACAGCAGCACAGGCTTGGCTGGGAGCAGGGAGCAGCTGGCCCAGCCCAGGGAGAGACAGGGAGGGAGGATGGAGGAGACCGAAACCGCCACGTGCACGTGTTTTCTTTAAGAGACAACTTTTCCAGCATGATCTGCCAAGGGAACACACGGCCAGGATACCGGCAAGCTCCCCTGCTCCAGAGGGATCGGCTCTGGGACAACGTGGGATGGCAACGTGGGTCCTGGCAAGCTGGGATTTGTCCAAGGGGAGAAACACAGGATCTCCATTCAAAGGGATCTTGCCAGATCCAGAGGGATCTGCTTTCCGGAGGGGAGGAGGGAAAGGAGGCAAGGAGCATCAGTCACTCTGTGCAGGGCTTGAACCACAGCCTGAGCTGCTGGAACAGGGGGAAAAGTCCTTCCCACGCTCACCACGGGCCTCCTGGGCAAGGGGAGGGATGGCCGCGAGCAGTGGGAAGGCAGAGGGAGATGCTGGGAATGAGCCTCCCTGATGGCACGGTGCTCCCCCTGCACAGGGACCGTACCGAGCTCGCGGCCCCCAGGGCACAGACTGCCCCACTGCCACCCATGAGGGCAGGTCTCCACGTCCCCAGCACTGCTCCAAGGACAGGCGATGGATCCCAAAGGGAGCCTCCAGCACAGGGCAGAGCCCGAAGCACATCCCGCACCCAAGCGCGCGTTCGCTCGCAGCCAGAGGCTCCGGCCAGAGCCGCACACCATAAAACTGCTGACCACGTTGTATCAGCCTACCCTTTGGAATCCTCCACTTCTTGCTGAGGCCAAGCCTTGAGCAATCACCAAATCATTCATTAATGCTGGCCCCGTTGCCTTTAATAACCACCCCCGGGTCATTAGCAGGAATCCAGTCATACAAGCTTTGCGCTCCCGCGGTGACCAGCTTGGCACCACGGATGCAGAGGGAAATCCCCCTCGAGACAGTGGGGGCTCCTGTGGGCTGTGGGACATGCCAGGGAGCACGAGGGGCTCGTGCAATGCCCCAGGCACGGCGGGGAGCACCGCTGCCTCCGCAGAGAACACCCCCCACCCCGCCACAGGCAGGGCGCTCTCAGACACACGCCCAGGGAAGGAAAGATATTTTCCCAAGGGTTGAGGTGGCTCCGGCTCTTAACCCCTGGCTCTCACCCGGCGGGCTGCACAGCCACACCGCAGCACGCATGCCAGGCTGGGGTCACCATCACAGGACCACACAGCAAACCCCACGTTCCACAGCATCCTGCCCGCTGCCAACCACAGCCCACGGGGGTCAGCACCAGCCTGCTCAAACCCACTGAGACTTGCCCCAAAAAAGCCTGATTTTGGGGGACAGGGCTCAGTCTGCAGCACGTCAATAGCAAGCCACAGCCCTGCAGAAAGCCAGCTGTTAGGTGGGATGTCTAACACGGGATGGGGAAGCCTGTGTTGTGCACAGCTCCTGGTCCTCCCCCCGAGCCCCCGCAGCTTCCCCTGGCCGCAGAGGAAGAGGTCATGGGTGCTATATTTAGACTTGCAGAGCCCAATGAAGCACGTGCAGGGCAGGAGACGGATCGCACAAGCCATCATAGTGGCCCTTTGGGGTGAGCTTTGCCCCCTGCTCCACCACCCAGCCCACCTCGTGCCCAAGCTGCACTGAGGGGTGTGACGGACACTGGGCAGGAGCTGGCACAGCCCCCGCAGGTGCTGCAGCTCTGCAGAACGCACCGCATGCTCACCATGCAGCTCCCACCGCTGCAGAGCGGCTGCCACGGCTGTCCCCAGCGAGGGGACACATCTGCACCTCCCCAGCATGGCCCCTGCCCAGGCAGGGGGAGAACAGGCACTGCTCTGTGAGCGCCGGCGAGCACTGGGACCAGGGAAGTTCAATAGTTTACTACCAATATTTGTCTTGGCCGGGCAGCATGGCTTGCTGGAGGAAGCAGGGCAGGGGGAGGGCTCCAAACATCCTCTGCATTCCTTATAACGAAAGTAAAGCCAGCGCTGTGGCACTTGTGCTTGGGGTTAACCAAATGTAAGGCCTTTTGTATTTAAAAATCCTGCAATAAAATATCCAGGGGTACAACTTTCCAAAAAGTGGGAGTGAGGGGCCTCGGTCATCCCCCTCCTCCCAAAAATTCCCAGCCCAAAGCTTTTGCACAAAAGCTGCCCACAGAGCTGATGTGGACACAGCACCCAAGCCCTCAGCTCTGCCTGCAGCTCTCCTTCCCCTCCCCTCCACCAACCCTCCTTCCACAGTCACCACTGCAAAATGCACCAGCTCCATCCTACAACACTGCTGGAAAACACGGGATCAAACTGAGATCTGACGCAATCGTGGAACATCAGTGCTCATTCACTCAGCCCACTCCACCACGACGCTCAGCTCCATAAACTACATGTTTTAAACGCAGCCCCTTGCAAATGAGAAGACCACAGAAGATGCCCCTTGCTTGCCAAATTCTGCAGGGAGCTAAGCACCCTCCTGGCCACTGCTCCCTGGGCGAGGGGCTGGTTATCTCCAGCTGGGGCAGCCGAACAGCCCCTCTGTGCTGGGGCAGATAAGTAGGTTGGGAGGCGGCTCTGCCAAAGGCCTGCACAGCGGTGGGGGGTCCGGGACAAAGCGTGTGTCCGAAGCAGCACGGGAGGACCTGTGGCGATAACCCCCACAGCCAGTGCCAGGCTCCGGCTGCTCCCACTGATAAACCCTGGCGAAGGCGGGTGCGTGGCGTCAGGCAGGCTCCGGTGCCGGCTGCAGGGTGCTGAGCATGCTGTGGTCCGTGCCCACGGGAAAGGCTGAAAAGGACCAGAAAGCTACAGGAAAAGTGGCTGCTCCGGGAACAGCCCCGGCACGATGCTCGCAATGCAGAGATGGATCTGGGTGCCCAGCAAAACCCAGCAGCTGCTTCAAGGAGCAGCACGAGGCAGTTTATCTCCCCACATTCAGGCTGCCCCA
Organism: Falco peregrinus; assembly: GCF_023634155.1. Taxonomy (NCBI): domain Eukaryota; kingdom Metazoa; phylum Chordata; class Aves; order Falconiformes; family Falconidae; genus Falco; species Falco peregrinus. Next base: position 88,815,177 of record NC_073725.1, on the reverse strand, counting down.
AGCACCTCTCCAGCACAACGTGGGGTCTCCCGTGCACCCCATCCCCAGGGCAGACCCAGGCCCTGATGCCAGTGAGCGCCCTGCGCTCATTAACAGCTGCCAGACAAGAGCAGGGAATTCTTCCAGGCAAAGCAGACTATTCACCCCTCTTAGAACTAATTAGGACTTGTCTTAATTAAATCCTGCTAACCATGCACAACCCCAGGGCCAGAATTAACTGATTTACCTGGGATGGCCTTTGGCCGCTCACAAGGGACTGCTAGCCCGGCACGAGCCAGCCAGCCCAGCACCAGCCACGGTGGCTGTGGATATGGCAAGGCAGGAGCCATCAGGGCTTGGGAAGAGCCACTGGAGACCTGCCCCATGGCAGAGCATCGCTCCCCGGGGGATGCCAGTCAGCCCCATCCCCAAGGGCTGCAGGAGGAGCTGCTGGAGCACACCCAGATGAGTGCTCAGCCCGCCAAGGCAGGAGTGCAGGGATTAGCCCTCCCGCCACCTTTTGTGCTGCTAGTTTCTTTAACGGGATTAGTCCCTGTAAATCCGTAAGAGGGTTTAATCACATAATGCCTTGGGTGAGCGGCAGGGCTCTTGCAGGGCTATGCACTGGTGAGCCCCACCGATGGAGGGGACCAGGACTGCGATCAGACACCAGCTCCCAGCCCCACTCCTTCCCCCAGCATCCCTGGCTGCAGGGCAGCGTGCGGGATGGCTCGGTGCCAGGGCTGGAGACCCCTCCGAGGGAACGACCCCCTGCAAGGAGACAGAGCCCAAGCGCCCTCAAAGCGGCCCCGCACACTACTGCTGCATCGGTGCCTATAGGGAATCATCTTTCTTACCTTCCCCTCTCTCATAAAGCTACTTTACAGTTCAGCTTTCACAGACTCACCACTAACGGACGTTTATTACCTACTTGTTTTACCCGGTAACAAACTCTTGCAAGGCTTTAGTGGGAAAAAGAGAGACATTTAGCCAACAAAATCCAGTTACAGTTTAATAAATGTATGCAGCAGTGGAACCAAAACACTCAGGAGTCCAGGCAAAAGCTGTAATGAAATCAAATTACAATACGCCAGAAATAATTATGTTGACAACTTGGGTTTTAATTTCTTATTTATAGAGACTTATGGATCTGGAGAAACCCTTTGCTGATTATGAGCTTAATTTTCTCTCTCTCATATCCCAATCTGGAGTCTCACAAGACCACTGCTTGTAAGATGTCCATACCTAGAGATACCCAGCCAAGGACTGGGAGCCCAAACCAGCTCAGTGCAGACGTTACTTTACACACCGAGCTCTCCTGTAGCGCTGGGTGCATCACCACCTCACAGTCTCCCAGACCAAAGGGCAGGAATGAAGCAGACAGGCAACACCACAGCCATCGCATCTCGCCTGCACACTTAGGGCTGCCAGCAGCAAAGGGATGTTGCCTTATGGATTTAAAGTCTTACGGATTAAAAGCAGCTCTTCCAAACCTTGTTTGGAAGTCAGGTGTGCCTGGCCGGTGGCTGGAAGCCCAGCTCCCTCCAGCCCAGGAACACGTGCTGTAAGTCAGCATACAGAGAGCATCTTTGCTCCATGTTTCCATTCCCCATTCTCCCCTGGGTAGAAGCAGCCCCGTGCCTGGCAGGGTGGGCAGGAGGAGGTGGGATTCACCCAGACCCACAGCATCACCAAGTCCGGGATCAAACTCCCGGAGATGTTTTATCCAACCACACTGCACAGTGGCACCAGAGACAGCCCTGGAGGAACAGCTGGAAACGTGCAGCATGTCCCCTCCTCCACAACTCATTTGGGTCTTGGGAATAAAGAATCCAAAAAACCAAACAAACCAAACCCAATAATGTTTTAAGGTTTCCCTCACCATGACAGGACCACGAGCCCAACCAGCCCAGAGAAACACCAAGTGACAGAGCAAAGTCACAGCAGAGGCTCTGTGCAGCTGCCAGGGCACATGCAGAAGGCCCCAATTCTGCCAGAAGATTTTTTAATTTATTTAAAACCATTTAATATTTTTACTATAGAACAGACCCATTAGACAGCTGGCGAGGAGCCCACTTGCAAGCGGGGCTGTTATTAAAGCAAGCTGCTCAAGTGCATCCCTGCAAGCAGAGGGGGCCAGGACTGGCTGTGCCAGAACAAGCTGCATTTTGAACGGCTCCCATTTAATATCAGTTTTCAAATCTTTTTGAGGAAAAGCTTTTGATTACTCAAGGATGCAGAAGGGAACGTCACCGGCTGGACCACACGCAGCATCCCTTGGTACCAGCAGTGTCACCGCTCTGCCGCCAGGCAAGGGGCTGGGATGCAAACACACACCCCCACTCCTTTCCCCTCCTAGGGAGGTGGAGGGTCCCGGGGTGACCCCACTGTCCCCTCACAGGACCAGGTGTCCCTTGGGAGCATGTGGCCCCAGGAACAAAGACACTTGGCAGGGCACAGCTCCTCCCGATGCTAATCTGCCTCCTGCCTCCCGCTCCCTTCCACTCGCTTTGTGTTTCACTAAAAATATCACAGCGGAGGAAGTTTCTGCTGCGGGGTGGATGCTCTCCTCCCCGGGAGGGGCTTCCTGTGCTGCCCCGGCACAAGAATAACCCCCCAGCCGAGCCCTGTGCGGGACCTGCTGCCGCACCGAGCCTGGGCAGGGAGCAGCACGCAGGGGACCCTGCTCAGACCCCTCCTCCTGTCCCCCACAGCCCACCCATAGCTCCCAGGTGTTCTAGGTGACAGGACACAGCCACAATCCACATGAAAGGAAGTGCTCTGCATCCAAACCCCCTCCCCACAGCAGTGGGAGGCAGTGAGTGCACGGGACCTGGGGGGCTCAGAACGGCACGCTCCAGCATGGCAAGCGCCACACTGCCTTCTTCACCTTACACCCGCCGCGGGTAAGCATCCCATCTTGCCTCTAGGTTGCATCCAGCGGGACGAGGCTCAGATCCCCGCCAGCACCATCTCTGAGCACTGCAGCAACACCCCACAGGCTCACCACAGCCCCAGGCTCAGCAAACGCTGCTCCTGACTGCAACGCTACCCCAGACAGATACCAAACCCAGCAAACAACAGCCCAAAGTTAATGGCTCGCCGATGCACAAAGGGCGAGCAGGCAGGACTGTGTGGGGAATGAGGCTACGGCTGCCCTGGTCCCAGTGTAGGGGTCTATGGGACGCAGAGCCCTGCAGCCCCTCGAGCAGTGGGGACCCCACTGCTGCCAACTGTGGGGGCTGAAGTGCTGCCAGCTCCTGAAACACCCCAGCCCTATGCAACGGGAGCTCTGCAAAAACGTGTCTCGTCCTGTTCCTTCTAACCAAAAGCCAAGTCAGAGGGACCAGCGGTCTGACGAATCAGTTATTTCTATGCCTGTATCCTATTGCTGCCTGCACGGGAAAGGGGCAGGCTCCTAGGAAAGCACAACACGCTGGGCTCCTTGGAGCAAAGCTCACGGTGTAGCAGGTTCCTGCAACCTGGACCACCACACCATTGCCCGCAGGCGAGGGGGGAGCATCCCACAGCCACCCCCGGAGATGTGCCCCAACCTCCATCCCCCAGAGGCTGCAGCTGCTCCAGAGCCCACCTGCACAGACTCTGCCCGGCCCCATGACACATGATGCCAGCGAGCCCAGCGCTATCAATAATGCAGCAGGGTCAGTGCCGGTGCAGGGCTGCCAGCTTCCCCACACACCAGCCCAACAGCCGCCTCTGCGATGGGATTGAAGCACTAACCCCAAAAACAAGCCCAGCTTTGCTGCCGCTCCTCAGCTGAGCTTCTGCAGCAACCAGAGCGCTCGCCATCCCCGTGCAGCCCACCACCCGCTGCAGTGCCGCTCTCCATGGGGAGGCAGGGGGTCTCCAGCACCGCTGTCCTGCCTCCCGGCTCCCTGCAGGCATCTCCCCTTCCCCAGCAGGGATGTGGGAAGCCACGCTCCCACCCCATGCCCTCAGCCAGGCACAGCAGAGCATCAGCCCAAACTGCCAGCAGCCCTGGTGCAGAAACGGCTTTTCAGAGTTGGTTTTTATTTTAGCAGTGACACGCAGAACACGCACAGTGATGGCATCCCTGCCTCAACAGGGCATGCACACAGCTTTTCCTCTCAGCTCTGCCCTTTCAGACCTGCAGCAAGTGCTGCCGGGCTGGCAGCTTTCACAAAAATAGCTGCTGTGGGAAGGGCAGGGGACGCTGCAGGGACACAGCCACAGCTTCTCAAGCTCCACGCTGGAGGGCTTCCCCAACCCCTGCCCGCATGGAGGAACCTCACCCAGGTTGTACCAGGGACAAGCTTTGCTGTCCTGCCCCATCACCCTCTCCCTGCAAGTCTGAGCCTGCCACGGGGGCCCAGGAAGCACAGGATGCTGCAGGGATGTGCTTTAATTTAAACCATGCACTTATTTTTTTGTGTGTGTTTGGTATTTTTTTTTAATCACATAATTACTGCAGACATTTCTGCTCATGTTAGGTTTTATTACATCTTTGTGGTTATTCTACAAGCCCTAAATTTTGGGCCTCAACTGAGCTGGCAAAGTTCTCTGAAAACATCTGTCCTGAGTTACTCCCCTTCTAGCACTCCGGCAGAAAGCTGGCAAAGATGTTGCAACACAGTTTTCTTTGCAACAGAAAAAAGTTCTTATTCCTGACCCAAACAGAAGGATAAATATTTACTGCCTCAATGTCAGCGCTGGCTGCACACCTGCGGGTCCTGACAGACACCCAGACACTGATCCATCCTCCTCCAGAAAACAGCACGTCTGTCCCCAGGCATGGCAGCTCGAGGGCTCTGGCTGCACACGGGAGCTCAGTGCTGCTTGCTGTCGCGACAGAGCTGGCCACAATCCCCCGTGTCAGCGGCGGGACACACATTCTCTGGCTGTTTGCAGTTCTGGCCAGCTGCAATGCCAAGGTGACATCGTCCCTCCCAGAGCAGGGGCAAATTAACAACCAGCTGCTAATTCCCCCCCCTTAAAATTCCCAGACCCAACAGGCTGCTTGAATGCAGCAGCTACAAGAGGTGGGTTTGTTTCCCAAAAGATAAATGCTGGTTGTAAAGGTCCCTTTGCTCACCAGCTCCCTGCAGCCCTGCTTTGGTGTGACCAGAGCAGCAACGGAGGGGAACTGCATCACCCCGAAAGCATCTCGGTGGCTTTACTGCTCTTGTTTCTCCTACAAACACACCTGGAGAAAGCAGTGAGGCAGCAAGTCCCAAGGACACTGCTAATGTGGCTGGTGCGACCTGTGCAGCTGTGACGGGTCCCAGTACCAGCACGCACCACGCAGCAGGAGCAGGGACAGCCAAGCAAAGGCGCCGCCAGCCCCGGGCCACGCTGCTTGCACAGCACCAGCACCGCCAGGATGGCCAGCAGCACTGCTCAGCACCAGCCCAGCCCCACAGCACGCCTGCCTTTTATACACAGTTAGCCCAGGCATTTTATTAACTACCACCAGCAGCTCAGCCTGCGGTCCCAAAAGCACCTTTGCAATAAAAGGCAATCACCACCAGGCAGTCCCTGACACGGAGACCCCCTGCCCGCTGCCTCCGGACCTTCCAGGGGGCTCGATGGTGGGTGCTTGGCCAGGCAGAGCCAGAGCCCCAGGGAAAAGCAGAGAACAGCCCAGTGGCCACAAGAACGTGCCTGGGACAGGGGGATCAATGGCACGGAGGTACGTGCCCTGCTGCTTCCCTGCCCAGGGGACACAGCGTGGGGCAGGCAGCAAGCAGGCAAACCCCTCCAGCCACGGACACGAGTGCAGTGCTGTGGGATGGGGCACAGCGCACCCTGCTCCCCGTGCCACCACGGCCATGCAGGGTGCAAGTCCCCAGGGTGCCAGCGCCAGCAGCGCTGTGACAGCCACAGCTGCTGGCAGCCAGCGCTGCTGACCTGCTCTCAGGGCAGGCAGCATGATTTTAAATACATGCTGAATTATTCATGGCATCACCGTGGTTCCTGGAGCACAAGGTCCTGGACACCAGGTCTCTGCCACGGGTGTGCACTGACCTCCCCACTCACAGCAGATCTCGGAGCAGGGGGGTCACTCTTGCAAAATAAGTCTGGGGCAGCACAAGGGAGGCTGGCATGGCCATGCCCACCCTGCCTGCTGCACCACCTTCCTGCTGCCCACCGCTACAACCACCCTGGGTGCCAGATTTCCCTCCTCTCTGTTTCAGTTGCTGGCTGCTTTGGGCTGCACTGCACAACCCAGCCTCAAACCAAGGAAAACTGCAGCCTTTACATAAACAAATGCTGCTCAAAGAAATGCTGCTCCATGGGAGTAGCCCAGAGTACCTCCGGGGAAGCTACACAAAAAGCCCCAGATCTGGCTGGGGACAAATCTCTGACTGGGCCCCAGCTGCCACAGCCCCACTGCAGGGGCAGAATCTCCCAAACAGCCCCCCAGCTCAGACACTGCATGCCCCCTGTGGTCCCAGCACCTGTGATCTACAGGATCTGGGTCAGGCTACAGCTGCTCCACAGAGGGACATGGCACTGGGGGGCTGAGCACTGCAGGGACTGGGGTACACCATCGCTCCCCTGGCCTCCAGCTGTTGTGGGACCTAGCAGGAGGGCCACATCACCCAGACCAAAAGCCTGGAGTAGGTCTTCCTACCATGAAGCAAGCAGGACTGCAAGGCACAGGAGCAGGACGCAAGTCCTGCTGCTCCAGCCACCCTTGACCTTGCACCAGGGTCAGTCACGGCCCTGGCATGGAGAAGTGACCTTGGCCAGGAGCACCCGCAGCACCCAGCTCTTCAAAGAGCCGCCACCTGCAGCAGCGAAAGCAAACCAGCCGCTGACATGAGCTCCGCAAACACCCGACACTCAGCAGCCCGTCCCCAGTGTCCCCAATGCAGTGGGCATCGCCCCCAGGGTCAGCTCCCTTCGTCCAGCTCCGGCAAACACCAGCCCCAACACAGCAAACGCCGCAGCCTTGCCAGCCCAGGCAAAGCCCTCAGCCAAGCATGGGTGCTTCTCCCCCTGCACCCCAGCCCTGCCCGGCTCTCCCCTCCCCACCTACCCCCTGCCTTGGAGGAGCCGAAACCCAAAGGCCGGAAAGGACCATCCCATTCCCCTCGCCTGACTTCCCATCAGCACGCGCTGTTGGACTGCGACCAGCAAACGCAACGGAGACAGGATAGGAAATCCCAGCTTGGAAAGTCGCCCCCAGCCAGCCACCTGCCCCCCAAGAAAGGCTCCTCTCCCACCAGCCATCCTGGGGGTGGGTGACCAGCCCTCCACCGCACTGACCCCCAGAGGAAACACACCCATCACCATCACACAGACCTTCAAACAGCTTCAAATCACACAATAAGTTAAAAAAAAATATTGCCTCCATGCCTGCTCCTGCCAGCCCAAGGGAAGCAGGGAGCCTCTGCTGCGAGATGCCAAACAGGGCCAGAGGGAAGGACTGGGGGCGAGACCCCCTCCTTAGCGCTGGAGACTCACATCCCTTCCACCCCATATCAGCATCACCTCTTATCTCTGCAGGGGAATTTCTTCAGCTGTTTCGCCATGGGAGCTCCTGAGGACGCGAAGCTTTCCCGACTTTCCTACTTACACCCTCCCAGCAGCCCAGTGACCCTTCTGGGCCAGCATCCAGCCAGCACCCCACCTCCAAGGGGGCAGAGGCCGACCAGGTGCTGCAGCCCCTGCCAGCCCCGCAGGGGGGAGGAGGTGGAGGCATGTGCCCATGGCAGCTCCAGGCTGGAAGAGGCTGCTGAGCACCAGTGCTCCCTGGTTAGCAGCACAGCTGGGCTGCATGCAGAGTGGGGACGTGGAAGGGAAGGGGACAGATGGCTGCAGAGAGGTGCCAGAGTCACCGGCTCAGCCACGCGATGCCCACACCGCCCCTGCCAAGTTCACACCCTGAGCAAGGGCAGCGCCGGGACTGAGCCCTGCTATCTGCCGAGAGCAAGGCTGCGCCGTCTCCACCAGCCCAGCCCCAGCAGCAAGACAGCCATGGAAACTGGATGTTTTCCACACCAAATTCTTTCCTTTTTTGAAAGTTTACCAATAAAAGGCACTTACTGCAGAATCACAGTCCAGACCCAGGCCACTTGAAAAAGAGCTAATTTCCTTCCTATTTAAGCAAAAAGCTGAGAACACATTTGCCCCATATGTTCCCTCCCTCCTGCAAATAATGGAGGAGGGAGAAGCTCATTCACAAGCTCCAGCTTCACCGCGTCCCTGGTCCGTGCAGCCCGTCCCCACAGGCTGGGACACCAGCCTCAGCTGATGCAGTATGGGGTCACTCTTCCCCAGGGCTGACGAGCACACACACACCCCAAGCCCTCCAGCAGCTCCCAGGGCTCCAGAGACCCTGGAGGGGCACAGGAGGGGACAGCAGCACAGCCCCTGGCAGCCAATGCTGCTCTGAGCAAGAGCAAACAAGGGTAAGGGGCAGCTCGCCCACTGCGTCGGGACACAGCGGGGTCCCCAAAGCCAACAGCCATGTACAGAAGGGTTTTCTCCAACCAGAAGCAACCCATGCTTGCAGAGGGAGGTAATTCCAGGGTGGCTGCACCCCCTGCCAGCTCTGCACCCAGCAGCCCCATGCACCACCTGGCTCCGCCCTCACCTTCCTGCTGCCGTGCGAGGAGAAGCTGTGCGAGTGCCTCTGGATGCTGCTCCCACTTAGATTCAGCTGCGGCTTCCAGACCTCCCCATTGTCGCTGCTCACCGACTTGGTGGGTGAGATGCCAGAGTTGAGCAGGATCCCACTGTGCACCATCTCCTCTGTGCACGTCAGGCGCAGGCTGCACAGGTACTCGTCCGTCTCCTTGTCTACCACAAGCAAGCGGGTCTCCGTCTCCACAGCTTTGATGCGCTGCACAACCTGGAAAGGAGAAGAACAACTGAGAAGAAACCCAGGGACCTCTCAGAGGTGGCAGGAGCTGGAACCAAGGACCACCAGCTCCCTCACACCTTCCTGCAGATTTGGTCTTCCTGCAGGGTGCGAGTTTGCTGTCACCTCCAGCCAGCAGTGATGGGAGAAGGGCAGAGCATGGCTTTGGGGGACCCCCAGGATGGAGCAGCCTGCAGCGCTGGGTGATGATGGTGATGCCTCCTTCCAGCCCTCACCATGCAACCCATGTGACAGCTCTGCCCAGAGCACCTGTACAGACCACCAGGGCTCCCCCACCCTGCTCAGACAGGAGCTTTCACAGACACTGCTCCGTTGCCCCCCAAGCATCAGAAACCCTGCTGCCTGGCTTTGTCCCTTAAAGGGACAACACAACCTGTCCCACCATGCAAGCCACCTCACACATCCTCATTTCCTTGATCTGGGGTGTCCTTCCTCCCCCTTACCTGGGGCAGGGCAGAGAGCCAGGGTGCACCAAGCACCCGTGCATGCATTCAGTGGCTGGGCTGCCTATGCCAGGTGCTCCCCACCACACCAGCATATGGTACCCCCAGCCCTGGGTGGATTTACAAACGAAACAAGCAGATCTGCGCATCCACCCCTGGTCCATGCTCAGGGCCAGCAGAGATAAGGGAAGGCAGCGCTGGGAGCAGATGGGCCCATCTCTGGCAGGATCCAGCTCCAGGCAGCGCTGAATGGGGACCATTGTCCCTTGGCGGGGATCGGTGACTGGCAGGGGCTCTGAAAGGAGCTGGCAGTGTCGGCATGGTGGGGAGAACCGGGAGAGCTTGATCCCACCCGTGGCCGGGCAGGGGGGTGGATCACACCAGGGTGAGCTGCAATGGGAACAGGGCAAAACCAGGACATGCACCAGAGCAAGGGAAACCACCTCCAGACTCCCCCCGGCAGCAAAGGGCTCTGCTGGGCCACCTCCTCTCTGCACAGCCCTTCATCCGGAGGAGGAGGAGGAGGGGTCATACCACCAGCAATGCTTGGCAGCCATACCATGGGGTGGCTCTGAAGACCACAGACCCGGGACCCCCCCCAGCGTGCTGGGAACCCCCCAAAGCAGCACTGGGTTTCCTTACAGGGCTCCTGCTCTGATCTAGGTCACATCGGCCAGACACACTGCAACCACCAAGGTTATAAGCAACAAACAAGCCTAATGTGCAATTAACTAGCATTTATTTACTCCCCTGCAAGCTCCATTCAAGGTCAGAGCCAGTATCTGCAAACAAAAAAAAAACCCAACCACACACACCCAACAATTTATAGACTGCAGACCAGGCTGCTTGCTTGCCCCAAACCAAGTGATCTGCTGCAGGCTGCAGCCTCCGTCCCCACGTGGCACGCTGAGCGGCAGCATGCCCAGGGCTCCCATCCGGAACCGCCCTGAAGGGTGCTGTTCCATCAAGCCCCAGAAAATCCATCTGCTCGCTTTCAGATCTATTTACACACGACATCAGACAGTGCTGCTGATACCAGCAAGGCAATGCCTGCGCCAGGCCCCTTCTCCCAGAGGAGACCTGCGAGCGGGCAGCCAAGGTGCGGTGGCACAAGATGCAGACAGGCAGCACCTGTGGGGAGCGTGCAGGAGAAATGTGCCAGGTCCTGCACAGCAACATCCCTCAGACCCCAGGTTTGGGTGCTGCAGGCATTAGGGCAGCACGGTTAATCACAGGCAGGGAGCAGGGTGCCACAGACCGCAACAAAAGGCAGAGGGACCAGAGAAGCACTCCAACCCGCCGCGGTGCTGGGGCTCAACTTGCTCCCAACCTCCCCAGCAGCCATGGCAAGAGCAGCGATGAAGCAAGCATCCCCCCAGCCCTGCGAGTGCCAGGGGCTGAGCCCCGCAGGGATGGAGAGCAGGCACAGGGCAGCCCTTCGCCCTCTCCCATCAGCAGGGATGGGCAGAAGGGGCTTTCTGTGACAAAGTCCCAGGCAGCGCATCACTCAGGGGACAGAGTGGGGAGGCGGAAGGCAAAGCAGCATCCAGGCACATGGCGAGGTCCTGCCCAAGGCAGGCAGAGCCTGGCACCCTACCCGCTTCCGAGCCATGCTCACAGCCTCCAGTCCGCAGCTTTTCTGAAAACGACACAGCCTCCCCTGTGCATCTGGCGCCTGGGGACCTTCTCAGCACCGGTCCCAGCCCCATAATTTCCGCAGCTCCACCCAAAAAGACTTTCACCCCTGGTTACACCAGCACCGGCCAGGCAAAGGCGGCCCGGGCTCTTCCACCCTTGCCAAACAACAGCTGCCCAGCAAGGAGGCTTGTGGTGCCACGTGAAACAGCTCGGCTCATCCCTCCCACCCCAAAAGAGGTGCCCCTGCCCGCACAGCACGCTGCCAGCTCAGCAAGGACCTGGTTTTCCTGGCTTGGGGCACAGCAGGAGGGCAGGAGCCCACCGCTCTGCCTGGCACATGACACCCGCCCAGTGAGGAACCAAGGAGCCAGGATGCAATTTCACATCCGAGACATGAAACTCCCTGAGAACACGTTCTGCCTTTGCTCCTTGGGTAAGGCCAGGAAAAAACAGAGAACAAAGACACAAATGCTGCCAGCTTCAGCTCGAAACACAGTTACACCCAAACAGCAAGGCCTTGTGTGCTGCGGGCTCCATCCTACCACAGCTTCAGATGCACGTGGAGAAGCATTACTTACTCAAGGTCAGGGAGCTCAGTAGTGCAAGGAGAGGCCATGGCAAACCGGCTGCTCTAACCTTGTGCCTGATCCGCCATGGCATTGCCCTTCCCGCCGTCCAGCAGTGCCAGGCATTATTTTTTTTTGGGGGGGGGGGGGGGGGGGGGGGAAGAGGTTCTTGCTGTATTGAGGCAGGAGGAAGGGTGATCCCAGCACACGTCCTGGGGCAGGGCTGCTCCTGCTCACACCACTCGCATGCTCACACACACACACTAATGCCATCCCAGCAGGAGCACGGCACAGCAGCGAGCTCCACAACACCTGATGGGACACTGCCTCCCATGCACCACTCTGCAGCGGGGAGCGAGCGCCAGCAGCTCCGTCCTGCCTCCGCCAACAGAAAATGGAAGACAGAAAGATTTCTCCCATTTCACTTCACCTCCTGCAAGACCCCAGCACTTTTCAAAGACACAGCTGGCTGCCTCAGCTCCGCTATCATCCATGCCCAGCATCCCAGTCTCAGCAGGGAGGTCTGATGGTTTCCAGTACGACGGGTGCCTTACAGGAACGCAGCCCTCCTTTCTGCCCAACCAGATCAAAGATGTGGATCCTCCTTCAAGGATTTTGAAATCACATTCAAGACAAACATTAACTTTTACACAGCTGGCTCAGATCATCAAAACAGGCTCCATTCACCACAAAACCCCACCAGGCCCATGGAGAGGGGCTCACAAGGCTTTACTGGAGCCACCAGGAAGGCTCTGCCTCACCTTCAGCACAGCAGCATCCACACCTGGGGGGTGAAGCCCTGGAACCCGCAGCCCCCCAGAACTCGGCCAGGTCCCCGAGCTATGCAAGGCACATCCCTGCCCTGCCCCGGTAACGCGCTGGCAGGGGGGCTCGGCCACATGTTTTAAGTTACTGAAGCACCAAACCCCGCAGCGTCCCATGAGCCATTAGGCAATGGGCACATTCGGTGCCATGCCTTGCCAAGCTCTTGGACTCTGGTGGGACAAGAGCTGCTTCAATCTCATCACTTTTTTTAACTGAACTGTTTAACAAATAGAAGTTTCAGTTTTATAAACAGAAAAATGACAAGCCTGAAGCATGCAGCTTCTGTTACAGGGCTGAGAAACAGCTTGCCTGGACCCACCCCACCCCCAGCCACAGCCACGGTCTAGGAACAACCATTACCCCCACACACGCCCCATCTCCATTAAACCAGACTGCTCAGCACCCGGAGAGCTTTGCCAGCAGGTTTTAGGGTACCCCTGCACACTGGGGGCTGCCCAAGCCCGAGCAGCTCACCCAAGGCGGCCAAGAAAAGCCACAGAGGAGCTGGAACTAAAGCCTGGGTCCCCCATTCCTCTCCGCCCCCAGCTGCGCCCTACAGCAGTGCCCTGCCCCACTGAAACACCTCTAGCTGTCCCCCCCGTGCCCAGAAACCCAGCAGGAGGAAGGGTGATCCCAGCACACGTCCTGGGGCAGGGCTGCCCCTGCTCACACCACTCGCATGCTCACACACACACACTAATGCCATCCCAGCAGGAGCACGGCACAGCAGCGAGCTCCACGACACCCGATAGGACACTGCCTCCCATGCACCACGGGAGCTCAGCATCCCTGGCGCACACCCCCACAGCCCCAGGCCCAGGGTTTGGGGGGCACCCACCGCTGCAGCCCCCAGGATGCCAAGGCCAAGGATGCTCCAGCGCAGCGGTTTTGGGGAGCAAAGCACGGCTCCAGCCCGGCCCTGGGTGGCTGCAGCCGGGCACAGCCGAGCGGGGGGGGGGGCAGAACCGGGGAGCAGCAGGCAGCTGCTGCCCTGCCCGTACCTGGTGGTGCGTCTCCTGCTCCACGTTGAGCCCGTTCACCTCGACGACGCGGTCCCCGGCGCGCAGCCCCGCCGCCTCGGCCGGCGAGCCGGGCTCCACTTTGCGGATGAACTGCCCGCTCTTGCCCTTCTCGCCGTGCAGGTGGAAGCCGTAGCCGCTCTCCCCCCTTCAGCATGCGGCACAGCCGCGGCTTCAGCTGGTCCTTGGCCATGGCCGGGGCGGGCGGGGGCAGGCGGCCGCGGGGCCCCTTTTATGCGCGGCCCGGGGCGGGCGCGGAGCGGCGGGGAGCGGGGGGGCGGGCCGGGGCCGCGGCCGGGGCCGGCGCTGGGGCTGGGGCTGGGGCCGGGGCGCTGCGCAGCGCGGCCATGCTGCGCGCTGCCCCGCGGCGCCGGGAGCGCGGCGGCCGGGGGCGGGGCCGGGGGCGGGGCGGAGCCGCAGCTCGGGACGGGGCGGGGAGAACCGGCACCGGCACCGGGCGGACGGAGCCGAGGGACCTCCGCGGCCGATGGTGCGGGAACGGCCGGGGTTGATCGGAGCCATCCGCGGCGCTGCGGCTCGGCTCCGGCTCCGGTCCAGCTCCCCCGGGGCAGCGCCGAGACCCCCCCCGGGGCAGCGCCAGACCTCCCCCCAGGGCAGAGCCCGCCCGGGGCAGCACCGAGACCCCCCTGGGGCAGCGCCGAGACCCCCGTGGCAGGACTGAGCCCGCTCCTGGTGTACCACTGAGCCCCCCCCGGAACAGCACTGAGGCCCCCTGGAGCGGCGCTGAGACCCCCAGGGTAGCACCGACCCTCCCTGCGGCAGCACCGAGCTGGTGTAGCACTGAACCCCCGCTCAGGGCAGCACTGAGCCCCCACCCCACCCCGTGCAGTGCTGAGCCCCCTCCTGGTGTTGCTCCCCCTCCCCCCTCTCCGGTGTAGCACCGAGCCCCCCCCGGGCCACGCCAGCAGGCAGCCCCTCGGACTGGAGCCCACCACCCTCCAGGCCAGCCTGGGGATGCTGCCCCCCACATCTGTTGGCCGGGACCCCCCACCGCTGCCCACCGGGGAGGGGTACCTGGGCCTGGGCTCATCCATGGGGCAGCGGGACACAGGCCAGGGGCACCCCGTGGAGGGGAGGCTATGGGGGGCAGGGCCTGGGTCAGAGGCCCCTCATCCCCAGGGTTCATCCCAAAGGGATGGGATGCGCTGGGAGCCCCCTGGGTCCGGAGAGGGCAGGATGCAGCCCAGCGGCTCCTGTGCCCACGCAGCCCCAGCCTGGGACGGCAGGAGCTGTGGAGCTCCTTGTGGGATGTCACACGTGGAGCTCGTCCATGCCAAGGGGTTCAGAAATGTTTTGTGACCCTCTGAACACCAGGCTGGGGTTTGTTAGTGGGCAGCTCCGCTGTGCTGGTCCTGGCCATTCCCGGCTCCATCCCAGGTGCCCAGGCAGAGAGGCCATCCAGGTTTCCCCTGGAATGAGCTTGTTTTGGTGAAACGCCGAGATCCTCGTCTTCACCCTCTTGCATTCCTAGTCTTCATTTCCTTGAAATCTTTCACAAGGAGGAAACGACCCAGCTCAGCTGGGGCAGTGCTGCCGCTGCGTGCTGCCTGCCTCTCACAGGTTTTCTAGCTCTCCTCTACTACCTCTCCCTCCTCAGCTGCTCTCCTACCCGGTTTTTACAGAGCTAAAGCAAATGCAGCACCCAGCTTGGCATGGTAAGTAAACCACTCCAGACATGAATCTTGATTCTCTTTTAATTTGCAGTCAACCCAACAAAGAAAGACTCCCACTGCAGTTATACATAAAGTCACTCTTCAAAGGGAAGGTGTCTGAACCAAAAAGCTGCTCGGCGGCGTGTCTTAGAGGAGAGTCACTGTTCTGGAAGAGAATGGCATTACGTGTCTCCGGCGATGCTTCCCACCCTTGTTTCCTACAGGCAATGTGGCTACTTGGGTGTTGTGCCCAAGGAGAGGGTGCAGTGTGGCTACGGCCGCGTGCTGGGCACTGGCCCCCACGGGCACTCGGTGCTGGCCCTCGAAGTGCCTGTCACCCTCAGCCAGCAGCGGGCTCAGCCCCGGCTCCAGCACCGTTTGCAGCCAGGGAGGTCGCACCGGGGATGATGCCAGCTGCCCCTGCTCCAGGGGTCCTTTGCTCTCCGCGGCGCAGCAGAAGTGCTGATCTCGGCACAAAATCTTGGGTGACACAAGAGGAGGCCAGAAAGCCGGGAAATTCGGAGGCTGTTTTATTTGCTGTACGACACAAGTAGTCCCTTGAGCCTCTTTGTGGAGTCCTGAAGCTTTTTATCAGGCTGGAGGAGTGCGAATAATTGATTTTTCCACTCACTGGCCAAACCAAAAACCTGGAGGGAGGAGGGGGAGGAGAAGGAATCGTTTCAAGTTTATTTGAACAAAAAAGTTTCTTTTTATTCAGCGCAATAAAAACACGAGAGACAAAATCTTTTGGGTGGTCAGACAGAATATTTTAACCCTTTTGAATGTCTTTAAAAGAGTTGGTAGCTTGCAAAATAAAAAAAAAGGGACAAAAAATCATTTCAAAGAGGTGAATTTTTCAAAACTGCTTATTTTCTTGAGCACAAGCATTTTCTCAAGTGTGACCTGGACTTGTGGTTTTTTTCCAACCTCAGTGTCCCCAAAAGGTGTTTTTTTCTCCAAAAAAACATCTATTAATTGTAGCGAAATTAAGGAGGGTCAGGCACCAAGCGTCAGCTGTCCAGCAAGAAGATGTAACCCAAAAGAGATGCCGGGATCTGCAAACCATTCCCAGGAAGGCTTTAGCAAACCTTCCCTGCCCACCTCTGCTGGGTGCAGGAGGCAGCAGCAGCCCAGCACCCACTGCCTGGGGGCACCGGGACCCCCGACCCAGCCCCCGCTGGGTCCCCTCTCCTGCAGGGACACACGGAGGGTTTGGTAGAGCCCCGACTCAGCACAGCAGTTTTGCCTGGCTGCTCCTGGTTGCGCACCTTATGAGCCTAAACCAGAGCATTTCTGTCACAATCCCACCACTCTACGGACCGATGGAGCTGAGACAGTGCAGGGGTGGGGGCTGTCCCCCTGCCCTGGGACGCACAGCTCAGCGCACGCTTTGCCACCGGCATGGTGCAAGGAGAAACGCTGTATTTTCTTAGTGCAGCTGGTGGGGGATGCTCCTTTGTGCAAAGAAGCTGGAACAAACTTGAAAATGCTTTGTGCGAAGGTGCATCCTCACACGGTGCAAGACCCCTGCGGTGCTCAAGGCTGTCCTCCCTTTTCCCATCTGTGGCCCATTGTGGGAAAAAAGGAGAGAGCACAGGAGGGCTCCTGCACTTGCTGGTATAACAGAGCCATGATTAAATCTGGCAGATACTGCACAGGCAAGGTTTTTCCACTTAAACTTCCGTGTGTCTTGATTTGGGCACATATTTAAGTCTGAATTGGGCCAGCCTGGAGCCTGAGGAAGTTCACTGTGTGCTTACTGGCTTGGAAGCGTTTGAAGCTCTTTTTGTTTGACATCTGCTTCTAATTCCTTCACTGCACTTGGTTGAGCAGAGACCGAGAATTACACCTGTGTCCTGAACCCTGTTTGCTTTAGGCCTGATCCTGTTGCATCACTCAGGCAAAACACAGATGCTGTGAGGAGTTTCACAATCACAGAAAGCGGGCTGGACCGGCAGGCTCCCTGTGGTGTCTGAGGGAGGAATTTTTGGAGCCCATGAAGCCCATCTTCATTCAGAAACTGGAAAAACCTTGGCTGATAACCTGAGCCTGTTGAGAATGGTTCATTTCTAAGGTCAGGGCGTCAGGGTGAGGAGCTCTTTGATTCGGAGGATGGTTTGCCGAGGCTGGTGGTGGGGTCGCTGGGCTGTGCTAGTCCTTCCAAAGAAAGAAGGTTTTGCACGTGCCTTTGGGCCATCTTCTGCCAAAGAGGACACACATTTTCAAGATGCCAGGAGCCCCATGTCTTGTTCATGGCTCCACATCGTGCCTGCTGGATGGCTTTGGGCAGATCTTGTGGCTTCTCTGTTTCCCCCCTCTCCCCAACCCTCCCCTGGGATGCGGGTCTCTCCTTGTGCCTGTCCTGCTCGGCGACAGGAGCATCGCCAAAGGCAGGGGGAGAACGAGGAAAAGGCTGGGTGCTGCCAGACACCCCTCCCTTCAGCTTTCGTGAGACACTGGTTTCCATCTCAGCCATGGGAGCAGCTGGCAGGGAGATGCTCTTCCTCCCGCTCAGCCTCCTCCTCCCCAGCAGCACACGTTGGCTGCTGTTTATCCACCGCCTGCTCCACACCCAGCTTTCCACCGTGGAGCCAGAGCTCACTGGGCTGGTTGCAGCCAGGCTCCACATCCTGAGAGACCTTGGCCACCCACAGCACCTTCTGCCTGGGTGTGGAGGAAGACCCGAGTCCCTCTGCCCAGGCTCAGGGATGTACCCTGGTCAGCAGTGGTGTTGGACAGTCCTTGCTGGGAGCTGCAGAGAGCTGCTGCTACTGCAGTAATTGGCTCGTGACTATTAATAAACGAAGTCTCGGGCTTTCCGCCTGGCGTGGATGCGGCCGTGCTCATTCCTCATTTGTTTCGCCATCACTCAGCGTGGGGCTGCTGGGTCCTGGCTGCTCTCGGGGAGCAGCAGCTCTCATGGAGCGGGGAAAGGCCAATGATTTATTTGTGCTGCCAGAGGAACTGGGAACGAGAGGAAAGCTCATAAAAGGCACGGTCTCATTTTCTCTAAGCCTCTGTGTGTGGCACTATTGAGCTGTAAACATTTTCTAGGCTAGATTTATGGGGATAGAAGGGGAACTGATCATTAGGAGGATTAATTATATGCTCTGTGGATTGTGAAAGTCCAGAAAGTTCAGTTATGCTGCTCTTGCACAAGCTGTCAGGTAGGAATCTGCCCAGGTCCTTTATTATTTGCAAGCAGATAGCAGCACTATGGCTACCAAGCTGGATGAGGCCCGGCAGCACATGGTGCTGTGCAGGCATGGAGCTGGCGATGGTCCCCAGCCCGGCTGGGCAAACCCAAGACCTCCCACATGCCAGCACACCCACAGACAAGAGTACAAGCAATGATGCTGCTCCTGCACCCTGGCAGCGTGCAAACCTCCCTGCTCCACACCCGCCGCGTCCCCATGGCACGGGCACCCTGCTGCCTCTGCCCATCATTTTCCCCTGGAAAAGCTAAATGTCTCTAACAGCTATGGGAAAACCATACGGATAATATGACTGCAGAGGGACTTGCTTCTGGAGAGGCCGATGCTGGCACAGCTCGTTTCCTGAGCTGGATGCCAGCTGGTGCCGGTGCCATCACCGGCGTGCCGTTGTGCCTGCCGCAGCAAGGATGTGGATGTAAGAGAATCAGTGAGCCCTGCAGCTGGCTCTGAGGCCCCCTGTCCCTGTGAGCACCCATCGCTAGCAGCATCCCATCCCCAGCAGCATCCCATCCTTGGAAGTACCCATCCCCAGCAGTACCCCACCTCCAGCAGTACCCCATCCTTGAAGCAGACATCCCCAACAGCATCCCATCGCCAGGAGCACCCATCCCTGGGAGTACCCATCCCCAGGAGCACCCACCCTGGGTGAGGCTGGTGGCAGAGCAGCGCTGGTGAGCAGGTCCACAGAAGTGCCAGCGCAGTGGCAGGGACCTCAAAGGTGCTCCAAAGAGAGGTCCCTGCCAGTGCCCAGCCAGGCGGGCAGCGCTACCACCCAAGGAGCCATCGGCATTCGTTCCTGCCACGCTCCACCACGGCTGGCTCCTGTCCTGCCAGGAAAAGCGGAGTCCCCATGTGCTGACATGGGAGCTGGACCCAAGCCCCAGGGCGGGGGGTGAGGGTGGCCTCAGCAGGGAGCTGCAGAAGCACCTCAAAGAGGCTCTTTCAGGGCTGGAGGTGGATGGAGATGGTGGGGCTCCCAGCTTCACCCAGCTGGGACCCCCCCCCCCCCACCAGCCCAGCCGCGGCAGCCCGGGGGGCTGGGAGTGCAGCCGGCCCGTGCCGGGGTTTTAGCCCGGCTGTGCCTGGGTTTAATCCTACTGTGCCATGACAGTCGTGGCCCAGGCTGAGGGTTTTGGAGGCATCAGCTCTTCTGCTGGCATGTCCAGCCCCAGATGCCACCCCAGCACCCAGGCGACACTGCAAGGGCTGGGACCACTCCTGCAACATTTTCTTGGCACATGGCACTTAGGGACATGGTTAGTGGTGGCCTTGGCGGCACTGAGTTAATGGTTGGACTCGATCTTAAAGGTCTTTTCCAGCCTGAATGATTCTGTGATTCTTGGCATAAGCAGAAGGGCCAGAACATCCCCGGGGACCTCAGCTGGCCCCTGGGGTGCTGGCAGCTCTTGATGGGGTTTGTGCAGGGCAGTCTGTGGGGCTGCTTCTCCTGCAGCAGCTGCATGGCTGGGCTGGGGGTCAGCAGGTCCCCTTCACCACCCGGTGGGGGATGCATCTGGGTTTTGCTCTCTCCTGCAAACATTAGAAGGAACATCCACCAGAAAATGAGACAGGGGAAATGTCCGAGGCTGGGAAGGTGCCTGTATCCCAGCACCTCATTACTCAGGAGGGGACCCCAAGGGGACGTTTTACCTTTGCTGCACCACCTGCCACCACTGTGCCAGAGCCAGCAGCAAGCCTGCACATCCCCAGGAGACGGGCACGTCCAGCAGAATGGCCGGGGAGCAGGTAGAGCAGGCAGGGCAGTGCTGGCATGGCTCACCTCTGCTCCCTGCGGCACGTGCCCGCAGCAGGTGAGCTGCTCCAACCAGGCGGCACGGGCGCTCCCCAAATACAGCCCTGTGTACAGTCAACACGGGGATGCAGCTCCAGGGTGGCCGCATGTGGGGCCAGCACAGCCCTCGGGAGACCGGTGGGGACGCATGGGTGGCAGCATGGGGCCCATGGGAGGATCCTGACCCAGCGTCTCCCCAGGAATAGCCCTGGGCTGCTGCAGCTCGGCCAGGGAGGGCTCTGCCTGTGTCTGTAAGCCACAGGCGCCTTGTCAGCACTCGGGACATCTTGGAAATCAGCAAGCAGCAGGCACAGAGATACTGTTATCTCCTACTCTCTGCAGCTCCTACCCCGTATCTCCAGCCAAGGTCAATTCCCCCGGGTGGTGTCAGTGGGAAGCTGTGGGCAGCCCAGTGGGATGGGACGGGACCCCTGGCAGACCTCAGCTCAGTGCTGGGTCCCGCAGCCTGGGCCCCCCATTCGGGGCCATTGCAGGGACCATCTGCCCAAGGACTGTCCATCCCCAGCCACCACCGCACCCAGCACCCACCGGAGAGGGACTCAGCCCCAGCCGCCTGCATCCCGGCAGGGTGAGGAACAGCTTTTGGGCAGAGCAGACGATGGAGGAAATTCTTTGGGGAGTTTTCTTCCTCCTGGTACATGCAAGGGCCCTGCAGTCATTGTGTGAGTGCATGGGCCAGCACGGGTGTGAGCTCACGCCGGCTCCCCCAAGGCTGCTGGTTCCTGCCCCAGACACTGCCCCCCCAAAGCCCCCAGCCCCGGCGTGCCCGGCCGCCTCGGTGAATACTGCTGGCCCCCTGGGAGAGGTTGGGTAGCCGGGAAGGAAAAGGAGCCGCCCCAGGCTCAGGGTGGGTTGGGGTGGGACGTCTTCCTGCCCGCCGCAGCCCCTGGGATTCGCTTGCCTTTTGGACTGGGATAAAATGCATCCGCTGGCACAGCAGGCTGGGTGATGGCGCACCCCATCCGGGAAAGCCTTGCTGCGTCAGCTGGCCCCGGCTCTGCCCAGCGGCACTGGGTCTGCAGAGCTGCCAGGTGGCACCTTGGAGATGGCCCTGGACCAGCGGCCACATCCAGGTCCAAACCCCACGTGCTGCGCGGGGACCCAGAGCTGGGAGCAGCCACATCCCTGGGCCGCCCTGGTCCAGACATGGAGCAGCGGGACAGGCTTTAGCCCAGAGCTTCCACCCCCTCCTGGGCCCGTGGTCGCGGCTGGGGCTGTGCAGATGGAGGGGCACCCGTGGGGGCAGTTCCCCACTCTGCAAGGGCGCAGGGATGCGGACATGGTGGCAGGGCTCACGCCTGTTGCAGCTCCCCAGCCGTCCTCATCCCCTGGCATCGCTGTGACCACAAGAGGGCACGGCAAAGCCACCGGGTGCCACCGCACTCCTGGCACCCCTGCCCACCGCCCCACAGCCTCAGTGACCAGGTGGGACGTGGTAGGAGAGAAGGGGTGATGTGTCCCACTGTCACCTGGGGGGTTCTGAGCCCCCCACATCTCCCAGAGCCCAAAGAAGTGACAGAATTTACCTCCTTGGCTGCACTTACCCCCCTCAAAGCTGCTCCGTGGGGGTCAGGGGGCACCGGGACCCTGAGCGGGGCCAGGAGCTGATGTGCAGCTGCAGCTCTGGGCCCATCCACGCTCCCCCCGAAAGCTTTCATACCCCCGCTTTGCTCCCAGCTGCAATCCCAGCCTGTGTTGGGCAGGGACCCAGCACCCTCCCTGGGGCTGCATTTCATCTTGGGGCACCCATGGGGGCCAGGACAGGGGGTCCCTGTGGTCCAGGCATGCAGCCCCCCGGAGTGAGGGGGACGGGAGGCAGACCGTGAGGAGTGCAGCATCTCCCCCAGGACCATCTTTTAGAAGGGATCAGTTGAACATCCATCAGGGATGGCTGGGTCCTGCCCTGAGGCGGGAGGGGTAATTAAACACCCTCTTAAGCTTTCTTCCATTTTATTGGGCTTGTTGACCTCTGGGGAAGACCCAGACCTCTCCGGAGAGCTGGGAGCACAGAGGAAATTATTTTACAGCTCTGCTGGGGAATCAGTCATGCTCTTCAACAGCAACAGGAACAATTATTTTACAAGATGGGAAGTGAAGGGCTTGTGGTTAACTACGTGTCTTGCTGGTTTTGCCCCAGTAATTGGCATGTACAAGTGCTTCTCTCCGACAGATGAGGGCAGAAGCATGCGCTTGAGTCACATCTCTCATCACATCACCCTTCATCCTGCTCTCTGCTCATCTTCCCGTGCAACGATGACCTTTACATTTTCTACCTCATTTTATCACTTACCTCCATCAAGAAGGGCAATTTGCCTCAGTGGCCACTCCACCGGCTGATTGGCACCCTGACAGGTATGTCCCTTTTCAAGTGCAGCTGC
This sequence comes from Falco peregrinus, assembly GCF_023634155.1. Taxonomy (NCBI): domain Eukaryota; kingdom Metazoa; phylum Chordata; class Aves; order Falconiformes; family Falconidae; genus Falco; species Falco peregrinus. The sequence continues at coordinate 88,792,756 of NC_073725.1, read as the reverse complement.
CTAATGGGTTATTGGCAATCGAGTCTTATTTGGCCCATCTGAGCACCATGCTGCTCTAATGAAGAGCAGAAATTGGAAAATCATGGGGGGCAAGAGAGTGGGGACAGGGAGGAGAAACCGGTTGGGAATCATTTGGGAGAGGATGATCCTTCACATCTTACAGAACCCCAAATCCTCCCTGAGACCCAGCGAGATGTGCCAGCAGCCCAGCAGGTGCGAGGGGCAGCACGGCAGGCAGGGCTTGGTGTGCACCTGGCTCCCAAACAAACACCACGAGGGGGTTTTCCTTTCAGATCTGAACCAAAGCAGCACAAACCCTGCTGCCCCCACTCCACAGTCAGCTGCAGGGGCTTGGCAGGAGCAGGCGGTTCAGGCGAGAGGGGTGGAAACGTCTCGTTTTGCCAGATTTCCTGCAAAATCTGCCAGCGCTGGCAGGCGAGGGCTCAGCGATCCACGGGAGCCAGACTCAGCCCCCCAAACCTCAGTTTTCTCTAGAGCCCAGATCCCACCTGCTCCAGCACACCTCACTATGTGCTCCTGCCCGGCCCTGAGGCTTCTCCCCGTTTAAATGGGGAATAACACTTACTTTCATCAGCAGACATAATAAAAAATGAAGCTCTTAAGCAAGCAAAAAACCAGCTAGAGCAGTGAGGAGTCACAGAGCTTTTTTTCAGCCCAGTCCACAAAAGATGTCTAACTCTGTCATCTTAATTGACGCTTAGCCTGGCAGTAACTGCCTGACGGGTAGTAAAAGAGATTTACTGTAAAGCTGCAGAAGAAAATGTGTCAAGGAGTTAAATCATGTCAGAAAAATCTGGGAGTGACCTACCACTGAAGTGCCTGCCCCGTGCAGAGCCGTACCAGGTTTTGCTTTTAAAAAAAACCCAACACACCACAACAGTACAATGAAGCCAAAGTTTCCTTTGATCGATTCTCATTTTAATGAGGGCAGGTTCCTAGGAAGCAAACAGTACGTTTGTATCATATTGCAAACAAGCTAGTACAGAAATCTAAAAAAAATAAACAAAAATAAATATCTTCCCTGTTTATTTCTCCCCAAGTTTATAGCACTAGGTTGACCTGAAAACAAGATGAATTTACCACTGCATCTGGACAGCGGCCATGAAAAATTAGAATTTTTTTGGAATGCAATTGTCTGTATGGTTTCAGAGAGGTCAGAGTACCGGGAGATCTGCCGATGAGAGTCTTCCTCGCCAGCTAGGGTGAATGGTTTCCACCTTGGGCAGTCAATGCTCCTCCGCCGCTTGAAGCATCTCTGCCGGGCCCCTTCAGCGGATCAGAGCCACGTCTTCAAGCGGGAGAAGCTGTAAGGAGAGGGGCTGGGTTATTGCAGAGCATCCAGCTGCACACCTGAGCCCTGCCACCACCGCCCTGCCCACGTGGGACCGCATCTCCCCGCCGTACAGCGCCGGAACCAGCGCTGCATTCGCGGTCCTCATTTAATATTCTCTGTGGGCTCAGATCCAGCCCAGGGTGGCTGCAGGCTCCCGAACGCCGAGCTTGGCCCTGCCTGCCAGGCTCCCCTGGAAATGTGGCTGTGACATCGGGGGGGACACACGCGTGTCCAAAGGTCTGGAGCCCCAGCCATGGCACCAGCACCGCTCTCCCCGCATGCAGCCAGGCTGCGGGAGGACACGGCACAGTACAGGCATGACGCAGGGCTGAGCTGACCCGTCCGGGCTTCCCCAAAAAGATACTAATCCCGTTATTTCCTCCAAAAATGCAAGGGCGGAGGAATACAGCTACATGATTCAGGGGCTGCTCCAACAGCTAACAGCCCCCATGGATTTCAGCTGGATGTTGGCTCCAGTGTGACATAAGAGGAAAGAAATGTCATGTCCGGAGCCAGCCCCGAGCCAGCCCCACGCAGCCTGGCTGAGCCCCTTTTGGGGGGCAGGGAGAGGGGTCCGGCAGAGGGGGCCACACCAGGAGCACCGCGGCATCACCCCCATGGGTACCCTCCCAGCCCTGGCAGCTGGGTCCCGCAGGGTGCAGGGCTGTGATGCACCAAACAGGGGGCACAGAAATAATCCCCCTCCTTTTTCAGTCTTAAAACCAAAGTGCAGCTCCCCCACAGACATCCCCTGGGGAGGAGGAACCTGCCCCCTCCTCCCGGCCGCTTTGCGGGGCACCACACACCTTGTGGGTCAAGTTCAAAACCGTGGCAGAGCCACAACTTTGGCTGTGGCACCCACACAGTGGTGACGGGGCTGAACCCCCCGGACCTGGGCTGTCCTGTGGGGTCACGGCTCCCCTCACCCCCCAACACCCTCCCAGCCCAGCCGGGGCTGGGTGCAGAAGTGGTGCAGGTGTTGAGGGGCAGCTCCCCATATCTGGGTGATGCCATGGGGCAGCCCAGCTGACTGCTTGGAGCACCCCAAAACCCCAGGGCCTGCAGGATGGGACACCGCAGCAAGGCTCCGTGCACCCCCATTCCCTGGTGGAACCCCTCCAAGGCTCCATGCACCCCCATTTCCCTGGGGGAACCCCTCCAAGGCTCCATGCACCCCCATTTCCCTGGGGGACCCCTTCGAAAGCTCTGTGCACCCCATTCCCTGGTGGAATCCCTCTAAGGTTCTGTGCACCCCCGTTTCTCTGCTGAAACCCCTCCAAGGCTCCGTGCACCCCCATTCCCTGGGGAGCCCCCTCCAAGGCTCCGTGCATCCCCGTTCCCTGGCGCCCCCCCCAGCACCGCGGTGGTGCCACCGAGGGACCGCAGCACGGCTCTAGCGCCCCGCACACGGGTGTCACCCCTCCAGCATCCTGCCGAGAGGCCGTGACACCCCCCCCCCCCCGGGCGACACCCCCCGGGCTCCACCGCCCCCGCCCGCCCGCCGGGGCCCCGGGGTTACCTGAGCTCGGCGGGGCGCGGGTGGGGCGCGGGCGGGGGCCGGGCGGGGACCCCCGCGGGGACCCCCCAGCCCCGCCGGAGCAGGCGCTGCAGGAGGCGGCCGGGACCGGGCGGCGGCGGGGCGGCCGGCGGCGTGTCCCCGACGGGGCGGCCCGGGGGCGGCGGGGGGGGCGGCGGGGGTGTCTGCCCCGGGGCGCCGGGGGGGCTCGGCCGGCAGCTCCCGGCGCCAGAGGTAGGGGGAGCGGCGGACCCCCATGAGCAGCCCCGAGGCGCGCCCCACCGTGTGGTACCGGGGGGCTGGCGACGTGCTTGTACCAAGCGCCGGCCGGCAGCATCAGCCCCAGCAGCACCAGGGCCCCCCAGGCGCCCCCTGACAGCCGCCCCCTCGGCATGGCGCCGGGCTGGCAGGGTGCGGGCAGGGTGCGGGCAGGGGCAGCCCCCGGCCCCGGCCGCCCCAGCGAGCTCTGCCCCGCGCCCGCGCCCCGCCGGTTTATAGCGCCGTCGGGAGGGGCACCCCGCGGCCCCGCCCCGGCAGCCCCCAGCCCCCCCCACCTCCTACCTGCCGCCTCCAGTGGCCCCCCGCCCTCCCCCTGCAGCACCCCCCGCGGCCCCGAGCAGTCCTCCCGTCTTTGAGCACCCCCCTTCGCCGCCCCCAGCATCCCTGAGCATCCTCCCCGCTACCTTCATCATCCTCCTCATGGCCCAGGAAACCTCCCCGTGGGGCCCTCTGCAGCCCCAGCACCTTCCTCGTGGCCCTAAATACCTTCTCCGTGGCGCTGAGCATCTTCCCCACCATGCTTAACATCCTGCCACAGCACCGAGCATCCTCTGCAGCCCCCCAAACCACCCCACAGCTCCCCACTGCCCCCAAAACCTTCCCACAGCCCCACAAACCTCTCCACAGCCCCCCAAGCTCCCTGCAGCCCTACAAACTTTCCTGCAGCCCCCCAAACCTCCCCACAGCCCCTCAAACCTCCCCACAGCCCCCCAAGTTCCCCACAGCCCAGCATCCTCTCCAGCCCCTCAGCACCTGCTTGACACCGGCAGGATTTGCTGCTGGAGGAAGAGATGTTACAAACTGACTGCAAGTGAGGACCCTTGGAGGTCCTGTGCCCCCAGCCTCACTGCCTAGAGTGGGACCAACAGCAAGGCAGCAGGAACATGCCCTGGAGGAACCAACTGTAAGAACAAATTGCAGTGATTTTCAACAAAATTCATCCCACGTGGGGTACCAGATGGAGGTGAGTGATGGAGACTGAACCCTGCTGTGGTTACCTGCCCCGGCGTAGAGATGATGCTGCTGCTGCCTGGGGGGTGCAAAGGGCCCATGTGTCCCAGGGAGCTCAGTGTCCTGCTGTGCTCTCCACCTTCGTAGCACCCACGGAGCGTTGAGACCCAGATTTCACTCCGATCTCGCTCAGCTCAATTAATATCCCACCTGTGGTTTGTGGGTCCTAGTGCCCATGAACTTGCCTTGGTGCAGGGCAAAGTCACGACTGCGTAAGAGGTGCAAAGCAATAGGAAGAGATGAGATACCGCACCCATGCGGGGGGCTCAGACTGCTGCTACCCCCGGGATCACCGCCTGCTCTTGGTCACTTGTCCATCGCAGTGTAAAGCGGCCAGCTGCCTGACTCCCACCCGAACAGCTCCTTCAGTAATTCCTGCTCTTCCCTCTCTTCTTTAGGAAAAAAAAGATGACCCAGGAGGTGAATACCTGATTCCCGTGGGATGCCTGCCAACTCGTCTTCCTCTTCACCAAAGCCTGCTGCCTCCATAATCCAGAGAAATCACAGGACCTGGTATTTCCAGCCCCTTCCAACACTCCTCTGGTGCCACTTCTTAACAAACAGGAGGACTGGGGATTTGGTGACACCATCCCTGCTGCCTCCTGCTGAGAGCCACTTTATGTTGCCTGGATCCAAATCTTGTGACCACACGATGTTTTGCCTGTAGATATTTTGGAGAGATGTGAGGAGCTCCCCGCTGTGTTCTGCAACCCGCCGCGATGTGGGAGCCCACAGCGGACAGGGGCTTTGTCCTGCAGCAAAGTGCTCAAGACCATTTGCAGTGGGCTTGTCAGGCTGCGTCCCCTTCTTTTCTGCAACTCAGGTCTTCTTAAATAGGACATTACTGCAAATTTTGCCATTCCAGTCAGGTGACTTTTCCCCTCAGATTCCTTAATGCAACCAAGCAGGTAAAATTCATGCTCATCAGGGAGCAATTCCAGTTCCTCTCATTTATTAGCCAAGTTCTTGGCTTTATACACTGAACTATGACTAACTAATTTCTTTTTTTTTATTTTTTTTTTTTCAGGCCGCACAGTAACTTGATTGACTTTATTCTCAGCCTCTGGGTGCCCATTTCTCTTTTTGAGATTATTTTAGCATGGTCCCAAGGAATGTGGCCAGCCTGCTTCCCACCACCAGGCTGCCCAGCTCTTTACCAGCATCCAGCCAGCCTCCCCCATCCCGCCCAGCAGCGAAGCTCTCTCCATCAGCCCAGCTTGCCCACACCGGCATTTTGTGATCCTCTGCTCAGGCATGGGGACGTGTTTGCACGTGCAAGCAGGAGACAGACCCACGCTGGGGACCCCTCAGTGTGTGGGAGCAGGTTCTGCTCATCTCAGCCAAGCGACAACCTCCTGCTGGAGGAGCCAGCCCCTTGGCTAGGCAAGGGCCAGAGACAGGGGGGCTGGGGCTCCGAGGAGGAGGAGGAGGAGGAGGAGGAGGAGGAGGAGTAAAAGAGAAGTGCAAAGCAGCAATAAGACATGGGGAGGTATAAGATGGTCTGTCTCAGTGAAAAGCCTCATGATTCTCCTCTTCTGGGAAGGCTGGGAGCAAGTGAAATCCCAGTTGGTAAGAAGGAGATCCCGGCCTTTTCCCGAGCAGAGTACTGGAAGTTACACTGCGTGGAGCACGACTCATTTCTGTTAATGAACCAGACCCAGAGTGTCCAACTCACCCATGGCCCAACTTCTCGGAGGCTCCCAGGCTTACGGTAAGGAGAAAGCTGGGTTCCCGTCTCCCACCAAGCAGGTCATTGATGGGTGGGCTATTTTCATCACCCTTTGAGTGCTCTGAACATTACAAACGGCCTCACCACTTTCACGTTTTAACAGAGCCATTAATGAATGGCATCGGTACAGCACACAGACAATCACATCGCAGCCTGCCCTGGTCACCAAATCCCAGTTCACAACCGGACACGCACTGCCAGGTTTATTCCACTCAGTAATAAGCCATTACAGTTCCTTCTCCCCCCGAGAGCCAGATCAATTCTGAATGACCTGACGCTCAGCCTGGAGAAGGCAGAGGCTTGTTCCTACCTCTGCCCCCATTCCCGAGCAAACAGGTTTTAGGAGCTTATGTTTCGCTGCAGCAGTACACCAACGTGGGCTCAACCTTCCCACCCAGCAGTGGAAGATTTTCTCATTCCTCGAGATCTGCCTAAAGTGTCTTTTATGTGTATTTTTGGTGTAACTTGAATAACTTATCACACATATAGACTCTCTGGGAACTGAACTGAACTCTTTCCTCCCAGTGCATTGAATGATTCCTGCTCACAGCCAGCCTCTTGTGTCTGCAAGGCACTTTGAGACCCTTCAGGATGATATAGTAGGGCTCCAGATCTCTAGTAGAGTGCATGTTTTCTCTCCCAAGTATTTTTACGCATCTTTAGAACAAAACAGCTGACAAGCAGTTTGTCTTCTATTTATATTCTAAGTAACTAAAATATAATTTTAGGATTCCTGCTCCCCTCACAGCAGTCGATGCTCCCACAAACACTGCAGCACGTCAGCGGACCCATCACACCGTGCTGCTCCGAGGTGGTCTTCGTGTCAGGAACTCCCCCAGAGGAACAAAATCCTTCTTTACAGATAAAAATCTTTTGAACAAATCCTGGCTCCTGTGGAAGTATTCTACAGACCCCGTGAGGGTAAGATTTCAGCCTTTCGGGCCACTTCTATAAGCTGCAGGTACTTGGGTTCACCCAAGCAGGATCCGGCTGATCTCAAGCCCTTTTGAAAACCCCACTTTTACATTTTCACTTAATAAACACATTATTAGCTCCAGCATCACATTTATCAACTACACAGACACTGAGCTGAGACTTTGCTCAGCTTACCCCAGTGCTTGGACAAACCCTTCACGATGTTATTAATTTGTCGAGGTGGAGTGCGATCTAACCATATGGCTCTGCTGCTGAAAGGATTTAAGGTCATCTATTATTTTGGAACAAACCCAGTCTTTCTGTAAGAGGAAGATCCAGCTGCAGCTCCCCATCTTGTTGGATGCTCGGGCTCTCCAGGAGGTAACTGCTGCTTCTCTGCTGGACCAGCCATCTCCCCCACAGCTCTGAGCTATCAGAGCATGAACTGAGGTTTCTGCTGAAAAAACACAAAGTTTCAGTCTGAAAAACTGCCCAGGGGTCCCCATGGCTGGGGGGAAGGAGGGATGAGCAGCTGGAGGCATCACGTCTTAGACCCCTGCAATAAACCCAGCCGAGCTCCCTTAGAGCCCTCTTTACCCGATTTAATGCCTGTTGTGCTCTCACCTCCCACCACACACATTACTGCACCCATTCAGGATTTGTGGCTTTTGAGAATGATCTAAATGAATTTGATGTCCCAGAAAGAGGCACTTGAAAAATAAACCGGTGTGGTTTAATGACAGCATTTTCCACATTTTTATTATAATGACTCTGGTGTTTATTGGAAGGTTTGCGACTCAGCCGAGCATGAAAACAAAGCAATTGAGGAGGTCGGCCCTGTGATGGGGTCTCGGCACACTTGGTCATTAATGCTTATTCTATACATGACAGGTTTTTGGCCATTTGGGCTCTACAGCATCTTCCTGTGGGAGTATGATGAGAGGGTGGAGGCAACATCGTTTTGAACAAGGAGCCTCATGCACTCTGGTGCAGAGCCTGCCCTCCTCCTCTGGCTGTGCAGCACTCGGCAAACTCACATCACCTTTGGTAATTGTGATCATCCTGTTTTTCAGACTGGGAAACCGAGGCCCAGAGCATTCGAGTGAGTTGCCAAAGGCCACGCAAGCTAATGGCCAAGTCATGGAGCCTCCTGCTCTGAGGTCCTTCATGGGGAGACTCTGCCAAGCTCTGCTTTTCCATGCAGGGCACAAGCTTACCTTGCAGAGACGGGCACAAAACAGCCAAAAGGCAAGAGAGGCTTGGCTGCCGTGAAATCAGCTGGAGGCACAAAACTGGCAAAGGAGCTGAAGTCAGAGGCTGCAGCAGGGATGAGTTTTGCTGTCCATCCCTTACCAGGCAGCACCATGCTCATCCTGAACCGGTGCAAAGCCCACTGCAGGCAGTTGTCTTTCAGGCAAGGTTTGAAGCTCAGCACCTGAGTGACCTGATATTGAAAATCCCACCTGAACAGTTGAACGTGATAAACACCCTGCCTGGCTGCCCAGGAGGTCAGTGGTCCAGCTCCCTGCCGCTCCATCTCTGCCTGCACACCAGATTTCTGCAGTTCACCCTTCACCTACTTTCCCAGATTCACATCCCTGCTGCCTCTTGCATTACTTCAATGCAGGAGCGAGTCATGTCTTAATGGCAAGAAAAAGATATTCCCACACATGTGGCTCAGCAAACTCTGATGCTTTCCAACACCCAACCCACTGCTGAGCTTTCTTGGTGAATCAGAACGAGTGTGTTTTGCTAAGGAGTGTGGATGAGGCACTTAGCGAGCGGGACCCAAACGGGCTCAGTCCCTCGGGTACTGCAGTGACAGCACCCCAGGAAGATAGTCCCAGGAATAACAACTTTTGCCATTTTCTTGCATCTAGAGTGTGTCCTCGTGTAATAAATTCAGATTATGGAGCAATACCTTTCACCAGTGATTCAGAACATGCTGATTAAATGCTATTTCTTTGTTCTTCTGAAATAAAGGAACTGTAGCTGATACAAACAAATTATGATTTCAAACTGTGAGGCAAGACACACCTTGACTCCACGATAGAGCTGCTGCATATTTTGGTGGCTCTGAAGAGAAAGAGGAAACAGTAAGTAGTGTTTTCTAATGTTACAGATCTTATTAAAGTGCACTAGATTAATTATTTTACTCCTTATGAAATGATTAATTCCTCCCTATTTTTAGACTCTTGTACTATTTTAAGAGATTTTTTTCCAGGGTCCAGTCACATGGAAGTTAAACAGCAAGCAGTAAAGTCTCCAAAGGATAATAAAGATCTCAAATTACTTTGCTAATGGAACAAAGAGTACTGTAAATGTCACACACTATTACAAGAGCGGTAGAAACCTTTACATGAAACAATGGATCCATTAGTGCTAAGTCAAAAAAAACACAACAACACAGACTCGATACTTTTGCATAGTTTCGTGGAGCTGGCTGCCCCAAGCCAAATGAACTTGTTTGTTCACTCAAAGTCTGCAGCTGAGCTCACAACACAGCATCCAGCGTACTAATCACACACACTCTCAAGGCATCGATCATTTAGGATTTCAAAGCGCTTTACAGACAATAATTAAGCCCCATTGCACCCAGCTGAGTCAGTGGAATTATTTCTGCTTAAAACTGCAGTACGAGGAGGGAATAACTGAATCACTGATGAGAGACCAAAACTGAACCGAGGTACAGACCCAGGTCCTCTGCACTACGCACCAAACTCCACTAATAGGTCCTCGCCTGTCCAAGCTTAATGAAGCAGTCCATCATCTTACAAGCTACAGGCGTGATCCTTCACTTCTTACGTGACTCATCAACTCAAGAACCCAACTCTGACAGGGTTACTGGGTGAAAGGATGAACTGTCAGAACCCATCACATTGCCCATCCATCCAGCCCTGCATTTTGCCTATTTTCCCTCCAACAGTTGAGGCTGGCAGAATGTTAAGAGAGTCCCTAAACATCTCAAGGGCTGAAGCGATGTCATCATAGAGGGATCTGGACATGACATAACATCACCAAAGAATCTTGATAAAAAAATCACGATGATGAGGCATGACAGCATTGCCTCAGAAAAGTAGCAAGTAAGCAGGAAAGACAAAAATCCAAGAAGCAGGGAAGGGAGATGCCATCAGATAGCTCTCTCTAATGCAGGCAGACTTCTCACACCCCTCCAGTCCATGATTCAGTCCTTCTCCTGGAAGTAATTTACAATACCGAAAGCGAGCTAATACCCAGATGTGTGAAGTGCAGAGTATATTTGGCTGCAATCTGAAGCATGTTTACTGTAAGGAGGAAGAGTTGTGAGATTAATCTTTTCTTTGACAGCTCTGAGATCTCTTAAACAAATCCCACACAACCCCAAAGTGCTCTCCCATTTCTTGAAATTTAATTAGGTGAGGCAATACAGTACACACAATTATATACATGTAGGATAATTGGAGTAGAGGGTTCTAAGGCATGTAGATGAGAATAAGATTTGTCTTCAAGCAAATCTGCACAGGTGGAGTCTGTTTTGCTTGGCATGAACACTTTGCCAGACTAAGAGCTATATTTGTAAAACACTCTGTGATATCAAAAAGGAGGCACATTAGCAGTCTCATTCCTGGACCATCACTACAACAACTAGCATTAAATATGCTACAACTGCGTTGCAAGAAGTACAAGGCTACAAGAAGCCCAATGTCCCCGCTGACAGCATGCAATTCTCACTGCTGTTTATGATGGCCCTGTAGGTGTGAGATTGACATCCCCCTAAAATCTAGCAGCAGACAAAAAAAATCAAATTATTCAGAGCAGGGTGGTCAGGCTGGCAGGGCACCAAATGGAGAGTCGGGGGCTCCAAGCTGCACTCCCAAAGTTATCAATTATTGCCTATCTGACCTCTGCAGCTTCCTGAGCTGTAGCAGTGCTGAATATAGAAATGGGAATGAAAAGGTATCTTGTCATTTGAAAAGCACGCCCCGACCACCAGGCAGAACTTGCATTTGCTGAGTCTGACACCAGGCCAGGTTAGATGAAGTGAGGTTTGGTCACAACTCAGCTCCACAGATGCTCCCGAGGCTCCCACCCTGCCCCGGGCATCACGCAGTGCCCTTCTCTGCCTGCTCCGTCCTCTCCGATGTGCCCCAGTATGAGCTCTTCCCCCCATATGAAAACTGGACACGCCTGCTGCCGAGTTGCTTTGCCTCTGTCCGTTGATGTTAGCTCCTGTAATGTTATTTGAAAATCGAGCTCATCCTGTTCTGGGAATTTGCACATCGGCACTTCACCTTGAAAGCCTAATGCCGTTTCCTTCCCCCACTGTTCCTTTGAATTCCCATCTAGGTACTGCGTTTTCTGTAAGCTGCACTTACCCTGCTCTCATCCTCCAACAAGCCGCTGCTAAAGAAAACTCTATCACCAAACTAATGTTTGTGAATGCCTTAAAATACAACTCTGCTTCCCAGCATGAATCTCTCTTTTGACTTTCAGGATCCTGCCCCTGTCCATTCATCCTCCTCCTCTTTAAGGAATCACTACTTTTCAGAAAAGCTTGTATCACTAAATTACGTTTTTTCATAAATAAAGATCTTGGAGGAAAATTCTCTCACCAAATCTGAAGTTGTGCAGAGTGTGCTGTGCCTGTTGACAGATCAAAGGACTGCAGTATGCGTATGCCTCTCCGCAACAGAACTTTTAAATAGAAAAACATCTTTTGGTTAAAAAAAACGGTGAACAACTAATGTGATTAATAATTGCAGACTGGGATATTTCTTAAATGCAGGAAAATAACAGACAGACTTCTTATCAGTCCCACAGGTAGGGCCGTTGGTATATTTGATCCAAAACCTCGTGAAAACCCTGACCCCGCTGTCCCCTGGGCAGTTTGAAATGGCACAAACTGGTCTGATTGCACACAGCAGCAGTGATGGGAGGCCTCAGAGGAAAGGGGTGTGATATGTCTGGGACAAGCAACGCCGATCCTACAGCAGCCTAAAATGCTATTTTAAGCCTTAAACTCTGAACCATAAACTCCAGTCTCTAAAGACTATGAATGGTCAAGGCTGTAGATTTAAACACGCCCTTAAATGAGGTACTTGTGTGAAGCCACTGCTAATAAGAGGCGATCTGAGACTTACACGAAAAAAAAGAAGCCCTGAGAAAATTATCACTTTTAACAGAAACTTTGTCAAATGAAAGCAAATCTCACTATTACGCACGAAGTATCTTGGCTGCAAATGAACCGCATCCGCATCAAGCTGTGAACATGAAATTAATCTAAGGCATAACCTTTAGCTCTACACTTTGACAATATTTTAGTGCTGAACTATAAATATTTGATCTGTTGCTCTTCTGAGTGAAATGGATTTGTTGTGCTCATCTGCAGTTATCAATTATTCCAAAGTATATTTATTACTGGTTAAATGACTTAAAAAGTGCCTTTTTCTTCTGTTATTATGTGATATTTAGCAAGTAAATATGGAAATTAACTATCCCTAGCATCAATATTAACCCTTTATCTTGGGAAGAACACATTTCCTGTCTGACAACACGTAGAACTAAGTACCAACCAAGATATTTACAATACGCACTGGAGCCTAGTTAATTATATATGATCATATTTCTTTATGTTTTGGGGTCACGGTGCTAAGACCGAGCTTCCATTTACAATCACTAGAGAAATAAAACAGCATCCTTAAGTCATCAGCAATGAATGATTCAATCCATTGAAAGAGTATTATAAAAACCTCTTTGCACTGCAAAATAAATTAATCTAAACGCATGACTCACATACACCAGCAGGATGATTTTTCAGAATGACGATGAGTTGAAAACAGTCTTTGGTGAATAGTTTGAATATTGGCTTTTTAGCACTTCTTTGTTCTGCTTGTGGAAGGTGCAGACATGAGGGAAGCAGGAGTAGCTTGTGCAATGATATCGAAATGGCACAGAGGGATGGTGGTTTTTTGGCATTTTACACCTGTGGAAAGACCTGGCACATCACTGGAATTGCAGTGTTATAGACAGAGCTGCAGACTGCGGAACGTGGCTGTTCAGACCCGCTAGTGGGGGTAGCAAGAACAAGAGGCAGGAGTTAAGGAAATCCAACCTTTGCCGAAGGCTGCCTCAGTGGTGTGCCAGAGCTGGGGATCTGGGCCGGTTTGGGTTGTCATATGGCTGCTGGTAGAGGACAGGGCTGGATTGGGCCTCCCAGCCTGCAACTGGAAGGATTGATAACCTTACCCGGGTTTTGTTCCAAATAAATTTCCTGGATCTAGTTTAAAATTGACAACTCTGTGAAAGTGAGAAATCTGACTGCTGTGAGCTTTCACTGCTGATGGAAGTTTAGCTGCACCATGAAAGGACACGAAACCTTCAGCAGTTTTCCCCTTCAGACACCAATTATAGCAAATACCATCCGAGAAGCAGAAAATGCCCCAGCTGACGAGCTGCCAGCGATCCTGCCTGCCTGCAGCACCCTGGAAGACAGCCAGTGCTTCCTTTCACCTGGAACACCACGCATGCTGCTGGTGGGAAAAGCATGTTGGTACAAACACGCTTTGCAGGATCAGGTCCTCAGTGCTCCCGGGTGGGGAGAAAGCGGTGTCACCGGCCAGCTCCCACCTGCACAACTGAAATCTGAAAAGTACAAACTCCGGTTCTGCCCGGTCACTTTGTCACCACGTTCCTTGTGATGAGTAATGTCATTTTTGAGCCTAATTATGCAGGTATATTTATTACCCTATGCTTGGCCATAGCACTGGGGTACTTGCGTAATTTCACAGACGAGTGACACTTAAGACAGCACATTACTGTCAGCAGCCTCCATCTCATTTCATGCTAATTGCTCTCCAAAATTGTGTGATGCAGTTTTGACAAAAAAACATTTTCAACAGTATCATTAATTCGGGGAGGGGGGGAACATTTCCTGAAATAATTACAGCCAACATCCTCAGTCATTCCTAATTATTTAATAGAGCCCCACCCAAACACACTTTAATGTTGATTACCAGAAAGACATGTATTATCTACTCTGCTTTGAAGTATGATACACGGGTCTCTTCAGAAGAAAGCAAATATTACCTGTTGCAGCCGATGATCCAAAACATTGAAATACTTCATTTATCTGTTTTCCAAAATTCTTATCAAACCTATTATTTAATTTATTTTATGGCACAGATGTTTATGTTGGACAAGATAACACCATGATACATTTTAATTAACTTGCTATGTTTTATATGCCCCTTTGTTTTAAAATGATCACTTATGCCTCAAAGAAAACAAGAGCATCTTTAACTCAAATGACAAGGAATTCAGTGAAAAGAAAGCAATCTGAATGATAAGGATGCTGCTCATCTGATCTTCCACCTAGCCGTGATGCACACGAGTAGATCCTAGGAATTTACTGTATGTTTTAATGTGTAAATTAATGTGGTTTGTCTCCATTTTCCTTCCTAGAAAATTTAATTTGTTTTGAGATGTTTTGCCTTTAAGGGTTATCATATTATGCCAATGAGTAACCTGAGCACTGACCTGCTTCACTGAGGATGGTGTGTCCCAGAATCATTTTTCGATCATCCTCTTATACCAGCTCTACAGGTCACTGGAGACACCCATGAAAAACTGAGCCATTTTGTCATTTCTGGAACAGATGGAAGCTCTTGACTCAGGGGACAGGACTCCAGGAATGTTTGCCAAGTGGAGTGACGTGCCACTCATCTGGTGACACATATGATGATGTGGCGGAATGAGCACCTCATGCCAAGATCTTGGGCTTTCTTGAGACTTTTTGGGTAGATCTAGAAGCAGAAGTTCTATGTTTGACCAGGGATCTGCTCTGATTTTTCACACGTGGAAAGGGAAGCGACCCCACATCGGTCATTTAGTGAGAATCTGGGAGAAAAAAAAGGCAGAAGATCCTAAATTTTGAAAATCTTTCCGTCTCTTCCCCTGTGCTGTCCCCAGACAAGCTTTTATTCTTTTTTTCTTCCAGAGGTACATGGCTGCCGAGCCGGCATTAACGCTGCTCTCCATGCTCCTGGAGCACCCTCTTCTGTTTAAGGAGCTACAATTCTCATCTCCGAGCCCCAGCAACACACAGACCTCTAAAATACTAAATCAGCCTGCAAAGCAAGTGTGGGAACACACATTTCTTTGCCAGCCAACCAGGCATATCAATGATTAACTCTACTTTGCCTAACTCACTCTGAAACCCCGGACAGCTGTCACATGCTCTGATACTGAAAGCGTGAATCATGACCTGTAGCACAGAGACTTCTCTAACAGACTGTGCTCTTAACGTACCAATGCTGACAGAGCCCATTTGTGGTGCTGTTTTAATGGGTGCGACATCCTATTTTCCACAGCATTTCAAGTATGCTTCCCCCGCCCCCCACCCCTATCACACCTAGTTTACACAGGCTACCAGACAGTTGCGTTATAAAATCAGATCAAGAGGCAGAGCGGTGGGTCCGATACACCCATTGCGGGGCTGTTTGCACCGTCAGGGTGGGTGTTTGCCCCGAAAGATTCCCACATGTATCACCATCCCGCCACGTCCACAGATGGCAGGTCACGGCGCTGCCACATCTGCGAGACACCAACCCCACTGCACACGCAGCGGCCAGAACACCCTGTTCAGGGGAGAGCCTGTGCTGTGTGGCCTCAGAGCCCCCACTGTGGGGCTGAACGGTGTGCGGCAGCGCCCAAGGGTGCCAGGAATGGTCCTGGGGGGGCTACTCACTCCACAGCCGGGGGTGCAGGGGTAGTGGCCTGGGCCCCCCATCTCCCCACAGCTAGGGGTGCAGGGGTAGTGGCCAGGGCCCCCCATCTCCCCACAGCTGGGGGTGCGGGGGTAGCGGCCTGGGCCCCCCATCTCCCCACAGCTGGGGGTGCTGGGGTAGTGGCCTGGGTCCCTCATCTTCCCACACCCGGGGGCTCCCGCTGCCCCGGGGGCAGGCCCTGAGGTGACACAGCACAAGCCGCAGCCGCCCCGCACTGACCCGGCCCCAGGGCCGGGTCGGTTGCCACCGGGCACGGGGCCGCCAAATGGCTCCCGCGGGCCGCCGCCACCTGAGGCAAGACGAGCGAGAGGCAGCTAGAGGGGCTCTGCCGCGGAGGCGCTCCGAGCAGCGCTTCTCCATGGCCAGCGGCCTGCAAGGGGAAGGCTAGCGCGGCGCGGCGCGGGGCGCTGGGCGCTCTGGGCTGTTTTTCGACGGTCGGGCGCTGGAGGCCGCGGGGGTGACGTCAGGAGGAGTGGCGCTCTAGCGGCCGTGGGGGGGTGATTAGGGGAGTGAGGCACCGCTCTAGGCAGAAACTCGGTGGTCGGTCAGCCAGACCGGCGCGACGCCGGGTAGCCGCGAGGGCGGGTCTCTATGGTCAGGAGCCGGGCGGAGAGTCGCGCGGCGGGCCGGGCGGCGCTCTAGGCCGCCTCTCGATGGTGCGGGCGGTTGCTAGGTGGTGCGGGGCCTAGGCCGCGGCGGGTCGGCGCCGCCATGGCCGCCTCGGCCTCCGGCGCGGCGGCGGGCCCCGCGGACGGGTCGTGCGTGCTGTGCTGCGGGGAGCTGGAGGTGGTGGCGCTGGGCCGCTGCGACCACCCCATCTGCTACCGCTGCTCGGTGCGGATGCGGGCGCTGTGCGGCGTGCGTTACTGCGCGGTGTGCCGGGAGGAGCTGGGCCAGGTGAGGCCGGGACCGGGCCCCCGCACCCGGCGAGCCCGGGGCGCTGCCCCCCGCCCGGGACCGGGCTCTGTCAGCGGCCGACGGGGCTGGGCCGGGGCCGGCAGCCGTGGGGAGCGGGGCCGCGGGGGCGGGGAGGCCTGGGGCTGGGCCGGGGCAGGGTCGGGCCGCGGAGCAGCTCGTGGAATCTGCTGAGTGGAGCCGCGGGGGGGACGGGCCCTCCCGGCCGGCAGCTCTCCGTGGGGGAGGGGGACGGACCCCCCCGGCAGCTCTCCGGGGTTATCTGCCCTCAGCTTCCCTCCCGGTGGCGCGACGGTTGGTCAGAGGAGGCAAGAGGCATATTGGAAACAAAATAAGAAGGAAATAGAATTTAAAGGGAATATTTTTTTGTTTGTTTGTTTGTTACATCAGCGGGGCTTGTTCTCCAGAGTATTACGTGATCTCGGATGACTCTATCGTCCTGCCGGATTCCTGACTTCATTTTAAGCATGGGGGAGAACATATTTTGTATTCTTTCAGGGCTCACTCGTGCCTTGCGTGACAGCACCCTGCGCTGCATTGGCCTCCCGTTCCTGTTAGCGTGAGCTGTCTGTCGGGCATATGCTTAAAAAGTAATTTCCCCTCAGTTATAACTTTTCTGATGGATTTCTGTTCTTCTTGCGGCCCGCTGGTGCGACAGCACGGGGCCCTGTGGCAGAGGTCGGGGGAAGCTGCTGTGGTGGCTGGGCTGTGTGGATGGAGCCAGGGTTCAGCGCGGTGTGAGCTGCGTGAAGCAAGGCTGCTGAAGGATATTTGTAAAAACTACTCTTCGTACATGAATTTGTTTGGCGGAACTGATGCAGAGAAAACCAAACTTTTTACAAGTAAAAGAATTGGTACTAGCACGGAATGAAATATACTGTGATGGTTTAGGAAATGAAATAAAACAGATAGGAGGGGGCTCTCCCCTTGGCGAAAGGAAAGCCCTCCCTGCCCACCCCAACTAAACTGTTTGCTTTGGCTGCTTTTCTTGTTGCTCATGTGATTTGAGGGACTTAAGATCTCTGGTTGTGTGCTGGAGATCCTCAGACCCTGTAGAGGCCAGAAGGGTTGCTGTGGTGTTTAGACTGAGCTTACTGGCACATGAGTAGCCTCTGTGTACAGAAAGATACTCTGTGAAAGTAATTTTATCTCTGATCATCCTCTGGGGAGCTGCTGTGCCACTTGTCTCATCTTAGGAAGAAGCAAGCTGAGATGTTGCTCTTCATCCTTAAACTTGCTTGTCTTAGGGTCACAGATGGACTGTTAATCTCAAGAGCTTTTAAATTGTGTAATAGTGCTTTATTATGCAGCTTGAACTTTGGTTCGTTCAGCCATCTTTCTCCCTCCTTTATTAACTGTTTAAAATGATCCTTTTATCATAATTGACTGAGAGGTCATTTTTAATGGCTGTGCTTCCCCCCCCCCCCCCCCCCCCCCCCAAGTGCCACTACAATACTGTTCTGTCTGTTCACCCCGTCTGCCCCAAGGAAAGAAAAAAAGATACCAGGGTGCATAAATCACATCAAAACTGCCACTGAATGAACTGAACTTATATGTAGGACATAAACCTGGCCTCTTGATTTGCATAGCGTGTGTGGAATTAGCAGAGGCAAGTGTGACACTACCAAATCTCAGCTGGTGTCGAACAGAGTAGCGTAGACTGAACTGGTCAGTGTCACAGCAGAACATCCAAAGGAAATGTAACTATAAAGATGAGTGGCAGCCCAGGGCATGACGGAGGAGAAAGCAGGATATACTTGTTCTGGTAGTACATGCTTTCAGTGATGCATAATTGTCGCAGTGGAGTTAGGAAGGATTACTTGTTGACCTGTAAACTAACCGTGACGTATACTTGGATCAGGCTCCGAGGATTGTTGGTGTACTCATCGTGTGTGTGTGTGTGAGATTGATGTAATTTTCTACAGCAGTTCCAAGATCAGACTCCTGTGATAAAATCTACTTTTCAGCAATCCGTTCCTCTTCTTTAAAACTCACTCTGGCTGAAATTAAATGTCAATATGATTTCACTGAAACTTAAACTTGTGTTCTCTTTATTGTTAAGCTTGCTATTTCAGCAAGTTGAGTGCATTTTTTGTTTTGGTTAACTTAAAAGTAGCCCAACTGTAAAGAAAGCTTTAAAAACCCCCACAAAACCAGACAAAAGACTTGTTCCATGGTATTTCACCCCAACAAGGGTAGAGGAGTGATTGAACAAGACTAAACTACATGTGTATTGTATAATTGAATGCTTTTATTAAGGTTGTATTTCTGGATTTATAATGGTTACTGTAAGAACTGAAAGACACTTACTATATTTGTGTCTCAGCCTTTCTCGGCTGGTGCAGGTGACTCCAGCTGTTTCACAAATGTTGCTGCTACCCCAGCAGTTCCCAGATGGGGAACACGTGCTGGAGCAGAGCGGTGGTAGGTGGCTCCTGAGGAAGGATGTGATAACGTGAACGGCTGCAGCATGAGACCCAAGCTGCCAGGTGGTCAGCGGCAGCAGCTGTGAGCAAGCAGGTTCCCTTAGAAGGGGTATGTGGTACACATCATTTGGGAGACGATGTAGCATCATGTTTCTTGCTTTCCTGGTAGTTAAGGAGAGAAGAAACAGTGGTTTCCCAGTCAGACTCTTGACTAATGTTGCTTTTTGCTTACAGACTGTAGGTTTCTGTGTGATCTACCGGGAGTTAGGAGGGAGCCAAGTGCATGACCGGCATTCGCTGCAGAAGAGGTTGAATTGGCTGGGAGTATTTACTCTCAGCACAGCTGTGGTAGCAAAACATACCATAAAAGAGTTTCCTAATCTAGTTCAAAATCCAAAGACCAGGCTAGTCCAATCCACCTTCATCTGAGCTGGCTTACTTGTTGGAAGCTGATAAGAAGTCACAGTGGCATTGCTGACAGTTGGGGGGGCAGTAACCGGGAGTGGGTGGGGGTGGTGATGAGCAGCTGGGGCTGGTACAATCCAAGCTTCAGGCTATGGTGAGTTCCCTGGCAAAATTTGTGTTGAGGAGTTTAGCTGGAATCCCAAGGACTGTGCAGCCTGAGTGTGCTTTTGCTGATTCTTATGTTGTGTTGCCTGCAGGTTGTCTTCGGACGGAAGCTTACATCTTTCTCAACAATAGCACTTAACCAGTTGCAGCATGAGAAGAAATACGACATTTATTTTACGGATGGAGATGTTTATGCACTGTACAGGTAAGTACTGGAATCCTTTCTGGAACATGCCCCTAAAGCAGGTTGTTCTTATCTGCGTTGTGTGGCAGGAAATGCGTGCTTTAATAGAACAGTGTGGTTTTCTGCGTCCATTAGTCATCGCGCGGTGCAGGTGGCATTGGTAGGGTGAGAGGCAGGAGCAGCGCGGCTGGTGTGAGCGCTCAGTACCACGGCTGACAAAGGGAGCAGCTCCTCGAGGCTGGAGTGTTAGATTCACGGACACATAACCCAAAAGTGTTGCTCTGTCAATACAAGTTGCTTTTTTGCTTCTTTAGCAACAGCGGGCTTGCTGGAAGGCTTTTGGTTCCTTGTGTGGCCACTGTGGAAATTGGTAAAGACTGAATTACTATTATAATTGTATTTATTGCTGTGCTGCATAAGGACTAATCAAAACCAATCGTACCAAATATTGTGTGAAAAGAAGAGCAACCTTGTCTGCCTACAAAGACCTTAATTCTAAATGGGAGAGAAAATGAAGTAAAAAAAACAATGCAGGGTAAAAGAATGTGGCATCAGCATCATGTTCTGAAAATATTTTTCATAACGTGCTTAATTGGGAGGCTTTAAGATAATTAAAAGCACTTAAAACGAAAAAAAAGTGAAAAAACATGAAACCATGCAGATAGCAGTACCTTTTCCTTGGAGAATTGTGCTTTATATCCAGCCTGATTTGGGCTAAGAGTGTAGCTTTGCTGATACATTTACAGTTTTGCATGACTTCATATTGATGGAATTGGGCAATGGGTTTAGGGAGCAGAATCGGTTGGAAGCATGTTCTGATTAATTACACACTAGGTCTGGGAATTGCTTTTGATGATACGATTTCTGGAGAGTTGCTGAGATTACAGTTCCATGAGCAACAATCAAGTGTGAGGGAATGGGGTCTCCCACTGAGACTAGTGCTCTTTCAGCTCTTTTTTTTTGGGGGGGGGGGGGGGAACCTTGTGGGTTTTCGGTTGGGTTGTTCTTTTTTTTCCCCTCCTCCTTTTCTATTCCAGTTCTTTCTCTCCCCACTGTATTCTTCAGTTTCCGACAGTAGAAAGTGTAATTAAATTGGAAGTGAATGTTGCAGATACCAGCTGAATCTTCAATAAGCAAGGGGTTTGTTGCATGGGTGTGTTACAGTCCACTCTGAATTTTATAGTGGCAGTGTATTACTACCACTGTGACTGTTCAGATCTTACAGCTGAAGTCTTTGCATAATTCGGTTTTGTTCTGTTCCTGACATAAGACAAAGTATTCTTGGAATAAGCAGGACGCTAACCTCATTACACATTGCTGGGGGAGCTATAAAAATGCAGCCTTCTGCCACTGATTTGTTTTTTGGTAACGGTATTGGGTTCGTGAGAGGAAATCAGATAATTTTTAGGAAATCTTTCTTGTTCTTTAGGAAGCTGCTGCAGCATGAATGCTCTTTGTGTCCAGATCTGAAGCCATTCAACACCTTTGCAGACCTGGAACAGCACATGAGGA
Source organism: Falco peregrinus (assembly GCF_023634155.1). Classification (NCBI taxonomy): domain Eukaryota; kingdom Metazoa; phylum Chordata; class Aves; order Falconiformes; family Falconidae; genus Falco; species Falco peregrinus. The sequence continues at coordinate 88,771,580 of NC_073725.1, read as the reverse complement.
AGCAGCATGAACTCTTCTGTTGCAAACTCTGTGTTAAACACTTAAAGGTGAGCTAGTTCTACGTTTTAATGTGTGGGAAGGAGAGGTGCTTCCTTGCGTGACCTACCAGAGTACCTGGGGAGGCTGGAAGAAGAGGGTAGCTGAACAGCACTGATTCATTTTTTTAAGTTTCCTCTGTCTGCCAGAGGACTAAGGCCAGTTCCTTTGTTTTAAATCTCTCTTCTTCCATAAACTGATTAATGAAGAAGGCCTGGAGGTTCTCGGTGGATTACATTTTAAAATTAAACCCAACCATATTAATAACCTTCTAATGTTAGCTGCTTTGCCGCAGCATGTGTGAATGTCAAACCCTAACTGATAGCCAGTTAATCCTGAGCCACAGGCAGACTTTGTTACAACTGTAAGGGTAGAAATTTGATGTCTATTAAGACTTATACTCGTAATGACTTTACAAGCTAAAACTGTAACTTAAGAAAATATTTGGTGCCAGCTCAGAAAGCAGAATGCATCATGGAGTGATGCATATATTTCTCAGATTAGAGTCAACGTAGCATATACAGTTGGTTCATGTACAGGATGATAATCTATCTTGCTCGTTTAATGAAATATAATTATATTTCATTATCTTGTTTATTTGTTCAGAGCAAATTTCCTGTATCTTGTTGACTTGATTGGAAAATGAAACTTACTGTTGCCTGCAATTGAAGTCTGCTGTGTTTGATGTACACGCGTAGGATGTGACATGGGGCTGTTTTAAAATGTATTTTACAACCTACTAAAGATTAAAAAGTTACTGGAAAGCTGAGTTGTCTGTGTCTGAAAAGGTGATGTGTAGTAAGCTCAAAACTATTTAGTATCGCCATCCTCATCCTTTATTATTTCTTTTAATCTCACCCAAGTTTTCACTTAAAGGGCTGGTGTTAGGTGATGTTTTTTCATGGTTTGAAAGTCAGAATTCCACCCTTCCCTAGAGCTAGAGTGGGTTTTGTATTTCCAAATTGTACATCGGACAAAATTAGCAGCTACTGTTAAATGAACTCTGGGACTGTGAACCCCTGTGTCTAATAGTTGTCAGCATTCCTTACTGTTGTAGGAGGGAATTTAATGCATGAACACATATTTTTAGAACTCATTACACATGGTTTTGTATGTGTGTGTGTTTACTCTGAAACCAAATAAATATCAAATCAGAGAAAACGCATTTCTTCTGTGGCGCCACAGTTGGTTTGTGCCAACTGAACTGTAGCTTACTGCCAAAAGGGACAGGCTGCAGAAGTGATCAGGTTGATCTGAATGAATGCTAATACATTGATTTGGGGTTGGTTTTGGTTTGGTTTTTTTTTTTGCAGGGTTAGCTTTCAGTGAACTGGTTTGACTCTTTCCTGTGGTTGTGGAATCGCTAGAGCTAATGCAAGGGAAATGGTCAGAGGAGGGAAAGACCGCTTCTTTTGGTTGCAGTGTCCTTTGAGCTCTGGTGAAGACGTGTTTCCATGGTCAGCTGCAGTAGCTAGCACGAAGGGGACTTGTTTGTCATTGTCTGTCCCAGAGTATTCATGAATCATAGTAGAACTTGTTGGCTTTTAATTTCAGAATATTGCAGAGACTTTTATTTCACTGAAAAAAGCTCCATATTACTATTACCCACTGCAAAAAAGTTTTTACACTTGCAGAAGCTTCAGTCTGTAGCTAAGCCAGATGAACCTTTTCCCAGAACAAGTTAACAGTCCCTGTCTAGGTGAAAAATAAAGGTTATTCTGTTCTCCAGACTGTGTTAACCTTTTTGGAGTCTTCAGAACCCTACCCACCAAAACAACTTGTGTCTTAGTAGGGACAGAAGATTGGCTTATAATACGAAATTTGTTCACTGAACTGTATCCTTTGTATGTGGCTATCTTGGGGTAGTTGCTAGCTGAGGGAAGTAAAACAGCTTGCTTCTGGTTTACATGGGTTTTTTTTTAGTTCCAAGTATGCAAAGTACTGTATGTTCATACATATATATTTAGGATTTTTTTCCCCACCAGAGATTATAATTTAAAGTTTGTTGCATTACGTTAATAGAAAGAAAAAAAAAAGTGAAAGGGAAGAAGGTGAATTAGATCTGTTTCCAATGTTCAAGCTGAGTGAAATGCAAGTTAGATTTAATTTGGATCTTTTACTTGAATTTTATTTCCTATTCACTGAAAATTTTAGGTGTCGATTGTCAAATTGCATCTTTCTGAAGCAAATCTTCCACTCCTACAAATGAACAAGTTGTGTACAACCCAATTTATTCCATTTTGCTCTCTGTCCACAATAATTAATACATGTGTTTATATCTCTTCAGATTTTTACTTATGAACGGAAATGGTATTCTCGTAAGGACCTCGCCCGTCATCGAATCCATGGAGATCCAGATGACACATCTCATCGTGGGCATCCCTTGTGTAAATTTTGTGATGAGCGTTATTTGGATAATGATGAGTTACTGAAACACTTAAGACGAGATCATTATTTTTGTCATTTCTGTGACTCCGATGGTGCTCAGGAATACTACAGGTTTGTGCAAGCAGTTTATTCCTTTTTCTGTAGCTTAAATTTTGAGGGAAAGTTGCTTGGGTCTGCTTTGAATTTTGGGGAAAGTAGTGCTCAAAGACACTGCAAGAATACGAGCAGGTTGGCTGCAGTCTCTCTTGTTCCTCAAACCACTAGCTGAGGTAATCACTTTCTGTCTAGTTCATGTTTTAAAGTTCTCTTCATTAGTGTTAAACGTTAAAAGGTACATTTTGCTGCATGACAGCAGGTGTCTGCAGCTGCCTAGTGTGTCAACTCTACTGCTCCAAAATTAACGTGCAAAGCAGATAAAGTCAATTTTCTTATATTAAATACATGCCTTATGTCCAGCTGGATGTGGTGAGTGTCAACCAGTAGGTTTAGTTTAACATCTGGGATCATGCATGAAGGTCTGTGTTGACTGCACACAAGTGGTTTCAGCTGGAAAGCTTGCTTGGGGATAAAGAAAGAATCAACTGCCTAGGCTCGTCTTCTCTTCATCTTGGAAAAGTAGCCATATGCTGTTAGCAAAATATGCCGGGAAGGTTGCAGCTCAGACTCTTGTCTCTTTCCAGTGATTATGAATACCTTCGTGAACACTTCCGTGAAAAGCACTTCCTTTGCGAAGAGGGACGGTGCAGCACAGAACAGTTTACCCACGCGTTCCACACGGAAATAGACTATAAAGCACACAAAACAGCCTGCCACAGCAAGAACAGGGCGGAGGCCAGGCAGAACCGGCAGATAGACCTTCAGTTTAACTATGCTCCGAGGCACCAGAGGAGGAGTGAGGGTAAGTGTGGCTGGGCAAGGAGGTGGGCAGACACATACTCGTTCTTACTGCTCTGAGGACTTTCAGGAGTACCTGGTGAACATTTCCTAGCCAGGAAGAAATTCTTTACATGGAGGGCGAGCAAACCCTAGAACAAGACCCTGAGAGGTTGTGGAGTTTGTCCTCGAAGGTAACCAGAACTCGACCAGACAGGGCCCTGGGCAACCTGAAGCAGTTTCAGAGTTGGCCCCGCTTTGAGTGCGGCGATGGAGCAGACAACATCCAGAGGTCTCTTTCTGCCTAAATTGTTCTACAGGTGTTCCCCTCATGCGTGGATTTAATGGTGATATATAACTTTTAGGAAAACTGCTGGTTTTCCTCCAACTTGTAATTACAGTTAATAGAAACCGGTGATGGGTATAGACCATGAGACCGGAGCAGCATATCCGCTTAGGGGTGCAGAGATCGACATACGTATGAACTTCTCTTCCGTGTGGAACTGTACGTAGAGAGATCTCTGCATAAAACCAGAATTACTCAAACCTCATGTCACAGGTTACAATACATGGAATTTATACTGCAAAATACATTTTAGTGTAGCAACCCTGAAGGTTATACAGACTACTTAATCATCAGAAATAAATTAAGATAGATTTATTTGTACTAGAATATTTTTGCTTTCTTCAGGCATAGTGTGATACCCAGATTACAGAAATATCTGAGAGTGATCAACCATCCCTCCTGTTTAGGTGTTATAGGTGGAGAGGACTATGAAGAAGTTGACAGGTATAACAGGCAAGGGAGGTCAGGCAGAGTGAGCGGCCGAGGAAGTCAGCAAAACAGAAGAGGCAGCTGGAGATACAAGAGGTGAGTAGCACAATATTTTGTGGATTTTTATTGCTGTTTAGTGTTGTGTTTTTCACTTGCCAATTAACACTGTTTTGGTGGACCAGTAGGAAGGAATTTGGTACAAAATTTGGAAGCCACCGTAGTGAACCCTTAGTTGAGAGTAGAACTAGCTTTCGGTCTAAGCCTGTGTGCTGACTACATGCTTGGTCAAAGTGAAATTGTTTTGTGCGAAGTTTCAGCTCTCTGGAGTTGACACAGGAAGCAAACAGTGTAATCTGCAACTTGTGGGTTAAATGAACTCAGAATCCTAAATTGATTTCAGCAACTGTTTCTATGCTAACTTTTCTAAATAGGATGTTCTGAAGGAAGTGGCAAGTCTTTGCAGGTTTAATGGACTTTTTGGTCTGGGTAATCGTGATGTTCCTATTCTAAGGACCATGCTTTTCATTGAACTAACAGATCTCTCTGTGGCCAGACTGAGTGCTTTGGAAAAAGAAGAGGGTTAAGTATTGAAATGAAATTTTGCATTTATATGTTTCGTCATCCACACAAGACCTGAGTGCTTTATACATACTGCACATCTATTTTTCTTCTTTTTCTCACTGGACGATCAGCCGGTTCATTACTGGTGATTTCACTGGGGGAAAACGTCCATCTCTAAACACTTCTATGTTGGTGTCGCATGTGGATCGTGCATGTGTTGAGAGTTTGTGACAAACCATGTTCCAAAGAATTACTGTGGCCTACAAGTATGATTTCATACGTTTGAAAATGAATGGGAGAGACAGGTGTCCCCATGCATCCTTGGTACTGTCTCTCCCAGTTCAGCCCGGTTTCTCCTGGGGCCTGGATTGTTATTACCACCTGTAGAACTTTCAAATCCAGGGGGTGAATGTTGCCTGTCTCACCAGCTGGCCCCAGGGTGTGTTGGAGCAGTGGGTTTGTTTTAGCCTTCTCAGCCGGTGGCATCACAAGATCAGGGACAGTCATCGGAGCTGACACGGGAGAGGTGAGAGCTGGAGCGAGACAAATCTGCTCAGTAATCCTTACTGTTTAACCGAGAAAATCTGTCCTGTCCTGTAGGGAAGAAGAAGACAGAGATGTTGCAGCAGCAGTCAGGGCGTCTGTAGCAGCTAAACGGCAAGAAGAGAAAAAACGGGTAGAAGACAAAGAGGAGAGCAGCAGTAGAGGTAAAAAGGACGACTTGAGGGATTCTGAAGTGCTCAGCTCCAAACGTGTGCCAAAGTCTTCAAATGATACTGCAGGTTAGTGTTGAGCGCGTTCTGCAGCTGCAGGGAGGCAGTGTGGGGCTGGAGATCAGCCTGGCGAAAGAGGGAGTCGTCAGGCGTTGTTCTCGGAATCTGGTGGACATGGATAGGGCTGCTCGGAATCTCAGTCCAGCAACAGGGATTTTCAGTGAAATGTGCGCTGGGGTTCCTGCAGCAGGTTATACTTGAAATGGAGCTGCGTAGAAATATCAAATGCAATTAATATATGACGGTATGTGTGATGTTCCATCCAAGTCAATATAATCTAAGAATGGGCCATTTCCTACTCTAACGTGCAAGAACTGATTTATTGGGATGCTCTAGCTGAATTTCCCCTTTTTTTGAGAACATTTCCAGTAAGATGAAAGCAAACCTTTAACTGTTTTGACCCAGGTCCAATTTGGGTCAAATAAATATGACTTAACTGTGTTTAACATTACCGTTGCTCCAAATCCATTTTCCACTGTTTTAATTGCTCCTGCAACAGGATTTCCACTTAAAGATCATATGCTTTCATGATGAACCAAGAGCTGCTGAGAGCTCTGCTTAATGGTACAGTTCACTTGGGGGTGACAGGCAAGGTTATCTCCCCCAGCTTTTGCTGCATGTATGTCAAAGCTGTTATCAATCTGTCCCTGAACTCCTGCAGTCCACAGCGCAGGATTTGGATTTTAGGGCACATCTACACTGGGAATGAGTTACGTTCTGATGTAAACCAACTGCAGAACTAATTGCAGAGCAGCTTGGGCATCTGCGCAGCAGAGGTGTGATGGACTGCTTGGAGGAGCAGCTTTCCAAACGAAGCAGCATTAGCATATGTCAGTTGTGGAGCGCTGAGGCTCTGATGAGCATCCTGACCCTGGGCAGGCTGTGGAGGGCTAACCTGGTATAAGCATGGAGCAGATTGCTGGGGGTATTGGCATCTCAGTCTCTAAAGGGTTCCCTCACAAAGTACTTCTCAACCAATGTTTTGCTCGTGTTAATTGTCATGAATTTCCTGTATGCTGCAGCCAGTATACGGTGACATAATGGTGAAAGCAGTAGTGGAAGGAAATAGCGATGCATGGATTTAAATTGTTCTTTTGGAATGTCACACTTAATGACGTCATCAGCTGCTGAAAATAGGACTTGTTAATGCTGCTGTCATGTTCAGTGATAGCTTCTACCCTGAAATAAATGGATTTTAGTTGAAAACATTTCTTTGCTCTTTTTGTCAATATTCCAAAAGAAGCAGCTGCTAATGGTGCTTTAAGCCAAGATGACTTTCCAGCAATTGGTTCGGCAGCAGGACCTCTACAAGGGTAAGTTTGTGCAAGGCTGCCGCGATGAGAAAGCAGATTTAGAAACTTAAGTTCTGCATGTCTGGAGAAAATAATTTTACAGATCACTTAAGCTATAAATGCTTCCCCCCTGCCCTGGTCCCCTTCTGCCTCGAGCTGTTTCTGTGCTGGTCACCTGCATGAACAGCATCGGTTGTTGCTTCAGTTCATGGCTTGATCTTTTGGTGGTGCGATTTCAGGGGAATTCTCAAGATTTTGTGTTCCAGCCACTTTAACTCGATAGCTTATCTTGAAGAAGCTGTATGCTGAGAGTTTTAAAATTCATCATCTCCTGAAATTGGTGATGATTAGAATAGCGTCTTTGCAGGCTGTGGCAGCTCAAATGTGCCTGTGTGTCCAGCTCTGGTCGAGGTGAGATGTGCTGAGGCAGTGCGGATACCTCAGCAAGGCTAGTGTGACTTCTTTGAGGGTACTGATCTAGACGCGGTTTATAAGCTTGAATGCATTTGCATCCTGTTAACAGTGGGCCAGTTGTGCCACCCGAAGGGATAGTTTGAGGAAGAATGCAGACAGGTGCGGAGCTTATTCTGCCTGTTGGAGTTGTGCTGCCTCTGCAGCACTGGTATAATGGGATGTACTTTTCCTTTCTTACAGCTCTGCCCAGCTAGCAGTGGTTAAGCTTAAAGAAGAAGATTTCCCAAGCTTGTCATCCTCTGCAGCACCCACCATCTCTTCTGGGATGTCTTTGACGTACACAGCGACTGCAAAGAAAACAGCCTTCCAAGAGGAGGATTTTCCAGCTCTGGTGTCCAAAATGAGGCCTAACAATAAAACAGTAACTAACATCACATCTGCATGGAACAATGGTTCCAGCAAAAATGTGGTCAAAGCCATTAGCAACCCCTGTGTAAACCAGATAGCCAAAAAGCCACCCTCCTTGAATAGCACTAAAGGAAATAAGAAGAGCAATAAACTCTCTCATTCAGACGATGAAGACAGCGGTAGTGGCTTGACAACCCAGGAGATCAGAAATGCACCGACGATGTTTGATGTGTCGTCCTTGCTGGCAGCTTCTACCTCACAAACTTTTACGAAAGTGAGCAAGAAAAAGAAGATGGGGGTTGAGAAGCAGAGACCGTCATCCCCACGCCTGTTACAAGAGACATCGTTCCCCAGGTCATCGACTGAAAAGCTGCCAGAAGCAGAGCAGACATCAAATGCATCCTCTGCTCTTCACGCCCCTGACAGATCCGCAGCTGTCATGAATGGTCATTCGGAAAAATCATTAGCAATCTGTAGTACACCCAAAGAGCCCCCTGGCCTTAAAAAGCCCACAGTGACTAACAAATGCCCTTTACCTCAGGAAGACTTCCCAGCTCTTGGGAGCTCAGGATCAGCTAGAATGCCCCCGCCACCAGGTAGGCACCGCAGGGCACGGCCAGCTTTGCTGGGAGGTAGCTTAGAGAAGTGTGGCACGGAGATGAGATGTGTAAATGGCTCCTTCTGGCTGTTACATGAGTAGCAGTTCTGCCACCACGTTCTAGGTTAGGCTTTGAAGTTGAAAAAGGTAGTTAGGGTGAGGTAGGTGGGCTTGAATGTCCTCTGTAAATCATGGCTGAAGCGGTGGCTGTGTTGGGATACCTCTGCTCCATGCAGCTGCAGGTCTCTGCCTTCTGAGGGTGGCTCACATGAGCAGCTGATATTTACCTTTTGCTGCTTTTCTGATGAGTCACTGCCGACACAAATATGTGCTTTAAGATCTAGTTAGGAAGACCCTGCAGGCAAAGGGAATCTCTAGCTGCAACCTGTGCCTGCTGGGACTTGTCGGTTGGCTCGCTTGGTCATTTCCCTTCTGTGTTTGCACAGATTTAACGCCCTTGCTTTTAGCAGTGCCGTAATCTTGTAAAACTGGAGTAACATAGCAACAAACTGTGACTTACAGTGGCTTTAATGAAAGTCTGTACCGCATCAGGAGATGCTTGCGTAGCTGTTTCATTCTGTGCTGCTCTGCAGATACTGCTAGGTGGAGTATGCTAGAATGTGTGATGTCTAGTGCTGTTGTGACTTCTGGAGCGATTTCTGTTTGCTTTAATAATGTAAAAGTGTGGTTTTCATCATGAGTGGGTTTTTAAAACACAGTTTTCTATTGAAAAAGTACGTTAATAATTAAAGCACTTTCTCTGTAGAGTAACATCAGCCGCTATGAAGTGCTTCTTGATCTGACTGCTAAGGCAATAGATTCTACCTTTCTAGTTTTTGGGTTTTTTTCCAATATAGTGATGTCTGTGCTGCTGACTCCTACTTCTTAGTGCTTCTGGAGAGTACGTCAGACCACTAGCGTTAATTTTAGAGAGTGGTATGTGGGTGCCACAGATACATGCTCTAACTTCCTGCCCGTTCTCTGCTTCCATTTAGGCTTTAACACTGTGGTGCTATTAAAGAGTCCTCCGCCACCTCCGGGACTGTCGGTGCCTGTTAGTAAACCCCCTCCAGGTTTTGCTGTTATTCCATCCACCAATATCTCTGAACCTGTCACTACATCTTTGAAAGAGTAAGTAAAATCCTTTGAATTAAGAGTTACTTTACATCGCGGTTATGTCATACGGGCTTCAAACAACACATGAAATACTCGGAGGATTACTCTAAACAGGTGCTGCCGCAGAGGCCAGCCACTTGATGGTTGCCGTTGGGGAGTTGGCTCCCTGGCTGTTGTGGGCTGGATTCAGGCGAGCTGTGTAAAAAGCACAAGTGTTGTGTGAATACAAGGCCAAGGAAATGAAAACCTGCGTACTGTGGCAGCTCAGACTTTTGTCTTTTCTAGATTTACTTGAAAATCTGGAGCTTCAACATATTCCTTAACCTTTCCATTGATTCTGAGTCCCAGAAGCAAGGTGTTGAACTGTGTTTTCCTTGGTGACCTCTAAATGCCTTCATTGGTCTGATCTTTCCAGCAGTTGGTCTCTGGCCAGGGCCCTTCTGGGCTAGAGAGATGACTGTATGGGAAAAGGGGAGGGGAAAACTTGTGTAAGTTTAATACAGACATCTATATTAGTCAGGTGCGGTCTTTGTTGCTCATGTCTTCGTTGTTTTTTTTTTCCTTTTGTGACACTAGCTTACAAAACAGCTAGTCAAGACTATGTTAGGCTTGTGTTTTAAATATTCTGTCTAGGTAAAGCTGGAATACAATAGAGTAATCCCACAGGACACTTTTCATCATCCTGTCAAGATTGCTGTGTGCTACTTACAGTAATTGCATGTGTAGTTGGGTGGAGAAAGGGAGCGCATCCTGTAGAAGAGAATAGCCATGTAAGATGTATCCCGCAGCGTCTTTGTACAGCACGAACCAATGTCAGAGGCATTTTTGGTCTTTTCAATGCAGGCCAAAATCCTGTCACGGATCGTACTTGATACCTGAAAACTTTCAGCAAAGGAACATTCAGCTAATACAATCCATTAAAGAATTCCTTCAAAGTGATGAGTCCAAGTTCAATAAATTTAAAACTCATTCTGGGCAATTCAGACAGGTGAGTGGGCAAGAACCTTTGGGTTCCCAAAAACGTCCTCTCCTGGAGAAAGTGAGTCCCGGTGGGATTTTTCCACTCCCCCCCCCCCCCCCCCCCTCTAACTATTCCAATTCTCTTTTCACTGAAGGGTCTGATTTCTGCAGCACAGTATTATAAAAGTTGCCGAGAACTGCTTGGAGATAACTTCAAGAAAATTTTTAACGAGTTGTTGGTGTTGTTGCCGGACACAGTTAAGCAACAAGAACTGCTTTCTGCTCACAATGATTTCAGAATCAAAGAAAAACAAAGCTCAAACAAACCCAAAAAGAACAAAAAGAACGTTTGGCAGACGGACTCCAACTCTGATCTCGACTGCTGTATCTGCCCAACGTGTAAGCAAGTACTAACTCAGCAGGACGTTGTCACCCATAAAGCTTTGCATATTGAGGATGAGGAGTTCCCTTCCTTACAAGCAATCAGCAGAATCATCAGTTAGCTTTCCTGAAAACCAATAAACCAGTTTCTGTCTATGAATATGCACTTTTTGGAATGAGGTTTGGCAGTGTAGTGTGTCTGAGAGCCGGTGCCAGTTGAATAGTCATATGCAGGTAACGTAGAGAGCCCTCTCAGTGCTGTTCATAAATACCGTGCAAAGGGATCGCTGGACTGCGCCGTAGCTAATTAACATCCAAAGTCTGAGCTTCCGAAATGCCTGAGTAGAATTAGGCTGAAATCGCAGGGTGGGCGGGCAGGGGGCCACCTTTCTCCTGTAACATGCAATAGCTGAGAAAATACTTTCTGATCTGATGACTGACAGGGGACACAATAGGGAAATAAGCATCTGGTTTGGGGGTTTTCTTTCTTTTTTGGGGGGGTGGGGGAAGATTATGAATCACTGAAATGAGTGGAAGCAAAAGTGGCTTCCTTTATAATCTGATACTTTTTTTTTTTGTGCTATTTCTGAGGCCACAAAGATCATGGTAGTCAGGGGTACGAAAGTGCAGGAAAGGAAAAGATGCTACTGGCTGGTGAGTCAGACCGTTGCTGCGTGTCTGTAAACACTGGGCTGCTCACACAGCAAAGAATATTCCTGTCTGAAAACAAAATTAATTCTCCTACTTGAAGAATTGGACTGATCTGTGCAGTTACTGGAACGTGAGATTTAAACTTGCCTCTGACCTTTTATGTAACATGTTCTTTAAAGAAACTTATTTTGTAGCACTGCATGTAGAATAATAACATTAAGGCTTTACTTTCCGTAAAGCACACTTCACAGTAATTTTATTTAATGACTGCCATGTTTCTAATTTCTTGGATGTACTAATGGTGGTAGCTCCAACCAACAGCATATTTGGGACATTAAATGCTGCTGATCACTGATGATGTTTATCTGCAGTGCCTTTAAGTGCATTTATCTGTTTACAGTGGTCTGCACTAACAAGGATAACTTGTTCAGACTGTACGGAGTGATGCCTCCTGTACCTCCCTTGGTAATACCGGTTTGAAGTAGCTTTGCGTTGTGTTGCTTGGCATCTTGGAATTCCACCTCTCGGAGACACGAGGGGAATCCGTTCATCGGTTGAAGTAACTCCTCCAGCAGCAGCTGTGACGTGGTGGAGTGACAGGAGCCCTCCCTGCAGCGCACTTTCATGGCTGTAATTCAGCATTTGATTCTCTCCCATCCTGGCAGACCAGGTTTAGTTATTTTTAACACGTAGGGATAAAGTTGAAATTAATTTATGTAATTTCTAGTGACAAAACACTGCTTTTATATAAGCATCATTTCTATGAAATTTTGCTCGGAGTATTACTGAAGAGCTAGTTCTGGCTACAGAAGGTTTTCCTTGCCTTACACTTTGTATTTCTGCTTGCTGTCAGGCTGCAAAGTGCTTTTGGTGTCTTTTCCAAATAATTAAGACAGTTTCGAATACCTGAAACATGTTGTCTTCAGCACGGGGGCCAGGCTGCACACCCTGGAATGGGGATTGGGAAGATTATTTTGGCTGCATGGCTATTTATAAAATGCATGAATACATGGCAAGTAGTGATGCTTCCACGTTCCTGCTTCGAGCCGGGTTCTTCTCAAGCGGAGCAGGGTGTGATGCCTGTGACACGACCACGCCACCACCGATGTGATGGCCACGGTGCTTTGGTTCGGGGCCACCTGCCCCCAGTGCTTCTAGGCAGCAGTCACTCTGCGCTGGCAGCTCTCCCCATCTCTGCCCTTGGTTTGTAAAGTTCAGGGGAACTGAAGCGCGTTGTCTGCAGGAGTATCTTCATGTCTTCCCTTGACTTTCAGTTAATTTCTTCTGCGTTAGCAGATAGGTAGTTCCCGCCGGGCGGATGCTGCTGCAAGTGTCCTCGAGGCGATCGATCTCTTTGGCCTGATGATGCATTTTCCTTGTTCCTTGTGCTCACCTGATTAAATAAAGTATTACCAAATTTTTTTTTAGGCCGCTTCTAGTCATTTTTAACTCTTTATTGAAAATAAGTTGCAGTTGGTACACGGACACTGAAAATACATTGTCACAGATTGTTCTCTCAAAAGATATTTTTATATGTATAATATATACAAAAGTTGTAAACATTTTTAACTTGTTTCCATACACAGTCCACTTTATACTACAATGCACATAAGGTTAGAGACAACTGCAACTCTTTGAAGCGGTCTGCTTATACAGAGGTATCTGAAAAAAAACCCCAAACCAACAAACCCTTAAATTTTGCAAACCACATTTGGTATCAGTTTGATATTAAAACTCTTCAGGAATGTGAGGTTTAAACGCGTATTGCAACAAAATACAGGCAGCTGAACTTGGGTTTCAAGTTGACAGAGCGAAGGCTGTGTCTGAGCCTTGCTGGTGGGGGGAGAGGGTCTTCTGCCACGCACGACTTCAACATGCCACTGAGGAAAGTACTGGGAATAAACAAGGGTGGAACCAGACCCATCCGCTCTCTCCATCAAGCTTCAGGGAAAAAAAAGGCTGAAAGGAAGTCTGTGAGCACATGCAGTAGTGTTTATGGAGAGGAATGAAAAGGAACGGTGTGATTTACGCATGAGTGGACAGTGACCACAGGCAGCTTGGTTTGGTTTTAGGTGACCTCACCGCTCGCTGCAGCAGGCAGAGCTAAGAGTGAGACAGCTACGCTGTTCTGTGGAGAGAGGAGGGGGTGAGTTACCCTGTGCGGAACTGCTGCCCGACGGAAGCAGAAGAGCAAAGCCATAGCTGCTGCTGCTGGAGCGTAAACTGGGGGGAACTCGTCCTACAAAGCGCCCAGGCAAAACAGCTGGTGAAACCCCAACTGCTTGTAGACATGGCTTAACAGGCTTTAACTGCTCAAACCCCCGAGAAACAGAAGTGTGTAAGGGGGGAGATGGCTTCCCTAAGTATCAGTTAAGCAAAACCCACCTCGCTAGGAACAGCTTCAAATGGGGGAAAAAATCCTAATTCTTTCAAATCTTTTAATATGCTTAAAATTAAAACATGCAAATCCCATGGTGCGGTTAACTTCTGAGAACTACGCCTGGTGTTGCCACAGAACAACATGGAACAAGGATTTGGCAGAACACACCTCCGGCACAGGCGGGGGTGGTTTGGGTTCTCTTTACACCCAAATCCAGCGCTAATGCCAGCCTGGGAGCAGCAACTCCTGCCCTCCGCAAGCTCGAGTCAGCTGCTGACTGCCGAGATGGCTGGGAGAAGAGCTGGAAGCTTGGCAGGGAGCACGGGGCAGCAGCTGGCACGGCAGCCCCCGCGCACGCCGGGCACGCTTCTGGGACGTGGGCCGGGTTCGAAGGGAGCCAGCGCGCCCGTATCCCGGCCAACACGCGGGGAGAAAAAAGCGGGAGAAAGACGTCCGAGGACTGATGTTCCAAATACCTGAACCCCAAATAATGCACTACAGTTATTACACCGATGGATCTAGTTCTCTAACCATAAGCCCGTGAGGTTCTATTAGCTACAGCCCGTGCCTGCCCACACTGGCCTGCCTGGCGAGTCCTGGACACGCCGATGTGCTCCAGCAGCCGCTGCACAGCACTGCCGGCACCGCGGGGCTCGTGGGGACCCTGCGGGGGCTCACGGGGGCGAGCATGGAAAGAGGATTTCATGCAAGGGGGAGGACGCTGCATCGCGGGGCTGGTGTCACCCTGCTGCTGGGCACGTTGTAACTCGGCAGGGCGACGGCCGCCAGACAGCGGGTTTGGTTCGAGGTGGGCAGCTGCTCGTCCCAGCGTGTGTGTCTCGGGTGATGCACGGTAATTACGGCTCATCCCGTCCTGCCCGGCTGACACAGTCTAGGTGGGGCAACAACATCTATAAACCCAGCACTACTGCCCCAAAAACATCCACCCGCTGTGGGCTGCCTGCCCCTGCCTGCAGAGCAGCCCAGCACTGCGAGCCGACTCTTCCCAGTGCCACCCTGGTCTCCACCGACCGGGACAGGCATTTGTGGTGGTAGAGGGAGCAGGGTTAAGCTTCCTTGAGGTGCCTGTTGATGTGGCTGGACACGTTATTCCCGGTTTAATTAAGGAGCAATCTGTCCTGCCTTCCCGCTGCCAGGAAGCCTCTTGGCCACCCGAGTCCCTTCCTCCTCCTCCTCCTCTCCTGCCCAGCACGATGCAGCCGGGTCCCTGCACGCTGACCGTGCGACTGCAAGTTCACGGTAACACTGACTTCGGGGGAGCTGGAAAAAGCCGCTGACCTTGAGAAGAACAACGGGGTCTCGGCCGGGGGCTGGAGTCAGGCTGAAAGTCGTCCCCGTTGCACCGTTGCTGCTCTTAAGGTCAGTCGTGGCACGAGAGCGTGCGTGGGGGGTGCGTGTGCGTCCCTTCTGCGTCCCACCGCTGGCGGGTGGGAGTGTGGGGAGGAAAGAAAGGCAATGCAGGCCTCGGTGCGTACATTCAGATGTTGTAATATTCAGCATGGTTACACCAGGGGTCAGGACACGTCCCGCAGTCAGACAGAGCTTTAGTTCTTTACGGTTACAAGGAAACTCTGGAACAGTTATATAGTTAGAAAAAATACAATGTACTGAACAAACATTATCTCACATACAATCAATTTAAACATTTAAATTGATTATAATTTTGCTAAAATATTAACACAAGTACTGTTTGTGCTGCTAAGATTTCAGTGTTCCCTCTAAGGAAAATATTGCTACAGTTCTACCGTACCCTGTATTAAAATCCTTTGCCTTTTTTTTTCTTTTTTGACTCTAGAAAAATCACAAGGGTCCCGTCACTAATTTAGGCTTAGACCGTACTGGGGTTTGGGTATCCCTGGTCTGCTTAATGTGAAGCTGTCTCCCTGCTCACCAAGCCCTGCCGGCACGGGCCACCAGCAGATGCCCCTGGGTCACCTCCTTGCTCCTTGCATTAGCCAAGCAGGGGACACTCCAGTAAAGCAGTGCAGCATCCCCCTGCTCGCCCCTGCCTCTGCCGCGGGCACAGGGCCAGGCAGCGGGGCCGAGCTACGTACCCCGACGGCGTTTGGACCTCCAAGTGGGTGCAAAGGTGTCCAGAGGGAGAGACATCTCTGCTGTCACCATGGGGAAAGCCCACGGTGGGGACTGCGGGGGGACGCCAGGTCTCGGTGCCACCGCGTGCGGCTGCGCTGAGCAGGGATGCTACAGTGGCGCGGGAGAAGTGTCCGAGCTGGGAAATGCTGCCCAAACAATCCCAGCACAGCTCCAGTGGCTCCGGTGGCTCCGGTGCCATCAGGCGAGCAGGAGGAGCGCAGCGCCAGCAAAGCCAGCCCTCGCTGCAAACGCACCTTTATCCTGGCCTCAGCAGGAGGGGAGTCAAGTAATGCACTTTGTCACGGAGAGTGACTGCTTGTGATGAGATTCGCTGCTTATTAATTAATGCATTTATTTGCAATTTAGCAGCAGAAATGAGCCGTGTTAATGATGACAAAATAACTGCTGGATGCTTTTGCTACAAGGAGAGCTGGGGCAGTCGGGTCACTATTGCTTGTCACAAGGTCAGAAGGCAGCACGCAACTTTTGCCGGCGTAAAGTGGCAAGGCGAAACCCCAGCTCGCCGGGAGCCAGGAGGACCGGGGGCCTCTAAGGATGGAGCTGTCAGGAATTCAAGTTTCAGCTCCTCTGCTTAGTCTTTAGTGACAAACAGCTCGGATCACAGCCACCGCGCAGGCAGGCAGGCAGGGCAAGCAGGCAGGTTGCTGAAAGGAGCTACTGGATTTTACACATTTAGCTGTTTTTGACAAGACAGGAATTTTGCAGCTGAAAACCAGACCTGAGCCTCTTTTTCCTGGGTCCTTTTCATTCACCCTCTTCTCCCACTATTTGCAAACATGGGGCCGTGAGCCCCCACACGATGGACTTCCATGGCCTGTAAAGTCTTTCCAATTCTCCGCCTGAATTTCTCCTTTCTAGGGACGGCGGGGTAAAATGTACGTTCACACCTGAGGCTCTGCGGCAGCTGATGACAGATGGTGGCTGCTCCCAGTATAAAAATACAAGTTCAATACCGCTCCTAATTGACTTGGACTTTAAGTCGCTTAGACGCCCACCCCTTTCGTGTTGGCAGCTCTGGGTTTGAGCGTGAGTAAGTGTTCAGCGTTGCCAACCAGAAACTATTTGTAAATTTGCAAACTTTCCTAATCCCTCGGTGAAGAAGTGGAACCGCAACACGCCGTATTTTCCACTGATAAAAGGCTATTCCTAATTAGCAGCCAACTATTGCTGAACTGGTTTCCAGTATCAAACAGTAACTTTTTACACCCTCAACCAGAACCCTGCTGAAGCGTAGAAGCAATTTGGATATTCAACATCACCCCAACCCACTGTGCCCCCCGCCATGCCGCTTGCATCCTAAGCTAAGTTTGAAACACCTTTTTGGATTTTGTTTTGTACAGTAAATATATACAAATAAAAGTAACACAGATGCCACTTATTTCTTTGTGAATCTGGCACTTTCCATGGAACGCGTACAGGAAAGCTGTGCAGCGGGAGCGGCGTGGGGCCAACCTCCCCAGCGCCGCCCACCCACCCACCCTTGCCACCATGAGAACGATTCTGTGTTAGCTCTGGAAGAACGAGATAAATAGCAACTCCTCAGCTACTGTGACTACTAACAGGAAAAGTTATTCTGGGCTTTCCCGGGCGCTCAGCAGAACCCAACGCCGACTACCCAGTGTCAAGCCTCAGAGAGGGCATTTATTCGCCTTTCGCCACGTGTAGGTGATGCGGTAGCAACCTTCCTTCCTTCGGACTTAGAGGGAACACTGCTTTTATAAAACCCTTGGACAGGTAAGACAAGAACCAATACCACTGTACAGAATTCACTGCACAACTAGCTAATAGTAAGGAACCCAGCACTGACTTGCCACATTAAGGAAATGGGACTGAATACATTTGCAATCAACCAGTTAAGAGTACTGCACCGTAGGACTCGGTCTCTTGGTACGCGGCCCTCGCCCCTCAGTACACTGGCACTTGGTAACCTTTCGGGTTGGTGTCTAAGGTCTCGGTGAAGGGGGGGCTCTGGTAGGTCTCTGTGCTCTCGATGCCGCTGCCAGTGGGGTAGCCGGGGTACGCCGCGTTGGGGTCAGCAGTGAACTGATCGGTGGCAAAGAGTGACATGTCCGTCCCCAGGCGGTACCTCTGCAGCGCCTTCACTGCCAGCGCGACCTGCCACGGGATGGGGGAAGGTTAGGGGGAGATGGCAACTCCGTGGCCAGGACCCCCCATCCCCCAGGACCACGCATCCCCCAGGACCCCATGTCCCCCCCAGGATCCTGCTCCCCCCAAGACCCTGCATCCCCCCCAGCTTGCTGCAAGGCGCTGAGCTCATCCCAGGCGGCTGCTGGCCCTGCTCCATTACAGCCCAGAGCCAAACCAACCCCAAAGCACAGCCCCTAATGCCAAAGAAGTAATTTCTGCATGCCATATTGACCCCCAAAGCTCTGTCTGGGGTGGGGGTCCCAGTCTGTGCTCGGGTCCCCGGCCGTGCAGATCTGACACTGCTGGCACCAATAAACCCATCTGCTGTGGGGTGGGAAAGCTGCCGAGTGCTGGGCCAGCAAAATAGGTCAGTTCTGCCGAGACTCCTTCACCCTCTTCCATGTTGCCGGTATTCAGGTCGCAAACCGTGGGAAATGCGGGCGGCAGCGCTGCGAGCGCACCACACTTGCTCTTATTTCAGGAGGTTTCATTAACAATTCAATTAGTTTATAAATGACAGGCTCGGAGCGGGGGGGAGAAAAAACCACCCGCAGACACCAAGAATGGCTTCCCAGCCACCGTCCCGCGCCCACTCCCTGACCAGTGCCGGCGGGGCTGCGGCAGCAGAGCGGGCGCTGGCTGTGCACACCTATCGACCCCACGGAGCACCCGGGTTGATTAATGGTACCAGTGGAGGGGCAGCTGGTGTGTCCACACACCCTGGTCATCCTCCATGCTGCTAGCAGGGGACCGGTGTCCCCAGTGCCCTTCCGGGGTGGGAGCGGACGTTGGTGGGATGGGGGAGAGCATCCCACCTGATGCCCTTCCCTGGCAGCTGTGTGAAACAGGCAGTCTGGCAATACAGCAACAGAGAAGAGCTGCGGGGGAGCTGGGATTAAAAGAGATTTATTTGGATAATAATAGAGGGGGGAGCAGTTAAACTGGTGAGTAACTGGAGCCAGGCCTGCTGTCGGAAAGCCTCAGACTGGCTTTTGCCCCAATTCTTTTAAGGCAATATGGCATGAGTGCACATCTCCGGCGCTCTCTGCCCACGAAAAGCCAGAGGAGGGGTGGATGTGACACAGGGGCCATCCCTGCTTCTCCATGCACAGTCTCTGGAGCAGGACCCCCTGGGTGGCGCAGGCACCCCCAGGTATGGGTGAGGTCCAGCGATGTCCCTCTGCCACTGTGCGGCTCTGGGGACACACAGAGCCTAAAAATGGGAGCAAAAGGGGGTTTATGGAAGCCCCTGCCTCTGGGTGGGCAGCAGGGAAGCCAGTTTGGCTTCTCCGGAGGGTGAGCTGGTGAGCCTGAGAGCTCCCCAGATCACCCTGCCACCCCGTGAGAGCAGCTCATCGCAGTGATCCACTCCTGGGGACTTGCTCGCTTCCAACCAAGCTGCTCCCGGGGGTCTAATGAGGCCCTGAAATGAGGGCGGCTCGTGGCTGGCGACACGTTTTCGATGGGAATGCAACTTTCCAGCTGCAGGAGAAAGGGAAGTCTGGTATTCCCCAGCGAGAGGGGGCTGAGCTGATGCTTCCCGGGTAAGAAGCCACAAGTTTCACCTCTATTTGCAGGGACCGCAGGTTTCCTCCGTACAGCCCCTGGCTGAGCACCAGGATTCACTTCTCCAAACTGTGCCCCCGATTCTTCCTCCCAGCTCAGTGCTGAGCCCAGAGCAGGTTTCGTTTCTCCTCTCCCCACCTTAGCTCTGAAGCTGAACTCACCCAGGCGATGATGGAGAAGAAAGAGAAGGTGATGGCAGCCCGGGCGGCATCTGCTCCTTGTGAAACCCCTCTGCTCATTGTTGTCCGTTGCCACTGGTTTGCTAGGAAGCAGAAGGCTACAAACCACAGGAAGGACAAGAAACCTGAAAGAGAACGGAGCTGGTCAGTGCTGCCCCTGCCCACCGCCTCCGCTGCCGCAAGGACCCCCGTCTGCTGACGGACAAACACACTGCCATCAAGATTTTCAAATAGCGACAGTGATCTTGGGTGCCTTGGCCTGCGGCATGGCCCAAAAGGAGCTATTTTAAGAGGCTGATTCGCGGTCGCTGGAAAATCAGGGATGGAAGGAACCTTGTAGGGTCATCCAATGTGTTGCCAGCCTGAAGTTCAGCGCACCTACATCTCAATCTCATCTCAAAGACCTACAGGGACAGCACACCCTCTCTGGACACGCGGTCCTCACCGCCTGCGGGGTTTCAGCCTGCTCACAGGCGTCAAGGTGCTATCAGCTCAATTCCAGCACCCCATCCCCTCAGTTCTCTGGACACCAGCAGCTCTTAGAGACTTTGGACTGGATACTGCAATCCTCACCCAGCAAGAAGCCAGCACTCCCGGGAGCAGCACCAGGCTGCTCAGTTGCTGCAGGAGGCGGCTGTACAGCTGTCCTGCGATGGGCTATGCCTTGGTCCAGGATACAGCCGGAGAGCTTAAAAAAAGGCAAGTAACAGTCACCAGGAACACAGACAGGCTGCGATGAAGCCTTGCTCTGAACACAGGGATCAGGAGTGACCCTGGGATGTCAGTGCACCCCACGAGTGCAGCAAATGAGCAAAGGGCAGGGACACGGCAGGGCTGCCCATGGAGCCGAGGGGCACACGGGCTTCATGTGAGAGAGCTCTGCTCACCCCTGCAACCCTCCGCTGACGGCACTCCTGTTCTCAGCCTCTCTGGGCTCTGCGGGATTGAGGAAAAACGCTCTGGTGATTATTCCTTACTGGAAGCACAGCTGGCTGAGCAAGATAGGGCTGCAGCTCCCCTAATTCAATCACCAGCCAACAGCACTGCCTGATGCCAAGGAGCTCAGAAAATAGTCAAGAAGCAAGCCACGAGCACACAGTGTAAGGAGCAGTGATGCTTTCCAGTGCTGGGAAGAGAAGTCACACAACCTGGAGCCTTCCATGATGCTGTTTTAAGGGTCTCCAGCCTTCCTGAGCACCCCCAGCACAAAGGTCCCTCACCCACCAATTCTGGGTGTCAGTGCACATGCTGGGCACTGGCAGGTGGGATGCTGAGCTGCCCAGCACCTTCCCAAGGATCATTAGCACACCAGTATGAGCAGCCACAATGCCAGTCCCATGGGGCAGCCAGCTGCAAAGCACAGTCTGACGGTAGGGAGAGGAAAGATGCTTCCTTTATTCCCCTTTATTTTGCCGGTTGTTCCTAAGCACGACACAAAATGCACACGTGCATCCACACCCAGTGTGAGTCACAGGGCTCATCGCACACCTCACCTTTAATTCAGAATTTGCTCCTACCTGCAGTTTAAACAGACACACTCCTTATCTCCTTCTCTGGCATGACTGGGCCTGGGGCTTCCTGACCGGTGATGCTTTTATCAGCCCGGTCATATTTGAGCCCTTGAACTGCCCTCACAGCAACACAACCTCCAGCGAGGATCATGCAGGCTTTCCTTTTCCAAATCACAGACTAATACAACAGCTTCATTTTGCCAAATACAGCTAATGCCTGCAACCAAAACTGCCCCAAATCTCTGCACAGACATTTTCACTTCCCCTTGGGATGACCACTGTCAATGTGAAAAGAGACCTCTGGGGTTACTCCTTAAAGGTCATCCTCAGGGCTAGAGATGCCTTCTAGTCCCCTTCTGTTATAATGGGGCTTTATCAGCAGCTGGCCCCTGTTAGAGGAAGCAGATCCAACCCCTAAATGCGGACACAAGGAGATGCATGCCCTAGATACAGCACTGGCTGCAGCTCAGATGAGCAGTATGTGGTGAGCATGGTGGGTAGCAGTCCTCGGGTCTCGGTGCAGGAGATGCTGCACCACATCTCCAGATGCTGCACTGCTGCAGTGCTCCCACCTCCAGGTACTTGGGGAGCAAATGCCAGGGCAGTGGGGAGCACTGCCCTCCCGGGCTTGAGCAGCAAGCCTCAGTCAGGACTTTCTTGTTCAAGAACGCACTTTGCTGGAGACAGCGGTGTTTGCAAGTCAAAAGACCAGAAATGAAACAAGAGCAGTTCCCAAGAGATTAATTCTGAGCTGCACTGTGGGGAGCACAGGGATGCTCAGGGACAAGCTCTGGGGCTGTGCAGTGCTGGCACCAAGGGACATGGGGGTCTCCATCAGGACTAGGCTCTGTCACTGGTCTGTAGGGGGTGAGCTTGTTTGGGGGGACTGTTTCTTTGTCTAGCACAGTTCGTCCTTCCTCATACCGCTCCTGGGCAAGGACACAGAGCAGGAGTCACAGCTGCGACGCGGGGTTGTCCACTGACGGGTGCCATAAAGCTCCATCTATCACTGCTGTCTTCTAAGGGTTTTCAAGAGTTAAAATGACATCATGCACATCCCTGAATGTGCACCGGCTGCGCTGGGTATTGCAGCTACCGGCTTCCTCTGCAACACTGAGGTATGCGAGATGCTGACCTTCCCCGTGCTAAAACCATCAGCTTCTTCAGCCAGAAATGTCTAGCTACAGCCGCTTCTGCTGCCACCCATGTGGACTCCCCGGAGGTTTTACAATGCATAGACAAGCCATTCCCTCCACACCCAGCTCTGCCTGGATCCCTGAGGAGGAGGAGGAGGATTCCCTCCAGTGCCCTGGGGAAGGGAGAAGGCAGGTATTGCTGCCAACAGAGAAGACAGGGTCAGGCATGGAGGGTACCTCCAGAAACACAAGCCACGTGTTGTTCAAAGTTTGCAGGACTGACACACGCCCGCCTATGAGATTGGACCTCCCAGGCAGCTCTATGGGAACTGTATGGAAACTCTGCTTCTGTACCAGCACTTACTTTCATTTGTGATCACGTTCAGCTTCTGCTGGCGTTCCTTTGAGATGAAGCTTTGCAGCCAGTCATGAGAATCAGACTCGCAGGCTTGCACTGACTGCCCTCGCACCGGTGCCTCACGGGGAACGTGGCTGTGCCCTCATCCGGCACCCGCACGGTCCCGGTCCTGCGGAGGGGCTGGCAGTGCCTGCTCCCAGCCCCTGCTGTATTCACAGCATCAGGTGTAAGTGGCTGTTTTGGAGGCGGCTGTTGTTACCCACGAGTTTTAAAACCTCGCAAAGAGGGCTGAGCTGCCAGTGGCATGGTGAGGCTACGTGTGCCGGCCCCAGCTCCAGCCAGGGGCACAGTAGCAGCTCTGCACCCTCCGACACCCTGGGGAAAAGGAGAATGCCAGGAAGCACGGCAAGAGCCGGTAGATAATTATCATTTTAGGCTCTGCAAGACGACAGAGTGCAAACACCAGGAAAGATGTGTTACAGCCATAATTACAGCCTGGTCCCAAGCAAGCGCACGTCTACAGGAGCAGCTGTAAGAGCAGATGGAAGAGAAAGTTGCAAATGCCGTTTGCACAGCACGGCAGTCCTGCCTGCACCCCTGCCTGCACCCCAGCGTCACCTCCCAGCCAGCCTGGTGGCTCTGATCTGCCCCTGATCTGACGCACAAGCCCTCTTTCCTTCAAGCGAAAGAAAGCCTTAAGTTAACGCTTTCATTAACTCCCCCCCCCCCCCCAACCTCCACACAGCAACCGTCCGTTGACATCTGCTTCGCTGGCAGCTGGCATCAGGCTCCTGGGTGACACAGGCAAAGGGCCAGAAGTGACCTGCTTTTCTCACCCCCCATCACCGCCCAGCCTGCAATACTCCCTTGTACCCCAGCATGTTCCTCACCCGATTATCTCCCAGATGCATGTTCAGCTTTTATATCAAGCAATAATGCAGAGATCACACATGGAGAGAAAGGATGAAACAGCTGTAAGAAGCAAGAGGAAACTAAGAATCCCATCCTTGGTGGGGAGGAAAGAAGGGGACAGCATAGGAAGATCCCACAGGGGAAGTCTCCAGGGGTTATTAACACGGAGGTAGTTAACAAGGCAAATTACACAGGTTAGCTCTGCCTCCTGGCAGGTTTGGTGCCCAAGGGTGCCAGGAGCAGAGCAGGGGGGTACATCGGGCTGCCATCTCTGCCGCTGGGGAGGCTTCATGTGCCAGTGAAACCCTGCACTTCATCTCTGCTGTTGGATCTGCTTGTATCGACACTTATTCTGTGAGCAACCAACTGCCTGGCATTTCTGTGTGAGTGGGTGTACAGGCTACGGCAGTAGGGCTGTAGGAAAGGTTTGGGGCAGCCATAATTTTAGAAACATAAAGGCACAGCTACAGTAATTGGAGGAAATACGCTGGGCAGGAACCCGCCCTGATGTCTCTCAGCAAAATGAACCCACTGCTTGTCTGCACAGCAGAAGGTTGCCTTGCACACCGAGGATCCATGCAGCTAACAGCTCGTGCCACTGCTCGATTTGGGTGGGAAGGGACCTCTGGATGCCACATGTCCAACCCACGGCTCCAAGCAGGGTCACAAGTGCTGCAGTGAATTTGGGCTTAGGAGATGTAAAAATTGGAACTAGGGGTAGACGCGTTCACCTGTAACAATGGACTTTGTTACAAAAGCCCCAGACCATGCTCCTCTTTATCTGAGCACCAAGCCGGATTTCAGCGCAGCATTCGCTAGGGTGCCCTGTGGGAAATGGTTCATTAAGTGGGGAAAGTGGAGACTGTATAAGAGCAGCGAGGAAAGTAATGAGCTGCTGGCAGGGAGATGTACCAGGCAGCAGTAACAGAGACAATGCCAGGCTGGAAGGGAGCTGTGGAAGACCACTCTCTGCAGACCCCAATAGGTGACTGTCAGTCACAGGCGTGCATCCACACCACCCACACATAAGTGCTTTATTTGTTTTCCCAGCAAGGAAGCGGCTTGCCTGTTTTCTATCAAGAAGCCCACAGAGGGGATGGCCTGAGGGAGCAGGACGTCTCTGCCCAGACACAGGCTGAGGACACGCTGTACCTGGAGCACACAACACGATGCTGGGGTAATAAATGTCACCGCTGGCAGCACAGCTGCATTGGGTGGATTTACCAGCACAGACCTCTGGTGCAATACTGCGGCCTGGCCCCGGGGCAGCGCAGCACAGCAGAGGCTTTGCAGGGCAGAACCTGTCTTCTCCGGCTTGCTGCTGAAGCCCATGAATGCACACACAATGCATGACAAGTACAAAAGAGAAATGAGGCAGAGATTGAGAGTGGTACCTTTTCACATATGCCTGGCAGGGGAGAGAACGGCTGTTAGGAGGTGGAAGGCATGGAGGATCACAGCCTCGCACCACGACATGCAGCTTTAGCCAGAAGATGGATGTGATGTTCCCCTTCTGTTTGATTCGAAGGGTTGGAGGCAGTAAGCACCACGGAAGGGACTGTAAATATCATCTAACAAGGTCTGGATGCCGTTGCTCTAGCACCATGGAAATAAGCTTTCCAGCAAGGAGAGAACATCCCTAACAACAGGCAAGTGCAGGGAGGCGATGACGGATATTTTCATTTGGGACCAGAGAGCCATCAGCAATGCTTGTGCTGGATAAATCACCTTCAGACTTTGCTAACACAAGAGCCTGGAAATGGAGAACATCAGCTGAAAACTCAGCCAGGCAACTCCCACAGCAGCCGAGTAAAGGATGGCCTCTCCCGGCTCAAGCATCCCACCTGCTCGTGTTCGCATAAATGAGCACCAGGTCAAGGGGTTCAAGGTGGTGCAGAGGAGCCCCAGACCTACCTGCACATCGCTGTGTAGAAGCACGTATCTGCTTTGTTCCAAAACACACATATACAAAGTGAAAACAGACACAGATGTAACTGATAAAACGACATTTGCTTGAGCCAGAAACAGGAGATGTGGGAGGCTAAACCACCCCACCTAGTCTCTGAGATGCAACCACCAAGCCTCACTTCTCTGGGTGCCCTCACAGAACCGAGCTCAGCAAATGTCTACAGTTGCAGAAGTGACACAGACGAGAAGGACACCCTGTTCCCAAGCCACCACACCCCGGCTTCCTCGCTGCTGCCATTTTCCCACCATGGCTGGGTGGGAAAATCCATCCACCACCCTTGTGCTCCCTGACTGAGGCACACCAGTCGTGCCACACCATGGAAGGAGAAGGAAGGGCTCAAACACAGAGCTGCAGGGCACAGCAATGGCGTTGCGCTGCCCACAGAACCAGCATCATCCTTTGCAAGCACAGCAAAGCCAGAGACATACCTGAAAAGCCAAGGTCCAGCAGGACGGCCCGTTTGCGATCCTTAACGCTGCTGATCTGCTGGAAGTAGAGGTCCACGACAAAGAAGAAGATACAGCCAAAGAAGGCAATGACGCCAACAGCGATGCCGTAGCTGCAGGCACTCTCATTCTCGTTGAAGATGCAGAGCAGCTCAGGGTGCTGGCTGTCCTTGTTCACGTAGCACTCGTTCACGATGGAGCCAAACACCACGATGGAGAAGATCTGCAGAAGGAAGGAGAAAACACGACTTGCTGCTGTTTACATTTAACTCTGTTTTCCAACAGCAACATAATTGGATTCAATCCTGTCTTTGACTCCATGGCAACATGGCATTTGTTAGACAGATCCCAACTCTCGTCTGGTTCGTGGCCCTAAGCAATGGGCTGGTGGATGGTACCTAGGTCTTCCTTCTCTGCGAGCCTGTCTGCCTCTCAGTGGCTTGGTGTGCAGGGTATTTTAAGAGATGTTGTTCTCCAGATAGGCTGGGGAGGGAAAAAATAAATAGATGGGTCAGGTTTCTGCACAGTCTTTCTGCTTGCGCTGCTCTTCACTGCCAGGCTGCGCTTGATAAACCCCCTTGTGTCCCTGCGGAGCGCAGAGAAACGAAGTTACAGAGGATAACTGAGTTGCTGAGCTGGCTGACCCGGGGAGGGACTGGATGCCCAGTGGAGGGGGACAGGACATGGCAGCAGAGGGAGGTGGGGAGCAGCTCACCTGGGCACAGCGAGGCAGGGGGACAGGCTGCTCTGTGAATGACAGGGCAATTTTTCGCCTGGCTTAGCAGGGGTTGAAGGATGCAGCGCCTGCATCCATTATCAAGTGACCTGGTTTCAGCCCTGAGAGGGACAACAAAAGGGTGGGGGGTTGCTGGTGGCTGCCCAGGTCCCACCGCTGGGACCCGAGGGGGTTTCACAGCCCTGCAGGCAGGGAAGGAGCCGGATGGCAGCGCACAGCCAGCTGCCTAAATTAATACCATTCACGATGCTGCATGCTAAAGTAATTCCCTTATCTCTCCAACACCAAAGGCAGCAAGCGGAAGCCACGGGACCAGCTGCATTACAATTTGCTCTGGAGCCTGCTCCGTTAGAGCCTAGAAAGCGCTGCACTGCTGTTTGGATTTCAAGGCTGCGAGCAGGGAGGGAAGCAAAGCGTGCAGATGCCCCTCCATCAAGCTGTGAACCTCTGATCTCCTCCCTTGCTGCCAGCACCGGCTCCCTGCATGCCTGCCCCACTGCCTTGCAGGACACAGCTGGAGGCCACTATCCAGAGGAGAGATAAGAGGTTCCTCCAGCATGCCCCGGCGTGGTGGCTGCCTGGGAGCAGCTGGGGTCTCGGGGTACATCGCAGCTCCCACCCCCGACACCCCGCTACATCTTCTCTGTGACATGAAGTGCACAAGACCGAGACAGGCGGCAGACAGAGGCAGCAGCTGAAGAGCCACATGATAAACTGCAGCCAGTGGCCTTTGCAAAGTCACCTGCATCTCGATGGCTGATGCCGGGCTGTGGGCCACCTCCTACAGCCCCGTGCTCCCTGAAGCACCACGTTAGCAGAGCTGGGTGAAATGGAGCAGAAGGCACTAAGAGCAAAGCATTCAGACAGCTCTAAGCACTCTTTAACATAACTTTGTGATAGAGGTTTTCTCCCAAGCACTGGCCAAATGTCTCACTCCTGCTTGCCCTGAAGGATTTCATTCTCCAAATGGCTCTCCAAACTCTTTCCAGTGCCGGCGTGAAGCTGGGCCAGAGCTGCTTCTGTCTGAAGCTACTTAGAAACACAAGTGTCCCATTAGCAAACCTGTCTCAGAGCGTACCCACCAAGCCTCCTCCAAACTGGAGACCAAAGAAATGCATCTGCAAGGGACTGAACTACTAAATGTGAAGGGATTGGTGAGGGCGTAGGGTTTTTTTCTTTTTCTCTGTACGGTGTCATCTGAAATAAATGATGAGCAGAAGCAGCCAAGTCTCTGGAGCACATCCTACCTCAGGCATGTAGGAGCTCCTGCACGCAGCTACCCCAGCACCCCAAGCCCAGGAATTTGCCACCAACTTCTCATGCTGTTATCTGCAAGCACGTGATGGATGAGCAGGTTGCACCATGCTCACACCCGCCTGCAGAAACCTGCCAGCAGGACAGCCACGGGCAGGGCTCATCATTAAAACTTTTTAGCCAGGAGCTCTGTTAGTGACAGCAGATTCCTATTACTTCCAGCACTTAAAATTCAGGCCAGCAGTAAGCTGGCCTGCATCGAGCGGCAGAGATGCTCCGAAACCTGCTTGCTAATTTAGCTGGCATCCCTGAGGTACCCGGCGTGCTGGAGGTCCTGCTGTGGGGTGAGGAGAGAAGAGCTCGCCCAAGCACCCGCTGCTGCTGCTGGGGTGGCTGGAGGGAGCAGCCTTCCTGCCCCGTTCAGTCGGGAGTGGGTGAGGTCCTGCAAAATTCCCCCCAGGATTCACCCGCAGGTCCCAGCAGCAGCTCTTTGGGACTCTGTCCATCAAAATACCTCATGTACCTGCCATGCTGCCCTAGACCCCCACCAGCTCTGCGCTGGCCCCTTCTCTCCATGGCCTGCTTGGCCGAGGGGATCAGCATCTCCACCCCGGTGGAGGCAAGCATGCATCCCTGTCTACGCGACAGGCAGCAGGAGTGGGTTTCAGCCCTGGAAATGCTCCTCAGCCCCAGGAATTAGCCCATTCTTGAATAACACCCTCCTAGAAATGTGGGTTTCCAAACGCTCATCTGCAAAATTCAGACGCAACCTCTGACTGCCCCTGGAGCGCGAACAGGGCACAGAAAGTACCTGTCTCCCACAGACCACTCCACGGCTGGCACAGGGAGACAATCAGGCCTTCCTCCTCTTTTAATTTAACCACAACCCGGGGTTCTGTCCCCCGTCCATCCCTGGCTCATCTCAGCTCTGAGCACCAGCCATGAGCTCGACGGCCACCCAAGTCACCCGAGTGCGTCTGCACCCTCTTCCTCGCTGGCGCTGCACTTCGGGAGCACTCGGCTTTTCACACCGCAACGGGCACATCATCACCATGCAAAGAACAAGAGGGTTGCATTGTAAGAAAGAAACAACAACAAACAGTAATAATAATTTTCCCAGTGCTTTGGCAGCAGCTGTAATATCAGCAGTTGTAGAAATCTGTTCATAAATAATGCAAAATTGTTATTTACCATCAGAAATAGCAGCAGCATTTATAAAACAGGCCCTGGAAGAAATAATGTGATTCTGGAAAACATGAATAATTGAGAACCTCTGATTCCACGGGATTATTTCCCTGGCAGGCCAGCGAACTTGCACTCAGCTTCTTCGATAAGTGTTTTGTTAGTCCTCCCAGGATTAACCACCTGGTCTACTTCCCTGTGCTTTCAGGTGCTGACCGGGAGCTCATTTTCAGGGGGTGAGAGAGGGCTCCCGTAAATACGACGAAGGATGCTACAGGGCAGGGTGTCTGGCTGCCCGCACGGGGGATGCTGCTGGGATGGCTGCAAGCGCATGTACTACCAGAGATGGAAGAAAAAAGATGTTTCACTGCTTAACTTCGAACTCCAGAGGGTTTTGCAAAGCAAAGCATCCTTCTTGCTGCAAGATGACCTGAGCAGCTCACCCCACGAGACCCCCTTGACTGGGCGCTGCCCGCAGCGTTTCGGTGTGGGCAACACGGGACATTCCGCTTCTTCTCGGGAGGTCAAAACAGTAACAAATTGCAAGCGTACGTATTTGATAGATGTGCTCAAAACATCAGCACTGGCTGAAACACTCCTGTCAAAACATGCTTTTCAGTGAAAACAAGTCTTTCCATGGATTTTATCTTCCTCCCCCCATGACTGAAATTTTACAGTTTTTCTCAAAAAAACCCAACCTAGTGCTGGTAAAAGATTTGAATGAGAATAGATTTGGCATTGCCTTTCTAAGTATAAATGAGAAAAAAAATTTTTTGAGAAAATGTGGGTAGATGGGGGAAAATAAAACCCATAGGATTTTTTTAAAGTTCATGCAAAACAAGTGGCATTTTCCAATCACCTCTACAAACTGCACTTGCTCAAACCCACAATCCCTTCATCAGAGACTTGAAAGCGAAAATACAAGGTCAGATTTTCCACTGCGAGTGAGATTTTACAGGTCTGAGCAAGGATGCAGAAATCCTGCTCTCCAGAGGCACTCCTCTGACTCCCACTGCCCGTCAGGTCAGTCCCCAGAACCTGTCCCCGTGAGCAGGCTCGGCAGTGACAGCACTCAGGACCAAATGCCAAGGTCACTGGCACGCACAGCACCAGGGCATCTGCTGTGTGAGCCACTGCATCCCAAGCCTGGCCACCCTTCTAACGGGGCTCTTCCATATCTCACAGGCTTTGCAAAGGAGCCTGAGCATTCACAGCACACCCCGTTTTCCATCTCAACAACCCAACACAACCAGCAACAAATTTTGCTCTTGCTGGGTGAACCCGTGCAAGGCACAATAAGCAAACTGGATTACCTCCAGCCACCCCAGGATGAAATTGCATCCCCCCTGCCAAAGCTTTCACATAAATCTGCTTGCAGCTCGGGGTCTCCTGGCCAGCAGCCTGGTGTGCGGGTTGCCCAGCCCTGCCTCTCCCCAGTGTCAGAGAACAACTGGGAGCCCCCGGCTCTGGCAGCTCCAGCGGCACAGACCATTAGTGCTCCTCTCTGCACTCAGCTGCAGGGAGGGATGTGAAGGAGGAAAGCTGTCTTCTCCCATCCTTTCCATTAAGGCTTGCACTTCAGCCACACAAAAGAGCTTCTGTGCCTTGGTCACGCCCTGGGAGGGAGAACAACGCTGGTCAGGGAGATGCATGAAGTGCTTGGACCCACGATGATGCAGATCAGCTGCTCGTGCAAGCGCAAAGTGAGCTCGTGTTACACCAAACCAGGGAGAAGCCAGAGACCTCACTTCTTAATGAAAGCCAGCTGCCCAGTTCCCCCAGTTCAAAGCTTGCTTCCAGGCAAGAGGGGACACCTCTCCAGGCCAGCAAGTATTTCTGTAACACAGGACAAAGGGACAGGTCCTGGCAGTGACCGGTGACAGGCTCGGGGTATGCCAGCCGTGATAGACTCTGGCAAATGGCTGGCACAAAGCTGAAACCAGAGGGGTTTTGAGTATCACCCTAAAAACCTGGGAAAGCACCCCAGGGCCACTGCTCACCCGAGGCTGCAGGCTGCAGGCTGCGTCTGGGCAGGAGCCTGCAGCTCCAAGGCTGCCTTCAGTATCCAAAGTGTTGGACCCAGATGCACATTTTGCCCACTCCCCTTGCTTGCTGCCCACCTCCCATTTTCCCCACTCACCCTATCTGAGGCAAGACCTCTTGCCTCTTTTGTCCCCTCTGGTAAGTGCAGGGGACCGTGACCGAGTGCCCAGTGCCCTGTGCTGATGGCTGCCCCGGCAGAGGCTGTGCTGGTGGGGCACGGAGGTGATGGCGCATGGTGGGGAGGCTGCTGGCAGCATGGACGTGCAGGCAGCCCTGCAGCAGAAGACGGAGTGAAATCTCATTCTTCCGCCAAAAAACCAGGAAAAGGGGAGCCTGGGAGGTTCCTTGCTCAGCAGTGTCTAGGCACTCATGCCCAGGCTGCTGGACCTGCAGCCACTGTCAGACCCTCGCAGGAACCCAGGGCGCTGGGGACACCCGTGTGCCCCACGACAGAGACACCATTTTAGGTGTGCATAAAGCTGGGAGACCTGCGTCTGCCTTCTCTGCACCAGATTTCTACCATCTGGAAGAATGTGGCTGGCCAGGCTGCCTGGCGCAGTTCTGTAATTATATTTTGCAGATCCACGTTCCCTCCCAGGGCTTGAGCCGGCTGGACCCCAGGACACGCACATTTTTCATCCCCGTTGCTTTTAGCCTTCTGTAGCCCAGGCACCTAAAATTCCTTCAGGAGACCTCACAGTCTGAGCACAGCCATCGCAAGGAAAACAAAAAGCAAATAACGCAAGAGAGCACAAGCTGAAAGCTTCAGTGTGTGAACTGTCAGCCATTTTAAGGTGAGATGTTTCCACTGCTGATGCACTGTACTTTGATTTGGGACCTATAAAAAACATTACCAGAAGGTGTGGGGTTGTAGAAGACTGTAAAACCTTGCTTTGATTACACATGCAAGCAACCATTAATGTCGACATCAAGGAAATTTAATGCATGAAGAAAAATAATCTACCGCTAATTTCCTCTGCTGAAGCTCACTATCAATGGCGTTGGGCACAAACCGCACGTACAGACAGCCGGTACCAACATGCTTCACCACTCTAACGTGAGCATCAGTGAGACAGATGCCTCCCTGCCCAGCACCCTCCCCTCCGCGAGCCATCACCCAGCAAGTGAAGGATGGCCTACCAAATGGGAAGAGAGAAAATTAAGGTCAAATCAGCGCAGGCCCAATCCTGCCTAGCACTGAGCGCTTTCATAAACCCCAGTTAAACCCCTGTCTTGAGTCATGTCTGTACCTCGTGCAGACACTCCGCTCATGGATGAGTTAGACCCCTGGCAGAGGGCCAGCCTCCTTCAACACCCACCAAGCTCAGATTCTGGGGGAATCGGGTCCCAGGTCCCTCTCCAGTTTATCTTTACAGTTGTCAGTCACGGGGACGTTTCCAGCACTGATCTGCATAATTTATTGGAGGGTGTGAAGACTGAAGAACTACTTTAAGCACTGCCAGATTTCCCACAAGGACTGTGGATATGACCACAAAGGAAAGACCTGACGCAGTTTCTGGCACAGAAAGAGGCAGTATGATGCTGGCCGTAACAGGTTTATGGACACATCGACTGGGCTAGTCAGCTTGGGAAGGATGTGTATTGATGACCACATGACCAATTTTTACTGAATTACTTTTTCTAATGTGGCAGGAGATGCTAGCTGAGACACAGCGCCCATTCAAAGTTCCTAATCTAGTAATGCAATCTGAGCACATGGCGAGCCAGCAGTGTTTTGAACCAGTGATGACAGGAAAATGATAATTTAGCAGCATTTTAAACTCAGATGCAGTGAAAGTTCTGTATAATTCCATTACCAAAAATGTTAAATTTAAGTTCTGCCTTTAATCTACAGCCCACAGAAAAAGAGAATTAAGATGGAAATCTGGTGACCCTACTGAAAAGCAGCCAAGACCAGACAAAGTCCAAAGCAGCTGAGATCACACTAATGATTCTTAGCATCACTGCAGGCTCCTTAAGTGCCAGACCAGCCTTGCAGCTCTTCTCCAAGAGCCCCAAGTGCTCCAGGGTCAGTGAAACCCCTGAAGGCCATGAGAGCTGTTTGGATCTTGCAGCACCACAGCTCCTACCTTGTATTTCTCGGTGATGTCCCCTGGGGAGTTCTCAGCCCAGTGCTGGGTACGTCAAGCAGCCAAGTCCACCTGTATGTGCAGGATGCCTGGAGCAGGCAAGGTCTGCTCCAGTGAGGGAGCTTTCCAGGCTCCAACTCTAGCCCTTTACAAGAACTGTGTGCTGTAGCTCTGCAAACCCAATCGTACACACTCCACAGCACCTCAAACCAGCCTCACCCCAGGTGTGAAGCTCCTCAGAAGTGTTCTGGCCTGAGGGTGCAAGGTAGCACCAGTCCTGAAGCCATATACTTCTTTGCTGCCTGGCTTTTCTGTTCCTGAGCTTGTTTTTCCAAATAAAAGCAAACACACCTTTTACCATGAACACAAATAGCGCCTTTTCCATCCCTCTGGAGAAACAAAACAAACCCGGACCAGGACGGAAAGGGCACGCTCCCTCCCTTCAAGAACCACCAGCTATTCCTAATACATCAAACCACTGCCCGGCACATCCCTCACCAAAGTCACAACTCGGCAAAGCACATTTGCCTTGCTGAAAGACAATGATCTGCTGCAGTGTGGACTGAGACCCAGATCAGTGCAGAGCCGGGCACATTAAGACTTTGCTGGATCTGAGCCGAAGTAACCTCTGGCCATCAAAGTTCCTTACTGCATATCAAAGGCTACAGGGACTGCCACTCCACTGCCATGCCTCTGCCAAGTGATCAGATTTGGCCGCCCTTGTCCAGTTCCCTAATAAAAGGTTTTGCTCTTAAAAGCATAAGACCGCTGCAAAGAAAACCCAGACAAAATACTGAGCCTAATGAGATAAAATACTGCGTAGGAAAAGCTCTCTCCAGTGATCCAGGTGATGAACTACAAATTTACTCAACTTTAAGAAATAAGAGAAAAAGGCAGCAGAAAGGGTCAGGCAGCTGCTAATGTGCCAGTTGCAGGCAAGGTTGTCCCAGGTGCGTAGGTCATGCAGGTAGCAACAGGGGGGTCACTGGAGCAAGAAACAACCACATTAAAGAAAATACCTAAATGTTCCTCTAAGTCATAGCAAAATCAGGACCCGATCTCCTGCTGAGCTCCACGGAGGGAGAGGGAATGGCTGGGTGGTGGGAGGAGGCAGAGTGCCCCAGCCCTTCCAAGCTGGCTGTGCTGGTGGGACCAGGCACTGTACTTTTACCATTGCTCTTACTGAGATTCACAGGAATTACTGAAAACATTTACTTTACCAAAGTATTTTCCAGAACTGCTTTTTAAAAGTGAAACCTAAAGCTATGTTAAATGAACAATACCCCTGCAAAGCTGTGTGACCACTTGAAAGTCTAGCTG
Source organism: Falco peregrinus (assembly GCF_023634155.1). Taxonomy (NCBI): domain Eukaryota; kingdom Metazoa; phylum Chordata; class Aves; order Falconiformes; family Falconidae; genus Falco; species Falco peregrinus. The sequence goes on along the minus strand of NC_073725.1, from coordinate 88,736,988 downwards.
GTGCTGGCAGTCACAGAGAAAGGAACTCATGGTTCTGCAGGCATCCTTTGTGAATATCGAGTTTGTTTTGCTGTGCAAAAAATGTCTCAAAAGGAAACCACAAGAGTGATCACATCTTCATCTGACAAACTGTATCAGACGGAGGGGGAAGAGATGAATGAGGAACTGTTAAATGGTTCTTTCCAGCTTTTGATTTTACAGCTCAACCCAGGAGTGCGTTTTTCCCTTCAGATACTCAGAATTACTCTATCTGTCAGGGAGAGGTTGCTGTGTGAGGTACAATCAGGAATCTCCTTTTGTCATCACTTACATTTGGGGATTTCTGCATTGAAGTCACCGTTCACCCTCCAGTCCCTTAGATGTCTGCCAGCACAAGGGCTGAATCTGTGGCCCTGAAGCAGCTACCAGAGTCATGGAGCGGAGCTGGACCCTCCTCTGGTGGTAGCTGATCATGAAACCCCAGCAATGGTCATCACCCAGATCGGCACCATCGGCTCGCATCAGGTGCACGAGGCTGGCTCCAAAGCCTCATGGTGGTTCTCCATCACCTACATTCCCAGCCAAAGCCTCATGCTGCTCCTCCACCACCCGTGCTCCCACTCAAAGCCTCATGGTGGTTCTCCATCACCCACATTCCCACCCAAAGCCTCACGGTGGTTCTCCCTCGCCCATACTCCCACCCAAACCAGCACATCTGAGGCAGCTCCTTCCTTTTCTCACCAAAGGAACATAACGTCATACACACAACAACGGTTACATCTCCAAGGGCTGATCCAACTGTACAGGTTAAATGCACTTGAAAAGACACAACAACAAAGCACCAGAAGGAAAACCACATGAAGAAAACCCACTCCAACACCTAAACTCAGTCATCCTCAAAGCCTCAGTCAAGGGCTTTCTGAGTAACCATCCATGGCTGTTACGTGCAGGCACAGGCAGCTCACCTCCCCCGTGATGGCAGGCAGGAAAGCCGGGAAAGGTTTCTGTTTGCTTTGTGAATCAGGGAGCATCACGGTGGGGCGCCGGCCCATGCCACCCACCCAGCTGCCAGCACGGTGTGATAAGGAGCAGTCACCACCACGTGCCACAGCAGTGCCACACTCTCCCAGGACAGCAATTATGAGTGTCAGGGCAAAGCAGAAAGGCAGCAGAGACCTCACGGGCAAACCCTCCTGGCTGCCTCCTCCATCCCGGCTCTCCATCTTGACATGGGTCCCATCTGGCAAGAGCAGCAAAGCAACCGCTCAGAAGGAGCCTGGGCACATGTTACTTTACAAAACCTGCAAGAAATAGCAATGGCCATGCAGGCAGATGGGAAGGAAACCTCCACTCATACCTCTCACCCAGCTGTAGTCCCTGCTCACGCTGGAAAGGAGCCATGAATACTGAACTGGCTTAAAACACAGGTAACCGGAGTGCAGCAGCCCAGCAAAGGCCAGTCGGGGCTCTGAACCCCCAAGCTGGAGCAGCAATGGAGAAGGGTCCCCGACAGATCTGCCAGCAAATGTGAGACCTGGGAAAAGTGGTCCAAAGGGCTTGTAACGGGACCTTCCACAGCCTGATCCCCAGCCCTCTGAAAACAGCAAAACCCCTCCCTTTAAGCTCAGTGGGGTTTGGAGTCGTCCCCAAATACCGCAAACATTTATGCTTGGGACAGCACAGTGCGCATCCCGCATTTGTCACATCAGTGGCCCCCTGCACTTGTTTAGAGTTAAGTTCATGCATTCATGTAATTGTAAGCACTCAGTCTTCACAGATCCCCTGTGAACGCAGAACCATGAAACAAGTGACTTTGCCACTGAATAAACCAGCCAGCGAATCAATGCATAAATATTTTCTAAGCTGCAGTTTTTATTGTATCTCTATATTCAGTATTCTGCTCGTGCTTCCCAGCAGCATCCTATCCTCTTCTGTATGACAAGGATGGTGAGCTCTTTACGAGGGACCTAACTCACCATCAATCTGTCAACAATTTGTCTAACTCTACCCAAACCCAACACTAATACCAACAGTTGGCCATTGCCACCTGAGGAGGATTAAGGAGGATCCAGGTGGATCCAGACCGAGTTTTCTGGGCTGAGGCAACGCTTCTAGGAAACGACTGCTGCCAGGTACCCGAACCCTGCCCAAAACACCCCATCCACCCCAAGCTGGATGCTCCAGATCTGTACCTGGCCTCTGTCCTTCTCCAGTAATGGTGCTGGGGGCTTTCTCGAAGCCCTGGCAAGCACACTGGCTCCCATCCGGCAAAACACTTAAGCATGTGGTTTAACTTTGAGCGTGTGATCGCAGCTGGAATTGCTCATGTGCTTAAAGATAAGCACATGCTCCCATGCTGTGCTGTACGGGGGCTCAGCTAGGGCACCCCACCCCGGAGAGCCCCACAAACGCCCCTGCCACGACAGCTGGAAGGAGGGCAGCCAAGGGTGCAGCACCTTCTCATCGCACCTTTCCTTCACTCACTGCCTGATTTGGCACTGCTGAAGGTGACACAGAGCCAGCACAGGTGGCCAAGGGCCTCCGTGCACAGCAGGGTGGTGACATAGGCAAGGATGAACCCCCCAGGGTTTGGCTCATCTGCAGCCTCCAGCCAAGCACCAGAGCCAGGAGCTGGTGCGGTGAGAGCCGGGCAGACCCTCCCCACCGGGGCCTTGTAGGAAGGGCCGGGCATTGCCGACCTCCCAGGGCCATGAACACTTGCAGATCTCAGCAGGTGAAAGCCAGGATGGGGGTGGCACAGCAGCGGCTGCCTCGACCCCTCGGGCAGCAGCTCCCCGTGCTGCTTATTCACGGACCACGGGCGAGCGAAGCCTTCCCCGAGCGGCTGCACAGCGCATCCCACCTCCTGCCCCCTGCTCCGCGGCAGGGACTCGTCGATGGGAAACGGCCAAAACCCATGCCATCCTTTCAGAAGACCATGGAGAGCTGGGCAGGGCGGGCTGTCGGATTTCTTCTGTCACACGCACGGATGGATGGAAGGTGGAAGGAAGGAAAATGTCCTCTGCCTCCTGATTTACACCCCATCCCTTTGCCCTTTCCTCAAGCAAAGAGACAAAACTGCGAAGGTGCTGCCGCGCATCCACCCACCGCACCTTGCCCCATTCCCGAGAAAACTCCCTGCGAACACCCACGGGAGCCTGCAAGCCCTGCCGCCGCGGCCGGGACCCAGCCAGCCCCACTCGCCACGGCGGGCCACCACACGCCGCGGCTGCAGAAGCCCCGCACACTGCACGAACGCTGCACGCCTGCTCGCCGCACACCGCACGGCACGCTGCACAATGTAACGGGCACGGCGCCTTCCCCGGGCACTGCCCACCGCACGGGCACTGCCCAGCGCCCGGCACCGAGCCCCGCGGCCCCGTGTCCCGGCCAGCACGGCCGTTCTGCCTTACCCAGGTCGTCACCCGGAGGATGGTCTGCGGCTGCTTCAGGAAATCCACGGGGTCGATGGCCCCCCCCGCCCGGCCCGCTCCGAAGGAGGCTCCTTCCATCTTCCCCCGCCGCCCGCTCCGCTCCGCGCCGCTCCGAGCCCAGCCGCGCGCTCCCCGCGCCGGCCGCGCGCCTGGCCGCCCCCCGCGCGCCTCCCGCGTGGGCTCGTCCGCAGCGCCGCGTGCGGGCAGCGGGAGGAACCACCCGCCAGGCCGGGGGGGGGTGGGGGGGAACACCGGCAGGTGCACGCGCCCGGCGCGCCGCCCCCCAGCGAGTCCGCGCTGCGCCCCGGGGCACCGTGGTACAGGCGCGGGCACCCGGTGTCACCGTGCCGTGCCCGTGGGCACCATGTACAGCCACGGGCACCCGGTGTCACCGTGCTGTGCCCGTGGGCAGCCACTGTCACCATACTGTAGCCATTGGCACTGCGGTAGAGCCATGGGCACCCAGTGTCACCATGGTACAGCCACGGGCACCCACTGTCACTGTGCTGCAGCTAGAGACACCATGCTACGGCCATTGTCACTATGCTACAGCCAGGGCCACCATGCCGTAGGCACAGCCACTGCGCTGTGGCTGGGAACACCATGGTACAGCCAGGATACCTTGTCACAAGCCAGGGTCACTGTGCTATTCCAAGGATTGCCATCCTAAGGCACCACATTGCTTCTGGGAGATAGCGTGCCAAGGCCAGGGGTATGGTGTTGTTGCAAGGGTCACCCTGCTGTGCCACTGTCACCATGCAATGGCAAGGGCTACCTGTGCTGGGGCCAGGGCAGCCCACGTGGCTGTAAGTGCCTGGGCCGCTGGCAGGAAGGAGCTGCTATGGCACAGAGCCCCACGGGTCAGCACACTGCTCAGCGCACCTCTGCTGCAGAGGCACACCTTGGCCCCCTAATATAAACGCCCTTTCCCTGCCCAGACCCAGGGGTGTCCCTGCTGACAGCGGGGACAGGCAGATGTCACAGCAGAAAGGGCCGCTGTCACCAATTCTGCGGAGCGAGAGCCTCGGGGGCCGTGCAGCAGGCAGCACCACCGCAGTGCAGGCAGGGCTCTGACTTACAGTGCGAACTGGGTGCCCACAGGCAGCTCACACGGGACCGTTGGCCAAGAGCTGCCACGCTGGCGTGACCGAGGGGAGGGGTTGGTGGCTGCTCCAGAGCAAGGCACGCTGCTACACACCCGATAGCTGGTGCAAGAAAAGGGGTGAAGCCTGATGGGGCTGCAGCTCTGGCTCTCCTCGAGCAGGAAAGGAGGCACCCAGAGCTGCCGTGGGACAGGAGGAGGTCAAGCCCCATCCCTGCTCCTGCCTCAGGGACACTAGGAAGGAGGAAAAAGGAACCTTCAAGGGAAACCCTCTATTACTGCAAAGGGAGTTCCCCCCCGAGGCTCCAGGACCATCTCTTGAGTTAGTTTTCGTAGCACCGTGATGATGATCCTGGTTCCATAGATACGGATGCCATGACAACTCTGACATCATCTCTGCTTCAGATGGGAACTGCAGGGAAAGTCACAGAGAGGAATATGCATGCATCGCTGGTATGGAGCAGGCCTCCGGTTGGGGCTGGGGGGCTTCTCGTGGCTGCACCGCTGGCTCTCCTCCCAACCTGCTGTCCATACAGCTGCTTCCCCATGTGAGGGACCGGTGCCACTGCCAGATCGCACAGGGTACACGTCTAGCAGGCACGTTAAACCTCTTACATGCAGAACACTAACAGAGCAAAGGATTTCCGTGCACTGGGCCCTGTCTCTGGCTCGTTTTGGCCTTTTGCAGCTTTGTTGGTCTGCTCTTTCTAGCAGGTGGAATCAGAATTTAACTGTTAAAACTCATGATGATGCCATTCAGTTTTTCTCAATTACAGGTGAGTCATCATCTCTCCAGATCTATTTCTGACTCTCAGCAGGAAAAGCAGAATTCAGCCTTTCGTTCCTCAGTGTCACCAGCTCAGTAGAAACCACATTTTACTATGCAAAAAAGAAATGGCTACAAAGAAGATGCCAGGTTGGTCCCCCCTGCTTTCTTCTGGCAGGATGTCTCATGGGGCTGACCAAGGATTGCACTCCAGTGTCAAAAGCATTGCCAGCTCATCCCTGAATTGCAGGTTGAGAACAAAGACCATTGAAGGGATTATCATAGGTAATTTTTTTTTTTCAAACACCTGCAGCAGTTTAGAAGCAGTTGTCCAAGCGTCCTCACAAATAATTTTTTCATGCTTTGAGAACAAACTGTCCTGGACCCATCAGCCCAGAGTTATGTACAACAGCAAAGGCAGCCCTGCTCTCCAGGGGGGGCTGGTGCCAGGGAAGCTCCCTTGTCTGGGTTGGGCTCAGCACACCCCACACCTCACCCCACAAGCAGGTGCCCTGTACAACCACCGCCACCCTAAACACCCCAGGTTTGTCTGTGCAACACAAGCAGCTCGCATACGTAAAAGGTTGTGGACAGACCCTCAGGAAACCAACAGAATTAAGAAAGCTGTGCTGTGGGACGTAGACACAGGAGAGCTGCGTGCTGCCAGGGCTACTGCACAGGGAATCCTCTAGATCTCTAGGGTCTGCTCTTGGTTTTCTGATGACATGGGGAAAGACACTTCAGTCCTCCCCCTTTCTAAAATGTCTTGCCCAGCTCATCTGTCCTGACTGGGGCAGGCATATTTTAGACAACACAAAGCACAAGGGACCAAGATGCTGCCTGAATCTTTCAAATGCAACTGTAGGACAAATCGTAACTGTTTCCAGACAGATACATGGTTTGTTCACTTCAGGGCATGACTGTGATGCAGGGGGCAAGATTCCCACTGAAACCCCCGCTTCTAATCTTGTCTTCTTTCTTGGAGGTTCATATCTCCAGCTTCTGCTGTGTGCAGTATGTTCACAATCATTTTTCACGTCATGTTGTGCTAGCTTTTTTCCCCTGCTATGGTGCAGATACAGACAGTAGCTATCTCTAGCTGACATGCAAACTGTATTTCTGTTTCACTTCCTATTGCTGCAAATAAGCTAACAGACACACTGAGCCGGCCAATAACGGGAAAGGATATTGCATCTTGAACATCTTCCCCATCAAATGGGGGAAAAGAACAATGTTTGGAAATGGCACTTTCCAGAGCATTTGTTCAGTTTGAACAAGTTCCGCCTGCATTTACCATTCCCCCTGGATTTCAATGACAGGGAGCAAACAGAGCAGCATGCAGACAAGTGCCTGAAATCTGTCTGTGTTTTGATTTTACATAAGTTTAATTAAAGGTAGTGGAAAACATGAATTTGCCTCCTGCTTCTTGTAGTCACATTGACGTCTTAATCTTTGTCTCCAACACAAAAAAGCGATCAGGTTTTTACCCAGGGGTAAGTACATGGACATGACAACCTTGAGGAGACAAGATGTGGGGCTTTCTCCTTCTTCAACGCCTGCTCAAGTCAGCCCTACCCACTCAGCTGAGGGCTGATCTCAACTAGCTCTACAGAGTCGAGTGGCGATGCTTTTCAAGGGCATATGGCTGAACATAACCAATTCATGAAAGCTTACCAAGTTACCTGTTGTCAGCTGAACGACTGTAAGCGATGCTAGCATCACTCTGTGAAGCAGAACACATCTGCAAAAATTTCCAAGCAGATGGCTGAGGCCATCGCACCTGGCTTCACAGCCTCAGTGCTGCAATCACTAGGATCAGGACCTGGCCCACAGGAAGCCCAGAAATGAAGATGATGAGTTAATACTATTTCTTTAGCAGGACTGACCATATTTTTTCTGTGGCAGAGGGTAGCAGTGGGATGCTCCTGATTTGGTAGGCAAAACAATCAGCCACACTTTCTGCTTAACATCTCTAACACAAAATAGTGATGTGAAACAGCCCTGCTCTCAGAACAGCTTTGACAATGTATTTATAGTGAAGCAGCTTTGGCCAAGCAACCCAAATAAGCAGCACGCAGGCTCTCTGCAGTGTACGGCTTGAGGGAGCCAGCCAGGCTCCAGCCACGCTTTACAGCCCACCGACTTCAGCAGCTCCGCAAGGTCTGACACTGTCTTTTGCATCGGCGTGGGTGGTAAAATGGCTTGCCCTTCACATTCCCTGGGCAGCACGCTTGAAACAACACTTCAATATATGTTCATTCACTTGTTGCTCTGAAATGCTTTGCTTGACATTCATTAGAGTTCGGCTAATACTGCTTTCAGCCATTAGTCTCTAGAAAAGCAAGAGCTGATGGAAATACTGAGAGGTGCTTAGCAATTCACAGTGCCCAGTAGCAAGAGAACAGACTTCCCGATTAGCAATACCTTAGCACACTATCACTAGAAAGCTCCTTAATGCCTTCTGCCCTAAGGGATCCAAAAATATCTGGAAAATCATTTATTAGCTGGTAACTCATCCACTTCTGAAATGCAGCCATTTCTCAGGTGGAATTCAGCACTTACTGTGCAAGTATAAATGTGATAAGTATATTAGAAAAAAATGCAGTAAAGTTTACTAACTGAAATTGCCAGGGGGAGATTTGGATAATAGAATTCAATTAATTGCAATAGCTTTTGTTTTGAACAAAAGAGTTAATATCTCAGTACTTGCTTAAAAACCAAACCAAACAAAACCCCCAAAGGGTTTCAAAATGCTTTCCAGTGGTGCAATTGCAGGCTTGACATCTCATCTAGTTAACTTATTCTTTGCTGCTTCTTAAAATATTTCATAGCACAAAGCGTTTGGGGGTTTTGGCAAACTAGTAATCTAATCTGATTCAGTCACTGGGCCAAACTCTACTACAGAAAAGTGCACAACACCTTGGGAGGAGCTAGGCAAAAGGGAAATAAGATCTCTAGCTGCTTTCCAAGTCAAACTCCTTAGGATCACAACAGCAAGTCACATCGTGTAGGGCCTGATCAACAAGTTGATTTCAGTGCTTGTCATATGCTACCTGCTCGGTGTTGCAGCTAAGCAGGTATGGTAATGCAAGCAGAGCTGACAGCTATGAGGACACGGGGCAGCCTCTGAGCAGCTCAAGGCATGCTCTGACATGCAAAGCTTCTACAATTCTCATTTGAGCTACATCATTTTGCTGCCAAAGGAGCTCTCCCATCTCCCTCCTTCTGTTCTTATCATTTCTGCTCATCTTACACCACAAAGCAAGATCCACAGTGCAAGTTCTTGCGGAAATAAGGGCCACGACGTTTGCATAATGAATGTAGTAATACATGGAAAATAAACTCCACTGTTTCTTAAGCAAACATAGCAAATATTGAGCAGGTCCTCAGATTCAAAAGCAAGATGTAACCAGATGTAAAGGAGATTTGTGGGACAGACTGATATGAGTGATTTTATTATAGCGAACGATCTCAGGCCCAGGACTGTGCAGTACAAGCACATTAAAATAGCCTCCCTGAAAGAGATTTTCATCTAAATAGGAAATACAGGCAAAGGCTGCTGAAACTGCTATTTTTATCCCCATTTTGCAGAAAGTGAAGCATGGCTACAGAAGATGAAGTTACTTACCTGGAGGCTAGCAACAAGCTTACGACTAAGAAAGAACTAAATTTTAATCTCTTGAATCTCCAGCCACATGCTCTAGCCATATAGGCTACTTGCCTACCTCTTATCCCATCTAAGAAGCATGGCAAGAGGCATAGTCACAGAATCCACTTTTTTGCACTACTAGTAGCCTGGGCCAGATGTCAAGAGTGGAAGAAGCAGGGAAAGTCCAGCTTTGCCTGACCGTACTTGGCATTTGAAAGGGAAGTCCCCATCCAGCACCATCCAGTGCTGGGATTTGAGTTTAGACTTAGAGCTTGGTGTTCTGGGAAAAACAGAACTTTGAGGGACTCCATGAAATAACTGCCCGATATCTGCTGTGGGAAACACATTAACTTAACTCAGCTGTTTTCTTTCTCACAGATCCGCTAATTCAAAGCAATGCTTCCCTAAAACTCTGTGGGATTTCTTCCTACCTCGGCCCATGCAGAAAGGTTGGGTTGCATCCCTGTATCTCAAAAGAAACAGCTTTGCTGAAGTCGTGACTGTCTTGTGATCTTCCTTCCAAATTCTCTTTCTCCTCCATAAAGCATCCAGAGCAGACAACCATGCCAAGTAAGTTTGATTCCTTCTCTAAAAATCGATGCTTGTTTCATGACTGCTGTGTATCAGTCCCCTTACCTACGTCTGGTCTGTGTGAGCCCACACATGTCTGCACATGCACTAAAGAGATTGTGTGTGGCACAACTGAATTGTGCCAGCAGAGACCTTCTCATCTTTAAGCAAGGTACACACCTGGCTCCCATCTGCTGTTGGCTTTGGCCACGGGAGGAACAAAACAAGCCACAGGATCTAACCCAAAGCAGCCCTGCCACTAAGAGAACCTCTGAAGGCTGGCCACAGCTGAAGTCGCTTTCCTACAAGCAAAGCAATGCCCTATATCACACACAGAGCGCTCTGTGAAAGAAAGCCACTGTTACAAAATTATCAGATAAAACTCATTCACCCTTTCCAATCTGTTAGTGACCTGATAAAAAAGCCAGAATTTCTCCATATATGATCAGGCAGGAAACATGCTGGAAATAGCATCCAGGGCTTTAATATACTTCCAAGTGCAGACTTTAGCTGCAGGCAGAAAAATAACACGTCCCTCATTTACGTAATTATATGAGAGGTATCGTACACTAGTTTGAAATATAATTGAAGTCACCAAAATCTCCCAAAACCACAGAAAAGGGACTAGCATGAGGTAAACATTTGATACCTGGAGCAGTCCGCTATTCCAGGGAAGCCTAAGACAGGAAAGTCAACGAAATGCATGCTTTGTTGCCCTCTACTGCTTGCTTCGTTAAGATGCAAAGCAAATTTTCCCCGTAGTTTCACCCTTGCGAAGCACCGTTGCAGTAACGGACAACAGAAGCCAAGAAGCGCGGTGCGATGTGATACACGGGAGGGAAAACCGAGGAGCAGGAAGAGGCTTCCGCATCGGGAATGCTCGAAAGGGAAACCGACAGCCCGCAGTAGCACAGCACACAGAAGCAGAAGGCACCTTTACGCAGCAAGCAATGCAGCAAGGTCACAGGAGGCAGGGGCAGAGCTCAGCAGGCCTGAGTGCCAGCACCACTGTCTAGTGCTAGACAGTGCCAGATGCGGTGAGCCCAAATGCCAGCATAACTTTCCAGGCTTTATTAGCTACCCTTCGCTAGCCCAGTATGTGCAGATGGGATTGTCACACACCAAGGGGAACAGAACAGTTTCAAAGCTTGGCAAATGCTAGTGTTGCTTGTTAGACTTTACCTCTGGAAACATTAAGAGCAATTAAAAAAACTAAGACCTGACAGCAATAATAGATACCCCAGCATCAGCACAGATAAAGGTACTGAGTCCCATTTATCCTTAGTTGGCAGGAACCAACCTTTGTTCCGGAGCTGAGGGTTGCGGCAAGTTTTCTGACATGCAGTAGATGAGTGTTGCATGCCAGCTACGACCATCTCCCAGCTCCCTCGACTGTCAATTGACTGTGCATTGGTGCAGACACACCTGAACTGGCTGCGTCAGCCAGCCTGGAATTGGCACATGTTGCTCATGGACACTTTCCTGAGGGAATTGCCAAACCAGGTCAGTGCTCCAGCTCATCACAACGCTGACCCCCATCCCCTCGGACAGTCCTCTGCATTCTAACCGCTGATTTGCCTACATGCTATTAGCTGTGGTTTTGCTTTACTTGCTTTACTGTTATTTCCTATTAGCCTACAAAAATCAAGAGTTGATTTCCCACAACCTTGTTGGCAGTTCCTACTGAAGTGCTTGTTCCTGACTACACAAAATACCGAACAACTCCTCACCATCACTCAGACAAAAACCCCTGAACAGCCATTCCGGGAATGGAGGGATGCGTGTGTGTGTGTGAAATCAGTGCTGATAGGAAGGGGTAAACCCCTCACAAACTACAATCTAAACCCTACCCTCTCCAAGCCTGTAAAACTCCAACAGGAAGAAATAGTAGATACTGCCTGTAACAGGCTGGAGCAAAAGACACATGTGAGCAAAGCAACTCTTGGGAATCTTACTGTAAAAAGGAGACTGTATATGCCCCACATACTGTAAAGGAACAGCTAATCCCTAGAAAAATGCCAAAGGCATAGCAGTACTTCTGCCAACATCTGCACTTGTAACTTGCTTAAGCAAGTCTGCCTCCCATTCATGAAGCGGACGATTCCCTCGTGGGTCCCTGCTCGTTGCTTTTGGTGGTGGGGGGAGAGAAATGAAGCGGAAAAAAAAACCACCCACCCACAAGGAAGTACAGCTATGAATGCAAACCATGCAAGAAAACAGTTAAGTTCTTCGTGAAGCTGAAAGGTTAGCCAGGTGCCTATTACATAGGAGCAGCTCTTGAGTAAGATCCCACAAGCTCTTTAGGCAGTACCTGCTCCTGACCGTGCTTTGCCTTGCATAGGCTCCTCCTGTTGGGAAGCAGCTTCTCCCTTCTGGCAAAAGCGATGGGTTGTGCGGTGAATATGCAGTTAACAAACACTGCCCTTCAGTAGATGACATCCTCCTCTGCCACCCTGCTCAAATTCAGCAAGATTTGAGCTACTACCAACTGTAACACTATCCTTAATACTGTTAGAAACACGACAAAATGTTTGAAGCCCATTAAAAAAAAATCCCACTGATCCCCACATAAAACCAAACTCCAATCTGATGGGCAAGCACCTGCTGCACAAATTTACTGCATTTTTGTAGCTTCTTGGCCCACAAAGAACTGTGTCAATTCACTAGCACAACAGGAAATCACCGGCTGTAGCCCCACCTTGTCTGATCAATACACACAGAGAATCACACAACCTCAGTTGAGCCATTAAGCTCAGACAGTCATATATTGGCACGCAGAAGGTTAGACACACCAGCACAATACAATGCCTTTTCCTAAGGTCTCATCCAGTAGGGAAGCCAGGAATTACCTCAGTTGCTTTATTATTTTCACATCAACAGGAAATATAATTTGAATACAGGTATTTTTAAAAACAGATTTAATCAACTGCATTTAGAATTTACAATTTTCTGTACACAAATACAAGTATCTTCAATAAAAATTCCTTTTGTAAGATTAAAACTTGAGATGTGGTACAAATGAGCAGCAAAAAAAAATCCCCCCCCTCCCTGCATAGTCAAGTCCAGAGACAATGATATGCCTGAGAAACATCTAAGTCAAAGCTCCTCTGCAAAGCCATAAACACAAGAGAACAAGAGTGCAAGCATAGATTTCACCAAACAGCCACTTGACAAAGTTACAAACTGCCCTAATAACATCTAGTAGCCACAGCTGGTGGCCTCATTATTAGGAAGCATTTACTAAATACACTGGCTTCAGTTTTAAGGCTCTTTCCCTACCCCTGTGCCGCTGCCAGGGCACAACAGTACATGCTGGCAGAAGAGGCTTTTTCTTCTGCACGCCTCTACAGCCTCCTTGAATGACAAAGTGACAAAATGTGCTGCCCCAGCTGCTCCACCTGATTTTGAGCATGATACACATTTATCTTCCTCTCTACACTGAATATATGCACAGATGCTGCAGTATGGTAGAAGGTTACCATGCACCCACCTGTCGGTGACCGCTTGCCAGCGCCAGACAGCAGTGGTCGAAGGACTCTGCAGCAGAGATCAAGTGCAACTCACTGACCCAGCCCATTTTCAGTATTAAAATGGGTCTTGTACCAACTTGCTCACTTACACTGAAACAAACTAGAAGAAATCTCATCATCTGCTCCATGGACGATGAAACTGTTGCAGAGAATAGTCAAGGGCAGACTGGAAAGGAAGAACAGTAAATTTCTCCTCCAGCACAACCAAGTCCAGAAGAAAATGCCTGTCCACACCCCCAGCCACTAAAACTATCCTGACAGAACTGGGTAATTTTGCACCCGACAAAAGCAGAGGGCTACAGTCTTTGTGTTGGTCCTCTCCCAACTAATGGATATCAATGTCCTTCATTTTGGGGACTGAGTTTATTACCAAAAAGACAAAAAACAAGGGCTGGAATTCATTTGTTCCAAGAACCTCAACATGCTAATAAGGAAATTTTCTGAGCACTTCTAATAACCATAACAATACCTTCGAGTCATAAGTCAGATTGCATACTTGATGAAGTACCTTACCAACATTTTGTTGGGTTTGCGTTCAGAAATCCTATGATGCAAAAAACTTCAAGAATAACTGGTCCATAAAATTTGTCTCATATGGTTTTAACAGGTCCAACTTAAAAGAACTGAAATACATCACAAAATATTAAAATGTATTTCCAAAGTTCTTACTGCTTTCTAAACACTGAGCTGCTACACACACCGGTTTGAAGATCAGAGTTCTTAGATACAAGCTGTCATCATTCTACCACTACTATAAAAGTACTGTTAACATGTCCAGGCAACACGCACTCTATCAACAAGAGTAAATCTACAGGCGTTCTGTAGTGCATAAAAATAACTAAGTTCACTGAAACATGCAAGAAAACCTCAGCAGGAAGTACAGAAAGAAAAAGACTATTATTGTCACTATTTGTGTGAGCTCCTGCAAACTCTTCACAGACAGAAATGCAGTAAGGGCAGGACATCACTATTTACTTTAAGAATTTGAAATTATTTGGACATTTTTGTGAAAACTGTCTCTTCTTATAGAGAGATGTGCTTACATGCATTGTGGTATAAACCATTTATGCTGCTATTTCACTTGAATCTGAAATTCACACTTAGTATCAGTACTCTGATGCAGTATAGCTGATCTAGGAAAAATACACAGAGCATGGATTCTGATCAGCTTCTACAGAGGGAATTTACCCTAGGGACTCCCTTCAGGCCCCTGTGCAACAATACTATGTAAAGCTGACGCCACAGTCTTAGGCAGGACTCAAATACTGCAGGGAGCTTGTAAAGTGCTTTTGTTCTAGAGAGGCTTTTAGCTAGGGGATAACAGCAGAATATCAACTGGGTCAGTGAGTATCAATCAAAAATTTCAAGTGACATCTAAGAAATACTGTGTGCTAAACAAAGCTGAATATGCTTCATTACAGTTAGCAGTCTCAAGCTATTTTCACGACAGACAGAAGTTCACAGCAGAGACAAAGAGGTTATCTGCTTTAAGATTAAGTAGTTCAGTAGAACTTACCATCATATCACTTCTGGATCCAAAGAAAATCAGCAATCAATTTAAAACATTTGAATTTCACCCCATTGATACTTCATTCCATTCATCAAATGAGGGTGGTTTTTTTGTCCTGCTTTAGTTTCCCTTTCTACAATGTCCTCTTACAAGACAAATTGAAACACAAAAATAAAATGAGAGATCTGGGCTCCATGATTTTAGTATTTAAATTAAATGTACCTGCCTTCAGGCCTTTTATCAAAGGAACTGGATTCAAGTTTAACAACATTGGTGACCTCTGAAAGAGATCTGGGGATACAGGCTTGGCACAAAACACAGCGTGAGTTTTCTCTATTAGAACAACAGAAACAAAAGTTTGAATTAATTCGATGCATCTTCTATAACATCAAGATAAGGCCTGCAGATAAACGTAAAACACCACAGAGCAGCCTATACAACTGTGTTCAGGTAAAACAAATTGTAGTCACAGAAAAAAACAAATGCCATAATGAAAAAGTTTCCACTTGTGACTTAATTCCACAGGTTTCTATCAATTCTTATGTCAAATGAAGGCCTCAGTCCCTCAGATAATACATTTACGTAATCATTTATCAAAATATTATTAGGATAAAATTTTCAAATTTACTTTTAGAATTGGTTTACCTTTATTTCCACAAGCCACATCAGTCACACACACAAGCACACAAACACACCGTTACTGACTCGCACATCTCCCTGTAGTGATCGACACGCTGTGACACCAGATTGAATAGGTCTGTTAGATTTCCAAAGCAGTCTCTATGGATTAATCACAACTACCATCTTTCCAACCATCTCTCCAGCGCTCATCCACACGAGAGCAGTCAAATTCAGATTTTCCCAGTTTCCTGTTCACTTCATTATGAAGAAGACACAACCACTGGGAGAAGTTATTTCTGTTGCTAGTATCAGGCTGATTTGTACGTAATCTGCAAACAGGGAAGAGGAAACAAATGTTACTTCTTTACAGTCACCAACTTCAATACCCAAAGCAGGCACACAGCAGAAAAGGCGACTGGCTGTCTGCGTGCTATGGCAAACTGAGTCCCAAAGAGAACACGGAAGAGAGCACACAGGTTGGTAATTATCAGAGGCCAAACTTCCACTATAAAATACTGATGGCTGCAACTGGCTGGGTTTCATTCACTGCCTAGTCTTGTCAACTGGAAAAGACGCAGAAGTCAAACAGTTTATAATAAAAAGCAAGAAGTACTCAAATACATCAAAACACCAAATTAAAAAAAAAACAAAGAAATAATAAATGAAAAAACCTGAGCAGCTGTTTTGCCATGTGATGTCTGCTAAGTCAATAATTAGGTTTCAAACTTTTTTTTGCATGTTCATCATCCCTGAGAAGAGTTAAAACTTTTGAGAAACAAGCTGACAGCAACAACAGTAGAAAAGTTTTATCAAACATCTCAGCCCATTTTGGTCTTTGCCTCCACTGCTGAGGTTGCTGATAAAGGGAATTTTCTGGGACAGAAAAACACTTGCCTCCCGACAGCCAAATTATTTCAAGAGTCACTCCAATTTCACAATTGTGCACAAGTCCAGCTTGAACCAGAAAATCCTGAAATCACCTCCGGAAGCCCCTGGAGGCAGCATACAACCTAACAGCATGAGAAAAGGTATTTGTTTTTTAAGTAAGTGTATCTCTGATTTATGCAATAATGGAAGAAACCAGTTCAGGTAACCTACAAACCCCAACTGCAAGAAGAGCTGCTGATATGCAAATAGCTGCTGCAGCCCAGCACCTCAGGCTAGCCTCTTCAGCAGCAGCCACCACAAAAAAAATCTCTGCGAAGCAACTTACCTTTCCCTCAGATCCTCAGCGCAGTGCTGGCAGGGGTAGAACTTGGAGAAGAGGCTGATGAAGTCCCTCATCTCCTTCTGCTGGGCAGCAGAGGGGTGGTCGGGGTAGTAGGCTGCCATGGTGTGCAGGAAGGCCCAGGTGCTGCGGCCCAGCTGCTCGCTGTCCAGGGGACAGTCCGGCGGTGGCTCCTTCTCCTCTGTGACCACCGGGTCCTGCAGCAGGTGACAGGGTTGTGAGGGGACACTGGTGGCGCTGGGTGGGGGGTTTCCCACCGTGTGCCCCTCTGCGCTCAGGAGGCAGGATGAGCGGGGGGGGGGGGGGGGGGGGGGGGCAGGCCCTTCACACCCCCAGCGGGAACAACGGCTGCGCCCCCGCCTCACCCGCTGGTGAGAAGATGGAGGCCCCTCACACTCGCGGAGGGCAAACCCCGGCTCCTTCACACCCTGAGGAGGGACACACACAGCCCCATCACACTTGGGGGGCAGGATGGAGGCCCACTTCACAGCTCGGCCGAGGGCCGACAGCCCCCCCAGAGTGACGGGGGAGGCTCCCGCCGGCCCTCCCGCGGGCAAGCCGCCGTCTTACCCCGCCGCCCGGACCCGCCCGCTTCCTCTGCTCGCGGAGCCAGCTCTTGAAATCCGTGCAGGCTCGGCACGGCTTCTTGGATGGCTCCTCCGCCCCGGAGCCCGCGGCGCCGTGCGGGACGGCGAAGGGGAAAGCGAAAGGGCCGTTCTCGGTGCCCGGGAACGGCGAAGCGCCACGGCCCGGCCGGCCCTCGCTGGGCGCCGCCATCTTGGCGCCGCGGTGCACCACGGGCCAGAGCGGCCACCGCGGGAGGCCGCCATTTGAATGGTCTCCGGGTTCCCTCAGGCGGGAGCGGGCGACGCGGCTGGGCCCGGGGGTCCCGCTGCGCCCCGGCCCGGCTCGGCCCGCCCCGAGGGACAGGGTCTTTCCCGGGGCTGGGCGAGGAGGGTCGGCCCGGGCCTTTGCCGTTGAACACCACACACAGAAATGTGAGTTTCTGATAGTTTTTGCCAATGCAGCAGCAGGCTCTCGGTCTGCGTCTGGTGTCTGAGGGAAACAGGGTGGATTTTCCTTCACACGGCACAGTGACAGGAGCCTCCTGGCAGCGCTTGTCTCCCTCACATCTGTCTCTGCCTCTGTGTGTGTATATGGATGTGTATATATGTATACATACACATACACATTGTGTGTGGCTGGCAGAGAGCAGCTCTCCTACGTGCCTCGGGCAGGGAAGGGCACTTCAGCGTTATCTCCAGCACAGAAATACACTCAACAATGTGATTTAAAGAACAAACAGATAATTCTAACTCATACACCTGTAGCAGAACACACCCATATCAAATTTTACATGATTTAATACCTGCCGTGTGCTTGTAAAACTATATTGAGGAAGGGTTTACACAGCTGTCGGAAAGCTTTTGCATGTGTTACTCAAGGACAGGTATATCAAGAAGTGAGCCCGCACCTGCAGCTGGGTGGGCTGCTGGGGGGGGGGGGGGGGGGCGGGGGCCGGGGGCGGCGCAGTGAAGGAGAGCCCAGGCCCTGCTCCAGCTCTTTGGTCTTAAGTGGACATTCAGCAGCTTTCCTTCTATTCCTGGTGAGCCTCAGGCTTGCGAGTACATGAGGATGGTGACCCAGCCCTTGAGTGATGAGCCAGCATGGCATTGGCTTCAGAGCTGGGTCTCTCACCCCTTGGAAAGGTTAATTAGCTGTGGTTTGGCACTTTCACAAAATCACAGAATGATCAGGGTTGGAACTGACCTCTGGAAAGCATCCAGTCCAAACCCCTGCTGAAGCAGGTTCTCTTAGAGCAGGTTGCACAGGATCACATCCAGGCAGGTTTGAATGTCTCCGGAGAAGCAGACCCCACAGCCTCTCTGGGCAGCCTGTGCCGCGCTCTGTCACCCTCAAGGTAAAGAAATCCTTCCTCACATTCAGGTGGAACTTCTTGTGTTGTAGTTGGCACCTGTTGCCCCTTGTCCTTTAGCTGGGCACCACTGAAAAGAGCCTGACCCCATCCTCCTGCTACTCGCCCTGAAGATATTTGTATGCATTGATAAGATCCCCTCTCAGTCTTTTCTCCAGGCTAAAGAGGCCCAGCTCTCTCAGCCTTTCCTCATGAGGGAGATGCTCCAGTCACCCCATCATCTTTGTAGCCTCTGCTGGACCCTCTCCAGTGGTTCCCTGTCTCTCTTGAACTGGGGAGCCTAGAACTGGACACAGCGTTCCAGGCACAGACTCACCAATGCAGTGTAGAGGGGGAGGATCACCTTAGAATGTGAATTTTGTATTCACTCCCACTTTTCACCTCTTAACGTCCTGCAGGTTGAGTGAAAAATGATTATTTGTTTAATGCAAACAAATGTATGGCTGGGATTCAGGTGGACCAAAACATCATCTTAAGAAATCTTGTATTGGCTGGCTGGTATGGGTTTTTGCCACCCCTCCCTCCTCCTCTTCCCCTTCAGGCAGCACCAACCCTTTTCATGTCCCTTCAGGCAGTCATGGCCTGGGACCTTTCCCCTTAGCAACTCCTGCCCCTACAAATAGCTGTACTTCTACACATCCTATTCCTTCCAGGCTGTTTTGTAGCCTATTTGAAATGCATCTTGAGTCTTTTGCCTGATGTTAAGTGCTGTTGTGCTGCCAATTCTGCAAAGACACAATTTGTATGAAAGTTGCTGGAAAAATACTGCTCATTTTCAGCTGTTATCCTCTGATTTATTTAACACAGCATGGTGTAAAATGTTTAGTAGGTAATGCATCATTTCAGAGAAATGCTTCAAAAACTTGCCTTTGAAAAGTTTTCAAAACTTAGTGTGCTTTATGTGGAAATGGCTGATCTGTCTCCTGGTCTCCATAGCACTGGGCTGATGATCTGGATCTCCATCTCTGGGCCTCCTATTTACCAGTGCTCCATTTTTTCCTTTGTTTGCAATTTAATGAGAACATTCCTTTGCAGATACTCGGGAGGGAGGGAGAAGAGACAGGAGTAACTGATAGGAACTAATGAAATGTCTTTGTCTAAAGTTATAGACAACTATATATCTACATTTCACACACAAAGGAAAGATCAAGTAAAGGAAAAGACATTCTTTATGTTTGTTTTCCTTGCCCACCAATAAATGCTTAAATAACGTTGATGACATTTTTTTTTAATTCAGGAAAAAATGTATGCTGGTATCTCAAAGAGACACGGGGAATTTCCTACAGTGCTTTATTGCTTAGCCTTCAAGCAATTAAATAGTTGCAGAGATGGTTCTAAGTCAAAGCAATCTCCTTGTTTGGCTGTTAACAGTCTGTTTGCTTTCTTGTTAGTGATTTCATTTATTGAGTTGGTTAAAATACAAGCATGTTTTATTGTTGCTTAAAAGAAAAAAGAGGTCAGAACCTGGAAAGAAGCTGTTGCTTACAGAGGGATTTGTGGTCATTGTTGCTCCCCCTGCCCCTTTTCTGGTCAGTTCTAAGAGCAGAGCTGGCTCTTTAGGAAAAGGTGCATTCAGTTTTCTCTATTTGCCCCCATGGCCAGCTTCATCTTGTTTCAAAGGTAAAAAAATGGAGATGCTCAGATTCAAATCAGAGCAAGGAAATCCACTTTATTGTGTCTAATTGAATCCAAGTACAGAGCCTAATTAATTCCATACGAAGGAAGGAACATAGTGCAGAGCAGAGGAAGGACACAGTAGCCCTCCTTCCTGCTCACCCTTGGACAACCTTTCTGTTAAATCCCAGCCGGAGCTGGTGGATGCCCCGTGGAGGGTCCCAATGGGTGCTGGTGTTCAGCTGCGTGTCCCTCACCACAACTGTGTGATGCTGGAGCATCCCCGTGGGTCCTTGCACCGCCGCTGCCCTCTGCCCGAGGGCGCTCGGAGCAGGCAGAGGAGCTGCAGCGTGGGTGGGCAACACTGAGCTCAGTGGGGATGGAGCTCCAGGGCTGAAGGAGCTGTGATGAGCCCTGGCAGGCCGCCGTGCTGCATGCTCCCACCTGGCCCTCTGGTCCCAGCACTGTGATGGAGGAGCTGGCAGTGTGCTAGAGCCTGTTACCAAACAAGCTCCTAACAAAGACCCCTCCTAAGAGTGGCTGTTTCCTGGGGGCAGGGAGCAAAGCACAGCTCCATCCCGTGATGCCTAGTCCAGGCTTCCTTGGTGTGTCCTCCAGGCACCTGCTGGCAGTGGCACCTTGCAGTGATCCTGGGTGTGGGCGCTGCCAACAAAGCACCTTTTTTCAGTTACTTACATCTGCAAGACTGGGCTCACTGAAGTCTACTGAATAGGTGCCTTTTCCTAACAGCTGCTTAATCTGTGACTAGAATAGGGTACTGCGCAGGACAGCAACGATGGTAATTACCAGGAAGTATTAGTAAAACCTGCGCTTGAGAAAATTAAAAGGGTGTCTTTGCCTTTCTCAGAGGAAGACTGCTGTTTGATGTTCTGCTGTTATCTTTGGCACTTGCTAAACAAGAGTTTGGGAAATGGCAGGTGACATAGGACGGGAAGGAAAAAGAAACAGGCTGGCAACGGGATATGACCCATATTTGAGGCCAGATATGCATCCCTCTGCTTGCTCTTTAGCGTGAGGGAAGCAGCTGGGGCCAGACAACCCCCACCCCTTTGAGTAGAGCAAGCTAGATATATATATATATATATATACACATACCAAGGTCTATACCCTGCTGCACCATGCCCAGGAAACTGAGTCAGGATAGGCAAAATGCGTGGCACAAACATACCCACAGTGGGCTTCAGGCAAGGACCGAGGCCTGAGCTTAAATGCAGCTCTTGAGCAAAGGAGGGGTGACCTCAAGGAGCGGTGTCCCCAAGGACAGGAAACCCCAAGGAGGCTTCACACAGCTTTTTTCCCAGCAGTGTGACCCCCAAGTTACAGCAGGATGCTCATTTATGTATAAGTATGATTATATCTATGGAAAGGCTGCTAATTTTCAAAGATAACTCTTTCTAGGATGTGAGGGAGTTGTGTGGAAGTGTAGCAGCCTGCAGAGCCAGTGAGCCCACACTGCCTGCTGGTATGCATTTCTCACCATTACTGCAATAAAAAAGTTAAATTTGGACTAGAGAACAAGGAGTAATATTCTCAGAGCCTTCTGCTTCATTTGGGAACCTAAACACCACTGACTTTTCATTAATTAAAGTTCTTTAGAAAATTTTACCCTATACCTCTTAGGTATATTTTATATATATTATTATACTACAGATATACAACTCTTACCATGTTTTTTGTGATGGTTTTGCGGATAGTTCCAGTTGAATGTATGTGTTGCCCTCTCCAGGGGAATACACCAACAGGAAGCTGATTTGTATTTGCAGATAAGGATGTGGCCTGAAGTGTCAACCAGTTACATCAGGAATTAGTCACTCAGTTGTTTGTGAAATTAAAGTCAACTAGGAAATAGCAGCAGAAAAAGATAATGTGTACTTCCAGGGAAGTGAATCATATTGAATGGTTTTGCATGTATACATGAAATGCATTGCGTGCAAAGTTTCCCCAGGCATGAACTTATCTCCCAGTTATCAGGAAGGAGCCTGCTGCCATGCTGACATGTTTCACTTCCAGTGAGTGGTTGAGACACCAATTTCAGTTCAGATCCATCCAAAACTATTAAAATGTGTTCAAAACAGTCTGAGGGTTAAGACCTTTCAGACAGTATACCAAGGCAGCCTACACCCAGAGACTATATACCAATATATATACCAAGGTCTATCTATATACCAAGGTCTATCCCCAGAGACTGCAGTATGTTATTTTAAAGTTCGTGACATTTTTATGTGTAGATCCTCCTCTGATTACAATGGGAATTCAGAAGTAGTGGTGTTTATATTGCAATGGCAGGGATAGAGAGGAAACTAAATTATTTTCTACAAGTTGATACAAGCAGTCGTCTGATGCTTGTCATGCTCCAGTCTGTCTGCTACATCCCAGACTCTCTCTGAGCATCCATGTTAATGTTAATGCATTCTGAGCACAAACACAGCAAAACTGGGGGTTTCCTTCTGTTCTTTTGAAAAATAAAACAAAATCTTCAGCAGGCGGCTCCTGTTCCTCTTGACTTCGCAAAAGGAGACTGGCCCAACTGCTTTCTGTGACGGCCAGGAGAGTTCAGAGTGGTCTCCGGTGTGGCCAAGGGCTTCTGCTGCTGCTGCTGCTGCAGCAGAACTGACTGCACAGTGAGAGCACCCTTTGTTTTAGTAAAAAGATGCTCTTTGCAGTTTATTAAAAAAATGTTGTAGCATGCTGTTTGCAAAGTGGATTTTGAGGGTCCTTCCTTATCAGAGACTCCCATTTTTGTATCCTGAAAATTAATGACCATGTTGTTGTGAGAGCTGTGCTATTAAAATCACTTGTCCCGTACAGGACAGGTACACGTGGTGGTTTCTGTTTTTTTCCTCATCTTTATGCAGCTCTCCCTGATTTTGGCGTGCTTCCTTTTTCTAGAAGTAGGTCAAAGTAAATGGACAATATTAAGTCTCAACCAGTGGTGGAGGAAGATATTTTTCTCAGATAACAATTGCTATGAGAATGTGTTGAATCGTTAAGGATTAAACATTAATGAAACAACAGTTCTCCTTCCACGTTACTCTTCTCCCCTCCAGACTTTTGAGTGAAGAGTAAATATTGTTTTCCCTGTTTTCTGAAGGGGCCAAGGAATGTGAAAGCTTGCCTTTGATCTGAAAGAAAGGTGAACTTCTAACCTGAGCGACCAGCGCTGGTGAAAACCCCAGGAGAGATAAAGCACTTTGCATATTCTGCTTATCAATGGCAGTGGGGAATAAGGAAAGGGTAAAAATAGGTTGAGCATTTCTCAGAGTAATTTGTGAGGAATACAACAGTCTTGTCTCTGATCAGACTTTACTGTATTTAGCATGAAGTAAGAATAGCTTTTGCCCAAGTGAAAACATTATTTCTATGTGTTCATCGATATTGGTTTTGCTTGCCATTGGCTGTACAGGTTGTGTTGCTAGGATTTTCCCCTGATGGATTTTGGAGAGTGCAGGACAGGCTGTGCACTGCAGAGGCACAGCCTCCTTGAGGCTTGAAACCCCTTGGAAACTCAACCCTGCCTTCCATCTCCCTTCACATCCCTTAGCCGGGTCCCAGCATGTACACACACTGCTTGACCTTTACCACTCAACACACCCATCAAACACTTTTTTTTGGCTATTTTACTGTAGGAAATGATCAGTAAACTTTCGCTTGCAGCAGCTTAAGTAACATTCTCATCCTTCCTGGAACTTTATGTTTTGAATCATGCTTCTGTCCTTGGCACAACCTTAGAAAAACATGCCACTTTTACAAAGGAGCTATGAAATAACTGTAACATGTGCTTGGTAAACAGGGGCCCATCCAGCATGCCTCAGATGGCAGGCAAGTCTCCTGTGAAAGGCAGCTTTCTCCCTGGGCTGGGTGGCTGGATCCCAAGGGCATTCCAAGGAAGATCTGCTCTTTTGCTTTCACCCCTCTCAGCTGGCCGGTGTGAGGTTTCAAAGAGTTTGATGTGGTGCTGCAATTTTATATCAGCTGTTTGGCTGTGGCCACCTTGTCAGTGACCCAGCAGGCACCACCGTGTCCTGAGACCTGGTCTCTTGCATGGGGGCAGTAACCAGGGATGCCACAGGCATGAGTCCCTCACAAAAGATTGCAGATTAAAAGGAGTGGGACTGATGCTGAAATGAGAGGGTGGCAGAGGAAAGCAGAGACAGGCATGGAGCAGAGAGGAGAAGGAAGATGGCCAAGGGGATGGCTACAAGCCCCTCTCCATGTGCTGACTCATGAAGCCACGGTGATCGTGTGCAGTTGCCTGGTGGAAAAGGCGAATTGAGGGCTTGTAGAAAACGAGCACTGTCTTTTCCCAGCACTGCCATAGGAGGCCTTGCTGGCTGAGACTGTTTCTGAGACAGCTCAAGTAGCAGCACTGCAAAAGTAGTTTTTCTTTCTTCCAGCAAACGCTGCCTTACCAGCCTGAGCTGGTGGGGATCAGAGAAACACACTCAGCTGTAATGGATCTTCAGTCTCCGTAGCAGGAGAAAACTGTTATAAGCTGCAGCAATTCACTGTGATCCAAGTGAAAACTCGGCTCACAGGTATTGCAAAATGCATTCTCAGTGCTGTGTGTGCACTGCAAGTTCACGGCCTTGAAAGGCAGGTCCTGCACACTGCCCCGGTGCACACACCTACTGTCCGGCTCCCGTTATTGTACATACAGTGCCAGTTACCACAGCTCTTCACGCTTGAGTCCTAACTATTGTGAAGTAAATCTTCCTATAAGGAGTTAGTGAAGCCCCTGCATTGAAGATGGACATGCATCTTCTGAAGGTTGTGCAACGCCACTGCTTTGGGGGGTGGAGAAGGGCTGCACTGCTGCATATGTTCAAAGTATTTCTGAATCGGATTCCACTGGCTACTGAAAAATGCTTTAGTGCCTGCAGCAGCTGCTGGAATTAGGAGGAAATGAAATTCCTTCTTCTGGATTAAATATTGCAAACTGTCTCATCCCAGCCTGTGTGAAAGTTCAACTGCTTCCTTTGTTTATGATGTGAAGGGTATTTTTGTCAACTCCAGTGTCTGATGTGATAGTTTTTTTTCAAATAAGGGTCTGTTTCTCTCTTTATTGGAAGTCCAAAACCTCTTTGTACTCTTAAAAAATCAGCTTTTAGCAGCTGGGCTTTTCATTAAAGGTGCTGATAGGTCATGTGTTATCGCAGGTGACCTTCAAGAACAGTAAAGGGCAGGTTTTGATCCTGACAGTGATGGTGGGAAGAGATGAAACTCTTACCGGCATCATTCCAAGTGAGGGCCCCCCTTGCCTGTGCCCACGGCTCCTTTCCATATCTCTTGCAGTCGTAGTATCTCAAGGGTAGTTTGAGGACGTTTTCTCTCTTTGCCTTTCCCTGGTGAGTTTGCAAGAGGTCAGTGAGTCTAACCTCTAGCGTCCCTCTTGTTCTGGACATAGAAAGGGAAATGCCTGATTTAGAATGTGACACATCTTCAGCCTTGAGATGTACAGGTCACTAACCAGCCCAGGCCTGACTTCTGTATGCAGTAAAGGATGTTCATAACACGGCTCCCCCTCTTTTTCACTTGTGGGCATTTGTGACAAGGCCATTACTTCTTACTCTTGGAAAATGGCTGTGGTGGAGCTGGCGAAGAGATGTCTTTGGCTACCCCCAAGCATCTGCACACTCACTCTTCTTCTGGCTCTTGTTGGACGCAGGGAAGGATTGGTCCAGGCACTTGTCCCACCTAGGCTGCCATACTTTGGTTAAACACACTGGATTAAGTTATTATGGATCCATACTGAAATGGAAAGAAACCCAGACCCTCAGTGTTTATTTGTCATGGAGATTTTATACACTGTGATGGAGGGAAGCTGGTCTTGGAATGGAAATAACAGAGGGGACAGCCCAGAGACTCCCTGAAGCCACTGCATGACCTACCCTGTCCTTTAGGCTGTGGGCTTTTTGGGGCAGGGACTCTAGTGTGACTCCCGTTGACTACCCCTTAGTCATTGTCTGTGACACAAACAGTATTTCACATTTCCAGAGCAGCTGTTTATGGCGGTAGTGATGTTCCTCGAGTAGCAGGAGGCAGAGCCTCACCTTCACGAGGTGTGTGTGGCTTTCTTGAAGCTGGCTGCAAAACGACTGCAGTTATTTTGGAGAAAACTTGTATCTTGTGTTTCCTCAGTCTTGTCAAAGCTGTAGAGTTCGCTCCTATATATTACCTGTTAATTTATGATCTTTTTTGTACCTTGTAAAACGACTGAAGAAAAAAGTAATTGCTGTCCTCAGAAACTATGTACATAAATACTGATGATAGAATAGCAGTGCCCGGCAGTATTTGTTAGTTCTACTTTTTCCAGGTAGACCACTCCTACCTTTCAGTTAATAATTACACATAAGGAGGTACCAATGTATGACAGGATGATATGGAAGTAGTAGAAGGCACAAAGTAAATTTGACTCTCAGGAAAATTATGGGTTTGGGTTTTATATGTGTGCTCAAATGTACCCGGCAAAGAAATCAAATTAATGGCCTCTTCTAATGAGTTATGCATCCTTCCCAACAGAAATGGCCCTGCCCTGCCAGGATTTTGCCAGGAGGTGCATTAATGCTGTTGAGGAGCACTTGTGCTGAGCGAGAGTCAATTTGGCATGGCCCTCCCTTCAGTTTCACAGATAGCGTCACTTTAATATGACGTGACTCATTACATAAGCCTCCTGACCAGTTTCTTGACATTGGACTTGACAACAAGGCAACAATACTTTTACCGTAACTGCAGAGCCTTGAGCTGAGCTCCTCGGCATGACACCAGAAGTATTGTCATTGCTGAGTAGTGCCTTGCCCGTTCTCCTCCTCTGTACCTCTGTTCTGCATTGCAATGACCTTCACTTCTGCAATACCACTTCCTCAATAGCTAATTACCAAGTTTTGAGCAGTTTTGCTCATGCTTCACGTTATCTGAGATCCCTGTCACCAACCAATCTCCCCCAAAAAACTGACTTTTCAGCCTCAGGTGACTTGCAAACCTCCATGTAGTTTCACCTTCCTGTTGTAACATCTAACTATATGTTTTCCGTGCCCCCCTTCTGCCTGTATTCCCTGAGAATGGCAAAGTAAGGCAAAGCCTTTGGAACTAGCACTTGCCAAAAACAAGGCTGTCTCCTACTCTTTTTGCCTTCACTGACACCTGCTGACACGGAGCAATGTGCTGTCTGAACCTCCCTGGCTGGCTCCTGTGCACAGAATGCAGCTCCTCTAAGGTCTTCATTGTCTTTGGCTTTTCCCATTCAGGGTAAATATGTTTAAACCTTTATGCTCTTGGAAATACATTGTGTTTTGTGTTTGCTCTGAGACAGGGCACCAATCAAAGATGCTTTGTTGAGAGCTTTGGTTCCAACTATTTCTGAGCCACATTAAAGAGCTATGTAAAGGCAAGCTTGGCCGCAATTTGGCTGCCAAGAAACCTGTCAGCATGGGTATGATGACAGAGACTCGGCAAAGGGTTCTGCCACCTGAGAGACCGGTAGTTTCTAGATAAGCACGATCGTAAAGAATAAACTCACTGGTTGAAGTGATTTCCTTTGTCTCCATGAAAACCTTACCTTTTGAGTGAGGTAGATTTTAACAGCACGTGCCTTTGCTGGACCCTTTGTGAACAGAGGGGCAGAGCATCTGACTCTGGGGCTGTTGAGGGCAGCGAGCTGCTTTGCATCACCTGTCCTCAGGGCAGCTCCTGCCTGGCTTCGTGAGCCAGGAAGTGCCCTGGAGATGCCATCAAAGGGGTTTTCCCACCAAATGCATGCACAGGACTGAGGTGCTTTCTGTAATATTCCATTCTTAAAGGAGGACGGGTGTCCAGCAGCAGGAGATCAAACTGCAATGAAACCACTTCCTTTTCCCCCAGAAACTGCCATCCTGCTGCACAGGAGCAGCCTCACGTGCTTGTGAAACGCAAACCAAGGCCTTACTTGTATTTTCTGGCCACACAGAAGGGATCTTGTTTGGCTTCCTATTCAGATCCTGGAGGTTTTTTAGGAAGATGAAAAATCATCTGCATCTGTTGCTGAGGGTTTTGAGACACCAGGTGTAACTGGAAAATGAAAGGGAAGGCAGGGCTGAGCCTCTCAATTTGGGCTCCAATAATGATAATGACTTAATTTAGGCTTCATCAAAGAAGAAGGGGAGGGAGGATGGAGAAGGCGGTTTGATCACACGGATGCCTATCAGCCAAGTCATAACCTGAGGCATGCTAAAGGCAGCAGTTCGGTGAAAGGACAGGGTTTCCAGGGCTGTAATTACAGGTCTTGCAGTGCCTCTGGGCAGTGGGAGCTGTGCCATGGGAAGAGCTGTTGGTTGCCCTAGGTGGCACCTGGCTTGATGCAGAACAGAGCACAGGGCACCTGGAGCTGAGTCTTCATCATGTATTTACACCTGAGAAGCTTCGGGACTTTTTCAGTTACACCCCAGGGATGTGTTTTTTCATTCTTTGCTCTGGCAATATTGGCATCAGCATCTCCCACTAATTTCGGAGAGTGTGCAAATATCGATACAGTTACCAGAAATCCATTTAAAATGAATTTAAAATGAATTAGCAGATGGGACAAAGCAGTAAAGAGATTTGCAACAGCTAGCTCACACTAGTAACTAGCTAACAAACACACAACATCAAGTTGTGCCTGATTTGTGCTTTACAAAAGGCATGTTCTTAATTAGTTTTTGGGACTGGTGTGAGCACAGCCCAAGCCACAGGCAACTCCGATGGGCACATCTGTGCAATATAGCTGTAAAGACAATATGTCCATCCCCAGAAATGTACTTCAGTTCACAGCAGATGCTGCTGTCCGAGTGACAACCCTGATAGGGATGATAAACGGACCCAGCCGCAGGGCCAGGCTCGCTTGTTGGTGTTATTCTAGTAAGGATGTGATAAGATGCTTCTCCTTGACTCTTTGAACTATGCCCCACCATCTGCACTGGGGAATATTTGCATGTTAAAAGCAGAGGGGCAGGTAAAAGGCACGTGGTAGTTTGCCAAATTATGGAATTTCTGCCGGCGTTACTAGGCGGAGGAGGAAGTGCAGTGCAGGAACACTTGTGCCCTGCCTCTCACTCCAGCGTATTTAACCATGGGACTTGTGTCTGGAGCTGCATCTCTGCTCAGTCTCCAGCTGCCCTGAGGAGGAAGAAGCAGGCTTGGGGAAGATGAGCTGCAGCAGGTACCCAGTGGACGTGAAGGCTGTAGGCTTGATGCAATGCAGAAAGCAGAAGGTACTTCAATGGTTTTTTTGTTAGGCTTTTTTTTCCCCCTTCCTTAAATATTATTTACAAATTGGGAAACTAGAGGGCTCTTTGAGTTACTCTTACAGGGACATGTTTGCTCATTTCCCCGCAGTGCTGGGATTAGAACCTTGTGATCTAGGACAGGGACCTCTCAGACTTGTTTTTTAATAGGCTTAATATCCTAAGAAAATGGTTATCTTGGATTCTGCTGTCTTTCTGTTCACAGTGTAATCAAATTCTTCTGGTTTCAACAATGATTATCCATTTGGGGCCCCTAAAATTAAGGAAATATTTTTGTAGGTCTAATGTTGAAATAATGTGACGGTCTTGCAGCCTGAAGCCGGAACTAAACCACAGGTCCTGGCAAATGCTGATTGCTTGAAAGCATCCAATATTGAACAATGTGATTAAAAAAATGTGTTTCTTTTCTCTTTTATTTTTCCAGAACTACATGATGTTTGTGTCTTGGTCAGATCAGAACAACATTCTTATCTACCGGACATTTGAAGACTTTAAGAGATTCCATGTAAGCAAATATCTCCTGAAAATAGGATTCCTGTTCTGGGGAGGGGGGAAGGAGTGCAGCCGTGTGTCAGGGCTGCAAGGCACTACTATTCTCTCTTCACTTTCAGAAAGAGCTGAAGAGAAAATTCCCCATCGAGAGCGGCTCCCTCAGGAGATCTGACCGAACAATACCCAGGTTTAAAGGTAAGGAGAATAAATCTCTGATGGACCAACAAACATGACACAGTTGTCAGTGATATCATAGACTTCAGTCTCCAAGTCTGACCTTCCTCTGGAACAGATTAACAGCTCATGGCATGGTATTGCTGGGTTACATCAACATGCTTGGGTCTATTACAGACTTAAAATAACCCAGACTTCTTTTTAATCATTTAATTAATATTCCACTTTAAATATTGGCCCAGAACTCCTTGTAACATTTACATGTGAGCAAAGATAAATTTTAGGTATTAAAAAAATTTTATCAGGAGCTATTAAAAATGATAGGGAGGCAAAGACAGCTGCTGTCTCGGCTTCTTACAGTTTGGGCTTGGGTGGGGAGGGATAGTAGGTGAGGGCACCCCTGTGACCCAGCAAAAGATGCTGCTCTCAAGGCATCCAGATCTGTTGTTGTCTAGCTTTGCTCTGGTTATTTTAAAGATGCAAATGTGAAGCAGAGGAAGAGTGGGAAGCTGAACAGGTGCCTGGAGATACTGAAACTGCTAGAAACTTACTCCCAGGAACTGCTGAAAATGGATGCTAAAATCTCCCAGGGTGAAGATGTGACTCAGTTTTTCAAGGCACAGACCCAAGACCTAGATCCCTCCTTTCCTGAAAACAGGTATGAAATCATATTTGTTTATGTCTTCATGAAACAGAAATGTTCTAGAACACGGGTAGAAGAGGAACAAGTTACATAGCAGGGCAGTGGAGCAGGGAAATTCTACAGAATGCTTTAATGCCTCTTCATGTTGTTTCTGACGCCTAAGCTTTTCTTACCTTACTGCATAGACAATTTTGCCAAAATTAATACTAAACTCAGCCTTCCATGTGAGTTTTCAGTAAACAGATATTAAACTTTACTTTTCAGTGTTGTGATCATGCCATCGGAAATTGGAGGGGAAAAGAAAAGCCAGCCACGGCAGCAGCTCTCCTCTATTACACATCCCCAGGCATCCCAGAGCTACAGATGCATTGAAACCTTTGAAACCAAAGACACAAAGAACAAGACTTTCAAAGTCGCTAAGAAGGAGATTATTGAAGTGTTAATCAAGGACATGACTGGTATGTTTGATAGGGGTTCTTCAGTTTCAGGGATGGATAGCGTAGATTGATTCAAAGCTTGGCAAACACCGAGTTAGTAGCATCACGGGTGTGGGTGTGTGCTTGCACGTGTAATGTGCTTACCTGGATTTACACAGAAAGAAAGAACAAAGTTTCAGCACGGCATCAGGGGGGCACCGAGCTGCTCTGCAGAATGTCCCTCCTGCCTCTTGTGGCAGAGCAGCCCCAACCCAGGGATTATGGTCATCTACTTGCAGGCTGTTAAAAACTTTTTCTTTCTTTTGTTTGCTGCAGGATGGTGGCTGGTGGAAAATGCAGACAAGCAGATAGCCTGGTTTCCAGCCCCGTACCTAGAAGAGATTGACATCCACAAGAACATCCAGAACGCCTTGAGCTCAAATGAAGAGGGTAAGTCTGCTTCTGGCTCCCTGGGACACTCCATGTTCCTCCTTCAAAAAATGAATTCTGCAAAACCCCACCACTTTAACCATTGCTTGGAGTCCCTGCCTGGATCCCTGGTGCTCTGACTTGTGATCAGCTCTGTCACCAGCTGTGGGTCTCTGAGCAAATCAGTCACTCACAGGGACACTCCCCCTGCCGCTCTTGCTTGCTCGCCAGGGCTGGTGAGCTGGTCTGGCACAGGGATGGAGGCATTTTCTCCACAAGGCAAAACCAACCTCCCTCTTCCCTCTGCAGCCAGCCTGTACTTTGTTGTGCGGGCCTATGAGTCTCAGAAGGCAGATGAGCTCTCGCTGAACAACGGCGTCATCGTGGAGGTGGTCAGGAAATCTGACGATGGCTGGTGGCTGATCCGGTAAGGAGGCTTTTCTGAAGCTCTTATTCCCTGAGGGAGCACGTTATGGGCTGCAGGTGCTTCTTGCCTGCTCCTCCCTGAGCAGGGTGCGGAGGAGCAATCAGAGCTGACTGCTCGGTTACGGATGGCTTCCCCTTCCTTATGCCCCATGTACAGTGCTGGGCTGAGTCCTCACCTGCTTCCCCTGGGTGCTCTGCTCCCTCTCCTTGGTCTAAGCTGGGAGAAGGGCTCTTTTCAGTGTTGCTTTTCATCCTTTCCCCCCTCAGATACAATGGCCGTACTGGCTACCTGCCCTCCATGTGCCTCCAGCCCTACAAGAATCCTCACCACAAGCTCCAAACGATCATAAACTGTGGGCTCAACATCTCCACACCCAACCTCTGCTCTTCCTTGATTGCTCCCCAGCCCCGGGGTGAGGCTGCGGGCTGGTGCAGGGTGCAGGCTTGCTCTTCCCTTGACCAGACTGAGGGGGACACGAGCTCTGTGAGAGGCAGATCAAGGTCTCTGCCCAGGGCCAGCTCCACCCCGGACCTGGAGTCAGACAGCTCGTCCCTCAGCTCGGGGAGCAGCAGTGAGCACAACGGCCAGCTGAGCTGGAAGCCTGACTTGTCGAGATCTCTGCCCGAAGTCGAGCAGGCCAGGAACTCTCCCCTGGGGCATGCCTTGGCTACGCACAGCAGCAAGTCTCCACACCTCACCCACAAGGACAGGAATGATTCTGGCTTTGTGGAGTCATCTGCAGCTGATCTAAGTTACTCCCTCACTGACCCAGACTTGGCTGCTTGTGTCCCCAAGGTGCCCGTGCGCCCTTCAGCCCACGAGATCCTCCAGAAGTGCAGCACAGTCACGAAGCGAGCTGTGCAGCAATCGGCTTCCCGGCCAGCTCTCCAGGCACTGCTCCCTCTCCCAAATGTGCACTAGTGCCCCCCTAGGTGGGGGCACGGACCCAGCCCTGGCCAAACACCTCAACCCATAGCCAGGCACCCCCCTCACCAAAGTCCCGCAGGTGCCGTGGGCAGTGGCACAGGGGGTGTCAGGGTTTGGGACCGTCACTTTCCAAGGACACTGCTAAATCCCGAGGAACATGCATGCAGATGCTGCCTCCCTGGGTAACACCGATTCCTGCTGCAGCTTGCACAGGGAGGCCGGGGAGCCAGGAGGGGCTGTACTGACCTTAGCAGGAGAGGATTTAGTGGTTTAACCTATCAGGGCAGTCACATCAGCTGCACATCGGGCAGCTCCTGTGTAAGTTTGAGGTCACTTTGAATTCAGTTAATTCTCCCTCAGGCAGGTGTTTATCCTGCAGTGTTTATGTGAAAATTTCATAATCATTCTTGTGTTATTCCCCCTACCAGGGCAAGCTGGCGGAGTGCCACTGCTGCCCCAGGGAGCAGGTGGGGAAACCAGACACAGTCACTGACTTAAGAGTCACCCACGGAGCTACAATTATTGCTAGGGGGTAGGGATGGGATGAAGCAGCCATGTGAATGTCACTTATCTGAACTTCTCATTTTATACATATTTTTTAAACTCTTCTGTTTTTTTATACGTATTTTTAAAACTCTTCTGTTTTTTGGTGTTTTCTGGCACGGGGGTTGTTGTTTTTTATTAGGTTGGGGTTTTTTTAAAGGCTAGATCAGCTTGGCAGTGGAGAACTGGCCATCAAATATATGAATTGGCTAGATCTGCTGAATGGCTGTGAGAACAAAAAAACCTGTTGGCGGCTAGGAACCTCAGTCTCTGAGCCTTCCCTGCAGCCATGGCTGTGAAGCAAAACAGACTCGCATGAAGCTTGTTTCCCAACTGAGTAGTGGGGCCAGAGCTCATTTTTATGACTAAAACATTCCTCTTTCAAGGGGGTCTAATAGTAACTGAAACTCACAGCAGTTCTCATCCTAAACTCATTTGTTAGAATTGAGTTAGAAAAACAGTTACAGGAAAACTTAAGACACTTATATAGATCGCTACATTCAATTTTAGTTATTCTTCCAGGTATCTGTTGGTTTATCTTTCTTTTGAAACAAGCAGTTTAACCAACTTGTGAAGTGTTTGTCGTTACAAATTTTGTATGTTTTTGTCTCTGAAACAAAATACACATAAATATATCTGTGAAGACTGCTTGGGTTTTTATACTTTAAAAATTTGCTAGCTGGGGAATTAAAAAGGTGCTTATCTCCCTCCCAGGTGTCAACATTTGGGGTGGGCAGAGGGGAGAGACCTACCTTGGTCCAGGCTGCATTTCGGCCAAGCAAAGAAAACATTCAACGACACAACACTGATCCATACACACTGCCCCACTGGGCTCTGGGATGTGACGTTGCCTGTAGTGTCTCCCAGCTCCATAAGGTCTTTAAATCCCCCAGTAAAGCCCAACTGCTCGTTCAGAGCCAGGTTCTGCCTCTTCTCCAGACTAAGAGCTGTTCAAGTGTCTGGGCCTGGAAATTCAGGGTGTGAAAATACACAAAGGGAAACCACAGCTTGGCCAAAGAAACAGCCCTTCCCTCTTGTTTAGCCCCAAGGAGACTGAATGCTGGACTTGGTTTAGAAATCAAAACTTTAAAGATTTTATTATAAAATAAAGGAAAAATAGTCCAGTTGCCATACCTGGTGGAAAAGCAGTTCAGACTCTCCCCTCTGGAAAAAGCAACTGGTGGGAGGAGGGTCACAAAGTCCTGTCTTCCTGCTGGGCTGCATCGGCCAGCCTCATGTTTTGCCACATGAAATCAATGAACATGGAAGCCTGTAGCAGTCGGCTCAGTCTCTGAAAATGGCGCTCTGCAACGAGAGCAACGCAATGATTAGCATCACAGGAGAGAAAGCTCACCAAAACGGGGCACAAAAATCTCTCCTCTCTTCAGACCCAAGCAAACAGGGAACATACACAGCACAGGGGGAGACCTCAGGCTCACCGCCTGTCCCTGCAGCCTGACTCACCGGTGTAAGGCAGCAGGGCCTCCACAGCAGATTTAATGCCCGAGTACTGCAACAGGCTGTCTGGTGCTTCGTGCTTCAGGAGGGTTTCAATGACAGCTTGGGCCTCGTGGCAGTTTCGAGAGTTCGTGTTCCACGTCACCAAGAACGTTAACACCGCCTCTAGGGAGGAAGGGGATCTGTATGGGCTGGCTGCGCCGCGGGCGCACAGAGACGCCACGTTGGAAAGCATCTCTGCTGTCCTGCAGCACGGGGCAGCTCCCACACACGGTGATGCTGAGCCCGGAGGGGCAGGACAACTGCACACAACTGCTCCTGGAGCCCTCACAGGGACACCCCAACGAGGGCAAAGCCACTCACACCAGCTCCCAGCAGCTGCTGGTGTAGCACTGCAACAAAGCAGCTGGCCCCAGGCAGCAGTCCTGCTCCAGGGCGGTGGCAGCACAGTGGTAAATGCTGAGTCTAAGGAGATTCTCCTTTCAGTTTCAGTTAAGAAAACAAGGACAAGTCCCTGACCTGGAAGGTTTTAGCGCTTAAACAGTGTTGTAACAAACCTTTCTGATCCTTCCGGAGCCGAATGATGTTCTCTTCCAAGTGCTTCTTCCCATCAGTTTCCTTGAGGATGGCTGCAGAAAAGAGAAACTAACAGTCCATGCAAGAGTCCTGCCCGTGCACCCATGGGCCAAGAGCAGGGAGACCACTTGTTGTCTGCAGTGATTTTACTTAGGAAAAAGGGAGTCATTTGAGAAAGAGAAAACGGAGGCTTTCAGACAATTAGGCTTTGTAGTCTCCGTCGACCTGGGAGAGATGTTCTGGAAAGCAGAGAGGGCAGAAAAATGCCTTCAGGGCACCAGGTGGACTCACCTTTGACCACCATCAACACTGTGTGCGGACGATCCAGAGAGATGGCCAACCCTAAAGCTTTGAGGTATCTTTTCTCATGAAGCAGGTTGGAAAGCTCTTGCTCTCTGGAAAACAAGTCAGGGTCAAGAGTGAGACAAATATTTGTTTGGTGAAAAAAACCACTATACAGAGAGAGAAAAATATTTGCTTGGTGTTAAAAAACGCTACACAGAAAGCAGCAGATTTGGCAAAAATAGTGTGCAGAGGTTTAAGGACAAGAAGTTAATACTGTTTGCCGATGAATGCCTCAGTGCCCTCATTGTGCAGATAATTACCCTGGCACATTCAGGGGCTCCCTGAACTATTTAGTGCTGGGTGAAGTGGGAAAAAGTGAAAGTAGGTTTGGGATGTTTGACTTTGCTTTCTTAACAGTGCATAAACATGAAACTAATCAATTGTCAAGCTGACAGCAAGCAAGGCTTTGCAGGAGCTAAAGATAAACTACGAAGTAGAAGAGACTACTGTGCCTTGACAGCCTCTAAATAGCTAAATGATGTAACATTCAGATTAGATGGAGCTGGATGGCTCCAGGCGTGGCCAGTTTCACTCGACAGAGCTGGCCTTTCGCAGCTTATTATTGCACGAGACCAACTTACTTCATAATCTGCTCCTCCTGTTTAGCTTGCGCTTCTTTCTCTTCAATTTCAGTGACGTCCTATAAAAAAACAGGATACAGCTTTGTCAAATCTTGCTGTAATACAGATGAATTTTTATTTAGCCATCAAGTGATTAGGAAACCAATTTCTGCAGCAAGATCTCTAGGTCAAGTAATTTAAGTGTGAAATCCAGCAACTCACAACTTCCCTCCAAAGCACTTTTAGAACACCAGCACTGGGCAGGCTGCTAAGGTCCATCGGCTCTTCTTTTTACAACATCAACTGGGAACATACAGTATGGCCAAAAAGCCCCCCAAACCCCAAGATATACCTTACTGACTTGATTTCAAAGTGCAGAAAATGAGGAGAGCACATGTCATGCTGGAATAGCGAGGAACAAACCATTGGGACCCTGAGCTATCCAGCTGCATTCTGATTACTAACACAGAGAGGAAACACAGAAAGACCTGTACCGTACCTTCCACAGCGTGATGCAGGAGTCACTGGATGCTGTCACGACGATATCGTCTTGTTTGTTAGAGTGAAGACCCCAGATTTTATCTTCATGACCGTCTAACGTTTTCACACACTCATTGGTTTTAATTGTCCAGAGTTTTAAGAGACCATCAGAACCACTTTTGGAAGAGAAAGAAACATAACAAAAAGAATCACCGGATAGATCCATTCTCACTCTGTCACCCACCTCAAATATCAGCTAAACTTGTCCCATTCCTTTCAAACAGGAGCAGAATTAACCAAAAATGTCAAGTGTGAGATGCACCCTTAGCTCTGCCCAACTACAGTGTATGTCACCAATGCAGCCACATCACCGCAGCTAACAAGAACGCCCTGCACGACTGCAGAAGAGGGAGACAGGTTAGCTCCTGCAGAAAGCTTGGCATAAACGTGGCATCTTCCTATCAGTCTTTCCAAAACTAAATCCATTGTATAACTCTTCCCTCTTGCTGTGGATATCAGCTAAGAGATTTTCCTTCTGATTAGTTCTGCATCTTCCCCTACGCTCCTGGTGTGGCACTTACCTGCTGAGCAGTTGTGTTCCTCGGCTTACAAAAATGATCTTCAGTACAGAGGCATCGTGACCCTCAAAGGTCTGGAAAACAGAAAGGAAGCTAGAAAGTGTCAGAGCTGTTGCCAGGCCTTTTGAGAGAGTCCTCTTTCAGGAGGATAATATTTACTTCTAAAGCCCTAATAAGTACATTCCAAAAAGCAGCCTCTATCCTTGGGACTTTCACTGCAGGTTAAAAGGGAAAAGTAGGAAATTACTTGTCCTTATACCATTTTTGCAAACAACCTGCTTGCTTAAACTTGTTGGGCAAATGGTCTGAATTGTGAGGCCAACTCCACGGGCTGTCTCCCCAGAGGGCTGATTGCCCTGTCACTACGTGGAGCGGTCAGTGAGGTACCACTGCTGGGCAGAATGCGGCAGAGTTAGCAACTGCCCTCTCAGGGTCTTAGTGAGACACTGCTGGGCTGGAAAGAGAGCTTTTCTATGAAGAATGAGTCTAAAATTTAAACTTGTGTGGGTTTGCTTCACGGCCACAGCTGTGTCAGGCAAAGCCAGCTTTCTTTCAATAGCATCAATGTGCTTTTCCCCTCTGATCAACCATGTTGCTCACTGGTTAGTTAGAAAAGAAAGCACCAGGCAGAAGCTCTTGTCACGGAGCTTTGCATGCAGCTCAGAACCAAGATCCTGGAGAAGGCAGCTAGAGCTGCATAGCTCTTCCTTCCAGTATGGCCACATTGCTGCATGTCAGCTGCACTAACAAGCACGTACCTTTTTGAAGAAGTTTTTACCAATCCCTGTAGCATGCAAGGGTTGCCTAGAGCAAGGGGCACTCTGAGTTCTCATTACCTTCAGGCAGCTGAAGTCCAAGATTCCCCAGAGCTTCAGGGTCCCATCTGCCGAAGAGGTGGCCAAAATCTGATCCATTGGAGAGAACTGCACACACCAGATTCCACGCTTATGTCCAGTGAAGACACCCAGCAAAGAGCAATCAGAACAGGACCACAGCTTGGCCAGCCGATCCTGCGAGCCTGTGGCAATCAGCTTGTCGTTTGGAGAAACCGCCACACTGTTTATGTCCTGGAGAAGTCACGCAAGTAGAGAGAGTACAAAGCCATTTAAGCCTTTGCTCCAGCTGTCAGACAGGTAATAAATGTAGGGTGCAACACAAGGAAAGAAAGTTTTAAGTATTAAAAAGCATGTTCTAACGTCAGGGGGAGCTTTACCTTGTCATGACCCCTCTCAGTCACTTTTGCATGAAGGATTTCTGGACTGGAGATCAAGGCTGCTTTTGCTTTGGAAGTGAGGGATTCTGGGATATTCCAGATTTTGATTGTGCAGTCCTGGCTGCTGGTTACTATGAAGTTTTCTTTCAGTCTGAAAGGAATAAAGATGCTAAGTGTAAAGAAGCAAAAGTGGCTTCCCCTGCACAGAAAAAATATGGCCTTCTCCTCCCCTGCTGGGATTTACACACATTCAGTCACTCTGCTGGGATGTGAAACAGAGCGCTTTAACATTTTTTAAACTGTCTTTCATTTTACTTAGGTCCCTGGCATAGCCTCCAGCAATTCAGACATTAGGCAAGAGCAGTTAGCTCTCTTCATTTACAGACAAGCTATGCTGCAGCTCTTGAGCAGGGAAGCTGGGCTTACAGACTGTTAGGCAGCACAAAGGAAGGAGAAGAGCTGACAAACAGACAGGCTATTCAAGGAAACAACTTCATAGATACGTTCCCTTCACTTCCCAACCCTCCTCTCCCAATCACTCAAGCTTTATCTGGCAACTTACCCAGCTGCTGCTCTTTAAGGCAAACAGGAGTTAGACTAAAAAAGAAATGCAAACTTCACAACTTATGCACAGATGGATGCATCCAAAAAATATTTTTTTAATCACCCTTCCTTGACACTCAGAGCACCATGACAAGCTGGGACCAGGAATGAGAAACAGCACAGCTCAGAGGCAGGCATCCACCAAAACATTCATCCCGAGGATCAGCACAGCAGCCATGCCTCATGCTTGCAAAGGGAAACCCTTGTCCAATTTTTATTACCTCGAGCAAGAGACAGCAGCTACCCCATGTGCATGACCCAATCCTTGGGCTATACAGGTCACCCTTCCATCTTTGTTCATCCGCCAGACTCGAAGGCTTTTGTCCTGTAATGGGAGAGGACAGAAACCACTGTGCTTTTTTGACAAGTGATCAGTTCCCCATGCATTAAGCACACCTGTGAGCCTGACTATTCACTTATGTTCAAGCCTGAACCTCTGCCTGCACTCGTCAGAGTGGGTGAGGGCAGACACCACCAAGCATGATGCGCTGCAGTCTGGAATTCCAGCATGGAGGTTTATTTCTGGCTGTATCAGGGCAGTTAGCACCTTTTCTTCCATCATGGTTCTTATGCATGGCTCCCCATTAGTCTCACACTAATGACACCTCTGAACTCTAATGCAAGACGAACATGCTTGGAGAACAAGGCATCTCCCTTCAGGCTAATAAAATACAATCAACTGCATTTCCCCAGGGACAACATTAAAAAGGGATAGTGGAAGAACCTTTTATTTGGGGGTTATAGCAGACAGGAATTCCATCCAAACAAAAGCCCTTTCTGGATTGCCAAAAAGGAATACGACTCTGCCCATAAAGTTCACTAGAAATGAAAAGTTTCATTAAATGAGGAAAACTAACACACCTTAGCACAGCTGACGAACATCAGGCCTTTTCTGAAGACATCCAAAGCAAGAATTGTTTCTAAATGGAAGAAGAAAATACAGTGGATGCAGAGTAACACTGACACCGGACAGCAGAAATGCATGAATTAATGAGTCCACCGCTCACAGACTGGGAGACAGGTGGGGGACACTCGGGACACAACACATCCACACTCACTACGGAGTGACCTGCTGCTTATGGCATCGATGCGAACCTGTCACCTGCAGCCACTAAGCTGCATTCAGAGCGCTCACACTCATGTATCTACATCTCTAGCTCCAATATCGATCTTGCTGCTAGTGAAAGGGTCCGAACTGACAAGCCCGGAGAAAGAAAACTAGTGTTTGCAAAACCAGGACCGCACGGTAAATCCTTTCTCCAGACAACTCCAAAACCCGTTGTGATGCTGTTCCAGAGAGAACTTAAGGACTCCAGTCTCCACATAAGAGTTGTGAGAGAAGCTGGATAAAGAAATACTCGCACATCCCCCATACACCCACATCAAAGCTGACCACACACCTGTGTGGCCATAGAGGATCTGGCAGTGCGATGTTGCCAGTTCAAACACTTTCAGCTGAGGGCTGTTGGTAGCCACAACAATGTGAGAATCAGTGGGCCCAAGGAACTTCACATCCAGAACCTCATCGTTGTAACCTGCAAGCTGAGGACATAAAGAGTTTAACAGGGAAAAGTCAGCTGGTTAGAGAAGCACTGAATGGCGCCATGCTCACTGAGACCGCATTACTGTGCCTTTTCATTTAATACTGCGTGTACAAATATATTTTTTTACACACAAGCTGGAGCACAGGAAGGATTTCTGGCTAGGCCTGTTCTGCTTGCTTTTTCCTACATTTGTGCAATATTCCTCCAAATAACTCCACCAGTGAACTTGGCTTTCTGGCTTGTACCCAACAACTCAAGAACAGGCAGCAGACAAGGGCACCCCTGGACAAAGCTTCCACCAGAAGCAGAGCTGATCCTAAAGTATGGATAAAGGAAGAGGGAAAGGGAGGCTGAGGGTTGTTACCTGCTTCCTGAGCTGAAGAGTTTGAGCATCATATAAAACAATGTTGTGTTCCACGGACACTGTGACAATCTCATTCCTCGCAGGCACAAGCATGCACTGGGTGACACTGCGCTCGCTCGCCTCCTCCTTCAATTCAAAGGGCACAGGCTGGGTATACACGCATGCAGCTGTGGCAACTTCCCAGACTTTCAGGATGCCTAACAAAAATGACGACATAAATTATCTGTCAAAGCCACTGGTTTAGACAGCAATTGTCCAAGAAATATAGAACAAACCCTGGCCTCGCCTACTGGAAAAAGCTACACAGCTTTGAGGCAGGACTTCAAAGAGATTCAGTGACAGTGGCATGAAGGGCCATATAGTTTTCCTTATTCAATCCAAATCAAACTTTATTGCAGTTTGAGAACACATATAGTTAAAAGGTTCACAGCATGCCTGATCAGTCCTGCTCATCCACTACTGTTAGAGGAACTCAGAAGGCTCTGCTCTCCAGCCCTTCGTTCATCCCAAGGCTTCCACCACACACAGAATGCACATCCCGGGAATAATGGCAGTGCAGTGCCTTAAATACTGTCCTTCCTCAGCCTCCAGATCTGGCAGTGACATGCCAGGACACTCACCTTTGCTGCCAGCTGTGACAAAATGCAACCCTTGTTTCTTCACACCCAGTCGAGAGAAATCTCCCTTTTCAGGTAACAAGACGGCAGCTTCCACGCTCTGCAAGAGAGTTGGCCAAACACCAGCTGAGCGCATGGGACCAGCATCCCATTTCAGCAACCAGAGCTGTGCAACAGCCCGCTAGTGCCAACAGGCGTGGGCACACCACACTCCACTGCCCCGGACCACGTGGCTGCTGAAGACAGGCGGGCAGATACAATGTTTTTACATGACCATCCTTCCTTCCTCCTCCAGCACTGGGGAGACAGTGGAGACAGCAGTGGTGGCACTATTTGCTCAAACTTCCCAGGCAGAACCACACCAGCAAGGAGGAAAAGAAAATAAACAGCTTTAGGCACAGAGTTTTAAGGCCTCTGGAAAGTACAAGGGAGAGAAACCTGATTTCACAGTACACAGGAACCTAA
Source organism: Falco peregrinus (assembly GCF_023634155.1). Classification (NCBI taxonomy): domain Eukaryota; kingdom Metazoa; phylum Chordata; class Aves; order Falconiformes; family Falconidae; genus Falco; species Falco peregrinus. The sequence goes on along the minus strand of NC_073725.1, from coordinate 88,694,920 downwards.
AGAGGCAGAGGTACCGTAGGACCATGACCTAGAAACTACAAAGGATCTCAAAGGAATAAATTAAATGCAATTTTACCTCATAGACAGGGACGGTTCGTTTGCTTTCTCTAGTTTTCAGGTCCCACACCATGCAGACTTTATCACGGCCAGAACTGCAAGTTAAAAGATCAGTTTCAGTGCTAAATCCATTCAATTTGGGCTCTGAGAACTCGAGCTGTAAGTGCAAATCTGGAGTTGTGGGAGTTCACCCCCTCTCTGAAGAGGCCCATGTGAAAGAAAGCACCAGCCTTCCACGTGGCAGCACGGTACATTGCCCAAAACACAGGTGCCGACAGCCTCAGTTACACACTTGCATGGTCAAGCAGAGAACAAACACCTGTAGCAGTCCTCCTCCTCACTGGAGAACCTTGCCAGAGCCTAGAAAAACACCCAGTCTCTGGCAGGAGAGAAAGGCTAAGCCTCTGCAAGGTTTTACCTGACGAGCGTATTTCCATCTGCAAACGCCAGCGAGGTGACGGCACTGAAGTGGCCGTCCAGCGTAGCAACGCACTTGCTGGATTTCAGGTCCCAGATGCGGATTTTGTAGTCGATTGAGGAGGAGAAGAGTTGCAGACAGGAGACATCAGGGTGGAACTCAACAAGGCTGGACAGAAGGAAATGCACTTGAGCAGGACAGGAGTAAACTATCTGTTTATGCTTATTAAACTATATGTTTAATGCATGCTGGCATTAGCCCAACATTTAAACAAATATACATTCTACACAAAGAGTCTGACAGATCAATCGACATGAATTTGTAAAAGGACTTTCTTTGTAGGGCTTCATGACTCTGCCACCCACCAGCAAAATTTACAATTGATCTTTGCCATTCTTGCCAGGTTCTTGAAATACATCAGTTATCAAGCACAGATATTCCATTTAGATTCCAACAGATTTCTTGACCAAACTTTTTCCTCTCTGGGCTAGTCAGTCACAACTCTGCTCCTTCACTAGACATCTCAAAAATCATGGAGCAGAAGAGCTCAGAACCCACTCAGAATGGGCCTTTATATTCCATTAACTCAAGATATTTCACATCAATCCCAGCATCCAAGCACCACACTAATGCCAGCAACCGACAAATATGGCTCGTCCTTACTGTACAACTCCTGAAGATCCTTTTAGGTTGTGTGTGCAGTACTGTTTGATCATATCCCAGATCTTAATGGTGCTGTCACAGCCACCTGGGAAAAGAAAGGCACGTAAGAATGAACTACAGAGGAGATGCAGGAGGTCCAGCGTATCAGCAAGTTTAACATTTCATGGGTTGCAAAGGCAGCAGAAAGAAAAATGAATCCAGCAACCACCACCCACACCAAGAGAAGTCCATGGAACACCCTAAGCTTTCAGAGAGCTGGGAAAAATCTGACTACTCACACTCAAACCTGAAATAGAATTAAGTTATAGGCCATGGCTGACCTCCTCCATCTCCACGAGTCCTTGTCCTACACCAGGACAACTATACTGCACTGTCCTATAGATGCCAGACATTTGTCAGCATTTTACTAAGTATATTTCAGAGAGAACATCGAAAGAACCCCTTGTTGTTGGTCAAGATGTCATTTCTAAGTAAAACCTCTTCTGATTACAGCTGAATTCAGAACATCACTACTTCAGTGTCCAGCTGAGCCAAATTACTCAGAAGCAGAAGGGCGATTATCACTCCCACCATGTGCCAGTGACATGGGGCCGTACCTGTGGCTAACAATGTTGAAGTAGAGTCAAAGGCCATGCTAGCGACTGGCGCTATGTGCACGGCTTTCCATGTGCGGACACACTTGTTCTCTCGCCAGTTCCACTGCTTCAGCAACAGGGCTCGGCTCCCTGTCACGAGGCTCTACGCAAAAGCAAGGTGAAGGAAAGCATGATTAAGTACTAATTTGATTTAAATTTCTTTCAGTGCCCACACACAGAGCACAGAATGACACTTGCTATGACACTTGTGAAGCTGAGTCTCTCAGCATTCCTCTGTCCAAGGTGAACCCAGAAGGAGAGACAGATGGAAGCCTGAGAAGACTTGGCAGAGTTCTCTGGGAACACAAGGTGCCTCCAGGCAGAGCTGCCTTTGGTGTTCACTGGCTTTATCTGGGAGCCTGACACAGCAGTGCAGAAGACCACAAAGCAAACACATACCTCATCATCAGGGCTAAGAACAAACGAACTGATATCTTCCTCGTCATCCTAGAAAAATGAAAGGTAAAAGCCCCACAGTTACACCATAGGCACTGCGTGCTCAGAGCACCCTTCTCTACATGCTTCTGCTGATGCTAAGCACAACCAGCAGCTTCCCAGCTGTGCTTGGGGACAACACGACCAATCCCTGCCTGTGTTTAGAAGCATTCTCACCCTCCCCTCTGCTTCTCACTCTTGGGAGCTTTAGATCAACAGCCAGCGACAGCAGGAACACCCCAGGAGCCCTTGGAAACCCGCAGCGGTTCACCACCACCCAGCAGAGGCCAGGCCTCCTCACCTGCTGGAGGCTGTGGAGAGCTCCTGTGTCCACATCGATGACGTTCAGCTTGGTCCCGCAGGGGCAAAACATAAATTTTCCATCTCGGCTTATCTGGGGAAAAGGGAAAGGAAAGGTGGAGCGTTACCGAGCCGGGGTACTGTCCAACCGGGCCGGGCCGGGCGGCGGAGCCGGGTCTCACCTGCACTCGCCCCCCCTTGTAGAAAGGCTCGATTCTCCGGCACACGGCGTAGCTGGAAGGGAAAGAGACACAGCGCAGAGCGGCGGTTAAACCGAACGGCGGCAGCCCGCCCGAGGGGGAGCCCCGGCCCCCCAGCCCCAGCCCCCCCGCCGCCCCTCACTTGCTCTTGAAGCGCACGGGGCTGGCGGCCCCCTCCATGCCGGCTCCACGTGCCGCCCACTTCCGGCGCTCCCGGTTGCCACGGGAGAAGGGCGCCACTTCCGGCGCAGTCTAGTGACGTCTACCCCACGCCGGCGGCAACGCCATCTTTGGTGCGGGCGGGTACCCGCGGGACAGGCGCTCCAGCACAGCATCCCCTTCCCGCCTCAGGAACACGGCTTCCCGGCCCCAGCCACTGGGCGAGCGGGGTTTTCAGACCACAGGCACAACAAATAGACTTGACAAACCAACTTTCAAGCAAATGATCTTTTATTGCACGTAAGGATACAGAACTGAATAATTTCAAAGTGTTCCAGCTGTGAACACGCAGTTATTGCCACATCCCTACCACCAAAGTCAGGAATAAACCTTAGCACAGATACATTAGGAAGCAGGAATGCTCTTATTGCAGCACTAGATGCACAGAGATCACTCCACCCAGCATGCATGCCACAACAGGCAACATTTTTTATCAGCCTGTCAGGTAACACATTAAATTTCCCACAATGATTACATATTCATTCCATTTCCTGGAATTAATGGTTATATTTACAGTGTCAATACACATCCAGCCTAGGTCTCCAAGGGACCACATGGGGGTCTTCAGTAGTCTCTGGCGGTCCCTAGTGGTTGTTGAAGAGATCTCTTAGTATCCTTTCCATGCACTCCGAGTCTTCTACACGTGGTCTCGTCTTGGCTCATCGCTCCATTTCCAGAGTTTCTCAAGTTCCTCACCTTGGCTTCGACTGGTTCCTGCTGGTTTACCTGCCATCCTTCAGGATGCGCCAGTCACAATTGCAAGAATTACATCCTTGGGCGCACTGTCGTCCGAGGTCCCTTGTAACATCCCCATTGCTCTGTACAGCTGACCTTCACAAGCAAAAAAGGCAGAATCATTACAAAGGTGTAAGACAAGGCCATCTACCACAGGCTGCCAGCTCGCACTCGGGCAAGCCAGGCCCACGCTCAACACCGGCTGCTGGAGGGCAGGAGTCTCCGGGTAACAGCCATCACTTAAGTACACCCTACTCCCAATACCTGCTCAGCACAGGAGTTATAGGAACATGGGTTTCACTCCTCACAAGGTACTGTGGGGAATAAGCTTAATGTTCCCTATACTGTCGGCACAGTTATCTCACCAGGGGCCACAAGAGACCTCAAGTGATTTTCGACTGCGCCTACAGCTAACGTCCCACGGAACACCTCCCCAGGCCGCTAAACCAGGCCCTCACCCACACCAAACCGCCACCACCCCAGACAACGCAAAAACTTAACAGGATTATTTTTGTTTTTAAAAGCTTAAGGACTGCAGAAAGCGGGAGACCACATACCCACCCTCAAGAGCATGCCCAGAGCCCCTCACCTACCCTCGGACAACCTCAGACTGAGCGTTACGTGCCTGCGCGCCTTTTATGTAGGGCTGGCGCACGCGCGCTGCTGCCCCGCACCATGTATAAGGGAGAAGGAAGGCGCCGCTCTGCCTCGCGGTGTATTCCTCATGCAGAGCGCGGGGCTGGCACAGCCGGGCGGTGTTCTCGCGAGAGCCGAGGGACTATAAATAGCGAGCGCGAGGGCAGCAAGGCCTTCTACGCTGAGAGAACACGTAAGTGCGGTAGCCTGGCGGTATGGCGGCGCGGCCTGTGCCCCATCCGCACCCATCGGGGCCGCCGGGCCCTGCTGGACTGCCCGGCCGCGGTGGTGGTGCCTCAGTTAACTTCTCCTTCTCTGTTCTAGCAAATGGCGGACGACGCCGGTGCTGCGGGAGGTGCAGGAGCGGCCCGAGGGGGCTTCCGCGGCGGCTTCGGGACCGGGCTGCGGGGCCGGGGGCGCGGCCGCGGGCGGGGCCGAGGGCGAGGCCGGGGAGCTCGTGGAGGCAAGGCCGAGGATAAGGAGGTGAGCGAGCCGCGGGGCCGCCCCGGGCGGCGGGTCCTGGCTGGGCCTGCAGCCGCCCTGGAAAGTGCGCTGGTGCCGGCGGCCGGTGACGCTTCCCCACGGTTTGCTTTGCTAGTGGATTCCTGTCACCAAACTTGGTCGCCTGGTTAAGGATATGAAGATCAAGTCTCTTGAGGAGATCTATCTATTCTCGCTTCCCATCAAGGTAAGCTGCTGCGAGCACTGCAGCAACGTGCAGCACGGCCTTAATCTAAATTGTAGGGGTCGCAGTAGTTGCTGTACTTGCTCTTTGGGATGCTTAGGTTGAGTGTTGGAGACACAAACCCGTAGAAGCAGAAAGCTGGTGCAGTCACCTGCAGTGAAGTGTGGTGCGTTGTATATTGTGTTCTGCCTTGTCTGGCAGCGTGTTGCAGAAGTGTTTCTGTAATAGTTCTGCTCAGTGATGGGGGGTGGGAAATTAACTTGCTATGTTGGCCTGCCTAACAAGCTCCAGTAAGCTTATGCCTGCAAAATCTGACATACTTAACTACCTATTACTTCAAATATATGTATGTAGGGTTGTTGAACTTGAATTGTAGGAGCCTTATTAGCTGAGTTTAGCTTCTTAAAGAAGTGTGGCCTTGTGTGTTGAAATGACTGAGTTTTGCAGGAGTCGGAGATCATCGATTTCTTCCTGGGGTCTTCTCTGAAAGATGAGGTCTTGAAGATCATGCCTGTCCAGAAACAGACACGTGCTGGTCAGCGTACCAGGTTTAAGGTAGCCTGTTTCTTCTGATTTCTCCTGGTGTGTGTTGTCTGCTGCTTTTTTGGTATCATTAATAAAGTAGTTCAAATACCTTTAGGTTTTTTGTAGCATCTAGTAAATATTTATGGGTATGGGTATCAGCTTGTGTAGCTGACAGTTGCTGGATTAACTTCAAAATCCTAGCAGTATGTACAAATGTTACTTGAAACGGTTCTAGTGCAAAATTAAGTCATATTTACACAGCATTGTTGGCTTCTCAGGGGCTATAGCAGAGAGAGAAGTCTGAGGTGTAAGGTGGGAATGCTGCTTGGAAATGATCTGGACTTCTGACCCAGTATAAGGCTGTGGCAGGGAATTGAATTCCAGTTCTTCAGCCTGAACAAGTTTTGACTGAAGGATGAGCTCTAAGGGGAAAAATGGCTGCTTGAGCTGTGAGCTCTGCTGTGCAAGTTTTAGTAGGTGATGTTTTGATTGTACTTGGGAGTGAGCTGTGTTGGACCCTGATGGACTGTTCTCTGCTGAGTGTTCTTGTGCAGCACAGCTGCCACTGAGCACTTTTCTCTCAACCCTAGGCTTTTGTTGCTATCGGGGACTACAATGGTCACGTTGGTCTTGGTGTTAAATGCTCTAAAGAAGTTGCCACTGCTATTCGTGGGGCAATCATTTTGGCGAAGTTATCCATTGTACCTGTACGACGAGGCTACTGGGGGAACAAGATCGGCAAGCCCCACACCGTGCCGTGCAAGGTGAGGCAGGCCTGCTCTTGGTGATTGTGCCGCAATGTTTCGGGAACTCTAACCTGTTGTGTTTGTGTAGGTCACTGGCCGCTGTGGGTCTGTCCTGGTGCGCCTGATCCCAGCTCCCCGTGGTACAGGGATTGTGTCTGCCCCTGTCCCCAAGAAGCTGCTGATGATGGCTGGTATCGATGACTGCTATACCTCAGCCAGGGGCTGCACCGCCACCCTTGGCAACTTCGGTGAGCTCTAGCATTCCGTGTTGTAGCTTAGCTGAACGTATTGCCACTTTTGTCATTGACAAGGACACAACATACCCATTTCTGTAGTATTGTTCTAATCTGTGTTAAAACAAAAACTTCTAGTGGACAAGCAGAAGTGAAGACTGCTGCTGATAGCTGTTAAAATGCAGGTTAGTCCTGCTGTACTTGGTCCTGAAGTCTGTAAAAGTTAATTACAGTAAATTGTCTTTTTACATGCACATTGATACTAAAAAAGAAATCTCCCAATCTGCGCGATTGCACTTGTCTGAGGTAGTGTAATTGTCGTAAATGGAGAGAGAAAGAAACTCGAGTTTTGTGTGTACATCAGAGAGAACCTGCTGTGGTCTCCCTGTTCCTTCCTAAATTCTACATTTTTGGAGTGGAGTGGGTGGGCACTAGTGAGCTGGGCTCTGTAGTGCTGACGTGCAGGGTGTGACTTCTGTCTGTAGCTAAAGCCACCTTCGATGCCATCTCAAAGACCTACAGTTACCTGACTCCCGACCTCTGGAAAGAGACTGTGTTCACCAAGTCTCCTTACCAGGTGAGTGTTGCTGCAGTTTGCAGCTCCAGCGTGACCCTCCCTTCCCTCTGAAGTTCAGGTACTCCCAAAAATGGGAGAGCTGCAGTCAGAGCTGGGTGCCAGGCAGAATGGGGTTTTCTTTCTTTCAACATGCAGTTGAAAATGGCAATTCATGGACAAAGGAAACAGGAAAGCTTTGTACCAACTAAAAATAAGTTGTATCTGAACTACCCCAGCTGCCACAACACACACCTTGTTGGAAAGGGATACACTGCTGAGAATCTCAGGAGAGTGGTTTAAGAAAATAACACACTTGTATTTATTTTTTTGCAGGAGTTCACTGACCATCTAGCGAAGACTCACACCAGAGTCTCGGTGCAGAGGACCCAGGCAGCTGCTGTGGCAACAACTTAAGTGGGTTTTGTACCAGACAATAAAGTGATCAGTGAACAAGAGATGGCGATTGGTGTGATGGGATGGTTAATGCACTGGGCAGATGGATTAAATATCTGCTGGGGATGTGAGTAGGTTCATGTCCGTGGGCCACAGCCTGAACCTCTGTTGAATGAAATAGTGTGTTAATGTTGTACTCATCCTTGTTAATCATGTATTAATCCTAAATGGGGTCTAGAAGCAGCAGGACAGCATGTAATCTTTATCTGAACTGTGGGAATTTTCTGCCAGGGCTGGGCAGAGCAGTGTTTCTGTTGGCTCACAGAGGTGAGGGGAAATGACAGTTAAGGCAAGTGGGGTGCCTGGAGTTAGGGGCTGACCATGGTTTAAAGGATGGTAACAATCAACTGGAATTCAAAGATCAATGCAAAGCTGAAAAAGAAATCTGTTAAGTGTGTGCAGATCTCCAAAAGAATGAGTCTAGATTCTAGTTGTATGGCAGATGTCTGGGCTGCACATTTATTGCAGAGGTCAACAGCATCGAAATTCTGAGATACAACATGCAGTACTGGATACAGGCACCACGGCAGGAGGTGCCAACCGTTTAGATCTATTCAGAGACATTTGCTTGTGCTTTCCTTTCCTCCATCATCCTGTGCTTCTGCTTCATCAGGCATGTCCTTGCATTTCCATGGACACCAAGATCACCGTCTGAAAAGAAAGTAAGCGTCTGAAGAGTGCCTTCCAGCAGCTGAAAAGAAATAAGCCCCTCTGTTCCAGGTGAAGTCAGAGATGTGGCTTAAGACCTGCTTCGTGCTGTCACAGCTGCAGCAGAGTTGCTGTGGCTCTTGCTGTACTCACATCTGTCCTGGTAGGCCTTGGTGACCTGCACCAGCAGCTCCATCTCCTTGGCGCAGTTCTGGAACTGGTTGGGTCCTTCCCTCTGCTTGCATGCGCCTAGCCTTTCCCGGACTATCTCCACAATTTCTTGATCAACCATCCTGCAGGAACCACAGAATGGTCAGGGTTGGAAGGGGGGCCTCTGGATATAATCTACTCCAAAAAACAAAGGAAGGGTGACAATGAATGCGACCACAGCCAAGAGATGATAGAAAAGCTGAACAAAGGGGTGATGACACCCTGTAGAAGGTCAGCTCTGGGGTTTTACAGGATCCTGGTCAGTCCTGCAGCAGTGCTGTAGGCACCAGGCAGTGCTGGGGGATGTGTCCCAGTGCTACCCTGCTCAGCCCCAGCATGCTGCAGGGCACCGCCGGACTAGGGAACAGGTGTTCTGTAACGGAGTGGGCAGGAGGTGGCCTCAACACCTCAAAGCCCACAAAAATGCTGCGAGTTCAAGCCAGCTGCTGCAGTTCCCAGGGCTGGCTAACCACAGCAGTGTGCTCTGCAGCAGCCTCACCTGGGGACAGCCTGTGACACCCATACCTGTCCCTCCTCCACTGTGCTTCGGCCTCGAAGAAGCAGAGGTAGTCGCCCTCCAGACACTCGCTCAGGTCAGGCACGCGGCGAAACTTCTGGTGGTAATAGTAGTACCTGTTCTTGGCTTGCTGGCGCTCGATCCACTCTGCAGCAACAGCCCCGCAGTCAGACACCCCCAGCCCACAACCAGCAAAGGGCAGCACAGCCCCAGTGCCTGCCGTGGCCTCGCTGCCCTGTCCGCTGCCTTCCCAGGCAGCTCTGCAGCAGCACCCCTGTGTCTCTGCATCCAGCTCGGTGTTCCTGGCGTCTGTGTGTCTGTCCCTAGTCTGAGCGTGTCCAGCTCAGTGCTTCTGTCCCTTGTCTGTGTGCATCCAGCTCAGTGCTGCTGTCCCCTGCATGCCCATCTCTGTTTGCCCCTCGTCTGTGTGTGTCCAGCTCGGTATTCCCAGCCCCCGCACGCCCATCCACATGTCTGTCCCTAGTCTGTGCATCCAGCTCGGTGTTCCTGGGCCCTGCATGTCTACCCTGTGTCGCGTGTCCCAGTGTCTAGGCCGTGTCCTTGTGTGTCCCATCTCCCTGGGCCTGTCCCGGTGGCCGTGCCCTTGCCTCTTTGCCTCGGTGCCCGGGTCCCCATGCTACGTCGCGGCCCAGCTCCCGCTACGCATCACGAAGCGGCGCTAGTGAGGGGGCCCGGGAGCGGGGAGTCTCGGGTCTCGGCCCGTCGGTACCTCGGACGAAGGTGACTGGCGCATCGACGACATAGTTGAAGACGGTCTGGAAGAAGGTGACCGGGTTGGGCACCGAGGTGGTCCTCTCGGAGACGGGGGTGCGGGTCGGGGGCACCTTGTACGCCTCCCAGTCCCTGTCCTCCGGCATGGCGGCGGCGGCGGGCCCGGCGGGAGGCGCGGACAAGATGGCGGCGCCCCTCCCCGGGCCGGCGCGGGGTCAGAGGGCGCCGCTCTGCGCAGGCGCCGCCGCGCGCGGTGCATGCTGGGAGCTGCAGTGCCCCGGGGCAGGGCCGGGCCCGGCGGGCTCAGGCCGCGGCAGCGCAGGGGCCCCACCCGCTGCCTCCGCCTCTTCTCCGGTCGGAATCGCCAGTATCACCAGCATCACACCGTCTGTTTTCCTACCTGGGCTTACAGAGGGGTTTTAGTCTGTCCCTACCCAGCGCAGCCGGCTGCACCGAGCTGGGGGCGCCCGGCATGGGCCTGGGCCGCTCTGGGTGCGCGGTGCCTCATTAGGAAGCTGAGCTAATTGCTGCCATCCACGTTCAAGTTGTTTAGGAGGGAGATGTGTAAACTGAGACACTGGCAACTGACCTTTATCATGCCGCATCTGCTATGTCTAACCTGCCAGCCTGGCGGAGCATGAGAGGAATATAGCAGCGGGTGAAGTTAGTAGCTAAATTTGTGTCTTCAGACCGAGAACCATCTTAAGTGTTCGGCTGGAGGGGCCCTTGCCACAGCCGCCTCCTGCTGCCGAGCCGGGCTGAAGCTGTCCCATGGTTTGTAAAGCTGGCACCGCTGTCTGGGGAGTGTGTGACAGGAACCGAGCAGGGCTGGCTTACTGGTGCCACTGGTGCGGCTGGACCGGGCTCGAACCCCACATAGTTCCGCTTGGGCTGGAAAATCAGCTTGGTGGAGTGTGCAGCCCGGTGCCGGACTGCTCTTCGTAAGGAGGGAGCTGCAGTGGATGCGGAACTAACCCTGCGCTGCTTGTGCTGGCCCGTTCCCCTGCCTTGGAGCCAATTGTGTGAGAACTTGTCCGTGTCTCTAAAGCGCTGTTGCTTTCTCTCTGTCTGGCTCAGCATGACCTTGCAATGGGGGTTTATATATTTAGCTCTTCTAATTTGGTTTTCAAGGTGTATATTCAACCTGTACATGTTCTTATTACAGATTCCTTTGGGCATCCTTTCCCATTTTTTCTGATCGTTAGCTGTGCTTGTTTGGTGCCATTTGCCTTGACGACACGAGGCCCATGAATTCTGAGCGGGCCCTTTTGGTGCTGCAGAATACAGAATAAGTCATTATAATTAACATCACAGAAGGGCAGACCTATTAAAGAATGTATTTCTCCTTCAAAGTTCTCAAACAGAAGGAGGGAGACCGTGTTCAAGTGGTTTTTTTATTTAACTGGTATCATTTGTCTAGGAACTTCCTAAATTCTTCCTTGCACATGAAGGAAGCTTGAACAAAATCCCATTCTGTCATGAGTTCTTTTATTGTGTTGGAATTGAGGAAGAGCCCAGAATCCCTCCAGCATTCACTGATGTTGAAGGGGAGATTTCCTGTTGTGCTTTGTGTCCCGGCATCTTCTAGGACTTGAAAGTGAAGCTGATCTTCATTGTTCTTCCTCTCCACAGTCCCACCGCAAGTTCTCTGCTCCCAGGCATGGCCACCTGGGCTTTCTCCCCCATAAGAGAAGCCGTCGCCACCGAGGGAAGGTGAAGACATGGCCTAAGGATGATCCCAGCAAACCAGTCCACCTGACAGCTTTCCTGGGCTACAAAGCTGGCATGACACACGTTGTGCGGGAGGTGCACAGGCCTGGGCTCAGTAAGGCTTGACTGAAGAAGGAAGGGAGCCATATCCATGAGGGGAAACAAGGGGACAGGCTTGTTGGTGGGCAGGGCTGCTCCTGGGAGTGGGTGGTGGAGCACATAGCTGCCAGGCTCTCTCCTGTAATGCCATCCAGATCTTGCATGGCCAAAGGCCACCTCATGGCCAGCGTGAGCTGTGTTTGGGGGTCCCTGGGAAGTCCCCGCAGTGATATGGTGACTGGTGGTTTGTTGGATCCTGCTGGCAGAAGGACCTTGAAGAGTAACTGCCTTAGCAATCCTGGGCTTGAAGCATCCTGCTGGGAAGTTTATAATGTTAGCCTCTGGGACGTCCACAGGGTCAGAGCCAAACTCCAGGGCAAGAACCATCCAACGTACTGCTTCCCCCAACCTGGGGAAGGGGGTTCAAGTGTCCTGGGCCACGGACTCTAACCTGTTCAGTGTCTGGGAATGGAACCCTGTGTGGTCCTCCAGCAGGTGGGAGATGGAACGGCTGAGGTTGGCTGTGGGACCAGAGCGTGGCCTTCCCCTAGCACATTGCTCGCTCGCTGTAATGGTGTGGGTCACCACGGCACCATGGAATGATCTGATCCTAGAGCATTTCCCTTTGCTGTCTTGCAGAGGTCTCCAAGAGGGAGGAGGTAGAGGCTGTGACAATCGTTGAGACCCCCCCAATGGTGGTGGTGGGAGTCGTGGGGTATGTAGAAACACCAAAGGGCTTGAGGAATTTCAAGACTGTTTTTGCTGAGCACATCAGCGATGAGTGCCGGCGGCGCTTCTACAAGAACTGGTACGTGCCTCCGTGGCTGGGGAGGGTCCCTGGGGCACTGCATGTGAGGAGTCCCTTGCAGGTCTTTCCCACAGGCTCTCTGAGATGCCCAGCCATTACAAACAGCTCAGCTGCTGGCAGCTGGCTCTGGGGTGGAGTGAAACTGCTATTTATTTAGTCATGCACAGAGATACTGCAAACAGCTTGATGCTGGGAACCAGCATATGCATATGTAAATTTATTCCAATAGTTGAACTAAGTTAGCTCTCCACAATATCATATGGCAGCGGGTGCTGCAGGTTTGTTTTCCTTTGTGTAGGTCAGGTTCATCAACTCTCCATTAAACTGGAATATTTGAGCTGAGGCACCAAAGAATGGAGTAAAACCAGATTTGTCAGAGGGAAAATTGATGCAGAATGTGACCCCTGGTCCTTCTAAACATCAACACCCCAAACCCCACCAGCAGAGAGGAAAATGGAAATGTGAATTTCATAACTGTAGGAATCATGTCTCCTGTGAAAGTGCCATTGAGATCCACCCACCACATGCCTCTGATCTCTGTCAGAGGCTGTTTTCTCCTTTCTCCACTTAGCTCCGATTTTGCGCTTGTATTTTGATGGCACTGAGCCAGTCAGTGGGAGACAACTGGATTCCTTATGCAAAAAGGTTTGAATTACCAGCCCTTTCCACAGCTCATTATTCACTTTCCTCTTCCCACCTCAAAGCCCTGTGTCGTGGCCCTGACAGTGAGGTGAGGTTCAGGTATCCACAGGTACCTTGTCCCTCCAGGGAAGTGCCTGGCAAGGTGATGTCCCCCTACGCTGTGCTGTGTCAGGGCACAGCAAGGTGCAGAAACACTTCACTGTTCAGCTCTGCTGGATGTTAAACGCTTTTTTTTCTTTTTTAGGCACAAAAGCAAGAAGAAGGCGTTCACCAAGTACTGCAAAAAATGGCAGGATGAGGATGGCAAAAAGCAGCTGGAGAAGGATTTTGCGGCTATGAAAAAGTACTGCAAGGTCATTCGTGTGATTGTGCACACACAGGTCAGAGCCTTACCTGGGGGGGTGGACAAGGGGGGCTGAGGGACTTCCTCAGCTCGGGCATGTGGTGAGGGCTGGGAGCTGGGATCGTGGGGGTGTCTTGGTGGGGTCATAGGAGACTGAGCAGGCAGATGCCAGTCAGAGGGTGTGGGACAGGGCGTGCAGGCAGTGGGAGGTGCTGGCTGACCTTTCCAGCTACCTCCTGACACCAACCCTGTCGCTTTGAGCTGGACTCAGCAGAGCTCCCTGCTACAGAATTGCTGCAGGGAGCTGTGGCTCAGGCATGCCAGGAAGCCCACACACTCCATGGAGGAGAGTGGACATTGTGCAGAGCCTCAGCAGGTGGTGAACCCTGTGTCAGCGAGGGACCTTTAGGCCCCATGATCACCTCAAATTAGCAACTGGTGTCAAATGTTTTGGGCAAAAATAACCCATGGGCAGGCACAGTTTTGCTGGATGCTGATTGCTGGATACACTGGGCCCATTTTCATGCTGATCCCTGGAGTTAACAGCTGCTTTGGAGTCTGGGGCAGAGCTAAGCTTGCTTAAGGCTTCAGTTGTGTCTGGCACAGAACCTCAAGGTCCTGCTGTGGCTATTTAGCAGGGGCTTTGCGGAGGGAGCTGGGACTGGGAGGGATTGGAGGCATCTCTTGATGGGAACTAGAAATAACTGCTCAGTCTGGAAGCAGAGGTGGAGCACGACCAAAGGAGAGGTGCTGACTGGTGTGGAGCCAGAGCTGCGTCTTGGCTGGTTGCAGTGTCCAGCCTCAGACGGTGCCCTGGTGATGGGCTCCTCTGGGATTTTTACCATGGCTGTTGCTACTGTGCTTAACTCTTGGGGTAGGCTGGTCTGTTCCTGTGCTCTCCCTGGAGAGAGGGTGTGCATCAGCTCCTGCCTGGAATGGGAGCACTGGGAGATGGGGTGGTTGGGCTCAAGGACAAGGAGTTGGCTCCAAGAGGTCCCAAATATATAGACCTGCTGACCCAGGTGGCTGCCTGATATGAAAGGGGTTGACAGCATGGTAGAGAGGGGTGGTGAAGAGCTGGCTCTGCTCACCCACTATGCCCCTCACAAATTGTGAGTGATGCAGCCCTGCTTGCCTGTTCATGTCTGTGGGGCAAGGGGCTACATTTTGCCCTAACGCCCTGTCTAATGCAGATGAAGCTGCTCCCACTGCGGCAGAAGAAGGCCCACGTGATGGAGATCCAGCTGAATGGTGGGACAGTGGCTGAAAAGGTTGACTGGGTTCGTGAGAGGCTGGAGAAGCAGGTCTCCGTGCACAATGTCTTCAGCCAGAATGAGATGATTGATGTCATTGGTGTGACCAAGGGGCATGGGATGAAAGGTACAGAGCAAGGAGACCCTTGCCAGGGGCTTGGTTTCTGTCTTTCTCATGTGGCACTGCCCATAAGAGAGCGTTGGGGCAGGGGAGTGTTAGCCCTGCTGAGAACCCACCAATTCATTACACAGAGGGTAGCAAAGAGCCTCTGGATCTCAGTCATGACACACAGTTCCATTGTAGCAGAGCTTAGTTTCCTTGATTTCAGTAAAGGCCATGTTGTCTTCTGTGTCCAGAGTCCTCCCGGGAGGCTCAGAGGCACCGTGAGTACGTATAGCCATTGGACTTCTCACAAACCCCACGTGTGTGGAGGTGTGGGTGTTTCTCTGTGTGTGTGCGTGGATGTGCTCAGCAGGAACATATCACAGTCTGATTAGATCCATGGGAAGTGAGAACAGTTCTGTGCGCTGGCCTCTCACGGTGGTGACAGCTCTTGGTCTCCTTCCAACACAGTGTATTCTGAGAACTGCAGAATGATGAGACTCTCCCCTCTTCAGCACTCAGACGCCAGCCCTGAATCTCCCCGGTGTTCTCACCGCCCTGTCCGTTCACACTTCCAGGGGTGACAAGCCGTTGGCACACCAAGAAGCTCCCCAGGAAGACGCACAAGGGCTTGCGCAAAGTTGCCTGCATCGGAGCCTGGCACCCAGCCCGGGTTGGTTACTCCATTGCTCGGGCTGGCCAGAAGGGCTACCACCACCGCACGGAGCTCAACAAGAAGGTATGGCCCAGATGGGCTCCCTCAGAGCACTGCTGCACCTTCCTGCCTTCCTTCCTCTTGTGCTGTCACCACCCTTTGTACGGTGGCCTCTGTTCCCCCAGCCTCTCAGATGTTTCCCTAGGGATCTGTAGTGCTCTTGCTCTCCATGGCTTACTCGGTGCTTTTTCCCTGCTCAGGGGACACATCGCAGGGGGTGGGCACATCTTGGTGAACACCACGTCATCCCTATGACATCCCTCAGTGAGGGGGCAGGAAAGTCGCCGTCTCCATTTCCTTTCTGTTCCTAGATTTACCGCATTGGCCATGGGATCCATGTGGAGGATGGCAAAGTGGTGAAGAACAATGCCTCGACACACTACGATGTCACGGAGAAGACCATTACGCCTCTGGTAAGGGCTGAGGGGGTAATAGCGCTGTGACTGGCCCTGGCTGCAGGAATCCAGGCCAAGAAAGTAATTCACTGGCTGGTGACAGCTGCATAGGAAATGGTTTGAAGGAAATTCACTGAAAGAAATGCAGTTAATCCTTTCCTCGTGGACATGGAAAACCATCTCTGTGAGGTGTTTTTTTAGGCCCATTGGTAGACCCAGACATTTAACTTTCAGTTGATAACTTGGGCAGAAACTGTGAACTTTGTTTAAAAAGAAAAAGAAGTCTAAATTATATAAAAAATCTGATACTTAACAGATAAACATTACTTGGTTTAAAAATTCACTTTTGCTTATTAAAAACTGTTAACTCAGGAGTCTAGCCAGCTCTGCTCTCTATTCACCCACATCCCTCCAGAGAAGGAAGCAGGGTTACTGGTTGCCCAGCTTTTACGGGGTGTTCCTTAGCTGGGATCATGCAGTCAGTGTGGCTGTCATGCTGTGGCGGTCCTAAGCAGGCGACCTGAAAGGTGCAGGGTGTTGTTAGCTGGAACGACTGTCACTCACTACCTTCTTCCGTAGAAAATGCCACTTGTGGATGCGTCTGCTCCCATCCAGCTCTTCTGCCAACCCTCTCTCTGTCTCTCCCCGCAGGGTGGCTTTCCTCACTATGGGGAGGTCAACAACGACTTCCTCATGCTGAAAGGCTGCGTCGTGGGCACAAAGAAGCGTGTGCTCACCCTCCGTAAGGTGAGAGTGCAGCTGGCACTGGGGAGGGACAGTCTGTAGCTCTCTTTGAACAGATTCGCCCCGTGAAGAATGCTGCTGCCTCCAAATGCTGGGCAGGGAGACTGGTCCGGTCCTTGACTCTGCGTTGCAGAGGGCATGTGGCACATGAGTGTGGTGCTAGGTGGTTTGTGGCAGTGTGCAGTTGGATGGGCTCTCTCTGGAGACAGAAGCTGCAAGCCTTTGAGGGCTGTGATGCAAGGCCAGAAATGGAAACCTTGGCCATAGGCAGGTTGTGAGGAAATGAAACGCTAAGTGAAGAGCAGGCTTGTTTCGCAGCTGCTCTGCAATCCAAGGCATCACCTGCCACATGAGCACTAGGCTGTTTCTCTGAGAAGACATATTTTTGTGGAGGTATTTGTCTAATAGGTGCAACTAGGATATTTCAACCCTGCTTCCATCAGAGCAGATGTCCAGATTTTCTGTAGTGATAAGCCTGATGCATTGTGACTGTTCTTTTCCAGTCCCTTCTGGTGCATACAAGCCGCCGGGCTCAGGAAGCCATTGAACTCAAATTTATTGATACTACTTCCAAGTTTGGCCATGGCTGCTTCCAGACAGCTCAGGAGAAGCGGGCTTTCATGGTGAGTTATACTTTGTGCTGGCTCCAGCTCCCAGGCCACGCTTGCAGCTGAGGCTAAATGCAACTGATTGACTCCAACCAAGCATCTGCTTCTCGATACAACAACAGCCAAATGAATGATCGGGACTGTCTTGCATAAAAGACAGGCATGAATTCAATTCACACAACAGATATTATGCTAAGGAAGAACATGATGGTTGTGTGAGTGATCCAAGACAACCCAACTAGCAAATAATATACCATATGGTCAACCAGTTTCCATTCACCACGGGATGTTTTAAACAAGCAGTTGACTTGGCAGGCACTGCATTGGACATATGGTCCCTTTCACCCGTAATTGTGTGCTTCTTTGATTTGTTTGGAATGATTTATAACTTTAATGTTCTTAAGAGGAAAAGGTTGGGTCAAATTCAGACACAGATTTGTGATTCTCTTGTCAGGAAGCTTTCAAAGGGGCCAAGCAGTATATTTTTCTTAAATCCAGGGGAAAAAAAAAAAAAAGAAGTATTAATAAATCCAAAACAAGCAGAGTTTCTCAAATAGTTTTGCAACCTACACCAGGCTGGTGCGTAAGTCTGAACGTGAAATTGAGGAAGCGTTAAGTAAGGCAGCCCTTCAGCTAGCAGAAACGAAAGAAAACAACTGCCTGGATGCCACGCAGACGTAAAATGTGCCTAGATCTGGCCTGTCAGCTAAAACTCCCATGTGAAACTGGCTAAGCCTCCTGGCAATCTCCCTGGGAAGGGAGATTGGCTGTGCAGTGTCTTTGCAGAGCTTTTTAGAGGTTAAGCTGATTTCCTTCATCTCAGTGTTAGGAGCTTGTTCTGTGTTTTGCTCTTGCTGTCACTGCAAGTCCTGAGTAGCTGTGACAGGGATCGGAGTGACAGGAGGTGGTTTTACGTGGTTGCAGCTGTTTTCTTTGCCATTTTCCACCGTGGGGTGAGAGTTTCCTGCACGTATACTCTGGTAAAACTTTACATTTGGCTGGAAGTAGAGGCACATAAGTAATTCTTGCCATCTGCTCCCATAGGATTTATTTGTTTTGGGACAACCCCATTTCTTAGCTGGTGGAAACCCCTCAGGCACAGTTATTAGCTGATGAGAAGCTGTGCCTTTGGTTGTGGGAGGCCTTGCCTCCTCCAGGGCTCATACAGCAGCTGCTCTACCACCGTGGGCTCCTGGAAGCATTCATCAGCACAATTACTGCTCCCCTCCATGTCCCCTGACTGCAGGCCAGCCCACCTGGCTCGCAGCAGGTCACTCATTGGTGCTCTGTGGCTGGTTTTGTGGTGTCCAGAGAAACAAACCCCTGGTGCAAGAGCAGTGATGTTCTGCTCCTGGTCCCTGCAGGGCTGGGCAGGTCCCAGGGGGGGCTGGTGAACGCACAGAGCTCCCAGCTGGGGCGCAGAGACCAGGAGCTGCCTTGCACAGCAGAAAGTGGCCAGAGCTGCATTTCTGCTCCCTGCAGCTCAGACGCAGCCTTGCAGACCAGGTTTATCTGCTACTAACGCTGAGCGCTCTCCTCTCTGCTCTCTTCCAGGGCCCTCAGAAGAAGCACTTGGTGAAAGGGAAGCCAAGTGTGCAGGAGGAGCTGTGAGGACTGAGACATGCAAGGCTACCTATCTGGGCACTTTCAATAAAGGGGCTACAAGCCATGCCTGCTCCCTATCTTCCGTCTGGGGGGGCGTCTTGCCTGTATTCGGTGCTGCCTGTGGGCAACAGCGTGTCCTCAAGGCGCCTCAGCAGGTAGGGATGGGACAATTAGCGCTTGGGACTGGCCTGTATGGATGGGGACTAACTGGGATGCCCAGGTGTCTGCTCTGTCCTCTGGATCCTCCCTTTTCTTTGCCTGGTGAATTTTTTCCCACTGCCTGCATTCACCCAGACCACGATGAAGACTGTCCTTCCTCTCTTCCAGAGGGAAGCAGAGCAGGTACCGGCACTTCAGCCCCAGTTTCCACTGGGAATACAGGGCCTCCCCATTACCTGCCCCCTCCCAGGCTCACTGCCCATCTCTCTGCTCACACGTGCACCCCCAGGTACGCCTTTGGCTGAGCTGAAAATACGGCTGGTGGACTTCTCCCTGCAGAAAGCCCCACAATCCTGGCAGCTGGCATCCTCAGCAGGTGGGGAACTTGGGTACAATAAGATGGCTGCTAGGTCAGACCGGGCAGTGATGGGTTTATTCAGATTTTGGACCCGTTCCCCACCCCTGTTTTCCTTGCAGTCCAGCTGCCTGCAGGGAGGGTATGATGCGTTTTGGAGCTGTGATGTCTTGGATCAGCGGTGACAACAACTCCTTCAGTGCAGAACCGGTCTGGGCGTCCTGCACCCTCTTTGGGAACCAGACAGTGGAAAGCCCAGCCCTCCGCTGGTGCAGAGCTGCCCCCTTGGCCAGGAGTCCTGGGAGCCTGGGAGGAGGTGCACGAAGTTCTTGGGTCTCCAGCAAACCCCTTGCCCCATGTCTGGTTCTGCTCTGAACGTGTGCTTGCGGTTTTTAAGGAGGAGGCTCATCTACAAATGTGCTGAGGATGAGATGAACCGAGAAGCTCAGAGCCCATGGCATAGCCCCGGCTGCGGTCAGTGGCGGGGCCCAGGCTGGCCCCATGTCCCAGCGAGGTCCCTGAGCTCTCGCAGGGTCTCTGCCTTCCCCCTGGGGCTGCGCTTCAGAGCCTCTTCTCTCCCTTGGCGGGTGGGTCCCTGGGCAGTCCCGCAGCGGGTGGCTGAAGATCCAAGCCAGAGCGCATGATGGGAATGATGAGATCATCCATGTTTGGCATCACCAAAATTTTCTGAAAAGAGGGATCCAGAATAACATGTAAGTGGTTTTGAGGATGTAAAACTTAGAGACTGGGGCTGTGAACAGAAGGTCCTGGGCTCCCATCCCCTCCGCAGCAGCTGACTGTGCCTGGCCCTAGAGATTTCCAGCTCTGGATGCCTCAGGGTGGGGACAAGCAGGAGCAGTTTTTCTTTGCCCTGCTGACCTGTATGGCTTCGAGGGTGGTCATGGCCAAGCGCAGGGACCAGCACTTCGAAGCCATTCACATGGGTGGCTCTGGGGGGATTGGGGTACCCAAATATCTGCGGGGACATTTCTGCTCTTTGACCAGAGGTCTCAAAGGTGAGAGGCTGAAAACAAACCAGCGAGTACCTTGTGATGGTAAATCTCCCAAACGTCCCAAAACCAAAACGGATGGGTGAATTCAGCCCTTGGCGGGGGGAGGTTCTGCCTGGGGCCTGCTGACACTCCTAATCCCCCCCCGACTTGAGGCAGGGCTGCACGTGCTGGGAGGAAGCCACTTCTCAAGCGCTCTAGTGCTCAGAGCACCAGCCCCTGCAGCTGGTTACTTAGGTTGTGTTTCTTGACTGTCCAAAGCTGGACAGACCAGATCAGATGTTGGCTTTTGGTAGAGAGATCCCTGGCCCAAAGTGAGGTCTGTTTATCCCTGATTGCAGCAATGCCCACACTTAGCAGGGTTTGCTGAGCCCTTTAACAGACCAGGCACCTGAAATTCATGCTGCAGCTTCTTCTCGATCCACTCAGTGACATGGAGGAATGTCACCTCCCGCTCGCCCAGCTTTGGGCGCACCTTCAGCTCCAGCTGGGGTGGGACTCGGAAGCTGTACCTGCAAGGGGAAAGGAAAGAGGCAGAAAGCATCACATCCCAAATATGTGACACAGCCCACGTAGCTCTGCTCTGCTGGGTTTTAGGGACCTGCCTCCTGGGAGGAGGCGGCTGGGTTGCAGGGGGAGCTCTCTGTGGAGACGAGGAGAAATGAGCCTGAGGTCTGTGAGTCCCTCTGGGAGAACAGCCCTGGCTTGCTGGTGCACACAGAGGAACCCAAAGCCCCCGAGCTGGCTCCTTGGCCGAGCCGTAGGGAGCAAGGGGAGCGGGAAGGAGGATGTGCGTGTGTCCCCGCGTGGGAGGAAGGAGAGCTGGTACCAGACACGGTCCGTTGGTGGTGGTGGTATGTTCACAGCCAAGGTGCCTGCCAGCTCCTGCACCTCCACCGTCAGCAGCAGCGGTGTGTTGGAAACCTCCTCGATCTTCTTTTTGATGAACTCATTTTCAGTGGCCTTCTGGAAGTACTTGGACTTGGCGATCTTATCCACAAAGCGCAAGATCTTCCGGCTTGTGCTGTTGCCGCTGACGTGGCTAAAGCGAGAGGAGCCACAGCTCAGCAGCAGGGTGAGACCCAGCGCTGTGGTGGCTCTCAGTGTCCGCCAGCCATCTGCCACAGCACCCCGCAGGGACAGGAGCCCCCTGTGAGAGGCTGCCGTGATGTGCTGGGGTGCCTGCGTGTGCCTTCCTGGGGACACCAGCCACGCGCCACTGTGCTGGCGTAGCACCGTGCCTCCCTAGCATCTCCCCAAGCCCACCGTGGTGCAGACCCCGAACCAGCCCTTACCCCTCGGTGCCAGGCGGCAGGACCCGCTCCCCCAGGGCTCCCGCCTGTTCTGCAGTGGCGATGTCTTCCTCATCGGAGGAGCCAGCGCTGGATGACTCGGCGTCACTGTCTGCCAGCAGGATCAGCCGTGGCCTGGCCCTGTGAGACGCGAGGAGCATCACAGGGGTGCCTTGGGGCCAGCACCCTCTTGCCTCGCTCAGGCAAGAGGAAGAGGAGGATGAAACCCAGCCATGCACAGTCTCCTTACCCCTCTCTGCCTGCCTCTGCGGGGCTGCTCTCCTCTGCAGCACTCTCCTTCCCCAGCTTGCAGAGGTTCATCTTCGTCTCAAGCGTCATCTGCAACGAGCCGCTGTAGGTGACCTCCATGTCCACCCAGAGCCCTGCCGGGGAGAGGGATGGGGTGAGCCACTGTCAGCACCACAGGGGCCGAGGGCTGCTCATGTGCCTGCCAAAACCTCCCTGCTTTGGGGACTGGGCTGGCACCTCGGTAACAGCTGCCATGGAGCCAGCCCTGGGGTCCCCGCTGCTCTACGGGGGCTCTTACCTCGCTCATTGATGGTGGGGCTGGAGGCGCTGAGGACTGAGGGGATGGATGTGCCCATGTCCAGCTCCGTCAGTGTCAGCTCGTTCATGAAATATGGGAGCTGATGGGGGAAACCACACGGGGACGGTCACTGCAGCCTGGCACCCACTGTGGGATCTTGGGGATGAGACTCCCTGGGGTGCTGTGATGCTCCTGCCTCTCACCTTGATCTTGCTCAACTTCTTCTGGATCTTGCTGGACACTAGCTCAGCCCAGTACTGCTCCCGGAGGAAGTCCCAGAAGATGCGCCCCACTAGCGCGTTCATCCAGGCCATGCACACCTTGCTGCGCCCGGCCATGTCCTCCCCGTGCTGCGGAGGGACAGAAGCCATGAGCCCCTGGCGTGAGGTGGCCCCATGAGGGGTGGGACCCACTGGCCAGGAGCTCCCCTGTACCACGGCTGGGCTGCTCAAACTGTGGTGCCGGGAGGGAGGAAATGAACCACAGGACTGGAAGTGGCTGCGCACGGGTCCTTCAGCCTCCACTTAGCACTTGTGTCCTTCTCCCAATGCTGGATTTGTCCCACTCACCTTTGTGGGTGTGGGGCTGCCCAGTGCTCTGTGAGAGGGGCTCTGGTCCGGGCTGCCCTCCACCTGCGCTGGCACGAATCGGGCCATGTAGGTGCTGTAATCCAGGAAAATCTTCTGTCGGATGCTTCCTGCCAGGTCTTTGGGTGGGAGAGTGGAGGGGATGTCCTCAGCGCTCCCTCCACTGCTGCTGCCGCTGCTCTGCAGAGCCGGTCCCACACCTGGGGGCACGGGGACACGAGTAGGTCAGGGTGATGTGCTGCCTGGCCACGATGCAGGTGTGGTGATGTGCCGTGATGCACACGTGGTGACAGGCTGCCCATCTCTGGTGCCAAGGACATGCCACCCACCCTGTTCTGGCAAGGGATCCTCTGGGCTCTCCCTGCTGCTGCAAATGCTCTTGGCTACGCTCTGGGCTCCTTCGTGGCCCCCCATGCTCACTGCTCTCTACCAAGGGCTTGTCCTCCCGGCACACACGCGGCTCCCACCCCGGATCAGTCCTGGCACAGAGCAGAGACCATGATGCTTCTCACCTGCCCTGGCTTCACCACGGCTGCTGCTGGGTGTCCCACGGGAGGCTTGCACGAGGTGCTGGTACCACTCCTCCTTCTCCCTCCCCGTCCGCCCAAAGAGGTACAGGCACCTCTCTCTGCAGTCCCCCGGGACATCCTGCCCTGGCACCAGCGTCTTCTTTGTCCCTTCATCCTTCTGCAGCTCCAAGTTGTGCTCCTCGCTGCTCCGGCACTCCACCTCCGCTGGGTCAGGGAGGAGGATGCAGATGGGGTACTTCTTGTTCCACGTCCGCTTTCGGGCCAAGCTGGGGGGGCAGAGGAAGACCTGCAACACCGAGAGCAGCGGTGAGGATGGGCCAAGGCGTGGGATGTCAGGGGTCCCCACGGAAGGGTCCTTGGCATCACCAGGCTTACCTTGGCATCAGTCAGGTCGTAGCAGCGGTGGCTGATGAAGACGGCCTCGAGGATTTCCTCCTCGAAGGTGGCACGGCGCGGGATGTTGCTCTTGGGGTAGGAGAGCTTGAGGGTGGCTCCATCCAGCATGGCAAGCACAGAGTGCGTGAGCGAGGGGTGGAAAACCTCAGGGTCATAGGTGTGCAGCTGGTTCATCCAGCCCTAGGTGTGGGGAAAGGGACCCAGCTGCTTCCCACTGTGCCACATGGGTGGCAGCCTGCCCCTGCCGCGGGCTGGGCACCCCCCTGACGCTGCATCCCAACCCTGGGCTCCCCCCCAGCTGCCCCCCAGCACCCCATCCCGGACCTCCTTCCTACCTGGAGGCGGTGGGTTTCCCACGGCTCCCCCGGGAGCAGCTTGGGGCGCGGGTGGTCCCGTGGTGCCCGTGGTGCCGGCAGAGGCTTCGGCAGGAGGACGAGGACAGCGAGGAAGCCCAGCACCAGCCCACAGAGGAGTCCCAGGCAGAGGCCGGCGGCGTAGGGCGGCAGCGGCAGGACAAAGTAGCCGTAGGCGAGGAGTGCGATGGAGGCGAGAGCTCTGCCCGGCACCGTGCCCCCCGGCCGCGCCGGTGGCAGCTCCTCGGGAAGGGGCGGCTGGGGCTCTGCATCCTGCTGCGCCACTTCCACCACCTGGATCACGTCCCCATAGGAGCAGATCTCATAGCGGCAGTTCAGGGTGGGCTCCCAGGGGCTCCAGTCCCGTGCCCGGCGTCCCCAAGCCCCACGGCCCCCCGCCGGCCCAGGGCTGCCCCCCACCTCCTGCGCCCCGGTGCTGGCCTTCGCGCGGGGCACGGGGCTGCTCTCCTCGGCCATGAGCCGGCTGAGCCGGCTGAGGGGCTCCTGCATGGCCTCCGACAGCCGCCTCTTGGTGTCCTCCAGCCTGGCCTCCCGCAGCCGGAGCAAGGCGGCACGGCTCTCCGACGGGGAGACGCTGGGGGAGGATGGGGCCGTGCGGGACTTGGCTGGGCTCAGCCGGGGCTGGGGGGCCCGCGGGACATCAGCCAGGAGCATCCCCCCGGGCTGGGGTGAGGGGACAGGCTTTGTGTCCCCATCCACTGTGAAAACAAGCCCACAGCCGTCCTGGCCACCGCCGTCCTCCCTGGAGCTGGTGGGCTGGATTGTGAGCCCATCGGTGTCCCCATGCTGAGGGGAGCCTGGGGACGGTGCCAGCGTTGGAGAGGCGTCCGCCGCCACTGCAGCCTGGTCTGCCATCGCTCGCATTGCCAACGGTGACGGTGCTGCCAAGAGAATGGGAGAAAGCAGCTCAGCTCCCTGCTGCCTCAAGGCACAGCGTGTCCCTGCCACGGTCCTGCCTTCCCCAGCAGCATTGCCATGAGCCACCAAGCAGGAGGGGGGGACCCCGGGGACCCCGTCACCGCGGGCTGGCAGCCTTCCAGCCTATTTTGGGATACTCTTGGGGCCATGGAGCTGCCAGCGCATGGGAGGCACGTGGCTCTCCCTACGCTTCATGGCAGGGATGGGATGCAGAAGGCACCACGGTGAGATGAGCTCAATGATAACGTGCGGGGAACTGCTTGTATAATGAAGATAAACCGCAGCCAGGCAATTAGCAATGGGGCCTCTGAGACCCTGGAGCCATGAGTCTGCAGCAAAACAAGGGGGATCGTCCCTCACGAGGACATTAACGCTGGTCGCAGTGCAAGCATGGGCACTGTGAGGAGGGATGCAAGGACAGCGGGCAGGACTCTGACTCCTCGAAATGTTTCTTGCTTAAGCGATGGAGGTTTGGCCCTTGCTTGATGCACTGCATGAACCTGGAACGAAGCAAGCCCAAGCTGCAGCCCCAATTCAGCATGAGGATGCTCTGGAACCATGGAATCGGTAATCCCTATTTTTACTGGAGGGGCACAAAAGTTTTCCTAACAAAGCTTCCATAGCCCTGAGGGTGTTCCAGGATGTGGCAATGTCTTGTCCCATCCCCACCAGCCACTGTGGTCCCTCCATTGCTGCACCCCTGCCAAAGCAACAGGGCTGAGCCTGCTCCTGGCTGTGCGCCCTCCGTGATTTTGGGAGGGAGGATGGATGCTGCAGGATGGGCTCTGCAGGGCCATCACAGGGCTGAGCCCAGCACCCAGCAGGCTCATGGGGTGCTCGAGCTCCACCCCCCGCCTCTTCCCCTCGCAGCATCCCTTCAGCAGGAGCGGGGACACTGTCACAGGGGAGCTGGAGCTGAGCAGGACCCTGCTGCTGGTGGGTGCTGTCCCTCGGGCTGCCTTACACCCGGCATCCACGTCGCCTTGGATCTTCAAAGCACTTTACTGCCACGAATTAATTACAGGCTGTGCTGCAGCTGCCTCCAGTGCTGTTTATATAATCTCACGTTTCGAGGCTTTTGCTTTACAGGAGCCACTTGTTAACCCCAAATAATCCCTGGGTGATTACCCCGGCGATACCCAGCACCCAACAGAAACCCTGGCTGTGGGGCTGGCATCATCCATCCGATGGCAGGGCTGCCGGCACTGCTGGCACTCCTGGCAGATGGAGCCGTCCAAGGCACCAGGCAAAGCACCGGGACAGCAAAATGGGGATCAAGGAGAGGGAAATGAGTGGGAGAGATGGACCTGAGAAGGGACCCCTTCCCCGATGCCACGGGACCCTGTAGTCCTCCCACCCAAGCATGGCAGGTGGGGGGCAGAGGGACCTCACTTGCTCCTCATCATGTGGGTTTCTCAGTGGCCCCATGCCACAGCCATCCCCAGTATTCCCTGTACTGCCCATTGCCATCCCCAGCCCTCAGCAGTGCCTACCAGAAAGCCCCGGGGCTGGTCCTCGGCTGGTCCTGCCCAGCCACGGCTCCCTGTGTCCACTGGGTCAGGGGGATGCCGGCTCCCCTGTGCTCGGCGAGGGCTCAGTGCTTGGCTCCACCATGCCTGCCTTTTCCATACCACCACTCCAGCATTCGTGGGCTTTAAATGCTAAAAAAAAAAAAAAAAAAAGAAAAAAAGAAAAGAAGATGACTGTTTCCTGAGAGACCATTAGCACGGTGGAAGACAGAGATAATAATAGCCTGGGCTTGTATGGGAGTTTTCATCTGGCAGGGACGTCAAGTACAGCGGGGGCTATAGATACACTGCTGAAACGCAGCCACCGCTGGGGAGCGTGGGTGCCTGGGGGGGTGGGGAGCACCAGGGATGGACCTCGCTGGGACCATGGCTGGACCGCCAGCACCCCAAGGTGGAGGGTCCACATGGGCAGCCCCAGTGAAGGTTTCGCTGCTGGCTCAGGCTTCAGAGGGCAAATACCGAGCCCAAAGCTGCCCCCAGAGCCAGCTCCTCGGTGCCAGCACTAACCCACCTTCCAGCCCAGAGTTCCCCCCCCAGCCTGTGACTACGGGGCATGCAGGGCAGGGGAATCTTTTTGCTATTTATGGGATAAATTGAAGAGGAAGGTCCTTGCAAGTATTTCCATCAAGTGCTGGGGGGTAGCTGGGTGGGCACGGCTGGGTGACAGAGCAATGGGGATGACCAACAGCTCTCAGGGGATGCTCCCCACAGCCTCCGCACACCACCTGCCTTGCGGAGTTTTGCGAGCCCAGCCCCAGTGGCACCCAGAAGGGATCAGTGCCATGTGGGATGTCCCTTTGAGGAGCCATGCTTGGGACACCCTGCCTGGGAAGGTCACATCTCCGCAGAACCTCGAGAGCTGTGACCCAGCTGGGCTGGGCTGCAAGGTCCCTAATGCCGGCTGCCCCTCCTCGTTGCTCTTGGAAACACCGAAACCGTGAACATCAGCAAACCTCTCTGCTGGACCCAGGCTCTGAATTCCTGCTCCTTGCACTCAGCTCTGGTTCATATTCAGGGCTTGGACTTGACCTGACACAGAGACAAGCTGCAGCCCAGGCCGGGCTAGTGTCTTCAAGCATCTGCCCCCCAGCACACTCCCTCTTCATGCCAAAGGCATCAAGACCCTCCACGGCACGGCACGGCACAGCACGGCACAGCATGGTGTGGTGCTCCCCAGCATTAGCTCATGCCAGGGTGCAACACCTACAGCCCCCTTGGAAGGAGTTTCCCCACACTGGGGTCTGCCCCGTCAGTGCCCTGCGCTGCTCGCTCCCAGGTGGGCGCTGCCCGACCGGTGTTTGCTTTTGTTGTGAAATCAAGGAGAGTTAATTGAAAAATTAATTTCCAGCAGCCCTCTCCAGTTAATTAGAGATGCCGGTGGCTGGGGCGGAGGGCTGGCGCTGCTGGCAGGGATGGTGGCACAGCTCTGCCTGGGTGGAGAGCAGGCTTTCATCACTCAGCCAAAGGAGCTGGAAATCCCTCATCTAATTATTTCCACAATATACCGCTGCAGAAACCAAATTGCTGTGGTTATTAGCGCTGTGACTGGAGAGCTCTCTGCATTATCCTGTGATTAAGGAGCGCGGGGCTGGGAGGGAAGTCTCACTGCAGTCTCAAGACATAACTTCAGGCAACGGGTAGGGCAGCATGGGATCCCAGCTCCCGCTTCCACATCACATCGCTCCTGCTCGGGGGGCTTACTGGTGGATGCTGGGGCAGATTTCATGCTGCTGGGGGAGTGAGGAGCAGGCTTTGGCACTACGCAAATGGCTCCGGGGGTGGCTGTGCCTGCTGGGATGCTCAGAGCCAGCCGGCCTCAGCGCCCAGCCCCAGCACCCACGCCGGTCCTCCAGTGAGCCACTGCCAAAGCCTCCCCAGCACCCTGTGCTCTCCCAGGGCTTGAGCTCAGCCCTGCCTCTGCTATGGATTTTGCTTCACCCCCATGTCTCAGCCATCCCCATCTTCTGCCCGTCTTCCTGAGACCTTCGCATCCCTCGTGGCATGGCCCTTGCAGCTCACAGGAGAGCTCTCAGACCCGCTTTCAGCAGGATGCAGCCCTGGGGAAGGACCCAGCTGCTTCGCCCATCTACTTCATTAGCACGGGCACAGCTTCACCTTCTGAATTCTGGTTAGCAGTAAATGTCTGGGTGGATGATGCTGCTCAGGCTCCTGGCGGCCGCCGTGGCTCCTTCCACCGCCTGAAAATCCGTGCCCCAAAGGTGTGTGCAGCCCTGGAGTCTATCTGGAGCCTTTCCCGCTCATCTGATCGCGGTGGGTCATCAAGGGAGGCGCTTTCAAAACAGCACGTCACCCGTTCTCTGCACGGTGCCACAGCGTGTCCTCGGCTCCCCGGCACCCCACGGTGCTGCAGCAGGAGCCCTGTCCGCCCCCCCCCCCGGCCTGCCACGGGTCATCAATCCCCGGGGCTGAAGCGGGGAGCTCAGCCTGCCCCGAGATGAAAGCCTGACCTAATTCACGCTGTCAGCACCCAGCGGGCAGGAGCACCACCAGCACTGGCCCCACGCCGGGGTTCTACACTGGGGGTCCACGCTGGGGGCTCCACGCCGGGCACAGCTCTGGGGCGAGCTCGTGGCTGGCGGGCACGTCCATCGGCATCAAGGCGTGGGGACGGGGCCAGGGCTTTGCTGCGGACCGTAGGGCTCCGGCAGCGGGGCTGGCTGCTCCGGACAGCCCCTGGCCTCCGTCCGAAGGGTGCAGGCGTTTTCGCTCTTGCACCGAGAAGGTGCAAATTCCACGGGAGCCCGCTGGATGAGGACCCATCCAAGGGTCCCCTCAGATAAAACTAAGGAAGAAGGGACTCGTGGTGCCTGGTTTTTGGGAAGGAAAAGGAAGCCACATGCAGCTCACCCCTTCACGGAGCCCGCTAAGGTTCACCTTCAAAGCCCTTACCTCGCCACATGCCGGGCTGCTGCCTCCTCCTCCTCGGGGACCCCCACGCACCCCACGAAGGCACACAGCTCAGACACCCCCCACCCGCGCTGCCCTCCGTGGAGGGGTCCCCACGGGTGACCCTGGTTCTGCACCCCTGGGGTAGTGGGATGGGTGGTCCCCGTGCCTGCAGCCCATCCACCGAGCCCCTGGGGTGTGCGTGCTGGGCGAGCCCCCGCTGCACCCCAAGAGCTGCCCAGCCTCCATCGCCCGCCCCAGCAGCGCTGCTGGGGGGGCTGCGGCTGCCCCGGCCCCCTTCCCGCGGGTCCCCGCTGCCGCAGCGCCGGTACCTGGCACAGGCGGGAGGTCCCGGTGAGCCGGGAAGGGTCGGTGCTGCTGCCGGAGGAGCAGTGCCGGTGCCGCCGGGGGGGCGGGCTGGTCCTGGTGCCGAGGGAGAACCGGTTCTAGCGGCGGGGGGGGGATGACGGGAGGGTCCGTCCCGGTGCCGGGGGCGGACCGGACCCTGTGCCGGGGAAGAAAAGCCGGTGCGGGCGCGGAAGGAGGCCGGCCGGGGCCGGGGCCCAAGGACCGGTGCCGGTGGCGGAGAGCCGGTGCTGGAGGCGGAGGGTCCGTCCCGGTGCCGGGTGCGGGTGGCCGGTGCCGCGCTGGAGCTCGCCCCGCTCCCGCCGGCGCTGGCGGAGCATCCGCAGGACCGCGCCGGGTCCCCGCTCCGCCCCGCCCCGCCCAGCACCCCCCCGCGCAGCCCCGCACCCCGCCGGGCTGCCCCCGTCGCCCCCTCCTCCCCCGGGCGGCCTTCGCCGGGGCTGCGGGGCCCGGCCCGGGGATTTCCCATAGCGGGGGGGAGGCACGGGGCGGAGCGGGACCCCCCGGTACCGGGAATCCCGCCCCGTGCCGGGAACACCCCCCCGTGCGGGACCCCCCCATCCGGTACCGGCACTCTCCCCCATGGGTACCGGTACCCCCAACGGGATCGGGACATCCCTCCCTCTGCCGGGACCCTGCCCCCCGGCCCGGGACCACCCCCGGTACCGGACCCCTCCCCCAGTACCGGAACCCCCACCGATACTGGCACATCCTCCTCGTGCCGGGACCCCCTCCTTGGTACCGGACCCCCCGCCTGTCCCCGGTACCGGACCGCCCCCCGGTACCGGGAGCCCCGCCCGGTACCGCCTGCCCCACAGCGCCCCCTGCCGGCCGCGGGGCGGTGCTGCGACGGGCCAGGGGGCGGGCCCGGGCCCGGGGGGCGGGGCGGGGCGGGGCGGGGCGGGGCCGGGCCGGGCCGGGCCGAGCCGAGCGGAACCGGGACGGGCGGCGGGCGCAGCCATGTCGTTCTGCTCGTTCCTGGGGAGCGAGGTGTTCAAGGACCACTTCCAGCCGGGTGAGCGGGGCCGGGGGCGCTGGGGGGGCACCCGTGCGGCTGCGGGATCCCCGCCGTGGGGCGTGTGGGGCGCGGTCCCCGAAATGGCTGAATTCCCCGCGGCGGGGGGGGGGGCTGGGGAGGGGGCTTGCACTATGGGGCATCCTCCACTCGTGGGGACCGGGCTGGGGGTCCCAGCGCCACGGTCCTTGTTTGGGGATCCCTCTCATGGGGAGAGTGGGATCCTGATTATAGAGTTGGGGCTGGGGTGGGGGTCCCTATAGGGACCGTGCCCTGCGGGGCTGGGCTGTAGGTGAGCCCTGTAGGGGATGTGGTCCCACCCCGCGCCCCAAGAGCTCCCACTGCCCAGCCTGGCCCGGGGTCTGGCAGCAGCAGCTGGCAGGGGCCCACGCTGGCAAAGTCCAGTCTGGGTGTCCCTTGTCACCCTGCTGACATATGTGTGTCCCCCCGGCTGCCCCGATCCTGTGCCACGCTGCCAGGAGCTGAGGGGCCGGGGGCTGCCCCATGCTGACCCTTCCCCTCCCCAGGCATCTACGTCTGCGCCATGTGCGGCCACGAGCTGTTCTCCAGCCACGCCAAGTACGAGCACTCGTCCCCGTGGCCGGCCTTCACCCAGACCATCCGCGAGGACAGCGTGGCCAAGTACGAGGAGCGCCCGGGGGCTCTGAAGGTGACGATTCTGAAACCTTTGAGAAGCAGCCAAGAAAAACCGACCCCCTCAAACTCCACAGGCTTTTCTTCGTGAGCCTGTGCCCTGGTTTCGGCTGGGATAGAGCTCATTTTCTTTCCCGCAGCTAGCACGATGCTGTGCTTTGGATTTAGGATGAGAGTAATGTCGATCCCATACCGATGTTTTGTTTGTCGGTAAATAGTGTTTATAAGTCAAGGACTTTTCAATTTCTTGGGCCCTGCCAGTGCAAAGGCTGGAGGGGCACAAGAAATTGGGGGGGACACAGCCAGGACAGCTGACCTGAGCTAGCCAAAGGGATATCCCGTACCACAGGACGTTATCCTGAATATAAAAACCAGGGGGAGTTGGCTGGGGGGGCCAACAGCTGCCTGGGCAGCAGACTGGGGGGTGAGCAATTGTATCATGCATCACTTATTTGTCAAATTTTTTCCTTTTGGATTTTATTCTTCTCCTTTTTCACTGTAATTGTTGTTGTTACATTTTATTTTCTTTCCATTTGTAAATTGTTCTGAACCCACGAGTTTTACCTTTTTCCCAATTGTCCCCCCAGTCCCGCTGCAGGGCAGGGGATGAGCGAGCGGCTCCGTGGTGCTGAGCTGCCGGAGAAAGGCTGCTTGCTCTCGAACCCTCTCCTTGCATTTCCAGGTGTCTTGCGGCAAGTGTGGCAACGGGCTCGGCCACGAATTCCTCAACGATGGGCCAAAGAGGGGCCAGTCCCGCTTCTGAATATTCAGCAGCTCGCTGAAGTTCCTCCCGAAAGGTACAGGCTGCTGTTTGGCAGCTGTTTCAGCCCACATAATTATTTTTGGAGAAGCGGCGGACAGCCAGGCCATGCCGCCTGCGCTGCGCTGCCGTTGTATCCTAAATAACTCTCCGTGCATCAGCCTGCTCAGCTGCCAGCTCGGCAGGGGCTCCCTGGCTTCTCACCATGTGTGCTGGAGCGCCTGGATGCGGCCGCAGGTCTCTGCGTGCCTGCGGGGCAGCTGAGCGCCAGGGGGGTTCTGCTGGGGGTGCAAAGCGAGGGCAGGGAGCTCCTGCCTGGCCCAGATGGGGCTGGGGGCGTTCGCTGGCTCGCTCCCTGGGCCGTCAGCTGGGAGTGGGGCTGGGGGGAAGGGCAGGGCTTCTTGCTGCTGTGGTTATCCTGCTCTTGACTTCCCCCAAGTCAGAAAAAGGCTTTGGGAAGCCAAGTTTGGGGCAGCACTCTGGCCACACTTGCTGTTCCGCTGGTTGGACTGCAATGGCTGTGAGATGTGAGCGGTGCATAGCGAAATAACCATATAGAAGGGGCTGATGGTTCTGGAGCAAGAAGCACAAGTCCTGATTTTGACTCCCTCTCTCAGGCAAAACAGGCAGGAACCTGACGGAGAAGTAAGCGAGCTGCTCTACTGACACGCTGCTCTTGGGCTGATCCTGCATTCACACCTCGGCGTGCATCAGCAGTCAAGGGGGCACCACAAGCAAGAGGAACTCCAAAGAAGCTTCTGGTGTCCCTGGCCCGGTTCCCTCTTGGGGCTGCTGCGATTTGGGGTTCTGGGGGGAGCAACGGGAGAGGCGAGGGGAAAATGGAGCTGCTGAAGCTCTGTGCTTGCCGGCTGGCAGGTTGTATAACCTGTGCCTGAGGGTGTTCCACACGAATTGGGGTGATGCAAAGGCTGCAGCTCTGCATTTACCCACCCTTAGCCCCTCTGTTCTCCCCAGCATCCTCGCCTCTACTGGCAGCACCTACTGCCAAGTCCTTTTGGTTCTGGCTGTTAAAAGCAGCCTGTGTGCCTGCAGTCGTGCCTCTGCTGGGCTCTGGGGTGGGTTGGCTGCTGCCTTCAGCCAGGGCAGGACACTCTGCAGATACACAGCCAGGAGGGGCCCAGTGCTGATGTGGCACCGAGGTGATCTAGGGTCGCTCTGCTGGCACTTGCAGGGAGCAGTGCTGGATTAGCCGAGGTCAGAGTCTGGGTTAATCCCTGCTGCTATTCTGGGCTGCGATCATGGTATGAATTGCCCTATATAAACCCTTCCAGGGTGCTAGGGCAAAGATGATTTTATGATCTCGCTAGATAGCACACAGGTATTTACCCTTTACACATTTTGCACACAGTAGAGGCGGTTCTAGATGTCCCCTGTCCTCTGGGCTTGATTCTGGCTTGGCCTTACACCAGATGTATCACTGTGCTACAGACTCCAGCAGCACTAATGGTTCTTCCTTGCTGTACCCTTGTGCAGGGGAGGCCAGAATCGGGCTCATGGGCTGCACTTTGCACAACTCAGGCTTTAGGAATCACGTCTTCCTTCCCTCTCTGCTTGGAAGGGCTGCGACGCTGATTTCTCCTTAATTCAGCATCTGATTCGTTGCCTTCCCTCCCTGTCCCAGAGGTCAAATCCTCCTCTGAAACCAATACACAAGGTTTTTTGAAGACCACAGACCCTTGTGCTGACCCCTGGGTGCGGAGGTGCAGCTCTGGTGGAACACGTGGGTGGTTTGGGGGGCTGCACTGCTGGTGCTGTCATGGGGCAGCTGTGCTCAGGGGCACGTTAGAGGCTTTTATCTATGTGCATTTTGCCTCAGTCCTGCTGTTGGGAGGGCACCGATAAAAAGTGCAATGTGCCGGCTTGTTACCTGAAGCTCACTGCTGCTCTTGTACCTGTTCCAATACTGAAAATGAAGCACTGATTCACTGTGTTGGAGAAATAATCTCTTTTAAAAAGCACTGGTGATGGTACCCTGGTGTGTCTGCCGTGGGATTCCTGCTCTGCTGGGTTTGCCCGGTGTTGGTCGCAGGGATGGGGAGGCAGTGCCGGTGGTGGGATGCGTGCGAGGCGGGCACAGAGCCCTGGCCAGGAGGCTGGGAGCAGGTTGCATCTGCAGTCTGTCTCCAGCTGCAGACCCAAGGTGTGGACATGCTGTCATGCACCCACCATGGTCTGGCAACCCAAAGGGTTAGCCTGGGCCGGTGTGTGTGATCTGTGAACAGATCCTGTATCTGTTAATGTTACCCCAGGTTTTGCTGTGTGAAAGGAGGATGTTGATGCACTGGAGGCCCTCAGACATTCCTGGGGTCAGAAATTTAATGGGGGAAGGTTTCCTGTTCTCTCCAGTTAGCATTTTTGCCCAACTGTAGCTGGTTTTAGCATGCTTCATAGCGTGTTCTTGGTACCTTCTGGGCTGGCAGGATTTGCTGGGCAGAAGAACCTGAGTTTTAGCAGTGCCTCACTAGTTTCCCTGCACAAAACTGCCTGCAGGACTGGAAGCTACAACCCTCTGTGCTTCGCAAGGGTCTCTTACCCCACCAGAGTTGGATACTGGGGTTCGTGGAGGCTGGAGACTTGCGCTGGGCTTTGCCTGACTCCAGATCCCTCCTGCAAGGAGCTCCTGTGCTCCACCTTGGAGCACAGGAGCTGGCACCACATCTCCCTCCCACCCCAGTGCTGGCTTGTGCCCCACGCTGTCACCCTTGCCACCTTCCCTGTGCGGGCCAACCTCCAGCTCTAATTACTAATCAGGTTCCAGCCTGAAGGTTCAAGCTGCTTTTCAACCGATTAATCCTCTGATCTGCTGCTTTTGCCCCGGATCCAGTGACCTCCAGGTGAGCCCCAGGGCCAGGAGCTGCCCCTTTGCTTCCCACCCCAGAGCATCCATCCATCCGTCCCTGGGACACCGCCTGCCCCTCGCCGGTGGCCCTGGCAAGGAGAAGGTGCTTTGGGGTGGTGTCCCCTGAGATGCTGCAGTGGATGGAAACCTCCTCAGGGGTGGCAGCGGTGAGGGGACCGTGGTGATTCCCCCCAATGGTGGGCTGCCCAGCACCGGGCGCCACGGGGGACCCGGCCACGCTGCCTTGCAGTTCGTGGATGCAGGCACGGGAGGGTGCACGTGCTTTTCCCAGCCCTTTCCCGGCGCTGCAGGGAGGGAAGGATGCTGCTGGTGTGGGCATGGCAGTGGCCGCGCCTTGCTGGGCATCCACCCGTGCAGCAACGAGAAAGGAAATCACCCGGAGCCGAAAAACCTCAGGATGGTTTAAATAGGGATGGGACGTGTTCCTGGAAATCATCCGGAGCCGGGATTTTGGCAGGGGTATTAAAGACCTGAAGCTGGATGGCTCCAGGCAGTGCCTGGTGCTGAGGACCCAGGATGTGACCCTGCAGAGCAGATCTCATCCCTGCCCCTTCCCAGCTCCGCTGAGCACCCCTGGCACCGCAGGGTCCCTCGTCCTTCCCCGGGCACTGTGGGTGCTCAGGGTGAGAGGAAACCTGCTCTGCAGCACCAGGCATCCCCGTTGACTCCGCTGGGCTGCAGCCAGTCCCTCCCTGCTGCCGTTCGTCCTTACTTTATTATTACAATAATGACAATTCTGGCTTAATAAGAGGATTTTGCTTAGTTGAGCAAAAGCGGCCCCGTATCAGTGACACGGGTTTAATGACAGAAATTGAATTACGTTACCAGGCCAACGCAAACTTCCCTGGTTGTTTAAAAAATCATTAATTTCCTCCGCCGTAGCCTCCAGCTGACCTCCCTTCTTAATTTTTTTTAATTTTTTTATTTGCATGCCATAAAAAGGACCTGCCTCTTTGACCCTTCTCCAGATAGCTCCAGCGGACGGCAAAGCAGCCAGAGCACAGCGAGATTTAGATTAATTCTCCTAATAAAGACGACAAGCCCTATAGAAATTACGTTACACAAGGAAAAAGAAAATGACCTGGAGGCATTAGGAAGCTCTAATTACTCTTATTCCTTGGAGCCAACGTTTTGGGAGGAGTGAGCCGGCTGGCCGGGCAGTCCTCTGCCTGCACTGGCTGCTTTCACCTGAAATTTTCCCTTGTGTTTCAAGTAGGCTGCCTGGCGTCGCAGGGGTGGCTCTGTCTTTTCTCTTTGTGTTGGTTTATTTAGTTTTACCCTTTGAGCAACAGTTTTTTCCCACTCCAGTGGAGCCCGAGGGCTTCCTCATGCCGGCAGGGCTGCGGGCATGGTGGCACGCCGAGGGCAGGAGGATGCACCTGGGTGTAAACATGCACCGAGACCCCAGAGCAGAGCTTTTGGGGTTGTACACATTGGGGCATCCCTTGGGGCAGGGAGCACAGCTTGATTTGGGGTGCTCTTGTGCAGTACGGTCCTGGCAAATGGTTGCCTGTGGCTCCGAGCCGTGCCAGGGTCCCATCCCGGTGGCGGGCTCTGGAGCATCGGTTTGCTTAAAAGGGATTCTCTGAATTCCTGCTGGGGCTGTGGAAGTGCAGTAAGAGCCGGAGCTGGTTTGTGTCCATTACAGAGAATAAAGTGACGGTAATTAAAAAAACGCTACACCCCCCTGATTTCCCTGACATGGGGATGCTGTCAGGAAGCAGGGTGCCTCCCCATCGCCTGGCTTGCCTGCTCTGTCCCAGGGAGCTCACCTGTCCCGCAGTGCATCCAGCAACACCTGGAGAAAATTAAAGGCTTATTCCACTTCATTCACCGGTAATAACTTCATCTCTCCCTATTCCAGTCCGCATCCCACACCGAGACGCTGCTCACCGGGCAATCCCTGACCTCGTTGCTGAGGTTTGTTGAATTCGGCTGAACCTCCCAGAGCCACGAGGTGAGGAAATTTGTTTTTGGTTTGCAGTGTGCATTAATTAGAGAGATAATGACTGGAACCATTCAGAACGAGTCTGAGCGCGCCGGAAAAATGTTTAGCCCAAGGAAAATTTAAATCTTTTTTTTTTTTTTCCTTCCCCTGCTGTTGAGATCTGAATTTTTAAGGCAATTAGTGAGGGTTTATTTGTTAATCAGTCATACTTATATGTTTGCTTTGGGGTCTTATCTCATGCTTTCAAGTGCACATCACTTCTAATCATGAGCTTCATTTTTGATACAGGAGATAGCAGTGCTGGGCCGGCTGCGCGTGTTGCAGTGCAGGCACACTCCTGTTCTCGGCAGCGGCTGCCAGCTGCACCAGGACACGATGGGGGCTGGTGGCGGTGCTGCCCTTCCCATGCCCGAGAGCCATGTCCACCAGGGGCTCCATCCTCAGCCCAAGTGCATCCCAAGTTTTCAGTGTTGGCTTCCCTGTGTGGCTCTCCCAGAGTCTGCCTGGGTGGGACTTACCATCCCCAGCCAAAACCCCATCCCGTGCCGTGGGTGCAGGCAGAGCCGGTGCCAGCCTCAGAAACGGTGGTGTCGGTGCGGTGATGCCCACAGCACTCCTGCCCTCCCCGAGCTGGATGAGCCTCCCCCAAAACACATTACCCCCATGGACCTGGGGAAGGGGCCTATCAGGGAAAGCTGCTCCAGGCTGTGCTGGCAGCGGTTCAGCCTGCAAGCACCGGTCCAGCCCTGTGCCAGCATCAGTCCAGCCCTGTGCCAGCATCGGTCCAGTGCCATGGCTGCTCCCATGGCTGCCCCAGTGGGCCATGACCTGAAAAGCCACCAGTGGTGGGTAATGCCCGGCTGGGGCTCTCCTCTCTGAGATCCTCGTGGCGTGTGCTTTTAAGCGTTACACTTTACTGTCTACAATAGTGATTTGTTGCTTGTAAAACCACCGTGATTAACTACAGTTTAGCCTCCTGGTTTCATGTCTTATCATGTTTCATCTCATACAAAAGACATTTACAGTCTATTTTCAACTTCAAAGCAAATGCTTCTTGCATGAGCATTAAGGAAGGCAAATATTTAAGCCGAACCTGTATGGTATTAGCGTCTCTTGATGTTCCCTGCTGAGTGAGGATTGATGGCTGCCTCAAAATCAGTTTTTTTCTATTGTTTTATGCACCAGTGATTAATATTTCATGTTCCCACTGTTATATATTTGCTGGCTGGCACTGGCTTACCCTGACAGTACTTTCTTCATGTCTTACATGTCCAGCTTTTATGCACCTCAATATAGGAAGTGTGACTCTTGGCAGGGTCCTTTGGTCTTATTGAAGCCTCCTGCCTGAGTTTTTTGAATTAAGCTCATCTTGATGGCGTTAGGGTGGCTGGCACGTTCTCCACTGATATCTCTGTCCTGTGGCTTCATAGTGCTCTGTCCCGTGCCCCCCCTTGCCTGGCTGTGCACCCGCCTGGGGTGGGGGGCAGTGGGGACAGCACCGCGGGGACCAGGCCCTGCAGCAGCAGGAGGGTGAGGCTGGATGTTGCCCTACTGCAGCCCTGCAGAGATGTGGGATAGGGACCGGGATGAGAAGCTGCTCCCATCCCTGGTACCACCCCCTGCTCGGTGCCTACACAGCACCAGTACCCCCCCAAGCCCACTTCAGTGCTGCCATCCCCATCCAGCACTGCCCATGCCACCCCGGCCAGGTTTCTGCTCCCCGGTGCTAGAAGAAGAAATGCAACGTTTGCACTGGACTCACCAGCGCTTCCACACCGCAACCCCCAAAACCCCCTGAGTTCCCAGCCAACTTTGTCAGGGCAGGATGAAAACAGCCCAGGACCAAATTCCTCCGCTTTGAACACACTGGCACGCTGGCGTGCATTTGTCTGAATGCTGAACATATTAAGACCAGGAACTGTAAGAGACGACTCTGCTTATCATCCAGCCTGGAGTTCATATAATTCAATTAGCGTGAACAGTAAATATAACTCGTTTTAATTTAGATGGAGGGGTTGCTGTGGCTCAGTCCTTTAATTTTGGGAGTAGGGAAGCTGTGGGAGGATTGCCAAGAATTTCTGCAAGAGCCACGTTTTCTGCGGGGCTGCGGGCTGTCACTGCGGGTCCCTGCGGCGGCGATGCGAGGGCTACCTCCGAGGAGCCCGCACGCTTGGCAAGTGGCACCCGGCGCGGTGTCTGCCAGAGGGGCCGGCAGGGTACGGTGATTTTGAACTGCATTGTTATGAGATGCAAAATAAAGACTGGAAGGCCATCAGGAGGGAATAAGTGGTGCAGTCTATTTAAAGAGGAAAAGATCGGCTCGGGAGAGATGCTGGGGACATGTGTCTTCAGGGCTGTGCCGCATTCTTTGGAGATTATTTTAAATGCGTGCATCTTTTCTGCATCACAGTCTATCTTTGTTCCCCTCTGACGTCTTGAGTCGGGGCTGGTATTTTATGGCCACGACTGTGCCTGCCAGCAGCATGACAGCTCTGCTGGAAACTAACTTCTCCGTGCTTTAAAAAAAAATCTCATAGGCATAAAATTCAAACGCGGAGATCAAACTAATTAATCTCGGATTAATTTAAACCGCTGGCTCCAGCAGGTGAAACATCGAGGCTCTGACAGGCATGTAACACGGGCAGGAGGTGCTGCCTCTCCCAGCCACAGCCCATGTCCATCTGTCCATCTGGGGAGGGGACACACTGCAGCTCCCTGCGTCTGTCCGGACGAGCTAACCCCGGCCGCGGGGCTTTCCACCCACCCATCCTGGATGGCAGGACAAAACCGGGGTGGCATGCTCTTTTCCTGGGAAATCCTACTAGAAGGGAGCAGGGTTCGTGGGTGCAAGTGTGCACAAGTGTGCGTGTGGGGAGAGGTCGGTGGTGGGTCACAGGCTGATGAAGCTCATGAGATACATCCTCCGCCGCCAGCTAGGCCAAGGGAGTGTTTCCTATCATCTCTCCTGACATTACCACATAACTTAGATTGCACTTAATTAAAATAGCTCATTTAACGGATGGCTTCTAAGATGCAATACTGGAGATTGTCTGCTTTTCCTGCCCAGCCCATGCGCAACAGAGGGATGGCAACCACCGGGCATGGCCACCCTGGCAGGATGCGGGGGAGATGGGTGGGCACCGGCTCCCTGCGCCCTCCGGCTTGGATGGGGCTCGGATGGAAGCAGGCATGGAGGGATTGCAGGTTTGGTACTCAAAGAGCTTTGAACCTCCTGGTTGTCCGGTACCCGGGGGATCTGAGCCTCCCTGTCCCCCAGCTCACCCGCGAAGCGAGGCAGGCACTGGCAGCCCCCTTGGAGCTGGTCTGGGTTGTCCTGTCACCCCGCAGTGCTGTGGGATGGGAGCCGGAGGCTCGGCCAGTGCCACCACTGGGCTTGGCCTCAGCCATGATTCCTGGCGTGCCTCTGAGACACCCTCCTCTACTGCACTGCCAAAAAGCTCTTATCTTTATCTGTTCCTCAGGGTTCACAAGGCCAGTTCATCAGGCTCCACCTTCCTGGCTCTTTAAAACTCACTGTCATTAATGACCTGCTGATAATTAGCCTCAGTGTGAGCAATGGGCAAATACGTCCTTCCCCAGCCCAGACGGGGCTGATGGGCACAGAGAGCTCAGCCCTGCTTGTTCCTTGGCTCTGCAGAGCTGGAGGCATTGCCCCAGCATGTGCCTGGCTCACCAGTGCATGGACCCATGCTGGAGCCTGCGGGGTCCTGGCTGCTGGGAGCCCAGCACAGATGGGGCACCAGGGGGCCTGATCCTGCCTGCACAGCTGATGGGCGAGTAGGCGGTGCAGTGGGGAGCATGGGCTGGGCTGGGTCTGGGGACACTAATGGGGCTGAGCTGCTCCACCTGGCTCAGGCATTGCTCAGAGCAGGGCTTAAAGGAGGGAGCAGCCAGCCCCAGCTCCTCCTGGAATGAGCTGAGGTGAGGTTGAGGCAGGGGCTGCCTGGGGGCCTCTGCCAATGCAGTTGAGCTCAAAATCCTCCAGGTAAGGACTGTTGGAGTCAGCAGGAGCAAACCCTCTGCCTGGTGGCCCCGTTTGGTGAGTGGATGCTTCAGCTGAACACAGCAAATCCCCAAGACCCAACTTAAATGTCAGCTCTGAGCTGTGTCCTCACCTTCTGCGCTTTATTGTGTATTTAAAAAATTGAACAATAGATGTCGCATAAATGCTAGTAAACATCAGGGTGGGATGCTGGCTGTGGGGTGGGAGCCACAGTGTGGAGCCCCCAGTTTGGGTGGTGGATCTGGGGGTGCTGCTCAGCAGGGGTCCCACACTCCCTGCCCTGAACACACCAGCAACCCCTAATGAGCACCTTGTTTTGTGGGCGCACGAGTCTTCCAGTGAGCTGTGAGCCTAAGCCGGTCTTTGCCAGGAAACTTCATTACTGGAGCTTGTGCCTGTCCCTGGTGGGACCCATGCGGATGGTGATGAGCTGCCAGGAGAGCTGGAAGCCCTGAAGGAGGGAGCTGCAGCTCTCAGCTGGGTATCCCATGGGAAAGTAGCTGCTCTGGTCCCTCGGGCTCTTTGTGAGGGGGGCTTCTCCAGAGCGTGGTGGTTGGTGCAGCCCACCCTGCCTGTGGGACACATCTTGGGTTCCCTGGGGCTGAAGGATGCTCCTGGCAAAGCCCGGTCACTGTGGGGCCCTTGTGCCACATGGACAGGACAGGGCTGCAGCCCTGCTGGGCATTTATTTTATTTTATTATTTTTTTGCTGCCTGCCTTGCTCCAGTTTAACCTGGAGGTACGGTATTTGTGGGGGGGAAAGAAAACCCCAGTGGCCGCGTATTGCTGCGTACCCGGGGTCCCCAGGGCAGCGTTCCGTGCGCTGCAGAGCCCTGTGCGGCACATCCCTGTACCAAGGGACC
This sequence comes from Falco peregrinus, assembly GCF_023634155.1. Taxonomy (NCBI): domain Eukaryota; kingdom Metazoa; phylum Chordata; class Aves; order Falconiformes; family Falconidae; genus Falco; species Falco peregrinus. Next base: position 88,653,177 of record NC_073725.1, on the reverse strand, counting down.
AGGCTGGAGCCAGGGCAGCCACCCCGCTGTGTGCTGGGCTTTCTCAGCAGCGGTGTTTGCACGATGGGCAAAGATGAGCCTGGAGGGTTTCTGGTTTCTGTGGGATTCGTTGGGAGCTGAGCTCCATGTAAGGGGCGAATGTGATGTGGGCGCCTCTGTGCAGGTTACACTGGGGGAAATAACGAAAGGCTGTAATTTGCCGATACATGCTGAAGGGCGAGATGGATCGTGTCTTCAATTACAGCTGCTCACGTGCATGAGTCGCCAAAATATGCAAAGTATTCATTTAATTTCTCCATTTGGGGCCAGAGCCATATCCTGATGCTTATCAAACCTGTGGCTTGGATGTAGTCTCTGGGGAGGAGATGTGCCCTCGCAGACAGCTTGTGTCAATCCAAGGCACTGCTTAAATCTTCAGAACTGGACCCAAACTGAACCTGTAGGTGGGCTTGTGCAGGTCAGTGTTGGAGCGGGACTGGTTTTACCTGATATTGTGCCGGATCTGAACTTCTGCTTTGCATGACAGCAGAGGGGAGGTATTTCGGATCCTGGTGTCCCAAGGGAGCACCCAAGGGGAGCTGTGACTGGCTTGAGCTTGGCCTCAGCCAGGCTGTGGGTGCGTCCCGATGCTTCCCAGGCTGTCCCAGCATCCTGGGCTGGGGCTGGCACTGGGGGTCCTGCTCCACCGCCAGCACTGCTGAGAGCTCTGGCTGCAGGGCTCAGGCCATGAGACGGGTTAAATGACTGCAAACCGTAAAGAAGTCTGTAAAATTAGCAGCTAATTAGTGACTGTGGTGTATGTCATGCCACGCCGCTGCTCTGTGTGGGGACACTCTTTTGCTCCCCAGTCTGAGCCATTTGCATTTGCTTGTAGCCCAGAGTCTTGTAATTGCAAAATTAGGGCAAACCAAGTGATTTGTTGCTACAAATTATAAGAGCAAATGGAAACACCTCCCACCAAAGCTCTGGCAAGGCAGATATCTCCTCCTGGCGCTGTGGTCTGCAGGAGGGGAGGGGATGTACAGCAAAAGCGTGGCCATGCCTGTGCTTCCTAGGCAGGACTGGCACCGCTTGGTCCAGCCGTTGGAAAAAATGTGCAGGAGCTCAGGACCCTGCTCTGTGTGTGGAGCACAGCACACAATGATGGACAGACAAGGGCTGGAACCAGGGCTGGTGCACAGGCTGGTGTCCCCTGCCACAAAATCCAGTGTCCCCTCTGCTGCACAGAAGCGTGGGCTGGCACAGTAAAGACTCCCAGTGCCTCTGTGCTGCCACTGGTGATGCTGGTGGGACATGGGTTATTTCTTGGTGAATTTGTGGGGTTGTGTTTTTCCCTTCCCTCTCCTCTGGTTGCAGGCAGTTTTGAGCTGGCCAGCCGCTGAGGCGAGCTGAGCTGAGGACTGCAAAGCATTTGCCATAGAATCTGAAGAATTTGGAGTGAAACCCCCAAAGAAATTAAGGACAGATGGGTTACAGGGGAAAAAAGAAACCCAAATTCCTTCTGCTGCTTGGTGCCTGCCTCCAAGGCAGCCCTTCATCCCTGCTGCAGCTCTCTGCTGGCCGTGGGGCTGGATGGGCACCCTCCTGCATGCTGGCTGAGCCACGGCAGGGGTACCAGCGCCTCTGCCCTCAGGATGATGCTGAGTGGGGACGATGCCCCTGCAGCAGCCAGGACCATCCCAGCTCTCTGCCCATGGCCAACCCTCACCACTTCCCCAGCCATGAACCGGGAGCTTCCTCCAGAGAGACCCTGTGTCCCCATCCTGCAGCAGAGCAGGGGCCCCAGTAAAGCATCAGCGCCCTGAGAGGAGCAAAGCACAGTGGGAGACACGTGGCAGGAATTAACCCCTTCTCCCCTAACTAACAGCCCCCGGGGAGGCTCTGGGGCAAAGCCAAACCCACCTGCTGCGGTGGCCGGTGCTGCCTGGGTGTGAGCCCCATCGCCATGCACGCATTTATGGGCTGTAATCGCCGGGATTAGGAGCTTTTTGCTTGGGCTGGTGCTGGCACGCTGCCTGGTGCTGCATCAGCCCCGACACCTGCGTGCTGACTTCAGCACCTCAAATATTTCTGATGCAATTTTTCTTTTTTTTTCCACTTAAAGCAAGCTCAACGCTGTCGAATGTGCTAATGGGTAGAAATGAAGCATAATTATTCCTTTGTGTAACATCAGTCTGTAGAACAGCAGTGGCTTGCCTGCTAAACTAGAGCTGCAAACAGGTTGTGGTGTGATCCACCTGGGCTTGCTCTGTGCTTGCCGGGAGAGCAAACCTTCTCTTGGGAGAACTGCGGGGGGGTGGGGAAATGAGTGAGCTCCTCTCCCAGCAGCCCGGCAGAGGAAGGAGGGCTGGGAAATAGTGCATCTTCTCCTCTCCGAAGGTGCGGTGGATAATTGCTGTTGTGTAGGGCTAATTTTATGATGTTTGATATGTTCCCATATGCCAAGCTGTGGTAAAGGACAATCAGATGAAGCCGATGCTGGCACAGCTGCGGCCGAGCGGGGGGGGGGGGTGGGGCGGAGGAGGAGGAGTATGTATGCGTGGATGCAGCGCTCCAGATGCAAACAATAAGGCCAACGGATCTTGATTTCATATGTCAAGTAATTGGGCTGGAAGTCTGTGCATGCTAATGACTCCACATCAAGCAGCTCAGCGCTCAGATGTGACCCATCCTGCTCTGTGGGGAGAGCGGGGGGCAGCAGCCCGCAGTGGCCATGATGAATATCCCCCAGATGTTATCCCACAGGGAAAGGGAGACCCACATGTATGTTATTAATAATGCCAAAGATCTGAGGTTAAAAATGACCACGGGGTGTTCACATGAGCCCTGGGATGGTGGGTCCTGTGGGCTGGTCCTGCTGCGGGGGGCAGTGGGAGAGGGGCTGGGGGGGCCTGGCCCCATGTCCCACCCAGCACTGCATCTGGTGCTGCATGGGGTGGGTGAACACCACTGGAGCTGCCAGCACCAAAGTGCCCCCCAGCACCCTGTCGGGCAGCCCTGGCAGTTTTGGGGAGGTGGAAGATGCTCTGAGGAGCTCCAACAAGCCACAAGAGTCAAAGGTGGGGATGATGTGAGGGAGAGGGGTGTGGGAATGTCAGGGCACAGGTAGCAGGCTCATCCCAGATATGTCCCTGTGCAGGGGGAGGCAGGCAGGCAGCCCTACACCTAAGCCCCCCTGGCTGCCTTTGGCTTGTTTTCTGTCCCACTCTCCAGCCTCATCCCAGCAGCCTGGGATGCTGAAGCCTGGCTGTGGCTGTGTGAGACCCCCAGTGTGAGGAGGTGCCTGGAAAACACACTGGTCCCCTGTGCCGGGCTGCTCTGGTCCCCTCTGGCACTGTGGTGGGGACTCAAGCCCTGGCACAGGAGGGACATGTGGCACGGGTGGGTGTCTGTTGGGGTTTGACCCCTAGATGTGATCCTAAAACCTGTTGCCAGTGTTCTGGATTCATGGGCTCTCTTGTTTTTCTCTGTGCTCAGGAGGTGGGTCGGGTGGTGGGGGAGACCCAAGGCAGGGGCGTACATCGCCATGGCAGTGCAGCCAGCCTCCATGGTCCTGTGCTCCCTCCACCAAGGGCTCCTGGCTGTCTTCTCCAGGGGTTTATCCATGAAGTTCCCACCAAGGCAGAGGCTGGTGCTGTTGGGATGTGCTTAGCGGGAGGTGGAGGAACAAGCAGAGGGTCCCAGGTGGATGTGGCAGGGCTGGGGGTTTCTGCTGCTCTGCAGCTGACCCCCACGGGTGTGCGTGGCACTGTGGCAGGGGGAGTGATGAGACTCCCCGGAGCACAAGCACCTAAATATTGGAACAAAGGTTTGAGGCATGGGATGCTGGTGGGTACCACAAGCCTGTGAGAGGCGATGCGGTTCCAAGGGCCCCCAGGGCAGCTGTCCCTGTGGAGCAGAGCTCTCGGGCTGATGAGCCTCAGGTTACTGGCAGCTTTGGTCCCAGCTCCATCTCTCACAGACGTGTCAGTGCCCGGGTGATGTGCCTGAAAGCTCCTGTCGTCGGCCAGGCTCCAGACAGAGCTCCAGCTCCTTCCCCCACAGAGCCGGAGAGAGCTGATCTGCCCTCTCGGGGAGGGGATGGAGCCCGAGGGTCACACAGCACATGTGGGTGCCTGTGCTATAGGAACCAGATGCCTACTGTCCCCCGGAAAGGGGATCCTCACCACCGAGAGCCTTCTGTCTCTAAACAGGGCTTTCCCCCCCTCCCAAAGCTTTCCACACAGGGTGTGAGCCAGGAGGAGCAGGGTACGGGCAGGCAGGATCCCAGTGCTGTGGCGGTGCGTGGGCGATCCCCCAGCACCTGCAGTTTATTGGTGCCGGAGGTATTGCAGCCAGCGTACCCGGCATCCTCTCCCATCCTGGAGGCTTTCCAGCCTTTCCCCACTAATTGCTTCAGCATGTGCATCGCAGATGATGAGAGATGAGCAGGATCAGGCCTTGCCTGCTGGGCGAGGCATGGCAGCCGGAGCCGGACCCTGCCCTCGCACCAGGGAGCTCCAGGCGGCAGCGGTGCTCCCTGCTCCAATCGCTTCTCCTCACTCCCGGCTGAGACACAAGGTCTTGCTGGGAAGTGGGTGCTTTTCACCCGGAAAGTGGGGTCATGGCACGCTTGGCATGCACAGCTCCAGCATGACCTGCCGGCTGCTCGGGCTTTGATTCCGACAGCTGTAGTTCATGAGTGCACATGATGCATGTCACTATTTGGGGGAATGAGACTATTAGCTCCTTATGTACATTACCCGATTCATTATCCGTTCATTAGCTGTTCTTAATGGTGCAATATTTTGCTGTCGTAGGGGTTTTGGAGAATTAAGCTGGAATAGACAATGAAAAGAGACAAAGAAAATGCATTATCCCTATACGTGACTCGTTGGCAGGGCTGTTTGGGAAGCAGGGCCTGTGCGATGCTGGGGGGACCTGCAGCCTCTGCACTGTGCAGGGGGCTGCCCAGCATCAACCATGGGATGCAGGGAGAGCTCCGGGCTGGCCTAGGGAACAGGCCCATTCCCATCTTGCAGGGGCTAAAAGTCAGGACTCCAACAGAAAGTGGCAGTCTGATCCCTCTGCTACTTCTGAAAAACTTCTGAAATTCAGGTTTTATCGCATTAAGCTCTGGAATCCGTGTTGCCCGCAGCAGAGGAGCAGGTTTAGTTCGGGGCGCAGCTGGCTGGGGTTTAATCCAGTCGTTGGCTTTGCCTCCCTCTCCAACACCACGTGTGTGGTGTTTTTTGTTTTGGTTTTTTTTTCCCTGCTTCCAAAACCCAACCAAATGCATGACAGAAGGACACTTGGAGCCTGCTTCCCTCCTTGCTGGCAGCAGGGAGCCCTTTGAACTCCGCTTTTTCTCCTCCATGCATTTGAGACATTTTCTTTCAAACTTTGCTTTGCATTTCTTACTGCTCAGCTCTGCTCCAGATGTTCCAATTCTCAATCCCACACCTTCCTCTCCCTTTGGCCACTGAATATTTGGCTGAACCAGAGCCAAATGAAAGCTACCCCCCACCTGTGCATGGAATTAGCAGTGGGCATGCCAGAGCTTCACAGACTCGTAAATGCAGCCATCTGCACCTGGTGACATTATTTTTTAAAGGCGAACAAGCAAAACAACCCCCTACCCCTAAATGGGTTTGGGGTTTTTTGGCGCTTTTTTTTTTTCTGTGGGGGGGGAAAAAAAAAAAGAAAAAGAGGAAACTTGTAAACTGATTTGCTTGAAAAAGTTCCCGCAGAGATTGGGCACGGCGGCAGGGAGCTTGCCGGCTGTGACTCGGGGAAAGCCAGTGTGCTGCAAGCGAGCAGTGAGGATGCGTCCCAGCTGTGCCGGCTCGCTGCTTGATTGGGAACAGCTCTGCGCACTTACCGGCTGATTTTGTGAGCATTTAGGATATAATTCCCCAGCTCTGCCCTCCAAGGCGACAAGCTGTGTCTGTCTTTTACAGCACGGAGCTGGCCCTGTCTGCCTGGTGTGTGGGAGAGCTCGGCTGGGCTCCAGCCCTCCCAGCTTTCTCTGGGGGGTTTAGCACCATGGTGCCAGGGAGAGCAGGCTTGGGGCTGGTGTCCTTCCTTTGCCGTCATCATTTCATGGGGTGCTAGTGCACCTTCCAGGCTTCCCAGTCCCACACCAGTGCTGTCCCAGTGCCTTTGGTGCAGCCCCCAGTCTGGGGAAATGCAATGGGGTTGTGACCCAAATGGAGTCAGCTCCATTTTTAGGCTAAAAAAGCGGGATTAAACCATGTGCTGCCCCTGCTGCTAGCCTGTTGTAGATGCATTTTAAAAAAGAAAAGAACTTCAGCGTGGCATGCTGTTTATCTGCCAAACTGGTCCTGTCCTAGCCATGCTGCTGGTGGAGCTGCATTTGGGGCTGACCCAGGTGCTGGCACTGCTGTGGGTTGGGTCTAACCCACTGTGGCCAGGAGAGATTCCCCCATGTTTGCTTCCTCCCCTGGAGCTGAACTAACCCCGCATCTCCACCGATCCCAAATGGGATGATGCTATTGATTTAGACCTGCAAATAAGCACCGAGTGGTGAAACACCCGGCAGAATGAATACCCGCGTTCACATACATATTGATGGGCTGCTCAGAGCCTTTATTGGGATGCTTCCAAGCACATTAGAGAGATTTCTATTTGGCATGTAATTAACTCTAAATGAGATCAGCAATGAACATATAATTATGGTTCCACTGAGTTACTAAGCTTGTAAAGAGCAGGTAAGCAGTTGTCAAATACCCCAGCTGGTCAGTCAACCGCTTGTTGTGCAGATTGACGTAGTGAAGATGCAGAAATTACTGCAGGGGATGAGGGGGGTGATGGGGAGGTCGATGCAGGGGGTGATGGAGAGGCTGATACTGAGGGGCTGACACTGGGGTCTGAGACCTTGCTCCCCCCTGCCCAGGAAAGACAGAGCTGCCCCTGGCTCGCCCTTGGGTCATGGCTCTGGTAAACCCACAGGGACTTTGCCACTTCCACAGCACCGAAGCCAGGTTGTGCCCAGGCTTTTTGGGCTGTAGATCCCTTGAGACACCCATCAGGGTGCCGGGCACTGCACTGAAAGTCCTGGTCCATCTGTGGGCTGCAGCCAGACAGGCTTCACGCTGTCAGCTTTGGCTGTAGCCATCATCCATCCACCTGCAAACAGCTGTCATTTCACTGTCTGGCTTCACCATGCTGCTTCAGAAGGGGACTTCCTCAGCTGGAAATGGCCTTGTTGCCCCATACATTTAACCGTGTATCCCCCTGTTCCCACAGACCTGTGTGATCAGACACTGGGTAGCCCCAAATTAAACTTTTTTTTTTTTTTTTAAAGGCACTTTTGCTGCTTTTGTGCCTCTCCCCCATCCCTGTAATTTTTCACTCCCAGGATGATGTGAAGCTGTTGTCACTCTTGCGTCTTTGCCCAGGAGGGCACCAATAAAGGAATAATTGCAGCCAGCCCCGAGTTTGTGCATGCATGGGAAATGAGAAGGAAAGTGGGGCCAAGGCAGAGCTGGGAAGCTGTGCAGAGGACGTCGGAGCACTCTGGATGGCAAAGTTAATGGCTGGAGTCCTGGGGACAGAGGTTTGGTTAGCAAAGGGCTGTGTCTGATACTCTGCAGTTCTGCCTACTCTAATAAAAATCACACATTTCATGTATATTATTTTTTAAATTGAAGCTTTAGAAAAATCAGTGGGTTTTGGCTGCTTTATCCCCTTATTGGGATTATTTAAATCAAAAGCAGAAATAGGGGGAAAGCTCCTTTTGTAACTCCAGCTGGCCAGGAGCCAGCTGCGTCTGCGCTGCCGTGAGCAGGCAGTGCTCCCTGGGCTGGTGCGGAGGCAAAGGGTGGCTGGGGACCCTGTGGCCAAGGAGGCTGCTGCCCCGAGATGCCATTAGGAGAATAACGAGGAGCTATTGAACCTGCATCTCTCCTGGGCTGATGGAGGGAGCGGAGACCTGCAAGCACTGAGGGTCTGGGAAAGACATGTTGTCCCTTTGGTGCTGCCGGCACCAGCTTTTGCCTTCTGTGAAATGCCGTGTCGCTGTTTGGTCGCTTGGGAAGGAGCATCATGCCGTGCAACCTCACCCCACAGGGACACGGGGAGTTCTGCAAGGTGGCTGCCTGTGCCTGCTGCTGGGGGCATTACTTCTGAGCCGAAACCCTCACTCCTGGGATGCTGCTCCCTTCCTAAGACATGCAGGAGAGTGGCTTTGCCCTGGTTTGCACAGCCTCTGCATGGCTCAGCCCCCAAATCCCAGTGGAGACTGGGCTGGAGCGGGGACCTAAGGTGACTGAAGGTCCCAGGGGAGGCAGGGGACAGCAGGCTTGTTGGAGTTGGGGTGTGTTTTTGTTGTGCAAATGCCTCGCCTCCTCCTTGAGCGGGGCTGTCTCCAGCTCGCTGGTATTGCTATAGCTACGGGCAATTTTCTGTGTTCAAGTTTTGCAAAACCATATTAAGAAAAATCTCGCCCTGGTGCTGCTGGCTCTCCTCCAGGCTGGAAATTGCATTCCCCTGCTTGAAATTCCTCCCGGAGTTTCAGATGGAGAATGTACAACTTCACTTTCCATCTTGAGCTGCTGTCACACATTTTAATAACAGGGGCTGTGCTACACCCCAGAGGTGGCCGTGCGCCAGGATTTTGAAGCGAACCCGTTGGAGCGGTTGTGGTGAGCTTTGGGATGGTCGTGAAGGTGCTGGAGCTGCGGCTCAGCCTCAGCACTGGCCCTTCCTGCCCCGCAGCCTGGCTCAGCCTCTTGGACCGAGGATGGAGTTTGTGGGATCATTTTTCATCCTCCGTGTGAGCGTGGTGATGAGTTTGTTGGTGTCTTCTTTGTGCCAGGTGATGGGAAACCCGATCTGGAGAGGATCGGTTCTGTTTGTTGCTCTGCAGCTCCCAATTAGAGGGAGACACAATTCGTAATTCCTCCTTGGTGCTTGTATCCATCCCAGCTTGGCTGGCCCTGGTGAGCTTGGGTAAAGCCCCAATGGTCCCGTCTGGGTTCCTCCCCCTGTAAAACGTGTCTCTCCCCACTGGCAGGATCAGGGGCCCCCACCCCCAGCAGCATTACGTTGAGGATGGGGTTCTTTTTCAGTACCCAGTGGACAAACTTCTCAAAGCTTGCCAGATCTCTGGGGAAAGGCTTGCTAATGTCACAGGACAGCTGAGCTGAGTGACAAGGGGGTAGCCTTGGCTGAGACCCTGGAGGTGACTACAGAGGGGTGGCACTGACAAAGACCCCAGTGGCATCCCTATCTGGCTGACCCCAGGGCCCAGCTTCAGGTGGGAACCACAGCTTGGGGAATGACCCCATCTCCTTGGCTGGTGGGGCTGTGCTGCTTTAGGGACAGTCACAGTGTGGCTCTTCCAGTGAGTGTCACCATGCCTGGGGCTTGGGCATCCCACCCCCTGTGGTACCCACATCCCTGTGGACAGGGAGACCTGCATCTCCAGGGATGGGGAGGGGGTTTGCCTCCCCCGGCTGCAGGCGCTGGCTTGCCTCTTACTGAGTTCCCTTTTATGGATTGCTCTTTGAACCCAAGGAGTTGTGCTGTATTTGTAAAACACACCGCCGTAATCAGGGAAACAGCCTTCCTAATTGGATTGGAACGGCCTGGAGTAATTGGCTGTTTGGGAGCAGCCGTTTCAAATCAAGCTGTGTGCGCCTTAATAAGTTTGCTCGCCTTTATCAGCTTGGCAAACTCTACTGTGGAGGTGACCTGTTAAATGATCTCCCATGTTTCTAAAGCATTTTTCATCCCCTCTGATCCCTTGAGCCCTTTTCTTTCTTTCTTTGTAATAACAAACTTTGGGAAATCCCAGAGCACCCAGGCTGCGGCTCCTGCCTGCCTGCTGTGGTGGGCAGAGGGCAGGTCTCTGGAGGAGGAGCTGGGTTGTGGTGCTGGGGTGACCACCTGGGATGCTCTGGCTGGTTATCCAGGGTCCCATCCTGCTTGGACCCGCTGGGTTTGGGATGAGGGGGAGGATGGACAAGCTCACATGGTGCTGTGCTGATATTGCTCTGTTTGGCCCTTGGTGGGGCTTGTCATTTGGCTGTGCTGGATCAGACACAAACCTCAACTGCTTTGGGACCAGGATTTCAGCCCGTGGTGGGAACAGCTGATGCCTCTGCTCCAGGTGAGCCCTGGGATGGGGCACGAGGTGTTTTGGGGACAGCTGCCCTGGGGGTCTGCTCTGTCCCACTGACATTTCCCCCCAGGGCTGAGCCACCTCGAGGGAGGCTGGCAGGTACATCCCTGCGCTGGAAGAGGAGAGGGCAATGCACCTGGCTGGAGGGAGCCCTCCTCCCGAAAAAAAACCCAAACAATGACAAGTGTGCACTGACATGTCTGGCATTGGGCTCTTGCCACAGAAACATGGCCCTTTGAGACAGTCACCAGACGTTTCCAAGTGATGCTCTTCCACAGGATCTGCCAAGGCAGGATCCAGCCCCTGACCTCGCAGCCCTCAGTCTGGCGAGGGGGCACTTGCAGCCTGGCTGGTAAGCTGCACCCTGCCATCACTGGCTGGGTAGTCCTGGCTGCCTGCCCCACCAGTAGAGGCAGGGATGCAGTGACCGGGTGCAGCAGCCAGCTCTGCAGGACAGGGACGCACGCCCCAGAGCAGCGCTTCCCCGTGTGCCCCCATGCTGCGTGAGGGTCCCTGCTCACCCCCTTGGACACTGCAGCGGCAGAGCCCTGGTGGTTTGGAGGGACAGCTCATATCACTGCTGACCCAGCCAAGGTGGGGAGGGCAGGAGGCAGCCTGCAGCTGTCCCAGCCCCGGGGACCTCACAGGCAGGCAGCCCCCCACAGCACAGGGACCCCCCCCAGCTGGCTGGGCTGTCACCAATGAAAGGTGGCCCCGAGGCAAACTGCAAATCTGGTGGTGGCTCTTTGCTTGGATGGAGCATCACCGAGCATTCTGCAGGCTGGGCCACTGCTCGCTGCTCCCTGGTACCTCCTGCGAGCCCGGCCACGCTGGCACTGGCCAGCTTCAGGCCTCTCTGCTGCTTTATTTTTCCCTTTTGCTGCTCAGCACCGGGCATCACTGCTGTGGGAGCTCCTGGCCAGCTCGGATGTGTCTCAGGCAGCCATCGCATACTCCTTCGGCCACACTCCAGCCCCTCTGTGGAGCATCTTCCTCCACACAGCCACGGTGCCCCAGCTGCCCCAAGGCTGCTGTAGCGCCCAGTCCCTGGGGAGCAGCTGAGCCATCAGCCAGGTCATGGGGCTTCCTGGGGACCCGCTCGCTCCTGCTGGGACCCCAGGGGAGAAACATGACTCCTTCAGTGGAGATAATCATCTCTGAGGTTCAAAGCACCCTTGTCCTGGTGCAGGGCTGAGGCAACGGTGATATAGTAAGTGAAGTGGCCAGCACTCGTGTCTCATCAATCAGGGGCTGGAAATGTGGAGTCTCCCTCCACATCCGCAGTGTCTGTGTCTGCTCCCCGCCAGCGCTCGCAGCCCATCCATAACACCACTGACAGCCCCAAACACTTTCATCTGCCTCTGCCAGAGCAGCCCGGTGTCTCCTGCGTGCCGTGAGCAGCCCTGGGGACTGGCTGTGCTCTGGGGGTGCCTGTGGGGCCACCACCACCAGCCCCCCTGGGGCCATGGGTGCCACCCAAGGGTGCAGAGCCCTGATGCCAGGGCTTATGCAGCGACCCAGGGCAGGGAGCGTGGTGTGCACCAGCCTGGGGAGCAAGCTGAGGTGTTGGGGTGCAGGGTACGGCAGTGCCTATCCCTGCTCTCCCCAGGGGCGAGAATAAATCCTGCCAACACCATACCCAGCCCTGCACCACGACTGGTGCTGGCTCCATGCCATGCTGCTCGCTGCCTGCCCGGCTTTGGCTCCTTGGTGCGAACACATCGGTGCCTATTGCAGCAGCATTGCTCCTGCCCCGGGGAGGCAGCCCCGTGCCGTGCCGGACACCAGCACCACCGGCATCCCAACCTTTCGATGGGCTCACCAAGCTGGTGGAAAGCTGTGCTCTGCGGCAGCTTGTGTTGTCAGAGCTGCAGGTGAAGGTGTGTTACTGGAGCTGGAAGGCACGCAGTGCCCTGGCAGGGGACAGGGGATCAGAGAGGAACCATGTCCCGTGTCCTGCACAGCCATCCTTGGGTGACCACGGAGATGTGAGGGTGGCTGCTGCCTGCCAAGGGCACGGAGCACGGGGGGCATCCGAGCTGGTTGCTTCAGAACTCCTTTTTTTCCAAACAAAATGTTCTAATTTTGCTAAAAAATTGCACCTGAGTGCTTGTTGTCCTTAACTGCGTGAGTTACGGGCAAGGCAGGGAGCTGGTCCTTGTCTGGTGGGGTCTCAGCTGAAGCTGGGGACCCTCTTGTAGGGCCACCGAAGGGCTGGGGAAGCCCTGAGTGCTGGGTGCTTCCACTCCTCACCCCGGGCACCTGGCCCCGCAGTGAGCCCCGAGCACCTTTTAAGCCTTTTCCCCCAATTTTGAAGTTGCGAAAGGAAAAGGCGCTGCTCCTCCAACCGTGCCCGAGCAGCGGCAAGCGCTGAGACAGGGCAGTGCCGGTGGCACCGGTGGGCAGCTGGCAGTGCCGAGAGGCATCGCTGCGCCCACTCCCCAGCCCTGCGGCCCGAGGGATCCCCTCGGCTGGGGAAGAGGAGGGTGGGTGTGCTGTGCTGTGCTGTGCTCCCTCCTCCGCCTTTCCAGAGTTTCCCTGGCTGTGTTTTGACAGTACTTTGTCAAAATGGATGTATTCTTGCCAAACATTTCTATTTTGACAAATTGGCATTTTCCAACAACAAGCCCCCCCCGAACCCAAACAGGGGGCTGGAGCAGCTCCCACCCACTCTCGCCGGCGGTGAAACAGTTCCTATTTCTAATCGCTTACGTAAACCCGACAAGAGCTGGCAAGTGCTGCACGGCAGATTTTGGATGCGTTTTTATTTATCAGACTGCTCCCGATAACAGATTCACTTCCTTGTCATAATCTTTCCTCCTCGTTTTTCCCTGGGGAACCTTTGCGTTACGAGTTGGAAGGGATCTCCATCGCGCTCGCGCAGTTATTTCCTCTCGTTGAAAAGCTGCTGTGCAGGGCCAGGCAGCTCAGCACAGCCGCCCAGCACCAGCCACGAGAGGGCACAAAGCCCTGTCCCGCTGCCACCCTGCTGCCCTGCCACCCTGCACCCATGTCACCCTGCAGCCCTGTCACCCTGCTGCCCTGCACCCATGCCACCCTGCAGCCCAGCCACCCTGCAGCTGTGTCACCCTGCTGCCCTGCAGCCATGCCACCCTGCAGCCCAGCCATGCTGCAACCCTGTCACCCTGGCAGCCCTGCCACCTTGCAGCTGTGTCACCCTGCAGCCCTGCCACCCTGTCACCCTGGCAGCCCTGCCACCCTGCAGCTGTGTCACCCTGCAGCCCTGCCACCCTGTCACCCTGGCAGCCCTGCCACCCTGCAGCTGTGTCACCCTGCTGCCCTGCACCCATGCCACCCTGCAGCCCAGCCACCCTGCAACCCTGTCACCCTGGCAGCCCTGCCACCTTGCAGCTGTGTCACCCTGCAGCCCTGCCACCCTGTCACCCTGGCAGCCCTGCCACCCTGCAGCTGTGTCACCCTGCAGCCCTGCCACCCATGTCACCCGGCAGCCCTGTCACCCTGGCAGCCCTGCCACACTGCAGCTGTGTCACCCTGCAGCCCGGCCATTGGACAGCCCTGCTGCCCCGTAGCTGTGTCACCCTGCCACCCTGTCACCCTGCAGCTGTGTCACCCTGCCATCCTGCAGCCCCGTCACCCTGCAGCTGTGTCACCCTGCCACCCTGAAGCCCTTTCATCCAGCAGTTGTGTCACCCTGCAGCTGTGTCACACTGCCACCCTGCAGCCCTGCCACCCTGCAGCTGTGTCACCCTGCAGCCAGGCCATTGCACAGTCCTGCCACCCTGCAGCTGTGTCACGCTGCAGCCTGGCCACCCTGCAGCCAGCCACCATGCAGCCTGGCCACTGTGCAGCTGTGTCACCTTGCCACCCTGCTGCCCTGCCACCCTGCAGCCTGGCCATTGCACAGCCCTGCCACCCTGCTGCCCTGCCACCCTGCAGCCCGTCACCTTGCAGCTGTGCCATTGTACAAGCATGCCACGGTGCAGCTGTGGCAGCATACAGCTGTGCAGCAGCATCGCTGCCTCCCGAAGCCACTGGCTTTGCTCAGCTCTGCACTCCCTCTGGTCTCAGCCCACAGAGCTCCCCCTCCCTGCTGTGCTCCAGCTCTTGCAAGGCTCAGGGGATCTAATTATAAAAAGAGCTAATTATATTAATAGGTTAATTAAGACTGTGCTGATTTCAGATACCAAAAAGGAAGGCTTTAGCACAAGGCTGGAAATCAGCCTCAGTGTTTTGAGGCGTGTGGTGGGATGGACCCTGGGGCAGTTGAGTGAAGCCAGAGCGGGTCTGAGGCACGATGGCCCCAGGGGACCCCCAGGCATGGGCACCCCACGGCTGGGTCTTGGCTGTGTTGCGTTTGGTGATGGCACAGGAGGGCAGGAGCAAGCCAGGATGCTGCCGTTGCTGCACGTGAGGCCCAGGCCTGCCCAACGGTACCCAGGGATGCTGCCTGTGGGGTCCAGCTCCCACGTGTCACTGATTGCTGGACAGGATTTATTTAGCACCCGGGATGCAGACTGCTCTGGCACCCAGGGAATGGGGTTCCTGCAGCAGGAAAACCACCTCACCCCACTCCACTGTCCATTACCCATGGACATTTTAAATCACACCACGGAAACTGCTGCTTTTAGGCTTATTTTGGAAGGTGCAAGGGAATGGGTGGAAACCCAGGGCTGTCCTTCCCATCCCAAACAATAAATACATGTGCATTGGGTTTGTGTTTCCACACCTGCAGCAGCAGCTCTTGCAGCCCAATTAGCGCTGCCTCACCTGGTGCCGCTGGCTAATTGCATGGCACTGGGCTGCCATCCTGGCCACAGCTTGCTATTTCCCGCCCGGTGCCTGCCTGGGAACCTGCACCACTGCCGAGCCGCAGCCCTTCGCGTGATGGCAACGGTTGAAAATACCCGCTGCAGCCCTGGAAGTTGGAGGCAGGGGAGAAAATCAGGTGGGAAAAGATGTGAGAAGATGGGAAAAGATGGGAAAAGATACATGGGAAAAGATGGGGGAAGATGATGGGGGAAGGTGGGAAAAGACAAGAAAACATGGGAAATCATGGGAAAAGATACATGGGAAAAGATGGGAGAAGATGATGGGGAAGATGTGAGAAGATGCGAAAAGACAGGAAAACATGGGAAAAGACAGGAAAAGATTGGGAAGACGATGGGTGAAGATGTGAGAAGATGGGAAAAGAGGAAAACATGGGAAAAGACGGGAAAATATTGGGAATATGATGGGCGAAGATGTGAGAAGATGCAAAAAGACAGGAAAACATGGGGAAAGACGGGAAAAGATCGGGAAGATGATGGGCGAAGAAGTGAGAAGATGTGAAAAGACAGGAAAACATGGGAAAAGACGGGAAAAGATCGGGAAGATGATGGGCGAAGATGTGAGAAGATGGGAAAAGAGGAAAACATGGGAAAAGACGGGAAAAGATACACGGGAAAAGACGGGGGAAGATGATGTGAGAAGATGCGAAAAGACAGGAAAACATGGGAAAAGATGGGAAAAGACGGGAAAAGATGAGAAATCTCGGGAAAACACGGGAAAACGCATCCCGCCGGCGCGCTGGGGCTGGGAGCGCTTCCCTCCGCCGCGGCGGGGGCGGGGGCGTGCGGGGGCTGCCCGGGGCCGGGGGCTGCCCCGCCGGTGCCCCACGCGTGTCCCGCGCCCTCCCCCGCCCCGCGGGTGGGCGTGGGGGCGGCGCGCGAGGGGCGGGCCGGGCCGGGCCGGGTGGGCGCGGGGAGGGGTCGGGCCGGGAGCGCGCGGAGCGGCGCGGAGGGGAGCGCGGGAGGCGGGGGGGGGGGCGGGGGGGGGGCGCGGGATGCGCTGCCCGGCGGGGCCGGGAGCGGCCCCCGATGGGATGTAGCGGGCGGCTGCTGGGACCCGTCGGGGGCCGCCGCGCCTCGCTGCTCCTCACCATGATCCTCTTCTTCACCTACTTCTTCTACTGCCTGCCGGGGCCCTGCGAGCCGCTGCCGCCCGCCCTGCTGCTGCCGCCCGCCGCGCTCCCCGACGGCGCGGGGCCGGGGGCGGCGGGGCCGGGGCCGGGGGCGGCGGGGGGCAGCCGGCGGTTCCCCCAGGCCATCATCGTGGGCGTGAAGAAGGGCGGGACGCGGGCGCTGCTGGAGTTCCTGCGGGCGCACCCCGGGGTGCGGGCGGTGGGCGCCGAGCCCCACTTCTTCGACAGGTGCTACGAGAAAGGGCTGCGCTGGTACAGGTAACGGCGGCGGGGCGGCGGAGGGGGGGGGCTCCGGCAGGCGGTGATTGAGCGCCGAGCCGCGTTTAATTGCTTCCCGTGCAGCGATGGGGTTGTTCTGCAACAGGCTGGTCCGGGCGCGGCAGGTCCCGGGGGATAACGGGGGTTCAAGGGGCTGGGATGGCGGGGGGGGGCAGGACGGGGGGGGACGCACACGGATGCGAGTCCCTGGCGGGGATGCGGCTGGAGCCGAGCTGCGGGATCCCGGGGGTGGCAGCTTTGACCCCCGCTTCGCTGGGCTGGGGGCCGCTGCTGAAGTGGGGAGCAGTGGGAGTGCGAGAGCCGGTCCCGTGTCCCCCCGTGTCCCCCATCCCACAGCTCAGCCAGCCGGGGACAGGTGGTAGGACGGCCGGCAGCAGAAATTTGCTTTTTTTTAATTATCCAGGCTTTGCGATTTTAACCTTTAACGCTTTATTCTCAGCCATCCCACTGTTTCCCCACTGGGTTCCTTTAGGAATTATTTTATTCGAGTGGCTTATAAAAATAAAGGGAGCGAGGACCTGGGCTTGCAGGAGCGGGTTTGATCCTCGCTGCACCTCGGAACAGGGAGCCAGCGGAGGGGAGGGTAAACCAGTATCGCCCAAATTCCTCGGTAGGTTTGTGTCAAAGGGCAGAGCTGTATTGATTCAAGGGACTTGGTTGGGTTTTGAGGATTTCAATAGAATTGAACTCTTCAGGCGATAAAGCCTTCGGAAGAGCAGCTACTGTGCATGTGGTGTCTATTAAACTCCCGTCTCCTGGCCAGCTCCGGAGTGGCCGGGCCAAATGAAGCCGGAGCTCTAAGTCCCTTGAAGCCAGTGAAAGAATCTGGTCCGTTATTTTGAAGAGAGTCCAAATGTGTAGATTTGTAAAAGTACGGCGGTGTTCTCGGTGAAAACATCTGAAAATAATAAAAGGAGTAGCTCTCCCTGTCCTTCCTGCCTCTCCATCCTATTCTCCCCGAGCCCCGCGGGAATACTGTATTTCTTACATGCTCTTAATGTTTCCCGATGTTTTGGGGGAGGCTGCAAATTTGGCAGTCCTCGCCAAAATAATAACCTGTGAAAATCAGCGTGTTTAATGGAAAGTGTAATTTTAGTGGTAATTTTACACGCAGGATTTCGGCTCTGTAAGACCACATCTGGGCTGTAAAGTTATTGACTTAACACACCTTCAAACACAGTAAGTAGCGCACTTATTTTTATGACTGTATTAATATTGCCGTGATTTATTAGCTCATTTCTCAGTTCCATTTGTATCTACGCTGCTCTAGAAACAATAATGATGATAACTAATCTTTTTGGGCGAGGATTACAAGATAGATCGTGCTTGGCAGAATGGGAGTTTAATGACTGTGAGCACATAATTAAAGTGTGGAAGATCGAACGTTTTCATATCGCTCGCCATAGTCCAGTGAGACGTTTGCAGGATGGACCACACTGAGAGAAGAATAAATAAATCTTAGTTTTGGATTGCTGTGTAGTGAGTTTTTAGTGCTGTAAGTGCTTGCAGGGAGCCTGGCCTGATACCAGCGAGATGTTTTAAGATGATTCTGCATATGGTTATGGTAAATTTGGAGAAATCGAGCAGGGAAGGTTTTCGGTGCGGCCAGATGCAGCACGGGGAAGTGCTGTGCTGTGCTGGGAAGAAGTTGCATCCTTCCTAGTGAGAAAAAAAATCAGTAGATGTTTTGCTTTAACTCTGCATAGAATAAGTGTGTTTTCAATCCCATGCACAACTATTTTCCTTAGTTTTCTCTTCTCTTTGCCTCTCTTGTTTTGTCTTCCTATAAGACCTTCCTATACTGAGGGGTTTTTTTCCTCCAGAAAGCCAGACAGAGCTAAATGTTTAAAGCTGGGGTGTGTTGGAGCGGAGGAAAATAGAAGTTGGACAGAAGTTCAGGTTTTTCCAATGAGTATCTCAAAGTGGTGTAAACATTTTTAAAATATTTGAACTTGCTAGGAAACCAAAATTACACCAACTGCTTTTCATGCCAAGATATTTGGCCTGAAGGCACCTGTAGGTCGTTGCTTGTCTTAAGTAAATGTGGGGGAAAAAATATTCCCTTGGAAATATTGCCACAGAATTATTTTGTTCTTTCTTGGTCGTTCAGTCCTGTAGCAGTTTCACTGCTGGAGTATCTGCTTGTGGGTGCCGAGTAGTTTACGTTATAATGTTGTAAGCTACTGACTGAAACCATCTATTCTTACTGAGTGTTTTATTTTATTTAAATTTGAAATAGCCCAAAGTCCCTTTTTTTTGGAGTAGTTTTTTTTGCTAGTGAAAAGAAGATGGTCTGCAAAAGCAGCAAGCATCTCGTGCAAAATTCCTTGAGTTATTATAGGTTTAGCTAATTATGAGGAGATTAAACACCTTTTCTAGACTGCAACATAAATTACCTAGTGGATAATCCAAGCATAACGTGACATTTTATCCTAAAGCAAAACACTGTTTTATTTTTTTTGGCACTCAGTACTGCCTCATATAAACATAAATAAAAAGAAGACGTGATGGTGGCGTGCCTGCCCCTGTGCTGGCGCAGCGCTCCGGGGAGCGCGGGTGTCCCGTTTGGGGACCAGGGGGACGTGTTGGCTGGCTGGGCCATCTTTGGGGGAGTGTGGGCGATGGCCAACGGGAGGAACGTAACTGAACCTGAGATGTTTGCGGGTGATATTTAGAACATCATTGCAAAAATCTGAAGAGACATCCAGCCTGACGGTGCGGGGCCAAATTCTGCCCTTGCTGGTGTGAATTGCGAAAAACTGCGTTTGTGGGCCAAGTCATTGCAGAGTGTAAGGGGTGTAACCCCCTCTCTGTCTGCAGAGCAGCACCTGCGTTGAGCTCAGGGACCTCTGTGTGAGGGGGAACAGAGTCGAGGTCACCAGCAGCATTTGGGGTGCTCGAGGCATTTGCATTTCATGCGATGCCTGTGCGAGCGGAGCTGTGGGCTCCATGCCCCAGTGGGCTCTCTGGCGGACACTGCTCCGCTGGTGACATTTGGGGGGTGTCACTGAGATCTTTGCCATGGGACTGTTCCCTTTTTGGCTGCCGGATCTGGGCTGGTTTTCCACGCAGCTGCCTGGTGTTGCTCAGGGGTTTGGACCGCTCCATCTGCCTTGCACTGTAATTCGGTGCAGCCTCGGCCGTGCCGGTGCTGCGGGGACAAGGGCTGGAGACAGGGCGGATAACAGCGGCTTTGGGGCATGCAGGCAGTGCAGGGACAGGGCTTTGCAGACACTGGTTTGCATCAGAGAGAGTTTGCGGGTATGGATGCTGAGGGCATCAGCCTGATGTAGCTTTTCCGAAGAATAGTTTCCTTGTCTCCATCTGCTGAAACTTTGCAGTGATGCTTTTCCTCTGTCTTGTGTTTCCAGGTATGATCTATCATCCGAGTCCCTCTTTTCCGCCTTCCCTTCCTGCTGTTTTTCCACTAGCCAAAGGGAGAATTACACAGGGCCAGGGCTCCCCGCGACCCTTGGCGTCCCGGGCGAAGCACACACAAGGCAGCAGCTGCTGGGATTGTGCTCTGGGCAACTGCGCCCTGGCCGGTGGAGCACACTGCAATTCATAGGAATTGTAAAGAATTCTTTATGTTTTCACGGTTTGGGCCAGAAGTAGTAAAATCTGCTATGGGATGGTTAGTCACAGTTGGCAACCGCCTGCCGGTGAGTGGCCAGGCTGGAGCAGGCACCGCCGCTGAGCATCCTCTGGTGCTGCAGAGCCATCCCAGAGCTCTGAACCTCTCGGAGGCTGAATTTAGCTTTTTATTGCCATTTTCCCTTTTGATCAGATGCAGCGCTTGCAGGTTTGCATGCAGGGGGAGGAACTTTTCATGTGGTTCGTCATGCATTACACTGTGCTTCTGTTAAACAGTGCTGGGGGGGTCCCAGCTTGGGAGCATCTGTGTGTGCCCGGGGGAGGCGGATGGAGAGAGCTGCTACATGCGATGTGGGTTTGTTGTGTTTTTCTGTGTTTCCCCCCCCACTTCAAACTCATTCATGGGAGCTAATAACGTTCTTGAAAGGCATCCAGGATTTCTTGAGCCAGACTTTGTTATCTCCGAACCTTGCAACCCTGAAGCCTTTGAGCGGCAGGGAAAGGACGCAGCTCCAGCGCTGCTCTTTTGACTTTTGCTGTGAGTGTTATTGGCAGTTGAAAAGTAGAGCTAAGTAGATGCCTTGAGGGGTTTTTGTGTGTGTTGTGATTGTACAGACAGATCAAGACACACTATAGCACAAGCTCTTGAATAAAACCTGACATTTCAGCTACTCTGGAGTCACCAGGCTGCGTTTTGGCACGGAGCTTGTATCCCTTTCCAGGGAGAGCTTTTCACAGGCGCGTTTAAGAAATACATAGGTGGGAAGAGACAAAAGAATCTTGTGAGGAGTCAGATGGCGATGCACTGAGACCTGCACCGGGACATTATCTTTATTCATTGACACCAGCTAATCTGGTCTCCTGATGGACTCACGTTTCAGGGCTCCGCAGCTGAGAGTGGCCCTTGTTTTTCTTGGTGCATTTGCAGAAACTCAGTCCTACAGCGTGCTTCTTGGGTTGATTACTTCGTGATCTCTTCTTTCTTTTTTTTTTAAACTTTCTTTACAAAAATAGAGCCTTTCTGTGTCAGCTTCCCCTATCCTCAGCCCCATGGTTGGAAAGTAAATCCTAAAATGCCAAGGAAAAATA
Source organism: Falco peregrinus (assembly GCF_023634155.1). Lineage (NCBI taxonomy): Eukaryota > Metazoa > Chordata > Aves > Falconiformes > Falconidae > Falco > Falco peregrinus. The sequence goes on along the minus strand of NC_073725.1, from coordinate 88,632,148 downwards.
CGGGAAACCTGAGAAAAAGCTGTGATTTTGTAACTATGAAGAAGATGTTTTGAAGCTTTTATTTAATGGACAGTGGCTTGGATTTGCTTTTATGCAATGTTTAGGTCACAGCTCTACACTTAGTACAGGGCTTAAGCGCTGTGTGCGTCCATAGCAGCCAGCCAGGGCTCCCCGCGACGGCGTGCCCCTGTTTTACTGCACTGCCTGGGCTCGATGAGCGATCTGCAATACGTGCAAAGTTTGGTCTGCTGCAAACTGCTTTCACGTGGGATTAAAAATAGCTTTTACTGCCATGACGAGGAATTAACATTTGAAACTGTTTAAAGGCATCCGAGGCTGATGTTATTGAGGGCAGGCAGGGGGGCTGTGCCTGCCTTGTTTAGGGGGCTGTTCCCCCCGGCAGCGAGGGTGCGATGGGGCAAGGAGCATGACTTGGCCCTCCTGCCCCCCGCTTTCCCACTGACGTTATTCCCTTGCTTTCACGTGGCAGCTCCCAAGCTGTGTCCCCCATCCGAAGCCCACCGAAGCCCACGCAGTGGTGCTTGCTGGTGCCAGCAGGTCCGTGGCTCTGAGTTCCAGCCTGGCTCGGTGCAAGGTGACGCAGAGCCGGGTCGTTCCGCACGTCGGTACGTAGGTAGTGTCAGGCTGAGGCGGTTCAGGCGGCACGTTGGCTGCCGCTTCTGGGACAAACGCTGTGACTTGCAGAGTGGAACGAGTTGCGGTCTTCCCGAGCCAGGAAGGCTTTCCCTGTCGCTGTCTTTTAAATAAATGGTGGGTTTATATCCAGGCTGTGCAGTGGGGTGTGCAGGAGTGACCTGAGTGTCTAAAGGGTTTCCAGTGTTGCTATTGCAGGCTGCTTAAATCAATCCATAAAGCTGGACACCTAGAAATCATGGGGCTGGTTTTAAAAACGAATATTATGTGAACCAATACCTTTAGAAAATACTTCTGTATTCATGCCTTTTTTCTTGTGCTCCCCTGGTTACTCTTCTGTAACCTCAGGGGCCTGGAATTTAAGCGTATAAGCATAGACAGGTTTTTTTATCACTTACATGTAACTCTAGAGAACTTCTGAAAAGATGTCAAATATCATGAAAAGTTCACATACAGCAGTGAAAGCTGCGAGGTTTCTGTTGGTTAAATTATTGAGGGGCTGGAGAAATAGTCATCACGGAGTGAGAGTGAGTTTTGGAGTTTCTTCTTAGAAGTATTATGGGGTTTTTTCCTAGATTATTTTTAGATGCAGACAGTGACAGAAGGCGGAAAAGGCCAGTGGATTTAGAGGGTGCTTTTATGCAAGGAGAGACTATTACTTAAGAGAGTTCAAAGCTTATTTATAAAACGGTAATTACCATCCCCTGAGACGGAAGTGGGCAGCTCGCGTCGAGGCGAGGAGGGGGTTACAATAGTTAATTGGCAAATATGCTTAAAAGCTTCTTCCTGACCTTTTAAAAAACTTTTTGCTGAAACAGGCTCAGGCAGAGAGTGAAAACCTGACTAATGAAAGGCCAGGTTTAATACCAGGACTTAGCTCTAAATGGGTTTTCAAAGGGCTTTGGAAATCCTCCTGCTTAGGGAGCCAGCCGGCGTCAGAAGGATGCTCCCGTGTCCTACGTGACCACGCTCTGCCCCAGAATGAGGTGGGGCTCCAGGAGCTGGGCGAGACCCCAGCCTGGGGGCTTCTTCCCCACATCCCAGCTCTTGGGCTGGCTGGCGGGGCTCGGGCAGGCTGGCATCGCCGGAGCCCCTCGAGGTGGTCTGCTCTGCCCTCAGCCAGCTCCATGCAAGATGCCCCCGCTGCTGCCCTCCTCCGTGGAGCATCTCGGGCAGGTCGGTTTAATACCTGCCCTTGCTCCCATGCTGCGCTCTCGCCCTGCGGCGAGGACCAGCCGTGTGCGGTGGGCGCGATGGAGGTGCCGCGGGTGCCGGGGCAGTGAGGGGGTTGGCGAGCCCTGGCACCCCTGCCAGCCTGCCCTCCATACCCTGCTCCAGCAGCCTGAAAAATCATCAGCTTATTTACCTGGGAGTGGGCAGCAGAGGAACCAGCGGGACTCCTGGAGCCCCTTCTGTGCCTCCCACCACATTTTTCTGGTACATTTGTTTAGAAATTTATTAAAGTGAGGAGCAGAGGGATGTTCTGGATGGCTTCCTGGAAGCCTTTGGAAAGCACGTGGTTGAAAGCCTGGCTGGGAGGCATGGGGTGGAGGAAGCCTGGCCAGGTCTGGTCCAGACCAGCACCACTGGCCTGGTTTAAGCTGAGTCTTTCCTTGAAAGAGGATGTATGGGCTGGATGTGGGGATTCACAGCATGTGAAGCACAGGCCTCACTCCCCAGCAGCTTGCAGGGCTCCTGGGGACACCGTGTGTTGCTCTCATGAGCCAGGGTTTGCAGGGTCTGACTCGGATCTCTCTAGCGTCCTGTCTTACCCTGGGCTTGTCCAAATCCATCCCACTGAATGGAGTGGGTGGGTGGGGGACAACTCTGCTCTGTAATAGAGAAATGACAGACACATGGTGTTTGCACACAAGGAATATATTGCAGCTTTCTGCAGATGTGCTGGGAGCCCAGGGGAAGTGGATCTGGTACAGATCTGTGCAGAAGGCGCAGGTCTGATCCTGCACCGCTCCATTAGTTACCGGCGCTCTGCCTGAGCTCCTGGGCACCGTGTGTCTGGCATCACAGCATGTATCGTGCGTCCTGGGCTGCGGGGGGGTCCTGGGCCGTGCAGTCGGGGGCTTTCCTCTTGGCAAGGTCTGAGGCCCCAACGTGTTGGTGCTCAGGGCATGGTGTGCTCATGGCTGCTCAGGTTTTACATGCTCACCTTTTGTGGTAACAGTCCTGGGTGGAGAATTCACAGCAAATCATTTGGGTTTTTGCCTCCTCCTCCCCCTGCGCAGTGGCAGCTCGCAGATCACAGAAGTCTAAATGTCTTCAAAATTATTCATGCCTCTCTTAAGTGAGTCACTCTTGGTCTGAGAGTCGTTTGAAATGCAAATGGAGAATATTGCAGGCAGGCAGGCCATGGGGGCGGCAACCAGGGCACAGGCAGCGTGCCCGGCTAACTGGGTTTGAACCTGCAAGCCATCCCGATGCACTGGGTTGTGAACGCCTGATGCCGTGTGCTGCCGGTGTTTGCAGACAGCAGGGATGGCTCTGCCTGCGGAGGTCCAGGCTTTGCATGGCTGAGGTGCTCCAGAGCCACAGATCAAACAGAGCATGCCTGTTGTGGCACGGGTGCTGCTGGGGACACGAACCGCCCCGACCTGGAGCATGCAGAGGTCTGGGACCAGCACTGTTTGAGGCTCAGATATGGGGTGGAATGGCTGAAATGAGCTTCTCGTAAGCAGTTGCAGAAAACTTTGGCTGTTTGGGCTATTAAAGCACCAGCACAGAAATGTTTTAGGCGGCCAAGGGGAATGGCAGCACTTTGGGAGCGGGATGTGCTGCTGGGTTCTTCGGGAGTGATTCAGTATGACTGAGCGTGTCCCGCTGAGGGTATCCCACGGCCAGGCAGGGCTACTGGGGGAATGAAACACTCTCCCAGCCCAGCCAGCAGCTCTGCAGTGCTGGGGGTGGCACAGGCATCCCAGGCGGCCAAGATCGCTGTGCATGTTAACACACAAAATTGATTACAAGCAGGAGAGAATTACATTAATATAGTCACTTGTCACTGAGGTCTTATTAGTAATCTCCACTCATTAGTCTGGAGAGAATAAGGATGTGACCTTGTTAAGCGCCCTTGCTGAGGGAAAGGCTGACCACTTTGCTATTGATTTATTACTTAGCCCCTAAACAGCTCGGGTGAGCGTGTCCATGCCTGTGCACACCTACCTGTGGGCGCACAGGGGGTGTTCCTGTCATCGGGATAAAGAATTGCCCGTCTCCTCGCCCGTCCCTGCCTGCACCCTTTGGGCCAGTTCAGCGGGGGACTTAGCAGCTGCTTTTGGCAGGCGCCGTATTGTGCAAGAAAAAAACCCCCAACAACCAGGACCTGCCGGTGATTGATGGGAAGGGACAGGACAAGTGACAGGTCCCGTCCCTGGAGGCCACATCATGCCTCTGCCTCCTGCCCGGCACTGCATGGTGCTGCTCGGCAGGGGCTGGCAGACCCTCCTGCATCGCCCAACTTCCCAGCTGCTCCGGAGCCTGCAGCATCCCAAACCCCGGTCCTGGGGGGACCTGGGCAGTGGGCAGAGCTGCTGCCTGTCCCCCCGGCTCAGCTCCCTGCACCAGCACCCGGCCGAGGGCAGGATGGCTGCTCCGTGGGTGCAAGCAGGCTCTCTTCCTTGCTGCAGGTGAAATCAAGCCCACAAAGCAAACAGCCGCACAGCGAGGAGGGGACCCGGGAGCAGACCCCTGCCTCCCGACTGTGGCCAAGGAGGAGACCCGGGAGCAGACCCCTGCCTCCTGGCCGTGGCCGAAGGCCGAGCTGCCCGCGCTGTGCCCGAGCTGCCTCCGCAGCGCTCTGCCTCTCCGCACCCATGGGGCAGGGTCCCTCAGTGCCTCTGCTGCCTCTGCAGTCCTGTGTCAGATTGTTTTATTTTGTTTCCCTTTCTCAAGACAGGCTGTGGGTGCTGATCGTGCCCCAAAGGTTTCCCCTGTCTCTTCGTGCCCAACGCCTCGCACCACATGCCGTGCCGTTGTTCCCAGTCTTGCCTGTGCTGCTGAGCTCCCCTGTAATTCCAAGTGACAGCACACCCCCACGGACACCCTGCCAGGGATGAAATGTCAATAAGAGTGGAAGCGAAAGAAATCCTTCAATTACTGGGAGCGTGGAGGGGGCTCGATAAATGCCATTGATCAGATGCTTGTCAGCGCAATCCCTCATCACTGCCACTTGTCAATGGATGCTGTGGAGCGGGAGGGGACCGCTGGCCACCCGTCTCATCCCCAGCCGACACAGCCCCGTTGTGGTGGTGGCTCTCCAGGGCCGGGTGGGTTGCTGATGGCTGGGTAGAGCTTTTCCCAGCTGCTTGGACCTGGCTGGCCGGGACCTGCTGGCTGCATCCCTGCGAGCGACAGCCCGGTGGGGTGTGTAGCCAGGGCGGGCAGGGGGTTATTCTTCAACGAGAGCATCAGCTGCTTCCTCCGGGTGCTTTTATATTTCAGAAAATCATGTTCCTAAGCCACACAAGCCATGAGAAAAATTTCAAGGGGCTGCTGCCAAGTACTTTTGGCTGAGAATTTAGGTTTTGTTGAGGGAAGGGATCATTTGTCTCCATGAAAAGCCCATTTTGGGGGGAGGGAGGGAGCTGAACGTCCCCCCACAGTGTGAGACCCAAGCGTGACAACCTGCATCCGCTCTGCTGCCACCCGGGTGGCGCGGAGCTGCCGCTGGTGCCTCTCCTTCACAAAGGAGCCGGCAGGCAGGGGCTGGGCTGCTGCTGGGAAGAGAAGGGAGAAAAGCATCCCCAAGGACCTGATCCTGCCCTGCAGGGAGGGTGTGCTGCTGCCGGATCAGCACACGTGTTGGAGACAAGGGTCTGATGGTGATGGTGGGAGCATCCCAGTACTCAGGGCTGGGGCAGGGGCTGCGTGCAGGAGTGGGACCAAGCCTGCCATGGCCGGGTGCCATCCTGCCCTCACCTGCCAGGTTTTTCTGGGCTCCAGGCTGCGCCTGGCCGGCTCCTGCAGCTGAAGTCTTGCTTTATTATTTATTTGGAGCTTGTGTGAAGAGGGAGGTGTTCCAGAGGGATGGCAGTGCTCTGCAGCTGCCCAAGTTTGAAGCTCAGACCTTGTCTTAAGCAGCATGGGTTAGGTGCAAGGGTGGGGGTTATGAGCACTGGCAGATGGCTCCAGGTCACTCATGTGCCTCAGCTCCATGATTGGGGCTCTCCAGGTCCCTCGTTTTCTTCTAGTCGGTGATGAAGGCTGTCCCCAGTGCCCGCCCCCCCCCCCCCCCCCCCAGGCTCTAGTGCAGGTCCCTGTCTCTGCAGCATGCCCGGGCTGTTTTAGGAGACCACCAAGGACAACTGCTGCCACAGTCGCCCAGACCTGCCCTGGACCTCGGGTTGCAATGGCGGGGGTCACATTGCCCTGTGCTGGGCATTGCAGCTCATCTCTGGTGCTTCAGCTGCATCCCACGGGTGAGGGAAGGTGGCGTCGGAGCCTCGGGGAGGAGATGGGGCTGCTGAGTCTGGTGCAGCCTGCGCCGGTCCCAGTGGGTCGCCATAATTAGCCCAGGCATGGGCTGTGAGCTGGCGTGCCAGCTAATTACCTGCCACACAGATGGGAGGGATGTGTAGTGTGGGTGTGAGCCAGCCACCGTGTCCTCTCTGAGAGCGCGCTCGGTTTGATCCTGATCTTGTTACAAGGCGGATAACAAGTGATAGCTGTGTTCAGTTCTGATCTTGTTCTGTGTATTAAAAATTAATATTTCTCTGCTTTGAGGTGTATGGGGAAGCGTGTCAAGGTTTGCTGCATTCACGGGGCGGCTTACCAGGGATCACAGGAAGGGCTCTGCCTTGTAAAAGGTTCATAAAACTTGAGTTACTGAACAGGAACCTTGAACGAGCGATTCCTTTTTAGCATTAATCACTCTGGTGGCACAAGATCTCTTCTAAACGTTTTTTTCTAGGCAAACATTCTTTAAAGTAAAGGCAAATTCAGGCTTAAATCCTGCCCAGGTTAGGTGACAACCTGACTCCAGCTGTGTCCAGCTGTGGGAGCCTCATGTCAGCGTTACCATCACAGCTTGAGTGTTAACGTGCACCTTGCTGTTCAGGGGGTTCTGGCTGCGTGACATCGTAGGCTGAGGAATTACACAGCGGGGGGGTGGTGCATGTGTGATGTGCCCTGACCAGAAAACAGTCCCCAGACATCATCCTTCTGTTGGGTGAAGTTGGAGCCAAGTTCGGGATGGAGAGGAAGGGTAACCAGTACCCTTGGGGAAGAAATGTGGCTGTGAAGCTCTCCCGAGCTCAGCTGGGATGCTCTCAGGGTCAGATCCGGCACTTCACCCGGTAGCTGAACATACGTTTTGAAAGCACAGTCTGGGTGGAGGGCAACGTTGGGAACTCTTCTGGTTTTGCTATGAATCTCAAGAGGCTTGGTCGGTTTTTTGAGCTGTAGCTCCTGGAGTCCTGGGACAGGGAGAGTTTCAGTTCTTGCTTGAAGCAAGTATCTCCTGAAGACAAGAAAACTGAAGGCTCAGGAAACAGAAGTAAAGCTTTGGAGAACCATAAGCCATACATATGTGCAGGCTGTGTTTGAAGACAATCCCAATTTGAGCTGTGATTCAGCTGAAAGTGGTTAATATTCTTCTCACCTATAGAAAAACCTCGGCAGTTAGTTCTTGCAGAGTTATGAACCTGGTGGCTGCAGTTCAGGAGCCCCTGAGTGCCGGCAGCCCGGTGAAGGGTGGTGGCTCCACCATGGTCTGAAGATCTCAGGGGAGCAGCAGAAGGTGGAAGGATGCTGCGACGGAGCTGGGTGCCCCCACCGGCAGGCAGGTGGGTCGGCCCTGTGCCGGCTGGGGCGCCCCGTTACCCTAAGGCACTGCACATGATGCAGGACGTAGAACAACAACTTTAAAGAACAAGTCAAACTGTTGCCACTTCAAAACTAGTCTTAGAATTGATGCCAGGACTCCAACAGACTGATCCTCCTTTATTCTCCTTTTAATTAATTCCTTTGCCTGCAGTGAATTTCCATCTTTATTTCTGCTGCAATCAAAGGGACTGCGAGTAGCAAGGCTTGCATTAGGAACAGACTGATCCAACCTTTTTTTAATCTTCCTGTATCAGTTACTCGTCTTTTCCTTGTGCTGCCACGATGCATCTGAAGCACACATGCCAGGAGATGACTTGTCGAAGGAGAGATGGGGCATGCAAAGCCCTGGAGTCTGCTCTCAGCAGGTCTCCTTTGCTGGCAGTTTTGTATGGCAGCAAAGAGCAGGAGTCCAGATAAGCTTGCTCAGATACACAAATGGGCAATTATATGGTCACCTGAGAAGTGCCTGATGATTTATGGTGGTATTAAAAGGTGATGGTAAGAGTAGAAAAGATTTGTAACATCTGCATCGAAAACCCTGTCTGTGACCCTCACACCCCAGATACCAAGATATTAAATATCCAAACAGGCATTCAAGCCTGCGGATCGCTTTGACAGAGATCCCTGCACATCTGGTAACACTTGGCCTGATACTTAAGACCCTGGACAGTGTGTAATTAAACGTAATTCACTCCTTGCCCTGTTGCGGACACAAAGAGGCTGTTCCTGCTTGAAGGGCGGTCTTTGGAGGAGCCTTGTGGAGAAGGGATGTGCAACCTAAGCTGATGTGAAGGTGAAGATGTGCTCTGCTGGGGGATGAGAGTCATCTTGTGGGAAAGCTGTCATCTCCAGGTGGCAGAAGAGCCAGAGCTGGAGTTGTTGAGCTTGGTGGAAGCTAAGCCTGATCCCACCCAACAGCTCTATCTTCTTGCTAGTGATGACTGCAGCTCCAAAACGGCCTCTGTGGCTTGCAGGTTTCTTCCCATGTCCAACACTTGTGTGACAGCGTTGGCCATCCTTGGACAGACTGCTGGATCTCCTCATTCTCAGAAGGCTGCAGAGGTCCAGGGTGATGCTGTTGGCTCGGGCGGTGGGACCCTGCCTTGCTAGAGCAGTGCAGCATTCCACTTTCTCCCTTTTCTATCCCATTATCTGCACTTCTAGCTTCTGGTCCTCCTGGTCAGGTGTTCTGCTTGTTAAAGGGAAGAAATCGCAGCTGGAAGTGGAAGATGTAAAGAGTGGGCTGATCAGAGAGGATGGTTTGTGGTGCTACACCTTGACACGGGTGGCCTGAACATGTTATTGCATATCCTAGTGTACAGCAGAGCCTGCATGTGGTAGGGTGGAAGAGCAGTGTGGGATCTGAGAGAAAGCACTCATTTTGTGGACTCTTGTCCTCCGTGCCTTCACAGCTGGAGGGGGTCTCTCCTTCCAGACTCTGGCCAGCATGAATCCATAGGATGCTGTTGTTACCAGTGGGGTGATGCTGCTTTGCAGCAGTGGGGTTCCCAACTTGAAATTACATCTCAGTCTGCCAGAGCTGCCTTGTTTTGTGCAAACACTGATTTTTTAGGTGCAAGTGGAAGAAATCTGTTGGTGGAAGTGGCTCTGACAGGCATGTTCACTTGCTAGAAGACTGCACCATGCCGAACTCACAGCTTTGTGCTGAGCTGAAAATGAGCAGAGTGGAGAATGCACATGTTTTCAGAGAACAGGGGAGAGCTGGCAGTGGTGGGGATAAAAGCAACATATGTCTGATTGAATAAGTGGAGAAATGCAGGCCAGATGGCTGGAAATACTAAGAACTGTTTAATAATTTCTAAACTCTTTGCTCTCAGGAGCAAGATTACAGGCACTTGCAATCTTTTCCTCTCTGCTCAGTTAGCCCTCTGTGTTGGCTGTATGACTCTTGGCTTTGGCTAGAGCTCTTAATATTGTTTGTGACCTTCAGAAATTCGTGAAATTATTATTTGGGGTATAAATGTTGAGCATCTTTGAGAGACCAGCCAATGATTTGTAAGGATCACCCCTCCATCCCAGGCAGGTGGGGCTTTGGAAGTGCCTCTGTGGCTGTCCCAGCCCCATATATGCTATAGGGTCTGAACAGCCCAGCAGTGATCGGGGATGGTCCTGGGGGAGACTGGTCTCCTGCTCTAATTTGCACTGACCTGGCTGGACCAGTTTGAAAACAGGAGTGTCTATGCCAAACACTAGCAAAATCCCTGTCGGCTCCCTGGAGCAGAGCACGAGTAGATCCGTGGGACAAGGACATGGATCCTGCCACTGAGCTCGAACAGAGCAAGGGCTGATGTGCACCAGATCTCCTCTGGCTCCCACCAAACTGTGTAACTCAGCAGAGAAGCTGAGCTCAAACCATTTGCCTTGTAGCAGTCCTTCCTGGGAGAGAATTTGGGACCTGGGTCCTACAAGGTGCCACCCTCCTCCTGGCACTGACAGAGCCACGCATTATGTGGGGCGAGGGAGGAGGGGGATGTGTCTGAGGGGCTTGGGGGAATGCATCTGAAGGGCTTTGGGGATGAAGATAATAGAATCATTTAGGTTGCAAAAGACCTTTGAGATCATCAAGTCCAACTGTTAACCCAGGACAAGATAAAGGTACCTGAGATGCTCCTAGGGATGGGTCCTCAGGACAATGTTCTGGTGATTGCCCACTGCTGCATTGTCCTCCCTGGACGGTAGGAAGGACTCGGAGAAGCTGGGAGGACCATTGCAGCCCCCACTACCTTCAGGTGTCCCGATCTTCCCCATACAGCATGTCTACGGCCAAGTGTCTTGCCTTGGTTCCAGGAATGCTAGGAAGAGGCGAGTGTGGTGGAACGGACCAGTGCAGGAGGTGGATGGGGTGGTGCTGCCACGGGCTCGGGGCATGATCGGGGCGGTGGTGTAAGGGGCCAGGCTGGAGCAGGCAGGAACATGTGTCCTCTAGACCATCCCCGGTGTTCAGCCCCTTGTGAGGTTAGCAGCAGATTTTCTTCCAGAGTTTCCAAGAAGATCTGGAAGTGCCACTATAAGAGGGGAGGCGCTGACCACGTGCCAGGACATGGCCATGACCTGGGCAGGATGGGAGCGGAGAGGTTTGCAGCGCTGAGGACTTGTGCTCTGCCATGACCACCAGCCAGCTTCCCCGGCATGGGAGCCTGGGATCGTGCAGGCGTGGGGCTGGCGGTGCAGGTGATGCCACATCGCACCTTCCTGAGGGTCCCTGGTAGTCGGAGGGGCTGCCTTGTGTCAGCGCTTCATCTCTCCAGGAAAGCTTCTCTCTCTGGGAAGACACAAATTTGCATGACAGTGGGGAATCCGAGCTTTTGTTTGTTAGGGTCAAAAGTTTCATTTTCATCAAAGCAAGAGTTTGCTTTTTTTCTTTTCTTTTTTTTTTTTTTTTAATACAATGGGAGTGATGATCTTGCAAGTAAATTCTTGGATTTGGTTGGTCTTGGTGTTTCAAAACCAGGGAGGTTTTTCACAGAAAACAGACATTTGTGTTTTAGAGGAAAGGCCAGTCTTTTTGCTGCTTCTGAACCTCACCATCGGCTGTCAAATTCCTCTGTGGATGGTTGTAAAAACAGATATTGTTATATTTTCTCTGAAATACTTGCTACTTTGAACCAAATTGCATGCGGGGTTGTTGTGTGGCCCCTTCAAGGGCAGGTCCTGCCGACCTCTGTGCGGGTACCACGGGTTGGAGACCTCCTGGTCTGTGCTGCTCCTTCCCAAGCCGGGGGGACACCTCAGAAATTAACAAATTGTATTCTTTGGGTGATCTTGATTTTACAAAACCAAACAAACAAAAGTGCCCTGGTGTCCTTTGAGGGGAAAGGCATGGTAGGAGCAGAAATTTCAGTTACATGAAGTTGGAAATCTTGAATAATCCAAAAATAATGCAGGTTGCAGTTTTTGAAGTTCCTTGCTTTCCTTGCACAATGGAAGGGGGCAAAAAAAAATATCCGTGTATATATCCCGTTTTGAGGAAAATGAATTGTAAATAAGAAAACCAAATCCGAGTTAATTCTTCTTTTCCAAGCACAGCTCCATTCAGTGTTTTAAAAGTCGAGGGATTTAGGGATCTGGAGATAGCGTCAATGTTTTTTGGTAACAAGTACAAACTGTAGCGGGTTTTAAGACTTCAGAAGCTGTTTCTGATTAGTAACTTTTCTTTTGACAACTTTTTTTTTCTGTTTAGGAAAAAAGAATGGGGGAAAGGGCTTTTTGTAACACAGTTGGGCTAGGGATGGGGGGAAATCTGTTTGAAATATGCAGGGACCTGAAAGAAAATCTTGAGTGAATAATAAGTTTAACTGACCTTAAAATATCCCATTGCCATGAGGGATTTGAGACTAATACTTCAAATGGATTTTTGATGAGGCTTTCCAGGCTGTGGGGAATTGAATATTTTACCCAACACGTTTTCTGATCTAAATTTTCACAATAACTAGGAAAAATGACTCTGAAATGCCTAAAGAAGTTTTTACTTTGTTTTTGTGTTTTTTACTTTAAAGCTACTGCCATGCAGGGAAAAATCAATTTACTGGAAGGTGACTTTTTGGAACTTTTTTTTCTTTTTTTCTCAATGCTAAATTTCCTCCTAAAGCAGGATTCATCCTGACCACCAGCCTGTGTCCCTACATGGCATCCTTGGCTAGTAGCAGCTGGCGCTGTGGGATCCAGCGTGGCGTTACCCCTGTGCCCGCTGGGTCGTGTGCCCCGTGCTGGAACCAGCCTGGGGGCTCGGTGGGACCCTGGTGTGGTGGCCCGCTCCCCGGGATCCCTGTCCTGCCCTCTGTCAGCAGCAGGGCTGTGCTGGTGGGGGGTGCGTGGGCAGGCACCTGTGGGAGAAGTGCTCCAAAAGGGCAGGTCATCCTTTGCCGGGGTGCAGAGGGACCCCCAAATCCTGGGACAGAGCATCCCTGTGGTCACTCCTCTCTGACATGGAACAACAGACGCTTTCTGGGCTACCTTGCTGTCTGTCCATCCATCCATCTGAGAGGCCGATTCAATCAAAAGCAGACAGAGGGATGTCCCAGGACCAGCGGGGCTCCGTGACGGGCTCCATTCATTCCCCCCTGCCCTGGAAAACGAAGCCCGGGGTGTCATTAACACCCCATCCTGCCCTGCTCTGGCCCCTCTGATCCCGAGGCTTTCCCGGACCAGTCCCCGGGATTGTGACGGGAAACCTCCAGGCTCTGCCACTGCAGCAGGAGATCCCGGCCGCCAGCCAGGCACAAACCCACACGAGTTACGGCCATGCTGCTGTAAGAGCCGGGGAGCTCCGCAGCGCACATCGCTCTCACCGATGAGATGTTTGACAGAAGCTGCGATCCAGTTGGATGCTCTGGAGAAAATGGAGCTTTATCCTCTCCTGGCATAGTGTGACAGTCGTGTGGTCCTGCCCCAGCTCTGGCCAGTGTATCACTCTCTTTCTTATTTTGTTATGATTTTATTATTTTTTTTGTGTGTGCTATAGACCCGTGCCTGGTGCTGAGCCTCTCCAGCTGCCAGCTCCAGCAGAGCCACTGGGGTCCCCTCGGCGCAGGCATGTCCTGGTGGGTGGCTGGCCATCGGCAGGCAGCGGCTCTGCCCCGTGATGGGTTACGTGTACTTCTTCGGCGTCATTTTGACTTTAGTGATTATGAAAATAAGCTCGGTGGGCATGAACCAGACAAACACCCTACTTATGCTAGGAGATTAAAAATAGATCTATTTTATCTGCTGATCAGGTTTTGAGTTGGGGTGTCGAGGAATGGAACAGAGTGGTTTAGTGAGTGGTGTGAGCCTGGATAAATGCAGCATCGCTGTCAGCATCCCAGACATCTGGGTGGGCAGGGAGGGCGCAGGCAGCCGTGGCTCAGTGCCATCCTGTTCCACTGCCAGCACCTCTTTCCCTCCACCCCCAGCTTTATTTTGCTTTTATTTTTCCCATTGCAGCCACCCCTGGGTGTCCCAGCCTGTGGCCGAGCACAGCCTGGTGAGCTGCTGTCACTGGGAGGAGAGCTCTGCTGGTACCCCCCCGTTCCTGCCCGCACGGACCACCCCGGCTTCAAAGCCATTCCCCATCAGGGTCGCTGTGCCCGGCTGCAGCCCGGGGAGCCTGAGCGCCCTGCGGTGCCACCCTCAGCAGTGCTGACAGCCCAGGGCTGATTGCCATGTGCTCTGCATTTCCTCATCACACGGCGGGGTGGAAAACCCACGCTGAAGGGGAGGTGGTCCTGGTCCCTTTGCCCTGGGCAGGTCTCATCCCACACCAGCCGCTGGCATGCCGTGGGCTCACCCCTGCTGCAGCGTCCTAGTGGCCTGGGGGTCCATGGGCTGGTGGGACCCTGTGGATGGGGCTGGGACCCTGCAGCTCGTGGCGGTTCAGCAGGGTGCATCGGTGCGGTGTGCTGACGTGGGCTTGCGAAGCCAGCCAGCATGAGCCCGGTGTTTGCAACTTCATGGTGCTGCTGTGTGTGGCTTTTTTGGGGTGGGGGGACCCGATGGGTCTGCAGGTGGGGTTTCTGGCCAGATCCTCCAGCATCCTCCTTCACAACATCCCCTGCATCCCTGGAGGCTTTTAAGCTGGTGCTTCCCAAGCTGTGGCTGTGGCACAGAGCAGCGAGTTGCTCTGGTGCTGGAGTTTGTGCTGGTGCTCCCCAGCAGCCCTTGACTGGCTTTGGAGCTGCGTGACACCAGAGTGTGGCTCCCCAGTTTCCAGGCTCCTCTATTTCCAGGCTCCCCTTCCTCTGCAGCTGCCAGCATGAGGGGGAACAGAGCCTGACTGGGGGCATGAAGCTGCAGGGGATGGGGGATCAGCCCGGCGGGTGCCTTCTGCACATCACCAACTGCAGAGATGAGGACAAGGATGCTGGGGGAAGACATCCCACGGGTGGGGGGGGGCTGTGGTGGCACCCCAGAGGCTGAGTCAGTGAATGAGGGGGGCCCTGGGAAATGCTCCTGTCAGCTCGTAATGTCCCACCCTGCATGAGTCCAGCAGCAAACAAGCTCCCAGTGTCCTCCCAGCTTTTACAGAACAGCTGGAGTTCCCAGGCGTGCCGGCCGTCAGCTGAACGTGCCTTGGGAGGAACGCCTCTTGGCCTCCCGCCGCTCAGCGCGCTCCAAACGGCCCCACATTTTTCCTCTGTTACATTCAAAAAGGGGAAGAAAGAGGAAATTGTGGTCCCACGGCAGCCGCCGGGGCTGGGGAGCTCCCCCCACCTCCCAGGAGCACGCAGACCCTGTGAGGGTCCTGCTCGCTTTCCGCCGGCACGGCTACCGGGACCGCGGGCTCCCTGGTCCCTGCTGAGCAGGTGGTGCTGCTGGAGCCCTGGGATCGTTGCCTTGTTCCTGACTGGTGTAGCACGGCTCTGGGATCTGGCCCTTGCTCTGCCCGGCTCGTGGCTGTTTGTAACAGAGATGCTGTTCGGTGCGTGTGTGAGCGTGGGTGTAGCTCTGCTGGGGGTGAAAAGACCAGTCAATTCAGCCGGGGGGGGGGGGCTGGGGACCCGGCCAAGGGACACCGGTGGACCAGTGCGCTGGTGTTGGCCAGCAGTGGGCTGATCTGGCCCACCACGGTTATTTCAGCATCAGCCGGGCATTCAGCACTTCTCTCCGTGCTGCTGGAGGAGCCGGTCCTGGCTGCAGAGGTGGGAGGTGGGCTCCCATCCCCCACACACGGGCTGCAGGGAGGCCAGGCTGTGTCCCGCCAGGCAGGAGCACATGAAGCTGTTGCCTTTGTGGGTGCTTGGGTGCTTGGCATGGGTGCTGGTCGTGCTGGGCTTCGGCACGGAGTGACTTGTTGGCTGTGGTTGCTGACTGACAGGACAGGGATGGTGGCAGGAGACCTGGGCTGCCACTGGGTTCGTTTTATGTGCCTGGTGCTCGCTGTCCCCATCAGCTGTGTAGGACGCAGTTTCCGTGCTGTTGATGATTTCTTAGGCTGGGTATTAGCAGACAAGAGCCCAGATAGTGCTGCTACGCTGGCTATGTCCTCAGCTGTGGTTTCCAGTACTTTTCCTTATCCGTGGCTGTTCATGAACCCTTTCACAGCAGGACCATCAGCTGCTGCAAGCCTTGATGCTACCAGTACTTTAAATACAGCCTGTTTGCTGGTAACAGCCCTGGTGTGGGCTTGGTTCCAGGTGTCGTCGGGCTCTGCAGCCCAAACTCACCATCCGAACCTCCACTGTAGCCCCCAGCCACTGCAAAGCCCCCGGATGCTCCCCCCTCGGGCTGGCTATCAGGAGCAGCTGCCAGGGATGCGGGGATCGATCTGTCCGTCTAGCTGCACGTCCCCATCCATCATCCCTCTGCCCATCCATCATCACCCAGATATTGAAGTATCTAGTGAAGGATGCTAACGCAGTGATGCTGAAGGAGATGAGGAATGGATTCAAACTCCTGGCTGGTGGACATACTGCTTTCCTTCTCAGCCAGGTACATCAAATCCTTCCCAGTGCTATGTGAGTGGGTAAGCGAGTGTCCCTGTGGTCCTGTGCTGGGAACCTGTGGGAACGTGGTTCTTCCTTTTTTGTGGCTCCAGAGTGCCAGGCAGCTGTGGTCCTCCCATGTTTTGCAGCTGGATCTGACTCTCTGTGGACCAAGAGAGTTTTGTGCTGCGGCAATTGGCTTGCAGGTCCTTGACAGAGGCGGCCAAGGTGGCTGCCAGCCTGACTGCAGCTGGTGCCTCAGAGGAAAAATTAAAGCAAAGTTAAAAAAATGAGCTGGGTTAAGAGAAAGAGCTGGGCTCTCACCTTTCCCGGGAGTTACTGGGTGTCTGGCTGCAGCCCAGGGGAGACGGTGTCAGTCCCAGGCAGCCTTGGTCTGTGCTGCCACAGAATCACTTGCTGTGCCTTGCTCCCTCCCCGCTCTGCCAGGCTCCGAGGACGGAGAGCCCCTGGTGCTTACGGAAACATTTTACTGCTGATAAATTTAGGGGGAAAAGCTACAGGCTGTGAGTAAACAGCTGAGTGAGGGGACACACATGGGGCACCCCACTAGTGCCCCGGCCCCTCTAGTCCTGTCCTGGGGAGATGCCCTCCGAGGATGGGCTGCACCTGGAGCACAGCCGTGGTGTTAAGACACTGGAGAATCCACACAGGCAGCCCTTAGTATGAGCTCACCCACGTTATGAGATGCAGGACAGCCCACATCAGAGGGCTGGCTGCTGTGACACTGCAGGGTTGCCTGTGCTCCTTGCCCCAAATCAATGCCTGGGAATGAGGGGCAGGGTGGCTTTTGGGGGAGTGGCGGTGGGGAGCTGCTGGCGTTTGCAGCCCGAGGCTCCTGCTCCCACAGCCAAAAGCGGCTTGAGGGCAGGCAAACATTTCCTCCTGCCCCACCTCGGTGGTCTTGGCAGAGACGTGGTGGTCTTTGGGCTCCTGAGGAGCCGCTGCTCTTGTAAAAGTGAGGCAGGGTCCGGTCTGGCTTCACAGGGGCAGCTGGATGGAGCCCTGAGCATCCCTGCGGGGCTGAACCTTGGGCAGTCCTGCTGCCTTGGCAAACACCGGTGGGATGGCGTGGGCTTCCCCAAACACTGGTGGGATGGCGTGGGCTTCCCCAAACACAGGTGGGATGGCGTGGGCTTCCCCAAACACAGGTGGGATGGTGTGGGCTTCCCCCAAACACAGGTGGGATGGCGTGGGCTTCCCAGCAGTCTCTGATGCCCAGCCCTGGTCTGGACCATACTCGCCGATGGAGGCATTGCTCTGCTGTAGCCAGGAGAGGGGCAGCTCACTGGGGAGGGGGCTGAAGGTCTGGGTGCCCCAGCCAGGGCTGGGCAGCACCTTGGGGGCTCAGCCACAAGCTGTGGAGGTGGCAGCATGCTGGCACAGCTGTCAGGGGAGAGCCACCTTGGCTGGTTGCTGACTTCCTAATTTTCAAACGTAGAAATGAAAAGCAGCCTATTGCTTCCTGGAAGCACATAAAAGTTGATGACTGGAAACAGCACAGATTAAATTAAGTGTGTGTTATTGTCACTGCATCAGTGGAAAAGGCGGTGCAAGATTTACTCCCCTCCTCTTGCAGTGCGAGATGAAGAGCAGCTTTCTGCTTCTGCCAGCTTCCACACCAACCTCCGCTGCTCCACTGGCCACCACCTTCCGAGGGCTTAGGACTGTCTGAAATACATACAATGGCACATAATAACTTGAGAGCAAATAAAGTCACCTTTGAATTCCTCTTCCCACTTTCTGAAGCCCCCAGCCTGGGGCTTTGCAGAAATGCCCTTTCTCTGCCGTGGCTCCACTGCCCTGCTTTGCTGGGGCTGGGTGAGACCCTCCTGTGCTGCCCTGCCTGCTCCAGGGTCAGCGCTTTGCCCAGCATGGGGGTCTTTTCCCATCAGGAAGAGAGGCTGTGGCGGCGAGACATGCTAACATCATGGGCTGGGGTGTGCTGGGATGCTTGCTCATTTTTTCCCTTATGAAAAAGGCAGTCTGGGGACAAACCAGCAGTGGGCTGTCCCCAGAGGCTGGCGTTACCCTGGGGTGTGGGGTCGGGGCTGTGACCCTTAGGATTTCTGGCCTGGCTGCTGTTAGAGCTGATGGCCAAGCCCTGGCAGAGTCCAGCCCCTGGCTCCGGGGACGGCTTCCCTGCTCGCAAGTGCAGCTCTGCCCGGCGCGGTGGGCAGGGGCAGCTGCCGAGAGGGGCTCTGCCCAGGGAGCTGCTCAATAGGAAGATTGTTGAGGGTCCTTCCAACTTCTGCAAATGAGATTTAGTTGCAAGGAGTGTATTTCTCCTTCCTCTTCAATGCTGCCTGCCCAAATGCCCTGGTACTGAGTGGGACCCGGGGAGCCTGAAGCCCAGCAGAGCAATCTCATGGTGGGGCTGGCGTGGACGGGGCTGGTGTGGATGGGACTGCTGGGTTTTGGGCTGTGCTGGAGGTGCCTTCCCCTGAGCCAAGGGCAGTGGTCAGGGTCGCAGCTGCTGCTCAGCCACAGCTTTTCATGGAAATGGGCAGACTTCCTATTTTTGATCCTTGTCCTCCATCAAATCTGGCTGGAATTGGCTGGTGGGATCAGACGTGGCTGGGGGAAGAGGGGCAGACAGCTTGGCGGACAGGCAGACAGACCGTGTGATTGCTTAAGCCACATTTCCTTAGGAAACCAGGCTAAAAATAATCAAAATCCAGTTCTTTCCCACAAACAGCTCCGGTTGCCATAAACCGATGCTTTTCCAGTGAAGAAATGTTTTGTTAGAGAATTCCCAGTTGTTCCTGCTGGAGGGAGGGAGGAAGGGAGCACTGATGCTGGGGTGGGAGATCTGAACCTGTCAGGGCACTGGGGGCTCACCCAGTGCCGGCGATGGGGAGCTGGGAGCTGCTAGGGGCTCAGCCCAGGCATGAGGCCGGAGAAACCCCCGCATCCTCCAAGCCTTCCTGATGGCTCTGCAGCCCTTTCTCCAGAGCTGGAGAAACAGCTTCATTTTTTTGCAGCAAAGTGCGTAATCCACCCACATCTCCCTCCTCGGCGGGGGATTTCCTTCGCCTGGGGACCAGCTGAACCGCAGGGCGAGGGGGGGGGGGAGGGCGAGGGCGGGCTGCTGTCCCACTGGGCACCCAGCAGCATCTCCAGCATCCCGAAGCCTTGCTGTCCGGGCTTGGCTGGATTTCTGAGGCTTTTCCCTTATCTGCAGAGGAAACAGTTATTAGCTCCCATGTGACAGGCTGCAGATTGGGGAGGGAAGTCCTGCACACACATGGAAGTGGCTGAGCAGGTTGTCAGGGAGAAGAACCATTTGGCAGCTGTTCCAGGACCGCAGGCTGCACATCGGGGCTCCTTTCCCGATTCCTTTTGCCTGTCTCCTGCTGGCGTTTTGGCAGATGCCGCAGGATGGGATGGCACGGAGCAACTCTGGATGCGTGAACAGTGAGGGCTCTCATCGCCATGCTCCAGGGTGAAGCTCGGCCCTGCTCTTTGCTAGGAAACAGGGCTTTTCCTGATAGAAAAAAAAAAAAAAAGAGCTAAATTTGTTTCCCATCTTCCCTCAGGCTGTATTACAAATTTGACACAGATGGGGAATCTTTTGTTTCTGTGGAAAACTGGATGCATTTTCCATCCCAACAAGAGCAGCATGACAGCATTCGACCCGAGACAAACAGCAAACAAACCATATTTCTGTTTTTTGTTTTGACAGAGGTGGGGAGGGGGGATGAGTTCCTCTAGCTCAGAGCCGTCGTGGGCTGTAGGACAGCTTTGTGGGGAGCCCAGAATGGCTCCGTGGTGGCACCAGCTGGGTGTGGAGATGGGTGACCATTACAAGGGGGTTTTAGGTCAGAGTTTCCCTGGGCAACCCCCAAAGCCAGGGAGGGAGGCTACAAACTGCAGCATCACTGCTCAAACTAGAGGGTGCAGGGGCTGGGCTGATGGACGCTATTGTGACCACCACTCCGGGGAAGGGGAAAACGAGGGGATGGTTTGCTCTTGCTTGGGGGCTTTTGGGCACCCTCTTGGCTTTGCTTTCCAGCTGCAGGTGGAAACCTCACTGCTTTCAGGTGTCATTCTGGCTCCCTCACCCTGCTTGGCCAGGGAAGGCGGCAAGGAGGAGGGCTGGACAGCCCTGGCTCCATCCCTGCATCCTTACAGGCAGCTCTCTCGAGGGGTTGGCGGTAACCGTCACCTTTGGATGGGTTAACCCGGGGGTAACCTGCTGCTGGCCGGAGCTGCTGCCTATTCCAGGCTGTCAGGCAGCATGCATGCGCGTGCAGCCGTGCCTCCTGCCAGGGCCAGGCAGGCAGCAGCCCAGCGCTCGCCTGCTCGAGCTGTCAAAGGCATTACAGCAGCGCTGGGGACATGGGACGGCCGGATCCTGCCTGCAGCCCAGCCGCGGCTGGGGGCCGGAGGGTCTGCGATCGGGGCGTTGCTGCCTCAGCACATTTCTGCCCCTTCTGCCTGTGCGCAGCTGTGGCGTTGCTGCCCCCCGTCCCCCCCTCGGCAGGCAGCCCCCTGCCCCACACCTGCAGTGGGTCCTGGGGCCGCACGCCTGCGGGACATCTGCTGCCTGCCCCGAGCCCCCCAGCAGCCCCGCGGAGGGTCCCTGCACGCCAGCCGAGGGCTGATGCTGCAGATGCTGCTGCTCATCTGCCAGCTATTGAACCCAGCCCAGGCACCCGCAGAGGTCTGTCTAAATTCAGGTAATTGCGCCAATATGGTGCTTTTTCTCCCTGGGGCCAAACTCTACAGCTTGTGCATCACTTTGGGCTGTTTCTTGAAGCTGCTGCTTGCTCAGAGCAGAGCTGGGCTGGTCCAGCACCACGCAGCGAGGGCAGGATTGGCCCTGCTGGCTCCGGTCCCCCCTGGCTGCAGGCAGCCCAGAGCATCCTCCAGCTCAGAGCCCGGCGCTGGCGGCAGCTGCTGGCAATGGGTGCCCAGCGCAGGAGGGGGTTGATGCTGCAGGGTTTGGGGCCATGGTGCAGGGGCAGTGTGGGGGATGCTCCCAGCAAGCCGTGGCGGTGGCAGGCTGGGATGGAGGCGGGGGGGAGCCAGGGCAGAGTGAGGCACCCGCTCAGTTCTCCCCCTTCGGAGGGCTGGGGTCGGCGGGTGCGGGATCCCATCCGCAGGGGGATTGAGGTGTGCGGTCGCCAGTGATTTCGTGAGCGTTAGGTTCCCAAATACCTATGTGGATCCGGCCAAGAGAGCTTAAAACTGTCACTGGAAACTGTGCTGATGGATCCCCACGGCTTTGTTGCAGACCTCAGACCTGGCTCTAGTTCATGAGTGAGGACTGATTTATGTTTCCTTAGGTAGAAATGAGACAGTTTTGGATACGTTTCAGAACGACTCGTGGTTAGTTTGAAGCTGAAGCTTTGAGCAGGGCTCGGTGCTTGTTCAGCAGGGGAGAGCCAGACTGGGAAAGCATTTTTGCAGAAGCCTGCATGAAGTGTAGTCGGTGGACTCACCACGTGCTAGATCGGTGCACGGCGGCGGGAGGGATGGTACTCTGATGGCAGGGTCGGGCTCTTGCCTCACACGAAGCATCTTTGATTTCTAAGTCATCAGATCCAACCGGTGCAATTTTAAACTGGATGTGGAAGGTGCTGTGGGCAGGAGAATTATATTAAAATTGCTTTTGTTAAAGCAGTTGAATTTGCTTGGTTTAAAATACGGGCTGTGTGCGTAGCTTCTGCTTCTTGATTTACCTACTGGGGTAGGACCCGGGGTCCTCAGGCAGGAAGTGCAGGGAGAGCCTCGGCAGCATCATGGCAAGAGCTGTGCCTGCTGGGCATGGTCCTGGCTCGTCTTCTCCCAAAGCTGTCCCAGAGGAGCCATGAGAGGACCCTCAGCTCTCGCCCTGGGCTCAGACCCCCTCTCTTCAGCCCTTGCCGAGTCCGTGTGCCATTGTGCACCGTGGTGCTGGGGCAGGGGAGCTGAGCATCCCAGGGGCATCCCAGGGAGGGCTTTTTTCTTGATCTCTTCTACCAGCTGCATTTTCCACTGGCTGTCCAGTTTGAAGCCCAGTCCAGCTCTCCCTTCCCCTTGATCCCCCTCTTTCATGGGGCAGACCCAATACCCTGTGCTGTGTTTGGGTACACTGGTTCCAAGGTAACTTCTGGTGGGTTTATGTGTCAGACTGTGGGGGTTTATGGCCAATTCATTACTCTGAAACGCATTAATTGTTTTCTAATGAGCATCTGACCCTTGGTGATGCCAGCAGGACCTGGTGGCCATGGGACATAGCTTCTGATCCGAGCTCTGGTCCTGGAACCAAAAAGTTCAAAGTAGCCGGTTTTGTCCATTTAAAAGAGGAGAAAATGCAAAACAAAGGCTTGAAAATGTTAGAATGAGTTACGTTAAATGTTGTGAGCCAGGGGGGCAGAGCTTTTCTGTTCCCTGAAAGCTGCTGGGGGGGTCCCTTCCTCACCCCGCAGCCCGGTTGGGGTGGCTGTGCAGGAAGAGTGGATGGAGGAGGACGAAGAGCGCAGTGGCAAAGGGTTTTCTCCTCCCCAGAGCACATGCCAGAGGGGGACAGCCAGCCCTGCCAGTGGTGGCCTTGGAGCGGCCATCTGGAGAGCCCGACAGCCCCTTCCCCATCGCTCCGCGAGGGTCCAGGCTGGGGCTGGGCAAGGCGGCAGGGCCAGCCCCATACTGAGATCAAATAAACACAAATACACTGAAATTATTCATGGCTCTGGGGACTTGTCTCGATGCCTCGTCAGCATCTGCTAATCAAATCAAAGCAGCTGTCAATTTGCCGGCCAGCGGGAAGGTCTCGCTCTGGCAGACATGTGTGGATTCCTCCTTTCTTCCTTCCTCACGCGGGCTCCCGCTGCTCCTGCACCTGCGACGGGGCTGGGATGGGGTGTCCGACGTGGGGCTGCTGCCTGCGCACCCTCCCCAGGGCTGCCCCTCACCTGCACCCCACCACCGAGGCAAGGATGGATCCCGGGGACCCATCGCTGCAGAGCGCGGCGCAAGCCCTGCCACCAGCACTGTGCCATGGCTAATTAGTCTGAGCTAATTAGCTGAGAGCTTGTGGCTTAGGCTGGCACTGCTCAGGGGCTGGGACTGCCTACAGCCGCTGTCCCCCAGGCCATGGCACTGCGTGGCAGCCAGGGGATGGATGCACTTGAAATATTGGAGGATTTTGCCTCAAATTTGAGTATCGCAGCTCCTCGGTGTGGCAGGCACTGGCATGCAGCTGCCAAAGCCCCGCAGGCAAATGCAGAATTATAGACGACCCTCTTTTTTCTTCTGTCCCCTCCCCAAAGCAGCAGATGCTGCTGTACTGTGCGTGGGGCTAAGCTGTGGGAGAGAAAACCACCCTCTGCCCCTGGGCACTGTGGGATCGGGCATCACCCATGGGGACAACCCTGCGCCCCAGGAGCTGCCGTGGCAGAGGCGAGCGTGGCTGCAGTGCTCAGTGCATGGTGCGGGCACGGCTTTTCCACCCCTGGAGTATCCAGACAGGGTCTGGCTGTAGTTTGGCTGCATGGGGTGAGGCAGAGCTGTGGGGGTCAGGAAGGAGGTGCTGGGGTGCTGTGCTGCTCATGCCATGACCTGCGGGTGCAGTGCCAAGGGGAAACCTGGTCTTGGTGCCCTTGTGCCTTCTCATTTGTCTTTTAGGAACTGGTTTTAACTAGGATGCTCTTCCTTTTGCCCAGTTGAGTTTCAGGAAGTGGAGGAATTCCCATCTCTGCTAGCCACGTAACTTTAAACCTGAAAAAAAGAGATTTTGTGGGCTTTTTATGTCCTTCCTGTGCTGTCCTCCATCTAGGTGGGAAACCGGGAATGATCAGCCCATTGCTGCAAGAGGATAATTTAGTGAAAAACGATATGTATGTTTTTTATTTGTAATTGAAAACAAAGACCTTATAGTTACAGTGATCTCAGGGATTTTTTTCTGTTTTTTTAAACAGCAATAGATTTTGCATCTGAACAGCCTGCCAGAAGCGCTCCGCCTGCCTGGAGTGCTCAGGCTGGGAACAACTGGTCTGTAAAAAATAGCTGGCTATTGGAAGTATATAAGTATGCATTAATCGTGTTATGCCCGCCCGAGCAGTGTGTGCATTGCAGTCACTGGGTTAGCAGGGTGCAGAGCAGCAGACAGGGGTCCCTTCCCCTCCCCAGGCTGTCGTGCCGCAGTGATGCAGAGCCCCTAGCCCGGCAGCCCCGTGTAGCTTTAAAAGCAAATTTTTCCTTATTTATTGGAGCACCCAAGGATCCCAGTTATCAGAGGTATAAAATTTGTCACCGGTGCCTCTACTCTGGTTGCAGAAGAGCATAATTTGTGTTTCCCTGTGCTCAGACACCAAGTCAGGTCATAAAACACAAGATGCATGGCGAGGGGAGGGAGTATTTAAAAGGCTGATTCCTCTGAAAGGTGTAATAATCTGCCGGATTACTTGCTGGGGTGGCTGCAGGAAAATTTACTGCCTTGGAAAGAGATTATCAGCAGCCGCTGCTGCCAGCAGATTTCTTCCTTTTCTTTTCTAAGAGGAAGGAAGCTTTTCATTGAATTCCTGCTGCTCACGCCCGCCAGCGATGCCCCCACCTCCCCCAGCCAAACCACATCAGTTCTCAAAACTTAGAAGGGGAAAAAAAATATCCAGACGATGCCAATTTTTATCCTTATCTCCCCATTCAGGTGTGAGCAGGAAATTCAAGCCTGCCTCTGAAATATGCTGGTGTGAGCTTACACGCGACCGGCACCTTTCCTGCTCGGAGGCGGAAGGTGCTGAGCGGCAGAGGGGGGTCGGGTCTCACCGCAGAGGCTGGGTCTTGCTCCCGAGGCAGAAAGAGGAGGAAGCATGAACCCTCCCCGGTGCAGGGCTCCAGGAGCATCTCACCAAGCCCCCGCTGCAGGAACAGGCTTTGCATGGATGGCACTGGGGCTACCTCTGCTGCGAGCCAAGCAGGGACCCCGACCCTGAGCATCTCCTCCTGCGACCAGGGACAAAAGCCCAGTGTCTGCATCCCCCAGCCCAGGCAGAGCCGAGCCAGTCCTCAGTGGAGAATGGAGCTGGAGCAGCTTCCCAGGCTGGAAATCAGGGCCACTCATGCACCGAGTTTGCAAGTCCTCCCACGGTGCCCCCACCCATACGTTGGAGGGACCAGACCGGGGGCTTGGCAGGGGCGTGCGGGGGGGTCGGTTTTGTTTGATTTCATTCCCCTGGCAGGAGGAGGGTGGTGACAGGCCGGGGCAGCTAACCCCTTTAATTGTGTGCAATGAAGGCTGACAGTGCCGAGGCGCAGCCTTTAAAAGGGGTACTGAACCTTTAATTCCTGAATAAATCATCTCCAGTCTGTTGCTCCTTCATCTGCAAGCTGTTTGAGCGCGGGTACATATTCACTGCTGGGAAGGGTCATTTGGAGATCAGAGCCCTCGATTGACCCGGGTCACAGGCAAGACACCTGCCACAGGCTGTCCCCACGCCCCCGGGGCTGCCGGGACTCGGGAATCAAAGGGACACCGGGACCGAGCTGGGAGAAGGGGATTTCTAATTGCTGCCACGCAGACGTGCTTCATTCCGGAGGGATGGAGAGGGCTGTGCGTGCCCGCTGCATCCCTGCCTCGCGCCAGCCTCCCACCAGGCTGGGCATGTGGCAGCCCACGCTCTCCGTGGGGGTTTGGGGATTTTAACATAGGAGGAGAGGAAACGGCCTCCAGTTGCGCCAGGGGAGGTTTAGATTGGATGTGAGGAAGAAATTCTTTACTGAAAGGGTGGTGAAGCACTGGAACAGGCTGCCCAGGGAGGTGGTGGAGTCACCGTCCCTGGGGGTGTTCAAAAATTGTGTAGACGTGGCGCTTAGGGACATGGTTAGTGGTGGCCTTGGCAGTGCTGGGTTAACGGTTGGACTTGATGATCTTAAAGGTCTTTTCCAGCCTAAACAATTCTGTGATTCTGTGATTTGTGTTGCTATTCTGTTTCTCACCAGTTTTAACCCAGCCAGCGGGTTCAGCTGCTTTTTCACTAATGCTTCTTCAAAACACGTCTTTGCTTGTCGCCAGCAAAACATTGCTCCTGGGTTTGCTTCAGGTCCCCCTCCTGCAGCTGAGGGCTGCGGCCAGCACCGTCCTGCTGTCACTATCTCTGGGTGAGCTCTGGGGGTAGCAAATGTCCCCATGGACTGTGGGGTGCCCCATTCTTGTTCCTGTAGCTCTGGGCAATGGCTCTATCAGCGAGCAGGAGTCCCAGGGTGGCCATGGCTTTGTGCCTTGGCCAAGGGGCACCACACTGGGCAAGAGCATAGTGCTGGCTGTGAGGGGTCTGTGGCAGACATCAATGTGGAGCTCAGCTGCTCTGCTTTTGGGGTGACCTCGTGCATTATAGCTCCACAACAGAGAAGGGACCGTCTCTGAATCCCACAGATGCTAACAGAGGCCAAACAGCCTCTTTCTCCTGCACTGTCGCTCCTGAGCAGGGAAGGAGCTGTGCCCTTATTAACTCTGATTTCTGTTCTTCATAATCATATGCTGTTATGTGCATTCAGTGAGAGCCCTTTGGCCTTAACGACCCCACTGGAATAACCAAGCAAAGAAAAAAAACCTTCAGGGCCTTGAGCTGCCCATAATTGCAACCCCCAGCCATAAACATGAGCACGATTGCGATGCAAATGCCGGGCAGTGGAGGGGAGCTGGTCTGGGTCTGCGTGGGAGCAGGAGTGGGTGCCGGGGCTGCAGCTGCCCTGTGGTGTTGGGAGGGGGGGAACAGGCTTTTTCTCACCTTCCTGCTGGGGACTTGGGGTGTACAGGGGTCTGGGTGGCTTTTGTAGATGAAGCAAAGCAGCCATGGTTTCCCAGATGGCCCCAGTCATCTTATCAGGGTTAATAACTGGGTATCGGGTGACTTGTGAAAGCAGCCGCTCCATTAGAAATGCTAATGTTGGCTTCAGCTTCTCCCCTTTCCCTCTGTCTGCATCTCCCAGATCTTGATGCTAAGTCAAACACAAAACTTTCTAGCTCCTGGCCCTTCCTGGAGCCCCCCAGCAGACCCCACTGCTGCCTCCCTCCTGCTTTGCAGCCCTTCGTTGGATGAAGCAGCTGGGCTCTGCAGCCATCAAAGGGTCTGTGGGGCTCGGACCCCACGGGGAGCAGCCCTGGGCAGCAGCACCACCCAGCCCATCGCATCTCCCTTCTCCTCTGGGCTTCTCTTGCCACCTGACCTGGCTCAATCCCAGCCCAGGGACCCCATCTCCCATGGTCTGATGGTGGGAGAGCTCTTGGGTCTTTTGCATTGGCTGGGGACCCTCCAGCCATGGTCCTGGGCTGCTGCCTTGGCCAGAGGCTGCTGCCCAGGGATGCTCCAGCTGGGAGCGGGGCTGTGCAGCACCCGACAAACCTCGGTGATCTTTCACGTATCAGGCTTTAATTAGGAGCAGGGGGCTGGGGGGGTGGAAAGGAGCATCAATAAATTATCTTCCTTATTGTTAATTGACGTGTCTCAGAGTCAGCTGATCGTTGAGCCAAGGGCTTGGCTCCCCTTCCAGGCGCATCACAGGCTCGTTACTGCCATCATTAGCATATTCAGGTTTCCCTGCTTAAAGCCAATTAGCTCCTGGCCAGGCCTGGTGGGGAAGCCGTGGCCTCATTTGCACATTTTTGAATTGGTGAAAGAATCAAAAATAATGGAGGCAGGCCTGGGATGGAAAGCGCCCGGGGGGCTCTGCCTGCTGGGGAGGCACTGGCAGGACTCCTCCGAAGGGGCGGCAGGGAAGGAGAGGGGGAATATCGCAGTAATTAGGAGTAAAAAGGAACATGGTCTAATTTGCTCCCGGGCGGCTTGTTGGTGGGTGCAGCCTTCCGTGCCTTGTGCTGAGGTTCAACAGATGCCCGGGTGCTTCCTCCGGGAAGAGGAGGGGACGAAGGGGACAGGGGTGGGGGGTAAGCACGGCTGCCCACATGGGTCCCCCACCCCGCTTTGGGGACCGGGCGTCCGGGATGCCCCCCAGCAGCCGGGAGTCTCCTTGGCGGTGCCGAGAGCAGGGACACAAGGCTGGATCCGTCCCTCCCGACACCCTATCCCCCTCGCTGCCTTCTCGCATCTTCCTTCCCAGCAAAGGTGCTGCTAATTTGGCTGCCTTGAAGGAAAAGGCTGGTATCTTATAGTCTACATAACTGGTTCCAGTTTAACAACTTCATAGCTGCGGTGCGGCCACAAAGGCAGCCTTGTCCTGCCGGGTGAGATAAGCCTGTTGGAGCGATTCATATGCAGATCCGGGTGGTACTGGGTGTCTGCTGGGAGAGGATAAATCTGTCCCAAGCCTTGTCCCCCTCTCCTGGTTCCAAACTGTTTTACATTTACACAAAAAAGGTTCTGTCCCCCATTGAGCCCAGTCCCGGGCAGGCTGTCACCCTGCCTTTGAGAGACGAGGTCCCCTGGAACCGCAGCCGGACTCCCTGAGTGTCCCCTGCCCAGACAAGGCTGGGCTGGGCGGGTGAGCGGAGCTGTCACCGGCGCTAAGCTGGGCTCTCCCGGCCCGTTTTGTCCCCCACGTCATCCCGTCGCCCATCTTACCGCCTTGAAAGAGTCACTTCTTTGGCCCGGCAGAAAGCTCTCAACCATATCCCCTCCAGCAGAAATCCCCTTGCCTTTCACTTGCTTTTGTCGGGGCTTTTTTTTTTTTTTGTCAGCGCTTGGGGTTTTTTTAATAATAATGGAGAGGAGCTTTTTCTCCCTTTTTTCTTCCACTTTTGGTGATAACTGAGAACCTGCAAGCCCTGATCTGGAGGGCACCCATCACCCACGCCTGGGGTTTATCTGGGATTTTGGGGCCTCCCTTCACACTCCTAGCACAGCTTGGACCTGCATCTGTGCTAAAGATACTGTAAAGTAAAGATACTGGCACCTTTGGGGGGGGTGGGTTGCGGACAGAGCCTGTCCTGCACGTGAAGCAGCCGCGTGAGCAGCTGCCATGGGTGCTAACGCAGGGATGCTCTCGGGCTGGAGACTTATTTATCAGCAATGCTGTCCTCTGGCAGGCGCAGCCATTACTTTGTGCTCTCAGCTTGGTGCTGGGAGGAGTTCTCCTTCGTCTGCAACAAAATCATCCTCGAGCTGAGGAATCATGAACCAATTAACCCTGGAAAGTTATGTCGGCCCAGCTTTTTGAAGTCTGCTTTGATTACCTGCCTGCTATGGCTGTTAATCTGTATTTAATGCAGCTTTCTGCATTTTTATCAGGGCTGTAAGTTATTGCACTTTGCTACCCCAACAGAGGAGGTAATTAATCTAAACGAGGGCCCCTGGGAGCACAGCCGTAATCTGCAATTTCCCATTGACTGTAATAGAGGGAACATCCCGGAGAGGTCCAGCAGCCCTTGGAAATGCACCTCGGCTGAGAGCAATTAGGGGATGTTCCAGATGTGAGCATGTTGGCTCAGCCCTCAGTGACTGGTAAGCGCAGCCCCAGGTGGTGCTGAGCTGCCCGTGGAGGGTACTGGGTGGTACAGCAGTGGTCCCAGCCTCTGGGCAAGTGGGTACCACGGCTTGGAGGGTGACAGGAGGATGGGGATGGGTCTCTGGGGTGGGTGGGAAGGAAGGCTTGGTGAAATGGTGAGCGAAACGGCTCCCAGCAGGCTCTGAGATGAATGGTGGCGTTTTTCATCCCTCTCTGTGATTTTGCTAATTTCTTTAAACATTAACAGTTTCACATGTTGAGTATTTCTACATAGGAAATCCCACCACTGACGCCTTTCAAATGCCCGTTGTCTTACTAGTTATTAAAACCTGAAATTTACCAGCTTAATAGAAAGGTAAAAGAGTTTTATCCCTCCTCCTGGGCACATGGTATCCTCTTGAAATACAAATTCCCTCCAGAGCTGTCAGGGCACTCCCCCGTTGCAGTGTCACGTACCTGTAGGTGATGCTTAGCATTCCCAAGGCGTTCTCGTAAGGTCAATAAGAATTAACTGTAAATTTAATTAAAGTTTCCAACGCTTGTGCTAAAGTGGAGCATAACAGAAGCCTGGTCTGCTCTTTGCCAGTTTAAGCCAG
This sequence comes from Falco peregrinus, assembly GCF_023634155.1. Classification (NCBI taxonomy): domain Eukaryota; kingdom Metazoa; phylum Chordata; class Aves; order Falconiformes; family Falconidae; genus Falco; species Falco peregrinus. The sequence continues at coordinate 88,602,237 of NC_073725.1, read as the reverse complement.
ATCTGAAGGGAGACAGGGGTTATCAATAATTAACTGGAGTAATTTAGGGGAAAGTATTAGGGAGTTAATGAAAATGTGAAATAGTGTAATTATCTTGCAAGTAGCTGGGAGTGATTGAGCTGCTGAGGAAGAGGAGGTGCAGCACGATTAACTGCTCGGAGGCTGCAGGTCCCGATGCGGTGCTGGGGTGATGCTGAGACCCAACGCCCCCGCCACGCCCCACCCCGACTCCAGCAGCCGGTGGCTCCACACTAACCTGGTGCAGGATCAGGAGTGTAAAGCCAAGTCAGCGGCGTCCGGCCCGTGGCGGGTCGTGCACCTTTTGCTCCCATCAGAAACAAAGCTGTAGATGTGTTGGAGCCCGTGTGGGCGTCTGCCTAAGTGCTGGCTTGCAGGGCGTACGGTTCGGATGGACCAGCCTTGGCGGGGTTTTGCATGGGACGTCACTGCCCTGATGCTGTCCCTGCTGGGGGGCTGAGTGGGGGACTGTGCTGGTGGGGGGCAGGCCTCTGCACCCCGTCACCACGCACAGGAGTGGCTCGCTGCTGCTCCAGCAGCACCTGTGCAGAGCTAGGAATCCCTGCCCCAACATGGGCTTCTATTGAAAATTCTATTTTAATTGCATTTTAATTAAGCCTAGGATGGTGTGGTTGGCTTTAATTGAAGTAGGTGCAGTTCCTGTTTCCTGAGAAGCCCTGGGTCAGCAGGATGAGTGCAAGGAAGGTGCTGGTACTGCTGGGTGCGGGTCTCCTGGGCTGCCTGCAGTGAGGGGGTCCCGGGGGGTCCTGGAGATCCCTCTGCCCCACAGGCCCCTTAGGGGTGGCCTCGGCACCATGGGGCTCAGCCTGGCTCTTGTCTCTGCAAAAAGGAAGAGGCAGGGTAAAACGGCTTTTATTAAAATATTTTGGCAAAACCTTTGCTGGGGTGTCAGGCTCACATCGCTTTCGTGGTCGCTGTGCCAGTGCTCGTGGAGAGCACGGCTGGCACAGAGGGGGCTCATGGGTTTCCTCTCCAGTTTCCATCCTCAGGAGCACCAGGATGGCAACTGCAGCAAACCCAAACCATCGTGTTTCACAAAAGCTGAGCACAACTGTGGTTTCCTGAGCCACGCTACAACTAGTGCTGGTTTGTGGAGCTCAGGCTGAGAAAAGCGGTATTTTGGTTTAACGTGGACTCTCCAGGATCTCAGATCACTTCATCCCAAGTGTTTGCTGTTTGATAATAAACATTTTATTGCCCATTGAGGAGAGGGACTGTTTTAGGTCTTAAGCCCACGTTTGCTGAGAGAGGGTTTTGGGTGGGCACGCGGCACAGGGAAGGAGCCGTTTTGCTGTGCAGAAATCCTGGTGGCATCCGGGGAAGCGCTGCAGAAATGCTTCAACAAACCACCCAGCGAAGCTGTGTGAAGCAGCCTGGCAAACCCCGTGCCAGGTTTCTGAACATAATTAGAGTTAAACATGCTTTGCTGGCTCGGCATGTGGCAGAAAGCCCAAGCAGCAGGTTGGAGGTGTGCTAACAGTGGCGTTCGGAGGTGGGCGATCAGTTCTTGCTTGGCTCCAGGCAAGCGTGGCAGGGGAAGGGCTGTAGGGGCCTGATCGTCATTTGGGAAGGTGCTTCCCAGTGGGAACCCTGCCAGTCAGCCCCTCCGGTGAGCGTGGTTGTTTGGGGCTGGGGGGAAAAGGTGCTGAAGAGGTTGGGGGAAACCACCCATCACTCCCCCAGGATGCGTGTGCCCCAGAGGGCATCCCCCTGCCTGGGGCACTGCTGCTGCCAAACAGAGAGGCTGGGCAAGGATGCTGGGGTGAGAAGTAGCTCTGAAAATGCTGGCACTGTCCAAAAACAAACAAACAACAACAACAAAAAAACACGGGGGGTAAAAAGCCACAAATGGCTTTTGCCTCTTGTTTGGGGGAGGGAGTTGTGCGGGGCCCAGCATCACTCACAAATGCTTTTAATAAAGTGTTCTTTCCTGCGTCCAGAGGAAAAAAACCCAGAAACCTCAAGCTTTTTCCCATTACATAAGGAACAGATGCTGCTGGGCAAAGCCCTGGGTTCCCCACAGCACAGCCCTGGCTGCAGTGTGGCCCGTCCCCTCCTGCCCTGGGACCCCACTCCCCGCCTGTCACAACTCTCCGGTGCTGCTGCTCCCAGCAGTGGGATGGGGATCCCTGAAATACCCCATCATGTCCTGAAGTGCCACAGCCAAGAGCCAGCCCTGCTGCCGGACCCAGTCACAGCCTGGTGGGAAGGTCCATCCTCGTCCTCCCGCTCTGGCAGCGTTCCTGCAGGGATGCTCTGGGCAGGATTTGGAGCTCTCCCTGCCCTTAATGTGGGTCAGCTTGGCCTCGAACGAGCGATGTTAAATAAACTTGCCTGGGTGAGGGAGGAGAGGTGTATGGGGGCGTGTGGGGGAAACCCCTCTCCTTTCTGGTGAGCCTCAAGGGACACAGGATGGAGCAGCCCCAGGGGTGCAGGGGAGGTCTTGGGGGGAACCGTGAGTTTTAAAACCTGAATTCTCCCAAGTTCAGGCAAAACAGAAAGTCTTTGTAGGAAAAAGTCTGTCCTGTCCCCACCCTTTCCTTTTGGTTAGGTGAAATATCTCGGTTAGACTTGATTTTTTTTGCTTTATTTTACCTCTTTTCACAGTCGATATTCTGGTATTAGTACGTTTTCCAAAAGACTTCCTGATCCCTGGAGCTTGTCCTGGGATGCCTCCATGTGTGGAGCAGCTTAGGCTGGATCCCCATTGCTGACCCAAGCGATTTGATGTCAGCATGGTGGATGTTTGTTGGCTGGATGGCTGTAGGCATTACACAGCAGCTCCTACACAAGCCAGGTCATTGCTTGGTGCCTCAGTTTCCTGTTGGAAACAAGCACTTGTCTGGTTCAGTTCCCTGCCATCTGCTAAGAAAAGTCCTAGGTGGGAGCAAAGGGCGTGCTTATTCTCTGTATGTATTGTATGTATTTCTGTGTACAACTGGACGTGTCATTTTTATTTCAAAAGAGCTATTGAAGTGGTTTTGCCATTTCCCAAAGGATTAAGCAAACCTCTGAAAACCTCGTGTCCCCTCCCTGTGGGACAGCAGCCTCCTACCTGGGACAGACCCAGTGCAAGGACAGCCACCCTGGTCGGGTGGGCAGCAGGGCTGAGCCCCTGGCACCACAGCAGAAGGCTGCTGGGCTCCGAGCAGAATGGCATTGCGGCCCAGCTTTCAGCAACAGGCTCCTCTGGTTTACGTGGCGGCATTGGGGGGGCGTTGGGGGTGTGTGCATGTCACCCCAAGCACGATGGAGGGAGCGGGGACCGCAGCTTGTGACAGCATGGAGGAAATGAAGCCGTTTCAATCCCAGATGAGCCCCATGAAGAGTGAGCTCCAGCTCTACATCCATGTGGGATCCATTGGCGAGGGTTCCCGTGCAGGGTGCGGTGGGAGTGAGCTGGTAAGATGTGGCTGGGATGCAGCAGCACGTGCTGCCAGTCCCCCGGCACATCTGCACTGTCTGCCAGCAAGGGAAGCCGTGGGAGCAGCAGCTCAGAATGGCATTGCATGGTGGGGAGCCACGCTGGGGGCTGCGCCCGCGGGGACCCCTGAGCTGCCTCCCAGCTGGCCCCACAGTCTTGGCTCAGGAGGCTCTGCCCTTGGTTCGGGAAGCCAAGCTGGGAAAGCCAAGTCCCCTTTCCACCAGGATGGCTGGAGGGGACGTGTCCATCCCTAAGAAGGGGGATGTGAAGGACTCTGGGCAGGTGCCTGTGCTGGTGGCAGGGGCAGCCTGTTCTGCAGCCCCTGGCTCTCTCCTAGGGTGACATGCCTGGGTAATTTCTTCAGCAATTAATGCCTCATTAAAGTGCACAAGGGAACAATCAAGGCAGTGAATTTTACACAACACAATAGCTGGGCCCTGAGAGGTTTTCTGTTTTTGTAAACTGTCTTTTTCTGGCCTTAACTGCTTGCTGTCTGGAGGCAGAGGAGGTGGGAGCCTTGGTGGGCATCTCCAACCCCAGCTGCTGCTCGGGCTTAGCCCCAGTGGCTGCACAGCCCCGTGATGAGATTTTCCTCTTTGCAACCCTATGTGGTAAGTTGGCACCTCTGGGACATGTAAATCGGTCTGGAGGCTGGGATGAAAACCAGCCCCGTCCCAAAACGTGCGTGCCAAGATGCCAGTCACCACCACTGAAACTCAGTGGGGTGGAGGAGGAGGAGGCAGAAGGGTTTTCCAGGTCTGGAATGGGCATTGTGAGGAACGTCTGAAGGGGACTTAAAGCCTGCAAGTGCCCTCTGGACAGTGCTGCTGGCTGGACAGGGTGACAGGGAGTCCCCTTCTTGGGGACAGACCATGTCGGGGGCGAAGGGCAGGCTGAGATGAGATGAGCAGAAAGGAGAGACCTGGGCATGGGTGCTCCTAGGAAGGCTTTTGGAGACGAGGAGATGAGTGGTGGGGTGTGACAGGGCAGTGTTCCTGGCTGGCAGGAGGGGAAGGAGAGAGGTGGTCATGGTTGGGGAGCCCCTGGGCTTTTCTGGCCAGGTTTTGGGGCTTGCTCCTGCTTGTCCCTGTCGCGGCATCAGGTTGGAGCAGCTGTGCCTTGAGCCCTGACCGTGTCCCTTTCTCTCCCCAGGAGCCTGATGCCGCGGACACTGGAGGGGCAGATCACGATGGAGAAGACCCCCAGCTACTTTGTCACCAAGGAGGCTCCCCGGCGCATCTACAACATGTCTCGGGACACGAAGCTGATCGTGGTGGTGCGCAACCCTGTCACCCGCGCCATCTCGGACTACACGCAGACGCTCTCCAAAAACCCCGCCATCCCCAGCTTCCAGGCCCTGGCCTTCAAAAACATCAGCACGGGACTGATTGACACAAGCTGGAGCGCAGTGAGGATCGGGATCTACGCCAAGCACCTGGACAACTGGCTGCAGTACTTCCCCCTCTCCAAATTCCTCTTCGTCAGTGGGGAGAGGCTTGTCAGCGACCCAGCTGGGGAGATGGGTCGTGTCCAGGACTTTCTGGGTCTCAAGAGGGTGGTGACAGACAAACATTTCTATTTTAATGAGACCAAGGGCTTTCCCTGCCTGAAGAAACCGGAGGGCAGCAGCAAGCCCCGCTGCCTGGGGAAATCCAAGGGGCGGCCGCACCCTAAAATCGACGTGCAGGTGGTCCAGCGCCTGCGGGAGTTTTACAGACCCTTCAACATGAAGTTTTATCAGATGACAGGGCAGGACTTTGGGTGGGACTGAGCCATCCGTAGGGCATGCTGCCGTGCTGGGACCTGGTCTGCCCAGCAGTGTGTGGAGCCAGGACCGCAGTCCAGGGATGCTGGTGGCTGCCATGGTCCAGGGATGCTCATGGCTGCTGTGGTACAGGGATGCCCGTGACGGCCCCACCAGCAACCTCCTCCCTTCGTTCTAATTTATATCAGGTCTTTTCTGGCAAGAAATGGACACTTCTGGAGTAGAGAGAAATATTTAAGAAATAAAAATACAGATGACCCCTCTCCCCTCCCCGACCAGATTAAATATTCTTCCATATAAATCTTGCTAATCTGTATTAACCGTGACCGTTCTGGGTGGCAAGTGGAAGGGTGTGAGTGTGTGGATGGGAGCGTGTGGGGGTGATGGCTGTGCCATCCACAATAAAAGCTTTGGAAACCAGTTGGTGCCTGGGGCGTGCAGCCAGTGGGTTTTTGCTAAATCAAATTCTGGTGCTGAGCGCAGGCATGGTCTGCCGTGGGGAGGTGGGTGAGGCCGTCCAAGCAGCAGACCCCAGGCGTGGGGTACGTTTTGCAGACAGAAAATAGTCTGCAGGAATTTCCTAGTTAAAAAAAACAATTACCGGCAGTACTTTTGAATAAATGCCAGGTCTGGGGTTAGGGAGAGGGAGTTGCGTATCACATACCTTCTTATGTTCTTTGAGTAACCCAGATGATAAAGCAGGGCATTTCTAACCCTTAGGATGAAAATCCCTGCTTCTCCCGAATTCACCCAAGCAGAGCAGACAAAAGCCCCAAACTCTGACCTTTCTGTGCAAGAATCTCAATGGATTTTCAAACCTGCAGCCTTAGAGGGCCATCATGGGAGGCTGCAGAAATTAGTCTAATCTGAATTAACTAGTTTTCCCTTAATTAAAGATGGGGAAAACATTTAATTAACCTCTAATATCTTATTAGTGACTTGTATTTGTCTCTTTAATGAGCTAATTATGTGTTTTCAAGGGCCCTCAGGCCCTGCATTGTTTGCAAATATGCTTTGGCTGTGGTTTCTTCCATGCGCAGCATCCCAAAGCTGACTGTCCAGCCAGGCATGCCCTGCCAGGCGTGCCATCGCCTCCCCTGCCCACAGTGATGGAGGTGGCAGGTACCGCTTCCCCTGGGATGCACAACAGGCACTGGCCCCTTTCCTGCCAGCTCCAGGGTGGGTTTACACTGGCATATTGTGCTTTATACCCTGCGCAGCTCTCCCTGCTCCCACATCCCGGCTGCTGACACCTCCCCTGTGCCCCTCCGAGGCGGTACGTATTTTCTGTAGCGATGCTCCGGGCTGTAGCTGAGGTTGAGCACGTTTGCCCTGTTCAGCCCCTGGGCTCATCTGGCTGCTGCCAGGAGATGTGACATGTGGGGATGGGATTAACATGATGTTGGAGTTAAATGCAACCAGTTGCCTGTTTCTGTGCGGGGAGCGGGGCATGGCGGTGTCAGTCCATGCATGTGTGAGCAGTGCCGGGGACAGATGCAGATGCCACCATCAGTGTGGTGCCAGAACTTGGGGGCTTTATGGCCGGTATTAAAAACTGGTATATCGTAAAAGAATAATAAGAAGAGATGAAATCAGGACTGGTTTTCTGCTGGGATGGGCTCAGCACCCCATGCCCAGCCGGTGTCCCCCAGCCATGTCCCCCCGGGACTGCCAGTGCCCCGGGCGCCGACCCGCTGGGGGTTGGATGTCGAGCGGCTGGAGCCTGTTGTCAGCCTCGCTGGCAGCTCCGCATGATGGACTGCGCTCTGCTTGTTTAGGTTTTGTTTCCAGCCACGACATTCGACCAAATTATTCTCTACGAAGGGCTTTAAAGTTTCCCAAGTGCCTGTGAAAGCCTGGAAACGCTGATAGTGATCCTATTTCTCAGCTGAGTGACTGCATTCAGCCCCAGCCATATTGATATGCAAAACGTTAAGGGTCCCGGCTCTAAAGATGGTTTCTGTCTGCCCTGTGAAAGGGAGCCATACTTTTTTAAAGCCCGGGCCTTTCTAAAGCCCCACAATACCATATAGACTATGCCATTTAAAGCATCTGAAGCGACCCAAAATGTATTGAAAGCTTGCTTTGCAGACTCATTAAGACTACTCAATAGGTTCTGGCAAATACCGTGCCAGGGCTGACCGCATGGATTAAGACTTTTGAAGTGTTACACAAACCCCCTGCTTAAACTAATTGCTGCCCCGCAGCTCATGAGGTCAAGTATTTGTATTCATTGCCTCCGAGAGGAGCCACTTATGGGTCTGTCCAGGTGAAGTCTGCACTTCATTAGATCAAGACAATAAAAGCGGCTTTGGGTAGGAAGGGGGAAGATACCCAGGATGAAATCTCCTGGTTCTTGCCCTGAGCACAAGCACAGGCTTATGTCCACCATGGCAGCGTTTTGGGTTGTTTCCGTTGCTTTCAAGAGCCCCAGCAGAGCAATACGCTTCCAACCGATGCTGCCCGGTGCAGGATGGGCGGCTGGGCCAGTGTCTCTGCCAGGACCTGCGCCACATCGCTCCCTGGTCACCTGCAGCGCATGGGGATGCAGTGCCTGCATCCCACTCCTGCTGCCTTGTGCTGCGGGCCCTCCCAGTGCCGTGGGGGTTTCGGCTTGAGAAGGGAGTCAGCGTGCAAGGGAAGGGCTGGGGTGTGGGAAGGGTGGGCAGTGTGCTCAGCAAGCAGCTCTTCACTGCGATGCTTCACTCCCCAGGATCAGGTGGGTTCCCTTCACCAGCCCGACAAGGATCCCATCACCTGCTGGTGCAACATGCATTTCTCATGTCTATCCACAGGAGCAACTGCCTTTGCCCACCACTGCCTTGCTCGCCTGATTAAAAAAAGATCTAAGAAAAACCAGCAGCTGGTTTACTGAAGGTTTACTGGTTTACTCAGCAGAGGCACAACACGGCTCTTGTGCTGTCCCACTGAGCCAAGGGCTACTGAGAAATGGAAACTTGGCTTCTTTATTGTAGGTTCTTTGGTGGAGCTTGGTTGGGAGCCCTTTCCCTGATAACAGGCAGTGGGCTCTTGGGGAAATGCGAGCTGGAACCCCCTTCGCAGTGGCTTTTGTAATCATTGGTATCAGCCCGTGGACCACAGCTTTGGGGCTGCCACTGCTGGGCTCATGCAGGAGCCGGGGGGGTCTCACCCGGTGGGACCCTGCGATGCTGCCGGGAAGTGGCACTACTGGGGACCACTGGCTGGCCGGGGTGGTGGGGATCTGACCGCTCACCCTGGTCCCTGCATGGGAGGTGCTGCATCGGTAGGAATTGTTCTGGAACACCCCCAGAAAACTCCTGCAGAAGCTCAGGGACAGGTGTCACCGCTGTATCTTTCTGCACAAGACCTCTGGAAATAAAGTTGTAAAAAGATGCTGCTGAGCTGTGGTGATGTCTGCTGCGTGCCTGCCACTGCGCACTGCCAGGGAGGGAACATTGTCCCATGTGGCTGCTTTTATGGCTTTCTCCCTTCGTTGTACCTGTCTCAGGTGGCTAAAAATCCAGAAACCGGGAAGGCGACGTTTTCCCCCCAGAACAGTGGGGGATGTGCTTAAAAATACAGGTGAGCACCTGAAGTCTGCCCGCACCCCAGCACGCTGCTGGCGCTTCCCTGGGGAAGCGCTTCTCTCCCAGGGGAGCTTGGGCAGCCGTGCGCCCAACGTCTGCTGGCTCAGAGGACTACGGCAGAGCTGTGGAAATGCCTTTGGGGCACCAGGTTAAATGGGGGAAGTGCCAGGGCCAGAGGGCGATGGACATCCAGCTTTGCTACCAAGTGTAAAATGAAGTTTTCATCCCCATCTCAGTTAATGAAAATTTCCATTTCTAACCCCATTTTTGTTTTGAAAATCCAGCTACCCAAAATGCTGTGGTTCCTGTACCCTGGGCCTCCCCCTCCATCCCAACCACTCCATAAGCCAGGAAGAACAGAGTTGCAAGATGTCTCCAAAATATTTATATACTTCTTTTTCTTTTATACCAAATTTACAATGACAGAACGGAAAGAACAAAAATGGGGGGGGGGGGGGGGGGTGTAAGCTCTAGAAGGAAGAAATTAAAACTTCCCTGCCTTTGCACAGGCCTGGAGATGCAGGAGAGCAGCAGGGCTGATTTGCAATTACACACTTCATCTTGATGCATCCTGGAAATGTTTTACAACCCGTAGCAGGGAATGCCATACTTTTCCCTGAAAACACCCCATACATCCCCACTCCCTGCCTGCTGTGCTGCATGCAGCCTCACCCACCCCACAGCCCCCAGGTGGGGCTCGTGCTGCCAGGCTGTGAGGCACCTGTGGGCTATAAATGCAGGGATGGGGCAGGGGGCTGGACCCTCTCTTTAGGACCTGCCCCAGCTGTGGAGGGTGCAGGGGGCTCTCTGACTCGGGGAGAGGTAAGCCACTGCCAGGGATGTCTAGCATCCTTCATGCTGCTTTTTGGGGGATGTAGGGCCAGCGTGGTGTTTGGGGATGGAGTGGTGTGGTTGTGCGCAGCAGTGCTCAGGGAGTGTCTGTGGGTGCTGGTGCATCTCTAGGTTTCTGGCATTTGTGCTTGGGGTCTCCAAGAGGATCTTTGTCCCCCGGTGCAATCCTGCTTCTCCCCAGGGCCACTGGTGCTTCTTTGGTGCACCACAGTGCTCTGTCGGAGCAAGGCTGGGCTGTCTGTGCGGGATGTGGTTGTGCTTCCCAGTGATTGCCTGCAAACCTCTGCTTATCCTGTGCTCAAGGATGTCTGGAGCCATGCTGCTTCTTGCTGCAGGGCACACTGTGGTGGTCTCCCTTCCTGGCCAGCACAAAGGAGAGCTCCTGAGAGGGATGTGTGTGTCCCCTTGCAGTGTCCTGCCTTCCCACGAAGTTCCCCCCGGCACCACACACAACCCTTGAGCAGCACCCAGGGCTGCTAGCCCCGCTGGCTTTTCTGCTCCGGTTTCCATCTTGATCTCAATACACAGAATAAACTCATGTCATATTCCCCAATAGACAAGAAAATGCCCAAGCCGAGGGAGAGGCTGCTGTAATTGCAACCAGGTGACCGGCGGTGGCTTCCAAGTCATGTAGAGTGTGGGCTGGATCCCACATGTGGGCACAAACAGCCACCATCAGGTGTAGGCAGCTCTGGGGTATGTGAATGGAATGAAGGAAATGGTGCTTGTGCCCAATGCAGGAGTGAGCTGGGCTGCCTTGGTCCAGCCTCTGCCCTGATGCTGGGTCAGGTTGTCCACTGGTTTAACTGGAGTTAGGGTGAGATGAGCACAGCCTGTGTGCTCAGCCCCTCTGGAAGCCTCGGAGTAAGCAGCAAGGTGTATTTAGGAAAATAGTAGTTACTTACTGAAATAATTAAGCAAATGATTTATTTGTAAGCAACCTGATGGGATTAGTGCCTGTCCAAACTGGGTCAGAGCATGCTGCTGGCATGTCACCACTGCGAGGGTGTCTCTGGGGGTCCCACTGCAGGTAAGGGCTGGATGCCACAGCCCTGGTCATCGCCCTGGCTCCCTCCTGCTGCCTCCAAACCCTGTGGCTCCTGAGAGCAAATGTGGAAGACGTGTGAGTGGTGTGGCTGCTGGGAGGAAACCAGCTCCGCTAAGTTTATTTGCATTTCTTGGTGCAAAAATAAATTTTGAAAATGCAAGATGCTTCTCTGTTCAGATTTTAAATCTTGCCTGTGCGTTCAAACGGATGTGGCTTCCAAAGGAGGAGGGCTGCCAGCCTCAGCCTCCTCCTGTGCAGGTTTAATTCAGTTGCAGGGGCATTTTAAAATGCACTGGTCACCCTGATTGTTCTGGGTGCTCGGGGTCATATCCATGCTGCTGGCAGGGCTGCAGCAGGTCCGTGGGCTTGCAGAGGTGCTGCTATGCCTGGGATTTGTGACAAATGTGATCAGGAAGGAGAATATCTCCTTTGCTTGCGGCATCCTTTTGCCCCACTCCAAGAGCTGAGATTGTGGTTGTGTGAAGGGGCCGGATCCTGGCTGGAGACAGAGACGCCCCATCGGGCTGTGCACCCTCGCTTCCCTCAGCTAATGCCAGAGCTCTGATTTTTTTTTTTATTATTTTCCTTTGATTAGAAACAGCAATGCTTTGCCTCGCATAATTAATCAATTTATATCAATAGAAAGAATAAATTGGTGTCTTTCTGGCAAGCTTTCCCCTGGCAGGAGGCAAGCCCCAGGCCTTAATCACATACCCCCTGTCGCTCCCCATGAGTATGGGGTAGAGGGAGATGTGGGATGGGGCACTGCTGCCACTGCTCTTTCCCCAGGCTCCTTCCCTATGCGAGGAGGGGGATGGGGATGGCTGGAGCCTTTGGGGCTGTCTTGTGGCAGGGCACTGAGCAATGCCACATCTTGTTACATGAGGATCTGATTCAGCCCCATTTCTCCCAATTTACCATGGCTGGATGAGGAAGCTGATGCTCCCAGCACCTGGGCAGGAGCAGGATGGGGTGGCCATACCAGCTTTGCCCCAGCACAGGCATCCACACAGGCAGCTGCTGCCTCCAGCCATGCCTGAAAGTCAATGGAGAGAATTTTTCACTACTTTTTTTTTTTCCCTCTTGTGCTATGAGTGCAAATTTCCATCTGACTGCAGGGGCTGATTGCTGGAGAGACACCCCATGGCAGCCGCAGCATGCTGCCTGCAGATGCCAGCAGGAAAGAAAGTGTGAGGGATGGAGGGCAGCAGGGGAGAGGCCGGGAAACTGGGAAATGCTTCTGGTGGGGATGGGAAAGGGGCTTGTGCAACAGCCAGCCTTTAATTAAGGGTCTTTAAAGCGTTTTCCCAGCTGGTTAACATTGCCTTGCCATATTGGAGTGGTTTAGAAGCAATGCTCCTCAGGAATGAGTCCCTTCCTGTTGGCCCTGTGTGCGGGTGATGGGTACCCCACCCCACCGCCCCCAGTCCCCATGCCTTCCAAAAAACGGGGCAGAGAAAAGTGGGGCCATGCCTGGGTGGAGAGGATGGGGAGCCCTCTGCCCTCCCAAAGGAGCGAGGCAGGGAAGGAGCCCATTTCTCTGACGTGGTTGCAACACTCGGGTATCTTTAACACAGTTTCGGCAGCAGCCAGAGCAGTCCATGGGGGAAGCATGCCGGTGGCATCACTGGGAGCTGGGGGGGACAGCGTGGTCTCGCACCCAGCATGCAAACGCTGGACTGCGAGCTCCAGGTACTGCTCTGGGGTGGATATTGGTGCCAGGAACCAGCCCTAAGGCTGTGGCTGCAGTATGGGGAAGTCTGGGGACAGGAACAGGAGGTCAAAGCTGCACCTGAAGTGCAGGAGCTCCTGTCTGGCGAGGTGGGCACTGTGAAGGTACGTCAATACTGTCTCAATCAAAGTGGGCAAACCCTGCTGCTCTGTGCTGTGCCTGTGGCTGCAATGATGCTTTTTGTAATGCCTCTAGAAAAACAAAACAAAACCAAAAAACCCACCTAAACCCAAAACACATAAAATCATCCAAGTTGGAGAAGGGTTGGTCTGGAGTGATGTTTGTGTGCATGTGGCTGAGCTGGTGCTGCAGAGCTGCTCACACCCAGCTAAGGGATGGAGCATCCTCTGAAGGTGCTTGCTTGGGTACTTGTTTGTGCCTTGTGGTGTTCAGTTTGGTGCTGTGGAGCTGTGCTTGCCACAGGACATGTCTGCTTTCTCTGCTGATGGCGCTCAGATTCGCTCTGTGCGCCTCCTGCCCCTCGGTGCTGGGTGGCACTGAGCTGCCTTTAGGTCTGTCTTCCCAGCAGGTTTTACGTACGACGGTACAGCCCTATGTTAAAGCCCACCCTGAAAGGTTTCTGCTCTGATCTTGCTCTACTTGCAGTGGGAAGAATATGTCACGGGCACCCTTTCTGCTGCAGTTCTCATGCTGTTCCCCCCGTGGGGTGCTGCAGCCATGCTGTTCAGCCCCTCCTGCCTGCAGGGGCAGGGGTGGTAGGGCTGCCACGGGGCACCCAGGCATGAGTTGGAGCAACAGCTTTGCCCCATTCCTCCTACTGCAATAAACTCACAGAAATGAGCTTCAGAGCAAAGGCATTTGCCCACTTGCCAGGTGGGGATAGACTTTTTTGCATGTAAACCTGCACAGAGGTGTTTATGCTGAAAGTACTCAGGGACTTGTTCTGCCTTTTTAAGGTTCATCTGCTCACCTAAATCCTCCTGGAGTCTTTCCCTCCTCCATCCCATGCACCACCACCAAAACTGCTTTGTGCAAAATCCTCTTGGAGGTGACAGTGGAGATGCTTTTGCTGGCTGTGAGCGTGCGATGGGTGCATGATGTGCTCTTCCTGCCTCGCCAGGAGATTTATTAGTGTAATGAAAGGGAGGAAAGTGCCCCATGAATCACAGTCGCATCAGGACGTTGCGATGCTCTGTAAATAATGCAGGGAGCTGGTGTTAGCGGGGTAGCCTGCCCTGGTGGGCGCGGGCAGCTGCAGGGATGCCCCCAGCCCTGCCTCTCCTCTTGCATTAGGTTTAAGCTTCTGGTAGCGGGGGGGTGGGGTGGGCAGAAGGTGCTGCATCACACTTCCTCGCCAAGGCCGGAGCTGCCTGCACAGGCAGGCGATGCATTTGCAGATGGAGGTTATTCCCTCTGCTCCCACATGGGCCGGGCTTTCCCAGAGTTTCCAAGCTCAGCGGAAATCTGTGGGTGCCAAACCCTGCTGCGGAGCATGCTGTGTGGGGCTGCCTGTGTTTAAAAGTCAGGTTTGTGTGTTTCTCTGTAACCTTAAACCTTTCTTTAGAACTGAGTGCAAACTAAGTTGTCCCCATCTGGGTTTTTTCTCCTTCTCCTGCTGAGGTTTCAGCTACCAGCTGCATTTGCAGAGATGGAGGTGATGCAAACCTGGCTGCAAGTGGGCTCAGGGCATTTTGCTCGAAGGGAGAAATCCCTCTTTTCCAGAAAAACATCCCCTGACTGCCAGGGCAGGCAGTATTGCTGTAGTCTGCTCTCCTGGTCCCTTTCTCAAAATACGGGTTGAGTGATAGTGTGGCTGAGCACCATCCTCCTCTTCCTCTGTGCACCCTGGCCTTGCCACAGTGCTCCCAGCTTGAGGTTCCCTACTTTGTGAGCTCCAATGACATGGTTAGTGCTGGGGCTCCCTCTGCTTCTACAGAGCTCTTTTATCTTTGGAAAAAATCATAATAAAAGCTAAAACTTTAATAGTGTAATATTAGAGAGGGCTGGAAGAGAAATGCTGGGAGAAAAAAGGTCCTGCCTGGGGCTGTGGCACAGCTGGGGCTCCACGGCTGCCACTCAGGGATGCAGAAGTGGGTGAAAAAGACGTAAGTATTTTCTGGGCTTGGCTGGTGTGTGCTGATGTGCCGTGCTCAGACAGCGGAGGACAGGCTTATCTCAAGGCTGGCACAGCCTTTAGGACAGGTATTGGGTTATTTAGAGCTGTCTGAGCTAAAGCCCAGTTGAGTGCCTGCTCGCGCAGGATCTGATCATGCTGCAGTCTGCCCAGGGACCGGCACCCATCAGCGAGCGGGACAGTGCACAGCCAGGCAGTGAAATGTAGGCACAGGCTGAATTGCTGCCCAGAGCAAGCGCCTATAACCAGCAGAAAACATTCCAAGTCTGGACAGGCTTTGCAATAATTTCCACATTCTGTAATTTTTCTCAAGAGGGGAAGAGAGGCAAGCCTGAAAGAATTACCCACACAAGCAGTCACTGAAACGTTCTTTACTGTGAGCACTGATCACTTACTGTATTTAACAAGACAATTTTGGCACTCGGAACATAAAAGCAAGCAATGATTAAAGCTCTTGTTTTCAACATCCATGAGCCAAAGCACAAAAATCTATTGCTAGATCCAAATCTGAGCTTGGCAACCAGCCTCTACCCAGGGTGTGGGCCAAGGTGAAGTGCATCTGCTCAGTGTCTGTGGG
This sequence comes from Falco peregrinus, assembly GCF_023634155.1. Taxonomy (NCBI): domain Eukaryota; kingdom Metazoa; phylum Chordata; class Aves; order Falconiformes; family Falconidae; genus Falco; species Falco peregrinus. The sequence goes on along the minus strand of NC_073725.1, from coordinate 88,587,136 downwards.
GTTTGGGGTGCTGGGGAGCACAGGGGTGCTGGTCCCCCAACCCTGCTGATGCTGGATGTATTGGGGCATCTCTGCCATCTTGTGCCTTCAGCCCTGGAAGTGAGCTGGAGTATTTTGCAGGAGGTGGAAGATGTTGCAGGTCCCTGGGGCTGTGAAAGGTTCTTTGGTGGTGGCAAGGAGCAGACACTGAGCTCAAGAACAGCTTGGGAAATGGGGCTGGCAGGTGTCTGCTGCCATCTCCCTCTGCCTGCGGGGTGAGAGAGGCTATCTGGTGGGAGCCTGGGAAGGCAGAAGGCCCCAGTGTGCACAGGCAGTGGTGCAAAGCAAGGGGCTTGGTGGGGTGCTGGGCTATCTGACAGTTTATGCTGCCTGGAGTTGGGGATCCCACTTTGGTTTCCAGGGTGCCTCAGACTGGGCTCACCCTTTCTGGGGCAGTGACCAGATAAACTGGAAGGAGCTGTCCCTTGTGAGAGGCTGGCAGGGTATCACGCTCACCCCAGAGTAAAAATGAGCAGAGCTGATGAAAGCACCCTTTTGTGCTGTGTGCCACCCTGCTTGGAAACACTGCCCTGAGATGAACTGGGATCAGCAAGGCCAGAGCTCGCAGCATTAGAGGTGTTACTGCAATAGCCCCGTCAGTGCTGTCAGGCATCATTGTCAGGGGATGCTGCAAGGTGCAGGGCCTCTGTGTTAGCGGGGGATGTGGGGATGCTGCAAATGCCACTGAAGGTGCTGGAGTTGCTGTGTGCAGCCTCACCCAGGCAGGGAGGGCAAGAGGACCCGGGCACAAAATCCACTCCTGGCCAGCTGGTTTGCACAGCTCCACTGCTCCCCATAACCTGCTCCATTCCTGATCAGCGACCTTCTCAGAGACTGGCTTCATGGCTAAAATGTGAGCTGGATGCAGGATTATCTTCTCCAGGAAGTGGCGTTTTTGCAGCAAAGCCAAGAGGAGTTGCCTGTGAGTGCCTATTGGGACAGTCCTGTATGTACCATGTGGTGCTGAGGGTCTCTCCTAAACCCAGGCTGTGTTTAAGATGCACAGCATCCTGCAGTGATGGGCAGCTGTGCAAAGCCCAGGGGAGTGTCTGCTGCAGCACATCCCCTTCTGAGGGTCTTTGTTTCACCCTGAGACTTGTAAGGCTGCTGATAAGGCAGGATGCTGAGGTCGGTGGCACAATGTCTTGGTGAGCATCCCATGGAGTCAGGGTGCTGGTGTCATGTCACTGCTCTGCACTGGGCTGCTGGCAGTCCCTGAGCCACTGGGAGAGCTGGCATTAGTGGGATGAGCTCTGCGTGGCATGGACAGGCAGCTCCAACAATGCTGTGGCAATAGGAGCTAGGTGTGAATTTGAGCATAAGAAGCTGGCCTCTTGCTGACATAAATCAGCCTTGTTTGGTTCAGTGCAGTTGCATGGTTGAGACGAGGTCAAAATCTGGTTCAGATCTTCCTACTTTGTTAAGCTCCTGTCCTTGAGGATGGCGTCTGCTCACCTTTGAGCAAAGATAAACGAGGCCCAGTGTAGCAACACTAAATCTGTCCAGCCTTCTGCTTGGCTTTCCCAGGTCTCTCTTTGCTGCAGGACAGGGAGGCCATCCAGGGAAATGCCCGGGACAACTGAGAGACACGCTTCTGCATGGACAGCATTACGCAGAGTCCCCTGTTGTCTTTCCCCTGGAAAAAGTGCAAGAATTCAGACATGAATAAATTCCACAGACATTAACTATGCTAATCAAGCAACTGCTTACACGCAGGGCTGTTAAGTACAGCCTTCCTCTTTTCCCCAACCCTGGTCAAATCAAAGCCAAAAAGGATCCTTGCAGAGAGCTTTTATTTCTAGCAGTGGCCTCCTGGTTGTCCTGGAGTGTACGGTGCTGAGGGTGCTGTGGGTATCCAGCTCCTGGTGTGGCTGAGTGTCCCTCGGGTGCCCTCCGCTCCAGCTCGGACAGTAGAGCAGTCACTTTTCATCTGCCACTGCCCTTCCGTCATTAACTGGGAGCATCCCATGGTGGGCACAGGGCTGTATCCCGTGTCCCCAGGGATGTCCTCACAGCACTGGCCCTCCTGGCTGTGAGCCTCATGCCAACCCAGGGCGCAGCTGCCACCAGGACCTGCCTGGGAGGGGCACCAGCTCTCTTGGCTTTGTTTAGGATGAAAAAGCATTTTGGGAGCAGCTCTGTCAGCCCTGCTCTGCTGGTGCAATCCTGCCAGCCCTGGGAGGGATGTGTGTTACCCATTGGCAGATGGGCAGCCCTTGGCTGTGTCCTCTGCTCGCTCGCATGAGCTGTGCTTGTTGGAATTATTTACTGCACTGATCAATAAATACTATAGGCAGCGGGCTGTATTTCATGAATGCAATGCCATACACGTGCCTACTGCTATATTTCAAGAGCATAAATAACTTTGGGGCATCAGCAAAAATCAAAACCAAACAGATATCACTTAGAAGGATTTACACCCAGAATTTTTCAACACAGCGGGGAAGGAAGGAAACAATGGCTTCAGATAACACTCCTGGGCTGTGCCCCTCACTTAACTGACTGAGCCTTTCTCCTGCCTCTCCTGGGGTGCTAGGTTGGTTGCCCATGGCTCTGGCTTTGCCCCGTCCCCAGCTGAGGTGATAATGGCAGTTTCCCACCAGCACGGGCAAGCCACCTGCTTTTCCCACATCCCCTCCCACGTGGGGACACAGTCCCAGGCTGGCTGCTGCCACGTGCAATTCAAGAGCTGCCTTTGGCGCATCCTGCCTGCCATCAGCCTGTCCTGGTGGTGGCACACCGGTTATAGCGAGCATATAATCCATCAGCACATGCTGCAGTTGCCATGTTGTTTGTTTTCCTTCAAAATGCAATATAGATCTAATTATATAAAAACCAAATTATAATAAATAGAGGGGATATTCGGTGCAACCCCCAAAGTGCAGGCAGTGAGCACTCTATTCCCCTTCTCTCTGGTAGCATTTAAGCATTTCCCCTGCATCGGTGACGCAGACGTTCTTCATAAATCAGCGGAGGTAGGAGCACATTTGCTCCCCCGACTTTGAAGAGGCGTCAGATCTCCGAACAGAGGCTTCTTGCTGGGTGATCCTCCGGGGCTGGTTCTCATTTCCTTGTAGGAGGTGGGTCTGGAGCCCATTTTGTGCATTTGGGAAGGCTCATGGGGGGGAAGGGGAGGGAAACGAATGACTTTGCTTCGTTGACAAAAAAAAAAAAAAGCCTTGACACCATGAGCACTGCACACCATTAACATCCCACTGACACAATTATTTACCAGGAAGATGCATATATTGATTTGGCAGTAACTGCACATGCCATGGCAGGGCTGGGGCTGCGGGGATGCTGAAAGGCTACATATGTGTAAACTGGGCCTGGGCTTGCTGCTAGCCTTGGTTTGGGCCTGATCCTGCCTAGGTGCTCAGCAGACCTGAGCCTGGCTGGGTTAAGCCCATGTTACTTTAGGTACTGCTGTGGCTTTTCCCCCTTTGGTGTCACGGCTGGATGCGCTGTATGCCCAGACCCTGTGAAGAGGGTGATGGCACTGAGGGCTGTGCCAGAGGTGGTGGGAAGCTGCTGGTGGTGGCAAGGGATGTCCGATGGCCGTGCTGCCAGTCCCTGCTAGCAGGTACAACTTCAAAGTGCTCTGCCTGGCCTTTGGAGACCTTTGCAAAATGTCAGCCCCTGTTCTTTGCCAGTTTCTGTGCAATTACTGGATCTTTGCCAGTAATTGCGTGTGTGACCCCTGGTAAAAGGGAATGGTGAAGGATGGAGAGAACATGGGATGCCTGAGGGTCCCCAGTGAGCAGTTGCTACTCTCTGCTACATGGTCTCTACGGTGCTGGGGAGCTTGGGCAGGGTCCCTGCAGTGCTTGGAGGCTCCTCGTGGCTGGTGCAGCCGGTGTTGGGGCTGGTAAGGGCGGGCCCTGCACTGTGTCTCTGCTGTAGCCAGGCGTTGCTTGCTGTGGTTGCTGCTGTCAGCCCTTGGGGAGAGCCTCTGGGTGCACCCAGACTTTGGCTGCACACACTCCCAGGCGTGTGGGGATGAATGGTGGCACTGGGGAAGGGCAGCACCTGTGGCTGCAGGACTGCATCTTCCTTTGTGCATTTTAATAGAATAAAATCTACTGAGGTGAGGCATCAAAAGATCTCCAGGTTTTAGGGCCAAGCTGCAAGGGAGATCAACAAGAAGGGAGGTTTCCTGTTCAATTTGCCCAATTTTGGCTGTCTTGAAGCAAAAGTATTAAGGTACAACAGCTGCGTGGTGGCACAAGGCATCTATCTTTGTACCCAGCCACTCTCATACCCCTCTGAAATCTCTTCTGTGCATGCATTAACTGGGAAGGGCTACCAGAGGTGTGTCCCTGCACAAGCTTAAGCTCCGCATTAGGGCCACGTTGCCTGAAGAGGAACGTAAGAAGCTTTTCCTGACAGCCCATCGCCTCTGTGGCAGCCTTGGGATACGCCAGGCCTCTGAGGAGCTGGGCACTAAGTACAGACACCCTTTGGACATGCCCTGGGAGACACTTTTGCCTGGGAATGGCTCAGGAGCTGCCCAGGAGAGCATCGCTGCCGCAGCCAGGACTGCCACGGTCATACAGGCAGCTACAGCAGGAAGAGACTCCCTGGAAGAATTTTAAGGAATTTATCTGGCAGTTTTTTAAAGGTAATTGTAACACAAAGGTTGAGCTGGAACACTTCTGCCTCGCTGGGCCATTTCCACTGAGGAACTGGCAGCAGGCAAGCTGCTGAGTGAGGAGCCGGCGTTGCCATATGGAGCTCTGCTCTGGCTGCTTGCTAAAGAAAAAAAATCATACGGGGCCAGGACTTGGCAGCCCTTCTCTGCGGAGACCACTTGTGTGAATAAATGTTACTCATCGGCGTTACACAGGATCTGGCCGGCATTCATAAAGAACAACTGCATTTTGGCCTGGGTTCAGCAAAGCACTCATGTATGTGCTCAGTGCGAAGCACACGAGCAGTCTTGGTGACTCCCTGGGAGAAATTCTGTGCTTAAGCACACTCTTTGCTGGATCTGCACTTTCATCTGACTTGACTTTTGTGCCTTGAACCTCCCTTGGCTTTGCCGGTGGAGGCAGCCTCCCTTGCAGCAAAGCCTGGGCTCCTTCCATGTCTCCGTTGAGTCTGGCTGAGACAGGAGCCTGATAAAAGGGGAGCCGGGGGTTTGCGAAAGAAGGTTGCGATGGGGAGGCTGAAGCAGGCTGGCAGGGCTACATCTTATTTCTGTTGTTAAGAGCAGGGAAGAGAGAGGAAGAAATTCACTGAAATTAGAAGACTGGGCATTTAAGAATGATAAAGAAAAATGAACCCAACCAAACCCATTTTTCTGTTATGTGTATTTGTATGTTATGCATATTTCTATACGCATGATCTGTGGGAGCTTGTAACCACGAGGTTCTCCAGAATCCAAGCACAGCAGATGAGATGAGGAAAGTGTGAGGTGCAGGTAATGAAGTCATCCCCCTTGCTACTAGATGGAAGACACTTTGAAAGGGAATCAGCCTTTAAGGCTGGAAGTCACAAACCCATCACTCGCATCCCAGCCCAGTTCTCCACTGGCTCCCTGCTGCCTCTTTGAAACCATGGATTTATCTGTGACACACAAGATCCTGAGTTAGATGGGCTTTCATCTGCGCAGCGAAGGCTGCTCCTCTGTTTCTGCACTCATCTTTAATCTAAGTCAACTGGCTGCAGCGGAGTTACATCAGGGACACATTTGGCCTCCAGTATTTACTCACGCGAGTGCCAATTTCCCCTTTTGTTTCATAAACGGGTAGCTAAGTACATTAGGGAGCCATGTGAATCAGGACAGCGATCATACGGGCGAGCTCCAGCAAAGGAAATACTAATGTATAGCAAGACAAGAACATATTCAAAAGGATAGAAGAAACTGTTGTTAGATACGAAGTGCACTGCCAAGCCAGTGAATCTGGATGTAGTTAGAGGTGTGCAGTGCACAGAAGAAGTCTGTAATATTTTATTCCAGGGATATATATTTCCGGGACAAGTTGTTAGATTGACCTCTAGCGTTCATTTTCTTAAGGGAAAATTTCTTGATAAAGTCCTGTTTTGATCAGGTCTTGTACCTTTGCACTCTGAGCAGGCTTTGGGGGGAGGTTTTGTTTTTCTAATGGATAAAAACTTAAAATGTCAGTGTCAGTCTGCAGGAATTTTCTAACGAGCTGGCTGACAGGCAGCCAGGCATACTATGGAAATGTTGACACATGATTACCTAGGAAGGGGCTGGATGTGGTCCTGGCTTGTGGAGGCAATATGGGAGGCTTGCCACCACCACGCCGGGGCCAAGTGCTCAGCCAGGAGATCAAAGGTATATTTTTGCTGAAAAGTTTAGCTTGGACAAGTCGTTTGGATTTCACTGGTGTTCTGTTCACTGAATTCTGTGGTGGGGGTAAAAAATGTATTTAAGATCCCAGGTTTTTTTATTTTACAGCCATGCCTGTATGTCTTTGAGAATTACGCCCCAAGCTTTCCTCCTTATGAACTGTTTGTGCAGGATGAAGTTTTGGACTTTGTTGGAAACTGGAGCAACTGAAGGTTGGAAGGGTTTTCCCCCAGTTTTGTCGCTGGAAGACGCCCATCCCACGTGTTCTGGTTGGTACTGTTCAGTATCATGTGTCTCAAACTGAAATCCAGATATAGTTTGTTTGGTTTTGGTTTCATTGATTTGAATAGCTAAAAATGTTTGAATGGCAGCCAACCAATGCTAAATATCTTTTTTTTTTATTATTATTATTATTCCAAAGCATTCTTCCCCAGTGTCAGGGAGCTGTCACTAAAGCTATTTTTAATTGTTGTATGTTTTAATTCATGATGTTTTGTTGGAATATATTCATCATTTATTTGCTCAGGAAGGAAGGAGGAAATTCTGGTCTTGGGGAAAGTGATGAAAATTGAAGTAATTTCATTGACCTCACTTAAATTATTTTGGTATTATGTGTGGGTGAATTTATTTTCTGTAGCCTGAATGCTCTCATGCTGCTGGGAGACTCCAGAAAGAAGCACTTGCCACCTCTGTAGTTTCAGGCAAGCTAAACAACAGGCTGAGGGTTTTAAAATCTTGGGCAATCAAAAGCCTGACCTTCAAAAAGGCAAGGTACGATATAATTGAGGACAAAGAGAATTGAAGAAAAAGAACTCGTGCCAGTGTTTTCAAGCAGTGAAATCCTATATGGACATCTTATTCTGACTTTTTGCTATAAAAAAGACACAGAAAGACTAGTTCTGTGATACATTTATTTGTTAACTATCCACTGAAAGTATGCCAACTACTTAGTGACTATCCAGAAGGTCTTAATTTCAATTGTCATGTTTATTTTTTGCTATAATTCTGCAATGGCCACTGGACATGAGCTGGTTTCAGTGTATGGGCTGGCGCTGATGGCTTGCTGTCATCTCTGGGTTGCACTGGCTTGCCTGCATTGCATGATGTTTCTGCTCCACCGTTGCGCAAACGTTGCAGAAAGGATTAATTTTGTTGGAATAGTTAAGAATTGGGCTTGCTGATGAAAGGGCAATTAGACCCTGCCTTGGAGCGTGAGGACAATGCCTTCCTCCAGCACGGATGGCTGCAGAAATGCTGTGCCTGCTGCATTCAGGCCCTGCAGATGCCATGTGCTCCCTGCCCGTAGGAAAGGCTGGGACTGGGTTTGAGCAGTTGCATGTGAATTCACCAGGGAACAGGGGGGCTTTGGCTTGAGAGCAGCTCTTGTTTCAAAACACTGTCCTTCCTGGATAGCTGGAAAGAGCAGTGCTTACATGTCCCACATAGATTTACACCTTAAAGTCTTTTTTCTTCTTCACCAGAAATAGGGCTTTCTTCATGCAGAGGAGAGCTGTTGACATCCCCATCCTGCTTGCTTATGTGCATTCAGCATCTGAGCTGCCTGCGGGCACACAAGCACCACTCCTGCCACTCGCAGATGCGCTAGCCTTAGTCTTCGGTGTCTTCCCTGGACCCAAGAAGCCAGAACTAGCACAGGTTAGGTGAGAACCAGCGATGGTTCACTTTCACTTACATTTCAAAATAAAACTCCAGGTTACTGTGTTTTCCTGTGCTGCAGGAGGTTGCGGTCCTGCTCAGAGTGAGGAAATCCCACTGAAATAATAGCACTGGGATGACTCCAGTGCTGGGGACCTGGACTGGGGAGACACAGGGCAAAGTAAGAGATGAACAATGGCTTACTGCAGTGATGGGAAGAAATTCAGATTAAATATCCCTCAACACACTGAGCACCTGTTGGCTGCATCAGCACCTGCATTACTCCTGCTAAAGATGTCCATCATTACTCCATCAGCACTGCCAATTCTCAGCCAGTTCAGGTAACAGCCAAAGCCACTGAACAGTGAATACCTTTAGTAATTTGCTGCTTTTAATGCATTCAGTCAGGCCAATTACATAAAATTATGGGTCTGCCCTTTTCATTTTACAGATTCTTTTGGTCCTAAGAATATATAAATATTCATTGAGCCCACTCAGTAAATGCTTTGGGCAGCATAAAAACTCACAGAGCAAATATTTTTATATTGCACTAGCTTTGAAGATCCTTTGGAGGATGATTTCTGAAACGTCCCTGCTAGTGCTGGACTGAGACTAGCTTCCTCTGCATGGAAACAGTACTGATCATCACGTAACAAATTGCTGAAATGAATTACAAAATGGCATTTGCACCCCTTGACCATGCTGATGAGTGTAATTTAAATAAATCCATTCATGAAAGCCTAATTAGCAGGGACTGTGCAATTTGCAGCCATGTATGGGAAGTCTCTGCTAATCACAGATTGAATCCAGCAGAATGCTAAGTGCTGCTGGAGAGTTAAAATCACTCAGACCTTTCAGGGATCAAGCACTAGGTTACTGAATTAATAGCTGCCCTCTCGCAGGGGCTGGTGCTAGTACTGCAGAGGGTGGCGGGTCCTCATGTGGTGCATAGCCCTCAGGAAACTGCTTCTGGTCTTTCTTTTGCCTCTGTTTTTGTAGTTGTCAAAGGGAGGTAAAGATGCTGATTTCTTTTAGAGACCACTTTGAGATCAGTTGGGGAAGAAAGCTTGAGAAAAGCTGAGTACAAGCTGAGTAATTTTTGGTTTTGCAGTTTCTCTTCAGTGTTTGTATTAAAGATTCCTAACTTGGAGAATCAGTTGACATTGTAAATTAGCAGGAGACATTCAAGTTAGACATTTGTTTATTATAAGCACCAAAAAAGGTGTTAATGTGTTTACAGTAACCTACAGGAGTCCCAGTCACTGACTGTCTCCCATTGTGCCATGTGCCATACCAATGGCAGAATTCACGGCATCACTGTGAGACAAGTATGTCAATCAAATGAATTCTTGCCTCAGTATCTGCAAGTTGGAAATTCAGCATCTAATCACATCTCCTAGGGAAATAACTCTGGGCTCACATCTGCTGCCTTTGTGCCTGTGGCTAGATTGGTGCATCCCTTCACGATGGCCCTGATAACATCTTCCTAGCAGAGGCTGTCATGGGAAAGTAAAAAGCAGCTTTTTTTCAAAACGTAGGTGCATTGAAAATGGGAGTGGAACTAAACCACAAAGCAAAACCATCCGATCATTAGCTGTCTGCTGAGACTATGGGGACTCTGAGGAGCAGTGCACAACAGCATCCTTGTTCCGGTGGCTTTGAAATGAAACAAAGCCTGCGGCCCTGTGCTGGGGACACCAGCAGCATTGGGTTTCACCTGCCCTTTGTGCTTGTGGGAGAAAAGCAGCTCAACCTGGACAAAACCTAATGAAAGTGGTGACCATGCTGGGCAGCAGCACAAGGTCCTAGCTCAGTTCAGCAAGGCTCCATTTAAGCAGGTGTTTGTTCCACCAAAACCTTGCTGAGATACTACATAAGCTCAACGCCTGCAAGCCCATGGGCTGTGATCCTGCTCTTACCACCCTCCACAGTGGTGGAAACCCTGTGGATCTCCTGTCAGGGTAGGGTTTTCCCCCTGATTTACCTTGCAGTCATGGTGGTAAGGATAACACCTGTACTGTTGCCAGCATTTTCCAGCTAGCGTACACCTTCTCCTTACCGTTTGATTAGGATCCTGTCACCATGTTCATTATCTTCTGTTTGTTCATTAGCTTGAGATAATTAAAACTACGGAACTAACAAAAAAAATTATTTTATGCTGCTTACCGGAGACTTCAAACCTATGGAATAAAGTTAGATCCGTGGATCGCACTGTATAAAAGGTGTCCTAAAAACCAACCACCTAGGCTGTCAGTTCTCTGGCATGCCATTTGTCATCAGCATGGTGTAATTATCAGGGACTTTAGTGACACAATAAATATGAGAGCACAGGTGGTATCCATTTTCAGCTGTTTAATTGAAGAAATGAAAGATCCTGTAATACAGAGTCAACATAGAGAATTTGTCAGGCTACACTAAAAACTTCAATAACCATGACCTTGAGGTCATAAAATTACTCATCAGGAGTAAAATTTTTTTATGATACAGAAGTGAAGAGTATCGATTTTATAAAAAATAATTTTATATGCAATATAAATGGACAAAATGGTTCACTCCAGTCTTCTGCAGGGTCTGAAAACCCAGGAGTGCTGTGTGCAAATCAATACAAATAATATCTTAAACCATAAATTTTAATTCATTTATAAAATATAGGCTGTGTTTTTTCTCCCTTAGAGCCACCACACACAAAAAAAAGAACAAAACCCCAAAAACCAACTAGGGAATGGCTCCTCCAAAGCTTTCTGGAATTTGCTTTGTCTTGCTGGTGTATTGTGCATTTATAACTGTAGCAGAATAAGGTTGACTTTAGACTTGTGGGCTGGTGTTCCGTTGACTTTAAGTCCAGGATCTTGAGAGCTGCCAGTGGTCCTGCTGAATGCGTTTGGTTAAGGAAAAAATCTTCCAGGGCCTACTGTGGAGTAGCATGGCAAGAAAATACTGAAATTTTGTTAGAACAGCAAACAAAAGATGCAGTTGGGTGGTTCAAATCAAGGCCTTACCTGGGAAAGCTGGTGCAGTCGGGGTGAAGCCGCTGCCCTGAGGGAGCGATGGGGCAGCCATGGGGGGTGGCTGGGGCAAAGCCCCACAGATCAGAGGGCTCGCAAAGAGTGAAACCCAAGCTCTGAACCCTCAGCTCCAACCTGTGGCACACCTCGCTGGCTGAAGCTGATGGTGGTGTGCTCTGAGCTGGTCCCCCTGGGCTGAACACCATTGCAAAAGCGCCCTGACCCTGAATTTCAGGTGAGGTTGGGTTTTTTTGGTAGCTTTCCTCTGAGCCCTGGGGCCATGGCTGGCTGCCAGAACCCTGGTTGCCCTTGCACTGTTCCCCTCACACCTGTGCTGGCCTCTGAAGGAAGGCTGCACACAGCAAGAGAATGCTAAGCCCTTTTCCCACCCACAGCACTTGCTGCCATTTTGCGTTCCTGTCCTCAGCCGCCATTTTGTCTCTCTGTCCTCAGCACCTCACGCCTTCCTTTCGGGGTGCTGCCTTCCCACCCCAGCTGCTCTGTGTCTCCCCTTAGACCCCTTGGCAGTAGCTGGGGCTGCGGTAAGGGCTCCTGCCTCCAAACTGGTGCTGTCTGCAGCTGTGTGGAATGGCCGCCACGTGCTGTCAGGTCTTGGAGAGGGAAAGACATTAGGAGGAGGATGGGCCCACACAAGAAAAATCTGTTTGCAGAGTCTGTCCTGGCTTTTGGGGTGCAAGCTCGTCTGGTGGCAGACACCACTTTGGGATGGTCATACTTTTATTTATTATGATTTCCGTCTTGTTCTTTCTCTCAGAAGAAGGTCTGATCCCAGGTGGTTGTGAGAGGGTTCCCTCGGCTGTCCTCGGGTGTGCTGCCCTGCCTCTGAGGGGTGAGCGAGGCTGCAGCTTCCCGGTAGGGCCTGCAGCATTTTAAATCTAAATTACCTCCTTAATCTTCCTTGGATACTTGTGTTCCCAGTGCGGTTTTCTTTAAAGTGATTCAGCTGTGGTGTGAAGTATGTGCTTTAACAATATTTAACTTCTTTTGAGGCAAGAATATTAACATGCCTTGGAGGGATAGCTGAGGTGACTTTCCTACATAAGTGAACATTTATTCTTCCATATAATGGGATGGGAATAGGTTTGAAGGCCTCGTTGTTCAGTGGTTTTTGTAAGGCAAATTTGGGATATCTTCCTGTGAGAGTTTGGTTTGAAAAGTTCTTTTTGAGAAATCACTTTGGTCTCAGATAACTGCTTGCTTTTTAAAGAGTGTAGACTATTTCTTTTCTAGTGTGTTCAACAGTTCATTATACTAATGCACGATGAAATGGTTAACAGTTCTCACACAAGGTGCCAGGTATAAAGACTGTAAAAGCCATTCAGGACTTCTCTTATAAAGTTTGAACAGGAGTCCTCTGAAAAATGTCAGCAGTTCTCTCACATTAAAGGTTATTAAGATTTGGACAACTTGATGGTTCCTTTTACAAAAAAAAAAAAAAAAAAAAGTCTGACAACTATTTGCTAAATATCAGTAATGTCTCTGAGTGTACCCATGAAATAATAAGAGGCATTCAGACAGGCTAACAAAGCATCCATAGCCCAACTTTGGCATCAATAGAGAGGACTTGAGTGCACAGCAGCTCACGGGAATGGGCAGTAATGCTATGTTGGCAGCCTGGAAATAACTGATATTTTAAAATTTTATTTTAATGAATTAAAAACTTTTCTGCTTTGAGGACAGAACACACTCACATTTTAAAGTAGTTTAATATTAAGTCCAAAACTCAATGAAGGTGGTTTGCAACCCAACACTTTTCTTTCCTCCCATGTAAATGGCCTTTTATATATGAACTGCCTCATTAAATTCAGTTGGGTTTCCCAGACAGGAGAAGGAGGGTAAATATTTTTCAGAGGTTGGTGCTAATGGAGTCATTTAATGCTGAATAAATAAATAAATAAATAAAAATTACAGACCTTTATTTGAGAAACACAAGTAGAGTAGTTATAGTAAAATTCATAACTTACATTGCCAAATACAAACAATAAAGGATTGTCTACTTCAGACAGCTCAAAATGCTTTTTATTGAAAACAGATGCTATTCAGGTCAAAACATTTGAGTTAAAAAATAACTTGTTATTCTCACTGTGAATAGTTAAGTGATTTGTTTAAATTTTTAAAAAATCTAAATTAGTTTTCTCAAGTTACAGATAAAGAATGGCTTATTCTAGTTCAACACAGGACTTCGTTGCACTTTCAGATCTGCATCCAAATCTTGCTCGTCCTGTAAGTCGCATAGACATAGTACTTTTGTTCTCAAATGAAATTGTATACAACTGTATTATATTACTGCAAAATTATGTAATTGACGTGCATTTAGATACTAATAGCATTAGTGTAATTGTTAGATATAAAGTACCTTACCTTCTTTGTGTATAAACCAGCAAAATGAAAATTGATGCTGTTGTTGTCCATAGTATGAGGATACCACAACTATAGATATTGACTGGACAATTCAATGTCTGAAAGTATCAGAGGCTTCTTTGTAATGTTTTAAATGGATGCTGAATTAGTAAAGACATGTACAGAGTCAGCATTATGTAGTCACAATACATCTGTAACCTACAATGGTCTTTCACTACAAACTATGAACGTAAGGCCCAATCCTGCAGTCTTTACTTGTGCTCTCAATCCCTCTGAGCTAAAGAACATAGTCCTGAATTATTCAAACAAAACTCTTGTTGAATGGTATGGTGTTTTAGCTGGATAAAAGTCTCACAATTACATGTCAGGTAGGATAGTTTCTGTTTCTTTAGAACAAAAAACAGGTTTTGTGGTTGTCAGTTTGTAAGGAGCTAAGAATTTTGCTTGTGGGAGTACAGGAGAGCAGGATGAACCAAAACAGAAACTTAAACAGCAAAGCTTTGTAGTTGGCAGATTCGTACAGGTGTTTGAATGATTTCTTTAATTGGTTTTTGTTGTCATGATATGAGTGAGGACTATCATCAATGGAGTAAGAGCTGAGCAGGGGAGTGTGCTGTAAAACTCAGTATTTTCGTCTTTTGGGTTTTAGATGGTTGAACAAAAAATAGGGCGTCTGGGGAGCACAGTTTTTCATTCTTCGCTCTCTAAAATGGTGTTTTAATGTGAGAGGGAGAAGGCTATGTTATTCTCTGTCGCAGTGTTTCCCACCCTTCACTGTGTAGCCCAGCAGCAGTAACATCTCTTCTGAGTATTCAGTGGTGCTGGGAATTGGAGCCTGGAGGACAAAACAGAGGTGGCCTTTCCCCACAGATGCACTGGGAGCTTTGCAGTGTTACAACCCTGTCTCCCCATCCAGTTTAAAGTAGATGCGCTGTATGCAGAGCTGTACGCCCCATGGAACTCCTGATGCTTGTGGAGAGGGTAAAACCAAGGAGTTTTCCTGTTCCCTCAGCTTTTTATTTGGGAGGAGCACAGTTGAGCCCTTTTTTCTCATTTCTTTCAAACAAATGAAAGAGAAATCACAGAAAAGGGATGAATTAGGAGAAGGAGTTTTATACGCTCTCCCAGCGGTGTTGTATATTCTTTCCAACTTTTTATAAACTCCTGGTCTCCAGCAAAGCTAATTTAATTTGTCATTCACTGCTATTCTCAGAGTGATCCACTCACTCAGTGAAAAGCTTGTATTTTACAAATAAAGATAATCTTGAGTATCACAATTAGCAACCTATAGTGAAGAAAGTATTTTTATAAAAAAGCAATTCACTTGTATCTATGATGCAGTCATGATCTCACGATTACTACCTGTTTAGGAAGCTAAAAGGGCTAAGCATACATCATTCAAAGTATTAAAATGTCACAGTTTTTTACTTTGCATCTTGTTTTTTAAAAGTGAAGTAGATCAAAGCCTAAGAAACCTGCAATGCGTTAATGTTGCAGTTTCATGATTTGGTTGAGCAGCCTCAAGCAATGCTCTGCCAAAAAAGGCAGTACTGCCTGCTTCCCTGTCACAGGCCTGTTCCGCTCCACTCCTCCTCTTTTGGTGAAACTAGTGCTTGTGTAGTTGCAGAATAAGCTGATCAAGGAAATGATCTCTGGAAGCTGTCCTACCCTCTTTCTCCTCAACCACCCCCCAAAATAGTTTCCAGCCAGATCACTTCCTTCTGCCAGCTTGCTGTGCAGGCTTACTGCTAATACAAGAGCAAGAGAGAGGTGAATATAGTGAATATATTTGCAGCAGAGACAAGGGAGATGTCTTTTGGAAACGACTGATTTACATCAGCTTAATTCATGTGAAGTCATCCTAAATGTCAGGGTTTTTTGACTAGTGGTGAGATACAGGTTATGTTGCACTCTGATTTAATTGAAATGTTTCCTGTTTTGGTTTTTTTGGCTTTTTTAAGAAACAAAACAAAACAATCCTAATCTAAATCACTGCATGTTATGGACAGAAAGTATTCTGTTAGAAAGACTGGAAGAACTAGGATATTGCACTGTTGTACCCATAGTCCTCTTAATGAGTTAGTTTGCATCGCTGTAGGATAAGACAGTTACCTTGCTCCATCTAGTGATTCAAAATAAACTGGGAACATGAGATCGGATATTTGAGCACGTCAATATCGTTACAGGGAAGTCAGGCTGCATTGCTTTGTGAATAGGTGCAGGATTCAGCCTGTGTGGACTATTAAATATTTGGTTACACTGCCCCTTGCCAGCTGGCTGCTGGGGTTCGCCTGCTGGAACGAGGAAGTCAGGCAGTACTGCAAGTAAATGTCTGTGTGAGGTGGAGGATGTGTGGGACACTTCGTGTTTTGAAGGATCCATGCAGTGTTGCAAATTCAGTCTCCCCTTCCAGTCCTTGTTACCAGCTTTCATTGCTTACCTCTTAAATATCAAACTAGCACCGCAATACTCCTCTCTCATGCTGAGGAGGACCTTTAAAAAAAAAACAACAAAACCAAAAACCCCCAAAAAACCCCCAACAACCCACCACACAGCTATATATTAATACATATATGATCCTGTGTGTATTTGCTCCTAGTAGTTTTGTTTGACAATTCAGTCTGGGGTGCTTTTGCATAATAAATACAGGTTTAGCAAAGCAGAATAAGATTGATTTTGTTTTGAATTGTCAGAACAGTTCATTGCCTGTTCTCTTTGTAGTTGGTTGAGAGACAGACAGCAAGAAAGAAGAGGAACCTGTAGAAATTTGTTGCTTAGATGAGGCTAGGATAAATGGCCCTCCCTGTGGATGTACACGTGTGTATTCTAGTGCTGACTGCAGGGGAAACCTCGGATGCTTAACTGTAAAATAAATCCTGTCCAGGCTTTTCATGGTGCATTTAAGGAGATCTGAGACCTGTGCACAGAGCATGAAATAACAATAGTGCTGCCTACCTGAGAAGAGATTGCTGTAGAACAGCCAAAATTGTGCATGTTTTGGGTGAGCTTTTGCCCTCCCATTGTCTTTACAAACAGAAACAGATGTATTTCTCCTAATATTTTTATTAGTCACTCTTTTTCTTTATGTAAAATTGTATGTTTATGTTTTAGCCTTTAGTTCATATGGTACTTTGAAATAAATAGATTAAAATGATTACCAGTCAGAAATATGTTTATTATCATCAGTGAAGTACAAGTCCATGAAATCTAATTCACCATTTACATCTGTGTTTAATGCTTGTATTCTATAATATTTTTATTTTTTAGAATGTAATCGGTGTGGTTATTGGGAAAACAGATGTCAGAGGCTTTCCAGACAGAAAAAGTACAGTACCTTTTAACTGGTTTTCCTTCTTTTTCTTATACAGTATAATTTGGCATATATAACTGAAAATAGTATTTGAACAATAAACAGACTTCTTAGTGTAAAACATAGAGAATAAAAATGCACAAAAAAAAATAATTGTGTGTGTTTGAGAATCAAGATGAAAAAGCAGCATTAATTTGGCTGGACCTTATAAATTATAATTTGTTTGGAAAAACTTAATCATGGGAGTGTTTCAGGGTCTAGAAAGATGGTACTGATATAAACCACTATTGTATAAACACTGCTGGAATTGATCTGGTCCCTTCAAATTCATTCTCTCTTAAAACAGATATGTTAAGAATCTGTCCTGAGGAGCAAAACAAGTAATTTCTGGTCTGAGATGTTAATACAGCATAAGTTGGAAATTGAAATAACATATCCACAGCTTAGAGTTGATACAGACACAGTTAGGAAGCATCTCCAGTCCCAGAGAGCCATTCCCGCTCTGTGCGGAGTGCTCAGCTCTTCTGCTGGATTGCTTTCACGCTGAGCTGCTCTGGTGGTGAATTTTTAGAAGGCAGGCATCGTTGTCACCGGAAGCAATTCTATACAGTTTGAAAATGTGGTGTTCATATTTATGCCTCCATGGAATTATGCTTACCCTATACATATTACTATACAGTTTTCATTGATAATTTAATTATTGCATAATGCTGTATGATCCATGGAAAGCTTTGTTAATTAGCTGTAAGAGAAAAGGGAGTGCACTGTTTCAGAGACTGGTACCCTCTTGACCGTGAATTTTCCATAAAGCCAGAAACACTTTGCTTACTTCCCTTTATTGAGTCAAACCTCTTCATACTACCTGGCCGCTGATACTGCCTGTGGTCTGCAGCCTTGTATGTCATCAGGGTGGTCTTGTACGTGGCCACAGCCACTAAAAGACAGCCTGCCTACTACAAATTTTGGACCAGTAGGTACGCTCATTCACAGAATTGCTTCATGTGATAGCCTCGTTGATGTGTTTGTCCGTACCTTGAATGTAGCATCGTACGGTTCTTTTATTTCTCTGGCATTAGGTCTATTTATGCGATGCTGCCTGAAGTTAAGTGATATGTGTATGTGGATGGATGGTTCAGGTCCAGCTGCAGCATGAGTTGTAGCCATCCCTGTTCGTGAACACGTCTGCTTACTGAACAGGCTCCTGACCTCTAGTGGTACTCTCCCGATTGAGGGTAGTAATTTCACAACAAAATCTAGAAAAGCCTCAAAATAGTAGTTTTTACACAGATCTTCTAGACTGAAATCAAGATGTGCTAATGAATTGTAATAGTGCTGTTTATTTTTGCAGACATTGGGTCCGAAAGATACACCTTCAGTTTTACTATTCGTGATTCACCAAGCGATTTTATAAATGTAAATTGTTGGGGCAGAGAAGAGTATATTAGATCACTTTCAGAAAGCTTTAGAGTTGGTGACTGTGGTAAGTTGGAGTTTATTCTTAACACGTTTCTGTTTGAATGTGGGGTTTTTCCCAGTAAATCAGTGTTACATGTTTGTGGTTTTGCTATATTTTTCTCTGAGGACTCAGAAAACAGTGTAATTGGAAACAAATTGTTCAGTTATGTTAAGTAAAAAGAGGAAAGGAGTAAGATTTCAAGGATTTAAATGCAAAACCAGTAAATATGTCAACAAAAAGACCAG
The DNA here is from genome assembly GCF_023634155.1 of Falco peregrinus. Lineage (NCBI taxonomy): Eukaryota > Metazoa > Chordata > Aves > Falconiformes > Falconidae > Falco > Falco peregrinus. The sequence goes on along the minus strand of NC_073725.1, from coordinate 88,568,724 downwards.
ATACAAACCCACTGAATGCAGCCACCCAGAACTTACCTATGGTTAACCTATCTATAGTCTTAAATGATATTCAGTTCTTATAAGTTCCAAAAAACAAACTGTAGTTCAGTGTTTTTCTTCATTTTTGTTTAGTTATAGATATGGCTATGATTGTTCATAAAAAAACATCATAAATCTTGTATTTATTTCTAGTATGTGCTTTTATCTTGTTAAGTTAATAGAACAACTTTGCTGCCCATGGTTGCTAGACCAGTGTTTGGATGAAACTTGTGACTGTGAAGAGCATACACAGAAGAACTCAGTGTTGTTTTATTTCCATTAAATGTCTTGAGGACTTCTGTGGGACTTTGGCTTCATGTGAGCTGCCTGGACAGATCTGGTTTTCAGTATGAAAACATTTGGCAATAGTTACTGCACATACCTTTTCCACATCAGCCTTGAAAATAACCATTCTAAAAAGCCATCTCTCTTTATGTGTATCTGTATTCAGTTTCCTAACGTTACTTATCAATGTTTTATTTTAGTTACAATTGAAAATCCTTTAGTTCAGTCAAAGGAAGCCGAAAGGGAAGAAAAATTCAGCCCCGTAACTCCTAGGTAAATGTAAAGCGTAGACTGGCAGTTCTTTCCAGAAAGATGAAAGTTAATACTTGCTGTAGTTGCCGACCAACTGCAGCAGCATGCAATTAGTAGAAGTAGTTGGGGTAGTCCTCTTGTGTAGCTGAACCTTCCACCCAGTGTTCAACTATGTATGGTTAAATCATCTCAAAAGAGAATGTATTTCTCTGTATATGGTCTGTGGAGTTTTGTAATTCTGAGTAGTCTACTAAAATAATTTGAAATTGATTTTGCTGAAGTGTTTCATCAGACATAACTGTTCTATAGACAGTATATCCTTATCAAAATCCATTCAAATGACATGTTTATCTAAAAGGTATTTGCTGTCTGTCGGTCCGTTCCCTAAAATCTGAACAGTTTGAACCAGTATATGAAACTAACATTGCAAGTCGTACTTTAGATAGATATAACTTCTTTTAGGTATCTTAGATGTAGGTGTTATCTAAGATGTAATTGTTAGACTAATATGCCTGTTCTTTAATTAGGGTTTCTTTCCTAATTGGTCAGATTCTAATATTTTTAGTCATATGGCAGTTGTAAGGATATTGCATATAAGCACATTATATTGGCAAGTTGGAAGTTTTATATTCTTGCTCTACTGATCATCTCTAAGGTTTGTAGCAAATGTACAGCTATAGCAGTTACACTCACTTTCTGGCTAAGCAGAAATAAGTAAAAGAACAAATGTCAGGTAGAAACTTCACTGATGAAAAGAGCTCCTCTCTGAGTCTATAGAGTTCATAAGCATTTGTAAAATACATTTGTCCAGAAAATATTGAATATATCTTATTTCCACTGGCTAACAGTGCATTATAAATATTACTGAGGTCACTGGGCTATTTACTTTTGAAAGCACTTTACCATATCTAGTCTGACTATAGTGATGTCTTATTATGTCATGATGCTAAAACCTCTCAATTATCTAGATTACAGACATTTCAGAATTTATTTTATTTTTAGGGATTGATAAGAGCTGACAGAGTTACAAATATGTATTGTACGTTGCTCGTGATTCACACTGGCTTTTCAATTCTAAATGAGTTTAATGTACACAACAAGCCATCTTCTGTAAGAGAAAAGCATGTAACCTTTTCAAAAATAAATTTAGAACAAATTACACTTTTTCATATCTTAAGGGAAAAAAGAAAGGAATAAATCAGCAGTCATTTTTCTCATGTGAATTGAGTTAACATTTTACACTGTTAATATATTGGTGAGTGAAATGTTAATCAATGTGATTTGTTTTGTGCATACTATCTAGTTGCTACAAATTACTGCTCAGTGAAAATCATTCAGTGGTCAAAGCATCTTCATGTTACGGAAGGGACACCAAACTACTTTGTCTGTTGCATCTGCCTGTCAAGGACCCTCAGGATTATTATTCACTGGGTGATATCATTGCAAATGGACAAAGCCTTGACGGAAGAATCCTTAATGTGCTTGCAGCTGTAATGTCAGTAAGTTAAGGAGCCACAACAGAGTAGTGCTTGTTTACTGTACCATGGGTAACTGAATTGACTAAGTGTGAATATGGATTTGGGGACTCACAGTGGATGGGAATCAGTGGGTCTGTTTAGGTTGGCAGTCACTTGGGCTGAGATACAATAACCATACAAGCTACTTGATGAGATTTTTGTCAACACCACAAGGAGGGAAACTGAGGGAATGGAAATGTCCTGTATCAGTCATCTTTTCAAAATCATGCATGTGCAAGCAGTAGATAACTTGAAATTTGTAAGCCACAAATCTTTATAAAATAAAATGTGTCCCTTTATCTTGAAGTAAAATTACTGTTAAACATTTGTTTAACATATAAATGTAAATGTAATAAACATGTAAACATAGTGTGCATGGGGTGGTGGGTGGTTTTTTAGTGGTCTACAGGGATATTTTTTTCCCCCTTTTCAACTCTTCTATTTGCTAGGTTATCCCTTTTATTCTCCTGAACACTTAGTAAAGGAAACATAAATGCTTCTTTTTCTTCTTAAAGGTTGGGGAGCCAAAGTATTTTATGACTTTGGACAAAAGAAAAGGTCAGAGATGTGAAGTAAAGCTGTATGATGAAACAGAGATGTCTTTTCCAATAGTATGGTAAAATGCTTTTTATTTCACTAAAATACACAATTAACACAAGACTAGGTAAAGAGATTAACTATAATTACATACTGTTACAACACTGTCTTTTAATTAAAATTTATTATTTGGGTGGCAACTGTGATGAGGCAGCAAGGTACACTGCACAGAGGCTTAAAAAAGAGATTCAATAGAGTGACCTTATATACATTGTTGCTGGCAGACTGCTAGCTCATCAATGGCAAAATGAAGCTTAATTCTGAAGAGTTACTTTTTTTTTTTTTAATGTGGAAATTCGAACTAATTCAGTAAATGGCATTTAAAAACAGCTGCAAAGGCAGTACATTTCTTCCACAAACTGGGCATGAGGAAGAGGAGGAGCATGCTTCATTTTTAAAGCCAAGCAGAATTAACAAGTGGAATGGAAACAGGCTGAAATAGTTTTAAGTGTTTAAAATAGCACAGAAATATTTTGATACTACTTTGGCCATATTTTCAAGCTGTATCCCATTTACAAACCTGACTATGTCCATACCGTTTATGCATTTAAACAGTGACTTGTTTACACAGCAACATTTGCACTTTGCCCATCCTTTGTTCAATCAACTTGTGCCTTACTTACATGCAAGGGGGGGGTTGTATTAGTTTGCACTGGGTTTGCTGTTCGTTGTTCCTCTGTTGACCTTTGTTCTTTAGACAGAAGTAGCAAGATAGCATTGCACTCTATGTCTGAGTTAGAAACTGTATTACCATTCAGTGTAATGTTTAACACACTTGATGTACACACACGAACAATAGGCAGCATCTATGTTGTGAAGCTTTCTAGCCTTTGAGCTGCCACCGATGTTGATTTTGCAGCAGCACCTCCCATCGTCGTGTTTCACAGCGACACAGAGCTGCATACTTGAGGCCTCAGAAGCAGAGTCTAGGTGCCTTTTGTACTTTCATGGAGCTGTAGGTAAAGGCAAAGACTCAGGAAATCCTTGAGCAACAGCATTGTAGTGAAGAGGTTTTGGAGGCCATCAGTGAAAGAGATGGCTGAGCAATGCTAAAGAAAACGTAAATATTTCAAATCTTTCTCCAAGGATTAAGAAAAAAACCCCACCAGAACAAAACTGTGCTTTGGCAGTATTCTTGCCGTCCAGACTTAAAAGGAACAAAATAAGATTTCATCAAGGGACTTAACCATCAAATTATCATTTTTGAGGGATACCACTGACCTCACTCTAGTCTCATCGTCCACAGTTACAGGGTTGCAAAGCTGGCTGAACATCTGGCCTGGCGATGTGAGCAATCAACTTGTTCCTACAGAAGAGGCTCAGCTGATAAGCAGTTATTTTAACTGTGATTTGCTTTAGTTAGAAATTACTTTTGTCAAATCTCTGAAATACAGTATTTTTCCAGATATATTCTTCATTTAATCATTTTGAACAATCTAATAGCCCTTTATTTTATCCTGTTTGGCATGGGATGAAATAGGGGCTGTATTAGACTGTACATAAAGCATCCTGGCTGGCTGCAAACCAGATGCCTGTGGATTTACATGGCATTTCATTTGCCCGTGTATGTAATGAAGGAGTTGTGTCCCCTTTGACTAATTCAATTATTACTATATTATTTAGTAATTTAGTACTAAACAGTTTGAATGCTATTTTAAAAACATTCTGCTACATTTACTTTCTTTAATTTAGTTGGGATAATGAATCTATTCAGCTTGCGCAGAGTTGGATCCCACGAGAAACAGGTATAATAGTCTGGGGCTTATGTTTTTACTGTAGTTCATAATGTGATACTTATTCTACAGTGACAGGTTTTGATTGGGTTTTTTTTGTGTGCACAGTAATATTTGCATCAGATGTGAGAATAAATTTTGACAAATTTAGAAACTGTATGATTGCGACTGTGATATCAAAAACCATCATTACCACTAACCCAGGTAAGAGCTGTTGAAGTATTGCTTTGGTATTAGTAATCATTATAGGCTAGAATGCACAAACGATTTTATTGGAGGTCTGATTTCTTCTGCTTGCTTGCCTCAGAAAACTCACTGCTTCTTTTCCGTTATGTAGTGACCAATGCTTTCGGCTTCCACCCATTTCTCTCTTTTTTATTTTTATTTTATTTTATCTAAGCAGCCTTCATATATTCCATGTAAGATTAACAGTTAAAGTGAAAAAGAGGAAAGCATCTCTTGGCTAATTCCAGGGGACAATGTGTTGGTGCTACCAGAATGAAAAGTTGTAGAATATAATTATGCTGTTATTTTTACATGCTACATATATTAATAATTTTTAAAAATACATTTTCAAGAAACAGCAGAAGCAAATGTTCTCTTCAGCTTCATAAAAGAGAGTGCACAATCAGGAACTTTGCATGATAAACTGAAGGAGCAGTCAAAAGAATCCATTAACTGTAAGTATGGTTCCAAACACTTTGATTTTATTTAATTGTACAGTGTAGTTTCATAGTGCAGCTGAAATACTAAGTTCTTGCTCTGTGTGGGCATAGAAACAAAACTAAGGTATAGCCCGGCTGAATTGTTAAAGTTTAGGCTGTTGTTACCATGGGTTATTCCTTACATTGTCAGTTACGTGTCTTCAGGGTTGGTGACTGCCAGTTGCAGCTTGTCTGGTGTGTTCTGTCTTGAACGAGTACGAAAAATGGAGAGGGAAAGTTTTCTCTCAAAAAAACATTCTGGGGGATACAGAGATTAAATATTAGATATTTTCCTGATTTGAGTCTGCTTTTGTCCCCAAATGGTAAGCCTGCTCCAAAAGGAAGGTGTGTGGGGCTTTGCTGATGCTTTAGATCAAATCTTCTCCTGTTTATTACTGTAAGATCTGTTTTTTGTCTTCGCTTTTCTGTGTCATTTCTTTCTCAGATGCACTTAACGTGTTTTTTAAACTTTTAGTGGAGACTATAGTTGATGTTTATACTGTGAAACAGCTGAAAGAAAAAGCTTTCCAGAGTGATGGAAAACTTGAACCAGTTTATGGCATTATTTATGGCTACATTTCTACACTGGACATTGATGATAATGCATCTAAAGTTGTACGCAACAGATGGTAAGCAACTGCCTGTTTTAAATTTGTATTAAAAAATGCTTGTCCTTCTTCCCTGATCCCAAATTAGGTAGAACAGTATTTTAGTCCAGTTCCAGACAAGAAATAAAACTCCTCTGGAGGAGTCCTTGTAGGTTTCTGTTGTGACGACTTCCAGAAGTAGCAAGGAAGAGGAGCTGGCTTTATGAAGGACCTGCTTTTTCCTGTCCTAGAGGAGCGAAGAAGAAAGAGGCCATTTTGTCTCAGGTGGACTTAAGAGTTTAGAAGATGAAGAATTTTTTTAAAGAAAAAATGTCTCTTGGGAAATCTCAGTCTAGAAAACAGTTTCAATTAGGGAGGAATTGCATATATGCATTAATTACCTTCTCTGTTTCAGTTCAATATGCCGTTTTATAGTGAATGAAATGTCAAACACATGCACTTTCTGCAGTGACGTCTCTTCAGATTCAAAGTCAACTTTTGCAAGCTTTGACATACTCGTCGACCTGACAGATCACACAGGCACTCTTTATTCTTGTTACCTGTCTGACTGTGTAGCTGAGGAAACATTAGGCTGCACAGTGAGTAGAAATGAATTAGCTTGTTCTTATTTGATCTGAGCTGTGAAGCCTGATGAAAATTACAAATTTATGTAAATGTTCTTTGTGTGTGTGTGTACATTGGTTAAACAAATTGCACATGCATATGCATATGGATATAGACACACAAGGCTTTTTAACAAGTCAAAAGTTAGAAGTCAGTAGCTGCTAATAAGAAGAAATGTGTTAAATGTAAGACTGAATTTTCAGAATACCACTTTATTTTAATTAATTTGCACTTTTCTGAAAAGATGGTTGGAATTCCCTAACTTTGATTCTCAAAGACTGCAGTTTATTCTGATTAATCTGACTGTCTTGGTACATTTATCACACCAAACACTATGTTAAAATAGAAAAATACAGCTTAGAAATGTATTAAAAAAATGTGTAAGATGCTCTTTTCATCATCACTTTGTTGTGGAGATGTTGTTATAACTATATGCTGAAGAAGTGTTCTGTGGTGTCCTGTTATTAACAGGTCCATGAATTCCTCGCTCTAGCAGAAGACAAGAAGACTGCATTGAAATGGCAACTTCTTTTGGAACGAAGCAAGATTTATTTTAAAGTTAGTATTTAATGTTAATTTAAAACAGTGGCTGTTTCTCATTCGGTAGTATATTTAGTACTGATTCCATGTCAAGTCTGCTGAACTTTTAAAAATAAGGATTAGGTTTTGTACATATTCTGAATATTCCAGCACTCTGTCGGAATTCCAACACAGGGGATATCCCTGCAGGATCAGATGTGCAGGCCTCTTTCAGGAGAACTATGGAAGACACAAACTGCTCTTAGCCAATACTGATTAAGGAGCTGGTATTTCAAAAGCATGCATATGTGACTTCCTCAGCCACTGGCTTCTATGGCTGTAGGTTTATAATGAATAAAGTTAACAGTACCTGTTTGCAAGAAGGCAGCACAGTTAATATATGTAACAGATTGTATGGTATATGGCGTCACCCAAGTATATTTCTCAGTCACCTGTATTTTTAGAAATAATGCAATTAGGTGTGTCTAAAATCTGCAGTTCTCCTTAAAGCAACAACAATATTGGATTCACACACGTGGAGCAATTGTTAAAAGATCTGCTATTATTTGCAGCATCCATTTTTAATTGCATGCTGTATACTGGACTAGATTCCTTTTTCATAAACTGCCTGTTCTAGACAACTCTAAACTGACTCCCTTTTTAAACTCACCCTTCTCACCAAAACTGTGCTTACTCTCCCATCTCCCCTACCCTTTGGCTCTATTTCCAGGAAAAAATGGAAGTGTTTTATTTTAGCAGTGGCAGGTATATAGCATGACATGTGTGTACTCATACATAAAATAATGTAAAATAAGTATAACCAAATCTGTCAATTAAACATGCTGTGTGATTTTTGAAAACAATGTATTTCAAAGTGCTACACAGCAGTAGAAACAAAGACCGTTATTTTTACAGGTTACTTTGTCATCCACTTGGAGAACTGGACTGAAAGTGAATGTTCTTTCATGCAAACTGGCAGACCCTAGAGAGGCGAGTTGGAGCTTGTTGGGAAAAGAGACTGGAAATAAGAGATTACACTATTAATAACAGCTAGGAAAAATACTCTCTTTGCTGTATTTGTAGAAGTAGAATGCTGTTGTTGTATTTCACCAAGTATGTTCTGACAGTAAAGAAGGAATATGCATGACTAATGCCTATAATTGGGCTTCTGTGTTGATCTTTTTCAGGTTATTGTACTTTAAAAAGTGTACTAGGGCCTCAGCTTAAGAAAAGATAGTTCTACTGAATTCAGCTCCTTAGAAGTGGAGTGTAAGCTTTCTTCACTTGGTTTAGAATACCTTTGAAAAAATCAGAAATAAATAGTACAATACAGGTCTGAGCTGCTCTGTTTTCAACTGTCTGCTAATTTTGTGCTAGTTTTGTCTTAGTGCAAAATTAAAGCCTCACTTTGAAATACTGCCTGGGTTTGTGGTGCGTGTTGGTAAGTCCAAACACGGAACTTTCGGCAGCTGCAGAGGCTTGGAAATAGCCATGGTGTTTGCAAGGCTGCTTTTCTTTGGGGCAGACTAAGTCTTATTAGAAGAGACTAATCAATTTCCAGGGACCTCTGACAACCAATCAAGCTAAGACTATATGAGTGGCAGAGAAAAAGGGCTCTTCATTAGCAAGACAGTTGTTCTTAGCCAAACATAAAGAACCCAGGTATGCTTATAATATGCCTTTATCCATGTTTTTTTCTTTCCTATTTTTTAATCTATTTCTGTCCTTAGCATCCCCTGCAGCTGGTGCACCGGTCCTCACCACGTGAGCGTATGGGGACTTATTTCAAATGGTGGGAAGATACCAGGGCCGCCTTTTACAAAGTATTTGTTAGGTTAAATACCCTGCGGAACTCAGATTACACTTGGTGCACTACCTACCTGTTAAAGCAACTTGGCACACAGAAAACAACTACGGAAACAGTAAATTTTAACAAGTAATCCACCAAGATTGCATCCTCCTACTCATGTGAGTGGGAACAAGGGACTAAAAGCACACCAAAAAAAATTGACCATGTTGGGTCACTGCATCTCTCCTGTTGCAGCAACAAACAACGTCAACCCTTTCCAGCCGTAACAGGTAATATTCTCGTGAATGTTTCCAGTGAGTTTAATTACAGCTCAGCTCCGCGGTCAATAAACAGTGCTGACGGCCAAACTACAAATGATGTGTTGTTGCTGTTGCCATAGATGGTAACATTTGACAGGCAGGAAGAAATGGAAGCAGCACAGAGAGCGAATTTAATTCTTCCTCTTTCAGAATTTATTGACCCCAGCTTCCCTGCTCAGCCCAGCTCTGTAGGCCTGACTTTGCTGCTTGGCCAGCTCCCCGAGTGGCAGCAATATCAGAGCACAGCTTCCCACTGACAGAGCCAGGCTTAAATCGAGGAGCAGTTTGGGCTTCTGCGAGCCCCGGGGCTGGTTGTGTCTGGAGGCAATGGCTATACGCTCCAGCTGGCCTCGGTTCCTGAGGCTGCCCTCGGATGGAGTCTGAATTATGTCCGCAGCACATAGGTCTCATCATACGAAGAACGTTTACATTTGCTTTAAACTATTGGCTTAAGTGAACTGAAATAATATGTGAAATATATTATTGTTATTTCACTGAATATAATTTTTTTAGTTCACTCAAATTACAGCGAACTGAAACACCTGCATGTTTGCCAGACTGGTGCCCAGTGCAGGTGGCATATGGGTATGCAGTAGTGTACTACAGATGCATGCAGCTGGAGAAGCAGGCTGGCAGGAAAATATCTTTTTCTTCTGCTACATGTTGCTCTTTCTTTTTATGACGTGATTTGCAGTATCCTGGACTATGCTGCTCTTTCACACGGGTGCTCATCTTTGGGCTACAGTAATTTTCTCTGTAAGACTCTCCAAATGCACTTCTGAACCCACAACTTTTTCTAGCGATTATTAAGATCTGGCTCCGATAAATGGAAGCATTTAACTTCGGTCCTGGCACATATGTAAAAAAATAAATCATCTGTTCCTGTTAGAAATCAGTCAGTTCTGTGCAACGTTTGAAAATGGTAAGTTTTGATGTTTGCGGGGGGAGGGTTCTTTAAATTATATTTTACAAATCACTGTCCCTCCTTTGAATTTCAAGAGAACCCGCTGTCATGCAAACTAGTAGAGAGTGTTAAATCAGTTGGAGTTTGGAAACTGGAAAAGTTCTACAGTGTGGCTTTTTAACAGCTGGAAATAGTTAAAAAATTCCAACTGTTCCACTGTAAGTAATGGCAGTTGCTGCAGTTAGATTTTTATTAAAAATATATTTAAATGAGTAAAAGTAAAGACAAGTTTGCTGGTGATCTTTAGCAGTGATCTTCTTTATTCTTGATCTTTTATATTATTTTACTCTTAGAAGTATATGTAAAGCTCAGTTTAGGGAAAAAACCCAACAATCTGCCAAGCATCTGGCACACTTCCTGCTGCATTACGCCCCTTGGAGTGCAAGGGAAAGCAATCCTCATTTAATTTGTACATTTGAAAAATGCATGGAGGAATCGTGAAACTAATCTAAAAAGCAAACATCTTTTTCATTATAGAACACCCCAACGAGAGAATTTCCTTCTCAAGCTGCAATTCTTGATTTACTGTTACATGCATCTTTGATTTTTACATTGCATGGGTGAGCTTTAGCTCCTGCATCACCACTTTAATAATTTAATTTATAATTTTTATTTTAACACGATACATTGACAAAGCTTGAAGCATCAGGAGAACAGAAGAGCACACACCGTGAGCACCAGCCACTGGGCACATAGTCTCCATCGCCAGTTCCAAGGTACGGTTTAGGTATTAATCCCCTTCCCCAAGCTGGATTCCAGGTTCAGAGCCTCAGAGGAGGCTGAAGCCTCCACGGAAATGGGGCTGTTTTAGTCAAAAGCCTTTCAAGCTCATGGGTTACGTGTCCCTGATGCGTGGCAGTCCATTCAATGGTTGGGCCGTGTGAGTGTCTAATGTACAGGACAGCTTGTGTCTCTCTTCGCTCCCCAGATGTTCACAGAAGAGCCTCTTCCCTGCGCAGACGGGCTCCCGGTTAGGATCCACGTGTCTGCTGCGCTACCTTAAAGCGCATGGAGAGGACATCTGTTATCCCGGCCTCTATCTCGTCGTTGGCCTGCACAGACCCAACTCCTTTGGGAGATCCTGTCAGGAGCAAGTCCCCTTCCTCCAGGGTGAATATTTCACTGATGTAGCTGATCAGGTAAGGGATGGAGAAGATCATGGAGGAGGTGTTCCCTTCCTGCCTCAGCTCTCCGTTCACCTTGAGCCAGATCTTCAGCTTGTGAGGGTCCGGGATCTTCTCCTTGGGCACGAAGTCACTGATGGGGCACGATGTGCGGAAGCCCTTGGCCAAGGTCCAGGGCAGCCCCTTGGCTTTGCACTCCTGCTGGGTGTCCCTGGCCGTCATGTCCAGGCAGAGGGCATAGCCGGCCACGTGCTCCATGGCAGCCTGCTGGGACACGGCCCGGGCCCGCTTCCCCAGCACCACCCCCAGCTCCACTTCGTGGTGCAGGTTGGCGCAGTAGTAGGGCCGCAGGATGGGCGAGCCCTCGCGCACGTAGGCCGAGGAAGGCTTGAGGAAGAAGAGGGGCTGGCGGGGCAGCGCGCTCCCCATCTCCTCGGCGTGCTCGGCGTAGTTGCGCCCCACGCAGACGATGTTCCTGCCCCACTCCCAGAAGCGGGACAGGGGTTTGGAGGAGGAGGAGGAGGAGGCCATGGCCGCCGCGGGTCTCTCCCCCCGCGGACCGCGGGCGCCCTTGGAGCGTCCTTGCCGGGCCCGGAGCCGCGCCGCCGCCTCTGCCCCGGGCCGCTCAGCGCCGAGCCGCCGCTTCCTCCCCGGGTGCGCCGGCCGGGCAGGGCCGGGCCGGGCGGGAGGGGAGGGGGCCGGGCGGGCGCAGCGCCGCCCCCCGCCGCACGCCGTGCCGGGCCGGGCCGCGCCGGCCGCTGCCCGCCTCCCCGGGGCTGGCCGCAGGGCGGGGAGCGGAGGTAACCGGGCCGGGGCAGCGGGCGGGGCGCGCCCACCATGCTCGGCGGGGGCTGGCGGGGCCTCGGTGCGGCCCTGGTAGCTGGGGCCTTGTGCCGAGCCGGTACGTGGGGCGGGCGGCGGGGTGCGCCCGGTGGGGCCCGCGGGGCTGGGCCGCGTCCCCGGGCAGCGCGGGGGCTGTCCCCCTTGCAGCGGGCCCGGGGGCTGGGCAGCGACACCGCAGCCGGTGCCGAACCGGGGGGGCCGGGCGATGCCCCGCACCGTGCGGCTGGGACCGGGGAGGGGGCCCGGCGCCGGGGTCCGCCGGCGGGCAGCGGCTCTGACAGGGGTTTTCTCTCCGCGTCTCCCAGCTGCGCCCCGGTGTTGCCGCTGCCTGGCAGCCCGGGCCGGCCGGTGCCTGCGCGGCTGGAGCTGGCGCTGCCGGGGGGTGACCCGCCGGCGGTCCCGCAGCGCTCTGGCGGTGGCCTGGCGCTTCGGCTGCGTCTGGCGGGCGGCAGGTTGCACTGGCAGTGTAAATAGAACCAACCTATGAACCAAAACTGTCGAAGCTCTGCGTTTGCATTTCGGGCCTAAATTCTGAAAGCATCTCCTTGAACCAGAGCTTGGGCTGCAGCTTCCCAGCGGCTCCGGGGAGCCTTGCTAGGGGCCTGCTGTATTGCTCCACTTCCAAGAGCTGGCCTTAATAAGTGAGACCCATCGGAGCTAACCCCCAGGCTTGGAAACCCTGATGCCACCGTGGGAGAGAGGAATCCAGCCGCTCCCGGGGTGCGGGGTGGGTGCTGCACCTTCCAGCAGGCTGTGCTGGGTGGGTGGGTGGGTGCAGCGTGTGCCGGGAGGGGCGAGTCCGAGTGGGAGCTGCCCTGGCTTCTGGAGCGGCTCGCTGGGTGTTGTGTAGAGCTGCACACTTGCTGGGTATCCAAAAAATATCTGTGGGCAGAGTATGTGAAAAGGGAGTGTGGTGGTTCTTCTTCTGAGGCAGCGCAGGGATGTTCATCTGGGTGTGGGCGTGCAGCTGTTTTTGAGTGACAGCCATTTTTGAAATAGGAATTTTCCACTCTTTTCTCTAATAAAGAGAGTAAACCAAAACGCTATGGAGAAAATGTACGAAGCACCCCTTTTCTGAGGCACCCTACTTCTTTGCACTGTGCTGCCGCCTGCTTGCTTTTGGTCTCCGGCGTGTATGCATTGATGTGATAACATTAACGCTTCCCATCTGCAAACCCTTTCCTCTTGGTGGCTCAAGCTGCACTACCGAACTGTTCCAGAAAGCTGGGGTGTGGGATTCAAAGGCTGCGGGCGTTCTGCTGTCCCCAGTCCTCCCTGCTTCAGGCATGAAGTCAGGAGGAATGTGTTACAAAACTGAGCGAAAATGAAGGCATTGGGTATTAATTTTGGAGCAGACCTGCACGTGTTACAGCGATCCTGAAACGACCTGCGTTAGTCTGGGCTAGGGCAGGGGTTACGTCTCGCTGGGGGAGCTTGCTTGGGTAGAGCAGGGTCTGAGAATGGGCCCTTCTGGTGGGAGCAGCACGGGGTGCGCAGGGAGCGCCCCAGCTCTGCTCGGGCAGGCAGGCTGGGAAGGTGCAGCTCAGCTGCAGATGGGAGCTCAGAATTAGTTTCATACTCTGTGGATGTTTTCTCATTCCTTTGTTTAAATTACAGTTTAGAAAACATTTCCTTATGTGGCGTAGCTTGTTTGTTTGTTTTTGCAAGAATTGTGAATTAAACTTGCAAAGAGATTTTGGGATCATGGCCAAGGTTAGAAACGGCTCATAGGAAGAAAACATTTTAAATATGTAAATAATTCCTTTGACTTGAAGTTAAGGTTGTGGAGTTTTTTGGGTTTGGTATTTTCTTCCCCGCCCCCAGCTGGTGTCTAGCACGCAAACAAACGCGCAGCATATATAGGTCTTGTGACTGAGAGCATCCAAACTTCATGTTAGGGAGCAGTTAAATTTATTTTTTTTTCCCGTCAAAGAATGGTAAGTGTTGGTTTGTTGTTTGGTTTTTTTTTTTTTATTCTTTTTTTTTTGAAAGGACTCTTCTGCTCCAGTGGAACACTCAGCAGGTATGGATGCTTTTCTCAATACTATGCCCTTTCGCTGTCAAATACCCAAACGGTGCATGGCTACACTGTCATTCCTTGGGATTTTCTTTGCAGCACTGTGTTTAATTTTATTACCATCTCCCCTCCTTACCTCATAAGCAAGCGAGCTGGTGGAAGTAGGAGGGAAGAAGTTCTAGGCAGGACAGTTGTACCAGAGGTGCCTGACTGCCTCGGCTGCCCTGGGCCGGGCACCTGTCAAGAGCTGGGAGCTCGGTTTTGCAGCCCTGTTGGCCCCGTGGCTCTGTGGTGCTGCAGGGGGGCAGTCTGTGTCTGCTCTGCGGGGCCTCTGCTCCCCAAAGCAGGCTCTTATCGGGGATGGGCAGGACTGAGCTGTTTTGGGAGAGTGGGGCCGGTTGATTAGGAGTGTGGTGACCCCTCCCTTTGGCACCCAGCGTTGTGTTGCGAGCCTGAGGGAGAGACTCAGTAGCACAACATGGAACAGTGGCTGAGCCAGCACAATTCAGACCAGCACTGTCGCCTTCAGTGGTGTGCACGGACCTTGGGCTTTGAGATAACTGATGTCTGAGTTGCAGAGACCGATGCCTCTGTCCCTGTATGCGTATGAACCCAGGCCTGAGTTGCAGGGATGCAGCAATGGCAGACCTTGTCCTCTTTCTTTCCCTTCCTTTTTTTGTGGCAGAGCCTCTAAGGGCTTGGTTGTTTCTTTAAGAACTGGGTATCTGTGAGTTGAACAGTGGACCCCAGGTTATTCGCATCTGCCCTTAAATTTGTTTCTTGGGTCTGATTAAACATTTAACTAAGAGCAAATAGGGAAGTGCTGCTGTTGCATCAAGATAGCCCATGAGCAAAAAACCTGCCTGCAGTGCGTGCCTGGTGCCAGGCCAGGAGGGGAGCCTTGCCTGCCATGCCAAGAGCCTGTCTGCTCTCCCTGTGCTGTGCAGGATGTTATTTCCCTGCGTAGTGAACCAGGTATTTCTGTTGTAGCAGCATGTGTATTTCTGTATTTCTCCTTTCCACCACCCCCCCCATGCTTTTTTGTCTTTTGGCTGTAACATGGCCTTTTGTGGTTGGTTGTTTTTTGGGTTTTTTTGCAAAGTCACTGTCCCAGGCTGACCTTTGTCCTGTTGTTCCCTCTCCATTCTGTTTTCCTGCCTTTTGAAATCTCTTCAGTCGAGGTAGAGTGCTTTCCCTGCATGAGCACAGCTCTGGGAGCAAAGCGTCCCGTCCTTTGGTGCAGCTGTGGGGCACCAGGTGACACAGCCAGGCACTAAGGGTTTGTCTTGTGGTGGCCTCTCTCCTTTTCCTCGGAAGGAGGCAGGTTGGGCTGTCCATACCTTTCCTTCTCTGGGGCTGTGAGCTAGGGCACGTGCTGTGCTTGGTCCCACTTGTTCCCTCCCTGGGCTAACCTGAGATTTGACTATTCTGGGGTCCCCAGGTCCAGCGCAGCTACGAGCTGTCTTCTTGCACACGGAGCACGAGCGGAGGAAGTCGAAGACCGTCACACAAGCCAACATGAAGGTGGAATTACTCCCAGCCCTCACAGACAACTACATGTACCTGCTCATTGATGAAGAAACGAAGGAGGCTGCAATAGTTGATCCCGTGCAGCCCCAGAAGGTAACGCTGTCTGCTGCCCTTGGGGGCAGGGTGCTCACCGCTGTGGGTCTGGGACGTTCTTCCAGGTTGCCACATCCATGGGAGCGTTAGTCACACGCTGACTCAGGCGTGGGGGAAGGTAGGAAATGCTGGCCATGCATAGGTGCGGCCAGGGCTTCAAAGGCAGTCTGCTTCTGGGCTCAGGCAGCTTGTTGCTGACCTGATTTTGAGTTTTGTCCATTGTTTGATGTAGTGCAGAAAAGAGGGAAAGGGACCGAGGGCCTAGTCATGGCCAGATGGATCAGAGACCTCATACCCTGATCTGTAACTACGACCTGGAGAGGGACGAGCTCTCTGCAGAAGTGCTGGTGTGCCGCTCTCAGACCTTGCAGCAGTTGTGTCCAGGTTATACTGGGCACCGGGTGTGCTGTTAAATCATTTCTTTTGAGTTGTCGTGCTCTTGCTGTGCCTGCAGGTTTTGGATGCAGTCAAAAAGCATGGTGTGAAGCTGACCACCGTCCTGACCACACATCATCACTGGTAACTATCTGCTGTAGTAGGATCCCTTTTCCCTCTGCATAAACAGAAGCTGTCAAGAACTGTTCATTTTCTGGGTCAGGTTGGTCTTCTCTGAGCAGGAGCTCAGGTGTGAGGAGCAGGATCAGAGCTCAGGAAGCATTCCCTTGGCTCCCTGTGGCCAGATGCATTGTCTAGACTGCAAGCTCTGTGTGTCGGTGCCTTTAACCTTTAAAATGCTGACTTACTCCAGGTGGCCAGTGATATGTGTGTGCAGGTAGCTGTGGAGTGTGGCAGGGAGCACACTCACACTGAGGTGCTAGGACATGTCTGTAAGGCATGCTGCTCACGGTCAGCACTTTTGGGAGGATTACCTGTGTTGCGGATTAACCCTGCCAGGCACGTAAAGGTGAATGTTTTGCTTTAGCAGCTGTGCAGTGCTGAACCTGAGTAACCCCTCCTTTGCATCGCAGTGGAGCCACCTCCACAGCTGGGAAGCCAGCCCTGATCTGGCAGGACCAGCACCACCAGTGAACGCTGTTTGGACCTCTGTATGCCTGCTCCATGGTGTCTTACGGGACACTGGATTATATGTACCCTAGTTATTCCAGTTGCTTCTTGCCCTAGTTACTGGAGAGTTGACTGTGAGCCCCTAAGGCTCCTGTTTCCCAACTAGGTATGAACTTGCAGGGGTTTGTTTCCCTCCCTCACAGCCCTAGTTACTGGAAAAATGATCTCCACTTACGTTGATGTGACATATCCTTTGCTGTGAGGACAGTGTTAGATACTGTGAGAATAACTGATTAGGAATGATCACCTGGGGGTTACTGTTGCAATGTAAGTAACAATAACTTTGTCCTCCACCCTGCACAAATCCATTTTTCTGACCTTCCAGGGACCATGCTGGAGGAAATGAGAAGCTCGTAAAGATGGAGACGGGGTTGCGTGTGTATGGGGGAGACAGCAGAGTAGGAGCACTGACGCAGAAAGTGTCTCACCTTACATCGCTCAAGGTAAAGAGAGCGAGCTGCAGGACTCGGCTGGGGGCATCTCCTGAGTGTGTCACAGCTTTAGGGCTGGACCGGCGTGGTCCAACTTGAGTTAACATTGTCGTCACAGCTCTTTTACCTTGTAACATCTCTTGGATGTAGTTGGTACTTAAGTACAGCTTTTGCCTTTTTCCTGCCCTGTGAACCGTGACTCCTCTGTCTTGTTTTGGCCAGTGATACCTCCTCACTGATGAGAACATTGGCGTGGCTCAGGCACCTGCATTGCCAGGGGTGTGCTGGGTGTCCGTGTGCTCCTTGACGGCTGTCTTAACTGGTGTGAAAGGACAGGGCTTGTGCTCTGCTTGGAGCGTGGTTAGCGCTGAGCGAGTGGAAGTGGTCCTCTCTGAACAACGGCGGGAGTACAGGGGGAAGAGCAGTGCTAGCTGCCTGCATTACTTTTCTGGTGCTAAAGCAGCGAACCTTGTTGGAACCTAGCTGTTTGTGTACTGACGAGCTGTCAGATGACATAAACTGCTGTGAAATGTGCAGGCTGGCGTGAACATCGCTGCTAGTCTTGCCATGCACCTTTGCGGGGGGCAGCAGCAAAGAGGGGAGCATGAAATACACGGGAAGGTGTGCGTGTTAGGGCTGTGGGGGAAACATCCCCTTGGCCTCATGAATGTGCTTAATCCTTCCCTTTTTGTGAGTGTCATCCAGTTCCCTTCAGCTTCATATTTGTTTGGAGCTTTTTACACTTGGTTGACTGTAAGATTTTGTGTTGCTCTGGATCTGTTTGCTCTTGCTGCCAACCAGACGCTGAGTCACTCTGCATGCGAGTGATAGAATCTGGCATTTCTCTTTGCCACAACGCCTGCTAGGAGGAAACAGCTCCCTTCCAAGTCCCTGCTGTAAAACTCTTGCTGGACTCTCCCAGGAGCAGAGCCGATGTTTACTGGCCAGCTATGTGAGAACGTGCCTGTAGGACCACTAGACCATTGTAATAGTTGCAATTCTTTTCTAACCATACAAATGCCAGCCAACAGTAGCTTAAGCTCTAGTCTTCTGCCTTCTTCTCAGGTGGGATCTCTTAATGTGAAATGCCTCTGTACGCCGTGTCACACTTCTGGACACATCTGTTATTATGTGACTAAGCCAAATAGCTCCGAGCCACCTGCTGTTTTTACAGGTGAGGAGTTGGGAGGTTGCATTGCTGGCAGTCTGTGTTGCAAAGAAATAAGCTACCCCTCTGCCTGTGTGCTCCTGACTCTGGATGTGCATTCATCCCTTGCTGCCCGTGCAGCTGGTTAACATCTACATCTTGCCCCCTTACCAAGTGCTAGCAAGTAGTAATTGTAGATGAAACTGGTGAAACCCCTCTGGGTTTGTAAACCTTTGCTGGACACCCTGCAAGCAACATCAAGAGCGAGCCCTGGCTGAGTCCTCCATCTAGCATTTTCTTCCTTGAAACAAGAGCCGTTGGTTTACTCTCGCGGGCCAAGCTGTGGCTGATTCTAAAACCTGTTGTTTTTCCATATATCTGTACTCATGTCCGTAACAAAACTGAGAGAAGAGGAAGTAGGGGAGTAAGAAAGGGCTGGTGGTCCGTCTGTGGCAGCCAGGTTCTGGATCCTGTTTTGGAGAGTAGGGTTTCCCCTTCCCTCAGTCTGCACCCAGTCTCCCCAGACTGCCACCTCATCCCTCTCCTGACGGGCATTCTCCAGAGCCTGCACCAGCTGCTGCATGGAAGAAGTAACAGCTTAAGCAAGACTTTAGGGCGCACTGGGGAGAAAATGCAGAGGTGACTCATCTTTGTTCAGCTTCATAGCAAAGAGAACGAGTGTTCCTTTTCCATTCTGGAAAGGATAAGAGGGGCCGGCAGACTACCCACAGGTAGGGAGGCGCTAGCACGGTTTGCCTGGCACGACTGTGGGGTTTCCTACATTAGAAGCTGCATTTGCCACGTGGGTTTATGTAGCGCTGAGCCTGTGTGTGGGGCAGCAGTGTAGCCTGGCTCTCCCCGTGCCTTCTGCCAAGCAGCGCTGAGGACAGCAGTGGCAGGACTGAGCCCTCAGGGACTGTGTGCTCACGCTTTGGTGTGAGGAGCCTTGTCTGGTCCTGATGCCATGTCACACCGCCCTTGCAGGTGACACGCTGTTTGTGGCTGGTTGTGGGAAATTCTTCGAGGGAACCCCGGAGGAAATGTACAGAGCGCTGATTGAGATTTTGGGCAGCTTGGACCCCAAAACGGTATGAGCCTTTCCTTCTGTGCTAGAAAGTTAACTGGCCAGGAACTGCTGTAGACATCAAAGAAACTAATAATATTGTTGTTCAAAGAGAGAATTTCTCATGTGTTGAAGGAATGAACGCTTACATCAGGAATTGTCTTTGATGCTGAATAGCTGGAGTCCTCTGGGAAGGAAATACCTACCTAAAATACGTTTGTGCTTTGTGGGGAAAGAGCAGGGGTTGCTTTTTAAAGCAAAGGCTAGCGAGCTGGGGCGCCTGGGCTCTTTCATCAGGCTTGTCAGTTAATTGGCAGAAGGTACTGGCTGATAACTCCTGGCACTTCTGTGCATGTACAGTGGAGTGTCGTGTGTTCTGGAGGGCTGACTCTCATTTCTGCTGTACCATGACATTGGTGATGGTACATGGCACTCACCTTTGTACCCTCAGAGTTACCCAGTGTTTGCTCTTCCTTTCTCTTCCTAGAGAGTTTACTGCGGTCACGAATACACAATCAACAATCTCAAGTTTGCTCGACACGTTGAACCCAATAATGTCGCTATCCAGGAAAAGCTTGCGTGGGCCAAGGTGAGCTGGTTCACCCTTTCCCTACACTTGATGCTTTCATGGAGGTAGAGGAGAGTCCGTGTTGGGGAGACAGAGAGGCTGAGGGAAGGGAGTTAAGAGCCCGGTGCTGCAGTATGTGGTGTGGCCAGGGCAGCGATGCGCTGGGCAACAGGGTTTGTTTGTGTCCCAAGCAGACGGTTGGCTGGCTGGTGGTGGGGTGACCCTCCCTGGAAGCCTGTTGGTATAATGACAGGCTGATGTCCACATCTGTCTGGGAGGGTCCGCTCTGTTCCCGGTCTCTCTGTGCGTCCTTCAGTGCTTGTCTGTCCGGTGGCCCTGGCCTGAGGAGCAGCTCAGGCAGGCAGCTGCAGCACTGCACCTGCACGGCTCATACACGGGCCGTTTCTTGTTCACCACCACATTCTTCCTGAAGCAGGAATCTCTCCTGTGTTACAGGCAAAGTATGACAGTGGTGAGCCAACCATACCCTCCACCATTGCAGAAGAGTTTACGTACAACCCCTTCATGCGAGTGAGGTATGGAGGAGGTGTGGGTATGGGTCTTCTGTTTGGAGGGGGGATGTGGGGAGGAGCAGGTCTCCAGAGAAAGAGCTGGAAGTGGATATTGCTCTCCTGCCTCACGTGTTCCTGTTCTGATGCCCTCAAGACCCTCCTCAAAATGTACTTGCTGTCCTGGCAGAGGCTTGCTGCTGTGGCGTGTGAAGGGTTGTGGTGAGCATCTCTGCTGCCGTGAAGTCCCTGACTCAGGAGATGGAACAAGCTTCATTCTGTAATTATGTTCCTTCATCAAGCTGAGTTTGGCAGACAGGCGCGGCAAAAGATGCTGTTCAAGGCATGAGAGTGTTTGCAATTTCCTCCTGCCAATGAGCATTTAAACCAAGGCAGCGGATAAGCCTGTGCCAAACCCCTGAGTCTTTGATCTTTAAGTGCAACATTTCCCCTTGATGCAGGCGAAACATGATAGTTGCAGCTTCATACCCGAGATTTTTATCTTGCAGTCTGTGCATTTGCTGTCCCTGGTGTTCCCTCCTGGCAGGGAGAAGACAGTCCAGCAGCATGCTGGGGAGACCGACCCCATCCGAACAATGGGGGCCATCAGAAAAGAGAAGGATAACTTCCGAGTCCCGAAGGACTGAGCACTCTGCCTGGATCACTTTAATGTCAATTTAAGTGTAATTTAGAGCATTCAGATGTTTTAGGAGTTGAACCCTCTGTTGTGGTTGAGACAGTCATATTTAGGTTTTTATTTTGTTTTAATTAAGAAAAAAAAGCACTTTGCCCTTGTTGAGATGTTCTACAGCATATTTATATTATGATGAAGAATATTTATCCTTCTATTGCTGGCTCTCAAACTGTCACGTGTGTCACATGGAGATCACTTTACAAGTGTTGATATGTGGCTCAGAGCCTGGGGTGGGGAAGGGTCAAACCTTGAGGTCTAGGAAAAAGCTCCTGTTATTTTTGTAGGAGCCCGATGTGAATACAGACAGCGGGACTGGGGCCCGAGATGTCTTCGTTTAACAGAGACAAAATGCAGTAACTGCGCTGCCAGCTGAAGATTTGAACTTTTCTTTCATGCTGCTACTTAAATGCTTCTGAGTCTGTTGCTTCTGGCTCCGCTAAAAGCAGTTCACCGTGACAGACCTGCTCTGCCACCGCCAGTCCGGGGCTTGGTTCGTGACATACGCAGGGGGTCTGGCTCGGGGCGGCACGCGGGGGCTGTCCAGCTTCCCTCTTGATGTTCCCCGTCATGGACTGCAGGAACCGTTCCAGGCAGCACGCTGGCTTCGAGATTGCACTGTTGCTTCTACCCTTTACTCTTAACCTCAGCCTGTTTGCATGTACCTGCTTACTGCTCTTAAGTGTCATCTGTATGTGACTTGTATTAGTACTGCACAAATGAAGAAGGGATTTGTCTGCTGGCTTGAAATCCCGAGAAAAAACATAGTGTCTAACTGCGTATCTAACAGCTGAGCAGCGGCGAGGCTCCACCAACAGATTCCTCGCTGCCGATAGCCAGAACTGCTTTGTACCTTGCTGTGAGTAACGCGGTGATGGAGCGTTTGGTGGCGGGACGCTGCTCCCCGGTGAGCGGGCGGCTGCGCTGGCCTGTGCCAGGAGGCTCCAGCCTGAGGGCCTGGCTGAGGTGGGTGCTGCGGGGGCCGCCGCCCTCCCCGCAGCCGCTGCCTGGTCCAGCTGCTCCGCTGGGAAGGCCGCTGGGGTGATGTAAATGGTGAGGGTGCCTGTGCATTGCCAATTAAACAGGGCTTAGACCCCAGACCTGCTGAGAGCCCACAGTAGCGAGGCACGTTCCTTTTTCTTGGTTGGTCTGTGGGGCTAAAATCCATCTCTGCTCTCAGAGCGGTGCTGTGTGACCGCAGGCTGTGGCTGCCTTGGAAGCTGCAGGGAGGGAACTTCCCCTTGGGCTCCTTTTCTGACGGGGAATAGTGTGTCGAAGTGGGTGAATGGGGTAAACTTAGAGGGAAAATAAACCCGGAGTTTCAGCGAGTGGGTCACCCGGCTCCTGCCCTTCGTGTTCTGCAGCTCCGTGTCTGTAAACGAGAGCTGTGAGCAGAGTGGGGTGGGAGCCAGCCTTGCGGGCTTGGCAGCTGTGTCTGTAGTGCATCTTCCTCCTAATTATATTTCCTTCCTTCTCTGTTGGTCTTGGCTTCATATTGCAGATCTGCTTGTGTACAAGGGACTTTCAAACAAATGCTTTGCAGCTGAAACTATCAAGAGAGTCAAACGATTTTGGTTGCAGGTTCCCCGCTCCCCAATGTGTCGGTAAGGCCACGCCGGAGTTCGTAACTGCTGGTGTCACCACCCTTCCAGCTGCAGGAGTGGGATTTGGTGTAGCGCCGTTTCTTTATTTGTTATTAAAAATGTACATTTTATGTAGTTCGGAAGGAAAAGTGGTACCCAAAACTATTAGCTCCTTGACTTGGGACGCTGTGCTGCTACAACGGAGCGTGACTGTACTGATGGCTGTTTGCAAACAAGCAAATAAATAGCAGCTGTAAACAGAGCGTTGGTGGGACGGCCTGGGAGGGGCTCTTTATCTCACAATTTTTTTCTTTTTTTTTTTTTTGTACTAGCGATTGAGGTCAACCCACTGGAAGTACCTTTCTGCCTCATCCTGGGGGGGAGGAGATGGTGGCGCTTTGGGATCTCTGGGGGTTGATTTAAGGTCTTGTTGCAACTGTTTGCGGGAGGATTTGTGCTTGTCCTTGGGGGCCCACGGGCGGCCCTGCCCCACGCTCGGGCACCCCTGGGGCTGTGGGGGGTGGGGGTGGGCCGGGCCCTGCTCGGGACCCCAGTGACCTCCCACCGAACGGCACCGGTGCCGGGACTTGTCCATGCACCGCCGCGTGTCCGGGGGCTCCAGCGCCGGTGGGGGCGACACCCCCAGCGCCCCCGGGGTCCGCCGAGCCTCGTCCCTCCCCTGAGTGGGAGAAGCGGCTGGTTTCCCACGCGGGACCGGGACCCGGGGTGGGCAGCGCAGGGCTGGGGGCGGGCGGGATGCTCCGTGGCGCTCGGCAGGTGGTGGTGGGGGGACATTCCCCCGCTCTGCCGCCCCCCCTGCCGCCGGGGGCCGTGCGGGATGTCACCCCGCCCCGCGCAGCGTGACCCGCCCCGCTCCGCTCCGCACCGGGGGCGGGGCCGCCGCAGGTACCGGCCGCCGCACGCCGGGCTGCGCCGGGGGTCGCGCTGGGGACACCCCCGCACACACCCCCGGCGTGTCATCGGCTGCGTGGGGCCGGCGCCGCCTCCCGGCTTTGCTACGTGGGGCCGGGGCCGCCCCCGGTTTCGGTGCGTGGGCCCCCCGCGGGCGGTGCGGGACCATGAAGGTGAAGGTGATCTCGGTGCTGGAGGACAACTACATGTACCTGGTGATCGAGGAGCGCACGCGGGACGCCGTGGCCGTGGACGCCGCGGTCCCCCGGAGGGTGAGAGCGCCAGGACGGGTCCCTGGGGCTGCCCGCACGCGGGGGGGCTGCCCCTGCGTGCCCACAGCAGCGCTGACCCCCCGCCAGCCCCACGGGGTGGGGGGCTGTGGCCGCCCCCCTGCCGCCCGCCCCGGGGCTGGGGGACATCTCCAGTTTCCTGGGCCGACCCCGTCCAGCCCCCCGTGCGCAGCCGTCGGGAACGGGGATAACCTGGGATGGGAGCTCTGGAGCGCGTCACCCGTGGGAAATCCCGCTTTTGGGGGAGCCGGCCGTGCCGGGGGGGGCAGCGGCCGAGGTCACCCCTCGTCACCGTGACCCCCGGGGCTCCCTGTCTGGTGGCCTCCTCGCCACCCTCGGCTGCTGCACGTCGTGCAAGCGCTGTCGCGGGTTTTCAGCGTTTGTTGCTGGCTCCGACGTTTCCTTCCTCCGGAGGAACGTGATCAGGAGCAGCCGGAGGGTTCGTTGGAGCCGTGAATCTTAAGTTGCCGTTAAAGGCCTCCTGGTGGCTGAGCTGCGGGGCTGGCAGCCCCACGCCCTGGCCAGCACCAGGGTGGCTGCGTGGCCACCGTCCCCCGGCCACGCTGGCTGCCCGGGCACGTCCCACTCTGCGAAGGCACCGGCCGTACAATGCTGCCGTCCCAGTGTGAGCAGCGTTTCCCTGTCCGGCTGCGTTGCCACCGGTGGTTCTGAGTCCTTCTCTCTGCCCTGGGCTGCTGGGCCTCTTGCCTGCAGAGCAGCACCGTACGGGATGCATCCTGCCCTGGGACAGGTCCTGCGCTGGGACAGGCACAGTGGCCGTAGCAGCCGTGGTGCATGTCACCTCCTCTCTCGCGCTCACTTCATTCTGCTCTGGGTCTCCTTCAGCTGCTGGAAATCATCAGGAAAGAGGACGTGGTGCTCAGGGCGATCCTCACTACCCACCACCACTGGTAAGTGCCGCTAGCGCGGGCGGGGGGCCAGGGCCAGCTGTGCCCCACGCGGGGCCGCGTGCCCACTCCCTCCTCTGCGGTGCAGGGACCATGCAAGGGGCAATGAGGAGCTGGCGAGGCTCTGCCCCGGCCTGCGCGTGTACGGGGCCGACGAGCGGATCGGGGCCCTGACGCACAAGGTGACCCACAACCAGGAGCTGACGGTACGTGGCCATCGGTCTGGGGGACCCAAGGCTCAGCCCCCACGCGTGGATCCTGCCCCACGGGGCAGCCGTGGCGGGCGCAGTGCAGGGCTGGTGGGGCGCTGAGGTGGGTGATGGTGCAGTCCCAATGCTGTGGTATGTGCTGGCAGCCAACAGCGTTGGTGCCTGGCGGGCCCGTGCTCGGGGGCCGCATGCCCTGGGGCTGTTGCCGATGTGGCACCTTCTGGGGCTGGGAGGGGGCACTGGGCTGGAGGAGGAATCTCACCCCATTCCCAGCCTGTTTGGGTTGGCATTGTGGGACCCCACCCTCTCGTGGGGTCCCCCTGCTAAATGCTGTTGGAGCTGGGGGCAACCCAGCCCCCACCCAAACCGCTGTCCCGTCCCCCGGCGTGCCTGTGACCTGCTGAACTCCGGGCGGGCGATGCCACGGGGTGGGGGGGCTCTGCCTGCCCAGTGGGGCTGGGGTGACCCCAGGGGGTCCTGACTCTCTGTCCCTGCAGTTCGGGGCCATCCGGGTGAGGTGCCTCTTCACCCCCTGCCACACCTCGGGCCACATGTGCTACTTCATGTGGGAGGACGGCTCCCCGGACGCGCCGGCTCTCTTCTCAGGTAAACCACCCTGCTGTGCACCCGGTGGGATGGGGGGCACAGGGCGTGCTGCCTGCATGCTGCTTGTCCCCACCACACTCAGCGGGGGCGGGGGGAGCTCCCCCCCAGCACCCTGTCCCTGGGAGTGCAGGGCCTCCTCCATGTCCAGACCCCTTTCCCCGCAGGTGACACACTGTTTGTGGGAGGCTGCGGGCAGTTCTTCGAGGGGACAGCGGAGCAGATGTACACCAACCTCACCCAGATCCTGGGGGCTTTGCCGAAGGAGACGGTGGGTGCTCCCATCTCAGCCCCAGCCTGACCTCAGGAGCAGGAGGGGGCTCGAGGCTGGCACCCCTTGGGTGGCAGCGCCTGTCCCCGGGGCTGGGGCTGCAGCGGGACCAGGATGGGTCGGACCCGGCACCGGGAGCATGTCTGACACCGGGTACTTCCCACTGGTGTTGCAGAAGGTGTTCTGCGGCCACGAATGCACCGTCCGAAACCTCAAGTTTGCCTTGAAGGTGGAACCGGAGAATGAAATAGTGAAGAAGAAACTTGCGTGGGCCAAAGTAAGTGGCTGTGTCCCTGATGGGGTGGGGTGGAGGGAGGTGCTGGGTGCCACCGGCACGGTTCTGGATCTCTCTGGTTCCTTGGCAGCAGCGGGATGATGAGGATTTGCCCACAGTGCCCTCGACGCTGCAAGAGGAGTTCCTCTACAACCCCTTCCTGCGGGTCACGTAAGCAGCACCGGTACCTGAGGGGTGCAAAGGGTCCTGCTGGGGGTGGACAGGCCCGGGCTGGTGGTCCTGCTGCCAGGCTGCGCTCCCCTTCTCCCTCTGGCCTCGTCCATTCTCCCAGTGGCTTCCATAGCTGGTGGGAAATCCAAGCCCCGAGGGAGGGCAGGGCACCCAGCCGCAGGGTCCTGCGTCGCCCAGCACAGGGCACCCACAGACAAGCCCCGCTGTGAGGCTGTGACTCCCCCCTTGTCCGTCCCGGCGGGGAGGGGGTCCCCATCCTCTGCCCTGCGGTCACAGCAGAGCCGGTCTCCCCTTGCAGGGAGGAGCCCTTGCAGAAGTTCACAGGCAAGACGGACCCGGTGGAGGTGCTGAGGACCCTCCGCACCGAGAAGGATAACTTCAAGAAGCCCAAGGAGCGGCCCCATCCCCAGGCCATGCTCGCGTTCGACTGGGGACTTTTCAGCCCCTTCCTGGAGAAGAAGTGAGCAGCGCGGCGGCCGCCGAGACGCAGCATCGCTGTCATGGTGGGGGCTGCGTCCCCCCAGCTCTGGCTCAACTCCCGTGAGCTCAGCAGCTGGGAAGTGGTTTCTGTCTTTAACCTGCTTGTTCTGAGGTTGCTCTGCTTCGCTCCCTGCAGCGCCGAGCCCGGCAGGAGCTGTGCCGAGGGGCTGTCCCCGTGGGGAGGGAGCGCGTGGGTGCCTTCAGCGAGCTCAGGCAGCCGAGGCCGCCCCGGCGGGGCTGTGGGTGCTGCTGGCAGAGGGTCCCCAGGTGTTTTGGAGGAGAGGCCACCCACACCCACGACGTTCGGGCTGACGGGTGCGGGAGCTGCCGCCTGCCCGCAGCCTGGAGCCCAGCAAAGCCTGTTTCCACCGGCCGTGCCCGCCGGGCTGCGGGGCTCTGCTGCCTGTGGTCCTGCCGGACCTGGGGGCTGCACCGCGCTTCCCAGGGGCTTGGCTGGCACAGCGCTTTGCACCAGTGTGGCCCCGAAGCCGCTGGCCTCCCGCATGGCTGGGCTGGCCGGGGAGCCCTCCTGGCACTGCCCGCTCCCGTCCGGCCGTGCCCTTCCCACGCCGAGGGCGGGCAGGGACGAAGCGCAGGGATTTGGATGCACGAGGAAGCCGGCAAGGGGCTGGCGTCTGGGCTGGTGTTCAGCAGCACCTACTTATCTCCGGGCTGGGCTAAGAAAAACCCTCATTGCAGTGGGGTTTGGGTGGTTTTTCCCCCTTTCCCCCATTTTTATAACACACCAACATAGAACCATCGTGTGGGGCTGTAACACAGTCGCTGACTTTGGGGAGCATCCAAACAACTGAAGCGGTGCAGAGTACCTGCAGGTGGGGCCAGGCCTGGAGGAACGCGTGTTCTAACCCACTGGCTTTGTAAAATAGTTTTCAAGGTGTGACAGTTTGTCAGCAACAAGGTGCTGCTACGCATCTATTGCTTCTCCCCCTGCACCTCCAAGGTGAAAAAACACTGGAAAACCCTTGGCTGAAAGCTACATTCGCGTTGCCTTGTCATGAGAACAAGAGGGAGGGAGCAGATGGGTCTCTGGAGGCTCTTCAGCTTGCAGCCTTCAGTTTCAGCAAAAGCAGTACTGTATTTTTTTTTATCTGAGAAACATGCAAAGATTTTTATTTGCAGGTAGTGGGGAGCTGCATGACAAACTAGTAGTTTGCTTTTTTAGTGAAAAAAACCAATAGGGCTCGATGGTGGCTCTGCAAATAGCTGTGAAAATCCCTCTGAAAGGTCTGGGCTTGGGCACGGCTCCCTGTGGGACAGTCGTGTGTCTCTCGTTTCTTCTTTACCTCAAAGCACAGAGTGTGTGTGGCTGCCCTGGTGTGGCTGAGCTTACACCTGTTCTGCCTAGTTCAAATGAAAAGAGCAGCGCAGAGAAGTTGGTCCCATAATCCTTTTACCATACGTTGTCAGTTTAAACAGTGCTGATTACAAATGTTATAGTTCCTTACACTGGAATAGAGTTGACTTCAGGATCTTTCATGTGTGGCCTGTGAACTGCATCTGTTGCCACTGACCCTGTTTGTGGCCATTTTTCCTTTGCTAGAAACTAGACTTAAGGTTTTCTTTTCTGCCTTTCATGAAATTAGCGTTAGAATTTACTCTCCCCCATAGGAGGGGAATTAATCCTGCTGCACAAGTTGCCTCGGTACTATTGCCTCAGTTACTTAGTTTAAATGTAGTGGTACCGTTTGTAGATGTTACCTGGGGAGCAGAGACGCGCCCGTGTCTGTCCCTGAGCTAGCACTGAGTCTGCTCATGCTGACAGCAGCAGCACACAGCTCGAAGGCTGGGAGAAATTCAACGTGTTCTTGATACCACAGCAAGAACAGCCACCCAGGAGTGCCTGCAGGAGCTGAGGTCTTGCTGTGTTCTGAGCGGAGAGTCCTTGGTTGGCTTCAACAATGTGCACGTTGGTTAACTGGAGAAGAGACAAAATGTAGATTCCCAACTCTTTAATCTACAGCTAATTTAGCTTTATTTGTGCGCTTCTGGCTCGATGTGCATGTTCTCAGCAGAAACAGAACGTGTTTCTGTTGCACTGATGTACAGTTTGTGGTCCCTGCACTTCAGCATATTGGACTGACTTTGCATTAGCAGTGGTACCTCTTGCTGTAGATAAAAATGTTATGGTTTAGTGTAACACTGTGTTTCAAATCTATGCATGGAAAAGGGCATTCACTGACTCGCTCGTAAAATGCATAGGGTGGGGAGGGGGAAGCAGCAGGAGATTCTTGCCTTATGAACACTGTGAATTCACTAATCGATCAGCAACACCTGAAAAATGTAAAGCGTTTAATTAAAAACATTAAAAAAAAGAAAGAAGTCTTTTACACTGTTGGCTTACTTATGGTGGAGGAGGCTGTGAGAGGGACAGAGGCGAGTACTGCCAGAGCGGCCGTTACAAGGGGCAGGCCAGGTCCGGCAGCCCTAAGCCCGAGGGCTGCAGTAACTGCGGGAGGGCTCTTTGATGAGGCTCTGGGCCAGGTTTCACTCTGGGCTAGATGCAGTAACCGGCTCCATCTGTTTGTATTTACTCTGAAGGAACAAAGCAATATGGCACCTTTGTTTTCAGTTTTCATCCACTTAACTACTTTCTGCACAGTCCTTCTTCCTCACAGAGCAGTAACTGGAGAAACATTGAAGCGATCAGTAATGCTGTTCGTAAGTTCCTATTCACTTGCAGCTTCAGCAGCCACAAGGAGAGATTCCAGCTGCAAACCCTCCCACTGCTGCCCTCCCTGTACACACTGTTACTCCAGAAAAACCGATACTGGGATGGAACAGGCCAAACCAAGAGTTACTCACTCTGTTGTTTTTGTGACCGGTTCTGAAAACACCTGTGTGTAAAAATACAGATAGCACGGCAGGCACCTGTCACCTCCAGGAACAAAAGACCAAATCTGCTTCACATCCGTCTGTCTTCTGGCATGGCATCATCATACACTACATTCAACCAGACGTACTTTTAGCAACCCCTTGGGTTGTCCTGGTAAACTACTTGTAATGATTCCTTCTCACAGCCGCCTTCTATGAACTGTTGTAAAGCAGCACCTTTCAGAGACACCAAGGACTTTGTTCTTTGATGGAAAGTAAGCTGGCAACGCATTCTTACTTGAAACACTGTACAAAATTATGTTCTCTGAATTTAAGGATGTGACTCATCAATAACTGGCTGTTGAGGATGGGGTAGATGTGACAATTCTGTGACTCTCTGCTGTGTATTTAGGGAGAGAAAGAGAGATGTAATTGCCCACAATTACAGACAATGGTTATAATTAAAGGGGATGTGCGTGTGGAATTCACTCTAACTTTCTTCTTAAATAGTCACTCAAGTCACATTTCAGCAGGCAATAAAACAGCCCTAGAGATGATGCATCTCACGTGCTCCCAGGCTGCTTGCTGCCCACCCCCTCGGATGGGGCAACGATACTGCAGCTGCACCTCGAGGGCAGCCAGTCAGGGGCACTGAAATGTAACAAACAGAACCCAAAGTTCAATTAGACCATTTATAACTAAATGAGGATGTCCCGACAGAAACAGCCATAAAACTCAGTGCTGTGAAAATACAGCAATGCCTGGATGAGTCATACAGTCATGCAGCACAGAGCTCATCTCGGTGAGGCTACAGTCCCTAGCAAGGCAAATCCTTCAGTACCTTAAATTCATCAGTTCCGGTAGGAGTAGGGTTGTAAAGGGAATGTGGATTTAGTTCTTGAAGACTAGAGGCTAGGATGCATTCCTGCTTCTTTTGACATGTGTTTTAAGTCAGCATTTGGTTTTTATTTACATCACTGTAATAATTATACAGCTGTAGGAATTAATATTGCCTGCCTATTTATATGCACATTACCTTCTCCTCCCTAACAAGAGTCAGAAATCACACAGAACTTTGAGAATCATAAATAAAATCGAGTTAAAAAGGCACGAAGTATCTGTATCTAGGCTTCACAGCTTCAGTCTTCACCATTTGATGTTAAATCCAGTGCTTGTTTTCTCCACTGCGTGGTACTCTGTATGCAAAGCTTTCGCAGCCTTTTCTGAGTCTGTGCCACCCAGCCACTGCTCATATAGCTCATTTACAGTCTGGTTCTTCTCGGGAATTTCAGTCTTAAGAGACTCATACAACCTCTCAACTTGCTGAAGCTGGTCCTTGTTGGATTCACCATCTAGTTTGATCTGACCGCCTCCATTTAAACAGCCTACGCGTAACAAAGTGAGAAAATGTCTGGGTTGAGAAAACACTTCAGCTTTATCAGGAAAAAATGCCAACTACAGTTAATTAATGCTGCACCTGCAAACGGTTACAGAAATGAAAACACCATTGTAATTGTGGTTTACTCCCCAGTTATCTAACACCAGCAGGGCAGGCTGCAGCCCCGGAGGGGAGATCATGCACCTGCCAGTGTGTGCCCCAGTGCTAGTTCCATGGCAGCCAGCTGTGAGAGGGCTGCTGAGGCAGGCTGGGACACGCCAGGGAGAGGTAAGCAGCAGGGAGCTCTGGCACTCATCTCCTGCCTCCGGAAAAGGGCCAGAACATAACCCAGGTGAGAACAGCTTTGGAGTCTCAACTGAAGGTAAGATAAACACGCCTGGGAAACGTTCTGGGATTGCTGTTGGGGTGGAGGTGTGCTAGGGGTTGAGCCACGCAGCATGTGGCCGCCTGAAGTAGTGCCCTGGTGCTGAGCAGCCTTCTGGGCTGGGACTTGTGCAGGCGCTCGGGAGAGCAGTCGCTCAGTGCCACGAGTGGCAGCTCAGCATCACCTTCAGTCTGGGTTCAAGCTGCCTGTGCCCTCTGCTAGCAGACTCAGAGAGAACCAGGAGGGAGGAAAAGGAGGGCAAGGAGGGCTTGCACAGTGTTGAAAAGGGAATAAAATAGGTAGAAAGAGATTTTCTTCACCAGCCATAGCAAGCACTCTCTGATAGCATGAGTCAGTTTTGTGCAATTTTAGAGGAAGAATCTCCTCATGTACCAAGGAGCTCAGAAAACCAGGAGGCCCTCCATAAAAGCACTAATTATGCAAACTTTGTGCAATGGAATTGAACTGTAGTTACTGAGATCCTGTAGAATTACTAGCTTCTGGGTAGGAAAATACACACATACACACACCCCATTTGAAATTCTGATACTGTGCCTATCACATCTCCAGAGTTTGAAGGCTTTGCCACAATATTCAGGATGTGAGAAATTGCCTACTGTTCTTGTATTTAGATGTAGTTTCATGTAGATTCTTACAGCTACAGATTGTGACAGTGAAACCCCTGTGCAGCCTTACCTGACGGGCAGGCCATGACTTCAACATAGTGATAGGGTGACTTCCCTCGTTTCAGCTTTTGCACAAAGTTCTGTATATTTCGAAACCCATATGCCAAAGCAAACTGGAGCAGGACTACTCCATCCTTCTCCAGTGTCACCTCCTGGAAGTCCTTGTTTCTGAGGAACAAGAGCAGAGAAAATGTCTTATCCAAATTAACTTCTATTTTAAACTTCAAAGAGCCCTGCGCTAAAAAGTTCTTTGTGGAATCTTACTGAAAAAAGCTGTCCCAGTTCTTTGCCACCCAAACAAAACAGATGAAGGCACTAGCTTACGGATCTCTTTCCAGTTTTGTCTGAGGACCTGCCACCTGAACTGAGTTTGCTGAAGAACGCCTGTGTGGAATAAATCCCTAAAACCTAAGCAAACAGAGCCTAAACAAAAGTTTCATTGTGACAGGCCTTCCGAGTTGGCTTCAGCCAACTTCTACATTAGTGAGGCCACTGAGGAAACTTTTAAATTGTAGTGGCTCATAAAACTAGGGAGAAAACAATTACTGAAGGCTTCCAGACTCCAAAGGCCAGTGGAAGTATCTGTTCCTGATAAAAGAGTAAGTGATTTATTAAGTATTTATAGTGAGACTCAGGGGAACTGTTTCTTCTGCTTCCCAGACCAGGGAATCCTAACCAAAAATATTGCTCATCAGGGATATAATTCATTACAAATGGAACAGTAATATTATAACTGGGAAGCTAGAAAGAATCTCAGCTGAATGAGCCTCCGTGCCCAAACTCAAGTGACTTCTTCTCTGTCTTACCACAACGTAGTTAAAACAGATCCCCAAAGTCCTAACACAAGATTTTCTGTGCTGTGATAGCCAGATTAGTAACAAATCACTTTATTGGTCTGATCACAGGTGAGGAAGCCCAGATCCATGTGAGCTCTGTCTTCTAAATTACTCTAAAAATCATCTGCAACTTGATACTGGGAAAATCCATCAGGCCAAAATAAAGCGTGTGGGTGGTGAAGGGGCTAGAAGTCTCCAAGGGAAAGGCTGCGTGGAGCGCTGGCTGATTTATTGCTCAGCAACTGTGGGAGTGAGAAGCCAATTCCCATGCCTTGAAGTAAAATGTTTAACATTGCAAGGAAAGCTTCAGTCCATCATCAAGGTAAT
This sequence comes from Falco peregrinus, assembly GCF_023634155.1. Lineage (NCBI taxonomy): Eukaryota > Metazoa > Chordata > Aves > Falconiformes > Falconidae > Falco > Falco peregrinus. The sequence goes on along the minus strand of NC_073725.1, from coordinate 88,535,547 downwards.
GGCACAAACAGAACTGCAGTAAAACCAGTGCTTTTTGTAGGACTTTAAAACTTACTTTAAAGGTTTGTACTGAATTGTATCCACTTGAATCCCAAAGAGCTCCTTGGCTGCATGCTTGTATATGTGCTCCAAATAGCCACCAGAACCACCTCCAGAGTGGCTGGTGAGCTCCTCTTCTGCAGCACTACTAAACCTGGGGGACAGGAAGAAAGCAGCAGTCTTAGGGGAATCTTTCTGATAAAACGCAACAGCCAGCACAAATGAGAAGGTTTGGGGGACTCAAAAGCCATGGAACAAGCCACAGAGCAGCTCCCTTTGAGCTCCTCATTTTTCCTGTTCTCCTGGGAACCAACTATTTATAGCTTCAGAGCCCAGCAGGTTTAACCCTGCGCTGCCTAGCATCCTCTGGGTCAAGTTCAGCGGAAATGTCACACACCACAACAGGGCCTGACCCACGCGCTGCCAACATAACCTTCGTGTACCAGAAGTATGTTTGGGAAAGTTTGAGTTACAAGGGCAATTGCTGACACGCATATTTTGCCAGCTTCCTGTGTAATACCTCTACAAACATCCTGGGTTACACTTAGAAATGGGAGGAGGGAAGTAATGAAACAGTGGTGGGATGGGTCTCCGTATCCTACGCTTCTCTTGGCGAACACAACCTAGAAGTCCTGTCTCAGTCGAGAGACATCTCATCACTGCTAAGCTGTTCTGCAACATCAACAGAAGCAGAATTCATTATTGCAAGCTCTAGTTCCCTGTTACGATGCATTTTTTTGAGACCAGCTACTTTAGATGTGGTTGCTGGGATGTGAAAGAACACTTCTGGGAGGTATCGGTGCCAAGAGCACAAGCACAGACAGATGAAATCCGTATTGCTGTGGTTTCACGGGCTGGAAGTTATGTAACAAAGGTGAAGGAACCTAAGGATGCCAGGACATCTGCTCCATACAGGGCTGTCCTCAGTGGGATCCTGGTTCAAGTTCAACACATTTTTGGTGTTGAACAACTATGTTAACATAAGTTCTGTAATTCTAGCTCTGCACAAATAATTCCATCTCACTGACATGCCAAAACACAACCAACTATTCAGAGGTCAAGATAATGTTTCTTGAGAATAGCTCACCAGATGGAAGCCACAACAATAGCTTTTGTTATGAGAGAATAACAAGATGAGGGATCTGCTTATAAGCACTCATCAGGCAGTGACACTTGCATTCTCCTACTAACAGCTGCAGAAGGGAAAACACTTGAATTCAGGCCAAACAGTTTCAAGTCAAATCGAAGATGTTGCCTCTTGCAGATAAAATCTTAGCTTTGGAAGAACTGCAGAAGGCAACACTTTAGCCTGCAATCACCCTCAGAAACTATTTTTAATTTGATCTTGTTTACAGGAACTGAGCTTCATTAACAAAGTGTTTCAGTGTGTCTGGCCTCACGTACTGCTACTCTCTTAAAATGAGGCTGCCAGTAAGCCTCAGCGCTGGCCTGAAGCAAACAGTTATACCAGCAGAAGTCCTGGGATTTCTGGCATTTTATCTCATTCTTGCTGCCAAATGTAATAACCTCTTAATGGGCTTTTCCACGTGCTGGAGGATAAAACAGAACAACAGCCATTGGACTGCTTATGTGAACGCTCCAAGTTCTGAGGAATACGTGCTGTTTGTAACCAGTCAATTTACCCAGTATGTTAAAGTTAGCGAAAGGTTATAGAGGCACTTTATCACCACAAGCATGAGGCCTAGTGCTCAGAATGTACTCCTCAGAAGTCGGCCAGAGATTTTTATCAAGTAATTAGACATTCAGTTCTATGTTATAACTGACACTTCCATAATGTCATTTCCTAAGGGAACCCAAACACTTCAGAATCTTTTTTTGCTCCTCAATTTTCTGCTAGTGGCGTAGCAATAAAAAAGGTAGAAGTACCTGTTTACAGGGGTAACGTTTGAAGTTGCAATTTCGGGACTCAGCATGCTGACATTTATTATAGCTGAGGAGACTTTTCTTTTTTGATGTGAAAGCAATACGCTTTGTGGATAAGCCATGTCAGAAAGAGACACTTAATCCTGGAAAAAGTGTGCATAAACAGATCTGTGCTAGTAAATGTGTTACGTGAAACCTACACCTACCATCCACTGAAATGTAGCATAAGGAAACTGAGGCTCTGGGCACACATATAACTTGAAAAAGAGATTTAAAATATCCCTTACATGAAAGAGATTGTATGGCAAGAGACCATCTCTACCTCACCTTCTTCTTCTCAGAAGCAGAGTGATCAATGTTTATAACAAAACTGATCTAGGAAATAGGCCTCATGTAAAGACACCTCCCTTCACAGCTCTGTCAACGTACATTTGCTGATCAGACAATTCTTGAGCAAAGGCTGTCAGCTGCACCTGGTTGTACTAGAAATACTTGAAGCCTATTCAGAAGTAAGCCAAATTTCAAACCAAGAATGTCACATCTGCAAGGGGTACAGCTGAAAACAGGCTAGTGTCACATTCCACTCATGTGCTAGGTGCTGTGTATTTGGGGTATCAAAATCTCTCCTGAAAACTTAAGGTGCCTGGGAAGTAAATGTTTGAACCATATACCTAATCATCTTTTATAATTCTTAAAGGTTGCCGCACATGTAGTCTTTCTGTTTATTAATGTGTAAAGTACTACAAAGATATTTCTTTCAAACTGAAGAAAAGAATGCTTTGGTTTAGCATTCAGCATGGAACCATGACTGCAAGTTAATTTAGATGAGTAAAATGTGATTTTTAATGTTTCTGTAGTCGCTTAGATCTCTCTGCAGTTGTCACTTAACCAGATGGTACTTTTCTGCTGAAGCAACTGAAGTCTCATCTGGTTTGCACATGTTTTAGATCTCATTTTTTTACAAATGAAAACTCCTAGATATTAGCTGAGTGACCTAAATATTTTTTATGCTTTAGTTCTGGAATCCTTACAGTAGCTCTGATAACTAGGAACAGAGACAAGCAAACTGAGTACAATGCAGTAACAGGCTTTGTTTTAGCAAACTCTTATCACTGATGTCTATTCTTTCACTTTTCACAGTTTGTAGGTGGATTTTTGTGGGATTCCACCAGCTATACTATGAGTAGCAGTAACTGAACTAAATGACTCTCATGCAATTTGTACTTCTTTGCATAATTATTTTGCCCTTATACTTTTACTGGGATAATTCTAGCCATGCTGCTGATTTACAGTGAGAGTCCCTAAGCCTTGGACTACGAAAATCTGAGGTTTTACCTCTGATTTCTACCCCTGAGGTGGAAATTCATTGTATTCTATAGATTAAGTATTTTAATGCGCAATTGTACTGATTCAAGTGACACAAGGAAACAAATCAAATGCAAACACATGCAGCCTTGTGTAGAACAGTAGTGGAAAGAGAAATTCTGTTGAAGAACTCTATAAATACTGGACGAAAAAGAACATGACTGAAGATGCAAATGAGAGTTTGTTCTTACATGGTATCCAATGGAGCGGGATCTACATCTGATAGAGATATTCCTTCTTGTTCCAACAACTTTAGCACTTCTCCTAAAACAGAACCACAGACAAAAAGTTTTTATTTTTGGGACAAAGGAAAACAAAATCCACAGATCAGTATGTAAGGCTGCATCTGCAATTACAACCAGGATATGGCTTGCATGATTAAAGTGTAGTTATACAGCAAGATCCATATACTACATCCTCTATCAGAGACAAAGGGTTATTAAAACTAGCAAATGCCTTGCTCTGAGGCTTCCAGAAATTAGCTGGACTACCTCTGGCTCTACTTACCTGTGGTGATTACACAGTCCACATCACGAGTTTGGTACTCTTGGTTGAAAAAGTCTGGCCTTGAAGCCTCTAGCTTTTTGTCATAACAGGGCATCACTGTTACATGATATATCTGGTCAGGTGCTAAGTGCTGGAAGAAAAGACAAAGCTGTGCAGTCAGATTGGCCAACATCAAACCTACCTTGGGGGAGACATTTTCCAGGCAGAAATGAAACTGATGAAACTAATGCCACCGTGCCTCTGGAGATACTCCCCGCTACTACTGAACGTGTATTTTTTTTAATATATGTATGTACACACATATACATTAAATTATTTCTCTCATAGAACCCAATTTAGTATGTAGCAAGTGTCAGCAGTATGGCCTTTTACAGGTTTCCCCCCACCTCCTTTTGCTAGTGCAGATGATCCAGACAAAGTCAGTCAGTGAAGTGAATTCCTAATTATGCAGTTAGAGAATATGCTTCCTCCATGCTACTAAAATCCAGCCCCTGCATCCGCAACTAAGAAATTATCTGGAGTCAGACAAAAACCTCATGACCATCCAAGAAATAAGCACAGGCTGAGGAAACAAGTCATTGACTCAAGGCCATTGTTTCAGTATCTTGCGCCAAATATTCTTGGTAGCTGCCAATTTTTCTAACAAGTATGCAGATGTCAGCATTTACTTAATGCAAGTGTTAAACCACTGCTCATTAATGGACAATAAATCATACGATCAGAAGGGCTGCTTAAGTTTCTTACTGGACAAATCCAGGCTGTTAGTATAAGTCCAGTCTTTAAATATCAAATTTACATTTGGCAAGATTCCAAAGGTTAAAGACTGAGAACAGAACTAAGTCAAACTGAAACAGAACATTAAGTTGGGAACAAGCAAGTAATTTTTAGACAAGACATGGTCTGCACGTATGCACTGACTGAAGTTTTGTCTTGGGATGATTTATTTTAAGTTATTCACCAACTTTAAACAACATGAAAATACCACACACAGACAAGATGGGAGCACAAAGAAATGGAAAAATAAGTTTCTCTGGCTTTCCTAAATAACATGCAGAGGTTTTAAGCAGTCCATGCAGCACGCGCTTAATGTTACTGCCCTTGCTGCTAACTTCTCATTAGATGAAATAGAAGTGAGAAAGATGCTGCCTTTGCTGGCTTCTGCAACATATTTTTTACCTTTAATCTCCAATGTATAACATATAGCAAAATAAAAAATATCAGCTTAAAGCATTCAATTTTAGCAGTTTTCCATTAAGCACAGTATATATTCAGACCCTTACCTGCTGTTCTGCAAAATGGCCCTTGATCAAGGAGCCCATGACCTGCTGTGGAGACTTGGTGGTACTGATATAAGGAATGATGAAACTGCCATGGGTTTTCTCTGCATAACAGATCCAACCTGATAGTGTAATTAGCAATATAAATTAAAAAATAACAAGCAGCCCTTCACTCTGCCTACTGTCCCCCCAACGCCAGGCTTAGTACCCATTAATTACCATTTTCAGCCTCACTTCAGCACAAAAAGCAAAGGAAGTATAACACAAGATTAATTAGAGAGATCATTAGATAGCTGTATAGCTCCTGTTGCTATTAATACCAAGATCTCATTGTACTGTGAAGACAGTAAGTTTCCAAGTAAATTTATCCATTTAAACTTCTCTGACTAGCTTTTTGACTTTTCTTTCTAGTGTACTATTCAGATGCCATTTTATTATTTCCTTAACTCATTTAATACCATACCTGGACAGGCGGAAGCTAGCATTGGCAAAGCCTTTTTGTCTTCAGATTGCTTTCGAAAGCGTTTTACAAACTCTCGTTGGCTCTCCAATAGGCTGAAGTTTCTTGAGAAAGTTGTATCAAAAACATAGTGCACACCTAGGCAGTACAGCATCTGTGTTAAAATTCACAAGAAAGATACAGCAAACTACAACAAAAAGCCTCCCGTCAAACCAGATTCAAACTGCACGTCTTATTTACAGGTATCAATCTGGCCGATGAGAATGAACCTTTTTTCCCTAGCGCCTCAGCACAGTAAGATGAGAAAAAGTGACAGGAGGACTGCAAATCTAAAATTTAAAGTTCTTTCCTTCCATCACTCCAAGTTTATTATGCAACTGAAGCTGCAGACAGCTTGCATTTTAGCTAATGCCAGTTACAAAACATTATGAGTCCGTAGAGAGGTTAAATCACATCAACCTTGCGTGCTTGTAACATGTTTAACATATACCCCAGCAGTCCCCACTGTGATTAACAGAATAACACGATAGCACACTTGCCTAAACTCTTTAAGAATGCGGTCAACTTCCTTGCTGTTTCCAGAACACCCATTTTACATCTTGCAGCTAGTGAAGCTCTGGATTGCGGTGAAACAGAAACCACCACCAATTTCTGTTCATTGGGAGCTGCAGTCTTTGAAAAAAACCAAACAAATGACAACACTGTTCAGACAATATTAATACGGTACACACAGAGCCTTCAGCACACTACAACATCAGAAAGTATTCCTCAGCTTAACTTTCAAGTTAGTAACTCGCTACATTAAAGGTCCTTTCCAAACCCACGATTACTTTTCAAAAATCGATAAAATAGTGCACTGAGAATGTCCTCAGGTCCTTCAGATCTCTGAAACTAATTTTTAGGCGCGCTGTTTCCATGCACGCCTCTGCAGATGCCTCATACCAATCTATTAAGATTTTCAAACTCTGCAGCCTACCCAGCCGTGGCTTAACACCTACCTTGTTAAAAGTTAGCATTTTGCAGAGCTCTTCGTGGCTCTGTTGAGTGATTAAAACACTCTCTGCTGATGTAATGCAGCCACTACAAGCTAGGCAGTCGTTCAGAGTAATTTTAGCCTTTTCCAGTTTTTGTGCTCCTCCATCCTACAAAGAAACAGATTAGACTCAGTTCTGATCACAGTGTAGAATTAGGTAGCAGTTTTCCCACCTTTACTATATTTAGTAACAAAGAAGTTGCCCTTTTTATGCTCTTGGTTTACCGTGGAAAAAAAAAATCTTTTATTTTTAGTAAGACAAGGGGGAAGACAAGTATCTTTGAAGTTTGCTGCTTTTAATAGGATTATTTAGCACACATGCAAGTATGCTGAGGGAAGTTTTAGCAAGACCAAGAACGTAATTTTCATCAAATACTTAACAGTCACTTAGGCCACAATTATTTGTGCAATCTGGTGGGCTAACATTGCTCCAAACCACTGAAATTATACTATCCCAGAAGCAAATAGGGTCTATCTTGCTTGGTTTTTCAACTTGTGGGTGGCTGAAGATTGGGTTAGCATGGCTAACGGGCTACAGATGGCAGCTGCTATTTTAACCACAAAACTGTAGACCACAGAGATCCTAAGCCTTTAAGCACCAATCTCCAGCGTGCACTGGATATTACCCTGGAGAAAGCATGCCAGTTTTGTCACCTCTCTCAGATGCTGCTCATGTTATTGAATAATACTGGAGCCGTTTCTTCACAGGAAGTTGAATTTCAGTCCTTCTGCATAGACTCTGTAACCAGACTGCAAACTCGCTAATATTTTTAATTGATACTGAGTGTTCTGCAATCTTTCTTCATGCAAAACTCACATGGACACCGATGGGAAAACTGCATGGCAGCATATTAAAGACAGCGTATGGCTTGCCACTGGAAATAAGTATTTTTCATAATACTTGACCTGAATAAGTCAGTTTTCCCATGAGACGCTCCTCTTAAACGTCACTTCTCAATAAAGTCAGGAATAGGCTGAGTAATTAGGTACAAATAAATTAAAAATTTAAAATAAGAAACCAGACTCCTTTGGAAGCGCTGTATCCTCTTTTTTTAAGTCAAAAGGTCATCATCTGCCTAAAGTTAAAAGTAACATTTCTAGATGAATTCCCAGCTTGGTTAAATAAGAAATGCTAGCCTTTTCTGTGTAAACAGGAAAATTGTTCTGCAAAACCTGGCGTTAATTTTGGAAGCAGAAGGCTTATGAATTCTGCAGGCTATTTAACAAACAATTTGAAATGTTATTAAAAAAATCAGAGCAAAATTTAAGAGTATCTAATTGAATCTCTTTGTGACTGAGCACTCTGCTGTATGACATAATGCAGTAAGCAAAGATATTGTCAAAAATAACCTAACAATGGCTAATACTTAAGTATTGATGGCAAAAAAGACTTCTCAGCTTATCTGCTCTTCTACTGAAAATCATCACTTATTAATATTGGTGTTTCAGAGCATAAAAGACTGACACAAAATTGGAATTACTGCTTATAAACCCAGGTAATTAAAAAGTTGGACTTTGGAAAAAAGATACGAGAATACTGGCAGCAACAGCACACTTTTCTAATGTCTCGGTCCTCTGTGAGGCATTAAAATAGCTGTCGACTATTCAAATACTTAACAATACACTCACATTTTCCAGATATTTTACACAATAATGAAGAAAAATCACACATACCTGATCAATCTGAAAATAGCTTCCATCTGCTTCAATTCTGATCTTAGCTGCTGCTTTTCCAGGCTTTTTTTCCACTTTTACAGGTTTGATACATTCCTGAAAGAGAAATAAAGCCCAAAAGCAAGGAGATGAGCAACAAAGAGATAGATTTAACAGAAACTACAATGATCAAAACCAAATAGTTCTTATAGAGTGAATGCTGCTTAGTCTCCCTTAAACTATACTGGACTTATTTACAGCATCTATAACTACTACCAAAGAAAAATGGAACAGCAAAAACTTCTTACCCCTTTTTTACAGAAGGAACACTTTTCCAGCATCATAGCAAAACCAGAGGACAATTTTGCTATCCTCTCTGAAGAACACAGCTATGTTTTATGCAGCTTTGAAAGGAACAGAGGCTTGCCTGCACGGGCCTCCTCCCTAAAATCTTACAGATGATCGTGCATTCTTCATTGCAAATTTTAACCGGTGGAGGCGTGGTCACCACAGTCAACATGTGGCTAGTGCCAATTAAGTTTCATTTAATGTCAAAGGGACTCTGACGACCTCTGATGGACTGCTTCCAGTTTTCTGTATTGTTCTATGATGAAGTCTAAATGGTGTTCTTGCATTTTGTGCAATTTATGTTGTTTAGGCATCTTATGACTCCTTGTCCTACTTCTACAGCTAGGATTTTCTTTGCCTTTCACCATCCTTGCTGTGCCAACATCTTCAGGTTTCCCCCCCCCCCCCTAAATTAAACCAGCTTCACTACATTTTGCAAGCCCCAGAGACTAGCAGGAACAAGTCAGTACGATTCTTCCGTTATGGTCACTGAATAAAACAAGCAATGATCTCCACTTGAAACAGAACAGCAGGTCGCGTTATTTATGTGAAAGACTTTACTAGGAAACTCAAGTTAATGGGGTTTGCTATGCCCTGTTCCACTGATTTAATTTCAGGGTAGTTTTTTCTACTGTACTTGTCAGCAAACACCTCCAGGATTACTATTTCATACATTTGCTAGTGCATCGACTCCAAAAGCAAAAAAAATAGTCTTGGCCTGTCCTTGCCACTCATTCCCACCTCTCTGCCACCCACTCTCCTATGCTGGCACGAGCATCCGTGCAGATAAACTAGTGTGGAAGGAAACTTGTTTAGGCTTAACGGTTTTTTTGGGGGGGAGGTGTCTAGATTAACATTTGACGGGGCAGTTTCCAGGCCAGGGTGGGAATGACCGCCTGGCTGCTGGGCCAAGGTTTCTCCCTTTAGCTGCTCACAGCATCTCGCCCCGAGCAGCGCTGCTGCCCTCCCCGTTCCCTGTGCACTGGCTGGGAGACACAGCGAGGCATCTGCGCGCTTTTCTCCTTTTACCGTTTTATTTAACAGCACCCGAAGGACGCCTGGAAGCGCCGGCCCTGGCCCCTCGCCTCCCTGCGTGCTGTGCCACCTCCCTCACACTGCCAGGCCGAGGGGCCCGGCCAGGCCGACGCTGCCGTGCGGGCCACGGCTGTCACCCCCCTCCCCTCAGCGCCATCTTCCTCCCCCCCCAGGCGGCGCTGGCAGGGCCGACCCCGGGGCGGGGAGCAGAGCCGCGCCGCCCCCTCACAGGGCCGTGGGCTGTCCCCCCGCGGCCGGCCCTCGACGCCCCCAGCCCGCACCCACCTGGGAGGGCCCGATGTAATCGTCCAGGTCCGTCAGCTGCAGCACCCCGCTGAAGGCAGACGCCATGGCGGCCGCGCCGCCGCCGAGCGCGGCAGCCAGCAGAGGGGGCGGGGGCCGCAACAGTGTCGTAAAAGGGCGGCCCGCCACACTGCCGGAAAGGGCGGCGGGCTGCGCGTGCGCGGGTGGCGCGTGCGGTGGGCTGCGCGTGCGAGTGCGCGGGTGGCGGGCTGCGGGGCCGTGATGGCGGGAGGGGTGGCTGAGGCAGGGCCGCACTGCTGCAAGGGCCTCCCGCACGCAGGCTGCTTCTAGGGCGTTTGTCGATTTGTAGGCGGCGGTGGAAGATGTGTTAGGCTGGGGTAAGATGTAGGCGCTATGGAGCGGGGTGTCGTGGCCCTGGGCCTTGTAAACAGTGTGGAGCCTGTGCTGGTTCCTGCAGAGAGTAAGGCCTCAGAGCCCTTGAGCTTCTGGGGACGTCACCGTCCCTGGGACTGCTTTCCCGCCACAGTGGCAGCTGCTGAGGTTCTTGCCCATGAGGCATGGGGATTTGAGGTGGTAAATCCTCCCAGAGCAGCTTGCTGTGTTCGCGCAAATGCGTGATGTTGTGTATGTTTGAGGTTCAAAGCTCAGTGTGAGAAATTAGTAGTTCTTTGAAGAAAACAATTTAATTTACACGAGAAACTGGGGAAAGGAGTGTAACAATTTTTTGAGGTTGCTGGTGAGGCTGTAGCACTGTCTGGTTGAGAACTTGGCACCTTCTTGATTGCAGAGCCTGGACCCTACTTGGAGATCTCCCTGGCAGTGGTGTTTCCAGGAAAGCTTTTCAAATCTGGGATTTTACAGAATGTGACCTAATACATACTAACAGGAGCTTTATTTAACAAAAAAATCTATATCAAAATCTTTGCACTGTGTGTAGAAGTACCCTGAGGTGCCTAGATGGAAGTGCTAAGTGCAGGGTGCTGTTTGTAAGCAGAGCTCTGTGTCATTGCTGGGCACAGCTGTAGGCAGGATGCAAGGAGAAGCTGGTAGTGTCTAGGCCTGATCCTGAAAGCACTGCTGGGTTTTGTCCTCACAGCTCCAAAAACTTTGGTTGAGGTGTGAAGATGGGGCTCCAGATGACATACTTTACCAACAAATGCACCAGACTGCAGATTTGTATATGACTTTAACATCCTGCAATTGCACCTCTGAATTACTGTTTAAAAGTGATGAACACTGGAGAAAGTAAATGCCCTTGTTGATTGAAGTGTGTAACTTTCTCTGTGCTAGAGCGCCTCACCATGTAGGGGTAGGATATACTCTTAAAAGGCAGTGTTCTGTAGCCAGAGGGGGAGAACACAGTAGAAAATCTGAAACCTGTGGTTTTTCATAGATGTTGTTGCTCTTCCGGTTACAGGAGGTGCTGAAATAAATATTAAGGCACCTAATCAATCCTGAATCCATGGGGATTGTCCACAAAGACAATGATCTGTTCAAAGGTCTGGAATAACCGTTCCACTGCCTGATAGCTTTCCCACAAACCCATTTGGACATGTTTTACTAGTGGAGTAGACTCTCGAGGGAAGGAGTGAAAGTCATCTGTGAAGTCTGTTACAGTTAGGTTGTGCAAAGCGCTGGGGAGCATGCAGTGTGCAACAGCCCTGCTGCTCCTTCACAGCGGACTAAGTGTGACCCAGTGTGACTTTCCACTTGGCCCCATATGTGGTATTCTGTGCAGTGATACTGAGCTTAGAGCAGCATGTATACCAGGAGATCCCACTTCAAAGTCCAGCACATGCTTGCTTTCATGTGATAAGCTATTGTTTTCTACATAGTGGGAGAGAATCTACCATCAGGCAGACAAGAAAAACCTTTTTGTGTACTCTTGCTATGCAGATAAAAGCCTTTTGGAACTTGTTGGCATTCTAAACGTAAGGGTGTCAGTGCTAGGGAAAACAGGATGGTAGCTCCTAAGTCCTCTTTCACTCACCTGCTGATGGCTGTTGTGAATATCCTGCTTCAAGGTGAAACCCAAAATTAGGTCCCAGCAAATCTTTCAGGCTCTGGGCACTTAATTCCTGCACGGAATGGGAAAAAAAACACCCTGATGAAAGAACTGGGTAACAGTCACACAAAATTATGTGGAGTTGCTCACTCAATAGTTACATGATAGAGACTTTGAAGCTGTAGAGCAAGGCTTGGCTCATGTTAGCTGTTCCCAGACAAAGTGCAAGTGGGATAGTGTAAAAACCTGGCGCTGCTCTATGCAGAGATGGTGGTGTCTCCAAGGCAGAGCTAGTAGCAGTGCTCGGTTTTGCTGTGTATTGTGTTCATTTCTTCTGGATAAAGGCCTATGAATGTATTGCGTAGGAAATTTTAATCCTTCTGAAGCCCAGTACAGCATGTTGTTACCGAGAACAAACTATGGCATTGCTGATAACTCTGTACAGACTTTCAGCACAATACCTTAAATTTGGCATTGAAGCAAACAAGATCTTGCATGGAGGATTGTTCTATGAATTTCCCAAGATTTATGTCAATCCAGTTTCTCATTCCTCTTTGGATGTCACAGGCAATTGCTAGGAAGAGAACAAAAACCACAGGTTTATTGACAAGGCAGTGTTACAATCTAAGACAACCTATGTCCTTTCAGGTGAGCCACGATGATGGTAATGAAAGGCACAAGAAGTAGGGCACTGGTCCTGTGGGTGTTGACTGTTTCAGATTATTTGAGGTATTAAGAGACTATATTGGAGGCAATTTTAACTCTAGGAAATATCCCCATGCAGTGCAGGCAGGACCCACAGACAGAACCAGCTCTAAGGAGACTTTAAATCAAGTCTGGACCTGCTCTGTTCTTGCTCAGTGAAGTCAGTTCCAGCCATGTGGACAGCTGAGTGAAGGTAGGAACCCATGAGTGATATTTTTTAGCCTGGAAACAAACTCTGCGATCGCTCTCTATCCTTGGGCTTTAGAATTATTCTACTTGTTTGGTACTGTTACCTGTTGAATGTGATTGTTGGCTCAGGTAGGTTTTAATGTAGCTGTTATATATGTCGATTTTGTTGGAAGGTGAAAGAGTCTTGTAAACGATATTGAATCCTTTCACTCTGGGAAATAAAAGAGTACGTTTTCAGAAAGAATCGACGTTTTTTTGGAGTTTTAAGGAAGTCAACCCATTGTTTCCAACCTTCTGTGTGGCCTGGGTGGTGCCTGGGGCTGTCACATCTCTTAATTGGACTTCACAGAAGGGGCTCATGAATAGTTCCATTTTTATGAACAGAAAAACATTTTAGAATATATGGGACTTACTCATGGCTTTCCAACAGTGACAAGCAAATTAAGCAACCTGGAACATCTCTGTGCAATTCCTGCCTAGTGGTTCTGTGTTTGGTTTCAGCTAATAAGTAGAACAGTAAGGGAGTCAGAGCTCAATCCTTTTGCCTTAGAAATCCAAAATGTGGAGCTCTCAGCTGAAACATGAGCTTTTAACTGCAGTGCTGTCATAACCCTAAGAGTAATGGTAAACTCACATTGCTTGATAGGAATCACAAGAGATGTTGGTCCCCAGCCATCCCAGATAGGTTTTGTTCATGCCAGGCAGCAATAAGGGCAGCTGCCGCTGGAACCACGTTGCCCATCTTTCACTGCAAAAATTTTGGAGTTCAGGCCTTAGCTTTAGTAGCACCGACTTCAGTATTGTGTCTCTAACCAGAATGCTGGGTAATGAGGTCAGATTTACCTGTGGTATAAAGAAGAGCAAACCCATCAGTATGGCTTGAGGTTCTGGATAAGCATTTACATCAGAGGAGGCTATTAAGGGAATACATGCAGCATTATTGTAACAAAGTTAAATATTTTAGTTGCCTGTCCCCATCTAGGGTGTTAAGTCTGTTTTCTTGGTTACTAGCTTGCCCTTTGCTGAGATCTCTGCTTATAAAGTTGTCTAATATTTACCACACCTCCTCTGCTTTTCAGCTCTGTTACATGTAGAGAGCTGCTGTTATACTCGGAGCAGCACAATGTGAGCTGTGCAGTGACGGCAGTTAACCATGGCATAGACCTTCCCCCAGCACAGTGATGTGGGAGTTGGAGAATATATGTTAGGACTGACCTGGCAAGTGTATGCGTTAAACTGGCTCATGTATCTGTCCACTGTGTTATAGGATCCGCACTCAAGTATTGCCAGGATTGAGAGTGTATCTTCCAGGCTGGTCAGTGTTGAGTTAACAGTCAGCTGTGCCATGTCTTCTGGGGTATCAAGATCAGGAACTTTGAACTAAGAAGAAAAATGTGTAAGTGTTGTCCAAAGACAACATTTACTGTTGTGCCAAGGCTGTGGATGTAAAGCAAAGTCTTCTGTGAGTCAGGGAGAGAGAATGACAGAATGTTTTTGTGGTACCACAGATGTTTGTGGGCAGTACTCCCTGAGAAGGAGACCAGAAATAGACTATACCAGGGCAGATCTGCATTTTCTTATGGAACAGTGAGTTGGGAATAGTCTGGTGCCATGGAGGATGAGAGTAAAAAACCCTTCAGTTTTGTGTAAAGAGCCTTCTAGGGGAAAATGTCAGGTATTCTCCTGGAAATGGGCCGTTATGTATCAGCAGGAGGTCTTGCCTGTGAAGTGTTTAGCTAGTTAATTAGTTTTAAGTATAGTCTATAACTTTTAAGCTTTAAGGAGAATCTAATAAAACTGCCTGAAAACCTGTCGTTGGTTAACATTTGTTGATTTGAGATTTGCCAAGGAATATTCTTTCAGATCTTCACCTTCCACTGTCTCTTCTGTGCAGCATCCATCTACAATACCCCTTTCTCTCCCACCTCATCGCTTCCACTTCCTTTTTGCTCCCACCTTTCCCTGCTCTGTCTTGACCATTTTCTTACTGCCGCCTTTTCCACACTAATCCCTTTGGCGGGGATGAGTTGGCTGAGAGCATTTGTAAGATATTACCTACCCAGGTCTTTAAGACCCTAAATAAAATTGCCAAATAACGATTATCAGGTGAAAGGGCTTTAGGTTGGCTTGTAATTAGTGCTTAGGTCAATTGTTTGTAAAATTGAATGTGTGCTGAGTCTGTATCTCGCTCTACCTGTCATACTAGATGGTAAGTTTCTGTTTCAGGGATTCCGACCCCTTGTGTTAGCCCAGACAGTACTGTCAGCTCTCTGGGAATTTAAATATTTTATATCTATATATATTAAATAAATTTTATAAATATATAAAAATAAAAAGCAACTGGAAGCTGAGTTGTGTAATGCTGGTGTAAGTAACTAACTTAGCAAGATAAAGCTGTGGGACATTGCCAGACTGCATGTGTTTGCGTGCAGGTGTTTACCCAGTTAAAAGGCAATCTTGTTCTGAAATGTGATTCTGTGGAGGTGGAATTGAAGTAACTTCGCTATGTTTCCTTTCTCCTCATATAAAATGGTTTATTTTACTGAGGCGGGGAAAGGTGCTTTTTTCTAGTTGCTCTGAAAAATTCACACCTAAAGACTTTCAGGACTGTATTTGAGAGGAAAGCAGTCATTACTAAAAAGTTAGTGCACACCATGCTGAGGAGGTTAGATGCATCAAGGCTCTCCACAAAACCTGGTGTTTCAAACCCTGATGGGTTTCAGATCATGTGTTCTGATATAGCATTGTTTCTCACAGAGTGAGGTGGATCCTAAGGGAATAGGAAAAGACATCAAAGCAATGGTAGGCTCTGTAGTCTGCAAGTCTTTTTGAGGCATTGTTTGTACACCAGGAGTTATCTCAAAGTGGCTTTGAAAGAAGTCTCTTGTTTGCTACAGTGTGTTTGAAGAGAGGGAGAGGTCACTTTCTCTGATGAAAATGAAGGATGTGTAATGTGGCAGCATTGGCCAGGGAACTTATGAAGCAGAGTGAATGTCTGCAAGACGCACACATCAGCATTTCTCCTTCCAGAGTTTCAGCTGCAGAATGAATGGGGAAATTGGATTGAGCTGCTGTGGTGCAGTTGGCAAATGTGCACACAGACAAGCTGTATTAGTCAAGATTCTGCTAGAAGTTGCTTGGGTGCTGTGGATGTGGTAGGCTAAGACATCTGGTTATAGAACAGCATGTTTGGCTTTTGACTTAACTTCAAGTAGGGGAATTGTGAATGCTGATAACGTTGGTGTTTAAGATTTAATCTAAGTGTTGGAATGGGAAGTTTATCAATATAACTCCCTTACACAGAGCTCTGTGTGTTTGCCTGGTATACGGTAACAGGGTGTGTTTTCAGTATCTCTGTAAGGAGTTAGCCAACTGGTTCATGTTTTGAGATTACAGAATTTTGGTTTAGTTTAACCAGTAGCAGCTGGTATATTTGTACCACTACCTAGTTCATCAGTTTAGTTTAAGTACTGTCAATAAGATTGTCTGAAACAATATGAAACATACCAAGTGGTTTGTTGAACATTACTTTTATTGGTGATTGGATAGGTAGTGTTACACATTCTTTAAACAAAATCAGCATTTTAACAAATACTAGCACTGGCTTACAGAATGTATAAAGTTAAAACATTAAGGCATGTTTTATAACTGCAGGATTATTTTTTTTAGAATTTCATATGAAGAGAAAAATCTGTTTTCCACATGAAAGCAGAATTGAATTATTTAATTACTGCAATTTCTGTCTTTGCTGTGAAACCAATATTATAATAATATTTAGATACATCCCAACCAAATGCTAGTCTAGCAGGATTCAGTTCCTGTTGGTCTTAACTGCTGTTGCCCTTTGTTACATTTTTTCTTAATGCATCATTTACATTGTTGTAGTTACAGCTTGGTATCATCATGTAGGTAGCTTGAAAGATCAATTCACTGTGTCATCAGGGTGTGCAACCCATTGCTACTGATTAGACTAAACTCAGAATACTAGAATGTATCTGGTATTTTAGTAGACCTGAGCAAATAATTTCTACTATTTTTGAAGGCTAAGTGTAATTTGAAGAGTCATTGTCTGGAGGAATTAGGAAAGGCAATACCCACATGAGAACTTTACTGTGACCTCTAAGCCAGTTTGATTTTAAAGATGATTTAAAAGAAATTCTCCTCACGGCTCATAGCAGAATATGCCTCTATTTCAGACATATTCCAAGCTCTTACCATTGGTTCTGATAACCAGTGATAATTAATAGCTTTCATCAAAGAGAGGCTGTGAAGAGGAGGCAAGCAGCTGGAATGCGTATTTCAATCCCTAATGCTACATGTGGGTCACATGTAAGTAATCTCTCCCACGTAAACACAGGCCTGATGCCTGCTTTAAGAGATGCAGCCATTGTGTGAGGAATCACCTCCATCTTGCCCTTACTGATTATTGTAAATGTAAAATGCAAAGCCCAGGAGGCTATCTGTTTTGCTTGGAAGCTGCTGCTAATTTTACTGTTGTTCAGTGCATACACTAGTAAAACTTACTCCAGCAATGTCTGGGTAAAAGGTTTGAAGTTCATTTAGTTTCGCTACTGAACAGATCTCTCCCAGATTCTTTTGCAACCAGTCTTTGGTCCCAGTTGTTCCATCCTGGCATGCTGATCCTGTAACAAAACAGATCCAAAGAGTTAACATACACTGGAGGGGGCATCTAGGCATCCTTCGTGTGAATGATTAAGTATCTGCCAACAGAAGGATGGCTAATCTTCCTATTGCAAGTGCAGGGTCTGATCTTCTGCTCTCAGATTCACTTCCAGACTGGGAAAATGGTTATGGCAACTGGAAATCCTATTCATTCTATAATATCACGCCTCATCACGTCAGTATTCCCTGTAGCTTCAAAGGGAGAAGTGATTGCCCTTCACAGGGTTGTAATGAACAGTAGAAGTGACTGAATCTCAGTGTGGGGAAGATGTGTGATTGTTAGGCGTAAAAATCTTCAATGTTTGGAATACAAAAGGTACTCCGTACAAATACTAGTGCTTTACTGGCAATTTAGGTGTAGGCACCTTACCTGAGTCTGTGAACTGGGCTGTCAAATAGACCTTCTGAAACTCATACACATCATGTTTCTTCCTTGCTGACAATCCTGGGTAGACCCCATCAACTGCTGCAATGCTGGGGAACAAACCATATAATAGTTGATTTCCATGTGGGTAAAACAACAGAGATGAGTGGAGTGAAATGAGGAGAACTCGATGCTAACAAACCAAAGGCAGCAGATGCTAGTAGTTGTTCTGTAGCACGTGGGTAATCACTTTTGTTTTCTGCCGGGCCATATAATTTATGGTGTGCTTTAGAATAAGGATTGATATTTGATAAAGAAAATGCCATCATTAGAGCAGAGTCATGGACTGATTTTGCTTGTACCCAATAATAAACACGGATGTAAAAAGCAGCTCTTGCTTGATCAGTAAGTAGCAATGCAAGAGTGACTGCCCTTGTAGCAACACTAAGCTAAAGCAGCCACAGCCCTGCAGGCAGGCACTGCACTTACAAAGCTTGGTAGTATGGGCACGGCATGCTGAGGGGCAGCAGCTCCAGCACTGTTGCGTTCACGTGGGGGAGCAGAATGTGCAGTCTGTGCAGCCATGTAGCTGTGTCTTCCAGGGACATGTCAGTAATTTGTGGGAAGATGATCTCAGCTGACATCATCAGCATAGTTTCTCGAACTTTAGTGCTTCCTAGGAAGTCAGAGCTCTGAGAAAGGAAGAAGAAATTGAAGCAGGTGATGAGCAGAGCTGTTAGAAAGCCTTGAATATTGAAGCTATGCAGAAAAAGTGGTGAAGGAAAAACTGGCAAAATAACTACAATTACTCTTCTTTGCTGCTCTCCTCCCCTTCCTTCCTCTCCTGTTTAACAATAAAAGTGGGAAATACGACCTGACTCTGTCCTTGTTGAGGATTTGACCTTGGCAATTCAGGTTTTCTTTTGTCAGCAGAGTTGGACAGCAAAGCAAGCCAGGTGCTTGAATTTCCTTTCCCTTACACTCCCACAGCCACTACTTTTGTTATGGCAGTCAGCAGTGGTCGCATTGTATGAAGTGGAGCTGGGGTAAGCTCAGGCTTCTCAGCTTGGCTTGCTGTTAACTTGTACAAATAGCCTTAGCGCAGCAGGGCCAGGGCAAGCAGTGGTCTTGCTCACTCATACACAAATGTTTTAATGGATGTTAGCGATACTAGGGGCATGGTCCAGAACCTTTCATAAGTCATTATCCACCACAGATCAGCAGTAGAGAAGCCCTTGCTGTTTACATCCTGGCTGTAGGTTTGAGTGGTGAATGTGCTTCCCAAACATGGCCTCTGAAGAGGAACTAGTTACACTGGTTTATGCACAGAGGTTAAGCCAGGGTAAGGTCTGGACTGAGATCAAGATCATACTGGAGCAGGATGAAATCCTTTCTGGCTTGTCTTCCAGGTTTACTTTATATCTGGCCATGAGAGTCACAGAGTTGGAAGCCTGAAAGTTCACCTGTGACCTGTTCTGCTCCCCAGGGCTCAGTTATCGTGGATGCTTGGGCTACTTACCTTCAGGGCAAAAGTGCTGAAGTCCTCTAGGAAGGCACTGAGGTATTGGAGAGGCTCCTTCTTGTGCCCAATTGCCTCCAGGACCATCTGGATGGCTGAGGGGCTGTAGATGGTCTTGCTCTGAACAGTCAGCTGGGCCAGTGCCTCAGCTGAGAGAAGGTCTAGGGAGTCTTGCTGGAGAAGCCAGAGCACAGAGTGAGGCCTGGAAACCAAGCCACAGCATTCTCCCCCATGTCACCTCTCTCAGCCCACCTGAGCTTTGACATATAAGGAACATTTAACTTCTCTCAGTTTCAGACAAGCAGTGCACAGTACTGAGATTACATTTAATAATAGTTGTTCTCTGCTGCTAGACAGGTGATTTGTGAGAATATTCTTAGCAGACCATCTGTAATTTAGTATTTGCTCTTCCTGTGTCTTTTGCTCTTTCTTTTGCTCTTTCTTTTTGCTTTTATTTCCTTTCTATTGCTCTTACTGTGTCCAAACAGTACCAGACACTGCTGTTTGGAGCTTGTCATTGAAATCTTGTCTTCCTATGGAATTTATATTCTGCTGATAAGATGGTTATCTCCTAGAGCCAGTGCTTTTGACACCATTTTAGCATTAAAACTTAACAAGAATAAACTTAATGAGGAAAAAAAAAAGGAAGCACATAGGAGAAAATTAACAACACATAACTGATTAAGTTGAACTATGTTCCTGTCAGCTTGTTTCACGGCTAACAATAAAATGCTAGATATTTTGTATCTAGCCCTTACCCCATGGAAGTTGCTTTTCAGTGTTGCAAAATCAGAGTATGATCCAAAAGCAGTGAATAAACCAAAATACCGTAGCAGCCATTCTCTGTCTGCTGCAGTGCCCTGTGTGCAGGCAGAGCCTACAAAAGGAACAGCAAAGCTCAGAAGATACATAACTTCTTTAACTGAATCGCTGAGGTGTGTAATACTGTGAGTCCCCACTGACAATGAAATATATGTTATAGTTCATGTTACAAGCTCCCTGTGGGGATCCAAGCACTACCAGAGAGGAGATGGGGGAATAATTTAGCCTTTGAGCATACTGGGCTGGCCAGATTCCTGCCCTGTCAGCAGTTCTAGTTTTGTTCTTGATGCAGCTTCTGTTTCTTCACCTCAGCTCTCAGCTGTCTGAGAAGGGTTTCAGTCCTCTAAAGAGGATGGTGGGATCTTTCTCTGGCTGCTGTGAGCTGAAGGGCTAAGCAGAAGCCTGAGGAGTGAGAGAGGACTCATTAGGTATTAGCAGGCGATTCAGCTCATTTGTCTGCTGGGGAAGCAGCTTATCCAAAGGTAGAGCCACTTCTCTGTCTATTGACTTCAGGGGACGCTAAAGGCCTAGTATTGGTTAGGCATTTAACTGTCAGGTTGCTAAAATGATAAAATGACTCTTGCCCACAGAAAGAACAGGTCTGTATGTCACCTGAAATCAAAGATGTTTTATGAGGTGGCTGAATTTTTCTGCCTTTCTGTGTTCCTGAATACCTGGACATGAGCAGGCCCAGACATTTGTTACCTGAGTTCTGCAGATGGAAGTGAAGAACTCTCTTAATGAAGGAGTAGATGTGCTCTGGATTCTCATAGGCCCCTTGGGCTTTGTGTTCGTCCAGGATCTTCACTCTGCAGGACACGAGTAGGCCAGGTAAGCCAGCTGCAACTAAGCAATCCACAGCCAGTGGGGCAGGACCTGCAGAGCCCTCTGCCACTGAGTGGAGAGGTGTTAGGGCTGCATTCAGGAGATGTTTCCATTCCCTTGATGCCAGGGAACAGACACGTTAATCAAGAGCGTGACCAGAACTGCTTCTTCAGGAGATCAGGCTCTTTGGTTGCTTTTACGTGGATTTGCAGGTGTATTGGAGTGAAGCGGTCTCTGCTTAGAGTCTCCTCTTTGTGGCCTGAAATGTGAAACTGCAGTGGCAGCCAAGTAAGATCATAATGATATTTACCAAATGTGTATCTCAGGTTTGGTACTGGTTGTTTGGGGTGGTGAAAGCTGCTCTCCTCACCCCAGTAGTTAGGCTCCCATCTTTACAGGCAAACAAAGAACTAAGAAGAATGTCACTGAAATGATAGTGGACTTGATACCTACATGGCTGCAAGAGATTCGCATGTCATGTCACTGGGTAAGAAGCCGAGACTCTGTGCATTGAGGCTGCTCAGGAAGAGGCCAAGCTTTCCTCCAAACCAGGCAAAATAGTCTTCAGTAGAGAAGAGCTCAAATGCTGTGCTTAAGTGACAGAAGATCTGCCCCAGGATAAATCGTTTCACGTCACCATGAGGAAGCAGAGATAGATTACGCTTCAACCAAAAGAAAAAGATATCATTAAAAGTGTGCAATGCAGTTTAATATTAAAGGTGGAACTGGTAAAAAGGAGTCAAACCGAGGGCCAAGCAGTTCTGAGATAACCTTACTGGAGATGTATCTTGAGACAAGATGAAGTAATTTAATTTGCTGCTGTTTATGCAGTTTTGGTGGCTTGTCTGCTCGATGTGGGACTGCAGTGAGTGTGAGTCCAGGGCTTGCCCCTTCCGGGGCAGTTAAGGGTGTGAATACACAAACTGCTGGTGTAGCCTGCTCTGTCTCCAGCACATGGCCTGTGGGTACAGCCTCCTGGGGGATCCTCTGAGGATGCTCATGGCTATAGGTAGTAAAAGACCCAGGGCTTTTACTGTTTGATTAAGGAGACCATAATGCAATGCCTACACAATGACTCCTTTGTTCTTTCCCTGAGACTTGTTAGGCTTTGTGACAACACTGGAATTCAAACCGGGTTAAAGAGTGGCAGTATTGTAGAGAATCTGTATCCCTCCCAGGATGGGACCCAGGGTAATTAAGGGTTGTGGCCTCTTCCTACCCTGGAACCTCAGCTTCCACATCAGCGTGCACTTCATGTGTAAGCTGCTTTATTCCAGCCTCTTGAACAAGAGGTAAAGTTGCTACCTGCTTTGCAGCTGCATTGAATGCATCCATGAAATCCCCAATGGTGTGAGAGCTCAGAGAGCTGAAGACCTTGACTGCTTTGTCCATGTCACGCAGGACATCGCTAGCCAGCGTGTAAGCTGCCAGTTGCTCTGGGCTGAGCCCTGCCACAGCATCATCCTGTGAAATCAAATGTTAAAATATTGGCCTTGCCTTATGACAGCAAGTATTCACTAGCTGTGAAAGGCTGCCAGGCAGGATTTGGGTAAGTAAGAGTTACTTACAACGCTGAAATCTGCATTCATGTCGGTCAGGTCTTTGTATGTAGCCAAGGAGCTGAAGGAGCCCAGATTTGTTTGTAGCCAGCCCAAGCTTCCCCGGGTGTTCTCAACACATGGGCTACCTTTTAAACAAAGTGTAATTCAAGGGTGATATAAGCAGCGGTTCAGTCCCCCGGTTCTTCTGTGAGAATAATATGACTGTACCCAGAATGTCTGGGTGCCTAAATCCCTCTGTGATATCAGCAGCACTGAAGTGGCTAATGCCCAACATGTACCTTTAGACCTGTAAGCAGCTGGTAAGGAAATGGCATTCCCATACCTTTTGGCAAAGATCTAGGGATCAGAATGTGAATTTGTGGACATTCTCAGATATTATGGTAATGGAAGCTGGGGAGGTGCCAACCAGCTCCCAGCTGGTGAGCTGCCACTGTGGTGAGGGGCAACGATTAACACCAGGGCTTGTCCTTGCCTCAGGGAAGAACACAGCTGCTCCTGCAGACACTCTGTGCTCCTTCTCTCCTTGCTATAGAGCAAAAAGCAGTTGACATCTTCCAATTTTAACTGGATTGTCTTCTTCATGAGTAAATGCCCAGCATCCTGTAACTCTGTATGTTACTGCTTCTGACAGAGACACAGGGAAGTTACAGGAGGGAGGGTGTGTGGGACACCTTCAGCATACCTCCTTGAGAGGTCTTGGCAGACAGGTAGCTTTTTGCAAAGCTGTAAACATCCTGGTGGGTAGCGAGGGACATCTGTGGAAAACTGCTTTCTAAGCCGCTCATTCTGTGAGAGAAGGGAAAGCAGGAGGTTCATTGTAGCAGTAAAGCCTTGGTTTCGGTGACTGAAGTCACCAAAAGTTTGTAACATGGTTGCACATGAGAACTGTGCAGTCTATGGCCTGTTTTCTCAGTGGTAACCCAACTTCTTTCTTTAGACAAATTTGAATTGTTAAATAAGATTGTTATGCCAGAACACTTGGAATAGTTGGATAGAGATGACACAGCCCTGGTCAGAAACTGGAGCTGTGAGAGAATGGATCTATTGGGAATGAAAACAGGAAGGAAGTGTGAGCCTGGGATTTTAAGAGCCATGATACAATTTTGTTTCTGTATTCAGACAGGATCAAGTAGAGAATTCCTATTGTCCTTACTATGTGCAAAAGCTGAAGTGAAAAGCAAGGTTGAAGTGAATGCAGGCAATGGAGTACTCACATAATTTGGTATATTCTACAGGGTATGTTCCTTGGGATAGCTGCAAGGGCAGAGGCATTTATGCTGCCCAGCCACAAACTGAGCTTGTTCTGGAACCAGTCCTTGTACTGGGAGACACTGAAAGTAGGGAACTGGTCTTGGAGTCTGCGAAAGATTGCACTGAACATGGCGTCTCGAACTTGGACATTTGCCAGGGATGGTAAGCCTTGCTGCAAAACAAAGTGGGTAAGAACACAAATCAGCTGTGAGCAGGTGTTTCCCAGCTCTTGCTGTAGCAAGCGTGTGGGTCTGTGTGTAATAAAGCATTTGACAGGGGGCCCAGCTCTGGGAAGATACTCTCTAGGTCCACATGGCCTGAAGCCTGGTAGTTTGTGCTGGACATTGTTCCCCCAATTCACTGTGATCTAAAACAAGATCCCCATGAGCAGCTGTGTTTCCCTGCAAATCCAGAGCAAGGGTCAGTATCTCACCTGAGAAGCAGTGGCCACAAACTCTGCAACAAAGGCAGAGATGTCCAGAGCTGGCCTGCTGTCCAGGGAGACCAGGAGGGTTTCAACCATGCTGGTATCATCCAGGACTCCAGGGTCAAAAAATACGTGGGCGAGCTGGGTATCCGTGAGATTGTCTCTCACATTGAACTGCAAAACAAATGGGACGTGATCAGCAAGCAGTACGATTTTGCTAACAGGTGGAGACCTAAGCTATAGAGTTGGCTGGATTCCCCACATTGGGAAGAGCTCTGCTATGGCTGAAGCAATGTCTGTTTACTGAATTAGATCAGCTAGGAGCATGCTTAGCCTTGTGCATGCAAGGAGCTGTAGCAGAGCAGGATGCTAAACCTGAGCAAAGGCAAAGCACTTGGGTCTGAGTCAGAAAACAAACTAACCCCACGGAAATCTGTCATTAATCTGGTGAAATCTTCATAATGAGCATTGGCTGCAAATGCCCCCAAGTTCTTTTCCAGCCAGTCCAGGCTTGTTTCCTGTCCCAAAGCACATGCAGAACCTGCAGCACAGGAGAACAGGTTTGCTAGAATGCACAGGAATGCTGAAAACCCATTTTAGATTTTGGCTCATTTTACCTGTCATGGTGTGTTGGCTTTCAAGGAAGGTCACAAAAGCACTACAGATGCCTTGCTGATTCATGGGCAACAGGGATGGGTATGCCTGGCTCAAGAAGGACACACTGTGGAGGGAAATCACATGGGAAAGATTTAATTCTTGCTTTCTAGCTAGTGCCATGTTGCTATAGATGGCAGAGATGTGACTCCAGAGTAAACAGTTTTACAAAATGAAAGGAAGAGGAAGAGAAAGCTTAGTTGTTATGAAATGGCACGTTGCTTTGTTTCTTGCTGGCTGTGCTCTGTATGTGAAAGACTGGGCTACCAAGGGTCTTTGAGAGATGTGTGCCCCAGGGCAGGATTAGCTCCGTGCAGATATTTATCTAGGTTGTTCTCGGAAGTCCTTAGAGACTCTGATAGTACAGCCTCCCCTAGTGATCTCTTTGCGTGCTTCATGGATCTTAACCCCCCCCCGAACAGCTCGTGAAATGGGTAATTAGCTTCACTCCCTGTATTGCCAAATTAATTTCAGAGTGCTTTCTGAAGAGTCAATATAAACTGCTAGATCTGAAGCACTTGCTATAGA
Source organism: Falco peregrinus (assembly GCF_023634155.1). Taxonomy (NCBI): domain Eukaryota; kingdom Metazoa; phylum Chordata; class Aves; order Falconiformes; family Falconidae; genus Falco; species Falco peregrinus. The sequence continues at coordinate 88,510,148 of NC_073725.1, read as the reverse complement.
TACAGAAGTCCTGTACAGATGCAAAAAGCAGAGCTGTGTCGTGCCAGCCCATGAGAATAAAGTTGTGCCAGAAAAGGGAAATACAGGACCAGACTGGAAATGTCTGTTCTGAGCCCAGCCCTGCTGTTTGTTTTCCTGTGTTTTTCCTGGGTCAAAGCAGGACTGCTGTTGGCAGTGTGGTCTTCCCTGCTTTGCGTCGCCCAGACGTGACTGTCTGTGCAGTTTCCCTCCAGTGCTGCCCTTTGGAGTTTATTTCTCAGCTTAACATATTTCATTAACAGGGATATTTCCTCTTCCTGATATTTTTTCATCTTACTGCTCCTAATTGCACTATTTTACAAACAGGTAAAATCTATTTGATAGAAATTACAAATGACTTTGTACTGTATTAGAAAATGGGTTTATTTGCTTTTGCACAGTTTTACTTAAAGGAACAAAGATCTGACCCTGGCTGTTTTATTTACTTGATGGAGCATTTTTGTAAATGATACTCTCTTGCACATATGTTCTTTAGCACAGTGCTGCCCTGGCAATTCTTTGCTCTTTCCTGACAACCTCCTTTTTTTTTTGTTTTGCACACAGTAAAGAGGATGCTTCCCTGGTGTACTTACAGAGCTCTGAAACTGTCACAACCAGAAATGTGGGACAGGAGGAGTTTGGTGTCCTCCTTGTCCGCACTTGGCAGTAGCAGAGTGAGTCTTGCAAGGAAACGAGTCCATTCAGCAGGGCTGAAAGCTGGAAATTCTGCCTCGATGTCTCCTGCGAACTGGGTGAGCATCTTTTTCCTCACATTGTTGTTCTTTATAGTGGTTATTGCCAGCTGAAAGAGAGGTAATGAACATCAGTGAGAAGGCAGGATTTTTAATTTTTTAGGGACCCTAGTGCAAAGCCACAGGGACTAGGCATTGTAGAAAAAGACCCAGGGTGAGTCCCATTGAAGGGAAGATGCATCTTAGGGATATCCTGTGAACCTGCCATGTAGGCAGCCAACACCAAGGGGTAGCTGTCAGTCTTAGCAGGTGTCCCTGAGTGAGGCAGGGTCACTGAAGGCACTGTCTGCATGCTTGTGACTACTCAAGGACAGGGAGGTGCATGTCTCAGGTGAGGAGTGGCTACAAGGATCAGCCTCCTCCACAGAGCACAGATCACAAGGTTCAGTAGCTATGCTTGGTACAACCACAGCATTGCCATAAGCATGCGCTTGAGTATCAGCCAGCCATTAAGCCTCGGGCACTGGTGTTTGAGCACTTTGGGCCAAACACCCATGATGAGAGGTGGTATGTGATGTGCTTTGTTGCAATTCTTCATACTTCGAGATAAAGGCTCAGAAACCATCTTTGATGGTGTCTTTCAGATTCTGGATAGCTGAAGTCCATGCTGCACTGGGTTTATGCTGGACTTGCAGTGTTAATACCCTACCTGGGCTGCCTCTCTGTTGAACTGGTCTAAATACTGATAGATTTCCTCTGATGGTTTGTTGTGTAGTTTTGCAAGGATCTGACACATCTCCCCTTCTTCATTAATGGCATCAGATGAAAGTGTCAGGGATGCTAGTTGTCGTGGGGATAATTTGTCCAAGACATCCATCTGTGCAAAGGGACACAAAGCAGATGACAAACTTTTTAAGCATGTGAGTGATTTGTAAAAGCTACTGCTTTCAAGAAGACTCAAGACAAATCTGCAAGGCTGGAATATCCACAGGACTTGTAAAGTCCTTTTTCCATCAGGATGTGTACTATTTCATTTCTGAATACTACTGTAGCTCTGCAAGTGCCACTAGCCAGTGAAAAGCAGTAAAAATGTTTGTGATAATTGAACACTAATGCCAGAATATTTTTTAAGGGCAGTGATCCATCACCTCCCATGCTGCATAGAGCATAAAGGCATTGCAAATGTTGGCAAAGTAATGTTTCATGGTGGAACACCGCCATGTGAATGCTAGTGAAAAAATATATTAAAAATACTTACTCCCACAAAGTGTTTGTTCCAAGTGACTAAGTCTTGATACTCAGCATATTTGCTAAAATTTCCAAGGTTTACTTCCAACCACTTCTGAGTACTTTGGGTTGCACTGTCGCATGCAACACCTGGAAAAATAATGACACTGGGAATGCTGGGGACTATATGTTCGTCTCTGACCTTCTGACTGGAAACCCTAGTCAATCTTGCAAGTTCCCAGTAAGCCCTTGCGGACAGCAGAATACTTTGAATTCACATTGGTGTGAGAGAGATCATTCATTATTAGAGTCTTCATTATTAACTAATAACATTTTTTTGTGCTGTTGTCTAAATTTGGGCTTGTTTAACAATGTTGAGCATCCAGTGTTGTGGCTGGCAATGGTTAAACTTAGTAGTGAGCTATCCAAAATAGGGGAGTTGCGAGAATCCTGTCAGTAAGAGGAAGGCCAGAGTCTTGGAGCAACAATATAAGTATCTGCTTTCTTTCCTTTTCTTGCCATTAGGAGCATATCAGACACTACTACAGGAATTTCTGCTGCTTCTCAAGCTGAGAGTGTGCTGGAAAGCTCTCAAAAGACATTCCCAAATTAAGACTTTTTATTCCGTTACCTGATTTCACTTTTGATGTCAAGAAGGTTTTACAGAATCCAAAAATATGGGGAATGTTTTCTGCTGGGATGACAGCATAGATTTTGTTGAAACCCTTCAACCTGCAGGAGGGAATGCTGGGATGGTCATGGAAGTATTTTGATTTAATCAAATCAGAATTTTCCAATAGCAAAAACTTTTTCATTAGAAAAATGTTAACAGCTTTCATCATTATTAATTATTATTAATTAACTATTGCAAGACCTTATCAGAGAGGTTCTTAAGAAGTAACTGCAAAGTATCTTCAGATCAGTCTGAACATATCCTACCTATGTGATAAGGCCATTGTTTTTTTTTTTAAAGTATGGTCCCTACTTGGTGCAATTGTTTTAAGATAAAGGTCACAGAATTGCTAAGGGTGCTCTTACACTGAAACTCAGCAAGTTTTTAGTTATATTCCATGCAAGCCTGAAAACGCTGAGTGTTTTACTGCGGTTACTTCTGCTTTCCAGCAGGAGCATCACATTCTGCTTTAAGAATATGTGAACGTATCACCAGAAAGCCATATACAGCATAAGTAAATAGAACTGCTCAGTTAAGATAGATATGTATGGAATGGGTGACTCACATTTGCTGATAAGAGTCACATGAAATATTGACAGGTATCTCTGGAACAATCATCTCATTCACCGCATGCAACACGTTTTGTAGAGTGTCTTGAAACCAGTCAGCAAAGCCAGCAGCTTTCATTTTGTGAAAACTAGGAGCTATTCCATGCAAGGCACTGCTTAGTAGGAGATGGGCAAGGTCGCTGTTCTGAAGCTCCACCTGCAATCACACAACACCTTTCAGTATAGTTGACATGTAATTTGTCATGCTAAACCTTCTGCAATTTGAGATATTGTTCAGGATTATTTCATATCTCTCTCTTTGTGCTTGGGAAGTCAGAATAAAGGTGACTGGGTTGTAGCATCAAGAGAAGGACCCAAGGAGGGCGCTCTTGGAAAGTGCTTGTTCTTGAATGGGTCTGTTTTCCCTGAGCTCTGCTCACATCTCTTCCCATCACATCCTGCTACGGCTCCGTGTAGCCCCTTAGAGGAAGAATAACTAGGTATCTAGACAGAAAAACAGATTGCTACAGCCTCAGGCCTTTAAGGAACAGCTATCCAAGGGTTTGACCTGTGGCCTTGTCTCAAGAAGGTTTCCCTGTGATGACAGCGAGGCTATAGGACAAGCCCTTCTTTTCTTCGGTCAGGGCTGGGGTTTGAGTATCAGACATCAGTGGGCATTGATTGAAGTAGCTGCAGTGTTTGGATGGAGGAGCTTTGAGGTACAATAAGGGAAGTTACCGATGCCATGTCATTCAGCGTGGCAAAGAACTTAGCAAGATCTGATGGTGTACGTAGGTTGTCCATGATGGTGATCACACTTGTTTCATCAGCCAGAGCCCCTGTTTCCAGTGTTAGTTGTGCCAGCTGAGCTGGTGACAGCTTTTCCAGAGCTGACATCTGAAAAGGAACACAGAAACACCTGTATATTCATAAACAGGTTCACTGTCAACGTTGTGGCAAGAAGTTATGGATCAGCTAAGTTTATGTAGGAAGGAGCCAACAATACTCAAATACAGCAAGCTTCAGTATGTGACCTACCCCACTGAAACTTGGATTGAGCGAAGAGAACTCATGCAGAGTGGCATGGGCACTGAAATAGCCGTAGTTGGCAGCTAACCATGTACTGCTGTTTGCATTCGGGGAACAGGTGACACCTGAAATGCAGAAGAGCCCACAGTCAGTAAACAGTCATCAGTTTCCTCAGCTGTTGGTTAGCGTGACAACAAAGCCTGCCTAGTGATAGGGATGGGAGGAACATCAGATCCACCTCAGCTGGGTTCAACAGGATGTTAGAGTGAGGGCAGCAAGCAGAGCAGATTCAGAAAGCATCTTCTTGTCTGTCTAATTTGTGTTAGAACTCTTATACCACTGTCCATCACTGTAGCATCTAGGAATTTAATGTGTAAAATTAATAGCAATAGCAAGATCCTAGTGGACTTCACAGAGGGTCTACATAACTCCCTTTTTGCAGTTAAAGTGCTCTGCTTGTGTATAGGTTTTAGGTTAGAAGATTTCAACCCAGGAAGTATTTGCCAAGCACAAAGATTAAATTTTACAATGGCAGAAAAAAGAAAAGCTCTTGAGTCATTAGTGTGCGTTTACCTTGAGTGGTGTGGTACATCTCCAGAAAGCTGTGTATTCTGTGATGGATGGAAAGTCTCTGCTCGTCTGTGTAATGCTCATACACTCTGTCCATTGCTTGCACACTGTATCAACACAAGAGCAGAAGTAGGTTATGGGTCAAACATCTGCAGAGAGCAGTTTTCCTTTGGAGGAAAAATTTGAGTCCATAGGAAACATGAGCTGAGAGTACTCTAGTGTCAGTAAACCTGAAATATTTAATTTGGTTTAAATAAAACTGTTCCTTTTCCTCCTTGTTCCCTTCATAAAGCCTTGAAAAATGAAATGAAGGTACAGACAGGCATTTTATCTGATGAATGATTTTGGCTGATGCAAAACTGTTGTGAAGCTCAGTACGCTAACAGCAGTAAGATGTCAGATACTCTGGGGAAAGTGATGCTGTTGGTTTGACAAGGTACCACCCTCAGGGAAGCTGGCTGCTCATGACTCACAGGTTTTGATGAGACTGGCAGTCAATACCCAGAGGCAGGAGCTGCAGGTAGTTGGCATTCATAGCTGGCAGGAATAGCTGCAGCTCCGAACCAAACCAGAAGGCATATTCGTTGGCTGTAAAGGTGCTGAGCGGTAAAGATTTAAAAAGGAAATCGAAGAGCAGCTCACGAATCCAGGGGTCAGGAAGGACAGTGAGATCCATCTGGAAACAAAACCAGCACACAAAAATTGATTTTAGCAATTACTGCTTTCCACAGGTAAGCTGCCTGGTGGCAAGAGAGGTTTCCTCTCCTCCCTGTCATGTGGTCTACAGTTTTCAGGAAAGCCACCAGTGTTTCAGCATGGATGTGTAGTAGCACAATGCAGCGTAATGCTGGAGTAATGAATTTTGGAACTGAATGAGATTATTATTGTAGCAAATTAATGAAATAGATGTGCTCTGCATTTTCGAGTAGAAAAGCCATTTGATCACGGCCTTAGCTAATGAAGATTATTATTCCTCGTGCCTAAGGGATGAGTTCTGAGTTGAAGTAACTAAATAAACATTGTGAAAGAAAATAAATAACCTTTTTAAATGAGTAAGGTATCTGCAGTGTAACCCATAACATGCATAAGAATAATTATTTTGTCTGGATACTCCTCTGGGAAACCCAGACATGTGAGCTCTAACCTAGTGGTCTAGAGCCCAGGGCTTACATTACTGTAGGAAAGAGTTTGTCTCTGTGGCATTTTAGTATTTCTCAGACTTGTAACAGGATGCTGTTCTCTGGGGTGGGAGCTTTTACCATACCTCTTCTGCTACAGCGTTCAGCTCCTTTATGAATTCAGTCAGCTCCTCAAAGGAGCGTTTCTCCATCTCCAGCAAAATCTGGACAGTAAGGCGTTCCCTCTTAAAAGCATTTGTGAGAACTGTCATCTCTCCTATTTGTCTGGCAGACAGAATGTCAAGAACTTCATACTAATGAGGAAAACACAGCAGAAAGAATACAGACTTCAAAAGCTGTTTGCTTGTCCCCTGATTACAGTTCTCAGCCATGTACATAGTTCATTGTTTATGTTTCTGACTGAATTCATCAAAGCCCTAAAGCCACCCAAATGTCTCTACCATGCTACGCAGCACCAAGTGAGAGCTTTTCCTAGCTGGGGTGGTTAAAAACGGTATTATGTCCTAACACAGAAGACTGAGGGTAATGCTAATCATCAGCTGCTCTAGCTAACTAATGTAACAGCCATTCTGTTCTCTAATCACGTAACTTCCTCTACTGCAGTATTAAAAACCTGTATGGCAATGAGTTCTGCAGAAGAGTGGAAAGTGTTAGGCTAAGAAGTGTCCCTACTTGGTTGTTACACTTCTGTAAAATTCATGGAAGAATCATGAACTGCATTTAATGCTAAAAGTCTGGAGGAAGTACTGATTTCTTTGGCGAGGCTCTTCCCTTGGAGGTGGTTATGGAAGAGGATAATACCTCCTGGAAGTTCAGCTTGTGAAAAACATTCAGAACTTTTTATCCCTTTTACAGAGCTGTCTGAGTGTGGAAAGCTTGTAAGAAAAGTCTCTTTGTGAGATTCCTAAATGGTTGTGGGTTTGTCTTGATTTCTAGTCTTGGAGTGTCAATGTTGGCAGCAACAAGGTTAAGAGGATTATGAACTGTAGGGTTATGTCTGAAGGTGATACTAAAAAATGTTTCTTACTCACTGAAGTCATAACAGGGAATGAAAGACAAATTTTCCATGAACTGTTTATAAATTTTGTGCTGTCAGAACTATGCATGTCCTTACCCCATTAAAGGCCTTGTAGAAGTCTGTGAGGTCACTGTAAGGAGCAAAATGTGAAAATCTGTAGAAGATAAGTTCCAGGAAACTTCGGCTGCTGTCATATGTGCCAGGAAACACCTTTTCTGAGAAAGTACAAGTCTGTCAGCATACTGTTGTAACTGATCTTTCCTTGTCAGCACTCCACAACGTGGCTCTCCCTCAGTCCTGAGCAGCTGCAGAGCATGGGGGATTCGGCATGCAGAGGGCTTTGGAGAGCTGTGGGTACCAGGCAGGGCTAGAGGTCCCTGGTGGCTGTGGGGCTGGTTCGGGCACAGTGAGCTGCTGTTTGCTATGTGGTTCTGGCAGCTACTGGGGTATTCCTGGTAGTGTTACTGGGAGAGCTGTGGTGCTGAGGCATCATGGAAGAGAACAGGTGCCCAAGTGTTTTGGTTCCTTGATTATAAGCTGCAAGCAATACTTGATGTTTCAGAGGAAAGCCAGTACTCTGCTTTGGGAAGCCCAATGACCAAAAGGCTGCGGGGCAACCTCCCCATGTTGTACTTACTCCTGCAAGTGAATTCCTCTCTGACCCAAGGAGGGACAGGCAGATGGCAGAAATTTTAGCACACAGGTGACAAATAGCTACAATTCAACTATGTTGTGAAGCAACCCTGAAAGCAGACCAGTACCTGAAAAAGTAAGTTGAGATTCCAGGATCCTTTTGATGAAGAGGTAGATCGCATGGGATGTGTTTTGTGGAAGCTCTGGAAAGACTTTATCTAAGCCTTGCACTCTGCAAGAGTCAAGAAGTGAGATCTCATAAGCCTGAGATTGTAGAGACTTGTAATAAGTAAATAATAACATTATTTATGATAATATGTAGTGTACATCTTGCCTCAACTGTAATACATTACAGGAACAATGGTAATAACAAGAAGCGCAAAAGGTACAGGCTTTGTAAGTCATGGGGAGAGTTGGCATCCACCTGCCTCATTCAGAGTATGCTGTCCTGCAGCAGGGAACAAAAGGGGTTGGAGGGTATGTGAAGAGACCTAAGTAGAGCACAGTACAGTACATATATGTGTGAAAAATGCTATCTGAGTCTCCTTTACTGCAAAAATCAAATTGAGACTTTTTTTTTTTTTTTAATCCACGTGAATTACTAGCACATACTTATGCTGGGAAAGAAGTTGCTAAAATGTGCACTGCTTTCCTGCAGTACAAGTCTGGCAGGCAGCGCTCCGCAGCACATGATACTCACATGGCTGTGTAGGCTGGGAAGCTGAGGTCTCCTGGGATTAACTCGAGCAGATCCGTGTTTATACTGGGCAAGAGAAATCTTAGGTTCTCCAGGAACCAGAATTCATAGTCAATATCAGCAAATTTATAAAAGTGCTTGGAAAGGTCTGTGAAGAGCGTTGTCAGCATTTCCGTCCTTACTTCATCATTTCTTATGTCCACAATGCCTTCCTGTGGAGAGTGGAAATGTCTGTTACCTGGGAGCTGTTTGGCAGTGGCATGGTGAAGGGGTATCATGACTCCCTTTCATCAGCTTCCTTGTTTTCCCTGGCACCATGATGGAGGACTTTCTTACACATGAAGTGCCTGAGAATCCCTGCCTTTTTAAAGGGAAGAATGATTATAAAGAAAGTTACAGTACCTGTGTCAGAGCCAGATTGAACTTCATCAAGAATTCACTCATTTTAGGCTCTAAGATTTGGGGATTTTCACCCCTCAGGGCATTCAGGACATCTTGCATTGCGGTCACGTTGACCAGCACATCAGAAGTCAGGCTGTATTCCACCAGCTGCTCAATACTCAGGACATCCAGAATTTTGGCCTAGGAAATGCTAATGTCAGCCACTGAAGATGAGTTTATCCCCGCTTCGCTCGAACTAGCTGAATTATTTTTTTCACAGTTTTCACACTTTTCTTTTTGCTAAATGTGTGTATTAGTCTCATGGTTTGTAGAGGTTTGCTTATATCCTGAAGTTATTTTTCACATCCTAGGCAAAGCTATTTCAGCATAGGGAGGAGATTCAAAAAGCTGACATATTTTTGTTTTGACTGTCTGAGGGTGCCTGTTCCAAATAGAAGCTTCTTTGAAAGTCCAGCTAGTTGAAAACATACTATTTCTGGTTTTAGAGTTGCTGAGGAGAAGTGGGAATATATTCCATTACAAATCTTGAAATTAAATCTTTTAGGGGTCTCTAAAAGCCCTAGTTACCCGTATGCAATTGGTGTAGAGATCATACGTACAGGGTCAAAGTTGTTGTTGGTCGCTATGACTTCCTGGAGGGCTATATTATGGAAGAATGTTTTCCAGTTGACTTGTATCCATGCGGTCGTGGACTCGGTTGGACCACCTAAGTAGGAGAAAGATGCAGTGACTCTCAGGAAATTACCCACCACAGTACGTCCTGCTTCTCAAACAATATGTTTATTGCAGAAAAGTGGAAAACTCAGATCCCAATTGACTGAAAGAATAGCTGCATAGTTACTGATACATTGTAGTGTCACTTGTAGCTCAAGGAAGTCTGAGCCACAGATCACTTGGAAAACAGTGAAAAGTAAAAGGGAAATACCAGATTATGCTGGTTGGGTTCCTTTACTCCTTCTCGGACATCCACTTCTGACTAGTGCTGGATACAGGGTGCTGAACTAGGTGGAATTTGTGTTTTTTTCAAAGGGAAATGAGATTTTGTACCTTGAGAAGGTAAAATCAATGTAATAAATACCAAGAGAGAGAAAGAGAAGAAAGACAAATGAGGATACTCAGATCAGGTCAAGATGACAGAGATGTCCCTTAATCCTTCTTTTTTCAGTTTCCAGGAATATACATCATAATCTTGCAACAGTCACCAGAGACCAACAAAGCATCCTGGTGTGAGGGGAACATTGGAAAGACAGCATTTTCCCACTTGGACAGCCTTGGTAGTGCACTAATGCTTGCCTTTTTATACAAGCCAATATTGCTGTGGTTGAATGCATCCTGGAAGAAGTCTGTCAGCTGAGCCCTTGTTTTCCTGGAAGAATCTGTTAGCAGAGCCAGCTGGGGTGTGCGATTCCCAATATTACCTTTCAAGTTCAGAAGGTTCTGTGCAATCCAGAGTGCTACGTCTCTTCTAGAGGACTCAGTCATGTATTCGTAAGTGTTATCAAGTGCAGTAACACTGGATGAACAAGAAAAAGGACCCAGGTGAAATACATATGGTGACAGAGTCTTTGTAACTTTGTCTAATTTGAGCCTTGGACAAGACAACCAGTCTCTTCTCCAAAATACTGGGGCCCATTCCTTCTGGAAATTTCTGCTGAGGGACTTAATACTCCATCCTTATTGTACAAATAGCATCTGTGGACCAAGGCCTAGATTTGATATGGCCCAGCTCTAACTTCCCCTCAAACTTATCAGAAAAGAGCTGTGAAAAAGTACTCAAACAGAGCCATCCAGGCCAACAGCACATCAGCTGTCTCACATTTCAACCTGACTCCATGAAGGACAGTGTTGCCCTGTTTACTGGCTGAAGAGAGATCCCAGTGAAGCCCAGAAGACTTACACAGCAACGAAGGAGTCATAATCCTGTGGCACAACAAGGGCGAGGGTGGATTCATTGATGACAGGACTCAGGAAGTGCAACCCATTTTGGAATGTGATGTTCCAGTCAGCGGCAGTGTATGTCTTCATTTGCTCGGACATGCTGGTCAGGTATTGCAGTAGGAGCAGCTGAGCAATCTCATCATTTGGCAGGACTGTGATCTTACGCTGGAACAAAATTATGTGATGAACACATTGCTGTTAGGGCAATCAGAACTGCAATGCTACAGTTGGGGAGGGGGCTCTTTAAGTGGTTTTCTGGGCCAGAATTTTAGGAATTCAAAATGGAAGTGAACAATACTCTGAAGAGTGCAGTCTGTGTCACTGAAAGGACCTGATGTGTACAGATGTTTAAAGGTTACTGTTGCAACAGTGTACTTTCAAAATCATGGTATTTGCAAAGCCTTTTTTTCACCTAACAACTTAAGGTGGCAGGTATCTGCAGGGGAGGTGGAGATTGCAGAGAACATGGGTGGTGTTTACCGTGGTTGCAGCCTTGGCAAACTGTGTCAGAATCCTCTGAACATCCTCAGCTTCACTTTGCTGGAAGAACTGGACAAGCTGGACTGCTGCATCCATACGGGTCAGTGTGTCTGAGTATACCATCATGTCACCAATCTGAGTGGGAGTGAGGAGGTCCAAAATTGCATACTGGAGGAGGAGAGAGGAGATGAATTCTGTTACCCCACACCTGGGCAATTTAACGTCCATCTTTTCTGGCACATCCTCTCTTGAGTGCAAAGGCAGCCTGGATATATACAGACTTACCGCATCAAAAGGTTGGTGGTAGAGTGAAACCAATTGAGTGTAAGGTGCTTCTGTGCAGAATTTTCCAAAGAACTGTAATACCCAGTCTCTGGTTGTGGCTTGGGTGGAGCAGGCAGGACCTATGGTGAGGGCACAGAAAAACAGGTAACATGGGAGAGTGGATTCAAGTACACATCAGTACCCAGGATTGCTAGAGCACCTTGAAGGAAAAGAAAGGCTTGAAGTCCCTGATTTTGATGGCTTATGCATCAGTCCTCCAGTGACATGCTCTGCCTTCTTTTATTTTCATACTGTGGGCAGGAGTGAGTTCTGAGAAGAGACACCTGTTCCTTAATCAAGCAGTTCAGAAGGTATTGAGCAAAGAAAGAAATTAGCTCTGTCCCACAACTTGCAGAAGGTGACAGGGCTCACAGAGAATTAGCTGAACTGATAGATATTACCAGTGAGCTCGGACTTCTGGGTGAGGAATGCCACAATGTAGTTATATATGTCCATTTTGCTAGCTGTAGGGATTTCAGAGAAGACTGTATTGATTCCAGTAATCCTGTAGAAGAAAGTAACCCGGTGTAAATGAAGGACTTTTGGGAGCCAACCCCATTTGCTGAGTAGTTCTCATGAAATATTTTGGGGTTGTTCTCTCTGGCTGCCTTGAAAATAAATGTATTGGAAGAATCAATGTGAAGTATTGAAAGCCTGGCTTCATTGTTGCCTGGGGAGTTTGTCATTGGTTTTAGTGGAGGCAAAGTGAGTCCAAATTGGGGTCTTCTAAATATCTTGTCCCTAGAAAATGTTTGAAGTCCAATTAATACCTGAATTCAGGAGCTTGTGGGCTGATACATAAAGTAAATAAAAGCCAAATAAAGTGACCTGCCAAAACATACAAGACAAAATGAGTGAGAAAAGTGGGAGTAACTCTTCTGGCCTTTTTCGGTAAGCATGGCAGCATGTTCCCTCCTTTTGCAGTTCATTCACTGCACTGAATTATTCTTTTACTAAATAGTTTAAATCTCAAGTAATACGAAACAGCCTCAGGCAGGGCAACCATGACTCACAGAGACTTGTAGGAACTGCAGGACATCGTGTTGGGGATGCCCTGAAGGATGGTGGCATGAATGCCTGGCAGAACAGCCACGAGCCTCTTCTGAAACCAGAGTTGGTAGTCGTCGTCTGTGAAGGTGGGGAGCGCAGAACGGAGCTGTTCCACTGTTCGTGCCAACATGGTGCGCTTCACCGCCATGGAGATATTGAAGGTGTTGGCAGAAGGCTGCAGCAGGAACACAAAATGCAACTGTAAGGCTCTAGGGCAATATTTGAAAACTGAGAAGAGTATTTCTGGGTGGTGCAGTTTCTATTTCTAACCCAACAGTAATAGCAAATCGTGCTACATCCGTAAGGATTTTACAGCATTGTAACAGTGCAGCCAAGACCTGACTGAATTACCGTTAAGCATCAAGTTACATGCAAAATTTCTGGCAAAATCAGCGTAGAAGAACAGAGATTTTTGTTTATGTTCCCACCTTGATCTTCTGCAGCAGGGAAATGTTTTGAAACTAATGCAGCACAGTAGGAGAAACAAACTTTTGTGTTCTCCTCTAGACCTTCAGTTTTCAGGGATGGCATTCTTCTGTATTTGGGAATTATTTGAGGCAGCCAAGCAGGTACAGCTCCCGCTGCTTACACAAGAATGAAGAGGTTTTCTGACTTACTTCTGATCTATGATATAAATATATTCCCTGACACCTCAGCACAAGTCCTGTATTTTATAGCAAAAAATATAAGCTATGTAGCACTGTTTTATAGTTCAGTTCCTACTGAGCCTCAGGAAATGGTTTGGTCAGCTGTTTTCTTTGACAGGTGTGTTATTTTCACTGTTGAGATCGTTTTCTCATTTCATGCCATTATTGTTTAAGGGAGAATTACAGGTCTGACTCTCAGCCCTTTGCTACTCTTCTAGCTGTCACCTGGTGGCTACTGCACCTTGTGTCTTGGTGCAGGCTGTCAGTGGCCATTAACGGCAGCTTAAATGGATATGCTGGGCTAGGAACTGTGACACCTGAGAAACAGGCATACAGTCTTTTCTGTCACCTCTGCTGCAGAGCCTGGAACAGGACCAGAGATTTCAGATATCCCTTGCTTTCAGCTCTTGTTGAGCTTTGTTGCCTCTCAGAGAGTGCTGAGCACCCTGCAAAGCCAGGCCCCAGGGGTGCACTAAAGGACCCATGTTGGTGTGACAAAGCTGCTAAAGTGTCTGAAGCTCCTGCTGCCACCAGGAGGGGCTTCCAGCAGCTCTGTGAGTACAGCCCAGGTGAGACTCTGCCTCCACACTAGAGTTGCTTTCTCATCAAAAAAGGTGGGAGCAGATGGATGCTGAACTGTTTCATTCTTTGCTATTTTAAGGGGGGGGGGGGGGTAGTAACATTTACAACTTTGCAGGCCAGAGGCTAGCTTTATATCATTCCAGGCATGTGCTTTATCTTCTGGATGAATGTGGAGAATTAAAGGCAGTTGCTCTGGTGTAAAGCTAGCTGTCATAGTCCTGGGAAAAGCCGAGTTAGTCATGATGCCATAACCCAGTAGGAAGTCTTCTCTCTGTGATCAGATCTTACCTGAGGGAGAGACCTCCAGATTCTGAGTCTTGCAGACTGAGACTTTGTATATCTTCTGTTGGCCTGATAAAAGGTATTGTATTTACAAGGAGCCAAGAAGGGCTCTTAGCTAATTACTTATTAAAGGAACCTCAGGAAGTAATTGGCACTGGGTGCACAGTCAGAACTATGTGGGAGAGGAGTTACTACAGCCTGAGCCAAAGACAAATTGTAAACTGTGAATTAAAATGATGTAAATTAATGGTGCTTTAGGGGGCTCTTTGAGCCTTACCCTTTTACAAAGGCTGGAGATCTGGCCTGTGTGTTTCAGCCAGTCTGAGATGGGAAGGGGTTGGTGGCAGTTTTGTCAAACCAGAGCACAGACTTAAGTATGTGAGGAATGCAATGGCATAATCTCTTTTTGGCCTTGAATCTGTTGCAAGGTTCCCTGGCAAACCTGTTGTATCACCTTCCTTTTACTCTCGGTTACTGCACATGTACCATGGGAAGACTTCTGTCCTCACAGACCTCTCCCACAGAGCCCCATTAACCAGCTGTCTGCAGTTACCTCCTCTAAAGCAGAGTTAAACTCATCCCAGTAAACAGCCAGCTCCTGGAGACCTGGCAGCTTGGTTAACCTGTCAAAGATTCGTTCAATGTTAGCAACAGAGCTGAGCATGTCTTGGGACAGTGTTAACTGGGCAAGCTGGACGGCAGTCAACTCCTCCAGGAGCACCATCTAGAACAGAGAGAGAGAATTAATTATAAGTGTACATTTGTATTTTCTTGGATTGACATTGTTGGCATGTGTGTCCACAGCTTTGCTGCACACCTTGTCCTCGAGGACGAGGACTCTTTCTCTTCTGGCAGATGTAGGTTATGATATATAATGTTTGTGATGGAGCAATGGTGTGAGGCTGAAACAGACTGTTCTGGTTTTTGTAGTCTTGAAATAGGAGAGAGTCTTTGCAGCAGAAGTGTTAGGTTTTAATGAATAAGATTCATTTTGGAAAGGCTGGTGAAAGATTGTGGGTGTTTGCTTGGCCCAGATGAGCTGGATAGCTCTTGGATCTCCTTCTTTTGTTGAGGTGAGAGTGAGACAGGCCCCAGTTTAGGCTTCTCTGGTACACTCCATGGAAATATCCCTTCAGTGCCCCATGGAAAACAAACCAAGTTGTCTAATAACCATCTCTGACAGACAGAGGATCTGGATCAGATACAGAGATCCTTTAGTTGCCATGCAGGTGCTCTAGCTGTGCACCCGTCCTTTCTGCTGGGTGTTGTGTTAAGGGAAAATGAACCAACTGGCCAGGGTTTGTTGGAATTGAAGTGCATGGGAATAATCAGAAACTAGTTGAACTCTTCTTGTAGCAGAGGGGAAAGTCCTCTCTCTCCTGAGAAGGATGGAAAAAATTCCATTGTTTCTAATTAAGGAGGAAAGGGCAACACATTTTCCATTCATGCCTGTTCTTCAAGCTGTTTTGTAATACTCTCTGGCTGTCAGGCTATAAATCCCACTATTAATTGTGTGACTATCTAAAAAAAAGGAATAGTTTTGCTCTGTGACAAAGTGTCTAAATCAGTAGTCTTACCCCAGTAAAGTTTTCATAGGCAGCAACAAAGTCTGTGATGTTAGCTATGGATCTGAATCTCCGGAAGTTAAACATCATCCAGTTTTCATCCATCTCACAATCTAAAACGCAGCAATAACAAATCATTTATGTTTCAGTTTAAGACTCACAAAACCAAAGATCATTCCAGGGTATTTATGGAAATGATAGAGGAAGTATTTCCAATTACCATGCATCTAAGCAGTGAATCACCAGGTTCGATTAGGGTAGCTCATGTTGGTGCAGTTCCTGAAAGACTGTCACAAAGTAGTGACTAGTGATTTCATGGAAATCAGGACACTGCTGCTTCGTTACATTTCAACTTTTATTCCTTACAAACATTGTAAGACAAAGATGTTGAACAGGGAACATAATTCAGTGGTTCAGTAGGTCTTAAAAGCAGTTTGTGCTTATAATAAGTATGCAATTAATTTTTTTTTTTTAAATTTGCCCTTCCCTTCAGTCAACAAGAAATTCTGGTGTTGCTGCTTTATAGGGACAAGGGCTGCTCTCCACTTTGTATTGGGGAAGCTGCACTGAGGTGGAACTGGCTTATTGAGCTGTAATTGGAGTGCAACATTTACAGTCAACAAAAACCATGGCTCCAGATTACTGAAAACTCCTAGGCAGAGGAGAAATCCACATGCCAGCAAGGTCTGAGGGAAACCAGATGCCTGAACAAACTCAGTGGGAAGAAAAGGCTCACCTAAGCGAGCAATAGTTTGGACAATCCATTGGGTTATGTCAGTCTTTGTCTCTGTTGTCATGTCATCAAACGCGTAGTCCAAACCTCTCACTCTGCAGGTCAAGGAGAGAGGAGACACGTCAGCATCACTTACTTTCCGTGACGTTCACAGACCCAAGCTAATAACATTTTTAGCGCAGGTAGTTAGAAATGTCTTCTTTGATGGGACAGATGAATTCACAACTCTTCCTCTCGCTTGTCCGTCAGATCCCTCCCCGTAGCTACAGTGACATTCTCCTTTACAGTGCACACAGATGAGAGAAACTGAGCTGGACTTATACTCACATCACTTGTAAGAGTGGGCAGTCACTGACAGCAGGCAGTGTCATTAATTCATTGTGAGTGATGGAGCCTAGATAAAAGGTCAGTGTCCCGTTGAACAGGGATTCCAAGTCTGTTCTTGTCATTGAGGCAAAATGTGGCTTCAGGATCTGGAAAATGCCTTTGAGCATTATGTCACGAACCCCAGTGCTTGTTATGCTTTCCTTGTGCATCTAGGGAGAAGAAAAAATGGGAAGTGATGTGCTACTGGAGTGTGACAGAGATGCTTATCTTTCAGTCTCAGTTATGTGTATTAGTGTGGCTTTGTTCTTGCAGATATGAACAGCAGATTTTGTGATACATGGCTGGGTAGTGAAAATGAAAATGTGCTGGGCTGTTTTCCTTTTTTCTTTTTCCCCCCTGCTGCTGCTTAATCAGAGAAACTTGATCATTCTGCTTGTTTGGAATCATACCGTTATATTGTTTTATAGAAATCTGCTTTGGAGAAATCTATTGATGATTGTGCAGTCAGGAGCAAGGGCAAATGAAAATGAGACCCAACAAGAGAAAGGATGGTGCCTAGAGTCTGCAGCTGGAGGAGCTCTCTTACCTGTGCTGCAAGAGAATTAACTTCATGCAGAAAGGTGTGTAGTTCAGAGACATTCCGCGTTTGGAGGGTTTTCATGATCTCTGTAACATCTGTCTCTGCGTTGGCCCTGGTGTTGTCAGTCAGGATACAGGAGGTGATGAGTAGCTTTCCTAGCTGCACTGAAGTTAGCATATCTGTCACCTCAAACTAAAAAGGAAAGGAGAAGAATGTCATTGTAGAGGCAGTTAAATGCCCCCACCAGCTTTTGCCTTTTGGCATGTGAGTGGCTGCTCAGAAGCTTACAGGTAACCCCAGGCCGAGGACAATGCCCTACTGCCATTGCAGAGCAACACAACGGAGCAGCCTTGTGGAATCCCAATGTAAGCTTTGCTTGGTGTGATACCTACTCCGTTGAAGCTGGGGTTGAGGCGGAGGAGATCACTGTAGTCAGCGTAAATACTAGAGAAGCCAAAGTTGTCCTCTAACCAGTCTCGACTGTTAGCAGTGGTGAATGTACAGGCTACTCCTGCAAGAGACAGGGTGTTGGGAGGTCAGAAGTTGACAGCCTGTTGGCAGGAGAGAGGGAAGCTTTGTCTAACGTCAGATGCTCATTTATGCAAGACAGCCAGAGAGGCATGTGCTCCTGGAAAAATAGAAGGTGAGGTGGAAATGGTGCTGTAGCCACAGCTGGGCCTTGAAGAAGCTCAGAGTGGATGTAGGAAGTAGAAAGTGGTGCTCAGGAGTGCCAATGAAGAGGTTGAAGTTTCATCCTAAATTCAGATACTAGAATCGTCCCACCCTTCTGCAGTTTAGCTTGGCCATGCCATACCAGAGAGTACTCCTGGTGTAGTTCACCCAAGACGAGGCAAGGGTCTGCTTGTTTTTGTGAATTTTGTTGTAATCTTGAAAATATGAGTATTACTGCTCATGTGTTGCTCAAAACTAGTGTAAGGTTTTAGTATTAAAGTACTCAGAGGATCATAAAGGAAAGTAATATGCGGTAATCTGTTACCTTCTTTTGCTGCTTGCCTGTTGAGAAAATCCATTCTGGCTTGGTATACAGCTCTCTGTGTGTCAGGATCTAACTCATGGTGCACAGAATTCAGTCCTTTATAGCTGTATATTGACAAAAATGAAATGTGATTTCAGTGTTTCACATCAAGTAGTTCTGAGCCATGCTGTACCAAAAAAAAAAAAAAGGAATACTTTTTAAAGCCTAAGATAACTTTACCCAGTGAGAGATAAGTAAAACAGTTTTGAACCTTGTAGAAGATTAATGTTCACTTGTGTTGAGGTGCTTTGTTCATATATCTTCTGG
The DNA here is from genome assembly GCF_023634155.1 of Falco peregrinus. NCBI lineage: Eukaryota > Metazoa > Chordata > Aves > Falconiformes > Falconidae > Falco > Falco peregrinus. Next base: position 88,491,691 of record NC_073725.1, on the reverse strand, counting down.
GCAAGTTTAGCCTATGCTAATAGTTATTTTCATTGTGCTGTACTGCTTTTTCTGGAGAGACATAACATCATTTATCTTATGGTCATAATCTAAAAGTACTCATTTCAAAATCTCCAGGGCAACATTTGACAACATGAGAAGTGCTGCAGGTTTGTTTTCATGGTAGTCTTAGCAGTGACAGGTAATAAAAATAGTCGCAAGGCTGGCAGTGCTGAGCCATGTTTATGTATTATCTCTGCTAACTTAATTTCTTAGTAAGTGCATATGACAGGTATACTCACATATCTTGGAAATCAGTGCAGCCTATTTTCGTTGGGAAGAGTCTTAATATATTTGCATCAGTAACAGCCAACATCCTTTTCAGTTTCACCTGAAACAAGTCTTTCAAGGAGGGTGAGCACAGATCTGGGAAGTTCTCTCTGACTTTGGTTAAAATGGTCTCCAGCATTGAGTACATTGCATTGTGGTCAAGCGGAGGAGTCAGTCTTAAAGCTGATAACTCGGTTAAGTAGTCTTCCAGGTAGAGGACATTATTGGTGCTGAGCACTTGTGCGATGGCAGCGGCTAAGCTGCTGTTGGAGAGCACATGGCTGAGGACTGTAAGCTGAGCTAGCTGGCTGGCGGTGAGCACCTCAAGAGCTGTAAACTGGGAACAGAGAGGCATGACTAAAGACCCAGGGCAAGGGTTAAACTACTGAACAAGTTGCCATGTGAGCTAAATTCTTCCATACAACACTGTAATTACCAGATTGTTGAATATATGAGGTAAGGTTAGTAGGTGCCATGTGGGTGTGGACTGCTGAAGCCTGTTCACTGACCTGTAGTTCTAACCACCAATACTACAATCCATAGGCAAGTAAAAGTTTCAGTCACTTTATCCCCCTGCTTATCTGTTGCTTGAGTGTTCACAGCCTGCTGGGTGAAACAACTGGAGGAAACCTTATTTTCAAAGTGATTTCTTACCCCATCAAAGCTGCTCCAGCAAGAAGTGAGATCATTATATGATGCATGACTTTGGAAACTCTTCCAGTTGGTCAGTAGCCACTCTTTTGCTGAATTTTTTTCGCAAACTAAAAACATAAAATAACTTGTTATTTCTTGATGGACAGATAAGGGTTGGTCTCCTATGAGGCCATGGGTATGGAAAAGGCTTGGAGGGAGGGTACGGGGAAAAATAAGATTAATTTGATCCAAAAAACATCATTGTCACTGATCTTCTGTCCTCTAACATAATGATTTGACATGAGTTCAGAAAAGCTTTTTAAATTATCTCATTGTGCTGCTGGAAGCAAGGGTATGTTACTGAATCATTTTCGTTAGAGTACTTTATCATCTGATCTTAACAGCTAATTCTTATTCTGCAGACAATAGATGTTAGTAGTTTATACTGGTATCTGTTGAATCTATTGCAATTATATCAGGAAAATTTGGACTGTAAATACTGATCACTAACCCTGTGTAGTAAGGAATCTTCTGATCCAGTCAGCTACCAGTTGCCTTGTGCTGTTGTCCATCTCAGAATAAGCCGTGTCCAGAGCTTGAACCCTAGAATTCAAAAGGGACCGATGAGACAAAAGCCATTGCCAAGTGCTGATATGTATAACAATTTGTTAGCTCATAGTGCCCTTAATTTCCTTCTTTAAGATGAACATTAGAAATTCTGTTTGGGTGCGTGACAGAAACTAAGATAACCCTTCATGTTCTAAGGTGAATTTGTAGAGCTCTTCCCATATCCCAGCTAATTCCTTCACATCTCCATCCTGCTTCACGCTGCTTCCCAAGTTTCTACCCATTTCCACTCATCTCCTTCACCAGCTTCTCTCTGTGGGAGAGGTCCTCAAGAGGCACAGAATGTAATAGTAAAAAATGGTATTTATGTCTAATAAATATCTGCTGCTTTCTTATATGGCTGGAACAGAAACCTGCTTACATCTACCTCCCGAACAGCAGTGAAGGTGTGTGAGGCACAGATGAGTATTACATATGGTTGTACCCTATACAATCATGTGACACTGATTCCAGTAAGCACACCACACTGTCTGGACAGTGTGCTACCTTTGTATTGCTCTTTGCTGGTAGCTTTCACAGACTGGGCTCTGGGATCTTGTTCTATCTTCCTTTTTTTTCTAGCCCTATCTTAACTCTTCTGTGGATCAATCTTAATAGCACCAATTAGGAACAGAGATAACTGGCAGGAAAATAGACATCAAAATTCAAATCTTAAAAAGCCCTGTTTTGACAATGCAATGCATTTCCTGGTTCTGTCAAACCACGCGCTCGTGCATACCATCTAATTAGACCCTGAGCTTAGAACAGACATACACTGTGGCTAGGCCATCACAAGTGACTGGAAGCTGTGCCATGCAGTCCAGGATGTTGGTGCCGATGGAGGGAAGGTAGGCATGCAGGGTCTCCTGGAACCAGGATGCCAGGAAACCTGCATTTGCAACTTTAGGATCAGACTTCATGACTTCCCATGCTGCATTTAACATGAAGGCTTTGGTGGCAGATGCAACCTGGTCACTGCGGACCTGAAAACAAGAGAGAAAATTCTCAAAGTATTGCTAATGTGTTACGGGTATTATTGCCATGCTTAGGGGTAGTGCCAAGACTAGAAACTCTTTGTGGCAGATTCTGCACAAACACTGGGACAAGAGTGCTGTCCTTTTCCCAGGATCTTCAAGTTGATTCTCGTCATGCTTGTCCAACTGTAACTGGCTTGGCTCTTCTTGAGAAGATCTAGAAATTGCCTTTGTGCTTCTAATCCCCAAATGCTACTTCATATGAGTTCATCTATACTGCCTTGAAAATTACTCCTGAGAGTGGCTTGAACAAACCTATTTTCCTTGGTGCTGGCACTGTGCTAGGAGCATGGAGACTGCAAGAACTGCGTCTGGGCTGAAAGGTAGTAACTTGTTCAGGTAGGCTGTGCTCTCTTCAACAGAGAGAAGTAAATGCAGGTAGAGAAGGAGAACAAGGAAGTGTTCAGCTGAGTAAGAAGTGCTTGGTAGCCAGACTTCTCTCCTGTTCTTGTTAAGGAGAATGGGAAAGGTCTTGGGGAGGATTTGGAGAGGAAGAAGGGAAGAGAAGAGAGGAGAAGGCTGGTTTGTACTGAAACTTGTGCTCACATTTCCGTGTAATTGTAGTAACAACATACTAGAGACCCAGAGCTGCAGGCTCTCAAGGTAACTATTGAATAATCTCTGCTCGTCTAGCAGCATGGGGGAAAAAAACAGTCAAGTACTCAAGCAGCTGTGGATGTAGCCCAGGCTAAAGCGTGCCGGCGTATCGTCTAAAGAGGGAGCTGCTGACTGTCCTCTCCTCTGATGCTAATATTACCTGCACGCTGATTTCATTCAGAGCAGTTTGCAGCACTTCAGTGTTGACTTGTTGAAACAAGAGCAGGAAAGTCTCTTGGTCCAAGAGAGCAGTAGCATCCGTGATGTAGCACTTGAGGATGGAGGAGAGTTGTCTTGATGTCAGCTTGGTGCCCTGGGACAGACACAAGCATGTTACATCAGAAAAAAGGGTAAAGAACTACAAGTCCAAGGTCAAAGTTTGAGGTTCTCTTGCTCTCCTTGTTCCTACAGACAATCTCAAGGGAAAGAGGAGTGCCTGGCTTACTGCCTTTTGCCTGGTGGGAGTGATTCCAGAGCAAGGCTGTCTGATGTGCCCAAGGAGGGGAAGCCAGATCTGACTGTGAGTGTCTTAAAGTAGCTAGAAAGGAGTATCTGGGGAGTTGGTAGGAGAGACCTGTTGGAGGTGACTTACTGAAGCACAGGCGTACTGCCGGAGGGAAGGGCTGCACCAGTCACCGCTCTTCAGGATGGAGCTTAGATTTGAACTGGAAAGGAAGCAGGAAACATTGAACATTTTCCATTAAATGTCTGATGAGAAGAGGGCTTGGTAGGCTGCAAAGGGCTCAGGTTCTTTTGGTGAAGCTTTTGGGAGATATTTTAGCAGTAGTGTAATCTCTCCCAAGCAGTGTGGATACCAGTTCCCTGCGGTGCCTACCTGATTTCAGATGAGCAGTATGTTGGAGCTGTGAAAGAAGAAAGAAGTGTATGACATTTAATATTTTAGTCTCTCACTTTAAGGATACATGTGATGCTTTTCTTTGGGTACAGAAAGTATTGGAACACTTCTTCCAGTCTTACACTTGACAATCTCTCTGTTCTGCTCCTTGTGTTTCCTGTTCATGTTGTATGTGAAATTTTGGGTGTATAATAGCTTTTCTTTTCAGTGCTGGGCTGAGACCCCTGAAATGCTTTAGAGAGCCCTTAAATAAGTGATGCAGAAAATCTACATGGGCTCTATTCAGGGATATTTCCTAGGGGTATTAGCTTTCAAAACACTTCCATTGTGCTCTTTTGTGTGCTAGACCCTGTCCAATATCTCAAGTGTACAAATGGTACCTTAGATACAAAAAAAATTTTACTTACACATGAGGAATGCTGGGCACTGGGAAAAGAAAGGAGAGAAAGCACTGGTGAGGATAGAGCATTCATGGCATGAAATAGGATGTAATTTACTCGGGCTGCTAGCTATGAAGCAATTACTCCTGTACTGCCTTGCCCTGTTTGCATCAGGCAAACCATTGGGATGGGTTGAAAGGTGCCCAGTACCACTATGCATCTGTTGGTTAGAACAGACTGGTTGCTCCCAGCTCAGGACAGACTTGACCAGATTCTCAGCTGGTATGAGCTGATGATCAGTGTCTTGGTGGAGCTGCACTTTTATTCCAGCCAACAGATCAGCTTTAAAGCAGGAATCCTCCCTGGCTGCAGTATTATACCTTCTCTGCTCCAGCCCGTGGGCTTGTGGAGCTCTGGGAAGTATTGCAGGTCTTTGTTAGTAACCTTATGGAGATTCCCTTGCACTAGATGGCTCTTAAGTGGATACAAGTGTATTTTGTGCATAAGTGGCTGTTGCAGGTAACTGATGTTACTACTAAGTGTCTGCTCTATGACTGATAACACAGAAAAGCTTTTTACAGCATTTGGTGATGTTACACACATACCTGATTTAAACCTTTTACACGTGGTCCTAGGGGAAAAAAAAAAAAACCAAAATGCAGATGGAATAGTTAGATGAAAATCAGTTTAGTTTCAGTCATCTAACTATTGTAGACCCCCACAGAAATGCAAGAACAGAGACTAGGAGAGTATGAAATGGAGGTAAGTTTTCATCCTTCATTGGTTATATACTAATACTGAGCACGCACCCCAATCATTTGTGCTGGTTTTGTTACATAGCACTACATGTTCAGTGTTGGTGCCCAAACCACACTGCAAAGTCTTGACAACGTCAGAGACACTTTGCTTTGATCCACTAATCTGTATATTCAGCTGTGTGGGAATCAGCCCTCAGCATGGTTGTGGGGCGGAATTGACTTACCTAAACTGAGTAAAGTCATAAGCACGATTAAAAGTGGTGGCCTTTCTTTTGCCTTCATTGCTCTTCTTTTCTTGGATTGTCTTTTCAAGGCTGAAAAAAAAGCATAAAAGATCTGCGAATTGTGTCTTTTGAGTACAGCTACTCTCCTGAAATTCTGCAAAAATTGTCCTTACTGCTCAGATTGTCAGGACCATTACTCTGCAGATGGAGCTGGAGAACAGTGGAGTGCACTGAGCACATCCATGGTCTGGCTGTAGACTTCCTTACTGCTCACTGGAACTAGTGCTCTCCTTAACTGCTGTAAGGGCTTTCAGCCTTTTCTGAGGTTTACTCCAAGGGCAAGTATAGATCCCTGCAAAGTGAGTGGAAGCTCCCTGACAGTAGACATGCTTCTGCAAGTTGTCTCTGTGGCTGTATTGGAAAGCTGCTCTGGGTTAGTGCATGCTGCAGCTTGGGAAGTGAAGCTATAAGGCAAAGGATTCTCCTGGCATCTCTGTTTACATCCCTTGGAACCAATGGCAGCTCCATTATGGTGATTGTGACCCAGGTTCACTTTGCTCCTGGCATGGTGGCTAGTGCCAGGGAGAGTTCAGTGGCTTCAACATTTGTGAAACAGACAGAGGGATGGGTGCCTCGCACAAATAATCAGAGCTGATATTAATCACCGGTGAACAGAAACATTCCTCCAGCACTAAAAGGTACCCCTAAAATCTGATTGTATTTTTTCATAAAAGTATCTTTCTTTGAAAGTTGTTACTTTCTTTGCCTAATGTACTTTCTGTCAACTGTCAGTCAGCTTGATGACCAGAGACAGTCAGATCTCGCTTACGTTAGAAATTCTCCAACATTCTTCTCTGTAACGTATCTCACTGAAGCACAGCACAAAGCCTGTGCCACAGATCCCTCCAGTGTTTCAATCAATGTAATATCTTGCCTTGATAGAGCAAGTTTTCAACCACCTTATGTCCTAGAACAGCCACAGCCATTGACCAATCGCTGTTTTGAAATTGTGTCATATTTTACCTATCACTTTCACTGTGCCTTTCTGCCTCTATCTTTTCTCTGAGCACCTCACTTTATTATTTAAAAATCCTTGTAAGTGATAATGCAATGGCTGGAATTGGCCAAGAACAACATGCAGTTCAACTGGAAATCAATTCCTCTGCCTAATTACATGGAAGAGCAACAACATACACATTCCTACACAGAGTAGCAACTTGCTCATTAATAATCATTAACTTAATTGTTTAGCTGAAAGACAAAACAGCCATACCTCCCAAAACTTACTTTTTCTCCTTCCAGAACTTCGTGAATTCTAGAAAGCAGCATGTAGTCCAGCAACTGTCTACAGCAGTAGCTCTTTCTCCAGTGCCACCTTTTTATATGGTGGTACCCAGTTGATCACAGTGAACATGGTGAGTGATGCCAGGTGACTTCTTTGACTCTGTTCCAAGCAACAAAGGCCCAGCCCTTCCTGTGGTATCCTCAGGTATCACATAACTACTGCCACTTGTTAAAAAAAAATTGAACTCCAGTAGCGGTCTCTGTCCTTCTCCACCCATTCAGCATGGAAATGAGCTGCCTTAAAGTGAGAATAGCTTATAGGAAAGGTCATAGAATTCATGTAGACTTGATAGTGCAATTGTATAGACAAAATTTCTGTATTATTTTCCCAAGTGTGTTTGTGGGGGGCTGTTGAACATCCCCTGGAAAGCTCAGAACTTGGCAGAATTTTACTGTGTAGTCTCATGGAAATTAAGTCTCAGCTCCAGTAGGAAGTTAATGACTAGCCAACAAAGAGGCATCACATAACACTGTTTTAATAAACTGTTGCTGCAGTTACTGGTTGTTATGCACTTACTCTGGTACAGGAAACATTTCCTCAGTAGTGGTGTAAAGAAAAGCATTGAATCTATGTAAGGACAGTTTCCTTGCAGGCTTGTTAGGATACTTCTGTTGTGATGGGCTAATCATCTGTTCTGTTGTACTTTTGATCCCAAAGGGATTGTTTGAATAAGCTCACAGTCTACATTTTCCGTATGATTTTTCTTAGCTACTTGCTCTATTCAACTATCTCTTTTTTTGGCTCAGGAAAGTGCTTCTGTATCCTAAAAACTGAAATGGGTGCAAACTCTTGCTGAATTGAATGTAAGAACTTACAAACAGACTCTTCTGAATTTGACCTGTGAATCCCTGGTTTCAGCTGTCTCTGTCAGAGGAATTCCTAAGCCAGGGAATGGAAACGTGTCTTTGTACTTAAGGGCCCCATGGTGGATTTGTCTGGCATGAATTTGTCTAATTGCATTTTGGCATCTCTGGTGTCCGGTGACAATGAATTCCATCTCTGAGCTCCCAGTGGATGGAAAGATGCTTTGTTCTGCTTCTTTGGAAGCTTCTGCCCAATAACAGAAAGGTTTGGTGGGGTTTTGCTTCAGAGGAGGTAGGTCAATACCTTGGAGGTATCAGAGGGGTTTGCCAGGGGCTGGACTGCTGCTCCACTGGGGAGTATGGGAAGGTGGAGGAAGACAGCAGCCACTGCAGGCACCCGAATGGCCGGAGCCAGTTGGACCTTGGGCGGTCAGTTGTGTGCTTGAGGTCAGGGAGTGAAGGGAGATTTTAAAAACACTGATGAAGGCTGATAGGTGCAAGACCGGTTTGTCTTCTTGTATATCTGTGATTTAAAGGTTTGTGGGTTGTGGCTTAATGTCAAGAGGATGGTTTTAGAAGAGGAAGTTCTTTGTTTCTGTGGTCGTCCCTGATGCAGTTCTGAAATGTGAGTTTCATCTCAATAGTGAAAGGAAGGTGACTCTTCAGCTTTAGGGGAGGTGAATTACGGTCCTTTGTCATACATGGCCATGCCTTTAATCCTTGCCGTTTGTAAGGACCCTGCCAAGCTCCTGTTAATATGGACACAGTTGATTTATTATCACCTGCTACTTTTCAAAGCTTTACTTTCTTCAGTACACCAAACACTCAGGAGTCCTGTGAGGCCTGTCGGCGTCTGTTAGAAGTCTGACCAAATATGTCTGTCTTGAGTGACTAGTCGTGCAGGCTGTGATATGACTATGAGAGCAAATGCTGCTCACACAAGTGACAATTATTGAATTAGATTGTAGTCAGAATCGGCAAAATTTAAATGCTATCTTGATATTTCCTCTTGTGTCATCGGAGCCCTGAGATTGAGCTGGTGAGAAATAGTAATGCTTCAGAGGTTTTTATGATTTTATTCAGAAGACGTTCGCTCCTGTGCTGTATTTCAAAGCCCAGGTTAGCTTCCTGGACACCCAGTCTTTAGCAAAGTATCATCAGTAACGTGTGATTCACAGTATGCAGCCAGTCTTGATTTAAATTAGTGCTAGAATGAACTGAACGAGGTATTTTTCACTCTCCATTAAGCTTTTTGGAAGTTGTCAGATACTTTGGAGGCCAGCTGTACTTTCACAAGAACTTGCTGCTGAGGTCAGTGGGTATTTTGATCTCTGACAGGCTTGGTACCTCTTGTTCTCAGGACGGAATCAAGAGTTTTATCTTTAATTGAAGCAGCTTCTGGAATGGGAAAGAGGAGGAATGCAGAAAGTGCTACCACTCATGCTGAGAACTCAGCCCAGGGGAAGTAGAGTTATACAAAGTGTGTTTTTTATGAAACAGTTTTGACTTCTGAAGGAAACATTGATTTTGCACCTCGCTAGGAGCCAAACCAAGCCCCGGTGTAAACCATGGATAAAACCAGGCTGTTGCAAGATGATTGGGTGTAAAGAAACCCATCCTGTACAGGTCCTGAAAAGATCGGGGCTGCTGTGCTTGTCTCCTCCCAAGGCCTGTTGTTCGGCTGGTGGAAGCACCCAGCAGGACCACTTTCTGACTTGGTTTATGCCAAGGGCTTATTATAGATCACCTCTGTCATCTCCTCTGGCCTGTTTCAATCCCCACATTTCTGCTGCCGTTAAGGGAGTGTCAACATGTGACTGCTCTCTATGCATCCTCTTCCAGGCCACTCACTCCAGCTCCAGGAGCTGTTACATTCCTCTGGGACGCTCGTAAGGAGTGAGGCAAGAGCTGGTCTGATGCCAGAAGATGTCCCTCATGATATCTCTGCTCCTGGCTGCAAACAGGTTGATTGGGGGGGTGGGGAGGTGGGTTGTGTAGTCTGATTGCTTTTAATCCTACTTACTTCCACATTCATCTGTTATCACAGTACATGCTCTGAACTTCCTTAACACTTGAAGATCTCACCTTCCCCCATTGTTACATCCAAGATGGTAGCAGTATTTTGTTCATGCGATCTCCACATGGGCCCTGGTGTTAGGCTCAATGACTCTCTACATCCCTCTTCAGCAGGAAATCCTCCCCTCAGAAATACCTGGGGTAAGTATATCCTTGGGGCAAGCTGCCCTGTAAGGAAAGGTGTTCTGAATGATGATCATGGACTGAGATTTACTCCAAACATAAACCTGGCACACTGCCTGCATACCCCTGCATTCTCTGGGGCATTGTGAGATGCAGTTTTTCACCTGTCAGATATTAGGGCTGCAATTTTCCTACATGAGGTCAAGGATATAAGCTTTCTTTAAATGAGGAATCAATCCTGCACTTGACTCTGCAGGCACTGTGTTATCAGTGTCTCATGCATTACTTCAGAGCACAAACATGTTCTGTGTCTACAGCAATAAACCAAAGAGCTTTTATATTTTCAGTTGTGTTATGGTAAACTACATAAATGTTATTTGTTGCTTTTCTTCATGTTTACTGTTTGGCAGTGTGATTTACCTCCTCCTCCTCTGTTGGTGAAAGGAATTTTTAAATTAAATCCACAAATCTTGCCCTTTACAACAATTTTCTGTTGGGGACAGGTATTTCTTTTGTATTGTTTCTTGGTGTTTTTTTTCTCTAGGCTGTATTCTGTATTTTGCTTCACACATATCATCTTAGATGCATGTGGGAGGCTTGGAATAAAATACCTCTTTGTTTTCTCCTGCACATTAAAACTATCTGTAAATATGAACACGAACCTGAGTTTAACCATCACATCCCTGAATGGATCAGTGTGCATTTTTTGTGGCAGCCTGCATGTACCATGCTGATGCTCAGAGCTCATTTCTTTCTGAGGGGAGTGCCCATACCATCGTGACCATCAGTGTTCTCAGGGGATTTGTGGCTAGTCCTGCCCGAATGTCACAGGGGCTCAGCTGGGCTGGGGATGTTTCCGTGTCTCTCCTGCAGTGCGCTCTGCCAGCTAAATAAATGCCTGCAAGTGCACTGATTATTTGGAAAGGGTGTTGCAGGGTGTGCCTGCGACGCAGGTCCTGTTCTGCACCCCAGGCAACATGCACAGGTGAGTGCCACCTGCTTGCTGGTGGCTTTTGTATGGAAATGAGGACTGGGTGACATCCTCAATGGTAGCAGCTCCTGAGGTATGGGGCACAGCCACCCAGTGAGAGTCCCTGGGCAATTCTGCAGTGAGGAAGAGGCTGATAACAGATATTGACCATTACCAGTGGCCCATTACAGTTACTGCATTAGGGGGTCAGTTCTGGGATGTAGCTGGGAAGTAGCTGCTCCTAAGTCAAGCAACTGACTGTCACCTTCGTCGGGGTCAGGCCCTCTTATCCAGTGAGAAGGGCGTGTAAGGGTGCAGTGATTACACCTTACAGCATTATCTACTCAGGGCTTAACTTGGTATTAAAATGGTAGCAAAGCCAAATCACCCTTCAGGTGATGTCCTTGTATGGCTATGCTGCAGCAAAACAAGATCACTTGAAATTTTCACTGCCCTGAACTGGCACAATCTTTCTCATCCAAAGAATCCTTTATTTCCAGGATTTAGCCACCACCGTGTGTCTGAGAGGGACAGTGTTAAACAAGGGGCTGAAAGTCTCAGTGAGAGAGTGAGTTACAGTGTGTCACAGACCATCTGATGGGATCAGGGAACTGAAAGGAAGGTGAGTATAAACAACAGCCCAGTTGGAGTTTATTTTTGCTTATTTATTTCTTAAGAATGAATGACCTGGGAAAAATTTTTTTTTTCAGAAGCACCTCATTGCTGAGATATTTTGTTATGCTTCATCTCCCAGAGTTTTGTCAGCCTTACCATTGCTATGCTGTCTAGCTGCCTTGCCCTTTTTTATTGATAACAAGACAATACTGTAAGAAGATGGTCCTTCTTTTGTAAGCCTTTTGTGGTGGCAGTGGAACTGGTTAAAAAAACAAAGGATCTGACTCTCATTGTCATTTACTTTTACATGAATCTGGACTCACTTCAGTGACTTGGACATTGTGTCTCTGCAGTGTAGCCTGTAGCAGGATCTGTTACACCTCCTTCACACCCTCCTTTCCTTTCCCTGGCCCATGAGACGCTGTGTGACTCATCTGGGAAGTTAAGCAAGATTCCCCAACTGTTTTCTGCAGTGCTGTTGTCACGCATAGCCTAGGGTGTCAGCAGCATCACTGCATTGACCTGCATTTTCCTTCAGAGGCTCTTTCCATTTTGTATTTGTTTCCTGGCATGTTACTCTCCTTGCACTTTGAATGTAATTCTGTGCCTAAAGGTGAGCTCAGTTTCTTGATGTACCTTAGCACACGAAGGAATCTCAGTGAACTTTGACATAAAAGAGCATTAGGTGGCTTTATTGTGCTGCTGTGATGATGTTTGGGTCTCATGTCCTTGCCCATCTCAGGAATCACTTCTGGAGCAAACAAGACCACTGAACAGGCCATTTCTGTTCACTGGTGCTTTACTGTGGAGGTGAAAATCTCCAGTTGTAGCAGCTGGAAGTGGAAAATTTTTAGAGAGCATGGTCACAGTTACTTTAAGAGTTGCTTTTGAATGGATAAATCTGGTTACTTGCCACTCCTGTCCAACTGCACTCAGCACAGAGATGCTAGAAGCTGACTTTGGCTCATGTTGTTGCTTGTTGGTTGACCTCCAGCGTAACGTAGCCTTATTCTGGGATCCTCTGTGTTGCACTCTGAGCAACTATGCAGAAAATCCCTAGTACTGAAGCTGAATTTTGCACTTGTCTATATTTATTCTTTTCGAGCCTTGCCTTTTGATAGCTCTTGGACCCACAGCATCCCAACAAGGCATGTCTTGGTGCTCTGACTTTTGTTCCAGGCAAAAAAATGTTTGGGAAGCAACCTGCTAACTTTAAAGGCCTATAACCATTTCACGTTTTTGGTTGGTTTTTTTTTTTTCTCCAATACTGCAGAAACAATTTTTTTGCACTTTCTGGTCTTAAGGCTTGCTGCTGTTTGCAGATTATGAAACTAGAGCAAAGCAAAATTCACGTTGCATTTGAGTGAGACCCATGTATTCCTCTTTGGTCTCACCTCAAACTCCCCAGCATCAGGTGGAGCGAAGCCTAGCTCTTCCTTCTCCAAAAAGATAGTGTATTGTACACACAGGCTCTTTGCAGAGGACTGTGTTGCCCAGGGCAGAGCTTTCTGCCCAGACTGTGGGGAGCAGTGGCCGTGCAGTCCGCAGTTTACAGAACATGATGTTTCCAAATGATGTTCACATAAAGCTAGCAGATAAAATGGCTGAAATCCCACATTGTAACTCCAGAGCCCATTGAATTTATGTAATTGATAAAAGTAAGATAAGACAACACTTGGGAAATACTTCAGATAGCTCTGTTACATGGCGATAGCCCATTACAGACAGGTGTTTCCTTTGTGTTGCTGGAGATTACAACAAAAGCATTTGAGATTTGGCATTTGGTAAAATGGCATCTGCATTACGGAATCCAGCCGTAGTGCTTCGTGCAGGCGCACGGCCCATGGGATTGCCGCTCTGGGACTCAGTCAGTCTCTTCTCTGCTTTGCAATGCATTATCGTGTTATAGCAAAGTTACTCTGCTGTGAAGGTACTGCATGCTTGTGAAGCCACCTTTGGGTGTGGGAGACCCGGGTGAGTTCCTGCCCTGCACAGGCATCAGCGTTAGAAGGGTGTGACACAGAACACTCTGCCCAGAATTAAAAATCAATTGAGGACTCAAATCTGGACCAAATCTAGTGAGAAGCAGTTTCTTGTTTTCAACAAGGACTGGCTGAAGGTGGCCCTGAGTGGCCAATTTCTAAAAGCCCTCAATTGCTCAGGTTTTTTCTGAACTTGTCCAGTCTGGGCTGTTTCCTAAGTTTTGTGAGTTATTGGTCAATGTCTGATTTGCTAACTGCGACTTTTTCTTAGACTACATTCTCAAGACAACTTGGAGACTCTTGCGAGGAGATGTTTTATTCTAGGGATTGAGAAGGACTTTTCCTTAGCAACTCAAAGGGAAATGTATTGTTAGATGTATAATGAAAGTACATAAAACTAGAGGATAAACAAGTGCCACGGAAAGATTTACGGTACAGACTGAAGAATCATAGTATTAAGGAGGCTAAGTCAGCAATAATTACAGACTCATTTTCTTTTTTTCCCCAATAGCAGTTAAATCTTTCTGGAAATAGCTGTTGCAGGCTTTGCTCTGTTTCCATGTCTACGCTTAAGTCGCTTTGATGGTAACATCAGTCCATCCCACATAGTTTCATATAAGCTGTTGCTCTAGGATGAAGACAGCTATGGAGGCAGATTTTTACTTCTGTTGATTTGACGAGCCACCAGCAGGTACTCATAGAGAAGGAGAGAACTTGCTGGATCATACTGGAGGGTCACGGGCTGAGACACAGGAACGGTGGCCATGTGGTCGTCTGTCTGGAGGGGCATAGTGATAGGTACACATTTCTGTCTAAGAAAAAATCACAATTCAAAATGTGGTTTTGTTCTGAATTGAAATGAAATCAGAAGTACAAGAATATATGAATGAAAAAACCCACACACCAGAAACGACTGATGTTTGTCTTTAATATTTTCCAGTAGAGTTTCCACAAAACGGATGCTGTTTTGTGAAATCTTCTATCTTGGTTAAAACAGCTTCTTCCCCATGGCTTTTTCCCCAGGTGAACGACTTAGCAGAGACCTCCAGTGGCAGCGGGAGAGTCCCGGGAGGGAGCCGGTAGGTTAGCAGGGCTGAGCTCCTGGTGCCCTCTGGTGCTTGCGTGCTCCTTGTCGCAGCCTGGTCCCAGGGACGTGCCGGCAGATGGATGTCCTGAGCCCGCAAAGCAAGGAAAAGGTGCCCAGCTCTGCTGGCTTACTGCAGTGACGCTGGTGGGTGGGTGCCTGGAAGGCTGACAGGTTTCAGGAGGCAGGAACAACAAGAACTGACCCTGCAGTGCTTTTCTTACTTTCCTCCTCCCCGGTTCTCTTTGTGGCTTTGACCTTGCCATGTAATTTTTAACACAGTGCTTAATGTCCTATATTTCTCCTCCTGCCTTTCCTGTCCTGGAAAATAAGGACATAGACAGGCAATTTGTCTGTCTATGGTACTATGTGTTGTTATGAGTGTGATGTTCAACCAGGTTCACTTATTGTCTTCCTTGGTACAAACTTGGCAGTGCAAGGTTAACAGCTGGAATTGATCTTAAAGCTTGTTTTCTGTGTTTACTTTTCATCAGACACATACATGCATCAGGAAGGGGTTACACCTTCCTTATCTTACCCTACAGAGCGGGTCACTGCAAGGGACAGGGCAAGGCTGGATGCTGTGAGCTGAAGTAAGTCCCTTGCAGGTGCTTGGCGTAGCAAGGTGCTAAGTGGGTGTAGGGAGAAGGTACATAAGTGTTTAGGACTGGTGGTCTTTGGCTGACAGGGGTTTAGGGAGAGTGAGACAGGTTTTAGTCATTGAGTTAGACTTTTGAGTTCATGAGCTGGATCTCTGACTTTCATAATGTGGGCACTGTCTTTTCCCCTCCTTCTTTCTAGGGGCTTTGTATGACCTGTCACTCACTATAGGTGACTATGTGTGCGCACACCTGTGTATATATCTTTATATATAAAGACAAGGGCAGGTTAGACTGCTGTGTTGCATCACAAGTTGTCAGCCTTGCTGTAAGGAGAAGCAGCTGAGAACGTGTAAAGTTTTTTAGCAGGTGACTGACTCATACAGGAGACCATTTTCTTGAAACTATAAAATACAGAGGTAGAGCTTCTTTGTACTTGAGAATAAGGAGTACCTGTCAATTATTGCTATATTTAGCTGCACTTCAGTGTACGGTAGAGATGGCCAAGTGCTGATGATGCTCACAATGGAGCCAGAAGGGGCAGGAGCATTGTTGAGTGCCCACAGCACTTCACCTTTTCTTGCCTGACCCTCTGAAAGGTGAGTGTATGCTTTGGGAGGACCCGCTCAGCCAAAGGACATGGGAGTTACGAGCATGTGGCACAGCAGCTGACACCAGGAGTGCTGCTCCTGGAGTGCAGGGTGCCAAATACTTGTAGTGCTGTGAGCACCACAGTGCAGCCAGAGCTGATGGTTGAGGGGCCAGTGCTGAGATAGCCTGGTTCTCCATGAGCAGACTGTCAAGGCTGGGCTGGGTTTCTGGGAGCATGTATCAGCTCTGAGTTTCCTGCTGCTGAAAACTGGTCTTTCAGTAATGTAAGTGACCTGAAATATGGTCATGCCTCTTACTCCTAGCTGCTGGTATGTCAAGAGTGTCTCCAACAGGCATAGTCTGAAGACCTAGTCCTAATGCATAGCTGAACAGGCAGGGTTAGGGCATTACTAAACAACACTTCTGCTCTCTAGTGCACCCAGTTGGTCACCAGTGAATACAAACCTTGTAATGAGAGGAAAGTCAGATGTCAGTCATTGGAGGGGTTTTTGGTTGTTTTTTGGTTGTTTGGGGTTTTTTTGGTTTTGGTTTTTTTTTTAGCTCAGTTGGACTTATAATTCAGGACAAGGTCTGAGTGTTACATGCAGGTGTTTTTTGACTTTGCACAAAACAAACATTACAGAGAAGTTTACAGAGGAGAAAGGGAGGTAGAAAGCAAGCAAAATCTCTTGTGTAAACCTCTGGGAAGGTGTAATATAGAAGCTGGGTTTTACTATAAGCTGATATTTTATGCTTTCTAGCCTTTTTATCCTGTCTTAACCATCTCCATTGCTTTTTTGTTAGTCTCCGTGACATTTCCTTTAGCAGTGTGCAGAGAATAGCTCTGGGAGTGTCATTTGGCCAGGGCAGGGTTTGCTCTGGAGTTACTACAACAGGGAATAAATCGAGATTGGGTTTTAGTCCTGAGGTGACTGAGGATTTGGCAAGTTTGACTGTAGGCAGGTCTCTGACACCCTTGGCTTTCCTCCTCCTCCTTTGCAACTTAGAAGTAGCCTCAAGCCTGTTAGCACAGGCAGGTGAGGGTAGATGGTCTTGCATGAGCTGTGAAACACAAACCTTCAGTGTCAGGTTCTGGTGACCCCACTAGCATTTGTAGGTGTGGGCGCAGTATATCTCAAAGCCAATAGTGTTTCTCTTCACATATTCTCTACTTGTAACTGAATGCTTAAGCAAACAGGGTGAAACAAGGCACTTATTGAACCAAATATTGCCTTGTTTATAAAAATCTCTTGAGCTGACATTTAACGAGCAGGCACGTAATACCACACAACCACATAACTGGATGTGACCTGTGCACTTGAGCATTCTTTTAAAGATCTATGCAGAGATAAGGATCAGTCCTGTCAGTTTGAAACTATACTTGCATTGATAGTAAATCTGGGAGTATAATTTTTGCTCAATCACTTTCTGAACCAATGGCCACTTCTAGTATCTGCCACTCCTTGAGACAGAGATGTGCAATTTAATTGCGTGTGTGGAGAGTCAGCTCCTTTTCTAGTCTGAACTCTCCCTCTGGTACTGTGAATCCATTGGTTTGCAGGGAAGGGTGGCTATGCAGCTGAAATGGGCCAGAATGCTCCATACTGCAAACTTCACAGTTGCCTATTCATGCTAAAGCTCTTTCACCAATGCTGACCACAGCAGTATATTCAAGAAAACAGTATTTATAGGTTACCTGCAAGATGAGGCTTTCAAAAAAATGCATCTTCTGTCTTAACCCAGACCCTTTCAGGCTGCCAACCTGAAACACTGCTCTAGGCAAAGTGATTGTAAGACTGACCCACTTTTAAGGCAGGTGTCCTGATGAATGCCTGGAGAGATCTTCTGACTTTGTCTTCTGTGATTTGGCAGGTAGGTGACAGCAGTTTTTGTCCAGAGGAGCGGGAGCAAGGGCAGGACTGCTGTGCGGAGGAAATGGAGCCATGGGGCAATACTAGTTGGTTCACTGCCACTGAAATCACAGTTCTGACGTGGGCATTTGTTAGTGTTTCCTTGTTTGCGTTTTTGGAGCGATAAAGAGTGGAGAGGTTTCAAACAGACTTGTTTCAGTAATTGGGGAGTCTTCCTTTGTGTGCCAAGTCCCAGTAAGCCTGAGATCTGTGCAGGGAGGATAAAAGGAAGGACTAAGTGCCAGTGGCGACTGTAGCATAGTACCAGTTTTGTGGGCTTGGAGCTGTTTTACCTTAGGCTGCAGGTTTTGCACCACTTCTGTCTTTATCCCCTTCTGTTGGCTCTAGACACAACCCTTTGCAGGGGGCTCACACAGCTCACTTGGCTCGAGCAGCAAGCCTGTCTATTGCCCCACCAACCAGGAGGTTTGCTCTAGGCTGAGACTTGATACTCATGTGTCTCTGTCTTTCCTTCTGGTTCCTTGTCAAGTCTGCTTTGGAGATCCTTCTAAAACCTGCTGTTGTGTTTGTCACCTTCTGACCTGTGGTCCACAGGGTAATTCAAGCAAAGGGTTGGATGCCGCAGCTGTATCATGTTGTGCTCCTCCAGGACTCAATATAGTCTACCTTGTCTGGGCATTTTGGTGTGATTTTGTTCTGTAACCTCTTCTGTCAGTATCTATGTGGGAGATTGATTCTTAGCTGCACTGACATAATGAAGGGATCTAGTGTGATGGACATGGATAGAAAGAATGAATGTACCTTCTTTTTTAGAGCTGTGTGTCTCTAGATCCTCCTTTTATACCTGGGTCATGTTGTCCCAGCAGAGTCCTGAGATTTTCCTTCTTTAAGAGGCAACTGATGAAGAAACGGAAAAATAACTTCAGGTTTTTGAAAGACTGGAAGAAAGGTTTTTCTTCCAGTAGCCTCCTTTTGCCTTTCTGTTCAGTTATGACAGTTTCTGTTTTTCTTTGCTAGGTGGTATACGTTTGCTTTCAGCCTTCGGTATGACTTCATATAATTTCCATAAAACCTGCAACATTTTAGTCTTTTAACTGCCCCTTTTGGTTTCTATTCAGCAAGCTTTCTTATTTTGTGCTCTGTTGTTCCTGTTCTTAAACCTTTCCTTCTGATTCTGGGTCATGCACTGTGTTTAGGGTTGATGAAAAGGAGTGTACTGGTGAGGCTGGCTGGACCCAGTGAGTTGTGATGGCCCTTGCAAGGTTGCAGAGGAACTTGGCTGTGACCTGACTGATGTGTCCTGTAAAGGTGCTGTCCTGAGCTAATGGGAGACCTGACTTCTCTGAGAAAGTTTTTTGGATGAAAACGACGGGAAAAGCAGTGACTTTGGACTGAGCAGGGTGTGTGGTGTGCGTAGTGAAGATGGGATCAGGAAGGATTTATTTTCTGTTGCCACACCTGGCTTAACATGGCAGGAACACCTTGGGAATCGGTTGTACAATTTAGTGTAACTGAAGAACGCTTGAGCCGTACTTGACGCTACACATGCACAGTCAGGTTGGGTGGGAAGGCACTGACTCATTTTCTTGTGGTCCAAATCACATCACAGACCTGTCCTGCTCCTGCCACCCACTGCAGGTTTCGTTGCCTCCCCTCCTGCCCTAGCCTCTCGGTGTGTGCGTTAGGGATCGTGATGCAGAATTGGGCTTCACTCCCCACTTGCTATCACTGGGAAATTCCTGTGTTTGCAAAGAGGGGGAGGTGATGTGAAGGCACTGGATTTTTTTCAGTTTAGGAAAAAGGAAGCTTGCAGAGAGGGAGGAATGCAAGAGGGAAGGGAGGCAGAGAGAGGTCTCCTGTGTAATTATGTTGAGCCAGAAGTGATTGCTATTGCAGGTGAGCTCTAAAATCCCCCTCACGGGCCTATGCAAGGGCAGGCTGGCTGCACCTCTGTCAGCCTATGTATATACAATTGCACCATGGTGCAAGGGGTGACTGGGCAGTCTCAGAGACCCCTCCCAGATTTGTACTTCTTGGATAAGAGAAGATCTCTAGTTGCCTCCCACTGGGGACAAGTTTTACTAGCATTCCTGTTACATGCTCAGTATTCTGATTTGTCTGCAGCTGAGAAGCCTGATGCTGTAAAATTAGAAAAGTTCATAAAGGGTGGGGAGAGCAGTGCTTAGGAAGGGAACATGGTGCAGATTAATGACAGGGAGGGCTCTGTGTCTGGGAAGGTGGTAGCCGAGGGAGTGCTAGGCTCTGTCCCCTGAAAGACTTGTCTGCCCAGGTGTGGGCTGTGAATACTTCATTCTTGCTTAGTCACAGTTGCCACCTGGATCACTTCGTGCAGCTAAAGATATTCAGATAACAGGAATTAAGGTCCTAGACCACATCCCTTCCGGTCAGCGTGAAGGTTATTGCTGAATTATGGACATAAAACCTGCTTTTCCAGAGTCGTGCCACTTTGTGTGCAACTGTGACATTATCCTGTCTTTCCATCCATCAGGGTGATCTTACCCTGCTCTGAAAACAGCACTGACATGCTAAGCAGTGCTGAGCCTCCTGTGGCAATGTGGCTGTGTCCCTGGGCTGGGCCAAGCTGGGATCTGGAAAGTGCAAGAAAACGTGCAACAGGCCAAACTGCTGCTCCCAGCTTTCAGTGCTACAAAGGGGTGAATCTGGATGTGGCATCACATCTAAAAGGTAAAAATCCTTTAGCTGGAGGCCTATTTTAGGGAGCTATAACTCTCGCTTAGGCTTATGAGAGCAGATGCAGTACCACAAATCAGCTTGAGCCTTATTCTACGTAATTACTAGAATTTTGCTTTGCTATGAAGCATGCAGAAATTATGATAGTGGCTCACTTATTGCTATGCTGAAATAATTGCCTGTCCTCTCATCTTTGAGCTCTTCTGTCTGTCGTCATCTCCTCAACTGTATGCTCTTTGATTCAAAGACCTTGTTTGTACCACACCTAGCACTCTTGGATGTGTGCTCATGGCTCTTAGCTGCTATGGGGTAAATGCAAATGGAAGGTACTGGATTCTTCTACTCAGCCACCTTGTGGACAGACCTTAGAAAAGTATCAGTTTATTTACAGTTGAAAGTTCCTCCTTGCTTTTGTGAACTCTGGTTTCTTTCCCCATAACAGGGGTGCTCTGCACACTCCTTGGCTATGTGTGACTTCCTGGCTGACACAAGCAGGAAATCCTGACACTATGCTTGCCGCCTCCCCTGGTTTCCTCATCCATGGCTGAGGCTCGGTGTTGTTTTTTTCTGCTTTTCAGATCTCTCCTGTTCTTGTGTTTCACCTCCCGACACCCTGGGGAAGAGCCATAGGTTGCAGATGGCAGAGCCCTGCTGTGCCACATGGTCTTTGTTGCTTTCTTGGTTGACCCCTACATGGACCCACAGTTTGTCCAGCAGCCTGTCCAGGGCTTCCCAGCAACAGGTACCTATCAGACCCTCTGCCATGGACAGCCTGCTTGCAATGTGGAATTTACAAAAGGTACAAGGCATTGAAAGCTTTGGTATTTGAAATATGATGGAAGGGTCCCCATCCATCTCAAGGACACCTCATTTGGGTATCCTGGAGAAGAGGCTTCTTGCTTTGAACTATGAGCCTGTGAATCTGACTCTTTACAAAGTTATGCATTTCAAATTTATATAGATTTGGGTAGCTTAGGATGGGTGCTGATGAGAGTCACTTTCATGTTGGGCATCCTGTGCACTTCTGAGTCAGACAAACTGCATTTATGAATCAGTGTTGCACTGTTTTCAAGATAGCTGATAAACATGTTAAGTGTGGTAAGAAAACTAGGAGTGTGGAGAGAGCCAGAGGTGATGTTGTGAGTCAACACTGGCTTTTCTCCATGTTGCCACAAACACATGAGATAGAGGTGGGCATGATGGGGCAAGCCTAATCCAGGGGCATAACTGATTTGTGGAAAATCTTGTCTTGCAAAGCATCAATAAAGTGACCAAACAAATATTTTTCAAATCTGAGGATGCAAAATTACTCCGCTGCATCCAGGGAAATTGAGAGAATTACTAGGGGCAATTTCTTAGTGACCTGGGGGTTCAGATCCAAGAATCAGTGAAAAGAAGGCTGAAATGGGTGGAATATAATTTAATATCCATCCCTTGTTAGAATCTGCAGCAGGTCTCATTTTTATTCTTGCAGATTGTTTGCCAAGTTTTTCTTGCTGAAGTGCTGACAGGCTGACAAATTCAGTCAAAATCAGGAGATCTCCCTGACTGCTGATGTGCACAGGGCTGGGGAGATCATGGGGAACACCACCACGGGTGATTCAGCTGAAGGAGCAGGGCAAACCCACTCAGCTACTGCAGCATGCAGTTACTGCATAGAGACCCCTGAAAACTAATTGTGATCTCTTTAATAAGAATGTTGTTTAGTTTTTAAAATAAAGCAACCTGCAGGAATTGTAAAGCCCATGAAGTTATGTCTTAGGATCTTCGCAGCAAGGAAATAAATGAAGGTTTGTGGAGGGAAAGGCCACTTTTGGTGATAGGGAGGCAGGGATCTCTGGGATTACAGTTCTAGAGCCATTGGTTAATAACATTCCTGCTCAGTGGTCTCATTGCTGTGGTCCTTGTGAGTGCTAACGAGCTGCTACAGTGGATACTGATGCACTTGTGTGCAGATGCTGGGCACCTTGGCATGAGGCCAGTGTGCTGTGAGCACCCCTGAGCACCTGTGAGCAAGGAAAGGTTCATGAAGGAAATAAGGCAGATGGCCATGCTATGGGATTTGCCTGCATCAGTCCTAGCCTTAGCCTGCTGCAGGGCTGTGGTTTTTTTATTTCGGCTATCCTGATTCCTCTGCCCTAAGTGGAGAGCTCTGTGTTTCAGTTGACTGACCTCGCTGAGCCTGGAGCAGAGTTCCCAGTTCGCCATACCTGTGATCTGAAAATGGCCTGGCTGGTCAGCAGAGGAGCTGCCACATATTTCTCTTTGGGATTTCCCAGGCGGAGATGACTGAGGTAAACAGAAGTGTCGGGAAAAGGGCCAAACATTTCAAGCTCCACTGAAGCAAAATTTCCTGATGACAGATATTTCTTTAGTAACTGGAGAAAGGTGGTGCTAGAGTAGCTCCGTCCTGGGAGCACAGCTTTATTTTTGTTGCCTCCTGTAAATATTAAACGTGTCCTGTGCCAGGCAGGGAGGGAGTGCACCTATGCACTGTTCTTGTCCTGCTCACTCCAGCACTAGACTTGCTTTGGGCTCAGCATTTCCTCCTGTATCCTAGAAATTACAAGCATTAACAAATAACTCACATTTATTTGTGCTGCTAAACACTTGTATTCTCAAGAACTTACAGGTGTGCACAGGGCTCCAAATCCATCCTGTAATTTCAGATGCAGTTTTGAGAAGCCAGAGACACGCCCCGGGTTGCTCAGTGAAAAGTGGCCCTCTCTGATCATAGCTTGCACACTAAGTGCCTGGCAACTAGCGGCTTGAAGGTAAGCACCATGGTTAACCATCCGAGTGGGTTGTGCAAGCTCTTAACTTCCTCTGCCAGAGGGGAGCCTAACTTCAGGGTGCTGGTAGCAGTGAATCTAGTTTAACTAACGCTGAGTTCTCTGCATGCAACTCCGTGCTTTTGCAGGCATAGCAGACCCTCAGTAGTTTTTTGTGTGCTTTGGGTCTGGTTTCAGATAGGTTTCGTGTAGGTTGTTGGTGTGTGTTAGTTTGCTTGCGAGACAGTCACCTTTTAGCTTTCCTACTCTGAGTTTGGTTTTGCAATTAAGTATTATTCATGTTTGATTTTTCTTGGCTGAAATAAGGCGATTCCTTGCATGTGTGGGTGCTCTGAAGACCTTTGCAGAAATGCTGCCTTTACTCCCAGGACTGCGCTTCCTCCTTTTTGTTGGTGAGTATTACTGTGAGAGTGATGAGTGTCCTGGGAGGATTTTCCATACCAGCAACTGTAGCTGAGATAATCCTCAAAAGGGAAAATTGTGCTGAAAGACCACTGAACATTACTTCGGCGGTTGCTCTAAATCCCAGCCTTTAGTTATGCTTGTTTATTATTGTATCTGTGAACCAAAATGAATTAGGTTTTGTAATAAACAGGGTGGAGAGACAAAATTGGAGTTCTTTCTCCTCCTGACATTGCAGAGCTGTCTGCTCACTGCCCTTTGTTGGAGTATCCTGGTGTCTCTGGGAAAGCACTTAAGAAATAATCTTAGGTGAATCTAATCGCCTCTATATTCCCCTACTTTGGTTTTTTTAGGTAGTAAGGGATTCCCGAGCAGGATCTTTGTTTCTTTCAGAAAGTGTCAGTGTTTTATTCTTTCTTCCTTACCTGACTTGGGATCATGTTTTCAGTGGATGTTGATGACAACACGTGAACTTGTAACACTACAAACAAGCAAATGAGCCACCAGCTGGGCAAGAGCTACTTAAAAGGACCATCATTTTCTCTGCAGTAGGCTTAGTTATCAGTACTGAAGGCAGGGAAACAATTAAACAGATAACTTTTTTTCTTTATTTCTTTAATTAAGCAGTTGTTGCTGTTTAAAACTGACCAATATATTATGGATGCCCTGATGAAAGTGTGATTTTTTTTTTTAATTTTCTATTAACTGTGTACAAGGAGGGACATCTCTGTCCAGCAGAAGTACACAGGTTGCTTGTAAAAGTTAATGGCTCTTCATGCAATTGCTTTTAAGTCTGGCAGGTCAGTGATTTTGGTGGTGCATTCTCATGTTGGCCACTGGCTCAGCATGCAGCCATTGGAAATCATACCATTTCTGTGGGCCGTGCTTGCCCCCATCCATCTACCCATCTTCTTCTGTAAATGGCCTGGATAACTGGAGATGGAGGAAGGGCAGAATATCAGAAATGTTCTAAGCTTGTAGAGAATTTGCATCCAACAGCTTGCATGCACTGCCCTTTTGGGGATGGACCAAAGGGGGGAGAAGAAAACACAAGTTTCTGGAGTCCTTGAACAGGTTTCTGAAAGGGAAGGATAGGAGATCTGAGCATAGTGGTGCCACCCTATCGGTGTGAATGGCCTTGCTGTAAAGAAACAGTGAGGAGACTGGGCAGCGCTCAGCAGCCTTGTGGCACAGAAGTGCCCTCATGGAGGAGGAGGGACTGTGGAGAGTAGTTGAACTGTGAACAGCACAGCATAGACAGGTGAAAGACACTGTCTCTTCCATTACGGAAGTCTTCACTGCAGCCTGGTGTGCCTGTGCACTAACAAGCATGGGAGGGAAAGCAGTGTTTAGAAGGGTATTGCTCCCCGAGTGATGTGCACATATCTTAGGTGGTTCGTGACACGAGCTGAGTCCAAAGCCTTTGTTGTGATGATGTGAGATGAAGGTTTTATTGTCATACAGTGAGAGGTTTTGTGATAGTAGGTTGGGGTCCCCTCTGATCTTGTAGAGGGAGAAGCCACCCTTCCCCTTCCTCCTCCTCCTCCCCGTGTGGGTGTTTCTGAACACTGCTGTTTTGAGTCAATGGGACAATTTGCATGCTTGAAGTTAAACATCTACATAAAGAGCTTTCCAAGAGTGGGGCCAAAGGGCTTGGCTGGTGGAAACAGCCAGGCTTTGTCTGCAAGCAGGGAAGCATGGCTTTGAGGCTGGGCAGGCCTCTGGCACTCAATTCTGGGTTATGATTTTGGTAACTCTTTCGGGGCTTTCTCTAGGGGTAAAGTTAATGTGTGTTAGGGCTAGAGGAAAGCACTGCATTTGCCCAGCTATGCCTATGTTTTGTTTGCCTGTTACTTAATGACAGTTCTCTATTAATCCAATGATCAGAAAGGTGTAGCAGCTATCAAAAAAGCTGTTATACTAATTAGAGACTTATCTATCCCTACAAGCTATTTTATAATCCCCTTCCTAGTGCAGATGATTGGACTTGTGAACACATCCAAACTCAGGAAAGCCACTGCCTTCCTCCTTCTCATCCCCATCACAGTGCCATGATAAGGGTCTCCTATCCTGTCAATTTCTGTGCCCAAGTATCACCATGTGTGTGACTGACACTGGCCTGGGCCAGCTTAGCCCTGTCCCTCAGCCATATGAGGTGGAGAAACCACAGGAGGTTGCTTCTGGGTTTTGGGGCTCAGCCTCTCTACATTTCCCCCTATGAGTCACTTCTGGCTGAATATTTGTAGGTAACACCAGTCCTGACCGTGCTTCCCCTAGGGGGTTGGAGGACTGGGGTCACTGATGCTTTAGAGCCATGGAGTGATTGTGCTGAACCTGAGCTGTGCCACACGTCTGTGGGCTAGCTAGTCCATGGGTCCGGGAGATGAGACATGGGTGGGGGTGATCTCTGTAGCCACTTCGGCCTCCTGTCAGCTGTTATAGTGCCTGTTCCAAAGTCACTGATGGTGGTGGTGTTCTCCCTGCTGAGAGATAGATGCCAAACTTTCAGTGCTGTGTTACTCCTTGAGCAGATGAACAAGGCCTGCAGAGAAGTGGGGGTACTCTGGACCTGCTGTGGTCTGCCATATGCTGAGATGGGTCAGAGGATGTAGCTAAAGGAGTGGGAGGAGAATGGTGCAGGCTGGGCATGCTGTGTGGCACGGTGGTGGGTGAGAGCGGTGAGGAGCAGCTGTGGCAGATGCCTCTGCAGGCCCTGGTGCCTCGCTGTGGGCTGAGGCCAGGCACGGCTGCCCCAGGAGATGGGTGAAGGTGACAGTGCTGACCAACTGAGTCCTGAGTACGCTGTTAGAGAAACACGCTGACAGAAACAACTGTGCAGTGATTCAGTGCTAGCAAATTATGACAATCAGCCTGCCAGCGTAACCTCAGAAGCCTCTAACCATTGTCTTCTCCCTCTCCCTGCCTCTCATTTCAGGTAATGTTTGTTGCATTCACTTGTTCTGTCCTGTCAGAAGCTAGTGATAAGTCTCTATCTTCCCTTTTTTCTGTACGCACGGGATGCTGAGTTTGACAGGCTCCTAATCTGAAGTAAATAATACTAATGCCAGAAAGATTTGAGTCTGTGTTGTTACTGGTTTCCTAAGCTTGCATTTCGCCACCTTTGCAGCTTCATGGCATTGACAGGGAAGATGTAAGATGCCATCAGGAACAATGTAAAAGTTGGGAAACAAGGAAGAGACAGGTGGAGGGCTTGTACAGACCTGCCAAGAGCCAGCAGTGGCAGTTTGACTTATTTCAGTAAATCCCTGTCAAGCTCTTGGGCAGGACTGGTGCAAGAGCTGTCGTACACTGGCGTTACTTGTGTCCTGTGCAGTTCTGCAGCACAGGGTGATTTTTATTCCAGTTGAGGATTTAGTAGGAAAAATGTATGAAATACAACCCAGGCTTGACTACAGTTGACATGTTGATGGGGACACTGTAAGAAACAAGTAGAAGCTGCAAAGCTCAAACCAATATGGAAGTATAAGCATGGTGAGCCTGGCCTTCCAGGCTGAACGCTGACTGTGGGCTAGCCATGGTGCACAAGGAATACTGGGCAGGGAAGTCCTGGAGAGGAGGACTGTACCCAGAGTGTTGTTTCTGCCCCTTTCGCTGCCTTTTCCTCTATGGGGACAGAGATTCATGCAATCCCTCACGTCATCATAAGACACTGACTGCATTTCTGTCCTCTGCCAGACTGGCCTGGGGATGGATAGAAGAGTGCTTGGTGTCTGCTTGCCCAGCCAGCTGTCATAAAATCAAAGAGGTAACAGTAGAAAGGTCTGACAGAAATAATTCTGTGAAATAACTGTGTCAACAATGAGGAATAAAATAATGTGGTGAGATGAGTGATTGTTCAGGGTCTGTTAAGCCAGTTGGGGGCTTGACTGTGGGAGCGAGCTTTGTCCTGGATTTGCTGCTAAAATCATGGCACATTGTCTTCCAGGTTGGCAGGTAGCTGCCGCAACTTCTGCTGGGACGTATCTGGTAAGGCAAATTCATGTATTTAAGATGTGTCATCCATGTCTTTACTTGCAATCATGTGTGGGTTGGTGGTCAGCATGGGCCCCTTCCTGATAGCAGCGCATTGATGGGAATCCGTTGCTATAAGCCAGATCCAGTGCACTGAGCATGGAGCTGGGTGGTAGGTGCCCTTCCCATTTCTGTCTCCCAAGCAGTAAGTGGAGTGGGGATGGCTTTTCCAGCTCTTTGCAGGGCTTCAGTGCAAGCACATCAGCAGACATTTCAGTGAAGGTGGCACCCATCAGCCACACTCGGAACAGTCACATAGACCCTCATGCCTGAGTGATGGGAGGACTCACATAACCCTGAACTTTCCACCTGTCTGAAGTGCAGAGCCAGTACTGATAGCAGTTCTGCAGATGGCAACTACCTAGCATGGCAAGATGGGAGCTCTGGATCTGGGCACTTGGGTGTGTTCAGGCCAGTTCCAAGTACAAATGGTTGCAGCTAACTTGCTTCTCCGTATGCAATGATCACAAATAATGTTGTGCTACCATTGTAACTGCATGATAAGATCATCTCTTTTTCTCTCTTTCTCCCGGCACAGTGCTCCAGCTCCCCTGTCAATGGTGAGTTTTTACCAAGTAATCTCCATAAGGAAGATTCAGACATGGTTCTGTATACATAGCCTTATTTCCTTTATCTTTCTCTCTCTCTGTTTTGTGGAATCAGAATCTGCTGTGTGTGCTTCAGTGAAAAGGTATGTGAACCATCAGCAAACTGTCTTGGCAGCATTTTCCTTGGGAGTGATACTGGTTTTTGGGGATGCCGCTTTGAGTAGAGGAAAGCCTCTGAAAGCAGGTGTAGCATCTGTCTCCGCACACAGTCCTGGGGTTGCCTGTGGGCAGGGAGAGCTCTAGTTGCGCTCATTGAAACAGTGAAGGGAGAATGGCTTCTTGGGGCAAGTCCCTGGTGTCAGCCAGCCTGACGTGGAGGGGATTTACTGCTCCAAGAACCTTGGCATTGGTGCTGAAGTTAGCTTGGCTGGTGGTGGGGGGACTAAGACTCAAACAGGTCTGCTTCAAGCCTTCATTGAACTTAATCTGAACAATTTAAAAGTATCCTCTCCCTGCTCCCAAATGGTGCCAGCAAATAATTCTCATCATCTGTGTTGTTTGTTTGCTCTTCTGTATTTGTTATGTGTGTTGTACCTTGTTGTTATGGCCGCCTGGCATTGTTCCTGCTCCTTAATGTGTGGACTGGACCCTTTACACCAGAGTAGCTACTAGCCATCCCTGCTGCAGATAAACAAAACTTCAGTGAAGAAGGGCATGTGGTCAGGGGCATTCAGATGCCTTTCCCTGGCCGCCTGGGCTCGGGCAGTTGTGCTCCTTGCCTGCATTTGCAGATGTATTGCTGACTGGAGTGCCAGCTCCCAGCCAGTTCTACCCCCAGCTGCCACAGGTCTGGGGCAGCTGGTGTGGAGGTAATGTCTTTGCTTTTATCCCCACCAGCGTCAGCCAGGAGATGCTTCTCAAGATAGCCCGTGGCCAAGGCTCCCCCTGCAGCCTCACGTTCGGTCAATATGCCTGTGCACAGGTAATGGCAGTCCTGCTCTTTTCATGAGCTAGTGTGTTTTGTTTTTCCTGACAATAGTGCCATTTCTATCTTAAAAGCAGTCCCACCGTCAGCTGTGAATGGAGTGACCAAAGCTTGTCAGGGTTTCCCTCACAAGACTGAGAGAAGGGATGGGGTGAAACACACAGGGACCATCCAGAGCACTGAGCTGTGGCAACATCAGCTTCTGAGGCAACATGTGCTCTGTGTCATGTGGCTCAGGAGTGGCTGCACCACCATGGAGGCCTGTCTGGGGCTGTCTGTGGAAGTGGGGGATGCTGTCTTTTCCAAACCTCTCAAGTGAGAAGGCGGGACAAAGATTTTCAAAACAAATTGGCTCTTAGAAACCAGCATCATAGCGTTGAAACAGATCTCTGCATGAAAGTGCCCCTGGTCCATCAGGGTAAACCAACAATAAAAAGTGGTAAAAGCACAACAAAAAGTGTTTGCAGTGTGGAAAATGTCATCTGGAATATTTCAGGTTTACTTCCTTTCCTGCTTTTGTCATTATTTCTTAAATTGCTGTGCTGCCAGTAATGGCAATTGAATTGACAATGATTTGTATTTTCCCATAAATGTTTCTAACAGAAAGTTGTCATTTCTTCAAATATTTGTTGATGTGTTTCTTGTTTGGTTTTTTTCACTGAAAAATGTTTCTGCAATGAGAAGGTTCCCTATGGAAGTTTCCACTTTGATCAAATGGTCTTTTTTTTTTTTTTTTTGGTGGGAAACTATTTTGAATAAAGATTTTTAAAGCCACCCCTTTAAAGCTTGGGGTGAGCACAGATTAGGTAACAGAAGGATCCAGCATTAGGGACTGGATAAGTTTAGACTTGCTTCAAGTCACTGGAAGTTGGACTTTCTTCTGACTCTTCTGTCAACATATTTTATCACCTTGCATTGCTGAATGCTCACGTGTAGGTGAGCTAGTGAAGCAGACCTGAAGGTGATTGCATACTGCAGCATCTCTAAATATGACACACCTTTTATTATCTCTATATGGATTTTCCTTTCCTTTTTCAGAATGCGTGGCTCCAGGACCTTCAGGATGATTTCCTCGTATCTTTATATTCTTGCCTTGCCTCTAAACCTGCCAGTGCTATGGATCCACAATACTCCATTCTGTTCTTTTCCAAATATGATGCCAAGAAGCTTGTAACTGCTCTGACTATGTTCAGCCACTGGGTGGGTATCACATATCCAACTATTTGTTCACCTGTAACATTAATGCCAGTGGAAGGCTTTAATTAACATTATGGTATTTTTTATGTTGACAAAACCTTGTTTTCAAAAGGGCACTGTTTCAATCAGCAGATCGCCACCAATGTAGCGGAGTTCTGTGCTGTTAAAAATAGCTGGGAAGACAGAAATAACAACCATGAGTTCACATAGGTTAGCTGTTGCTACTTGCAGTGGCAACACAGACCTGGGGTTCCAATGTGCGTTACAGGCTGACTGTAGTTGAATTGCATAAATATTACTATGGTGGAAGAGTCACTATCCAGAGGGGAGAATATTGCTAGGGGTGATTCTGTTCATAATGGATTTATGTTAATGTTCATTTAGAAGTCCATATTCACTTGGATTCATGTGTTTCTTCTCGTCCCTTGCCTTCAGTTTTCTCGTGTGCCCCTCTCTCTCGAGTGGAACATGATCTTCATTAATGGCCTGTGGGAGAAGATGTTGCAAGTACCTGACATTGAGAGCCTGCCTGTTTTGTCTCAATGGGTCCATGGGGGGCTTCAGCCATTCCTGGTTGAGCCCAAGGTCTTTGCTTGCCTCCACACCAAAAATGTGTTGTGTGACACATTTCAGATGATGTAAGTACTGAACACAAATGTTGTTTCAGTCCCATATCGCTGGGGCAGGAAAGGGGCCCTTACTCCAGCCTCCCAAAACAAGCGGCTAAACCCTGTAAGCACTGCGAGCTGATGGAGGCCCAGGCAGGGTTTCTGAGAAGCTCTCAACAGGGCTTTGTAACACACCTCCTGACCCTGTTAAGGAGACCTCTGCATCGGTCAATCCGTGTGCAATGACCTTGATAGCACTGCGTTTACAAAGCACTATCGCAGGATTGGCAGTGCAGCCCCCAGGTGATCGCAGGAGCTGTTGTGAAGGGAAGCCAATTGGTAGATTTGGAAAATTGTGATTGATAAGACCAGTTTTCAGGTAACAGCCATTTCTGTGAGAATCCAACCCTGCCAGGTTTGACTTCATCTGTGTCTGACATGTCTGCCTTATCCATCTTTAGAGTCGCTGCTCTGAATGGCATATACTCTGACCTTCCAGTGGAAGAACAGAGGAATCTTTACGCTGGGATCAAATACTATCTCACCCAGAATGGTAAATGACTTGGTTTTCTTTAAGAAACAGCAGAATACTTTAAGCCACTGATGTACGCTACAACATTAGCTGTGATCTGTTACAGGGCTGAGGCTTCACAGATTTTTTTTTTTTTTGTGAATTTATAGCCTTTTCAATGGAAATAGGCTGGGAACATGACAGTGATAAGTGGTATCGGGAATAATTTTCCTGCCTGAAGCCTTTATTAATCCAGGATTTTTATAGATCAGCAGTTGGTCCTATGCTGACTTACATCCTGTACATTTACTGCTTTTGTTGTGAAAGAATGGTGCAGGATTTCGTTCTGAGGGCTTAAGAATTCAGCTCAGAAGTTAGCTCAGAAAAGGGACCCAGGTAAGACACTCCCTTGCCTCCAGGCAGTAGCTTGCATGCAAAACCCTAATGTTCTGCAAAAAATTTTTGGCAGATTTGAAGGGAGGAAGAAAGAGACTGGTGATGAAATATTTGGAGGATTGTGAAAGAATGAGGCATCTGTCTTGTCCCATGTGCATTTGTAATGTGAACACACAAACATGTGGATTTGAGCATAATGTGTGATCAGAGGCATTTAGGGAGCTCTCTGTTGGCCAAGTTCTCTGACAGACCGCAGCCTTTCCGCATTCAGAAATCTCCAGTCTCCACTGATTTCCTGATACAGTGCAAGTCTGTTGTTTTATGGTGTCTGCCTGTTTTGCAGGATCAAACCGGAAATGCTACAGTGCAGCTGTTCCAGGTCTGAATTCCACTGCCTGGTTTGCAAATTATCTTGGATCCTTTTTGGAGCATGCTACTGTTGGAGACCTGCAGCTTTTTGGTGATGAACTAACCGTAAGTGCAGGCTCATCATGGTGATGAAGAACCTGTAGTGTGCAAAATACTCTGTGCCTGAGAGGTCATCTTCCTGCCCTGACCAAAACTCAGGGAGCTACTGCTAGCAGGAACATTTCTCTTGTGTGTTTATGGTGAACAGTCACATCAGTTATTGTTTTTTCCCCCATCGTGATTTATTGTGATAAGAGGCACTTACACAGGACTTGGATTCACATCAGTTTGCCTTCTGCAGAATTACCTGAGTTGGTAAGAGGAGCAAACCCAAACTTTTTCTCAAGACTAGACTGATGTCTGAGCCCGGTTTAGTGAATGACTGTACCGTGCCTGCATGTGTGAGTGGTGCTGTAGCAGCAGGGTCATGTCCTTTAGCAGCTCTCCCACTTCTGTGCCTTACAGTAGTCATAGAGGTGCTTGCATGCCCCCTGAGAGCAAAGATAAATAAAACAAAGTCCCAGTGTATTACTTGAAAACAATAAATAAATTTCCTCACAACTTTAAAACCAGGTGAAAAAAAACTTAGTGCTTGAAGTGAGGTTTGTTCAAACTGTCCCAAGTGACTGTTGGGATTAAAGTATTTATCTAAATTTATTTTTTTTTCCCATGTCAACACCCTCAGCTTCAAAAATTTGCCCGGGATCCAGTCAATATACAGATGATCAGCAACCTCACCTTGCTCCGGGAGACAGCTGTGTACTATACCTCACTACTGACCTCTGGACCTGGTTTTCCCTTATCAAGGTACAGGACCTGACCTGACTTATGGTTTAGCATGGTACCATGACTTAGCAAAAGTTTGATGCTTCCACAAAACGTTTAAAACGTTTTTCTGTTCTTCAAATAATTGCATTGCACTTGATTTTGGGGAGGGCCAGACCACAGGTTTCAAATCTTGGGAACTGACTGCCATGCAGACCAGCTACTGACCAACAGTGCATCTTGCATGTTTTTACAGTTTTGCATGACACAGCAGTGCTCTCTGTAGACAGGAGCATCTGCATTATCAGAGCTAAAATAAATTGGGGAAAACATGCACTAGAAAAGAGCATCCTTTTGAAGAAGAAGAAAGATGTGACAGAGCCACTGTCTGTCATACTGGCAACCTCTCCTCCTTGTCTCCCACCTGCAGTCTCCCAGACAGATTTGTTTGCTACCTGAGCCCCTCGGCAGTGAGCAACCTGAGCAGAGATGATGCTTTGAGCTTGGCCCAGAGGATCAGTAAGAACTGCCCATTGAACCTGACACGCAGAGGAATAACTAGAGAGAATGCTCCCTCCACCTTGACAGCAGAGGAACTGCAGGTAATTTCCTGCCCAGCCCCATGAATCAGTTCTTCATTCACCTTGACAAAATTTATGAGAGTTGAGGATTCAACTGTCAAGCCTCCTCTTGTGTACAGTCCTGTAAGTCATCTTGCTTTTTTTATTGTGGCGCCTGGCTGGTTTTTCAAAATCTGAAAAATCTCAGTGGGTGAAGGCAGTCCATCCATAGACTTCATCACATTAAGTTCGAGGCAGAAGTCCGGTGATCTAAGATGTCCAAAGGCTGTAGGATCTAGTAGGCTCACCTCATTGCTTATCTGACTTTCGTTTTTGTCTGCATGGGACTTTTTCAGGTTGCATCCTCTTTAGTGAGCAAGTTTGAGCGTTTCCCTCCTGCAGTCCTGCATGCATTGGGCCAGGCTGCAGTTGGGCTGTCTGTGTCCAGCATTGAAAACAGCATCAGTGATAAAGACCTTGAAGCATCTATTCCTGTCCTGGGTGAAGTTCGTGGCTGGACCGCTGAACAGTCCAGCACTATTATCAACAAACTGCTCAGCTCTGGCTATCAGGTACAAAGAATAAGGTCTACAAATGCACCTCACACTTGGTATAGGTAGCTGCCAGAAAATGATGTTTGGCCCTTCGTGTACTCATGCCTGTGTGCATTACCTTTCAGATCCTGGATGGAGAGAGCCTGGCAAAGCTAGGGAGCTTGGTGGCTGGCCTCAACAGCAGCACACTTCAAAGTCTGCCTCCAGAAGTGATCTTGGAAGCCATTAAGTTGCCTGAGTTTGTTCAGCAATTGGTGACCCTGCCATCTGCTCTGAGAATGACATTCGTGGAAAAGGTGAAGTTGTTTTTTCTTCAGGCATCACAAATTAGCAAAGCTCCAGTGACTCACAGCTAAGAACACTGGTTACCTGGGGCCAGGCATTGACACACACCTGCACACCCAGACAGCATTCCCTTGGGGGTGTTTGTCATTGCTAAACTGAGTGTGCAGCTGGACAAGCATCTCAAGTCCATATGACTGTGTCTGTGTAGATGTACTTGGCTGCCAGCCAGCGACCTGCTGAGCCTTTTGCGGACAAAGGCAGAAGAGCCAGTTGTTTTGCGGGGTGGTCCCAGAAAGTACTCCCCAGTGACTTGAAAAGATGCTCTCAGAGAAAGAATATTGTCATGGTTTTGTTGTCCATCACCATAAGCAGGTTTGTTACTGGGTGCACAGCACCAGTTCACACACCAAGTTGAGGTATTCCTTATTTATTTATTCTCATGCACAAAGTAGGGAGCTAGGTGGTAACCCACAAATGCCTAGCTCCTTGATTGTCAAAACTTTACACTATTTATACATTTCTATACATTTCAACAAACAAAGACATCAGCCTTCTGGTTACAAGTTACACAACCCTTGCATTGCTTAGTACTCAGTTTCCTATTAAGCAATTCTCTTGTTTCCTATGCTCGTTAGTCTGCATGCTCGATCTCCACGTCTTTTTCAGTTGGTGGGTTTCTTGAGTTGGTGGTTGTGATCTCCCCCTGCCAGAATGACCTTTTCCCTAGTTTTGCTGAGCAAATTGCTTGTGGTGAGCTTCCTGTCAGCTCATCTATCTTGTGGAGGTGCTTCCTTTGTGAAGTTCCTTTTCTAACAAAATGATTTGCCAATGCTTAAGGAAGTGCTTTGGAGGACACACAAAGTGCTTGTAACTCAAATTAACCCTTAACGCAAAGTGCTTGTGACCCGAATTAACCCTTAA
The DNA here is from genome assembly GCF_023634155.1 of Falco peregrinus. Classification (NCBI taxonomy): domain Eukaryota; kingdom Metazoa; phylum Chordata; class Aves; order Falconiformes; family Falconidae; genus Falco; species Falco peregrinus. The sequence goes on along the minus strand of NC_073725.1, from coordinate 88,456,559 downwards.
CAACGCATTTGCTCTAATTGTCTTAAAGTCATACTGCTAATAATACATTCAATGTTATTAATCATTTGGTATCAGTTTGGAGTAGGAACGTGTGATAAGTGGCTTAGAAAGTCCTGTTTAGGGTAGACTTGATCCTTCATCAGCGCACTATTTCATTCCCTCGTGTGATTGTGTAGAATTTGGACACCTCTTTGCCTTTTTTATCGGCATTACTTTAGCCTTCAAGTTGCATGTGTAGCTTTCAAGTTTGTGGTTATTCATCCTCTTTCTGGTAGGAAAGACTCTGAACTGTGTTTGACACCAGAGGCCCTGGCTGTAGCATGCCCTGGGGCAATGGAGCAGCCAGGGGAATAAGGTTTCATTCACCTCAGGATTGTTCTGTGGTATGCCTTTGGCAATTTGAGACATTGTGTTGGCAGGGAGAAAGGACATGTCCCTCCTTTCTGGCCTCTTAAACATTTTTAGGGCGTAAAGCCAGGAGGTGGGAAACTGATAAGAGACAGAATCGTTCCCATTCATCAGGACCCCAGGTATTAGCTCCAAGCAGCATTCCCAGTATGATGAATATGTCAAACAGGAATTATTTCATAGTGTTAGGGCTCTGAGAAATGCCCAGATGCAGCAGGGGAATTTGCCTGGCTTCTTTCCAGTTCATAATTTCTTCTCCAGCAATTGTTTATTTTAACCACACTGTTTGAATGATTTGTTATTGCTTTTTAAAAGATTTCCTCCAGTGTAGACCACCCCGCTGACCTGGTTAAACATATCCCGGATGCTCTGGCCAGTTATGTTCCAAAATCATTGCTTGTTTTTGGGGAAGAGAAGCCCAATATTCAGGACCTGAACAGTAAAATGTGGACCCGAGAACAGGTAACGTGCTAGCAGCTTGTGTCCTTCTTACCCCTCAGTGTCAGCCCTGGCCTCTACAGAGCTATGAGTCTGCTCTGCAAATCTGTCTGAAAGTACAGGTTAATGTTGCAGAAGAGCGTGGTAAACCTCTGACACTCTGGCTTTGCTTCCCAGGCTGCCATGTTTTTCAGTGATGTGATAAAGGCAGAGCCTGACTTCAGCAGGTAGTGTTTTTCTTCTTCCATTTTCCATGTTTGTGTTTGCTTTGATTGCAATTTCCATGTTTCCTTTGGTATGTATGGCAGACCCACCACATTCAATCCCTAGCAACAGATGGGAAATACCATGCAAACCCAAACACAGGCATTTACCAGGGTGTCAGCTGCAAAATATACCCATAAGCCATGTTTGCTTCCTAAAATGCTGCTGCTGGCTCAGATTGCACCTGGAACCTAGCTTCTGCCTGCTTCTGGGAAAGGCATTTCTAATCAGAGAATATGTCAGTCTTCCTGCTGTTCCAGGTATTAAATTTAGTGGGGTTGATATATACCTTTTGTCAGCTCTCATATTTGAGATGAAAAATTATGAAACTCATGTTATATATCTGGAAAAACAATAGAGGCAACATCAGTGTCCTGCTGATTTCACAGTACAAGTTTTTCTGTATTGAAGTTTTAAGGACTTCTCCCTGAGCTCTCCCAGACTGTACAAACTATGTTCAGTGAGGAGGATCTGCACAACTCCACTTGCAATGTGTGGCATCTACTGAAAACACAGGGAGGAGACTGATCTTGTAATTCAGGATACAGCAATACTACTTGGGGTAGAGAATTTTTCCCTGCATTTCTGCTTCCGCTACGAGTCTCTAGATTGTTTGTTTGGCCAGTGGTCTCCCACAGAGGTCAAGACTAGCAGTTTTGAGGGGATGGAGATTGGAGAGCACTAAGCTTCGAGAACGGGGGAGGTTTATTCTTGCTATATTTGTCATTATATATGTCAGAGAGCAGCATTGAATTTTCTCCTGAAGTCCTTGCCTGACTGATTTGTGTTCTGTAAATGTTCAGGCTTTCCCAGTCAGTCCTCCAAGGCTTCACATGTGCAGATGCCAGTGCGGTAGAAGCAGGAAGATTTCAGGAACTGGCCAGAGTCATGAAGAAGCAGAATGTCAAGCTAGGAGAAGACCAGGTCGGTTTCTGTATTTCAAAATGCCATGTCTGATGGTGTCATGGAGGTAGGAATGAGGTCTGTTCAGCAAGAGCAAAACCACTTTCAGCTTAAGGGACTAGAACAAATGTAACTGGTCCTGGGTCTCCGTCCCACAGTTCAGAATTTCCCCAAAGAGAGAAGTCAAACCCCAGTTGGCTAGGTTTCTCAGGAACCAAACCTTCTGATTTCTGTCTCTCTCTTTTTTTTTTTCCTTCTTTCTTTGGAGCAGAGTAAAATCTTTATATTTGTTTCATTTTTTTCTTATGTCTCCATGCTGGTTTCTTTCTTTCATGTAAACTGTGGTGTCCTTTCAGCTGAGCTGCTTAGTGAAGATGGTGACGTTGCATGGGACTCCCAAGGATTTAGATAGCTATCCTAAAGACCTGTTGCTGTTTTTAAGGTAACCGTGCTATGGTTTTCATGTTGTTGCCTTAGTGGGAAAAAGAGGTATTACTTTATAACCTAGCAGGCAATGACTGTTTCATGTTTGATGTATATTTTGAACTTGTTCAGGCCTCCTTATGGGAGACAAAAAAAAAAAATCAGATTGCAGAAAGCTTTCAAAAGGGTTTTAAGGTCCTTTCAGATTCAACTGTGCATCGTATTAATATAAACACTATGAAGCCCTTTCTAATTGTGCCTGGTTGGAGCTGAAACCAGTATGCAGTTTTAGTACTTTCTGGCCTCTGTGAACATGCTCTTCCCTTACAACATCATACCGACAGTAGGGTGGATTTCTTTGTTCCAGTAGCTAACCCACTGTGGTTCTGTATTGAAATCTTGAACAATTTAAAACTGAGTCTCACAATAGATTCCTTAAGGTGAAAATTAATTTTTAAAAAATATGGACTAGGGTCTTTGAGAACCACAGCTGCAAAGAGTTTAATCTGTGGATGTGGAAGATACTGCACTGTACACTTTATATGTTGGACAGCCTTGAACCTGACCAACTGTTTGATATAATTCACTAGAATTCATGGATTATTTGTCTTTCTAGTCCTTCAGACTATGCAATGACAGGAAGCTGTAGGCAGTATTTTGCTAATATTGGGAAAGCAAATCTTGATATTCTGCAAAGAGAATCGTCTCATCGGAAACAGCTGCTCTTGGAGGCTTTAGCATGTTTGGTACGTGGCGAGGGGACTGCATGGTGCTGGGGAGAACTTGGTGTTCAAGAATGCTCTTCTGTGGTGGCATCCAGTTCTATTAAATACTTCTGTCTGTTATTATTTCAGAAAATTCCTGGCACACAAGTGAATGAGGAAAGTGCAGAGATTCTGGGACAACTGGTCTGTGACCTGGGTGGAGAATACATTAGAAATTCTGGTGGGAATTTGCTGAAGCTGTTAAGCCAGTGTGAATCTTTCCTGCCTGATCAAGAAGAGGCTATTAGGAATGTCATCAGTAGTGGTAACACTACATTTGGGTAAGAATTTTTCTTGACATCAGCAAAACAGTTCCCTTAAACAAAACCATTGTTCTATTAAAACCTGAGTGAACTCCAGCCAACCAGATTGATCAAAAACGTGAATAACTGATTGCTTTTGGATTTTACATTGGGCCTTTTAAATTGTTCTATTTGAACTACTTTCAGCTGAAAGGTTTGGCTGGAATCCCACCAAAAAATACATTGTCGCTTCTATATCTCACCTGCTCTAGTTATAAAAGCCTTTCCTCTTGTCAATTTTTCATTAAGTAAACTTCTCTGAGACTGTCCTGATGAACACAGGTGGGCTCCAGCTGTTTGTCAGCCACTGACATTCAGAAAACATTCTGTTTCTGCCTGTCAGACTGACAGATGCTTGATAAATCCCTGGCTGTGTCTAACAGAAACATCGTCCAGGGAGGCAAAATACTTCCCCTTTCTGTGTCAAATGCCCTGAGATCCTGGCACTGAGTAGGGCAGTAGTAGGCAATAGATATTCTTTGGATTTTGTGCTAAAGAAAATAATGTGTGTGTTAAATGCCATTTTCCCATCTAGCTGCCCTTATTCATGTTACTAGCAATTGTTCCCGCTCTGGTGGAATGAAGTTTTGTGTAACAGGAAGTTTTAGGATTTAAATCTTGTATTTTCTTAACTTCGAATGTTACAAGGACATAATTCTGGCAGCTTTTAACATAGAGGGAGTTGTGGGTTTTTTTTCTGTTGTTCTTCCTTGAAAGCTGATCCTTGCAAATTTTTGTATACAGACCTCCTGTAGTGTGGTCAACTTCTACCTTGAATGAGCTCAGTGGATTGATTCCTGTATTTGATCACAGCATCTTGCAGAAAATCCCTAAGGTGGGTTGTTCGTAGAGGTGTGAGGCGTTTGGGGAGCACTCCTAGGTCTGGCAGTATGGAAGAAATATGATGGGGGTTGTTCAGCCAGTGTGTTTTCAGTAGTGTCTTCATTTAAAAGTGTGGTGCCAAAGGGCATGGATGGTCTATGAGGAGTGAGGGCTGATCAAGCTGACAGTCTGGAACTGCAAATCTAGATCACTGTCATCCCCTTCCTGGAACTGTCAGAAGAGTACCAGAGGTGGAAAGCAGTAGTAACTCTATATAATGCTTTGTGAGGAGGCAAAATAATTTCTGGGGCATGGAATATAATAGAGTTTAAGCATTTAGAATTTTTCTATCGTCTCACCAAGGAAAGGCTTATAGCAGCAGGTCTACTGCCCATAGTACTTTAACAATGAAGATTCTTGTCTGTGTGAGTAGCAATTTGTTATGCTAGTGGTACACCCAGGATTGCAATATCTCCCTGATGAAACATTTTCCTTGCAGAATGTTTTAACTCTTTGGCTGAAAATCTTTGCACACGATTCACCTCTGTCAAGGGAACAGCTGGTCCCCATTGTTGAAGAACTCCTGCCTACTAGGCATAAGCGTGCTGATGGTATGGGAGCTTTCTCTTGCCCTTGATGGCAACATTCCCCCTGGTATCAGGGTTGACCCTAGAGCTTGTGGGTCTCCCTAAATGTGTCTGAGCTGAACTGTGAAACGCTTGGTGGCGAGTCACTGAGGCGGAGGGGGGTACCATGATTGCATACCTGTCTGTCTCCAGCACGGGAGCATTCAAAGCCAGAAGCAGAAGGATTTAACACTGAACACATTTGATAATTGCTTCAACAGGTTGCCCACCTGGCAAGCAGATAACAGAGACAGTTCTTAATGATGACTTGATGCCTGTGTACTACACACCTGAGGAGTTACATACTTGCCTGAAGAATGTCTCTCTGGAGAATTACCTCCCTCAGATACTGACCTATCCCTTCACTGTTGAGCAATTAGCTATGATGAAGAGGCGGCTGGATGAGGTAATGCCAGGCTGGAGAATGTCAAATTGTCTACTGGTGAGATTGCTCAGGGGCTTGTCCAGTTGAGTTTAAGTATCTCCATGGACTGAGACTCCACCATCTCTCTGGGCTCCTCTTCCAATGTTTGACCGCCATTACTGTGAAAATACATATTTCTTCATATCTATTCAGAATTTTCCTTGTCTTTTGACCTTTATCCTTTCAACGTGCACCTCTGAGAAGAGCGTGACTCCATCCTCCTTATAATCTCCCATTAGGTAGTTGAAGGCAGTAATAAAAATATAGCCTAGTCTTCTCTTCAGACTAAAAATACAGCTCCCTCAGTCCTCTTGCCCCACTTTGTATGTTGTGTGCTTCTGCCCCATTGCCCGGCATGGTGCTCTGCTGGACTTGCTGGTCTTTCTTGTACCAGGGAGCTCAAAACTGGATGTAGTATCCAGACTGGGTCTTGCAAGTGCCATCAAATGGAGGGGAAGAATCCTTTCCCTTGGCTGGCTGGCTGTGCTGCTGCTAGGGAAGCCCAGCATTTGATTAGCCTTCATCACTGCAAGGTGTGCTGCCCACTCAGGGCTGCGGTAAGGCACTTCACAGGGCTTCAGGTTTTGTTCCTGTCCCCGGGGTCTGCTTGCCTGAGCTATCAAGCGTAAAATGGACAGATGTGCTCTGCGATCTCACTGGTTTTGGTTTCTTATTCCTTGCAGACCTTTGGGGGTTTTCCACATCAATTTTGCAAAGAGCATAAATCCATAAGCACAGGCTTGTGATAATGATTGTTCATATAAGCAGTAACAACGTTCTTTCCACAGACATATCCTGATGGGTATCCTGCAAGTCTGTTCCCTAAACTGGGCTCCCTCATTGCTTTCATCACCCCTGAGGATGTTTCCAAACTGAAGATAACTTCATCTGCCTCGCTGGCTACCTTGCTGAAAAGTCAGCCCGCTGATTATCAGGTAGGGATTTGGGTTCGCTTTCCTGCCCGTATTTGCTTCCTGGTTTGGGAGTTGCTGGTTTAGGACTAGCTTAGTGGATTCAAAGATGATTGGCCTGTCACTGAGGTCCAAACAAACAGATTGGAAATTATTCTGTTTTATTTTTGTAATTAGTCATTTCGGGGTTTTTTGAGGATGAAAACGTAAATTCTAATTCAAGTTTACTTTTGAAAAAATCAAATGTTTCTAGGCTTCTGCAATGATTAAACGGTATGTTGACTTGGGAAATGCCTTGGACACTACTGCACTGAACGCAATCGGTACAAAATATGTGTGCCTTCTAAATGCAACCCAGCTGAATATGATAGACTCCAACAGCTTGAAGTGAGTCAAATATCGTGATGCTCCTGGCTTCTCGCAAAAACATTTTCCCATCAGCAAGTGCATTTTCCTTTTCTGTCCACTTAGTGAGAGGAAATCTAGGAAGCAACGTGGTACCTGCTCTTTAAATTAAAAAAAGAGTACTTGCTCTTTAAACACCTGTGTACAGCTTTAAAAGCCTGCCAGGGAAGGGCTCAGATTTGCAGTCAAATTCTCTTTATTGCAGCTCATCTGACAACAGATATGGTCTGCATGCATGCTTTTATCTAGAGGCAAATGAGAATTAATTAAATTTTATTCAAATTCCTTTGAAAGACTGTTAAATGAAATTAACTACATCTTTGCAAACACATAAACTTACAATGCACCATCAGAGCCATCATAACCTAGAAGACATATCATTTTGAGCAGGAGACTGAGCCATTATATTTTTTCCTCTTAGTTTCTCTCCACAGCTCTTGTATCTACTGGGAAGAGGGGGTCACCTGTCCTTTGTAGAGAATCCCAGAGAGATACTCAGAATTGTTCAAAATTTATACAGGTTGAAGATAATAAAACCTTTTCTCTCCTTAAATCTTCATTTTTCTGCAGACTGGCATCTCTGAATACTTCAGCCTGTTCACAGTTTACAAAAGACATCTTATATGCTAAAGCAAAACATGCTTTCTCAGACAAGCACTATTTCCCTGCTTACTATCAGCTGATTAAACCATATCTAGGTATGTAAAACAACAGCATGTTATGGGGAAAGAGAGAGTCTTAGCCAGGAGGTGGTGAATAGGTATCAAATACCATCTAAGGTTTGGGAATTTTCAAAGCAAAGTTGTTAGAAGTTTCAGTCTTTTCCAACTTGTAGATGGCATTAGATATTCTGTACCTGACTTGAAGTTGCCCAAATCAATTGTCAGACTATCACAGGGAAAACGATTCATAACTTTTGGGATGGATAAGATCTGCGAGATCCATGAGAAATCAAGCTGCTAATGCTTAAGCCATATCTCACAGCCCTTCTCCAAGTCATAAAACATAGATGATTATTTTTCCCCCCTGTTAAGCCAGGAATTTGTTCACAGCCTAAGCAAATTCTTCTTCCACCTCTGTCTAGCATCTGGCATTGTCACAGATTGGTTTAATGGCCAACGCAGTAATACTTTCCAGCAAAATGAAGTAGCATCCATATCTTTTGCAGTTGGAACTCACTCTATTAGCAGCCCCAACCTAATAAATTTTGGAGACACTGTTATAGCTGTAGCTTATACAGATACATGACACGATTCATTTGAGGGCTGGCTGTCCTTTTCCATGCTTTGATATACTTTCTCTTTTTGGTCCCAGGGGGTGCTCCTGGTGTGGATCTCAAAGCTCTAAGCAAGGACAATGTGAACATGGACATTAGTACTTTCATGAATTTAAGAAAAGACTCTGTGATGGTGAGCTGAATCTTGAAATTGTTTCACTCCTTGCATTTGTGTTACACTAAGTGGCTGGTTTGGTCGCATTGTCCATTGGTGTAAATCAGGAGTCACTCCATCAAATTCAGAATGATGCGAGACCAATAGAAAGTGAAGAACTGGCCTGAAACCTTTTTAAATGTGCAATTTGGGGTCATACATGGGTGCTAAGCCAGTCTTACTGAGGAATTTCTTTAGAGCAGGCTCCCATAAGCACTAGTGGCAGAAGCAGGGGACAGACGTGCAGTAGACTACAGTTCACAGCTATGTGACAGATCTTCTAACAGGTGTGTTCGCAGTAATATCCTCAACTCTGGAAGAAAGCCCAGTGATTTGGGCAGGCACTGGGGCCTCCACTTGAGTGTAGGAGACTTGTCGTCAGAGGAAACGGAAATAGTCTTTGGGGAACCATCGTGTTCATTCCCATAACCTAAGAGAAGATTGTTCCAATTGAAACCACTTACCAGAAATTTGTCTTCCTTAATCTTCACACTTCTGCTAATAGAAACCTTTTTCTATCAGTTCTTTGGTCAGAGGTATTATTTTCATTCCTGCATTTACATCTGTAATTCTTTGATTTCTCCTAGAGCCTGACACCTTCTGAGGTTCAGGGCTTGCTGGGGATGAATCTTGGTGATCTGGTGAAATGGCAGAACAAGTCTCCCATCCGGGAGTGGGTCCGAACACAGAAGCAATCAGAACTGGATAAACTGCATGTTGGGCTCACTGGGGGAACACAAGAAGGCTACATCAACATCGTCACGCCCAGATTTCAGAGTACGTATTATGTTAGGACTTATGATTGTTGTGCTTTAAATATTTTTGGGTTATAGCAAGGAGAAAAACTGCATATGGGAGCAAAGTGCTTTCAGTTGCCTGCAAAAGAGAAGTGAGTGCACCAAGCTCAAGCATTTGAGCCTCGGGCAGTGCTGCCAGACAGCTCTAGTCCTGCTTTCAGCAGCCCTTGGGCCAAGGCCCTGGCAAGTCCTCCTTGGCTGCTCCTGTGCTGAGAGAGCAGAGCCTGTTGATCTGGGCTGCTGAGGTCCTGTTCCAGAGGCACTTGTCACTACCCATCCACGCAGACCCATTAAAGCGCACTGGGGAGTGCTCACCTCCTCCCGTCACCTCCCAGTGTCAAGGGACAGTAAGTTCAGTCCTGCTGGGGAGCCTTAAGCCTTGCAGAGCAAGTTCTGGGTCCAATATGAGAAGCAATCCTGTAATCTCACTGAGACCATCCTCGGTGGCTGAACATCTCAACTGAGTGAGCACTTCCAGAGCTTCCTCCTCTGCGGTGTGTTGGATTTGGGCTGTGACTTGGTGGTGCTGTTAGGGGTGGAAGTTAGAAATAGATAGCCAAAGATCTTCCCTGGATGTGGCATAAAGAGATGTTCTCCCCCATGGGGGAACAGTTCAATTGTTGATTTCTTTGCACTAATGCCCCCTCTTTTTCCTCTAGCACCACCCTCAGCCTCTCTGGGTACTGTGGCTGTGACGTTCCACCTCCTGCCTACTCTGCTGATCAGTTCCCTGATGATGTTAGTCTTGTCTTGAATATCTTCCCTCAAGAGAAATAAGATGAAGGGGAGCAGCCTGTGACCTGTTGTGAGGCCTGTTGGGGACAGCCATGCTGGCGGGTGAGGGGGTATTATGCAGCCCAAGGTTCACTTTTAGGTACATTTTTGTTTCAAATCACACGGGGGGCAGGGAGGGGGGGGAATCTCAGACTCTTCAGAGCAGGATCTTTGCCTTTTGTACAGACCAAGCCTAGGTAAGCACCAGCCATATTACTGCAACACAAACGATACCAATATTTTACTGTACAACCCTGGTGGGTTTAAGGGTGAGCTACTTGGCTTTTTTGCATGTTAACAATTACATTTCTCAAAGACCCAGATCTCTTGATGCTGCCAAGACCACTGAATTGGGAGTGAAGTTTTCTGGCTGATTGTAAATAAATAGTGGAATTAAGTAAAAAATGGCTGAAGCAAATGGATGAGTTGCTGTTGTCCTCTCTTCATTCGGACTGCCTGCGCGTTCATGTCTGCAGGTATCGGTCCAAATTAAATGGTCAGAAACCCAAGACATGCCTGTTAATTTTCTTTGGTGTTGATTACTCAACACTAAAGAGCTGAGGCTGTTCTCAGCTTTCTCATGGGGAGGGTATAAGAACTTTGTACTAGATTCATTGGGGATTTCTGTTCAAAAAAGCCTCAGTGCAACCTGTATCCAGTCCCTGAAATCCCCCTTTTCCCCCAGGAGGAGAGCCTGCCTGCAAAGACACTATAAATGTCCATTGTCCATGCTGTGCAGAAGGAGAACAGGATATCCCTGGTCTGTCCTTCACTGCAGACTTCTGGGTGGCAAGAGGCTGCCTGCATCCCATGGTGCTGGGGCACTAGCTAGGGTGCAAGAGAGCCGGGTGTAAGCAAGACAGTCTGCGTTTTTAACAGCATTGATCCCCTGATAACAATCTTGATATGTTTCATCATGCCTTGACACAGTCTCAGCAAATGGCATGCAATAGTGTCCTCAGCCCATGGAGAATGGGACTAGTAAGTGGAAGATGTGTAAGTTGGAAGGGGAAACGCTTTCTCGTAGTAGAGCTTTAGAGGAGGAGACACTAGATAATGAATGAAGTCAGACCAAAAAAAGTGGAAACTGTTTAGACTTAACCTAGGTAGAAAAACTGCAATACAAAGCACTAAAAGCACATCAAAGAACACATTTCATTAGGGGGAAAAAAAGTTGATTGATGTTTTATTATACAGCATTGCAACAGTAATCAAGATAAACTGTCTCCAGTTAATCATCCCTATAACTAGGCTTTGCGTAATTTGAGGAAATCTTGATAAAAAAAAAAATCTCCTAAGTTCATGAAACAAGTTAAATGCGATTTAGTGTATCTCTCAGCTTTCAGACTGTGTTGCTGCACCATATTGTGCTGCTTTTGCAACGGCCAGTAACTCGAATCCCTGAGTTGTCCCAGTGTTTCGACAGACCACAGTGGGACTGCTTAGAAGGAAAATACCACTCAGTGTGAGTAGAGCTGGCAGATCTGGGCCTGCTGTCAGCATTAAGACATTGTCAGACCAGTCAATATTGCTGGTGATTTTATTATGTAGAGTAACTAGCTAGTAAGTACCTGTTGGGCTGTTTTGGGCTGGAAAAATAGCTGTCCTCCTTTCATTGCCCATCCTCAAAAGTAATAAAATTCTGTGCTGGTATCAAATGGACAAACTCTGTTCTTTTCCTGGGTTTCTGCTTTTCAGCAGGGAATTTGCCAGCCCCGTTATTTTGCAGGATGGTGAAAATTAAAGGAAGGATGTAGTGAGTATGGTGCTAGAGGTGGCAGTGTCAGAGAAGCCCTCGCAGCAGTGAGCTTCCCACGGCGGTAGTCAGCACGTGCAGTAGGCAGGAAGAGAGTCTGGATCCTGATCCTAGGTGGAGAACACAGAAAGAATTGGATTATCCAGGTGAAGAGCATGCGTGAGCTGTGAGGGCAGTAGGGTTGCTTTGCGATTCAGATACCCTGAAGAATCGCCCGTGTCAGGACAACGCTTTTCTGTCTTTTGTGGCATTACCATGCCTGCACCCCGGTTATAAATGTCACCTGGCCAGGAGTAGGCAGCAGGACTGAGTCTTACCTTCACCAGCATAAAGCAGGAGTAAATCTGTTTGAGTCATGAAAGCAACCAGTGTAGCTCTGTTAGGTTAAAGGACTAAAAAAAGATTTTAGCACTTTACAGCGATGCCTAGTCAGAAACACTACGTGCAGCCAAAAGATGGAAGGCCGTGTCCTTGCCTTGTGAAAAATAGTACCGTGCCTTGGCATTAACGGAATTACTCCAGCTCTCTGCAAAGCGGTGGATGCTCAGAAGGTGATGAGACATCTTAAGGTGCACCTCGCCAGACTTGAGAGCGCACAGGGTCTGAAGGCAGTACGCTCCAGACCCAGGGGCTGTAATGCCCTGCAGAGACACGTCACTACCTGCCCAGCCAGCAGCTGTGTGGGGCAACAGCGCACCGGTATTAAATCTGGCCAGGAGCAAGGTAGATCGGCTGTTGCTCGTCAGTGAAGGCTTGTGCCTCACCAGCGGTTCGTAAGCCTTTCCCGACGCCGAACATTCACACCTTACCAGCTTCAGGCTGCAGGTTGATGTACCCGCCGGGTGTTGGCCTCGGTGGCTCTGGCACATCTACGGGTGGTTTTTTAGTGGTTTCACCGCTGCGGGTGGTGGAAGAGGGGCCAAGCAATGCCGGAGGGGCACCGGTCTTGCAAAGCAGTGTTGTCGTTGATGAGGTGACACTCTTCTGGGTGGAGACGGTAGAGTTGGGGGTCGGGGTGGGTTTGTGGGAAGGGAGGTTTGTTTCTGTGGCTGCAGTGGCAGAGGTGGAGTTGGGGACAAGGGTGCTGGGCATGACAGTGTGACGAGTGGCAGGAGCGGGGTGGGTGGTACCCCCGGGTGCTAGGGGGTTCATGGACACCAGTGGGGTGCTGGTGGTAGGGGTGGTACCAGCACTAGCGCTGGTGGTGGCCCTGCGTGTGAGAGCAGGGAGTGGGACAGAGCTGGGAGAGGTGGCATTGGGCTTGACAGAGGAGGGGGTGGCCTTATGTGAGGTGGCAGACTGGTGGATGGAGCATGGGATGATGGAGCTGGTGGTCAGAGCAGGTCTGGCAGCGGAGGTGGCAGCGGTGTAAGCGTTGGGGGGAGTGCTCTTGGGGGGGGCTGGGCTGAGAGCGCTGGGGGTGGGAGCCTTGTGGGGGCTGGTACTTGAATTAGCGGGGGGGGGGGCTGCTAATGGCAACAGTGGGGAGGGTGGTGGGCACGGGGATGGTGGCTGTGGGGGTGATACTGGCCGAGGCAGTGGGGTGAGGAGGGGGAGCCGTCCTTGTGGGACCGGGTTCCTCCGTTCCCCCTTGCAGGCCGATTCCCAGGGTGCAGTCCAGTTCCCGCTGGGACTGTCTCTTCAGCCAGCGCATCACCGAGGTCTCGTTCTCAGCTTCCTTCAGGGAAGGGAGGTTTTCCCCCAGCAAATTTTTCACATCCACGACGCTGAGTTTCTGCAGCACACATACAGCGTCATCTTTGTTAATCCTCACAGCCAGCATTGCTACAAAACGCTTTTCTAACAGGACTGCAGAGCAAGTAATAACTTCCAAACAAAAATTTTAAAAGGTAAAAAAAAAATAGAGAATTGGTGATCTGATGGGGCTCCAGCCTCAAACCCCGCTGCTCAGCCCTCGACTAGCTCTGCCCTTCAGCAGGGAAAAGGGCAGCAGCGTACCGGGAACGTACCTGCAGTTCGTTGGGATTTAGGGCAAGAAAGGTGTCCATGTCCATGTCTATGGCAACGCCAGCTTGAGCCAGATCCTTCAGGTCCTTTGCTGGAGCTCCACCTTTAAAGAAAGCACATGGCGCACCTAGACACGTGAAACGCTTCCAACGCTTTTGGAGGGGTTTTGGAGACTGCTAGGCATGTCTCTAGCGTGGCTAAACCCCCCGGCCAAGGAAGAGATATCGAACCTCAGGCGCCATGGGAAGGAGGGCAGAGGCTGGAACACCTACCCAGGTAGGGCCAGATCCGGCAGTAATACGCCCTGGTGCCAGCCTGGCCAGCAAAGGCCACCCGGGCTTTTCTGTAGAGTTGGTCCTTCTTGGTTTGAGAGCAAGAAGAAATGTTTAATTGTCCAGCAGTCCTGGGGCAGGGAAAGTCACAGGTTAGAGCTGGGGGCACCACTCCAAACCACAACTAAAGCCCTTTCGTCGGCCAGGGGAGATGAGTGGTCTGTCCCCACTCCAGTGCCAGTGGCTGGGGCAGGGGTGGGAGCGGGACGCAGCCATGCCACCCTGCTGCCCGCGAGTGGGCAGAGGTAAAACGGAGGTGGGGACCTGCCATCCAACCGCCCGCTTCCCCCGAGGTCCCAGGGGCTTCACAGGACTGAACAGCATCCCTAAAAAGCGGCTTACTGGATCGCTTCTGGAGATATTTGATTGATCCGCTCCTCCTGCAGATTACACAGGTGTCTTCCACCGATTTTCCGAAGCAAGGGCCCAGTCAAGGTGCCTCCCAGTGTCAGGTATCTGCTGAGCAGCTGCTGGACCTGGGAAACAAAGTTCAGTGGTTGCACGCTGGCAGGGAAGGAAGATGCTGCTGGTAGAAACGTGTGTGCTGCAAAACCGCTGTGCCACGCTCGGGCAACACCTTTGCCCCTGGCTGGGCTCGGGCACCATGCGGTCCCCGTTTGGGTTCCCATCCCCCGCTGGTGCTGTGGGTTTACCTGGGGAGCTCCCCACTTGCCATCCGAGGGGTTGAGCAGGGCTGAGAGCGTGTCACTGGATGTCACCGGCCACAGACTGATCTCCTGCACCGTGTACTGGCGGGACAGTGGCCCCAACAGCTTCAGCTGCTCCTCTGGGATCCCCAAAGGGTAAATCTGTAGGGTCAGGCCAGCAGGGCAGAAAAGAGGGTCAGGGAAGGGAAAAGAAGGCAGAAATGGGTGCAAAGAGCCTCCTGGGTGCCTTCATCCCCGCAGCTGGCGACGCAGCACAGCAGGTCCTGCCTGTCCCGCAGCGTGCCCATGCTAACAGGGGGGCGGCGGGGGGGCTCCTGCCCTGTGCCACCGTCACCTGCTCCAGCTTCGCTTTCACGACCAGGAGGTACTCCACGGTGAGCGGCTGTTCCAGCAGAGCCCCCAGGTTTGCTTTTAAAACCTCATTGCTCAGGCACAGGTCGAACTGCTCCCTGGTGTCGTAGTCGATGAGTAAGAAGGGGCCAGCGATGGTCCTGGCCGTGATGGGCGCGGACAGGCAGCCTGCGGGCAGCGGGAGCAGGTCACCAGGCGGCCTCCCCCCCCGCCCCGGTCCTGCCACGGGGTCCCACCAGCCCCTCAGGAGAACCTGGTGAAGGAACAGGGAATGGCAGTGACGTGGCTCAGGCCACCGGCTGGGACCGCGAGTCATCCTCCCACCCGCTGGCCCCCCAGCCCACGAAGACGCCTTGTTTGCTTGCTTTCCTTAAAGCTATTCCTGCGGAAGCGGGTGCTGTTTCTGCAGGCACAAATGCTTTCTCCTGTCAAAGGCAACTCGGAACGCTCTGGCAAGGTGAGCCCTTTCCCACATCGCCCACCAGCACCCTCCGGTCGTGCCGCAGCCCACCCTGGCGCTGCCCTGGCCTGGGTTTGCTCCCCTGCCGGCTCCTTCCCGGCTGCTGCTGCCATATTCCCGCTCCCAGGTGCTGGAAGGACATTTCCCCCATCACCCCAGTTATGTTATGGGAATCCCACCGCTTTCTGCCCACTCCTGTCCCCCTCCCTGCGGGTACCCAGATGCTAACCCACACCGGGGGTACTACACCCCCCGAGAGCTCTGAGCTGGTCCAGACTGGCCACCGCGAAGGGAAACACTCACGGTCCGTGCTCCGCTTCAGCCTGGGACGGGAAGCTGATGCTGCCGCAAAGGCCCTGAGGAGGGTCAGGGATTTCTGCCGCTGGGAACGTCCTTGGCTGCTGTACGCAGCCGTGATGCTGCTGCCGAAAGCCTCCCGTGCTGCCTGCCGGGGGGGCAGGGGGTGCTGGGTCCCACAGCCTCGGGGCTGGCCTGGCTGAGGGCAGCTCACCCTGGGGTCCCAAGGAGGGGGCTTACCTCAGCCACCAAGTTCAGCGTGGTCTGGTTCAAAGCCAGCACGAGCGGCCCCAGATTTTGCAGAGTCTGTAAATCCCAGCTTGAAGGATCCCTGTGGTCATTGGGAGAAGGACCAGCTCAGCATCCCACGGGCACCATCCCTCCTGCTCATTGCCCACCCCCACCAGAGCAGATGAAGGCTCCTTACCCATACACTGTGCCCCCCCCAAGGAGCACGGCGTTGAGGGCATCTCGCTGGGCCCCTGTGAGCGCTGGGCAGAGCTTCAGGCTCTCCAGGACGCTGGGGTCTGAGGCCACGATGGTCTCTGGCTCCATGTCGCACACCAGTGCCCCGAGGCTGTTGAGCTGCTCTGGGCGCAGGCGGCTGCTCCTCACCCCCTGGCAGAGTCAAACCAGCCCTTGTGCAAACGCCTGGCGAGGGGCACGGGGGACCCTGGCTGCCCCTGGGGGGGCCCTGGCCGCCCCGGCTCAGCCCCCACTCACCAGGCAGGCCAGCGCCCCATGCAGCAGCCCTGTCCGCCGGGCTGAGCCCCTGGGCAGCAGGTCCAGGTTCCCGCGGGAAGCCCGGGCATAAAACGCTCCGCAGGTCCCACCACGCACCTCGGTCAAACTGCAAGGGAGCAAGAGTCGGGGACAAAGAGGCTCCTCGTGTCCAGGCAGGAGATCTTTAATTTATGGTTTTTGTGGGCATGGGGAAAGTAGTTTTAAACTGTTGTGGCTTTCTGAGCAATGAGCTGCTGGGTTGCGTGGGGCTGGGGGTCTCCTACCCTGGGGAGGATGGCTCGGGCATGGACCATCCCCGTGCGCCCCATGCCATGGCCAGCCTGGCCCCAGCCTCAGAGAGGAGTAGGGTGAGGAGAGGACCGGGGGGTCTGCAGGGATGCAGATGCCCCATTCGGGTCTGGAGGTGCCTGCAGAGGTTAACTCTTCCCCCACCGCAGAGCTCCCGCATGCCCGGGCTGTGCCAGGGCCGCACTGGCCAGCACCGCGTGGTGTGATTCAGCCCCAAAACTGCAGCCGTGTGCCGCCCTCGATACTCACTCGAAGAAGAGCAGCAGGTCTGGTGGGTACTGGCCAAAATCAGCCGTCAGGTTCCTGGCAGCGAGCAGCCTGGCCAGGCAGGACAGCTGGGCGGAGAGAGGCTCGTCTTGTCAATGCCAAGGTGGTGAGAGCCCCTTCGCCCCGGCACCCCCCGGCTCCCCATGCCCTGTCAGGCTCCGGGGGGTTGCATGCCCCACTCCTGCCCCTGCCCACCTGGGCGCTGCTCAGCTCTGCTGTTCTGTTTTGCAGTCCCTGGGCAAAGGCGAGGATGTCGGCAGCAGGCAGGTCGCTGGCTGGGATGCACTGGAAGCTTTGCAGGGCCGGCGCTGAGAGGCTGCATTGGGGAAAAGCAGTTACATTTCACCATCTGCTTTAGCTCCCCGTGGAGGACAAACCCACCAGTTCCCTTGGGAAATCGCCCTTCACTCTGACCACTCTGCATGGGGTAAGTGGGAATAACACGGGGTCTCATGAGAAAGTCCCCTGATGGCAGCGCTGGGGCGCTGCCAAGGGGATACCCTGCAGGCGTCAGGATGTTCACCCTACGGCCAGGCAGGTGGCAGAGGTGCCCACCATACCCCAGGCTTTGGGAGAGAGATTGAAGCCAGCAGAGCCTGGCTTTTAGCTGCGGGGAGGCTCCTGGTACATCTGTGTCAGCCCCGTAAAAGAAAGGAAATTCTTGGTGTGTTTGTGCTACAACAAAAGCCGATGCAGCTGAAATCCCAGCCTGGGTGCCAGCACCAAACCGGCTGCACAAGGCTGTAAATCCTCTCCCAGCCCCAGTGACCTGTCACAGGGATGTGGGGAGAAATGCAACATCTACCATGACAGCCCCACTGCCTGCACCCCCCAAGACTCCCCCTGCCCGTCAGAGTCCCCGGCTGGGGCTGGTACTTACTCGGTGTGTTGCTCTGTGGCAGACAGGACAGCTCCGATGGTCAGGGCGGCCTGGGGAGGAGGGTGGGGGGATGCTCAGCCCCAGCAAGGAATGGGAAAGGCTTTGAAATGCAGGGACCAAGCGGGGAATGGGATCTGATCCGGCTGGAGCACCCAGACCAGCTGCTGCTCCCTGCAAACCCCAGGGAGCCAGGAACCGCAGCATCCTGAGGCCGCCCTGGGTTACGCATGGGGACAAAAGCCACCACAGCTGCGCTCAGCAGTGAGGACCCTTCAGCGACGGGTCTGTCCTTGCTTCCCGGAGCTGGGGCGACAGCCAGGTGCCCAGCACGTTTAGGCTCCCAGCCCTCGGTTTGGGAGCAGGGCAGGGAGGCTGCTGGGCAGCGGGTGAGCAAGGGATGGGATGGGAGATGGACGGGGACAGTGGCGAGGCCACAGCTTTGCCTCCCTGGAGCCAAGGGCTGGGGGAACTGCAGCAGCTCTGCCACTGCCGGCACCAGCTGTGAGGTTTTGGCAAAGCCCTGGCGTGTTGGGAGCTGCCGGAGCAGCTGGCGGTGACTCACCACTGCGGCTTTCACGAGGTCTGCGGAGAAACCTGCAACGAAGCGGGAGCCGGTTATAAAGCATCCACATTACCAGCACCTGCGACCCTACGCGCAGGTGGTCGGGGACTGTTCTAAGGCAGCTCCAGGGTTAAAGTCTGGAAAGGACCTTATTTTCATCAATTTAATAATGTTTAGTAAGTGCTGGGGAGCACCGTGCGGAAAGCAGCCCCTGCAGCGCCCTGCAGCCTGCGCCAGCCCAGGCAACCCAGGGGGCTCCGGGTGGGTTTAGGGGACAGCTAGCAGGCACGTAGGATCTGCCCCCTGAAATCCGTCTGTGCGATGCCCAACGCCCTGCCACTGCAGCTGGGAAAAGCTCCCGCTGCCCGGGGATGCCGGCGGGAGCAGGAGGCAGAGCGCAGGCAGTGCCGGTTGGGAATGAGAAGCAGCTGGAGCATCCCCAGGGCCGGGGGGTGGAAGGGGGTCCTGGGGCAGGGTCAGCCTTAGGGGGACAAGATGTAACTCGCAGGTAACTCACAGAGGCAGAGAGCGACGGCTGCTGGGGCCGGGGCTGCCCGCACCATGCTGCTCGTGCCAGGGCTTTGTCCTTGGCACAGGTCAGGCAAGCTCAGCGCACGGGTGGGAGCCGTGTCCCACGCTCGGGACGGTGCTCGGTGCGAGGTGCTGGCCGGGCTGGGAAGGCGCTGAGGGGTCCTGCAGCCGATTCTCTGGTCCAGTACTGGGGCTGGAGCTGTGGGAGCCCCCTCAGTCCAGGGTCAGCGTGCCCCCCGTGCTCTGCAAGTGCCAGCACAACCCCTCCACAACCGAGGGAGAGATTTTAAGTCCTGTATAACAGAAAACAGAATTTCATTCTCCGTCCATCATTAAAAGAAACTCCACAATAACTTGTCCTCCCTGACACCAAAGCCCTGCTCCCACCTGTGCCCTGCAGGGACAGGGTCCCTGTCCATCCCCTGGCTCCGCATGGGACCATACCAGCACAGACTGGGAGAAATCCAGTGTGACCCAGTGGAGGAGCACCAGCAGGCATTGCCTTCCCCCTGTACCCAACTCCCCATCCCTTAGCTAGAAACCCCCGATAGAGAATAACCCCCCATCCTAGAAGTGCCATCGATGGGCTGCCCAGAGCAATTAGCTTATTGCCCTTGGCACCAGATGTCAGTAGTTTTCCCACTAAGTCTCAATATGTTCCCCAAATCCCACCGGTGGCCTTGCCGAGTCGCTCTGTCCAGGGGTATTTGGCTCAGCGAGGAGGATCCAGCAAGGTGCTCACCCACCTGCGGTGGCCGGGGATGGGCAGCACTGGGACGGCTCGGCACTTATCTGCTGCGGGGTGGGGATGTTGCTCTGAAAACGGGGTGTGACGGGGCCGTTTCTCAACACTGTTTGGTAAAGCTGCTTTCTCTTCTGGGTTTGGGGTTGGGTTTTTTCTTCTTTCTCAAAGGTCACTTTGAACTTTGCGACAAATGAGTTAAATCCTCTGGTGTGGTAATTTCTGATGGAGACAAAGGTCCTCCCAGTGAGTGAAAAACCTCTGAGCTATTCGGGAATGTATTTTATACAGCAACGGGTGCAGAACAGAGGGGTCCTCGGTGATGGGCTCAGCACCCCTCCAGGAGGTGCTTCCCTTGCGCCTGTCCTTTTTGCCTCAATCACAGACAATCCCATTTCCTTTTTTACACCTTCCACCCTGCAGTCTCTGACCATGCCCTGCAATGCCATCCAGCACATGCCACGAAGAAGGAGACCAAAAAAAGGAAGCAAAGCCTTTCCGAGGCTGTGTGATGAAAACTGGGATGAGCCCGATGCTTTGCAGCAGCAAACGTTATCTGAGCATTTGTCCTGGGAAAAGGGAAGGGTGAGAGCAGTCAGCAGGGCTGGCCGGCTGCCTGTACCACCTGCTCGGCTGGGTTTGGGGGCATCAGCCTTTGCAAAGGGTCCCTGGCCCTGCTGGCGTGGTGCTGAGTGGGGTTTGCCATCCCCTGGTGCTCCCAGCTCTTGTCCCCATCCCTGTCCCCCACCGAGCAACCGGTCCTGCAGCACCTGGGCTTGGTCATCGCCTGTGGGTGTTTCTGGTTTCTATTTTGGAAAGATTTACTGTAAAAATAGCTCTTGTTGGAGTTGGGTAAAATGACAGAAACTTGTTTGGTACGAGGCTGCTGGTGGGACACAGCCCCTGCCGTGGGCTTGCCGGCCAGAGGTGGCTGGAGCAGGAGGGCGGGGGCACATGGGGGCCCCTTTGCAGGTCAGCGCGTCCACCGTGTCCCCACGGAGCCCTGAAACAGCCTCAGGAGGAGCAGGCACAGGAGCATCCACCCCAAACCTGAACATGCTGGGAAGCATCAGCCCAAGCCCCTTCCCCTGGGTGGCTCCGTGGTGGGCTCTGGCTGCAGGTCCCTGCGCGGTGCAGGTGCAGACACAGACACTCCCTCCGCTCAGCCAGCCGCTTCCCTGCCTCGCCAGCTTTATAAGCTTAAAAAATCTCACAAGCTGAAGGCTGCGAATAATTCCTTTGGGTCTTCGCTCACTTCTCCAGCTGTTCCAACCTGAGGAATGACTGTTGATGTACAAGAATTATACGGGAATCACAGCGGCCGCAGCTTTCCCTGCGCCCCCCAAACACGGGCAGCCCCAGGACCACTCCCCCATCTCCTGGCCAGGAGGAGCTGCAGTGTCCCAAAATCAGCAGTTTGTCTTCTGCCTCTGCTCTTTGGGTCAGGACGATCCCAGCCACTGGTGTTAGCCAGGGTGGGCAGTGGGCAGGGACAGGCAGGGGACAGGCCAGGGCAGCGGCATCTGCCCCCCACTGCCTCGGGCACCTGGTCCTCTGTCTGTTACTAAACCCAGGAGGGCTCTGGGTGGTTTCGGCCAGGGAATTTCAGCAGAGCGAGGATGATTGGGTGCTCAGACAACAGGTTGGCCAGGTTGGAGCCCTGGGCTGCTCCCGCTGTGCCGGTCTGGGCTCATTCTTGGAAGCCCTGGGCACCGCAGCAATGTGCCATGGATTGAGAGACCAGAGGGCCAACTGCAGGATCACAGGTAATGGTTTACTACGGTAACGAGCAGCAAGAAATAAGGGTTTTTGCAAGCTGTACAGAACGTCACAGACACACACCCCATCACAACCCCCCCGTCCAAACGCTTGAGTGGATTCACGGATGATGCAGCAAAAGGCCCTGTGGCAGGGACGGCAGAGGAGGGAGCAGGACTGAACGCGGCACAGGAGGGGACCCGGGGAAGGGCAACTGGAAAACACCTCTGCAGGGTAAGGAAAATACACATTTATCTCTGGTTTCTGCAACTCTGGGCACAAGTGCAACGTGCGAAAGCTGATGGGTGGTGCAGGGGCTCCTCAATGCAGATGGCAGGGCGAGCACTGGGTGCCAGCCCCCAGTGATGATGGTCCATCAGCATCCCCCTGTGTGGGCACTGGTGTGTCCCCATGAACCACCCCAGTGACCGCCAGCCCCACGGGCAGCCTCGTCCTGGACATGTCCCCTGTCACACTGTGGGGACCGTTCTCACAGCAGGGCCCACGGGAAGGGAGGGACTGCAAAACTCACCCATAATATTTCAGGACCTCCCGTGCACGTCACCCATATTTATTCTTTGGTAAACAGGTTCACGGTATTAATTTACAGCTTTGGGACCTGCCTACGGCTGCCTCTCCCCTCCCTGGCCACTCCTGGGAGATGGGATGGGACTGGGGAGGAAGGAGTCGGAGCTCCTGCTCCTCCAACCCTCCCTGAACCCTCTGCCAGCAGCTCGTGAGCCTGCGATCCCCGCTCAGTGCCCAGCTGGTGCCTGCAGAGCCGTGTACCACATGCTTGGCAGCATGTAGCACCAAGCCATGACAGCTAAGGGGAGGTGACGGCTACCCGGTGCCCGGCCGCATGCCGCAGCACGGTGAGCTTGCACCCACCAGCACCCGGGGACACAAGGGACAGGAGGTGCAATACCCCACGGGGTGTCAATGACCCTCACAGCGCATTCACCCACGAGAAGGCTGTGCTGTTTTACTCTCTCTCAGGGTAGGAGTATTAGTTGTGTGAAACCACTCACAGGTGCGTTTTAAATGGGACGGGGCTTGTGGGATGACAGTAACGCTGGGCACGTGCTGATGTGGTGGCTCGGTGCCAAATCCCCCAGGGAGCTGCTGTGTATGCAGTGAGCTCCAGCACCCCGGTCCCACCCCAGCCCGCACAGCTCCCTGCTCCCTTCCTTTTCCAAATGTCCTCTAAGGGCTGCAGCAGACAAGCAGAGTGGGAAGGAGAGAGCGAAGCGGCACAATGCCAACCAGCAAAGCAAGGGCATTTCCAGAGAAACTCTTCTTCGCATCTTGCAAAGCGCCAGCACGAGAGCTGAGCTGCTCCCCACTCCTCGCATCAGTCCTCAGCCTTTCTTTCAGCTTCAAGCATTGCCTCGGCTGCCCTTGCTGCCCCGAGGCCCTCCCAAACTGCCCACCCGAAGGACCTGCCCCCGGCACCCTCCAGTGCTGACACCCCTGCAGCAACCTGCCAGTGAGGAGCCACGCACCGGGACCAAAACATGACGCTTAGACCCCCTTGTTTGGGTAAAGCAGAAGGGGACTTGTGTCTTCTGACCCGCCTCAGCAGGGGTGACATCCACGCTCAGGGTAAAAGTGGATGCTAAAAAAAGGCAATGCAAGTAGAAGGAGTATTAAGATCTATTACAAAAGCTTTGGGCTGCTGGCTATCCGACCACAGAAGTACTAAAAATACACTCGTTTTAGAGGCCACCCGTATTTCAGAACTGCTAAAAGATGAGATTCTTCTCATAGAAATTTGAAAAAAGTTTAAAATCCATTCGTGTCAACTCACTCACCATCAACAAACCTTTAAAAAAGCCTACATGCGGGCTGAGGGAGGAAGGTGAGTGTGTGGGCAGGGACCCCTCCTGCAGCCACTGTGCAGGACCCCCCCAGGACTAGGGGCTGCCGGTGCCCCCAGGCTGCACTTCAGCCCCCTGATCTCCCACCTCCCACACGACGTGTGTGCATTGAGTGCAGCGGGATGGAGCGGAGGGAATGGGAACAGGGGACATGGACATCGAAGCTGCACACGGCATGTTCTCCCCTCCCTCTGCTGGACTGCATTTTGGCATCCCAGCGCTGAGGGTTCACAGATATGTCCATCGTGCTCATGGCAAAGGCAGTGTCCGTGCCACCCACCCCGGCTGCGCCTGAGCCCCGGGACAGCGACGGAAAGCTTTGGGGTCACTCTAAGCTGGTACGTGACACATTGACTCTGCTGCTGAGGCCCAGAATTAGGAAAGGGGCATCTGCTGGCCAGATGGATGATGTGTACATTAAAAAATAAACCCATCCTAATCGCTGCTAAAATCTGCCTAATCTCAGCCCCAGAAGTGAGGGAAGCCATGGCATACAGAAAGTGCAGATGTGGAGTCAGCGCTGGGCTCTGCAGGGACCCACTGAGACAAAAATGGAGCGTTGGGCTGGAAATGCAGAGACGTGGTTTGTGCTCACTCCAAAGCCCACTCGGCCAACCACTGCTCACACCGGGCTCGCTGCTCCTCTGTCTCTGGGCTCTTGGCTTCGCTCGGTGCTTCCTCTTCTCTGCCACCAAGCACGGCTTCTTGGCTCTCCTCCTCTTCCCCCTTCTGCATCATCTTGTCCTTCAGCTCCTGGATGGTCTCATCCAGCCGGTGGGTGACGTGGTGGGGCACCCAGTTGCTGTCCATCGCGGTGACAAAAGGGTCGGGCGCACAGACCTCGATGAGCTCCTTGCCGGTGGGGATGCGCAGGTAGTAGGCGTGGAGCATCATCCTGTAGGGACTGCTGTCCTTCTTGTGGCTGTAGGTGAAGTCCCCCACGATGGGGTGGCCGATGGCGCTGCAGTGAACCCGCAGCTGATGGGTCCGCCCTGAGGGGACAGTGGGAGCGGAGGAATCAGGGACACAGGTTATCCTTGGAACCCTCCTTGAGGGCACAGCGGTGTGAGGTGACCACATACCCGATGACATTTGTCCCCCCAGGCAGAGAACCCTCTGAGCTCAGCAGCTCTCGGCTCCCTGCCTTTGCACCACGTGCCCATGCCAAAGCCCAGGGCTGCAAGTGCGGGTCCTGGCCCCAGGGGCCACCTCAGAGCTGCTGGGGCAGCAGCCCCCCGCGCCGCCCCAGCCCCGAGTCCCCACCTGTCAGCGGCTGCAGCAGCACTTTGGTCACGGGGTCTCCGCTGTAGGACCCGTGCTCCAGCACGATCAGCTCCGACTGGCAAGGCTTGGGGTTTTCACAGCCTGCAAGGAGACCCACAGGGGGGTCAGCTCCCCCCGCGCGGCCCGGGTGGTGTGGGCAGCGCAGGCAGGGTGTGGGAGCCGCTCACCCTCCGTCCCGTCGATGCACATCATGTGGGTCATGCCCTCGGTGGTGTTCTTCCCGATGGCGTAGCGGATCGTCATTCGGCTCTGGCTGACGTGGCCCCGGACCTGCAGGGCAGAAAGCCGGTTGCAAACGGATCCTCACCGGGGCGGGATGCTGGGACACAGAGGCTGAGCTGCAGCGCAGCAAAAACGAAGTCAGGTCCAGGAGCAGGGCTGAGGCGGGGGCTTACCAGGGCCAGATAGGCTTTGGTCACCAGCCGGTCTTTAAAACACTT
This sequence comes from Falco peregrinus, assembly GCF_023634155.1. NCBI lineage: Eukaryota > Metazoa > Chordata > Aves > Falconiformes > Falconidae > Falco > Falco peregrinus. The sequence continues at coordinate 88,431,660 of NC_073725.1, read as the reverse complement.
GTAGGCGCTTCCCGCTGCCGCTTTGTTGAGCGCGACGCACAGGGCCCCGCTGGTGGAGAAGTCGAGTTGGTGGCAGAACCTGGAGAGGAGACGGGAGGCGGGGGAGCATCCCCGGGCAGTGTCCCCAGCCAAGGCTGGCTGCTCGCGGGCAGGACAGAGCCCGCCGTGGTGCCTGGCTGCTCACCTGAAGCCGTAGTAGGTGTCGGGGTCGGCCAGCTCGGGGAAGCGGTACTTGAGCTGGCTCTGCAGCGTCAGCGTCTCGTACCACATCTTGCTGTCGATGCGGATGTCCCAGTGCTTGTTGACCACGATGAAGTCAGAGCTCTGGTACAGGATGGACAGGTTGTCGATGGTGCCCGGCTCCATGGTCAGAGCCCTGCGGAGAACATGAGGGGAGGGGGGGTGAGCAGGGTGGGAAGGGCCTCGGGCTGCCTGTGCCGCCGGGATGGGCACAGCCCCCCAGCCTGAGCACCCCCAGGATGGGCACAGCCCCGCAGCCTGAGCACCCACAGGATGGGCATGGCACCCCCAGGATGAGCACAGCCCCCAGCCTGTGCACCCCCAGGATGGGCACAGCACTCCCGAGATGGGCACGGCGCCCCCAGGATGGGCACAGCCCCCAGCCTGTGCACCCCCAGGATGGGCACAGCACCCCCAGGATGGGCACGGCACCCCCAGGATGGGCACAGCCCCCAGCCTGTGCACCCCCAGGATGGGCACAGCACTCCCGAGATGGGCACGGCACCCCCAGGATGGGCACAGCCCCCAGCCTGTGCACCCCCAGGATGGGCACAGCACCCACAGGATGGGCACGGCACCCCCAGGATGGGCACAGCCCCCAGCCTGTGCACCCCCAGGATGGGCACAGCACTCCCGAGATGGGCACGGCGCCCCCAGGATGGGCACAGCCCCCAGCCTGTGCACCCCCAGGATGGGCACAGCACTCCCGAGATGGGCACGGCGCCCCCAGGATGGGCACAGCCCCCAGCCTGTGCACCCCCAGGATGGGCACAGCACTCCCGAGATGGGCACGGCGCCCCCAGGATGGGCACAGCCCCCAGCCTGTGCACCCCCAGGATGGGCACAGCACTCCCGAGATGGGCACGGCGCCCCCAGGATGGGCACAGCCCCCCAGCCTGTGCACCCCCAGGATGGGCACAGCACTCCCGAGATGGGCACGGCGCCCCCAGGATGGGCACAGCCCCCAGCCTGTGCACCCCCAGGATGGGCACAGCACTCCCGAGATGGGCACGGCGCCCCCAGGATGGGCACAGCCCCCAGCCTGCGCAACCTGATGGGCACAGCCCCCCGGGCAGCGAAGGGCCGCGGCGGGGGCGGGCAGGGCGCGGGGTACCCGGCAGGGCTGCAGCTGTACCGTGGCACCAGTGTCACCGCACGGCTCCCCCCCCCCCCTTACCGCTGTCCCCCCGTGCAGGCGCAGGTCCCACAGCGGCGCCGGTGCTGGGCCGCTCCGGTCTCACGGCGGGGCTCGGCCTCCCCCGCTGCCAGCCGAGCCCGCACTGCCGGGAATACGGAGCACGGCGGGGGCACAGGGGACACGGCGGAGGGGACCCCGCGTCCCCCGTCCCCCGCCCCGCGCCCCGGCCGACCTGCAGCGCCGTCCCCGGGCCGCGCCGGGCGGCTCCGGCTACATCGCAGCCGGCGGCGGCGCGGCGCGTCCAATCAGCGTCCCCGCCTCCGCGGCCAGCAGCGGCGCGTCCAATCAGCGTCCCCGCCTCCGCGGCCAGCAGCGGCGCGTCCAATCAGCGTCCCCGCCTCCGCGGCCAGCAGCGCGGCGCGTCCAATCAGCGTGGGCCCCGCGGCGGCGCGGCGGCCGGAAGCGCGGGCGGGCGGCGCGGCGCCCATGGCGGGCCCGGAGGAGAGCCCCGGCGGCGGCTTCTGCCGGCGGTTCGCGGCCGAGCTGGAGGTGCTGGCCGAGCTGGGAGGTGGGCGCTGCTGCGGCATCGCGTCCGGGCCTGGGGGCGCGGAGGAGGGCGGGAGAGCCCGGCCGCGGAGCCGCGTGTGCGCACCCCACCGTGGGTCCCCTGCGGTGACCGGTGCTGCCGCGTTACGTGTGTTGCAGATGGCAGCTCCCCGCCCGCCGGGCCGCAGCTCTCCCGGCTCCGAGGCAGGAGGCAGCCGCCGGAGGAGCTCGACCCCCCCGGGGACAGCAGCGCCAGGAAGAGGGACCGGGGCTGTGCCCCCCCCGGCTCGTCGCCCACCCCCCGCAGTAGGTTTGGGGGACCCCTGGGTGCTGCTGCCCCTCCCCGCCCCGAGGGGTGCAGGGTGCTGCTGGGGGAGCAGCTGGGTACCGGCCTTCTGCTGAGGATGCTTCTCCTCTTCCTTCTGCCCTGGGGTCTCTCACAGCCCCGAAGCCGAAGCGACAGCGCCTGGAAGCTGTTAAGAAGCTCAGCTTTGGTGCGGATGAGGACTTGGCTCCTGAGGTCCTCTGGGATGCTGGTCCAGAGACACCTTCTGCTCCCCAGATTGCCAGGTTGGCCACCTTGAACCCCATGTTTAGCAAGGACGAGGGAAAGGGACCTTGAATCCCACAGTGGGGTTCAAGGTCCCTTTCCCTCACCCCTGCTAAAGGAATCTGGTGTTCTCCAGCTTGGACCACCTGAAGAAGAGTAGCATGGCCTCACTGCAAACCACACCACCCTCTGAGAAGAAGCAGGTACTCAAGCGGCCACCCATCCTGGAGGACTACATCAACGTGACATCCACCGAAGGTACCAGGGTCTTCATGGTGGTGAGGGATGACCCCTCCAGGACGGGGGTGGAGGTAAGGAGGGGGGGGTTCCATTCACTTCAGGAGGGGATCTTTGATGAAATACGAAATGTCTGTGCTGAGCATCGGTACAACTGTCGGTGTGTGTTCTCTGGTCCTCACAGCTCCCCGATTCCCTGGGCTGGAACACACGCAGGCCGCTCCACTTGCTGGGGGTGCCTTTCTCCTGCCTGAAGGAACAAGTGCATGAAGAGGTATCGCATCTTTACACCGACCTTCCCGTCTCCCCTGCCACCACTCGATAGCCACAGTGTTGGCTCCCAGATCCCTGCTCCCCCCGGCTGTGGGTTAGTGGGGTGTCTCTGACCCCCCTCTTGCCCTCTTTGTGCTCAAGCGTCGAAGGTATGTTCTGGAGGTGTCACAGCAGCTGACAGAGATAATAAACAGGTGAGATGGTGAGATGTTGGGACAAAATCCCACTCCTATCCCTACCATGCTGTCGGATGCGCCTCCCAAGGTGCTCTGGTGGGGTCCAGCACTGGGGACCTGTGAGCAGAGGAGCCTCTTTGCCCTCAGCATCCCCAGCTTGGGAAGCCTGGGTGTAATTCCCAGCGCTGTCCTGGGTGCTCTGGGGCAAGTTAATTCTGTCTCGTAGTTGCCTGGAGAACAAGACCGGTGCCGAAAGCCCGGAGCCTGGTGGGGAAGCGGAGCCGGCAGACAAGGAGGAGTCTGCGCGGCATTGCCTCTGGGTGGACAAGTTCACTCCCCGGCACTACATGGAGCTGCTCAGTGATGATGTGAGGTGCTAGGATAAGTCAGGGCTTGGAGTTTGGGTGGGTTTACCGCTTCTATAACTCTTCCTTAATTCCGTGGGATCAAGGCTTTATAGTGCTGCCTTTGATCGTGGGGCTTTCAGAAGCATTGGCTGGGGGCTGTGTCCCTGCTAGCCCTGCCTGGGGGCGTTCTGCTGCCGAGAGCTCAGGGAGGGGTTTTTTCAGCTGTAGGCTGTGGGCCTTCCAACAGAAAAGACTATGAAAGATGGCCAAAATAAGACAAAAAGATCGGGTGCATTTTAACTAGGAGTTGTTGGCTATTTGATTTTTTTTGGAATATTAGAAGGGAATTGGAAGTTATGGAAGAGGCTGTGAAGTGCTGGGTTGAGCCAAGACAGAAGAGGGACAGCAGGACTGGGGCCGATGTGACTTGTCCTTGGTTGCCCTGTGGGATGGTGGCTGAGTGGGAAGGGAAGCTGTGTTCCCATGCTGTCCCAGAGAGATGCTGCTGTGACTGGGTAACATGGTGACGTGCGAGGTCTCTCTTCTGCGCTGCCTCCCCAGGCTCAGCTCCTTCCTCTGCAACCAACACCGGTTTGTAAGCCATGGAGGGGCCTTCCTCTGTCCTCGACCAGGTCCTTGCGAGGTTTGATGGGGTTTGCTTGCTTTCTTGCCCCACAGTACACAAACCGCTGCCTTCTGAAGTGGCTCAAGCTCTGGGACACGGTGGTGTTTGGGAAGGAGCAGGCCGTGAAGAAGGCCAAGCCCAGCACTGAAGCTCGTCCTCCATTTGGCCGCCCCAAGGAGCAGCAGAATAAGTGGAAAACGAAGGTCCAGCTCACAGAGGAGATTCTGGAGGCTGAGCTGGACCAGCACAAGAGGCCCAAATACAAGGTGAGCAGGACAGGACACCGCTGTGGTAGGTCTCCTCTCCTATGCCCCTCGTCTTGCCGCTGAGGTGAGGAGCAGGGTCTTCCCTTTCTTTTCCCTCTTTCTCCCCTCTCTCCCTCCTTCTCCCCTCTCCCAGTACAGATCTAGGAGGAATCGGATTCCTTGCTGCTTCTTAGGAAATATGGGGGTTTCTCATTTCTTCTTCTGTTTCAGCTTGAGTACTGTAATAATCTGGGGAGGGCAACAGCCTTCTTTCAGCCAGATCAGGTGGGCCAGTTGAGGAAAGACATACCCTTTTTAGCAGAGGTTGGCCTTGGCTTTAGGGGCAAATAACAAATAAATAATGTGCCTTTGAGCTAGAGTTTCTGCATCTGGAAAAGAGCAATGATGCTCAAATGCTAAAGGGAGCAGAGATAGCATACCCAGGCCAGCTTACCAGCTTCAACCTGTCTGGTGAGAGGATATAAAAAAGGGGAAAACAAAAATAGATACTAACAGCATTGTTTCCCAGGAGGGTAATTCTGGAAGAGATTTTGTTCAGCCTTTTCTGTCTGTTGCCCTGCAACCTTAAACATATGCATGAGAGATGCTGCCAGGATGACTGTTGCCTCTGAGTTTGTTACAGTCTCCTTCCTCCAGTGACTTTCCCTTTTCCCTGTGTGTCTACACATGAGTGCAGCAGCTCCCAGGGCCGGATTGCAGGCTGCAGAGCCTCGTCCCCTTGCATGGCAGCCTTGGTGGGAGCTGGAGGAAGCCTTGCCTCGCTGCCTGCTGGGCTGATGTTGCTCTCTGCTGTAGGTGGCCCTGCTCTGTGGCCCGCCTGGCTTGGGAAAGACCACGCTGGCCCACGTCATCGCGAAGCACGCGGGATACAATGCTGTTGAGATGAATGCCAGGTGAGTCTGCGCTGACTGCTTAGTTTTGTCCTGCCCCAGAAGTGGGTGGAGGTGATGCCATGCTGGAGGTGATGCCGTGCCAGAGGCAATGCCACGCTGCAGCAGCCTGGCACGGGCTTGTCTTGCAGTGACGACCGCAGTCCTGAAGTTTTCAAAACCCACATCGAAGCTGCTACCCAGATGAAGTCTGTGCTGGGCGCCAACGAGAAGCCCAACTGCCTGATTATCGATGAGATAGATGGTGCGCCTGCGGTAAGCCCCTGCTGGTGGGCAGCCTGGAGCTAGCCACCTTTTGCTTTAATTATTACTCCACTAACAGCTCATCCCTTGTTCTGTCTTACGAGCTGTTTCTTGCCTCTGAACAGCAAGAATTCATCCCTTCTGTCCTTATTTATATTTTTCCCAAGGCATCTATCAATGTGCTGCTAAACATCATCAACAGCAGGGATGCGCAGGGTGAGGCAGCGGCGGGCACGGGCCGGAGGAGGCAGCGCGAGGAGAGGCTGCTGCGCAGGCCCATCATCTGCATCTGCAACGACCAGTTAGTATCTGTGTGCCTGGGGAGGATGGGGAGCTGAGACCCCTGCCCCAAGCAAGGAGGCGGCTGCTGTTGCCTCCAGCCGAAGCTTTCCTGTGCCGAGTTGCCTGTCATCAGATGGCGGCTTAGAAGTACCTTATGAAAAGTAAAACTACAACACGCTCAGCCTTCCTGAACCCTCCTGGGTGTTGTGTCTGCTGGGGTGACTTGTAGCTGGGTGTGAGTGGACAGTTGCTTTTGTGCATGCCCAAGCATGCAGTGGGGTGCAGGCAGCTGCTAAATAACCCATTTCTCTTTGAGTGGAACATTCTCCTATGGAGACAGGCTGAGAGAAGTTGGGGTTGTTCAGCCTGGAGAGCAGAAGGTGCCAGGGAGACCTTAGAGCAGCTTTCCAGTGCCTAAAGGGGGGCTTATAAGAAAGATGGGGACAGATTCTGTAGTAGGACCTGTAGTGATAGGACAAGGGATATTTTAAATTGAGGATAGATTTAGGTTAGATATTAGGAAGAAATTCCTAATTCTTCCCTGTGAGGGTGGTGAGACACTGCCCCAGGCTGCCCAGAGCAGCTGTGGGTGCCCCATCCCTGGCAGGGCTCAGGGCCAGGCTGGACGGGGCTGGGGGCACCCTGGGCTGGTGGGAGGGGTCCTTGCCTGTGGTGGGGGGGGTGGAACTAGGTGGTCTTTAAGGTCCCTTCCAGCCCAAACCGTTCTGTGATTCTGTGATGGATAGCTGGATTTCTCCCTCTGCTAGGGTCACTGAGACTGCTGTGCTTTCCTTTGCCAGGTACGTCCCTGCCCTCCGCCCGCTGCGGCAGCAGTCGTTCCTGCTCAACTTCCCTCGGACGGCACCGTCCCGGCTCGCCCAGCGGCTCTGCGAGGTGCGGCGGGGCCAAGGGCTCCTCTGGGCCCCCTGACCCCCAGGCCCTCCCTGCTGACCCCCCTCTCCTGCAGATCGCCCTGCGGCAAGGCATGCGGGCAGACACGGGCGCGCTGCTGGCGCTGTGTGAGAAGATGGAGAATGACATCCGCTCCTGCATAAACACTCTGCAGGTACTGGTGTCACTGGGAGCTCTCGAGGGGACACAGACTTGCTGTGGCTCTTGACGTGATCTGGGCTCGCATGGGGATGGAGGAGGAAAAACTGTGTCCCAGGCAGATTCCTGAAATGTCCACCCCGTCCCCTGCTTTATTTTTAACCTTGATTCCCCTACAAATGGAGGACGAGCGATGCGCCGCTGCCTGGCTTTCCCTGGCACCAGCTGGCTGTTATGGGCATCGCCTGCCTCCCCCTGTGCCCATCCCCACCAGCCCCCTGCTTGTGTTGCAGTTCCTGCATGGCCGAGGGCAGAAGGAGCTGAACGTGCAGATGGTGCAGACGATGAAGATTGGCTTAAAGGACCAAAACAAGGGCCTCTTCTCCATCTGGCAAGAGATCTTCCAGCTCCCAAAGGTCCAAAGGTAAAAAGGGGGATTTATTAATTAAGCACGCCGCTTCATGGCGTTCCCTTGCTGCTTGTAAGACCTGCAGTGGGGAAACCTGGAAGGTCCTGGAGAGCTGATCTGCCCTGCAGCAGACCTGGCCTCGTCAGCAGATTTGTGTGTCCAGATGCTCCTTGACTTGCTCTCTTTGGATGTGATTTGGCATCGGTATTTCCTTCAGTCCAGTTTGCGGGGGTCCAAATATTCCTTGCTGGTCTGTTCCGCGCCAGGGCACTCTGAGCAATTCCGTTTGGGCTTCCCCCAGGCACAGGATAGGAATGGACCCTTCTTTGCCAACCCAGCTCCTGGTGGGTGATGAGGACCTGTTGCACCTCGGGGGGATGGCTGGCTTCAATGCATCCTCCCACCGCTTCCACCACATCCTGCACCTCGCCATCTCCTCAGGGGAGCAGGAGAAACTCGCCCAGGTAGAGCAGCCGAGGGGGAGAGCCGGGCCCCTCCCTCTGCTCTGTTGTGCTAGAGCTGAGCTCGGTGGGATGCTCAGAATCCCAGTGGCATGCGCTGATGGGGCTGTCTGCCCTGCCTCAAGCTGTCTCTAATCCTTTGTCCGCTTCCAGGGTCTGTATGAAAATTTCCTGAACATGAGGCTGCGGGACTCCAGTTTCAGCTCTGTGTGCTTGGCCCTGGAGTGGCTGGGCTTCTCCGACCTGCTGAACAAGGCTGTCCTGCACAGGCAGAGCTTCCAGCTGATGCGGTACCTGCCCTTCCTGCCTGTGGTTTTCCACCTGCTCTTCGCGGCCACCAGCGTCCCCCGGATTGCTTATCCCAGCAGCCAGTACGAGGCAAGTACCTCGTATGTGGTGTATGGTGGCAGCGTGGCTCCAGCTGTCACCCATGGGGACATCTGTGGTCGCAGCCATGGCTGAGCTGTCCCTGCCCTCTCCACGCAGGCCCTGGCCAAGCTGAACCACATGCAGAACCTCGTCATGTCCATGGTGTCGGGGATAACGCCCGGTGCCCGCAGCCGTGCGGGTCAGCAGTCTCTCATCTTGGAAGTGCTCTGTCTGCTGCTGGACATCATCACCCCGAAGCTCCGACCGGTGAGTGCCCACTGGTCCCCTCTCACTGCGGTGGCAGGAGTTCTGGCTGGGTGACGTGCCCCCTCCCCCGGCACGAGGGCTGGGGGACATCCCTTGGGCTGTGTCAGCCAGGCACAGGCTGAGCTGTCCAGGACCTCTCCCAAATCTGGGGTCTGTTTGGCATTGCAGCTGATGCAGCAGTTGGAGGGAAGCTGGGGATGTGGGGCTGAGACAGCCAGCTGCTGGGTGCACGGGGGGATGTCCTGCACCTCCTGGACCCTTGCACGCGGGGGGTGGGCTTGGCTGCGCAGGGGCTGGGGAAGCTGCAGCAGTCTCCTTCAGGCAGCTGCCTCACCTGAACGTGTGGTTGCACCGAGCGCGTTTACCCGTGGGGCTGTCAGAGGGGTCTGTCCCTAATAGGAAACTAAACTTGGTCTGAACCTCGTGGGTACTAACTGTCCTTTCTTGTGTAGAGTCACACCCTGTGCTTCAGGTTATTTTGATATTTAGAAGATATTACGGATCAGTGATGCTCTCCCCTTGCTGGGCTCCGCTCTCCTCCCTAGGTGAACACCCAGCTGTACAGCCAGAAGGAGAAGCAGCAGCTGGCAGACCTCATCAGCACCATGCTGGCCTACAACCTCAGCTACCACCAGGAGCGCCTGCCTGAGGGCCAGTATGTCTACAAGCTCGACCCGTAAGTCCCAAGGGTGAGGAGAAGGCATAGGGGGGTCAAAAACAACAGCAGAGCGTCCAGGAAGGGGTGAGCCTGAAAGCATCGTGGCATGGAGTGGGTTTCTTGCAGCTGGAGCTGGGAGGTTTCTCTGGTGGTGGCAGCTGGGCTGGCACGAGCTGCCGGGTGCTGGGGTGGCTGCAGGGACCTGACTTTCTCTGATGGCAGCTCTGTGGGGAGCATCTGCTTCTTCATCTCCTGTTTTTTTAAAGGAGGAGCCCTGGAACCTTGTGGGTACCTGGGGCTGCTGCTGGCTTTGCTCCCCCTGCAGCGTGGTCTGGCTGCCCCCCTCACCTCCTCCTCGGGCTGAGGCTGAAGCAGGGCTGGGTTTGCTTTAATGGGATTAAAGGAATGGAGGCAGCTACCTTCGGCTCCGGAGCTGGCAGAGAAGGGACCGACGCTGCTGGGGGCTTGCGGCAGCAGAGGGGAGCAGGTCCACCAGGTCCCACCTCACACACGGGAGGTGCTGCAGCCACTGGTTTGTGTGTCACCAGCCAGCCATCGCTAGACTCTCTGCTTTAAGTACATCCAGAGCCATAAACGCTCCTGAGGCTTCGGTGAAGTAATACAGACCCGACCACAGCTAGGAGCAACGCTAATGTCTTCCTGGTGCAAAGTTAATTACAAAAATTAGCCTCTGTTAAATCAAGCAGCTATATCTAATTACAGTGAAGCACTTTATTTTTTTTTCCCACGGAAAGCCTGCGGGATCTGCAGGGCCTGTGGGGAGCCATCTGCCCCTGCCCTCCCCGGGTCAGGCTGTGCCACCTGAATGCAGCCCTGAGGGAACTGTGGGACATTGGGAGCCACGTGGCACAAGCAGGCACGTTGATTTGATTCGCTTCACTTTTTTTGGCGAATTCTGAGCCTGTTTCCTGGCCGTGTGCAGCGATTATGGGGACCACAGGGGGTGTCATGTCCCCGTGGCACCTGCAAGTTGTGTCCCAGCATCTCTCAGCAAACAAAGCTGTTGTTGACAGCAAAACCTGTGTTTTCTCTTTATAACTTCTGAAATGGTAGATTGGACAGATCATTTCTAAATGACTGCAAAGGCATCTGACATAGGACTTTGCTCCCTTTAGTTAAAGGGGAATAATACTGAATGTGAATAAAAGCGTGAAATATTTACAGCTGGCAGAGGAACCGGCCCAGCTGGCTCCTTGGTGCTGGCTGTGCCTGGGCTTTCGCTGTACAGAAACAGGCCTGAACTCCAGATCTGGTGCACTAACCTTGTTAATAAAACTGCTCTGATTAGCCAGTATTACTGTTCATGGCCGTATCTCAATTAAACAGCTCCCCACAGGCACCTGGGGGTTCATGCGAAGGGTCATGGTACCACTTGTGCCCAAGCTGTGATGTGAGTCTGTTTTTTTCAGGGCAATCTGTTTGGTGCAGGCCTGCCTGCAGTTTCCTCTTTTTGCGGTAAAACCAAGATTAAAGAGCGTGTAATCCCTCCCGAGTTCCCATTCAGCCGAGATGCCCTGCAGCAGCTTGGCTCTGTGCGGCCGGCACTGCTCGTTGGGCATCTTCTAGCGCTGCCCTCGCATGTGTGGGCTTGGAGAGGGGAAACTGAGGCACTGCGGCCAGGCTTATACTGAGAGGCTGGGGGAGACGGGGCTGGGAGGATGGTGGGTCTCCCTATGCTCATGTCAGGCTGCAGTTTCCATAATGCTTTTTTATTTTCAGTATTATTTTCTCCCCTTGACGATGCAGAAACGTGGAGGATGTCTGCCGGTTCCCGGACCTGCCGGCTCGCAGGCAGCTGACCTACCAGGCCAAGCAGCTCATCGCCAGGGAGATTGAGCTGGAAAAGATGAGGAGGATGGAGACTTTGCTGCAGGCGCGAAACCCGGGCGAGGTAGGGAGGGCTGGCAGTGTCCTGTGGTTCTGGGGGGGTGGTGGGTCCGTCGATGGGGATAAAGCCCTTAGGGCTGGTGGGGGGACATGGTCTTTCCAAAGCGGCTGCTGGCTTTTGCTCTGCAAATGGAAATCCAGGATTAAACTCGCCCAGTCGCAGCCATCTGCACGCACATCTGCCTGCGGGGCAGCACATCTGTGCTGGGGTGAAGTGCCCAGGGGCTCATCTTTTTGCAGCAGTTCTGGAAAGAGGTGCTCGCTGTGAGTTAAAGGCTTTTCAACTCTGTAACTAGGGTTGCGACAAGGTGGGAATTGTAGTGTGTCTGGGGCAGCTGGCCTGCTGCTGGCCTGCTGCCTGCCTGTGCATTCCCTTGCTTCACTTCAACCTTCCCGAAGGTCCCAAAGCCCCAGGAGGAGCAGAGTTACTCTGCCCACTGCTGAAACGCTCTGGGGAGCAGCGGGCAGCAGGCGGGAGAAGGTGGAAATGGGTGGAAAAGGCTGAGAAACTGTTCAGGTGTAGCTGGTGCCTGCCCTGCCCTGGTGCCATGGGGATAATTAATCCCTGAGAACCCCTTGCAGCAGAAGAGCTTTCTCAGGGGACGTGTGGCACAAAGAGATGCTACAAAAATATCTCTGGAGGCTCCTTGTTTACACACTGCCAACTGTGGAGTCCCAGGGAAAAGGACTAAACATGCACATGCCCAAAGCACTGCCGGGGCTAATCCTGCCTGCTGCTGTGAGGCAGAAAATGATGAAAAAAATCCTTACCAAGTCGTTTGGGTATTATAATCAAACCTGGCAGCAAATAGAGGGGGTGTGCGGGATGGATGACAAGGCACTGTCCTGCCCTCAGGCTGTGCATCACCTGGGGGGGGGGATGCCCAAACCCTGAGCTCCACCAGCCCCAGCCCCGAGGGGACCCTGGCTCAGGACTCTCCTCCCCACAGGAGCCCAGGAATGGCCTCAGTGAGGCTGGGGAGCAAGCGGATGCAGGGCCAGCAGTGCCCCCCAACCATCACCAGCGCCTGGAGCACATTGTCCGGAGGGCAGCGGTGGAGGACAAGGTGAGGGGGCTGCAATTTCTGCCTAATTTCCTACCAGCATATACCTTGGCTGCTAGAGGCATTGATATTTATTGTTTATTTAGTCCAGTTTCTTTTAATAGGATAGTTCAGCACCCCGCGTCCCATAAATGCATCGCTGGGTTTACGGCATCGGGATGAATTGGGTCTGGGTGACAATTATGGACATGTGCTGTGAAGCTTTCAGGGGTAGGGAGGGAAAAAGATGTAGATATTTGGGCTAAAATAGCTGAATTTTGTCTCTGGGAGCTGCAGGGCTGGGGGCAGAGCTGCTTGCAGGTGGGGGAGGTATGCACATGGCTTGGGTGGCTGCAGGGGAAACCATCCATCTTCCACCAGTGCAGTGGGTGAGCTGGGCTGGTCTCGCCCCAGGTATCCTGGTAGTGGCCAAGAGAAGCAAGGGGGGGTCCCCTGCCCCCACCCCTCTCCAGAGGCCCAGCCTGGAGGCCTTGGCTGGCTGTAAAACCCTGTTTTAGCCTGGTGAACCTTGAAGTTTGTCTTTCCCACCCCCTTTTGAATGCCGTTTGCATTTTACCGAGCCCGCTGGCTCTTTCTGCAGGATTTGCATTTGGCCCCTGCCCGGTGGCTTCCTTCTGCGCCAGGTGCTTGGAGGGGGAAGGGGCTGGCGCAGCCGAGAGCGTGGGGTGACGGCCGCACGCAGAGCCCCAGCGCTGGGCTCCCCTGAGCTGCCGTAGGGCTGACTTTGCTTAAAACTGGGGAGAGCAGAGCTGTGTCCCCAGCGTCTGGCCTCGTACAGGGGGAAACTGGGCTCCTTCTGGCTGTCCCCGAGCGCGAGCTGTAAGAGCAGGCACTGGCGGAGCCGCGCTCACCTTCTGCTTTTTCCTTTTCGCAGCCTGAGACCGATTTCTTCGGGCGGCCACTTCGGCAGCAGCGGGCGGCCGTGGCCACAGGTGGGTGGCAGAGGGTTGGATGGGATGGGCACGGGTGCTGCTGGGGGGGTCCCCGCCCTGGCACAGGGTACCCGGACCCCACACAGGTGCCCAAACAGGGGCACTGTGCCTGGGGGGACATCAGCAGGGTGGGAGGAATATATTGAGCCAAGTGACCCTCGGGTGCCTGCGGGCAGCTCGGTGGATTCTGGCAACATCTGAAGGGCCAACGAAGACCCTGAGCTGAGGAGCACGGTTGTGGGAGCAGTGTGGGTGCTCTGAAGTTTGCAGGATCCGGGACATGGGAGCATCAGCTCAGCCCTTGCAACGCCCCCGTGCCTGCAGCAGCTCCTGGCTCTCAGTGTCCTGGGCGCAGGGTGTAACTTCAAGGTTAAGAGTTTCTGCAAGTTTTTGATATCAGTCTCCCCCCCGGCTGCAGCCCCTCAGGCCTCCAAGGAAGAGTTGAGTGAAAGCCAGATGGGGAAGGCCGTGGGGAAGAGCGATGTCTGGTTCCGCTTTAACGAAGGGGTTTCCAACGCCGTCAGGAGGAACATCTACATCAGGGACCTGCTCTAGCGGAGGTGAAGCCCAGGAAATCCTGTAGATGGAACTGAAGGGAGGAGCTGGCTTTTGGCTTTCTAACCCATGGGTGGGGTGTGTGTGCATGAGCCTCTCTTTATTTTTTAGTACCCGCTTGTTTTGTTTAAAAAAATATTAAAAAAATAAACAGGAAGTATTGCTGTTTATTTCATTTATAAACCCTTAGTTGTCGTATGTTGCCTCTTTTGCTGCAAAATTGTATCCTACAATATACAAAAGATTATCTAAAATCACTGAAAATGTTTTATAAAAGTTTTCTTCCAAGTTGAGAAAGCTGCTGGCTTGATGGCAGCAGCAGCCGTGAGCGGGCAGCCCACTAGAACAGGCAGCCCAACCCCAGAGGGACCTTCTGCTCCTGTCCCCCCATGCTGCCCACCCCCACAGGCTTCCCCCTCCTCCCCCCCCTTTAAAAAAGAAACACTTCTAAAAATAATAAGACAAGATGAGGGTAAGGTTTTTGTTCAGGTAGTCATATTAGGAAGCTAGCTAATAAAAAAGTGTACATTCAGTGGGGGGGAGCGAGGGGCTGCAGGAGCTGGCGCTGGGGGGGCCAGACCCCTCAGAGGATGGTGCATTTGCCTTTCTCCACCCAGGGGTTGTTTTTCATCAGCTCCGGGTTCAAGAAGGGATCTTCTGGAATGCCGTCCTCGATCCACTTCACAAACCTGCAGAGAGGGGAGCGGAGGGGTGGGCACAGTGCTGCGAGGGATGGAGTGATGCTGGATACAGGGTGGGGGTGGCAGAAAGCAAAAGGGGGGATCTGAGGGGAACTGCAGTGTCCGGGGTAAATCCTGCTCTGGTGGGGAGCGGTGCTGGGGTGCAGCCTGCCCTGGGGCTGTGGGCATGACCCTCCCATGCACCCAGCTGGTTATGGGATGGGGGGGCAAGCACAAGGCAAGTTTAATAGAAGCTTTTTGCCCCCGAAGCTGCGGCTGCCTGTGCGCTACTGGCATGGGGGCGGCTCTTGCATTGCATTTTAAAACATTTTCACCAAAGTTGCTCTTTTTCTGTCCATCCCCCGCTCCCGCCATGTGAGTGATGGGGCCACGGGCTGGGTTAACTGGTGGGATGTTGTGAGACCCTTCTTGTGAGGAGCAGGGAGATACAAACCGGTGAGGGCATGTGTCTGTCTTCTACAGGTTTAAGTCTTTTGAGCTCTACAGGGGGTGTCTGCATGCTGCCCAGCTGAGCCCGCAGCACTGGGGGGGCTCGGGGGGCACCTGGGTGTCAGGGCTTCACACGGCTGCTGCCACATCCCTGCCACCACCGGAGCTTGGGCAGCTGGAAAGGAGCTGGGGGGTGGGGAGCGCTTACAGAAAGGCTCATGAGTGGGTTGCGGGCACCAGTACTGGGGCTGGCACAGTTTCTGCCACTGGGGCTTGGTGGGCTTGAAGAACTATAAAGGGAAAATCTATTTTGGCAGCTGATGGTGACTTTAAGGGATGTCAATGCTGGCCGTGGGTGGAGAAGAGCTGGGGGGGGGGCATGGGGATGGGAGGGAGGGTGGGCACCCACTCACTCGGGTATTGTCTTAGAGGACATCTCCCGCTTGTAGGCCAGCTGGTACTTCAGGCTTTCCACCTCCTTCTTCCACTGCGGGAGGTCCCACTCGTCCATGGCAGGAGCTGGGGGCTCTGCAGGGCTGCAAACAGGGACGCTGGTGTCATAACCCACGGCCACATCCTGCCCTGGCCCCCCCAGCTCTGCACCCTGCAAAGAGGGGGTCCCCCAGGATGGGGACAGCACACCACCACGCTCTGGGGGCTGTTTCCAACCCCATGGCGGAGCAGCCCATGGCTCCGGGAGCCTTCGGGGTTGCACTTACCTGCGGGCGCAGGGGCAGGTGCCCAGCGCTGTGCTCTGGTAGCCACGCTGTGCCCGTGGGCACATGCAAAACCCGAAGACTGGCCAGATTTGACTGCGATTTGGATGCCGGTGGCGCCCCGGGGTGGGGAGGGCAAACAGACACCGGAGGCTGTTTGGGGCAGGGGTTTCTGTCCCTGCCTAGCCGAGGGGCCAGGGGGCACTTTGGGTGGCCACATGGCTGAGCAGACAGGCTCACATGGGTGCTCACCTCTGATTTGGGGAGCAAGACAGACCACCACGTAGCCCCTCGCTCCCCCCAGCCCCCAGCAGTGGCCCTGGGTGCTGGCTAACTGTGGGCGTTGTGATTGGAGTCCAGATCAGTTTGATCCTCACACGGGGCACCGATTGTGGCAGCACAAGCAAGCTAGCAAGCTGCAACAAGGCTTTACCGGGGGTCAGATTCTACTGTCCATGCTGTTCTCCATCCTCCAGGGGCCAAACCACACTGCTCCTTCACTCTCTCCTTCCTCCGGGGACCTCCTCCATCCAGGGCCCCTCTCCCATGCTCCTCAGGGCTATTTAACCATTTTGTGGGAACAAACTACAGCTGCACATCGTTCATGCCAATCAGCCCACCGCCTTTGAAGCAAGGCCACACTGTATGTTATCAGTGTCACTCAACCCACTGCCTTCATTCCTCTACAGGTGGGGACATGCACAATGGGGAAACTGAGTCACAGCAGCTGATGGGGCACAAGCTGTGACTGCAGTTGCATGAGACCTTCTGCAGGCACCTGGCTCCCTGTGACACCCCAAGAATCGGTGGCAGGAGGGGACCTTCCCCTGCCTGTGGCCGGCTGTGACCCCAGACCCTCCAGCACGCAGCGGCACAGGGCAGCACTGCTTTGCACCCCGGGCGGCTGAACCCCGGGGGTGCCCACACACCCCATCCTGCATCCCAGGCCAGGCTGCAGCCCCCGGCGCAGGGGCAGGTGAGGGCTGGGGGTGCTGGGGGCGTGAAAGCCAGCCATGCACCGGCACAGCTCAGCAGTTACATGTGCTGCCCCAGCTCGGCATCCCTGCAGAGCATCCTCCGGAAAAACAGCCAGGCACGGGAGGAGAGCAGGCGCCCGCAGCCCAGCATCCCCCTGCACCCACCGTCCGGCCTCCCCGGGGCGCCGGTCCCTGCTGGCAGCTCTCCTGGAGACAGATGGGAACCAGCATCCCCATCCCTGCTCCAGCCATCCCAGAAGCATCCCACCACCGCGGCCGAGCCCTCCACCTACCTCAGCTGGAAAAGGTGCTAGTGGTGAGCGGGGGCTGCCTCCGTCCCCGCCGGCTCGGCGAGCCTCCCTGGCCTTGCCCGCGCTGCCTCCGCTCGCTGCTGGCGAGCCCAAATCCCCTGGGTAATCTATTAATGCACGGCTGGTCCAGCTGCCTCCGACACGGCAGGAGCCGGATAATGGGAGCGTCCTCCCCCCGCTGCTCCCGGGGGATTTGGCTCCGCTGAATGTGAGCGCCCAGGATGGAGGCAGCGTCCTGGTACCCGGTGGCCAAGCTGCCGAAATGGGGTTACCCCAGCCTCCCCCATAGCCCTGAGGGACAGAAGGGCCCCAAGGATGGGGGGTGGGGGTTATCGTGTGGTGGGACACGGCAGCACCTCAGGGAGGCCCTGCATCCCTGCAAAAGCCAGCCCTGCCATGGCTTTCCCCTAGCTGCTCCCGCTGTGCTGCCCCTGGGTTTTGTGGTTTTTCTCACTTCCCCGGTGCTGGTGGAGCTGGGTGGGGGCAGGGAGAGGCAGGGGTGCACCTGGGGAGGGGTTGGTTTAAAAAGAAAAGGGGAAAAAAAAAAAGGTAAATGGAAAAAGTGAGCTGTTGGGTACACAACGTATGGCAGGGTCAGCACAAGGGGAAAAGGGCAACAAAATTAAAAAAAAATACTAATGTGTAACTTACAGAGAGGAACAAAAGCCCACTGACGGTTGTTAGCTGATTAAAGAAAAACAATTAATGCAAAAGCAGAAACAAACAACCAAGAAGTAGAAAAAAAACCAACGCCCACCTACCCCACCCCATCCCCATCCTTCATTAAATTAAGCAATTAAAAATAACTTCAGGTAAGCTTGGCTGCTTTGGGAAAAAAAAAAAAAAGCAAGGGAAAAAAAAAAAAAGCAGCAAGGTTTCCACAGAGGAAAACTGCCCCACTCTTGCCCCAGGAGCCCCTCCCTGCCACCCGCCATGGGGTCTGGGGCTGTGGCCATGTGGGTGGCTGCTTGTTCCCTGCACCCACCCGGGCTGGAGCCCCCTGGTGCCACCCCACAGAGCTGAGGCTGGTGTTCCCACCCCCCTGCCCGCCCCGGGGGTGCAAGGAGAGGGTGAAATACAGATATATATATTTATGATATGATATATATAGGAGTGCACTCATATACACACCTAAAAAACCAAGAGCGAGTGTGTATATATATACACACACATACGTTAGCACATACACACACACGTATATATGCATATATATACAACATATATGACAGTGGAAAACATATATTCATATTGTGTGCATATGCATATGCATCTGTATTATGTAATTTACTTAATCACATTTATTATGCCTTGTGTGCATTATATACAATATACACACATAAATATAATACATACATGCACACATGTAATTCATGCCTGCATGCATACAGATGTGTGCCTGCACATACAGATGTGTGTATGTGTGCATATATATATTTATGGCATCAAACCACCAGAGCCATTCCCACGGTGCAGGAGGCTGATGCCCTGTGCAGAGCAGCCCTGCTGGCAGCAGGATGGTGCTGGGGGCACAGGGCCAGGGTGCAGCCGGGCTCCCCTCCCAGCACCAGCCTCCATGGCCCATCGATCCACGGCAGTAAGAGCCTCCACGGCAGCCCGCTGGAGCCGCCGGCCCTGTGCTCTTCTCCTGGAGAGGATGCTGGGGTCTGGGGCTTGGCCAGGATCGATGGAGCTGGTTAGAGCCAACCCCCAGCCTGCTGCAGCCACAGCACGAGGGTTTTTGCTTTTTTTTCACCCAAAGCAAATAAATGTATTTTTCTTATTGCAGCAGCGATGCTGGGCTTGGCTGTGCCGTGAGTGCCGGGGTGGCTGTGGCTCGGGCTCGCTCCCCACGCTGCCATCCCACTGCCGCCGGCTCAGAGGGCAGCGATACCCACGCCGAGCTGCAGATCATCCGGCTGTTGACATCAATCGTAATCCCCCTCTGCTGCCTCCAAACAAGTATGGGAAAGGCTTGGGTTTAACGATAAAATGACACTGTAGACAGGTTATTGGATTTCTGTGGATTTCCCACGATCTGATGGCAGCCAGGGCTGAGTGGGGGCAGCACCCACATTTAGGAGCCACTGTGGCCACCAGCTGCAAGCCTGGGGGTTCCTGGAGCCCACCGCTCCAGCCACAGGCTCCTCTGAGGCAGGCGGGAAGCCTTGGCCGGGCGGGCAGGACAAGGCGATGTCTGCCCGGCCCGTGGGGGTCCTGGGGCCGCAGCGGGTGGGGGGCTGGTGGCCCCAGCATGGCAGATTGCAGGGCTCACATTAGCTACCCCCACCGGCTTTGTAGATTAAAGAATTATGAACTCCTGAAGTTTTGCAATATTAATGATTGTAGCCATCTGTTAATCTGGCAGCCAGCAATGCGTCGCTTTTGTACTTTGCTTAGTCCAGTTATTTAAAGCGTATTTTTGGTTGGGCAGGCAGCTGGAGGAGCACGGCTCCTCATCCCAGGCTAGCTGCGCAGGGACCTGCACCCCCCTCCGTACCGCTCTCCCTGTTATTTCGGGGAGAGGAGCCCCCGGGCAGCAGCTGGCCTGCAGGCAGGGAAGGGGATGCTGGGCCAACATACACAGCCCAGTGCTCCGGGGCACAGGACCAAGGGATGTCACCTGCGGGGGGGACGTAACGCACCACACCAGCAATGAGTTGAAAGCCCCCACCACCCTTGCAAAGCAGTCCCTGGGAAGCGGGGGTCTGCCCTCAGTGCCAGCTGCTAATTACGGCTCTCTTTGGGATGGTATTTTAGATAACTCAGTTCTCTGGTGCACACTTCGAAGGAACAAACTCATTTAGCAGGTTAATTAGTGTCCTTGGTAGAAAGGGTACCAGCGCTCTGCCAGCCCCCTCGGCAGATGAGGCTGGGAAGGATAATGCGGGCAGGGGCGGCGTGTTTGGGGGTGGCCCTGTGCATCCGCCCCAGCTCTGCTGCTGCTGGGGCTGCAAACTCACCCCCTGATGATTTAATTGCACAAATCCACCTGTGCATCACGGCCGAGAGGGTGAAGCTGCCCGCCCCACAGCTCCGTTCCCATCTAGAGACCGGCCGAGCCTGCCCCCTCGGGCTGTGCATTGCCACCCCCCCAGCAGAGCTGGAAGGGCCACACAGGTTTACCAGCACTACACAGCAGGGGTTGGTTTTGTTTGTTTTTAAAAACTATACCAAGAACCCCCCGGGCCTGTAAACAATTAGCTTATTGACAACGCATTTCAAAAGTCTTTTCCATAATCCGGGGTGAAGCACGCACTCAGAGCGGGCCTGCTGCCCACAGAGGCGGGCACACCACGCTCCCGCGCTAGAGGATGGCATTGCTCTTCCAGGCTTTAAGAACTTCACCCTTCATAGATGAAATTTTATTTTCGATACAGGCACTTACTTGCAAATGTTCTATTTACTGTTTGGCAGTATCAGCTGTGCATACACTTGCTCAAACAGCTGAGTTTGGTTTGCTAAAATATAATATTTGGATAAGACTGCTCTAGGTGCCCATTTTCTTCTCCGAACTATGCAATTCAATTTTTAATGAGCTCTGTTCATCTCATTTCTACCTGGAGCAGAGCAGACAAGAGCAGCCTTCGATTTACCTCTGGGGTTACACTAGTCATAGTCTCAGGGTGCTGGGAAGATGTTTTCCACTACGGCTGATTGTAATGTCTGTACCTGCCTAGCCAACCCATGCCCAAAGTCAGGTGCAGATCTTCAAAGAGTCTTTTTCTTGTATGTGAGGATACTATAAATAATTATATAATCTTTTAACTGTAAGGGCTGCTATAAAACATTAAAATTCAGAGGTAGATAAATAATGAATAGATATGCTATTTACTTACAGTAAATAAAAAAGCAGTTCCTAGCCTTTCCTTGTGATGGTAAATCCAGGCTCGAAGGGGTAACAAAACACCTGCCCTCACCTGCTCCTGATCCGACAACACCGAGGAGTCTACACCCGCTCCACGTTCTGAGCGGGACTAAGGCTTACTTAGTTTTGCTGTTGACTTCTCACAGCCCTAGTGAGATGCCCCAGCACGCTGTAATGCCCACTGTTGGCCCACCCAGGGACTCTGGGAACGGGCTGCTGTGGAGTTCAGCAGAGGAACCCTCAGCACAGCTGGCTGCTCAGCCTCCCCGCGCCGCTGGGCGAGTGCCCAGGGAGCATTAGGGGCCAGACTGCGGCTCGGGGCAAACAGAACACAGACACAGCGCCTGCAAAGATTAATGTTTGCAGCTTCCTTCCCCTCTTTTTTTCTTTTTTTTTTTTTTTCCTCCCCCTCAGCCATACCACAAACAGTGACCTCCTGCTGCTCAGGTAGATGAGGTGAGAAAGATTGTATTACTGGGAACGCACACGAAAAACCTCTCTTGAAACACCGTGGTGCATCTTTAGGAGCACAGACACGAACCAGGCACCCCATGGCCAGCCCTGCCAACAATCCTGAGCATCAGGGGACTGCACCGACCTCTGCTTGTCCTGGCTGAGCCTGGACAGCACGACATAGAGGTACAGCGAGTGTTTAATAACAAAAACCCCAAAACAGAACTGACAACAGAACTACAGTATTTCTATAGGGCTTTATCTAAAATTGTATCGATTTAGATACATGAACATTTTTGTAGAAAACCTGAACAACAGTGTAGCTTATTTAGAATAACAAAAGCTGCAAAAGCCACTGAAAGCCTTAAATGTGCAAAATACAGTCAATAATGATTCCTGCCCCCACCCCCTCCTGCCAAACCAACGTATCACAGCAGGGCAGAGTAAGAAAAGAGGCTAGAAATATTCCTGTTTCTCCCCCCACATTTCAAAAGTTAACTCTTAAACTTACCACTGTAACAAGGATTTTTGAGAAACCCAGAAGGCCATCAGCACCAGTCTTAACAGTCACATATTGCAGAAAGTAAAAACAACGCCCCACAACAGGAAAATGCTGAAAACTAGCTTCTTTAAAAAACAAACAAACAAACAAGCCATTTACTGCATTGGGGCTTCCCAAATCTGGTTTACTGAAGCAAGTAAGAAAAATTCCGTTAATGTCCTTCAGCCCCAGGAGAGGTTTACTTTTTATGATTACACACCAAAAAAAGGGCGTGCAAACAGCATTTTAATGTAATTGTTGTACATCTGTGGGGGGCAGTTTTAATTTTTTTAAAACTTCCTCTCTCTCAGCAGCTGTTCTGCTGCAGACATCTTACCCACAGCACATCTGTGCAACACAACAGAAGTAAAGACTTGCTGTGGTTTTTTTACTTCATCCGTGTTTCTCTCTCCTCCTTTCCCCTCCAATCAGCGTCTCTCTGTAGACCAGTTTTTTTAAGAAGAAAACAAGGTATAAACAGACCTACAAGAAAGGAAATCTCCACAATGTGTATGTTGAAATACAGCCACTGTTCACCATCTTAACCTAGGATCTCATTTTGGATTTCTCTGAAGTCAGTTTTTAGCTGAATGCTTTTGGAGGTGACAACTAAAGGAGAACACAAGGGACTCCAGCAAGACTTCTGAGATTAAGACAAACTGGAAAATATTCCTGAAGATTTTGCCAAATTACAGTTTTTCACAAATGTTTATGAACTTTGAGACTTCATGATGAGCTGTGGTGCCAAGAGGCAGGTGCTTTAATCCCTGGGCAGAGAAAGATTAGTTAGTATAGTTCGCTGGTTTTTATAATAATGTTATAATAACTGACATTGACATATATTTGATACATTTAAATATCTAATTGATAAGTAACATAGTTATCCCTGATAGTCTTCATTGTTAAATTCTAAAATACAGAGATACTCACTGCATTGTCAAAGATGTTGCCAAGATGCTTTGCCCATGGACACCTGAAAAACAGACAGATTCTTAATCCATTTTCTTGTAGGGACACACCTGCCCCCAGTTTTAGCCCCTCTGAGTTTTGCATTACACAAAGCTTTACAAGAAGGCTAGTCCAACAATTCACTTCAGTTCCCACACGGAGACGATTTCAATATCAGATTTACAGTAAAATAATTAAGACAAAGATTGACCAAAAGAAACAGGATTTCATCAGATTCTCTTGGATCACTGCTAGAGCATACTGTAAAGCCTCACAAAACAAAACACAATTAATGTAATTACACATTTATGAAATACAGCCTAGCTCATATATAACCGAGTGAAATGAGGCATTTTATTTTCACTGCTACACACAGCAAAGGCTGGCGGGAAGAAACAGACAGAAGCATTTCAAACTGAAGGTCAACTTACACGTCCGTGACTTCCACTTAAGACAGTTAAGAGATGAATTCTCAACATTACTCTGCTGACATCAGCTATGTGTGAATTAAAAGTGCCAGAGGAAGCAATTACTCTGCCTTCTGGTAAAAACCAGAGAGTCTATTCATTGTAAAGATATTATGTCAATACATTAAAAGTATCACCCTAAAGCCGATAAAGCTTTACTGTGCAAAACAGGAGAGCAAGGATTATACATATAAACAGCTAGTGGTTTCAAAAGTGTTTTATTATCATTTGTAATCTAGATAAAGTACCTGGGCTTTTTCAGAACTCTGTTTTCCCCACCCACTGAAGCTCTGTGCTGCTGCAGAGCAAGTGGCCTCTCTACTTTTTAAGAGGGTAAGAATGACAGGCTCACTACCACATGATGTGTTTCTTACAATTTTACAAGAAACATTGACATCTGTACACCCACTGTATTCTTGTAGATACATAATAACATACATTTTGAGCTACTTTCAACTATTTTCTCTATGTAGAGTTTTATGCAGTATTAAGCCTCCTTAAAGTCTGGTAACTGCTTTGCTCTAATTAAAGCGTTTTTGGTTGTTGTTGATGACAGTGATATTTAAGTAACAGACCCAGACTGTACCATATGTAAGCTCTTAATGACTGGTCAGGGTTGCCAAGAGCAGATATGTTTTTCGTAACATTGAGTACTGGGAAACGAGAAGGTCATTTGGTTACAACAGGTAACACGGAACAATTTCACATCTACCCAAAACACCACGTTCAGTACTTTTACAACTGCTAATAACAGGCAATAATAAAAACCAAAAACTGAATTGTGAGTTAAAACTGTTAACTAAGAGAAAACTACCACCAGTGTCACAACACAGTGATTTTTTATTTTAAAATGATAGATTTATACATACGTATTCAGATTCTCTGTAATAATATTCAGAGCGAACAGGCCAATGGATTGCATCTTTTTATGTCTGCAGGTCAAGAACAGGCAAAGGAATTCACCCACGTACTGGGGACCAAGGTTTTGCCACCTGAGCAATACAAAACCAGGAAACAACACAGCTGTTCAACAGAGACAACTTTCCCATTGATTCCTCGCACCGTATTTGCATTCTTGACTTATCCAAAGGACTGAGCTGGCTGGTTTCAGAGTGTTAAGGATTACATCTCTGCTAAACATTACTGCTGTAGGACTGCTCTGACCATTCCAATAAACAAACAGAATTCAGGGAGTAAGTGTTTACTCACAGTTTTAATATTGTTGCTTTCTGACAATCTAGATCTCTCAAAATCAGGTTGACAGTGCCCTGGAGAATATTTTCTTCATAGGAAAGATGCTCCAATAAGAGCCTCAGAGCCCAAAAGTTATTCTAGGAAGAGACAAAACAAGACCAGTGATTTAACCAAATTGCCATTAATTTCTTAAAAAAACGACTAAATTAAAGGTCAACAAAGCTAAAAGGGGAACAATACCAAGTTAAATGTTCTAAAATCTCCGAGTTGCTGTTATGCAAATTTTAAATATCATTTGCTTTAATCTCTTAGAACACAAATAAGTATTTAGGACTCACCCCAAAAGCCAGGGCTATCTCTAAGAAGGAATTCAAGTATGGAAGATCACAAAAAAGCATCTGTTGTACTGCTTGTACTGCGAGAATGAGACAAGCCTCATGTTGCAACTACAGGGAGAGAGATCAACAAGAAGATACATGTACTTAAGTCCCTTTTCCCACTACTTGTATATTGCATCCAGTCAAATCAGCACCAAGTTATTACCATTCCAGTCAGACAGGTTGGATGTCAGACACTACATCCACAAGAATCTTATGAAAACCAAAAAAAGGGCGAATAGAGCAGGTACTTTATTTATATAGCATGTTCCACCTCGTGCTCTCAAAGTCATCACAGAAACATGAAGTCTCACACTGTCACAGAAGCAGAACTAGAATTAAAGGGAAAAAAACTTCTGGCCCAGAAGTCACATTTGGAGAGCAAGCTGAACTTCCTCAAAAGTAGTAGAAAAGAACAAGAGAGCTTCTTAGATATATTGCCTGTATTTAATACAGAATGTATTTCAAGCCATCTTTGAACATGTTCTACTGTACTTGAAACCATCATTCAAAACAAGTTTAGAAATTCTGGGCTATTCTGAGTTTTGAGACAAACGCAGTGTCAAGTCTCAAAGGATAGTCTCCTGTTTAAATCAAAACAACACAAGATCACCCTGTGAGACATTAATTACAAACTCAATTATTCCCAGCCCTCCCACTTTATAAATGCAAAAATTTGGACAGTGATACAGTAGGTTGTCCTAGGTTGAAGATGGTGCCAGACCAGAACAGACCCTAACAGTTTTCTTACCTTCGGATACCTGCTCTAGCCTTTAGACTGTACTAAGAACAATCTTCTACTGATTCCCCGCAAAAAATCTTCAAGCCCCATCTTAAAAGCTTTTCATAAAAATCCAACTGTTTTTAATACTGCTGTATCTTCAAGCACAATTAAGACAAGTGGTAAACTTCCTTACTGCCACGTGCACACTTACATGAGGAGAGAAAATTGCAGATGGTAAAGAAACATTAATTTTTGCCTTCAGTTCCTCCAAAAGGCCACCAGTGGCAGCAAGCACCCGCTGCAACAGAAAAAGTCAGTCATAACAGGAAGGATGCCCAGATACTCTACAAACATGAAACAGCACCCAAGATGGTTGTTTAATGTGCTTCTACTTTTTTTTTAGCATTTTTAGAAGAGGTTGCCTGTTCAACATCATACTCGAGGAAAGCTGGGGCTCTACAGCACTACGAAACCATATAACACAGCCTCTTCATTTTAACCTACTATGCTGAACAGATAGTTGTTTCTGTTCTTCTGAAGAAAATACTCAAATACTGACTCTTTAGGACTACCTGAACACATTTTTCTTAAACTGCTTTCCTATCCATTTTGTTATCTGATCCATCTCAACATTAAAAGATACAGAATCGGTATCAGGTATTGAGTTGCAAGCCGAGTTAATTTGTTTACTGCTGCATTTAACCCTCCCAAATCACAACATTCTGCAAAGGGTTACATTTGGCACATACCGCAAAAGCATTTGATGAGGCACTGAAAAGTTAACCTTAGCATTTAAAAGAATGAGCCAATACCCAAATCAAATGAAGTCTTGTATAAAACCAAGACAACAGACTCTCTCGTTTCATGGTACTGTCTCAATTACCTTTTGGAAGTCAAGTGGTGGCTCTTTCAGGGACAGGGGATGTAGGTGCCCACTTCTTTCCAGCAAACTGCTGCTACCCAAGACCATAATGAAGGAACTCCAGCATTTTGGCTGAAACACAGCAGAACACGTGTTTTACAAGTCAAGTCTGTTCACAGATGTGTAAACTATTCAGAGAGAAAAGGGTTCTGGCAGTAAGTCCTTGCATTAGAGAAGTAACTGGATAAAACAGGTAATATGCAGAAAAACTCAATGGGCCACAGAAACAGCTTTAATACAGACTCACATTCCTGTATAGTGACACACTGCAGTAAAGGAGTTTGAGCGCATGCTTAATTAGAGCAGCATCTTTCAAAGGCGGCCCTGCAAGAAATAAAAAAACAAAATCCAAAACATGTATTTCCTGAATAACTATAGAGTAGGAACACAAACAGGATACCAACTTAGAGATATGTTTCTACAGAAATCTAACAAAAACCTAAACAAGCGCCTACAACTATTTTACAATATTTTGTAGGTTCTGAATAGAAAAACATCATCAACTGTGAAGGGCTATTCTGGAAAGCAACAAAGAACTGAATACAATTTAGACTAAGCCACCACAGCAGGTGACCCAGAATGAAGTCTTCATGATGTACATCACACCACAGTGCGATACGCACTGTCAGTATCTTATACTTTTAAGAATTTTCCTAGTAGTTGAACATCTCTAAAATAAATCTTTCATTTCAGAATACACTTTGAGGCAAGTAGTACACACCAAGACAGATGATGACAGTTATCAGTGGCTGAACTAAAGACAGAATGTAATACACAGCTCATGAAACCCCTTCCATCAGGAAGTTTTCATTCTCAAGGCCAATGCATACCATCATGCTAAGCTACATACTGCCATTGGTATTACCGTGACGTAATAAGAGAGCTTTGTCTTTTCTTTTAATAGGTTGCTTTCCATAAAACAACTTCACAGCTGACAAAACCAGCTGTTTGTGTGAATTGTACTGAACAGATTCATGCTCAAATATAAAGACATTCTTCCTGCCTAGTGTAACGTACCATGCTTTAGTCTGGACAACTTATAGTTGGGTTCAGGGTCCCTCAGAATGTTACCAATTTTAATGAAAAAGTAAAAGCTCTAACGAAGTAAGGTTCTAAATACATGTTAAGTGAGAAATCACACTTGCCAGCTGTAACCCAGGGCCCAGAGTCTAGCATATCCTTTCCAGCGGGGACGCTGCCTGTTCTGAACATCTTCAGGTAGACCTCAAACTGTAAAGGCGTTATCCGGCAGGCAGTACAGCAGGTGAGGCCACTGATGGGGTACAACAGCGAACACGCGGCATTGAGGAAGTCTCCAATTTTACAGAAATAGAATGGGATTTTATCTTGAAGGTGTCTTAACCTGACAAGAAGAAATGAATGTTTGATTTTCATTTACATGAAAGTTTTACAATATGTATGTATAGATCTGATTGTGCTTGACCGCTAGCAATTAGCAAACAGCTGCCAAAAAATCCTCCTGCTTCTCATTCTGCCAGTTTACTGCACATTAAAGAAACACAGATTAGGACACAACCTTAGGGCAAAGAAACAGTTGAGGGAGTGGGAGAAGAAACCAAAAAAAGCCATTTACCCTCTGCTATCATTGCATTTCACAGCTTTCAGGTAGCGAACAACTTCTTTATAGCTGGGGAGAAAAAACCAGAGGTAAGTAGGAAGAGGAAGGAACTGCAAAGCTATACATAGGTCAAATATTTACTACAATTAATGAAGTAAAACAGTAGATTTTCCCACATGAGACATTGCACAATAGGCTAGAAATACAACTGGCAAAAAAAACTAATTTGAAATAGGTTCCAAGAAGCTATCCACAGATTATCTCTGTACTGTGGCAAAATAAAGCAGGAGGCTGCCTTTCAGTTTAATTCTTTAAGAGGACTATATGTTTTGAATAAACACTACTGAAGACCCAGAGACCAGAACACACAATTTTTTGCTGTCTTCCACCTATTCAGCCTTTGATTAATAGAATTTGTTTTAAACATGAATGTCTAAATGATGCTGGGTCTATGTAAACAAAGAAATGATTCACTTCAGCATTCTTGTCTAGTCCTAAAGCGTTCAAAAGGTCTTGATTCTGGCTTTGAAAAAATTCAAAAAGCTACTTGCCTTCTTGGTAAGTCCAGCAAGTGAGGTAATGCAACCTGCATGTACATCTTCAAATATGTCTTTGTTTTATATGTTTCCCCATTATATAGAACTGCCGATGTCAGGAAAACACTATACTGCAGTCAATACCATGCAAAATCTAAAAACTGAGTTCACAAAATGAAAAATCCAAACCATGACCCAACCAAATCTTACTTATTTTGGTCTACCAATTTCTCCACTCGAGCCTCTATAACAGGGAATGCTTCCCACAGAAATATTTTCCTTCCTTTCTGAGTTCTTTGACCAGTGACGTTCTGGCCTTTTAAAACGGTGGTCAGTAATACATGGTCCCATGGCACAACATTCAAGCTGAAAGTACAAAAATAATTTTCAATCAGGTTTTGTGTGTACCCCACAATTTGTTTCCCTTAGAGAACACAAAGATTTACCAATAAAACATTTTGAGGTTTACAGCTCAGTTCTGGGGGGGCGGAAAGAAAAAAAGAGTGCTATATGGACAACTTAACCATAGCATCAAACAACAACTTCTGTAAGGACAGGACAAATACAAAACAGGTAATATGAAATTGTATTAAGTGCTCGCACCTAACACTATTAGTGAAAGAACCATTCTCTATAGCCATTTTTCAATCAGGTAACTATATAAAAATATATTTGGTAAAAACAACCCCCAAAGAACATACCTATTTGAGAAGCCAAAACAGTGACATGGAAGCGAGATGGACTGAAAAAAAAGAATAAACTTTTCATACAAACTTTTTGGAAAGTCACACAGCACCAGCATCCTCTGAAGTTGTGTTGTGATCCTATGTTTTGAAAAGAAAAGAAAGAAAAAGAAAAAGAAAAATCTCTTAAAATCTGATGAATGACTATCAAGTTGTTAAAGGTTTTTTTTAATCCTATGGGAAAATATTCTACAGAAGTTTAGACTTTTTTTTGTTAGATGTCAGACAGTTTGGATCTATATTTAAATTTATGCTTTAAGATTTGTAGTGAACAACAGCATTGCTCTTTTGTTATTATGTGTAAACACCAGTAAAACCAAAGTTCTGTGGTCTTAAGTTTTAAAACAAAGATCCCCAGTGAGTATGTGTGAGATGCTGCAGCAAGGCACGATGAACCCAGTAAGCAACCTGAGCTCCTGGCAGCTTGACAGCTAGAGAAACCATTTTTGTCTTAACTAAAACTGGGGATAACACATGGACAAGAAAGAGTTTACTCTTTCAAAACTGGGGGAAGGAGGCAAAAAATTCCTTTTGATGTTCTTCTAAAGTAAGAAATTAAGAAATTCAAGAATAGTAATTTAAAATGAAAACTGATACAGGATTTAGGTTATACCTGTCATTAGTTTCAAATAAGAGGTGAGAATATATAATTGTTTTTGAGTGCTCCTGAAAAAAGTTAATAATTCATTAACCTTCTGTTGCAAGTGAATTTCGGGTTAAAGGTGAAATATAAAGCTAAAATGAGAAATGAATTAAGCCAAGTGAGCAAGATGTCCTCATTCACCAGCCTCTGGGGGAACTTTACTATGTTACATCCCTGACTACCCCATCCCAGTGGAGTACTACAAGGCTGCTGTTTTGATCTTTAACAGACACTATTTACTCTTTGGCTTAATAACCACAAGTAGCTACCTGACACCACCTTCTGGTCTGGCCTTACAGAACACTCCTGAACTACAGCTGAAAACTAATTCATCTTCTTGGCTTTGAGTTCCCCATTGAGTTACTCTGCTTTAAGGCAACAAAGAAGGGTCTGAATGCTTACGTGGCTCTAAAGGCAGGTATCGCCCTTGCCCTTCACAGAAAGGAACTCAGTGGTACTTCTAAAAATCCAGATTTGTAGCATATAACTGTAAAACCTGATAGCACACGGAGGTCCCTGCTCATTTGGCTGGCCGGTGCATATTATTGTCTGTATTCTTCTGCCTGTCCCTACCCATCTACGGTCTACACACAGGCAGCAGCGGCTACTTTGGCTCTGCTCAAACAATACTTAAGACAGTACAGTGGGGTTGTGTTCCCTGATAAGGAGTTCCTGATGCTACAGGACCGTAAGATTATACAACCCTGCAGGTTTACTTTTGGCTTTTAAGAGCGAAAGCATTCACTTTTTTCCTTTTATGCCTTTGAATTGAAGTAATTTGAAGTGCATTTTAAATGCAAGCAGAAAGTTTGCAGCCAGCAACCATCCCACTGAAATCTCATATGGCAAGTCAAGTCTTACCTTTGCAACAGACAAGGGACAGCTATCTTTAATGAACCAATTTGACCAAGGTTCTGCCAGCTTCTAATCGGGGAGGAAAAAAAGCACTAATTAATGTTTGGCTTGTTTTCCTCCCTTTTTCCCTTCTCTATACTCAACTGTTTAAGAACACCCTTTTTTCTTAAAAAGCATTGGGAGCTATCATGCTAATAAAAATAATTCCAAACAAAAAAACAAGCACTTGAAGCATAAAACACGTTCTAGAATTAACAGTTTTGCAGCAGTACCTAACCAACCGAAGCAAACCTCCCCACCCTGACCCAAGCAGCACCAAACCTTCTGACCTGCCATATTAAGACCATCACAGGCACATCTTTGCTTTTATAGGGCCTCTGAAGGGCTGTATATCATCATCCCATGAGGAGGCCAAACCACATCCCACGTAACCACAGTGAATGCTGTGGGACTTGTAATAAGGGTACAAAGAGACCTATCCAAATAATGTATCCAGCCTGTTCCTTGCAAACCTTGACAGCTGCTCAGAAAGAATTGCAGAGGAGCTGTTGTTTCTGGCCTGTCAAACCAACCCAGACCATATTTACTTCTTTATAAAAAAACCTTGAATTTAAGCCCCAAAATATTTACTTTTTGGAAAGCAAAGCTCTGCAAGCTGGCTCAAGCTAGACAGTCATCAAGCATGAAACAGCCATGATACAAGCAAGCAAAGAAACAGCACAAGTAGTAAAGACTGAGGTATTTAAACTCTGTTTGTATTTATTTATTATGCTGTCTTCCCAGCTGATGGGTCAGCCTTCAGATTTAGGGGAGGCATATAAAACTTATTACCCAAGGAACATCACGTGTTCCCTTCCTCCCAGGTCAGGAGCTAATGTTTCTTCACACAATGCAGCTTGTGTGCCCTCCCCTAACTCACCCCTTTTCCTGGGGAATTAACCCCACCTGCTACCATCTGCTGTCTGTCATGATCCCTCTTCCCAGTTCCCATCTCAAATTCCTTCCCCTAGCTGGAGATCTTCTCCCCTCCTCAATCCCACTGAACTTCTTCCTCTCACACCCAACCTTTAACCCCCTCTTCTCCCCCGAATCCCTCCTCTTAACCAGTCTCATTTTTCCCCTCAGGTGTACTTGTTTTCCTCTCACTGTGCTGCAGCCAGGGCAGTGATCCTTACACTGTCCTTACCCTTAATAAATGGAAAATCAGAACTCTCTCACTTAGTCTCCTCCCTTTGAGGAGCAAAGGAAAATTACACACTAGATGTGGAATGGGATACTTACAAAGCAGGGTCTTTATGAAGTGTTATCTCCTTAGCAGCTCCCAGAAACATGACAGCAGCAGCTTTAGGACTCTCTTTTTCTGCTTGATCTAAAAAACTTGTTACCAGTGCAAAAACTCCAGAATACCTAAGAAAGTTAAGTAGTCTGTAAGATAAAGTGTCTGCAAGGATGTACTTTGCAAAAAAAATGTCAATTATGACCGTTCTACAGTTTGAGGGCAAACTGACTTGCCTTTCCTTGAAAAGCCTCTGTTACAGTAAAAAGGTATTTGCACAGCCACAACTTTAAGCATTTTAAAGGCACATACCACTGAGCAAAAGCTGAACCCCATTCTAAAAAGAACCCTACTAAAAATATAAGCTTTACTTTCACACTTTCTTTAGGTTATAATAATGTGGGATATTATCATGTGTCTTAGTATAGCACAAGATATCCATTTAAACTTTTATTTAAGATGTATTTAAGATGTATTTAATGTAAGCAACTGTGCTTACATCCAAGTGCTGTTTAATAGCTCACTGGCCAAGTTCTCTCGGCTATGTTTTCTGTATCAGATACCATGATTCCAATTATCCCTTGACTAAAGGAAATCAAACCTGCACTGGCCAGTATGTACTGCTAGTAGCTGAGTTCTGTCATCACTTACCTGTATACAACCTCCATGTTGCGTGATCTGCAGATGTTGCATCGCCCAGGAGGCAACTTTGTGAGGCAAAAGCATTCCTGTTGTGTGGGAGGTGTTCTTTCTCCAACCAGATACTTACTATATTCCACAGAAAGGTCCTGGATGAATTTTATTAGAAGACTTCCTAAGAGAGCAGACAGATAAGAAACTTTTAGTGCAATTTTTAATTTTTTTCAAAACTAAAAGAAACAAAGACAACCCCATGTGAAATATTTAGCAAGTTACTCACACCCAGTCTTATTGGTCAGGAAAGCTTTGTTGCTTCTTCCAAGGGAGGAAAGCAGGAAAGTACACAAACTGGACCTGCAGACCTATGTCTGGTCTGAGTATGGCCCACAAAGAAAGTAGAAGCAGTAAGCTGTCACCAAGCCTTTGCAGGGAGAGTTGTGGACCAGACATTGAGCCACAGACTGAGCAGTGATGGTGAGCCACAGGTCTCCCAGGACAGTATGACAGCATAACACCTACCACCATGACGAAGGTCTGCATCTATATCTGTGAGCTCCAAATTGAACATTACAAGAACACCAGCCAAGGCAAAGTCACGCTTGTCCTTCCAGAATTTGCTTTTGTTGTGTGCATTGCAGTGACAGAGCGAAAGGGTTGTCCAATTCTGGCACTATTTCATAAAATGTGAAAAACAGGCAAAGGTTTGGGGTTTTTTTCCCCCCCCACACCCCTCAGTTAAGCAAATAAAAAGTTAGTTCCTCTGAGTGAAGGACTACCACTCATTTAATTCTTTACACACCTAGGCAAAGCCACAGCGAAGTATTTTGACAGTCAGGGCAAGAAGCCAATATGGCATAACCTCCCCCCCCCAGTAATTTACTGTCATTCCTGAACACCTTACAGAGACACTTAGGGCTGGCACCTTTCCCAATGTAAATTGGTAACAAAGCACTGTCTTCATGCGTTCACCCCAACTTTGCTTAGAATTCAGAAAATTTTGAATTGTAAGAAAACTCAAACAAACCAACCCCACGCACCCAACTCCCCAAACTCACCCCCGCTGTCACCCTAGGTTAGGACAATCTAAGAGTCTGACACTTCTCTAGTGCAGTGAGAAGCAGTCTGATTTAGTAATCAGAGCTCATGAAATACACTGTGAGTAAACAGGCAGTGCATTTGCTTATACCAAGTGAACGTCCACTCCAACAACTGGCTGGACTACTAGAAATAAACCCACTCAGTGACCACATTTTTAGTAGCATTGTGAAACAGATGTCAACATTTAGGAGAGGAACTGTTACAATAATCAAGTTTCACTTATCATTTATTCTTTTAGTGTGCTTAAGAGTGATTAGTTTTTAAAAGACTGTTGAGTAATTTAGTTTACTGAAAGTTGGGCATTTCTTGATTACAGCTCTGCTTACCTCAGAAGCTAGTTTATCACAAACGTAGCAGTAGCATTGATTACAAATATCAGCATTTTTTCCAAGGGGTGAGCATGTATCGCATTCTGTTCGCCTACAAAGTTGAAAACCAGAAGGTTACTTATGAAACAAGTTACATGCATATCCAACTCTACTTCTGCTTTCAGCTGTTAAAAACCTAACAAGGTTACTGGACAAGATGGACTAAATGTGGAAAATGAAACCCCCATATTAACCTCCACATCACTGAACATACTCAAACGGATGTATTGTACAGTCATATCTTGCATGAGGCATCACGTATGCTTGTTTACTGAAAGTAACTATTAGTTCACATTCCTCATCCACAACTTCTTCAGATCTCTTCTCTTCCAGGACAGACTTCTCTGTAGAAAAGAGAACATGCAGTATAGATCAGTATAAAGGTAACTACAACTTCATTACAAATTCAACCAGCTATTGATATTTACTTTTTAAATGCACTTTAAGGCACAAATTTTCTTATGATTTCATACAGTACCATTAAGAACGGTACAGTGGCCTGGGACACAAAGCTTCCACCCTCTACCAAAACAGGGGTAATGTAATCAAAAAGAATCCAATTGATTTTGAAAAGGCCCAGTCTCAGCTAAGTTTGTAATATTTTGAAACCACACAGCAGTATCCTTAAGGGCAAGTAATGCTCTCAAAGAAACCCCCAAAATCATGAAATAATGGCAGTTCCTCCTCATTTCATTTATTTTTGAAGTACTTTTTTTTCCTAGCAGCAGAAAGACACATTTCAAGCATAACACATAATAGTTCACTTTATTTCAAAAGTTCTTTTACAGAACTTCATCGACAAGAACACAGTACTTACCCTGTGGGTCTACTAACAAAACTGAACTCCCATGAGTGTTCTCAGCTTCATCATCACTGATCAGGATTATGCTCTGCTCTTCTTCACTTTTCAACGGCCCCATGGTTATTGAACTCCAAGGGAGAGAACTGCTTGGCAGCAAACAGGAGATAAAGGCTGTTTACACTTTGAAGGTCCTTTCCTCAAGAGGGGAACAAAAAGACTTATCCAAGACCCTAACTCTTCATCTATGCCAAGTTAGTTACACTAGGGACAGGAAAAATCAACCCTTACTGCAGTCAGCAGCTAAGAAAACATTGCATTTTCCATCCAGAGCTGAGAGAACCCTAAAAACAAGGAGGTGGGGGAAAAAAACCCCTGAAACTCCCTCCCAGACGTGAGGTGTGTTGTTCCTTCGGTGGGACCGCTTTTGAAAGAACTATCTAATGATAACAACTATTGATCACAACAGTTTAGCAGTACCTCACAGGCTCGGGGCGCCAGCGATGCTCAGCGCAGAGCCGGCTGCTCCCTCCTCTCCCCCCAGCTCCCCAGCCTCCAACAAGCACATGCCAGCTCAGCCCGCCTCCCCCATACCCCCTCCTCGGCCCTCCCTCAACAGCCCCCTGCGCTGCCCCACCGCCCCACCAGCCGACCGCGCTCCCTCCTCCCCACTCCCAGCCCCACGCAGCGCCCCCGCCCCGGCCATAACCCACGCTCCCCAAACAACCGCCCCCCGCCCGCCCCCCGCCCCTCAGCCCCCACGACCCCCGGGGCTGCCCCCAGGCGCTCCCCCTCACCGCACGCCCGCCGCCGCCCCGCTAGGCCCCAACCCTCGCCCCGCCGCCGAGCCACTCACCCCGCCACTATTCGAACAAGTAAGTGCTTCCGAGGCGGCGACGCCGGAAGGTCACGGTGACGCCAGCCGCGCTCCTTCCGCCTGGCAGCGGGGTGGCGGGGCGCAGCGGGGCTGCCATGTTTGGTGAGGGCAGGAGCGGGGCGGCTGCGGGGCGCGGGGCCTGGTGCGAGGCCGCCCCCCTCACAGCGAGGCTCCCACAGCGTTTAAATCAACCCGTCATCCTCCGCAGGCTGTAGACTGAGGGAAGTGGGCATCAGCGCAGCGTCCTGCGGGGCCTTTTGACGTGCGAGGCCTAGCAGGAGGCGAGGAGGGAGGCGGCCGGGCCCCGTTGTGTCGTCTGAGGGTTGCGGGGGTCACCGTGGTGGCCCAAGCCCCCAGGCGGCCCTGGCTGTGTGGTGGGCCTGGCTGTGCGGCCCCCAGGCGGCCCTGGCTGTGTGGTGGGCCTGGCTGTGTGGCCCCCAGGTGGGCCTGGCTGTGCGGCCCCAGGTGCCTCCCAGCCGGGAGAGCTGCTACCCCTCAGTCAGGCAGGGACACGCTCCTCCCCGGCCCCCATGGCCAGGACAGCAGCTGCTGGCAGAGGAGATGTTTTCGCTGTGTGTAGTCATCCCTAATTGCCACCTTCTGTCACGACAGGCTTTTCCTACTGCAAACCCAGCAGGCTATCGGCGAGGGAAGGGCCACATCCAGCAGCTGAGGATTTCCTCAGTAACACTAGATGGTACCAGAGCTCCACACAGGCTCAGAATGGGCCCGGCCAGACAGAAAGTACCTCAAAAATGGAAATTCTGAAACATGGAAAACTGAAGATGTAAAGCTGCAATATATTAATATGCTGTTGCCAAAGTAATCAGGTTTGCTATGGGGAAAAGCGGACAGGGGAAGTTGTGAATAAAATAAGGACATTTTTCTGGTGTTCAGGGCAACAAGTGTAATGTAGCATTTGTGGTTAAAAATTACCGGCAAAGTGACAGTATTACAGCATCTGGTAGGGAGGCATTTGAAGGCTTAGTTCTCAGGGAATTTTTCATTATTAGTAATGAGTAAATAGTTAAGGAACATCTAGGAAGTATTTTAACTTAAGCAGAAACTGCCATTAAATCATAAAAATGAGGTACATTCCTGGTGGCATTAATATTAGGAACTATTGAAACAGCACTCAGAATATGATCGCCTTTTTCTGTAAGCGGCTACACACATTGCAACACGCTGCCTGAAATATTCATATGTTAAAAAAAAGTCTTCCTGCAAATGAATATTTATTCCATGAATAATCTTTAATGTCTTCATAGCTTTCAACACATTTGGGCAAAAATGTTTCAAGTTTCTGTGCTTACAATGAAAAATCTAAACCCGACACCTAAATAGGTGGCCTGATTTCAGCTGTATGGAGCACTTTCAGTAGAGACATAATTTCCTTCATATAGTTGCTTCTGTAGCATTTTAGCAGCCTTGAATAACTCAACACAGCAATTTAGGTGATGAAATGAAGTCTTGAGATAGCAGGGAGAAATAACAAAGGCAGACCTGGCACTTGGCCAGAATAATTTTTCTAAAACTCCACTCTCATGCAGGAGTCCTATGAGATGATCTTATGGCTAAATATGGTCAGGACTTCAGTGCTGCACCTCATCCAAAACACAGCAATGCTGGTGTTTCCTCTCTTTCCAGATGAAGAGCTGGCGTCGGCATCCTATTTTTAGTGGTGTGGGTGTTAAATATGTTGGTTAAATTTCACATCGCCTGAGCTCAGTCTGCTCTGCCATGTTGGGTTTCGTGCCCAGACCTAGCCAAGCTCGAAGTCTGGGATTGACATCATAGGCTCCTGCTTCACAGTCTTTGTCTTGCAAGTCAGCGCCTTTTGCATTTGGGGTGAAGAGACAGCTCTCCTGCTCCTTGAGCACGAGTCAAACTTAACGCCCCGTCCTCAGCCATAAGCTGTGTGAAGTAAATAAAAAAAAGAAAGCTTCCAGTGAACACCCACAGTGCCAGTGAAAAGACCACTGATGGCATTCAATCCATTTCAGTGGCCAGCAAAAGCTGGTCCATAAAGCACTAGAAGTGTCTCAGAATACACCTGGAAATGCAAACAGATTTCTTCTGCTCATGTTTCAGCATGACAGCAACAGCTTTCCCACCACCTCCAGCACAGACAGCTTTGCCATGTGCTTGCCTCAGCTCCTTTCTGTATGAAGGGAGCAGGAGCTCTGTCCTGCTGTTTGCTGGGGCTTGGAGCAGCAAGGGGTCCTGTTTGTCAGCTGCCTGGAACGGGAGCGAAGCTGTAGGAATAAAGACAAGGTATATTTGGGGATATCTGGCAACCTCAAAATAAAGGATAGAGACAATAATTAGGTGCAGGCTGGAAAGTGAGACATCAAGGAAGGAATACGCAATGCCATGCACCATTAAAGCTGCTACAGGCTGTTGGGGCTGTGTTGATCGCTTCCCTGCGGAGCCCCACCCCACGCTCTTGGTTTATTTTACAGGGGAGAGGCGTGGACAGGTCCCAGACTGGATCCTGCTTCCAGGAGGCCTGAAAAGGAGCAGTCTGGACCAGGTCAGGCCATTAACTGAAGACACCAAAGACTTCTGCTCCCTGGGAAAGACCAGCCGAGTGCCAGAGGAATAGGTTTCTATCTACCAGCTCCTGAAGTAGAAGGGGAATTTCTCTCTAACTGCAACAGCAGAGCTGTAGAGCGAACAGACCATTAAAATGTCTGTTCAAAAAAATTTTCACGTCCCATTTATATTTACTGCTGCTTCATTCTGTTGGAAGTCAAAGGCCCATTTGTACCTGATGAAAAGCTTGGGATGGATCAATTGACTGGAAAAGGCTCTGAGGATTGAAACCTATAATTCCACATGGACAAGTGCTAATCCATCAGTCTGCTGAGCTCAACCAAGGTGCCGCAGGGCTTTCCAGGCACTCGCAGCTCTCATATCATGGCTCTTGTGCTTGTCTGGCCCAAATAAATGTTCAGTGCTGGAACTGTAAAAGAGATTCTTAAACTGTGCTTCTGGGAGAAGAGTTGTGGTCTTTTATAGCTATCTTTGGCTTCTCCACAGGGTCATTGCCTCTGTTTATGGGCAAACTTTTCACAGTGACATGAAGGGAGGGTTGTGTGCCGTCACACCCCCTCCCCCCCCCCCCCTTTAATCTTTGAAGAGCCTCCTTGTGCATTGCAATGGACTGACAAAGTGTCACCTGCTGTATCGAATCAGGTCTGCTCAGGTTTCACAAGGAAACGGGACTTAATGTGACTATAATGTGTCCATGAGTGAATGACAGGCCCTGTTTGTATCCTGATGTTGCTGAGATGGGAGGAAATCATCCTTGTTCTCCAAAAACCTGGATCCAAGAGGCGGGCTTAAGAAAAAAAAAAAACAAAACATGCCTCACTGCACAGGAGGAGAAAAATGGTAGCAGAGCAAGGAAAACCGGGTAGCTTGGGGCCTGCCTTAGGGGCTATCTACCTCTGTCTAAATAAGAAACACACTTTTACTCAAACCCTGATTCTGTGAGGAAATGAAATTTCTGTGGTGATAGCCCACGTACAAGTGCACGTTTCCCTCACAGCCCCAACCTGCAGTAATTACTGAAGTCTGGTGCCCATTTCAACCAAATGAACAGTAGGCAGAAATCCCAAAAGTAACACGTTACTAAAAGCTTTGTGATAAGATATTTACGTGTGTGTGAGAGAGAAACCTTCCATTTATGCCTTCTTGGAATTTGACCACGATCAGAGAACTTCAAATCCAGGAAGAGATGGGACAGAAATTCCCAAGCTGTGGAAAAGTCTTGATAGCATTCATATCTATGAGACACTGGAGAGTCCACACAGGAGAAAATGCCTAGGAAAGGGGCTCTGTGTGGCTGATCAGGCAGGAATTGTTCTGGGTGAGGTATTCATCATGTCTTTTTTCCCCACATTTTTTCTGGTGTCTAAGAAGGGGTGAAAGCCTGCTGCAGCCCCAGTACAATTTGGTTTAAAAGTCCATCAACCATGAGGCATGAATCTTTTGGAAACCAGGCTTCATTACTTCCAGCACTAACAGAGCAACATGGTTTTTTAAGGCTTGAAAAAAACCCCAAACCTGGTTCGTTTAGCTCTTTCCCCTTGTAATTTCTTTCCTTCCCCAAGACCAAATAAAGTAGAAATGAGATGCCGTGAGAAAGATTGTTCTCAGGGTACTTCAGGCCCTGTAAAAATGGTCTGGTTTGTTGGTTTTTCAGGGGGACAACAGCCGGGCCAGGGCAGGAGAATCACAAGGACCCACCGGTGCTAATTCACCTTCAGCTATGAGCCAGCCTGCGTCCCGGGTGGGAGAGAAAAGTGGAGATGCTCCCTACCTCAGCACAGCAGCAGCCAAGAGCTCTCAATTTAAGAAACAGATGAATATGAACCACGTTGGAATGCCTTCAAAAATCTGCTAGCACTCTCCTCCCTGCCGAAAGCTGAATAAATCCCCTTCGTATTTCAGGCTCCTAGCGAGACCCTGAAATATTATCGGTGCTCTTTGACACTCTACCTGCCCCTCATCCCACCTGGCTTTCCACAGAACACATTTCCTCTGCTTTCAGGGGGGAAAAAAAAAAAGTCAGGTTCATTCAAACCCTGACACTTCTCTAGCACTAGGGTGATCAGGTCTCCTCCATTTTATTTTTGCTATTTTAATAGGGTTTCCTTTTAGACCTTTAATGAGTTTTTATTCCCCTTTGTATATCAGACGCTTCAGTCCGACCGACAGTTTTACTCACCCCATGCGGAGTAATACGAACAGCCAGGACAACCTTTTATTCCTGTGGCAAGGTTTGCTCTGCCAACATTTTTCTTTTGCTCACAGTCGGGGGGCTGTGTTTTGACCCTTTCCTCACCACCGTTTCACCCATCTTCCAGACTCTGAGCAAGGACATTCCTCCCGGTGCAGAGGCAGGAACAAACCCAGCTCTGCTGTCCATGCTCTCAAACGCTTGCAGCTCTGTATCAAGGAAGGACGCGGGGGCGGGGGGGGGAGGTGGTGAATATCAAAACAAAAGCAAATGTGGGCTTTGGCTTATCTGAACAGCTGAGTTTTTTTACTTCAGCCTGAGCCCAGGCTTGCAGGACATTTTCTTACAGTTTGCAGTGAGCAGGTCAGGCTGGGGGCTGTCCCCGATGCCTCTGGGGAGCTCGCAGGCCATGCAGGGCTGTGACTGCGCTGAGGAGTTGTACCATCTGCAGGACACACATGCTGATGAGCGATTGGCTGGAGAACAGGCCAAGCTGTCAGTCTGCCCCATTTATTTCTAACATATCCCAAGCCCAGCACAGAGGGAGAACAAATCTCATCCTGCAAGGCATAAGGTGCCCAGTCTTGCGGTCATGCTGCAAGGTCAGCGAGAAAAGATGCGTGCCCAAGCTGCTTGGGGGATGAGGCAGCCCCCACCAGTCCTGGACTAAGTTGGGAGATGCCCAGATCCCATTTTCTTCAGCCACGGATGGCAAGCAGTCACTGACGCCACGCAGGAGGGCTGTTGCAGGACACCTGGCTGGAGTTCCAAAGGATTACACGCTCCAGGCTGGGTGCTGCAAGAATAAATAGGTGTCAGTCCTGGCCCCCAGATCCTGCTGGAAAACAGTGACACAATGGGTGACATGGGATGGGAGGAGTGCACAAAGGAGGGGGGAAAAGGCAGAGCCACTGCGAGAAACTGAAAACCCAAATGAGCAGATGGGTACAGAGCAAGCCCCCGCTCCAAGTGATTTCAGGATATCGGCGTTCTCCAGCCACGGGGATTCATGGCAACATTTTAAAAAGGCCAATTTTGGCATAGAGAAGATTGATGTGCAAATCTGTGAACACTTCTTGTCATGTTTTGTTCTGCATTTGGGAGCGGGACACTATGTAGGTGCCTTTTGCTGTCTGCAAGGCAGGCAGAGTGGTTTCAGGCATTTCTTGTGCTTAATTACACAGGTCCAATGGAGTCGTATAATTTAAAAACATATGCCATTAAAGGTTACATATTAAACATGGTCTTGGTTTTTTGATGTTGCAGAAGGCTTATATTCATCTGCTGAGAATTAGGAGGTTATTATTCTGCGGAAGCTAATCCAAATTGCCTGTTATCCATAGGCAGAAAATTAAAGGAATATTTAAGCCCATTCCACAGATTACAAACTTGGTGGCATAGCTCTGCAACCAGTAGTATTAGTATCTTGCATTTGATAGTTGCCAATAATTTAAGTCAACTGTTTAACATCTGGCATTACTATATAATGTCTGGCTTAAGCTGTAACCTTTTTTCCACCCCCCCTGCTTTTAGAAAAGCTTTTTCTGCTTTGAGAGAATTTTGATTACTAAAGCCCTTCCCAGGACAGATTTATCCCGTGATTTAACATTTTGTGATGGAGTCTCATTCTGAATCAGTTGAATAATTGGCACTGACTTTGGTATTAAACTGATTCATTATGTACATCCAGGCCCTTATATAATTTTAACATTATTGTCTTTACAATTGAAACTCTTTTTAGCCCATTCAAAAGTATTGGAAACATTCTAGTGATCTGCTTTGATTAAAAATAAAGTGCAGAGGATTGGTAATGATTAGAGATGGTCTGCCTTCCCCTTGGGGGTCACCCTCGACTGACAGGCACTGCTTGGCTCTGCACAGCACCAAGCACAGGCTGATGGCCCCAAACAGCACATGTTTGCTAACCGGCAATAACTGAGGCTGTGTGGCCCATGCGAGGAGACTTGAACTGTCTCTGTCCAAGTGACGAACAGGAAAACACGCCGATCACCCCACCGAGCACCGGCAATACCTTTTTGCTTGCTGAGCATTGCAGTCCTGGCGTGGGTCCAGGAGCAGGCGCATGGCTGCGTGCAGCATGCAGCAAAGCTGTGTGGGTGCTGCATGCCTCGCCAAGCCCCTCAGGTAGCTGGGGTGTCCTTCCCGTGATGGTGGTGGCCAGGGTGTCCTTCCTGTGATGGTGACAGCTGGGATGTCCTTCCCGTGATAGTGCCCAGCAGCCCTTGCCTCACTGCAGGGTCTCCGCTCAGTCTTGGAAGAAAATACTGTGCAGAAAATAGTTATCTTCTTTTAAAATAGTTATCTTCTTTTTTGCAAATCTCTTAACGGCAATTAATAAATCTGGGCAAGAAACCTAGGGATTGCATTAGAGGAGATTTACGGCTCTCATCACCACTGAGAGACTAACGGAGGGTGAACAAGGTGCTTTGGGTAAAAAGTAAATGTAAATGGGCCAAATCCCATCTCTTTTGAAATCAATGCTACAGCTGCCATTGCCAGAGCCTGGCTGTCACCCAGTGAGCTGCTCCCCGGTGGGAGCCCACGGGATGAGTGGCCGTCGCAAGTCCTGAGAAGTCCCGCTGCCGCCACCCGGGAGAGGAAGGCTGGGCGCTGCGGAGCCTCGGCATGCCAAATTAAAAGCTGTCCATTTCACACTCCACTCTTCCCCGGCCTTTGGCAGGGGCTATGATATAACAGGTTTTG
The DNA here is from genome assembly GCF_023634155.1 of Falco peregrinus. Lineage (NCBI taxonomy): Eukaryota > Metazoa > Chordata > Aves > Falconiformes > Falconidae > Falco > Falco peregrinus. The sequence continues at coordinate 88,388,665 of NC_073725.1, read as the reverse complement.
CATAGCTGCTAGACATCTTCCTAATAGTATCCCCTGTGAATTCTAAATTTCAGTCACAGCCTCTAAATTTTCATTAAGAGCAGTCACACAGAGAGAATGATGGATTAGATTTTATTGTTGGAAAATCTCCAGATAAAATTAAAGTGCTTCTTTCTTTTCTGAAACCTTTACCTTTCCCCTGTGGTGCCCTATAAATAAGGTATCAAATAATGTTTATCCTTTTGAATTCTGCAATCTTACATGTTTCATGCTTACTCCTGGGCACTTTCCTGCCTCTTCAGAGATGTCACTCTTCAGTTCAAGTCCGGGAACAGACGCGCTACCTCATGGCCTTTGCTTTGCTGCAAAGCAGCCCAGCTGTGTCCCAGCAGCATTTAGGAGACTTCACTTAACCCCAGGCACATATTTGTAAATACAGCGAGGTCTCCTTCCCTTTCCTGGAAGTCCTTCTTTCATTTCCTTCCTTCTTCCCATCCAGTTCCCTCTGTCCTTTCGTTTTTCCTGAGCTCTCCATCCTCTCTCATACATCAGCTTGCAGACAGATGAGACGCGGCTTCGGTACACGCCGCGGCTGTGGGGCCTGGGCTGAGGCACTTTCTGCTGGGAACCAGCCGCTGCCTCCAATAGCCAAACCATGATAAGTGGTATCCGCTCCCACTGCCCCTGGCCAGCAGATTTTTATAGCAGATGTTGTTTCTTCCTACAGTGAAAAGGAGAAAAAAAAAGTATTCTTTTAGGACGGAGGTCTTAAACAGTTTTAAGATGCTTTTAGTCTTCACTAACTCAAAAGCAAGAGCCCTGCAGGCACTTGGTAGGAAGTGTTCGAGAGCTGGTAATGCTGGCATGATTCATACTGGTGTCAGCTCGTTTAAATTAAATTCCATGGGGATTTATCCAGCAAAGGCTCTGAACAACTTTTAGACAGCATCCCCTACCCCCACACCTCTCACTTCACAGCATCTTAAATTAATACAGTGCAGAAAGGCCAGGACTGTACCAAGACAAAGGGCCGGCTGGGAGAGGAGCTTTCTGGGCTCCCAGACGGAGGGAAGGGTCCCTGCTTCCCACCGTGAGCACAGCCAGCCAACAGCCATACCCAGGGGCGAGAGAAACGCAGTTTTTCTGCTGAAGTAACACAAGTCATCATTGCTAACGGCGGTCCCCATGTCTTGAGCTGCAGTCGGGGTCCCATGTGGGGACTCAGCCCTGGGGACTTACTGTAGTTGCCCCCAAAGGACGCCTCTCATCCTTGGCAGGGCTGCAGCCAGCAGCAGGGTTCCCCCATCCCAGAAAGCCATGGCTGGCCCCACCAGCACCCACAAGTGGGTCACTCCTGGAGCTCTTGCATGCCAGCAGTATATTGCACTTCCAGGCTGGCTGGAGCCTTGGAGCAGGGTCAGGGCCCCCTTCCCAGCGCCTCTCCTGCTGCTCCTTCCCCATGGCACAGGCTGTTACATTGGGCTGATGGGCCATTCCCACCATTTCAGTACATTTTCCTCCTGATTTATCCTACTTGGATAGGAAGATAATCCATGCTACTGGAGAGCCAAGCCAGCTCCTTGTCTCAAAGGTCCTCCAACTCTCATGGATCGGTCAGGGCTCAGCTGCCTTGATGTCCTTCCTCTCTGCACAGAGAAGGAGGAAGCATTTCCAAAAGGAACAAATTGCCCTTTTTATAATGCCTATCACCAGGAGCATGCAAGGGAGCTATCAATCAGCACAGGTGATCAGCAGTTGTCAAGGTCATTAAAATCATAAGAGTTTGACTAATTTACACAAGCTGGGCATCAGGCCATTGGTTTTTCACTCCAGTTTTGATTAGCCACCATTGACCTAAGGGCTGGTTAAGACAGTAAGGACCGTAGGCTCAGCCTGCCGGCACCCATGGCAGTTGTCTCTATAACTGTTTTCCTTTGTAAAAAAAAATAATAAATTCTCAGAACTCTTCTCGCACCAGTGGAAAAATCATACATCGGCCGGGAAACAAACAGAAAAGGATCTGAGTCTCATCCTCTCTGCTGCATTTTAATGTCATCCCAGAAGAAGCAGTGCTGCCTTGGCCACTTGCAGCAGAGGGAAGAAACCTCGCCGAGTTTACTGGCTACTTTTATTGGTTCATCTGTGCCACGTTTTGCCGGCAGCTGTGCCAAGAAAACACCGTGGCTTTCCAGAGATGAGGCCTCAGAGAGGCAGAGGTAAGCCCAGGAGAAGAGTGAAAAGCTGGAAAGAGGAACCTTGTAAATTTGGTACCAGCAAGGATGGAGGGATGCCAAAGCTGACCGAAATCTGCCACGAAACGAATCAGATCGCAGCCTTCCCTTCCCCGCGCAGAAGTCACGACGCCCACAGCTGGGAGAGCGGCCAGTGTTATTTTTGGGCAAGATTTATGCAAGTTTCAAGCAGAGTCTCAGCGAAAAGGAAACGAGGGGGAGAGATGGAGGTTTCTTTTTAACAGAGATGTTGGAAACACATGGGAGCCATGAGCAAAGAGTTAGAGCACCTACTCCGGGGTTGAATACCTCTGAACTGGGCAGACTGGGAACGGCAGACCAAACGCAGCTGTCCCCTGCTAGCTCCTGAGCTGCAGTGACAAATCTGAGGGGCAGCTAAAGCAGGGTCCCCACCAGGCCTGTCCCCAGGTCCCCCTGCACGTGCTGGGTGCCAGATCACAAGGCCACGCTCCTAAATTGCAAATACCACTTAGCTGAGCAGAGGAGGCAGGATGGCTTTGGCCGCTTCATCTCCATGGTCCCACTGTGGGACAGCGAGTCAGAGCACGGGACACGGGGAAGCACAGGACCTTGAGCTCCATTTTCATTTGGGAGGGAGGTGTTGACAATTTAAATGCCACGAGTGATAGATAACTGGCAGTGTCTTGGGTTCATGAAGTCACCGAAAAGCAAAAAAACCCCCTTTTTCAATGCTTGTGGTAATGATCCAGTTCTGGGTTAGAAGTCACTCAAGTGCAGACGGCGTGATGCAGGGCACGCTCGGAGCTGGGATGAGTGCCTGCGGGCCGGCACGCTTGGTGGGGTGTTCCGCAGGGATCAGCTGGACAGCATCCTACCCTGGCGCTGCTGGTGAAGTCACCATGGCTTTCTGCCCCTCTCCTTGTCCCGCTCCCGAAAGGATGGGGTAGAGCAGCTGCACCTCAGTGTGTCAGGCAAAATATCGTTGTCTTCTTGCCTGCTGCCTCGCCAGGGCCCCGACATCGCAGGCACTTGGAGGATGGGTTTGCTCTGCCTGGGCTGAGCTGTTCACCTCCTGCCCTGTGCCAAGCACACGCAGAATTGAGCAGAGGAGCTGAGTTGAGAGCAATTCCTTGCTGGAGGAATTTGCTCACGGATAAAGGTGTGCAAGTAGGTCCTTCTGGCTGCTGGTCCCCCATGTAGGAGCACCAGCGGTACCACAGCTCCGGCACACACCATGAAGGTGGGGTGTCTTACGATAAGAAGGAAGCACTTTCTTTTTATTACTTGGTTGTTCCTGGTGTTTTGCATCTGTTAGGCACGCCACTTCTTAAAAAGAGGAGTGGACCAGCTGCTGCTCCATGGAAATCATTACCGGAGTCCTTGTGGGTATGCACACCTCTGCATCCACATGTCCCTGCACTTCAAAACTGCCTCAGGCAGAGGCTCAGCTACTCTGAAATCACCCCATGCTTATGGAAAGAGTCCCAAAGCCAACAGTTCTGGGGCTCTGTCCACTGCCCCCAACACCTGGACCATCAGGATGGCAGCCCAGCGTGGTGTAGGTCCACTGACGTCAATAAACTGTGGCCACTGTTGACCCCGTTGTTATAGCCCTGGAGCCAAAGGCCCTGTGTACCCCATGGGCCCCATCCATAATCTCCTTGGGCCCACCTACCCACCACCACGGCTAGGAGACCCTGAGAAAATGCCATGGGCTGGTGCTGGGAGCTGCAGGAGCCTGGTGTTCCCTTCTGGGAGCAGGACATGCAGGGTCACAGCGAAAGTCCCAAGAAGTTCAACCCCTGGGGATTACAGAGGGATCTGAATGTTGTTTTGATAATACAGCCTAGTTTTCTCTTTCTCTGGCTAATTCTAATCTCAGGCACACTCAAGATAAGCCTCAAGATGTTACACTGAAAGAAACAGGCAGCTCAGAGGACACGTGTGGCCTTATCTTCTCCATGCATTCATTTGAATAAATCTGTTCCAAAGGTACTTTACATAAACATGCTGAAGGACAAACCCTGGTTCACCTCTGGGGAGTTTGTCTTATCAATGAAGTCTATAGGAGGCTTTTAACCGACTCACAAGGGCACCAGCGTTGCCCTTAGGAAAAGGCACTGAAAGTCAAAACCCCAGGATGCTGTTCCACTCATGCTCTACCAAACCATCCCTCCTGTGCTCAGCTTTCCTATTCATCAGACTCAAGTAATTAATACTGAGTAACCTGGGATTTTACAAGTCTCAGTGAAAGGTCTGTTATTTACTGAGATGAGGAAGTTTAACTTGGAGAATGTCACGTGAAAGCCGTTGTGAGTGCAAAGCTTTAGGAACATTTTTATCACATTGAAGCTAAGTGGTTTGTGGCAATAAAGAAGTTATCTTCAGGGAAAAACCACCAAATTGAAGCTATTCCTAGATTATTAGCTGGAGCAGATGTATTGTTGTTTTAGCATGGTGATGTGTATGAACAAAGACCAAAACTCAGCCATGTATCCACGTATCAGTAAGAACAAATATCCTTGCTAAGAAACTCGTTATGGAATTTTGGAGAGAAAAACCATTTTTGAGGAAAACCATCCCAAAAATGTCTTTATTTTTTTTTTTCCATCAAAAATAAGGTTCTGATTTTTACCAACAACAATAATGTTAAAAAAGATCTGGATTAACTTGAAAGCTATTTCACTTTCACTCCATTTCTTTTGCCCCTCCGCAGGGAAATCCTCAGTGCACAGTTTCCAAATGTTAATGAACAACAGTCCTTTCTCTGTACCTTTTAGGGCCTGATTCACCATGATCATCCATAAATATTACTTTAAAAACTTTTCTGAGGAACTCCCGGGGGCCGTGAGAGCAGCCGATGTCAGGAAATGTCAGATATTTCTCCCTCTCCTCCTTGAGATGCTGGTAGCGTGGTTGGAAAAGAACAGATGCGTTAAATGCTCAGAGATTTACGGCACCCCCCACACACGGGAACCATAAAACGACAATTTGTTCAATTTCAAAAGCAGACCTCTGCCCGTTGCAGGACCTTTCATCACTGTTTATAAAGCTTGGCTTAAAAAGCTCGGGATCTTTTATGATAAAATGGACACAAAGTTCATTTTTCAACCACTGCAATACCTAGAAGATGGAGATGGGTGCAGCTGGAGGGGGGAAGGAGGAGAGGACAGGGCTCTCACAGAAGCCCCTCACCGGCCGGATCCTGCCCTGGGCTTGCTCCTGTCTCTCTCTGGTACAGAGGTATCCCGTACTGGGCATATTTGAGGTAACAGGGCCAGGAGGGGTTGGAAGCCTCAGATTAGCAGACTGAATGGTGCGCAAGGTCTGCTTCCAGATTCTCTGTGAACCTCAGGTGACCACTGATGGACCTCGTACCTCTTCCCGACCTCCAGTGGGCACTGGGAGGATCAACATCCACTTCTGACCAAGAAATGGTTTGGAGTCGTAAGATGAGAGCATCAGTCCAGTCTATCAAAACCTGGCCTTGACGAAGGTGTTTGCGCAAAACCCCTGAAGACCAAAATCGCTGCCTTGCCTCTTGTTCTTGACCCAGTTCCCCCATTGCCTCTGCATGTCAGAGCAGCCTTCAGGCAGTCAGGGCATGCTGCCTCTTCCAAGAGACACATTGCCAGCCCCAGAGCAAAAGGAGATTTTGGCATTTGGCTCAGAGGGTTTCTTCACCTCCGCAGAGCCCACACGTGCTTAGTTTCAGACTCAAGGTGGCCCCAGACTGAAGCACTGGATCACCCCACCTCCCTACCACAGACCTGTGATCTCCGCAATGTTGGTTTGGCTCCGAGCACTGAGCTGGGTCCTCCTCCGGCATCCCAGCCCTGGAAACCAAGCAAGGAGTGAAGCAACGTTACCCACGTAATGGATGAATAAGAGCAGAGTTCTGCATTTATTGCCGAAGTAGTTTGAAGTGATTGTAATGCAGCCAGATTTATTTCTTATATACAGTGGTGGACTTATTAAACTTCCAGAGGAGCTCTTTAAGCTGTCATTTGGGGTTTAATTGCTGAATATAACGACTTGCTTCTAAAAGGCTGCCATGGAACAGCCCTCCTTCCACACACTGTCATCTCCTGCCCAGACAGAGAAGATCCCCAAAAGCACAAAGGGTTAAAACTCTGGCCTGCCTAGACCAGTCCACCCCCTCCTCCCCCAGTTTGCAAACAGTAGAAAGGAAAGGATTAGAGGGGAGAGATTTATGGACTAGCCCATCACAGAGCCTCAGTTCGCACTCTGATGATGGGGGAACAGCCCCGCTCTAACAAAGGGGCTGTAAAGCATGCCCACCAGTAAACTATCTATTGGGGGGAGCCAAATCCCTCCTTGGATTATTAAAGGCTCTGCGAGTCCTTGGAAAGAAAGGCTGCACCTTTTTTATTGCTGCATTATTAATAAAGAGCTGGTGAAATACTTACTGCTGCTCTGTAAATCTTCCAAGGGCAGGAGTAGGTTGCACAGACATTTGGGCTGGAAGGAAATGGAGGGGCCATGGGGCTTGACCTACATCCCCCATCCCAACTGTGGCGAGTGTCTCTGGAGTGGCAGGAGCCCAGTTCCGCTCCCAGTGTGGTGCGGACACGCTGCAGGGAGAGGAGCTCCATGCCCTGAAGGCCCCTGAGATGTCTTCTGGCAGCTCCATCCCCACGGCACTGCAGCAGAAGCTGTGCAGGGAGAGGTCCCCAGCCTCAGTGAGTGGGTGGGATGGCCCCATGTCACTGTTCCCACCAGCCTGTGGGTCTTTGGATCTGTCCCAAGGGCTGGGGACCACCAGTGGCTGTGGGGATGGATCCTGGAGATACAAAGCCACCTTGCCAAGGTTCCACAAGAAACCAGTACTATCATTCATAGCTGTAACTTTCATCTAACCCCATGCAACATTTCGTTTAACATCTTCAGATGCAGTAACTCCTTCGGTTCACTACAGCTCACCCAACAAGGAAGGTCTGAATGACCTTTTAGAACATCTTTTCACCGTTCTATAGTTTTTTTTAGCAGAGGAGGGAGGATTTAATGCAAAACCAAAAGTACTACATTTAAGCGAGAGATGGCAAGAAAAAAAAAAAGTCTGCTGGCACTACCCAGCCAACAAGCAGCTGGTGCTGAATACGGGCTCAAACCAAACTATCATCCATCAGATCTGGATTTACAGGGGAGGCTGAGAGGAGGGAAGAACTTGCACTTTTACAGTTACTTGGCTCACATCATGAAACTGTTCCAGGCTGGACACCCAGAACCTGTCCCCAAGCAATGAAAATCATTTGCTCTCCCACGCATGTGCCCTATTCTGACACGGCCATGAAAACCCTGCTTGCCTGAAGGCAACCACAGTGGTGGAGGGAGGACATCGCCCATCCCCTTGCTCAGTCCAGGGCTCAGCTTCCCCCGCGTTAGCACCTGTTTGGAACATGCATCCCCCAGAAAGCCTGGAGTGCTGAGACCCGGAGGAGTTGGCTGTGCTTTAGAAAAAGCAAAAATAAACAAACCCTCATGACTACCAACAAAATCCAGCCCACGACAACAACAAAAAAAGTTTCCTTCCTAATTTCAGCTTCTGGTCATAAAATTTTACTTTCATGTAACAGCATGAAATCTGCACAACCGGAGCAGGGGTTTTTAATAAAAGGCAGAGTTGATGTAATATCCAAGCCAAGGTGTTTTTATAAGCCAGAAGAAGAGAGACAGAAACACAGAAGGAAAATAATTTTCTTGAATTCCTTCCAGAAAGAAATTTTATTTAGATTTCCTTTAACCATGCTGAAATTCTCCTTCCTCTTCTTGCATGGGTTTCCCCCCTCAAAAGCTGTCCCTCTTAACCGGCAAATCCAAGCCACTAATTTCTTTTTGCATCTCAGCCCTAATGCATTTAAAACATTTGCACGCTGAGGAACAGAGCCATTTTCAGCATGCATTGGGCTCCAGCTTGCCCCAAACCCCAAACCCCTGTGGTCCCTGGCCTTGGAGGAAGGTGCGAAGTGTCTTCCAGCCAGGATAATGTTCCTCTTCCAACACCCGGGAAGATGGCGGGAAAACACTTCCCATGTCCCAAACTATGAGGTTTGAGAAGAGAATAATGTCTGCTAAAGGGCCAGAAACAGCTCTCAGCTCAGTGAAAAATGAGTTCCAAATGCCCCCTGCCCTGGGGATTTTATAAGGGAAGATGGATCTTTCTATCCGTTTTCCTTTCTTCTTCATTTTTCAACTCTTGACCTACACTGTGAACAGAAACCTCCCGGCTGTGAGCCTTCGGCAGAGGAAATGCTTCCTCCAGTTCATTTGTCTTCGGTGGTCTGTGCAGCTGAGGAGATGCATGTGGCCAAAGAGATGCTGTTCCCAACCCTGCCCATCCTGCCTCCTCTGCCCCGGCTGCCGCAGGGCTGCACCTGCGGCTTCATTAGCAGGGATGGGACTGGCCATCTCTCACCTGGCACTTTGCGACTAGGAAAACAAGAGCCAGAGCAGCCTTGGCCCTGCTTTTGGGCCCACACAGCCCAAGACAAAGAGAGGATGATCTTTTTTAATAAAGTAAGAACCACGTATTTACCTGGGCGCGAAGGACCAGATCATAGCGCTGGGAAGGGTGTTGCTGGGCATTGCCTCCTGGATGCTGTGGGTCCCAAGGTTACTGCTCTGGGTAACTCACACAGCCAGCCCCGTTCAAAACATCCCTCTCTCAGGTCAGAGCATGACACTAGTCACAAATGCCAGACACAGATTTCAAATGTCTTAAAGCCTGTGATTCCCAACTCAAGGCTCAAGGGCAACGTGCTGACACAAGACGTTCTTGCTTCCAGGATTGTTCATGATCATTGGAAACCACCGTGGCAATAGGCCCAACAGGGAAAGAATGGTGTGGTTTGCAGCACCCTGTTTAGGAGATAATCCAAGCTGGATGCTTGGGAACCAGTGCCTAAAGGTTTCCAGATGAAGAAATTTCTGCTTAGCACATTATTTATAATTAGGGTGAAAATAACTAAGATGGGAGGATCTGTACAATTCAGATCTATGGGAGGTTCTTTGTTGCATCTTAGATAGCCCCAAACACACATTGCCCTGGATGCTGTCCACCTCCAGGCATGGAGCAAGGCTGGAGTGGGATGGAGGGGAAGAAGGAGTGAAGAGGGGCAGGCCTGGGTCGTCCCGCCCCTCCCCGCCCCCCCCCCCCCCCCCCCAGCCCTTCCCCTCTCTCGGTTTCAATGTGGGGCCCGTCTTTTCTTAACTGTTTTTCAGAGTGTCTCAAGCATGACCGTGGGTGGGGACCTCTCCCCGGTATCCAGCAGAGCCATTCCGTGCAGGCAGCCCAAGCATTTCGCATGGCAAACAGGAAGTGATGGATCTCCGGGAAAGCAATTTATCAGCAGCTGGTGACCGGCGGGGCTGAGACCCTGGCTGCACTTGTTCCTGGGCCACGCCATGGAGCTGATGGCATACGCAGGGGGAAGCACAGATGTCAGCAGCACAGCCACCGACAGCAAGATGGATGATATCTCAGGACAGGGCTCACGCACCTTTGGCTCTTTGGTACACATACTGCATGACTTCCAAGCTGGATGTGGAGAGGAAGAGGCAGTGTCCATCCTCATCCCAAATTCCCTTCACGGGAAGGTGGAGGTGAGGCTGGACCACATCCTTCAAGTCTGGCACCAGGGCCAGCAGCTCTTGTCCCTTCCCACCTGGAAGATAAGCAGAAATGTCCTCGCAAGGTTTTCTCCTTTATGGCAGCTGCTGAGAGGCTGCATGAGATGGGGCCCAGCAAGCCCACAAACCGGGCTGTCCCCAGCCAGGAAAAGGTGGCTCTGGGTGCAAATTTAGGGATGGGAGAGAGGCAGAATCTGAAGACCCCATTAGATTTCAGTGCCATGGCTTCTATCTTGGACTTTGCTGTCCATTTAAGAAGTAGGAGATTTTAGTCCCAGGTTTACAAGCTGGGCCTGTCTCTTTAGAAAAATAAAATTTGAGAAAAGAATTTTTATAGGACAATTTGTAGCTCTCCATGAAGGCTTGAGAAAGCCAAACGGCACGGCTTGCGGGGCTGCAGCTCGGCTGTGGAAATGGACACGGTAGTGTCCTGCCTGCCCTCTCCCTCTTGCAGCAAGTAGTTTCCCTCGGTTTACAGCAGCCCATGCTCCAGGGGAAAAAACAACAACTGCCGCTGTTATTCTTTATGAAGGCAGCAAGAGGGCTGAATAAAAGAGGCTGCATCCAAATCACAATATGAGATGAAAAAGACATCCAAGCTCCATGGCGCTAGATAAAACAAAGCACACACAAAAAGAATCAAATGCTGAAATATGTATTTCTTGTGGGTATGAATAGAACTGTCTATGTTTGCCTTGGAGACAGGGGGAAGGAGGCCAAACGGTTTAATCTCAGCAGGTATTGCTTTTCAGTACAGAGACATCGAGCAATTTAAAGACCTCCTGCCAGGCCATTTCAGCAGTCACACAGCCGCGCTCCCTCTGAGCTGCTCCATGCTGGCCCACGGAAAGGTCGCCCCCCCTCTGCCACCCATGGACAGGTAGATGCTCGCACACCTCTTGCCCTGCCACAGATGTTAGCAATAAGAAAAGCCCTAAGTTCAAGGTAGCAAAGCAGCCATCTCCATAAGCTTCATCCAGCCTTTGCCCGGCGCTCCCCAGCCTGGCTCGCATCATGGGCCGTGCCACACCAACTGGGGTGCCCTCACTTCTCTGGGCTCGGGGACTTTGGACTGGAGGGTAGAGGTGGGAGGCAGTGGGATTTGTTCTGTAAAGCAAGCATCAGAGCTGGAGAGCAAACAGCTGCTATCACTGGAGCACGCTGCTATCTCCAGGAGTCCCATGGGGACAGGCAGGAACCAAGATCAACAGCTTTATGTCTTCATAAAGCCACAAAACGAGCACAAAACAGAGCTGGGTTTTCACTCATGATAGCAGTTGATGTGGACGTGATAAAAAGATGAAATGCTCCTATTTAAAGGAGAAATTGATTTTTTTCAAAATGATTTCCAGGCTTGGAAATCCAGTGATGCTACTGCCACCCTGTCTTCTTCCTCTGACCGACTTCACCCACTGCCATCCCGGGGCTGTGTGTAAGTGCATTCCCCTCGGTCTCTGAGCTTGCCCCCGTACTTGCCACGCACACAAGCGTGTGCCAGTGCAGCACCAGCAGGTGCTCGAGCGTTCTGCGGGCAGGTGCACGTCATGCCAGCGCCACCATGAAATCGTACAGTGCTCTCGTCTGCTTACAAGGCAGGAGGGACCCATCTGGCGTGGCGTGATGAGTGGGTCCGGAGGAGCAGGGCCAGGTCCCAGAGGTGATGAGTGAGCACAGCCGATTGTTCAAAGAGGTGAAGGCAGAAGGTCTCCAGGTGTGAGGGTGGGGGAGCAGGTGCCTTGCAAATGTTTTCCACATATTTGCCTGGAAACTGTGATGAGCTCATCTGAGAAGAGCCCCGCAGATGCTGAATGCACCCAGCTGCTCACTGGCAGGTTGGGCACATCAGTAGTTCTGATATTCTGTGCCCTTTGCAGATGGCTGGATCAGTTCACCGTCATCTGCATCTGCCTCCCTCATCCCAGACCACGTTACTACCTCCCCTGTCCCTAAGCAGCCCATCTATGTACAGAAATTTAGTTCCTGGCAGTGATGGAGAGCAGAAGCAGTTGATGAATGATGTTAAGCGTGGGAGGAGGTGGGACACAGTAATCTGTTCCTAGCTAATCTATTCCTCCTGAGTGAGGCCAGACCTGCTCTGGCATCTCTTCTCTGGTGGTTTGGGCCAGCCTGCTACCCAGCCTTGTTGCTGTTTATCTCCATTGAAAAGCCAGGTGGTCTGAGGAGACCCCCATCCTCCCCAGGCACGTTGCCTCCAATACCACCGACAGGTTGCCTCGTGTACTGAGGCTGAAAATATGGTTTTAATAATGTGCCCATAAATCATTCTATCCCTAGCAGCTGACACGAGCAGTGGTGCTGGGAACAGGCCCAAACTTCCCAGGTGCTGGAAAGCCTACTCAGTCAGCCCCAGTGCTGGTGTCACAAATGGTGGCCCCCATCAACCCATGGCACGAAGGTGGCCACCAACGAGACCCAAAGGCAGCGGTCACCGTGGGGTACAACCCACCCTCCAGGGGAGCAAGGGTGGGAATCAGGGCCCTAAACAGAGGTACCTGGTGCTGTGTGAGGTGCTCCGGGGTTTCAGGGCAAACCATGGGGCTGCCAGGATATATGGGACACCTGAGCCTGCTGGAAGATCGGCTGGAGGCCAGGTGGGGTCCTGCAAGGTGCCTGAATGGCACCAGCCACCCAGAATGTGCCCAAAGTCTTGACATGGGAACTGGGTCTTGGCCGCGGCATCAGCTATTAACCCCCCGCAAGAATCACCCCGCAGTGAATCTACCTGTGCATCCTCCGCCACGGAGTGTGCTCAGGGTGGCCGGGAAGGGTCAGCGCTGTTGTAATCCCTCTTCTGCAGCCGAGGAGCTGGAGCACACAGAAATGAAGTAACCCGGGCATGTTCCTGGGGGGCTGGGCTGGCTGTGGTCTGCCACAGAGCACTCTGCCGACAGCATCCGCACTATGGCACGTCTCTCCGTTCACAAGACCGCAGGACCATCCTGCTTTCTCAGCAGCAGCGAGAGCCATAGTGGAGATGCTGGTTACCAGACATGGTGTGTGCTGCAATGGCAGCAGAAATCACTTAAGGCTGCCTAGAAAGAAATGTCGTGTCAAAACAACCACATCAACGTGCATTTTTTACAGCCTTCCCTACATTTTTGTCACGGATTCCCCCAGCGGAGTCACGCTGGCCTCTGGCAGATACAGGATATGTCTCGTGACAGATTGGTTGTTTTAAAGGTATCCTGTTCTCCAGCTCTAATAATTTGGGAAGCTCATTTGCAGCCTTGAAAGTTGTTAGACAGCATTTAGCTGGGTCTGCAAGGGGTTTGCAGCCTGCCAGGCTCCCCTGTCCCAAGCATCCATCACTCTCACGCTTCACTCCTGCACCAACACTAAAATAACAAGCGAGATCCTGCACGGGTGCAAAGCAAGTACCCCCAGCTCTACATCAGGACAGTTTGCCAGCAAGTAAGCTGGTTGGGATGACTTTTTTCCCCATCTCATGATGGATGATATCAGATTTTGAGCACGGGCTGGGTTCAGGACAAGGGCTGCTATGAAAAGCAACACCCCATCGCTGCTGCTCAGACTTCCCATTCTCCCTGTTCTTTCCATCACCTCCCTGCACTCAGCAGCGACGAGATTTTCTAGCAAGAGAAGTAAAAAAAAAAAAAAAATCACAGAAAAGACATATCCCTATTGCCACAGTTTTGGAGCACAAGAGCCATTTGCTGCCCGTACAGACATTTGGAGGGATGAAACCATCCCCAGATCAAAGGCTCTGACTCTGCCCAGCCTGTTTCTTTGTCTCTGGCGTTCGGAGCAGTGACGGGAAAAGCAGCTGGCCAGGCGCAGGGTCTTCGCCATGGGACTTCGCCTGATAGCAAGGCAACAAGAGGGGTTTTCACCTGATGCTGGAAACAATGCCATCCATAGAAGCCCACATTGTTACCTTGACATTTGGAAGCAATTACCTGCATGTTATGTAAAACTTTTATTAAACGACTGGAGAAATTCGGTAATGTGTTAATCATTGGTTGAATGACATCTGCTTAATACCAGAGATTTTTGAACTGCAGGAGAAGGGTTCAGCAGTTCAGAATGATTACCAAAACATATTGCTCCTTTTTTCGTTCTCCTACGTGTTAATTTTTCAGATTTATTATCTTAGGCTCCTGCGTCTAGTATTTTCACTACATGTCAACATCTGTTATATCTCTGCATTTCACAGCTCTTTAGTCTTTGCCCCATGAAGCCCTAGGCACTCGGATGAGAGGCGCAGCCAGCTCTAACCCAGGGTTTATGCAATTTTCCAAAGTAATCCAAAGGACAACTACCAGGGAAATTTGGCTCGCGGAGGCATTTTGGCATCAAAAAAGGGATCAGTAGGTGGACTCGAACCCAAAGAACCCAGGCAGGTTCAGAGACACACTTGGCTGTCAGGACAGGACTTGGAAAGTCTGGGGTGCTGCGAGTCTGCTGTTTTTTGAGAAACATGTGGTGGGTGGAAATGTGTCATGGAAAGATGCTCGGTTTGTTCCCACTCCTTGTTTTCTCTCATGCAGACGTGGAGTCATCCCGTTCATATGGCAAGCCACGAAATCCTCTGGGGACGCACATCCTTTCGAAATGCAGAGCAAGGAAAGGAGGGATGTTCTGCACAAGCCATTGTGGTCAAGGGGCTCTGGCTGCACCTGTGACGGAGACACGTCCCTGGAGATCTGGGGCCTGGCTGGGACTTGGGCTGGGCACAAGCACCAGCACTACAGCAGAGGTGGGGGGCCCAGCACTGCCCATTATAAATGCATAGTCTGTTAGGGTGAGGGTTCATCCTGCTTTCTCTTTTTTTGGGGGGAAAGGGGGATGGGTGAGGCTTACAAACACAGCACCGACATTTCTCTGCTGGTAAAACCTTTGCCCTCGCCCCTGTGATCTTCCCTGGGACTGCTTTTGCTAGCAGACACATGAGCAAGCCCCTGCTGAAGCAGCAGTCTGTGGTGGTGGTGCAGGCAGGAGCCCTGCTGCCTGTCACCTTGCAAAGGCAGCTCCTACACCACGGGAGAGCAGCTGCCAGCTCCCCCTGGGGCATCCCCACCAGGGGCAAGCCAGGGTCCCATTAGCCCCTGCGGACAACGTGCTGAGCGGCCTCAGCCTGGGGCCAGAGGGAAGAAACATCCTCAGAGCGCCAGGATTCTTCCCTTCTGCACGGGCGGATGCTCCAGTGATGGAGGCTCCCGCACAGGGGGCTCACCCTTTGCTGGGTGACAGCTGGTGGCCCCCAGGGCAGCGCATCGCCCCGCATCCCAGGGACCAGCACCCAGCGCTGCCGGCTGAGTGCAGAAACAAAAACCTCTCCTAGAGCCACCGGGAGAGAGGCAGAGTCCCACTGGGCTCGTATTGGGCTGGAATTGTGCACTGGCCCTGCATGACAAATCCCACCCTGTATGCACTACATGGCGGGTTGATGTGGAGCAGCGCGGCGGCTGCAGCAGGAGGGTTCGGGAGCGCTGGGAGGTGAAGCGCAGCCGCCCCTCTTGGGGCATCGCTCAGCAGAGCCATGAGAAAATTCACCCTGATGTGACTTAATAGAAAATCTTTTTGCAGGTAATTTCCATGCACTGCCCTGGATCATGTTCCACAAGAAACTCACATTACATACGAGCCAAAGGCTTCCTACTTCCAACCATCAGGCCACGTTTCAAATTTATGCTTTTTTAATTATTCCGTTCCCTCACCCGTGATCTGCCCTCCCCTCCCCAATAAAAATTACAGCTCCCATTTATCATTTTTCTGAGGGCTGCTGTAAATTCAGCTGTGTCCCATCTCTCCTGCTTAATGTAATGCAAACTTTCTGTCTGCCTCCCTTTGTAGTTGTGTTATTTCCGTAACCTTACACATCTCCTTTCCACATCCTCCTTTGAGGGGGGGAAATATCTCTAAAGGCCATATTTATTTTTCTATCTATCTATCTATCTATCTATCATCTATCTATCTATCCATCAATCCATCCACCTATCTATAGATATAAAATCCTTAAAGGCCACCTCCAAATCTTTAAAGGCCATCTCCAGAAGCACAGAATTACTGGTATCACATACAAATAAAACTTGCTTTTTTTAAGGGGACAACTTTTTTTTTTTTTCTTTTATAAAATACTTTCAGTAATTAGCAACAGCTTGGGCGGGTGGACAGTGACACTTGCTGCCCCTGAGCTTGTGGGACCAGGGGTCCCTTCAGGAGGGCTCTTGCCTGTTTTGCTCCCAAGGTGTTTTGCAGATTTAACTTTCTGGAGGCTTTGCACTGTTTTTTGGGAAGCACAGGGAGAAACGCGCATCCGATGCTCTGCTTCCCATCGCTGCAGCGCCGTGAGCCTGAAAACACTTATTCCTTCTAAACTCCCGCCTGGAGTAATTAAAAGAAATCATAAAAATGTGGGAATGGCTGTATTTCCCCCAGGCTCGCGGTCCGGTATCCGTCTTCTGACGGTGGCCAGCGCGCTTCAGAGGGAAGCGGAGACGACCCCCTGCCTGGGGCCGTTCTGGGATGAGCATCTCCACGGGGAGCTTCTGCCTCCCTTCGAGCAGAGCCTGGCTGGAGTTTATGCTGAGAGTTGGCCAGGAATCGTTCCCGCTCTCTGAAAACTGCTGATGGAAACAAAAGATTTTCCTGCTTGTTGAGATTTGTTGCGTTTTGTCAAAAAATCCTCCTTTTTCTCCATCTCGAAGCACAGCTTTCTGAATTTTTCCATGATCAGGAGAAAAACGTTAAATATAGAGCAGTTTGTACCTGGCACGGGAGCTTGCAGCACTGGTTTTGAGGAGGAAAACAAGGAATTTTTGCAGAAGTTCATGGCAAACCTCTTCCAAGCCTGAGCACAAGAAGGGCAGAAGATTAGTGCTGACACGAAAATATAACCAATGGGCAAGAATTTTTGGGAGACTCTACTTCAGTCATTCTTTTTAAATCCAGCACTTAAAGACGCTGCTCTTTACTTAAACATGACTTTAAAGCACTGAGCTCTGGCAGTAGTTCTCCTACTGCACAAACGTGTGACCTTGGATGACACCGATCTGCCAAAAAAGAAGGAAAAAAAAGGTGTTGCTGATATTTATTTATTTTATGCTCCAATTCCTCATTCATCATCAGGTAAATTTGCTCTTGGCAGCACCGGCAACTTCCTCAAATGCAGCCAAGGTGACCACTAAAATTAGCATCAAATCCCAATAACACTTTACATCATGTACACGTTATTTTTCACTGGACATAAATTGTGAGGTGTTTCGCTTTTGTTTTGAATCCCCGGGGGATCAGGTCATTACTCCGGGCACCAGTCCATGCCGGCGACGGAACCGGCTGATGCAACCGACTCCAAATGTGGAAGTTAAATTTTTTGTTTCACTGGAGAAATTTTCTCAGCCTTTGCCAAGATGAATTACTAAAATGTCTGAAGAAACAGCACTGACTAAGACCTCAGACAGTAAAACACAATTTTCATTCTCTCTCATAAATTTTTTGCTTAATGAAAAGTCCTCAAGGAGCACATTTCTCTGTCAGAGCCAAGGAAAATAAACATGTGCGTGGTTAAACAGCGCCGATAGCCATGAACGCTAACGACCCTTCCCATGTCCCGGTGTTATTAAACATCTGCATCTACATTCCCGCTGGAGACCTCCCTGCCTCTGCCATCCCAGGTAGGTGAGCTCTGGCAAAGGGATGCTCTGGCAAAGGCGGATTTCACACCGTGCTGGTGCCACGCCGGCAGCACTTGGTCCCCACTTCCAGTTGGCTTTAAAGAGAGCTGGGCAGAAGGCACAGCCTTTTCCTTAGCAGAATGTAGCGTTGGTTGGCTGAGGTCACCGTGAAAGCCCCGCAGTGACAGAGTGGCACAGGCTGGAGTGGCCAGGGTTGCCTGGCGGTCCTGGCCAGGTGGCCATGGCCCTTCTCATCCCCAGGCAAGATTTTGAGCTAAGAGAAGTGAAGAAAGGCAGGTAGTGCTAGTGGGAGGTGCAATTAAATGCTCATAAAGGCGTAGCATCATCCAGGGATGCTCACAGTTCCCTGCGCCAGTGTCCAAGTGAGTTTGGAGAGATGGAGGGTGAGGGCAGGTACCCTGTAGTGCTCCAGCCTGAAGAAGAGGGGTCACGACTTGTTCCACGGCTGTGCAGGATCTGGTTTGCCGCAGACCTCGTCTGCCTCATCCTCCTTGTCCTCTGAGGAAGCTGCAAGTGTGCGAGTGGTGAAAAAAAACATCAGCAATGGGAAGGTGGAAATTCCCTGCAAGGGTGGCTGACAGGGATAACACCTAAGAGCAACAGTCCCCAACACCTCCAAGCATCACCTAGACCAATGGGTTAAGATCATCAAGACCAACCATAAACTTAAAACGTTTCGAGATGCCGATGGCTCCAGGGTCACATAACTAGTTGGCACGCCAGAGTCTTGATCATTATCTGAACAGGGGATGGCAGCACCAAAGTGTCAGGAGGAAGCGCAGAGGCCGTGTCAGTGGGACACCCATGGTGCCAGGCTGCTCCGCAACGTCCTGCCTATGCCCTGGGGAGCCCCAAAACGTGAGAGCCCACCACCGGGGCTGGGAGTCTCCAGCGGGTACTTTAGCCCGGCAGAAATACCAGTGCTGGCTGCAGCGGGGCCAGGATTGCACCCAGAAGCAGGAGGGTGAAATAAAAAATCAAGGGTGATGCTGAGGATCCTTATTTTTTCCAAAAACCTGAAACCCCAGGCAGCAGGTGAAGGTGCTGCCAGCCAGGGCGCGTGGGCAGGGGTCTGCCACACACATGGCCCTGCCCATTAAGCTGCTGATTTCATGGTGCCAAAGGGGGCCGGGGGGCTGGGGGGGGGGGGGGCCTGGACCGCACTAGAGAGCACTGTCGCCTGCAGATCACCACGGGGGGGACACGGAGGAGTTTTAGAAATGCCTGTAACCCACCTCTGCACCACAACCTCTGCTGGAGTCAGCAACTGGGCCGCTGTTTCAAAAAAATAATAAATATATATTCCATCTACTCAGGCTGCAGGGAGCGGCTGCGTGAGAACTGCTGGGTGAAATGTTCAAACCTTTACTCTCTGAATATTGCAGGGTCTGGGGTTATTTTTATATGTTTCATCCCGGAAGACACTCAGCCTTGCACCGGGTCTGAATGTAGCCAGGCTATTTCTTGGGCTGGAGATGGTCAGACCTTTGGAAGGTGCAGCAGAACTGTGTATCTGCCTCTGGATTTCTCCTTTACAGATGGGATTTTGTTCGGGATTTTGCATGGGATCTTGCATCAGGGCAACAGGCAGCAGCCCCAGGAGGTGAGGAGGGCAGCACAGGGGCTGCTTGCAGAAAAGCAGTGGAGCATGCGCTCACAGGCAAAAAATCACTTGTTAAAGAAATGAAATGAGCAAAAAAAGCGAACCCTGCCCCTGCCCTGCATCCCTCCCCAGGGCAGGGTGCCGAGGCTGTTTCAGTAGTGCCGTGGTGTAGCGGGAGCAGCCGGGACAGGAGCAGCTCTGATTTCCATGGACGAAGCTTGGGGGGATGCAGAGACAGAACACACAAGTTCTGTCAAACTGACAAATTCCCCAGCTGGAGTTGGGCCAGGACCCCAGGGCTCGCGCTCCCGGCTCCGGCTGCAAGTGCCACAAGACTCCTAACCACGAGGCGGTGAGGATTTGGGTTTTACATCATACCTATTTGTAGAGGAAAAGATTAAAGGCCTTGCGGACTCTTACGAAATCCCCGGCAGCAGCAGCTCTGGTGACTGGACTCAAATCAATTCCAGACTGAGACCTTCCATTAGCGGAGAACGTTTAGGGAAAAAAAGAGAGAGTATTTCATCTGCCTCCCTGAAACGGCCATGTCCGAGTTCCCTGCGCCGTTGGTGAGGGCTGGGGAGGGGTCTGCAGGCTAAGATGCATTTCTGAGCGACCCTGCTCCTGTCCTTCACACCTCTCCACAGTAGCAGCCATCAAGGCCAAAGGGACAGAAAAAAATCCCGATTTGCATCACACAGATGTCCTGTCTCACCTGAGCTGCACCTCCAGAGCATGGGACCATCAGGAACAGTTATAGCTCAGGCTGCTCCAGATGTGAGGTCTCCCTGCGGAGCTTGCAGGATGGTCAAGGACCAGCTCCCACATGGACCTAGTGGTGGAGCATCCATTGGGAGACCACGGCTGCCTGGAGACTAGATACACCTGCAGCTGAAGCCAAACACAAATTTTCCAGTGTTTGTTCTGATTAAATGATCTGGCAGGAAATAAACTTCCCAACCACCTTGAGATGCCTTTAGAAAATGCTGTTTTTCGAGGCAGGGCGTGATTTTAGCAGGAAGGGATGAGGAACCCAGGCCAAAGAAGGTGTGAGGTCTCCTTGGAAGCCACGTGCTCCTGTTGTGGGTTTAACACCCGGTGAAATCAGGAGAAAAAGCTTTTTGGGAGGGGACCACCAAAGGCATTAACTCCTCATGCCCCTGGCAGCCTGGTGCACCTCTCCATCCTCAGCCAGTAGATATTATCTACCAGAGATTTATTTCCAGTCTTGTTTTCAAGACATGATGTCAGGATTATAATAACCTGACTAAGGCAAACCCTGGATGGAATTACTATTGTGTTTATCAATTTCCTTTTTCTTTTCTTGTCTCGATTAATCATGGAACAGTGCGATGGAAAAGTCCTGTTAGACCAACCTACCTCCGAGCCAAGGCAGGACTGATCCCTACATCCACCGTCTTCTGTTTCATCCAGTCTATTTTTAAAAAATCCCTAGTGACAAGACTTCTTGAATCACAGGAGCGAGAAATGGAAAAGACCTATTAGATCATGCAGTCTGTCTCCTGGCCAGTGCAGGCTGTTCCCTGCAGCCCAGTTTTTTAGTGCTTTAGCTTCCACCTTTCCTTCCCTGGGGACATGATCCTGCTGGCTAACAGATCTCACACTCAGGTTTGCTTGATGTCATGCTGGAAAGCAAAAAAATGTCCGGCACTGGCCTCAGCTGACTAATGGGGCTTTAAGTCTGGTATGTGGGATGGGAACAGGGTGACCAGCCAGGTGCTGCCCTGCTGGGACCCCTGCAATGCTCACAGGGGCACACGGGACCTGCCTGCTGCACCGTGAGTCCTGGCATCGCTCATCTCGGCTGCTGGGAAGGGACCTGTCCTGCTCCACACCCTTCATGTTCCCCTGTGCTGATGCTGTGCCGGCTCTGCGACTTACGAACAAGATGGACAGATCAACCTCAGCCAGGCTAATTAGCTCTGCAGCACCACTGTTGATTGGTTTTTAGGCAGAAATGGCCCACATCTGCCTGCAACGGTGCACACCTGCACAGCCCCGTGCAAAACGCCCCAGCCCACTGTGCTTCCCCCAGCACCGTCCCTCGGCACTGTGGAGGCAGCTCGGATGGGTGCCGGGGGCTCCCATGGGTGCTGGGCACCCGTGACCTGCCAGGGAGCAGCACAACCAACATGTATAAGCCACGAGGTGCCCTTGATCCCTTGCGGTGCATGGTTTTCGGCTCTACCCCAGCCTTATCTGTCTTGAGTAATCAAAAATAATTGGTTGCTCCCCAGTGGACTGATCTAATAGCAGTACGAATAAAGTTATTTTGAACAGTTGTTCATGAGTTCATCTCCTGGAAAGCCTCAGCCCCAGCTGTTGCTGTGCTTTTGATTAAAAAAAAAAAAAAAATATTAAACTCAAACTGGGGATTATCAGGGCTAAGCACGTCTCAGCCCTCCCTCCTCCCCATGTCAGGTGCCCGGCTGGGCTATAAACCGCTCTTTGTGTGCGGCTCCCTCGCCCCTTTCTCTCCGGATTGGCACCAGCACTGCCGCGATTTGGCAGCTCTCCGCGGCGCGCCGAGGGCGGGATGCTGGCAGTGCCGGCATGGCTCGCGGGTGCCCGGGGCCTGGCTGGCAGCAGCAGCGGCAGCAGGTTTAGCATGCAAATGGTCACCCAGGCCTCCGGCCAAGTCCGTTTGTTAATGGTCAAGCTATGGGGAGCTGTTTGGGGAGAAGTAAATGGAATTAGGTGTGAGCAGGGAAAAAGGAGGGTGGGAGCGATGGGGATGGGGAGAAACTGTGCAGGTTTCTGACCACCCTCCAGTCTGGCAAAATGTGGAGCTGGGAGTGGCAAGGAGGGTGCCTAGGGACAGCATGATGGCGGGCACCTGCAGCAGACACGAACACCAGCTCAGCCCCGTGCAAGCCCAGGGCAGTGGTGGGGGTGCCCTCTCCAGGCACCCGTCCACCCGCTGCAAGCAGCCTGCGGACGGGCCAGGCAGTGGCATTTTCCCTGCAACCACTGACTCACAACTCATCCCTCCAAAGCAAAGCCCACCGCTTGTGCTCCAGGGTCAGGCTCTGAGCCGCAGGCTGACGCGGGGCAGGGATGTGTGGCTCCCCATGGTGCTCATCCCACACGGGGTGCCCGGGGACCCTCACATGACATATTCCTGGGGTCTGCGGGCGAGCACGGAGCCCAGCTCCTCCTCCCCCCCAGCCAGACCATATGGTTTGCTGCTCCATGGCTGCCTGCCACTGCAGACGGTGAATCAGCCTTGTCACTCCAGCAGCACAACCTTTGCAGGCTCTAGGCTTTGTTTTTAAAGTACACCGCTCTCTGCCCTAACCCCTCCGAGAAGGCAGGCGAGCGTAGGATGGCAATGTCTCCTCTCACCTCCGCAGCAGCGGCCACGGGGCCCCAGCGGCTGGACCAGCCCGCAGCCAGGCGTGCAGCCCGAGCCAGGGCTCAGGCTCCCAGCACTCAGCGCCGAAGCACTTCGTCTTGCTCCTCTGCCTGCCAGAGCAGAGACGAGCTCAGCTCCCACCTCCTGCTCCAGGGTTTGTCCAGGACAACCTGTGCTCTGGCAGCAGCAGGGTTAGGATGGGTGGGAGACGGTGCCTTGACCCCCCTCTCCCCGCAACATCCCTCTGCCCAGGACAGCTGGCAGGGCAGGGGAACAGCAGTGCTGCAGCCTCCCCCCCCCTGCCATCAACATCTGGGTGCACTCAGTCCGGTCCCAGCCCCTCTCTCCAGCACAAAATCCAGCTGGACACACGTCCCAGCTGCTGGACAGACACTGACACCGGCACAGTGGGGATGCACGGGCCGGGAGAGGTTGGGGGGTCACCCCCTTCCCACATCAGTGTGGACTTTGCTTGGCTCAAGCTGACTGCAGACCTCCTGCCGAGACCCCTCTGGAAGGGATGGATTAGCAGCTTGGGCATTGGGAGAAATTCTTGCTGAGGCAGAACAATTAGAGAGCGACTACGGACCGGACATTCAGAGATGTTCTTGCTGGGACAGGATAATTAGAGAGAGGGTACGGACACTAAAGAGTTTCACGCTTAACTTTCCTTGTCCAATCAATTAGGTAATAACAGAGTTATTCCATACATCTGCCTAAGGAGGTCCCTCCTCCTTCTGAATAAAGATAATTTTAAAAGTAGACTGATGAACTCACAGCAATAACTGTCCCAAGGTTGGGAAAACTTGGGAGCAATGCGGTGAAATAGGGACAATCAGATCAAAAGGCAGAAAAAAATGCTTGATAGTACCAAACCCTGAACACGTTTGAGGCTGAACATGCATATTGTCTTAAAGCTAAACTATACGGTTGCCCGTATATATATATATATATAATATTATATTATATATAAGATGTGCAGTTGTCATCACTGTACCTGCTGAATTAAGATATTAATTCTCAATGTCTGAGTGTCCTTCTCTAATTCTCTTCCCTGCTTCAAACAGAAAGACACTGTACCCAAAGCAGTGCCAGTTTCTAGAAGCAAATTTCACACAGCATCCCCACTCTCCTGGCCTACTCGCCATGGCTCGTATTTTCCTTTTCAGCATCAGCATCTAAACATCTGGGTCGTGGTGGAGCTTAGAGCTGGAAGCGACACAATATAGTGAGAAAGGATGTTTTTGTGCTATTTCCAACCTTCCCAGAACAGAGAACTTTAGAAACCCCTTGACAAAGGCTGCTTTCTTCCTCTACGCTACTTTGAAAAGATGGGTGAAATCCTCAGTGATCTGCCTATACCAGGGCTGTACAAGACAGAGACGATCAAAAAGGAGGGGGAAGGGGACAACAAAAACCACGGCCAAGTGGTTTTGGGTTTTTTTGTTTGTTTATTTTAGCTTCTTTCGGTTAAAACTGAAGTTTTGGAGCAACTCCAGCCTCCTCTCTACTTGGGGAGAATAGAGGATCTGAATGATCTACTACAGATCCCCACTGATATCTTAATTCTTTTTTTCCCCTCCCATACTAAAATTTCAGTTTCTTGCTGAAATGTTGAATCGGAGCAAATTTTGGGGACTTTTAAAGAAGCTTCACTGCTCAGCACACCCTGGGCTCAGCTGGCCAGCAATGCTGGCTGGAAAAACCAGTGCCTCCGAGCATCCCTCCCCACCAGCCAAGAGCCCTGGGCAGCCTCGGCAGGTGCCAAGGCTGAGTCAGGAACAGGGGCAAGGAGTTGTTCCCCTTTCCCTCCTCCGTCCAGAAAGGCTTGTGAAAGTGATTAAGGGTCTTGACTAGGGCCTCCTTGCACTCTGCACCCAAGGGTGATTGGGTGATGCTCAGCTCAATGCCCCTTCTCCCACCCATTTGGGTGCTCCCGGGGTTGTTCCACCTGCAGGACAGACCCAACGCCGACACCAGAAATGATGCGAGTCCTGCTGCCCTCTTCTTGTCCTCTCCTGGGATGAGGTTGTTCTGGCTTCTCCGTATGAGCTCAGTTTTGAGCCTCTTTGGGAGGGGGCTGCCAGATGGAGCGGGGCTGCCAAGCCCGATGCAATGCGGTTCGTTTGGGAGGTGGAGTCTGTCTGCAGAGCGCTGGCCTGCGCGATGCATTGGCCGGCGCTCAACTATGTTCCTGTGATCTTGATCGAAGGAAGCCCGACGTTTTACCTCCTTCCACAGATCCCCACAGCTAATCCCCAGCTGCCTGGGGGCAGACCTCCATTTTCCAGCTAGCCTCCAATTTTGGAACTGGATCCTCTTTGCCTTCCCCCAGCCCGCAAGCAAACACTTGTGCAAAGCAGCTCGTCCCTGAAGGGAGAGCCCCTGGCCTGCTCTCTTCCCCCCATTTTTGCTCCTGCACTGCAGACAGGAGCCGGGGCACAGGTGATCAGCAAAGTCCTGCTCTGCCTTCCTCCTCCCAGCACTCATCCATCCCCATCGGGCTCCGGCTCGCTCCCTCGCTTCTCAGAGGCTGAGCTCCATGTGTCCCCGCAGCCTCAGGAGGGTTCCCAGCTGCACTCCCTCTGCTCCCTCTCCCACCTCACTCCCCCTTTTGGGGTATAATCCCCTGACAGGAATGCTTGGAACCCCCAGGTTTTATTGCCATATAGAGCTGCATCCGACAGCTGCGTAAAGCGTCACCCAAACAGCATGAGCAGTGCTGAGAAACAGATGACGTGGCTAAAGCCACACTGGCCGAGCTGCTTGCTGTTCTGAGCATCCTCACAGCGGTATCTATGTGTGCTGAGCTGGCCAAGCATCCCCACCGCAGCCCAGCCCCTGCCATAGCCATGGGGCAGTCCCGGAGGGCGCGGGACCCCCGGCACACCCCTGGGGCAGCAGCAGAGCACAGTGGCTCAGTGAACCCCAGCGGGGCGGTTCTGACCCCATTTTGCAGAAGACTGCGCCACACACAGCCCCCTACCCTCAGGGAGGGCCTGTGCGGTCCCTGCCTGCAGCAACACCAGGTACCAAACCAGGCAGGGATGCGGAGAAGGGGACCGAGCCCCAGCCCAGCCCATGGCTGTGCCAGCACACAGAGCTGCCAGTTCCCAGGTACTGGAAAATCAGGCGACGTCGCTTTTGTAGCACATCCCTTTCTGCAGGCGGCCCGAGAGTCAGAACATACTTTATCATATACATAATCTCAAAGAGAAAAAAAACAACAAACCCCCGTCTTCCAGATTCCCAGACAGTACACTCAGCATCCTCATGCTACTGATGTAATCCTGGAGAAAGGTCCCCTGGGCCCAGGCTTGCTACAGCGAAGCTGCACGAGCCCTCGGCTGCACACTGGGGTGGGCCAGTCTCCCCACAGCCCCCCGGTGCTGCACCGCCGGGGTGCCCCGGGCACGTTTTATGGACCTGTTTATGCACTTGTTGAGTGTCTAAGTTCACTCTGCACCCACAGGGAACATTAATAGCCCGGTACAGCTCCTTGCTAATACTATTCTTGCTGTCCTTTGTGTTCAGCTGCACTAAAAAATTAGCCAGGAATAAAGCTGACAGGATATTAAATAGGAATAAAACCAACAAAGCAGATTCCTTGGGTAACTCTGCATACACAGGTACCCACCTCCAACCCCGCAGGCTTCACCGTTAACTAAAAGCAACTGCAAGGCAAACCCTGAGCTGAGGTACAAGTGAAACGCAAGATAAGTCGGTGGCGTGATGCCAGGGTGCATATTTGACCCAAATTGCTTAAACTACAGCTGGTTGAGTGATTCACTGCATCCCGCTCCATCAATGGGCCTGGCCTGGCTCTCTGTTTGTGACTTGTCTCCGGAGAGACGGAGGGTTTCTTTGTTTTGTTTGTATGAACGCCTTGGTTATTCAGGGAAGCGTGACACACGCTGTGGGAACATTGGCTGGCTGCTCCTGGAGAAGATGCACATGGTGGATCCATATTTGGACCTGGCTGCTCGGCTCCCCTGGGACCCCTCCTGCTCTCGCTTGACCTCAGGAGCATCACTCAAGTCTTCGTGTGACCCGTAACTCTGTCCTGCTCCCTGGCTCGCCTGGCACAAGGAGGGCTATGGCCAAGGGAGGTCTATGTGATGCACAGGGTGTGTAGATGGAGGAGAATGTCAGTACTTGGCTGGACCACAAGCATCCCTCTAGCCCAGTGTCTGGTCTTTGATGGACAGATACTACTGGAGCTCCAGCGGGGAACAGACATGGTCAGGGACACCTGAAGCTGGAGAACACCTCTGTGTGAGCCTTTGGTGTCTGCTCTCCCTTGAGCAACTTGTGCCCACCTTGAAGGAGGTGGGTGGCACAGAGTGGGGCACCTGGCCTACCCAATAGCAGGTGGACTAGGGGCACAGAATCACAGAAGGGTTTGGGTTGGAAGGGACCTTAAAGACCACCTAGTTCCACCCCCCCACAGTGGGCAGGGCCCCCTCCCACCAGCCCAGGGTGCCCCCAGCCCCGTCCAGCCTGGCCCTGAGCCCTGCCAGGGATGGGGCACCCACAGCTGCTCTGGGCAGCCTGGGCCAGCGCCTCGCCACCCTCACAGGGAAGGATTTCTTCCTGATAGCGGATCTAAATCTGCCCTCTTTCAGCTTAAAGCCATCACCCCTTGTCCTGTCACCCCATCCCCTGTCAAAAGCCCCTCCCCAGCTTTCCTGTGGGCCCCTTCAGGCACTGGAAGGTGCTGTAAGGTCTCCCCAGAGCCTGCTCTTCTCCAGGCTGAGCCACCCCAACTCAGCCCGTCTCCACAGGAGAGCTGCTCCAGCCCCCTGAGCATCTTGGTGGCCTCTGGGCATGCTCCAACAGGTCCCCGTCCTTCTCATGCTGGGGGTCCCAGAGCTGGATGCGGAACAGGGGCTCTGCACCCGAAAACACAGGCACTCTAAGGCAGGTGAGCCCCATATGGACCCAGGCAAAGGAAAAGAATCTGCCCCCGTACCCTGCACCCCCACTGCACGGTGCCTCCTGCCACCCTGCCCAGTTGGGATGTCTTTAAGCCACTTGGGCTGGAGGGGGGAACATTAAATACTCAGTCCCTCGGCTGCCCATCTGCGCCGTTCCCTCTGCGCTAAAGAGAAACACACCCCAAAGACTTGAAATACAGAAACCTCAACCTGGGATCAATTTTTTTTCTTTTTGAGCCAATTTGTGGGAAGAGAAATCCACCCGACTTTAGAAGCGGGTGGAGGAAGGAGATGAAAACAATTAGATACCATCTGAGTGGCCGTTTCGGGCCCTTGCAGGCTGAAATTGGCTCCTTTCTCCCAATGAACTTTCCATAGCATGGAGTGATGGAGCGCTGCCTTCAAGGGTTTTGGAAATACCAAACACAAACGTATTCAGAGCTGCTGGAGTTTCCCTGTGTCAGTAACACTGTGCCCGGGCTGTGGGATCCCTTCCCCCCACACCACGAAATGTCCTCAGGGACAGATTCACATGGGGACCACCTGCAGTCCATCCTGGGGCTAAGGCGCAGCCAAGCCATCCTTGCTCCTTCTCCTTCCAAGCATGTTTTCCAACCGAAAAACACCTTTTTCCGCAAAATGGGAATTTCCACAGGAAACAGCCAAGCTCAGCAAAACCCTTCCTCTCTGCTTTGCCATTCAAACCAGCTACAAACGCACATCGCGTTCGGGTGGCTGGTAAACCCAGAAGCCAACCCAGCATCCCCACTGCAACACCGGCCACAGTGGCAATGCCTTGTCCACCCTGTGGACTCCCACGCTTGCCACCATGGAGCCACCCTGATGGCTTTGAAGTCATTTGGGCTCTGCCATGACTGTGGACGTGGGGGTTAAGTCCCAGCAGGTGGGGATGAGGGGAAACTCAAGGCGCTCACCCCATCCAGGTGGGGCCAGAGCAAGCTTTCAGGACCCCTGAGAGAGGTTCACGGCTGTGGGTTGAGCAGAGATGCTGGTGGGGAGGTGGGCATGGTGGTGAGCCCCAGCATCCAGCACAGCTGACCCCACGGGAGCACCAGCTCGACCCCAACTCCATCGATTTTTTTTTTTTTTTTTTTTTAGAGACACAAACCCTCCACCACCCGGAGCCGGGCTGAGCCTTGCCCCTGGCAGAATGCAGCCGCCGTCCAGCCGCTGGGCAGCAGATGGCAAATCGACATGAAAAAATGCTGAAAATGAAAATGCAACAAAATGCTACACAGTTGCCTGTCCCTTTCGATTCAGTTTTTGGTCAACTAAATTGTTATTGAATAAGGCAAGCTGCGTCAAAAATGTACTTTAATGAAGTGCAGCAGGGGCTCTGGCATTATTTCCCAAGCTCCGCTAAGGTTTTAATCCCCCAGCTCTCTAAGCCACTGCGCGACATATGCTTTAAAGAGGATATTTTTTGCTCCCTGGTATTTCACGCATGTTATATTTTAAAGACTGCTGCCAGTTTAGTTTAGGCCCAAAACGCTGGTGTCACTCGGGGGACGGAGGAGGGGGAAGGCACCTCACCGAAGTGATTAAAAATAATCCCAGCGCAACCTCTGAGGCAGACGGCCGCCACCGCCACCGCCGCGCACAGCCCGAGTCCCCTCGCATCTCTGCCAAATCTGGGCCTGTCCAAAAAAATGTAGAAGGGTTCCGAAAATGCTGGGGGGGGTGATGGGCACCCCCCCCACCTAGCCTCACCCCCCAGCCCAGTGCTGATCTGGCCACCGAGGAGAATCCCAGGGGAGTCCCCAGGCACCCAGAACGGACTTTGCTAATTAGTCCTGGCTTATCTCAAGCAAACTTTCTGCTCGGTTTGGTTAAGAGCTGCCCTGGAGTGACTGATATCTGCAGCAGGGAGGAAAAGCCCTCCTGGCATCTCTCTTCTTGCCTGGGAGAGCCTCGCTCGGGGAGATATTAAAGGCTTTTGTTTCCAGGAGCTGTCAAACCCCTCACCTTTCACAAGCACTAAAACGGCCAAGGGAAAAAATATATGCGAGTGGAATAATAATTTTTAACTCATAAATTTGAGCTTGTAAATCAAGGATTGACAGAGCAGTCGTTGTAATGTCTTGTGAGTTAACATTCAAGGTTTTCTTTCACCTGAGGAAAAGGAAAAAAATACCCAAATCTCTGCCCTTCCACTCCAGAGATGGCTATAAATCACCTTAATGTTACACTCTTGCTCTTAAATAGACCAAAAGCATGAGCGTGGGGAACAGATAGCGAAACCGGGTAATTTAAAAAGTACAGTACTGGGGAGAAAGCTTTTATTTAAAAAAAAAAACAACCACAACCACCCAACAGACCCAAACCATTCCCTCTCTGCTTTTAAAAGCAGAGGGCAAATCCTGCACTCCAAGAAACACACCCCATGGACTGAGGCCAAGCCCTGGTGCTGGTCCTGCCGTGGTGCTGAGCTTGGTGAGGGCATGGGGACGGCTTGGCTGCTACTGGCAAACTGCGGAACGGGGCTGTCTGTCTGTCTGTCTGCACAGGTCCGAGTTTCAGGTTTAGGAAAACAAGAGAAAATAGAGGCATGAAGAGAGGGGGAGTCACGCACGTTGTAAGGGAGGGATGGAAAGGGATGGGGGTGCTACACGGGTTGAACGGAGAATCCGGCCCCCCAGTGTCCCCACCTGTGCTCTGCCGAGCTGGGAGCATCACCCTGACACGTGCCGTGATGGCAGACGGAGCCACCCAGCACGAGCCATGTTTGCCTGTCCCCACACAAGGGAGAGCAGCATGTACTCAAACTGGGGGCACCTGACCCAAACCGGGGGACTCAGCCCTCCCCAACTGGAGATGCAGTGGCCGCACAAGAGGGGAGGCAACAGAAAAGGAGCCAACCCACCCACACCGTGGAGGGAACATCTGCAGAGCTGGGACCATCACCCACCTGCTACAGAAGTCCCACCTCAGCTCCTCTCCTGGGAGGGCCATGGTGGGAAGTAGGGAATGTGATGGGAAAAGATGGATTGGAAAAAAACCATGCAGTTGGGCACTGGGCTGTGTCCATATGCAGATCTGGTTCTCTCAATGTTAAAATACGGTATGTTTTCTCCCCCTGGGATTTCCAATGATTTTATCTGTTTGGGATAAGAAGGAGAAAGCTCATCAGATCTGAACCCAGTGTCCCAAATGCTGAAGATGCTTGGACCCTCACCCAGAGGTCTTCCCACCTCCATCACTGCCCGGTCCAGCCGAGAGCAGACCCCCACTACCCCCACCCAGGGCTCTGCGGGGTCAGCAGCCGCCGGCTCATGGGGCTTCAGCCCCCAGGGCTCAAAGGGTCGCTGCCACCTGCCACCCCCGGGGCTGTCCACAAACCAGCAGCCAGGAACAAGGAGCTGGCGCAGAAGATGCTGAACGGATGAGATATCAGGTCAGGGAGGCTGTGGCCGCGTGGCCGGCAGAGCGCCGGGAGGAGGAGGAGGAGGAAGGCATTGGCATGCGGAGCACAAGTGCGTGCATGGCACTCTCCTCTGCCTAATCCGGTGGGTTCAAAGCAGCCGGGTGGTGCCGGGTGCAGCTGCGGCGTCTGAGCTCCAACAGGTGATGGCTCAGCTGTCCCCCTCCCCAGGGGGCTGTCAGCTCTGGAGGGGGGCTGGTGTGGGGGCCAGCGGGTCCCCAATGCTCCAGCCGGCTCCATCCTGCCCTCGAGGAGCTGCCTGCACCTCTCCGGCGGCTGCCCGCAGCCTCGTATGGCTCCCTCGGCTCTGTGCCCAGCGGGACAGCATGCTGGGGACGGGCACGGTGCTGGGAGGCATTACTTGTGCACAATCCTCCTAGAAAGTTCTCTGCCTTGCTGGGAAAGGCAGGACCAACCTGTTCAGCATGGTGCTGGCAGCGCGGAGCTGGCACTGAGACCCTGCAGGCAGCACCTGTGCCTGCCCTGCGCTGGCACCCGCTCCCTGCCGGCACAGGGACCCCCTCCAGCACCCCCTCCTCTGCCCACGCAGGGATGGGATGGAGGAGCTGGGAGGCAGCCGAGGATGTGGGTGGGGGCAGCCCTTCCCACCCCCAGCCCTGGGCGAATTCACAGAATCACAGAAGGGTTTGGGTTGGAAGGGACCCTAACGACCACCTAGTTCCACCCCCCTGCCGTGGGCAGGGACCCCTCCCACCAGCCCAGGGTGCCCCCATCCCCGTCCAGCCTGGCCCTGAGCACTGCCAGGGATGGGGCACCCACAGCTGCTCGGGGCAATTCCCATGCTAAGGGCTACGCTGCGGGAGGCACCGAACAGCCCCCCACTGGGAAATATTTCATCCCGTCACTTTTGAAAACTTGTTTGCAAACAGCATCCGTCAGTGAGACTGCCCCCGCTCCCAGTGCATCCCGCAGCAGGACCAGGAGAGGCCTTTTGGGCAAACCCAGCCAAGCCTCTGTGTGCTCAGTGAAGCCGGAGGGATTTTTATTTCTGGTCCTGACTGGTTCCTCTCCGGAGGCTGAACCAGCAGGAGAGACCATCTGCCACCAGCTGGGTCAAAACGCAGCGATGGGCAGGGGAGCGTGGCAGAAACACTTGCATCTGCCCAGGGCATCCCATCCAAAATCTGCATCCGTAGCCACCGGCAATCACCGCCGGGCTTGGGCTGGGACAGTGGCGCAGGCAGAGAGGGTCCGTGGCCGTGCTTGGCCTTACAAGAACTGCAGCATCCTGCAGTGATCCCATCCCTACTGCAAAGGGATGCCCCAATTTCCCTCATTTGTATACAAAAATAACGAAGTGTGACCTGAATATTTCTCCACCAGCTGCAGCGAGACACAACCGGTCAGATAAATGGCTCACTCACCTCCACGCACCCAAGAAATAACTATTAACACAAAAAAGTGCAGGTGGGGGGTGGGTCCGTGCACCCCCACCCTGCAGAGCCGCCGGCTTTGCCACTGACCCGCTCCAGCTCTCATTAAGTCGCTCGAGCCGCCTTCGTCTGAGCAGCACCATTATTCATGCAGCCTCCAGACCCCGTTGCCCACTGTTAATTTCTACTTATCTGCATATTTTATTGAAAATTAAAATCCTTTTGCATTTTTTCCCAGGGCTCAGTCGTGAACGATCTTTTCTCGCAGCCCTACTTGACTCCAATTAGTTGGGATAACAAAGCTGCCGCTGTTGGAGGATTATTGACAAATGCTCAAGGAAAAAAAAAAGTGGCAAGAGACTAGTCTATGAAAATGACAGCTTTTTAAGTGTAGGAGTAATCCCACCTGCAGTTAATAGTGCTGGGGAGGCACGGAAAATACCAGCTCTTATTTTTTTGATGGCGTTTTGATTGATTAGCCTGCTTGAGCCACTACATGGGTCACCATCAGCATCCCTGGCCGGGCACAAGGCCACTGCATCCGTGTGTCCACCAGTGACCGCGGGGACATCGGCACCAGCCATGGCTCCGCAACAGGAGCCCGGGGGAGCCGGGAGCATGGAAATACATCCCGTCAAGGAGAGGCAGCCACTGCCTGGCCCGCCCGCGGGGATGCTGCCTGTTTCCCAGGCCTTGTGCTGAGCTGCCCATAGATACAGTTCCCATGGGTGCCCGTCGGTGCCGGCGCTGAGCTCCTGCCCCTAAAAACCTGCTTGATGCAGCTGCAACTATGGCACAAAAGGACTGAGAAGCATTGAGAGCAGCACAACTCATTCACTGATAACTCGTTAATGGCGTTTCATATTTTTTCCCTGGCATTTTTTTTTTTTTAATAAAAGAATAGGGGGTAAAAATGAAGCATACTTGATAAAGGGCAGTAAGTGTTATCCTTAAAAAAAAAAAAATAAAAACCTCACAGAGCTTTTTTTCTTTCATAGGTGGCTCGGACAGCTGGCTCTTTAAATATTAATCAGGGGCTCATTGATATGCAAATATGGTAAGAGGGAATAATGCTCCTGCAGCTGCGCAGCCCCCAGCAGCCCCGGCCGAGTGTTGGCCTCCTCTCCACCATGAATGGAAATATCTGAGGACACAGGTGCAGGGAGCCGACCGCGAGCAAGATCCTGCTTAATAAGGTGATTTGTGAGCGATGCTCTATAGAGACGAACCGGAGCAATCTTTTACCACTTGACAGTATCTGACCACTAAACAAGGTGTTAATCTTATAATCGTGGTGTTGACTGTTCCCTAGCACAGCGTTCCTGGCCTTTTGCCCTGACACTTGGCCAGTTAAAATCAACTTAACTGACAGGTCGGACGCGCGCCAACCGATCGGCGATAAATTATTTATTGTTCTATTTCCAGAATAACAAGTAAACAGGAAAGACGGGGCATCCCACAGAGAAAACCAGTTTGGATAAGCATCATTGGACCGAGTCGCGTTGCTCCACGCAGGCACCCCGTCCCCCCCGGGGCTGTGCTCAGCGGCCGTGCTCCCCCGGCTCTCACCTCTTGCTGCTGGGAAGGTGACCGCATCCCGTCCTGCAGGAGCAAAGCCATCTCCACCGATGGGTCCAGTTATGGCACCTGTGTCCAGGGACATGCAGGTGGAGTTTTGGGGTGGTCACCCCTGTTCCTCACGCAGCTCCTGATACCCACTCTCCTTTTCCGTGAACTGGGGGCCAAGAAAAGAGACCAGAGGCAATGTCAGAGCCTGCTGTGGACATCACCACTGGGTGTCTGCTGGCTCCCTCTGCTACACTGAGCGATGGGCAGACCAGGTCAGGGGTGCCAAACATGAGCTCCCACACCTGGGGACCCCAGCCCATCACCGTGTACTCGCTCCGAGGCCATCCATGCAGCTGTGGTGCCCACAGTGGGGACCTCTGGCTGCTGCAGGACAGACGACTGGGAAAGCGGGCCAGAGCCTTCAGCAACATTTCACATAAGTACCTACAGGGCTCAACTCGCATGTTTTTCTCCTATCATTTGCCGTTGGCATGGATGGGTCTACAGACCAGGGGAAGGTGGTAAGGAAGGGCCTCTGTGAGGGCACCAGGAAAGGCACCCTCCATCTCCACCCAACATAACCCAACATGCTGCACTGCTGATTTAAACACCCATACCCCCTAACCGTGCTTCTTGGGCAGGGATGCCCTTGCCGCCTTCTGCTCCCACCTCTCAGACAGAGCTGGCCCGAGGCACGGCTCATTCTCCTGCCGACAGGCAGGACCAGCTCGATGGAGGCATGTCGGGGCTGCTCCACCCCACACAGGACACCACGGAGGTGTCCTGCCCTTCCAGAACAGCAAGAGGGAACAAGCTTCCAGGCTGCGGATACAATACCCACTGTCGCAGGGTATTTTGAAGACTTGCCTCCTGTGGTTGCCGTCCTCCTTTTCCCTGCCAAGCTTCCTTGCCCAGGCTCCTGGTGATGAATGACCTCGTCCGGGTACCGCCGGTACCAGGCGCACGCAGCTGCGAGGCTTTTCTCCCGGGCGGGTGCTGCAGATGGCTGCTCCGCCGCCGAGCCCACAGCTGCACGCTCCCTGCTCGCCCCGCTGCAGCTGCCGCGTGCCCGCGCCACAAAGGCACAGAAAACGCAATTAGTTCAGAGAAAAGGAGTGAGCGGGAAGGGATGCTGGGATGTCTCAAGGAGCCGACCGAGCCACCCGCAGCTCACCCTGGGACCTCCGGCCTCGCTGCGGCTGGGCGAGCGCTCAGATCTGCAGAGGGGTCTCGGGGCAAGGGTTGTCCACGTGGTGTGGTCATTCCCAAAGGAGCTGAAGGCCTTCCTGGAGATGGGGAGAAGCACAATTTACCATCCTTGCCTTCTGACTCAACTTCCAACTTTTCTGGTGCTGGTTCTTGGTGTCTGGGTCCTGCCCAAGCCGGGCTCCCGCTGTGCTCCCTTGCAGGCAGCACTGGAGGTGGCTGCTACAAACTTTGTGGGTGCTACAACCATTGTAGGAAGAGGCAGCATCTCCCATATGTTTGGGGACAGAGAAGGTCATCTCAGAGACTGAAGTCATACACATTTGGTCATCTTTGAATTTGTTTAATTTAAAAATCTGTTTAAAGCTTTGCAAAACCTTCTTAGCCTCTATAAAAGTTACTTTATTCTAGGAGATAAGAACAATTCTGCCTAACCTTATAGACTGGCCTTTTGTTCCCAAAGTATATTTATCTGCCTTAGTACCTCAGCACTTGCATTATTAATTATTAATAATGAGAGATTAAGGATATATTACTACTAATAATTATTGTTATTTTATATAAAGTGATTTGCCTCTTTCGACACTTTATTGGGAGCAAAACTGCATCTATCACCTGGAGCATGGAGATCCTACTTTCCCACTTAGACCCAACTTTCCATCACTTCAGGGCAACACTCGGCTCTTGAATTTGGCCTGGGAGACAAAGATTAATTTGCCAATTAAATATAGCAGCCCTGGGGCTGCACCTGGCTCTGCTCACCCAGTGCAGGAGCTTGCCTCGCGCCGCCTGCCAGAGCTCACCCCGCAGATACAATTCCCACCCCTCTGATTTGTTTTCTGAAAAGCATAAACCCTTCATCTGAGCTGACAAGTAGCAGGGCTGCGCTGTGCTCCTCAGCTGAAATAGTCCTGAACAAGCCGAGCCCCACAAACCCGGCGCTGCTCCGGGAGGATGGAGTCTGCAGCGTGCTGAGGGCTGGGGAGGATGAGGCTGGACCATGCGTGGTGCAGCAGACAGCTGCCGCAGAGGTGTCTTTTTACCCTGGACCTTGTTAATGACCAAAAGCTTAGGAGAGTGTGGGCAGCTGGGCTAGACGGAGAATAAATAGGGGATTAGCAGTGCAGAGCCCCCGGGCGAGGATCGGGCTCTCTTCCCCCTGCACTTGAAACCCAACCGGCAGAGCCTCTTCCCCTCCCGATGCTGCAGCCGTCCGTCCATCGTAGCTGGGCAAAACTAGCTTCTGCAAGAGCTTTTATGCCGGCTGGGCAGCTAGGCCCTTAGGCTTCTATTTTTTATTATTTTTTTGTGTGTGTGTGCATGTGCGAAAACAGAGGCCAGGCAATGCCTTAGCTGTGGTGCATCTCTGCTCCAGCCTGCCTGCATCACTCCCCACTCCAGTGGGGAGCAAATGCCTCCCTGGCCACACTGGGATAAACTCTCCAACATTCCTCAAACAAACCCACGCAAGGCACTCTGCCTGTAGCCATGGCATGGTCTGGTGGTATATGACCTGCAAAAAGTAGAACCCCCCCCCCCAAAAAAAAAACCAAAGGGAAAAACAAAGGGAAAAACTCACCACGCACGTACAGGGGGAACTGCAAGGCGAGGGCACAGAGCAATAAACAGCTCATTCCTGGCCTGGCCGGCATGGGCTGTGAGGCGCTGCCAGCCCGGCGGTGATGTACATTGTGCGTGTGCTTTACATGCACGCCATAAAAACAATGCTTTGTGAAGGATATATCTAAGCATCCAGGCCAGGCAGGGCCAGGCAGCTGGGAGCTTGGCTGGAAGAAGCGCTGGCAGCAGGACCCCGCCAGGCAAATTGGCACGGTGTGCTCCAGTGAAGGGGACGTGGATGGCTGCTGTCCCTGTGGCGTGATGTCCTTGTGCCACCTCTGCAGTAACCCCAGGGCTCAAGGGCCTGCAGGATGGCTCTCTTCTTGCCTGCAATTCTCTCCCTTTTAAGCAGGAAAGTGATGGAGCGTGCGGGCAGAGCAGCCCTTCCTGGGGAGCCACTCCATCTCAGAATGGATGTTTGCTCTGGACAGGAGTGGTGAACAGCCAGTGCTTCTCGTGGGGTGGAAATGACTTAAAAATCTACTCGCAAGCATCATGCTTCCCCTGCAGAAATAGCTCCAAACAGAAAGGACTTGAAACGATGCGATCCATGCTTTTTTCCCCTTGTAAAACCAAACATGCCATCTTAATATGGGGGGTGGTGGGGTGTGTGTGCACAGAAACGATAATTCATTTGAACTTTCCTCCTTGGAAAATGATCTGGCAAATGCCCCATTCTGCAGAAACACACAGGCAACACCGGAATGGCCCATCCTGCTGCCCACCCCTTGGCTCGCCCAAAGGGTTCCCCAATCTGCCGCCTCCCCGGGGCAGCCCACCCTGGCAGTGCCGCAGTGCCAGGTGGGATGCTCAGGTCGCTTGTTCCCAAGGAGCCTTCCCCCGGCGGGTACGTCCTCTATTTGGCCCACATGAGGTAAGGCTTTGCACTAGACTAACACTTAATAAATGTTTGCAGGAATTAGCAGAACGTGACATTGCACAGCCCGATTCTTGACTGCGAGCTGCCAGCCCGGGCTGGGGCCGGTGCTGCAGATGTGTGTTCCTGGAAAATGGAAGGCCATATGGTAAATATTGGAAAAAACCCTCTAATATATACATCCCTAACTGCTTTTTCAGCTGATCAGAGTTTACTTGGTTAACCAAAGTGTGTATGGTAAGCAGCAGAGCCCCGGGGCTCCAACATACCCAGGTGCCGATGTTTGGTCCCATCCCTCTCACCTCCCCTGCGAGCATCTCCCCGTACCCCACACACGTGCAGCACCACAGGGAAGGGCGCTCTGGGCTGAGGCTGCACCAAGTAACCAACTGAGCTCCCCTGGCCATTATTGCAGGGCCAAAACGATGCTCCTCAAAGTAAGGATCAACAAATGCCTGTTCAGCCCTGAAGCGTGGCGTGCCTCCGCATTTGTCAGCCAAACACTAGAATTTCTTCCCCTGTAAAGCTGGAAAAGTATCAGTCCATGTCACTCCATGCCCTGTAATGAGCAATT
The DNA here is from genome assembly GCF_023634155.1 of Falco peregrinus. Lineage (NCBI taxonomy): Eukaryota > Metazoa > Chordata > Aves > Falconiformes > Falconidae > Falco > Falco peregrinus. Next base: position 88,350,549 of record NC_073725.1, on the reverse strand, counting down.
ATTCCTTTCAAAAGTAAAATGAAATAAGAACCATTCCCATAATCACCTACTGGATTTTATCAGCATGTTTGGGTTACGCTTTTGCCCCTTTGGCTAATACCTAATTGATTCTTTAATCTCTACAACTTTTTTATTGACTGATACAAGAGCTATTTAGCCCATCAGCGGCAGGAAGGCAGCCTGCAAACCCTCCGAGACCCCCGACATGGTGCTAGGATGACCTCATCTGAAGCCAACACTTTATTTGATAATCTATCACTTATTTATTATTCTAACTAACCGCTTGCAGGTGGTGTGATTTTAGTATAATTGTCCCAGCAACAGGCACACACAGGGAAAAGCTCGGCAATGTGCAGTCTTAGCCAGAGCTGCTACTGCAGAGGAAGCAGGTTCCCAGCCTCTGCTGGGGGAAAAAACAGCGTTTCAGTGATGTGAAGGGCATGGCAAAATCCCACTGACTGGGGAAAGGGGAGGGCAGGGGCTCATCCCCCCCACAGCTCCCTGCGGGGAGAAGGAGGCAGAGCAGGATGGAAAGCCCCGATGCCACTGGGGGGAACCTCCACGGTGCCTGGCACCACGGCTGGGGCACAACGTGTGCAGGGGCCATCAGCTCTTTCCTCCCCACCTGCCTGCGTGCAAAACCTGAGCAAACTGAGGGGTTTAGGCATGACAAAGTACAAGGACTCACATCCCCACAGAGCCTTGCACCGGGCTGGCGTGGTCCTGGTTCCCCGGAGGGGTCAGCGCTGGGGTCACCTGCCGGAGCAGTTCGGATGGCACGTGGACTCCAGAAGGTTCAGGCTGGCATATCCAATGTAAAATCCTGCATAAATAAAGAACAGAGGTTGGGGGTTTATTTCTGGACATCTCTGTGTTGTTTTTTTCCCACCATAGCCCTGGGGCGGTTCTTGGCCCGTTGCCATCCCACCTGCACCAAGGGGGCCAGACTGGATGGATGCCCCAGGGAAATGCCATCAGCTTGGCTGAAGCCACCCCGTGCCACAAAGCTGTTGCTCCTGCACAGAAGACAGAGCGGACAAGGATGTCCTCGCCATAAAACAGGGGCTTTGCTGCCTTCCCAGCCCGGGTGGGGGCTGCTCCCACCAGACCCTCCTGCTCCCCAAAGTGGAAGCTGAGAGGAGATGGCAGATAGAAACCAGCCCGGGAATTGACAGCGCAACTCCGAGCCATCCAGCAACAGGCTTTTAAGATCAATTAGTCCTGCATTAGTCTCTGAGACTTTTGAGCTAGAATTCCCTCCAGGATTCAAGCCACTTAAAGCGTTTTCCCAGCGAGGGAAGGGTTGGAGGATGAGGGGGTGGGTATCAGGAAGCATCGCTGGGAGCAGAGGAGGTGCCTTTCCACATTATCTGCCCCTTCATCATCTGCCCAAGCTCCTTCAACCAAGCCAACAGCCTCAGCAAAAGACAAAAATGGTATTTTGAGTGGCAAGACCCCATTGCAGCTTCATTTTTAACCCCAGCTGGGGTGGCGGGGGGTGGGGAAAGGAGGCAGTTGGGAGAATCATTTTTTCATTAAAATAAAAATTGATCCACAATGAAAATAGACTTTTAATGGGAAAAAGTTTAGTGCAAATGGAAGCTTTTAAAAGATTCTTTTGACTGACAATAACCTGAAGACCCTCCAGGAACTCCAGCCCAGAATAATCAGATTAAATGAAAACTAATATACGATCCTGAAATCCATCCCATGCTGGTCTAAACTTATAGCAGCTGGGTAATTTAGCCTACAGGTTTCTGCCTCATGCCCAGCAGTTCACACTGAATTGTTTAGCCAAACTTAATCTACTGGGAAGGAAAAAAACTCTTTCCTTTAATAATATGTGCTAAAGTAAAGCCAGCTTCTAAAAGCAGCTGGGAGCAGAGAAGGTATACAAATATATGTGTTTTCTACGGGAACCCCCGGACTGAAGGCTGGCTACTTTAAAACAAATAACTACAATTTATAAATGATCCAAGAATGAGGAAATCTCTGGGTTGGTGCATGGTAGCTGCCAGTAGGGATAATACTGGGACAAGGACCTCGCAGGGGCCATGTTCCCAAAACACGAGTCACATCCACACTTCCAGCCACAGGAAGGTTTGAAAATGCGACCTGCGTGGATCTCAGACAACCAGATGGAAGCAATGACTTCTTTCCTCCAAATCTTTGGGTTTTTTACACCAGCCCTGGAAGGGTTGTTTTTCAAGGAAGGCTGTCAGCCGGAGGAGGTTTGGCAAGATGTCCTCCCAGCGACCAGCGTGGTGATGGGGATGAAGCTGGGAACCTCTCTGTGTTTCTGTGGCAGAAACAAACCCTGATGGGAAAACAGAACTTCCAGTTCTAAATCCATCATGAAAGATTTTCCAGCTGCATCTTATATTCCTGTGGGGCACTGAACACGTTGCACAGTAACACACAGCACAGGTTTGCATCTCACCACCGGAGGACAGCTCTCCTGGAGGGCTCGGAGGCAGGTAGATGATCTAGAAAACCTTCAAAGCCCTTGCAACTTCATATGCGATGGAGTCTGAGCCAAAGCCTCCCACAGCGGGCAGGGGAATGAAGTAACCAAAGAACCCAGCCCCGCTGGGGACCCGAGATGGTCTGATCCAGCCTCCCACACCATCTTCCCCTTGACATGGGCATTGTCGTATCCAGCTCACTCCAAAAGCCATGCTGCTGGTTTTCCCAAATTATGCAAGCACGGATGCGTTTAGCCATTCCCTGTGTATGCAAGATGAGCTAAACCCCATCGGCCCGCACATATTGGCTTTGTGTTCCCCAGCAGCAACAACAGGAATAGACATTTATACGTGGTATTAAAAAAACCCCAAAGCCCAGGGAGGCTTCCTCATTCCTGGGGAAGAGCAGCCTGGATGAGCTTGGCCAAGGCGCCGGGATCCGACCCCGCCGCAGCCGGCAGCCAATGTGCGGAAATATAAACCCAGCTGTGCTTGCTAGGGGGTCTCATGCTTTCAAAAGGCTGTAATCTTGGCAAAAAGGAAAAAAAGTCGGTCCAAGCCTGCAGCCCGGACCTCCCGCCAGCTGGACTCCCTGGGCTGGTACCTGCGGTGGTGGTGGTGACCCCCAGACTCACCTTGAGGAGTCCCGGCTTGGGCGTGTGGCAGAGCAGGTGTCCCCGGGGATGCGGCAGCGGGTCGGAGGGCTGCAGAAGTGAAAAGCCACCTGCAATGCCATCAGGGGAGAGAAAAAAAAAAAATCTAAGCAAGGAAACTTCTACAGCAACGCAAAACGAAGCTGAAGGGGATAACCTACCCCAAGGGACTGTCCCCAGGATCTCGCCGTGACTCCTGGGTGCCTGGGACATGGGGTTTGGATGTGCAGAAAATGGAACCCCTTGTGTTTCATCACCCATGAAGCAAAACTCAGCTGCCAGCAGGACAGGGTGCAAGGGGCAGCGCCGGCAGGCCCAGCGTGGTCCCTGTCCAGCATGTCCCCCCAGGGGCAGGGACAGCTTGACCTTCAGTGCAGGTTAAACACGAGCATCCTTGAGGCGACTCCTCTCCCCAGGAGGATACGTATGGTCTCCTCCAGCCTTTCCTCTCTGGGATGAAAATGCTCCCCCCTCCCAGTGTGGCCCCAGGGACCCTCCTAAACCCACCGAAGCAGCTCTGGGTACAAGTCACCCAATCACTTCCGTCTTCCCAAGCAGCCCCAGGGCTGGGATGAGCCCACGGGCAGGGAGCGGGGGGGGCACAGTTCCAAGCAGGAGGCTGGAGGCTCTCCGCAGCCAGCCATTGCCCAGTGAGGACTGAACGCAGCAGCACGCTGGGGTTTCGGCGGGGAGGGGGCCAGTGTGCCCCCAGCCCCCGTGAACATGTGCACAATGCATTTGGATGGGCTGCGTGATGCTGCCGTCCTCTGTGCAAACACTGAAGCACCCTCCGCTGGGGGTCCCTGCGGCCCCACTCCCCCCAGCATCACCTGTTCCCCCGGGGCAGGGCAGGAAAGGTCTCAGTTCATTAATTTGCAGGCACAGCGGAGGGTCTCCCGGCTATTTTCTCCCCACCCGTGGTTTTGGGGGTGATGCACTCAAGGAGACTGTGCAGCACCCAGAGCCACCGGCAGCCACGCGCACGGGCAGGGGAGCGCAGCTTGCACAAGATGCATTTGTAACACCCCAAGGGGCAATAACTTTCATCTAGGAAAAGCAAATAAAAAAAGAAAAGCTGCTTAGCTTTGATCCAGCAATGTCCCCCGACATGCTGGCCATGTCCTTCCCCCCTCAGCACCAGTGGCTCTGGGACCTAGTTGGACCTGACAGAGAAACAGGAGGAGGGAGCAGGATTAGATCACACTCCAGACCAGAGGATGAGCTGGAAAAACACACCCATGATAAGAGATTTGACTGATGGACCCAAACCCTGTGCCCCAGAGCTGCTGGGGCTGATGCTGGGACCCTAACCCTCTCTGCTGGGTGCTTGTGGGTGTCCCTGTCCCCTCTTGGGACACTGGGGATGAGGAGCCTGGCAGGAGCAGACCTCAGACACAGCTATCTTTCACATGAATTTACGGTGCGCTGACTTGGGAATGCCACAAAGTTTTACTTCCAGTGCATAGCTCAGGAAAAAAAAAAACCAAACCTCTCCAAGAAAACTTCTAGTCAACAGATAACACAATGTGGTTCCGATTTCCTCACCCCCTCGAAATAATTGTTTCTTTTCTTCTTTAAAATTTTGTCCCAGGGAAACGTTTCTAATTTAATCCCCTGCATGCACCTTCCTCACTGCCTTTGAATGTGTATTATCTTCCAACCAGTGCTCTGGAGCGCAGCGAGAATTTTTGATTTAAAAAAAAAAAAAAGAGAAAAGAAAAAAAGCTTAACAAGCACAATGCACAGCAAACAGGAATGGAAATGCTGGTCTGGGTTCCATTATCCCTGACCCAGAGGTTGGAAACCAAAAGAAATTAATTAAATTGGGGAGCGGGGGGAGGCCCGCACTGTTTGCTGCCAGTGACCAGCCAACGAGCGATGCCTGGGGGATGTCTGTCACCCATCACCCATCACCCACGCAGGGGGGCACCCGCACCCCTGTGCACTTTCCGAAGTTGCCAGCTCTTGGCACCCATGGGGACGGCTGGGGCTGCCCACCCATGCCAGCTTGCTCACATCAGGGCCGAAGGATGGCCGGGGCTGGGGAGCAGACGGTGTGGCCGAGGGGCAGAGTCTCTTTGAACAGTGACTTAAAATCTCTGGGCTCAAAATCCCACAGCAGCGACCCCCGGCAGGGGGCTGCAGCCACGGTGCTGGGATCCTCATGGCTTTTTGCTGCAGCAAGCCCCTGACCGGGAGCGGGCTCAGCCCCGAGGAGGCAGGGATGGCACTGCCGGGCACGGGCTCTGCAGTGTGACCGTGGCTGTCCTGGGCACGGGGAAGGTGGAAAGTGCCTTTTCAGGGGAGGCTCCACAGTCCCATCAAGCCAGAGAGAACAGGGGCAGCGTGTGCTGCTTTCTGCCAACTCACCTGCCGAAAAATTCCTGCCCAAGGTCCCCCAAGGCGCGAGCTGGGGCCGTGGGAGCAGTCCAGCCTTGCCCTGCGCATCCCACCCCAGCGTGCGATTTCAGCTGTGGGAGAAGAAAAAAACCCAAGACCCAATAAAATGCTTCAAATAACATCTGGCAGCACCTGAGCTCACACAGGCGGGAGATGCTCAGCACGAAGCTGTGCCCATCGCATGGAGACACCGACCCCCACCCGGGATCCGTGACGGACACAGCCCGGCCTCCATCGCCCCCAGCCCCACGGCAGGGCAGCCAAGCCAGGAAGGACGATAATGGGAGCGAGATGCGGGATCGCGGCGTTTGCCCTCATCCCTCCACGCGGTAATCGGAACAAAATGTTCTTCCATTGTTCGCAGAAGAGTGCTGGTTTCCAACTATGGCAAATATTTAGGAAAACACAATTGAGTCATAAATGTTATTTACAGTTTGGAGCGCCCTATACGTTGCTCCAAGCGCCACAATTAATCTATTCGTCTTGGTTCAGAAAGGATGGTAACATACAGGCCTTCCCCAGTCCCCGGCCAAGAGCAGTAACGTCTTGCAGAAGCGTAGCAGCTCCCTGCGATGGGCCCTGCACCTCTGCTGCCGTCACGGCTCTCCCGGGTGCCAAGTGCCAGCCGCCGCTCCTTGGCAAAGCTGGGCACCCCCGGGACCGCAGACCCCCCCAACTCCCAGGCACGAGGCCATATGAGGGTCCTCCCGCTCCCTCCAGCCATCCTGAGCCGGACCCATCAGAGATGGAGCAAAGCCACCGCAACCCAAGAGCAAACCCTGTGCAAACGTGCCCACCGATGCACCGGAGAAGGGGAGGGAGAGCGGTGCTCCTGCAGCCGCGGCAGCCCAGGCTCACCAGGATGGTGATCGGAGGTGACACCAGGCATCTTCTCAAACACAAATAAGTGCTGCAACACCCAGGACTCGCCTTATTTATTACCTGTCACCTCGGCCCCGTGGGAGCTGGCATGTCCCCGGCGAGTCACACCAGGGCAGGCACCGGGGGGACTGCACCCGGGGCTGGGCTGCCCTCCCAGGGCTGCTGCTGTTTTCCTTTCTTAACACTTTTAGAAAAAATAAAAAATGAGTGACGCTCCCCATGGTTTTTCAAGAGCTGTTTGCTTTAATCCCTTTCTGGAAATACGCTCTCAGTCGTGCCCGCTCCGTACATGCCGTCAGAAAGGGGGAAGAAACATGGAAAATGGCTTTTCTGTGCCTGCATCCGTGCCCAAAGTTTCCCACTTTGGACCCATTTTTCTGTCAAAACCCCATTTGGCTGCTTTTGGCACATCTGGCGCGGGAGAGGATGGACAAGCCCCAGGGATGTGGCCACCACCTCTGCCTCCCGTGGTGTCCACTGGTCCCTGCCCGGCTGGTGGCCCCTGGGGGGGTGGCTGTGCCCCGAGCTCCCCCAGAGCCCAGCACACAGCAGTGCTTTGCCCCTGGCATGTGGCTTGGGCTCAGTTTGCTCTGGAAGGGTAAAAGCCTTCTTGTAAGCTTACTGGCCACTGGAATTCCTGCCCAGGGTGGCCACGGTGAATGTCAAGGCACAAACCCAGGGAGAAAAGCCTGGAAAGCCCTGTCCTGCCCCTCTCCCAGCCTCTCCTGCTGGGGTGTGCGGCCACACAGCTGGCGGCGCTGGACCGTGCCCATGGGATGCTCAGCTCCTCCCAACCACCGGCCGGTCGGACACCTCTGGCACCAACCTCTGCCAGCTCCAACAGGCAGATCCCGGCCCCAGGGCCACCAACCAAACGCAGCAGTTACAGAACCCCCAGGTTAAGCAAACAGGAAGGCGCAGCCCCGCGCGTCTGCGCTGCCGGGCCAGGGCCTGTTAAATCCAGCCCTGTGTAAACGCGGTGGGGCTGGCGGCAGACTTGGTGACTCCAGCTGCCTTCCCAGCCCGGGCGACCCAGGAGCACCAGCAGCGCTGGGACACGGCCGCACAGGGCTGCGCTTGTCCTCGGGGCTGAGTCACAGAGCCCACACGGCAGCTCCAGCGAGGAGCTATTTTGGGTTTCTCAGTAAACCTGTGGCTTTCTGCAGGCAAGCCTGGTACAACGGGGTTTTATGCGTTGCTTTGATCTTTTTTTTTTTTTTCCCCTGCAAGAAGAAACGTGTGCAGCAGAACGTGCTAACAAGCAATCGATTATTATAAACTACCCGGCCTGCTGCTGGCTGCTTCACACACCGTCCACTTTCTTGCTCTCCCTTCACTCCCATCGCTGTCATTTGGGCTCACTGAGCCAAACCCATGTGGTGATTTTAAACACAGACCGAGATGAGGGGAGACTCCAAAGCAAACAGGAGGGACAGGGGATCCCAGGGTGAGGTCGCAGGGCGTTTTCCCCAGCCCAGGGATGAACAGTGGGAGAGCCGAACCATGCCTGGTGGGCAGGACACGTAGCTCAGGCCGGTCATGAGCCTGCAGTGAAAAGGTGGCGAGGAGACTCCTTCCCAGGGTGCCAGTGAGGGCGGTGCGGGGGCAGCTGTGTCGGGAGTAAAGCAGCTTTGACAGCTCAGGGCTGCCGGCACACATGGGGATGGGATGGGATGGGATGGGATGGGATGGGATGGGATGGGATGGGATGGGATGGGATGGGATGGGATGGGATGGGATGGACGGGACGGGATGGGATGGGACGGGACGGCACGGGGATGGGACGGGATGGGATGGGACATGGGATGGGACGGGATGGGGGAGCAGTGCCCTGTGCCAGGCCAGCATCACCTCCACAGAGCTGGCTGCAGGGCAGGACCCAGCTGCGCTGTCCGATGCCGGACCCCAGGGAACCTGCGAGCCTCAGGGGGCACAGGCCAAGGCAGGAGACCACCCCGAGACCTCCCTGCACACCTCTGCAGCCACCACACAATGCAATGGCTCAGGATAAGCAACACCAACAGCTACCCAAAACTAATCATGGTATTTGTTCACACTTGTTTTTCCTAAGTTCTAGAGCTGATGATTTCCGAACAGAGCAGCCTGGCAAAAGAAATCAATCATCAGGCATGGCTGCGGTGAGAAGGATGGACAGAAAGAAACAGAAAGATGAGAAAAACCAGATCACAAAAGCAAGTGGACAGGTTGGTTGGGAACCTTCTGTAAGATATGTGTAAACAAGGATATGGATGAAAAATACAGAGAGAGGCAAGACAGGCAGTTTGTAAGGGAGCTGACTGCTCTGCTTCCCAAGCTGGTCCCTCTTGACCTTGCTTGTCCTCCTCCATCAGTCCCGCATGGGGTACGGCCAGTTCCTGTCTTCATAAAACTTCTTCAGGCCCTGGAGGTTGACGGGGGGGAAGTAAGGGCCGATCCTCTTCCGAATCCACCACCTCCCCTCGCTGGCGTGCTTTCCGCCGGGTCGGCTGAATTTGTACTTGAAGTGTTCTGCTCGGATCCACCTGCAGAGGAACACAGCGCAGCCTGCTCAGCAGGGGCTGGCACCACAGCCGGGCGGCAGCGGGGGGAGTGTCAGACCCTATTTACGGTCCCCTCAGAGATGAGGTTTGAGCCTTTCCATAGCTGGATGGAGAAGTCAGCTGGAGGGTGCTCAGCCTGGCTGGCTCCTGCATCCTGACGCTCCCTCCATCCTTGGGATGCCCACAGCCAGCAGCAGGGGTGCGGCCGTCCCTGCTGGAGCGAGGCAGCGGGGAGCTCCTGGGCTCCTCCTGATGCAATTTAGGAATGATGCAGAGGAGCTTTAACACCCCCTCGCCCTCTGCACTCCCCACCGCCGCCGCATGCTCCACACACCTCTCAGCAACCAAGTTTGAAAGAATAATAATAAAACCAAGAAATTTTTTTTTTTTTTCTTTTCTGAGAGCAACTAAGGAGTATTTCTGCCCAGGACATTTTTAGGTATAGAGCCTGACTCCCACCCCAGCTCCCCCAGCATCCCTCTGCCCCAGGCAGCGGCTGCTCCTTCTGCTCCACAGCTTATTAGTGGAGCTACGAGCGCATCTGTTTTCTGGCCGCCCTGGGAGTTGACAGAAAAGGAGATTTTAAAACAGTGAAGAAAGAAGCATTCATCAGTGTCGCAAAACACATTCGGAGGCTAACCATGCCGCTTGGTTCGGGAGGTTTGGTCCCGCTTGATGTAGGGCATGCTGACAAGAGAGGGAGTAACACCCCGGTCCTCCAGCGTTGTGGTCCCTGTTTGCAGAGTGCATCGCCGCATTTGCTGGATAAGTTCATAAAATAACCCACAATATAAAAATGTCAAAGTCGTGTCAATGCTCATTTAAACCTGCTTTGCTTCACTACTAAAATACAAACCCTGCTACTGAGCAGGGCACCACGCTCCTGCAGCTGCTCGCTCCTGGGGCTGCACCTTGGGCAGCCGTAAAGTTCCTTCCTACTGCTAAAATAATTAGGGACGACTCCTATATATTTGCCATTAACGCCCACCTTTGTAATGCGGTGCTCTGATAGGAAGCAGGGGAGATGGAGACGACAGATAAAACTGCACCCAATTAAGAGGTCTGCTGCAATCACATCTCGACATCTCCACTTAAATCTTGCTGGGTACCCAGATGAGCGATACAGAAGCGCATCTCCTAACAAAACGCATTAACATGGAACTGTTCATCACGCCCATTGCTTGCTGCTGACTCGCAGCAATGGGCACTACATCTGTTTTCTGATGGCCTCCTGGCTGGCATGAAAACAGGAAAAATATCACCATGCTTCCCCCTCTGCTGAGGATGACGGGGGGATCCAAGGAAGCCCAGACTAAAGCATTTGGAGCTGCGCTGGAAGCCCAGACTAAAGCATCTGGAGCTGCGCTGGGACAGCTCTAATTTAAACAAGGGGTAAGGGCTGGGTGCCAAGGGAAGCGTAGGGAAGGAGGTGCCCCCCGATGCTGTACCCTCTGCGGCAGAGCCCCCAGACGCTGACGGGGGGCTGCAGGGAGGCAGGACACCAGCCCTCAAATATGGGAAGGTAAATGGGAGAAGGAGGGGGCAACGGCACAGCCCTGGCTGGGGGCTCAGGGGGCACAACCCTGCATCTCATCACCATACATGCCGCCCTGCAGCTGCTGGCTTCGTGGCAGCCAGGGCCATTTCTACACCCTCTCTCCCTCCTCTGTTCTGAGGCTGGTAAAAGTCAAATGGGGGCTGAAGTGTTACTCCCAGAGTGTTTACTTCGCAGGAGCACAAAATTTCCTGTTAATAATTAGAGCATTACTGAACAGCAACGTTCCCGCGGGTCCAGGTAGCCTGCAGGCTCCTGTCTGGGATGGTTAGAGATTTCCAAGCTATGCTGCTTGATTGCTTTCCTGAAGTCAAAATACATATCTACTTCCCAAAAAAGTTTCAGTGGCTGATTGTATGTCCATCCCTCTCCTGCCTGAAGCCTTCCCCTGCCTGCCGCATCGGGGCTCTTGGGTTTTTTTCTTCACTAAGCGACTGCAGAGCATACGGTGAGCTGGGACCCGTCCCCATGTGCCCCCAGCACATGGGGGTAGCAGGGTCCCCAATGCTGAAGGAGCTGTCTGCAAACCCCACCTGGAAAAGTTCCCGTTTTCTAGACGGGGATGCGGAGTGCAGAGAGCAGCTGGCTTCTCTGAGCCCCTGGGGCAGACCTAGGAGACCTCGGGAGATGCCAGGTCTCTGCTCAGACACCCAAGTGTCTTCTCCCAAACCTCCAGGACTGTCCTGCAACCTCTCTGGAATGAAAATTTCCTTGTCCCTTTCGAATGGGCTTGCCTGTCCAGATTAAATAGTATCTATCATCTGATTTGGCATGATTTTTCCCATATGTTCTCTGTCTATTAAAATGTTTGCTATCAAAGGGATCGGCATGTAAAACTAGAACCGTGTGAGCATTAAAGCAACCACATGCCATTGAAGATGCATTTTTGTGGCATAGTTTGCCTTTCTATCTGACTGCGTTTCAGGCTTTCCTGTTCAGAGCCTCAATCAATCTGAAGAGTCCCCCTGCAGCCCCCCGACCTCTAAATTCAGCCACCCTCTTGTCCCAGCCACAGTCACTCTGCTTCCCCCAGCCTGCTCCACCTGAGCCCTGAGCTGGAGTGCTGGGACGCATGGTCCACGTCAGGATGCCAAGATCCACAGAGGAGGAACCTGCACAGCTCCATGGACTGTGGAGCTTGTATACTCTGTGGAGCTGAGCTCTTCCAGGAGCTGAACACTCACCCAGTGATGAGCTATAAAGTCTGGCACACCACAGCCCACGGCTCTTCGCTGTCCTGCACGGCCAGCGCTTCTCTGGGATGGAAAACTTGCAGGTTTCCATTCTGGTAAATGGAGGCACCAACGAGCCCTCACAGGGCTGCAGCAGCCAAAGTGCTGCAGGATGGGGAAACTGCAGCGGGAATCCCTCTGAGCACCAGAATGCCTCTGAGCATCAGAATACCACAGCAGCATCCAGATCCTGCGCTATCCGTCCTCTCCATCCTTCCCGGCCTAGGGGCTGTGGGAGAAAAGCGGAAAACCTGGAACCCATGGCAAGCTTTCCTTGCAAGGCTTATGTATGTAAAAGCTGCAGTTTAATACTCACCGGAGCCCCTCATTTCAGGGCTCATAGAGTTTACAAGCTACCCCAGTATTTATAATCTACCTGGGTGCCTCAGTCCTGAAGTTACAGGATTTGTAAACTCCTCCAGCGCTGCCTCGCTGGACCCGCTCCCTCCTCTCGGGATTCAGGGAACGAACAACCCAGAGTCCATCATTTCAGGGCTCACAGAGTTTACAAGCATCACTTGAAGCCCTGGACAGCTTGTAACTCAGGCGAGACATGCACATATATGGTCGCCTGCAGACCAAGAAACCTGCAGGCTACAGACCATCCCATCAGCAACTGCTTGTGTTTTCTGCAACACAAAGACCTTCGCACACAAAGACCTTCTGGCTGGTGGAAGGGATCCACAGGACTCCGAGCCCTCTCTGAGGCAGGAGACTGCTAGCATGTGTGAACCTTGTTTGCTGCTCTGGAGAAACGGGAGCATCTACAAGAAGGTCACGAAGAAGCGCTCTGACTTCATCTACATTCAAAGGAGTCTGCTGCCACAGGTGCTCGCCCACACTCAGAGAAGGATGAACAAGACTTGTGTTTCAGAGCAGACAGACAGAAAGGTCAGGAAGGACAATCCTGGCTGAAGACAGTTTCCCAGGATTTTCGGAGCGAATGCAAGCCAGCAGCTCCTCCTGGCTCCCTGGGAAGCACCGGGCACCAGCTACCACAGCTGGGCAGGGAATCGGCTCTGGAGGAGCATCAGCCTGAACCAGCTGAGCCCAGGTGAGGTCCCTTAGGAGGCACACGAGGGCAAAATAATCACTTGAGAAGCCAGAAACAAGTTATGGTCAGATAAAGCAAGTCAGACATTTCTCCTCTAGATGGAAAACCCTCTCCACGATGACAACAACAGGGACATTGGGACAAGGGACAGCGGTACTCGGGAGGTGCTGGCAGAGCGATGGCGCTGATCCTGGTGTGGATGGCTGGATGAGGGAGGACCACCGAGCCACCCAGAAGGACCCATGGCCCTGCATGGGGTGCTGGGACCTGCCTGCTACCACCGTTTTGGGCAAACACTGCTCTCCATCAGCACCCAGATCGGGCAGGGCTACAGCCCTGGCAAGGGCAGAAAGGCTAAAAATAATAAGCATTATTTTTTAGATCAATATATTCATCCCACCAGATGCCCGGTAGCAGCTGCGCTGTAGCACTTTTAAGATTCGATCATATATCAGCCTATTATGACATCTTCCAACTGTACGTGTTAAAAATTAGCAGCAATATTGGAGTTGTTGGGATGGAGGGCTAAATCTCCCAGACAGCTGTAATTAGTTCCAGAGGGTGCAGCTGTCTCCCTGCAACAGCTGAGGGGTTCGAGGGAAAAAACCAGAGCTGGTGGTTTCTGTTAGAATTAATGGCCTGACAGGGCAAGGCGGGGTGCGAAAGGGAAGAAAGAAACCAAAACACGGGGCGTCTTTTCGATTTGGTGGGGGTTTTCTTGTTGGTTTTCTTTTTTTTTTTAATCTGGAGGTTCCCCACTCCAGCTAACTCCTAACACAGTAAATCAGCGAGCAAGTGTCAGTGGAAAGTACAAATTCATTACAGTAACAGAGCCTCCATCATCGGCTTTCTTGCTTATTCTAGCCCTGTTAGTGGGAGGGATCATAAATTCATCTTGGCCCAAGTTTGCAGAATAAGGGCAGTTTTATGGGTTGTTTTTCAGCGCCGCTGACTGCTCCTTCTTCAAGGCTCCTGCAAGACCTGGCCCTGCAGAGCCAGAGCATCCCACGGGCAGTTTATCCCCCAAACTCTCTTGGGAGATGGCGAAGTGGGGGTTTTGCCCCACCGACGGGTTAGAAAGAGGGGCTCAGAGGCTGTGTCTGTACCAGGGGCAGAGAAAACCTTGGGGGAAGGCAACCCGGCTCTCCCGGGGCTCGCAGCACTGCCCGGGATTCCCTGCGGCACCCACAGACCCCGCAACTGGGCTCAGTTCAGCGTCTCGCAGGCGTGATGGGCATGCGGCCGATGTTCCCGACGGAGCCCAGGCAGGAGCTGCCCTGGCCAAGGCAGACGGCTCCTAGGGCCACAGGGAAGCTGCCCCACGGCTGCATCTGCCACCGCTGCGAGAGGCGGCTGGGAGCCCCATCCCCCACCCGGGGGGGTATCCCGACGCCATGAGATGAGTTCTGCCCTCCCCAGCAGCGCTGAGATACCGAGGTTGTTTTTACCAAAAGAAAATCCCTTAAACTTCAATTCAGGAGAGTGGAATAATTTTGTTCTGATAATAGTAGATGTTGTAATGTTGATGATAAAGATTTTCTTTGAGATTCGAGTACATAGGGAAAGAAGAAACGAACTGCAGTAAAACATTTCGCCGTGGCGAAACCTGGTGAGAAAGCCAAAAGAATGTGTTTATACTTCTTCACCTCTGAGGATCTGGTCACCTCCCGGGACAGTTTCACTGCTGGCAAAGCCGCTTTTCCATGGGGAAACCACACAAAACATTTCACTTCTCCGCACAGAAGCCACCAGCACCCGTGGGAGAGGATTGGCTCTGGGGACAGCAGAGTCACATCGCTCCCTTACCGCATCCCGTCATGTGGACCACGCAGGTCCTTGGAGGGAGACTTGCGTGTCAGCACAGAAACACCGTGGGATGAGAGGAGGCATGTGGGATTCAACAAAACCCTGAAGGTTTTGTTCAACAAAACAAAACAAACCCTGAAGGACTCGTGTCCCTGCAGAGCATCCCATGCCCATGAGCAGCACCCCTGTCTCCTCTGAAGGCATTTTGGGAGGGACCTTGCACCACAGAACTGCCATTTCCACCCACATCTCAGTGATGCCCGTATCTTCCAATAACGCCGTACTCCCTTCCTGCTCCCAGCACTGCTTTCAATAGCTACAGAATTACCTTGACCCCTTCTGGGGGGGTCCGAGGGAGCAGCCCCCAAAGTGGCTTCTACACCGTGCAAAGCTCCGCAGCCACCTCCTGCCGGGCTCCGTGGTGACTCCCACAGTCTGAAAACCCAGTCCACCGTGCCCCCAGGTATAGCGCCCCGCAGCCGTGACACAAATGGGAAATAAATGGGCAACCAAATTAAAAAAAAAAAAAAAAGAATACGAAACGTTATATTCTTCTTGCATTCCTGCAGCCAGGTAGCATCAAATGGGAAGCGCTGCCTCCATAAATAACGCCACCGCTACAAATCCAGGTCCTCGGATACATGTTGGGGCTTTTTCAATGAAGTGCTACTATAATTGCAATAAAAGTCCTTAAGTGAACATGATTTAATATCAGAGACACCAAACACTTCAGGTCAAAAATAAAAACCTGATTTTTTTTTTCCTCCTGTAGGCAAAATCTGATTTTTGTTTTCTTTTATTGTTGCAGTCTGTTTCCATGACGGCGTGTTAAACACTTATTAATTTCTCAGCCAAAGCCCTACCGTTCAGATTTATGACGGCTGGTGTTTTATGAACTATCCGCTGCACAATAATATTTTGTAAATCCACATTCCACAAACATCACTGTGCTTGAAGTAAAGCTTCACACTCAGCTAGGCTGGGTGCTCAACAATACCCTCATTTTTAATCAGTCACCTGTTTCTCATTTTAAGTTTATCACACTTGAAAAAATACTATAATTTCTAGAGTTGTAAAGAAACCTACAAACTTTGGTCTCAGAAATTTCATTTCGAAGGCATTAACTCATTTTGAAAGTCCCTTGGCTATTTAAGGTGTAGAGTTTCCATTAACAGAATAAACTCCGTGGAGTATGGAGCGTAATGTTCTTATGGAAAACAGTCCCTTCCCCTAATTATTTAGTCTAGCAGGGAATGAAAATAATTAAGTCTCAAAATTCCCTTTAGAATGCAGAGGGGGGCGGAATATGGTAGGAAAATTAGCTTTTTTTCCACCCAGCTACTGAAGGGAGCCGAGCCGCGGGGGGCACAAGCCTCAGCTGGAAGGTGGGAGTGAAGGATCCTTCAGGTTTGCAGCAGCCGCAAATGGGCTCCGGCTCATGGGAGAGGGCACAGGGATGCCCCACGGAAACCATCGGAGCCACAGCCCCCCTGAACTATCTTTTCTTGCCAGGCGCTACCGCTAAGGCTCAAATTTAAGTCTATTGTTCACGATTAAAACAAAATTATAACAAAAAGGCGCTGGCTGGCTGTAAGCGGCTGTCAGCGCTGAGGTTGCCCACATCCAGCACTCGGTGGAAGATTGCTAAGGAGTCTGGATTAAAAAAATAGGTATCCTGCTAATGGCCTCTTATACTTCTTACACCCAGATCGGAGGGTACAGCTTGATCCTCGGGTTCTGGCCACGGTTCTCCCGTGGGAGCGTGCCTGGGGCTGTGCCGTGGGTGCAGGGGGCTCGCCAGCCCCGCTGGGAGCCTCAGTGTGCGACAAGGGGACACTTAAAATTAAACAAAGAAATGGTGGGTTTGAAATATAAAGGAAAAAACCCCAAACCTGAGCAAGCGAGCCCGCCGGAGCAGAACTAACGTTGGGTGAAAAGCAGCTCATGGAGCTGCTGTGCCCACGCCAGCCACAAAAGCCATGAGTGTAAACCCAGCAGAATGGGGACAGGGCACAGCAACTGGAAAACAAATTAAAAAAAAAAGGCAAACGGTCACTTCAGCCTCCTTATGCAGGCGAAGCTCTAACAGCAAAGAATAACCGAAGAGATGTAAATAGCCAGAGGAAGCGGTGACTGACGCGAGAGCCCAGCACAGGGTCCGACCCAGACCCAGCACCCCAGCGTGGGCGCCCAGCACCCCCCTTCACACCTGGGTAAAAGCCCGGGTGGTGCCAATGTCCCCAGGTGTTTGCATTTGGCTCGCCAAAACCCAAAACGTGACCCGCAACCTGGGATCCAGAGTGAAACGGGGTGTTGGATTTTGGTCTGAGCCAAAACGAGCATTTGTAAATTGTTATTTTTACTTTACGCCACCCAAAAATAAACTAGACCCATGAAAAACTTTTAAAGCAAAGCTAATGCCAGAGCAAAGGCAGCTGACACATAAAACCAGTGCTGGATCCTGATCTTTTCCTACTATAAACTAGCTGCTAAAGAGTGAAAACAGAGTCTGTGCTTTGGTTTAACCACGGTAACGCATGAATCAAGACCCTGTTCAACAAAATCTATAGCACCGTGTGTTCAACACAGCATCCACACTGCTGTGTAATTACTTATTGGACCTGCTTGCGTTCCTCTGTACGCTCTGCAGTCGTTATCCTATAAAAACTAACAAAGATGAAGATTTGCTTTTGGTTTTGCTTTAAATTCCTGAACATTTCACTTCCTCACCTGTTACAGAATACAGTAAAAAAACCTATTCACCACCTGGAGCAATGTAGCATTATCCCAGCCACATCCCACTTCATTATTTTCATTTTAAAATGAGTTCCTATGTTCAACCACATTAATTTTTTTTAACACCACTGATGCCAGAAAGCAGAGAAGAGATGCAGCCCGTCTACGGCAAAGTCTGGGAAGGCAAGACGTGATACACATTTGCTTGAGTTTTAATTTGTCAGGATGTCTTGTTTTCAGCCTCCGTCCCGGTGAGCACCAGGAGCAACATTTATGGCACTGGGGGACACGTGGTAATAAACAGCTCTGGGATTATCAAATGCTTCTGTCGCTTTGTGAATTGCGAGAGCCGTTTATTGCCAGCAGCCACCAGATGGTCATGGCTTCTGGCTGCTGGCACCAGGGGACACCTAATTCAAACTGGTGACTCGGTGTCTAAAGGTCCCAGGTTCTGCTAAAACCCCTGGGGTCAGCCAGCACTCAGGACTGACTTTTTTTCTTCTTCTTTTTTTTTTTTTTTAAATCATAAAAAAGCAATGCAAAGGAACGCCCTGCAGTGAACTTCACTCAGTGAATTTATGGCGCTGAACCTTGGGGACACGAAGGAAGTTTGGTGAGATGCAGATGATAAATGCACCCGAGACAGAGCCAGCGTGATCCGGGTTCTCCGGCTGCTTGGCCAGCTCAGCGCTGCCAATGCTGCCCCAACCCCAGCTCCATGATGGGCTCCTGAAGGATCCAGCTCCCACCGGATCCCAGTAGGTAAGCCCTCTCACTGGGCTGAATTTCTGCCCGTTGTGAGCTCTGGTGTCCGTTAGCACCCTAACAAGGTGCCCACTGCCTTCGCCACATGCAAGGCTGCGCAGGCGCTGTGCCCCTTCCCTGGCTGTCAGAAATGGGCCACGGCCATGGAGGCTGCGCAGCCCCCAGCGAGGAGGTGGCAGGGAGCGGCAGGGCGGTGCAGTTCGCTGCCACAAGCTGCAGACCCCGCTTCAGCTGATAGATGCACGTGCATTCAAATGAAGGTCCATGAAAACGAAGAGAAACACGCAGCCAGAACACAACCCGGAGCAAAGAGGTTTCACGTGCTCCTCAACACCACCGAGGGCAGTGATGGTGCAGCACCAGCACCCTGCTCCCCCCATGGAAAGCCAAACCCAGCACGGCCAAGCAGAGCTAAACCCCCGCCCCCCTTACACATTCTTAAAGCTGGATCCATCCGTGGCAAGGGCTGTGCTGCTCTAGCCCAGCATGCCTTTTGTAGCAATAATTAACCGAGGTGCCCAAGAGCCCCGCTGGACTGCAGCCAAGGTGTCATTACTTGTGCGTAACAGACCCACTGCCTGTGTAACCCAACAAACGGCGACACCACCCCACAACGTGCCCTGAGCCATAACGCACCGCTGACGGGAGCTCCGCTGAGGCTGCTCTCACTGGGCCGTGGGCAGGATCCTGCCCTGCACACCCAGAGCGCCTGCCGGCTCGCCCTGCGGTGTCGCACCCACGGGAGAACGGGTTCTCCAATGAGAAGATGTGTAAAAACCCCACAATAACTGTTCTTACAGCAGTCTTGGCTCCTGCACCTGGGGGGAGTATGTTTCCATCAGCCTGTACCAATGCTCTGACAAGGTGCTGTGCACCATGACAGGGCTGGATGCCAGGGAACCCCAGGAATGTTATTTTTTAGAAATACTCCAATGTGATGGTGGGCAGCTCACTTAACAGTTGTGTTCCAAGCTTTGGAGTTTTTGCAGACTACATACAGACATACATTCAGCTCAGAGTCTAAACCGTCATGGGTTTATCCATCTATAGCATCCTGGGATGTGTAAATCACCTCAGAGGAAGCAGTTTGGTAAAAGGTGGAAGTTCTTAGTGTCTAGGTGGAAAAGGAGTCTCTCAGAGGGTTTGGGGGACGCACCGTGCTGAAGCCCACAAGCAGCAGCAGGGTGCAGGAGGAAGCTCGTTTCACACAGTACTGTCAGCCTTCCTCCTCCTTTGCAGTGCATCCTAAGAGCCTCGAATGGAAAATATTAGCAAGAGCATAGTATTACTCAAGTTGATCCAAAATTCCCTTAAAATGTTTTCTCAGCTAAAAATAACTTCATCAACAAAACAGACACTTTTGTGAAAAATTTCCTTTTGTATAAAAACCTTGGCGTTTTCATCTGTGCCTTTCACTTGCTGATGTTTGCTTTGTCTTTTCACTGAAAACACAGACACTTCCAAGACAAGTGTTCACAAAAACAGTCATTTCTGCGGGGCCAGTTTGTCTTTGAAATGCCTCAGTAGGGCGATAGAAGCAGCGCTTTCGATCTGAGCTCACAAAGCGATCACGACAAAAAGAATCTAAAGCTGATGGGCAGGAAACCACTTGAGCAGCCTGGATTGCTGTCCAAGAGGAGCAGCGCTGAGCCCTTTGCAGACCTGCCCGGGGACAGGCTCAGCCCAAGGGTCCTCGTGTCCCCCCCCAGAAAGGCACTGAGGTTCTGGGAGCACCAGCTCTTCCTGGTGCCCGCCCTCCTGTACCCCGGACTGCCTGGGCACCACCCCCACCCCACCCCACCCCAATCCATCAAGAGAAACCAGATGTGGGCATCCAGGGTAGGACCAAGACGGAGCCCAGGTACTTCCAGCTCTCGGCAAAACCCAAGGCTTACCGTGGGGGTGCTCTGCCCGCGAACGGGTTCGTTGCCATCAAGGACAAGGTCTCCTCTTCCTGGGCCAGCAGCTTCCCAGCCAAGTGGATTATCCATTCATTCTGCTCATAGGTCTTGGGGAAGGAATAAAATATAAAAGCGTTAGGCGCTGTTAGGCTTGCCATGTAGTGTGATTAGCATTAAAGACTTCTGTGTGGTCTCTGGGGAGAGATTACAACTGATTTGGGTAGCAGCAATGAATTGCCTGGTGTTGCAGGGAACGGATCCTGTGGGATCCAACACCTTGAGGTCCACACCGAGACCCTCTGGCATCTGTGGGGTGCAGGGAGAGCTTCACTGAGCTCGTCTCATCTGGAAATCATTCCTGAGGGCACAGCCACAACTGAGGGTGTGCAAGTCACAAAGGTCTAATGAGTTTGTTAGCTGAGCTGGGACGGCTACGCACACGCTCCCAGCCCGCCCCGACTGCAAAGTAGCATCCTCCATCTCAAGCATCCCCTAAGGAATTCACATTACAGCGAGGGGGCGGGGGGGGCTGGTGGTGAAGCAAAAAGCGTGTCCACAGCCAGCAGCCACAGCTCAGCTGATGATCAGAGACTAGCTGACAGTCAGGGATGCATCTCCACCTGCACCACCCTGCCATGACAGAGACCTCTGCTCCATGTGAGGTGCCCGAGGGGGTGTTTCTGCCAGCCCTGCATCCCCGCTGACCCACAGCACCGCTTTATCCCAGTGCCAGGGAGAAGCCTACAGCTGCTGCTACCAGGAAAGCATAGTGCATCGCTGGTCCAGGAGATGGTCTGGGTCCAGTGGTACTCCCACCACGAGCTGTGGCTCCTCCTATACCTTGGATCACAAATCTCTTTTTGGCTTCACGCATCTCTAACATAGTTGGAGTGTTCTTACCAATTCTGCACCCCAAATCCTTGATTTAAATGATTTCTTTCAGCAGCAAGCTCCACAGAGGAACAGTAATGGCATGTTTTGAAATGACAATCCATCCATCATTTTAAAATAGGTTGCTTTCCCCTGTTGTGTTATCCAAGAGAAAACAGGAGAAAGTGACTTCTCTGTTCCTGATTTCTCTCTCCTCTTTATTTCCTTTCATCTCATCTGTCCTCTCCACATCCCGCGCCTATGCCATCCCCTTAATGGTGCAGCCACTGAAAGGGAGCAGGGAGCAGCCCAAGCTGCGGGGGCAGAACTTGCCTCTGCATTTACCTCCCTCCAGGAATCCATGCATCTCATGCTGGTCACAGGGATTCTTGCTGAGGCTCCATAAAAAGCATTTCCCCTTCTGGTGACTTTCTGTGCTTTATACTTCCATTAAGACTGCCCCCCTGCCCCCCGCCTCCTTTTTTAATGTGTACCTAAATGGATTTTTTAATGCAAGCAGTAGGGGACACTGTGGGAAAGCGAAACCCGGCAGCTGTACCTGCAGGACTGTGACTAATGCAGAACATCAAGGCGAAGTTACTCTGCAAAACTTTTCTAATGGTAAAGTTTGTTATTTCCGTTGCTAAGGGAAACAGAGGAGAGAAACGAGATGGAAAACACCAAATGCTGGTGGAAAGGCTCATCAAGCGGCAGCTCTACCTCACAGGGTTTCTGACCCATGCTCATCACAATTTAGAGGAAAACCACAGATATTGAAGCCAACAACTTTTTAGAAAAGATTATTCTCCCCATACACCTGCTTCGGTCCTGCCTCACCACACGGCTTGTTCCAGCTGCTGCCCCTGCTGCACCACCAGCATGGATGGGTGGTGGGGCAGGGGTGTTCACAGTCACAGAAACACGTTTCCCACCATGGCCCCGTGCCATGCTCTGCCCACCCCAAAGCCCTGTTTAACCTCCAGCACACCCCTTGCTCCATCAACACCCTGTGCCACCCCGTCCCATCTCCCGGTCCCCTTCCCGGCGTGGAGGAGGTGGTGGCGGCTGTCAGGGAGGGCCAGGGCACCTCAGCCCATGCAGGACCGAGGCCACTGTGGCCCCAACGCAGCGCTCTGGGAGGGGAGACGCGGTGAGTCCTGGAGCCAGGAGCTTGGCATCACATGAGATGTTAAACACAAACCTTGCAAATCTCCCAATAACCCTGCCAGGGCTGGCAGGGCCACAGAAAAAGCCGGCAGCATCCTTGCCAAGGGCCCAAGCGTGTCGTCACAGGATGACTCACGCCAAGACTCCCAGCCGCGCTGAGTGGCTCCCTGCCCCTTGACGGCTCAGCGATGCCCCAGGTGCCTGGCTCTGGGAGGGTGGGTGCCACACGGGGACCCGCAGCCTGGTGGATCCTTGGTTGTGAGTGAGGATCTCCCGAGAGATGTGACAGCCATTGCAAGTGATCAGATATTATGAGTCAGATCTTCAGCATGCTGTGCCTCCCCGGGCATCCTTTTTAAAGTGCTCCGTATGGTTGTAAGTGCTGTTTCCAGGAGGGCCTGGGAGGGGTGAGTGTTCGTGTCTGCAAGTTGGGGAGAAGCAGGAGAAGAACAGAAAGAGGAATCACCAGACTCCTAGAGCCAGACCTTTATGGAGGACCCCAAATCTTCAAAGTCTGATTCAAAACCGTGAGGCTCTGTAATGGTGGAATCAGCTCCCAGGCTCACATGGTCTCCAAATTGTTAATTAGCAGCTCCATGCGCACGAGAGTTTGACTTCTGGTTTGTAAAGTGTTTTTCTTGTAAAATTTACAACATGTCTGGCCCCAGCAAAGTCTGCGGTGAGAAATTTCCACCCGGTGCAGCCCCCCACACTCCCCCCAGCACGGAGGCTTAGATATCGTGCAGCGCCGATGCTTGGAGCACGCAGGAGCTGAGCCACACTAACGACCGCGCTGTTTAACTCATTACTCTGTAAAGTGATACGGTGGCAAAGGGAGGAAAGAAAGAGTCCAGGAGATCTGGGCTGCGTCCAGGGAAGCATCACACCACAGGGTGGGAAGGTGATGGTTCCTCTGTCCGTGGATCCAGTGGGACCCACAGCCGAACACCGTTTGCAGAGCTGTGGCTGTCAGGATAGGAGGGATTCGCCTGGCACTTCCACCGGCTCCGGGTGCGCAAAACAGGAGTCAGAGCTTGAACCATCCAGTGGATTAATAAAAAGAAAAACCCCACAGGATGGATGCACACATTGCTTTAAGATGAGCAGGCATGCACGTGCTGGGGTCAGCTTGAGGTTTTGGCTCTCCAGAGAGCACAGAGGCAGCTGGGGACCGACCGCACCAGCGACAGGTCCGTGGGCTGCTGTCTCCGTCAAGACATGGGCACGGACCAAGCGCCCTCCCCCTGCTCCTGCTCTCCAAAACTGGGGCTACAGCTCACCTCGTGCCACGCACGGCCCCTGCTGTACCCGTGCTGGGATTACTGGGGAACCCAGTGTGACCCACACAGCCTGCCGCTACAAGCTGCTGGTCGGAGCACACTGAAATGTGCCATGAGCTGCACAACTCCCTGTCTGACGCTGAACAGAGAGCCCTGGGGAGCTGCAGCCCCCCCCAGCAGGGACATGCCTTCCTCCTTTATCTTTTGAGAGCTTTCTTTCTGGTTTACACAGAAAGCAACTGATGAACCAAAAGACACAAAAATCCATCGTCAGTCCCACTAAAATGCCTGGGAAAGGCAGCTCAAGATGTCCAAAAAACAGGTTTTAGGTACAACACAGTGGACTAACAAAGAGGACCTGCAACCAGGTGTTAAGAGCCCATGAGCTTTTGTTTCCTGATGGGCTTCAGCCCTGTGCGGTGCTGGGGCAGCTGCCCCCCGCCCCCAGCTTCCTGTGCCAGCCTCGCGGCGTACACTGCTCTGGGATGGAGTTTGCTCCTTCTCCCCACCCACCCACCCACCGCCCAGCATGGGGAGCTAAGCATCACTGCGCAGCCTGGGGTACCACCGCCTCCCGGAGCGACGCTGCCCTGAGACTTCTCTTCAGCTGCCGATATTCTCTGACCTCTTCACTGATGCACTCTACGAGCGTATAAACACGGCATTCTCACCTTGAACACATGAACTTGTATACGCAGGTACTTAATAACTTTAAAGAACTTACAACCCAATCACCGCTAAGTCAGGCAACAGCGAGGAGCTGGGTCAAAGCAGACACAGTAGCAACTGAACTCTGCAGAGATGACAAAGTAGAAAAGAATATAATCATCACACAAAATACATATGAAAACCACCCGGCACTACAGGGAACATGTTCCCAACTGAAATAATAATAAGAACCCTTTTCCTCTAGCTTTAATTGGTCATTTAATGAAAAAGGACTGCGGATTAGTGTGGCATTTTATTGAATCTCGGTCCTGGCACAGGCGCACGGGAGGAGGTAAGTATGAGATGCACATGTGGAAACAGCTGGAAACTTGGCACGGGAGCCCAGCATTATTATTTCACATGGTCGGGAGCCCTGCACGGTTTCACAGCAGCGTCGGTGTGCACAGGCAGATGACAGAGGGGTAGGGGAGGTTTACATTTCCCGCGCTGTGTCGTAAGGGGCATTTTTTGCGTCACAGCCTACCCACTGCGGGAGGTAAGGCGGTAACTCCACCGTCCTGGGATATTTTCACCCAATATTCACGTTGCTGTTTACATTGCTGTTTCCACTTCTGTAGCTAAGCGCCTTCGACTGTTGCTGTTTATGGAACTTGAGCTATCAGCTGGAGAAATAATCCACGTCCCACAGAAAACACAGCATAACTAATGCAACCCTTTGCTTTTTTACAATATTCCCGCTCACCACTGTTTGCTGCCATCCTGCTACCCAAGCGACTTAACCAAGGAAGGTCAAAGGCTACATCAGGTCGCATCGCTTCTCCTTATCTCCAATAACCACATCCCCTTCTATTAGTTTCCCAAAGAGGCAAGCTGTTTCTCCGCAGGTCTGGCTCAATGTATAGTATTTCAGTGGGGACAGTTTCTCAAGCCTCGCTAAAAGCCATCCCTTAACCCATCCCATTAGGAAACATTTGGGAAAGCAGCAGGTCCCTGAGGAGGTGGGTGCAGGGCAGAGCGTGGCAGGTCCGGGCTGAGGAATAAAAGACTGCATGAGAGAGCGGAGCAAGACTTTGGGAACCGGCTCTTAGATCTTGCCTATACGGGGAAATCGTGCACCTGGCATAGCTCCCGTATCACCTCTGCATTTGGAAAGAAAAGTCACTTTGTTCCAGAATAGAGTCTAGACAGGGAGATACAATAGCCACTGTAGACAATAATCATTCCCTGCATAGACAAGGTCTTACGCTGTATTTAGACAGTCCGTGGTACGATAGGCTATCAGGCTTATTTGGGTTTCTGGGCACTTCCATCGCCGTGTTACTCCTGGAGGCAGCTGCCGCCATCCAGCCTGCAGTGCGTCTACATGCGGCGTGGGGCTTTGCAATTCTTCATATTCACAGGGAGACAACTAATCACAGTTGAAAGAAGAAAATAAAATTCTTCCATGCTGAACATGGACCAAAATGTATGAATGCTGCAATGGAAAATGGAAGTGAATTGAGGCCTGTATTTTTAGAAGGGGGAAGAAAGGAAATGTAAAAGGCTGAGCTTAGTACACTGCGCATGAGGTTTAGGTTTTATTACGTTACACACACCTCCTCCTCCATTCTGCTGCCTTGCAGCTTTTTCCTGTAAGCACCCTCTGGCTGGAAGACTGAGGCAACAGAGGCCTTGAATAAAATATTTTCAAAAATATTGATCTGCCTTCTCTATAGAGGGTTACTTCTTCTCAGCTCTTCCAGTTTCTGTGTGATAACATCAAGTAACTCCCTGTTACCACCCAGGGGAGATCTTCAGAGCATCAATCCTGTTGCTGAAAGCTTCTCTCTTGTCTCAGGAAGGCAGCTGACGTTTATTTATAAACTTCCTCATTGTATCTGGAAAACACACGCTGATTCTCAGTGCATTGCAAATGCTGCTCTGCGGCAGGTTTGCTGATGGTCTGCAGAGCCCCATAGGACATGGTGACATGGGCCACCAGTCTAAGCGGTCTCTGTGCCAGTCCTGACATACAGAAACCTTTGGAGCAGCTTCCAGGTACAACGCAACATGACACTGGGCTTTAAAGAACAATATGAAGATGGCATTAGCCTTGTTATTTTTTGAGTAGTTATTTGGTAAGCACCAAGAGCGTGCCTTCGTGCTGGCCAAATGCAGTCCCCAAGCAGAATAAACAACCTTCATGCCATCGTAAGGAAGGGAAAAGCCTTCCCTTTGATTTTAATTTATTCAGAGCTTTCCACTACTGCCCACTGGTGAAGAACAAATCTTTGGTACGATAAACAACTGGCTTTTGTAAAGTCCAAGACATCCCTCTACCAGGAAAAGGGACGAACCTGAAGCCCCAAAACTATGAGCAGTATTTTGTTTTCTGGTTGCTATTTATTAACAGTGCTGAATCCACCCACGGGCTGCCAAAAATTGTAATGCTTTTTGTACCAGCGGCACAGCATAGCTCAGGTCTGGGTTGTGATGGCTGCGCTCCTACAAATGCCCACTATGAATGAGAAGTCAAAAAATAACCAGAGTGCTGCTACCAGCAGCTGGAGGACAGACAAAGCGGTAACAACTTGCCTCCAGCTTCTGTAAAAACAGGATGTCTTTGCACTAAGGCAACAAAGTGTCAAGGGGTGAAAGTTTTTCCTAATGCTTAACCTGAATTTTCCTGAGATTAAATCACATTCTGCCATTTCACCCATCACTTCCTTCCTTCTCCACAGGGATACAG
Source organism: Falco peregrinus (assembly GCF_023634155.1). Classification (NCBI taxonomy): domain Eukaryota; kingdom Metazoa; phylum Chordata; class Aves; order Falconiformes; family Falconidae; genus Falco; species Falco peregrinus. The sequence goes on along the minus strand of NC_073725.1, from coordinate 88,323,846 downwards.
AAAACAGATTGCTGCTTTCCCCTTTGCAGCAGGTTTTCACCCATTCCAAATCTGTTTTGACGCTGGGATGCCCATGCAGATTTGTTTGCTCTGCTGCTGGAGGAGAAGAGTTCTGCACCCCTTTTCTTCCTGCGGGTCCCTCTTCTGCACCCTTGCCACTCAGCTGCATCCCTCCTGAACTGGGTGCTCGGCTGAGTGTCGTGGGTGACACCAGGCATGCCGAATGCCTGCTCGCCTGCTATGGTACCGTGTTGGCCTTTTCACGATGCCTTTTCTGAAGCGTGCTCACCTTGCGATACACGCTCAGCCCAAGGGGCTTCGCCAGATGCTTTGCTCCATCCCATCCCAGAGCGGAGACGGGTCCTGCCCACCTGCAGCACTGCACACCCCTCTCCTCCTGCCCGGACCCAAGCCAGTGAGAACGCTGGGCTTTCAGACCTTGTCCTCTTGTGCTCACAGCTCGGTGGCACCTGCAAATGCAGGAAGCACATAGTGCCATTCCTTCCAGCTAGCAACAGCTCCTCAGAAATGTTCTCGTGCATTAAGTTGGCTCAGACCTTGGTTTAAATTGCTTCGATGGAAGCAGGTGATCTGGAGCAATCAACCTCAGCAACGAGCACCTGAACAGCAGCTCCTGGCCCACAGACACATCATTTTTCTTGACACCACCCCAGCCCAATTTGCAGACAGGGGACCGGGTTATCAGCTGGGTGATGGAGCGAAGGGGGTCCTAGCCGAGGCGGCTGCTGAGAAACAACTGAAAAAGGCTGCACAGATTTCCACACGCTGCTGCTGGTTTGTGGGAGTTTTTCCCCGGCTGCAGACGGGAAGAAGCAAGGCAGACATGCTTCAGGACGGGTTATGTCCCTGCCAGAGCGAAATGAAGGACTTCAATTCAGAGCTACAGCACCCTCGGGATGGCGAGACACGCAAAACAAAGAGGGGATTTAGAAAACAAGTGAAAAGGCATATTATATTTAGATAATAAAATTAACATAGCGAAAATTGTTTCCTGGAAAAATAATGCCATGTTACATTACATATAATTATGGCACTACTGGAACGGTAATTAAGAGGCAGGCAACTAATAAATTGCAGTCCAGAGGTGGGGCAGCACTGCGGCTCCTCCCGTTCCCGTGCCAGGACTGTGCCGACGGCTCCCCCGCCACGCCGGCCCGTGCCAGCTGTGCCAAGGGCCCGGCTCTCCCATGCTCCAGCTCTTCAAAGCGAATCCTGCAGCTACAGCCAAGGTGGAAAATTTCGCAGGAAACCCTGAGCGGAGGAAGGCGTCATATGTCAAGTGGTGATGAGGTGCAAAGAGGAACCTGTCACGAGCAGCACAAAGGGATGGTAAATATCTTTCCCCCAAGTCCCTGGCTTTTCTGCAGCCTGTCAGAGCTGGATATGTCAGCTCCTTACCTGACCACTGCCAACGAACTGCAAAACCAGCCCTGCGGCCGCCTGCTTGGGAAGCAATGGGGCAGACAGTGAGCGGCGGCGTAGAAAAAATCCAGAAATTTTAAAAACAAATTAAATCTAATCCAGAGGCTGAAGTCACTTGGTTTTATGGACTCCGTAAACTACTGTACAGGGTTTGCAAAACTTGCCTGGCTTCACAAATTTCTTCTGGGGTTTCAATTTCTGGTTTCCCATCCTTTCTGCAGCTCTGCGCAACTAAAGTCTAAGCAACACCTGAAGGATGGTGACTCCTCCTGGCTGTGGCAGCCCGGGGTGACGGCGGGACAGCCAGCTTTCCCAGGGATGACAGCTGGCACCAAATATACAGCTCAGAGTTTTCAAACAAACATTCGGCCACTCCAAATGGCATTTAATTCCGTGCTTAAGCAGGTTTTTACATGCCTGAACATCCAGCTCTGAAAATGCCTGCGCTGCGCCTGGGCTAACGGCCTTCCTGTTCTCAGCAAGTCATCCCCACTGTTCGGCAGGGGTTTTTTTTCCTCCTTTGTGCACCTTCTGTTAATACCTCTCCTAAGCCAGATCCAAAATTGCTTCACGTGGACCTGTGCACGCTGGCAGGCGTGGGGAAGGTCCCAGCGGCCGGAGGGAACCAGGCAGCCCAGCAGCGGGCATGGGATGCTCATACCGGGGCAGCCGACCCGTTTCCAGCCAGTGCTGCTGCAGCGGGGAGGTGACGGACACGCTCCAGGGCTGATGCACACCCCGGCACCCAGCCACCCAAGCCGGGGGCTTGCACCCTCCTCCTGCCAGCACCCCGAGACCCACAGCACTAATTGCTGCTAATCAGCTGGCGTGGACAGACGCCTTGGCAGGCATGCGCTCCCGCAGCCCCCTGGCTGAACAGAAACACCTGGGGGAACCTTGCAGTGAATTAAATGCTAATAATAAAGATGCAAAGAGGCCATGTTACTTCCTCTTCCTCCTCCTCCCCAGGCTGCCGGGTACATCCCAGTCACTCAGCACCCAGCCCGGCTCTGCGCAGGGGTGGTGCTGGGGTGTAACAGCATCTCTCAGCACCAGCACAGCCCGTGCTCACCCGTGATGCATAAGCACTTACGCACTCCCCTCCTCTGCTTTTAAACCTGCGATCACTTTGTATTTTAAAGCCTTCGGGATGTTCCTGCCCTGGAAACAAACAGCCTTTCTCTCATCTCAGAAACAACCTTTGCTTGGGTGAACTGGATTTCTCCTCTGCTGCCAGAGCCCTCCCAGAATACAGTCAGGTTTAAACCAACAACTCCCATTCAATCTTCTGCACCTCCGTGTAACGCTGGGCACCATTGCTGGCTTGAGATTTAACCTTTACTGTTGTCTTGCTGAGGGATAAGCGTACCTAATGCAGATTAAATGAAATTCCAGCACACAAAAACTAGCAGGGTAAATATAAAACCATAGCCAAAGAGCAATGGTTATGTCATCGCTGAGGAATCCAAAAGGCGCCTAAATGAAAATACCACAAAGAAAGCAAACAGAGAAGTTTGGGGCTTGGGGAGAGAAGCGAGGGAAGAGGATACGCCGGGAGAGGATACAGGAACAAAGAGAAAAGCCTGTGATAATCTGAGATGGGTTTGCCTCATGCCACTGCTGTAAGCCCCGGTTTTGTAAAACCCAGTCCAAGTTCTCATGCTCATGTGAATAAGGTTTTACAGAATAGGTTAAAAGATATACAAGAATTAATTTCACAGGTTTCTCCCCTCTTCTCTTTTTAATTTATGGCTGTCACCTGTTTGCTGACACCATGTGGGGAAAACATTTTGAGGGACCCTACATCCACACGTAGGCAGGCGGGCAGTGGAAGCAACTGCCGGTGTCCCCAGGGGTGTCCCCAACAGGGACACAGGTTCAAGCTGGCTGGCAGAGCGGGCAGCCAGGGATGCTGCCAGCCCCGGTGAGTCCCAGGTACCCTGCAAGGCAGCTTCTGCCCCACCATGCTACCGCTTTGTGAGGCAAGGGCAGTCCAGGGACTTTCCCAATGTCTTTAACTCTTGCTATTGCTGAGAAACAATTAAAAAGCCCCACATAAAACTTCCAAGTTTCATTACATTAGGAGCAGACGTCCTTTAGGAACACAAGGTTTTTTTTTAAAAAAAAACCATAATGAACTTAGGGGCTTCAAACATTCCCTCACCCACCCCAACACATAGTAAATTCATTTAAATTGTTTTTCCTGGTCAAGGGACACTCAGGTCTCAGAACAGCGAAAGGCACATACCTGGAAGGCAGCGAACCACATGAGCCAGTCCAAGCGGTAGTGGTAGGGGGTGATAAAGCACGGCCGCCTCTTCAAGTCCCCAGGTTTGCATTTGAAGTCATACTCCTCCCAGACGGCAGCGGGGTCATTGGGATCCAGGCTGGACGTCCCCTGAAGGATGACTTCTGTTCTCTCCTTGGTAATGCTGTGGGATGCAACATGATGGTGTTTGCTGCAGGTCATGTAAAATGCCCATTCCTGAGAGTCAACAGTGTGGCAACGCGAGTCAGTGGCCTCGTGGTGTACGTGGATCCCGACAGGTCAAGCTATAGGGAACCTGTCGGTCCAGCAGACTTTTGTCTCTCTAGCAGCAAACTACATGGAAAACTTCAACCTCCATGCCCTCCCATGCTCCTCTCTATCCCGCTGCAGTTGTGCCAGTCCAAGGAGGGATTATGGCCCCAAAAGATGATTCCCACTGAAATCAATGGGTCTGTCTTTCTAGATCAAAGCCTGACACTTGTCCAAGACACTGGGAGAACACAGCCAGTGTCTCCCAAGTCCCACCTGGGATGAGCATCTTCAGCCTCCACCCACCTCTCTCTCTGTCCCATGTTTCTGAAGCAAACCTTTGTTTCTATTACTCTGACGACTCCCATGATACAGGAGCTCTTCGACTACAAGCTCCTGATGATAAGAGGAAGCAGAGATGAAGGATGTTCACAAAACATTGCTCCATCTCCACGTTTTTAGCATGCACCATGTGCAAAAATACACACTGGTAACTGGTATGTGTGGCTGCCCTAGCAGCACAGCCACCAACAGCATCTGCAGGGGAAGTTTCCCAGGTGATCGTGCACAGAAATCCTGCCTCGGCATTGCAAAGGTCTGGCCCTGAGACCTCCAGGCTGCAGGATCAGCAGAGCAGCTTCCAGCTGGGACCACTCCAGCATCCCCTATGCGAGCCTGGCTCTCCCTGCAGCGTGGCCACGGGGCGCTGAGCTCCGGCTCAAACCTTGGCTGTGGCAAAGGGCAGGACAGGCCCCAGGGAGCCCAGGCCATCTGGCTACTGCTGCCTCGGCCCTGGGGAGGTGGCTGGCCCCAGATGGAGCACCCCCCAGGAGCTGACTCTGGGGACACCATTAACAGCTGCCTCTACATGCCCAAACATTTCACCATTCTGGCTGGAAGACAGGTCTCACGGAGCTATTACTCAGCAAGAGGAGGAGGAGGAGGAAGAGGTCATGTGTGAGCCAATGCAACCAAGCCAAGAAAAGCAGAAAAAGAAAACAAAAAAGCCCCCCATACCCAACTGATGTATAGAAACTTGGTTAAAAAGCCCCCCAGCCTCAAGGCAGGTCATGTGTATCCCCTTTGCTGCCTGGCCGGACTCTCTCTGCACAGCAAGGTGGTAGAGCAGGGGGATGGCAAACTCTCCAGGCCACGGCGAGCCCACGTGAAAACACTATCATCAAGTTCTCAATGACCTGCCAGTGATGCTCGCCTGCACCAGAGAGCTGTTTTCCATAACGAACACGTAACTGCGTAATTCTGCCTATCAAAGTTGTCCAGCTCCCAACACCCTTTTAATTTTTTACTACTTCAGTCCCTTCTCCTTCAACCCAAGAAACCAAAAGTTTGGAAACACATGGTCTCCACCTTCTCCCCCAATGGCTTCCAGTGATAGATGCTTACAACCCAAGGAATGCTGTATGTCTCCGCTTATAATTGTTACCTACATTTAATAGATTTCTGGATTCTCCAGCCAAGTTCCATATTATACGCTAGGCTGAGTTATGAGCCGTGGCCAGCTGCCCAATGGTTAGAAACACACTGTAAATCAGGGACACCAAATTACTAATAAAAGTATGTTCCTACTGTGTGATTCAAAATATGTCAAGTTTCACATAATCGTATATTCATTATAAGCTGCAATCCTCTTTTTATTGGTTTACATAGGCTGGAATTACAAACATATTACAGCAGCATTTCATCACATGCTCTTTAGGTTCTGGTAACTCTTGAAACAGAAACCATGGGCTGAAGAAGAAAAAGAACAACAACCCAAAGAAAACAATCTCCCGTAGCTTCACCATTCCAACCTTCAAAGAGGTTCAGGGGTTATTCGTCCTCCTCTCAGAAAAAAGGAGAAATTCAGCATTTTCCCAACTAGCGTTGATATTTTTAATCATGTTTTTTTCTAACTTTTTTTTTTCCACAGAAATTTTTGCTATTTGAAAAACTGGGGGAAACATGTTCTCCCAGTGTCTTCTGCATCTCCAGTGCTCACAGTAAGACCTGCTCCTCCCCTTCACCATCCGCTCAGCCAGCCCTCTCAGCAGCCAACCTGCTCCGCCTTTTCTAAAACCTGTTTAATTACTGTTGGCTTCTCCTGTGGGACCTCCTCCAGAGCCCACTGCCCCAAGAGCTGCCCACCCCACCCCTCGGCTCAGACCTCTGGGGGACACCCCAAATCCACCACAGCAAGGTGGTGGCAAAGCCAGACGTCCCTGCAAAGAAGACTAGCCCTGTTGCTGCCCCTGGGGCAAGCTGTTCAGATGAAGCCCTGTTTTCCAGCATTTTCTCAGTTGGAAGAGCCTGGGAGGGCCAAGCACAGAAGAATGGTTATGGTGACCCCAACCGTGGCTCACCTAAGCCTGGTGACCCCAACCATGGCTCACCCAAGCCTGGTGACCCCAACCATGGCTCACCCAAGCCTGGTGACCCCAACCACGGCTCACCTAAGCCTGTGACCCCAACCATGGCTCACCTAAGCCTGGTGACCCCAACCATGGCTCACTTAAGCCTGGTGACCCCAACAGTGGCTCACCCAAGCCTGGTGACCCCAACCATGGCTTATTTAATCCTGGTGACCCCAACTGTGGCTCACCCAAGCCTGGTGACCCCAACCACGGCTCACCTAAGCCTGGTGACCCCAACCATGGCTCACCCAAGCCTGGTGACCCCAACCGTGGCTCACCCAAGCCTGGTGACTCCAACTGTGGCTCACTTAATCCTGGTGACCCCAGCCGTGGCTTACCTAAGCCTGGTGACCTGTCCCCAGAAAATCTAGACTCAGATGTTTAAAAACCAGCCCGGTTACGACCGCAGCTGGAGATGCCTCCCTCATCCAGCCTCACCCTGCAGCCGTGCGCAGGATTTCTTGAACTGAAGGCAGCAGCCAGACTGCTGCTGGACCTGTCCTCTCAATTTGTCTTGTTCTTTTTTGAGGTCATTTATACTTTCGTCTCCACAGTTTCCTGTAGCAATGAATTCCCCAAATCACTCGTTGGAAAAAGCACTTCCTTTTTTTGGCCTAAAATCTGCTACCCAATAGCTTATGTGAATATTTACATGAGGGAGAGCAAACGCGCGCAGGGGAAGAGAAGTTCACCATAAATAAAGCGGGCTGGTGATGGTGAAGAGTATCCACTGGATGAACTCTCTTACGGATATTTTCATCCTGCTATTACATTTGCTACATCAATATAGTGAGCTAACTAAAGTAGCTCCAAGAAAATAAATTGTGATTCAGTGGGAAAGAAACCTGCTCCTTTTCTCCTTCTTTCTCATAAACAGATATTCCATAAATCATAATTCGGTGGGAAAGAAACCTGCTCCTTTTCCCAGTTTCTCTCATAAACAGATATTCCAAGCCCAGTGGCTACTGGATGGGTTTGTTTAGGTTTAGGGCACACGGACCGGCTACCACTACACTGGAGAGATGAGCAGAGCTATAGGATGCGCCGTTAAACCACACGTACCTCCCGAACGCGCCGTAGGTGTTCACTATCCTGAGAGGGCTGAACGAGGTGTTCATGACTTGTCTGGAGCTGAGCAGGTTTAGGACAACCGGGATGCTGAGATAAGCAATCAGGAGGCCGAAGGAGATGTTCACCACTTTGCGGACATAGCAGCCTGTTCGGGACACAAAAGCAGAGCCGAAGGTGATTTTAGTGCCGGCGATGGGCTCTGCCCCCCCTGCTCCCCTGCCCGACCCCCCTGTGGTGGCCAGGACCCTGCCCGGGTGCTCACAGCTGCTCTGGGGCTGGGGCTGACCCCCCCCGCCCCCGCAATCTACCCGACCTTGCCAAGGGCCATGCTATCGCTCCAGAGATCTGCCTTTCTCCAAATAGTCTGAGAAAGGGCTAAAAAGAAAAATGTCAAAAATGTAAGATTAATCATTGCTTTAATACCGGGGGAAAAGCACAGCTGGCACTTGCACCTTGCTCAGAGTTGCCCTCCTGGTTTGTAAGCCGTGCGTGGGGCACCTCCAGCTCCAGTGCCCCCGCTCCTGCCCGGGCTGCCTCCTCCCCGCTGCCCAGGCTCTCTCCTCCCAGACTTTTCTCTGCATTTTCCTCCCTCTCGCTCACTAGCTCCACTCAAAGCTCATCTTCCCTTGCAAAATCTCTGCTGCTTATCGTTTATGTATGAGACATGCGTTGCTCTTCCAGCGCTTTGGTGCTCGGTGCAGGAGCAGCACAAGGCTGTGCTGGATTTCACTCTAAGGAGACACCTACTGCAATCGGACAAATAAGCAGACGTGACCGCTGAGGGCTTCCTACCCTTTATGGCCGTTTTAAATTTATTTAACATTAACAGCCAAAGGATCAGATTCAAAGAAATCACATGTAGCTTTCCCCTTATCTCTGCAGGAGAGGGATGTTTATTTGAACCTCTCTCAGAAGCTATTAATAATTGTTTAGTCTGAGAACATTTCTGAAGAATCATTTGATTTGGGAAGGAGCTCGCTGAGATGCCCCCCCTCACCCCCTGTGCTGCTGCAAGAGCAGTACGAGTCTGTTGGGCATTTTTTTTGTCTTTTAGGTGGGCTGAACTTCCCAGCCTGTAACTAAAGAGCAGGTATCGACACAAAGCCCTCCACCGTACGGGCAGCGGCTCCTCACATCATTGTTTGTGGCTGTGCATGGACTGCTCATCCCTCCGCAGGTGGCGATCATCATCATGCCCTTGGGGTCACAGCTCAGTCAGAGAGAAAAAGGGTTTAATATAAGGAAAAAAAAATCTACATGGCAAGGATGGAGCAAAACTTGGGGAAGGAGCACGGGACGTGAGCCAACGGGAGCTGGATTGAGCAGGCAGGAGCTGAGCACTAGCGATGGGAATTCAAGGTCTCAGTAGGAATTACACACGCACACGCTTCAAGGATGTGGCCAGAGCCTTGTAAAATCAGGTCACGAGCGGGGCACAGCTGGGCACCCTCCTGTCTTCTGCTCTGGTGACCCAGGGCTGAGGGCTCCTCCAAGCCTCTTGCCACACAGCCCATCAGCACCAGCTCAACTGCCTCTGCTCTGTTAGCAGAAAAAATATGCAGAAATCCAAATTCACCCAGAATATTACAGACACCCTCCCCTTTACTTATGGATTACCTCTTTTTAAAAGTCCACGTCTATGCCCCAGAGCAGTGGTACATATGGATGGTTCTCCTTGCTTGGGCACCCTGGCTCAGTAAGGTTTTCTGGAGAACATCACAAATTCCTCAAAAAAGAGATCTACCTCCCCCTCACGGTGACTCACCGAGTGCCATAGCACAGAGGCACCCTTTGGCCTCTCCTCCAGAAAGGAAAGTGTAACTTGAGTGTTGTTTGGGACTGGAGGCCAAAATACAGTTGGTAGGAAAGCTCTAGGCTCTCACAACCTCTAAAGCAAAGCTACCAGAGAGGAAAAGCTGTAAAATATTTCTTCCAGCAAAATATGTAAGATAGGAGACACAGAAAGTTTAATGAAACTGCACCAGCCTTGCTGGAACTAACGCTTCAGGTTAATAAGCTGTGTCTCTGGGCGGATGAGAAAGGACTAGAGACAGATGCTGAATCTTGTTGACATTTTTCATTTGTCTGACAGATGTTTAGCATTTAAAAAATGAGCATCTTGTGATCGTTGTTGATATTATAGGCAATTTGTTGCTTATATGCGGTTGATAAAAACGCTACAAACACAAATCTGTATCTGTCATGCAGCCCCGTGAAAAATATGCCAGTATGGCTTGTGCAGGCGATGTGGGACAGGGCTGCCTGAAAACTCCCTTCAGAAGGCAACACCAAACCCACTGGTCCCTTCTGCTCAGTAACAAACCCCTTTGTATTTGCTTTTCCATGTTCACGGGATGAAGATGCGTTCACCTCCACCCTGCTCTGGGGAGCTCGCTGCTACCGTGACCGCGCACTAACTGCAGTGGCCACCCCAGCTGCTCTGCTCGCCTCCTCCAAGCGGGACGCTGAACGGGCAACAGCCCCTTTCCCAGCAGTCGGGTCTCCTTCCCAGTTAGCCAAAGAGTCGTTGGACCCACAATGGATCAACAATCCATTTGGTTCTTTCTGGAAGAGCGACCTCATGTCCAGTCACTTGCCCAGGGAAGCAGGGTGCTCGTGCAGCCCTAGCACCCATGGGTGCAAGGGGCAGGAGGGGAGATGGGTCACAGGACTCCCGTGCCACGGGGGAAGGAGGAGAGCAAACACAAGAGCTGCTTCTGCACCCAACTCCTAACACAAACCCCTCACCTCAAACCACACGGGATGTTGCGCTCTTGACATTAAATAGACAAAATCAAAACCCAAAGGTAATAAGAAAATGGCGAGATCAATCGGGCAACTCCACATTGCTCATTTTGGGGTGGAGCCTGATGCTCACTGAGGTGAGAGCCGGGAGGACTGGCTCTCGGGAGCAGAGGTGCCAGAGCTGCAGCTGCCTGGACTCGCTGCAGATACCAGCCCTGCACAGAGGACATGCCCTCTAGCAGCAATGCAGGGGCAACCCCCTCAGGGCAATCCCTCCAGGGCAATCCCCCCATCCTGGGGCACCCCCCCCGGGGCAATGCCCCTGCAGAGCCTTATGCACGAGGTCCCAGCACCCTCCAACCCCCAGAGGAGACCACGCAGGGGCAGAGCCATCTCCCTGCCCAGCCAGGTTTGCTCCAGAAGGAGATGACAGCTTCTGCCACAAGCACCCCGAACATGCCCACCTCCCCCTGCTCTGGGAGTAACTCACCGCGGGGCAGCTGCCCCCCGGACGGCTCTCGGTGCTGCAGCCGCCCCGCTCGCTCTCCCAGCCCTCCTGGCCTGGAGCTGAAGAGGAACGCCAGGCTGGCGTCGTCGAAGCAGGCGATGCTGGGCACGATGGTCAGCCAGTTGAGGAAACTCAGGTTCCCGCTTACGATCAGAAGCACCTAAATGGAAAGAAAGTAGCAGAGGGTGTCGCATCCACTGAAACGACAACAGAAAAGTGTGGTGAAGGAAACGCCGGGTAAATTCTAGCACCTAGCACATCCTTTGCTGATTTTCCATGATAGCAACAGCGATGGCAAACCTTTTCCCGCCTTGACCAGGCTGCAGCCCGAAGGCACCCCCCCGGCTTGCAACGCGAGCTCTGCCCTGCCTTTCAGCAGGAGGAAGCCCAGCCAGGGTATAGTGTGACTTGATTTCCATAGTGCTCCCGGGGACAGCGCAGAGGTTTGATCCCAGGGGAACCATCCGCTTCCTGCTTATGCCAATGTATCTGTGACAGCAACGTTCCTGAAACCCTTCAGAAGGAAATATTGGAACTTCTAATTAAAGAGCAGCATTAAATATAGAAGTGTGGATTTTTTTAAGAGGCTTTTTTTTTTTTTTTTTAATTTTAGCTTTTATTGGCCGTTTAGGAGAATGTCTTGCATGTGTAAGGCAGAAAAAGTGGAAAAATCTGTGTGCCTTTGGAGGAGTCTCCATAAATATCTGTACACATTGGGAAAGGCTTTTTGTAGGCACATGTTATTTTATGTCTTACCCTTACAATGACCTGAAAAATATGAGGAACCTTCTTGCCATTCTCCAGCAAGTCCAAATGAGCATTAGGTGGGTCGTCTGTGGGCACTGCCCGTTTAACCTTGGCCACGAATCACGTCTTCACAGGACATGGCTTCATTCTGCAGCTGGAAGGTGTCACTTCCATGGTCACACGTCAGCCACGGGGAAGGAGCAGGTAAATCCCCGCGCCAGGTACGTGCCAGTGCCCCGCCACAGCCTCTCGTTAGAGCATCACGTAAACCCGAACACACAGAGCATCTTCTGCTTCCTCACAAGCATTGGTTTTAACTTCTGTTTTTCTAGCCTAAATTTATTCAAACCCAGTCTATACTTACTCACTTTTTCTAAGTCATTATTTAACCTGTTCATACACCTCCCTGTTTTATTTGTATTTAAAGCACGCCAAACCACTCTGGTTTCCTCTCCCAGAGGAATTCCCTGCCTGCTCATCCCCGCAGCCATGCCCTCAGCCCGAGCAAGGTTCTAATCAATCTTTCCGGGCGCTGACAAGGACCGTACGAGGGATATCAGATGGGTTTCACCAGGACCTTGTACTGCGATGCTAACGTTTCTCATGCTCGACCAGACCTACCTCTCCCGCTGTGTTTTAACACCACATTGATCTTTTCCACTGGGGTGTCACGTTAGTGCTTGACAACCCGTGTGCATGTCTCCCTACACATAAACCGTTTCCAAATGCACAGTTCCCAGCATCACGCAGACACCTCTGCTCCTAACCCGTGGCACATCATCCCGCATGTCGCACGGCCCGACTTCATCCCATCTGCCCGTTAACCTCTGGAAGGCAGGAGCCTGGGCAGCACTGACACCACCAAGGATGCTGAGAACTGATGGACTCAAAAATCTGTCGCTTTCCTTTCATACAGAATGTGGTTTTTAATCAAAAGCACCTGAAGCCTTAATTGCTCCACATTTCGTCTGAGAAGGGATCGCTGCCAGCTCAACCTTGCTGACACCAAGACTTGCACCAGCTGCAGATCGGACGCTGTGAACTTGCTCCCGTGCCAAAGGGACACGTCAAACGAAGCCAACGCCAAGGCAGTGGCCGTGAAGACACTTCTGGGTTTCCCTGGGGCTTCCCAGCCACCGCAGCGGTGACAAAGGAACGTGCTAGGAGCGACCCAGCATGTCGGCACAGAACAGTCTGTGGGAATCCACGCACACAAGGACAAGAAGACAAAAGCAGCTGATGCCTGTTCAGGACCATTTGAGTTTTGAGGCCACTTTGGATTCTTGTCCCATTAGTCACATTACTTAGGGTTTAGCCCTAATTAACTAGCTGTGCCTCAGACACATTAAAACAAAAGAGGTGGAAAAAAGGGAAGAAAAGAAAGTAATCTCACCATCTTATCCATCAAAAATGAAGGTTATAAAGCTGACTTCATGTATTACATGTTGAAAAACAATGCCCTGATGTAAGAAGGTTTTTTATTTTTCAGCCTTCAGACGAGCTAATGAGAACTTCCCTACCTTCCAGCTGGGCTGAAAGCTGTAACCTTGATTGGCACCACTATTATTTCATTTAAAGAACACTTCTCCATTCACACAGCTGAACTTTATCCTCCCGTGAACTGTTTACTCACAATTTTAGCACATGTGGTCAAGGAAGACTTTCAAGACAGTGCAAGACAAACGCACGAACCCTCAACACACCCAGCATCCCACTGCAGGCAGAGGAGCTGTCGTGTGGACCACACTCCTGCCAAACCAACTGCAGCCCTGCCACAGGTCTCCTCCTCCAAGGGAACAAGTGACAAGGGTTTTGGAAGCTCTGAGTGGAGACAGAAGCTGAAGGACTGACCACAGACCCGCGAGGCACAGCTGAAGCTCCCCACTGCTCCTCCAGCCCGTGCTGCACTGAGGACGGCGGGTCTCTGGAGGAAACCTGGCTGCCTCGAAAAGCCAACTCAAGCCAAACCCAAGAAGATTCTTGAGCTAGAGACCATCACAAACTTCCCACTCCCGTGGCAAAGCACACCTTTGGGCCTGCCTTCTCCAACATACACAAAACCCCCACAATGAACACCAAACAGCTACATCCCAAGCAAAGAGGAGCTCGTACGGAACCTTGCAGGCTCGCCTCTGGCCAGGGCGATGAAGGCTGATGGGTGCTGGCAGGTCGCAACTCCACCGTGTAACCGATCACGTAGCTACCATCAAGGGGGTTGGTATCTCCTCTGGGGTAGCAAGTGACAGGACAAGAGGAAACAGCCTCAAGTTGCACTAGGGAGGTTTAGATGGGATATCAGGAAAAAATTCTTCACTGAAAGGGTGGTGAAGCACTGGAACACCTGCCCAGGGAGGTGGTGGAGTCACCATCCCTGGGGGTGTTCAAACACCATGTAGATGCGGTGTTTAGGGACAGGGTTAGTGGTGGGCTGGGCAGCACTGGGTCATCAGTTGGCCCTGATGATCTTAAAGGTCCTTTCCAACCTGAATGATTCTTTGATCCTATGGTAAAACTTCCTACAGCAAAAGGCAGATCATCCAACAGTAGGTCTTTGCTGAAATCCTGGGATGCCTGGGAATGCTGCAATATATTTTTTATTTTATTCCTTTTATATTATTCCTTCACACTGCTCTTGGCCTTTAGAGAGGTGTCTCTTGACCTCATTCAGAGGTCTCCAACCTCTGCTGGGGCTTGTTCAAGAGCAAGGCCTCCATGGCATTGTCCACCATATGGGCAGGAACAAGGAAATGAGCCCACCACCCCACTTCACAAGCAGCACACTTGATCTGTTTTCAAGGGCTTTGGGGCATTACCTGGTGGTTTGTCATTAGGATTTGGTTACACTCACGTAACACGAGGAGGCTCCAACTGCAACGCGGACCCATTTAGCTTGGACTTGCCAAAACAGATGGTAAGAGGACAGTTCCTGTCCTGAAAAAATACTAAATCTAAACATACCGGACAAAGTTAGATCAAAATTAGTATGTATTCCAGCTGTGTTACAGGCAGAGAGCGGAAGAATTTTGGCACCTAACTCTTATTTCAGCAACGCTCTCTGGGGACATCAACTTAAGAGAAAGTCACTCAGGATCACATAAGGAGTCTCGCAGCAGAACCCGAAAGAGGATGCACATCTCCCAGTTACACATCCAGCATCTTAATTACAAGTCCCCCCAAATACTTCTGTGCCCAAATGCTGGTCCCTGGAGTTCCCCTGTGGGTCATCCCCGAGTGCCCCCATCCAGTGTGCCCTCTCCCTCCCTGAACCAGGCTCACTGTGGTGCTCGCTCTCCCACTCAAAAATACGCGGTCATCTCCCAAAATACTATTCCACAATGCAAACACCAGTAACAAATGCACAATTTTGGTCTGAGGACTTCCAGCCAGTGTTCTGTTAAAAAGATGTATGTTTTCTCACTAAAAAAATGACAACAAATAAATATTAAAAACATACCATTCATATATATGATATGATTGGCACCATTTCTTTGAATATGGTGATTTGCAAGTTACGATTTTGAAAACCCCAGCAGGACTCTTCAGTAACGGAGCCACATAATCTTAGCAAAATGAGAGATCTGACCAATTACAGTATGTAACAAAAATCCCAACTATTATTCAGTTAAAAAAATAATTACTTATTTAACCAGAGTTGAATAATTATCCAGAATTATGAGGGGAAAAAAGTATTTAAATCTGAATTACACACACATGTTAGGTCCTCGAACATAACATACTCGAAGGTTGGCGCTCCCCCTTTGACCCAAATGTGATTTAGTTCGGTGCATATTAATCAGCCTGTATTCATTAACACGCTTCTCACTTAGCTACTTTGTTAGGGAACTCTGATCCTTTTCTGAAGTGATTTGCCTCGTGCAATTGCAGTAACATTAAGAAAATAGTTCTGCACTTTGCCACTTCTGCCGAGGCTCGTTTTACAGCTTTGTGCGGAGCGACTGGGTGGTCCAGGGGAGTTTTTTTTGAGCAGTGATTCACCTCTTTATTGCTTGGAAGTCAGAAGCAAGATATCTTATTTCCACCAGCCCTTAAAAATCAGGGGATTCAAAAATAATACAAGTTTGGCGTTTCCTGGTCTGTGGGTGGAATCACGAACCTGACACGTTTTTAACTTCAGTTATTCCAGCTGAGCCTCGACGCTCACACCCGCCGCGCTCAGCCCCAGGTGAGTACAGCACCCTGCCCAGGGGGCTGAGCACCCCGAGTCCCTCAGCCTCACGAAAATAAACCTCAAGGGACCCCCTGTTTCCAAGTCAATAACAGGCAAACAGATAATTTTCCAGAGCTGCCGGTGGGTGGCTGTGCTGGCAATGGGTCTGGCGAGGTTCTGCCCAAGGTGTCACCCGCTCGACGTGCCGGGCCAGCAGCCGATGCCTTCTGCAGCGCTGATCCTGCTGGTGCAGATCCCCGCGGCCAGCGGATCCTTTGCCAGCAAACTAGTACTTGCCCTGGCAGGCAACGCACATCTACCTGAATCCTGCCTTTCCTGCGTGAAACCTCCGAAGCGTCTGTGTCCTGCTCTCCCTCCCCTGGTGATGCGGAGCCACGCTGGCTCCTGGCGGGAGGTTTAATGGAGCACGAGTCTCTCTGGGCAGCAAGGGCAGCAAGGGCAGTGAGGGCAGCGAGGGCAGTGATCTCTGCTCACCATCTGCTCGCCTCCTGCCCCAGCACCTGCCGGGGGGCACGGCTGACGTGGGTGCCGGGGATCTGGGGTAACCACCCAGCTTCCCAAGGGCTAACTTCACCTGGTAGCAGCGCAGGTGTAGGGGCTGGACCTCCTCTGCCCCCCGTTGGGGAAAAGGGCACCAAACCCCTCTGGGAGCTGGTGCTGAGCACGGGCAGCATCACTGCTCCTGCCCCATCATCTGAAGAAGAGTTTGTTGCCAGCACCTCCAAGTCACACCAGCCTTTGCACCATGCCAGGCTTGGCCCTTCTGGACCCCTACCATGACCGCAACCCCCCGTACCCCCCCCTCCACCCTCCACCCCCAACCTCTGCTGCGCTGGATGGGCTGTGCCCTCCTCACCTTGCTCTGTGTTTGTGTGTAGCGAGCATCTTTCTCTTGCTGGACAATATTTAAATGCACAATTATAACAAACACATGGTATCAACCCCTGTGGTGATTTTTAAAAATTTTTTATTAAAGCACAGTATTAATCATGGTAATTGGGTAGGAACTTTAAGGTTATAAAACTACAGCATGTCTAATGAGCGAGGTCCTTATAGGAGGAACTGAGGTTTTTAATCTAATAATGTCAGTTTTATGGATTATGACTGGAGTTTTATGAAGTGTGATATGAAATACTGTGGATTCATGGCTCTCACTGGATTAATTTGGAAAAGTAGTTTTCCTGGTTCTAGGCCCAAAAACAATTATGCCTTACATTTCTGTCCCCTGCACTGTTACCAAACCCCTCCATCAGAACACGGGCACCTACACCCATAATGTTTTTACAGGTTAGGCTTCTTTGTTTGGCTGGGTTTTATTTTTTTCAACCGCAGATTGTTATAAACATACAGTAGGTAGGAGAAGCTCATATTCTGTGTAGCAGACCGTATATTTGTCCAGAAGGAACAACAACGGGCTGTAAACTCTTAAACACAGTCGCGGGCTGGCTGGAGCCCACAGGCTCCGTCCGAGCACGGGGCCAGGGTCACCGCGCAGCACTGGAGCTCTCCGATTCTCAGCCTTCGGCCCAGAAGAGCCAAAATCAGGGTTCCCAGAAGGATTATAATTTGTTCAAAGAGAAAAACACAGGAGCAGAGGGTTGGAGGAGACCTCAAGAAGCCGTCCAGCCCTTCCTGCTGCCCCAAGGTACAGCTGTCTCTACTTGCACCAGAGTGTGTTACTCTAAACCCTTCCTAGAAGCCTTGTGGAGTGATGGAGCCAGGTCCCTGGCCTTCCTGGGCTACCTGCCCCACTGCTCCACTAGCTTTAGATTATTCCTAACATCTAGCCTGACTCCTCCTTGACAATATTTAATCCCATGACCCCTTCTCGCTGACTGGCATCGGACCGCTCCACCTTCCATAGCTTTTCAGACAGATGAAAACTGCCCTTTGCCCGCTGCCTCCCCCCTCCCAGAAATGTTCTCGTTCGGATTAAATGATCCCAGCGGGTCCAAGCCTGCCTTGAGAATCCGGTCCCTACATCTCTGCTTATTCTCACCATCCTCTGCATTTTCTCCAGCTGGGACATATCTTTCCTGAAGGGAATGTCCAAAACTGAGCCACAGCTTTCAGCTCTACCCTTACCAGTGGCAGAGAGCAGGAAGGATTTATATACTTGCAGCATAAAGAATTTCCATATTCCAGGAGGACGTTTGCCCTTTCTCCAGCAGTGCAGCCCACCTGACTCGATCGCATTGCCAAGATTATTCTGAATACTCATCACATGCGCCAACACCCTCTACCTGAGCACGGTCTACTAATATTAGACATCATTAATGAAGCCCCAGAACATCCCCAGATAGACCCTGGGGAAGTCCCCCTGATAAATCCTTCCCTCTGACAGTGAGCCATTGATAACTGCTGAATAGACTTTCCAACCCGTTTTGTCCGCCAGACAGTATTTCCTTCTTCTTACAGACCCCATTTTCTTGGGTTGTTTATGAGATTTTATGTGAAACAGTTTCAAAAGCCTCAGTAAAAGCATATATTGTTTATCCTCTATTCATGCGCCTCGTTTTGTCAGTGAAGGAAAGAAGACTGCTTTTACATAGCCTGCTCTTGGCAAAACCACGACGGCTGTAGTTATCCCCCTTGTTTTTTCAGGGGTATGTAGAAATGGCCTGTTTCATCATTTTTCCCCAGTATTTTTCCAGTAATGGCTCTGCAATGTCCTGGCTCTTCCCTTTTTTTCTCTTTAGAGGACAGGTACCTTATTAGCTCTTCTCCGTTCTTTCATTACTTCACCTATGTCCTATGTGTTCACACAGATAATCACTGATGTTGACAGGTTTTCAACAACCAGCTCTCTAACAGCCCGAGGATTGAATTCTTTGGGCTCAGACGACTTGAAAAGATCTAACTTAGCAAAGTACTTTCCAGCTCTCCCCTGCCTGTGGCTGAGGTCATCCCGCTTTGTTACTGGTATTAATTATACCGACAGCCACGTGAGATGTGACTTTTTAGTGATGACTATTACCAAAAAAGCACTGATTTCAAGATAAAACACAGACCGAATTTATCAATTCGAAAAAATAAGATGTAGAAAAAACAAAAGTAAACGCCTTCATTACACATAAAATAAACAAGCGCTTACTCACTCTGTGCTAGTGAAAGCTGGAGAGAAAAAAGCCCTCTCATCTGTGCGCTGCCAAAACTGCAGTGCCTGGGTCCCGCGTGCATCTTCTCATCGCAGATGCCAGAGTCACACACGGTCAGCTCAGCTGACTGGGACAGCAAAGACCCCCTCCTCTGATGGACCTGCTGCTGGATCTCCAGAACTTCAGAATGCTCCTCAATGGACTTTGCGTGTCACCAAGAAAGAGGAGATCAGTCTCTGAAGCTGGATTTTATGGGCCCTTAAGAAGGAGCAGAGGTAAAGAGGAGTCCACATCAGCACCCAAGGTGGTGTGTGCCGTGCTCTCTGGAGTTACCAGGAAAGCGGTGGCCTTCGGAGCATCTGGTCTCCATCCCTTTCTATCCCACATGTGACAACAGCACTACTCCACAGCCATACGGGGCTAATGGCAAGGGTCCCAGCTGAGAGGAATGCCTGCATGAGGCTTATCTGCCATGGCTGAGCGAAGGCACTACGGGCTCTCAGCTCCCCGTGGCAACCAGAGCGAAGTGGGAGTTTGGAAATGACCCAGCCAAGCCATGCCTTTGAGCAGAGGGTGACAAATCCTGGTGGTTCAGGTGACACCAAGGGAAAGGGAGATTTGCCATCACCCACCTTGGCCTGTTTGCCCAGTGCCCCAGCACCACTCCTTGCTCCCCAGCCAGCCTGCTCTCTGGCTTTCCTCCAGGCACCCAGCAGCCTGGCTGGGTGAAAGGCAGACGGTGGCACATTGGTGCTGCCAAATTGAAAGCACAAGTGCTACTGGCTGCACTGGGCATGCTCCACTGCCCACAGTCTCTGTCCCATCTGTGCCTGGGATGGGTCTTTCAAAGGAAAAGCATCCTCTGAACAGGCGTGCATCGCTTTCGTTTTGGTTAGGCTGTATGCTCTTTTGAAACACGCAGCCCTGCCACCAAAGGATCTCCTACGCTTAGGACAAGCTGAAACTCCCAACATCAAAAATTGGTCCTTCCTGTAAGAGATAGGAAGGACAAGCCTCAAAAGCCAAATTTAACTTTAATGTGCCTCCAGTTACTTGCGTACCACGAAAATATAGCCTCCCACAAAGAAAAACAGGCTATCGTTCCCCCATCTGGTTTCAGTTTGAAAAATACTTATATATGTAGTTTTCCCCAAAAGTTATTGTAGGCATGGGCAAAAAATTCCCATATAAATGACAACAGCGAGAACATTTAATTTTCCCCTATTATTAACTTAATCTCTTGTTTACTTCTTGATTTGATATTTGCATGAGGATCTACTCTGCTTTCCAGAGCTTTTTAGTGCAGAAAAATACAGAGGAAAACAGGTACCTCTGTCCACTTGCTCTGTTTTAGACAGCAGATAAAATGGTTTTGTGAATCCCACGGAAGTTCAGAAAGCTCCTGGAAGTACCAGGAGAAAAACGAGCAAAGTCAGTTGTGCTAATAAGATGAGAAAGAAGAATGTGGTTTGACTTCGGTTTAACTTTTGGACGTGCAGTCAATTAGGTGACCTCAACTTAGTCATTAGAACAGGCGTCCCACGAAGGGAAGCGAAGTGCCTTTCCCCATCCCCTACGTGCCATGGGAACAGCTGATCTCAGGGCACCTAGACACTCCTAAGAGACCTCAGCCCTGAGTTTCCAAAAGGGGTGGAAGCACCTACCCAGCTTAATGGGAATATCGCGGAGTCAGGAAAGAGCCCAAATTTGGTATCCAAAACATGGTTTCATAGGCAAAGGCTAAGTATTTCCTTCCCACAAGATGACAGGACAGAACCCACATATTATTACCACATTTAATACAGAAATAAGGAAATAATAAACCTTGAGATGTCCATTGCACAGCTGCACACATGCGCTATGCACCTCTAGTGAGACTGAAGATAGGCAAATGATTCATTTACAGCCAGAGGAATTAGGGAGAAATCAAAGCATTTTATAATTCGCACCCTATATACCAACTCTTGTTTTCCTGACATGTTAAAAAAGACTCATATTTATCCCTAAAAAGCAGAAGTTAGTGTTTATAATGTTTATAAATACTTGTATAGATGTATAGATGTATAGATACTTGTATAGATGGAGACTCCCCTGAACTTACAAGTGTGTAATGGAAATATTGAAAAATAAAATAACTGTTGAGGAATAAAGTAACTATGGATGCAGAAATGCAATCGTGTAGCAATCTTCGCTAAAACTTGTCCTTGAACTGGGTCAGACTTTGACATATTACAAATTGCACCGTAAGGCTTTTGCAATCCCCCGTCTAAGTACCTGGTCTAAAGTTACAAACAGAACTGTGCTAAAGCAATAGGAAACCAAACCTTTTCCATTCGTGTTATATACCCCACATTTGTTCTTGATCTAAATGTGAAGCAGTATAAATGTCTCACTCCCTACTCATTTTTAATTTGTAGCTCTATGAACCACCTACTGTAGTTCCCACAGATTATGGGATTTGAGTGCAGAGCATTTCTATGGATAAGCACAATTTCCAGATTTTTGATGGAAAAAAAAATTAAAGAGAAGCAAGAGAGTGAATGTAGAGTGATTATGGGTTTTTATATATATATATATGCACATACACGTATATACATACATATATATATATATATATCATGCTTCAGCAGTCCACTTGACCTTCAGCGATGAGTGGCCAGAAGGATGGACAGACGGACAGCAGCTCAGGGGAAACACCTGGGACTGGGGCTGGGATGCTGGGATAAGAAACAAGTCCAGTGCTAAAAGAGAAAAACTTAGTTTTTCTTATCTAACATATAGCCCCAAAAGGCTGTAGTAAGTATTCTTGTTCTAGGAAACTTTATACGTGTAACTCGATTAGCAAAGTATCGTGTGTGAATTTAGGCTCGGCTGCTCACTCTGGGTCGGAAACACGACTGGGCTGCCCCTGCCCTGCTCCTGCAAAGCGCAGGCACCTCTGAATCACTGACTTTGACACATTTATCCTGCTCTGCAGCTTTGTTATGTAAAACACCTCTCAGTGTTGCTTGATCCACTGACTCCTTTGCTACAGGCTGCAGTGTTCCACATTAATACATTACAGGCTAAATAACTGCCCAAGGACTGTTTATGGAAGTGTTGGACCAATGTAAAATGGAAGAATAATTTTACAGAAGGAAGGAATTTTTTGCTACTCTGCTCTAAATTATCCACGTTTGCATCCCTGATGGTAAAGTTACTTCCTAAAGGGGGCAGCTGTCATGAAGACATTTAATGGCAAAAACCTTTCAACACCTTATTTATTTTTTTTACTAAAGGCTGAAGAGTACTTCCATGGGCCAGCAAACCTCAGCGAGGTTTCAGCAGCGTTCTACATGAGAGGACAAACTTCAGATAAATTTCTTCCTGATTTTATTCCAGTTTGTTCCAAAAAGTTGATTTTAGTGCAGGCCTCCTGGATGCGGATGCTGTTTAAGGGTGGGAAGGCAGCATCTTTCCCGAGGTAGGAGCGAGTCTTATAAGTTTGGGACAGGGAGTTTCTCCATGGAGAACATGCCAGCACACAAAAAGAAGGTGGCAAACAAGAGCGGGAGTCCCTCAGCTCTTGAGCTTGTACAGGGATGACTCAAACCCAATTTGAGCCGCTAACCCAAACCGGCCCCGCAGGCAGGTAATGCTCACCAGGCACCCACCCAAACCCTAACCATTAGTGGAAAGCTCGGCAGGTCACACCAGAATGACTGTCACTGTCAGGAGAAGGTGGAGCAGGAAGAGGCAGAGCTACCAGAGTGAACTACCCTGTTGGTTTGTACCAGCATGAGATCAGGATCTGGCCCCATTTCAGTCCCGAGAAAACCCTGTTAGCATGTAATTACGGGGCCTTGTGTGGACTTTGAGACAGGATGTGAAACCAAGTTCCTGATTACTCATGGTCATAAAAGAGACCATGGAATTTTCTACAAAGCTGGGAGAAGCAGATCTCAACCCAAACTCCAAGTCAGGTTGTTGGGACCAGGGCACCGCAGCCCTTCCCGGCATCCCGCGGGACCCAGGTGCCCTGTCACCCTTCCCTCCGGCACACCGCTGAGGAGCAGTGATGTCCCACCGCCGGCACCCAGCTCCAAACGTGCTGTTTGCAAAATGCTTTAGGATCCATCCACCGGACAGGAGCGCTGTGGAAAACCGGAGCATTGTTCCCCCCAAGCATGCCTGGGTTTCTTCACTCGGCACGAGAGCAGCACTCGTTCCGATTAGCTCATTTCATCAATAAAGTCAAACAGCACATTAAAAAAATTTCTACATCTATTAACGGTCCAAGCGTTTCACTAACCAGCTCCATCCTGCTCATTAAAAATACTTTTACAGCAAATGTAAAGTTGGAGTCCAGCAGAAGTGCTCTGCTTCAGTGGTATCTCCAGACGGGTTATGTTGGAAAGAGCCCCACACCACATGCTCCAGAGGGATGGCGGGCTCTGCCCTCTTTCTGCCCCTTCCAAAGGGAGAGCCAGTTGGAAAGGATTTTTTTCCAATCAGAAACTGTGGGCTTATCAAAATATTAAATGGGACAGACCCAGCTCTGAGCACCTTCCCCAGGAACCCTGTTCCCATCCAGGATGCTTGAAGACAAGCATTCTGGTTTGTGGGACATCATCATCCAGAGCTTGCGGAGGTGACTCGCAAGTGCAATTGTCATTCTGTGCCTGATACTTTTTTCTTGTAGGAACAGCAGCAGGGTCAGGCTACGGACCCTTCGAGCACCCCTCCCACCCCCAGCCCCAAACCGCAGACTGCCCCAGCTCC
Organism: Falco peregrinus; assembly: GCF_023634155.1. Lineage (NCBI taxonomy): Eukaryota > Metazoa > Chordata > Aves > Falconiformes > Falconidae > Falco > Falco peregrinus. Next base: position 88,300,355 of record NC_073725.1, on the reverse strand, counting down.
CAGCCCCAGTGGCCACGGGCAGACGTGTGTGATGGAGCTCGCACGTCAATGTGGAGCAGCTACCAGCCAGGTCTGTCACCAGTGGAGACACTCAGACACCAGATAAGGCAGATCAATGGCAAATAAGCTGAAAGCAGTCATCTGACTAAAAAAATGAGATTCCTTTTTTTTTTTCTTGTTAGCACAGCATTAAGGTCATCTCAGAGTGCAACAGCCGTGGTGTTTAATGACGAGCTCTTGCCTGTTTTGGTTAACAACCAGCAGCTGGTTTGTAATATCAAAACCAACTTTCTTACTGAAAAGTGATTGAAGAATGCACCCGTGAAAGTTTCACAGCTTCCTTTGAAACGGGTTTCAAATTGGAGCTGGGCACCTAGTAAATAGCATTACAGCTTTACGAAAATAATCCTAAATATAACCGTGTCTTTTGGACGGCACTAGCTGGACTGGGCAATAATTGCCTAGTCAAGTTGTTCTGGGAGCATTTTGCTGCAGGTTTTTATTTTTCCTCTCTGCTGAGGTCTGCCACATACTCGGATATTAAGACATCATAAGAAAAATTCCAACATGGCAATTAATCATTAACTGTCATAGTTTTCCATAAGGTGCAAATTTAAGGTTATAAAACTGTCAAAACCCGAAAACAGTTACACGGGCTGCTGGTGCTGTTGGCTGGATGCACTTCTGGGAGCGGATGCTGACAAATACCTGCGGTGCTGCGGGCTGCAGCTCCTCGGGAGCAGCCAGGATGCTGAGCACCCGTGGCACAGCCTGTGCCCGTGGGAAGCTGTGTGGCCACCAAGAGGTGGTCATGGTGCAGTCCTGCGTGGCTCACGCAGCTGGACCTCTGGCTGGTGGGTCATCCTCGTGATACCACCTGGGGTGATGGTTATCTGTAATGCAAGGTTTGGTAGCAGCCTGCCAGACACCTTGTCCTCAGCCTGCGAGTCACCCTGAAGATGACTTTGGTGAGCCATAGAGCATGGCTCATCTCCTAGTGGGTAGGAAAAAAGGAGAGGAATGTTGGATGGATGCATTGAGATAGCGCCAGGATGTGGGAAGACCTCAACAGAGGAAATACTGCCTGGATGTTGATGGATTATACATCCCCTTGAATGAGAGTGCCTTAGGTCTGTATTCCTAAGGAATATGGGTCTAAGGACAGTCACTCCCGCATGGCGGTGTTTTTAATTCAGCCATCAGCAATAAAAACAAGTAGAAGGTCACCTACTCAAGTGGCAAAATTACGGCCCTATCACTTCACACAGCAGCAGGGATGAAGAACATCCCACTCGGCATCCCCAACGCCTTGGTCCTTCCCACAGGGTACCGGGGCGTCAGGCATGGAGGGTTCCGAGGACCAAGCCCAGCACACAGCTCCACAGGGTCCTTCCCACCAGCTTCGACAGGACCAGACATCCCAGGGACAAACCAGATGTGCAACGCAGGAGCAGGTCACACCACAAATGCCGTTGCATTTGCCATTTCTGCTTCAGAGCAAGCATTACCCAATATTAACGTACAGGCAAAGAAGTGTTCAGCAAAAGCATTTGTCACCCTAGTAGCAATAAGCCTTGTTTGAGGGCTATCCTGTTTTAATTGCCATCTGGAATAGGCTGGCAATAGGATAAATCAATAATTCAGCAATTACACAGCAAAGCACAGAACTCCGCTGTAAGAAATGCAGGATGATTATTGAATTATCAATAATAAAGCAGAACAGTATTAAGACTAGAAAGTGAAAGCCCTTTTTTTCCAGAATATCCTTTTCTCTAACTGGGACATTCTTCACTGAGAGACATGTGGGTTCAAAATTCCCTCTGCAAAAAATGATGTGAATTAAACCCTGCTCTCTCAAATCCTGGATCAGTCTGAAGTCACATGGAACTGTTTATATTCCTTGATTGAAGGAATGCTAAAATACTTCTGGCAAAAATACTTCAATTCCCTTTCCACATATAGTCCTTGCAGGCTCTTTTGAAATTCACTTTCTCTACAATATTTAGACATATCTAACAATCGCCAAAATAAGAGCTAACCCCATTAGAGAAGGAGAATGCATCAGAAAAAAACTGTTCTGATAGCGAGCTTTTTGCCTAGTATCTGTCCAGGTCTTGGTAAAATTTGGATGAAATTGGTATTAAAGACAGAGTGTGGGGAAAACAATGTTCCTTGGAATAAATGTAGATGGGCAGGCTGAGCACCTCAAATGTCAGACAGCCCTGGCAGAGGGAAATGGGATGGGTGTTACAAATCCACTGAGATCCAAGGCTTTGCGCTGACCAGTTGTGGACATCACAGTCAGCTGCAAGAGCTGGACCAGGACTCCGCTCCCCAAATTTGTTGGCATTTCAATCCCAGCACAGACTCAAACTCATCTTTTCCTTTTAAAGTTAAAAGGCAAGGACACGACCACATCCGCAGGCATAAGGAAAACACAAGGCAAAAGTAAAAGAGATGTCACATCTCATCAGCTTGACAGTACGGTGGAAAACATCGGTGGCTTCTCTGATTTATATCTTTCTGCAGCTACTTTCTTTGCCTCATTAAAGTACATAATTTCAGTAACTCTAGGCTCTTAGCAACATCTGCAGTAAAATATTTAACTTGGGTTGGCTACTCGGTGTCGCTGAAAGCCAAGGCTGGGTGTATTTCAAAATCCAGGATGACCTGGATTTTTCCACCCACGCAACCTCTCGCAGCACATTCGGGGCTAATACACGGACGCGCGCGGACCTGAGCTGTCAGCCGTGGGCTTCTGCAAGCTCAGGAGAAATAGAAAACAGTTGTGGCGTGAAAACACCCCGAGAAAAAATAAACTGGTGCCTTATTTGGGGCGGGTTACCATTTGATTTTAATAAAGAAAGCCTGCAAAAGCCTCAGGGATAAAAAAAATGAAGTATTGAATGTAAAAATTTTAGTGGAAATGGTATGTTTAATAAAAAAATAATAAAAAAAAAAGAGGAGAAACCTGAAGAAAGTGCAGAACAGTTACCGTGCCTCAGCATCTCCGTTGGGAAAGAGCCTCTGCCACGGGCAGCAAAGCACCACTTGCTCCCCACCCTAAGCCGCTGCCTTCACTGTAATAGAAAAGAGGTTGAAAATTGTGACAAATATATGATGTAATCGGCCAGCTCGCTGACATGTTGCACGGCATATTTAAAATATGAAATGCCCAACCAGTGGACATAAAGCTTTTGTGAAATTTTCCATGGCCAAAAGAAAAAGAAGGTAAAAAAGGCATTTTACTTACATCCCAGATGGTAGCTTAGCAATCCCCAAGCTGTCAGTGGCAGGGACTTAAGTAAATAGCAAATGAAATGTACGTTGGGCAAAACCAGATATGCTTAAGAAAACACAAAACATGTTACAGAACACATTTTTATGCTGCCATCTGCAGCAGTTTCTTTTCAGTGTTGGGGCGCCTTGCTTGTAATTTAGGCTACAATAGGACTGAGGTGTAAATTATGAAATGATAAAAAAAAGAGAAATTTCAGTTCGCCTCCAACGCGGTTCCTTCTACACGGGACCAAATCATGCCCCAGGAGGGCTGGTGGGACAGAGCCAGGGAAGGAGGTGCAGAACCCAGGAGAACCAGGATGCTCAGCGTTGCTCCAGCCTTGCTGGCAGGGCTTTTATTTTATCTGTGTGTTGGCCCGCACATTTATTTGCCGGTAGAAAACTGAAATAAACCTCCAATGCAGGAGCTGATTCAGTCTGTTTAGCGCTAGCTGGTAATGCAAACTTTTACTAGACAGCAACACAAACGTTTCAAAGAAGCTAAAGCCCTGTGTTCAGGTTAGAAGGCAGAACAGATAAGGTGCTCTGAAGGGAGACATGCAAAAGAACCTTTGTGCCATTTATCTAATAGGTGGCTGTCGGCACACATGGCATATTACAGTTTCAAAAGCTGCCTAAGGAGCCTGTCTCCTACAGGGAGCTTTGAAGATCTCAACCATTAAGAGGTTTAGTGCAGTGGGTATTTCCTGGTAGTATCGTCCTACTTTTCCCAGCACAGATTTGGCCTGTGTCAGATGGGATCACATGAAATGTAGATCCCGGAGGATGCTGGAGAGGAAGCAGAAAATGCCACCCACTTTCAAGGTCACAGCTGCAAGAAGATCCCTGCTCATGCTGCTGCACTGATCGCTTACATATGAGACGAACCTTGGAAGAGAAATGAAAATGTATGTGTATCCCAGGAAGAGCTGTCGTCAGACAGCCTTACTGCTGGCGGAGCAGCGCTGCGACGAGCCCGCGCATCGACAAGAACCTAATGGCAGCTGCACTGTTATCAAGAAGAGATGCGCTCTTGGAAAAAAGCTGCATGGGGCTTGAAGTTTTCCGGCTCCAAATAATCTCTAGCAGAGGATGAACTACAGCTGCCTGTCTGTGAGTAAGCTCCTACGCTCCAAAGCGAGTGTGTGACTCATTCAACAAAACCCAAGTGCATCAACATCAGCCATGGGGCTGATTTTAAAAGGTTACTCATTATTCACCGGCAAATTAGATTTGTCAACAGAGAGAGAAAAACTTCAGCATCGCCTGGTTCTGTGATTCAAGCAGCCTCATCTAGCGAAGTGATGAGCTCTTCTGAGCCAGGTGACAGCTAGCATGACATTAAGGCAGAAGAAGTGGAACAAGACACAAGGCACAAGAGCCCACAACGTGCCAGGCACTGGCTGGCGCTGCCGCAGGGGCACGTGAAATGGCAGCGACCAGGAAAAGCAGGGATCTGAACGTTCCCAGGCGCCACACGCCAGCGCAGAGCTGGGAAAAATGCAGAGTTTTGCTGGTCCAGTTTTTCTGCACCGTCAACATCGTGAGCAGCGTGTTGGCAGCGTGGCCATGTGTGAACGGCCAGTGGCAGGTCAGAGCAGCAGGGCACCACGTGCAGGGGGAAAGGCACCCGTGAGCAAGAGTATCCGTGGGGCCAGAGGGGCTCCGCACCCCTGGAAGGTCCTGGCTTGGGTGGGCATCTGCATCCTGCACCTTCACACTACGGACTTTGTTACGGGTAGTTTTAGTACAGCTTTGTAGCTTAATTTCTTCTGACAGTGAGAAGGAACCCTTAAGGTTTCCGTAAACCAAAATGTTTACAAGCGAGCGCCAAGCAGAGAGCCGGGTCCAACACGGCCCGCGAGCAGCCAGCCCCACCGCTGCAAAATTACACGATGGAGCACAGGACGTGCCACAAGGCATTAATCTCCCGACGCACAATTTTAGCCTTGAAATCTCTGCGTGACAGATACATGAGCAGCTCAGACATGACTGAGGGAAGTTTAACGAAGCAGCAAATTACAGCTCTGCCCAGGATTTTCCATCCAAGATACCACATAGGTATTTCCCAGGACTCACTCATTGGCAGTTGTGGTCAGAGCAGCTCCTTTCTGGCGTCCTGCAGTGGCACCACTGCTGTCAGGGTGCTGGTGGCCATGGGTCCCTGGGCTGCAGCAGGGCACTGTCACCAGAAAACAGATGAGCGGCGCCAGCCCAACACAATAAAAGGTATTTGCATGGACCCAGCGAGCTCCAAAGGAGCTCTTTGGTACCTGCTCCAAGGTGTCTGGGGGTGCGCCTGGTCCTCAGGGTTCCCTGTTTTGGTCTTGCCCTGGACAAGGAATGGTCCCTATTCTGCGAGCTTGTGATTGAATCATGAATGCCTGGGACTTCTCTAATGCTTTGCTTTCAGGATCTCTATGTGCTTGCCAAACTCAGGAGAGGACAGATGGCAAGACAGAGGTGAGGAGCACACAGCACCTATGGACCCAGGAGCAGAGCCCACCGAGACACACTGCAGGGGACGCACCCAGCCACCCCTCTGAGCAACCTCAGCTTTGGAAGACAATTAAGCTGTGGCTTAAGGAACATCAGATCCATTCCTCGCTTGATCCATCCACAGAAATCCCTCCGCATCCCCAAACATAATTACTTTCCCTAACTTACTGATATTTGAAATAAAAGTACAGGTAATGTGGCTGTCACGGATGGGATGGAGGATTGCACCCAGACACTGCGCCAGTACCGCAAGGGACGAAAAGCACCACAAAGGGAGAAGCAGCAGAACCACCACGTACAGCCCTGAAGCATCATCCGAGCAGGGCATCTCCACCGGAGCACTGACTGCCCAAGCAGCCAAAGAAACACTGCAAGAACTCTTACCACAGTGTGTGGAGTAGTCCTTCTGGCACCCTATGGAGCTCTCACAATTTTTTCCTTTATGATTAATATTAAACAAATTATTAAACAAGTCATATTCCTTATGGAATTTCCTAACCGTGTCTGTCTATATTTTTCTCTACTTCATGGTTAATATTTTAAGATCATTTCTCTCTTTTCTCCCTTTTATTTCACATTCATATGTTTTCCTTCATTTCATGAAGCAGATTTCTTGTTTAGTAGTCATGACAACACGACTACATGTTACACCACAGCCTGGGGCTTTTTTTTTTCTTTTCTCCCCCCCCAGTCTGTCTTAGAAAGAATATCCTTTAAACAAACAGAAGCATAAAATGGAAGGGGCAAGTTCTGTATCGACTCCTCCTCCTTTCCCTCCAATGACCCACTTCAACAAGACTTCCCAGCATGGTGGGTGAGGACTCATTTGGCTTCAATCCTGTGAAGTCTTATCTACGTAGTTAACTTCAATGGAAATACTCAGAGCACATCAAGTGAAACACATATGAAAGTCTTTAAAACCTCGAGGCCTACGCCTGAAAGGCAGAAAGCAAAAACCTGGAGTTGCATTTTCTTTCTGGGCGTTGATCTCTGCACAACAGCTACAGGGTTGTGGTGCTACGGGGGTGAGCACGGGGACGTGCTGCTCCCGGGGGCGAGGATGGGGTGACTTCCATGAGATGCTGTAAGCTCAGCATCATCTTCTAAAGAGGGACCATGTGGACCACCATCGGACCAGCAGTTCGGGCACAGCTGCCTGATGGCTTTTGTATCTCTGTCTTCCTCCGGGCTCTCAACAAAACCCAGCAGCGGCAGGACCTGCTTGCTTCCACCTCTGCACTCCTCATGTCCATGAGCAGGACACGGTGATTAAAGCCTACCCGTCAGTGCAGCCTGGGGAGCAGGCAAAGCAACTTCCAAGCAAAGGGGCGTCACACCAACAAATGCATTTTTGTGACCGAGGGAACAGCTTTTACATTTCTTTTAAAATGAACATTATATTTCAGTCTTTTAGGATGGTGGTAACCAGTAGCTTAGAAGGAATTTAGGCTTTTGACAAAAAAGGAGTGTATTTTATTTTAGACTTCTCCCACGAGCACAGTAAATGGCAATGGGTTATGGATCTGTGTTTACCCATGGCAAGAGGTAACTACAATTCCACGGTGTGTTTTACATACTGAACACGAAATACCAATTACATAGATGGCCAGCCGCACTGAAAGCAATGCTCAGTCAAGAGGAGGCAACGAGGAAGGGAAAAGGCCGGGAATTTAACAAAGGCAGATGAACCTTTAATACGGCAGAACCTCTGGGAGCCCTGAGACACTGTGTCCAGATGTTTGGAGGTCGATGTAACCTGACTCCAAGAAGGAAGAGGATGTATTTCTTAAAATTCCCTGTTGTGCTTTAATTTACTGCAGTCTTGCAGAGGACGCATGTGGTGATCACAGGTGGAGTTTCAGATTGACCATAAACATGAAGTTGGGGGCAAAAGACTTGAGCCGTTTCAGGTTTGCTTGCCAAGAGAGTTGAGGTACAGATTTCCATGAAAACATCTCCCTCCCCTTCCCCTGAGCTCCAGCCATCAGTAATGGGGGTCAGAGGAAAACCCTCCAGCAGAGACACTGCAGGCACCGACAACCCTCCTACTGATGGCAGCCAGGACCAGAGGCAGGCTGCTGCCCGAACGAGGGCTCTCCAGCTGATCGCTTCTCCTGTGCTGGGTGGAGAAAGGGAAGGAACATAGGATGGACAGCAACAGTTTGAAGATCCAATTCTTATCTGTGGTCACGTTTCTTCTAAATAGCCCCAGCAAAATGATCTCTCTGCTTCCTCAGAACCCCACTGTCTTCCCCTGAACACTTTGCAGAGAGGAAAGAAAAATACTGGCCCCGTCGTGTCTCTGGCACCATCCCATCTGCCCACTGAATCGCAGGGACCGAGCTGGTTTGGATGCACTGGGTTTCAGAGTGCCCCCCCCCCCCCCCCGATCCTGACCCTTTTACCTTGGCTTCGCTCCCTCTGATGTTTCTGGCCCGCATTAATGATCAGCATTTGATTAGGAGAACTGGCAGATTTGCCGTTGTTGCTACAGAGGGATTTGCATGAGGATTAGAGCTGGTTTTCAATGGTTGGCTATGGAATAAATGACATTATTGGTGCAATAAAAAGCAAACCTTCTCCTTTTCCCATTCTCCCCTCCTGCCATTCCCAACTCTGCTCCAAACAAACACTGCAGTGTGGTTTGTTTTTCCAGAGGAAATTTTTAAATTTACGTTTGACTACGTTCCGAGTTTTCTACGGCCGCGGTATTTCGGCACCTCTGCACAGCAGCCAGCAGCAGGAGCTGGCAGGTGCTCTGACACAGACTGTGATGTGACAGTTGACTGGCAGATGAGAACTGAGCGACCTTCCTTCTCTCCCAACCTGTTTCATGTTATAGGAACGCAGAGCTCAGCAAACCCCTCTCTCCCTAACCTCTTTACTTCGGCCAGGACCAATGACCTGAGCTTTCAGAATTGAACCTCTTCCATAATTCACTGTCTCCTCAAGGAAAGAGGATGCAGCCAAAGGAGATACAGGGGGAACTCCCCCCCTGAAGGCTAACCAGCCTCAGGACTCCTGGCACAGGGCAGCACAGACCCCACTGTCCAGACAAGTAGTAGCAAAAACCAGTGGAAAATGGGCAAAAATGGCTCCTGCAGAGGAACGGGTCAAGGTGAGGATGAAAACCCAAATGCATCTCTGGACTGGGAGAAGGTTGAGCTTCACCAAGAAACAACCAATACCGCTGTCAGCGTGATCCGTACCTGCCAGGCACTACCTAACGCTTCAGGCACTGGCAGACCCGGGCAGCCCAAGAACAACGGCTGCTGCGCCCTGGGGGGAGAGCGGCCGGCGCCCGGGCCGGTGGGCGAGGGCTCCCCCCACCCTCTGGCTCAGGACCTGACCCAGCAGCGGAGCCAAGAGGAAACTCGCAACACCATGGGGGAGCGTTTTGCAAAGACCATTTGGCACCGGGGGGTTGGTTCCTCATCTCATCTGCTCGTTTTCACGTGGCTTTGCTGGTTACGAAGGCCACAGCCTGGCACTGCTGCGGGAGGAGCACGGCGGGCTCAGGCGTCCCTCTGGCTCTCTGAGCAGACCGGGGGCTTTCGTGCCTTCAGGGGGGGAGCAGAAGGTTCTGCCGTGCCCTGGGGGGGGGGGGAAGGTTAATGGAGCACACGCAGCTGTGTGCCCACCTTGAGCTGATGGTGCCGAGCTGGTCAGGATGGCAACCGTTTGGGCTGTTGGCACAAACTCAACGCAGACCGTTAGCCAAATGCTACAGAGACAAGCCAAGATGACACAGAGGCACTGCAGAAGCAAGAGGGGCAGCGAGGGAGCATCCCACCATGGCAAGAAGAGCTCCTCTAGAATACACAGCCTTCTTCTCCTCCCTGCTCGTTCACTCGCAAGGTGCAAGAAACCAACCCACATGCCCACCCAGCACTAACAGCCACGCCACACAGCCCATAATCTGGTATTAACCATCCACAAACAGCTCTCATGATTTACTGCTCATGTTGTGAGTTTTTCTGCTAGACTTTCTCCCCGCTCCCACTGCACCACCTTGGATACATGATTTCTGCAACCAGGAGAGACCCGTGCTACGCACACATAGATGCTCCCTCTAACACCAGGGTGAGCTCAGTAACAATATGTTTCACAGAAGGGAAGCTTTTTGAAGCTTTTTGAGCCTTTAGAGGGTTCAGATCCTTGGATCTTTATTAGCTGAATGAATCAGCTGCATGGCTACCAGAAAGCCTCTGGGATTTTCTCTTTCATCTCTCCTCTCATCAGCACGAGTCACGAGAAGTGCCGATGTGATGAGTAGGGAACATTGTTTTAGGCACTTGCTTTCTCAGCCTTTGCAAAACTGGCACTGATCTAGGGTTCCTCAGTGCTTGCAAGTTTTTCTAATTAAAGTAGGGTGAAAATTTAAAGTGCCATATCTCTTCCTGAATAGCTCCACATGTGGACACCAATCCAGGCCAAGCCTATGTTGTTCCTGTTCAGCTTAACCCATCTTCAAAGGAGGTTGCATATGTGTCAAACGAGCAGTTAATCAAGAACACCTCCCATGGACAGATAAACTGTCAGTTTGCTCCTGGCAGAGATGAAACTAAAATGCAAGAGTCCCTTGGAGGAAAACAAGAGAGGTGAGACCTCGTGCTGCAAACACTGGCCTGGAACAAGGTATTTTGGGGCTGGAGGCTCAGCTGAGCTCAGCCACCTACTCAGCTTATGGCAGCAAGAAAAATCCATTACCTTCTGCAAAATGCCAACATTGTGCCAAGGAAACAGAAGGTGAGACTTGGGGTTTGCAAACAATTCTCCGGGCAAGGATCACCACCAACCATCGTGCAGTGTCTCCACCCCATGCACGGGTGGGCGCGCACCCCGGCAACAGCCGGGCACCGCTGCCTGCATCCCAGCACAACATCCCTCATCTCGTCCAGCGTGGCAAACAAGCCACAGCTGCTCGAAGGGTATCTTGCACCAATCGGCCATTTCTCTGAGTCACCGTCTCCAAGAAACCCCAGTTTTTATAGGAAGATGAAAGTAATGAGTGACACAGGTTTCCTGCGATTTCTAGCTGTTGCATCACCAAAGAGATAATGTCTTTGGTGGTGCCTGGGGAATCAGCTAATACAGCTGTGTAAACTGCGTGTGGGCTAAAGTATCTCAGGGCCGCATCCTCATCCCAACACTTCCAAATCAAAATAAAACCTCTCTGGAGGCAGCATCATTACAGAGAAACATTAAACCCAGCAACTTGGCCCAGAAGAAGCAAATGAGTTATTTTCATCAAAGGAGGACACTAAAAAATCCATCTTCGCCTCTTACCCCTAAACAGACCGGACACCAAGTTCCAAGGCTTTATCTTTACTCTGGAATTACACGGGATTCATTTAATTGGCTTTAATTAAAGCTATCCATTCTTTGTGCGAGGGATACTGGTAAAACCTGCACCTCTGATCTGTGGGTGGTTTTACAGATGTACATTCAGCTGACGCGAGGTGCACTCAAATCCAACTATCCACACAAATAAAACTGCAGTAATTAAACCTGGCAGAAAACGACCTATTGAAATAAGCAGATTAATAAATAAAACGCAGACTTGACCAGCTGGGAGGACAGAAGGTATCCTCGGGGCACACAGGTACATCTCGATGGACTCTGTGTTACCCTGATGGAGTTACCTGCAGCTCAGGGCTTTGCCCATCAGGTCCCAGCACAGCCACCATGCTCCGCAGGGATGCTGCCATGCTCTGCAGGGATGCAGCCAGCCCACACCGCCGGCATGCCAGCATCCCCTCCCTGCGGCACAGCAGCTGAGAAAGACTCCTGCTGGTACGGAAGGTGCGGAGAGCTACGTCTCCGCAGGCGAACCTGGCTGGCTAAAGGCAGAGCAGTCAGGTTTCCAGCAGAAGGAGGGGACAGCTCGTTTGGAGCTCTGACCCACCCAGCTCCCCAGCTCTGCTAACCTGAACCCAGAAACCCAAGGTATGAGCATAATTTACACCACTCCGACAGCTGGTGATGCCAGAGGAAAGACTAAAGAGCAGGAAGGGTAGGAAGCCCTCGTTTCAGCCAGGAGAGCTTGCTATAGCCATTCAATGCAGCAAAACCCTCCCCTAACCCCCAAGAACACTGCACCAAAGGCAGCAGCCCACTCCCAGCCCCTTCCACTCCTCGAACGGGCACGTTCTGTCTTCACACATCTATATCTGACACTATTAAATGATTCTCTTCATAATACATGTATTATAAATTCCCTTTAAAAAAAGTTTATAATCTGCCATCTGTTTCCAGTTAGGCTGTTCTGATTTCTTCTTTTTTCAAATGGAATATAAAACATTATTTAAAGGTCCCGTAATCTAGATGGTGGGAGGAGAGAAACCAAAATCCAAATACCATCACCACTGTCACCCTGCTGAAAAGCAAAGACTTAGTGAGAGCCAAGGGCTGGGAAGATGCAATGTGACAGGTTCAGATCAGTAATAAGGTACAAAAAATGTGATTAAACTTGGAAGAACTTTACCATCACTTCAAGTCATTGCACAGAAACTGCTTAAATCTACAGCTTAAAGACATTCGACATGTATTAGCGGGTGAGTCCTTTGGCTTGGGCAACGTTAATGGATCGTAATGGTTTTAGTTAGCTTTAGTAGCTACACCTAAATGCAAATAAATAGCCATCACTGGAAATATGGTAACAGTGCATGTTCAAGATCATGTCACTGACTTCAGTAACATCTCTGCTTTATAGCTGGTCTGGCTCTTATTAGACACAATGTTTTATACACACACTTACACATACATGCAATCACATGTGCAACACATACTTTATCTCCCATCCTTGTTTGGACCCAAATGCTGCAGCACAGCATCGAGTGAATCACATCTGGAAAGTGCAGATGTTTTGAAGCTCTTGCAGCCTCGCCAACTCATATCGTTTCACTGACAACATCGTTGTAATTGATTTTTCTCTTCAAGCCCAAGCACCTGGAAATTCTGCTAGTGGACTGCAGACACAAAGATTCCGGATTGCAAAGAAATCTTGAAAATCAAATGCAAAATTAAAACAGGGGGGAGGACCCCACCACCCAGCCCTGCCCCTGAGCCCTAGGAGCCTAAGTACTCCACAACCTCTTCCCTTGGCACGGGACGGACCGCGTGTGGTGGATGTCAGCCATGTCATTTAATCCGGCTCTGGAAGGTGTTCCTGCAGTGTGAAGAGGAGAGCGGCGTAAAGCCTACATAGAGCAGCACAGAAAATGAGACCTGAGAGTACCCTGGAAAGCTGTAACACAGAAGAAACGCCAAGGGCAGCCAGAATTGGTCGCATTTTCATTATACTTAAACGAATCTTGCAATTTTGGGATCTAACTCGTGATCTTTTAATGTCAGCGCTAGCAATACACCCAAGGACATGGGGCCACCGGAGCCTACTCGGTGCCTGGGTCTCCTCGGCTTGGCCATGGCGGTTACTGTGGGACAGAGACGACACTGGGGGCACCGACCCAGGCCACCGCTGTGGGGACAGCCTGACACACATGACACCTTCCACCACGAACCTGAAACTCAGCTGGAACTCATCCCTCTGGTGCGGCCGCACGCTCTCTCCCCTCCCTGCCACCGTATCCTTTTGCCGTATGAGCAAATATATGCTGCTGTGAGACAGAACAGCGCTCTTGGATGGCCAAACGCGCTCAGGCTCTTCCTGGCCCCAAAACCAAAAGCCCCAGTCAACAGTGAAAATTAATCCAGACCTTCCTGCTGCGTTTTTATAGCCATAGCAGCACTCTGCATCCTGGGGGCCTCCTATGCAAATCTGATTTCATAGCTGGGCGTAAAAGCTCGCTCTCAGGTTTAATAAGCATCCCACTATCAGTAGCAGAGATGAGACAACAGGCATCCCGGCCCCGGACATCTTACCAAGATGCCTTCACGACACACTGAACCCTCCTCCGTGGCAAAGCAGCATGTTTCAAGTCGGACAACCAAACACAAAGGCACCTAAAATCAAAGGCTGACAGTGTCCCAAATAACCACGTTTTATTTTCAATTTCAAAAAAAACCCCAAACCACCCAACAACCCACAAACCCAAGGCTGTGGGATCCCTCCAAAGTTTCCCTCTGCGTGCCAGCAGGATGACTGATGGTAAATCACACCAGCTCCAGGGCTCCGTCGCAGACTGCTGCCAGGCGGCTCCGCCTGTTGGAGTCACTGACGGTCCCCTTTCCAATTAATCAAGTTCCCATACTGATTAACAGCATGATTCATGTCTCTCGTTAGGCGCATTCTGTAACAAACAAGGCTGTATTTCAAGGCCACTGGCTTAATGGTTAAAATAAATACCTTCCAAATTTCTATTTTCAAGTAGCTGAACCTTTTCCACCTTTACAACTAATTCAGACTTCCTTCAAATTATTTTTCTAAGTAATATAACAATTTGTTTTTCATTAGAGCTTGTCAAAGCCGGACTTTGGTTTATTTTGAGAGAAACCAGCACTCTCCAGAAACTGTTTAGTACAATTTGAATGACGCCCAAAGGGGTTATTGCAGCCACAATCAAAATAGAGTTTACAGCACTGGCTAGGGGTGACCCTTTATTTAATGATTAAAAAAAAAAAAAAAAAAAAAAAAAGAAGAGACACCCCACCACCACCCCAGCCCCCTGAATCAGAAGCTAATTAAATGCACTCCTATGGCTAACAGTAAGTGTTTCTAAGTCACTCCGATTACTGCAGAATGCAAGAACTTAACTTGTTGCTAACTAATACCAGACACGATTATATGAGCAGCATTATTTACTGGTTTGGGGTGGTATGTGCTGGTATTCTTGTGTCTGGCACGGCAGCCTCGCCTCGCAACAGATACTATCAAGCTGGATATGAAATCAAATATAGGAGTGATTAAATAGTTTGGGTTCTGCCTGCTTACGTTAGATTTTTATTTTTTGGGGAGGGGGTATAGCCTGGTATTTCATTTAAGGTGGCTTAAATGCAACAGAAAATCTGCCCTGTAACTCCTTTGATTTCACATTCCTTTTGTTTTGCTGTTGAGAAAAGCCGAGCTGGAGCTGGGCCAGGGCCGCGTGCAGGGGGCTGGGGGGCTGCTGCGGGCAGGGGGCTGGGGTCACGAGCACCCCGGCTGCCCCTCGCCCGTGGCACCGGGATGGGTGGGCAGGGCTGACCCAGCCACCCGGAGGCTGATGATTAATCTCCGTAATCCCAGCCCAGTGCTCCAAGGCTCCCAAACAACCTTCTGAAACACTCTCCCTGCATCCTCCATCTCAGACCCCAGTCCAAAGCAGATTTTTAAACAACTAAGCTGCAAAACTATTTTCCATCAGCCCATTCCTCCCCAAGCAGCAAACTCATGTTCTGGTGTTAATTTTTCTGGGATGTTCTCCGTTTGTTGTTTCTTTCTAAACCACAACAAAATCAACAAAATTTGGACTTGTGTGAGGGCTGAATTTCCCCTTTGTTTCCACAGGGGAAAGGCTGTGCTGCTGCCCAGCCGTAGCGGTGAACACCCACTCGCTCGCACCCTCCCAGGGATGCTGCTGCCAGCGGTGCTGCTCCGGGGGGACCACGATCCCCAGCATCCCACCTCGATCCCCAGCATCCCACCTCGCGGGGGATCTGCAAGTGACATCAGAGGCTGGGGTGGGGGTAGTGCCTGGAGGAATCTTATCTGCAGTCTCTTTTGTCGTCTTAACTCCGGGGTGCTCGTGGTCCCGATCCCTACAGTGGACCTGCAGGATGGACGCCCCAATTTTCTGGCCGCTGCCTCCCAGCAGCACTGGGGCGGCTCCGATGGCAACTGGGGCAGCGGCTATGTTCTCGGGCACAACGTACTCACAAGGTAATGACACTACTCGGCATCAATAACAAAAAAACCTACTTGAGCAGTGCAAACATCCTATAGGTGCGTAATTAAAGCACAAACGAAGGGGCTGATTCTTCAGCCACAAGCCTGGGACTTGTGTAACCCTGACAATCCTCCTGGAGACACATCTGATTTCCACCAGCCTAAGAAAAAGAACAAAACCGAGCTCATATCTGACAAGTGAAAACAAACACTGGATTCAGACACTTTCTGCCGGGAACGGGGGGAGCTGTTTAATTTTTGTTCCTTCTCTCTGGGCTGCTGCTGTGACCTCTGCTACCTCCTAAGTCAGCAACACAATACGTTGCAGCTGTGGCACTGCAACAGCATGATTTAATTTGTGCGTGTGTGGCTGGAAGGGCAGTTCATCCCTCCAACGTCTTGCGGCATGGCAGAGGCAGCAGTGGTGGAAGCGGGGGGCTTGGTCCTCCCCTCCCAAAAGAGAGGGGGGAAAACCCCCGCTTCGCCTCCTGTGCGCAGCTTTGGAGAGGAGACTGGGAAAAGGATCAACTAGAGGAAAATGTCCATCTCCATCAAAATTTATAGGAGGCTGGTGACTGTTCAAGCCAAGGGAAAAAGGGGCAGATAATATCTATTTATTCAACAACTGTTTTCTGCTTAACACCACCCCCCCCCCCCCCCCCCCCAAGCAAACAGAAGAGGGAAATGGCTTTGCTGCCCACTCTCCTGCACGTTCCCAGCTCCCAGGAGCTGCGTGTCTCCGGTGCGGTGCCCAGCTGGGCAAGGGGAGAGCTCAGAGTTTGTTTTCCGAGGGAAAAGAGCCAGAGGTTCCTGCCACAGCCCCCCTCCCCGGGGGGGCTCCCTCTCGGCGGGTCCTCCCCCCTGGCCCTCCACCAGCTCGTAAAGCCGCCGCGTTCCCGCGCAGCTCCTTGGCCGGACCCCGAGAGCTGTCTCGGGAGCTTTCTTTGTCAGCGCTCTCAGTTGGAGGGGGTTTTGGCTGCAGAGGTTTTATCTTTGCCTTCCGCAAGGCTGGAATTCAGCTTCGCTCTTGGCATTGTCATCCCTCCGCTTTATATATGGCTCCTGCTGAAAAACAGCCCGGGATAGCCTGAATTGCAGCCCACTGCCAAACCTCCGCGGGAGGAGGACTGGTGGCAGCAAAGAACTGGCAACCCCAAGGCTTCACCACCCCGGCTCCTTCGGGGAACCTCTGCCCTGATGTGTGACGCTGGGGGCTGAGCTCATCCCGGCACCAACAGCCCCCCCCCAGGCAGCTCCCTGGCCACGAGGCTGCGCAGAGGATGCTCCACACAGGACGACGTCCTAGGATTTTTCAGGGGCCATGGAAAGGAGTCAGGCTTCCCAATTTCATTCAGATCCAAAGGGATTTGAAGGCCTAAAACTCTCCCTGCATCCTAAAAACCCCAAACTGTGCCTATATGACTATGACGCAGAACAGCACCATGGAAGCAAAGGAACGACCCTGGCTTTCCAGCAGTGCTAGCCTTATACTTTCCATTTACTAGTTATTTCTTTCTGGATTTTACCTTTGTGATACTGAAGCTCCTTCCCATCTGGCACAGCCACCCCCACCCCCACCCACCCCCACCCCCCGGCTGTAAGAAACCTCCTCCTTGCCCTGCTCTCTAACCCAGCACTACCTGCCAGCTTGTAGGGGCAAGGTGGCTTTTTCCTGGCTTTTTGGCTTTCCTCTCGCTTCCCCTCATCAACTCCTTTGCCAAGCAGTGTAATTTTACTGCCTGGCTTAAGGAGCCAAGAAATACGTTTGCTGGTGTAAGCTGTGCATTAGACGTCGTCAAAAACATGCAGCTTCAGGGTTTTAGGAGCCAGCTCGAGAGAACAGCGCAACACCCGCAGAGCAGCACGGCCGCGGGTTTGCACTCTCTCTGGTTTCACTGGCGTATGCTGGTACTCAGGTCGCTCTGCCCGTGGGTGGCTCAGCGCAGGGATGGAGCTTCAGGCAAGGAAAGGCGTGTGCACAGGGGATGGAAGCATCGGCAGGGAGGTGATGCAGTGCTCTCGTAGGTGGTGTGGTGGGAAGGGGTCCTACGGCACCAACCTGTGGGCAGGGGAAAGGACTGGCCTTCCCCATGCAGCACTTTCATCCTCCTTCCCCCTTAAACCACAAGCTCATTAGTGCATGGGCTCTGGTTTCTACAGAACCAAGAACAACAGGGTCGAGACCTCTCCTGTGGTCTCCAAGACCCTCCGAGAACTCTTCTTCGCCCTCCAGATACCAACAGCCACATTTTGCACCTCATTTCTCCTGAATGTGGGGGTGCTTCAGATCTCCATGTATATTTTTGAGGTTCAGACACCAACACTACTACAAAATCCGCCAAGTGGTACCGTCAGACTCAAAATGAAAGAAATACTCATCAAAGCGATTTGCAAAACATTGGCCATCGTGACCACCCGCAGCTGGGTTTCCATCCTGCTAAGTCAACATCACGTTCGATCGCCACCATCAAGAGACATTCAGTGAAAACAATCTCATCCTTATGAACCAACAAGGTGTCCAAAACCCCAACCCCAGCATGGGAAGTTTAAGCCTCATGATGGGATGCATGTGTCCTGCTCCAGGCACGAGCATCTTGGCAAACATGGCCGTGTCTCTACACAGCTGCTACACAATGCGCCTGTACTCCTCAGGAAGAACGACAATAAGCAGCAGCAAAAAGCTTTCAATATTTAGCAAACTCTCAAAAACTCTCAGGACTCTCGGTTACATATGAGCAAAGGGGAAACTCCACCTCAGGCTTTATTTGGAGGGTTCTGAGGCTCAGACTGGCCATTTCTCAACCAGCGTGTTTTTCACAGAATCACAGAAATATAGAAGGGTTTGGGTTGGAAGAGACCTTAAAGACCACCTAGTTCCACCCCCCCGCCATGGGCAGGGCCCCCTCCCACCAGCCCAGGGTGCCCCCAGCCCCGTCCAGCCTGGCCCTGAGCCCTGCCGGGGATGGGGCACCCACAGCTGCTCTGGGCAGCCTGGGCCAGCGCCTCGCCGCCCTCACAGGGAAGGATTTCTTCCTGATAGCTGATCTAAATCTGCCCTCTTTCAGCTTAAAGCCATCACCCCTTGTCCTGTCACTGCATGTCCTTGTAAAAGGCCCCTCCCCAGCTTTCTTCTTGTTACAGGGCTGGAGCACAGAGCTGAGCAGGGAAGGAGCTGAGTTACAAGTCTCTCCTCCAGCTTTATTCCTGGCAGAGACAATTTGGGGTAGTGTTGCTCAGCACAGCAAATCACCTTATTGTAAGCACCTGCTTACAATAAACCCCTAACGATGTTGAAAAGTTAAAACGTCCACTTAGTTTAATTTCTGTTTTAGATTTGGATTTCTATGTACTGTAAATGCTAGAAAGAATCTTTTTCTGAAACAATGCTGCATATTTGCATTTGGAGATGCTCCATAATTGGCTGCCCTTCATCTAAGATTTCTTTCTAAATGCAAAAGGATGCTCTCAGCACAGGCAGTCTGAAGGGGAGGCTTTGCCACCATCACCTGCTAATGCCTTCATGCCAGCTGGGAACTTCTGGGCAGGCTCCCTTGCAGGTGGGGTGGGTCAATGCACTACTTTGGGTCTCTGAAACCCAAGGGCTTTGAGCCTCAGCAGACACTAAAGGAAGAAAAACGCCTCGTGGGGTGACGTCAGCCTGTGCAGGTGGGAGTTTGGGGGTCTTTGCTTTTGGGACACGTGATGGGAAAAAGCAAGATGGGCACAGTCAAGGGGTCTAGTCCTGCTGAGCATGATCCTGCCTGTTTGCTGCACCACCTGTATGGCTGAGAGTGTCTCCTCAACCTTGGAGGTGCCACGTCCCAGAGCTCCCCCCGCCCCAGCCACCTCTTCAGTGCAAACAGCTTCCTTGGGGTTGGGGTTCCGTGCAGCAATAAATGGCAAGGTCAGCACAGCCCACTCAAACCTCTCTCTCGGGATCAGGGAGCCCCCGGTGCGGAGGGCACATGCCTGCTCTTAGTGTCCCTGGCGTCATGAGATGGGCAGCCTGGTGGGACCCCGTGCCGCACTGTGGGGACAGTCCCCAGCCCTAAGCCCTTGGCTGGGTTCGCAAGCAGCTGTGCTGGCAGCTGGGGAGCTCTTCCGCAGCCTGTCCAGGGGACAAACGGTTGACGGGGCCTGGCTGTAAAATCTTGGATGACATTTTCTCTCCACTCACCTTTGATCCTGGTAAACGTGCTCTGGGTGCTGCAATCAGATTGACAATCTCCCTGTGTGCAGATGTCCTGCAAAAACTACACCCACAGCTGTAAATCACAAAGCCCTCCCCGATCCGGTGGTTAGCGACAATGAATAATGATTTTTCTAATGGGAACTGGCCAGCATTCAACCCACTCCTTGATTATTTTTTTCCTAAGCAAGTACTGTTTATATTGAGAGACTTGCAATAAGTAAGACTCTTGGATTTATATGAGATCAAAAAGCAGCCAAAGGGGGAGATTTCTGGAAGCTCAAGCTACAGGGACTCCTCTCAAGAGCAGGCAGACCCCAAACTGAGATCACAGCAACGCCAATGCACCCCAAGCACCAAACCCATGGGGTGTCCCAGCTCCTCGGGTCTCGCGAGGACAGTGGGTGGGCAAGCACAAGAAGGGGACGGTGCAGACGTGCCTACGCAGTGCGTGTGTCAGTCATCATCACCCAAACCTCCCACACTGTAGGTGGCCCAGGACAGTCCAGCAAACCCAGACCAACCCAGTCTGCCTCTGGCCTGGCCGGCACAGCCCCACGGGAACGCAGTGGGGGACACGTCCAGCCCCCCGGCATGCCTTCTGCTCTGCTGAGCCCGTGGCTGCCGAGCCCCTCCTCTCTGACGTTTCCAAACTCACTAAGCCTTTTTCCTTACAAACGTGAACCAGGCAAGAAAAGTAAGTTCACACTTGAAAAAAAGAAGAAAAAAAAAAAAAAAAAAAGACTTTTTTCTTTAAAGCACAACTTTTTTTTGGGTTCCTGACAAAGCAATATTCTCCAGGCCAGTTGGAATCTGGAAAAATACACTTACTCAACCTAGCCACCATGACTCCAATAACAATTATAAAATGTCCAATAAAACTTCTATGTAATGTCAATTCAAATCTTGAAAAGCAGAATTAAGTGGTATATCAACATTAAACTTTATTGCTTCCTTTGCAGAGCAGAAGTATTGTCAATAAAAGTCATTCTGAATGAAGAAAAGGGCAGTAAATATTAAATAAACAGGTTTTTGTTGAAATGCTATAAATGCACCAGAGCTGCATTTTACACTGGGACCCTTTTTTCCTTTGCAGACTCCCCCATGATAGAAATAAGTCAGTAATTGTAAACTATCAATAAAGCGCCAATTAAAGGGTGGTTAGATGCATGCATTTACAATATGTCATTATAAGCCTTTATTGTATGTAGTTGGCTTTTTCAGATCCCACTGGCTCCGTCTGAAGTCCCCCAGCACACCACCAGTCCTGCCGCTCGTTATGGGCCCTTGGAGGAGCCGTGAGGGTGCTGGAGGAGAGCGCAGCTGAGAGCCCCGGCTGGGGGCTTGGGGTGCATCCCCCGTGAGCCCCGCGCCACGGCAAGGATGGAGAAATCCAGAGCTGAGAAGGGGATGAGAGAGGAGCATCTGGTCAAGCTTTCTGGTCATGCTCATTTCTACTGGCAGCAATGTGAAGATAAAGCATCACCGTCTTGGTCCATTACGCTATTATTTTATTATGACAGCCCTGCCCTGAGACACGGCAGCTGTGCCAAAGCCCCGACTGTGGCAGCGTGGTTGTTTTCTGACAGGTGTCTTCTGCTCCTTTCTGGCTCTACTCACCTCAGAAAGAGCCATCGCCATCCTTCCTACACTTCCTTACATCCAACAGTATTTCTACTCACAGTTCCTGCTTGCTAATCATACCCCCACCGTGTCTCAGCAGCTGCCTGCTTCTGCAACGCACAGCCAACAGAGATGGGATGTTTTGCTTCAACCATGAGACGAAATGCTTCTTTGGGGGTTGGGCTGAATATAATCCTCCCAGTGACACTGAAAACCTCAGGCACGATGCCCATCGCAAACACAACCGGCACCTCATGGAGCAACGCCCCAAGACCTCAGACCCCTGCTGCCCCGCTGCCGGGACCTCCAGCTCCCTGAGAAGATCCATCCCCACAAAACCAAACCTAATGCCAAAATGTCTGCCGAGCGAGCAGAGGTACCAGCCCTACACTTGGTGGTACCCAGACCCAACGGGATGTCTTTTGGAAGAAGGTGGAGTGGGCATCTCTGTGAAGGCACAAATCCCATGACTCTTACGTCAGACCTTTAAAATCCAATCAGCATTTTTGTGGTTTACCAGTCGGGTTTATAAGCTGTTCCCTAGTTTAATCTTCACATGTATTTACAGGAAGCAGTAACAGCTACCGAGTATGAAGTTCACTATGCTGAAATGATACTGAACAAACCCTGCCGTCAGCAAGGGCCGACAGCGGCGCTTCTGTGAGTCAGAGTGGCTGAGGTTCAATGAGCTCTTTGAATTATGATGAGGAGAGACAAGATGAATCAGATGTGGTCTAGCAAAGTGCATATGCAGGAGCTTCTGTCCTCTGACTTTTGCACAGATTTATTTACTTCATGTACAAAACCAACCCCAAACCGAAATTGACTGGAACTTGAACGCAATTCATTTTGGAAGAAATTATTTTCACTATGAATCCAGGCTCAGGTTATAAAAAAAAAAGCTCAAATGCTTTCAGAGATAAAGAACAGCCTTTGAATGTTAAATATAAAAAAACTTCCCTTCAAAGGGTGAAAGACGACTATAAAAATTAACTTTTGGAGAAGTTGCAAGTGTTCACCCCAGCCACCCGCAGCCACAGGATCAGACCCTTTGCACTGGGACATTTCTCTGCCATCCATATGAATGGAAACCAAACCAGCAGCACAAGGAAAAACATGGGAAGAGCACCCACGGCAGTGTGAACCACCCGAGAGCCAACAGTTAATAGCTGTGAATCATCTTGATTCACTTGAGCCTGAACTCCCGACCTGCTGATTGAGGCGGTTCCTCTGGATGCTGCCCCTGCTCGGGGACGATGGGCTCCAGCGACCCACGCTGCTGCCGGCACACGTGCCCACGTCCCGGCTGCAGGTTACACAGCTGGTGTGAGGAACGAGCATCTGCACCTTGGCCACCCACAGCCCACCCCACAGCCCCCCGCGGGGGCAGCTCTCAGGAGGAGAGGTCTGAGACCCTTCAAACACCCTCTGCGCTGCCCTGGGCAAAGATGTGACCCTTCAGAAGCAAACCTAGGAGCGGCTCACCTGGAAAAGGATCTGCAAGAGGCCATGGACGATGCACATCCGCCGTCCCAAGAAGAGGAAGAATGGCACTACCAGCTCGATGAAGTGATTGACCAGGGTCTCGAACCGATGAAACCACCACGGCGAGTGATGCATGAAGTAGGCGATGGGGTTGGGCACCGGCTGCGTCTGAAAGGTGGGGGAAAAAACCCAATTAATCCTCCTCCAAGGCTCATTACTGAGGGCAGCTACAGGGCTCTTGGCCTTTTTCCTTATTTATTTCCCCAAGTCTGCTCACAGGACAACCGTCCTTTGCCTCTGGGCACTCATTCCTTTCTAGAGAAAATTAATTCATTCACATTTTTTTTTCCTGCAAACCCAAGGAATTTTTAACTAATGCACCTTGTAAAAAGCAAGAGTTTTAATTTTCTTTTTAAATCATAACCAAACGCCACTTATCTTACATTAATATTATTTAATACTGAAATGTTACACATAGCTCAACACCGACTGATGTTACATTGCTCTGCACAAGTACTGAAGCTCATCAGAGCCGCTAAGCGATACAGAAACTGAGAAAAGGATTTTCTCAGGGTCACGCAGTAGGTCAAACAGAGCCAGGAATGGAAACCAGATTTCAAAACCTAGAAGATATTCTTTCAAAATGTTTAAATTTGAAATAAATGTGGTGGTAGAGTTGCTTTCCAAAGTTGCAATTTGGAAGAGGGAAATGTAATTCCTCTAAACATGCTATATTGGTTAAGGTATTTACATATTGGCTTTGTGACAATATTATTCTTCTATCAGCCTGAGATTTTTTGACACTGGGAGACCTTCCACCCAGTACAATAAAGCTGCAAATTTTACAAAGGAAACAAACCCAAATCCTGATATGTTAATAACTGCCATCCTAAGAAATGCTGCAATTTGGATGAACAGAAAGAAGTTAACAATTTATCTCAGCATATGTGACAAGCTCAAATTCATTAGTATTGTTTTAAAACTGCGTTGAAAAAAAGAAGAGGATGAAGACGCAAATTTTAATTGAAGGAGACACAACACATCTTTAAATTATTTGTAGTTAAATCAAAAATACAAACAAAACAGGGAAAATACTGTACTATGCATGGCAACCGAGCGTGCTTCCACTGCCAAATCCCACAACTATTGTAATTCCTTATTAGCAAAGCTGGGATTAATAAAATTGTTGCTCTATATGGGTTTGAGGCTGCTGTAACCCCTTAGGACAGGAGACCGCATCCTTCCTTCCTCGGACACCGGCGCCGGATGGAGCGGTGTCGGGGTCACGGAGCTCTGCCAAGTCCACTCCGGCACAGGGGTGGGAGGTCAGGGCTCCCCCCTCCTGGGGCAGCAGCAGCAGCCCCCCGTGCCACCGAGGGTCCTTCCCCTCCACACGGGACCTGGTTTGAGTTAATCTGCTTGTTGGACTGCTCCTGAGCATTCCCAGAACGTCAGGGAGGCTAACAAAGAGATTTTTTTTACCTTGATCCCAAATTGCTGAGAAATGCTTTTATCCTTCCAAAAAAGCAGGTTGTTTTCTTGGCTTCTTCTATTTCTTTTTTTTTTTAAAAAAGTGCTTTAACCAAAACTGACCTAGATGAGGTATCAGTCCTACAGGTTGTAATGTTTAGCCTGAGATGAGCTGGTTTCCAGCACGTAACTGCCTGTTCCTAACACCCCAGAGCTGCGGGAAGGTGGCATTCCTGCTTGTCCCCTACTGCCACTGCTGCGCGGTGCCAGGGCACCCCTGGATCCGCTCCCTCCCACACAGGCAGCACTTATGGCCGGGGAACACAGGGAACAGGGGTATCATACATGCAATTACATACCTACTGACCGACGTAATTAAGCCCCGTAACGCAATGGCACTGGGCAGTGATACATTTGACTGCTGTTTTGCAGGGCTGGGCTGACACTGCTTAATTTTAAAGTGATGTCCACCCTTCGCTGTCAAACGTGACACTTGGTTCCCCCATCCCCTTCCTCTCCATCACAGGCTCATGCTGATGCCCTCGTCTACCAAAGCCAACCACAGCCAGCAACTCCTGCTTGTTGCTTTGGGCTGGGACTCAGAAGGATAAAATTCCGGCCTTTAGCCCCACTGTGCGGGACAAAAAGCAGAAGAAAGTTCTTGGTTTGGGCTCCTGCACCACATACGGGCTCGCGTGGGAACAGCCCAGGCTGGCCGTCCACGGCTGCTGCCGTCCTGCTTCTTGGCAGCAGCTGAATTCTTACTCTGAAGTAGAAAAAGGGGAGAAAGAAGCAAAGCCCAGAAATCTGGCATGTGTTAATAATTCACTCCTGAGTGCTAGAGCATCGCCATCCTTCACCTTATCAGCGCTGACGCTATCATGGTGCCGGTGCTGGTGGGGGCAATGCTGCGACAGGCAAGATAACTCGGATGACAAGCAACACCGAGAGCCTACAACAGCAGCAGATGCAGCACAAACACCACCCGGTTCCTCGGCACTTGTTTTGACAGAGGGAAATGCACACATTTGGTAAGAGCAGTGCTGGCGATGGAGCCGCTGGGGTCACTGTCAGCAAGGCTCCCCTCCTCCCCATGGCTGCAACCACTTCTCCGGCGTGTAAACCTCGAGTAGACAGAACAAAAAGCAGTGATTGAGAAGTGATTCGCCTGTATCAGAAATTCGTTAGCAGGCTGCTGGGGGAGGAGAGCTTTGTGTGTGTGTGTGTTCCTCCCAATGCCTTCCAGATGCTGCGAGCATGGGTGTAGCACAGCACAGGTTTCCTGGGGAGAAAGCCGTGTTCGCTCAGGAAGGGGCGTTGAGGCAGGAGCAAAGACCCAGAGCAACATGTGAATCACTGCGGTGCTGAACACTGGCACCTGCGATGCTGGAAAGCTTTCTGGTTTCTTTTTGTGGCCAAGTTGACCGCTGCCTGGGGTGCTGGGGGCACCCCACACCCTGGCTGGTGGGTCCCGCTGCACAGCACCCAGCTGGGGCTGGGGGAGAGCCCCCGGGCACATCGCTGGGGTTAGGGACTGTGCCCAACACAGGCATGACTAGTGCTCTCCCTGTGTAACCATGTCCTACGGAAACACCGCAGCGGTGTCAGAGACCAGAAGGAGGGAAAAGCATTCCAGGATCACTTCACCCGGGTCGTTTTGCTGGGGATTTTGAGCTTTACACTTTGCTTTGTGGCTGCTTTGCAAGGAGAAGCATCCGAGGAAGCAGCCAGGAGTTCCCCTGCATTGAGAACTGTGAACTCCTGACACACAGACACAGAAAAATGCAACTTCAAGTCAGATGTAACTAAATAAACAAGCCCAAGGCAGCCGTATGGTGCGAAGAACAGAGCGAGCCCTTGCCTCCAACCAGCCCCGTTTCTGGATACCTCTGCGAAACATAAAATGTTTTTAAATAATAAAAAAAACCCGATTAGCAAAAACTGGCTTTATGTGTCAGCACAAGGTGCAATATAATAAACCTTCTGCCTCCCTCACACCTCCAGCAGCCAGAGAAAAACTGTGCTGCAAATGCGTTTTGAAATCAGATTGGGGAAAATTAATTCCATAATTCATGGGGCAGATTTGTAATGTGTGACTGCGGGGCGACACTCGGCGGGGGCTGCTGAATGAATTCTGGGTCGCCAGCTAAGGCATGTTCTCTGGCTTGTATCTACCAGGTTTTATGAGGGCTGGTAACAGATTCTAAAAATATGCACAATAAACTGTTTTTTCTCCCTAAGGGGTCTATGGTTTAATTATGTTCTTAGTGAGAACCATTAAAGTGCTAAGTACCTGAAGACTCCTAATTTACTAAACTATACGCTACTAAAACCCAACAGAAGGCTATTATACACCAGAGTAAAGGCTCTTCTCTGGGACTGTAAGCACACATGGTCTCTCCTCTCAGCCTCCTTATTGGTATGGCATTACACAAACTCCGACCGAGTATTTAATCCCAGTGTTAGATACCCCAGCTCAGCCGAGGGAAATCTCCAGGCTCTCCTACACGTGTGCACGAAAACAAGTCCCACATTGTCCTCGAACAACCCGCTGCTCACACCAGCCTGGGGATGTTATTCTTGCAGCAGGAGTGGCGCAGCTCCCACGCCAGCAGCCGTGCGGCATGGGAGCGGGAAGCTGGAGGGCAGGGAAGACCCTGTCCTCAAAGATCACAAACGAGGAGCCCAGAGATACATCAGGTAAGTTTTATCCTTTGCAATGGTGGGGTTTTACCTTCCTTAACACAATAAACTGGCACAGCTTCAGGAGCCCCTGCTGGACCTGCTGCCCACCTGAGCACCGCCACAGCTCACGCTCACAAGGCGTCTTTCAAAAAACAGCAGCGAGTTATGAATGAATCGGTTTCAAATAGGTGAACAAAAAATCCATTATTCTATCCGTTTGTATAAGGTGAACTGAGATTATGTATTGATTCAGAAAACCAAAAGTATACTGGGCATCGATATTAAAACAACACAAAGGACAGCCTTTCAAAACATCACCCCGGGTGCCTATCGCAGAAATCTGGCTTGGTGAAAAACCAAGCAAACCACTAATATTCCTGTACGCTCCAGATACTACCATTCCTTTTCCCATTGAGAGGCACCTACTTAACCAAAATACTGAAATTTGAGCATGTTGAATGGTGGAAAAATCTGGAAAAACAGATGGAAATGGAACAACGGCAAATATGAATAAATGATGGGAAGAAGCAACTATTGAGTCAATAGAAATAGGATTAATTTGGCGCAACAAACACTTCCCTAACAGCTTGCAGGCACTGGAGGCTCTGACAATCAAAAGAGAGGGAAGACTGGCACGAACGGGAAGGTGCAAAGAGCAGTGCCCTGGAAAAGCAGGCTGAAAGGTATCACGGAACGTTTCCCTGAACGTTTGTGGAAGGTACAGATGAACTGCAAAGCACAGTTCTCCAGCTTCCCGAGGCACTGAGGCATGAACTCATTTTCTCAGCTTCAAAGAAAAGCTCTCAGTTCTCTTGTACTTTGGACCGAAAAATAAAAAGGATTCTCCGTGGCGGAGCATAATGTGATCAACATGATCCAACAGGCTGTTTCTCTGCCAGTCTCTTCTGCTTCAGATCTTGACCCTTCCTCCTTACGCATCTGCAGATCAAAGCTCCACTTCCCCAAGCCCGAGCAGCAAGGGCTTCCCAGCCCCGTGCAGAAGAGCAAGAGGCAGCAAGCAGAACGGACATAAACGGGGTCACTCGCAGCTGCTGGGAAGTGTGGGAAGATGCGTGTCTTGACTGAAGTCAGATCGTCTCGTGCTGTACAGTAACCACCGTCTCCTGCAAAACACCCTGCTTCCTAACGGGGGGAGAGGATGGAGGGCGGCTGCTTCCTCGCTGCGAGGCTTTGTGGTAGGCGCTCTGCATCTGCAGCACCCTTGATTGATGAGCAACATGGTGATTTTGCACAAAGATACACATGTAGGCAAGGGTCCTGAAAGGAAATTGAGCAGTGAACTGCTCAGCCTCCTGTGTAAATCCCAGCGGTACCCTGCACCGTGCACATTTTGTACATACATTCATGCGCACAAGGCTCCACGTGCACGCTACTAACACACTTGCGTACACAGCAGCTAGCCGGTTAAAAATAGGCCCTTTGAAATGTTCCAGTTATTCACAGGATTCCAATCAAAAGAAAATAATAAGCAAAAAACTAAAAAGTTGCATCTGTCTTAAAACGCGGAGAGATCTAATGTCCGGGTGGGTCACAAGGGGCCGGCTCTTCAGTCACACAATATCAAAAAAACCTAAGTCTTGATAGATCTATTAAAAAGAAAAGTTACCGATATGTTCTTGCTGGGCAGAGCTTCCCCTGTTCAGTCAATAGCAATATTCAGTTCATAGAAAAACATACTGGAATCTGCCTGCTTTAAGACAGCAACCCAAGCCAAGGAGATGTGTGTTTGACTTGGTGCCAACACGACCATAAAATGTTGGCAATTTAGTAGAGACGTAGTGCCGCGCCACTCTCCCAAAGGACCTAAATAAACTTCAGATGTAGAACATATATTTTTACTCTTTATATATATAAATCTGCTGTTTCATTTTTAACTCCTTTCCCCAGCCATCCCTCCGTCTAAGGTTTTTCAAAGCTGAAACAGGTCCCTACTTTTCCCGGCTGAGCGAAGCCTCAGCAATGAAAAGTTAAAAGCATGAAAAATCAGAGAAATGATTCACGTCTGGGTGTTGGGTTTCTTGGGGAATGATGGCTGCACATGCGGGTACATATGCTGGAGGGGAAAGGGTCTTGGGAGAAAATTCTGCTGTGCAATTTCATGCCTCGGCATTATAAAATATCCTGAGGATTTTTTTTTATTTCCCCCCCCCCCCCCATTCACAAAGTTGCACTTGCAAAATCACCAGTGTAGGTGAAACCTTCGTGCCGCATCTGTGACATCAAGCTACAAAGCCAAACTTTGCTTGTGATGAGTCAGCCCTGACTTAACACCAGCATGAGCGAGGATGTGCTTCACCAGGGGCACACTGAAATGTGGGACTTTTGAATTCTAACAAGCTGGGTGGGGGCAGCAGGATCCATAGCTGCACTGTTTGCTTTTCCAGACGGCACCCTACCTCCCGGTCAGAGCTATCCCTCTCCAGTAACACAGACCACATTTCCAGGCGCGTGGCGTACCTGTTTATTGACACTGCTCCTCCATAGCATGCCTCCGAGCTGCTCACTGTATATAGCAATAATTGTGCATGTACTACAGATTCACCTATTCATTCTGCACATTCTTGGAGGGGTCCAGAGCTAAAATTACACAAGGAACTGCTGAACTGTTCAGGCTATTTATTTGTTCAAAATCCCTTTAAAATAATTAGCAGGGCCTTGAACAGACATCTTGGCTCTTGGGGGGGGGGGGGGGGGGGGGGGGCGGTGCAGAAGAAGCTGGTGCAACCAACTGCGGGTCATTCCTGTCTTTGGGGAGAAGGCTGGTTCATTAACAGCACCAGAGATGGGTCACATTAGGTTTCGGGAGTGGGTCAGGCTGGAAGGTATAAAAGAAGCAGAAGTGAAGGGCAATACACGCTTACCAAGAAGGTCCCATCCCAAAGGCAGTGGGGGAGCTGCAGCCATCCTTCTCCAGGTTTAATACCAGTGTCCATCAGATACCGCTTTCCTGGTGCGTCTCATATTCCCAGATTTTCCAACACAGGAACATGCTCCCTCGTCCGGCACTCTCCGATGGAGCTCACCTTCCCCGGCAGATCACGAGGCAGGTCGCTCACCAATATTTTAAATTGCCATTTAAGAGCATATTGCAAATATGATCCTTTAATTGGTCACTATTATGGCTCTCTATTAGAGAAGACAAGTTTTTCCACACAAGGTAAGCCCTTGCGAAAGCACTGAAAATGTTTAAAAACAACCCAGTCCTGATATATTTATTATATATTTCTCTCTATATAAATAATTTCATGAAAAGGAAAGTACTGAGTGGAAACTCCATTTAAAATGTGATCCCAGATGGTGGCAAAGCTCTAAAATTGCAAAGCAACATGTAAAGAAAGATTAACGACCTCAAACAGGCACAAATTTATGAGGTGAAAGCCCCTGTAATCCTAGAGAAAAATGATACCAAACGTTAGACTAGACAGCTAGAAAATACCTCTGCTTAGTTCATGTGGCCTCTGCCATTTTACATTTTCTTTTAATACGCGTTACTTTTGGGTTCATTTAGTCTTTTCTCCTGCAGGCCAGAGGTATCGCTTTGGTACATGAGCACGATGATGGATTTGCCAGCTCCCACCAGGTACCCCCTTATGAGCAACCGGTAAATCAGATAACAGGCAACAGCTAGGCTGCCACATCCTGGGAATAAGCAGCCAAAAGGAGAGAAAACGGAGACAGGGCAGCACGTCAAGCGTTTATCATGGCTGTGAGACTCAAAGCTACACCATCAAGTGGGCTGAGATGATGGTGCTTAACATTTCCAACACTAAAGCGCATGCAGTTCCTTATCCTGCCCCAGTACAACACGTTTGGAAGGGAAGGATGCCAACATTTCACCCCAAAGAGCACGGGTCGCCCCAGAGAGCAGGCATCTCCCATCCTCTCAACTTCAGCTGGGACCAGATGGCACCTCTGGGTCCCACAGCCTGTTTCCCTGAGACCTCTGCAAAGATCCCCTTGACAATCCTGTCCTGTTCAGCCCCCTGACGATTCCCCTCTGCGACCTCTGCAAGGTCTTCTCTGGACCATCGTTCTATGTATTTTTCTGTGAGAATTTTCAACGAACTGGGATTTTCTGACCTTTCCAGCAGCACTCCTGGCACACTCTAGTCAATAACAGAGCCGTGGAACGATACAAAAATTAGTGTTTTCAAACCAATGCAAACAAAAGGATGTTCAGTCAACACCACACTAGCACGGCAGCACAGAGCCAGCTCTTTGCTGAGCTTGCTGTTTCAAACCGGGGTTATTCCCTTGTTTTCTGTAGCCCCTCGATGTGGCAGATGAGCAGGGAGCCCTGGATGCCGCGCCGGGATGCTGTCTGCTATGGGAAATG
Organism: Falco peregrinus; assembly: GCF_023634155.1. Taxonomy (NCBI): domain Eukaryota; kingdom Metazoa; phylum Chordata; class Aves; order Falconiformes; family Falconidae; genus Falco; species Falco peregrinus. The sequence continues at coordinate 88,268,942 of NC_073725.1, read as the reverse complement.
GGTGACAATAACCTGTGAGTACAACAGGGACAAGGACACATGAAGGAAAAGCTGCCCCAGGACTCCTGCCCATTGCTTTGCAAATCAAGGTCTCTGCTTTCCAGCAGAAGTTGCGGAACCCTGGGCTGTGATGGTGTTTGGCTGCCAACAGATAGAGCCGTAACTACCAGAGGGTCAGAGAAGTGTTTAAAATTCCAATGAAGTACTAAAAATACAGGTCACAGCCTGCCCTAAGCAGTTGAAGCGTAACCTACCGCACAGAAGACGGTCAGAAGAGGAGAAGGAAGAGGAAAAACCATCTGCCATATTAAAAAAGAAGACAAGCTTGCATTCTTCAAGGAAAAAGCCTGTACCCCCTGAGCACAGCCTGCTCTCCCTGCTCAGGATCTACAGACAAACCGTTTTCTGGGTCTCTGGGTCCCACTCTGCTGAGGACGAGCGTGGAAAGGGGAGACCCTGTGCTGAGAAGCACGTCCCTCTGCCACCCTGGCGAGACCCAGGATGCCTACAGGGGCCTGTGGCAGCCGCCAGGTTATTGTCAGCCTTTCTATTCTCATCCAAAAGGTGCCAGCGCTCCCCCCTTCCCTGCACGGCGGGCGGTGAGTTGCTGCAGCAGGGAAAGCCTTGGATATAGACGCGCAGGATAACGGAGCTGGCAGGGTAACATCATCCTTGTGGATCTGCCTCGGACCGCAAGCTCTTTCCAAACCAGCTAGTGCCTGTTCTCCATCAACACCAAAGACCCTCACGATGCAGTGTGGTCCCTTCGCTCTCTTTGGGGATGTGCTTTGAAAGGCAAATCTAGTCACTTAGACAGAGGGTGGAAGAACATCTTTCCGAACACCCTTCCAGCCGCTACGCCCGCTCAGGCAGACCCAGGGACCCTGGGCTTTCACCTACCATCCATGACTCTACAAATGTACTGTGGCTGCTCTCCCAAAGGCCCTCGTTACTTCACTTTTTTTTCTTTTTAGTAGTCCAGTGCTAAAACCAGGATCATATCTCCTTCAGAAAGCTTTTTTTTTTTTTTTTTTTTTTTGGTGTATGCTCATAAATATGATGTTCAGCATCAGGCCAAGGAACACATGGGCAAAACCCAGGGGCGGCGAACGCCAGCAAAGCCCCGGCTCGTGCCTGAACTGGATTAGGCAGTTTCGTGGCCTGGACGCTTACAGTTGGGTTAGTTTGTTGGTGGTTTCCGCCCTCACCCCCATCCTGAGACAAACAGTGGGATCTTTCATAAAACCTGTTCACAAAGGGTAAATTGTGCCATTAGGAACCGACTACCTGGATGCCCATTTGAATTCTCCGAACCAGAATGCCACCACGCTCCATGCCAAATCCAGCGCTGAGGGTAGGACAGGGAACTCAGCATCGTGGGCTGCCTTGTTTAACTCTCCAGCTGCCTGAGAGACAGAGTACACTCAACATAATCTGCCTCAAATGTGAGTATTTCAACCAACCAGCTGGTTTGAGCAGTTGTAAATGAAACATCCAAGGGGGTGGAAGCTGAGGGTACGGCGTGAAAGGCATCCTGGTGCTGATCAGTGCTGCAAGTCACCTGGGCTTTGCTGAGAAGACTTTGAGCCAAGTTAGAAAAGAAAGAGAATAATGTAAATTAAAACTTTCATATTAAAATGAAAAAAAAAGAGTGATCCCAACACTGACTAGGTGTTGTTGCAAGGCTGGAACGGGTGAAATAAGTTGAAGATGGTCAGGTCCCATCCACCCTCCCGGATGTTTGTACAAAGAGCTGCCAGGCATTCCCCTAACACTGTTAAACGTAACTTGCAACATTCTTCCAAAATAACAAAAACCACATTGGAAAGGTGCAAAAATGGATGGCTACCATCAGGGACACATGTCACTTAACAGTCCCAGTACACGGCCGTTGAGAAGCCCTAGGCTTCTGGGGCAGCTAACATCAGTGAAGTCTGCTCCTCTGTGCTCTAGTCGTTGTGGCACCAGATTCGCACATTCTTATTCTTTATTATCTGATCATTCAGCGGAAAATCAAAACAAATCTGAGAAAATACAGGGTATGGAGCTACTCTACCCTTCTGTCCTGAGAATACACCCAAGTACTCCCCGGAGCAGGCAGGAGACGTCTGTGCCCCTGCAGGCCTCACCTCTTTGCATTAGACACTGAAACAGATTCCTAACACACGTCTCCACCTTGCTCCATGCGTTCTTCCAGCTCACTGTTCAGCAGTAACACCTGGCATTTTCCAGTTTATTGACAAGTCTTGCATGATTATAATGAAGATGCGATTTTTAATCCAAAATGGTTATGCCAATTCAATCCAAGTTGAATACCCAGATAAAATAACACGGGATATAACTTATTCCTGTTCTCCTCTAGAAACTACGTTGACATAAAGACCAGGGTAACTCTGCCCATTCTAGTCCACAGTATTTCACAAATTTAACTATTTCTCTGTAGCTGTAGTACAACTCCTGGATACACTGTAAGCAGGCAAAAAGGTTTCTCTGCGACACTTGGTCAAAAGAGCCTTTTAAATGGGCATATAAATTATTCATCTCTTTGGATATGTGGTGATCCTCATGCTAAGGCTGCTTTACTCTGCTAGAGGAACCAGCTCTGCAGGACACACTGTGGCTGATTCAGAATTCAGGCCTAAGTCTCCTGTTCATCTAAGAGCACTTATAAAGCAGAGGGGAATAAAAACAATTCTTTTGTTTCCTGGGGAAAATAGGAAGAAAACATCTGCCAAAGGATAAGAGTCTGGAAAGCAGCGAGGGCCACCTCCTGCGTTAGCCACCCACCCCCATGTGAACAAGAAAGCAGGAAAAAACAGGTAGCTATCCCAAAGATGCAGCCAAAAGCTCAGCAGAGCTTACTTCTATTTTAAGCTTTCTCCCTAGTAACAAAGGATGCAGAGCGAAAGAATTTAGGACAAGCAAAACAATTCACAAGAAAACTCTCCGCTGTCAGGAGCCGATGCACAAACTGAACACTTGGGTGAATCTAGCAGCCAGTTCTGCTCCCTCTCGCCGATGAATTGCACCTCCACAGCCATTTAAACAGCCACTGCAACTTCTGGTGTGCAAATCACTCAAACAACTTTTTTTGTAAAAAAATTAAAGGCCTAAAAAAAAAGTATACAAAAAAGGACTTCTTTCAAAGACATGACAATTTGCTACAAAACAATACACACAGTGACAGACATAGACATATTAAATTCTGCTAATGCCAGGGAACAGGCTTGGGCATCTTTGGACATCTGGATACAAAGAGTGCTTGTTATAAACGTCCTCATCCTGCTCAAGGCCCTCCTTGGGTAAAAGTAATAACCACCTATATTTTTAAGGACAATTTAGGTAAGGGAAGTTGTACAGTATACTCTTAATAACCCTGGCGGTTTACCTTCCGGCATAGAAACGTGACAAATGTTCAGCCGCACGTGCTGGAGTGGCTTGTTAGCCCAGAGCGCCTGTAGGTCACCTGCAGACGTCTCCCACCAGTGCCAACCAACGTGCATCTGAACGTGCAAATCCTTTCGCCTCCAAGTCCGTCAAGTATTACACTTGTGTAATCGCCTTGCTGGTTTTGTAAGTGTTGCTTGTTTCTATGCCTTTCTAAATAAATAAATAAATAAATTCTGTAGACAGATAAATTCTACCCAATAAATGTGTTGCTCTGTTGTCCCTGTGGACGTAATAATGCCCTCACACTTGTCCCGAGTTGGAGGGCTTGCAAATCATGGTTATAAATAAGACTGCCGACCTAAGCCAAACATCTCATTTCTAATAAAGCCTTTTACCTCCTTTCCTAACAGCAAAGTGTCCCGGAGCGGGAGCTCACAGCCTGAACGAGGGCAGGACGGCAGCCCCCGTTGCCGTCTCTGCCTGCCACCCGGTGCCACCATGCCTGTGCCAGCGGGTCCCCATGGTCCCCATGCTGCCATGGGGCTCATGCCGGTGTGTTTACCCGGGGCGGGTTTCGGGGCTGGATTTCTAGCATATTCCCCTACCGCTGGCACCAGCCCGTCACCCCTGGGGAGCCACGCGCCTGCCCTGAACACTGCGCCCATTGATGCCGCGGGCCGGGGCGATGCCGGGGCGGCGGGGGGTGCCTCTGTGTGTTTGCCTGATGAAGTTAGGTTCTGGCCGGGTATTTAATATTCCCCGTCATGCAGGCCTGTTTCTCCTTGAGCCTGCCTGTCAGTTAAGCCCGGGGATGTTTATTTTAACGGCCACTTGTGGTCAAGGCTGGTGCCAGTTGTACGGCATCGGTTACGCAGATTTAACACTGGGGACTCGGCCCCGGCTCCCAGAGCACCGAAGGCAGCCAGGGCCGCCCCGGCCTAATGTGAAACAACTGAACTCTTCCAGCAGTCCCTGCTCCAGCTTTAACCCTTGCGGGGCAGGAGCTGGGCTGCCTCCGCAGTGCTCAGCCCCCCCGCAGCACAGATGGTGGCCCTGCGCCCATCCCCCCCCACCCTGTGCTCCCCCTCCTGCTCCCCAAACCGCCCCTGGCAGCCAGCAGTCTTGGGGTGATGGTCTGAAAGCTGCAAGAAGAAACAGAAAATGGATTCGGTTGCTTAAGGAGGCAGCTTTTGGGAGGAAGGAGAGGGTTTTTATCACTCTGATGGATTTATCATTACCCCAAGGGAGCGATGCTCCGGGATGAGCGTGGGATGCTCTGCACCTCTGCCCCTGAAGTGCCACCAACATGTGCCCTACAGCTACGACCCAGTGACACAAAGCCAAGCCATTTCAGCTCACTCCCTGCGACCGGAGCCCAGCCTTCCTCCCCAAAACCCAGCCTTGTGGAAAGCGAACATGCCTCCATCACAGTGCGAGCCACTGCCACTACGCAAGAGCCGGGAGGATGCTAAAATGTTAAATAAACTGTGGCCCGCTGCAAAAATTATGCATCATTTTTGATCGTCTGGACAGTCTCCAAGATGCTAATCAGCCCCAGATTAAGTCATCAACCAAACTGATGAGCAATCACATTTTGTCAGTACAGCTGGACATCATTACTTGGGAGCCGGTCTTTCACCGGAGAGGCAAGGCGGCTTTTTGCCATTGATCAAACTGGAAGAGAGGAACGCGGGAAGACTCCAGAGGACCTGTGCTGAGTTGCCACGGTCTCTACACACCAGCAGCTCCAGTTCTTTGCCTAACGTGTCTCACAAAAATTGCCTCTTACTACCCCAGGGCACCGACCGCTGCCTTTCACTGGGCTGCCGCCGCGCCGGTCCAGATCCGCTGGCAGACGGCTGCTCCCGGGCTCAAAGCAAGCACGTGTTGAAGTGTTTTGCTGAATTACTACACATGTCAAGAGGCAGATATTTTTTCCATGGAGAAACATCAGCCTGTGGAAGTGCTTTAACTTGACGATCACTAATACTGTTAATAACTGAGGGACAATAATTAACAGAAACCCGCTAATGGTGAAGTACGGAGAAAATCTGAAGCATTGCAATGCTCAAATCCCAAGTTCATTTGTCAAGAATTTGTTAATGGGAACAGATTCAAGGCTTGTTTGCAAGGTAACCCTGCTGGGTTTGCAGAGCTCTAACTGAGATCAGAGTTTTTCTCTAAGAGTTAAAACCTGCCCAGTAAATAACTTAAAACTGGCAGCAAAGCAGCCCAGATGCCTGATAAGGAGATATAAAATATGTCTGGAAGAATCAGTACAAAATACTCATCCTGAATTTCTTACTCTAAAAAGAATGAAATAGGAAAAACATATACGAATGCTGACAATATTAATTAAGAGGAGGACTTCTCCATATTTTTTAATACAGTTTAAGAGGAAATAGATTAACAAGAGTTGCTATCAGGGAATTTACTCTTCTCACAGATCTTAGACATGGATAACACAGCACCATGTCTCCAAACAATTCCTTCCCTGTGGTTTTCTCATCTGCATCAATTTTTCCATAGCTCAACGCACCTCACACTTTATTGGGCTGTATCGAGATACGAGAGGGTCTGACTCTTCCAGCCCTCCCCGGTGCCAGTGCACATCTGGCTGCCACACGGGAGCCAGCGCTCAGCTGCCCCGTGTCCTCCCTCGGCAACACGCTGATCCACTTGAAGTGATGATCTTCATGGAAAGCCTCAGAAGTGAGAACATAATTCACCAGCCACAGCTGAAACTCTCCCATGCGTTATGTACGTGGCTCTAATGCCCAAGCCCCAGCCGGTGAGCGCGCCGTCCCCGTGCACAGCAGTAATGCCTTTGCTGCTGTAGCTGAACCTGCACGGAGCGCCTTCCTCAGACCTCATTACCTGTAATGAACGGGCCAGTTCTAATCCCTACATTTTCATCCCTCTGCATTTGCAATGTCTTTATCAGATTCTGGAAGCAGCTACAAAATTATATATAAATATGAGCACGTAAATCAAATTAAACCCCTACAACCCGCCCCCCCCCCAACAGCTACACCGTCTCACCCCACAAACCCTCCTGCCTTTCACATGTGCTTTTACTTAAACAAGAGATAAGGTTCTGTTATAGCCCAACAAATATATTCCATTTTGCCATTAATCTTATAAGTGAAATGGCCATAGAGAGTCCTTGTTGCGATATCAGCATCCCAAATTTCTACAACAACCTAAGAATGGCCTAAAGAAGGGGAAACATTCCAGCGCATCCCCAGCTTGCCAAGGCCACGTGGGAGCAGGGCTTGGACCAGGTGATGTCCAAGCTTCCACACAAACTCTACAACTCTACTCAGCTGCAAGCAGCCTGCTCCTACTCAGTAATTAATAAAACCCATCTTCAGCCCAGCCGGGCTCCTCCTCTTCCTCCCCTGCTCCAAGGCAGAGTGCAGCATCGCAGAATCTCCTTGGCCACACGTGTCAAGAAGAAAGAGGCAAATCCTGCGTCCAGGAGAGGTTTGGCTCTGCTGGGAGCTCCCCTGCCACAACGGTGGGTTCCCTGGATGTGCACACCACCAGCAAAGGCAGCTGGAGTCCACGCAGAGGCACAGGGAAGGGGCACGATGACATTTAAGTCACAGCGAAGCCACAGTTTCAACCCAGCAGGACAACTGTCTGCAGCCTCTTTAATTCATTTCTCTTTAGGAAAAAAAAAAAGAAAAAGAGAGAGAGAGAGAAGAAACTATCAGTTTCAGAGCAGGTGAGCAAGGTGATGGAGAGACGAAACAAGAACGTGAGCTCAGATGTTTTCTAATAAAACGCTGGGAATATGAAGGCAAAGCTGCATTGTGTTAAAATTCAAGACTAATTTAAAGTCTTGTTCCTTAGTGCAAAAGCTGGAAACACGCCCAAGCAAATGGAGGAGGGAAAAAAATAATAACCAGGCCAACTGTATATTTCTCCTAGAAATTCCATGTCAGAATGTACCTCGCGACTCACACTCACAGGCTCCAATTTCAATAAATCAACACAGCGTGCAGGGTAACAGTAGCACAAGTCTTTCTCTCTTTCCATAATACACCCAGGTAAAATCACCGTGAAGCGAAGAACAAAATGCCCATTCTTTCTGGTGCTTGGCAAGGGGACAAATTACTTTCTGCACCTCTCTGTGTTGAAGGACTAGTTATTAAATACAGTCTAAGCTGCCTTTCCAGCTGTACTTAAATCAAGGACAAAATAAAGCAAACGCGACTGTCCACAAGAAATTCAGAGAGCAAAAGAGCAATGTTAGGATGAGGCCACCCCCGCACACGTCTCTGCCTACCCAAGTATTTAAATAATTTGGATTTGCAATGCAGAGCAAAGCCATAGAGCTGTATTACACAGAGCTGCTGCCCGTAACTGCACAGACCTGTGCAATGGGCTGCAATTTTTGCCAATAATTTACGGATTATTCCAGCCGTCGAAGCCCAGTCCTGAGCATGTCACTGCCAAGAAAGAGCAAATAAGAAGGTGAGAGTGAGCTCAGAGCTGTCCCATTTGCTCATCCCAAATGCGTTTGCACAAAAACCCCGGTATTTCTGTTTGGATGGCAGTTTGTCCATGTCTGGGACCCAGTTATGCTGAATGCCGTGGAAATACCGAGGAAATGAGAGATCAGAGCAGAAAGCCCAATAAAGACACGATCTAACTTAAGGGAGGAAAAAGATTACAAAAAAAGTGACGTGGCTAAAATGCTGTATTAAATCCACACGATATAAAATCAACACCATTGGCCAGGAGAGAAGAGGGGTCTCCCTGGGCCTTGGTCCCCCCACCTACACCGCATCCCCTGTAATGACATTTCATGCCACTTCTGCTACGAATTGTTTTACATTTCCTTTATAATCCCTCTCCTCTGCGAGGTGTAACTTCGTTACTGGATGGCACCAGGAGCTGGAACACCACACAGGAGCTATCTCGGAGGATGGAGGGCAGCACCCCGAGCTCCGCAAGCTGCCAGGAGGGAAGAGCCAGGGTCTGCAGCCAGCCCCTTCCTCCTAACCCTGTACCAAGGAAGGGATAGCTGGTGGGAGCAGAAAATACCTATAAAGCCTTCTCAAACATCAGGTTTCTTCTCCCACCCCGACATTTCAATTTTCAAGTCTCTTAGCACATGGGCTTCTAGAAAGAATAAAAAAAATCCGTATCTGGGGAAACGTGGTTTATTACAAACACAACCAGAAAGTGCAAGTGGCCAGTGGGTCCAGCTCTCTGAACCGACTCTGGAAACCGCTTCCGAAAACCCCGTACCAGGGGAAGTGGTGGAAGATGTCCCACTGCCAGGGACCCCGTGTGCTGCAGAAACTCAGCAGGGAAAAGCAAAGACTTTAGGATCACACTCTACATAAAAAGAGCAGTCAAACAAAATAAGCCACAGGCTCGTCCTTTTGGGGGGCAACAGAAAGCAGCGTGCCATGCATAGGTAATTTGGATTTTCCATTGCATTTTTCGGCATTTCAGAGGCAAACTTTCCCCGAATAACCCCTCATCTATTTGTTGTTATTAAATTACATCTTTAGCTTGCCACATAAAACACCTTTGAGACTTTGTGCCTGCCATAAAATATTTAAAAAGTAAGCTGCTCGCCCACACAAGCAGCTCAGTGCATCAAAAGTATGCACCAACCAAAAAAGAAAAGAGTTGCGAGAACCTACATATGAATGATTAACATGTTTCCAAATCGATGCACTAATTAAAATAAAATTTACAAATAAATAAGCCAGGAAGTAAAACCCTTTAACAGCACTTGCCATTAAAACATCTATAGTTCACCACAGCCAGCAATTTCCTCCTATATTTAGGGAAAAAAATAGTTATGAACTGCTAACCATTGCTTCATGTTAAGCTGGTACCCACTGTTAATAACCTCTCATTCCCAAGGATCAGGAACAAACCAGCAAACACGGAAAGAGCAGCCGAGAGCCCCTCTGGGTCAGATGGACCAGAGAGTCTGCAGCATCTCTCTGGCCAGAGGAGATGCTACAGAAAAATGTGGATAGGGATCATTTTAATCAGACTTATAAACCAGGACCACTTCAGTTCAGTAACAACGATGCTTTACAATCTGTCATCATCTTTTAGCATATGTGCCTGGGCTGTGAGTGCAGCCGAGCTGACATCACCCCAGCCTCAGCCCCTCTCCCCATCCCCCCGACAATCCCTCCCCTCCGCACTGAACTGTTTTTTCCACTTCCTTGCCTCACTGCCAGCATATGTATCAAAACTACCCAAATAATTCTCCCCATATAAACATTACTGGTTGATCTTATAGAACTTAATTATTTGAAGGCAATCCCACGTGAATAAAGAAATAAACCAGAATTTTCCAGTTAATAATAAAAAAAAACCTTGATAGTCTTATCCCAGAGCAGAAGTTCTTCATATGTAGCGCACATAAAACTCATTCCTGATGCTCCCAACCAACAATGCAACAGAGGCTGTATGAGCACACTCCTCTGCTCCTCAGCTGAGGCAGCACCAGCTTCAGTCTGCTTCAGCAGCTTTTTTTGCACACACACAAGCAGTTACATTCCATGAGCCCCGCAGCTGCATGTGCAAAGCTGCTATTTGCGTAGATAAATATGTATTTAAACCCTGAGTAAGCATCTGCATAGGGTCTTGACCCCATGGGCCAAAGCACAGGGATGTCCTGCAGTTGCACCCTCCTTTGCTCCCATCTCTGGAAGTCTGCATCTCTCCCAGCTGCTACAACGGAACAGGCAGAGCAATGACTCAGTCCTGCCTCTGTTATAAAGCACTAAGGGCTAAAATAATTCTGCATAAACATCTTATCCAACGGTACATCTTGACGTAAAAAAGACTGAACTCCAGGAACATGATTCCAACACCCCATTCACCTGCAACACGTCTAAACGTCCAGCCGGTCCCTACGACAATGCAACTGGGAGGCAGGAAGAAAAAGTCCTGGAAGAAAGGACCGTTTTATAAGCCTGCGTTTCACAGGACAAGCAGGAAAACACGGACATGTTTAGACGGAGGCCAAGAGCTTTGAATATAAATAAATTTCTTATTCTTCCCCATGAGGACAGAGCACACACAGCACTCTTACGGTAGATACAACTATCATCCTTCTTCCTTACTTGTAGAAAGCGGGTCTTTGGCAATCTAGGAAACCGGTACCAACTACCAAGGAGCTTTGTGGAGGTTCAGCAGAATGGAAGGCAGGTGACTGCAAAGCAAACTCAAGGGCAGCCTGGTCATAAAATTCAGATTTGTATGAATTCCATTTTGGCACTTTGGTTTCCACAGCCAGCAAATCCTTTGAAAGAATCTCATTAAAAATTCACTGTCCTCCTTTCATAAGCTTTGAGGAAAAAAGCAAAAAGCAAATGACTTTCCAAACTATTTTAAGACTTGGATGAATTAATACATACAGTTAAACAAGCCCTGGAAAAGGGAGGAGTGGGGGCAAATCAGCCCTTTCCTGGGCTCCCCAGATCACTCACAAAGCAGCTAACATGGAATCTGAAAATTATGCTTTTGTTCTTATCCTGGTTACGTTTAAAGAGGATTCTTAAATGATTTGGGACTTCTTTGTGCAGACAGTGCCAATAGGTGTCAGCTTGCAGCAAGGAGCCGGGGAGCCTTTCGCAGGTATGTGCCTACGGCAGTTGCCGCTTTCCTCAATGGGTCAATGTTTTCTGCTCGCCCCAGCGTCGTGCCTGCTGCGAGCTGCACAGTGTGTTGTTGGAAGGAACTGGATCCCTCCCCTCCTCCTGCCCTGGAACAGCTTTAACGAGGAGTGTGGTTCCTGGTGGATGTGGAAAAACTAACATCGGTGGCTGCTGCTGCTGCTGCTGCTGCTGCTGCTGCTGGGAGGAAAACGGGCTCCTTGGGAAAAAAAAGAGAAAACCCCCAGGCGGCTATAAGGAGATGCAAGTGGTGATGCAGATAGGAGAGGCTTTGTACCCAGCCCTCGCTGGGGACCCGCACGGACCATCTCCCCATCTTCTGCAACCACACTGGTACAATTTATTCGATGTGATACATACCACCATGTTCTGTGAGTCTGTGTGCTGCTGGAGAGTCCTATTGTTATTTACTCCTGCATCTATCCACAGCGCCCTGCCGGGGACCAGCTTGCTCAAAATTGGGCATTTTAAAATAAACTTGCTACCCCAATAAACAGGGCATTTAGTACCAAATGGAAAGGACTCCAGAGGTGGGATGGAGTTGAGAAACATCCTGTGTTACCCGGCACTTTCTAAATCAACAATTTCATATTTGTCTCAGGACAGTCGCGGCTATTTGCTGCCTTGTTTGTGAATGTGCCGTGCCCGGAGCAGGAAAGAAAATTTTGGGAGGGGAGATAATGAAATACACAAGTCAAGAACAGAAATACCTGGCTGAGGGCTTGGCTGCCTGGAGATCTCTCAAATGCTTTCCAGCTCTGGTTTTGCAGTGGATCAGACTCAACCCAAGAGTCTCTTATTTGATAGCCAAGGGTCAGTGGGAGATGACAATAATCATGTTGCTCAAAGTCAGAGAGGAAAGGGGCTCCAGAGCTTCCAGGAGAGCCAGCAGAACCACTGTATGAGGGAATCCATGCTGGGGGTTGAGCCCTTCGGGGTGAAGAAGTGGCATTCACCGTCCCAATGAAGTCATGCACGTGGCAGTCTGAAGGCTGATACTCCAGCAGGAATAAAAGTACTAGTGCAGACTCGTTCCTAGTTTCAACCAGCAAGTTGGTTATTACTCACCATTCAAAGGGAAGAGGGGAAAAGCTGCCTAGAGACATGCTGGACCATGCAACATTTGCAATGAGGTGACAAAACCCCGTACGGAAGTATAGCCACATCTTCCTGCGAGGCTCTCCTGAATGTTTTGCCAGCAGCAGCTGGGTGGCCCATTTGAGAAAGGAGAGATTAGGACAGTTCCCCTCGTTAGTACGGTGCTGGGTGCCAGCAGAAGAGGACCTGTGGCTCTGCAGGTTTGAGAACCCTCTTGCAGAGGACACCACGATAAAATGAACCACAGCCAGCCTCCAAGGACCTCCAGAGACCTAGGACCCCCATTCTGGCTGGACTGGGGAAGAAAAGCAGCAGTTGACACCCCCGTAGAAGAGAAGGAACTGAAAGGGCAGGGAACCCAGCTGGAGGAGCTCTGGCCCAGTACGAAGAGCAGGCAGATGGCTCTCCTAAGAAGCACTGCTGTATTTTAAATCTAGCTGCAGGGGGATGAAGAAGCTGTCAGAGGCTCCTGTTTGGTCTCAGCAAGGTCTGTACTACATGGCTGAATGGGATAAGACAAGAGGGGCACCGTGAGTGGGGTGGGAGGGGGGCAAGAGCAATGGGAAGCACCAGAGGTGCTCTGGCCCAAGCCAAGGGGAGGAGGAGGTAACCTGCTCCTGGGGATTGGGCCAGGGGGTCAGAACGGGATTCACAGGTGATCAGATCCAGCTTTGGGAGAAGGAATCGAGGACCAAGAAAGCAGAGGGTTCCCCAAAGCCAGCTGGATGGAGATCAGAGACGAGGCAGGCCTCAACGGCAGTCCAGTTCCTCTGGTGCAAATCTCCCACCTCATGGATGTGATCCAGGTCCTGCAGAGCTAATGAAGCAATAACTTTTTCCAAAAACAAGAAACGTTGAGAACGCTGGTGTACAGGGCTGCTGGAGAGCCAGGTGAAAGGCAACCACTTGCAGAGAACCACAGCTCCTCTGTAGGGTTTGCTTTGCCCAGCAGCAATATCTGAATTGCATCTCTCACGGCTCCCCCGTAAAAATAAATTACAGCCTCAAAGTCCAAATATAAAAACCTGCTGAGGAGTCTGGGCAGAAAAAAACCCTGAAATGCCCGTACATCCAGCCTCCTGCTACAGCGACTCGAGTCCCCACAAGCAGCAGCTCTGCTCTTCATTTCAAAAGGTTTTTGACCGTTTCTTGTCCTTCAGTTACGCTGCACATCAGCCACCCCCCCCCACCGGGCAGGTACCTGCTGCTTACATGGAAAACAGTGACTGATGGAGAGCGCGGGGACTATGGAAAGAAATTCAGAATAACCGCGGTTAAAAAAAAAAAGTGTGTCAATACAAATGAAATTTCTGTCAATGTTCATAAGAAGAAACTAAACAACTACATTTTAAATATATAAATCCTTTGTTATATTAATGCATTATTATTATCAAAACAATGTGGAACTATTAGCCATGAATATAGAGTAATCTATTATGAATCTATTAGCTATGAATATAGAGGAATCTATTAGGAATCTATTAGTCTCTATTCTAGGGGAAATACTAGTTTATTACAGAGGTAAAAGCCAAAAGTGTTGTACATTGATGAAAACACTCTTCCATGTGGGACAGCTTCTGCTTCCCACTGCTGTGGGGGCCCTTCTCCCACCACGATGGGAGCAAGCAACCCACCCGCCGGTACCGGCACGCTGGGGACCGCGCTGCTATGCACCCTGAGAGCCGGCATGCAGCATCGGGGAACGCGGGGAAAAGAGTGCTGGGGCACCACATCCGCGACAGGCAGGATGATGCTGGTTTAATGCTTTAACGTTAGGGTCTTCACGGTGAGAGAAATCTGTTGTCCAGTATTGCACAGTTAGGACTAACCATGAGGCTGTTCACGGCGTGATTACAACATGCAGCAGCGGTCCGTGGGGTGAGGCTTTCCAAGAGCAGGCAGAGAAAGAAAAAAGCAGGACCAGACGAGAGGTTGGACCAAAGGAGGAGGAGAGGGGTTTCTGGGGCCAGCAGGGTTTGGGGGTCTGGCGTTCCCACGGAGAGCAGCATCACCCTGCACAGCGGGAGGCTGCACCAGGCTTTAGCAGCCCCAGCAAGGCGGTAGGTGGGCAAGGTCTGGCATAGTCTGGCAGAATTCTGAATGAAGTAACCTACAGGAAAATGTAGCAAAAACCCCACCAGGATTAAGAAACTCCACACAACCTCCCCCCCCCGAGCCAAACACGGAGAAACAAGTTCAAGACTGCACTCACCCCCCTTGGCACAAAATTAGAGTACAATTACGCAAATGAAGGAAGCGTACAGCTCAGTGTGGACGTGTGGTTTCAGATATACGTGTTTCAAGGGGGGCTCAGCTGCACCTCCCGACACTTCAGATGAGGAGGCAGACTCAAGCAGAGACACCCACCACCTGAACATCCTCTAGGACCAGCTCCTTGCCACAGTCAGTGGAGAGGACAGCACCCAATGCACGGGATCTACTGGCTCATATTCAATTAAAAAATATCAAAAAAGTATCCTATGTGACATTATGCAAAAGTACTTTTTTTTCTAATATCCCTGGTGTTGTGAATGATAAATTTTAGGCTGAAATCATCACAGCAGTGTTACCTTTGAATTCTAAAAATGGTATCTTAGATTATTTTTTGATAGTTTTAATAGAAACTTCCTGTATCTTTTACTCCGGATTTTTTTCAGATTCAGTAGGAACTGGCAAAAAGAGAATTACATGTGGACGAACTACATACAGACACCACTGCACACGCAACGATAATTTGCTTACTGGCAACCCCCTTGTTGTCGGGGAAAGGGTTAATTCTAGCAACCTTGGAGCTTTATTGTGTGCACTGCCAGAATTAGCTTACACTACAAAATGAAACACCGTGAAACCTGTACTGCATTAAGGTTAGTGGAACTACATAATAATTTATGAACTGGACTATGGTTTACACCACAGACAAACAATCGCTAAGCAGGAGGTCTTAGGAAGCTGAAGGTTAAAGGTGATTGCATATTACCTGAACTTCCCTTCAATAACTCAACACATGACTATTAGCCTGGTTTATCTGGCTCTATTAAGAAGAGCCGATGAAAACTTTTAATCTGCTTCCAAATGGCTCCAGGCACTGGGTAGATATTAGCTTGTTTGGTTGGGAGCGCTAAAATAATAGAAAAACCGGGGAGCTCTGCTCCCCAGCCCTCGTTAGGACTTTCAGAGCTGTGCCCTCATCGCAGATGCCTTGCTAAGGGCGATGCAGACTCTGCCCATACCCTGCCTGCACCCCTGCCCACAGCCCTGCCCATAGCCCCTGCCCACAGCCCTGCCTGCAGCCCCTGCCCATAGCCCTGCCCATAGCCCTGCCTGCGCCCCTGCCCATAGCCCTGCCTGCACCCCCTGCCTGCACCCCTGCCTGCGCCCCTGCCCATAGCCCTGCCTGCAGCCCCTGCCCACAGCCCTCCCTGCAGCCCTGCCCATAACCCTGCCTGCAGCCCCTGCCCGCAGCCCCTGCCCATAACCCTGCCTGCAGCCCCTGCCCACAGCCCTGCCTGCAGCCCCTGCCCATAACCCTGCCTGCAGCCCCTGCCCACAGCCCTGCCTGCACCCCCTGCCCATAGCCCTGCCTGCAGCCCCTGCCCACAGCCCTGCCTGCAGCCCTGCCCATAACCCTGCCTGCAGCCCCTGCCCACAGCCCTGCCTGCAGCCCCTGCCCACAGCCCCGCCTGCAGCCCCTGCCCATAGCCCTGCCTGCAGCCCCTGCCCATAGCCCTGCCTGCAGTCCCTGCCCATAACCCTGCCTGCAGCCCCTGCCCATAGCCCTGCCTGCAGCCCCTGCCCATAGCCCTGCCTGCAGTCCCTGCCCACAGCCCTGCCCATAGCCCTGCCCGCAGCCCCTGCCTGCAGCCCTGCCCATGGACTTGCCCACAGCCCTGCCCGTGCCCCTGCCCGTGCGGGCAGCCCTTTGCTGATTGCAGCCAGCAGGCAGCGTCCCGCGCCCAGATCGCGTTCCAGGTCAAACCAAGCACAATCGGCATTTGGCACCGGGAGCCTTTCTGCTCTGGGAACATTTCACAGCTTTAATTGCACTGTCGGTTTATTATGCTCATAAATGTTATTGCAAGTGGTTTCCCTCCTCACGTCACCTGTCCTGCCACTGGGCATCTCCAATCGCACCCCGCACCCCAAGGAGCCCGTGGTGAGATGCTCCTGGAAGGAAACTTTGATCACAAATTACCACCAACTTACTACAAGCGACAAACTGTACCTCACATCAGGACACCCAACTTCTGCGTGCTCCGCAACGCCCTGAGCACTGCCTGAACCCCAGCTCTGTGCCGAGAAACCCCAAGAGCTGCCCCTGCACCCCGCAGCTGCTCACAGAGCATCCTGCACTGCACATGGGTCTGGGGGCTGCCCCTCGTCCCCCTCTTCCACCACCCCTGGGACACGGGAAGCCAGCACCGAAAACTGAGCAAATTCAACACACTTTACCCCAAAATAGCATGACTTTGGTTGACAATAAAGGATGACCTTATGGTCATACCAACAAAACTTCCAAAAATAATCCTTTCATGGGCTTTATGTGATAGTGGCCGTAAGCATTTCAAAGCACTGGCATTAACGGGGGGGGGGGGGGGCGGGTGAAGTGGTTCCCTCTGCTCCTTTTCAGCTTGGCAATACTACAATTAAACAATAGGTTTCATTCCTGGAGTAAAAGCTGTTATTAACCAGCTACTGCTTTATTGTTTTGTATATTTGTTTTACTACAGTGCCTACAGGGCTGAAACAAAGACAGGGCCCTGCCCCAAAGTGTTTACGCTCTTAATTAGCCTTAATTAAGGTAGCAGCTCCCAACAGCTCCAGCTCCAGACTGCTGTTTCTCTTACAGGGCCACATCCAACAAGCAGTGGAGTCCCTAAAAGTCTCACCCACTTCTGCAGGGGCAGAGTCAGGGTCCACAGACCTGGGTATCGCTGCTCCCAGGACATGCTGGTGCTGCAGGCATCCCTCGCCATCTCACCCACAGGGACCACCCCAGGGCAGCATAGCAGAGGCCGCTGGACCCCGCAGCAGAGCTAACTGCAGTTCATTCTCCAAGTCAAACCCACCACGGCTGCACAAGTGCCTCCTGCCAGCGCCACTGCACCCACCTGGGGCTCCTGCCGCTAGGGCACGGCTGTGGAGAAGGGAGGTGATGTTGCACGTCTGCTGCAAGATCAAGCCAGGTAGGAAGAAGCAGGCACGTGCGGGTTACGGGGGGTCCATGCAGCCCAGTGAAGCCAAGGCTGCAGACCTGCGAGATGCTTCCGATCACCTTTTAAGTGGGCAGCATGGTACTGGAGGTAGGAGATGAGGAATGATCTGGAGAATCTCAGTGCTGAGCACCACCCCGGGGGAGAAGGGCAAGGATCGCACCAACTCGTTGTAACTCAGGCTTCACGTGGCGATCCGTCAACCTTATGACCAAGTCTCACCCAAAAGCTGTCTACACTGCCCACTACTCCTCACTTCCTCAGAAGCCACAGCAATGCCCACCTCCCCTCTGGCAGCACAGCCATTTAATGCCGCGTGTTTCGAATGCTCCCATCCGTCCAGCGTGCCCCATCTCCCTGCTACGGGACATCGCAGTGCATTGCTTTGAAACAAACAAGGAGAGAATTAACCCAATGTATCACCGTTCACTTTGTGTACATGTGTGTGTGCACTGAAAGAAAATAAACAGAACCGAATTGGAAATCCTGGAACCTGATTATTTATTTATTTGCACTGCAAGCAAAGTCAGAGGCACCTACTGCCTCAAAGCCTCTACAAACTGAAGCAACTGTTTAAGAAGAACAAAATTGGGATGTTTAAGTAACTTCTAACAGAAATAAACAGTGCGGATCCAAAGCAGAGTAAAAATATTGAGCAATCACCAAAACCTGTCAAATCAAATGTAACAAATGAAAGGCCTTCAAGATAGTGACTGCACATTCTCAGGGTTGCTTGGGCTACACTCCAGCCCGGCAGATTATTTACCTTTCCAGCCAAATCCATCATCCCCCTGACGTTCCAGGCAAACACAAACGAGGAAACTCGGCTTTGTCACTGAGCTGTGGAGGGAGCAGTAACAAACCCGGCTCGCTTCCGAGGGCGCTGCGTGCGTCTGCTTCACCTGCTCTGCCCCAGCACTGGGAACCCCTTCGCCCTTTCTAAAGAGCTCCGGAAAATGAGCATCAAGACACAAGGACAAAATCCTCTGGTCACACCTGACATAACACAGCTTTTCCTTGTCCCCAGGACAGTAAATACCCTTTGATCAGGGCAGTCACCCCACCGGGACAGACACCTGCCAGTGCCCGGGGCCTCGGCGCACCAGGGAGCAGGGGGAGATGCAGGATGGGACCACCGACAAATGCTTTGTGCTCTCCAATTCCCTGGAGGTTTTCCAGGACAGGACAGCACAGACAGGGCAGAAGCAGCAGGAGCAGGAGCTGTTTTCTCCAGCCCCCTTTGCTCAGCAGAGCCAAGCACACCCCTCTGCCCCATCCCAGGCAGAAGACGTACGGCACTGAATTCCCTTCCTGCTCAAACTGCAGGACGCCAACTAAATTTGGATTAACCTGTGCTACTAGTTAGCACAACTCTGCTAATAACTTTATTTGCTTGGTTTCCAGACAAGGAGGATGAGGACAAGGGGGTCAGCTGTCTGCAGCCCCAGGGGACCTGCATCGTGGATGACCACAACGGTCCCAGGGATGTGCAGCTTCCATGGTTTGGAGGGTCCATGGTCTCCTCTGTGCCCACCACCAGCACCTCACTACTGCCAAAGCCCTTGGTGACCGCGGAGGAGGTACTGGGGGATGGCAGACCAGCAGGCAACAAGGGAAGGGGTTGGAACACCCCATATTTCTAAGGGTGCAGACCACAAAAGCTCTAAAATAAAATAAACCTTGGTGCTTAAAACAGACATAAGCCTAAAGGGCACGTATATTTTTAATTTAATAACTAGCCTCACAGGTATAAACAAGGTGGAAAAGGCAAGGGAGGTCTTCAACTGCTTTTCCTTACAAACAAGACTGCAAGGCTCAAAACATCCCCGCCACCCATGCTGTTGACAAAATATGATTTATATTTATTTGCGTGTGCATGCACTGGAGCTCAGCAGAAGAGCAGAGGGTTTGGAGGGAGCTGCGGGCAGAGCACTGTGCCTGAGAGCACCTCACCCATGTGCCCCACGTTGGGTGACGGACGCTGTACTGCAGAAAGCACCCACGGTCTGCACGGGGAGAGCAATCCCCTGGCAGGACAGACATCTGCACAACTGAGACGCACATGCCGCTGAGCCTGGCCCCCAACACACCTGGCTGGAGAAGGACATCACCTTAAGAAAAATGAGAACAAGCTCTTGGCTTGAAGGAGAGAAATGCCCAGCACCCTCCAGAGATCCTGCTAATTTGGTAGGGATGTGCCCGGGTGCAACAACAACAGGCAGTGGTCAGGAGCCCTAGCAGAGATTAATATCCCAGGGCTTTTGGGCCACGCTCAATTTGTTTCACACGGAAAAATCAGTTAAAGCAGCTTGAATGGTTCAGAAGCACTCATGCTCTCTCCTGATGATGTAAAAAATCCAAGTTTTTCAGCAAGAGAACAATCGTATTCCCTTGTCCTTCAGCTGTGTGTTTGACAACAAAACTGGGAAATACTTTAGTGATTCAAATAACGAGTTCCTCTTCTAAAACACAGGATAACCAAGGTGTAAGGGAGATGTATTTGTGGCCAGGCAGGCACATGGTCCTCTGCCTGCTCCCCAAAAGCAGCACTGAGCCCGGGGAGCACGGTCCTGCCCCTGGCTCACAGGCATCGAGTGTCTGCCACCAAGTCCTGGTGCCTCCTTTGTACATGTGGTCCTTTGCCTTGTGCTAAAATTATCAAGTGGTATTACCATGACACATGGAGACTGCTGCCCACCAGGCTGACAGGTATATTCTTAATTTTGCCTGTTCATCTGTCTCTGCTTGTTCACCTGCTCATCATTTACTGTGCCAACCCTTTGCTCCCTACCTGAACAGCACTGGGCACAACCACATCCAGACCCCAAGCCGGGGCTCTGTGGCTCCACAGAGTGTGTGTCCTCTGTGTGGATTCCACACTAGGAATCTCAAAAAATAGTATCCTTCTGCTGCAGATCTGAAAGCCTCGTCTGCAAAGCTGTGGGACCATCTAGGGTCTGCTCCTGCTGCCGAGTTGCCGAGCCGTGCATGGCAGAGGGTTTGCTGAGGCTTTTAGCTGTGGCCAAGAGAGAAACCCACACTGCAGCGCCCGAGGAGAGGAAGGAAAGAGAGGGAGAAAGGAGGAAAGGCAAGTTACGGATTTCACACCTGGAATATGTTTAGGAAATGTAGTTAAAACAACTCTTGATCCCCGTTACTAAACTGATACAGTAGTCTGAAAAATCTTGCCTCTCTCACTCCATGCTCTCTTCCCGCAGCAGTTTTTCAAGGCAAACCAGCAAAGAGCAGCAGGAGTGTGGTCTGGGAGTGCTAAAGCAGCCGGGACGCATCCTGCCCAGGTGCTGGTAAAGAGGCAGCTCCGGCAAGGCCACCTCAGCCCTTCAACCCCATCCGTTTGGGGCAGTCCCAGAGATCTCGCTGGGAAAGTGGGGATGAGGCAGCTGCAGCGCAGGCAAAACCACACAGCAAAGAAACAGGACAGATGGCAAAAAATAAAAAGAGAACAAGGAAAGAGATACACACTCCGGTATGTTCAGCACTGCTGCAAAGCAAGCCAACAGAGGAGGGAAAAAGTTAAGCATGGGGCTGTGAATTATTAATTACATTGAAAACAGAGGAATTTATTAATAAAAAGAGTATGGGGAAACAGACATTTCACTAGTTGAAGTCTTCTTCTTAGCTTTACATGGATATGGTTTAAAAATGCAAAGGAAAACTGCGCTGCAGAGCAAGCCAATACGGCAAGACGAGGGTGCAAGAGTTAAAGCATCAGAGAGCAGCAACTGAGCGCTGGGTGCCAGGCACAGAGACAAGGAGGAGATGGGGAAACGGGTGCCTGGTGACCAGAGGAGAAAGGATTCTATTTTCCTTCCAACATCCCTAAAAACAGAAACCACTGCAAGTGAAGGGCTGCAGTGAGCCATTCTCCCACAACCCTGGTGAATTTAGTAGCATCGCTGCTAGTTTGTAGTGATGGAAGAAGAACACCAGCTGGGAGAAATGGGAGCAAATGCGTGTGCTCAGTAGGAATAAAAGCACACGGGGATGAGGGTGCAATGGAAGTAGCTCACAGTTTATCTGTGCATCAATGCAATGGATATTCCTGGCCCTTTCGCAGCCCTACACGTGGTCTCAGCTCCTGGGTTTCTGGGTGAGGACACCAGGAGCAAGGCTGGGCTTCACAGGAGCAGCAGCCCACACACCCAGAACATCAATACAGGGTTCTGGAAATAAGAATCCACTAAAGCAGGCATCAAAAATAAAGCAAAACCCTCTACCCTCCATGAAAACTTCACAGACAGAAACAAGAACTGGAAGTTGACCAGTTCATGTTAGATTCTGAGGTTTTAAATCCTCCTGGACATAAACCCAGCCCCACTCCTGTCTTTTTAAAGCCACATGGAATCTTTAAGCAGGTAAGAAAATAAGAGCTCAATTAGAGCTACTGTAACTCCACAATTGTTTAGACATAATTGTCTAAATAAAATAAAGGGCTTAATTAGCAGTATCATCAAAATGAAAGGCATATTTGAATAAACACACTGCTGTTTCTGTCAAAAGCAATTAACATTTCACTTGATAAGAGCAATCTCGGCTGGATGCAGATGTTTTTAATAATGAAAATATTTTTCCTACTGATAATAATTAAAACCACTTTTTCCATTTTTTTTTTTCTTTTAAAGAAATTCTGCGAAGACTGGTGCTGGGAATAATCAGTATCTCACCTTCAACCCCAAGAACCATATCATCCCTGATAAGGGCATTTTAGACAGAAAGTGAACTGTCCTCACATCCACTCCTAAATACACTGAGGACTTAAAAGAAATAATTTTGCATCCCACTTTAATGAAATAAATTAATTGGGCACCGCAAGACCACACATCCCAGAGCTACATCCCATTCTGTGTCCCTAAACCCTTTAAATAGCACAGGGGATGGCATCTGCGCATCCTGGTTTTGTTCATTAAGATCTGGAATTCTCGTATTTTAACTTACTACATGCCAAGAACCAAAGGCAGCTCTTCAGTAAAATAATAATAATAATAAAATAAAAGCATATTCCAGCTCAGCTGTCCCCTCCATGTGGGCTGCCCAGGGCTAGGATGGAGCTCTTTACAGTAGACCTACATAGTAAAACCAAAATAATTAAGAACTGAGACAGGCACCCTCTTAAATATCAACAAGCATAAACATACTGATACTATCTGCTTAAGTGAGAGAAGGATGTCAGAGATGACAAACCACACAGATATATTGTGAAAATTAAATACGTTTTCCTGAATCCAGAAACCGGAGCTGTGAAATTGCTCAATGTCAGATAAAACAGAAGAGTCTGAGTAATTTATCAGCCATTAATAGATTCAGCCATCAAAAAGTTACAGGAGACAGACTATACTGGGCTCCTTATTGAAGCCCAAGAGCCAAAAGTGTGATTTCCTGATTCTACATGTTAATGAAAAATGAGCTGAATTTATGGATGCTTTTGAATTTAATTAAAGCAGGGTCTTGGAGCTCTTAATTTTGTTCTTTGCACGGTGAGCTGGTGCAACAGGGGCCCAAGCCAAGGGCTGCTGCAGCCCTTCCACCAGACCAGGCTCTGCTCACAAGCTTTGCCTTTGGTCTCAGAGCCAGGAGGTGACCACCTGGGAGGGAGACCAGGCGGCCACTGCCCACCCCACAACCTCCACGAGTCAGAAACATCCCCTTCGCATGTGTTCGAAACAGGGGGTGTGGGGTGTGGAACTACACAAAGACTACAAATTCAAGACATACAGGGGAAAGCAAAGGTATGGACAACATGCATTTCGGCGCCTGCAGCATCCTCTCTCCAGCCCTCCGTGCTGGGCCCTGGGAAGCCACCCGGTCCCACCTGGCTCAGCCTCGCCCTGCCGGCAGCAGTACAGCCCCTGCAGGACATCCCTCAGGTCCCCACTGCTGCTTTTTTTGCTCTGGTTAATGAAACTTCAGCACCAAAACCAGAGCAATGCAGGCATCGAAATCAAAGCGTACATCTGTCATCCCCATGCTAATATTGTTTGCAGCGTGGCTCTTGGTATTTAGCATCCACAGTAATGATGGAAACTGCTGGGAAAGCATTCAAGAATTCCCTAAACAGTGTGTTAATTAATCCTCCTCTACAGAAGCGCGTTAGAAAGGGTCACTCTGCAAACCAGGGACCACGCATTAAATAGTGTCACTATCAGGCGTAAACAGAATCAAGTGGCATTTACTTTTTGCTTGGTGTCCCATGTTTCACATCTGCCTGTGGGCTTTGTGACTTGGAGCAGCCACGCACCGAAAGGGTGACCGAGGGCATCCCGGGTGCTCGGCCACCACGCCAGCGCTGCAGACGCCCCGGGAAGCAGCACTCTCCCTTGCTCTGCAGCCAGCGGCACAACTGCAGCCCTCACAGGCACAATCGTCAAGCAAAACTTCCCACAAGCGGCAGATACAAGCGGTAGCCGACTCTCAGTGGTGCCAGGGAAAGGGTGAAAAGGTAAATCACTGTAAAAATCCAGCCTTTTTTGCGGCGTTGACTGGGCCAGCTGGCAACGCCACCATCAACGAGTACAGAAGGAGAAGATGGAAATGCAAAAGATCACATTTCCCAGCATGGTCATAAGTTTACTAAAAAGAAACAATTTGCTTCAATTCATAAATTGTGAAGGTATCTTTTATGACTGTCTTTACAAAGGGGATGAGGCCTGTGACCAAATATTTTATAGATGTTACAAAGGGATGAGTGACCTCCCTGCCTGCCAAAACTAGAGATGCAATGGAACTTTATCACTTAAAGTTCACAGAAGTAAGGAAATGTATCTGTCCCTGGGACGTTACAACCCACAACTGCTACAACCCTAACATTTTACATGTCCTGCAGACACTGAGTAGACCTTCAAAACATGTGCCTCGTAACTTTTATTAGTGACGGTCCCCTTGCTTCTGACAATGCATACGAATCTGAACTCCAATTCTACCACCACTGCAGGAACGCTGCAGCGTTTCACAGGGCAAACGCTTCTCAAAGGCTGTTTACATTCGATTTTATCAGTCCTATGTAATAAATAAAAAAAATCACCTGGCACAGGGCTGAATAGGTGCAGCTGAGCAGCCCAAGCAGCATAACCTCAGTGCACATGCAGTGGGCCTGGCAAAAAAGAAAAAACGCAAAGCAAAGCAGCTACTCTCTGAAGTCAAATGGCAAAACGCCCATTTTGTCTTGAATGCCAAAGCAAAATACTTGCTGATTCCTCCAGCAGTTTATTATTAGTGATGAAGTCCCCCGAGGTCCCTCCAAAGTAATTTTTCTGCTACCAGAACTCAGTCCGGCAGAAAACAATAGCGATTTTGCAGCTCAGATGACATGCTAAGATGAATAACAGGAAGGTGAATAAGAACGGTGCTCACAACAGGCTCTGGGAAACAGTTCCAATTACACAATCCCCTCTTCAAAAAGTTGTATTTTCGCCTAATGTGAAGCGACGGTGGAAAACTCTTGTGATCATGAACAAACACAACTGCTGGCCCGGCTGCAAGCCCGGAGCCGCCTGGCAAGAACCTGCCCACCTGCTCTGCTCGCGTCCGGCTTTGCTGGGAAGGGAAGGTCCCCACCGCAGCCCCGTGCACAGAGACCGCTGCAGTCACAAGCCTGTGCTGTGACATGGGTGGGCTGCCTGGAACGAGCTGAGGCTGGTGCAGGGAGCAAACTGACGAACACTGCATTTAGACCACTGACCTCCAGCTAAAAAAATTTCATTTAAAAGATGGTAAATAAACCATGCAAGACCATTTCTGAGGAACAGACCTTCAAAGAGTCCAAGCCAGAGCTCCCTGGTGCTGCGTGTCTCCCACTCCTTGGCCCTGGCTGTCCATCTCACCCCTTGCACATCAGGGAGAACACCAGTTCCCCACCACAGGAAGACCTCGGGTTACTGAAACCAGCCCAAGGAGCACTGCAGCCATGGAGCAACCTGGGGTGTGGGTAGCATCAGATGAAACAAGGGATGGCTGAAACCCTCTTTCAAAAATGCTCCTCTGATGCCATGACAGACTAGTGTGAACGATTCTCTCCTAACCTTCATTCCAAATCCCTGCTCAACATCTTCCAAGGAAAATTTGCTGAAACGGTACTGCCACGCCTCATTACCAAACATTAACATCTCTGCTGGGGATAGCACAAGCAGGAGCCCAAAATTACCAACAGTACCTCAAGACACCAAACTTTTCACATCAGAAAGAGAAAATATAAAGGTAACCAGACAGGCATCAAAAAGCATTTCAGGCCATTTAGTAGCTCAAAATCTTTCATTGAGAAGCAGGACTATCTTGTTTGCTTTTGGAAAAAGGGTCGTGCCATGCTGAAGAAACCGTCAACGTGGGTTGCTTGAATGTTACAAAGCTTTCATTTGAGGTCTGGCTTTTATTTAAACTGCAAAGCTCAGGGGATTCTCCAGGACCACAGAAAATTATTTTGAGAAAGTACACTGCAGTCATGCTGCTGGAGAAGCAGGGAACCATCGGTGGGGCCAGAGCTTCCAAACGGAGCAGGCAGACCAGAGCTGCACTGTAACCCAGCGCTGGCCATGGCCGCACCGGGCTCCCTCGGTGTTTGCTCCAGTTTAATGGGTAACTTCATGGCACTGACATCGTTCGCTCTTTTAACAGGGCTCTTTCCAAAGCAATTACTCATTTATAAGGGCTATAACGTTTTATACCGTGTGTTTTGGTGTGGTACCCAGCAGAGCCTGCTCCTGGCAGGCTGCCTGCCCACCTTCGGCAGGCAGGCTCTGACGATGAGGTCCGAGGGGGCTGCGGCAAGGGTCTGCCCACATCCCCGCAGACCTTGTCCCTGTTGAGCTCCAGGCCAACTCCCACTGCTGCGTAACTTTTAGTTCTCCCACTACGTGTTTTCAAAGTGGGATAAGCCATGAGTTTTTCTGACGGTGGGCTATCACACGCCAGCTGACACAGCTCGGTCCCTAACAAATCCTTTCAGAGCAGAGGCATGGGTCTGCACCACTCAACAACAGGCTGCGCTGAAGCTCACAGAGGAAAAAAGGCAAGTATGGCAAAAATGTAAGTACGAAGCATTTCACCTGAAATAAGAATATAAACAGAAGCAGTCTATACCCGATGACTTGGGTTTCAGCCACATCTAGCATACTAATGGGAGCTGCACCATCTAACGTTATTGGGGCAGGCTAAGGAAGGACTCACGGAGTTGGGATACAAAAGTTATCTTCTGAGATGGGTCTCATGAAGTTCCAAACCGACTGACTGCTCTCTGCATGCGCTGTCCTGCAGACATCCCCAAAGCGTGTGCGTTCCCATCAGTGAGCCGTGCCCTACCTCCCCGGCGGCAGTTCCTGCGCGGCTCAGCCGAGTGCGTGAAGCCTTTCACCCGCACACAGCAACGGGCTACGGCATACAGAAACCCAGTTACTTAATGCGCTCTGGATGGACTTTGCCACTTGCTGGAAGTCAAAGGAAAGAATATAAGGGTAAAAACCATATAAATCTTCCTGCAACTTGATTTCATTCTGGTTGCAACTAGGGCAGTTCATATCCATTTATGAATTCCTCCTACTGTGGCTGATCCATCTGCACGCGCTGCTCCGGCTGCTAATCAGGTCAGCACCCCCTCCTCTCTGCCCCTCTGCCCAAAATTGCATTTAAAACACAAATAATAATAATAAAACATCATAAAAATGTCACTAGACAAAGTAAATAAACCATAACTACAAAACTGCTCGCTGATATTTTGTAGAAACTCCTATAAAATTAACTTTTACAACTTTTACTGGCAACTTCAACCTCGGTTGAAATTATTCTCTGATTAGTGTGCCCATATATCTCAGGGCAGCCAGTGACCCTCATCCAATTACGTTAAGAAACAGTTTGCACACATCCAGGCCTCACAATTAAAACCGGGATAACATACGCCCCGTTCCCAGGGCAGAAATGTCTCCCCTATGATTTCTGATGTATGATTTGGAACGTGGTAAAAAAGATTTGCTCTTTTAATCCACCCACTAAAATCAATCATGCACAAACTTTAAGAGTCAGGGAGGGTGTCGTGAGGGGGTTTTTGTTGAGGTTTTTTTTTGTGTTTTTTTTTTTTAAGAGAAAAAAAAACAAATAAAAAAAAAACCTCAGCATGCACATTGCTGGCTTTAATTTCCTTGAGTAAACAGTGTGTTGCAGCCGTGTTGTTGAGGGCTGAGGAAGAGGACGCATACCTGAAATTTAGGCTCATTACTGCTGTATGAAATATGTCTCCGATGTCAACTCTGGCTCGGCTGGCTGTTGGATTTAAACATGAATTACTCCAGTTACTCTATCAAAAGTGTCAGTACACAAGCGGCCGTGGAGTTTAATTAGCCTGGCCTGCTTGCAACAACATTGCATTGAACAGTAAAGTAAGATTATACTCATGCTGAGCAGATTTAGCTTAAACAGCCCCAAAAGTATTAAAAGGGTAGTAGGGTGAGGACTGATTGTAAGTTTACAACTGGAACAGATTACAGTCAGGTTCCCAGATTGCACTGGTAGGCTGGCCGCGGGGGAACGGGGTTTCACTGGATTTACCCCTCTTTAAGGTTACCCCATTAACCAGCGGTGGCTGGGGGAGCTCCTGGTGCAGCAGAGCCTGTTTCTGACAGCACACACCCGCTGGAAAGAGGGTGCCTGCTCCTAAAGGATGCTCAGCTATCAGGAACGCTCTGCACGGACCTTGGCTCAACGCCTCCCCTTACTGGGAGCGGAGACAACCTGGGCCAGCCTGGCTATGCCTGCAAAGCGTCCCCGTATTTATTATATTGGTCTAATTCTTGTCTTTAAGCAATCAGTGACAGCTTGGTGGAACAGCTGGTGGATTAGTTTCCCCGACACACTTCCCATCCTGATTTATTTCAGGGCTGGTGGCCACATTCCTCATGCACCAGCAGCTCGGCTCCTCAGCTGCAGATCTCCACGCCAAAGGGGCTGTCAGGTGGGGAAAAGCTCGTGCACACACTGCAAGGGCAGAACCCAGTCCTCTACCATCAGGAAGAAGAAATTAAACGTAAAATCTGGAAGGACTTTGAATCTCTTGATGATTAATTATTTAAAATTATAATTCAAAAATATAAATTGTAATATAAATTATATAAAGCACAATTACGTAAAATAAAATTGTATTTTCAAGGTTAACAGCTCTCGCCTGTAGACTGCAGTTTGCTATGCAGGAGTCACTGGAAAAAAACCTGAAGAAACTAAATAGAAAAAAGGCAGAAACCCCTGACGCTAGAGAAATCCAGACTCGCTCCTGCCAGTACTCTCAAAAGCCATAGCTCGGTCAACAGCCAAAGAGCAAAAGTGTTGATCATCACAAAATAAAAGAACAGAACTGGCTACAAAAAGCAAATCTAACGAGTAGTGAGCAAGCCCCAAAACTATGAAGCACAGCAGTGAAGCACAAGCCGCACATCACTTCAAACGTGACAGTCACAGAGGTTAAACCCACCCAGAGGTGCAAGAGGAGCGGCGCTGGCCCCTGGAAAAGGATCAGCTGCATCCACCAGCCTACGGAGGGCTGGAAATCCATGGCATCAGCTCTGATGTTAAAAATCAAACAATGGGGGTAAGACCGCTACTACAGTGGATTTTAGAGGCATTAAGGGAAATGTGAGGGAGGCCAAGGAGGAAGCAAGGCTGAAAAGAGATGTTAGGAAATCCTCCCATCCAAAGAATTTGAAAGGGCAGGCAGGGAAAGGGGAAGAGAAGTGTGAAAACAAGAGGGGGAGAAAAGGCCCCGTGATGCCCTCAGGTATTTCATGTGTGGATCCTGCTCGAGCAGCCTTCGGCTGTGATGTACAAAGGGGTCCTTCTTCAGAGGAGAGAGAAAGCCATGCAGAACATTCACCATAGCTAATTAATTTAGGACCCTCAATTACAAGTAGGATCTTGTGACACTGCTTTATTTGTAGCCTTTTTTTTTTCTTTTTTTTTAATAAACAAAAAGCAGATAAGAAGCGTGACACCTTTAATGGCTTTACAATGGCTTTCCTGCCAGCGCTGCATGCCTTGGGGACCTGCCAGAGAGCATCCAGTGCCAAAAGCCTTGTCCCTGCTTTTGGGAGTCCCCGTAACCACTGCTCGCCCCTAATCGACTCATCACCGTACCAGCTCGCTACCCAAGAACATCCCCTCTAGAAAAGCACTAGAAATGGGATTACATCAAATATCAAAAGGCAGACAATCTCCTATTTCATTTTAAAACAGGACTTGCTTTCTCAGTCTTTGCGTTCGGGCAGGAGGTGCCCAGCATTACTGGACAAAAACCAGAGGAATAAACAATGCTATGTTTTTTTTAAAAACTGCAAAGGGAAAACGCTGTTGTTTACACACCGCAATATCGACAGATTTACACGCTAACAGCCACATTAAAATAATACAGCTCTGGCACGAACTCACAAAAAGCGACGCAATTCAGAGTTGCCTGTAAATGTGTCGATGGGGAGTTGGGGACCTTCACGCCAGAGCCAAACTCACCAAAGGCAAATGCTACAAAATCTTGATAACCTTTGGGGTGAAGCCCTTTGGGGCAAACCCGAACTGCTGCCCCTTGCTCCCCTTGCCGCTCTCACAGACCCCCCGTGCCCACCGAAGCAGCCCCTCCGTGTGCGCCGTTAACCACACGTCTATGGGGAATAATGCAATCATTCTTCCACCCACCTCAGCCCTCCCACGACAGAGCCCAGGGCACTATCCTTCCACAGAAACTCCACCATTTTAATTTAAAGGAACAAAGGACATTCTTTGAGTGAGCAGACTGGAAATAAGCATTTAAAGCCAAGTGTTTCACCCCACAGCTTTAATATCAAGGGGGTAACTCCATGGTGCAGCTTATCATAAAGACCATGATCAACCATATTTGCTAATACAGAGCATGCTCATAGTTTGACAGTCGTCAGACCAGAGCCTGTCTCCAACAAATCAACTTCTGTGGTTTGGGAGCTACACTGGTCACCACCGGGAAGGTGAACCTGTCATCCATCTGTCCCCGGCTCCGTGGTGTGATCCGAAAGCCAAGGGAAGAGGGGACCGCTTGCCTTCACCCAGCTGTGCTTGAGCCCCTGCAGAGATACTCCCCCTCGCAAACACAGAGGACAGCAATACAAGTTATTTTGCAGTATGCACGTACACCTGTTTGAGAAGATTTCCCCCTCACATCCCACTCTCAGTCCAGAAATCCATGCCAAGCAGAAAAGAAACATGAAGCCTCCAAAGAAACTTAGAACAAAAGTACCTAGCTTCCCACAAGCCCTGAGTTTAGCACAACACAACAAGCTGATGGAGGCCTTACTTGCTCAAAAACTGGGGGGCTGGGATGCTCCAGTACCATAGGGAAGCACTAGACAGCATTCCTAGAGACAGCCTGAGCCAGCAGCTCTAAACGTATGAAGCAGCCCAATCCCTGGACCCAGGCCATGGTCTGATCCAAGGAGGTATCTTCTAGGTGCATCTGCTGAATGCTTTAACACAATACTTCCTTCCCAGTTTTTTCTCCTGGGATGCAGATCTCCTGCACGCAGCAAACAGTGCCAGAAGGGCTGTGCCATTGGGAGCTGAAGCTCTGTCACCTGGTTTCCTACAGATCTGCCTCTGCGCTCCTCCTCTTCCATCACATCTCGTTTCAATATTCTTGACCCACCACATTACCCATGACACCAATGCCATGGGACCTCACGGTTCCGCAGGCTTCAGCCATGCCCACCCTCGAAACCCTCTTCCCCTTCCCCCTGTGTGCCAGGTTTTCCTTCTCCAGCAACATCAACCATATCTTGTTTCAAACCTACATTAAATGATGCTGAGCTGGTGGATGCCTTTATGCACAAACATCCATAAAAGTCCTGTCCTGAACTGTCAAAACTCTCACAAATGGAAGTATTTATTACACCGGAGCCCCTCAGACGCTAATGAAATTCCTATCATTAGTAAAGCTGGAGGACTGCATCCCCACTGCAGAGCAGATTAGATGCTCATCTAATAACCACAAGACTAAGCGCTGCATTGGTGGCTCTAAATTACTTTCTTTCAATAAAGATAAGTCTTGGATCCTTATTGAATAAAGAGATACCTCTGCAGGCCTAACCCAGCATTTTGAAAGATTAATGACTCGTGACGTCTTGGTTGAGTCTGGCTTTCTGACCAAAGCCTGCCTTAAATGAAAAATTAAAAGGAGAAATCTTTCCTGCCATGCAACTAAACGTAAAGCACATTCTTGAGCAAACATCAAAAGTTTTAACCATCCACTAAACTTGGGCAGCTTGGGCACAGAGTATCTTAACTTTGGCAAAACATAAAGCTGTGCTTGGAACCCAAAATCCGTGCTGTACAGCCAAAGGAATGCTGGGCCTCGGAGAGGTGGTTCGCTCTTCAGAAGATAAAGTATTAAATTTCTGCTAAATCTCAAGCACTAAAATTAAATACAAACTTCGAGGGAAGGGAATGAAAAGGCCGATGCATAATTGTTTCATAAAATTTGTGTTTAATTTACTTGAGACAAGCCATTTTATAGTTTATCAAAAACAGCTGGTGTCATAGCCATACATTCATGGTCCCGTAACATGGATACAATTTATCCTATGAAATCTGTAAATGAAACAAGACAAAGTTCTCAATATCTTTTATAATAAATTCTTTCAACAGGTAGAACCAAGTCCTGAAGCAAGCTTTATTAATGGACTACAATGAAAAAAACAGTAATCAAGGAGTTGGGCTCTCTCAGAAGCTATAAAATGATTAAAAATGTACAGTGCTAAATGGTAAGTTAATTACTGCCCACTGCCGTCTGACTGTGTCCCCCGGGGCACGCTGATGACCAGCATGCTTGCATGCTCAGGACCAAGATGAACACACACACGTTGCAAGGAATTCTTACCAAAATACTTTTACCAGAGCATGTTTTGGCTAAAAATAAAATATTGCCATGGCACCTGGCTGTCATCTTTCTGGCATGTACTCACATAGCACGTGCCAGACACGTATGATCCCTTGGTTCCACAGCAAAACCCACCCCCTGGTTTTCATGGTGCTTCCTCTTGCCCAAGCCATTTTACAAACTGCACAACAGAAGCGCAAGGTCTGGCATCACCTCAGACAGGCTGGGCTTGAATCCACTGGCCAGCAAAGGGGGGATCATCTTCAAGAAGCAGGGTCTTGGAAACCGGCAACTGGACACATGGACCACTCTCCGAGCCATGGGCGACGGAAGGCGAGTGGAAGTGCCCCCTAAGAACAAACATGTCAAGCCCGATGCTCTACTGAAATCCAGCACTGGCAATTATTTTTGACCTCTGTGTACCCACCTGGCTTTGGACAATCTTTCTCTCTCTGCCTTCCCAGCTGGCTACACAGGCTGCCATACGCTGGATGTTTCCTGGTCTTCGGTCATCATGCAGATGACCTTCCAGAATGATTCCCTGGATCTGGGTCTCTGAGTCCAGGCAAAACTCCCTCAAAACCTGTGAAGATCCACGTTTGCACTGGGCAAAACCAGGTACAGAGTCAGGGCACAGGCCTGGGATTGTCTAAGAGGAGCAGGACAAGATCCAAGAAGTCACCTCTCATTGCACAGTACCAGGTGCTGAAACCTCCACACCTTCAGCAGTGCACGTCCAGGTCTGCTCCAGCTATTTCTGGGATCAGAGGCAGCAGTTATATTAGCAGCAGGAGAAACAAACTTCAAGTCATCATTTCAACCACTTTTCCAGAGTAAAAATCACTGCCTAGCATTTTTGTTTCCTTCAATCGTGTACTCCAGCAGCAATGTCTGATGGCAGAGGAGAAATTGTACAAATTTACAGCTGTTTTACCTCTAAATACAATTTCTGGTAGAAAAGACTGGGGGGGTGTAACTGTGCCATTCATCCCAGAGGGACCCTAAACCTGGCTCTGGTGCACACAAATGCAATACCCATAAAACCAGCATGTTGTGGAACCTCCTTAAACCAAACATGAAAATGCCTATTAAGGGTCTACGGGGGTTCATTTTTCCCAGCGCGAAAAGTCCTGCAAGAGAGGTCAGGGCCAGCTACTGTGCAGGGGTCTGTGCGCACCAGAGCCCACAAACATCAGGTCACGGAGCGCATCTCCGACAGGCTCTAAAAAGGAGGCGGGCTAGAAATCTGCATGAAAAGGCATCACGGTTATGGCTATATAGTGCTTTTCTGTCATGCACTTCTGGGAATGGTAAAGCACACTGCACCACCGAGATGCAAGGATGGGCTCTGCCAGTCTGCAGCTGTTGGAAAGGATGTGACCGAGAAGGCAGCAAAAGGTTCAAGTACGCCAGGGGCCAGCTAGGACAGCTTAGGGGAAGGCAAAACTTCACGTTCCCCACAAAGATCTGGTTAAATGACTGATGCCAACAAAAATTCCAGCCATTTCACCCAGTTCTATCCCCCACTTTTGGCCACGGTATTAGACCAGCACCTCAGCAGCACTAAAAAAGCCCAAGTCTGGTACAAAGAGGCAAGTTACACTCAGCATGGAGAGACTCCACGGAGCCGGAGGAGTCCAGGCAACCTTCGGAGCAGGGCAGAGCTGTTGGCAGGCACTGATACTGCCTAAGGGCAGCAACGACCCGGCTGCCCCCTCTCAGCAAGTGAGGACCACGGGATCCAGGCTCCCCAAACCACAAAGAGATGCTACAGGGTCCAATGCAGCCAACACCCTGGGCTTTAATCATCTAATTTATTTCTGCATGTCCAGTATTTAAGTGTTTATTTAATATGTCCTATTTTCTTGCATCTCATCGCTTGTCAACCCCCTAAATGTGAAATACATCCCCAAAATCCCATTTTGCATCCTCACCGTCTCCAGCATCACCTCCCAGCTGATAATCATGCTTGCTGTAACAGACAGCCCTTTGTTCTTCCACGGAGGAGAGCGTGTAACCTATCCTAACCTAAAGGGAACTATTTCTTTAGTGTACACTGTAAATTGAACTAAAGTGCCAGAGAAACAGTAAGAAATTCCTGAGTGGTCTCCTAAAAACCCCCAGCCAAAACGGCTCCCATATAGGTGACATATAAAATTTCGTAGAAGAGGAAACATTAGAAATCAAGGAGAAGTCGGTAACATCTTAACTAGCAAATTAAACCCATACCATGGTTCGTGTAGAGGCAACCCTACTACAAGCCTGCATTATTGCCCAAAGAAAGCACTCTCACAGGGAGATACGCTGCAGCTTGGCATGAGCTCCTCTGAGATTTGCTGGAGGCAAATCATATAATATGAAACCCGGACTCATCCTTGTCAGACAAAATAGGAGATGGTGCCAAGCAAGGAGTAAACACGCACTGTCGCGCTACAGCTTCTCCCTTGTGCCCTTCAAGCCTTGCAGGGTCCCGCTCCTTCCTCTGACCCTCCGTGTCGGGCTACCCTTCGGTTATTCCGGCTAGGAAGAAGAGTAAGACCCAACAATTCATACAGGCTACAGGCACAAAGACACTGAACAGGACAAAGCCATGGATAAAATCCTCAAAAAGCACCCAACCTGCTAAATTGCCACTTTCAGGAGATCTTTTATTTCAGAAGTTAAAAAAAAAAAAAACCAAAAAAACCCAACAGAAAACCTCCCTGTGCTGATATTTTGCAGTCCTTCTGACAGCACGTTTTCCTCTTACCTACAGCTGCCCCGCAAACAAGGAAAGAGATCAACTACAAACTCTGCAAGCACTTTCTAGTTGAGAAAGTTTTGCATTTAATTACGTAACGCAACACACATGGCTCTCACATCTGCACAGCACCGCACTCCATCATCCGCCGAACTCCCCTCCACCCTCACCCATCAGCTTGATGAACTCATTACAGTAATGAGGAAAGCGATGGGCTTGATGTTAATCATACTGCTGAGACTTACAGGAGTAATAAAACAATAGAAAGCAAATCTCCAATATTTAAGCAGCTAACCAGCCATGTTTGTTAACTACTCCTGGCCTTTACATCCCCCCAAGGTAATCAGCTAACGCTTGTCTGCTGGTAGCACAGTCAGGTCACGTGTGCTGCTGCTGCAGATTTGGCACAGATAACTGCAAAAGGGAGTTATAAAAAGCACTGTTAGATCCTGCTCATGGTTACCAAAATGTATGGCAGGAGCAACTTGATGAAAATTGCACACAAACATACACAGAGGAATACTAATGATCAAACGTACTGCAGAAGCGACATGCATTAACAGAGAAAAGCTGCTCTTTAAAGACATACTTCTGGTTCCATTTCTGACAAAACTTCTACAGGAAATTCTCAGTGATGACAAATTCACAGACCATGGTGAAATTCAGAGTAGTGACAGAGTAGTGGTTTAAAGAATTAAAGGATTGCCCTTTTAAAACTTTGGGTGTGCAGGTTTCTGGGAAACAAAGCAACCAACATGCTGGAAATGCTCAGCACCTCTTACAAGCAGCGTCCCATCAGGATCTGACCAAGAAATGGTGAGCTCCCCAGCCCCTCACAACTGTGTCCTGCCCTGCGAGGCCACTGCGTGAGGACTGCTGGCAGGATGAAAACACATTTAGCAGAAGAGCATCCCTTTAGGAGCTCCAGGAGGGAACTGGAGCACCCTGACACGGAGAGGGGTAAGATAGCTGCCCTTGGAGGGTTTCAGGTGTTGATCCTCCCCTGGAACCTTCAGTCTCTCTTTGAAAATCTCTGCAGGACCTTCCCAAGCATCCTCTGGTAGAATCACGGTTGGGACAAGCACTGCTGGAAGAAGTCGTTGCCCTAACGACAGCACCCAAACCCAGGGTTGGCACACAAGAGCAGGGGTGCAGGAATTGGGAGAGGCACCCTCATGTGAACTTTAGTCCTAGCAAATTACAAAAGCGAGTTGCTCTCTATATAATCAAGCCAAAGTTCAGTTAGGAAAGTCAGGTTTGACCAGCTTTGAGAAAACTAGCCTTTGATAACTACATGCTACATTATCCTTTCACTTCTTTTGGCAGAGAAAAGAGGTTCCTGCAGTTTCCTTTGGCTCCCGCTCCCTCCCGTCAATCCCTTTGTGCACTCAGATAGTTCAGGTTCAATGTTCAAAAGGGGGAACAGGCTGTGAAACATCCATCAGCTCTGCTTACCAACAGAACTGGTGAGCAAGGGCAAAGGGAGACGGCACCCAGAGCTGGCCATACTGGTTAGAGATCTTGGGATCTGACCATGCTATCTGCCCGTGGGGCTCTCTTTCTGTAGTTGCTGGAAATGCCCTTTATAATGATTTGCAGCAACTTGAAGCGTGGCACCAGTAGCAAAAAATCATTAATGAATCACATAATAAGTCAAGAAACACTCCCAGACTATTCTTGCTCATGTTTGGTTTCAACATCTGCACCGGTGTTCCCAGTCACTTGGCTGAGATCAGAGCAGGACAGCGCTTCACATCATCTGCCAAACTTGGTATTGAAAGGCTGCTAAAATTGCAATTAACTCCTTGAATTAAAATATTTCACTTATTTGCCTTCAGGGCCAAGGATAACGCATTGAAGCAGATTTCCATTATGGGCTGCTTGCAAACTGTTAATTGCAACTATTGCCTTAAGGACTCACGAATCCTAACTCATCTCATACAGAGCGTGGGCCACCTCCTGCGTGGGATACTATTTCTACTCCTTAGACAGATGACAGGAAATTTTATCAAACAAGATGAAGGCTGTTGCAAAGCCCTTAAGCTACCAACAAACCTACATGTTCTTTGTGGCAAGCAATACAGTTAGACAAGCGGGTATTAAAGCCAACTCACATTTTATGTTTCAATAAATACTCTTTAAAATAGTATTATTTGCGGAACGGAATTTGCTCAGCTCCAGCAGTTGCTGGTTCATTTCTCCCCAGCGCTCTCCTCCAGGTGAGTGGGGCTGGCCTGACACCCAGAAGTTAAAAAAGCAGCGATACTCTTAAGAGAAAGTGTGGGTGGAAGAGGGGTGATGGTCACAACTCCCCAAGGCAGGCCACGGGCTTGGCATGCCGAGCCTGGGGGAAAAGCAGAACCAGCAGCAGGACTCCAGATGTCAGCAGGTTCCTTGAGGAGGGTGAGTTTACTGAACGTGGCTCTAAGAAGAGAAAAAAACCTTCTCCCTGCTCGTCCTGCAGAGCTTTTGTTCCATGCCCTCAGCCACTGCTGGGAAATGCCAGCGCGCAGCCCAGGCATAGCTCCGCTGGCTTCGGGCACCGGCCGCTGGAGAAGGTGGCACTCATCCACCTCGGGCCGGGATCGTCATACCGATGGAATGACGGCAGAGAGCGACAAGCTTGTGTTACCTTCAAATGGATCCAACGTGACAGTTGGAAATTCAATATTGTCTCAGTCTGATTGGATGGGATCCAGTTCAATTCTGTCAAATGTCTTGATTAATGCTAAAGCAATAAAACCCCTTTTAGCCATCGAGACGGCCAGGCTGAAAGGGAAGAGGAAGAATATGATCCTTGGAAAATATAGATAAGTTAATTCATGAATATGAGAAAAATAACTGCCATTTTTAATACAAATATTTCCATCATGCTTGCAAGGGCAACAACACTCAACCCCTTCTTTTCCCTGTAAACTGGTCAAGAGGGAAAAGCTCCCAGTGAGCACCTTGGGCAGCCCGAACTCTCACCCTGACCATGGTATGACAGCACAGTTATGGAAAAGTTCTATTTCTTTGTCTTGAGTTATTTTGTGATAGACTAGAAAACTTGGTTACAGATTTGCTTAACCAGAAACGCCACGAAGTAGAAGGAATGGGTCTGAACTGCAGATGGGAACGCTCCAAACTCTGGGAAGAGAAACCAGTGCCCCACATCTGACTCCACACAGGAATTCCATAGCTTAAATCAAATTAACAAAACAGGAATCGTTGTCTTGTTTGAAACTGGTGGGGAAAAGCTCCATACTGCTTTTATCTAAATGTTGTCACAGAAGTGGGTATTTTTTTTTGCAGCACAAATGGCACTGTACAAGAGATGATGGGATGCTTCTATACGTAAAAGAAAAGGGCAGCAACTTCAAACACTTGAAAACATTGATCCTGCTGAAATGGTCAATAGAATAAGACAAAACCCAGCAGTTTTACTGATCTGTCGAGTTTTTAGGGTTGAAAGAGCTAATCCACCCTGAGTTACTCTCCCAGCTTTTATCTATAATACATACCAAAAAAGATAAG
Organism: Falco peregrinus; assembly: GCF_023634155.1. Lineage (NCBI taxonomy): Eukaryota > Metazoa > Chordata > Aves > Falconiformes > Falconidae > Falco > Falco peregrinus. Next base: position 88,230,440 of record NC_073725.1, on the reverse strand, counting down.
CAAATTATATTACATTATATATAATTACAGAAGCTCCTAATTACGCATCACAATTTCTAGGCAGTCTAGCAAATGCTGTGCTTTCCAGAACGGCAATTCCTGAAGTGAATAGTAAATCAGCTCTTGCTTGCCACTGATTTGAAACTTTAACCTATAAATTAAATTAATAAGAGACAAAGGCTCCTTTTGTGCATTTGCAAGCCTGTAGGATTTTACAAATAATAGGACTGGAAAGTGATTTATATTCCAAGATTAAAGGTCAGTTTGGCGCACACGACTTTGGAGCAAAACACCACAGCAGAGACTTACTATTAACTCATTCGTACACCATCCTAACACCGTGGTGTTCTTTTTACAGAGTTACGACGGCTTGCTGTGAGCACTGTAATAGTCGAAAGACAGAAAAAAAAAAAAAAAAGAAAAGAAAAGGCATTGGCAAAAATATGTGGAATTCTTCCCCATCTACAGTAGGGAGGAAAATGTGTATGGGAATAGTATCGGGCCACCAGCCTCCTGATCACTGGAGTGACATTACCTGTGTGCTGCAATTTAAGTCAAGTAGATGCTCAACACAGCAAGTTTGGAAACACAGAGAACTGCACGGAAACAGCATAAATTAAATGTAAATAGAAGGTACACAAATAATTCAAACTTTTAACAGCAAAGAGCAGGGCTCTGTTATTTCTACAATTCTGCCAATGGCTGGTCCTTCCCCTGGACAGACCAGCATTTCTGTGGAAATAAAACTTCCAAGCTGAACTTAAAGCTGCTGGTACCTACAATAACTAATACAGCGTTAACCTGAGAATGGGAAGAACTCCTGATAGTTATTCCAGCGAGAAGATCCTAGTAAGAGACCTGAGGAGGAGAGATGCATGAACACACCCACCACTGGGAATGCAGCTTCTTCAGCAGAACTTTTTTGCGTGTCTGCTCTTTTGTAGGCAACAAATTAAATCTTTTAGTTATTAAATTAGGACTGATCTATTATGTGAAAATTAATTAAATGACTTACACATTTAATAGCCAAAGAAAGAGATGAAACAGTAGCACATTTTCATAATCTCATGAAAATGTAATCTGATGTCCAAAGAAGAAAGCACCAGCTTGTAAACCAACACCTTATTTGTTTAAACTCTATCTGCAATTAAAAGCATGTCATTATTTTGCTTTCCCTGGAAAAGCAGATGGTGAGTATGTTTTTTGGATAATTTAATTGTATGTTGGAGCTCTGCGTACACCATTTTGCAGCTGATACTATGTGAAACTGCAGCATTGGAGTTTCAGTTTCGGTTAGACTTCTGGACTGTTGAGAGCAAACATTACAGAAAAAGAAGAGAACGAAATTTTGGCAGACACCAACAGCTTGCATCATCCCAATGGTCTCTGAAGCAAGGGAACTGGAATGGTGGCTAATCCCCTACGAACACCGAGGAAGGTGGGAATGGATGAGAAGACCAACTCGCCTGCTGGCAGACCAGAAAAGACAGCTTATGATGTCCAGGCATGCCACGAAGAATGACAAAAATTCAGTGTATTTAGTGCCATGGAGACTAGTTCTGACCACCTGGAGCAGGCAGGGGCGGCTACACCTGGGTAAGGGCTCTGGGCAAGGCCTGAGGCAGTCCCACGCTGGCCACCAAGGCTGCCCCATGGTGGCAGAGGGGCCAGGCCAGGCAGCCAGTCCCGCCTGGTGGATGTGGCGTTGGAGCCTGGTGGATCAAGATGCCATAGTAGAAACGGAGGAGTTACTGACACTGTGTCAGGGAGGCCAGCTGAGCAGTTCCCTTCCATAAAGCAAGAGAGATAACAGACACATTATTTGGAAAGACTAGCAATTTCTTAGAAATCTTAGAAGAAAGACTTAAATTTTCTTCTACCATTTCCCCCTCTTGCTTCTGTCTTCCAGATAGCACCAAGATTTGTCATCTTCTCTTTGCACAGATTTCTTAAAACACACCATTAACTAGCTCATAAATCCACAATTTAAATAATTATCAGAGCATTGCCTCTGTTATCTTCAAAGCTGACAAACCTCCTGGGTCCTGAACGTTTCATGAGAAGCAGATTATTCCCCACAGTCTCTGGGAGGCAGAGGGGAACGATGGGCTCCATCATCCTGTCCGCTGGAGAAGGCGGCCAGCAGAATAAAAGCCACGTACAGGGCCAGAGTATGGAGAGCTGATTAAGTGGCTGCAAGGTGGGTTGCATGGATTAATCTGATTAGGATTAAAAAAAGACCAAATGGATGGAGGGGAGAGGAAAAGAGGAGAATATCTAAGGCAAGTGATGAGGGTCCTGGGTGGTCTGTAAATGAGTTTGAAACAGTGGGAGAGTGTAATGAAGAGATGAAATCCAATAGTTGTACAGGAAGCTTTCACCAGGCTTAAAACAAATCCTTAAGAAAAACAGAAAAGAATCCAGGAAGAGGAATTGTATTACTGCTGAAAACGGTATTGGCATATTCCCAATGCATTTACAGCGTGTGACTGACAGTTCTGCTGCTGATCCCGGCAGCGGGGAGGGATAATGTCTTCCTACGCTTCAGAAACCTCAAAAGGCTCACAACAGAAAGGTCCCTGGGGGGCATTTCCACTAAACTTTTGCTAGTTTATCCTATTTTGTTCTAATATTGCTGGAAATCAGGGGAAAGCTAGGGCAACCGGTGGGATGCAGTGGGTTACCCAAGTGGCAGGTGCCACTAACCTGCTTGGCTTATACCAAAGTGAGAACCACTTTGCTTTAATTTGTTTTAATACTATAACTTCTGGTGAAGAAATGAGCAGAGAAAGGCGGTTCCTCAACTACACTGAAGAGATAAATAAAATCCAGCAGCAAAATGGGTGCTTTGCCACCCATAGTGGCCGGTGCCTGGGAGGGATCACTTACTGCGTGCTTATCCCATCCCTCCAGATCCTGCCGTTACGTTTCCTTTTAAAACTATTTTGAAAGTTTCTCTCTCAGCACCTGCTTACGTCCAATTTACTTCAACAGTATGTGGTTTCCTGAGCCTGGGCCAAAGATGCCGGGTCTGCTTTATGATGCTGATTTGCAGCTCTACCTTTTATTTTGATAGTTCTCTGAACAGACACTCCTCCCCCTTCTCCTGAATTCACTGCCAGCATCCCGGTCTCGATGAAGACGATAGCTGAACTGCTGCTGACTTTGAGGTGGTTGGGAATCCACTTACCATTTGCCTGTCATGTTTGCTGCTCAGAGTAATACAAGCCAGACTCCTGGACCAAACACTGGCTGTCAGTAAACCTACGTTCTCACGAGTGCCTGACTCTGGGAAGCAGCTTCCCTGCCTGGAATAAAATATCACCTACCACATCTCTGCATGTAGGAGAAATCTGCTTTTGTTCTGCTTAAGGTCCAACATTATTAATCACCCTAGTTCTGGAGCATCCTTTGACTACAAAAGACCTGTAGTCCTTTTCACTTTTTAAAAAGCAGCATGACTGGGCGTAGGAGTCAGTATTTATCGTTATGTCTTCTGAAATTGCAGCTCCACAAGGATGGTTACACATCTGAAAATTTACTGCTTCACAGCTTTCAAGAGCTCAGCCCTCATTTTCAGAAGCACTGATCATCTGCAGCAGAACCTGCTGCCAGTGCCCAAACTCTGGCAAACCAGGCCTTCCGAGAACTGCTCAGCTGGAAGTTATATAGTCACTGATCTCTGCTTGTGCTTCTGCCAGTAAACCCGACCTGTGCAAACCTAGCAATACCCATCTTCCCAAGCTGAGCACAAAAATTCCACCTTTAAAAGCATTTGCTCCCTCTCTTCTTCAGTGATGTGCACATTTAACTATTATTAAAACAACAGAGCCCATCCCCAATTTGGGAATGACAAACATTTCTAGCAATCTGCATTCAAAGACATCTTGCATTCAATACAGAGCACCTGGGATTCATCTAAAAACCTGTCTCGGATAGAGACCTTCTTGCAGCAGCCTGATACAAAATCCAGATACAGCGTAATAAGCTTTTGATGTCGTGTTGACATTTATCTGCCAATATTATTGCTTCATGCACTTACCTTATGATGGATCTTGTTACTTAATTGATCACAGGCAAGGTCAGGAATTAGCCCTTCTTCTAGTGCTAGCACTGACATCATGCAAATCACCAAAACCCAGAAGAAAGCACCTAATCCTCAGCTTCAAATCCCCACTAAGCAGCCCGTCAATATGTGTGAACGAGGACAAGTGGTTTTTCAATTATACTCCAGAAAGGTCATTTTTCAAAACTTATGACTAAAAGGGAAAGAAAAAAAAGAAAAAAAAAAAAAAAGCTGAACACAAATGCGCTCTTCCTTTTGCAATCAGTCGCCCCAACTCAAAGAACCGTTTGCTTTTACAACAGGAGATGAAAACAAACCGCATTTAGAATCCACAGTGGGCAGAATGTCATTTTGCCCTTGCTCTCCTTACAGAGGACTTGGCAACAGAGGTTCAGGTTCCACGTGGCAACTTGTCCAGGGAGGACAGAGATGGACCACAACTCACTTCACTCGTATTCTCACAGAAACACGTCTTCCAGAGCACAAATTTTACTGTTTCAAGTAATGGCAAGCTGTGAGCAACTCCAGAAACCTATGGCACATCCATCAAATTCCACAGTCACTTTTTAAAACCCTCCCAGCTGCTGAGGGCAGGCAGTTGTCCCGGGCTCATAGCCACATGTCCAGCAGTGTTGACCTCACCCCAGGGCCTGGAAGCACCGACTGCAGGACTCCCACACCCTTTTCAAACGCTTTTCGAAAAATCTGTCAAATTTCCCCATGACACGGCTGCACCTTGCCTCTCCTCCAAGCCTCAGCCTGACCTCGGTTACTCACCTGCTGCGACCCAGCATCTCCTGTCCCTAGGGGAACCAGCAAAATCCAGCAGCAAAACTAGGCAATTAAACATCCTGCACGGAAGAAGGCATGGAGATGCAAATTGTTCTGCATTCAGTGAAACAAAATCAGATCCTTCCACACCAGCAAGGGGGAAAGGTGCCAACCAAGCGGCTCAGCCGCGCTGTGCCAGAGACACAGAGGTGGGTTCTTTGGTTTCCCCTTGGTGGCTGTTGGAAGGGGAAGATCTGTGCTTCCCCAGAAGACATCGGTTTTGGAAAGCCCACCTATCAAACCTGAGCTCCCATAGCTAAGTCAGACCTGGGAGTTCATCATTTTGTTGGCCTTAATAATTCATTAATGTGACCATCAGCCCTGCCAGGATCCACCTTTGTCATCTTCAGACTGGAGAAAATTCTGTGAAGGGCCAATGATTGTAAACTTAGGATGCTACATATTTCATAAGGTTCTTAAAAAGAAGACTGCCAAAACGCTTTGCATGGATACCTCTTTTAAATATTCTTGTTTTCTGTTTTATTCAGCGTTGTTTCCCTCATATTAATTTGTAACTTTAAAACACACATTTTGAGCATGAGACCTGAGTACCTGCTCCCCTGTTTGGAACATTTTTGCTTCCAGCAATGCAAACTGTTGGAATAAAGCCCATCCAGAGACATCGGGGATCATGGAAGCAGATCATTTTCTGATTTATCAAAACAAACCGCTAGATACTATTTACTTTTTGTTTCATAATAGGTTGGAAAAAGCTAGATGAAAAGTCTAACAAGGTCTAACACAGTGAATAGAAGGGAGAAAAGCAATCAAGAGGCAGTTAAAGAGCAGTTAGAGCTTCCTTCTCATCCTTATCAGCACAGCTATCAGTCAGCAAGCCCCTAATTAGGTACAAAAGACATTGTGCTCGGGAGAGCTTCTCCAGGAACTGGAGACCTGCCATATGCCAGAAGCTGGAGCACTGACTGACAGCCTCTATTTAAGAAAAACAGTTACAGAATAATTAGCGACAATTTGTACAAATCAGAAGAAGTGACCTTTGTGGCTGCACAGTGTCTTACATAAAGAACAAAGCTTTTCTCAGCAGCACTGACAAATTCAGAACTAAAGTGTGACTCAGTTATAAAAGTAGAGGCTGGTTCAGCAAAGGCCTTCAGACCTCCCTGCTTTGTGGCCACCAGCCCATCCGGAGCACCTACAGACAACTCTGCAGCAGGGAAGCAAACCCAGGGTCTTACTTCCAATGCTGACAAAAATTTGCTTTGGGAGCGGGTTTTTGTTTCCCTTTGCCTTTATCCCTCTGCCTCAGTAGTAAGTTTGACTTCCTAGCCTGGTTTTCTGCAGCAAAGGATGCAAATCATCGAGAAACTCTGGGATAAAAGGTGCTCCCTTCAAAGCATCACTTAAAATAAATTATGTTAAAATTAAAAATATAAAATACAAGCTGTTTCAATAGTGGGTGGAAGGGCTGTGGCAAGGTCCCTTGCCTGGTGCATGCCATGGCTCGCACCTCTGCTAAGCGTCACCCAGCACCAGCCCAGCTGCAGACAGGCCGCTGGGACACAAGGGACAGGCTGCTGGGACACGAGGGACCCCCGGGATGTGTTTAACAGCTCCCGCACAGTGTCAGCGCAAAGCTGGCAGAGGAGGAGGGCGCCCAGCGGGGCTCTCCTCCACACGCTCGCCTGCCCCAGCAGCTGCTTCGGCAGCTGTTCCTACCAGTTGGTGGCTGAATTTTACAAAATATCTGTCTGTAATTAAAAAGCAACAATACTTTGGCAGCCATTATAAAAATGCATCACTGGATTACATCCCACAGGGAGCACTTCTGCAGTGGAGTAAGGGGAGACACGCTAGATGTGACCATGTAGGACTCCCCCCTTTCTAAACCCCTAAGATTATCTGCTTAACTGCTCTGCCAAGACCACCACCAGCATCCAAAACAACGGGCTCCGTTTGGACCAGCTGCAGGTCAGAAACGCTCGTCTCCTGCCCGTGCCACTCAAACCCACCCTGTGCCTGACATATGGTTGCAAGGTGCTCCACAGAGTAAGCGCCAGGGTTGGGGAGCTGCAGGTTTGGTGGGGAGATTTTAAAATATGGGTCTTACACAAGAGGATTTTCTCCATTTGGAGCATGTTAAGACATTGTGCTTGTGCCAGCTAAGCAGCACACCCAGAATTAGCAAAGCTTGAGCCAGATAAAGCTTGGCATGGGAGTGAGTGGTAAGAGGCCCCTGGGGAGCAAGTTGGTGCTTCCTGGTCCTTCCTGGCTCCCAGACCTGGTACCTACTAACATGCCCAGGCAATGTCCTGCAGGCTGTGCAAGCTCCAGAAACACCCTCGAGTGGCACAGAACCTTCCATAGCAGACTTTTTCCCGGTGCACATGGCAGCCTGGCTATGGCAGGGAGCTGTGGCTCTCCACAGGTGGTGAAGGATGTCCTCTGGAGCAGACAGGGACACATAGGGCAGTGGGACAGGCTCAGCTGCATCCCCCAGCTCGCACAAGGAGGGAACCGAGGCTGCCTTCATCTTCTCCCAACGGGCGGGATGCCACAGAACGCCGTGGGATCTGTGCCATACGCTTCAGTGGAAGCAGAGATCTAGCTCCAGTCTGCAAACCGCTGCACACATATTTGTAAACCATTGTGTACACAGTAGATAAATGCTTAATAATCATGATGACAAACAGACCTAAAACCCAGAAGCAGCTTCCCTCCGCACGAACTGCATCAGGAACAGGTTCCACTGAGCAAAAGCCTCCCTTTTATCGGGACTTCTTAGAGGGGACAAAGCCCATCTAACCACAGGCAGCACTGAAACGATGGCAAATCCAACAAATGATAACTAAAGCCCGTGGCACCTCAGACCCCAGGACTTCACCTGCCAGCCACCACCCAGGCACGTCCACTTCCACACGCTAACGTGGACACGGCTGCACTGCAGGCACCTGGAGCCCTGACCTGCACACAAACCAGGGTGCAAACAAACAACCCACCTTGGAGCCTCTGGCCGCATTAGAAAGGAAACTAATGCAGGAGGAGGTTAAATTCCATGGTGTCTTGCCAAATTGGGATTACAGTTTGGGAGTCCTGGAACCCAGAGCCATGATTAATCTGCTGAGTGCTTCTACCCTGACCTCTCATCTCAGCCTCCAGGTAGTTTCCATGTGCCAGGCTGTGCACGGTGGTGTAGCAAAGTCATCTCCATCAGCATCTGCCTTTCTCTTCTACACTTACTGGAGCCCATCTGCTCCTCAGGGATCAGAGGAGAGTGAGGCTGGTAGGAAAATACCTTTCCTATGTAAACCATGCATTCTGCCATTTCCCTCTCCAAATTACACAGCGTCACAGATCGTAAGCCCTCTAAACAGAGGGTCTTCAGTTGAGGCACAGATCTCCATAAAGGCTGGGATTAAGGCCCTGCACATTAGAAAGGAAAGAGCGAGGAAAAATACGCTCCGTTTAATTACCCAAGCCATAACAACATTTTACTATTTTATACATGATTCCTGACAAAAGTGGAAATGTTATTTTCCACGAGCATAGCTGCTGGTTCTACTACAAATAAATAGTCCAGGGCACGCTCACCACGCGAGAGATGGAGGCCATGTGTTTTCATTAATTCTCTTGGCAGAGAAGCCCATGTAGATTTTGGACTGCAGCTCAGGACTGGAACGGGAGAGCTGGGGTGGCCAACATACATCACAGCAGACTACATTTGGCCCAGGTCCACATACGAGCTGGTCCAATACCCAGTTTTATCATCCTAATTACGAGCAGATTCCCGCTCCCTCCCTCCCTCGCAGAGGTATCTTCAGCTTCACCTTTTCCTTCCTCTCTCTGGCTGGTTGAAATCAGCAGGTGAATCGCAGTCCTTTGTCTGTTACCGCTGGTAGACAAAGTTTGGCCTCTTTCATTTTCCTTTTATTGCAGCTTCTTTTGTGCAGATTAAAATAATTGATATTGATAATGTGATCTGCCCCCTACCCCTGTTCCCAATTACTTGCACAGGCTGGGGATCCTGCATTATGGATATGACAGGAATGGTCTTAATTAGCCTTCTGGGCTACAGAACTGATTCTGGTTTTGATTTGAAATATTTGGGATTATGCAGGCTGACTGTTGTGGGCTGGGGTCACCAGTGGAGCTGGCTGGGGGATGCTGGGGGGCTCGCTTTGAGCTGGCTTTTCTCAGACTGCTGCCAGGTGCCTGGCAGCACACCGAGCAGAGCCCTCACCTTGCTAGACAAAAACGAAGGACGATTTACTGCAGCTGCCTTTGTGTTGGGGATTAAGAATGACAGCACCGAAGGGTCTTTGCATCCCAAGTTTCACTCGGATTGAAGCAGGACACGGATGGTCCAACATGAGCTGACCAAGTGGCAGCCTTCGTAAGAGATCGCCCTTGCATTCAGGGCATGAAACCCCACTGAAAGCAAATGGTAACAACAAACCCAAGAGCATTACAGCTGAAAGGCACATACAGCTTTCTGGACCTGCAAAATTCCATTTCAAAATATGCAACCAGTTAACTCAGTCACAGGAGTGAGAAGTAAAGGTGTTGGCGCCTGGGAAACGGATAGATTTTTTTTTTTCTTATTTTGGTGAGAGGAATCCCAATCCCGTAACAGGATTGTTAATGTGCTCCCTGGCACTCACACGCAATTCTCTTCACACAAGGGTGGAAAGAGAAAGGTCCTGTACAAGCGTCCCTGTTTCCACTGCGCAGCGTGCCTACCCCGTAAAAAGTAATTCATAGGCAACACCTTGGAACATGTTCTGCAGGTCAGAGAAGTCAGGGTCTGCCAGGTTTAATTGGAAGGGGGAAATGGTTTCCAGACGTGATGAGGGTCCGCTAAGAATGTCACCCCAAAGGTACATCTCCAGGGGCTGACAGCTCAGGCCTGCTAGCTGAAAATAACTGTGTGGTGAGGCACGAAGACGTCCCCAGGTCTCACCCAGACGGGACAAGCGCAGCACCAGAAAGCGCAGCAGGCTGGGATGTCGCAGCCCCACGCTCACCCACTCGTTAGACAGACACAGATCACAGAGCAGAGGCGTTATAACGTAGGGTGCCGGTTTCTGTGGCTGCGAGGTTAATCTAGCAAAGGGAATATTGCTTCAGTACCGCTTACTTCATTAAATCAGGGCTACTCGCTCAGTGGAGCATTGCAGTGTGCAGAAATTTCTTTGTTTTTAAACACTGTTTATACAAAACGCAAATGCAAAAAAAAAAAAAAAAGGTAAAAAGAGAGAGGAAGCTGAGCTCCTCTCTCTGTAATCAAAGAGGAGACAACACTCAGAGCCAGAATACAAACCACAATTTATAATCAGAATGCAATGTAATCACTGGAACAGATGTCAAAAGATAAAACCGTATAATTCTGAATTGCCAACGATTAGTATTCTGCATCTTGGAGAGCACCGAGATGCTCTATTTCTGTCTACATATGTCTGCATTTTGGAAGCATAAGCAGAAAGTATTCAGCACAATGCTACAGAAACTCCTTTTTGTTCCTCTCCTGTAGCATTTGTACAGAGGAAGTTCTCAGTGAGGCTCAGGCTTGTTCCTGAATCAGTCCATGGTGGGGAGGGGAGGGAAGGAGAGAAATTGGTCTTTTAGGACTGTGGTTGGGAAAAACAGCATCACCAAGCTGGCACGTGGACATTGACTGTGTTGCCAGAGACAGAAGTCTATGATAAACAAAGAAAACATGGAAAGCTGCCTGGCAGAAAAGGTTAGAGAAAATTTTTCTACCAAAGTAAAACAGACAAGAGAAATTAGTTTCAATGTGCAGATCGCTCACCTCATAGTGATAATCCATGCAAGTTAACTCTCTCCAGCAACGATCTCCTCGAATTTTAATCAGCCCCTGGAGGGGGGGAAGACAAAAAATACTGTCACAAATATTTTATTTTACTTTATCTTGTATGTCAAGGTATTATCTCAATATGCCAAACAATCTAGTTACACTACAGGGAGAGCCTGTAATGGCAGGGAAGCGCAGAACAACCCCCAGGAGACCCACAGCACATCTGACCCCAGGCCCAGTCGCTGTCCCAGAGGAAATGTAAAGCCATGAGAGCTCCAACGTGACTCCTTCTACTACCTGCTTACTGAAAATCTGACAGAAAATCCTTGTGGAATATGCGATGTCACTTAAAAGGGCACTGGAAGATGCTTTACCCGCACCCGAGCTCTGCAGAGCAGCTAGGCACAGCATGGGGCTCCCAGTACCAGCTTCCAGCATTGCTGGGTATGAGGCAGGGGGGCACAGAGGAGCAATAGGAAAAAGCAGCCTCTGCCACTGGGACGACTCTGTACAACAGACTGAAAAGTTACCTGCAGACCTAAACACAGCTGCATTCACAATTTTGAAATCCAGACCCAAATGTCTCCCTCTGGCAAAGCCACCCCTGCTGCCTGCGGAAGAGGAAACAGTGACACAGACTGGGATGAGGACCCGGCAGCCTCACCAGCCCTGAGCTGGATACAGAGATGCAATCAAAGTAATTAGAGAAACAAAAGAGGAGAAGGGGAAGGAAGCTGACAGATCTAAACACAGATGAATGTGCTAATGACAGGTCTACTTCACCTTAGGTTAGAGGTTGGCAATGAAATAAGCAGGTATCAGCAGTTGCTGTGCATTGATATTTCAGGGCAACAAAAGGGTGAAATTTCCAAATCAGTGGGTCCATTCCAGGGCTGGCAGTAATATTGGGATTAAATTTCTTTGCCTTAGTGATGAAGAGTAGAAAGGAATCAGTCGTCCACAGCAGAAAGGACACCTGGCCAGGGACGAGCCTGCTAGCAGGAAGCCTTGCAATCAAGCTGTGCCAGCCTGGAGGTATGCGGGTTCAGCCTGACACAGAAAGGTCCCTGATTAGGATCACAATATCCCAAATTGAGGAAAGCTTCACTAGTCAAAAGCTTGAACCAGCTCTATCATCTGCATACAATTAGGGGGTATTTGCCTACCTCTGACATTGCCCCTAATTATAACGTTCCTGCTTTCCTTAGTAGAAAAAATACAGGGAGTTTCTGTAAGGACCCATTACCAGCTATACCAGGAGCATCCTGAAACTTCTTTACATTTGCAGTAGGGAGGGTTTTCCAGAAGCAACCAGTGACCTTTCAGTGCTAAAATCTAAGAACTTGGAGGAAGAGAAGATTCCAGCACTATGGCACATCCTGGCCTATTGGTTTTATCCAGATTGCTAAAAATAATCTTCACTTAGAATCACAGATCTCAAGCTGGAAGGGAACCATGAGGATCTTGCAACATTACACAAAGTTTAGCAGGTTTGGAGCTCAAGAAAAATTCAAAATTCTAGTTAAAGACCCCCCAAAACTGTCCAGACCTCCTAAGTAACTATCCACAGCTGCCCTGCTCCCGGGCTGTACATATGGGCTGTACATATGGGCTGTACGATGCCTTAGAGCCCAGGGTGCTGGGTGTGGGAAACAGAGCTCAGAGCTGAGTCCAGTAACTCCCAACTAGCACAGAAGGGGCCAACTGGGAACGATCATTGGCCGCTTCTCCTGAAACAAGGCATAAAGGCAACCTGGTGGAAGCATCCAGTAGCTGGTTTAGAAACTAACAAAAGACGTACTTTTCCAGACAGCAAATAATTTACTTTATGAGAGACAAAGTACAAATGTGTTCAAAAGGAATTAGACACATTCCCAGAGGACAGGCTGAACACAGCCTCCTCCCTGGGGAGCCCCTAAACCACCTGGGTGCCAGGAGCTGCCCCCTGCCCCAGAAGATCACTTTATGTTTTATATTCCTCCCCAAGCATCTGTTAATGGCTGCTATTAGAGACAATGTAAGAAGTTAGCTGGACTTTGGGCTTAACCCAAGATAGACTTTCTTAAGCAAACAAAGATCCACAAAAATAGTTACAAGCTCATTTGGCAGGTAAATTAATAGGAAATAGGCAGCCTTCTTGGTCTGAGCCGTATACCAGGTAATATCTAGATGTGCATGCCTTTGTGAATAGGGGCGACCCCAGCAGCCTTCAATAGGGCCATTTACAGCCTTAAATCATACCTGTTATCAGGCACATTGCTGAGTTCAAGCAGATTTCACCCCATCTGCTGTTCCAAATTATTTTTCCTTTTTTTTCCCTAGTCATTAAAAATTGAAACCTTTTTCACGCCAATGCTAACTGAAAGAGGACAGTAAACAGAAACTATTACACATTTTCAAAATCTGTGAACCCAGACAATTTACATCCTGCATTTTTAGCTAAGAACAAACCTGGCAAACCTGGTTAAAGCAGTAAAAGCCCAAACTCCTCCATGGCACATCTCACGGAGCAGGATGAAAGTCCCCCCCATTTGTACACAATAACATCCTGTGGTCAACGAAGAAAACGCCAGACAGACAGCATGGGCACCACAAGCATCAACCATCAGCTGCAGGAAAAGCATCACCTCACAGAGGCAAATGCCAGAGATGCAAAAGAACAAATCAATGCCACCATAACCAGCAAGGAAGAACAAGGAGATACAGTAAAGGGTAACCATTATTTTACAGAAGCATTTGATAAAGTAGATAGCAATAAGGCAAAGGTTTCTGCAGTGTCTCACACAGCTCTGCACAACACAGGAAGAAGGAAGGGTACCACCGCAGCATAGTGCACACTCCATCCCTGGAAAGCAGGTGGCCTGCGGGATGCTGGTACCCAGCACATCCCTGCTGGCCTTCAGACCTGGCAAACTCGCCGAGAGCTACACTGAAGCCTAAGCACTGAACCTGGCAGCAGCCTCTGGAGAAAAGAGGCACCCTCAAACCTCACACATGCTGTCGTCTTACACAGGCTGCAGTGGGAACGGCTGGGGGGTGGCTCCACACATGGCTGAGAAGGTTCTACACCAGGAGCTTAGACCAAGAAATACCTCGGCCCAGGAGGTCTCCATCTCGGCATCACCATGAAAGGGCCACCCCCCACCAGCACCACTCACAAAAAAACCCCAAGCAGAGCTGATCCAAAAGGCACAGGTAAAATCACGATGGATGCAAAGTGTATAAATCGTGACTTGCAGGACGGGAAAGCAGAGCCGTGGGTACCAGTGGCTGCTCTGCAGTTTTACTCTCTAGCGAGTTATTCAGCAGATTCTGTCACTCTCTTTTCCATCACTCTGCAAGGACTGGAGCAGGGGAGGCAGGGACAAGACAGACTCGCTGTCAACAGCACGGCTTCATCTCCCCCTTTCTGAATCATCTGCAGCTTGCTCTGCCCCTCAAACCTTTTCTAAAATTACAGGATACGTTGATAGCATCTCACAGGATGTGCCTGTCAGTGGCAGGACAAATGCTAAGAAAGGCTCTGTGCAAGAATGCTGGAATATTAAAAAAGGACAGCTATCTTGATGACCTTCCCTCCTACCTTGCCCAAGCTGTTATCAAGCTCTATTACTCAGCAGGGATGATTAAAACAAGTATATGACAGAAAAGCAGCATACTGAAAATCAAAATCTTTCCTGCAATGAGTCACTAAGGCAGTTAATCACATTTTGTTTACTATAAAGCTTTCAAACAAGAAAGTCACTTAAAGCTCTTAATATCAAATCTGTTTTCCAGCACAGAAAACGCCCACACTCATAATTAGGGGGCGTTTCAAGTCTTCTTTACACTGCTGCTGTCTTCAAGTCCACTTCCACTCCCACACTGGCATGTGAGATTTCCAGTTTTCAAACGAATTCGTACCAAGAAACAAGAGCATGCAGTGCATGAAAACCTATCTGCTCTGCAGCTTCATCTCTGCTGAGGACGACGATGAAAGGAGAGCGAACCATGGTGGCTTGTTAAATAACCCTGCCGTGAGGAGCTGTGGATCCCTGGGCATGCATACACCAGCGAGCTCTGACATACCATGCTGCTCCATGCTGGGATGGACTCTGGTTTTACACACTCTCCCCAAATTATCTGGCTTCTGCTGATGTTTTTGGAAGTCAGTTCCTGGTGTCTTGAAGATGCAAACTTCGTTTGAGAAATCCAAGTGAGCACAGGAGGACAGAAGGAGGAAGGGAGGAAGCGAGGATTCCCACATCTGCTGGAGTTTCACATTCACTGGATTTCTCTCAGTCTGCTAACAATTCCCAACCCATTTTCAAGATTTCTCCATGTATATTGAACTGGCCTGGACACCACAGCTGTAGCAGATTACGCTGCCATACCACAGATCAAAGCACAGGGAAAAATCCCCATCCCCTGCTTGAAGACAAGCAGCAGCTAGTGCACCTCTGATGTTCCCCAACTGTCCTCTTTTTGAATGAGGAGAGGACGCACGAGGGACCAGAAGGAAAAGGAGCCAGGGGGCAGAGCATGGGATGACCCCGTGAGACTCCAGCAGACCTGGAAGACCCTCCTGTCACTTGGATACATGCTACAAACATCTTGCAAGAAGTATCGTGGGGGCAAATATTAAGCGGAGTTCAAGAGGTGAACAATATGGACAAATTAAATGGAGAACAAGGAAAGGAAAAATATTTTTTTATTATTATTATTTTTTGCAGCACTCCGGAGAGCAGGGCTCACATCCCCAAAACGGCATTTCTGTTCCATGCTTGCAGGGCACTCCTGTTGGATCTCCCACCTCCTGCGACCTCCTGGTAGTGTTGCTTCAGCAAAAAGGGAAGGAGAAAAAAGGAACAGCCCAACTCCAGGCTCTAATGCAGCAAGGCACTCGGGTTTGAGCATCTGAAACAGAGATCCACGGATCAGCCTTAGGTGGGACAGACTCACGAACAAACTTGGTGTTTCGTTGTGTTATGGCTGTGCTGGAGGCAATGCCTGGCTGTGAGAAAGACCAGGATGGAAAGGTTTTAACAAAGGACTTTTCCACTAATTTTGGGTGGCATTTTTTGAGAGTAGGTTCTGGCTGATACCTTCAATGTCCAGGAACACATAAAGGCATTTAGAACGTTCAGCAACTTCCAGGCAGCTGCTACCACAAACATGCTGTACCATCCTCCAGCTTAATTGCGCTCTCACACACATATACAAGTCTCTAGGTTTTGTGACGATTAACTTCAAGGTTCAGGAAGCAACCGAAAACAAGCGACACTTGCAGAACCCTCTTCATATTTCCCAGTGTTTGGTGTTCTCCATGCCAAGTCTAGTTCCTTACCATCACTCGCAACTTCAATTCCTGACTGGTATTCAAGCTTCTCTAGGTACCACGTGGGTTTTGATACAACATCAAAATTGACCTGTTAGCTCAGCACTAATTAGCACTGACAGAGGTTGGCTATGCTTACAGGTAGGCAGCAAGCAGAAGAATATTTCCAAGGGCAGCCACTGTTACCTCCTGAGAAATCGCTGTCGTACAGGGATCGGGGTCTTGCCAGCCCATTCACTGAGGAGCTGAGCTCTTCACCGAGCTCCAGTTGCTGGGTGATAAAAAACGACAGCGAAGTGTTCACCCACTGTAACCCGCTTTGAATACTGGACCACATCTCAACATACTAAACCATCCTCACTTTTATGGTCCTTTTTGAAGCATCTTGAAGATGTGAGTACAAGACGACACCATCACAAAGAAAAGGAAAGTCTTTCTCATCCTGCTTTCAGCTCCCTGACTTTTTATTAAACTTGTGAAGTTAGGCTGCCCGCACAGCAGGGGCTGCGTGCCAGCTGGTAATGTCATTACTATTGGTTATCTTCTAAAACACCAACCACATTTCACAAGTCTGAAATATTGAAGAAAACCTCCAGATCTCAGGCAATCTGAAACAGCACCCGACACCGCACTGCATATGGGTATTCGCTACTTGCACAGCAATAGCGCTGAGGAGTTAGTGTCACCTACCGGGACCCCATCAGGTAGGATGCTACACAAACGCAGAACGAAGCCCTGAGCCCCCTGGGTATCCTGTAGCATCATGGAATTGTAGGCTTAATTATGTTGGATAAGGCCTTTAAGATCATCCAGTCCAGCCCTAAACCTAACACCACCAAGCCCAGCTGCATTTTAAATACCTCGCACCAAGCAGGCGCACCCGGTCACGGGGGCTTCCTCTGCCAGTTCAAGTCACTGCTCTTAGTCACAGTTCTCATGTGTACATGGTTTTGTGTTATCGCAGCTTGGTGTAACGCTCCTAATATCGTCAACATGGCAATGTAATAATTTGGGAAACACAGAAAAGATACGCTATAGGTAGCTCGGTGCGCTAACTTGTTTCTCATTTTCTAAATTCCAAAATTACTTGAGAAGTATTTTTTTTCTTTTTATTTTTAAGATGACAAATTTAAGAAGTTTCTTCCTAGTTCTGAGCTAGCAGAGCATCAGCTAAAACCTCAAATTCTGCATTTAGTTTGACATAAGGTTTGGAGACTAATGAACAGGAGACAGGGATTTTTGAAAACATTTTTTACTTTTCCCTTTTTATGATTCACTCCCATCATTAGATAAAACTAAACAGTGTGTGTGCTGAGTGGGAAGGGAGCAGGAAAACAGCCTCTAAAGTTTATTTTCTTTTCCCAATGACAAAGGCAAACGCATGTTCACATGCTTACAACCCCAGGAAAAAACCAAGCACCCCCGGAAACGCCGGCTCTGTTTGCATACTGGGGGTGGCTGGAGAGACTTTCAAAGCCCTGCATATCAGAAGGGAAAGGTATTCAGCAATACAAATTAAATATAAGCTAAAGGGAAGGAAACAGGTGGCTAAGTGAACCAGCAATTGCCCTTTCACCTCCATGGCCTTGCTTTGAATCCAGCTCTAACCAGAATTATTAAATTCATACTGATGGGACGGTGGCTACAAAGACACCAGGGTTTGATCCTGCTGGCCGAGCTCACGGCAGCCCCAACGTGCACACCAGCCCCTTCCAGTAATAATACAGCCTGGCCTGGGAAGGGTAAAGTTGAGATCTTTGTCATATTGATTTACAGCCGACTGCAGCTCCAGGCCATTCTGCACACTCAGAAATCTCCTCGCGCTGCTGTCTGCATGAGAACTATAAGATGTTCACCCTGGATTGAATTAGCATCCAGAATGAAATATGTGCTCAATACCTTCTCCCCTACTAAGTTTGCTCCCTTTAGGGCACGGCTGAGGAGCGCAGGGGAGGATGGAGATGCAGCACCTGCTTGTACTTCGAAAACACCAACCTCCGGGGCTCCCAGGCTCTCACAATTAAGGTGCATTAAATCCACCAGCATTTTTCACAGGGGAAGGAAAATTACATTTAGGACCTTTAAAATTTTTTTTATTTATTTTAATGGTGTTCAATAAAATGCCTGGTTTTAATCACCACAGCCACTCTGCCGTCCTCGCTCAGCCCCCATGCGCTTTCCATCCACCAGCCCCACTTTGCGCCCATGCATTCACACTCATGTTTAAATAGCATTTCCCAAGCTCAGCTGATGTGTGCCCTTGGATACACCGCAGGTGTCATGACTGATTTTGTCACTGTACTTTTATTTGTCAGCTATAAATAAGATACCGGCTATGCAGAACAAGACCCCGTTTTGCCTCGAGCATCATCACTAGCTTTGATAGCTTACTACGGTGTTAAAGGAAAGATGACTATGCAGTCACTTGAGCAGATCCACAAGCAATCAGAGGGAACAAAAAAAAAAGTATTTCCCAGCAAATTCTTAGCAAAACCCTCACTGCACAACTTCACCCTCCTGCAAGACTTGACCCAGCCAGCAAGGCACCGAACCAGTCCCATTGATAAAACTCAGTAAGCCTGCTGAAAACTCACTATTTATGACTAATAAATTCTCTTTCAAATGCAGTATTTTGTTGAACACATTTGCAAGGTTTGCCAACTGGCGGCCAGGGGACTTTGGGGGTGGAAATCAAAATCACCCCTTCACTCCCACTGAATCAATTCCTGTCTTGCTTGACTGAGTAACCTCACATGCCCCCTCTCTTTCCCCATCACTGAAAGAATATCCAACAAAAGGGATTTCAGGGGAAATTAAGCCATAGGGAGGAAGTTTATGAACAGCTTTTGATTTCTACATTTCTTGAGTTTGATTAAATCGTGGCAGAAATCCCAAACCTAAGGCCATGGCACACAGTGGCACAAGGAATGTAACAGGACTGGGAGGCAGAACCAAAGAGGGATGCAAGCCATTCAGCTGCTGGCTGGGTCCTCCAAAGACAGCTTGCTGCTTGATTTTAGGGTCCTGACATCTGAATTTACACTGTAGCATGTCGAGGATCGCCGCCTTAAAACACAGAGAGGACGAACATGTGATGAGAATGGGTCCTCACTTTTCAACTGCATTTTTTCAGTGAGAGGAGCACATCTGGATGCTGCTCCTTTTTATTGTATCATCCCTATCCCCTGCCATTAGGATTAAGCTGAACACTGAGTTGTGAAGACTGCCTGGTACCTGCTACCACTGGCAGAGGCTCTGTAAGGGGACCCACCCCCACACCCCTCCAGACCCCCAGGAACTGCCCCAGACTTTCTGAATCTGCAGAAGGCTGGGAGCGTGGGAACCATGCAGGTCCATCCCAGGAGAGGCAGAGAGGAGCCCTTCCACCATGTCCATGTCACAGCCACCATGGACACCGAGAAGCACAGAAACCCACCCCCAGCCTCCCCGCTCTGAGTGGCCTGTCCAGGGTGTCCCCCCTGGATGCAGCTCTGCCGCTCCAGTGGAGGATGCTGCGTACAAGGTCCACGCGGGTCCCCAGCTCCCCCAGACCTCCCACTAAGCTCTCACCCCATCTCTGCCCGCACAGACAGGCACTGCCCACAGTCTTTGCTCTCCAGCTTTACTTCAGACCTCTCCATCTCCTCCCTGTGTTCACTCTTCTTCCAATTGCCCAATTAGCAGACTCCCTTCTAATTAAACCTGCCTATGCCCAAAACAAAATCCCCAGCATTGCCCTTGCTCCTTCTCACCCACCACCTCCGCCAGACCCACTTTTTCCCCTGACCCCCTTCCCCAAACGACCAAACCCAAGCACAAGCATCAGTTCAAGATGCACCATCACAGTCAACTCCGTAAGGATTTTACACTTCACATAAGAAGCAAAACATCTCCAAAGAAGACAAACTCTTCCCTTATTTACTTGATGCCAGCAAACATGACTCAGGGACCCCGGGGTGACCCGCCACCCGCCGCTGCGGAGCGATGCAGCATCTTGCCCTGCACACCCTGAGCCATGCAGCTCCTGCTCCGACGCCGCTCGGAGGGAGGGAAGTGGCTGAACTCCGACACGACAAATCCTTCCTTTTCATCTTACGCGGATTGCTCTGCCCAACTGTACCCCTTTCAGGCTGCTGTACTTTGGTGATTCAAAATGAAAAAAAGCCTAAATAATTAAAATGTCATTCAAGCTCTAAGCCGATATGAGTCACTGTTACAAAAAAATATCTTAAAAATTCTTTCAGGAGTGGGGGATAATTATATTCCTCCCTATCTATTGATTTTTCTCTACAATGCAGATGTCAGATTTTCCACGGTTTTTTTCTTTTTCTTTTTTTTTTTTCCCTGGAGTGAGTGTCAAGGAGGAACAAAGCACTCTTTGAGACTTTTTCAGCCCAAAATTAATTCTGAAAAAAATGGTACAGACAGGCCAATAGCACGGGAAGCCGAGAAAAAGCCTGGTGACTCAAGCTATGTCTGCAAAACCGCTATTGATATCGGCTATGGTGAGCAGGGTGGGGTACGGGGCACCAGCATTATAAATTTAGAGTCAATTTGAAGACTTTCTTTCTGTGTCTTCACAATACAAAAGATGGGTAAAAAGAAAAAAATCTCAATGACGGCCAATGCTAAATTTTTCTCATAATATAAATATGAGACACTCCAGAGAAATCCTGACCGGTGCCTGGCACTTCACGCGCGCAGCCCCTTGCCAGCCTCTGCTCCCCACAGGAGAAGCAGTTTCGGTACCTTTTGAAAGCCAAACAAGTACCTATGTATGCTGAAGACAAACCAGCTGTAATTTAGAACCCCAAGTTCACAGAAGAGGGAAGAGCTTTACAAAGTTAAAATTAATGAAAAAAAAAATTGTTTAAGGGCTATAGGACAGGGCTGTAAGGGGACAGTCAGCTATGCCACTCCTCAATCATGCCTGACCCTGGCACCTGAAGCGCTCAGATCTGTGGGCTCCGACACTGTGTCTTTAGACACAAACAGAAACACTAAAGCACTTGGAGTTTTCCTGCTGCTATGCACCGGGTCGCCCAGCCTGCTCCCTGCCTGCCTGCTCCATCTTGCTTCTGCATTTGAATTGAAAGGATAAATCTTGAAAAAAAATCTGGATTTTATTTCAGCCTCAGTAATAAATATCATGGCTAAATGCTCTATTCACCAGGGGAAAGATGCTTGGATGGGTGTGACGCTACAGCAGCAATACATGGCAGTGGCACAGTCCTTCTGCTGGATGGGTAAAACTGCCTCTGAACTCCATGACACTGTTTTATGACTTTTTTTTTTTCTTATATACATCATAACAGACACAATAATTAATTCCCAAGGACAGCAAGGGCTCTAGCTTTTTGAAAATTCAAAACATTTTCTATGGTCCTTTTATGCCCCAAGGTTCGTGTTATGGCTATTGAAATTGTTTGCATACTTTTCAATATTTGCATAATTTATGAGGCCAAATCGTCAATTGTGGAGTGCTCTGGCGCAGGGCTTGCCACAAACCGCACTGGTGGCAGAGGATGGTATTGGGCTGGGTCACCCAGACCCCCTGTGCCCCCCCCCCCAGCCTCCCATCCGCAGGCTCTGCCAGCTGGTTCAGGAAGGATGCTCCGGACCACATGTGCCGCACTGGGGTGTTTTGAGGGGGGACACAGGTGTTAGGCTTTTGGGGAACTTTTTCCTACAACTCTGACAGCAGCAAACGAAAAGCTTTAAAAAAAAAAAAAGCTGTACCTGATGTTCATACAAACCTCTCGTTAAATGAACAGCCGCTAATTCAAACCTCTCCTGCTTCGTCCGTGAAGAGAGACACACATCACAGGCTAGAAAACCTCCTCCTTCGCCAGAGAATGACAAGCTTATGGTCCTCAGGTGACACTGCTGTGTAAATTGCTTTATTCTGTACCTTGTGCATCAGTTCAGAGCCCAGAGGCAGCCCTACTCAGGTCCAAGCCTGCGCCAAGATGCTGGCACTTCCTCATCATCAGGAGAACATTAGTTCTGGTCCAGCATAAGCAGATTATAGGACGGGGCTACAGATTCTCTAGAAAAACCCACCTTCACGTGGACCAGCCCCACTGCAGCAGCAGGGATGGGCTTCGGTATGGCCCCAGGACCATATGCCCACAGGACAGGTCCCACCCACGGAAGAGCTGAACATCTCTGTTCTGCTGCAACGGGCGCAGGCTGGTCCAGCGCCAAAGCTGAACTGGAGTCACCACCAAACGCAACTGTGAAGCACCTCAGCGCGACGGGCTGGAAAACACTTTTTCAGAAAGAGAAGTCACTGGTGTTGATTTTTGTTTTGATGTATTTGTTGCTGGTTTTTCCCCCAGCCACCAGAAAGACCCTTTGAGAAGCCACCATGACTGCACCAGCATCTGATTGACTTTGAAGACAGCACTGCGAGGAGTGGGTGAAAGGGATTTTGGAAAGTCCTTGGCATTAGCGGCTCCCTGCCTTTTACAGCCACCGAAGGAACAACAAGTCTTCCTGCCAAGGGCTATTACTAGACAAATGGAGCGAGATCAGAGGCACAAAGGAGGTTGCTAAGGAGTCAAGTGTGGGATCCCTGCAGAGAGGAGGAGGGCTGCAGCTGGGACGGCAAAGGTCAGAACATTGCAGACATCATTTTCCAAAAATTCCCATGAAGCCCCGGCGCGGGAGCCGGGAGCCTGGCCCCGCCGCGCTCGCCTATGAATAATGAGAAAGCCATAAAAGAAAGCTCCCTTTCTTCCCTCCTACCCACGCTAATGTAATAAAACAAATTAGAATAATTATTCTCAATTTCAGAGCCATAATGCCCAGGATCAGGGCATGCTTGTCACTGAAATGACAACTACATCCGTTTGATTCTTCTTCTTTTTTATATTTACAGAGATCACCTAAATTCCAACTTTTATTTTGTTACATATAATGCAATTTTACTACAGGCATCCAGATTGTTTGCTTTAAACTCTTCATTATTTTTGCCAGAAAGTTCATCTCCCTTATTAGCTAATCACATCCCCACCCTTTCCAGTAACCTTTAAAATGCCACCCACGTTATGACACTTTTAACAGAATCCAAGCAAAAAAAACCCATGAGAAATTAAGAGTTTAACACGAACCACTAGTTTCTAAAATAATTCACTGCAGTTGGTTAAAAGAAACATTTTTTCTAATAGTAAAGAAAATAAAATATAATTTCAAAAGAGATTAAATACCCAATGAGATACAAACAATCTGGAAATAATTGATCCTTTCTCTGTGAAAACACCTCTCTGTGTGAAAGATGGACAACATGTACTAGGAAGCAACGATGAGAATTTAGTGGAAGGATTGATTGCTAATTATTATAAATCTTTTTGCACTATTTCTTTCCCAAGATTTACAGGAGGAAAAAAGGTCGTTTAAAGTGGTAAAGGGGAAATGTATCTTTTGTGTAGACTTGAAATGCCAGAGGATTTAAATTGTTTTCTAAGTCTCTGGCTGCCAAAAAATGCTCCGGGACTCCTCTGTTCTGCAGTGGCTTCTTCCAGGGATGTACTCGAACAGCTCAGAGAGGCAGAGCTCAAGCTCAGGGGGTTCAGTCTGTAGCTACACTGAGAAAGAGAAATCCAGAAAGTGGTGGGGTGCGGGGGGAAGAGAGAGAAATTTTGTTTACAGAAAGTACACTAAGGGGAGGCACCGCCAAGTCACAAATCACAACCTGAAAAGATGCACTTTGGGTTCCCTAAATTCCCCCTGTGCCCCTCATGACCTTCCACACAACGTACCCTGCATGAGGAGGAGCGGGAGGCGACTCCTGGGAAGGGCTCTCCAATACTGGAAGATAAGGGGGAGAAGGAAACCCCTTCCCCATGTGAGCCCACCCCTGGCTCCCGGTGTGCCATCAGCCCGGCGAGCAGGGAGCAGCCCCTGCAACAGTTTTAAGGGCATCGCACGAGGAAGATGTCAAGGTCATATTATTTTATAAAAATACATGTATATAATTAATATTACCATTATATTATTTCATAACACACATACTAAAGGATGTAATTTCTTGTAGCAAACCTGAGCTTGGGCAGCTTAAGCCCAAGCCTCGTGGCCCTGGCCAGGAGCGGAGCCTGTGGGGCACGGACCCATCTGCACACAGACTCCGCCGAATGCTCCCAAGCGCAACACCTGCATCAGCCAGTGATAGATTGGCAGCTTTAAATCTGCATTTCCTTGCTTTGGGCACTTTTAAATTAAAGTGGTAATGTGCTTTAAATCCTGTTTCCCTGCTTTTTCACTATACTCTTCAATCCTTTCCTCCAGAAACTAATCAAGATGTCTCAGACTTATACTCTCTGCTCCAGCCACCTTCCCCGATAACTTATTCCGTATGTCTGTGATCCTTACCAAGACAAAGCTTCACCTTAATTCCCTATTTACTTCCAGTTTCCCAGCATACTGTAACACTACCAGCACTTGAATCCTCCCCACCTCCTTGCTGAATCTCCAGTAGTGATAATTATTTGTACAGAGTGGGTCCTTTGACTAACGTACATGTCTCAGCAGTGCTCCTGCTCTCTGCTAACAGGGCACTGCCAACCCATCCTGGTGCAAAGTAAAATGCTTATTGGAACCCCCTGAGAAAACAACCAGTTCTCCATCAGCAACTAAAACAAGCCATGATGCATGTGCACTGGCTCACCCATATATATGTGACCATACAGCACCACTGCTCGCACAGCACCAGCATCTCCACCTGGTTACAGCAATGGGAAAAGGACCCAAAGAAGAGATGTGGGAGAGGCAGGTAGAGAGAAGCTCTGGAGGTGACTTCCAAGGCGCATGGTACTGCCCACAAGCAGAGGGGCACTGATGGGTCCTGTCCCTCACAGTGGGTCCACGACCCAAAACCCAGGGAACAACAGGGAAGTGCATGTCTGTCACAGCATTCTCCAAACTGTCAAGCTGCAACAAGGCCTTTTACCACCTCATACCAACACACTCTTCATGCCAGTCCCTCTGCTGCCTTCTCCTCGTCTCGCCTCATCCAGGGCCCGCTCTCTCTTCTCTTGCTTCTTCCTCTCTCTGCTTCTTCCTTGGCTGCTCCCCCTTCATTGGTTCTCAACCCTTAACAGAACCAGCCACAGCTGCACCTTAGCTACATCAGCCAACCCACAGCTGTATGTTTTCAACGCTAATTAACCCAGCTTCATTCCTCTACACATGTCAGTTCTCCATTTGCTACAGGACACACTAAAAGCGTTTTCCTTTCATTGTTGACCAGGTCTTGAGACACCCCATGCCAGCGACACTGGCTCCGCTCCCTGAGCAAGAGCACCCAAGAGCCCTGGACCACAGCAGGCAAATCCCAGTACCTAGCTGCTCCCAGACCATGGCTCTGCTGCCATGAAACAAGAATGCATCAAGTGTGCAAGAACAAAAGAGTGGGAATCTCGAGGCATTTAACTTTCTTGACTACCAATATTCCCACTGACATGTCCCTGGCTCAAAGTACGTGTTGGGATGGGATCTGTATTATTAACACAGCAACCACCAGCCTTCAGCTCTGTGTAATACAGAGAACTGCCAGGCTCCACGTTTGTGCCCCACAAAGAGAAAGGCAGAGAGGGAAGAGGCACAGGAGACAGCTTTAAATGGAGATGATGAAAAGCCACATAAATTGCAGCACACCATCACTGTTGGGCACTTCCAGAGGGACCACTCACACCAACAGCATCGTGGCCATCTGCCACGTGCAAGCAGCCGACACGCGCATTTGCTCTGGTGCAAGAAAACTCAATCTCAACTCTTGCTTCTCGTTGGCCTGAAGACCAACCTGACCTAAAGGCATTTCATGTGCCTCATGTTTTACAGGAGTGATACCAGCCATAAACAGATAACGACATTTCCAAGCTGCTTTTAGCACCAGCCCTCCGAGTGCCAGCTCCACCACTGTAGCCACAAAGAGCTGCAGTAAAACAGCAGCAGCTCACGCTTCCAGGCAGAGTTCCGTTGCACAACCTTCATCGCTAGCTTCATCTGCGGCAGCAATCCAGGCTTGCACGGCTGATACACACTTGTTCAAAACCTACATGCATACTTTGAATATCTCCAAACCTGAAATAACGTGGGGCAGGAGGGACGGCACACGTGCAAACACCATCACGCACCCCCGTAAAAACCACTCCTGTCTCCTCCATGCAAAGCTGCCCACTGTTTAACGCTCTCTTCAGTTAAGCCAAAGATGTAATGATGCGAAGATAGATCTTGGCATGGAGCTGGACAGGCCTGAACTCGGCTGCGCACAATTTTAGCAGCTCTGCGCTCGATGAACCTGCTCAAGCAGGAAGGAGCCCCAGCACCTCGCTGGGACGGGCATGGCATCCTCTGCCAGACAGGGCTCCCACAGCTCATCCCAGTTTCTTCCTCAACCTCTGGCTCAGCTTGGGACCTGTTTCCCCATCCCAGTCCCTAAGTCATATTTTCTGTCCCCAGCAGTGGGGCAGGTTTTATAGGGGGTTCTTTGGTTGCTTTGCTTTTTGACCTGGTAAGTCTTTGACCTGTCCAATCATTCCCACCATACTTCACCATATCCAGGTGGAAGAGGCGATACTATGTCAAGAGTTAGATATGAACTCGTTACACACCCTGTTTATATCTGCTTTATCAACAGAAAGATGTGCTGATATGAGGAAACAGCCCTACATTTAACTGCCTCTTGACAAAAAAACCCTCTAGTATGAGACTGGAGGAGCCACGTGTAATGAGCAGAGGCAACCCAAAACCAGTGATGAAATCATGAAAGTCATGTCAACGTTCAAAAGCATCAGCCTTTGCAAGTCACAGCTCAGCTCGATGCACACCAAGCTGCAGCCTGAGGCAGCGTGGCATCCCACTGCAAGCTGGACAGGGGGTGTCAAAGCTCACATAACACAAGACCCCAGGGCAGAGATATCAGGAGATGCTCCCAACACCCAGCACTGCAACCCCTCACCCACCGAGGCTGGCTGCTGGGGGCTCAAGGATGAACCTTGCTGCAGGTTCTTCCCAAAATCTAGTTAAATCACATTCCTCTACCCCTATCCCTTTACACGTGTTTTTTCAGTTACTAAGTTTTATCAGTGTTACTATAGTTATGCACACAGGTGCCGACAAAAATCAAATTCTCACATTTCTGAGCAAGCATGCATGCAATGTTTCTTGAACACTCAACTAATGAAGAAACAGAAACTATATTTTATGGTTTGCATATGCAATCACTAATGACTTTCAGGATCCTAAGAGGTACTACAAAGTTTCAGCAGCACAGTGTTAGCAATTCATCAGCTCACAGCTACTCCCCAGCTCACCCCAGCACAAGCAGGGCAGGTATTTGGATTCTCCAAGCACATGGTTCTCACCTGCAGCAGGTAACTGCAGTGAATACATGAACTTGCCAAAATTGTCACTTACTTTCCAGTCTTTTGCAAAAAAAAAAAAAAGAGAGAGAGAGAATAGGACTAGCATTTGTGGAATGGGGGTACCAGCCACAAATTACGTTTTCTGGTAAAGAAGAGCTCATCAGCAACGCTGCTGCCTATCAGAAAAAAAAAAACACAAAAGCACCACAGGGAACTTGCCCATCTCGGAGGTAAAGGCCACAGCCTCACCTAGCACAGCATATGATCACAGCCCTGGGAACTAAACCAGAAGCTCCCCCAACAGCCCAGCCAGAGCACGAATGTGACTTGGCTTTGAAAAGCCACAAGGTGCAGGGGAGATGGCGCTCCACTGAACTGAGGAAGCATAGCTACTCCTCCAATGAGTCCCAGTACTGGGGATCAAGTGATTATAAAAATCTGGTGTTTGACTAAATCCTGCCAGGAGCCCCTCCAGACCCCCAGCCTGCAGTGAGGGGCTCGGAGAAGAGGCCAATCCAGACCAGGGAGCTGGACCAGCAGTGTGCAGACAGCCCCACCACCCTCAAACCCATCAAATGCACCAAGTCCAACAACAGCTCTACAGGGAACAGAGCAGCTAAAAAACAAACTCCACTGCTGAAATATATATATATATATATTATATATATAATATACACACACACTTGAGAAAGGGTCGAGGCTTTGAGAGCGCAGCGTCGTGCCTTAGATGACTCCCCAAGTATTTGCAGATGTCAAAACACCTAATTACCACCAGGCAACACTGCCGAGCAAAGCACCTTCCTGACAGCATGGTCTGCTCCTTTCGGCAAGTCACCGCGGTTTGGTTAATGGGCTGAGCACCCACCTTTGCTTACCCACCTCTTGATCCTTGTGGAAACACAAAACATCACTTTGCACCTTCCAAGCTTCAAGAAATCAGAGTGACAGAGTTGCAAGCAAGACGGCAAAGACATTAAGTCATTGAGCGCTTCTGAGGCAAATCAGCCCTGTAAATGTCTGTTTGCATCGCTTATTTCCTAACAAGCTGCTTGCTCACACAAAGGGACTGCTATTCTGTTGCCTCTGCATGTTCCTAAGAAGCATCCGTCTTTACATCCTGCACTAATGGATTATTAGGAACATCAAACATATAGATTGAATCACATAATTACACCTTTTAAAGAGTCAGCAATATTTAAGATCAGCCCAGCACTTGCTGCCAATCAAACGCCAGAAGCAGAGCCTGCCTGTGCTCCTCGCCTCCAGGAATATTTTATTTCTCATATGCTGTATCTCCCCTAAACAAACCCAGCCAGCCCCCAGGGAAGGCATGTACTTTAAAGCAAGATCTGGACATGATTTTGAGGGGGCAGAATTAGCCAGGAAACTGCAACACTCCCTTACAGCAGTCCGGAGCTGGACGACAGTGCTCACATGCTTCAGGAGAAAACACCTGGTTAAGACTAAGAGAGGAGGAAGCAGGAGCATGCTGGGGATGCTGCTGAGTGTCAAGAGCAATATTCACCTCCTAAGCAGGAGAGAGATAAACAGCAAGACACAAAAGAAAAGGCAGCAGCAAAGCAGGGGAGCACAGTACATCGGTGAGCTTCATGTGCTGCTTAGACATCTTCCACCAGCTCTGTGGACTTCCACAGTTTATGTGGCAGAAAGTATAAAGACATATTGCTGCTCCAGCACTTCTAAATGAGGAGGCTGTAAACAAGCCTGTGGGGTGACAGGGTATGGGAAGCTTTCGAGATGATTGTTCATGTGCTCTGGAAAGATGGATAGCAACAACCATGCTAATTTGAGTTAGGAAACAACATCTTTTAAGTCCAGCCTCCCTTCTTTAGTGTCAGATTTATTTTGCATCCAGCATCTTTACCGGGCTTTATCTTCTGTTCCTTCACAGGCTGATACAAGAGGGGCTACAACGGGTATGGGCACATCAGCATTCATTTTGGTAGGAATTCCCAGGACTTCATTGCAAAGTCTCTGGTTGCTAGAGCTCTCCCAAATATGTTACACTGAATGGAAAAAAAAAAAGGGGGGCTGACAAGTGAAATCGACCCCCATGTTCTGTTTGTGATACAGAAACTGCCTGCAGGCAACAGGAGAGCTCTGGGGTAAGAACCTGAAGTCCTCACTGGGAGCCATCACATTGCAAAAGAGAGACAAGCTTGCCCATTGAAGGTGCGTTTCAGACCCCACAAGACACTGCTCACCTAAAGTCCAGCACAAGGTGAGAAAACCCAAGCTGACCCAATGGAACGCTGTTTGCTTGGAGGATGGCATTTTCCAAGGAAAGCCTTACCCCAACCAGCTAGGAGAGTCCTCGGCAAACCATGCGGGAATGACAAACTTCCTCTCCGTGTAAGATAGAATCATTGCCAACCCACCCCTGGGAAAAACTTCCTTCAGTCCACGGTTGTGCACGTGCTTCAGCTCCTGCCCAGATTAGGGAAGAAATCAAAGATGGGCTGTGAGCAGGTGCACCTGCGCTGCAGGAGATACTTCGGTTTCACACAAACTCGCTTCCCTGTGCCTGCAAGCGTCATTACCCCAGCCAAGAAGGAAATGTACACGTGTTTGGGCCCCAAAATGTTAAAGATACCATCAATCACTGATTTCCACTTGCTTGTATAGATCCCCCTTTAATGACCTTTCCATGTTTTCCTCTCCTATGGCTGTTACTTATGTACCAGTGACCCAGACAGACAAGGGACTCGAGGGGCAGCATCTCTTCTGCAGAGGGCTCTTCCTAAAATAATGGGAGAATTATTACTCTCCTGATAAAACCAAGAAGCAGCACAGAGATACCAGTAACAAAGATGTCTGGTGAGCATGATTTTCCTTTATACCCAAGCTGTCCCATAATTCAGAGTATATATTACAAGTTAGGAGGAACAAGGCAAAGCTCAGCCAAACTCCCCTTTAAAAGGAAAGCAGGATGCAAACTTGGTGATCATGTCACTTGTTAAGAAATTTAGCTGCATTTCCCTGCACTTAGTGTCACGGATTGTCAATTCTTTCTATAATCAACATCACGACTGAGACGAAGCATTTCAGAAGCTGAGAAGCATCAAGACTGCAGGAATCAGCCTCCATCCATCAGGGATGAAGGGGCTACACCGACATTCAGTGAAAATGACATCAGTGATAAATGGCCCAAATAATACACTCACAATGAGGCTCCCAAAACCAAACCAACCCACCCCAAAAAAACACACACACATGCCCCCAACCATGCTCCCCCCAAGCCCTGCAGGCAGAGCAAAGTCTATCTACTGTTGAAAGTAACCTGCTTCTTGGACTTCACGAGGTCAGAGGATTAACAGGTCACCTCACAGGATCTAATCCAGCAAGGCAGGAAACACTCTCAGATCCTCTTGAATCACTGCACAGGGGTCCTGCAGGGACTGGGACCCCTCGGGTCACCCCCACGAGTCCTCATGATTGTCGTTAAAGGCCAGCCAGTGCTGTGCTACTGCAATCACAAATCTTTAACAACTTCAGACCTTTGCTGCCCTCAAAAATATAATGAAGAAACCACACAGGCCAGCTACTAAAGTGCTTATCATTCTGTGCTTAAAGGAGAGGACAGGAAATTTAATTTGTAAAAAACATAGATGGATATTTCTGGCAGGTTAGCGACCTTCAACTGTGTTCCCTAAACAATTCCTTAAGACACTTGAAAACTACTGTAAAAACCATGCCTCAAAGTGGCTAGCGTGTTAAGTTTTAAGCGCTGCTTTAAACTTGTTAGAAATCCTTCCTCAGGTGGAGAGCAGCTGCCCTCGAGCCTGTGACCTCCCCACAGCCATCCCATGGCTTGAGGACATGCAGCTCCAGCCAGCTTGAGATGTGAATGGCACCTTCTCCAGCCAACTCTGAAGGATCTCAATTTTAATCAAGTCAGCGTGATGTCCAAACGAGAAACCAGATGGCATCAAGAAC
Organism: Falco peregrinus; assembly: GCF_023634155.1. Classification (NCBI taxonomy): domain Eukaryota; kingdom Metazoa; phylum Chordata; class Aves; order Falconiformes; family Falconidae; genus Falco; species Falco peregrinus. Next base: position 88,199,130 of record NC_073725.1, on the reverse strand, counting down.
AACAGGCACTTTCTCACAAAAATTTAATGGCAAAAATTTAATACCGAAACCACTCTTAGCTTCTCATCCAAAAAAAGTTTCAACAAACTGTTCTCATTTGACCAACAACGTACCCTTCATACCTGTTGCATCAGCTGCATGGAGACCCACATCTCATCATCTGTGATCTTCACGTGGACTGCAAATGATTGCCCCCAAGGAGCTCTGCACAACACCAGCAGCAAGCCAACAGGCCAGCTGGCACCAAAGGGACAGCCAGCAGCAAGCGCCAGCACAGCCCAGCCCTGACACTACCGGGACAGTGCCCCGTGCAGCACGATGGTGCCAGCCCTGCAGCACCCCCGCTGCTTCTCCAGGTATGGACTCCTGATACTGCAGCAGAGCCCGTGCACAGATTTACAAGCTGCCTTAGTTGGTTTAAGGCAGGCCATTTTTAGGGATTATCTTCCTTTATTCTCTCCTAAACCCATACGCTGTACTTCACCTGGCTACCACATTTCCCTTCCAGCACCATTTTCCCATAAAGAGCACCAAGCTCCACAGACACTCCCATTTCCATTCCTTTCCTACCAGCTGTTTTGCTAAGAACTTGTTGTGGTTTAACAGTCAAACCTGGGAGAGAACCATTCCAGCTTTTTTTCTAATTGCAACTTCCCAGCTGTCCCAGGAAAAGCCTCCATGAAAACAGATCACAAGAGCCCGAGTAATTTTGCATCTACCTACCTAACCACAACAGCTTGTTTGCCATGAGGCTCCTGACATTTTGTGTTCAGCCCACCATGGATCTTCCCATTAGCTCCATCTCCTGCTGGCAGTGTCAAACAAGACCTTCTCTCCACAGAAGTCAGGCATCCTAAAAGACTGGATTTCTGTAATTTAAAGTTGCAATTACAGATGCATCCAGTCGCCTCCATCCCAGGGTATGGCAGAACGTACCGCCCACCTGAACTCCAACCAAAAACCTTACAGCATTTTAAAAGCATTACGAAGGTGACTTTGTCTCACAGAATCAGAATCATTTAGGTTGGGAAAGACCTTTAAGATCTTCAGATAGTCCAACCATTAACCCAGGACTACCAAGTCCCCACTAAACCAGGCCCCTAAGCGTCACATCTACAATAACCCCTTATAGAATATTTTCAACCAGCAGTTGCATTAAAATCTATGGGATTATCTACACATGCAGATATTGTATGGGGTCATAGAAAGCTGGGCTGGAGCGGACCTTCAGGAGCAATTTTATCCATCAGTATTGCCCTGCAGCAGGTTCAGATCTATTTCATTAATAATGAGCAAGAATTGCAGGAAATAATAATGAGCAAGAACTGCAGCTTTAGGAAGCTGAGCAAAATTTGGCAATGCTACACCATAGCTAATTAACACAACATCAAAGAGTGGGTTTTGAAATACACTTGCACAACACGTGCAAAAAAGCAAAATTTTCTCTTTGATGCAACAAGCGTACAGCACACGTTTTCCAAGAATATCTACTGCAATAACGTATCTGCCTCTAACAAAGTTGTCTTGAAAGTAGCAAACACTAAGGCTAACACAAAAAAGTTTGCCTTTCATTTATTTTTTAAGAGCTTGACTACAGATTCAAGCACTTTAAGAGCTGGGGTGACAGTAGGACTTTAGAGCAAATGGACACAGGAATGTCCCACCTGCCTGCAATCTCTTTCTACAGTGATAACCCTTAGCTTAAAGTTTTGGGATATTTTGAAATGTCCAAAATGCATACTGAGATGACGGGATAATGCCCCTGCCACACCTTTATTTTAACAAGGATGTGTCAGCTCCTGACGGATTCTTTTACAAGCCGCTTGGGAATTTCCACTGGCACAGAGACAGTAATGCAGCAATTGTTTTCTCTGAAAACACGGAGCACAGAGTGACATTACAGTAAAGCACGCACAAAGAAAAAATAACTCAGGGCAAAGCTCCTGGGAAGTACCCACTGGACTCCCAACCATCTTATCAAAGAGCCACAATGCCCAAGTCTCAAACTTCACTTTTATTCCTTTTCAAGAGCCAATCACACCAGCAGCACCAACATATCAGCACAGGTATTCTTACTCCTGTGTTTGTCCTCCTTAAAATAAACACTAATAGTTGAAAGATTCTGTGAACCAGAGGATGAAGCATTTCCTACTACATGCTTCTTCCTTGTAACAAGAAAAAATCCTAAACCAGAGGACACCAAAGTATTGGACCAGGGGTAGGTTTTCTGTTAGGATGAAACACTCCATTTGCTGACACCTCAAAAAAGCAAAAACATGAAGTCCCACTTACCGCTCCAAGCATGATCCTGAAAATCAGCCACCGAAAGCCCCAGATGATGATGCTGGAAGGAGGAGTGTGCTGGGGCAGGCGGGAGAGGGTCCACAGTGGGCAGAGGAATATCCCCAGGAACCCTGTTTCCAGGAGCTGCGATTCCCATCCTGTAGTGCCAGCATGTCAGAAATGAAAAAGAAAATGGTTATTGTATAAGTCCTGTAAGTTATGCTTTCACAAATTTTAAACACCCAAGAAGAAAAAAAAAACCAAAACAAACCACCAACAACTTGTAATGCTTTTTAAGTTTAACTTGGGGAAACTCAGGTTCCAAACTCTGTCCTCATACACCCATCACACACACTGGGAGGTCACACTTTGAGCTCCAGTATGAATGATGTGCAACTGCATGTGGTGCATTGGGTTGTGGTGTTCTCCAACCACACACACGGACACTTCTGTTGTTTACATGGTTATTTTATGCCACACAAAGCAAAAGAAAATACAAGAACTTCTATGAAGCAGAGTTAACTGCCCTGGGAATTGGCAAGGTGACCCAGGCACACAACCGATTGGTGCCGCTGTGATTCCTGCAATCATGGACTGACTGAGCCACTGCCAACAGTCCCACTGACTACTGGATTGGTGCCCAAATGAGGCAGTCTTTATCTTCAACAGGAAATTATTAAAATCACATTAAGTCTTATTCATCATCAATATTAACGTACAATGAGAAGCTTTGAATTTTAAATTGCAAAGAAAAATCATAGTGAAAAAAGTCCAAATCACCCATCAAGCCAGTTTTACACACTGCAGGATTTAGCAAAATTACTCTAGATTGAATACCAGTAGAGTGAGATGAAAGCACAGCCTTGAAACCACACAGCGAACCTGTTACCTGCAATACTGGACACTTTGGAGAAGGCAGATTATAACATACTTCATTCAAATCTACATTTTACATTTTCTTTTTCCAGCGCAGCATATTGTATAAATATTGAAATTATTATTCCAGAAGAGCCAGAACACAGCAGTTCTGTTTTGACAGGTGAAGTCCAACCTCCACTATGTTTTTAAGGAACAACAGACTGATGCCAAAACCAAATTACTCCTACTTTATCCTACCTCCAATTACACACTCTAATTTTCAAATATTTCTGCACAATACAATTGCACTCTGAAGCCATAAAAAAAAAAAGACACTAAATGGCACACTAGTGGGGACAATTCCTGAAAACTCAGCAACCTCTTTGGAGCTATTTAAGATGCTGGTATTCCCATCTACATGGCTACATAAATTAAACCAGATAGTGCCCACAGGTCCCTTGTAGCCATGTTCCTTTTCCCAAGAGCCCCCCAGGTGCTTTACCAGCTTCCAAATGGCAGCAACAACGTGCGGTCCATAACACCTCCCTTCACCAAACAGGCAGGGAAACACCTACCAAAGGAATTAATTTCTTCCAGCTCCAGTCTAAGACACCTGATTGTGCACCAGGTTGAGATTTTTCAAAGCTGCAATTTGACTGTCACACAAGCAAGACTATGTTGAACCTGCTTTAAAATACTTTAAGCAGCAGTCATGCAATCTCCTTTTTTTAACCTTAATATGCACAAAGTCCCTTAAATCAAAATGTTGTTTCTTTTCTCAAAAAGATTATTTTACATCAAACAACTATTAAAAAATACCCACTCTCCCTCCATACATCCTGTGGTTTCTAGAACAGATAACCCAACTGCCAAAATTAGCACTTTTGAGTGGACAAGCGAAGTATATTGTTATAAAAGCAGCTGCACCAGGAAAGCAATGGCTAATGCAAAATGTGAAAGGTTAATTGTTACTAAACCCAGCCACAAATAGCAGTTATGGGTCTAACTGGCACCAAAATGGTAGTATATCTCCTTCATTTCTGCCTGCACAAGAATCCCACTGTTATCAGCGTTTTCATATGTTAATCACTGTGTTTCCCTGCAGACATATAGGATGCACGCTGGATGGCTGAGCAGGAAGGCGGATGCTTCTAGACCCCCAAACGGCTTTGCGATCCCTACGTATGCATGTCCCTTCCAGAGCAGCATCGCCTCCCACCGTGCATGAGACAGTGGCAATTTTTTAAAGTTGTTTTTAAACCAAACACCTAGGGAGATGTTTGTGTGCATAGAGGGAAGTGGCATGAAAGGATCGTGCAATCCCGGGTGACACGTTTCTTGTGCGTGAAATGGGCTATACGAGCACACAACCAGCTCGCCGGGCCGCGTGCATGAGCGCGCTTGTGTCCGAAGCGAAGTCGAAGCTTTCCCGGTATGTGCTGGCCTCCAAGGATCATGAGTTCAGCCTGCACCTGTGCTTCTTGTTCCAAAGCGACAAGTTTGAATCCTGGCACCACCACCACCCGGCTGTGAGTCCAACAGCATAATCCGAGGCGAACGGTGCCAGCGAGGGGGACAGCTCAGCACCGCGGCGGGAGGGAGCACCGGAGCAAACAGTGCTGCCAGCTGTTGGGAGAAACCTCTTAAATTACCCGCTGCTGACAACTTGGACTGGCAGCGGGTGCAGCTAAGCCGGCACCAAACAGGGTTTAACTGGAAGTGCAGCCAAGGACAAACTACGGTCACAGCACCGTTTTACAAGTCTCCGTCTAAACCTCCTCGGCTTGTGGTTAAATCCTGTCCTGCTCTGGCTGCTCTGCACCCGCTGCCAGTCCAAGTTGTCTACTGACCTTTGCAGTAGATCACAGCAAGTTCCTGCGAAAAACCAAGTTTAAGATGCAGATATGCACGGAGAGCCTCTGATTAATTAACAAGCCTCTTCCTGACGGACTGCATCTCCACAGCTGGTAATGTGGTCATGCAGATCAATTTTCTGCACTAGCACACATCACCCCAACAGTCACATTTGCTGCCCTCGGCAGGGGCAGCTTCTCTCCAGCCTCCACCCATCGTTCCCCCCAGCAGCCTCTCACCCTGGACCCTTCCCTGCAGCAGCCCCCCAGCTCCCCGACCCATGGCCAGAGCTGCACTGCTCTCCCCCTCCCCATTCAGCACAGGCTCATCCTGACTGTATCACGCTATTCCTCTTACAGGCTTCATCATGTGCAAACAAAGTACTGCTTGATGCTACTCCATAAGCAATGCAAGTACTTGTGATGGCAGGATTACCCAAGATGCTACGTGTGTTATGTTTTCTACTAAAAATTACAGCCAAATCATCAAGACTTTCAAGGATGCAAACATGTTGCTCAACACCACAACTGCATCCACAGTACAGTGTAAAAAGGGGGAGCTCTGCTCCATCTCACATTCACTTTACTGTAAATTGATATTACAAAGCAAGATTACAAGATCCGTCAACAGAAACCTTGCGTTTCAAACTGCTGACTTACAAACAGTTGTTCACGTCCACCCCTTGTAAGCCTCACACTCAAAATCCCTTGCAAGCTTAAGACAGGTTTGAGGCTGTAACCATGTGCCTGCTGAACACTCCTGAAGTTTGAGCACTGCCAACTTTTAACACTGCTTTTGAGGCTCACAAAGCCAAAAGACACTGTAAGACCCATCAGGAATCAACCAAGTCATCACACCTTGGCATGGAAGCCCTTAGGAACAACTGGTACTTAGCTGACCCATGCAGCTAAGTAATAACAGTATTTTTCTCCCTACCCTTATCCTCCTCTTCCTGCTATCAAGTGGGCAGCATTGATCAGATGTACTTGCTGATGCGGCAGTGCCCAGCAAAGGAGCCCAACACAACCACACCCTCCATCTCCACCAAACATACTGGGAACCACATACCAAACCCTCCTCCAAGCTGCAGAAATTCCCACCTGCGATGTTTTTTAGGGCAGTTCTAGCACAACAAAAATATGAACACAAAGAAAGTCATCTCCATGATCTGGGTGGACCTACAGGGGGAATCAAATGGTCCCCCACTTTGAGGCCATGGGAGGGGAAGGCAGGTGCTGGGCATCAGAAGCTTTAGAAGCATCTGCCTGGCAGCCACGGAGCATCGTGCAAACTGCAAAACCAGCGGCAATACAGGAATTAAAGGACTGGTACCAGAGCAAAGATCTCCTGCCCGTCGTGATGCAGTTTATCACATACAGCAACATTTCCCAATCCTATTCAGGAGTGAAACCCATTTTATAAATGGCAGCAAACCCCAGGATATTCAGAGGCATCGAGGCTATCTCAGAAAGGCAGCTCCCATCCTCAAAAGTGCCAACCAGCACATCCTTAGTGCCCAGGCTAAATCTCGGGGCTCACCTCCAACCCGGTCCCTCCGGTCCCAGCACACACTGATACTGCTGGGAACGAAAGGGTCACGTTGTTGACCCACCTGCTCCTGTTTTCTTCAGTTGGATCTAGTCAAATTTCAGCAGCTGCAGAGCGGCACAAAGCGCCCCATTGTTATCTCCCGCGCAGCCGGAGAGGGAGCCATGGGTTGGTTTTTTTTTTTCTTTTTTGGGAAAAAAAAATGAAATAAAATAAACTGCCAATGGCGGCTGCACTTGCCCCACACGCGTTTCAAATGTTTTTTACATGCTCCAAACTTGATGTGGCAAAATCCATCGTTTGGCATTTTCTAGAGGTCTCTGCAGGGGCAGGGGAGGAGAAGAAGGAGAGGACGTGTCGGGAGACAAGACAGACAGGGAAGGGGAGCAAGCAAAAACAAAACCAAAAAAACCCCAACCACCTTTCTCATACACTTTTAGGGTTTTCAAATGTTTGGGGTTTTTTTTTTCCTTAAAATTATATAAACCCTCCAAAAGTTTAAATTTTCAGCTAGGAAATTTAGTTCAGCTTCAAGCGATCTCTTGAGTCAAAACCCATTTGCAGCTCAAACGAAGAGCTGCAAAAGCTGGCACCGCACGGTCTCACCGAGTCCTTCGGCAGAGAGACCATACACATCGGCAGGAACATCTGATGTGCTGTAGGAAACATTACTGGTGCTTAACATTTAAAAAAAAAAAAGTCAATTTTGCATGAACAATCTCCAGAAAAGTTCAAAGCAGCCCCATTATGGCTCCCTATAGAGAGTATAATTTCTAATGGAATATAGATTATATAGCATTATATTATTAAGGTTTCCAATTTTCATCTTTATTATTTACCATCAAATATCTGATGAAAAAAACGGCCAGGTTACAGCAGCTTGCCTACAGCTACAGGGGAAAGGCAGTGCAAGCCCTTCCCACCCAGCCCTGCACACTGCACCTTCAGCCTGCCCGCATCCCAAACCAGTTTTCTGTTTACATGGACAGTCAGGGAGAAAGCAACGAGGCAGAGAAGGGTAGAAAGCCTTCAGAACTAAATACTAGATACAAAATAGTCAGGTCCGGAGAGAGTGAAGTTTCTTCTTTTCAATTAATCTGATTTTCCTCTGGAAAAAAAACCAAAAAACCCAACACCACCTGATCAAAATCAAACCCGACACCTAGCTATGGTAGAAATAGCTCAGGTAATTAATTTTTATTAATTTCCCTACATAAAACATGGGATAAGGTGAAACAGCAAACCGTCTCTCTTTGTATATATGTATCTATACATAAAATGTATAGAGGGTACGTTTGCATGGCACAGACAAATGCTTCTACAATATACACGCATTTTACAGCTCTGCGCAGCCAGCAGGCAGAGGCGCGGGAGCGGACAGTGCAGCTGTCTCCTTATGAATATTGTGTGTCAGACGCCCCAGCAGCCAAAGCAAGGGAGATACCCAATACGGACTGACTTACACTGGAATTAGATTAACTGCTCCTGAGCCTCTCCTCCCTACCTCCCTGAAATTCAGTATGATATAATTTTAGCTATAGCGTTAAAACACCTGTTGAAAATAGTATGGTTACACCGATGACTACAGGATACTCCGACCAAGGACTTTAGCCTGCAAACACTTGTTGCAACCACCATGTGTGGTTCAACCGATGCAAACGGACCTGTTGCCAGCAGCAAGCAACACCCCAAGTAATTAGGTGTTTACCTGGGGTGCGATCCCCATGGGTACCGGGCTGCTCTTTGCCTCTGCGCCCACCGCTCACCCCTACTACCCTCCCCATCAGGGTCTCCTCCTTCACCCTGCCATCCGTGCTCATCACCCACTTGCAGAAACGCACAGCAAATTAGAAAATGCTCAGAACTGTACTGACATAGCAATACTTTTAATAAGTACATACTGTCTGAAAAGAGAACAGTCAGTCAAACCCTAGCCCTCTTTTCCAGCTACGAAAGATAAATCTCAAAAAACCAACCAAAAAAAAAAAAAACCACACCAAAAAACACAACCCCCAAAACCATACAAAAACCCACCCATGGAGAATAAATGTGTCTGCTTTTTCCTTACTTTTTTATTCTTTCTAAAATCAAAACACTCTATAAATAATTACAACTTTCATAATTCATAGCAGCAACTTCCTCGAAGGAAAACAAAGCTCCTAAATATCCTAAAAATAACTGCATCGTTGTGAAGTGTCTTGCTAACATGTCCTCTAGTAAGTCAAAATACTGCGCCTGCCAGCCAACTACAAATACCAGTTTTTATCTCCAGCGTGAAATACTGGCCACACTAAAACCCATGGCAAAATGATCACCAGTTTCAACTGGGTTTGGCTTTCACGCTGCAGTTTCAGATGTCTCAGCTACCACCTGTTGAAACATGCTGGCTTCTCCTCTCCGCTGAGGACAAGCGCCAGGGAACAGGCTCACCGGCCAGCCCCGCGGCAGGGGACGAGCATCACCATGTTGAAGATGACACTAAAGACCCAAGTGAGCAGGATCCATCCGCTGCTACGCCATTCCAGGCTTAAGGAGAGCAACAACTAGATGCAAACAGCTTCAACTACAGGAGGAAGAAACCTTTGCAAAGCAGAGGATGTTCAGCAAATTGCTGCAACTCGCTCTGCAGCAGTTTGCACTGTAGTCAGTTGTGCTCGGCACCCCAGAAGCACTGGGCACCCCACGAGGCATCGCCAGCAGCTGTCCTTCCACTGCAACGTTGCCCCTTTTTGCCTTTTTTCCAGTCATTTTTCCTTTTCCACATGGACAGCAAACCTATTGGGGGAACAGACTCACTCCCCTCACTCTCTAGCTTTCCAAATATCAGTAAAAAGCAGAAGCACAAAGAGTACATACATGAAACGTTCAAGTTTGTGTCAAGTTTTAAAAGTTTCCCAGGGCTCCCAATAGACAGGATTTAGGAAATTCCTAATGGAAAGACCAGGTCTCTCTGCAGTCACATGGTCTGCCTGTAAACACGAAAACCCTGTTAACAGTGTCACAGAGCAGTTCTGAATCTCCTCCATCAGCAGGCAGAGAGCGTGCACGCAAGGCTCGGATTTGAAATAACTTAGGTTTTCCAAACAGGGGAAAAGCAAAGCCCAGGCACTGGCATTGCACACACCTTAGAGGCGCAGCAAAGCTCTCCTTTCAACTGACACACAGCAGAAAGTTTCAACTTTAAGACTTAAAATTACTGCGGAGCAACAAGAATGCTTTGTTTAGAAGTGATCCAAAAAAAAAAACCCTGCAAAAGTTCCTAGTGCAACAGATGCTGACCTCAGAAGTGGATCTGAACTAGGACAGAGAAAGGAGAGATGCTCAAAAAAAGGGAAGAAATCCATCCACCACAGCTCTGAGGAAAAGACAATGAGGAAAGACAATGATTTATTGCTTCTCAGTTCGGTGGTGCCTTTCACTTCCAGATCCCAGAACAAAGAGACACCTCTCGCTGGCTGCCCGCCCCCACGGGGTCTCAAGCCTTTTCAGAGCGGTGAAAGCTGAAGTTCAGAGGGCTGAAGGATGGTCCCCTCCGGCACCTTGTCCTGGGCAAGAGCAGATAACCCCACGCCTCCACTCCTGCCCCGAACACCAACAAGCCTAAGATCTGAACTAGCTTCCCTCAGTCAAACTGCCATATCCATTCTGCCTAGAACATCACCTACATTAAATGTTTCAAATCTCTCATTTGCCAAAGAGATAACAGCCTGGTGATACTTCACATTTCTGCAGCCAACAGAATAGTTCTTTATGTTGTTGGAAGATTTGGAAAAATGTTATCAATAACTTTTGTTCTTAAAGTATAAACCATACAGAAAAAAAAAATTCAGCATAAAAACTTTTAAAAGCTTCCAAGTGCTCTCCAGGGTAGTCATTAGAAACTACTTAGGTAACAGGAGGGTGATAACAGTGAGTTAATGCAGCGTTAAATTAGCCCTCCTTCCATGCAGAACTTTAAGTGACAGAGGAATCAGTTGGGAGGATTTTTATTTTATTTTTTAAATAATGAAGTTAATGGATTTCCTGTTTTTAGCTCTGTGGGCGGCTGTCATTTTGAGGGATCCGTATATACTGTGTTTAATTACTTTAAGACAAAGTAATGAAAATAATTTCATCTGTGTTCATATGGCCTCACGGGCAGCAGCATCTCCCAAGCATGGCCATCAAGGCGAGGAGAACATGCAAGCACCGCTGCTCATCAGCATAAGGGAGTGTTGCCTCTGGAGATGTGTAACCACAGCAGCTACTGCTTACTCATGGGACTTCTCCACATCCCAAGCCATCCCTCAAATCCTTCACACGGCCAACAGCCACAAGACTTTTGCCACAAATCTTGGTGAGCTGAGGGGAACGAGCATCAGGAGGGGTTCACAGCCAAGAGATGGCAGTGGCTTCTCCAGGTTCCCTACCATCTTCCTGCAGACCCAGCTTGGGCTGGCGCTGGCCCCCAGGGAAACCCAACAGCAGGTTTAACAGCTCCTCTGGACTCACCTCCCGCAGTGGGGACTCACCCCATTTCCTCTTAACAGATTACTAGAAGTAGGGTCAATGATGTCCACCAGTAACTTTAGACAGAGATCAGCAAGATTTAGGCTGGCCACAAAGATAGGGGAAGGAAAAAAAAAGGCTGAGCATCCTGCAATGGTCCACAAATGATGTGCCACACAGAGAACTTTGTAAATTAAATGGGGAGTGATGGAAGGGACTGACTGTGAAATGAGATGTTGAACAGAGCCGGGAACAGATGCAGAACAAAAGGAGAGGCCAAGGACACGTGATGCCACCACAACCAGGCAATACGACCCATTTAGTATTGGTGCTACACATTGCATCAGGGCATGGCAGCATGCTCCCACTCAACCCATTCTGACAGAAGAAAAGCAGCCTTAAAGGCTTGAAACAAAAAAGCCTGAAGGCAGAGAACAATCCCTGGCTGACGGGAGCCATCGGAGGGAAGCCTTCCCTGAGAAACTGATAACCTGCCTACTGCGGCGCTCTGTTTTGCTTTGAAGCAGCTGGCTCTGGTACTGCTGGAAGCAAGCCTTGATGGATCACTGGTGTGAATCCAATATTGTGATCCCTCCATTCCCCTGTGCTGAGAGAGGGTCAGGTATACACTGCACATACCAGCAGAGACCATCTACTGCCAGGTTCCCATGGCACTAGGAAAACAAAAGGGAAAATATGTATCATCACTAAGGAACTCCAGTTCCTGAGACAAATAATTATAACCTGGAAGAGATTTTCTTTGCAATTATCCTTTCTGTGCCGACCGCTTTGAAGTCCATGCTGTAACTAAAAGCCAGTTACAGTTTTCTCTCTCAAAACCCATGATCATCAGATGAAAACAATACACGACGGCACGGCCAAGTGCACAGAGTCAGGTGGCTTTGGCTTAAAAGAAAGTAAGCCAAATCAGAACATACCCAAAGAACAAGAAAGATAAAGACTGAACCCTCACCCACAAAACCAGAACAGTCAGGGTTTGCTCAGGAACTGGTGGTTACTATACACTTTCCTGCTACGTGACTGGAAAAGCCTGAAATGCACCTGATGTAACAGCACCCCATGTGCTCTGCTCAGAGCTGGTCTGTACAGAGCTCTGCAGGCACCACGCTGTTCTCGGCGGTGGGGTCTGCACAGACACCCCGCACCAGCATCTGCAGCACCTCTCCTCCGGGAAGCCAACAGCGATTCCGCAACAAAACCACTCCAAGCCCCTTTACTGCAGTGAATGGTGAAGCAAAACGTCACGAGGCTCTGACAGCCTTCAAGAGATGAACCTCAGCTCCCAACCCTCTTTCACGAGGAAATGTAAGTCTTCCTCCCAGTATTGGTCAAGACCTGATACAGGATTGACTCAGAAGTTCATGTCTACTTGCCCAACACAGTCAAGATAGACCAGGACACCACTCTTGCATACACCACACCCTCCCTAGCCCAGCTTGCTTCTTCCAGCTGCCCCCACCTTTGCTTGCCCCTCCCCACTACTCTGGGGATGCCCCTCTGCTCAGCTTTGGTGGCCACCACAGTCCACGTGTTCACAGGATATGAACTGTGCCAAGAGAGGAGGCAGGGAGGAAAACCACTGGAAACGGGCACCAACATTCACTCAGGAAACTTGAGGTTGTGCCGGGATCAGCCAGTGGGGACTGACACCCCTCTGGGGCTAAAACTCTTGGGAATGTCAACTTGCAACTTGGCCTTGCTACAGGTGGACTCTTGCAGAGATGGAGGAACTGGAGCATACAAGCATTTGGGAGAAGTGGCACCTTACTCCCACCTGCAAAGCACTCTGAACCTTGGGAGGACACTGCAACGAAGGACATGAGGGGCCTCTGACTGACGGGAAGACACCAAGGACTTTGGAAGACAGAGGTATTTTGAAGTACCAAAAAATTCCCTTTGACGCTCATCTCTTCCAGGTTACATTCCTCCTTCCTGTGCTTTTCCTCCTTACTCTCCACCAAGAAATCCCCGCTATGAAGAAGAAAGCTACCAATTTCCACCTTCTCGAGCAGCCTGTTGAACACATTTTATCTGTTCTTTATGGACAGGACCCCTGCAGCACTATGCCATGTGCCTGCGGAGCTAAATTGCTAAAAACAGGTGTCTGTTGGGTGTTAAATCTATCTACAGGCTGCTCTGGCAGCTTAAGAAACCATTAGCAGCTGTTAACATGGTTAGCATGGCAACGTTGAGCCTAACAGCTCAACCAGCCCGCTTTCTTCACCATTTCAAAACTATCATTCCCCACTTGTACACTTCAAGCAAGAACAAATTAAAACCAATACCATGAAGGCACCTGGCAAGCTATTTTGCTAGCAGACAGAAAACAAGTCTTGAAATAAAAAGCATATTAGACAAATTTTTCCTGCTTATGATGCGAGATTCCCATTACCCCAGAGAGATCACATTTTAGCCTCATGCAAGCACATGTTTTAGCATCAACATTTGCAGATGATAAATACTCACTGAGGGATGACTCCTTCATCAGGCTTCTCCATCAGTTTGAAGCAGACTTCTCATTTAAAATTTTCTCTGTCTCCCCAATTTATTCTTGAACTTATTTTTTTTTAAAGCACAGCTTGTATACAGAGTAGGGAAAAAAAAGGCTGCATAGCCCATTAACTTCAAGGCAGATATACCCATCCAACAGCCACAGGATCACAGGAGCGATAAAAAAGGTGTAATCTCAAAGGTGGTATGTGAGAAGACCACGAGGAGGTTATGGCCAACTTCTAGGTTGAATGTGAAAGGCTGTCCTAGTGCAGGAGAGGAAATACAGGTCCTGGCAGTATACAGGAGTCCCAGAGGGGAACACAACTTTGCATATTAGCTATCAGACATGGCACATTGGTGTCTGACCAGCGCATGGACCAAAGACACTGGCCATGGTCATGGTCCCAATCCTGCCACTGAGCGTGACAAACGCTCATTCACACACAGTTAGACACAACCCACTGTCAGATGCCTACAGAATGCGCACACCGAACACCCAGGACACATCCTCAGCTCTGCGCACCAGGTATGAAGTAGGAGCCTGGGGACAGCCGGCGTTTGCACAGCCCTGATTCTGTCCGCCATGCTCATCACAGAATACCACCACAGCGCTCGAGTCAACGCTCATCAGGAGTGAGGGGACCCCAGCACCCATCTCCTTCGACAGAGGTGAACTCCAGAAACCACTTTAACCCACATGCTGAGCTTTCAGTCACATTCCTGCACCATCTTTTACACTCAAAACCTTAAAAAAAAAACCCAAAAACAAACAACAAAAAAACCCCACCACACACAAAACACACCAAAACCCAAAAAAACCCCAACTAAAAAAAAACAAAACAAAGAAGCAGGGTACTATTTATATTAGACAGCATGAGAAAACCACTACAGTACCTACAATAGGAATTTTCTGATTCTAAAAGCACATTTGCTCTGCCTGGAGTGAAGGCTATTTTTTGAGATTATGCTTAAATGAGAAAATTTATATTATCGTGCCTTTTAGGACATCCCCTCTGTCCCAGCAGAAGTAAATAAGACTCTCCATTCAGCTACATCACTCAAGTACCTCAACTAACTCTAACGAACCTTTGGTGATGCAAAGCTGCTGTAATTGAGGAATGGTTTAATCCAGGCATTTTTCAACACGATGAGCTCAGAAGTGACCAAAATGACTAATGGGACCTCAACACCCACAGCTTTAACCTCCAAGAACAAAGGAAGAAAGAGGGAGCAGGAGGAAGGAAGACCAAATGCAGATCTCAGGAAATCAAAAAGTTGTTTTCAAAACCCATCTGATTTTAAAAAGATCTGATGGATACGTAGGAGGAAGCAGGAGTTTTTTGGCAATTACAGGATGAATGCCAAAAAGTTAACTACGTTACGAAGTCATTCTCTCCCTGCACAGCACAAAAAGATGAGCAAACACACAAACAGGCAGAAATGCTGATGGTCAGAGACCCGAACTACGTGCCAAGTCTTCCCGAAATCTCCCTCTTGATACAAAGAAAGAGATTAACCAGATCAGCAATCATTTAATGCACTGCCTGAACAACTAAACTAAAACATAATGCACTGAAAACTATAAACAATAAAATAAATTAGTAATAAATAAGTAACAACTAAAAGAAATACTTCAACATAGTTATTTTCAGCAACGGCAAATGGAACTGTAAGCAACCCTTTGGATGACCGATCAGTCTGCAGAAAACATTAAACCTTCAACGTGAGCGATGTACCCTGGTGAACCTGCCGCCACATATCAAGTATAATTCACCAAAGCAGCAGAAATAAAATAAAAACTAGCCACTGTAGACGCTGGTGTTCTTCCCATCATTACTCATTTTGAAAAAAAGCCAAAAGTGTCCTTTGGACACCTTTAAAGCCAACCCATTAATGGTTTCGGAGACAGAGAGGGAAGGCGGATGCAGCCGGCACAAGGCACAGAGCCACGCTCAGCCATCCCAAACCAAAACCTGCCACTTCCAGCTTCAACACAGAACAGCTATTAATCTGCTGCAGGCCTGATGTGAAGATTTCAGATGATGACCTCTTCACCCCACTCCCCACAAACAGTTACAATTATCAAGCAGCACGTCAAAACCATAAAATTTTATCTTTTTCTTGTTTGTTGTTTTGCACCATAAGGCTGCCTCAAACATTACCCTAATTTTGCCTTTTTCTTCTACCACAGAAATTCCCCACCGTGATCAAATTACTCATCAGTCTTCACCAGGACACACTGAAAGGAGGGAGAAATAATTGCAAGAGCCTTAAGATCTCAGGTCATTTCTTTAAGCTCTTTTCTCAGCCTGTCCTAATATTTTACTCCCTCTGTGAAACGCAGACGCACAGCCGTCACCCAGAGCAGCTTCCACTGATCAAACCTGAGTATACAGAAGCTACCAAATAACAGGAGTAAATACCCAATTATAATATGCATGTAAAATATAAATTTACCCTTTAACTGATAAAAACAGGTACATATAAAATCAGATTTATACAGAGCAACAGCCAGATGTGGCATTCATCGAGTCTTGCTCTTATTCACATGCCATTCACTATGTTGCCTCACTACATTTATACATATTACTTATTAAACTAAAATCTCAGGCACTGGTAAGGGAGCTGGAGACAGACACCCTTATTAATCTGAACCAGCAGCTGTGAGAATTACTGTGGATTTCATTTTTAGGAATAAGCAAGTTTCAGAGTGGTAAGAAAACAAACAGATAAAGCAACACAAAGCAGGGTTATTTATTTTCACAGCTGTGGTTTAGTTGTTTTAACTGTTTATGATGGTTTTAAAAGCAACTCTGAAATCTACTCGGTAAAAATAAGAAAGTCTCAGTAACAGCGGCTGGGATGTGAGTCCGGAGAGGAGACACAGCCAGTTTTGGGGTTGGGGACTGCCATGGGGAAAGCAGGGGACACCAGCAAAGGGCTCTGGTGCCCCCGGGGCTGCCTTGAAAGGTTACGGATGCTCCCAAGAGCTGCACATCCCCTGGCACACAGACCCTGGCAGGCACAGGGTCCTCGCCGCCTCCCTGGGCACAGGCAGGTGGATGTGACCCCAAGACCCACTGCCCGACCCCACAGTTCCCCCAGTTTTGCCACAGTAGGTGTTGCTGCTGGTACCTGTGGCAATGGGGCATCCCACTCCCGGCTGGCTCCCACAGCTTAAATCCCTCCAGGTGTCACTCGCCCGGCCAAGTGAAGCACCCACAGCAATGACCTGGCTTTGCTTTATTGGTTTAAAATAAACATGAACATGCTTCCCTTCAGCCGAAATTAGACATAGCAACACAAGCTAGTTAGCATTAATAATATATTCCAAATATTCAACTCCCATTCACCTAAAGGGCACGATAAATTACCATTTTTAGGTCTTGTTTCCTGTGCTTCAAAACGGGTCATACCTTGATGCACCTTGAAAAGGTCCTGCCAAAAGCCTGGCAAGGACAATGGGAGCCTTGGGGAGCTGCCCCCGACATCGTCCCTCTGCTCCCCCGGCCACAGTCCTGCAGGAGGGACACCGGGATGGGGACCACGTGCGGCAGGACGGGCTCTGACACAACACAGCCCCAAAGAAATAGGGTGAGGGAAAGACAGGAGGAAAACTTCCAAAAAAACCCCAGATTTTATTACTACAGAAATAACAAGGACACTTCTAATGTTGAGTTTGTTTCTGCATGAGCATGAATTCCTCAGTAATTTATTTTTTTTCTTGAATATCGAAACTAGAGGAAAACAGACCCCTTTATATGTGTTTTCACACACACTTTCTCATTAGGAGAACCTGCATCTTAGCTCTCATATTCACCAGTCGAAGTTCTGCAGATACCCCAGGACTTCATTAAATAAAATTAAGAACTGCTAGATCAAGCATGTAGTTAATGACACAGGCACAGTTAACTGACATTTACTGCATATCTTCCCTGAGATTGAACACTGTTAATATTGCCTGAAGAAAAACAAGGTTCTCAATTCCTGGAAGTTATGAGCCACCCTATTTTTTGGAAAACACTATGCATTCGTTTTATGGTTCAGAATGCCAGCTGGGATAAATTACTTTCACTTTGCCTAATCTTCCCCAACACTTGGAAAAGAATGTATATTTTTCTTTCTTTTCTGGCTGTTTTGCAGAGCTGTTGCCTACTATTGAACAGTCAATATCTTTACACGCTAACAAAACATAAAAATAAAAATATTCCTCCAAAACCATTTTCCTGAAACCCCCTGAAGAGCCACACTCTGCTTTTAAGGGGGCAAAATTCAACATCAAACCTGGCAAAAATGGCAACTTTGACATTTTTACATTTAAAAAAGAAACCAACAACCCAGAACTATTATTTAGACCTTTGGCAAAGGTGGGACCCTAAGTCTGAACACAGATTTGTTGCTCACATACAAACATGAGCAACACATGGCCGGCATCTATTAGGAATTATAATGACTACAGCAGATCTAACAGTATTGCAGCGTTGCTCCTTAACGCCTCCTGAATCACTGCATGCACAAGACTGTATGCCTCGTGTTCCCTTTTTTCACACTATTTTGTTAAATGCAGCTAACCAGAATTATTCAGGTAAAAAACGATTTCTAAACAGTGACAGCAGAGCAGAGTACAAAGATTAAAAAAACCTGCCTGCCTCGGTAAATAGTGTTTCTTTACTGAGACACACAGGCGATCCTCTCCCTCTCCTCTGCCCTGGTGAGACTGTCCTGGAGGGCTGTGTCCAGTTCTGGGCTCCCCAGTTCAAGAGAGACAGGGGATGACCCCACTGGAGAGGGTCCAGCAGAGGCTACAAAGATGATGGGGTGACTGGAGCATCTCCCTCATGAGGAAAGGCTGAGAGAGCTGGGCCTCTTTAGCCTGGAGAAAAGACTGAGAGGGGATCTTATCAATGCATACAAATATCTTCAGGGCGAGTAGCAGGAGGATGGGGTCAGGCTCTTTTCAGTGGTGCCCAGCTAAAGGACAAGGGGCAACAGGTGCCAACTACAACACAAGAAGTTCCACCTGAATGTGAGGAAGGATTTCTTTACCTTGAGGGTGATGGAGCACCGGCACAGGCTGCCCAGAGAGGCTGTGGGGTCTCCTTCTCCAGAGACATTCAAACCTGCCTGGACACGATCCTGTGCAACCTGCTCTAGGAGAACTGGCTTCAGCAGGGGTTTGGACTGGGTGTTCTCTAGAGGTCCCTTCCAACCCTGATTGTTCTGTGATTCTGTGAAAGGCAAGCCAAAGGACTCAGAGGAACAATCAGCTGCAAAGCTTTAAGAGCTGCTGTTCATCAGCTTTTGGTAATTCACCAAAACAAGAAGTTTTTGCCTGGTAACTCAGCCTGTCATCAGCCATACCACCCAGCAGCCCAGGGCGGCTCAATCCATCCCATCCTGCTGGGCTCAGCCCCTGGCATGCAGGCCCAGCACAGAGGTGCTCTGACAGTGACACTGACTAATCCTGGGACAAATCCTGCCCCCAACAGAGTTATCAGGGAGTCTGGGTCAGCTCCCTCCTGAGCCCAGGTCCCGGGGTGAGAGGCTGAGCATCACTCGCCCCACTAAGGGCTGCAGCAGAGCAGCACGGGCTGTGCACCATGGGCAGAGGAGAGCAGCAGCTCACCCAAGCCCTAAAACCTGCGAGTTTGGTGCCCAAAGACAGTGCTGGGCAAACACTTCATTTTCACCTTTTGCTTACACTTTGCAGGCATTGCCACAGAAATGGCTGCTCTGCCGACCTGTCCTCACCTGCCACCTCTGATGCCGTTTCCAAGCCCAGATTCACTTGGGACAGGAGCAAATGTTCTTGAGAGACCTGAGCTGTCACGCTCAACTGTCAAGAGAATAATTTGATGGGAGAAGTATCAAGGGAGCGATCAAGAAAATCTTGGAAAGGAAATTAAAACAGATCTATGTTCCCAAAATTACAACATCCACTTCAAACTCGTGCTAGCTGAAATCTATATTTACCCAAGGCGAAGTAACTACATAATTGCACTCCGCAGAAATGACTATGCAAGACGAAACACGTGCCGCACACTCTGCGGGAAGTCTCCAGGCTTCCAGGATCTGCTTCAGGCTGTGCCATTGCCTCAGTTTACCAGCTCTCCCTGCATCCTTTGGGCTAGGTGGTTTTTAACTGGAATTCGGGTACCACCACCCCAAGCACCAAAACGATGCAAATCATCTCCCCAACCACTGCTGGTGGCAGTGGCAGTGCTGGCAGGTTTGGAACTGCGGGGCTCTTCCTTTCTTGTTTTCTGCCCCATCCATCAAACCAATTTCCCTTGACAGGGAATTAAGTACACTAATTATTTCTGTCGCAGGGTACTGCACCCCCTCCTGCTGCAGGGTCTGAACAACTGTTGCTGCATCTATAGGT
Organism: Falco peregrinus; assembly: GCF_023634155.1. Classification (NCBI taxonomy): domain Eukaryota; kingdom Metazoa; phylum Chordata; class Aves; order Falconiformes; family Falconidae; genus Falco; species Falco peregrinus. The sequence continues at coordinate 88,179,200 of NC_073725.1, read as the reverse complement.
GCAGGGGAAACGATGGAGGAATCCTCAAACTCCTGACACAGCAACGTTATGAAGCAACAGCTAATATTTTAAGCCTCACAATTCTATTTTTACTCATGTCCACATCCCACAGTCAGTAACAAAACACAGTAATAAAAAGGCAACCCTAAATCCAGTCCCATCTTCCCTCTCCTCTAGCCAGATCATTAAAAAACCCCAAAACACAATAACAACAAAAACAAACAAACAAGAAACCCCACCACCACACTCACAGGATGCAATCTTTCATTTTAAATTGTCCAATGGTTAAGCTGGCAAGGGGTTTTTTTTCAGGAATGCATTTTTAAAATCGTTAGCCCTTTCCCTACTTCCTAGAGCTCTTAAATAATTACTACTTATCGCTTCTGCTACAAAACTGAAAGCAAATGCAAATTAATTCTTGGAGATGTTTAAAGCAGGAATTTTGCTCTGATTGTGGCCATATTCAGTATAGATTCCTAAGGATGCTGCAGCAAAAAGGCTGTTCACTTAAAGTTTGTTATGAAGAGATGCCCCAGTGACTATGGCCAGGCCACCGCTTACGGGCTGGCCAGGTTTGCACAGCCCACCACTGAGGTGTGAAAACCCAGCAGTGCTGAGCACGGGCTTTGCACAGCCAGTTTTATCAGCCAAGATGCCCTGATGCTCATCCACCCTCTGGGCACAGTCCCGATTCAGGATCTCACCCCAGGATATGAACTCTCTTGCCCCTCTGACAGACCCTGCATCACAGTTTTCTGCAGAAAGGCACGAGGCTGGGCAGCCCAGCAAACACTGACCTACAGCAACTGCAGATGACCCCCAGCCCAGCTGCAAATGCCACGAAGCCTTCCTGGTAGAAGAGGGGAGAAGAAAAGCAGCGTGTTTTCCCACAAACATTACCATTCCCTCAGATCTGCTGAGAAGCTGCCAGTTGGAAGGATTCAGCGGTTTAATGATAACATAACACAGCATACAGCAAGATTTTCCTTTGCCCCTCGCCGCCCCATCGCTGTGAAGCAGCCAGCCACGGTTATGCTGCCGGCAACCTGGGTGGTGGGTTTCCCATGCATGTGACATCAAATTCACTTGTGAGGATATTCTGTACCATATAATTAGAATTTTTGCTTCTAATTGGAAGAAGCAGCTTTTTACATTTTTATATAAACCGCTGAAATCAACCACATTAAAAAAAAAAAAATCACACAGGATAGTGACAACTGATATTAAACAGCTATTCACATATGTCCCAATACCACAAGACTCGTACAACCGCTCAGCTCTCTCCGCTGTAAGAAATCCAAATGACTTCAGTGCATAAAATGAACCATATGAATTAATCACTGGCTTTTCTGTCCTCACTCTACAGAGTTATTAATTCAGGCTGAAAACGCATGTGCCCCAGAACAAAGAGTGATCCAGCAAGGGAGCATGTAGTTCGTTAAGCATTCAGCAACATAAAGCCAACCTGGAAATGCAAAATAGCAGGTACCACTTGGGGAGTTTTTATACAAATGGTTATCACTGCCTCAAAGCAGGGGAAAATATCCTGCAACTGCTTTAATACTGAAATTGCAACAGAATAGAAACACTCTAAAATAGCCGCTCAAAGAATGCGTTCTTTTTATCGATAGAAATAACTGCCCAGTCTTTGATGCAAACTTTCAATCATTAATGGGAAACTTGTCAGTAAAGCTGGGGGCTGAAATTCAGTAACTGGAAACATGTGTGAAGGCAGCCCAAACACCAGCACCGCTTACCCCAGTGATTTATCATACACCTGAGGCCCAGTACGCTCACACCAATAAAGTCCTGGATGGGAGAGAGAAAAGACATTTTATTTAAAAATCATTTGAAACACGGTAAAGGAACCAAAAGTAGTTCTAAAATATCTGCGTTATTTGTTAAAATAACTACTCTATAAAACAGCCAATTTTAAAATGTTACCCTGTGCAGTAAACTTTCATACAAAAAATTGCTCTTCTCTCTAATGAACATAGTATTGCTCAGTTGGTCTAGAAAACCATTTAAAGGAGATTAGTAGCTTTTTAGCATGACAGTGTCCCACTCTAAATGACTACATGGCAGGATAAATAGATCTAGCAAAGATAAAACATTTTTGAAAGTATCTAGAAATGTGGAAACAGAGAGAACAGAGCACAGCAAGCCTCTGGACCAAAAGGAGTGAAAAAGTGCACTGGTTCAAAAGAAGAGGCCAGATCCTCTTCCAACCGATGTATCTGCAGAGAGGGGAGATTTTAGCAATTATCTGGGATTTCTGGAGATGCTTGTTGTTCTGCAGAGCTCTTGCCATTACAGGGGGCTCCCCAGAGAGTGACCCCACCAAGCAGCACGTGGGACAAAACCATACAGATACCTACAGCTCCCACCAGCCTCGGCTGCACCCATGCAAGGCAGTGGGTACCAGCAGATCAGCAACAGGAGCTATTTTTTGGCAATGACATGATCCTTCCAGCTCACAGCAGTTCTATACGTGGTGCTGGTATAAATATAGACTATTGTGCCTTGCATGTGTGCGTGGCCAGGGTCACAACTGCAAAACTGACTTATTTTTTTTCCACATACAATCCGAGCAGGAAAAGAAGCTGCTGGCAATCCAGGAATCAGAGGCAAAATAAAACACTTGAGGAAGACATTCATGTACAGGATAATTTTCCAAAGAGAAAGTGCTGACCCTTACACAGAGTGGCATGTGTCAGGAGTTTTTAAACTTTATTTTACTTTAAACTCACAAAGGAGACGTTCAAAATGCTGTTTGTAACCATAAGTTAGAGTTAAAAGGTATTCAATAAAAATGTACACCAATTTCTTCTGGATATAAATCCAAAAGGTAAGATTGTGCAACATCAGTACTTCATATTTAATAATAACAAACAGATGGGAAAATATTATAATAAATTATTCTAACTGTCCAAGCTGTGTGCCAGAAAGTCTTGGCTAAATTCCCCTGCTTAACTATCTATATACCATTTTCACTGCGTAGATCTCAGAGCTCTCCATATTTCTGTAGATTGAAATATATGCATCAAGTGACTTTCTTTTAAAATATATAAATAAGCACCGCCTGAGCTACACTGTAGGGCTGACACAACACTGCAAAACGTGAGCAAGGATTTTATACAACGAGCTGTGCTGTATCACGATGCAGAAGGAGTTGCTGCACTGATCATAAGACCCAGCAGCCCACGAGAAACCCACAGGGATGCAGGGATGTGGATTTATCTTTGCTCCGAAGTCTGGTTCCCTCCTCGATCTGGGGATAAAGTTTTAAAGCCCAAATGACAATTCAGATTGAACCTCACCCACTCTGCATCAAGGACACGGGCAAGACAGCTCTTAGCACTGAAAGCCTTCCAACTCCCTTCCCAAGGGCTCGACAGCCAACACAGCTGTAAATCCTGGAGCCTTTTAGGACAAAGATCTCTGTGCCGTGCCCCAGATCCACATGAGTGTGGAAATCAGCGTGGAGTGATGCCACCCTGTGCCAGCGCCTGCCTCCGGCACAGCCGGGTGACACTGGGGCCCCAGGGCTGTTCCCCACAGCTCAGCTCCCGGCATTTGGAACTGCTCAGCACCAGCATTGCCCAGGCTCAGTACCAGCATCACCAGGCGATTTCCCAGATGGGCCCAGGGCACCAGGCTAACCTCCTGCTGGAGCCTCGGGATGGAGGCACACACATTTCCATGTAACCAGCAATTCCTATAGCTGGATTTTGTGAAGTTCGAATTTGAAGTGTTGAATCTAAAGCACTGAATTTTGACTTTACGGTGTTCTCCTCCTCCTCCTCCTCCCTGGCCATTAGCTGTCAGTCACATCTGTTTTAAAAGTCAAATAAGCCAGAAGAGGTCATATTAAGAAGTAAGCCATGTAAATGAGAATGCAGTATGTTTATCAGTTAAATACAGAGGACAAGAAGTGGCATTTTAAAGCTTAACAAAGGGCAGAATAGATGGGAAGAGCTACAGCCCTGTGTTATCCCCTTGGACACCTTCCCGGCATCTCCTTCCCCCTTGCTGCCCTACCCCAGCCCTCCGGTGATTTTTCAGCGTCTGCAAGCGGAGCAGAGCAGCCCGGCGTGCAGGCTCTGTACCGTGCTTTCCTCCAAGCAAGATATCCAGCACAGCTGGGCAGATCCAACCACACTGATGCTATTCCAGATTTACACCCAGATTTACGTGTTTACCAAACTGCATTTAAAAAAAAAAAAAAATCAAAACAAACCAGCAGCGTTTTCCCTTGTGACAATTGGTGATAACAAATGGCTGTCCCGCAGCTACGGCGGCCCGTCACTCCCATCGCTGACAGCCTTCCTCCTGCAGCTGTGAGGCTGAGCAGAGACATCACACGGGGGAACTGAGCTCTGCCATGTGCTCCAGCTCTCTATTCGAACATAACAACATTACCTCAGCAATCCCAAACAAGGGACAAGAACAATTTCCCCATCGGTTTCTACTCCTCATCCTTTCCCGTTGCTCCTTTCCCCCAGAGGAGCCTTCCTGCCATCTCCTCCCCACCCTGCACCCAGATTGCTCATTGCTTACTTATTGCATAGCCTGTTTATTACCCACTCACTCTTTTGGGGGGGGATCATCTTTGCTTTCTCCTTTCACCCCCTGACACACAGAAGTACCACCCTGGTTTGCAGGACTGCAGGGTGACGTTCCCCTCGGTACCACCGCTCAGCTCCCACACAGATCTCCACCACATGCGAGTGCAGTCACCCTGCGCTTGCCCCAACACCTCCTTTGCCGGGGAAAAAAAGGTCCGTATCTGCAGAAGATGGGCAGCTGGGTGATGACAGCCACCCAGGCTGGAGCTGCAGGACCTATTCCTGCCTTTGCCATTTCCCACCCATCCCTGGAAGCTGTCCCTGCGTGGGCTTCTGCAGGCAGGTCGGAGCCGGTCAGCCTCCAGCCAGCTCCAGGGAGGTTGGGCAATCCCTGTGGAGAGGGTCAGGCTGCACAGCTAAAACCACAGCCTGCCGCTCGGCATTCCTTGTCCTTCCCACTCACCGAAGCAAAGGGCTCCATCCCGCAGGTCTTCCAGCTGAGCTTGAGGTTAGTTGCTGAATCAGACACAACCCAAAATGGCTCAGACAAGTACGAAGCAAAACAGAAAATTACCCTGTATCTCCTCCCTCATAAATGTTCATAATAAATGGTAGATCAAGAAGTAACCTCATAAACCTCCACACTTCGGCTACCTGCTCCACTAAAACCCTGAGCTGTTTAGTCCAGTTTTAATGGTGGTTTAATCACCTAATAGCCTGAAAGCGTAGGATAGAAATCAAAATCCCACTACTAAAACACTGTTATTTTAGGCACCGTGCCTTAACCAAGCAGCAACCTCTCGCTCTTATGTAGTGGCTTTACATAAAGGTCTGGAAGCACCTTGGGGAAAGCCTTATCCCCATCTGATGTCACAGAAACAGGACATGGAAGATGGGGTTAACGCACACCAGGCAAGCAGGACCATGGCCCCAGGCTCATCTCCCTCCTCCCCATAACACAGCCTGCCCCCTCCCCGAGACAGGTACCTACCCTTGGGGACAGACCACCTCCTTCAAGGTGTTAAGCCTTCTGCTGAGCAAGGACAGGAGCCACTTTTGCTCTTTCTGAGAGGATAAGGCACGGCACCGCGAGCCCTCCTCTTCCCACCATTATACCTGCAACTCACAAGCCGGCACCTTCTCCCACTTCGCTACCTACAGTTTCCCTGCGCACCGCGAGCCCTCCTCTTCCCACCATTATACCTGCAACTCACAAGCCGGCACCTTCTCCCACTTCGCTACCTACAGTTTCCCTGCCATTCAAGGGGTTTCCTAGAGGGACTGGGACCCGGAACAGATAACTTTGGTACACACGCAGGCCCCCTTCCCCCAAAAAAGAATATGAAAATACCAGAGAGTTGCAATAAAAGTACCAACTGTTCTGAATCAAGGCACAAGAGCCAAGGTACCGCAGAGATTTCAGCGCTGGAAATTGCAGGGTGGAATTTACTTTGAAATCCTGACACTTATCTCTTTTGACTAACATAAAATATGTACCTTGGCTCACACTCACTTCCTACAAACAACTGGGAAGAGGATGGCTTAACACTGCGGTTTCACCCAGTTTAGAAACGGAAAAGAAACCCATGAGAAAATTATTTCACTAGACTAAAAATAAATAAATGAATCAATTTTTTTAAGAGTTTAAGGGAACATGGTGGATGCAATGAGGAGGCGGTCAGAAGTATTTGGCTAGGTAGCATTCTCCTTAAATCAAAAATGATAAAACTGTAATACTCAAGTGGTAGTATGGTATTTAAGAAAATACAGGCATCCCGCTCAGCTGCTGTGCACAGGGCTCCGTAGGAAGCAGATGCATCAGCTTCGACTTCAGTGCAGAGATGCCACAAATCATATAAAAACACACAAGATACTTCAACTCCCAGTTGCTGCAGCAAATTCCTTACAGTCAAAACAAAATATAGCAATATTCGGGAACAGCAAGAAAACTGGCAGCTCCAAGGCTCCTTGATGCGGTATCTCTGGGACACAGCTCCACACAATTCAGCTGCACCGCGCACACTTTTCTCTGCACGCCCTCCTCTTTTGTTTCAGATTTTGCACATTTGCTCTTGGAATGATTTTACCTGAAATCTGAAGTTCAGATGCTGCTCAAGAATGCAGTGAAATCCCATTAAGTTTACAAAGATACAGGTTTTAAATGAAGCTAAGTCATTAACTACCTGCTTTACACAAATCAATCTGTTTGCTCACATTTAAAACCAGGGAGAGGCAAGGAAATGCAGTATTTCTGGTTGCTAATAACCTATAGATTTCATCTTAATTCAGCTTCGAGGCACTGCACAGTTTCATTTTTTTCACATGCACACACTAATGCAAGCACTTTATAATAAGTGCAATTGATGTCTAAATATCTATGCACTAACCCCCTCTGAACTACGACACACTTTTTTTCTAACTCAAAAATGGCAAGACATGAAGAGTTTCAATAATTTCAAACATGTTAACTTCATTTTTCTCATCCAGAAATCCATTCAAACCTGTGCATTCCCACAAATAATTTCCATTTCAAGGAAATGACATTTTTAGACAAAGGAACTTTAAGAACTCCTCCACAGACGGCTCCATTCATGTGGTCACTCACTTTTGCATCAATTTCTGCAAAGACAGTGAAGAGTGACAGCTTGTTCTCTGCTCCAGGGAGATCAAGGAGTCTGGCACTTAGAGGAAGATCAAACTTGACCTCTGGCTCTCACTCCATTACCCAACGCCAGTACTTCTACCAGTCTTTATATGTGGAATGAACACAGAAAATGCAATAAACTTCAAAATATAGACTTGAGAAGAAACGCACGGGCTTCAAAAAGGGACTCTGCCAGCATAAATACATTAACCTCTTTAGCCCTCAGTAGCATCGAACAGTCTAATAAATACCCTTAAGACAACAACTTAAAAGAAGGAGGGGGAAAAAAACCCAAAACCCACAAAACCACACCACTCCTCCTCCTCCCAGCAAGAAAAAGACGACGATAAGAATAGATGAGAGCACACTAGCGTACGTGTCCTGAAACCAGCCCTTTAATTTATTGGTCGTCAATGGATTAATGCTGTTTTTTAAGGCACGGCCAAGAAAAGTTAGTACCAGATACAAATGGGCAGGAATACTAAAGTGTTCTTCCTTGTTCCAAAATGCCATTTGCATTGCAATGCTGTTACCGCTCCCTCCACATCTGCGTTTGAGCAGCTGGGATTTTGCACAGACACATTCAGGGGACGGTACAGGTCTGCTGATGAGTCTCCAGACAAAGAGCTTTTTAAATCCTATGACTGATTAAAAAAAGACAGAAGATCTAGAGCATTTAACCTGACCCAAACTGCAGTGCATTTCTGCTCGTCAAACATTCCTGATGGAAAGCATCCAAAAATCTATGGACTTCTACTCAAACTTCCACACCCCAGAGCAAAACAAGAATAAAGGAGGGATAGAGCTGGATTCCTTAAAAAGAGCCCATACTCTCATCGACCTTCCTCAGAGCTCCATACATGACTTCCTTTTGGTGCCCAGAGATGCCAAGTCCCAAGACCTCAACCCTTTAATTTGTAATTCTACCATATACCTCAGAAACACCCAACAAGACCCACCATCCCCAAGAAGAACGATGCTCTAAAACTTTACGTTCAGAGCTGTAATCATCCTCTATAAATTACTGCCATAAAACTTTTATGTGATATATATCAGGTCAGGAAAAGGGCATTTGAATGGTTAACCAGACATAGATAAATCAGATGCACGTTAGAAATGACAGTGTGGGTAATGGAAAATAAAAATGCCAGCAGTTCCTTGGATGTCCTTCAGTTTATTGTTATTATTCAGGGGTTATTCTGCACATCAAGGTTTATTTAACTTCAGAAAAATAGAAAAATAAAAATAAAACATGTTCTCCCATGCCAGACTTGAACTTTTGATCGAAGCATGCCTTGAAGACAGCTCTGTCCATCTCCCATCCTCCTTCCATCAAAAGCCTGGCGATATCACAATGAATTTAAATAGCACCTTGCTGAGAAGTGTCAGCCTGCTGAAGCCAACACTGCCATGGAGCTAATTCATTGTTTTCAGTGGATTCTCCCCAACTTGTCTTTCTCACTAAAAATCAGCAAAACCTTTACTACCTATCTCCCACTTTTGGGGTGCATTATGCTTTTATGTTGGCCTTCTGCCTTGCAAGACACCCTCAGTAGAACTGATTGCTTACTAAAAGGTAAAAACAAGGAGGTGGACTATGCCTGGGCTATGCTGACTCGTGGCATTTGTGACAACTCGCAAATATTGCAGGGGCAACAAGAGTGTCATTATTCCTGCTCAGCAGCTCACAGCAGCATGTTCAAGATCCTTCAGACACGGTGGCACATAGGTGAGCACTACAGCTACAAAGACTGTGTTACTCAGAAGCAGAAAACCAGCAGTAACCCACAAATGAGGCGAGGACATAAAACAAAGCTGATGCCCTCCGCAATTGCCTAAACGCTTAACAAAATCCTATTTCAAACAGTTGTCTGCATTTTGTTTTTAAAAACAGAGCAGAAGGGAAAAATAATCACAAAGTACAGTATGTACAGGAATATTTTTTATGGCTATTTTATGAGGTTAGCTTTGCTGAAAGACTTGGCTCCAGTTTTGCAGAGAGAAATTCATGCTTTTGTGCAATTAAATAGGAACAACCAAAAGAGGGAGAAGTAACAACTCCCATCATTTAGTACAAGTGCTGCAAGCTCCTGCTAACCCACAACCTGGGCAAGGTCAGAGTGGTCATACCTGCCTGGTTACCCTTTGAAAACCAGTCTGTGGGACACAGGTGATGACTCTGCAGATGGCAGCCTCGCCCATCCCTCCTCCCGGCTGGACCAGTCCTTGGTGCCAAGCACAGCCAGCATTACAGCAGGGATGGGCAGGTGGAGCACCGCTTTGCAGAACGATGCACAAACCGAGGATCTCATCGCTGGGATCATTAACATTCCCACAAGCTTTTCTGAAGGAGTGGGGAAATGAATCAACCTCTCCCGGCCACACTCCAACTGGATAATTACATCTCACCTCCCTAAACGCCCCCAAAGAGGCAGCTGCGGTGCTCAGGTTACCCTCTCGCACCGCGCACTGTCCCTCTGCATTATTAGGCAGTGCTAAACCCCAAAGTGGTGGCAGCCTTTTGGTCGTGGGCAGCATTCCCCTTGCCTACAGTGAGTTTGGAACAAGCATTTTTCTTTGGCAAAATAAATGCCTTCTTTTTTATATACAAACAAGTAGCAATTAGTCCAAGCTGGGATGGCTGGACATAAGTCAAATCCTCCTCAAAAATTCGAGCATGATGAGAGCCAATTTTTGTTCAGATACACCTCTCTACGAAAAGGTTACTATAAAGATTTTTAATTTTATTTCAAAGAAGAGAGCTGGCACTTTTATTAACCCTAGTCTTGTTTTTGCTTTTGTACAGGAAGCTGCAACTGGGAACACTGCAGAAAGTCACAAGTTTAAGGGAATGGCTTAACACAAACCCAATGCAAGCTCAGGATAGCAGATAGAGACGCTAATGCAAGATAAGGAGAACAAGTGCTGGCTTTATAATGCACGCAGGTGAACTCAGTGCCAGTACCAAACTGTTCAGGTATATCTGGGAAGAGGTGCACTCCTACATACTTAGAGCAACTGAAGTTAATCAAACTGCATTGTTGTTCTACAAAGATGCCCAGGTCTAAAATACACGTATTTTCCCTCATTAGAATCTTGTTAAAAGGATAAAAACCTTAGCAGACATTAATACCATTGCAATAAGCACATTAAATCCTTCCCTTATAAAGGAGGAAAAGCACCCAGAAGGGGAAAATGCATTTCAGGAGAAAATGCGGAGGTTATGAAGCTTTCGATACAATACCCGTGTTATTTGCACACAGATTTGCAAAACCAGAAGCTATAATTATAATTGCAAATTACTACACCTGCTCTAGCCACACTGGGCATCGCAGCTTGATCTGTGTGATAGCATCCAAGTGCTCACCAGAGACAGAGCACTCGCGTGCGAGCCCAGTGCTGCTCGAACAACGGGGCTGCCTGTCGCTGCTGCTGGCAAAGGCAGAGGCTTCTGCATCCCCATGCAGGCTGTGCCCGCTTTTGAAGCCCATGCTGAACAAAATACCCTGCAATCCACTGTATCCCAAGACCCGTACATGGCATCTATGCCACCAGACCTTCAAGACCACTTTTTTTTTTTTTTTTTGCTGTTACATCTTCAATTCCGGTAGCTTTTTCCCCACAGCACCAGTTTTCAGGCATACTAGACACATCACTAATTAAAACACTCACACGCTCCGTTTGTATTTCCACCATACCTTTCATGCCGAGCTTTCAAAGGGATGCAGCAGTTCAGATACCTCGCAGAGCACAAACGCCACTCACATCACACGTGGGCACCCTGCCACGCCATACCTCCACACCACTCGCTGTAATGACTTTACAAAGACTTTTGGCTTTTATGCTGTTACATGCCAGCTGCCAGGAGGGCCAACAACAACAAATCCATAATATGGGAAGAACATCCCTGACTTAGTCCTAAGCCAAGGCACTGACTGCCCATCGACACCTTTTGTGAATTATCTGAACTGAAACAGTAAACCTCCCCATAACCGATGCCACGCACCGTGCAGCCCTGCATTTCTGCTCCACCAGGAGCTAAAAGCTTAGTTTAAGCACCACAGACTGAAATAGGAGCTAAGTCTCTCAGCCACACCAACAACAGATGCTTGCCTTCTAATTGTGGTCAATGTTTTTCCAAGCTATGGGAGACAAGGATCCAACTCTGCTTTAAAACTAATATTGGAGGAAATTTCATTTAACTTAACTCTGGCAACACATTAAGTTGAGAGCCTTAGTCAAGGAGACCTCCACTCTTGCTAGTCACCCAGACCAACTCGCCTTTTTCTGAGGACAATCTCTGGCTGCAAAAAGCATTTTTGTTTGTTTCCTTTTTATTAAGGCCAGGACAAAAGTCAGTCACAAGAGCTGTGGAGAAACAATTTGCTTAGGGAAAGGGTTTCCCAGTTTCTGCAAGACCAGCGTTCCCATTCCACCCACTTACATTCCTGTATTAAGAGAAAATAAAATCACATCCGCAGGCCGGTCATCATTTACACAGGTCGACATCCAGGCAACATGGCAAATGGCTAAAAGAAAATTACTTGTATGGAAAGATCTTGTTTGAAGAAGTTACGTGCTCATTCCAGCACCACCATTTACATCAGTCCTTGTTAAGAAGTATTTTATCCCTTAAAATCATTTGCATAATTGCCGCAATCAAAGGCACTACTTTACAGTAATAACTTTAATAGCAGTTTTTTCCTTAAACATTCTTTTTAAAAGGTACCTCCCAAGGCTGGTGCATCTATACGGCAGGAAAAATAGAGACAGGAGGTGACACTCAGGATATGCATGGTGTGGCAAGGGACCAGTTGGTTTTTGATTTGTTCTTTGTTTTTGCTTTATGATGCTCGGACTGTATCCCTGAACTTAAACCTTTGTCACTTAGACAGCAGTCTAGCTGGTATATGGGCAATTCCCTGGGGTTTTTTCTATTAATTTTGATATTTACTATCTGTAATCTTATTATGGAGGAAATCTGGCCTCTTTCCAGGCTAAAACAAGGTCTTCAAGTGAGAGTCCATGTCTCACTCTTCAGCTTGCCTTCCCCGATTACAGGTTAGCAACGAAAAACATAAAGCTCGACGAGTGCCTTCACTGCATACAGCAGCGACTCCCTGGGTGATGTATTGTTACTTTGGGCATGTACCATTAACACATTTCAGCAGCCAGACAACAAAGAACACCAGCAAAACATTAAATACAGCTTACACGTTCTGTATTATTTCATGCCTTCAGTTCAGCAGTTGCAGACGTCTACCAAGAGGCAAGCTACTGTACCAAAAACATAAAAATAAGTAATGTCTATATACACACATATAAAAAAAGAAATGGAAGTCCCTTCTCCAAAGACCTCGCGGTTTCAGAAGGAGACATTGCAGGAAGCCTGGACAAGCAGCCAGCCACATGGATGGGGAGGGAATACATACAAAGACTGTAGTTGCTCAGCACTTTTGGGGCACTGGACTTACTACAGCAATTTCCTTAAGAAATAGGAGCTCTGGCCTGCTTTTCTCAGCTGCATGGAGACGTGAGTACAAGAACACAAAGAAGATGGCTACAGGGCTTCAGTAGCACTAGTAGCACTGTAAAGTTTTTAAGATGGGCAAGAACCACTGGCCCAGTTTTGAATATAAACCACAAGTAGAGCAAACAGGCTAAGACCCAACTGGAAGTTAGCAGCAGAAGGCAGATGGGATTTCCACCCTGCAGCTCCCACACATTATTCCAAGGTCTGTGTCCTCCAGATAACACAGCTTCATTTCAGACCCCGGGGTGTTCCACCAATGCAGCTGCATCACTCAGTGCTGGGACGCTCCTCACAGGAAGCTTAACCAGGACCCTGGGAGCATCGTGGCTTTGTCCAAATGGGCTCCACACCTCAGGTGGCATCAGCAGAGGACTTTGGAGGAACAATTCCACTTAATTGAGGTTCTCAAACGAGTCAGGCCTGAATGAAGGCATGTTGCCCTTTAATGCAGGTCTAATTACATTAAAACAAAATGCTTTCGTGAACATGGAGAAAGGCTGGGGAGAGAATCAGACAAGCTATAAATTAAAGCAGAGGATATGAATACCATGCAAGCTGCAGTGTTAGGGTTAACGTGGGTCTGGAAACAGTTTAGAGAAAACCTGGTGTGGCTAGGGGCCAGCTCCAAGTTTAGTTGCTTTGGGCTAATCGTTTCCTTCAGGCAGGCTACTCTAGCACACTAATAGGTTTTAATAAAAACTTCCAATTGGGCCAGTAAACCCCTCATTAAGCTGTTTTTAAAGCATGAATTTAAGAGCGGCGAGGGTAAAAGGTCACGAGGAGTATTTAATTCAGAACGGCTGGCAAAAGGTGCTGTTGTGATTGAAAACACCAGAGTTCAAGTGTCCAGGGCCACATAAACATCCGACTCTGTCACTAGACCTGGTTAAGTGACAGCTTGAAAAATAGATTTAATAAGACAGAGAGAAAAGTTTCCCACTCTTACTCAAGAAATAGGAACAGCAGATCACAATATTAGCTAGGAACTGGAACAGTTGGTAAGCAGCCCCGTCCCTCCCATCTCAGCATGGGGGAAGGATGAATAAATAACAGCCTATGGCCATCTGGGTGTTCAACCCCGCAGCGATTCCCAGGGGCTTGCTGGGACGCTCATGCCGCAGCTCCATGGTCTCCTACTGTGAACAGTACAAAGTTCTCCGGGAATAAGACAGACCAACCCATCCTCCAACGTCCTGCTGCCAGTGTCTCTCCCACGTGGCATCTCTCCAGCGAGCTACTGGAGTAACAAGTGCCACCGAGCGCTAGCATGATACTTTTGTGCTGCCACGCAAGAAAGAAAACCTCTGCCAGCGAATCCTCTTGCGCTTGTGCGACCTCACACCCACCACGCAGATACTGCAGATGGGTCTGCAGGAATCAACGGGTTAGCTCCGCACACAGTTCAGCCAAGACACAGCCCCATCTCAGTACAGTTCTAAGCTAAGCTTTGGACCTGTACTAGTGAAGTCTGACCTCAGCCATTTCATCTTACTCTCATTTCGTTCCCTGACCACAGTGCTGTCACTAGTGTAGTGCAACTAATGTGAAAACTTCACCCCTTCCTTGGAAACATGCACTCACAAAGGAGAAACATCTCCATCTTGCATAGCAAAAGCCAGAACCCCAGCTGTGCACTCTAACATTTAATTTTATGTCAATGCACATCTAAAATTCAAGATCCCTGAAGACCTTTTAAAAGAAAATCCTCCTTGGAACAATTTGCATTGAAGTAAAGAGTGAGGATTTAACAAGTAATGGAGAATTACATACACTCGGCTCTCAACTTTTTATTCTACTTCTAATCATAACATACTATCTTAAATTCTGAGATAATAGATGCAATATAGAATCCGGGGGCAGGCATGGGTATGAACTAAGTTATTTGCTTACTCCATGTTTACAGGTAATGGGGAAAAAACCTAGGAGTTTAATTCAACCTTTAGTGATTGTCTTCTCTCCATACCAAAGTTAGCCAGAAAGTTTACTGTAAGAGGAAAAAAAAAAGCTCTGACTTAAAAGAGGCTTCTAATTCTAGCCATACAGTTGGCCTGCAAAGAGTGCAGAAGCAAGGCTCTCTGGAACAATCCCTAAGGAAACATTTGCTTTGGCTCCAAATAGGGCAGTTTTGTGCATCAAGAGTCAAATAAGATCAGCTGCTTCTCAACCCTTTCTATTTAATGACCCCATTGATAGCCAAAAGGTAAACAGACACATTTCTGTCTTTTCTGCATGTTCCTTGCTGGGAATCCAGATTGCTGCTCCGAGAGATATCTGACAGCTATGGAGGTGACAATGGGGAGTCAGATTCTCCCCGGACAGTTACATCATTTTCACACACTACACCTGGATTTTTACTCTACAGAGAGACGTGGTCATCTGTTGCAACTCATGCAATCTTTGCAGCTTTTCTGCAGCTCTGCTCAGCTCCCCACTTGGTACCTCATTTGACCAGTATCTCAGGACAGGCATGGGGCCATCAAACTGTCTTCTGAATATCTGAGGCTACTTGACACAATAGTAAGGCAGAAGCGAAGAAAGAGGACGGGAAAGCCTGTAAAAGAGCATCATCTTTTCCAAAGCCTCTGTTGGAACAGAGATTATAAATCACTATATTAAATCAGACTTCCACTGGAAAAAAAAAAACAACAAACAAAACACATCCTTGGGGTATCTCATACAGAAGCACCATCAGGAACTACTGCTCTAGGAGAGTACACCCTTGCTCAGAAAGGGTCAGAAACAGCAAAGCTGTCAACACCACAAATCTGTTGAAGCAGCTTTGGTCTCATTCTAAGCCAGGAGAAAAGATGTCCTTAATTTTAAAGAAGGATAAAATAACAAGTTGACCTTGCTGGTTTCTTTCTAGTCCCACCAGCACAGCTGCAACCTGCAGAGAGAGGGAGACCTGCCATTTCTGGAGCTGAGCCAGGACCAAGGATGCTAAGCGAGGCCAGCTGGCTTGTGGTGGCATGCACAGGTCACCAAGGCACCTAGAAAGGGGCTCAAACAGAAGGAGCCATAGAGGAAAGCCCTTGGTACACCAGCACTCAAGGAGATTTAGGCTGAGGACAAAGCTGCCACAAAATCTCAGCTCTCCAGGAGCAGCCTGGCCGCTGGCCCTGCAGGTGTGCTCCACCCAGGACAGGCAGCACCTCCATCCATCCCTGAGACTCTCCACAGCCCCAGCTCAGCTAGGAAGAACCAAAGCAATCCAGCATACCCTGGACGCAACCAGAGTGCTGCACTGCCAAAACCAGGGAGGAGAAGGGGCCAGCTCCTGTTTGCCGGCACGGAACCTCCCACGCCTGAGCTGTGCAGATCCACGGGGAGGGACCCCACGTAAAACTGCCACCACACTACGTCTAAAGCCAAATTTATACCCGAATAACAATAAATAAAGCTGAGAAGTTATTACTGCTTGGCTAATTTCAGAACAGCACTAACCCCGAGGCTGACACCCGCTCCAGGATTTGCATGGCGAAGCACCTCTTCACCTTTCAAAGATAAATAGTCCAACGCGACCGGTGCTTTGCACTGTGAAAGCTCTTGCATGGCTGTTTCACAGTTCATTCCCTGAAGTGAGGAGTGTTTTTAATAACTGTTACCTGACAGGAATAAGAGCAAAGAGCAAAACCTGTGGCAATACCAGTTGATCCCATTTGGCCTAACAGCTTGTTGTTATTTCCAGACTCTGGAGTTCTTTAAAATTCATACGGACAGCCTGCAGTTTTAATAGAGGCTACCAAAATCCATCCTAAGATGTATCAAAAAAAGCACACTTCCTGGAGGGGAATAGGAAACAGTCAGCATTTACAAAGATCTCTCCAGGAATATTTTTTTTTTAATTTTTTTTTTTAAGATCTTGCTTTGAAGTAGATGCTACCAAAGAATAAGGCTTCCAGAGCTCAGCAATATTTAATATACTTCTACGGCAATGGATGACAATGTTGTTGTTTCAGCTATATTATAACAAAAATATTGTGGTTTTCCTGTATTCTAACAAAAGTTAATTCAAGATTTACATCTCATTCATCTTATTCAGAAGTAGCCCTTAAGCCAAAAACAAGGAAGAGAGAGACCCTACTGCGTACAAAGGACTTCAGTAATCCTCATAGGGTGGCTATCCAGTTGGGACATGAAGAAAGACCAAAGAAAGATAAAACACCCCTTACGAAAAGCAGGTTTTCTACAACCCCCAGTAAGAGTGGAAAACGCATACAGACGATGAGTAACTCAAGTTAAAACTAAGATGGGTGTCCTCACTAACCTAACAAAGGTCTGGATTCCCATTGTGAAGTCCAGCTGGTTAAAATATCCACATCCAATGTGGAAGTATTATCTAAACCACACCAGAGTGGAAACAATTCTCCATGCTCCTCTGCTTCTCCACTGGGTGAAGAAGCACCATCTCAAGATCCTACACACACTAGAACAGTTTGTTCACCTACAACTAATTAAAACAATCCATTGGCAAACAAGGAGACATGCAATGCCCTGAAGGAGAAGGGTGAGACCTGCTCAGTCATCCCTTTTGCAAGCCTCCATAATGCACAGACACAAACGGACTTTAACTATTCTTGTCCCTTCTATTAGAGTAGCCAAATTTCTGACTGCCTAGTGACAACTTGGGAATACGAATCCCCTTGCCATCCACACGACAACACAGCATCCTTCTCCACCCACCCATCCAACAGCATGAGCACCTGGCTGAAGGGATGAGAAGACATGACCAAATAGTCTGCTTTAAGACATCATGACATGGTAGCACTTCCCAGAAAATCAGAAGTACACTACCAGTTTTCCTAATATTCCCACAGAGAGGAACATTTTCTACCAGGATTTCCAACTTGCCATTTAGACTCTGCCTGTGGGTTGCAGTACTTAATGCTGAAAAAAACCTCCAACCTGTGCAAAGGATGAATCAACCTTCCAGACCCCCAAGGGAGTAATAGCTGCACCTCAAACCAGCAGAAAAGCAGATGATACGAGTAAGAGGCTCTTGACATTCATACAGATCACCAGTGGAAAAGGAACTGGAATTTGGGAGGAACCAGTTCACTCCCAGGGGATGTCCTTCAGCCAGCCCTTGCTTCACTTGGTTGCCTCAGCCTTATTTAACGACTTATCCTTAATGTCACCCTCCAAATGATGCTGTTGGTACTTACACCACCCTTCCATCAAGTCTCCTTCAATCCTGATTTACAGAAATTAAACGAGTTTTCCTTTCCTTAAAGGGATACGAGCGGAAGGAAATTCAGTGAAGGCAGAGAACGGAGACAAACAAATCTTAAACATTTGACAGAGAAAGATAGAGAAAACAAGCTAGAGTAATGTAAAAGCTACATACCCACAAATGCATCAATAAATTACTACTGCAGATTTTTTCTCTTTTTTATTCACTTACCAAAGGAATACCTGCAAAACAAAATGAAGAAAAAGCAAAAAAATTAAAATCTCAGTTGATCAATTGCAGGAACTTATGTCTCATATTAGTTTTATTTCAAACTTTACACATTTTGAGTTTCAAAACATACCTGTCAAGGAGTACAGGGACATGCCTGAACCATGTAACATGCAACTCAAAGGTACTAAATGGTAAATTGCTGCTACCTGGAAATGCAAGAGCAGCAAACTCCCTCATTTCTGGGCAAATGAAGCTGTTATTTAGCACTTCAAGCAATTGGCCACCCTTCATTCAATAAAGATGCTAAAGCAGCACACCCAGAAGAGACAGCACAGTCCCAATCACAGCAGATACTGGGCTTCACAAAGAGCTGCTCCCCACCATCCCTCTGGCTTGAGAAACTCCTCTGAGCAAGCGATCTAAATGATAGCACAGCTTAAGCAGGTTCCGCTGCAAAATTACTCATTTATGGTTTCCAAAGCACGCTAAATACTTCCCAGGCAGAAGGCAACAACTGAACGTATTAAAAACATAAAGCTTAACGCGTACTTCTGCGCTGACAAAACCCACACTGTCAAAAAGCGAAGTTACTTCTCGGTGACAAACTATTCATTGGGGTTTTTTTCCCCCCTTTTGAGCACAGAGAAGTCTGCCCCCATGCCGTCTGCCAGCTCAGGGCTGTGCACTAACGCTCATCCACCCTCAGCATCTCAGGAAAAGTGATACTCACTATATCATTTTCATGTGAATTTTTGCCACAATCTGGTGCATCATTTAACTTGCTTCTTTAACTGGTCTTACTGAAATTACCTTTAGCCTTAGCTACAATACAGTGATTTTCTCTAAGAGTATCAGTTCCAATTAGAAGTAAAACCCAAAGGTTAACAAGTTTTAAGACTCTGTTCTTCAACAGACAGCTTGTGTTTACTCCCATTATGGCTTCATTCACAAATTAGGGCTTTATTATTTGTATCTGCAGCATATTGTATTACACTAACAAAACAAACAAAAAAATCAGAACTCCAAAACAAAAAAATGCCCTAGGCTTTTAAAAGTTTTCAGAAAGATTTGCTCCTACTGAAAATGTGCTGAATAGGTGTGCAAATTTCATATTCATACACATGCAGTTCGAATAGTTCTAAAATCCATCAACCTAAAAAATATTTTACCACATATTTAACAACAATTTCATCCAGGGCTACTGACGTATAGAGACCAATAACTTTAAAATGCACAATAAGTTTTAACTTTCTTAATAAAAGTGGCTCTTTATAAAGATATCTGTCATTACGGGCAACCTAACTTTGCTATTCTCCACCACAGTTGTGGTGCAGTTAAACACAAACTTGTAGGAATTATTCTTATTTCTTGGCAGAAGTTAAGAACCCCCCGAGGTTCATTTAAAACACACACACACAGACACACACAAAATGAGGAATTAATAAAATATTGTATTCTTCTGAACCACATTAAGTCTTCTGACGTGTGTCTGTTGCTGATTACATCAATCTAGGCCCCATAACTTGTCATGTGATGACAGGCAAACACTTGTGAATTTATTTCTCTGAAGAAGCCTGCGATACAAATGCCAAGGAAACCAAACCAAATGGCCCACTCCAAATACATAAAAGCAGCAGGGCTTCTTGCAGGGATTTTTTTTTTTTTTTTTAATAGGTACAAACAGGCAGGTACCCAATTCCCGCAGACTTCAGGTTGACGTTTGGAACCCAATTACCATTTTCCTTTTCAAGGTCCTCTTCCTTGCTTATACAGAGTAAACAGAAGTGTTTGTAAATTTATTTTTTTTCCTACTGCCTGCCTTGGCACATGAAACACTACCGACAGATAACGACAAGTAAAAACATGGATTTGATTCTGCAGGTTTAGGGTTTTTTGGCAAATTTCAACAGAATAACTTTTGATCTGCACATTGTCAAAACCAGAAATTTTGAAGATTCAAAGTATATTCCATTCAGATTTTCTAAATCAAATTAAAATGTGATGTCACTTCTGTTTTCTGGTTGAAGAAACAAAGTAATTAGCCGTGACTTGTCATCAGAGGCAAACTTCACATCACAGTCTTTACAAAGACTGTAAGTATCAGCTGGTAATCATAAACATCATCAGATACTTGCATTAAATTGTTTTCACCACATTGTCATGCTGACTAATTCTAGCTCAAGTATATTCCTCGAAAGCAAAATTCGATAGCAAAACACAGTTTAAACTACATTAAATGACATCACTCCTGAAGAAAACACTTCCCGCTGTCAGTGCCTGTGGTGGAGGCGGCATGAAGCTGAGCTGGGGCTGAAGACACAGCTCTGCAAGAGCTCCCCACATCTCCGAACCGTGCGCGGGCACCACTCTGCAAACCAACAGGGAGCTTCCAAACCAATGCAGCAAAAAACACCGCCTCTTCTGTATAACAGCTTTTTTTTTCCTGTGTGCAAATGCAAAATGATTGCTTTTCCTCCTCCTTGAGCAAATAGAAACAGATTGGCCAGACTTGCCCAACAAATTCATATTCCTTCTCTGCTCACCTACCCCATAGCTACACAGATTATTTAATGCAACAGTTGTCTGGGACAGGGACTCCTCTTGTAAATCTGTAAAAACCAACAAAATTCTAAATAGTCTATTAAGAAATAGTACCAGAACATAGACAGGAACTGTTATCTTTACATCTATCGATGCTTACTAGGAAAATACATCTGTATTTATGATCTAAAAGGAGAAAAAAACCCAGTCCTACCCACCACTCACACCCCAGCAGTGCCAAACACCACAAGGCCCTTCTAACAAAACTGATTTCCACAAGCAGGGTAATTCCCTGCTTCACCCCTAATCTGCAGATGGTGTTAACAGCTCCTCTCACTGTTCTCCATGGAGAACATCCTCTATGGAAAGTGAACCCAGATGTCACCTTCCATCTCCATTATGAATCTCTCTCAATCTCCCAGCTGTGTAACTTAGGATGGGGGAAAAGGTATTTGGGTAGTACAGATACGTTTTCTATTCCCCATCAGGATGTGGCTCCAAAATCTGCTGTAACAAGGTTTCCACAGCAGCACCTCTCTGCAATGGAAACCAGGTAGAAGCTCTACGGTGAGGTATCCCTTCCCTGTGAAGGATGGAAATGTGACATTAACTGGTCTTCCCTCTGGTACCCAGCCGGGAAGCAGGGGACCACCTCCCCAGGAGAAGGTAGCAGCCTCAGACCAGAGTGCGCAATCAAATGGACACACAACTGGCAGAGCGAAGAGCTTCCTTCCAAAATTTCAGTAACAGGGAAAGCTGGATAAGCTGCCTGATGTAAATCCAGGCATGGTATGAGGGGAGAACAAAAGGGCTAAATCATGGAAGTACAGCAAACGTGGAAAATCCACCTGCCCCAAGACAGGTCTGACTGTGAGAATCACCGCTGACAGATACCTGTCTAAGCAGTAACAGACTCCACCTTCCTCTCCAGGTATTCAGCCCAGTGTTCCTCCGTGCGTACATTTAGAAGGCTTTTCCTTATGTCTAACCTGTGTTTTCCTTTCCACCACGTAAACCAACAGCTCCTTGTCCTAGCCACGTGGAGACAGCAAATACAGAGAACAGCTAGTTTCCACCCTCTCTTCTGCTTTCACGCACCTGAAGATCTTCGTCTCCTTTCCCTGCTTTCCTTTCTCTCAATTAATCAAATTCAGCTCCTTCAGCTTTTCACTACCACTTTCTTCCCCACCACCGATGCTTGTGCATCTTCTCTGCCTGGCATGGGGCTGTAGCCACTTCCAGTGCAACATGACAAAGACACAAGATGCTGGCTGACACCTCCCCAGCTCCAAGAGGTGGAAAACCTCATTCACTGCTGCCTTGCACACGACGGTCCTAAAAGTTACTGGTTTACGTGCCTGAAAGCTTGATATGTTGTGGCTCACCAAACAACTAAATTAAAGCTGTGAACATTTAGGACAAACAAACATCTTTCCAACGTGTATATATATGTACAGTACCTGGCACCTGGGGATCTATTTCCTCCACACACTGCTTCAAAACAAAGCAGCCAGTTGGCAAACATCACTTGCAAGAGACCAAGAGTCCATCAAAATGAGATGACAGAATTAGTCTAGTGCACCATTAATTTCAGAACATCATTAACGTAAAAGCGTGGGGGTAAGAAACATTTTTGACAGCTGGTTTCAGTTGCTGCCAAGCCTTTAGTATTGCACAGCGGTTGTGGGGGGAGGAAATAAGCTAGAATGGTAGTAAATGAAACCACTCGTCTGGTTTCTGGATTCACTTTATTGTGGTCACAGATCTCTAAAAACTGGGATTCTGTGCTCTGTAATTACAACATCCACAATTTAAATGGAAGGAGCAGGGATAACAAAACAAAAAAAGTGTGCTTGAGGATAAGGCTTACTCCACAGTTTGCACATGGTGCTGGGAAAGGTGCCTGAGCAGAGCTGGAGCCAAGCAGTGGACAAGGAATGGGACGGCCGCCCTCCTGGAGCAACGCCGGGCGCTCACACCCATGTCCCGTCCTGCACAGCCGCAACGCGGTCGGGCACCGCACCATGGCTCTGCCCGCAGCCGAGCAAGCGGCAGCTCCCAGGCAGCAAGCCATCGAAGCACCACTTTATTTTCCTCTTGCAAGGCAGGGAACCAAGCTTGGTTAAAAGACCAAATTTGAATCACCCAGCTAAGCCCCAGCACTCACCAACTGTTCTGTCCATGCTCATTTCCAAAGCTAAAAATCATTACAAACCCTGGCTTATGCAACTGCAGAATTCGCAAAACTCAAGTGAAGTCTGCTTTGGTGAAATCCTTCCAGTGCCAAAACCAGATGGTGAAATGGCAGCCTCAGTAACCCTGCTCTGAGCTGCTCCTTAAGCTGGCTGCTGAGAACGGCAGCAGCAGCAGGGATGCGACGGCAGCAGCACCGCAGCTCCCCTGCCCCGCTTTGCCCCACCGCAGCCCAGCAGGAGCCGCGCCAGGCTGCCCGACCTGCTGCAACCGCCGCATTTCCCTCGGAGAAACAAACTTGAAAAGCATGCACACTGCAAGTGGAAACAGACACTGATGAAAATAAAGGGGTCAGCATCAGCTTGGAGACATTCAAGCTCTAGAACAAGAGGTCAGTCCCACTACAGCATTTCGGCAGGCGGGCACGCACAGCAAGGCAGCCCAAAACGAGTACTGCGATCCTGCTTTTTCAGGACCAGCAGCAGAAAGGTTTTCTATTTCTGCTGCCAGCATGCTGGCAGGTAAAATTCCAGGAAAATGGCACTGCAGTAATTCCATTCCTTGATTTATTTTTTTTAAATACATTAATTGCATGAATTAATCTCTCTCCAAAGGCTGGCTCCCCACTGCCAACCACTTTGCAGACTCAGTGCGATTCTCCATGAAATGAAGAGGTCTGCAGCAAGGCTGCAGGTTTCAGTGAGAGCACAATCACTTCCTCTCCCCTAAGTGCATAAAGACATGAGTTACCCTAATGCAAGTTTCCACGTACTTTCTACCCCAGACCCTTTGCCCAAGAGAGCCCGCTTATTTTTGCAGCCACTTGCCCCCCCTTCTCCAGCTGCTGTTCACCCAGACAGACCTGGAACATTTCTCCAGTAACACGGCTCAGCCCTGCAAACAACTCTGGTTGTGCAGTAAGCCCAGCCCGGAGATGAGCCGGCACATCACTGCTAGCAAACACTGTTCTCAAGAATAAATTTTGGGATTAAGACCCTTAGGGAAGTTAGTAAACACAGATCCCACCACGGCTTGGACCCTTCCCTAAGCCCTGATTGCTTTTCAGCTCTACCAATCACTGTATTAACGTTCTTTCCAACCACAGCTGCTTGAGAAGTTAGATGAGTACAATAACATGAACATGTGCTGGACCAGACTGGGTGCATGAAGCTATTTGGCAAGTTACAGTTTAAAAACAAACAAAACAAAAAAATCATGAAAAAGCCATTATTCTTTCTTTTCCTAAATCTTTCAGCTGTGGAATCAATACCCAAGTCTACATGCTGGCTACAGCTGGCAATTAGATGTGCCAGATAATAAGCAATTAAAAAAATATTTGTCTTTGTCTCTGGCAAAGCCCTGTGGTACATCAGTCACTGCGTAGCCACGGCACCAACCACATCACCTTCTGATAATTACTTTGCTCTTATTTGCTTATTGGCTGTGATCTGCAGAAATGATTGGAAGGTAGAGACTGTGCTCAGGAAAAGGTGTGGTGTTCCTCATCTGTATACACAGCTCCCTGTGCAACAGCTTCACCCATATCCCATTCCAGTTGCCACTGACGTTTTAACATGGTGTTCCTGTGAAACCAAATTAGGGGAAGCAGGAAGGAGGTGAAAGAATATCGCTACGTGCCTTCTGCTGTGCTATCAAAGCATTATGCTCTACGACGTTAGGTCATTTTGTCAGGCTTTCTGCAAAGTAGCAGACACACCCCAATGCCTTTCTGTGCTTTCCTGATACTATGTACAGGTACCAGTCCCGATATTTAGACAGAATCGATTACCGGGATTAATGTGATAAAAGGTTATGAACCAGGAGTCAGAGGGCAATTCCACAGTGCATATTTAACAGTCGGAACATGTGCTGGGGCAGGAGGAGTGCTGGCCAGCAATGCGATGGTCATGGGAGCAGCAGCCAGCATCCCAACACCCACTGCGGTATGGACGTAACGCTACAGCCCCTGCACACACCTTAAGGGGACCCTCGGCACAATGCTGGTTTCTACTGTAGACAAAGACATCACCTCTCCTACATATGGTGAATTAATTTTTATAGGCCTCTGGATATCTTACAGCAGATTAAAAACAAAAAAAATCCTCCAAAGATGCTACTGTTAAGTAAGGCAAAGCCAGTAATTACAGTAAGTCAAAACAATACATGCAAGCAGCCAATGTAGAACATTTAAACTCCTCTTTAACTTCCCTCTTTTAAAACTTATTTACGTTTCTACAAGCATTCACATTATTCAGATGACACTAATCTCAGCGGCATTACTTGCTACAGAATCAATAGCCCCAGCAGTAACGCTGCCATCTCTGTGCTGCAGCTGCTCGAGAAACCCCCGCACACCATTTTACCAAAGCCCCTTCTCCTGTTTTTCGTATCGCGTTTCAATGGCAAGTAGACTTGCCGTGGGTCAGCTCTTCTCCAGGAATGTATTCACAGAAGCAGGCAACAACCAGAGCCGGGGCATCCTGAGACACCACCGAAGCATCCCTTGGCAGCCCTTACAGCTTTTGGGAGCTCTTCTTCTACCACCAGCTCACACAGATCTTCTGAAACGTACAACATAGCTGGACCTG
Source organism: Falco peregrinus (assembly GCF_023634155.1). Lineage (NCBI taxonomy): Eukaryota > Metazoa > Chordata > Aves > Falconiformes > Falconidae > Falco > Falco peregrinus. Next base: position 88,153,729 of record NC_073725.1, on the reverse strand, counting down.
GCTTCTTCAGTCAGGTTCATCTCTGCCTGCCTTTTCAGACCTCTCCACGCTTACAGTCTTATGCACGTTTTTTGGAGCAGATGGGGCAGGAGCACACTCAAGGCTCCCTGTGCATCCTACAAGAAACTGTGTTCTTTGCTTCTATTTGCCCCTTTAAAAAAATCAGCCTAAATTAATGGCATACCACCCACTGACACCTGTATTTAACTCAACTGCCTCAACCAAGACAAATAACCTCACACTGCAGAGCACATTTACAGGTCTCGGGGGCTAGGGAAGGCCAGCCAGCTATGGCATCACCCTCCTCCTTCCCAGCCATGCCAGGCGAGTAGGTGGCATGGGGCTAGCCCCTCTCAAGGACTGCTGCTAAACCAAAAGCCAGCCTAGGGCAGGGAAGGGAAACCTTACACATGCTGCAGGGGGAAATGCTAAATTATTCATTTCTGACATCAGCGATGATTAAATTTTAATCTCTCAAACAAAAATATGGTTCTCATTAGCCTCATTAGTTCCCAGTTGTACTGCAAGGCAAGTGTCACATGGTATTAATCTTTGTTTTCATTAATATGTCATATCAACTGCTCACGGCTGCTCACAGCATTCTTTGAAACCGATATGCTCTCTCTCTTCTATGCAAGTAGGAAGTGCCAAAAAGCAGCTTCCTCGACAGGAAGGATGACCCCCTGAGATCCTTCAACTTTTGGTTTACGTTTCTAGAGATAATCTTTTCTTTCTGGGGAAAGAGGGAGGGCAGTTCAGAGTAAAAGGGATGCAAGGCTGCAATCCACAATAACAAAGAAATTCCTGAGGTTTATTGCCAAGGCCAGGGCCAGATAAAGGAATAAGATATTCTAAGTTTTCTTGTTGTTGTTGTCATTGGGATATTTTGGAGAGCTAGAAAAATAAAGCCAGGTTGCAAAAAGGGTTCTCAGTAAGTGGGTTATTTGCAAAGCCCCTAGCAAACTTCAAGTGACTCCAATTTAGCATATGCATCAAGTTAATGCAATTCATCTAGAAGTCTAGATATTATTTTTTAAAATACACAAAATTGTACACTGGATTCAGGCACAGCATTAATTTTTGCTTGTGCTTCAAACTTTAATATCTGTAAAGCTGATATCAATTAAGTCTTACAATCCCTCAGCACAAGGTTGTATCACTTCCAGACAGGCAGATAAAGCAAGATACAGACTGACGGAAAGACCTTGCCAAGGTCACACAGTTAAGCCCAACACATCCATTCCTGCCCACACCATGAGGTCTCTCAGAACTTCCCAAGCAAACCAAGCATACTGATGAAACCCCAGGCACACAAGTTCCTATTGCCTACATGCACAGCTCCTGGTCTTTCAGAGCTTGCTTGGAGGCAGTCAAAAAGGTCTTACTGAATTAGCCATGCTACTTAATAAAACATGCGTTAGCTCAAATGCACCCGTGTGGATACATTAATTCACCCTTGATCTGTCTCTGGTCTGCTGGAAGCTCAAAGGGTGATTCTTCCATCTGTATGTTGTGCGTCAGACTAGGGCTCTCCTCGTCATAAAATGACTCTCTCTGGAAGTGCTGTGCCCTCGTCATAAGAGGGTCACAAACCAGTACACTTGAAAATGGGAATGATGTTTTGACAAATCTAGCCACAATTCACACACTGGCTGTTTTACAAGCTGGAATAAGAAACTGAGAAGAGATCTGTCTCTAACCTTTACCAAATAGGATGACACTAGACAAAACCCCCAGTGCTTTAGACTGAAAAATCAAAGCTGTAGAATATAAAAGGAAAGAAAGTAGGGAAGAAGTCCATTTAATGGCTACTAATGCCCTCCTGGAGAGTGAAAACACAGCCCTTTGCATCTGATCAGCCCTTCAGCATTTAACGGACTTCAGCCTGAACCAGTCACCAGTTCATTCACTAGCACACAGAAGACTGTGATTAAAGTCCTGCATAGGTCAAATAGTTTTTAATAAGACATATAAGGCACAAAACCTCCATGACATACAAGTCTTTCTTCCTTCTCTGTTGTAAATGATCTTCTGAGGACAATAATGTAATTGCAATCAAATTAAATGCCTCAGAGACATGCTTTCAGGCCCTGCAGCATACCTGTCCCTCCAATAAGACCTTAATACTAAAGTTAAAAGCTATTAATAATGTTCAATCAGCTAAATATGAAAAACCACCAAGCATTTGGGGCCAGAAAGACAGAAGTACATCCTCCCCTCTGTGTTCTAGAAAAGCACTGCAGCATCTCCAACTTTTTGGAAACCACCTGGGCACACAGGCTTCGAAGGGCACACAAGCACAGCCCAGACGGCACTCGCCCCCAGTCCCCGGGGCTGTACGGTGGTAAAGTACTGTTCAGTTTCATATGCCTTGCAGGAAAAAAAGGTGTGCTGCTTAGTCTTATTTTACCCTAAATACCTGTTAGCAGTAGCCCCACCAACGTTTTCCACAAGGGAAGAACACACTGAAAAGAACGTTGTAGCCACTTCATGCTATAACATTTTATTTATTGGCTTGTTTAACCTACTCCCTTGAGCTCCTGTAACTCTACCAGAATCTTAGCCATGACAGAAAAAAAGGCAATAGGATTTAAAAAAACCACAATTCCAGCTTTTGTATCAAGCGCCTTACAAACTGTACTCTCTAACAGTGGGCAATATGCTTTGTAAAATGAAACAACATAATAACCAAGGGAAAGGAAGAGTTTTCAGTTGACATTTGAAAATGCCAGGGGGGGTGGTTCAGTGAGGAAACAACAGAAGAAGAAACAGGAGATCAGTGGCAGAGTAGTTTAAAAGTTTGTTTATATAAGAAAATGTAATAGCTCTCCGGAGACACCTTACTGTGGGATAAAAGTGATTTTATTCCAGAATTACAAATTCACTTTAGAAGTGCATTAGTTATTCTGGTACAAAAATGATTTAACTTCTGCCGGAATGCCTCTCCCGGAGAGCTTGTCCTAACAAAGGGCCCCTACTGCCGATGGTCCATTGCTGCAGACGTACAGCCCAGCAGAAACCATAGGGAATAAAACCACAAATGGAGGTTTCATGAGGTCACCTGCAACAAGTATTTTTACTTTTAAACAAAGGGGCAGCTTTCCCCATTCTTATTTAAATGCATGACAATCCATTATATTAATATTCAGAAGGGAGGAAGTGGGGAGGAAGGCAAGGCCATTTGTGTGGGACCTGTGGAGCTGCGCTGTTCTTCCAATGACCGAGCCTAGACAAGCAGGATTTGCAGTCTGCAAAATGGATGCTGAAGTATGAGGAACTCCCACAAAATCTTTTTAAGCATCTTTAGCTTCATTAAATAGCTTTCATTATACTCAAGTTGGGACTACCTTTTACTATTTCACTGAAATCAGCCATAGCCTGCAAAAATTACAAGAAAAATCAAGGTTAAAAGTTAATGTCATGATTAAGTGTTCACCCAGCCGACGGGCGAGACGTTAAACATTCTTTTGCACTGGCAGATTTTTAGATTCTTGACAGTCTCCTACTTCAAGAGAAAAAGTTCAAAATGGCAGAGGAGGGATGGAAATCCAGTATTTTCAGACAGACACACTGAGCTTTTGATGCAAGTGTGGCACAATAATATGCGTGCCCCATGACCAAGAGAACGTGTCCAGGTTTGGTCTGAGCAGACCCTGAGTACCACAACTCTTTTGGGAACAGAGTGCTCAGAATTACAAAAGCTCCCTGGTACATTCCGCTTTCAAATTCAACAAAGGCAACCTTGGCACCGCATTTCACAGGTACCAAAATCAAGATGTTTTTCTCTGAAAGCTAGCCTAGTTCTGAGAACCACCAAAGTGCATCTTATTTCAGACAGCTCACCTGCTCTTTGGCAGAGCCAAGAGGAACTGGCGAAGTCAAGAATTCGGGGCCAGGACAACATCCTGGCCCCAGTTCTCAGGATTTTAGGTTACCGAAGTAATCCCTTATCCCGCAAAATCCATTACAAACAGCTCACATCAGCCTGTTCCAGGAGCAGCTTTCTTAAGGGTTGTAACACCCTCAAAGACCTTCAGCTGGTCCCTTGCCGAGCTGTCACAGCAGGCTCAGCTGTCCCCAGGCACAGTGTGGAGTGTCCCCTAGCTCACAGGTGGAGGCTGGCAGTACCAGGGCAGGCAGGCGACATGTCCTGCCCTTCAAAGGAGACAGTTTGCTCTTCTAAAGCTTCCTCTGACTCTGAGCCCTAGCCAGCTGGACAGCAGTTGAAAGACTCGCTCCTTCAGCAGCACCCACTATCTGGAGTCTCCAGCCCAAAACAAATAGAAACATTTAAAATTAAAATAGAAAAAGAAAAGGCGATAAAAGGAATAAATTGTTCCTCAGTGGCCTAAAGAAGAGAGCTCTATTCCTCCTTATCACTCCGTATCTTCCTCGAACTGGCTTCCCAGGCAACTACTGCAAAGGATTTTGCTGGATCGGGTCAGGCCGTGGGTCCGTGCCCGGCCCAGCCGTGCCAGCTCGCAGGAGTCTGTGCCTGCCGGCTGAAGAGGAGCTTTGAGAAAGGCTGTACAGTAACGACAAAACAATGCAGCCACAGGAGGAATTTCTTCCTCATTTCAGATGCCTTTTTGCTGAGCTATCTTGGTAACTCTGATGAGTGATGCCTGACAACACTGTCCTTTCCCCCTTTATAAGATCATCTGTGGTCTTCAACAGATGCTTTGGAGAAGAATCAGAACTCATCCAAACCTCTCAATCTGCCCAAATCTGAGAGTAAGACAAAGTTAACGGACCATCTAACCCCACCTACAAACCAGCATGTAAAGGGAGCTTTAAAGCCAGCCTTAGTTTTAAGGACAATGCTGCCACCCATCCACCCACCATCAACAGCAGAATTCATGAGACTTCTGGTACTCTCAGCTCATCCCTCGTACCACCACCATTCCCTGAAGGATGGTGAGAAATGAGTTAATCCCCTCCCTTGCTTTTTCCCTGTTTACTTGCAGTGTCACACTGTACGCACATTGAATGTCACACTGTATGCACAATAATAATACGGTATGACCACCCAGTGACCCATTTCAGAGGATCTAATGAAAAATGCAGCCACAGCTGAATGAACTGTACTGCTGGGTTGCTTTGATTCTCTTCCCCCACCCCTTTACAAGAAGGACCTAATTTCCTGTTTAATATATTTGATGCCACAATGGAGGAGAAATGAAGTTGAGGCAACGCCTCCTATCCCCCCCTCTTTTCTCTTACCCCTTCTGCAGAAGAACCTGACCCATTCCTTTGGTGTGTTATTGCTGTGTACCAGGAGTCACCTGTCTGTGCCAGAGTAAATTTTAAACTACTAGCAGAGTAGGAAAAAACACAGCCTTATCTCAAATATCAAGAGTCAATTCCTTTCAACCACAGCATCCACAAAAGGCAAACTCTGGGCTCTGCTTGCATTCCTGCTGGCCAGCTCATTGCCTTCAGAGCTGCAAAGAGACCCAACACTTGGCCGTGAGCTTCTAACCCTGCTCAGGAAGAGGCGTTTGGACATGGTCTGCTGGACACTGGTGGTGGCTCGGTGCAGCCGTGGAAGAAGGCTCCCCTCCCTCTACCTGACCCTTTGCTTCTCCCTTGAAGACTTGAAAGATGACAGAACAGCCACTCAGAGCTCAACGGGCACAACCGGATTTCTTCTGGCAAAACCTCAAGAGTTCTGCAGACCGTCACCCCTCCAGCACCAGCAGAGAAGACATCACACCTCTGCCTTCAGTCTGTCCGTACCAGGAAAAGCAACTGAGAGCAGAGGACCAGCACAGAACATGACACAGAGAACACATTTCCAGCTAGCCCTCTTTAAAATCAAAACTGTAACAACATTGTAGCACCACTATAGCACCAGCACACTGAGCACTCCAGAGTGCCCCGTGGGCACTAACGAGGACAGTCTGCCATGCTAATGTCTTGGTACACTACTCCAGGAGCAAGCCAGATCAAACCTTCAGCCCCAAGAGTCACTGCAGGTCCAGCTTCCAGCTACAAAACCTCCGGAGCTTGAGGGGGAGGTTGTTAGGGTTCCATCCCACCCACCCCCTGCCCCAAAGAGAAACACAAACAGAAGGAAGTCCAGGAACACATCCAGATTTTGCTGCTACAATGACACAAGCTCCTGTATCTCTGGAAGTGAGAGCAGGACTATGCTTGAATTCTTGCCCTGTAACATAAAACATCTAGAAAAATAGATGAGCGATTTTGGAATAACTTGGGAACTGGCAATGGAAAACTATCCACCAAGTTATTTTTAAAATTTTGTGGCTTTGTTTCATAGCCTTAAGTTCATGCTGAGTTAAGAACTCAGAGAATAGAGCTTTTCAGAAAACTAAAGCTGTTATCCTTCACCCACTTACATACCATCTGGAGTAGGATAGGAATGAATGGGACTGGACAAGATGCAAGTCTGCCCAAGTGCATGCAAATCCTTAAAATTAAATTCACTGAGCCCATCTATGGGGAAGCTGTCCTTGTCATGTGTCGTAGAGCCAGAAGATTTGGGAAGAACATCCCAGTGACACAGCTTATCATGTTCATAGCTTGGGCACCTCTTCATGGTATAGCCTTTTACCTCCCCAAAGTTACCACACCATCTCGGCTACAGGGAAGAGAGGTACTTGAAGGGGTGAACTAATGAAATTTGGGGTTCTAAGGGCCCATCCTCTTTTAGCCAATGTGTTTGGGGCCCTAACACGTGTGAGGACCACCTAAAGCCTTTCCTTTTGCATCACAGCTTTTCCCTGCAGCAAGGCAATATGCAGTCGCTACTTTTCCTTTATTTTTTCCCCACCGGTTTCATGTACTTATCTTGAGTGTTTCAGCTCTCTTCTGGATAGAACTGAAAATTGAGAAACTATCTCAAAGGTAATTATTAGGGGGATTCCCTTGCGACAGCCATGAGGGAAAGTACTCCACAGCAGGGACCGTGTGTAGCATGGCATGTTATGCAGCCAATTTGCCTCTCAGAGAGGACAAAAGAAATCAGGGCAGATATACCAGGTAAAAGAGAGAGCTGGGGCATGCCCATACTTCATTTCTGCCAAATGCTTTCCTTCTCACATTCTTACATCGCTCCTTACCAGAGTACCAACCTCAAATGGTGACAGAAAGTCAATGTGTACAATGAACAGCAAGAGATTACAGAGAAAAACAAAATAGGGAGATTGTTAACCTACCAGATCTGTCCAACATTGACCAACGAGAGGTAGAGAACCCACAGGGCAGACATGAGGACCATGTTTGCACATCCAGTTATCAATACAAAGGCTGAAGTTGCCAGGCCAAAGAGGGAGAGGTAGTCCAAGGTGCTGTCCATGTCTGACCAATCCAGAAACCAGATGATTGTTGGCGCATAGCTCAGAGCATCCAGGTTTATCTTCCCTTTGAAATACTTTTTGACATTCTGCAGGTACAGTTTAGAAGGGAGCAGCCCCTTCTCCCCTATTAGCTGCTTGTTTTGATGATACGCCACCAGGAATGCCACAACTAGAGGAAAACAAGGAGAGGGGAAACAGTATTAGAAATCATCCAGGCAGAAGTTACGTATTTTGAGTTCAGAGTTACAGAAGTATATTCATGCCTCAGAAAGGAATTTATTCACAAGCCCTCATCTTCATTAAAATACAACACAGTCATTTCTATTAACCATGATGCAGAAGGCAGAGGAATTCTATAAATACGGTCTCTGCCTTCACACCAGGAAATGGCACAGAGTCTGTTTTAAGATAATTTTCTCCTCAACAGCTGTAAGGGACATGCCACTTGCTTCAGGCACACTCAACAATGCACTTCTGGGAAAAGCTCCCTGTAACAGAGAGCCCTGACCCAATGCTGAAACAGAAGGCGCAGCCCAGCTCTGCCAGACTCTGCGTGACCCTAGGTTAGTCACATCAGCTATTCATCTCCTAATGCAGATGAGGAAAACAGCTTAATTGCACTGCGGAGCACGAGGGAAAGTAACACATTAATTTCAAGGCTTTCGGACAGAATATCCTTTCTACAAAAAGCATTTGGAAAGGGGACACCGGGAAGCCCTCAGCTCCCGCACAGATACCGTGGAGCATGGCTGAAGCAGCCAGAAGAGCACATACAACTGCCTTCAGCTCTGCAGCAGCAAAGACACAGTTGTACTTTCTGACCCTTGGTATTTCAGTTTCACAAAACATTTTGCAGTGTCAATAGACTACAGCTCCAGCATGGATTTTGTTATTGATGGTGATTTACAATGTCTGCTGCTCCCAGTATAAATAACCCACATAGACTGACAGCAAACTGTGCCTGCAAGGTTACGCTTTGGCTTCATTTTCACATAAACACTATCTGTGCGTCTATCAAGCACTGGAAGTTTATCCATATATTGAAAACACTTAATATTTCAAAATATTGATAACAAGACAGCTAACTCACACACTATTAAAGAGGCATTCAAAGGACACCTGAATTCTTTTGGCAGCGTGATGGTTAACGGTTATCCACTGCAACTGCAAAAGACAGCAGTTATGCTATGAGTTGGCCTTCTGGATCCTCTCACATCCTGGTATGTTGGAAATATAAAGTCTTAATATTTTCCTGTCCTCTAAATTGCTACTTTTTATATGTCACTATAGCTCTCTCATTTATAGTGTCTATGCTCTTACACTGGACAATCTTAGAACAGCCAGATGCTTTTTTTAACAGCACATAAGCAATTTAATTACAGATTACAGACCTAGAATTTGATGTTCTACAGAGAAAGTTGGTCAGTTTCTAGGGATTATCTCATATTTTAGGAATCTCCTCCAGTTACCAGTTTGCAGTTCGTAACTGCAGTAATCTCCTTTTCTCAGAAAAAAAAAATTATGAAGGCCAACATTTCCTGATTAGGCTCCATCCCTTTTGCTCCCAGCAGCTAACTTACCCATCTTTCAAACATTATCCAAACACCAGCCACGTCACACACAGCAACACCAGAGGTCTTGCAAAAGGCCAGTTTGTTTCCCCCCAGTCCTCCCTGGTTAATGATCAAATCTGTTTCCTTCCTTATCTGAATACTGTCATTCTGCAAACAAGAATTCTGGTGTTCATCTGGTTGGTGTCTCTCACTGGGAATGCTGGTGGAAAGTCTGTGTGAAACTATACCCCAGTTCAGGCCCGGATTCCCATTTCTTTGAAGTTTGACTAGCAATCAAATGTCTGCAGCCCCAGGGAATAGAAATAAATGTCCCATTCCCCCCAGACACATACAAAGGTCTCCAGTGGATTTCAGTTAATCCACTTAACACTTACTCCATCTCTTTGCACACGCTGTGTATTTTGCTCTTATTTGAAAAACCACTAAACCTCACAATCCAATGCGAATCGGAGGTCACTGGGAGGGGTTCCCATTGATTTCAACAGACCCTGAATCACAGCACTAACACAATAAAGTTGGGGGTTTAATTGGCTGCATCTCTTCCCATTTGTCTTTTGTACAGCGAAGGATTTTACAAACTAATAAAAGACATGCAGAATATTTACTCAGTTATGGATGGGGGAGGGAGGGGACAAGAGAAAAACTGATCACAACACTAAAGAATCAGTTTTGGACTGCAAATTAAGTGTTTTATATTTTAGAGTAGTCATATTTTTCTACCAACGCTCGGATCAGCACAACTGTGTAATCAGAAAGCCTGACACGTGAAACTGGCAGAAATATAATGCTTGGGAGCCTCAGACAACTTAATACCTTCATTTTTGGTTTAAAAAAACCCAAAAAACAAAAAGCAACTCTGCCTTAAAACTCCATGGCTTGATTTCCCTTGATTAGCACTGCAATTTGCTGCACAGTTTTCCAAAAGTGCTAATCAAATTCACCTCTAAATGCTATAGAAATTGCTGCCCCAACCCGTAACTGCTAAGCAGGTTTTTTTTTTCTAAAAAAATCTAAATTAGACCCCTGCACAGTATGCAAGATAAACAAGGAAAGGGTAAATTAGGAGAAACAAACTATAGCAATTGCAGAAAAGTACACATTGTATGTACAAAATACTGCACAGCCTTTTTAAGTCTGAAAGCAGCAAGGACTGCATTATAGGCTGGCATGAACTGAACATCTAAAGATTTCCCAGTTTGGGCTCCAAAGTGGTTTTCTCCCGGAACATCAATCTCTCACAAGACGCTGCACTGCTGATATTTCACCCATTACCATTTCACAACTAAATCCCACCGGCAACAGCCCTGCTTTATGAAGAACTCATCTAACCCAAAGAAATCCTGACCGTTTCACCTAGGTTTGGATCCAGCACCCTCTCAGGCCATGGGGGCCAGTCCAAGCGCTGGTGATCGCTCGCTCACACTGGGCAGCCTTCCCGAGATGTGCTGCTCCATCCTGGACCCAGCTCCCCCTCCTGGACACTGCCCAAGCTGAGCTGCCGTCTCCACCACGCCATGCTCCCTCTCCACTCACCTCCAGCATCTTTTGGAGCACCTTTGAAGGGCACATCCCTAAGGCAGCACCCACTTCTCAGCCCCCCCCCCCCAAATCATCCAGATCTACCCTCCCAAGGCACCAGCTAAGCCTTCAGGAAGCTTCACCCTGTAGGCAGCAGTTCCTGTGTTACCAGCAACTAAAGACAGATTCTGCAAAGGATTTCAGCAACACAGGAGATGCACAGATCCAGGGGAAAAAAAGGGAAGTTATTTATCAGCTTGTCATTGCTTCCTCTCCCTGAACCTCTCTCAAGAAACGGTATCCTTAAATTGACTGTAACACAGACCCTGCTCCCTCCTCCACGAACCTTCCCTTTGACCTTTGCTTAGTTTGATGGGGGGAGACGTTTTTGCCCCCCAAAGCCTGTGTTTTTCTTCTTCTTCCTTAACCCCTATTCTGAAACCTGGCTCCCTTTGGCCTTGTATTTGGGGTTTTTCCACTCTACATCTTCCCACTCCCTCCAGGTAAACATGGTCAAACAAGTTTGCTTCCACCTCGGGCACTGGCTGGCATGCTCGCTGCACTGCCAGAGCATGGGGCAAGGTTAACAGCTCCTCTTGTTTGTCCTGTACCTTCCTCCTGGCAAGATAGTGGCAAAGCAGTTCCATTACATGAACCAGTTAGTAAGTCAGCCTATGCTGGGGGGAGCCAACCTACACAGCATGCTTCATTCAACCATGCCACGGGGCCCAAGGCAGGGATGGAGTCTGCCCAAGCAACGGCACTGCATCTGCCTTAGCCTCTCCAAATGCTTCTGTAAAGCTGTGCCCTTGGGTGTCCGCAAGGCTCATGCCAGCCCAGAGATGTTCCTATCTCTGGCAGAAAAGAGAGAAGGGTCCTACCCACAGGGATGCTGAAATGGCAAAAGAGAGTCTGAGTGGGCAGCCACTGGGCACTGCTGTTAGCCAGGCAAGTGGGCAGCGTCTCTGCCACCAACTGAGCTGCACGACTCTACATCCTGCTCAGAAGTTGCCTTCCTCCTCAGCAAACCTGACTCTGGGATTTGCAAACTTTGGGCAATGCATTCATCAGCATCTCCTGTCAGTTCAGGATTTATTTTTCCACCAAGAACAGCAAACACTTGCATTCCTGCGCACCAAGCAACTTGCCCCCACCAGCTCCTGAGTTACCTCCAGCTCAGGCATGCACTGCACTGAGGAGTCCACAGCAGATTCCCCCAGGATAGAGTGAGATGATGCAGGGCCTGATCCGGAGTCACCCTCTCCTTCCAGCCCCCTTAAGCAGGCCAGACCCCACAGAGTGACTCTCACTTTCTGGTACCAACTTACCAAATGAGAACATAACTGAGAAAGGCACTTTTTCAGAGTTCAGAATATGCTTTGCTGAGCAGGACGCAGAAGCCGATGTTTGCCTGCAGCTATCCTTTCCAGCATTGCAGATGGAATGATGTGAGGCCACAGCTGGGCTCCTAACCCTGGGACATGCCCTGCAGCTCCCTGCACAGCTCTGCACACCTCCAAGTCTCCAGACCCAGCATAAAACCCCATCACTCTGTCCGTCACCCCTGCGACTGCCTGGACTTTTTTGAAGTTCTTCTTGAATTTGGGTGTTTTCAGCCCCTGCCAGTCTCCCCTGCTCCACCTGAAGCACTCTGCCATTCTTCAGACTATTTGCTCCTTTGTGGATTGAAAAAACTGAGCCTCCTGTGACTCTGGTGCTCCCTCCCACTCAGGAGGCAGACGGAGCCTTTGACAGCTCACATGGGAGCATGCTCCTCTACCTGCTGCGAGCTGATCTTTACATAAGTAAGACATGTAAATTGTCATCAACTGCTAATAGACCTTCACTACTTATTCTCACCTCAGAAGGTGCTTTACTGTACTTTTCCATTAACTTCCCCCCCCTCCACCTTCTTCCCCTCCCAGCCGCCTCTCTCCTCCCAAACTGAACGCGTTCCTTGTTCAAACCCACATGCTACCAATAAACACAACCCAAGCGTGCAACACAAGAGTCACCCATCTGAAATTATTTGGTCTACCCATATTGCCCTGTCACCCCAGTTCCTTTCCCTTGGTCCAGGCTCAGCCTGTCATGGTAGGAGAATGAGAGAATCCCATTCTTCATGCTCTGTAAAGATTTTAAGACATGAAATCCAAAACTTTCCGGTCATATGGCTTTCTCTCTCCCCCCATTAAAAGAAGTCTTAACTTTTACTTAAAGCCCAAACCACAAGAAGAAATGAACCAAGAGCAAAGAGCTTTGCATGAAAACCAAACTACATTTTGCACACACACAAAAATTCTGCCTGGAGCTATATATCAAGTGCACCTTTGACCCAACACGGCGTTCAAAAAGGCCCTATGTTGGATGCTGGCAAGCTGAGGCTGTACTACTGAAAAGAAGAAGGGGGAGAATATTCATGGTATTTTCATTATTATCAGAGAAATGAATCAACTAAGTTTTCAATTGATAAATTCCCCTGCAAAGTTTTGCAACACAGAAGAAACAACACCATAGCACTGAGCAAAGAGCCAAGGTGAAACCAAGCACCCCCTTTTCATCGTGCAACCTTACAGCCACAAATAAACACACAACAAAGCAGTCTGTTCTTACCACTTTTTTGTTTTACTGCCATCCACAGCAAAGCTCAAGACTTTAGGGTTGTTGCTTTGGGGGCTTTTTAAGTGCTTATCTCCCCATTGCCTCTTTGTTTGAAATAACATGAAAGCAAATAGAAAGGCTGGGCTGTGGCACTGCTGAAAAGCTTCCCTGTAGGACCCAGGTTGTTCAAAAGCACACCAGTGGGCAGTTCAGCCTGCAGCTGGAGGATGACCTGAGATCCCTCTGCTCTGGACATGCAGCAAACTGGGAGATAAGATTCCTCCTCGGTTCTTTTACCATTTCCCTTAAACTATCACTGCTTGCTATGAACTTATCTTCCCACAGTGAAAGTGCTTTGTTCGGGACCAAACGCAGTTCTGTCTCACATGGCTCTTTCGTGCAGAGTTAACCGGAGGGCACGTAGCTTACTAAGAGGACACAGTGCTAAAGTACTGCTGTTGCTGTACAGCCTTGCTAACAAGCACTGCGCTGAAATAAAACCTTTCAGTGCAGAAAAAGCATCAGAAGATGTACTATAATCCTGACTAGGCAAGCTGAAAGCTACCAGGAGCCTTCTAATGTAACTGAGGAAAAAGAAAGGGGAAAGCAGGGGAGATGGCAGAGAGAAAGAGAGGAGGAAGGACACCAGGGAGAGGCAGGAACCTACAGGAAGCCAACCCCCCCCCCCCCCCCCAAGAAGGCTTTAGATTTCAGAATTAGGAAGAAGTAGCATGAACCTCCCGTAGCTCTAGCTCTGGGAAAGAAAATACTACTACTATTAAACAATACATAAGGAGAAGGAAGATAAACTTGATTTAAATAATAGCTTTTATTTCAAAGCACTCTACAGAGCCTGGCTGAAATTTGGAAGGGTGGTATCTAATTACTTAAACTTTTACATCTGGAATCTGATGATAGTAATCATCTGAAAAGGACACTTAACTATGATTTAGAAGGAGGGTGAAGGGAGCAAATAAAGCACATTTGCTGTCAAGAGCTTTGGGACCAGCTATCTACCTGTAACACCGCTTCCAACAAGACCTTCTGCGTTGACAAAATGTTAATCCCTGCCATAAAGAACAAATACACAGCGCCAGACCAGGACAGAAAACCTTCAAATCTCAAAACTGCATTTCTCCAAACCTTCCTGCCCCTTGAATTATTGTGTTAGAGACTGCAGGGAGCCACTGAGGTACAGGCTGAAATGGTGGAAGCCTGTGAGACAAGTCTCTTCAAGTGGCACACCAGTAGCTTATGATAATGCCTCCACAGAAACAGAGAGAGGGGTGTGGGCAGCAGAGCACAGGATAAGACCTGCACGAGTGTTCCCTTCCTCAGTGTCCAGGGTTGGATCCTGTGTTACTTCACACTACCCTCCTCTAGAAGGGTTTTACCACTTGGTCTGCTCACACTTACTTGGTCAAGCAGAGAATGAGGTCCCAGATCCAAAAATATCTCTGAGGGCTGTCGCTTATAAGAACATAGGCGTCACAGAATCTACAAGTGCACAGTGCTAGCTACTATTAAAACCCAAATTGCGCAGACAGGTGTTTCATTTACCTGAGTGCTCAGCTGGGAGGGCCCCACTGGCACAGCCCTGCTGCAAAGAGCAAACCTCACTGAGTATTTTCAGCTTGGCACTTTCCCCTTCCCTCCCATTCCTGCCAGCAGCTGGTGGGTTTGGTCACTGACCTCCACAAATCATCCCACCCTTTCCCACCTTCGCATCTCTAACCTGCCTCTCAGACAACAGCTGCTTTGCCAGGGACTTCCCAGGCTCTGGCTGCTTCTGGAAACCCCCTTCAAAAAACAGAACAGGAGAGCTGTTACAACCAAAGGGGGTGGGGGGGAAGGCAGGGCACACAGGACACTTCACACCTGCCTTGCTCTGCCTGTTGTCCTTCTGCCCGAGAAGATCCAAAGGGAAAGCATCTCCCCAGCTCACCTCAGGCAATGAAACAGTCACTCAAGTGGAGCAGGGGGCAGGAAGGAGGTGACAGGGCCCCAGATCATGCTTAGTGATTCTGCCCCCCACCTCAGCATCACTGTACACCCTAAATCCATGCTTCTCTCCACCCCATCCATAGGGTCCTTTACTCTCCCACCCCTCCCTTTCCACCCAGGAGGGAGAACAAGCTCTCAGCTCACACAGCTGCACTAACAGGCAGGAGCTACAATCACCAGGGTGTGACTGCTTCCCTGATACTTTTACACAAGATCCCCCCGCAAAGGATCTGTTGCTTAATATGGCAGGAATGAAAGGGTTACATTTAAAAGGGTGAAATGAAAGAAGAGGGAAAAACATCCCACAACTGAAGAATGTCAATCTGTCACAACTGCATCAACCATTTCCTCAGCAAGTCTGAGACTCGGCGTGTGCAGAATCGCCATGTCTGGGAAAAAAATAATCTGTCAGAGTAAATGGTTCCATCTTCAGAAAAGAGCTTGGAAGAGCAGCTTGGCACATAGGCTTTAAACTGTTCTCTGCTGTTTCTGAACCCAGACTCTCAGAATAGATCAAAAGGCAACCACCTTCCTTCAAGAGCATCCCATCCCAACAGCCGTGTCATGGTTTTGCAGCCTTTGACAGGGAAATCTGCCTGTTCACAACCTCTCCATCTCAGACACACCAATCAGTTTCCACCCCACAAATGCTTGGGCTGCAGCCTGCACAGCATCTCCCCTGAGTTCAGATCAGAGCTGGAGCCCTGACACCGCTGCAAGTGGTAGCCCGAAGCTGGAATTTGACCTGTCTCAAACCTGGCCCAGGTTTCTGGCTTTGGGTTGTTTGGCTGTTACTCAAGGGCAGAAATCACTGTCACCTGACGGCAACCAAGCAGAAGGTGCACAACGAGCAGGTAAACTTTTCCTCTCTTGCACCTCTTCCATTACAAAGGACAGAACCATCCTCCTACCCTGTTCCTTCCAGCTCTGGTACCCAAAAGCCTTCCTCTGAGGCTGCCTCTCTCAAAAAGGTTTCCTCACTCTGGACTGCAGCAGCTTTTCAAGGTCTTCTCCCCGCTTCTGTCACATCCATGTATTCTCATTCCACTCTCCTATCTGGAAGGGTGCAGAGTCCAGTTCTCCCTCTTTTCTGTCATCCTGTCATCCTGCTTTCACTCACCAACCTGCAATCTCAGCTTCATCCTCTGGCTTATGCATCCTCATTCTCCCTTTCTCCCTGCAGCCTGTAGGTTTCAATCATGTCCATGCTGTAACTCACCTGACCCCAATCAGACACTTGCTCCTCACCTCCTACTGCTCTCATCATCTCCAATCAGATCTCCCACTCACCTGAAGGTCCCATACATTATATGCTGGACTCACTCTTTGCCCTCCTCTGCCTCATCACCCCCTTCCCAACTCCTAACCCTCCAGACACTGCCTGCTCCCTTCCCATGGAACACACTACCACCCTACAGAACAGCATTTGGTCCCAGACATGGCATATTTATAACCCCAAATCCACGATCAGAAAGCAGCGGCCTCCACCGAACACACAGCAGAGAACGCTAATCAGTTTTTCATAAGGAAACTGCAAACCGAGCTACGGGAAACTCAGCAGTCTGGATTTACACACGGGGGAATATCAGAATCGCTTTCATTTTGACTGAAAGAGTCATAACCCCGCATTTCACCGAGAGCTGAAACCAAACTAGAAACAGAGCACGTGTCAAACACATACAAAACTACAGCTTCTGCATGGTTTTGATGCAAAATAATCTAAGCAGGCTGGCAGCCTACAAATTCTAACGATTTTGTGGACAAATCTGGGGCAAGTTTAGAATTTGTAACGTAGCGTGTTACATGTCAGTTTAGGTTTCACTGTGAATATTTTTGAAGTGGAGCACCAGTGGGCTCCGAGCACGGCTCGCAGTGGCACTTGCCAAAGCGGGAACCAAACGAGCACAGCCAAGGTTGGGAACTAGTTTCCCCATCACCTGTCTTAAGGTCATGGCGATTCTAGGGTCCAACTGGTAGTGTTGGCACACAAGGATGTCATCTCCCAGGTGAAGCTGAAGACCTGCTTCTGCGTAAGACAGTGAGCTCCTCTGGGGCACAGTTAGCTCAGTCTACTTGGATGAAAAAGGCTGGCCAGCCCTGCCGACAGGCACCAGCCTCCTGGTGGGAGCAAACTCCCCATCCAGCTCCACCACCGTGGAAGCTCCACCACCACCACCCCCAAATCCATCAGCCACAGGGTCCCCGTCCCACCAGCACAGAGAGAGCTGGAAACACGAGGCTCTTCCCATTTCACATCCCAGCTGTCCCCTCGAGCTCTGCATCCGCAAACACATACCCCAACACCCAAGTTATGCGGCACTTTGGGAAAAGGTGCCAGGGCTCCTCCGCGCAACTGCTGCGCCCCTGCAGGATGGGGCCCGGCACCCTGCGGCCCACCAGCCCCCAAACACAAACCCACCGCCGAGCAGCTGAGGCGGCCACGGGCCCCCTGTCCCCCCACGGCGGGGCCTCGCACCACCGCCACGCACCCCCCCGGAGGGCGAGCGCCGGGGGTCCCCCCTTCCCCGCGGCAGGGGTCCCGCCTGGGGTCCTGAGGATGGGCAGCGTGAGGCCGTGAGGGATGGGGCAGCCCCTGGGCTTCTCAGGGCTCTGCGTGGGGACGAGCCCGGCGGCCCCCGATGGCCCCCAGCAGCCCGGGGCTCCGCCGGGCCGGGCCCCCCCGCTCCCCAGGCAGCGCAGAGGCGCGGGGCAGCGCCCGGAGACTCACAGTAAAGCAGGGCTATGGATCGCAGCAGCACGATGCGGGTCAGCCAGAAGGTACCCGGCGGCGGCGGCAGCCCGGCCCCGCTGCCCGCCGGCCTCGCCACAGCCCGCTCCGGGGTCTCGGGGGCGCCGCCGCCCGCCGCCGCCCGCCTCTGCCTCAGCGCCGCGCTGGGCGCCGCCATGTCGGGTCCCGCAGCGAGCATGCGTGCGGCCGGCCCGCCCCCCCCGGCTGCCCCGGCCCGGCCCGGCAGGGCGGGTGGGTGCCGGCCGCGCTGAGGGGCCAGCGGCGGCCGCCGGGGGGGCCGGGGCGCGCGGGCTGTGGAGGAATGGCGTTTGCAGGCCTCGGGCCTAACGTGCGACCCTTGAAAAACGGCGAGAAGAGGCGGAATTTAAATAAAAATCGATTAAAAAGCAAACGGAAGGAGTTGGCTGCGGAGCCCTGCGCCCCTCTCCCGCCCCAGGAGGGTTCCTGCGGCCTGGCTGCAGCCCCCACAGCACTCCATCCCTCAGGGAAAACTTTAGCTTAAATTCCTCAGACTCCCACCATTTGCTGCTTCTGGTGTTGCCATGATTTCTGCTTCACGCAGACTAGCCATCCCACGACTGGCTCCACATTGAGTCCATAAACACTGGTTTTTTGAAAAACCACCTCAATAAAGCGGGCTCGGCGGCCACCGAAGAGTTTAGACGTGCGCCGTATATCCTGCTTAAGTAAACAGCACCTTGCTAAAGCGTTCTGCGCTCTCTGAGAAAGTATCTGTTATCAGGTGTAACATTATTCAACGCTTTTATGACTGCAAAGCGCTCCCTTCTAAATGCCTCTTTTGTTTTCCAGTTTCCCATCACTGCTACTCGCATTGTTCTCCTTAGAAAAAAACCCTACATAATGGTGCATTATCTAGGGAAAGAAAAATAAGCTAATTGTTAAAAGCCTCTGGTATACTGCAGTTTCGCTATCCCTTCGAATTAGCCCCGAGGTTTGGCTAGATAAAGTTAAATAGATGTAAGCAAATGGTTTCTTTTGTGGGGTCTTTATGAAATTTTTATAGTCAATTCCACATGAAATGGAAATATCTGTAAAACAAACTGGATAGTTGAGGAAATTACTGAGGGAAAACGGAGGGGTTAGGCTGAAGAATTAGCAAACAAACCAAAAAAAAAGGAATAATTGGAGCTGGGAAGGGAACGCGGAACCGGGTTGGTTTTCGTCACTGAAGGTCGCTCTGAGATCTGCCCGACGCCCAGGCTGGGACGGTGGCAGAACCAACACCAAACTCAGCCGACCCGAGCTCGGCCGACGTCATGTGTTAGTAGCACCTTTCAACAATACGAGCTGCAAAGTTTTAAGTTAAATTAAAGCCATCAAATGACAGAAAAAATGCTGTTACTCTAAAGGACTGATCCAACTCCATAAAAGGCAATGGGAGCATTTCCTTCAGCTTTACTGGAAGATGGTTCAAGCTGTAAAGCAAAATGTGTGATAAAGCAGCAGATTAGAGCATCAAATGAGCTCCTCTCTGCTCTGAGTTCCTGCTGGGACACAGCTCTGTGTGGACTCATCTGTGGTGGGTTTTCTGCTCGCTTACCCATTTACTGTCAGCTTTTATTTTCATGTTGCAACTTTCCCTTGCATTCCTTCTTTTCAAAGCAAGGTATCAGAAACGAAAACAATGTAAAACCCAAGCAAGTAATGCAAACGAGGTATTTAAGAGCAAGGCTCTGAGCCTTCAAGTCTCAAAGGGAAAGCGATTCATAAATGTCAGGCCGGCAGGCAGGCGCTAAGGCATCATTGATGCTGATCTTCATTCAACAAAATGCGTGCCGCCACGTCCCCCCACCCGACCCTATTTCGCTGTGTTCCAAACAGCTGCAAAAGTGACAGAGAAACAAGCATTTACTGTCACAGCACCCAGCAGCTGTCCCCACCAGCACCTCAACCCTGCTGTCCCTGGCACCCTAAATTACTCTGTGTTCATTCAGGTCTAGTCTTTCGCCCCTCTGGCTGCCAGGAATTGCGTTTAAATAAAACAGAGAAAGTGAATGTGCACAGAAATAACTATTTTGTAAAGCAGCATTAACATTTGGGGACTCCTCTAAAGAAAACATACATTCAATTATGTGCAATGCAGTTACCCACAATCCCTCTGAGCATTCAGCTGCATTTGTTAGATGAGAGATGGGGATCTCTCAAAGAATCTGGGAGCCTCCTTCTACTAGTTAAGATTTTTCAGTGGTAATATTTTTTGCATTAAAATCCTTGATCTTTCCCTGTGGAAATCTGATCTTTAACTCCAGGGTTAGCAGGATTAAGGCTGAAAAAGATTTTCAGAGGAAGAATTACCTTTTTTTCTTCTGTTTTTACAGCATCTATAACGAAGGGGTACTGATTCACACCAGGGATTCCTAAGCAGTACCACAGGACAAACAACTAATAATCACAGTAATCATAATTAATAAAATTGTGCTTCAGTGTTATTCTGAAAAGATGCCGCCCAGCTTGTGCCATGCAGGAGGAAAGAAGAGATCTCTTGCTGGTGTCTAACCTGGCCTTTAAACATGTAGTGCATACACGTGTGTTGTTGATCCTGCAAAAGCGAATTTTGTTTTGTTGCTGGTATCTTAGAATATTTGAACAGAAGTAACAGACTGACATATCTTTTCCTTCCCACTGGGTCTGGTCTTTACACATGCATGTTTTCTGAAACCAAAAGAGAAGGCTGTCCCTTTTGGGTTTGTAATCGCTTTCACCTCCGGGTCCTTGGCTGCCAGCACCACAGCATGCAAATTCAGGCTGGGAAAGCTGCAAGATAAAAATGCAGAACAAGCCACTAGTTAAATTTTTCCACTGGGATATTAAAGAACTAATAATCATAAAAGCACTTTTTAGTAAGGGTGCTTTTATTTTAGCAGAAATTCCACACCAGGCCCAATGTAACATGTAAAGATTTTCATGAAGCCCTCACTGCCTTTGGCTCACATTTAAGTCAAAGCTTTCTGAAAATAAATATCCCTTTTCTCTGATATCTACTGCCATGATGATAAGAAAAATGCTTAGGAATCCCATGCACTCCTCTCCACTTGCATTTCAAGCAGGAGAGAGGTCAGTGGAGTCCTGCCCGGCGCAGGTGTGCGGAGTTTCTTGTATCAACGCCAGGTGAATGTTCATGTGTTGGAAAAGAGCTGCTGGGGCAGATAGAATCACAGAATTGTTTAGGTTGGAAAAAGACCTTTAAGATCGAGCCCACCCTTTAACCCAGCACTGCTAAGCCCACCACTAAACTGCATCCCTAAGCACCACATCTATGTGTCTTTTAAACACCCCCAGGGATGGTGACTCAACCCCTTCCCTGGGATGTCCTCTATGGTCCGCTCTTCTGCTGCCAAACTATTCCTGTCCAGAAAAAGCAGGAATGCTGGAGCTAAGCACTCCATTAACAGAGTAAAAACTAGTATTAACCTAATATTTAAGCCTCTGTCTTTCCCTCCTGTTCTCAGCAGACTGCAGCAGCTGTGCAAGGGGTGCAAGTTTACATCCACTCATGGCAGTGGGAGCCTCACGTCC
Source organism: Falco peregrinus (assembly GCF_023634155.1). Lineage (NCBI taxonomy): Eukaryota > Metazoa > Chordata > Aves > Falconiformes > Falconidae > Falco > Falco peregrinus. Next base: position 88,132,424 of record NC_073725.1, on the reverse strand, counting down.
CCAGCTCTTCACAGTCCATGGAAAGACCTCTAATGATGGGCTTTGGATGAGGCAGCGAAATAAAAAGTTGTTCTTGCTGTGGTGGGTGCACACAGTGATTTCATGACAGCACACAGTAATTTTTCACTCCTGCTGTGCAGGTGAAAACAAGAATTTTGAATGCAGTGGTGGGAGCTGTGGAAGTGCCAAGGACTAAATACCCCAAGTGTTAATTAAAATTTGCAGAAAGGTTCTGTCCCTTTTCCTCCTGAATTGTTCAGAGCAGTGAGGCTTGCTTCATGGTACAGAAGACAGATTTTGGACCTGAACTGGCCTGCAAGCAGCTGAGCCATATAAATTTAGCCTTAAAACTAAGCACCAGTTGTGTGCTGGAGCCTTCACAAACACACAATGTAGGACTGGACCCATCACTACAGTTCTCCTTGAGAGCAAAGCTTTTCACTCTGCTGCTGCTATTTTAATTGAAATTAGTTGAAATTTACCACATTTTTTTTCTTTTATTTTTTTTCTCCTTTTCAGATATCAGAGCTTTCCTGAAAAGGATTGAATGTTGTTTCACAGCAAGCTCTGAGCTGCCACTGAACTGCTGTATCCTCTGGGCAGAGCATTAATCCTGCAGATGTCAGAGGCTTATTTTAACACAACACATAGGTTACTCTTATCTGATCAGGGACTGTTTTTTCTTCCCCCGTAAGGCTCTTTCTATTTGCTCTTTGAAATTCCCATGTAAAATCCACTCGCAGTTCAAAGGTAGCCAGTTTTTGAAAAATGGTGACTTTACCACTTGATCAGATTAAGCGATAGAGCCCACCTTTGGGCTGGGCCTCCTCCCAGCCGGGGAAGGAGCGCAGTACATGTGCATAATGCAGAGCATATCCCATCACATGCAGTGATTCCCACATGCTCTGAAAGTGCCTTCCCAGTCTTCAACTGAAGATGAAATTTCTCCTTACCGGTATTAGTGGGGCTCTGACACCAGTATGCATGCTTACAGTTATTCCTGCTAAATAAATAGGTACAGCAGAGAAGAACCGGGATGAGAGGCCAAGCCACCTCCATCCTCTGGGGATTCTGAGCGTTCCCAGGTGATGATGTGATGGAACCAAGCATGCAGACCTTGTATTTAGTGCCTGATCCCCAGAGACGCTGGTGTTAGCTGGCCAGGAACTTTATTAGAGACCTTGTCAGACTTTAAAGAAAATGAAGCAATATTACCAATATTGACAGGCAGCTGGTGGACCTCTGCTGTGCCCACTCTCTGCCAGAAACCACCAGCTCTCTTCCACCAAACCCTCTCTAAACGTACCCTGCTTGGGTGCACTCTTTAAGGTTCCATTGGGCAACAGGAATCTCTGTTCTTCCCTCCCAGATATGCACTTTTTTCCGGGAATTTCCAATGTCAGGGCCTGCCCTGCAGCAGGCTGGGTCAAGGCAGAGAAGCATTAGGCCAGGTCTTGATGATTCATCACGTGGGACCACCACAAGACTTGCCCTGCAGCTCCATCATTTGCTCATCTCTGCACGTCAGTGGTACTTTGCTATACAAAATTTGAATATGAGACCCCATAAGACAAATGACACCACTTGAACTTCCTTGTTGTCCCAGTGTAATCTCATTCCATTTCATGGATGACTGAACATCTCAGGAAACTGGAGCTACTGAAGTTTCCTGGGTGCTCCAGCTCCCTCCTCTCCCTGTGTCATCTCAGCTCGGGTCGGTCCGTGAGGCTGGGCAATGCTTTCCCTCTACCAGCTCGGCTGAGAACTGACACTCAAAGACATGAAATGGTTTGTGCAAGATCACAAAACCACAAGTGCAGCAGGACGTATACCCTGCTCTGGTTCCAGGCACTCCTCCTTCCCCATGCACATCTCTGGAGCAAGAGGAAGCAACTATGGAAAGTTGTTCTCCTTTCACCTGCATTGGACAAAAAGGAATTGAAGTGTGGGCTGGGAAATGCAATTCCCTGCCTCAGGCAGGGCTGGGGAGCCCTGAAAGGCAGTAGCATGCAAGGGGGAAGAAAACCAGCGCGTGATTCCTGCTGTCCTTGGGGGCTTATTTTGCAGAAACTTGACTTGTAGTTGAAGGCAGGATCAGAAAACCGGGGCTCTTGTTTTCATTCCTCCCTCCATGGGCTTGCCCTACAAATCCCTTCCCAGCCTCAGTCATGCAATGAGGTTCAAACCTTCCAAGGAAGGTACTCCGCAGGAGAGGCTGTCTTTGAAAAGATGGACTAAAAATATTGATTATTGCTTTGACTCAGCCACCTCTAAAACAGATGAAATACTGAAATTCTGCAAGTCTGGTAAATTGTAAGCTAAACTTATTAAAGAGCTATGAGAACACAAAGAGACAGACATTACAGAAATGTATGAAAATTGTGTCACATGAGAGAGGAAAAAAAGTTTTGCCAAGTGTCCAAGGGGGTCTGAAGCCCAGGGCAACAGAAACCCTTCTACAATCTCATTAAGCTTTAGATTGGGCCCTGGAAAAAAAAAGTTCAGCTGTTTCTTGCTTGCAAGTTCAACACATACAGTATGCCCTGAGCTTCAAAGACAATATATTTTTTTAAAGACACTTTGTAAAATTGTCTTTTAAAAAACGTTGTCCAAAGGTAACTCACTTTGTGACTCTGCAAACTGAAAGCTGAAATCTTGAGAAATTACTAATAAGGAGTGAATTTTTAAAGAAAATAAGATCCTGCTTGGCACTTTAACAGAATATATTCTTTTTCATATAGAAGGCAGACAGGTATTCATGCACATTTAAACAGCATTACATTTAAATTCAAAGTGTACGCTTTATTTCAAGGTGATTATACATTGCAGTAATTAAACAAAATGCTCTCAAAACCACCCCGTTCCTGTTACTTTTTAAATGCTGGAATACTTGAAGCACTCACACAATTTCTGTTTTCACCCCCTGTAAATCTTGTACTTGACCCTCTTTTCCCGAGGGGGTAGCAGGGCTGAGGGGGGAAGCAGTGGATAAAGCTGGAATTTGGGGAGTTACTTTTTTTTTTTTTTCCCCAGTCGCAATTAGAAGGCTGGATTCCGCAGATAATTAGAATCAAATGCTCCAAATAAACGCTGCAAAACCAGGGCTCGAGGGCTCGCTTGGAGAGGGGCAGCTCTCTGGGTCGAGCAGGGAGAGCTTTTAAGAAGGGTGGTTTTTTTGCTGAGGGGCCCGGGGCGCTCGGCCGGCACCGGGGGTTTCCCGCAGCCGGGGTTAATGGGGGAGATTCTGGGGGTAACCCCCTCCAGTCCCCCACCCCAAAGGCTCACCCCGAGGTGCCGCATCCTCCTCCGGGCGCTGCGGAGCCGCCGGCGCCGGGCGGGACGTGGCCGGGGCAGCCCCGGCTCTGCCCTCCCGGGGAGGGGCCCGGGGCCCGACGGCCGTGAGAAGGTGCGGGGAGAGGCGAGGGGCTCGTTTCGGTTCTTCCCAGCAATTCGCCGCTTTCCGCCTTTATTTGCCCGTTGAAGAAAGCGGGGAAAAGCGATGCGCTCGGGGGTGCGGGGAGCGCACGGCGGTCCGGGGCTCGGCTACCGGAGGGCTGCACCGGCACACGGGCAGCTCCGGCCCCGCTCGCAACCGGGACGCACCGGTGCTTCTTGCCACGCACCGACCACCCCAGGAACCCCCCTCGGTAAATGGGGCTTACAACGGAAACAGCTGTCCCCGGGGCACGGACGGCTCGGTGCATCCCGCCGCATCGGAGCCCTAGGAGACGGCTGCTGCCGCCGCCCCGTCCCGGCGCTGCTTTAACGCGCCGCGGGGCTGGGAACCGGGCTGGGCATCCCACCGCCGAGCGCCGGGCCGTCCCGCGGGGCTGGGAACCGGGGCTGGGCATCCCACCGCCGAGCGCCGGGCCGTCCCGCGGGGCTGGGAACCGGGGCTGGGCATCCCACCGCCGAGCGCCGGGCCGTCCCGCGGGGCTGGGAACCGGGGCTGGGCATCCCACCGCCGAGCGCCGGGCCGTCCCGCGGGGCTGGGAACCGGGGCTGGGCATCCCACCGCCGAGCGCCGGGCCGTCCCGCGGGGCTGGGAACCGGGGCTGGGCATCCCACCGCCGAGCGCCGGGCCGTCCCGCGGGGCTGGGAACCGGGGCTGGGCATCCCACCGCCGAGCGCCGGGCCGTCCCGCGGGGCTGGGAACCGGGGCTGGGCATCCCACCGCCGAGCGCCGGGCCGTCCCGCACCGGCTCCCCTCCCGCTAAGATGGGGGGCTCTCTCCGCACACCAGGGGTACAGAACACCGTCGGGAGTGAGAGGAGTGTCCCCATCAGTAGGTGAAACCCCCAGGCAATTCACAGCGGTAAAGGCGAGCGAGGAGCCCGCAGCCACCAGCCCCGGCCCGCAGCAGCCCGCGGGGCAGCGGGACCTCCCGACAGCAGCGGGTCCGGCCGGCGGAGCGCAGCGGCGACGGGCGGGCAGTGGGACACCCCGCCCCTTATGTAAATGAATTCCCGCTCCGCCAATGGGGAGCGGCACCGGAGGAGGAGCCGCCTGCCCTCCCCTTAAAGTAACTTGTTGCCAGGGGCCGGGGCTCGCACTGGACGAGGAGCGCGGCGCGGGCCGGGCGCGGAGCGGGGCGCCGCACGGCAGCAGGACTGGTTTTGGGTGGCTTTTAATTTTTTTCTGTTATTGTTGGGGTTTTTTTCGCCTGATTTTTTTGCGCGTTTGTGTCTTTTATTTTTATTCTTCTAGATTATTTTTTTTTATTATTTTTTTTCTCGTTGTTCGGGCGCCCGCGGAGGGGGTGCGTGGCCGCCGCCGCTCCGCCCGGGCACCTCCTCGCCCTCGGGACGGCTCTGCCCCTCGCCCCCTTTCCCCCCAGCCGCCTCTCCCGTGGCCACCAATGCTCAACATGACCGAGGAGCACGACAAAGCGCTGGAGGCTCCGTGCAGCCCCGCGGGCACCACCAGCTCCATGTCCCACGTGGACTCGGACTCGGACTCGCCGCTGTCCCCCGCCGGCTCCGAGGGTCTGGGCTGCGCCCCCGCGCCCGCCCCGCGCCCCCCCGGCGCCGCCGCGCTGGGTGCCAAGGTGGACGCGGCCGAGGTGGACGAGCGCTTCCCCGCCTGCATCCGCGACGCCGTCTCGCAGGTGCTGAAGGGCTACGACTGGAGCCTGGTGCCCATGCCCGTCCGCGGCAACGGATCGCTGAAGGCCAAGCCGCACGTCAAGCGGCCCATGAACGCCTTCATGGTGTGGGCGCAGGCCGCCCGCAGGAAGCTGGCCGACCAGTACCCGCATCTGCACAACGCCGAGCTCAGCAAGACCCTGGGCAAGCTCTGGCGGTGAGTCCACGGGCCGCGCATCCCCCGCGCCGCGCCGGGCTGGGGGCGTGGGGGCGCGCACGGACCCCCCATCCCCGGGGGGCGACCGGTGCTTTGCCTTGCGCTGCGCTCCCCCTCCTATCGCTGCTTGAAATCTCTCCTTTTTCATTTTTTTTTTTTAAAGGTTATTTATTTTTTCGGCCGCCTGTGCCTACGGGGGATTCTTGCAGCATTTGAAGCCGAAGTGCAGAAATCCCCCGGAGTGTGTCAGCATGCTGCAAAGGACATGCTGGTGTCTGCTCTGAAAAGAAAAATAAAGAAATTCCCCACACAGGGGCCTGGGCACCCACGGGTGCAGCCGATGGGTCCTGTCCCAGCGCTCCCTTGCGCGTGGGTTTTCCCTGCTCCATCACCCAGATGTGCTGCCTGGGCCCTTTCCTCTCCCGGCCAGGGCTTCCCATGTCCCCAGGAGACTCAGACTTTTTAAAATCGCTTCTTTTACAATGGGTTTTTCTAAAAGTTTCTTTTTTTTTCCTTGGCTGGCTGGCTTGTCTCTTAACAAGCTACAAAACCAAACAAGCCAATCCTTAGCAGTTATTTCCATCTGCTTTCTAATTTGCCTTCTTATCTGTGTGCTTGCATGCTGAGTGCTGCCCACCGATGCAAACTTTCTTTTTTCTGGGCGACATCTGAGTGCGCTCTGCTTTCCAAGGCTCTGGGACAAGCCACCTTTTACCGTGTGGGATATTTGGTCGTGTCTGGCTGTACCAAACTTGCATCTTTCCTGCCTGCTTGGGCCAGTGATGCTCCTGCTGCGGTTTGAGGCTCTCCAAGAGTTTGCAAAGAGAGGTCTGGTCGGGGGAGAGTTTTGAGAGAAATAATCCCATTGCTGTTGCCTTTGTGGTTTCTTTGTAAGCCCTAAACAAAGCTGGAAATGAGCAGCGTTGTTTGTCGCGGTGAGGGGGTGGCATTTGTAGGACAAATGTAGGAATAATATTTGGCAAAGGCATTTAAAATGGGGCAGGGGGATTTTGTTTTGCCCAGTTATTGTTATCTGTAGTGGTTGGGGTTTTTTTGCACCTCTGTAGTTGGTATTTTAATACATTTTCACAACATAGTTTAGCTTCCCCCCCCCCCCCCCCCCCCCCCCCCCCAGCAAATTTGTTCTGTAATTAATTTGCTCAAATCAGTGTATGGGAAATGGGGATGTGTGGCTCTGAAAATAGGCTGAAAACTTCTAAGGAAAAGATAGTAATTTTGGATACTTTTTCTCTCTTTTTTTTTTTTTTTTTTTTTCATAATAAATCCATCCCAAACCAGTCTGTTAAGTGAAAATGAGAAACGTCCCTTTGTGGAAGAAGCTGAGCGGCTCAGGGTCCAGCACAAAAAGGATCACCCGGATTATAAATACCAGCCACGGAGGAGGAAAAGTGTAAAAGCTGGGCAGAGTGACTCCGACTCTGGAGCTGAACTCAGCCACCATGCAGGCACGCAGATCTACAAGGCGGACAGTGGGATGGGCGGCATGGCCGATTCCCACCATCACAGTGATCACACAGGTAAAGGGCCCCTGCGGGCAAAAAAAAACGGGTCCCGGGTGCGTTGGTTTGGGACATGAGCCTGCTGGCGGGCACGGGCTCGTTTGCCGCTGGGATGAGTATCAGTGGGATTGGGACTATCCGAAAGCAGGAGTCATTGCCCAAGAGCTGTGGTTTTGCACCAGGTTGTGAACGTGGCCATGGTTTTCTTTAGTAAATGCTTATAGAGCCGACTGTGCGATAGGAAATCCCCAAAGCACAGGGATCCCAGCTGGCCCGGGAGTGGGGAGATTTAATTGTGAGCTAACAAGGGTTAATAATCTGTTGGCCACACGAAGGATGCCTGGGGGAGCGGGTCCTGGAGATGCAGCTTCCCCCCCGAAGCTCCCCACTTCTCGGCTGCGCTGCGAATTGGCACAGGGCGCGTGTTGACAGATTCCAGGAGGATTGCGAACGTCCTGCAGCTTCAGACGCGTCTGTGCTCTCGCCCAGCCTGGCTGGGGATCCCAGCCCGCTCTGCCGGGACAGCTTCTCTGCCTCCGGGAGAGCCGAGCAGGCTCCAGGCTTCCCAGTGGGGAGAGGCTGAGTGGGTCCCTCCGAACCCACCCCTGGTTCTGCTTCCCAGGCAAGGGGGAGTTTGTGCAGCTGGGGGTGTCCTGTCGTGGCCCAGGGCAATTCTGATGGGCGCTGTGCGCTTCCTTGCTTCTCCTCCCCCCTGCGAGCCATCACCCATGCCAGTGGTTACCCCAGCCAAGGACATGGTCCCTGGCATGGTCGCAGGGGGACATCAGCCACCTCCAACACAGGGCCATAGATTAAAATCCCCCTTCCCCTCTTGCAATAAGAGGAGGGAGAAAAGTATATTCCCTTAGTTGTCCTTGAAGGAGTTGGGTGTTTTGTGGCTGTTCTTGTTAAAGCCTTGCTGTCCCTTCATCCCCAGGGCAGACCCATGGGCCACCCACCCCACCCACCACCCCCAAAACTGACCTCCACCATGGCAGCAAGCAGGAGCTGAAGCACGAGGGCCGCCGCCTCGTGGAGAGCGGCCGCCAGAACATCGACTTCAGCAACGTGGACATCTCGGAGCTGAGCAGCGAGGTCATCAACAACATGGAGACCTTCGACGTACACGAGTTCGACCAGTACCTGCCGCTCAATGGCCATGCTGCCATGCCGGCCGACCATGGCCCCAGTGCTGCCGCCGGCTCCTATGGCGCGTCCTACTCCCACTCGGCCACAGGCACTGGTGGGACCAACCAGGTCTGGACTCACAAAAGCCCGGCCTCGGCGTCACCATCGTCCGCTGACTCGGGCCAGCAGAGGCCCCACATCAAAACGGAGCAGCTGAGCCCCAGCCACTACAGCGACCAGTCCCACGGCTCCCCTGCGCACTCAGACTACGGCTCCTACAGTGCCCAGGCTTGTGCCACCACCCGCCTCCACCGCTACGGCCGCCGCCTCCTTCTCCAGCTCCCAATGCGACTACACGGACCTCCAGAGCTCCAACTACTACAACCCCTACCCTGGCTACCCCTCCAGCATTTACCAGTATCCCTATTTCCACTCCTCCCGCCGTCCCTATGCGACGCCCATCCTCAACGGCTTGTCCATCCCGCCGGCCCACAGCCCCACCGCTAACTGGGACCAGCCGGTCTATACAACCCTGACAAGGCCTTAAAGGATGCGTGGAGCCCCCGAGGGCTTCCCCAACATATGCACTAATGAAGGAATGAAGACGAAGAGCGTGGAGTGCCGCGATAGTTTCCGAAGTGCCTCCTGAGCCACTGGGAACTCTGCTCGTTGCGACTGGATGTCCCCTTGCTTCAAAACTCTCCAAAAGGACAGAGCTCTATTTTTCTTTAATTAATACAATTTAAAAAAAAAATTAAAAAATAATTAAAAAATAAAACAGACGAAAAAAACCCCACCCACAAACAAAAAAACAAAGGACCGGCGATTCCTTTTGAATAAATGAAGGACAAAACCATTTGACTCCTCTGTGAGGACTGAACTGAACTTACTCGTCGTGGAAGCTGACAAGTGCAAAAGCGGAGCAGGGGGGTGGGACGGGGGGGGGAGAAGAAAATAAAGCTGTTTGAGACTTTAAGGGTCTATTGCAATGTGAGGAACGGACCAACCTTGAGGGCAAGAACTCACTCGGACCAACACGGATGAAACCAGAAAACACGGCTATTCCGTGTAACAATCTTGTGGGAACAAACGAGTCTGGTGGGACCAACCAATTAAATGTCTGAAGTGTTTGTTTTTTTAGTCAAGAGTTCTTCTAAGCAAGGTTTGGCTGTAATTAACATTTTTGGTTTTGTTTTTTTTTTTAAGCTTAAAGTGTTTTTGGTTTTTTTTTTTAAATCTGTTAAATATGTATTTATGTTCTGTATTATTTTGTCTTTTAATTAATGAAGTAATTTTGTGCAAAAAGTAGAATTTTAAAAGATTTTTAAAGATGGGGGAGGGAGCATAAAAATAGTGGAGATGATACAATAAAATGGTGTTACGAGTCTATAGATTTTTGTTGGTTTTTGGGTTTTTTTCATTTTGAGCCGCTGCAGCAGTCGTGTTTGAGAGAGGGACTGAACAAATCTGCCCATCGCAGACCTGGTCACCAACAGGAAACTCAAACGGGAATGTGAAATAACAAGTGGGGGGGGAAAGTTGCTAATTAAATTGGGAGGCTAAAATGATTGCAAAAAGGAGCAGGCATTTTTTTCTGGCTGCCTGCTTTTGGGCGTTAAAATTGGGTTTAAGGCATTGCAGAGTCTTTGTACACTTTCAGAACCAGGACTACTTTATAGGAAGATGTAATTTAATGAGAAATTATCAACTTCTGCTTTAATTTTGGCTTCTAGGGACCAGATATCATCCATCAAGCTGTGAAACTAAAACCTTCTCCACTTAAAAAATTTTTAGGTACTTAGTTTTAGACTAATATTTCATTGATATATTTCTACTTCTTCCATTGTATGCTGAGCATATAATAACCATCTATTTTATCGTAACTTGTGCCTTTAAAAACTTTGTAAATCTAAAATCACATTTCAGAGGTTATCATCTTTTTACCTTTTCTACGTTTCCTACTCTTTTTCTAAAAAATATTTTTTGCATATTTCCTTTTGGGGACGTGGGGGTGGGGGAAAATACAGAAAACTCATTTTTATGCAATCTATTTTTCTGTATAAAGTTTGAAAGACTTTGGCTGTTACTTATCTGTTCTCTTCACTAGCTTCTGACTAAGCAATGCTAACTTTTGTACAGATCAATTTGATAAAATTAAAAATTGCTTTTTATCAAGTACGTGTTATGTTTTCTTTTTGTTTGAGCCTATTTCTGTGATGAAAATTAATGTGGAGAACAGCTTTGAAGGAGACAGGCTATTCAGAATAAAATATTTTGACCAAGGTTTTTTGTTGTCCTAATGTCTTGGGTTTTGGTTGTTTTGGTTTTTTTTTGTTTTTGGTGTGGTTTGTTTTTTTTCCCCCTTGCTCCCTTTCCTGGTACTTAAATGGTGTCTTATTGTGAGATTTAAAAAAAAATTCTTTTTTTACTTCAAGAAGTGTATTTCCATGCCTGTAATCCCAAGCATTTCACAGGATTTCATTGAGACTGCTCACATGAGTAAGGGTTTGCAAGGTCAGACTGCGTGGTTTTAGACAGAGTTCATTTTATTCTGTACAGCACGTAGGAATTTTACAGTAGCAAATTCTGTTTTCTGGTTGGTGAACCCTTGTAAATACCTCTTAATTATGATAGCAACAAAATTATATGTTGCATGGAGTGGTCTTTTTTTTTTTTTTTAAATACAGTCATTATAATAGTTATATTTGTGTTGTTTTTTGTTTTGTTTTTTTTCTTATATAAACTGAGTTGCAGTTTGGTCTCACCAGTTCAGATGAACTGGTGCAAGATTTTCAGACTGGACCCTAACTGGAAGGAAAGGGTTTGGATTAGGGCAGTTCAGCTGCCCTGGCTTGAGGAACGCGCTCAGGACTTGCTTGCAGGGCAGCGCTGTGGAAAATGTTTTAACACGAGGAAAATAAATGTGATGACAATTAATGAAGCTCAAGAACATTAACAAAGTCTGAAGAACAGAGTCCCAAAGCAAATTTGCTGTTTGCAGTATCTGCCAAGAGCTATCTTGCCAGAGCGTCTGTAACTGGACACCATTTTCTCTGCGCTCATTTACAAAACTGCTGGCAAAATGACTTTATTACACTCCGCGCCAAAGCTGCAGAATAACTTTCAGAGGAGACTTGCTTTCCCCTTTCCTCCTTCCTCCAGTGACAATGCAAATTTCAAGCCTTAATCCTAATTCGTCCTTGAAAAATAGATGTGTTTTGGCTTTGCCTCTTCTGCATGTTGAGGTAGGGTTTCCTCTCCAAAGGCACACGCTTTGGGGGAAAAAAGGGGAAAAAAGGTGAGGTGGGACGTGAGTGCTTCACTTTGCTTTCTTGGTGTTTAATATCAAAGCTTACAGTGCCTTCACTGATCCCTGGATTAATCTTTGAAACATCTGTATGCAATGATATTGTAAATCACCCAAAATAGCAAAACTAAAAATCACAGCAAAGCATCTCTGGCTCATGGGAGCGTGTGATGGGATCTGTGCACCCGGCAGGATGGGTTCCAGTCACAGGCTTGGGGAACATCACCAAGCTCTTCCCTCTCTCCTCCCTCCTCTCCCAGTGTACCGCGCCAGCTGTGGCTCCCTGCCGCAGGGTGACATCCTGTGGGTGCACTGTCCCTGGCAGGACCAGGAGCTGGGGGTGTCTGTGTGGAGATGTCTCTCCTTGCGTGGGGGCTGCGGGAGCCCTGGGTGGCCGGGGGTCCCCACACCCGCCTGGCAACTGCACCAAGGAGACGGGCAGCCAAAATATGTAGATTTTAAACCTGTTCTCTTTTGGCTGTACTTACGTTTGCTTTTTATAAGCTTTGCAAAATCAAGGTAGCTTTTACTAATGTTTGCAGAAACAACGTGCTGTAGATCTATTGCGTTCAGTAGGTGCGAGCCATGATGTGAGCCTCAGAGACCCCTCCGCAGCGCCTGGAAGCAGCTCCCCTTGCAACAGCTAATGCTGAATGGTGACATTCAGCCTGGGGTTTTTATTGCTCTCAGAGCTGGGGATGCTTGCTGCATGTTTGCTGCGGAGTAAAATTCAAAGTCATTACAAAATGGATGTTTGAGGAGGTGATGGGCAGGTAAAAAGCGCTGGCCTGACCAATCCAGTGACTTAGGCTTGAGGGTGCGCTGGAAATTTCTAAGAGCATCAGAAGTTCATTCCCCATGCCTAGATTGACACTTAAACATAGGAGTCTCCCATTTCTTTTCCCTAGGAGAAAAACACTGATTGGGAGCACAGTTTATAGTCAGAGAAGAGCATTTTGATTTGAAACTAATGCTGTTTGTATAAATGCATTTTCATGCACTATCCCTTTCTTCCATTTAATGTGTAGATATCGCCTACAGAAAGAGAAGTGATTTTCCATGAGCCGAGCGTCTTCCTGATGTGAATGGCATCATTGTGTGTCCCAAGCTCGGCTCTGATGGCTCTTGTGTTGGCGTGAATCTGGAATGTCTCTGCAGAAGTCAATGAGATCAGGTGAAACCAAGACCGGCTTTTGACCCCTGGCTGTCAACAAAAAGGGGTTCTCAAGATAATTGCAGGAATACACAAACGATAAAAGTTCCTCTTTTTTATTTTTGGTGCAGAGAATAATGAATGTCGCTATTTATCTGAATTGCTCAGAAGGTACTGTTTAGTAAGAAAGAGGAAATTAATTTTATAGACCGTATCCACATTCCCTCTGCATGGTGGAAAAAGAAAAAGTCCCTTCCCATCCTCCTTATTATAATTTTTCCTGGAGTGATACCAACTTTTGTTACACATTTTTTACAGTGGGGTATGAGGTTTATGGCAAAGAAATTCTGAAATGGCATTTCTGTGACAGTGTTCAGCTTTAATAAAGTCCTGTGTGGGTCTAGCCCTGCTCCCCGGCTCCAGGCTGACCGCCTTGGGGTGTCTGCTTTTCCCAGCTGGGCTCGCCGGAGCCAACCCCCAGCTCCGCAATGCTGCGTGATGTGGGGTCACGGGAGCAGGGGTATGGGACAGCCTTCCCGGGGGGCTCTCCAGCCCTCGCCACACAGGGCTGCTCCCCACGGGACCCCCAGGGTCTGAATGCAGGGATCTGGCCATCCCGAAAGCAGCAGCTGCAGGCTGCCTGTCCTTGCCTGGCATCTCCAGCCTAAGGCTCCACGAGATGCAAAGAGATGTGCGGCCGCCCCCTCCCTCTGCCACTTTTATCTTCCCACTGCCAAGGCAGGATGCTCGCAGCCCCTGGCTACATGTCGCCTGTGATCTGGGGGCAAGAAAGAATTCAACAGAAAATAAAAATAGCTAAAGACCTGAGTGCCGTTTGGAGTACAGGGTGTTTAAGCACCCGGAGGGCAGCAAAAGCTGTTTCCAGGTGCTGTGGGGAGTGACCCTGGTGCCTTGCCGAGCTGGAGAGGTTTTGGGAACAGGAGCAGTGGTGTGTGAGCCCATGGAAAGGCTTGGTGGCCGTGGGAGCTGCTGGGATGAGGCTCGGCCAGCTGAGGAGATGCCACGGTGAACGCAGCCCTTGGGAAAGGCTTTAAGTTTTTTTAAAGATTTGTAAATGTTAACTCCAATATTGCCCTATTTTCAGCCTCCAAGAGCATGAGGTTGGATCCAACTGATTTAGGGCTCTGTTAAGTCTGAAGACAAATTCTGAAGCATGAATTCACCAGTGGAAGAGCTCCAAACTCCCTTTCTGGGGGGTGGGAGCGAAAGCGGGGAGTTACACTTCAACTTCTTGGCTGTTCTGTGAGTGATGCATAGAGGAGCCCCAGCTCCCAGGACAGACATCCTCACCACCGCGCCCCTCTTCCTTGGAGATCCTGCAGAGGGTCCACACATTTTTTGGGGGGTTCATGACGTGATACCCTAATTAGCAAGGCAAGGGGAGCTGCACAGGAGGGTGGAAGCCAGGGTGACCTGGTCCAGTCCCGGTCCCGTCTCCTCCGCCACCACCAGCTGAGCCAGCGTGGTGTCATTTTAAGTTCACTTTATGCATATTATACACAGGAATTAAGGATGGCACCAAGTGGCAAAGGATGAGGCTTGGGGAGGGGAAGCCATTTCCCAAATGAGTCAGCAGGAGCTAAAAATAGTCACCCGGAGCCCAAACCACAGAAAATGCTGCTTATTACAAATTGCTTCGTTCTCCTGCCATCCTACAACGCCAGCCCGCACCGGAGCCGCAGAGGTTGCAGGGCAATCCCTGGTGATGCGATGGGGTGGGATGGGATGCAGGGGCTGCTCCCTGGCAGCAAGCACGGGTTTTGGGGACGAGCAGCCCTCCAGGCAGCACACGGGGGTCGGGGCTACGGGGTTTCTGCCGCCAAGTGTTCACAGAGAAGTGCAGATTTCAGTAGCTGGAGCAGCAGCTGGTTTTATGGCTGTAGGTGGAAAGTGAGTTCAATTTTTTGCAGAACCTCGCTGCCTGAGGAGAGAAACAAGAGGCACCATCTTTCCATCAAACCATGCAGTCTGCACTGAAAAGGAAACAGTTTTAATAGGGTTCAAAAAATAAACGTACTCCAGGCTTCTGCAGCAGCCTGCCAGTGGCACTGCCCGTGGTGGGATGGGAGCCACCAGTGGCCCAGGTGGCTGCTGCCACCACCCCGGGGCCTCTGGCTCAGAAATGGTTGGGCACTTGGATGGAGATGGTGGGTGCTGCTGAGAGCGGGCTCTGCCCTCCCTGTGCTCGGAGGAGCCGCCGCGTTCCTGCTGACCCCTATTAAGCTGCTCCCATATGGCCACGGAGCTCAGCCATGCACAGTGTGTCACTGGCTTAACTGGAGTGTTGGTTTTGACCTGATTTAGTGAAGCCCATGAAAAAAAAAAAAAAAAAAAAGAAAGGAAAAAAAAAAAAAGCCAGTTGGACACACTTATTCAGGTTTAAAAGCCGGCTTCTTTCAGTTTATCTTAAACCAATTAGGAATGAAAAACAAGCCACTCCTAATCCAAAATAAGAGGGTGTCCCTCCCTGCCTCTGCTGCCCACTCCCGGGGCAGTGTTGGTTTAGGGAAAGTGATGCAAAGCTGCCGGGGTGGGTGGCGGGGTGCTCCCAGGGTGGGTGGTGGGGTGCTCCTGGGGTGGGTGGCAGGGTGCCCCTGGGGTGGGTGGAAGGATGCTCCCGGGGTGGGTGGCAGGGTGCCCCTGGGGTGGGTGGCAGGATGCTCCCAGGGTGAGTGGCAGGGTGCTCCCGGGTTGAGTGGCGGGGTGCTCCTGGGGTGGGTGGTGGGGTACTCCCAGCAGGGGCACTGGCACCCACAGCCGCTGACACTGCAGGCCGCCCGCTCCCACCGCACGCTGGCATCGCCTCCTGCTCCCCGTATTTGTTTGTGGATGTGTGCGCAGGCAATATTGTGACTGTCAGAGACGTGATATTAAAACATTTACCCAAAATACCTCTGCCTGCCTTTCTCCTCCCCTCGCTCATCCCCCTCCTCCTCCTTTTTTTTTTTTTTTTTTTTTTTTTGTGTGTGTGTGTGTGTCTAAATTCCCAATGTAGTGATGGAGGTCTTCACCCAGGAAAGGGTTAAGCATTTTGAAAGGTCTTGTTTGAGGTAGAGTGAATTTTAACCACCACACACATAACGAATGTGAAACAGCCTGAATTGCTGGTGAGGAGCCAAGAGCACAAGAGAGGAGCTGCTGAATTTTAATGATTCATTATTGCATGGAAGGCCTTTGTCTTCCTTTATCCGGTGCACAATAAAAGAATTAATTGGACAGAAAATGGCAGGGCAAAGAACTGACAAGTCATTAAGGGGCTCTGAATGGCTGATTAGGTGCACATTGGGGGTGGAATTTCAACTGCACTGTTTCAGCAAGGGCTCCGGAATAATAATGGCATGGCACAGTTTATATTTTGTATGCAGTACCAGAAAGGCCTTTATGTCGGCATTGTGGTGCTATTTATTATGCTGTCTATTTAGCCATTGTTGGCATTGTGTTTGCAATAAGAATGCACAAACAAAGTTGAGATTTTTTTTTTTAACTTCACGAAGGCAAAATAATTGGGAATCAGAATCTCGCTCCACAGATAGTTTTATTAATTTTTGTGTGTGTGTCCAGAAACGGCAGTAAATATTTAGACTTGTGAGAAGTAGCTTCATTTAGAAAAAGGAAAGGAACTAATCAACTTCTCCCACTTCCCCCCGTTCCCAAAGAGCCGCTGCTCCGGGAAGCCTCGTGCAGCTGCTGGAGCCCCCGCGAGCAATGGGGTGCTGACCACTTCCACACCCCGACGCCGGGAGGATGCAGCTCAAGGAAAAGCAGCCAACTGGAATTATTGGTAGCTAGGAAGTTCATTGAACATTTCGCACACGGATCCTTTGAGGTGGCTTCTGCCAAAGTTTCGTTGTTGTTGTTGATGTTAAGCAGTTGCCTGCGAGTTATAATAAAAACCACACACACAGAAGGGAAAGAAAAAATAAATAAAAATCTCAGCACACTGGGTAGGTGTGATTTTGATGAGGAATGCACTTTTTTTTTTTTTTAAGACGATAACAAACAAGAATAGCAGTTTACTGTCAGGTCTGTGCACAGCTGGTTGAAAGTTTCAGGGGAGAAAAAGAAAACTTTAATGAAGATCCAGCTTTTTTCTTTCCTTGCAAGTAAATCATTACAGCCTGATGAAAATAGAAAGCTGTTGCTTTCACATAACAGAGATTTTCACATGATAAAGGTTACTTTTTTTTTATTTTGCTGAAAAGCTCACAGAGGATAACTACATTTCTGACAACCTCCTTCCTGTCCTCAGGATGCTGCTTGATAACCAAACGCAAGCTGCCCTCCTCCTCCCGAATCACAAGCAGCAAAAGCCTCTTTGCCTGCCTGGGTACCAGCAGCTATGCTCCTACATGTCACTGCCAGCTGAGGGGCTGTGTGGTGCCGTAGATGAACCCTGGATTCCAAGGAATAGAGGAGCAAAAGCTGCTGAGTGCTGATGCACCTCATCCAGCTGCTCCTGAATCTTTTCTGGGGGAGCTGGGATAGACCGGGATGCACTGAGGTAGACTGGCCCTGTCTCAGGTGGACAGCACAGAGTTGCCAGCTCTGCCTCTGCATCCCAAGCCATACCTCATCCCCATCCTTCCCCTCCCACCCCTGGGAACCCAGGTCAGGGAGTTTTTAGCACCACGTGCATCGCCGCTGCCCCACTGGGATGAGCTCACACACTCACATCCTTTGGAAAATGACCTCTCCGGTCCTGGCTGGAGGAAAAGCAGGGATAGTTTGGTTTTCTACTCCTCTGCAATCTTTGGTCCCCAGTTTTTCTGTCTGGGCAGGCTGGGGGCAGCGTGAGTGTCACCCCCCACATGATGTGGGGCAGAGTGGGCTGGAGCTGCCCACCAGGCACTGGAGCAGAGCCAGGGAGAAAGTGAGGGGTGACACTGAGGTGTCCCCGCAAAGCCCTGTGCAGGGGGAGGCTGCAGGGGGAAGGCAGGCTCCACAGCCACCCATGTGCAATGAAAGTCCCCAAAAGAGCAGCCCCAAGGGATGGACCCATGCACGCATCCTGCACCTCTGCTTGGAGCTGGGCCCTTTCTCATGTTGCTTTTATTTATTATTTTTTTCCCTGGTACTATGGGCTAATAACGGGTTAACAATATATATATATAAATTTGAAAACGTGAGAGGGGATTTGGGTGTCAGGGAGATGGATGAGCTGCAATCTGAAACTTTTTAGGTAAGAATAAGTGAAAAGGAAAATGGGGTTATTACAAAAAATGCCATTCTCAGTAGAATACAGCCCTTCTGTAATAATATTTTAAGAGGTAGTTAGTGGCACTCTTCATTCGGGAAAGTAAAGGCATGCATGTCAAACAAAAATAAAATAAAATAATAAAAAAAAAAAGAGGTGGGAAGGTAGCTGGTTCCACTGGAAATTGTAATGTTCCTCCTGAGACGTCAGTTTCTTAATGCTGTGAAAGCAGAAAAAAAATAAAAATAACGCTGCTAATTGTGCTCCTCCGCTCGTGCTGCAGCTGGGAAGGAGGCAAATGGAAGAGCTGCTGGGAGCAGCGAGGGGCGCATCAGCCGGGGTGCGCTGGTGCCCGCGACTCTCGCTGCAGTGCAACCCCTTTGGCATCGTGCCCCTGCAGTGAGCCGTGAGTCACCCACCTGCTGTTGGAGACCCGCGAGTCACCCCTTCCTGACACCCCCTTTCCCTGAGAAGGAGGATTTAATGGAGCCCCCATGAGATCCTGCAGGCAGGTGACAATTCACCTGCCTGGCGAGGTGCCCCGATGCTTGCTCCTGTCCCCCTGCAGCTCTCGCTGCCCCGGGGCCACCTGAACCCCAGCAGGTCTGTTGGCTTGGAGAACCTCTCCTGGTGACCAGATGGGGCTGGGGATGAAGCTGGACCCAAACGGACAGAATTCAGGCAGGAATCCAGATATTCTCAACATTTGGGAGAAATCAGATCTGCGGAGGAGGAGCTTGGAGCGGCGTCTATCAGAACAAAGTCAGGTGAGAGCTTCAGAGCCAGATTCCGACCATCCCTTAAGAGCTGTGTTCATGCCCTTGGCTGAAATCCACGCCTGGTGATGGGATGCAGAGAAGTTAAAAACATATCTAAAACACTTAACAAAATTCCCAGATGGAAGCAAGTTTATTTTTTTAATGAAAATAACTTAACAAAACATCCGAGTAGTAGATGTTTGTGTTCTATTTCTGGGAATGCAGGAAAGATCCTCTGAACCCCGCCCCCCCTGCCCCCGAAAAAAAGAAATGCTAAAACAATCAGCCCCAAACTATGCAGATATTCAGATCTGCTTGGAAGGAAGAGGGAAGATGGAAATAGCTGCACTGGAAGAGAGCAAAGGTCTGTCTCAGGAGCACCCTGCAAAGGCACATGCACGTTTGCCATGTAGAAGCAAACAAAAAACCCCTCAAACCAGGGGAACAACCAGAGCTTGTATAAAATAGCCCTTCCCCTGGTCTCTGCCAGCCTCGGGCAATCAGCAATGCTGTGAGACACTTGCATTGCCTCAGTGCTATGCCTAGAAGTTGCATATTTTCCATGAATTTGTCTAACCCTCCTTTGAACCCAGCTCTGCTCTTGGCCTCCACCAGTGGCAGAGCTCTGCAGCTGAACCGTGTGCTCTGAAAAAAAAAATTAGAAGTCTTTCTTTTGTCTAATTTCAGCTTTCTGTTCAATTACTGTATCACGAGACACACCAGGTGATGGCAAGAATATTCTGTCTCCTTTCCCCATTTGGTGTGCTTCACTGCCTGTACCAGAAGACCTCAGTCTGGGCTGGGAAGAGCCTGCTAGAAGTACTGTATTTCAGATCCAAATCTAAAATATCTACTTTGGGCAGAATTTTGTCCCTGTCTCTGACTCCATGTTGGGGCCTGATACACCTTTGGTGCTGGTGATGTTTGTCTCGTCCCAGTGTGAAAAATGGACTTTAAACATGCTTTAAAAGTCAGGGTTTCCTGGTTTCTGAGTAGTGAATCCTACCCTTTGGGCCATGCCTTCCATGTGATGGATTTCTAGATCTCTGGGAACACACACTCCAGGGGAAGCAGACAAAGCAGAAAAGGCTGTAGTGTTGCCTGAAATTACATTTATATCTTGGATGGCAGAGCAGCCCGGATGGGACTGCTGTACACATGGCTGTGGGAAGGAAGGGCAGACGCAGTGGAGCAGATGCAGCCTTCTTTGGGAAAGGCAGGCAGAGCTAGGGCTGGACCACCACCGGAGGCTGGGAACGGGACAGCCAGGTCCCAGACTGGGTGATGATGTCTTTGCATCCTGCCCAGGCTCGGGGCACGTCGGCTCACCTGGGAATTGCCACTTCAGGAGGCTGAGACCTGGGTTGCAGCAGATGCTGCCCCATCCCCTCCCACGGGGGTGGCTGAGCCCCCCTATGACCCACCTCCTGTGGGCTTGTGGAGTTCCTGAGGTTTCAGGGCCACCCAGCCCAAACCCCAGGATACAGATTTTGAGCCCTAAATGGCTCAAATGGCATCTTTTGGATTTTCTCTTTTGCCTAATTACAGGGATTTATTTTTATTACCACTACGGACTTGTTCCAAAACCCAGTTGGCTCAGCAGAAAGCTTTCACAGGCTTTTGGATCAGACCTAGGCACTTAGTGCAGTTTCTCCTATAACAAATTAGCCCTTATTTGCTGGTTCTCATTTAATTATTAAACAGACATTGCAGATATTAAGCTTCCAGGTGCCTTGAAATCAAGGACAAGGCTCCCATTGCCTTCGGGAGGTCCCTGGATTTCACTCCAGCTCCTGACACAGTGGTGAGTTCCCAAACTGTGAAAAATGGATCCATGTTGTTATGTTACAGGCCCAGTCCACTGGGTTTGGAGCCAAATAGTCCTTACAGTCAGACATACTGAGGTGGACTCTGGCCAACATTTCTGCAGTCCAGCCACAACCGAGAGCTTAGTGCACCTCTGTGTATAACATCTGCTCTACCTTCCTGGGAACGGTACTTGCCGTGCCTCTAATCGCTTCAAACATCGTTGCTAAACACAGGGATTAGGAAGGATTTGAGGCATCTGCTCCCTTGTGATCTGAGCTTCAGCTCTCCCAGGGTGTTTTATAAAGGTGAGAACCTCTGATCCTTTCACCTTGGTTAAAACCCTTGAACATTCTTGCAGAGTGTAGGAAACGAAGCCATTACTTGTCTCATTATTCTCATGCAGTTCTTCTAGTGAGGTGTGTCCTGTGTGGCACCTTGGAGGACAGCAGGTGGAGGACCCCACTGAGCATACAAGGATGCGGTTTAGGAAGCAAAAACATTTAAGTTCTTTTAACTCCATTGAGTTTTGCTGTGGAGTTCACTGAAGACTGCATGACGGGTTTTGCCTCTACCTTAAACACTCAGAAAGTTTCTCTTAGTGTGTCTCACTCTATACATCTATCATCCCATGGGCTGAGCCAAGCCCAGAAATGCTCTTTTCTCCCCAGCCCTGGAGCAGGGCACACAGGGATGTTTTCCCCATAGGTTCCCCTATTGCAATGGAGCTCACGGAGAGCAAAATTCCTCCAGCCCTGTCTTCATCGTGGGTTATCTGATGCTATTGGACTCCAGTTTGAGCTGGACTTGCTGGAGTAGGAGAGGTGGGATGTGAACTGCTGCTGCACAGGCTGACGGTAACTGAATGCAACACATTTTCCCACACTGAAAATAAGCAATTTCTGACTGAAGTGCTGACTTGCTCTTTGAGTTGAACACTTGACTATTCTCTGTAGGAAGAAGCGTTCATATACAGGGATTTCAGAAGTAACCAGGTCCTGGAGTAAAATCTTCACCCTCAGGACACCTGTCCCTTCCTTGGAAATGTAATTCAGTGCCATTTCTGTAGGTGTAAAGCTCTATAGCGGCAGTTAATATATGCATACTTCTGGGTTCCCTCATTACCATTTCAGTTGGCTCGTTTACATAATAACACAGAACAGAAGATTATTTGCATAAAATAAAAAAAATCAAATAACTGAATGTTGCTTTTATTTTGAAAGGCACAGAGAATGAGCCTGTGAAGTTATTTATATCCCCAAAAGTACCAAGGAGGCTAATCGGCAGGGAACCGTGCTTTCTGCACAAAATGGGACTTGACCACTTCAATTTATTCATGAAATATTAGCTCACTTAGTGGAAGAGTTTTTTAAGCAGCTGGGTTGGAGCTGACGGGAAATCCCCTCCCAGCTGCAGCGGGATCAGCACGACTCAGAGCCAGACAAAAGTAAATTCCCCCAGCTCTGGTCCCGCGCAGCACCTGAAGGGGCTGGGGAACGAGGGCTCCGCTCCTTGGTTACAGCCAGTGTGACAAAAATATGCCATTCACTTCCAGCACTTCTGCCTAGTGGTCATTTACCTAATCTGGGGGTCTTACACCCCCCCCCTCCTCGGTACGAAGATGCTTGGGCACCTTCATCTCCAATCAAGAGCCAGAGCAAAGCTCCTTGTGGGCTTCCCAGGTTCCCCATCGTGTTCCTCTTTCTTCTGCTCCTCCCAAATTCTGTGGCCAAATATTCCCACACGAGCAGCCCTTGGCCATCCCATCTGATGGGTCAATGTTGCTATGGGTGTAACAACAGCGATCTGGTTTTGCAGCCAGCGGAGTCACCACCAGCTGAATACACCCTCGGGTTTCAGGGGCAGGGAAAGCCATGTGCCGGCACTTGGCACGTACGGCCGTGGTGGGGTGGGCTATGTGGGGAAATGTGGGGCTGAGCAGTAAAACTTGTACTAATTTGGTATTCAAGGCGTGTGCAAAATGGCCATATTTGCATGAGAAAGGTTTGTTGGGAGAAATCTTCGGCCAGATCCTAGTTTCATTTATAAGCCTCCAAATGTGCAGCATCTTTACTGGCACCAAACTGGGAATGTTACTTCGGGTTTGCACAAGGGTCATGAGAGCTGAACTTGGCCAGAGAGCACCCAAAGCCTAAGAAGCACCAAGTTCTTTATTACAGCAACTCCTGGCAAAGCCATCGCCAAAATTAAACTATAACCTCCTGTAACAAGCTGGCTTCTACGTTTTTAACAATGGTGCAAATCCTTCTGTAGATTATTGGGGTAAGCAATGCTGAACTTGGCAAGTTCATGCAGCGCACATGGCCTCAAGATTGGAAACATGACCCAGAACTGCCTCCATTATGTGTTCTTCGGAGACCAGCTCTGGACTTTGGGAGCACTGGGGCAGAGGGACAATGGGACAATGTTTGTGCTGGGATGTCCCTGTCCCACAGCGTGATGCTCTGAAACAAAGTCCTAGTGCAAGCATGTGAGCGGCCGCCCTCCGCCCCCCCCGGTACACCAAAATGAATGTGTATTGTTGGGCATGGGTGTGGTGGGTTTCAGCACACTGAGCCTGCCAGACTTGGACTTCTGCCCCAAATATTCACATGGCCTTAATAATGTTGTTCCCCTTTTCTCATACTTGTCCATGCCCTCACCAAGGCTGTGGCGGCTCCTCTGTGCTGCCGGCAGCGCGGGATTGCCCGCGGCAGAGCTCCATGTGCCCACCCTGGCCAGGTGTCCCTGGAGCTGAACCCTTGTTCACAAGGAGCCACATCCTACTGTCACATGGAAAATCCCCTGGCAGGGCCAGGGTGGGAAGGAAGGAAGGAAGGTCCTGCATGGTCCCACTGTAGGTCCTCCACCAGCAGCACTTGGGAGGGTGAGATCTCCTCTGCTGACCCCCCATCCCAAACCCATGTACAGCCACCAGAGAGAACCACTGCTGAGAACCTCAGCTCAGAGATCTTTCACCTCTGTGCTTGGTCCAGAGCCTTGATGGTAGATGCACCGGTGAGTGACACCTTGAAATCCTTCTTCTAGAAGCCTGGAAGAGCATGTGCAGGGAAGATAATGGCTTGGGATGGGCTAGATCCTGACCTCCTGCCTGTCTCCTGCAGCATAAGCACCATGTCTATGTTACATCTGTTCCTCTTCCAGGTATCTGCTGCTCTCACGGGACAGCAGAAGACTGAAGAGTGAGCTGAGGCTGGGAACAGGGGCACTCGATAAAACAGGAGGTGATGCTCCCTCGAGTCCTACCAACATTGCTCTTGCAGAGACAATGAGGCCCCGGCTATTTGTGATGTTTCCTTGTGTCCTGTACTGAATATTCAGAAGGAAAAAGCTTTTACTTCACCAATTGCACTGGGACCCCTGTGAGAGCATCCCGTTAGCACCCAGCAAGAGTGTCCCTTGGGCTGGTACGCGCTGGATGGGTCTTCTCCAGGTTCCTCCATCCCAGACACAAATTGAGCCGGGGGGAATCCACAGCAGAATTTCACAGCTCACTGTTTTAATAAATGTCTGGAAAACGCAGAGTGAAATTGAGTTAGGTCCTTTCCAATACACTAATATTTTGGAACACATGGATCTTGCATATGGGAATAGTCCTGGCCCGGAAAGCATGGGTAAGACCCAAATAGCTCGAAGAGACAGCTCTCTGAACGCTGCTTGGAAGCTGGATTCAATAAAAGGCGATCCCTTGGAGCCAAGGAAACAGGACAGCCAGCCTGCTGAGACCCCAGCCTTGCTGCAGAGGATTTCAAGGCCATTGGCAAGTGCTGTTCCATGATACAGGACAGATGCTCTGCCCACTAATAACGAGAAAAATAGCTATGAACACTGTTAATTGCCAAAATGTAAACTCGCTTCTGAGGCTTGCAACTCCCTCTTCAGCAGAGGCTGCGGACGACATGAACTCTCCTTTGCTTTACACACACGGCGTGGCCACGGAAAGAAAAACGATGTGTCTGTAAGGCACCTGGCCCCAACCCCGGAGCAACACGGAGAGAAGCACCTACCCAAGAGTCAGCGTTTTATTGCAAAAAGCTGAAAACTTGGCCAAGCGCCCCGTGCACTCCCTGGGCTTTGCACCGTGGCCCTGGAGAGGCGTATCTGGGTGCTGAGCATCGCCCCGCGTGCTGAGCATCACCCCGTGTGCGCCTGTCTCTGGGAACCCGCTGCTGATTTGCAAGGGAAATCATGGGTAAATAATCCTCATTACCCAGGAAGGCTGTCCCCTTCCAGATCAAGTTCACTTGTTATTCTGATCAGCCGATAAGCCTCATTTGCATAATTTTTTCTTTCTTTGACAGTCTGGCTTTGCTGTCTCAGTTAAAGCAGGTTTTTATTACTCTTATTAATATTATTGCTCCTTGTGGTCATCCCGACTGAAGAGCTTGCGAATGCCTTCAGGCTTGCTGGGAGCTGGGGGTGGCGATGCGTGGGCTGGGAGCTCTCGGCATGGGGGGGCTGTGCTTTTTGCTCCCCCTCAGTGCTCCCTGCAGCCCCGTGCTCTTGCATTGCTTGGCTGAGAACGCTGCAGCTCGCCACAGCCACCCCACTCTCAGGAACTGCCCAGGCCCATTACCAGGATAACAAACGGGGAGCAGTTGCTTTTGAGGTCCCCCCATTGGAGTTATTCCTAGCTGCTTGACCACTCCAGGGGCAAAAAGGCTTTTTTTAATGCGAGTATCTGCTTTTTCTTTTCTCTGAGAAGGGGTGCTAGAGACAACACACAGCCGCAGTGGTCTCTGCCAGCGGCGGAGCAGCCCACCGCCTGCCTTCTCGCCCTGAGCAGACCCAGGGTTTTCTCCTGAAATCACTCTCCCCTGCAGCTTCCACCCACTTTTTAAAGATGCTCAAACCTGAACCATCTCAGTTTCTACAGAGGAAACAAGGCAGGAAAATGCCAGCTGATGTTGCTGGCTCTGAAGCTGGGTCCTGCCTTGAATGAGAAGACACCAAGACCTCATCCCTGTCCCCGTTCCCATCCCTATCCAGCCTCATCCCTGTCCCTGTTCCCATCCCCATCCTGCTTGGCAATGTCTGCTGCTCTGCCCCTGTGGCCCCGAGCTGAGGGCTGCAGCGTGGGCAGACTGGCAGGGTGCAAGAGGAGGCGTGCAGATGAGATGCAAAAGAGAGGGACAGGGATTTGCATCATTTGCTCCATGTAGGGGCTGCTTGGAACTGTACCAGGGCAGGAGGTGGGGGGTGGGCACTGTTTTACAGCTGTCTTGGTGATATCAGTGTCTCCACTGCTGGGCTCACGATGGATTTCTGGACATAGAATTTGCAGGACAAGGACTTTAAAGCTTGGTCTTTTCAACTTTTTAAAATCCTGTTTCTCTTTGTGCAAATGCAGCTGCATCTGTTGCAATTAGCTGGCTAATACTTTTCTATTAATTACACATGGTCTCTGTGAAACTACCTGAATTTTAGCTGATTAACGTACTGTTCTCTTTTATTCCAGAGCTCTGCATCCCCTCCAGCTCCCTCAAGCTCCGTGGTCCCTCATGCTGCTGGAGCTGGGCTGGGATAGGGGCTTGCCAGTCCCCCAGATCCTGCTCTTTCATGGCTAATCCGAGCATTTCCAGAAGCGGCTGATGAGCATGATGATGTTGCTTTCAATAATAGCGAAGAACTTTTCTCCCTGCAGCAAATAAAATTCTTTGGCCCGTGCCCAAGGTCCCAGCATGTCATTGTAATGGTCCCTTCTGCCTGCAGGTCCTCCCGAGGTTGCCGGCTGGTGCATCTTAGCTGGTCCCTGAGTTTCTACTGGAATTGGGGCTCGGGCAGCACCGTGTCAGGCAAACGCAGCACAAGCGGGCCCGGGGCAGCCACCATCCCGTTACTTGCGTCTCTCTGGCTCCTCCTGAAGGAGACATCCCTGTGTAGCTGCAGATGGAGAGGCAGCAGTGTGGCGCCGATCGCTCCTTGCCCGTGGAAGGTGCGATAATTTCAGATGGGATGAAAGCGAGATGGGAGACATGAGGAGAACACGCATCTCATCCCACCATCTTTTTAATAGCGTTATCCCTGCCCACTGCAGCTCCATCGGCTTGACAACACCCGCCTCCCGGGGCAGCCGAAGCCAACAGAGCTGGGAGCCTGGAGGGATGCTGGCTGGCAGGGATGGTGCCGCGGGGCTGGAAGGAGCAGCCACGGGTCAAGCTGTAGGCACTGCCTTTACAGGACTTCTCCATGCGGGCAGCAAGACCAGAAACCCACCCTCTGAGGGCACGAGGGAGATGTGGGCTCTGGCCGGCAGGACACAGCCCTTTTATTTAACCTCCCTATCCCCAGGGGCTTGGATTTTGTATCCTGGGCTTGGATTTTGTATTCTACTGCCACTCTCTGACTCCAAGATCCTGGCAGTGGTAATAAATATGCCCCCTGCTTTCCTGTGAAGAGGTTTCGTGCTCAGCCCCAGCCCCGTTTCAAAGGGTGACCCGCTGTGCTGGGTTGCTCCAGGGCCGCCGAGCCCTGGATGCCCTCACTGTTCCTGCTCTTTGACAGACCTCTTAGAGAAAACCCGACTGGCACAGAGCTGGGAGATGGCTATTCATTCTCTAGCCAAGGCACAGCCCTTTTTTTTCTGGGACGTATATTTCATGTTGCTCTGTGCTAATTTTCTGTGGGATGGGCTGCTGCAATGGGAAGGCAAGACCACGGCTCTAAGGGGACAGGCAGCTACAAGGCAAAAGGGATAGATGCTCAGGAAGGGAGCAGCTCCTAGCAGGCTGAAGTCTCCAAACTTGCACTCTGCTCAGGCCAAAGGCTGGAGTATCAGGCTGGCAAGTGCCTGGCAGTGGTACCGTGGCACCCGTGTGGGTGCCAGGAGAAAACTGTACAGTGATGCCCACCAAGGAGCTTAAAGCCTGATGGATTTCCTCCGCTTCCTGGGGACAGGCATGACAGACACTTATGTTATTGTTTGCATAGGTCGCCTGAAGTGAATCACATCCTCGGGCTCCAAAATAGCTGTGGAGGTTTCTCTCTGGGGACTCAGTCACCCCAGAGAGGAAACAGGAAAACAACAAGCTAAATATTAAGCGTGTGCTTTAACGTGAAGCCCAAAGACACACTCAGGGTAACGCATTTTCCCCATATACCCACCTAGCACGGAATCAATGAAGTTGTTATTTCCAGACATCCTCAGCAAACACAAGCCTACTCAGTAGTTAAATTTCCCCCCCTAAACTCTTTAATTCTTCTGCAATCTAAGGAGATGGGCCCGATGGTTACTTAGTCTGGGTTAAAAGTCTGTGTTTCCCTCTCTGAGTGGACTTAAATAGTGAATTATTATTAGATATGTTGTTGACTATTTTGGGACACCAAACATCTGGACACTACAAGTCACATCCCTACAGGATCCTTCCCTCCGAGCACCCTGGGGCTCGTTGCCCATGAAGGCTATGGTACAAGCAGGCCTACAGATCTGCAGATCTTCGCTCAGCCCAGCCCTGTGCGTGGTCCCACTCACAGTACAGATCCCAGACGCTGCTCATGTCTGTATTAAGGGAAAGGGTTTAACCCAACCCCTGTTCAGCAGAGGGGACTTTGCACGGGGGGAGAAGAGATGGATGCAGTGACCAGAGGGGCTAGGCAGGAGCCCAGCAGCTCCACCTGTGAGGACCATTCCTGAGAGCACAAGTCTCCAACAAAGAGGAATGTGTGGGCTCTGCCGGAACCAGAAGCCTCACAGCATCGAGAGTAGATAGTTGAAACTTCTAGTTTGAAAATAATGTTGTGGCCAAGGCATAGCCTTCAGGAGATGTGGGGGCAGCTCCGCCAGGACCTGCACCCCTGGCTGGAGGCAGCCACAAGCATGGCTCAGCTAACACATCCCCTCCGCCACCACCCTCGGCAAGGCTTTCCATCCCTCCTGACACACAGCACCAAGTGCTACAATTTATTTGTACCGATGGCAGGAACCATCGGTTTGCTGCAGCCTTTCCCCAGGAGAACATCAGCTTCACGTCCCCGTTTCTCACTGAGAGCATGTGGGGCCATTAGGGCTTTCCTGAATTCTTCCTTTCTGGAAGCCCTTTTTCTCTTAGGTGACATTAACCGAGAGCTCTGTCACTCCACCCCACTTTAATGATTTCCTCTGGAACATTTTGTGTTCAATAAACTAGTGTGTTCCCCATCTGAGGTGAATCTCCTGCAAAGGGAAGAAAAGAAAACACAAGCCAACAGCCCTGTCCTGAGCAGACTGCGTGCTTGTCGCCAGCGCCTGCCACCCAAATTACGCCGTGGAAGAATGTGCACATGGCAGAGGTCCCTGAACATTTCAGGCAGGATATTGCCTGCTCCTGGATGCAGCCTCTTTCACCGCTGCAATAACATTTGCTATAATAAGCTGCGACTCCGTTTCAGGGAAGGCGGGCGCGTGGCGTAGACGTTTTGGCCCGGCTGCTCCCCTTGCACGGAGGTGGCTGAGGGTGGTGGTGGGGCTGCAGGCCCGTCTCCTCGCAGGCACTGACCCACTGTGCTCGGGGAGGGGGGTCTGCACCCGTGATGGGGTCAGGTTAGCAAGGAAAAGCAGGCGATGCCCCAGGGGTGCTAAGGGGGTGTATCGCTCTTCTGCCTTCCCCCACGGGGTAAGTTCAGGCTGGGCAGCCGGGATGGCTCCGGGCAGCTGCCAGGGCTGCAAACCATCCCCTTGGCCTCCAGCTTCTGTGCCAGAGCCTGGGCAGGCGTCCTGTCCTCCCGCCTGGGCAGCCAGCCCAGCCACCTCCTCCTGCAGCCTCCTTCATCCCGCTCCCGGCAGCTGGGCTCCTGCCCGGCTCTGCCTACCTGGGACATGCACTGGGAGCTGAGTGCGGCCGCCGTGCAAAGTTCCTTCTTTGCAAAGCTGCTCCTCTCCCTGCCAGGCTGCCTGGGGGCCTCCTGCGGGTCACCTTGTCCCCTGGGAACAAACTGTCCAGGAGGGCTTTTTGCTTGGACACTAGGTTGCTTGTTTGAGCTGCTTGGGCAGGCTTAGCCCATGCAGGGGAAAACTCCTTGGTTTCACAGAGCCACGGGCTGGGAGGGCATTGGAGCATCTTGTTGGCCGTGAGGTGCCATCAGGCTCTGGGCCAAGAGGGAGTGCTTTCCTGGGCCCAGAATGGCAGCCCATGCCCCACATCCATCTGGAGGTGCTGAGCCCATCGCTTTTCCATGGGGTCTCCAACACTTCTTCCCAGCCCAAAACAGTCCCTATTCCCAGTCTGAGTTTTGCCTGGTTTCCATTTCTGGGCTTTGGCTGTCCCATGCCAGACCCTGCTGGGGTTTGCTGGCAAGAGCCTGCTACCACCCCACCTTTTCACTGCGGGTGGGCATTTCTGCCCTGGGTGCCTTTGGTGGTTTTTCCAGGGATAGCAGTCCGCTCTTTGCTGGCCAGGGCAAAATGGGCTGGTCCCTCTCCAGCCTTTAGGGAACAAGGCGCCGATTCAGGAGGAAATCTGGTGTGTGCTCCTGTCCCATCACACCTTCCCACTCTGTGCCCTAAACCCCTCCAGAATGTACCCGAAGAGGAAAGAGCCATTTCTGGGATGTATCTGTGGGACAGCAGTGTCACCCATCCCAGGTCCTTCTCCTTGAGTTGACACAAGCCCCACAGGCAGTTGAAGTCCATCTCCTGCTGCGTGACAAGGTGGCTTTGTGCCAGCTGGAGCAGCAGCACTAGAGGGGCTCTCTCCACAAGCTTGATTTACCCCCAAAATAAGATCATAGAATCATAGAATCATTTAGGTTGGAAAAGACCTTTGGGATCACCAAGGCCAGCACTGCCAAGTCCATCACCAAGCCACGTCCCTAATGAGCAGAGTCTGTTCGGAAGGGGGGATCCATGCAGAGCTGTGGAAAGGCTCCTGCCGACCCCTGCGCACCTTGGATCGGGCTCTGCTTTCGGGAACCATAAATAGAATCCGAGTCACTCAAATACCCAGGACCTGTAAGAGCCATTCATAGCTGCAAATTAACAGCTACCGTCAGGGCCCATCTGTGCACGCCCCAGCCCCGGGTCGGATTCCTGCTCCCTCTGTTTAACCTGATGACCATAATTACACACTCGTTTATACACCCGGCGGCACCTGAATGCTTTACAAGACAAACACCTAATCCCGCGTGGAAATTATAGCCACATAATATCTCTTTTCATTATTTGCTGAGGTGTTGAGTCTGATTACAGCACACACTGTTTGCTTTGTACCAGGGTAAAGCCCCTGTAATTTCTCTGCAAGTCAACATCATTCCAGCAAGGAGGCTGAAAATCTACAGGCTACTGTGCAAACGAGCTAGCAAATATTAATCCACAGTAAATGATCTGGGAGGTGGAGGCAGGGAAGGGGTGAGCAAGGTTATTTATACCCCCCCCCCCCCCCCCGAGATTAATAATGCCAAATTAAAAAAAAAAAAAAAAAAAGAAAAGAGGGAGAGAGGACGACAAGGGGCATGAAACATTCCTGCTGCCACCGTTCCTGCTCCTTGGGGTAGGGCTCCTGGGGAGCAGTGTGCTTTTTTGGGGGCTGCTAATGGGAAGGGAAATGCCCTGATTGAGAAGATGGGACCTCCCTTATGTCCCATGAGCTTTAGCGGACTGACAGAGACAGGCTGAGCTTCTCACGTTGTCCTGGCATGTGGCACTCCCTGACCTGCCAGGTGCTTCCCATAAGCCCTGAAGAAAGTCACTTAACAGTGCTGTGACTCAGTTTCCCCATCTTTAAACACAGGTTATTAATGCTTTCTGATTCCCAAGGGCTGTGTCCTACATGGACGGGAGGCATGGATACTCAGTGCAATGGCAATGAGCACCACTAGGTACATTTAAGCCAAGGATGTGTGAAAGGTCCTTGTCGGATGCTGTTTTCCTGAATGAAGGGGAAGCAGGAGGGGACCCGCGCTGCCCTGGGCTGAGCTCAGACACTTCACTATCAAGGCAGCATCAGTGGTTAGATGAGACCCCTTTGCTGCGCCTCTGCAGCTCCCACTGGGAGGGCTGGGAAACCTCGCGGATCTCCTATGATTTCCCTAGATCCACTTTCCCATCTGCTGCACTGTGAGGATCTCACCTTCCCGATGCCTTGCTCAGCATCTGGGCTGCCCACGGTCCTTGGGGTGTTTCCCAGATGGGACATCCCCTCATTTCCCACCTTTGCAGACCCCCAGCAATGGTGATCCGGAGCTGGGAGCCCCCGCATCCCCCCACAGCTCCTCACCGTGGCTCTGCAGCCCAGTTCAGATGCTGTGCCCTTGGTTTCTCCCCAGGAAAAATATCACCTTGGGCTGAGATGCAACAGGAGTGACGTTGTCTGGAAAGAAAGAAGGATTTGCTTTAACCTGCGGCGCGTGGGTTTGCAACCAAAGTATACAGGCGGGCTTCAGGCTAGACTGTACCCTGGACCCCAGCCAGGTGATGGGCTGAATCCTGGTCTGCATCTCGGCCGTGCAAAAACTCCTGCTCGGCGGTTTCAGGGCAGTTCACTCTGGGTTTCCACCGAGGGAGCGGTGGGGGAGCTGAGGTCAGCCCGCTGTCCACTGCCCGCTGCCCGCTGCCCCGCTGCTCACGGCGGCGCGGAGCAGGAGGGAGCTGATGGCAAAGCACCGGCAGCATCCATGCTCCTGCCGCTCGGCCCCGGCAGTGGCATGGGCAGGGGGTGATGTTATTGAAATCCATGTCAAATGGGTGTTAATGAAAGAAAACCAGGCCTGTGTATTGCATCCCCCTTAAATCTTCAGGGAAACGTGTGTGCATGCTGGAGAGAGGAGGGTAATTGTTGCTCCCAGTGGCAGATGGGGAACCGGGGGAGCACCGGGGCCCCCAGGGCCACCCCCAGCCGGCGCCAAGGTGAGCCACTGCTGGCCACAGAGTGGGCTGAGCACCACAGGACCAGCACCACCTCAGCCACTGGCTCCTGGTGCCCCATCTCTCTCCAAATTCTCCAAAATTAATTTAATTAACTTAAAAAAGGCAAATGCAACCAATGCAACTTGAACAAGGCAGGCTGGATGGGGAGCACCGGGTCGAGCTGCACCAGCTTTGCCATCCCACCACACTCCGACTCCCGCGGCCGCTGCAGACACACGCGTGTGTACATGAACGTGCACACGTGGCCCCATGCGTGCTCCTGGTGGGATGGGGTCCATGCTGGGCCGAGACTCGGCCTCCCGGAGATGGAGAGGCAGCGAGCTGTTTCTCCAGCACTCAAGTTTTTCTTTCAGACTCCAAGCTGCCTTGCCAAGTGTTATAAAAATATATCAGTGTGAGCCAAAACATTTAGCACTCCACTTATTACTTCAAGGTTATAGGTTAAACAAATTCCTTCTCAGAATTTACTGTGTTCATTTTAGCTTCACAACACAGCCCTGCTAGCGGTAGATATATTTCACACTGTAATACCTCCCTTATGTATTGGAGGGGGGGAAAGGAGAAGAGGAAAGTAGCTTTCTAAATTTTTATGTGAACAAAAGCTACTATATAAACTAGCTGAAAACAAGTCCTTTGCAAGAGATAGTTTGTAAAACTTATTTTCCAGTAACCAATAAACCAAGAATGAAAGGCAAAGTTTGTTTTTACCTTACCTAATAATTGTATTTTATTTTCTGAGTTTTGCCTTTTTTGTACAATAAAGCCTAAAAAGAAAATAAAGAGCTGAATTCACACCTCGGGCAAGCAGGTGCGATTGTTCCAGTGAAAGTGCACCCCTGTCAGCCGGGCTCTGACCCCTCTGCGGTGGGGCATGAATCCAGATAACGGGCATCTGCTGGAGTTATCACACATGGAGCTCCAGGCTGGGGAAAAAAGATGGTTTGGAGAGTGAGGGCTTGCGGCTTGCTTTGCCGCTGGGCTCCCTCCAGTCCCTCCAGTGGTATGAACTCTTCCTTTTCTCATCTGCTCAATGTGATGCATAAACTAACTTCATCTCTGTGGTCTGCACGCATGTCCCCATTGCTGATGGCTTGTGTCACCTCATGTCTGCCCCGTGCAAGTCTCTATAGTGGGGCTGATGCTTTAATCCAGCATTGGAGGGGTTAATTCATATCTGGAGAAAAAGCTTCCAAGATGGGAGGATGCAAAGCTGAGCCCAGGCTGGCACTGAGTGCTGTGACTATGGGAGACGTCACAGTTCCACACATGATGCTGCTCCCTTTGGTGTCACCGGGAAGCAGCTCCGGGATGCCAGGGAGGGAGCCAGGCTGGAGCTGCCAGTGTAGGGTTCCTCGGCTGTGTGAGGCACAAGTTGGGGAGTGTGATAGGAGGTAACATGGTGCTTTGGGAGGGATGGGGGGTGGGTGTTGAGGTGCATTGGTGATAAAACTGCTCTTTTTTGATGTTTAGAGGTGAAGAGGCATAGGCAGCTGAGCTGGGGCACTTTGCCACTGATGTCCCTGTTATGGGGGTGAGGGTGCTGCCCTGCGAGGGGCACCTCTCCCCTTGCAAATCAATTCCCCTTTGGAAACCACCCTGCAGAGAAGGACCTCGTCATCGCTGAGCGGGGTTTTTATTTTTGGACTTCAGCAAAGCTAGTGACAGCAGCACATAGTGAAGCAACTGCTTGTGTTACAAAACGCTGAAGCCTCATACGCCCTGGCAGCTGGCAGTCCCCTTCGCGTTCACACAGGTACCACTCTGCAGTTTGCAAAGTACAAAGTCTGTGCAAAATCTGAGGTTATAGAGAAAAAAACCCTGAGATTCCAGAGCTGCTCTGCTCTGCATTGTCCTATAGCCCTGGTCAGGAACAGGGAGGGGGCTCATCCCACCCTTACATCCACTTGCAAATTACTTGCAAGATGAAGGGGCTCCAAGCTGCTGGCCTCGTTTCTATGAAACAGACCTCAACAAAAGGGGAAAAAAAAAAAGTATTAGGTCCGGTTCACGTTTGGGGTTTGGATTTCACCTAGGAGGGGAGGGGAGCGGGAAATCAGACATTGAGGTGTCATGTATGCGAGCTAATAAAACTGGGCCAGCAGATTGAAGATGGAGGAGCTGAGGGACTGTTTAGAGGTATCCGTCACATAAATGAGGAGGTGGAGGAAGTCTGGATGATAGTAACCCCATATTAAAAAATTCTGCCCTGTCAACAAGCAAAGAACTACATGGTGGAAATACGCCTGTGCTTGTTGAACTGTGAAACCAGATGTCTTAGAGCAATAACTATCGCACAGGAGGCGGGGAGGGCTGGGAGGAACACGTTTGTGTACGATTAAGAAAAAAATACATGCTGCTACAGCCGTGGTTTCAATTAAAATGGCTCAAACCAAATATTGTTCCTATTAATGGGATGTCCAGCTGTGACACCACCATGTAGTATCCTTACACATTCGGCACAGGCAACATCTGCAACATAATCCCAGTATCCATGCAGTGGAGCCAAGGAGCTGAGAGGCAGCTCACGTTCTTCCCAGTGGCTCAGCCTAGATGAAAAGGCCCTCGTAGGGAAAGGGGGAAAATACAAGCATTGGAGAGGCTGGAGGCGATGCAAACGGAGCCTAATTTGTATCTTTGGGTAGCTGAGGATATTGGCATGTAAAATTTGGAACATGGTGTAAGACCAAGCTTCGGATGCTGCAGAAACAAGTCTTGGTTACTGCACTGTGTAGAAACCACTGTGCTGTCTGTCCAAAGATAAGTGGCAGAAGCAGCACTTTGATTCCTTGCAGCATTTAACCTGTGTTTAAACAAAACCCCCCAGCTCTAAGCTCCTGCTCTGGGATGGGAGCAGATAAAGTCAAAGTTTGCAGAACAGGAGCTGTTGCCACCACTTGCAGCGTGTAAACTCATCTGCGCTCTGGAAATGAATTCGTACCCCGAACAAGCTCTGGTGTTCCTGTGCCCTGTGAGGCGAGGCAGGCACAGCCAGAGCAGCTGCTGTCCTTGCTGGCAGGATCCATGCCTGGGGAGGTGGGAAGGAGCGCAGCCCACGTGTAAGGGGCTAGCAGGGGCTGGGAGCAAATGCCCACCCTGTTAACAGCACCGGGCGAGGGCGATGAGGCTTCAGCTCCTTCTCTGCAGCAGCAGCTGCGGGTGGGCAGCTATAGTACAGCCAGGGCTGGTGTAGCAGAGAGGCACCCACGGAAAGATGTCCCCAGGGAATGGGGGACAACACGATAAAGCACTTTTAAGGAGGTGCCAGTCCCGCAGAACTTGACCTGCTTGACCGGACTCATGTGAACTGGCATCTCTTGTGTGATTTGTGTTTTGGAAA
Organism: Falco peregrinus; assembly: GCF_023634155.1. NCBI lineage: Eukaryota > Metazoa > Chordata > Aves > Falconiformes > Falconidae > Falco > Falco peregrinus. The sequence goes on along the minus strand of NC_073725.1, from coordinate 88,097,039 downwards.
TGAGACTCTGGTGCATTTTTGAATGACTGGGGCCTAAACACGCTTTGGTGAAAAGATCTTAAATAAGAATTACAAGCAAATGTTGGAATTTTATTAAACTGGATTGATTGCTGACTTGGCAATCTGATTCTCTCTGAAACACCTCTCATGAGGTCCTGTTCTTTAGAGATTGTTACAACATGTAAGCAATGCCTTAGTGGCAAAATAGGAGTTAAAATCACAAAGTTCTGCAAGAATAGGAAGGTGTGTGGAGTAAAGCCCCTAGTTCCTGCGTGGGAAGGCAAAGGGATAGTGGAGGGAAGCAGATATTAAAGCAGAGAGAAGGCAAGGCAGAGGGAAATGTGCGCCCTTGGACACTGGTATGAAACCTGTAAGAAAACATCTGCTGAGGGGGAAGAAGTGGGGAACAGGAGAGTGTTCACTTCATAGCAGTGATTAAACATGAAGAAGTTACTTGGAAGAAAATTGTGCAGATGGAAAATCACTGATTCTTGGAGAAATAAATGAAGAGGAGGAAGGCGTGCAGGTAGATGGGAGGCTCAAGCCGTGTCTTCTTTGCGTTCTGGTTCTTCTCTCCTAGAGATAAGGAAGCATCAGAGGTGATGGAGCAACAGTAACAGAACAGAAGGATGCTTGAAAATTGCCCTTCAAATGACAGCTCCTCAGATTTGTAGCCCACAAACATGAAACACTTGCAAAAAGTTGTAAAACATGATAAATCACACACTTGGTGATTCACTGAGTCACGAATGTGAATTTTGCATTTCCAGTCTCCTGACATGGCCAAATGAAAACTCTGCAAAGTTGTGGAGCTGCGACTGGGTTTTGCAGGGTGGTGCTGCGGCACCTGGAGCTCTCTGGAGACTTGAAGATCCTGCACCATTTCTGGGCCCTTCACGATGCTCCCCGTTACTTTGGCAAGAGCCATCCCAGATCTTTTCTATAACCTTTCCAGAACTGCCTTGGAGGCAAACCAAACCTTCCCTGGAGTTTTCCAGAGCACCACAGAGCCTTTCTAGGGGCAACCAAGAGCTCTCGCCAGAGCTTGTCTGGAGCCCCACAGAGCCATCTCCATGGCACAAGTACAGAGTCTCCTGAAGCAGTCCTGGCTTTTCCCAAGGGTCTTTCCTGGAGCTCACAGGAGCTTTCTGAAACCTCCTCAGAGCCTCTCTAGAGCCCAGGCAGATCTTATCCTAGAGGTATCTGAGAGCTGCTCTGGACATGTTCTAGAGTCATCTCAAACATCCCCTCTCCCAATGAGACACTTCAAAGCTTTCCCAGAGCTGTCACAGAGCTTCCCTGGAGCCTTTCCAGAGCCATCTGGAAGGTGCAAGCCGGCAAAATCCAAAGTCGCAGCTTGGCAATTTCCTAAAGTCGCAAGTCGGCAATTTTGGAAGTCACAAAATAAAGGAAACAGCTGTAAGTGACGTGCAGTGGGACTGTGTTTCATTAGGAACCTCAGAGAGACATGTTAACCCATGGTAAATTAGGTGTAAAATTGATCTTCACCATTTCCCGGTTGCCGTATGTGTCGTCAGCAGAGAGCAGAATACCCCTGGGCTGCCATCACATGTGTTTGTCTGCACACTGGATATCATACAGGGTCTAAACAGATGCTGCTTTATCAAAATAACATGCATTGGGGATGGATTTGAGCCTTAAGTATAGAAAACTTGATGGTGCTGATAATGCAGAGTGTACAGATGTTAGCGGTGGGAGTCTGGCCTGTTTTACATGATGATCAGCACGTTGGTGATGGCTTGGGTTTGCTGGGATGTCTATTCTCACAGCTGACAGATGGATCGGTTCCTCTGGAGTGAGGAAGACACAGCAACGGGGTCCAAATCCTCTTTTAAACCAAATTAGATTGCTCCTGCGGTCTTAATAGTAGTGAAAGGCTTGTTCCAGCCCTTGTTCCCACTCCAAAAACCCTTTGAACTTGCTCGTATCCTCAGCTAAAAGTTGTTCCTTGAGCCCCTGATTTGTAATGGGCCCCTCATCCCTTCAGCAGTAAGGAAGGAGGGGACAGGATTTATTTGTAAGAGTTAATTTCAAGAGGAGGGTATTTTATTGAGCTGATGGACATCAGGAGCACACCTCTGACTGTGTGGTTATGCTGGGGCTTCAAGCTGCACTGAGACGCAAGCTCCAGCTTCAGGTTTCTCCAAGCTTTCTGGCAATTAAGAAAATTATTCAAAATTTGCACTGTGCGCTCTTCCTTCAGTTTCTCTCATAGAGGTCTTGCACAGTTCTGTTTGGGACCACAATGAGGACCACGATCCAATTCTCCAGGTGAACTTGGTAGGACTTTGAGAAACAAGATGTCTCAGTTGCAAGCCTCAGGCACGTGTGCCTCTGTGGGATTAGCTCTGCTCTTGCTCTCTGCCTTTAATATTCTTCCTACACGGCAACACAGTGTTGCAGGCCAGCCGGTGGGACTCCCAAAGGATGCACGAGTATCTCAGCCAGCCAGGCTGTTTCCAGTTGTCTCAGTTGGTCCCTCACCTTTCCCTAGCGCAAAAGGCTGTTGGTTTGGTTCCCACCTGCGGTGTTACTCATGCTGCCCTTGGGCTCCAGCAGGGGCACACCTATGCTTACTGGGAATTTCTCCCCAGAGCCACCCACTCACCAGTACTGAAAAGGGAGGTGTTCCTTCACTAGGTGGTGTCTCCTGCTGGTAAACCAGCTGTGTGTTCATTAACTTGTCCCTCCACACAGGTAACACAGACCTTGACTCCAACCAAATTCACCCAGTTTAAGTTCCTCTTTAAGTGGCAAAGCACAAAAATCTCCAACTGTTTCCACCTAGCACCTGAGGCCTCATCTCCCCCGGCATTCCCCAGGTCCTCGAAACACCCCTGCTTTGTCTCACACCAACACCGCTCTCCCGTGCTTGGTGGAGGGGTGTTTGTGCATGCATGGCTCGTATGGCTTTTTATTTTTTCGCCGGGACAAGGAGCAGTGTAATGTCTGTCTGCTTTTCCTGCTTGTCTAGTTCTTAGAAACCACATGTTCTTCCTTCACCAGCAACTCCGCATTTATTAATCTGCAAAACAAGACTGTGCACTTTTTTTTTTTTGCAGCAGCAGCAGTGGCGAGTTGGCCAGGGGCCAAGGAGACCCTTAGTCACTTCATTTACGCAGGCTGCAATAAGAGGAGGGCAAACCCGTTGGGGAGTAATTCGAACATTCAGACGCCTGCACCGAACTCTCATTTCTACCTCATTAACTTTACAGTTTGACAACTTCACAAGCCAGGGACTTCTGTCGTGATTGCTGCTGCATAGCCAAGCAGCAAACACCTTCTTTCAGTGTGCAGGCTTACTTCATGTACGGCTGCAATGGATTTTCCTGCCTGTGCAGGGAGTAATTCTCAGTTCTTGGCTGGTAGGGTCTTCCTGGGGGTCACAGCTCCGTCTGCGTGGTAAATGCCCGCGTGATCTTGTCACAGCTGCTGCTGCTCCAGGTGTATGCCTGGCAATGGTCTTACACACCATGAACGAGTCCGTTCTTGCTTTTGCCTAGACAAAGAAAAAAACAGACTTAAGTCAAAGTTAGTTAAAATGAATTAACTAAGCCTGACTTCACCTGCTCTGTCCTGAAGTTGCAGCTTTAGCTCAGCTTTAGCCAAAAGGAGCGTGGAATCCAGGCCAGGGTCAGTAGTGCGGGCTGGTTTGATGATGCTGCATCAATACTGGGCAGAGTTTGTGCCAGGCTCCACTAATTTATGTCACCTATGGGGGGTGAGGGGTAAACGCAGGGTTCCCCATCTGTGAGGTGAGCCTTTGGGCAGGGTGAGGAAGACCACTGCCTACCTGTGCTCTGGGAGCTCGTCCTTCCCCTCCCCCTGTCCCCAGTGCTGTACCTGTTGCTCAGGCGGGTGGTGCTCAGCAGTCTGTGTGCCCCTGCTGAGCTCGCTGAGACCTTGGGTGCGATGGGCGTAGGAGTTTCCCACACTGCGTCCTCACGACTTGCACCCCCCACTTCTGCAGTGCAGGGCTGCAGCTTGGCATTGCTGTCAGATGCCAAAAATCGGTGTTTCCTGGGACCTGTCTCCTGCCCCCGTTAACAGCGCCTCTAGAAAGCAGTCTTACATGCCCGTGCACGGGCTCCATAAAAGCAGGATGGAACCCGGTGCCCTCTGCCTAGTGCTGAGTGGATCTTAGTGCTGAGAGTCTGAATTAAAAGCTGGGTGGTTTTTTTTTTTGCTGTGCCATTAAGGACATGACTCAAAGGCACCCAGGGAGAGGCGAAGGGTTGGAAATACAACTTTTATAGCCCTTCTTCTCTTTATAAGGCTGTTTTAAGCTTGCAGAGTTTCCAAGAGCTTATTGCACAACCGCTGTCTGGGCTTGCTGATGCCTCGTGCCGTGGCAGGTGATTCAGAGATGCGCTGGAGCCGAGGGCTCCGGGAGGGAGCGGGAATGACGGTGTAACACCAGCACCCCGAGCTGGAGAGCCTTGAGAGGAACCAGAAGCAATAGCTGGGAAAGGTTATAAATCCTTATGCTTCAGTGCTCTGTAAAGCTCTAATTAACAGGGGTAAGGACAAAAGTTCCCTCTTGGGCACGTTGGCCCATGACTGCCTGTTTGCACTTCCCTCTCAAGCAGTTGGCCTGAGTCATTCCTGAAGACGAGGGAGCCCCACCTCGATTAAATTCCTCACTTGAAGCCCAGTGTAGGGATTCCTCTGACTCCGGGGTAAGTTGTTTTATTGAGTAGGCAACTTATGCATCCATCACTGCCTGGGGTTTCAGATGCAGCCCTGGCTGGTGGAGATAGAAAATGATCAGCTTTAGATGATAGCTCAGAGGCCTGCCAAGGCAGCGTGGCTTTGTCCTTGGTGAGATACATATCACCAAGGCAGCCATCCAACGATGCAATCATTGCGCGTTGACCTAGTTTAAGCTTTCAGGCACTTTCAGTAGCTCAGACTGATCTCACACCAACAAAAAAAAATATATAAAAAACAGAAGTCTAACTGGAAAAATGCTGTCTCATGGTGTTCCTTGGCCCACTCAACAATGGAGCCAATAAAGATGCCTTTCCAGGAACCTTCCCAGGTTCCTTTTCAACCCAAAGGTCATATCACAGAGAAACCACGTCGGGAACACGGACAGGAAATTTGTTTGGCTGCAGAGGGGCTGCTCGGTGGGATGAGAGCAGGTTCATCGGGGGGAACATGGGGAGGTCAAGGGAGGGACTGAAGTGGAAGGTGAGGAGAACGTGGCTGGGTATCACACAGCAAAGCCTTTGCTGTTAGGTGTGAAGAAACATAGATGCGGAGAAGATGTTTTGTCTGGGTCGCAAGAGCAGATGGCAGGATAAGGTCCTTCCTTAACCCGAGTGCAGTGAGGTTAGATAAGACCACGTCCATGTAGTGCAGAACCTTGTCTTGCACCCGACACTGCCGAGAGAGGTGCAAGGCACCCTGCAGGTGTGGAATTAATTGCTGCCTTGCCTAAAACACATTTGCAATGTGTAGGTGTCTTCTTCTCTTGTAGAGGATAACCCAGCAGGAGCTTTGTCCTTCAGGTCAAGCCAAAGAGATGATGCCCTGGCCTTCCTGAGGGCCAGTACAGACCAGAGAGCCAGCGGTGGGAGTCTGACCAGGAACAATTAAAGGGGACAGCACAGTTCCACTCTGAAAGATTAAGAGGCAGAAGAAGATAAAATGTGTGGCATAACCCCCTCCAGTTACAAAGTGCTTCTATTTTCCCTTTCCTCTAATGGAAGATCAAAGAGGTGTTTGATGAAATTAAAACTTTGGGCCAGGTCTTTTGATGGCATAAATTGACTTCACTCCAACTTAGTGCAGGTGAGAATCTGACTTTATCTATTTAAATAATAATAATAAAAAAGTGCAGTGCAATAGGTTATAAACTTGTGGAACTTACTGATGCAAGATTATTGTTACAGCAAATAGCCTAACAGATGCCAAAATGGTTAGACTTATATATGTGAATTAAAATAGAAAAGGTCATGGCTGTAACAAAAACTAGAATGTCAAGCTAGATTAGTTCACCAGAAAATGAACAAAGAGATGGTGTGCTTGGAAAAATCTGGTGAATCCCTCCAAGACTTTGAAACCAGCCCCTTGTTCCAGCCACGGTTTGCTGCACAGTGTTGGTTGGGCAAAGGGTTGGGCACAAAATACCCACAAGGTGAATTTAATGGAAATTCTTGATCTTCCCTGAGCATGAGTGGATCAGTCTCCTCATGAAAGCTCGTTCCTCCCTTGTTATTATTTACTCGAGGCTGAGCTGGGGTTTGAAACCAGCCACACTGACTTTCAGTTCACCCTCTGCAACTCCTGATATCTCCATCCCAAAGGGCTGATCTCGACTGCAGAGGAGCAGTCGTGCAGCTGGGTTCACCTGGTGGGGAGGAACAGTGGGCACAACCCATGGCAGTTGTCTGGGTAGCAGAAAATACTGTTTTCTGATGAATTAAAAGTGATGCACAGCAGGCAGCCTGTCTCTGCTGACAGCACGTAGAAGTTATGCCCTTCTCGGTCTTGATGCAGCAGATCCCGGGTCACTGGGTGCCCTGCACTAGGTGCTGAGCACTGGCTTCAGGGATAAGCAGCTTGGGAATTCCTGAACCTTCAGGAACATCGTGTAATGGGGCTAAACTGACCTGGAGCCAGGGTTTGGGGTGGGGTCAGTATGTGAGCTGCTGGGAAAGACTGAGCAGCCAGACCCAGCTCCCCCGCCATCACACCGGGGCAGCAATGCAGAAGCAGCATTAACTCTGCTCGCCTGGAGCAGGGGGCTTTGCTGGGACCACCAGCGGGGAAGGTCACTGGGTGCCACCAGGCTCCCAGCACCCCAGCATGGCCCATCGGAGGAAGGGACCTGGAGATGAGCCCTCATTTCCATCAAGCAGTGCCACCGTCCTGCCTGGGGCCCTGCCCCTCTCCCACATTAAATCATCACACAGGCAGAATTCAGTCATGCAGCAAATTAAACCTGGAGAAAGATGTTTCCAGTTGTTCCAAATTAATTGGGTTGCCCAGGCTGAATCCTGCATGGCTCCATTGTTCCCAGCGGCAGCAGCATGGTGGTGGCACGGTGGTGGCATCACCTACGTCCTGGGGACACTGCCATCCCCAGCCCTTCTGCTGGGTCTCAGAACAACCCACCTGGTACAGGAGTTTGGACACTTGTTCCAAAGCACAAAACCCCAGGTTGGTTCTTTTTCATTAGCAGCAGAGGGTGAAGAAGTTCCCTACGGAGAGTGGCCACCTCAGTGTGCCTCCAGCATCACCACCTTCAATGCTTTCCAGGGCGGGGAAGCAGGCTCTGGTGTAAGGAGTAGATTTAAGGAAATAACATTTAATCTTTTAAATCAAAATCTTTAAAACCTTTGCCCTCTAACAACTCTTTTGACTGTATATATCAGTCAGTGTCTGTCTTCAGTGCTCAGGGCAGGTCTCTAGCTGGCAGACTGCAGCCAGGACCACATTTTCATGGGAACAAGCCTTCCCACAGAGAAATTCAGAAGAATGGGCACGTGCTTCTCCTGACACACATGATTTGATGCTGGCTGAGCTTAGATGACCCCTCACGTGTGCTGAGTGAGGCTTGGAGGGAACTGCCCTGCAGGTCTCAGTGCAGGGGGGAAGGTGGGATTCTCCCTGGTGCTCCTAGAGCTGTTCCCCGTGCCCCTGGCCAGCCGTGGCTGTGCCTGCTGGGGGGGGGGCTCAGGGCTCATTTCTCCAAATAACTTTTCACTCAGCACCTGCCTGCTCTCAGTACCACCGTTTCACCCACTTCAGATGCTGGGTAATTTTAAGTGATTTCTCAATTCGTGCACAGACAGCACGTCTGTTCTGTTATTTATTTCACATGATCCACCAAGAGTTAAAGGAGAAGAAAACATTTGGCTTTTAGTGGTTTACAAAGCCTCATTACAGCTGAAATAAAGTAACCACTAAATCTTGTGTGGTTACAGAGGTCACTGCCGTTCTGGCACGGTGGCGCCAATTCCAAGGCAGGAATTCCATTTTCCTCCCAGGAAAAGTGTGCACAAAGTTGAAGGGATGACAAGGGCTGCCTCGCCGGGCGGCTGTGAGGAGCACAAGGGCTCTTTCATGGGGGGATGGTGGCAGGAGGGCTCGGGTATGCATGGCCCCCTGGGAGGCGGCGGCAGGGGTGGGTGGCGGTGGTGTGGTGGATGTGCTGCTCCCCTCCGGAGTGTGGCATCGTGCTGTGCTAGGGAGCTTCCCGATGCTCGACGCTTCGGCCTCACTGCTTTGGCTGGGGAGTGGAGCGGGGCTCACAAGCAGCACCGAAATTTTCCTGGCTATCCTGTGAAATAAGTAGGTATTACTTGACTGTGCACAGGGCTGGAGGCGAGCCAGGAAAAGCCTGAGCCCCGTCATGGCATTTCTCAAAATGTCAGATGCTGGGGGTGCGTTCAGATACACCAGCGCTGGAGATGCACCTTTAACCCTCGCGCCTGGAGGGATGGGAGCTGGGGACCGGCAGCTCCTTGGCCGTGGTGTAAGCCCATTGGTGATGCAGGTGAAGAAGCCAAAGCCCGAGGGCAGGTACCAGCGGCCAGCCCGAGTCCCAATCCCAGGACCTGCTGCATCCAGCGATTTGCGGTCTGGACAGAGGCTGAACGAAGTTTGCAGGAAAATTTCTTCCCAGCTGGTATGTACTAATAGCTCTATACTGGATCTCCCATAGCAATCAACTGAAATATTGCATTTCCACAGAGGAGTGGAGATGGGAGAGGACAGAGCAGGGCAGACATCACCAGCCGGTGCCAGACAGGGGGTTTATTACTGCCAGCTTTTTGCTTTCCCGGCTGCTGGCAATTCCTACCAAGGCTGAAGGTTGGGAGAGCAGAAGCTGCCGCCCCAACCTGCGTGGCTTCTGACAACCTCCGCTCCACACCGAGATGCTCAGGAAAAAGTGGGTGGCAAATTAAACCCCGAGAAAGGCTGATGCACACTTTCATTCAGATTTAAAATGGCCTTAATTCAATTTCTTACATCACACGCCAAGTGAATCAAGCTGAGCTGAATCAATGGCATTTGAATTCTGAATGAAGAGGTCTGCTCAGAGTTTTAGGGTGGCTGAACTGATCTGCTCTAAATTCACACCTTTAATTAACTGGAATTAATTTTCCCGAGTGTTGCTGCATGCAGACAGAGCTTTGGTTGATTTAAAAAGAAAATTCCAGACCCGGCTTCTTTCCATTCACTTCTGTTCAGCGTGCCACCAGCATAGCAAATTCAATAAAGCTGATTTATTTAATAAGTGTACTATAACAAATTAAATTAAATATGTTTAATATAAACAGATGATGCACCTCATTTAAATGTTAGCTTCTTAATTAAAACCTGGCAATTGTGTTTTGCCCTTTTATTGGCTTCCTAGTGAAGCATGGTTGTAAAGTTACCTAACACACACACTCAATTACTGGTCTCAGGTTCTAGCGCTCGCCTCCTTCTCCTCCACATGGGCTTGACACGGAGGCAGGTTTGTTCCCAGTGGGATCAGCGCTCCGGGCTCTAGCTGGGGGAGCAGGGCTGCTGCAGCAGGGCGAAGCAGGGGCTGCAGTTATGTGGCTGCTGGGCAGGCGGGTGGCAGGGGTCAGGGGATTTATAGCCCCTGCAGAGCCCCAGGGCCCAGGGCTGTGGCATCCCCCTGTAACAGCAGCGCTGGTTGCTGATCCCCAGGGAGAGAATTCAGCGTTTATTGGGACGTCGGCAACAGGAGCTGCACAGACACGCAAGCTGCTGGGGTTTGACAGCAACCCCTGTGCCTGGTGAAGGTTTTGGGGGAGCCACGAAGTTCATTTAGAGGGGGTTCGGGATTTGGGGGTCAACTCATGATTTCCCTGGGGTGGAGCGCTGGGTCTCTGCGCCATGCTTGCAGCTCCGGGGCAGAGCTTGAGGCCAGCTTTGCACTGGGAGGGGGGCAACGCCAGACCCCGCAGGCTATAGTCTGCAGAGAACCTGGTGTGAGCGACCCTTGGACGTGGAGCTCGAGCAGTTCTTACACCCCTTTCCGAGGAAGGGCAGCCCAGCCCTGCTGCACGGGTGCTTTGCAGCGACAAAACTTCCCTGTGCAATAGCTGGTGCCACTTCGTTCCCAGCAAACCCGCTGTTCCTGTGCTTTCTTCCTGAATTATGCATCAGTCACGGGAAAGCAAATGAAAGGAGGAGATTGTTAGAAGAAAATTTTCGCGTGAGGAGCAGTGCTGTTCCCTCATGCTGCTGACATGCTGTTGACACAGCCTTTGATTTACAGCTGCGGAAGCTGCAGCCAGTCCCGTGCCATCCGTGTTAGCATCCTTCTGCAGGGGGAAGAAAGGCTGCGTGCTCGGGACGCAGGGCAGTGGAAGACGACAGTGCTGGTGGCAGGCAGAGCACTGTCTGCCCCCGAGACACTCTGTTTTGAAAACAACCATCCAACTCTAATTGCCAATCTTATTTTTTCATTATTCTTAAGACATAACACTCTGTTCTTGTTGCTGTTTGCACTGGCAGTGCTCCACGTAATGCAAGGTTCAAGAGGGGAATACAATTTCTTGCCCTTCCGTATCTCATTTGTTTGGGCATCAGTTCTGACTAATCCCCAGTTAATTACTTTAAGATGATGGCTTCCCCGAATGAAAGAGCACCTTTGTGCTTGCTGTATTTTAGCACTTACATATCATCATTTAGGAACACAACTCTGTTAGCAAATGAAATATAACAAGCAGTTTTGGCCTTTGCTTCCCTTGGGAGATGCTTTACCACCAAGCAAGCTACTGGCTCCTGTAGCACGGGTGGGTCAATCTGGGGCTTTCTCTTCTTTGTGGGCTTTGGGTGGGGTTTTTTTGGGTTTTTTTTTTTCATAAAGTTTCCAAAAACCTTGGTGAGGATTAAAAGGACTTGCGAAACCTTGACATTCTTCATTAGGAAGGAACATAATTTTTTGGCCAGTCCTACACAAAACACGTCAGCTCTGCAACATGAACTTCTGGTGTTTAAGCTAAAGGGGTAACGCGATTAAGAAATAGCAGTGGGGTGTGATTATTTTCTGTGAGACCCGGGCACTTCGGAAAGGCACAACGCCTCGCAATACTGCTCCGTGTGTTTCTGTCTTACTGCTTTGTGGTAAGCAAATCCTCAAACAACTTCCTGACCGACACCTACTGACATGCTAATTACTGAAAAATCAAAAGAGGAACCCTTTACTGAGGCTAAAAGGAATACAGTGCAGTGTATGTAATGGAAATGAAGTGGTGGAAATGAAGTTACTTTTTGTAAGGCTTTCATTTTCAATTTCCTTCCATGAGTTAGCAAAATGTTACAGGGAAATGATGATTGCCAGCCTGCAAACATGTTTTCCTTGATACTTGGGACACTGCAGTTACTTGAGATGAGTATTTGTCTCTGTTATAGTTAGCTGCAGGACATTAATATGTTGCATAGGAAAATAATTTCTTGACATGGCAACCTCTCTTCTGTAATATCTTGCTCATATCTTAAATATAAGTACCTTCATTGAAGCCATTGGAGTAAGAAGTCTGCAGAAGTATAAGCAAAATATTAATCGTGACATTTATTCTGAGAGCAAACTGAAGTTGTATGCTCTTCATAAACATCACGTAAGTACCGTGCTGCTGCCGCAAAGATATTCAGATTGCCTAATATCTGTAATGCTATTTTGCTGCTGAAAAAAAGGCAACCACATTTTGGAGCATGCAAAATCCTCTGGTGCAGGTTTAGCAGGTACATTAGCAATGATTAAGAAAGAAACCGAGGAAGTATCTCCCCAAATGCCAAATGACCTATGCTGCACAATGCCTCTAAGCATTGCAGTGATATCTTGACAAGCTGAACATGCTGGAAATGCACCTTGTCTTGGATGCTTCTTGCCTACAGTCCAGGGATAAAATAATTATTCTGGAGTTTAGTAGGAATTCTGCTTTACATCTTTGGGATGCTTTATGAATCTCAGTTAATTCAAATCCACAGCATCCCTGTAATGAGCAAACCCAAGTTCTAGGTGGGGTAAGGCATAAACCAGGAGGCCTGACAAAGGAAACACGAGATGCGTGTGACCAGACAACCATCCTTCCTCCCCTCGGGAGCCCTGTTGGCAAAGGTTGGACAGAAGGAGTAATTAATACTGGGAATGAAAGGCAAATGAACTATTTCTGAGCAGGTGAAGGAAAAGAAGGTGGTCTGGAGGCACTGATTTCTCTCCTTGCCCCAGGAGGTCAGTGGTCCTCCCTGGGTATCACCACCTAGTAAGGAGCAAATGGGCACGTGGAGAGTTACCAAGGAGAAAGCCATGAGGGTGAAATACTAATTGCAAAACTGAGCAGAACATTATGATTTTCTTATTCAACTCCCTTTCCCTCTCTCATCTTCCCTGGATGAGAGCAGCCATGAGGTGCTGTTAATGATGAGGTGGGATTTCTCTATTATTCCTTCAGACCGCAGGGCTGGGAGACCACATGGAGTAATTAATTTTGACTTACAGAAGCTGTATTAAATTGGATAGAAATGGGTGAAAATAGGATTAGGAATGGAGTTTAGCCAAGAGCAAACAGAATTAGAACTCTCTAAGAGCAGGTCAACACAGCTGATATCATTGATGCAATGAAAGTAGACAGCTTGGGACATTTTTGAGCGGTAGCGTAATGTCAGAAATTGTAACCTGCCTAGTGCCCGACTAGGTCAGGAGAATTAAAAAACAAAAAGTGATTTTTGTTGTTGTTGTTGGATTTCTGGCTGCTCTATCTGGTCTGAGCTTTCTGGCTTCCAAGGATTAATTTTGAAACAATTGTGCAGAACAAGCAAGAGTCTCCATAAACCCCGACCGATATAAATGTGCACAGTGCTTTCAACACATGCACTGAAATCTAATTAGTATGGGATTATGCTTGTCACAAATCATCAGAAAGGGAAGGATCCTTAATGTGAAAACCAATTCCTCTCCCTGAAAAGCCTTCTCACAAGCCCCAAAGAAAAACCAGGCTCAGGACAGTTGCTTCCGTCAGCCGGGGGCCACGTCTTTGCTGGTGTAAATTGCCATGACTGCTGATGACAGTCTCCATCCACTGTCAGGGCACAGTGATGCTGGGGCTGGAGAGCCTGGCTGCATCCAGTTTTGCTGCAAGGGAATAGGGACCCACTGCTGTGGCTGGGCTCAGCCTGGAAATTTGTGACCTCTCTGACACAGCTGGTAAAAGCCCCGAGTACATTCCCCATCCCTCTGCATTATTCCAGCATAAATCCTGCAGGCTAAACTGGACCCGGTCCTGCTCTTCCCTTAGTGCTGTGCAATGCCATTGAGTCCCTGCCTCACCCAGAGCTGTCGATACCTGAATTTGCTGAGGAATATCTCTCAAAGACGAATGCCCAGCCTTTGTACAAGGCTTTTCAGCTTCACCTACCAAGTACTTTGGTGAACATTAGTTAATGAGCATGGAGCTTACATTTCCCCTCTCTCCCCGGCTTTATTAAACAGCGCATCGCGGGAAGGTCACGGTGGCGGGTTTGTCAGTGTGTGCAGCGGCCGCCAAAGGTCTCCTTTCATGTGGGAATCCAATTTCTGCAGCTACCGGGAGCTGTACATAAACATGAATTTCACTTGTTTTCTCTGGGGTTTCCATGGTTGCTGGCACCGGTTTGTGTCCTTGTTTGAAAGTAGATGCTCCACAAATGTGTTTTCTTTGGTCTGAGGTAGCACATCGTATCGCTAGGAAACCTCAGAAGCTGGCTGGAGGCACGGGGCGATGCCGTGGGGTCCGCGCCGGGCCACCGGTGTGGGTGGGCACGGTCCCTGCCCTGCAGCCCCAGGACAGGGCATCGCTGCCTGCAGGGGTGCCCTCCTGCCTTTCTTCGTGTGCGCTGGCCACGGCTGACAGGGGCTCTCGGCGCTCAAATGCAAGAGCCCAAGCACGAGGCTTAGGCAGTGGGTCTTGGAAAAAACCCCACACTTTAAAATCCCTCTGAAAACGAGCTCCTTAAACCCGAGACATGGGAGCTGGGGCTGCCCAGTGCGTTCCCAGCCTCCTCTTTTGGTGCCTTTTAATTGCCAGAATCTTTCCTTTCCCTCGTTAGTGTGTAATTCTGCAGGTGTTACATCACATCCCTGGCTGGGAAGATCAAAGCCCAAGTGCTGGCAAGCTCAGCCCAGCATGGATTCATTTCTGCTCTCACCCACCTGAGCAGCCATGCGTGCGGCATGCTGGGGGCGCAGCCCGTGGGGCAGTGGGGCGCCTTGGGGACCCACACAGCCCTCAAAACCACCTGTGGGGTCCTCGAGGGCTGCCTTGGAAGAGGGCACACGGCCGGGGTCTGCCTTGGCTCTCCTTCGCTGGGTGCTGCCCACTGATGCATGTCAGGGTTTCTGCCAGCTCTGGAGGCAGAGCACTGAGGTTTGTGGGCTGCAAGCGAGGGGCAGAATTGTCCCCAAATTGCTCAGACAGCAGATGGGCGGGACGACACACCCCCGCGGTTTCAGACCCTTCTCTGCCACTGACTTCTCATGTGGCCTCTGCCAAGTCACTTAGCCTGGTGGTCTCCACGCTCCACGGACACCGCGGGGATGTCGTACACTGCAGGGATGTTGTACACAACGTGGAAGTCACACACAGTAGGGATGTTTGCAGAGCAGGGACGTTGTACACAGTGGGGGTGTCATACAGAGCAGGGATGTCATACAGAGCAGGGACATCATACACGGTGGGGATGTCATACAGAGCAGGGATATTGTACCAGTTCCTGCATGCTAGGGGACACGCTGCCGAGGAAGGGTGCCTGGGACCATGTCAGATGGACTGAATGCTCCCCTATATCCAAGGCCATTTTCAGCTCTGGAATTAAAACCTAACCCCAGGTCTCGCAGTGTGGAGGTGGTAGTTTCCAGAATTCACTGATTTTGCTCTGTACCCTTGTGCAGAGGGGTCGGTGGGAGCGTTGGCCTCAGGAGCCATCTGTGCCATGCAGTCAAGGACACAGGGCTCACCCGTGGCTCCCAGCATCTTGGAAGCAAACCCGGGTCCTGCCCCAGCACGGCACAGGGCAGGGTGTCAGGGCTCAGCCCTGCCGTTTGCTGCAATGCAAGGGGAGGAGGTTAATATGGGTTTTTATCTTGACAGTGTCTCGTTACTGTAAGTCAATTTAGATCTCTGTCAGCCCCACTTTTCCTTCCTCTGTGCAGCATTTTGCCTCCTCCCCCTTCCTCCTCAGAAGGTAACAGTATCGCCTGCTTAGGCATGCATTCCTTTCTAATAAGGTATTATGCCTCTATTTATATGCATCTTAGGTGCAGTCTGAGGCAGCTGCTGCTCTCCAGGGCCCTGGGTGAGGAGCAGAAAATTGAATTCAGCCTGGAATGTGCGGGTGCACTTGGACATCTGCACCCGGCCAGCTTCCCCTGCAAGTTTCCAGCAGCGAGATGATGCTCCTTTGGCTCCAGGATGCTCTGGCACAGGCTCTGTTTGGGGTCCTACCAGTCGCAGGTGAACTGGGTGCGTAGACCCAGGACTTTGCGAGTTGTCCTAGGCTAAGAAGGTGAGAGACCTTCTCATTTTGCAGAGACCCGGTTCATCAGGGCAACCCACCCCTGGTGCTATGGACACGTGGGCCAAGGGGAGACTGTATAAGCACAGCGGGGTTGGGGTTCCCAAATTATTGCCCTGTGTAATGGGTTCAGGGGTTTGGCTGCTCCCAACTGGCTGTGTATGGATCACACGGCAGATGTCTGGGAGTCCCATCTCTGCCCCCCAGCCTGATTTCACTCCCTCACTCGGCCATCCAACACCACCATGACGAATGCAACACAAGGACCCAGCTGGACTGAACTGAAATCGTGTGTTTTAGCAGCCCTGTCTGGATTAAGCTATTACAGACCGGACTGCTCAACTGCGCCAACTTTCTGTAATGATTTTTTGTGCCCTTTTCCTGTGTGTGTGGGGGGAGCTCGGTCCATCTTTAGCAGCAAGCAGCATTTGCAGGATGATACTGTGGCTCCCCATGGGTGATACAAAATGCCTCTGCTTTGCTGTTCGGCTTCTCCCCAGGCTAAAATCCCAATCTTGGGAAAGTCGCTGTGATTTTTGCTGCTGACCTTAATGAATGCCATGCATCTACCCAGTCCTCCAGCTTCTACAGAGACCATGCTTCACCTGAAACATGACTTTTTCCTTCGAGCCAACCTGTGATGAAACCTGCGGAGGTGGCCTTTCCGCTCCCACATTGCAGGGGGGTTGGAGGGCTTTTGCAGGGGATCCTGGGGGAGCTGCGAGCCCCGCACCTGCACCCCAGCCAGGTCAGGGCATGGGAGAGGCAGTGCCAGGGCAGGGCGGCTGGTGCTCATCAATGAGCTAATTAATGGCCATGCTGCCAGTGTGGGAGCCCAGGGCTTCTCCTCCCCAGTGGGACGAGGTCAGGGTGAGCAGGGCTCTGACATCAGCCCTTCCTCCCTGATTAGCTCTCCTTCAGCCTGAGCTAATGAGCCTGAACTCTGAACCCCCCCGGGAGAGGGGGTGATCTGCCTCTCGGGGGCCTGATGCTGGGAATGGAGGGCGGGTTATCTGCCCGGCTGAAAGCCTGGGTTTTCCTTCCTTGTTCTCTTTATTTGTGGTCAGGATCATAACACAGCCCAGCTGGAGGAGCAGGGGGAAAGTGGCTGGTCTGATTAATTGGTCACTGGCATACATACTCCAGCCTCCACCAGGAACCAGAAGATAGCCCCCATTAACCCTTTCAGCACCTAGCGCTCCCTCTGGCCGGGTTTTGAGATGTTCCAGAGGAAGGAGGCAATAAGTCAAAGTTTGGTGATGACCTGCCCGGGATGTACATGACCCTGAGGGGGTGTGGGGGTCTGTGCATCCTCTGACACAGCACCATGATGCTGCTGCAGCTCCTCAGCCAGGCGGTCCCCACCCCGAGCTGCTTGGCTAGCTAATTCGTGGGGGTGGCAACAAGGGGGAGAGAGGAAATTGTGGGTTGAGTTGAGGGTGTGTGGTGTTCAGGTGTTTGTCACCCAGGTACTGACAGAGGTGCTTGGGGTCTTTCTGAAACAGTGTGGAAAACACCTCCCTGTTCGTTCTGGTCCTTCCAAATTTCCATCTCCACCACAGATTTCTTAAATACTGACTGTCAGGAAAGTTTTTGTTTTCAAAAGGGTTAGCTTACAAACAGTTCAAAATGCTGGTTTTGTGTGATAAATAAGATGCAGCTCGGCAATGAACCTGATCTCATCTTTCCAGGAATGGAGACTGTCTCCCGTGCCCACCAGCTGATTCAAACATCCCTGCTGCAGAGGCATGAGGATCTGTGCCTGCCTTTTGTCCTTGCCCTTTCCAGGAACTGCAAGCTGCAGACACCAGTAGGAGCAAGCAGGGAATTGCTTAGGTGTGCTGCGGATTCTCCGTCACTTGAGAACTTTAACCTCCAGAGGTTTTCACAATGATCTGCTGTGGCTCATGCAGGGCTTACGAGCTTGGTGTGGAAAGGTATGTCCTGTCTTACGTGTGAAGTCAGGCTTGGTGATCAGAGTGGCTCTGTCTGGCTGGAAGAGAATAACGTCCCATGTGGGTTTTTCTTCTCTTTCATGTAGGAATATTCTCAAGGAAGGCTTGCAGTGGAGGTGAAATGGCAGATCAACGCTGAAGCAACAAGCTGAGGCTGCAGGGAACGGCTCAGGGGGGAAATCAAAGGGAAGATGTCTTTGTTACCAACCCAGCTGCAACTTCCTGCTCTGGCTAGAAAATACCCTAGGAGGTGACTTGTCAGCGACCGCATGCTTTGCCTTGCCTTGCTTCCCCATAATAAGTGAATAATGAACTCGTAGGGCGAGGGAAAGGTGGAATTCCCAGAAATTATCATCCCAAGGTAAGCACAGAGAGTCTCTGTCTTCTGCCCCACAGATTCCTATAAATAGATACAGATTGTCAGTGAAGGACTTTCCTCCACGAAGCACAAGCTACCAACAGGCATTTTTGACCGAGTGGCACCCCTGTCAATTTGCAGTCACGCCTTTGAATTCGGGGCGTGCGTGTGTGATCTGGACTCCATCCAAGGTCAATGGACCAGTATCCATCAGGGATGTGTTCTCCACAGTTCTCCTTTTTGCTCCCCCAACCTTTGCTCCTTCGGATGCCCCAGAGCTCCTTCTCCCCTTGGGGTTTTTGATGTATGTGACATGGATCCTGCGATCCTTGTTGTGGTGGAGATTTTGCATTGTGGCTTCTGGGGGTGGCGTGGGGTAAGGCTGGCCACCCTGCTCTGGTGTATTTCCTTAGACCAAATGGGATATTTTCCCAGCTGAGGAGCGAACTGCACAACCATAACGTGCAATTCTTATTAAAAATGTAATTTTATTTATGGTGAAAAATGGAGGAACAAGACCCAGCCCTTTCAGATGGGCTCATGTGAACACTACCAGTGTTTTTGACAAGCAGCTCAGTGGATATAGTCAATATGTTTTACAAGCATATAAGTTATTTTGGGAGAACAATGGTGACATTTTAGTATAAGCCACCATTTTCCAGCAAAACACAGACATTCTGGAAGGGAAATGCCTTATCTTTCCAAAGCTGAATTGTTCAGGTGCAGTGACAGAAGTGTGAGCATGAAGCAGTTTATTCACATTGGACTTACTCTGTTGGTGGATGTACAGGAGTTCGCTGTTTGGTCCTTCCCAACCACCGTCTATGTCAGGGTGGGTGTGAAACAAGGAACCTGGAGGGGAGAAGCCAGCAGTGGTTCACCTGCATGAGGAAGCTGGATTCCATAGGCTTGTGGAATCTGCCCAAGGTCTGACGCTATTCAACCTTCTAATTAACAACCAGGCTACCCTAAGTGAGTGGACACTTAATGAATTAGCAGGTGATGCTTGTGCTGGTGGGAATGACTCGTGCTGGGTGACAGGCTGGGACTCAAAGTGCTCCCAACAAGGCTAAGTGGGTGACCTGTGAAATGGGAGGTGCTGAGGCAGGGGTGCTCGGTACTGCAGGGATCACCCAGGGGCGGCTGGAAAGGACGTGGAGCAGCCGGACCCGCAGGGCTCTTCAGGCAACAGCCTGCAGGTCGTTACAGGTCACAAGCTGAGCAGGAATTAACAGCCTGATGGAGAAAGGGAAGGGATGAGTGCTGGCCTCAGGAAGAGAGCACTGGAAAAGGAGATGAGAGCAACCTTCAGAACGCTGCTGTAAAACAGAGAGGGAGTGGCCAGTTCTCCACAGGCACCGTGGAGAAGAGAGGGCTTAAATTTCAGTAAAAGAGGCTCAGACTGAATTTTGCTGAAAGCTGCTAAGGGGGGAGGATAGTGAAGCAGCGCTGCAGGTCACCTGTCAAGCTTGGTCTGCTTTAAGACCAGATTGGCCAGAAGAAACAGCGGAGAAGCTGACCCTTGCTGCAGGCAAGTGCTGGTGCTGTCCTCACCTGTCCCCAGGAGGGAACAGCGGGAGCGCCCTGCACCCGCCTGTTGGCAGCTCTGTTTGCCTGGGGCTGATGACTTGCACCCACAGGGCTTAGCGGAAACCTCGGCTCCATTCCTCTGGGGTAGAAACACTTTATTCTTGCAACTAGGTATTTGTTAATTACCTTCCACCCGGCTGTGCAGCCTTTCGCTGTGCAATGATTATGTTTCCCAATGAAAAGGGATATGTGGTAACAAGTCAGAGCACAGGGAGCAGAGGAAGGCTAACATTTCAGTTTGCTTGTGTGCTAATCTCAATCCTCTTCTCCTAAATCCTCTTAACCTCAGTGGTTATTCCGATCACCTGTGTTTGCATCAAACATTACAAGCACGGACCAATATTGAGCAACAGTAGGTATCTTCACTTCCAGCCTGCTGAGCTCCACTAGCTAACTAACCCACTAAAATATTTATGAATAGACTAAATGCTGATAATTTGATCTAAAAGCGTCTGGCCACTGCCCTCTTTCTTGCCCCACCTGTTGTCTAGTTGTGCATTGTAATTTTAGGCTTCGCTCGATGTACTCATCTTTTAAGACGACTGTGACCAAGTAATCAAGGCTGTCATCGCAGCAGAACCTGGCTCTTGAGTAAAAAATCTCCCCACTGGTCTTTTTTCATTTCCTGGCTCAGCATCAGGGGAAGAGATTATGTGATCTGATAGGTAAAATTATCCCATCAGAGGTGAATGTCCTAATAAAAGGCTTTTGCAGGCCTGGTTGTATGATATCCCTGAGAAGGCTACATTCATTTGGAGCCCTTTATTGAAGGGAATGCTCAGTCCCTACGGAAACCCAACGGGACAAAAGGCGATTCTAGCTGCTAAGACACCCACACCCACACACCCACCCACACACACACAAACACACAGGTCAAGCACGCAAAACTGTTGCATTTCCCTGGTGGGACAGAGGGGCAAAAAAAGCACAGCAACAGTACACCCCAATGTTGGATGCTTGGCTCAAAGCTGAGAGCTGCGTTTTCCTAGCTGGTTAAAATTTGGAGTGATGAGCACTGCTTGGCTTGTCTGTCCTAAAAAAAAGAGAAAATGCTCTAGCAGTCTTTGTTGGTGTTTTTGGGGAAACTTGATCAGGTTCAATGAATCTGCAGAAAGAAAAATGGAAATTTTTCTGGGTGACCTTCTCCGAGACCTCTACTTGCTTCTCTTGCTGTTTGGTCAGCTGCTTTCTTTTTGAAGTGGGTTTTGAAAGGAGATTTTAAAAAGTGAAAAAAAACCCCTCACTTTCTGAGATTTACTCTGGTACAAAATAGTTAGTGAGTGTGAGGAAGGTGGCCTGTTGGGGATTGTCCTGTCTCTGCAGGGTCCTGCCTGGCAGGCGGTGGGACACGATGCACAGAGCATCTCGTGGCTGCTGGCTGAGCCGTCTGCCCCGGAGAGCTGAGCCTGGGAGGTTTCAGCAACCGGCGAGAGAAATGAGGAAGTGTCTGTCAACCTGGGGGGTTTGCGGGAAGGAGGAAGGCAAAGGGGAGAAGCAGCTTGGTGCTTGTGCTGTGAGGAGTGGCTCAAAGGGATGCGGAGGCTGGTCAGGGGGAGCTGAAGGTGGGTGCCAAGCACGGGTCTCGGCAGCAGCGAGCAGGAGTAGCAGGCAAAAGTGGGGTGCATGGCTGCGCATCGCCCGCTGCCCCGATGCCGTGGGTGAGCTGGGGCCCTTTGTCAGCCCTGCCTCCCTGGCATTTGCACACCAAGTCCTGCAACTCGCTTTGCCACCCAAAAACCTGCCTGCTTCAAACCATGGAGCACCCTCTGACAGGGCTGGGGTTTGTTGCTGCTTCTTGGGGAGGCTGGGGGAGGCAGAGGCAAGCATGTTACACATCTGAAAAGTGTGTTTTCAATTAAAAGAAGAAAAAGCTCCAAAACACACAGTGGGTTAAACATTACAGTAAAAAGCATTCAAGCTGCTCTTCCATTGCAAAGTAACCAACAGTTTATGTGTGTGATTGCAGGCAGGTGGTTCCTGTTCATATTAAAAATGAGTAATTCAGGCTCTCAGAGGGTTTCTTCAGAGACAATCTGGACAGACCTGGAAGTCCAATGTGCCTTTTAAACCGTAAGTGTTTCCCCTCCACATCCCAGAGTTCTCCTTTCCAAGCATTTTTAAGGAGCTCTTGGCCAGCGGATCAGGATCATCTCACTGTGTTCAGGGAGGGGAAAACCTGTTACCATAAATTAAGAGATCCCCTGCTCCCTGCAGTCTTCAGGGAAACCCAAACCCAAGCTCCTGATGGGTGGTGGGTGGGGAATGCTCCATCCTGCCCACCCACCCCCTGGTCCTTTTACCCTCAGGGCTCTGCCTGTGGTGGGGTGACATCTCCACCCCATCCCCAGCCTCTCTGGGGTCCACCAGCATGGCTCATGCCTCTCCAGCAGCCATGCTGGGATGGGTTATGTTCATGCCTGGTTCAAATAAATACCCTGGTGTGCCCAGCGCGGGCTGTTCACTGTCCATTGCACTGCGTTACATTGGAGCAGAGACTCTTGCCATGCTGTTAGCATGCTGCTGGCATCGAAAGAGGCTTATTTGATGAGCACGTAACAAATCACTCTGTGCTTCAGGGGCAGGTGGGAGCCACCTTTGCAGGTCTTGGCTATCACCGTGGCTTTTGCAATCCCAGCAGCGGGACCCAGCAAGGCAGGATGGCAGTCTGTTGACCGTGCCTTACCCAGTGGGGAAGGGGCAAGCCCCGTTGGGCATCCCAGGGCCTGCAGCCTGAGATACCCTGCTTGCTGCTCCCAGAAAATATGGGCTGCTCTGATGAGGAGCCCAGACCTGGCAGCCCTGGGTGCGGGGAGATTTGGCACACCCGAACAAGCACGTCCCTCCTGCATTTATGGCTGCCGGGGACCTGCTCCAAAGCACCAGGCTCCCCAGGTGGAGGCGGGCAGGGAAGACAGTGCTGCAGCTACCCTCGATGCCGCCAGGCTCACGCTGCACTGCTCACCCCTCGCAGCAGCTCTGTTTTCATTGTCCTGGCATTAGAGGTGGGTCCACTGCTGGGCTTGCTGACCCCTGTGCAATCTGAACAGACGGTTTCCCTGAATGCCTCGATGCAGACAGACCATTTCTGTGCCACGGGGTGACAAGTCCACCCAGGCTTGCAGGAGGTTCTTGCTCAGCATGACGAGTGCGAGCGGTGTTTGGCCAAGGGCTGTTCCTCAGGTGCCCTCTGTTGTCGCTGCTTTGCTCTAGGAGCACCTGAGCCCTTTTGAAGGCGTTGTGACTTCGGCTCCCCTGTGCTTTTGGGTATGGTTGTTTTGAGATGCCCATCACCAAAGCTCCAGCCCCTCTCCCTATTGCACAAAGGAGAAAAAAACCCTTAAAAATATTTTAGAAGAAGGCCTGAGGGCTGCATTGCAGTTAACTTGATCACCCGGGGGAATAAAAGAATACCACATGCGGAGATCTTTTACTTAACATTGCGATGTTTAATCTTGCCCAGTCAGCAGTTTTTGAACATATTCCAGGAAAGCTTTTAAGCCTGATAAAGCTGAGGCTTTTGCATTTTCAAGTGATACTTTAGCTACAAATGACATGCTCTACTTGTCATTTGGCTTTAAAGGAAGGTAATTAAAATCTTCCTAAGAGTACAGTTACACTGGGGAAAGGACTAACGTAAACGAAAATAAAAAGAAAGAGACAAACCCACAAAAATGCAATTTAGCAGATGAAAAATGTAAAGGAAAACTGTTAAAAGATAAAAGTATCAAATGTACAATAGCTGTTTGCTGAAGGAGGACTAATGATATGGGAGGTACTAAGACTTACACAGCAAAACCATGGGCAAGGCTAGGGAATTTCCAGCATATATTATTTGCAGTTTCCAGGGCCACTGGAAGCCGCAAGACAGATTTGCAACTGTCTATCGCAGTCCTGGCTGCAAAAGTCATACTCTGTTGTGCAAGGTGTGAAGAGAAGGTAGAAGACAAACCCAGCTGTAAGCCCCCGCCCAAAGCTGGCTGGGCACAAGAGAAGCTTTTCAACATGAGTTTTGGGGGCACTCACCCTCTACGTTGGCTACATGCCATGTATCAGGTTGGGTTCAAAGCCGTCACCTCTCCTGGGTTTGGGAAGGGGAAGGTGAAGCTGGTTCCCAAATTAAGATGGGTGTCTGGTGAATCCATGTGAGGTTATTTCCCTGAAGGAGGAAAGGGTGTCTATCTCCAAAGGAGCACCCAGCATCCATGCTGGGGCAGTGAGGTCCAGAGGGAAGTGCAGCCATTGCACAAGGGTGGCAGGAACAGGGAGAGCAGCTCCAGACCTCACCAGCCTCACAAGGCATGCATCTCCGCATGTTTTGCCCCAAAAGGACCACGGCAGGAACTTCTTCCCTTCTCCTTCCAGAAAACCTCACGCTATTGTGTCATTGCTAGTTTTGATCTGTGGAGAGGAAAAGGAATATGACTGAGGTGCATCATTCCCAAAGAACCTTCACTCCCAAACAGCTGGAACAGTTCAGAGACATTCCAGTGTAAAAATGGGGAAATGAAATTTTCTCCTAGGATAACATCAAGCCTGCATCATTCAACAGCCTCTGGCATACTCAGCCGTCGAGAGAGGCCTGCTGATGAGTTCAGCAAAAACAGACACTATCCATCTCTGCGGGATCAAATGTAAAATAAGAATGCTTTTTTTTTTTTTTTCACTTCGGGTCATGCTCTGATACCAGACCGGCCGGAGCAGCTGGTGGTTTGAAACCTGGAACTTCCCTCATGACGGCAGATTCCCCTGGGGCCCACGTATTTATTAGTATCATTTGCCGCTATAAAATCAGCAATCTCTCTGCATGTTCGCTGCATGTAGTAGTTTCCCTTTGTTAGTGATTATTACTCCCTTATGCCCGTGTCTCTGAGACAGTCTCCCTTCCTGCTCCAGACAGGCACAAATGCCAGCAGGGAGGAGAAGCCAGCCTCACCCTCGGATGGAAGAGCAGAAGGAAGATGATTACAACAAGCCCACCTGCACCCCACTTCTTGTCCGTCCTTTCTGCAAGTCAAAATGAGCCCGGAGAGCGATGAGCTGTCTGTCAGGAGCCCCTGGAAGGAGCTTGCTCTCGCCACAGACAGCACGATGTGAACAGTTTGGTGTGCGTGGGGGGAGCAGAGGCATTAGGGAGGGAAAAGCAGCTTGTGCTGCTTGGGATGGAGCAAAAGGGTTTGATGGTCAACCTTAAACACCTGTGAATGTGTCCACAGAGGTGCTGAGACCCACAGGAGGATCTGGCTCCTTGGGGAACATCCATCAACCCTCCTCTATGTTTTGGGGCAAGGCAGAGCATGCCGGAGGATCTTCTGTTGCTCACAGGAGGATACAGGCAGACTGTGCCTGATTTCCAGCCTTTTTTGCCCTCTGTGGCCTCAGAAATGCAGGCTGGACTCTGCTGTTGTCTCGGTGGGGAACCCCAGGCCAGTTTACGAACTGTGATATACTCAGCTTTGATGGTGGAGACCTGTCTGTACCCAGAACGGGCCCTTTTCTGTGCCAATCGAACACGGCAGCTACTGTACCCACGGGCTTCCCTGTTATCTGAACCCCAGAGATGCCTCTGCCTGGACCCTGGACCCAAAAGGCACATTTCATCTATCTCATATGGGTGTTTTGGGGTCTCAGCACTGCAAGGGAAGAAACTGAAATAAAAGGGCTTCTTTGCTCTTCAGCTCCCATAACGTACCTCCCTCCATGACTGATGCTGCACAGGGCTCGCAACTGGTCCATGCTACATGTGAGGTCCCATCCGTGGTCACCAGGACTAAAATTCATCCCGTGCAACTGTTACTGCTCCCTCAGAAAACACATGGCCCCAGTGAGCACTGGCAGCAGCTGGCATCATCCCCTTGCCATGCAGATGCCTGGTCTCTCCTTCTGGGAAACCCCACAGGGCCTTTTCCAGAATGGGTGGGTCAGTCTGGTGGGAAGCGGTGGTGGAGGGATGGTCCAGACCAAAGCCACCCCCATGCAGAAGGACCACCAGATCAATGCATGCCAGCCGTGGCATGGCTTGGGGAGGGACCTGCCTCGGCAGGGTGGAGACGTCCTCCTGGAGTGGCACATCACCATCAAAGGCACTTCAAGCTGGTTTTCCCCTTGCTCTGCTGAACACCCCCCGCCGGCTCCAGACAGAGTCATCTCTGGGGTTACATCTAACACAAATTCCTCCCTGACCTCGAAATATTCGGAGCACTTGAAAGCTTTCCTATCCCAACAGACCAGCTTTAACACCTTGAAGCCTTTGCTGGCGAGTCCCAGCAGCAGGTGGAACACGAAGAAAACCCCAACCCAGAAGCCGACATACCGTGCTGCTCCCTCAGAGACTGCAGAAATGGGAGGGAAGTTGCACTCAGTAGCAGAGATGAAAGATGCTGCAATGACTTTTTGCTGACATGTACAAATGTGATCCTGACTATTAACTTTAATGACCTGCCATTATGTGAGGGAAAATGAGGGAGGGATCTAATTTTTTGTAATTATTTTAATTGCCACCCTGTGGTCTTGATTCGTGCTGCTGGTTTTGCAGTCAGGTGGGAAAAAAACCCCAATCTCCCCCCCCTCCCTACCCCCCCGGTACCTCAGATTGGGTTCTCTCCTATCCCGGTTGTACAAAATCAAATCATCCAGGGAAACCTAGAAAAGGCTCCTGCAGATTTAAATGCTAAATGAGAGCTCCATTTTTTAACATGGCTTTGAAATGGTGGAAGTGCAGCTAAGGATGAGTCTTCATAATTCAAATATAACTGAGCCCTCAAACAAGCCATGGGTTTGCAAAGCACGAACCCGTGGAACTGGGAGAGGCTGTCAGCAGAGGGATGGAGTGCATTTCCTTGTGTGTGAGGAAGACTTGATTGTGTAAGGGCTGTTTACTCTGGTTAAGGGCTCTATTAAAGTTAATGAGACTAATTTGCTTCATCAAGTAGCTTGCAAGGGTCAGAGAGGCAAGATCAAGCCCTTGTTGCTGCAGGGTTTTCAGTCCCCATATTGCATATTCAATAGTGTCTATCCTTGGTTAATTGCCCCATAAATATGAATGATTATTCCATGAAGAGAAGATTATTGTATTGAACATTAATATTTAGCAGTCATGCTTTTCATCCGTTGTTCAAAATGCTCTACAGAACGGAGAAACATTTATGTTCTTCATTTTAGAGGCTGAGAGAGCGAGGAAGAAGAGGATGAGATCCAAGAGCAAGGCCGACGGGAGGATCCAGGGGAGAGCCCGATGCTGCACCCACGGGGCTCAGCTGTCTCCAGGCGTGTATTCCTCTTCCAGCCCAAACCCAAACTTGCCTCCTGGTCTGGGTGAAGGAGGAGTTTTGGGTTCTGCTCCAGCCTCCCTGCTGGATTGGCTGCATCTGGAGAAAAACTTGTTTTCTTTTCCTGAAGCTCTTTTTTTTTTTTTTTGATGGAAAATGTGAATTCCATCACCGTGAAACATGTCATGAATTTCTGATCATTTTGCCCAATGATTAGCTTTGGAAAAAGCAAAGAGATAACTCTGAAAAAGCACTCAAAGGTCTTGTTTTGACATTTTTAGAAATGTAACATTTCAATCCTTGTTTCAAGGTTTCCCTTAATTGTATAAGTGGTTCCAAGACATTTCCAAGAAATCAATGAGAGGGATGGTTTCAATTTGATTGAAATGTAACATTTTATATGACCCATTCTACTTCTCTTTCAGTTTGTGATTTGCCAAAAGTGTTTTTTTTTTAAAAAAGCCTGGTTTTGATCCAGCCGCAAATGATTTTTTCCCTAAGTTTTTCAAAATTGCCAGTAAGTCCCCAAACCCCTTTTTTCTTACAAAGTCCTGCAGCTCCCTTCAGCACCTCCCTGCTTCACTTTCCCCACGTGTAAAATCCGGTAAATAATTTCCTGCCTCATGGAAGGGCTGAGATGATGAACTTCAGGGCTTTCAGGCCATTTGGAGATCCTCAGTTGGAAGCAGCTCATGTGTTAGCAGAGAGCCTTACTACACCTGGCCGCCTTCGGGAGAGGGGGAAGTAGGAGCAGGGAAGGGTCCAGGGGCTGAACTCGATGCAGGGACACGTTGTGCCCTGCTGGTGGCTTCACACCGCCCTCAGACAGCTGCTGGCAGTGCCTCGGCGAGGTTTGTCCTGGCAATAGGCATGGGCTTTCACACCTGGACACAGGGCTGCACATTGCTGAGCTGAGTTTGGGCTGAGCGCCCAGGCTGTGAGCGGTTTTGAAGTCTCAGCATGCTTAGCTTTTGATTTGAGGCTGAGCTTTTATTGCCATGAGTTGGGGGAGGCCTCGTATGCGAGCAGAATGCTCGGCGGGTGTTAATCTTCAGCCTTTGACATGTGCCCTGTGGGGTACAAAGCGTAGAGAATTGCAAAGTCAAGACCTATTGTTGCATGCACCTTTCTTGCCACTTGTGCAACCTCCGAAGAGTTTTTCTAACGAGTATTTGTATTCATCCTTTGCTATTTCTCTTGAGTTCTTGAACCTATTAAATTTAATCAAAGGGAAAATGGATAGTATCTTTGGGACTCCTTAGAAACAGTACAGCTCCTCTGGGACAAAGATCACATAGTTTGGGGGATTATGCTGGAAAGAGTTTAAAAGAAACTCCGTTAGAAGTAGGAGGTACCAGCAATGATAAACTGCCCCCCCCACCCCCCACCCCTCAGCTTTCCTACTCCATTCGGCAGATTGAAGTGATTTTACAATTTCCAATGAGCTTTGGAGGAGAAAACGAGCTTCAGTCTCAATCAAATCGGAGTGAGCAGGTGTATCACCCTGTTCTGTTCCCGTGTTCTCCCAGAAGGGCAGGCTGGATGGCTGCACTTGCTGGCAGGACAGAGCTGATGGCCTCATTCAGACCTTGGGGCCAACTCATGCAAGGGTATGGAATCAGTGCTGGTCAGTAATTCAAAGCAATGTCCAGCCAGATCCCCCCCGGCATTGAAACCTTGGGGAAGTATTACAAGCCACATCATCTGGCTGTAGTTCAACCTGAATGAAAACTGATCATAAATATATGTGAATAGTCCAAATACACCAAAAGCAGACCTAGCACCAAGAAAGGAGCTGGACACCTTTCTGGCAGGGCTGTGATAGGAGAAGGCCCTTCACCACTTCTGCTTGTCTGTATTCTGCAGGGCAGGCTGAGCTTGGGGTGATACTGTGGGTAGCTTCACTTCAGGGATGTGTGTTCCCCTCTCTGATTAGATAGACAATGTCAGAAGGGCTGCATGGAGGAAGAAACGGTAGAGGAAAGACCTGGAGCTCTTGACACAGATGTTCCTAAATGTCTCTGTGATCACTGGCCCCCTTTCTGCTAACCGGCTGACTCAATCAAGCGGGACAAGAAGAATATGGGTTGTTAAAGCTGAGCATTCCTGCTTAGGGTTGAAGCACATCGATAGGGAAATTTTCTGGAATGCTGTTTTGGAGAAAATTAGAAGGCTTCCTTCTCCAAGGCTCTTGGTCTGGTACCTTTAATCACCATTAGACTCACAAGGGAAAAGGAGCAAACATTCCTTACCCTTTTTATTGTTTTCCACTTAGTCAACAGTTAATATTTTTGGAAGCCTTGGTGTACTGATTGCTATAATTGAGTAACCTCCACAACAGAGGAGTTCTGTCTTTCTTTTAGTCCAAACTGCTGGCCAACATCAAGCAAAACCCAGCTAGAAAAAGAATAAAATGAGCTAAAAAAAGTGCTGTGTGTGTAATTTATCTGAATGCCATTGCACGCTTGGGAAGGGCAGCAGGGAAACCAACATTCCTCTCTCCAGTGAGCATTCCACAGAAATTCATTGAGGAAAGGAAAAAGCAAAAAAAAAAGCAAAAAAAAAAGCAGACAACACACAAAACACTTCAAACAGCTTCCAAATGCCGAGATTTGCTCTGCAGAGAGGCAGTGGTTGCTCACCTTCTCCTGCAACCATTCCTCCATCTCATTACTCAGAGGCGCTAAGCAGCTTAGTCGTTCCTAACCCAGATTCTTTTGCAAAGGTCTCAGCGTGCTACAGAAATGGGGTTATGTTGAAATGGGATCTCTACCCAGAGGAGAGGGATGTCTGGCCTCCACGGCTAGGAGCAGATATGGAGGTAGGCACCAAAGGCCAGGCAGGCTGAAGGGTGAGGACTGGGGCTGTGTCCTACCCAATGGGTGAACGCAGGTCTGGCTGCAGGGTGGGCTGGGACCGGGTTGGGCTCGGCTGGGACCGGGGCTGGTGCAGGAGCATCACCTCTGGCACGTCCCACACCTGCAGTTGTGAGAGTGGGGGAGAGCTCAGCCTGACTTCTTTTATTAAAGGTGGTGAAACACCACGGTGAAAGGTCCAGTCTCTCCAGCCGCTGACTGAACAGAAAGCCAGGTGTGCTGGCTGGCTCAGCAGGATGAGTAACCCGGGTGCTGCTGCATGGGTCCTTCTCCCTTTCCCAGGTTAAGTCAGCAAAGCAGTAGCATCACTGAAGCATCACAGTGACAGGTCACTGCAACCACCTCCTACTCCTGGTGTCTCACTGAGGCTTGCATCAGGAAATCTCTCAAACCCTCTATGAAACCAACCTACCAGTCAGCAGATGACTCACTAACAGAGACTTCAAAGGAAATTCAATTCCTGAGAACTTTTTTTTTTTTCCTTTAATAAAGGTACTTTCCTTTTCTATTTATTAATTAATTACCAACCAGAGCTATTGTTATGTCCTAATGACTTTCCTTCTATTCTCATTCTTGTTTGCTCTGGTATGAAAAACTAATTTAAAGAGAAGACTTCAATGAGATCCCATTACAGTGCCACAATGGAAGGAAAGCAGGTTGGACATCAAGTGTCCCGGGTACAACAGGGTGAAAGCACAGCCACAGCCACAGCAAGGGCAGTGAATTCAATAGGGAGTGCACGGAGCCTGTGCCTGGATCCACAGAAACCTGGCTGAGCCAAAAGGATATTGTTTAACCAGTTTTCAAGTTTGCTTAGCTGGGGCAGTGAAACTTGTCTGGCCAGTTTGAGCCATTTTCACTTCCTTGTTCTTGTTTTGTGGGAAATGTGCAGAAAAGATGCAGAAAAGATTCTGCAAGGGAAAGCTGAAACCCAGCAATATCTTTTTTTTGCCGGAAAAGAGGAAAATAACTCTAAATTTAGACTTCTGTGTACTTGATAACAAAAAGAAAATGAAAAATTTACTGACAGATCCATCAGTTTTGAGGGATTATCATCACCATTGCAAAACCCCATCCCATTTCACACTCTCCAGAGATATTGCCTGGTAAAGGGGAACCTGACAAGCTCTTGGTCTCCATACTAGAAGGATACACAGCTCATAAACCAGAGGGGTATTTGCCACCAGGTTTTGGTTATTATTTCAAACTGCGTATATTAGGAGTATCATCTTTTCTTCTTCTACTTTTTTTTTTTTTAATTTTTTTTAAAGAAAAGTGTAGGAAGCTGTTTCCATACACCCAGCGATGAGCCCTTCTGCCAGCCTCCCTCCCCACCAGACAACTGGTGGGACACAGTGCCCTGCTCCAGCAGATTTATATAATTCAGTCCCTGATGGGGGCACGTTAAAACTGTATCTGGCTCCTTCCAAGACAAACACATTTTTTAAGGCTGAATTCTATGGCACATATCCTGGATACCAGGTATAAGTCTTTGTTCAGAGAAAAATCGGTGCTCTTGTTGCCCTTGTTACCAGTCTACATCTCACATAAGCATTTGTGTGGTTTTGAAAGTGAAATCAGTTTAGAGAGGAAGCTGTTTTCAGCAGCACCGAGATCTTCTCTTAACCAGCGGAATGAGGTGTCTCAGGTTTGTGCAGACTTCACTGAAGATCCACATTTCCCAGGCAGTTTCTGCCTCTGAAAATTGGACTCATTTAAAGTGTTTTAGTGGCCAGAGCTGGCGGCACTCCAACTCACCGGCTGCTTTTGAACTTCTCGGCTGAGGAAAGCAGCGGCCACTCGGTGGACACCGGAAAGCAAGATTTTGCTTTTGTACACATTCTAAGGCTGACCCATTCCCTACCTCCTCAGCTAATATTGAACCTTGTTCAAGGATGATATTTTGGCTGGTCTTTTAAAGGTGGCTGCCACACATTTCTGATGAGTGATGTTCCATGTGATAAATACCTGTGGGCTCTACAGGGGGCACAGTGGTTGTTGGCCAGTCCAGGACTACTTTTAGCAAGAAAATTGGGCAAAGACTGCTGCTGTGTTCCTTGCAAAGGTACTTAAAAGTATAAATAAGTATAGCAATGTCTGTAAGAAGGGATTTCAAAACTTCTGGGGTTGCAAGATGATGTGCAGACACCATCTGGCTCTTGCTGCCCCGTTTGGAGCAAGTTGAGATCCTGGGAGAGAAATGGAGGAGAATCACTGGTGTCTTTCTGCATCCTGTGTTTTCGCAGGCTAATAGGATCTCGAGTAGGGCCCACATGAAGAGACACCATAGGCATCCACCATGACAGACAGGGATAACCCGCAGGCTCAACATCAGCTGAGGAACACACCTCCTCTGCCCTTGCCAGAGCCTGCTCTGCCTTTCCTGCTTTCCTGCCGTAACCAAGGGCCATTACGGAATCAATGGGAAATCAAAAACCCACAGCTGGCCAGGCCACCTGCGCCTGCAGCCCCCATCGCCCGTTGCCCCCTCCCCAGGGACGGCATCCAGTTGTGGAGCGGGGCAGCGGGTGCTGGCACGGGTCCGAGCCGCGGGGTCAGCCGGGGAGGCAAGGGGCCGCCCGGCCCCAACACTGCGCCTGTTGTGGAGGGGGATTACTGCGGGAATTAGTGCCGGTGGAGAGAGACGAACTCTCGGGCAACAACTGTGGGTGTCCTTCCCCCCAGCCCTTCCCAGGGAATCTGCCAGCCTGGCCCGTCTCGAATGCAGCCCCTGTGTGTCGGATCAGCACAGCTGTATGCGCGCCACTGCTAATCCGTCTGCACAACATGCCGTGCGTCAGCTGCCCGGCCGAGGGGCCGGGGGGCCGCGACAGTGCCAGGGCCCACCACAAGATGGCCTGGACCCCCCCCACATCCTCTGACCTGTGGGAGAAACTCAGCCATCGATGGAGGTTTCTGGTACCCACTGGTGCGATGCAGCCCGGCTCTGGTCTGGGAGGTGTGTGAGCCTCCAGCTCTGCTTGCTCAGCCCCCTCCTCACGTCTCCCTCTGGACACCCCTGGCACATGGTGTTGCACAGAATGGTTGCAATCTCAGATTGATAAATCCTCTACTCTCCTTCCAGGCCCATGTTTGCAAAGCAGGAGGTAGCAATGCTTTATCATCCTCACGGTCAGCCTGCCTGCATCCCTTCCGTCCACAGCAGCAGGTATGGCTTTGGGCTGAAGCACACAGATACCAGCACTGGAATCACTGCCATGCCTCCCAAAGTGCTTTGAGATCTTCTGAGAAAACAGTGCAAGACACATTCCCCCCTTCCCCCCGCCCCGTTTCTGGGGTAATTAGTCCCTGTGAGTTAATTTCCCAGCCGTCGGGACCAGCAGATGGATTACAGATCTGCATCGCCCACACCGGATGAGGATCCTGTCACAGCGCCGTGCTCTCGGCTCCAGAACACGCAGCATGTTTGCCTCTGATTAGGATTGTTCTTGCTTTCCAGCTTTCTGTCACCACACTATTGTTTTAGAACTTGATACCTAATTTATTTTAATGACAACAAATAATTTGGCAAGTGCTCTCCATCCTTGCTCTGGCAAAATTCTGCGCTTAGATTGATAAAGCTGTTAAGTTGGAGGGGTGGGAGAGTTGTTTTGTACTCTTGTTTTGGGGTTGGTGTTTTTTTCAGTAGAAACCTAAAGGCATCAAGGAAATCTTTGAAAAATTATTGACACCCAGCTTTCCTTCAGAGCTGTCAGTCAAAGGAGAAATTGCTGTGCTATAAATACATATTGACAAAGGGATGTGTAGCAGACAGCGGAGCATGGAGCCCGCTGCATCCCTCTTCTGTCCCCTTGCCACCGCAGTGACAATGCCATCCCTTTGCTCTCTGCTCACCAAAGAGCTGGGCTGCTCCCTGCCCTCTGTGCCCTGACCAGGAGGAGGAAAATCCCTTCTCCCCAGGCAGGACCAGCTGCAATCCCTGTCCTTAAGAGGCTGGTGCATCCTTAAAGGGATATTCAGGGCTCTTCACGATCTGAGCAAAGTTGCAGGGACACGCACAAGTTCAGTGGATGGGGTCCGGGTGGATCGAGTTGAAACTCAGCAACTAATTCAGCAGCCGTTTCTGCAAGCACGACCAGGCGTGACCCTCTGAAGCTCGGTCAGTGACTCAGCAGCAGGTTTGGCCTTGAGCCCCTGAAACCCCTCTCCAACAACCTCAGCGCTGTCCTCTTTCTGCACACAGGGGCGAACTTCGACTCAAGCTTCCCATCTGCTCGGTGCTGTGTTTGGAGTCCTGCCTTTATGGGTGCCCCCATGACAGAGCTGCGAGGAGGAGGCTGTTCCCCTGGGTGCACCAGGGCCACCCCAGCTTGCTCCCACTGACTTGTCCTAGGACTTGCTCCCACCAAGCACAGGATTAAGCTCATCTTCCTACAAAAGGCTGGTATTAATGTACGCCGCAGATAGCAGTGGCCTTTAGGGTCTGCATGGGTCAGGCAAGACCAGTGCCCTGGAGGGGACAGAAATAGTGTCTGTAGGAGGTCTTCTCTCCTTCCTACATGAGACACAGCTCTGACCTTATCCCACCTGACCTCTGGGCTGTACAGGTTAGTTCAGCCTGCAGATAGACTGATGGTCTGCAGAGATTCCCCCTCCTGGAAAAACACACTTCTTCTTTCTTCTGGGGTCCTGGGGAAACTCTAGGCTTATTTTGTATGCCGATAAGTAAAAACAAAGAGCCAAAGTGGAGCAAAACCAGATGCATTAATTAAACAAACACGAACTTCATGGTCCCCGAACGTCCTTGATGCGAAGTTGGCTCTCATTTATCAAGACACATTTGGCTTGCGAAGAATGAGGCCAAATATCTCAACATCTCCAGCTTTCTGCTCACAGGAGCCCACAGTACTTGGCGTTGCTGGCTGGTGGGCAGGGGGAGAGCTGCCCCGACACGCTGCCGGCTGCCCACCAAACAACCCCTCCTTGTCCTCGCTGGTATGCGAGCCCACGGCCAGCGACCCGAGTGGGACACCCGGATGGCACCACCACCCAGCAGAAACTGGCTTCTTTGCAAAGAATAATGCTTCTGTAGCGTTTCCTTTCTTTAGCTCTAAAAATAAAGCGACAAATGGGAAGGGACATGTGACCTGAGGACTGCGGCGTGGGGAACAGGAGCTGGGAGGGTGAAGAGGAGGCAGTGCCTAGGGATCTGGCTCTGGGATTCACAGTCTGTTGCTTAAAATTTGAAAATATATCCCTAGGGGACACTTGAAGAGGATGAGTACTAAGGAAAGGATGAAACGAAGGCCAACGATAACAGTCATTATTAAGCCAATCTCCTGCTGAGGCCAAAAAGAGTTCACTCCTTTGTACTAGTGAGTCTTCCAGTATGTAAGAGATTGCTGTAAGGAGAACAGCCCTCCTCTCCACGCCTGCTGGGGAGAAGTCCAGAAGTGATGGGTTACACTGCAACAAGGGAATTTTAAGTTAGAAAAAAGTAGTTTTAACTGGAAAGAGTTAAGCACTGGGGCAAACTGCCTGGGGTCAAAGTGGAGCATCATGCTGGAAGCTGGCTTTGGGCCACAGCTGCCAGGCAGCACCTGAGAGCTGCTGCTCCGGTTGGTGGCAGGAGGATGGCCAGGGTGACCACTACAGATCCCTCCCAGTCTTGTTTTCCACCCTTCAGTGACAGCAGCGTATGGTTTGTCCTGTGATGCTGGTTGCAGAGCTTCTTCATCCAGCAGATGCATCCGGCTTTGCTGTTGCTAGCACTGCATCCCATCCGTGGCCTCTGGCAGGTGGTTCCCTTCCCCAGTAAACCCTTGTGTAAATCATACATCATGGCAGGGCAGATGTGCTTCACTACAGCTCAGAAACCACTCGGGCCATGCAGCGCCTTAGTCCAGAAGCCTAAACTGCACCTTGTAAGCCCATAATGGGATGTTTGGGGGCTGCCATCTGTGCCCAGGATTTCTTGTGCAAGTGCTAAAATGTGCAGTGGAGCACCTGGCTAAGACCAAAATTCCAGTGCAAACTGGGAAGCTGTCTTCACCGCTGGCAGTGCCCAGGGTAGGGGTGTTTTCTTTCCGTGACTGATCAGGTTATGTCCATGGGATAAATTAGTCTGTGGCTCTGTCTGGCTCAGGCTGCCACCGCCACTGCTGGCTGGAGAAACCTAGGGGCTGCTTGGGCAGTAAAAAGATTGACTGCCACCTCGAGATCTTGCTGCATGGAAGTGGCAGTTGTTTCTGCTCAGAACTGTGCTTCCTGCAGTGTTGTTTCTTTTCCTAACACAGCTGCTTTTAAACCTATTGTTAAGGCGATCGTTCATACTTAAATACATGCTGATAACCGGGAAGGCTCAGATCATTGCATACATTTTTCATTTGCATTTCAGTGATTTCTGAGCCTGCTTACTCTCTCAAGCATGCCATATTTGTGGTTTATTCACAGGCAGAGCTAATAATTGCAGTTTCATATGGAAGGGAAGGCACCAGAATTCAGTAATGAGTATTTGATGGAAGGAGAATAGCAGTAAGACAGAGGTCATAAAAATGCCATACACAAACCCAGCTGTTTATCCATTTCCTCCATTGCTCATCACTGCGATGTCTGCTGGCTGAATTATTTCCTTTCTGTTTGAAGGAAGAGAAACAACCAGGCAACTGAAAAGAAATTAAGCCCTAAAGTGAATGCAAAAGGTTCCCAACTCAAAGAGCACTTTTTCTTGCAAGTGCAGCCCTGAGCTGAGTTGTGCTGGTGGACGGTGCAGAGGAGCTGGCGTTTTAGTGACTGTAAAAATATAGGCCATGTCTAATTGCAACTATTTTGCCTGCTCAGGCTTACAGCAAATTGAGATGTTTTCAAGCCAAAGGTTCTGTTACCCTGATAAGGTAAGTCATAATTAGGTGGGGTCTTCTTCAATTAGCTCCAAACTTAACCTGACCTCTAGGTGGTTAATTAGGGGTTGTCAGCCCAGTAAGGTTCCTGTAAAGTAATTGTTAGCTGTACCTGAGAAGGTTGCAAACCATGAGCGTGGTCTGCTTGGTGTGGAGGCAGTTTGGGGATGTGCTGCTGCTCCCTGCAAGGGCTGCTCTCACTGGAGCTGCATTTCCCACGCCTCCGGCTGCAGTGGCTGCAGGGATGCTGTGGATGCAGCCCCGAGGCCCCGGCTGGGATGCAGGCATGGTCTGGGCTTAGGGTGAGGGAAGCTGGCACAGTCCCAAGGTCAGGTAGGTAGGTAACATTCCCTTCAGCTTTATCCCGATGGTCTTTTTAACTTCTGCCTAACCTGGCAGGCTCAGAGGAGAGGTGAACATGCCATCCATCCCTTCTTGCCCCTCATCCTGCTCTGTGGCCAGGAGTTTCCACACTGCTCCTTAGGCAAGGGGTGATTTGGAGTCCCCTGAACAATTGTGAGGAAGGAAGACAATAACGACTTTAAATTAAAATAGTTACAAGTGAGGAGTCGCCGTGCAGAGACATAATTCTTTTCAGACTGCCTGTCTTGCAGCTATTTGCCAATTCCTTCAGCATGTAATCTTCCCATTTCCTACAGGCAAACTCTTTTTTGCACACTTATAATTAGGTGCGTTTTTTTCTCCTCTTTCTCAGTAACCTCAGGCTCCAGGCTTGGAGCTTCCGAAAGTAGCTCATGTCCCATTAATTTTTTTACATTTTTTTTTTTATTACCCTGTTCTGCAGGGGAGAGGGGGTTGGGGAAGGCGATTATGCAGAGAGTCGGAGGGAAATGTTCTGGCCACAGCGTCCTGGAGCAGTTTGGGAAGGAGACAGGAGCCAAGAGGGCGGTTGTAAGGGGTTGGGGGGCGGCTGGGCTGAGACGTGCTTGGTGGCACCAGGGAGGAGTGGGTGGCTGGAGGGTGGCAGGGAGCTTTGCCAGGGGAATGGTGGCGTCTCGAGGAGGCTTGCTGCTGCACAGCTGACTGCTTGGCTTCACCCAGCAAAAACCTCGAGCAGAGCCCGTTTCCCCTTTATTGCTTTGGGGATTTGACATGATTACATACATTAACTTGTGGCTTTTCTCTCGTAATTGCTGGTTACTTCCTATAAATGTGTATGCATGCATATACACACTCACTTATATATATGTATGCATATATATACTCACACATATGTATACACACACATGCATATGTGGTTGTATCTGTATACAGGTACAGAAGTACACATGATATTATTAGACTTATCACACCTTAAAGCAGGTCCCGTTGAACACCAGCTACGGGGACTCTTAAAATATGCCCTGGGTGGTCTGGGGAATGGAAGGATATTTATCTGCCTCTTTCTTATCTATTTGCTTTAGCCTCTGATCTCCACATGGGCAGGGACCTGGGTAATAGATAAAGTCATGACCATTGTCTCAGGGGTGCCTGGGTGGAGAGAAGGGATGAAGGCTCCAAGGATCCTTGTTTCCTGAGTAGAGGCAACAGGAACTGGTGCCCGAGATTTCCCTGTTTTGTATATGAGGTGGTGTAGGATGCATGCCAGGTTACAAAGAGTCGGGATTTTCAAGATTTGAAGGTAATTGCCTCCGGTTTGTATCCAGAGAGCATTTCTTTAGTTTCATAAAATACATATTGCAGGAGGTGCGAGAGAAATTATGAGTTGGTCTATGAAGAAGACCATGTTTAGGTGATGCTCGTTGTATATCTGTCCTGGAAGGGGGAACTGAAGCATGTATGTATGTCTGGGCTGGGGTTGGAAGGTACCTGCTTGGCTTGGTGGAGGTAACGAGGATGAGACACGTGCCCCCAGTTCGCCCATGAAGGGAAGAGGTCAGTTATGCTCCATCTTCTTTGACCTACTCTATGTTATGTGAGTCAGAAAGTTATTTTTTATGAAGGCAGCCTGACAAAAAATTGGAAAATATGATTAGCCTCTGATTTAACAAAATCCTCCTCTGATGTATCCAGAAGACAGCAAGGAGACGTGAAAGAAGAATGACTAGCTGCTTGTTCAAATTCGTTTGCACTGTTTTTATATTTTATTAATCCCTTTCTTCAGGGGTTCTACAGCTCATCCACAGGGGCAAGAAAGGATTTGTTTCTGACCCTTTCAGCATGATTTAGCTTCTGGTTTTGAGATTTTTTTTTTGTCTCTTTTTTTTTTTTTTTTTTTATTTTATTTCCTCTGAAAGAGTGGAAATTGGCCACAGCTAGAAACAGGATGTTGAGCAAAGCACTTATGCTCCTAGTGGTATTAAAATCTTTTGGATGCCTGGTGGATAGATCATTTCTCCATGCTCTGGGTTAAACAAACTGTCTGATTTGGGGTGCAGAAATTACTTCTTTCAGTTCAGAAAGGTGAGGACCTTTGAGCATGCATAGGATCACTGCAGATTTCCCCCGCAAATTCCCTGCTATTGCAGGAAACTTGACCTTAGTGATGCTCTTGCACACTACAATGGTGGTTTTGTGTGTTATACGGTGTCAGGAGGTTTCTGTGATAGCAATGTGTGGGAAACGTGGAGAGTGGGTGCCCTGTGAAACTCTGTGGGATTCTCCTGAAAAATCAAGGAGCTGGTGTGGACATTGAGTGTGGTCCACTGCATCTGTGTTCCCAAAGCTTGTCTTCCTAAGTGACCCTGTTGTCTTTACTCTAGCATGACAAAGAAGTGTTTCATGAATGTCTGTTTCCTGATTTTCCCTAAATCCTGGACCTGATGGTGCCTCCTGCCCACTTCACCCTTCTGCACTGAGCCCAGTTCCCTCCAGCAAACCTCAGTGATGTTAAGCAGCAGAGCAGAGTAAAACCTAAATCTGAGCTGCTTGGGCCCATGGGGTGATTTAACTACTGCTAGCTAAGAGTATTGTACCTGGCATCGGTGCAGAGATAACTCATCAGACGAAATGTTAACCCAGCTGCAGCCAAAGACTTTGACATTCGACTTACGATAAAGAAACTTATCAGCTAATTACAGCTGGCCTTGGAGCCTTTCAAATAACTTGCTGCGTTTTTCCCCCCTACTCTTAAGAAAAAGTAGTAAAAGGGACAATTCAGGCTAGAGTTGACTGAAAACCCACAGATCTCCCGATTTAATCTGTGTCACAGGATCTCTTGTTCCCTGTGCAGTAACAGACCCTGTGGGGACTGGCTGAGGCTTGTACCACGGCACGGCTTGGCTCCGGCGAGGTTTTGACAGGCTCCAAGGATTAGCCAGCAAAGTTTGCCTTGGGGAGCTGTTGCCACAGAGTGGAGTGCAGCCGCTCCTTCTGCTCGTCGTCTTTTTGCAAGAAAAACAGCTCTGGCTGATTGCAGCCCCCGTGCCATGGTA
The DNA here is from genome assembly GCF_023634155.1 of Falco peregrinus. Taxonomy (NCBI): domain Eukaryota; kingdom Metazoa; phylum Chordata; class Aves; order Falconiformes; family Falconidae; genus Falco; species Falco peregrinus. The sequence continues at coordinate 88,057,197 of NC_073725.1, read as the reverse complement.
CGGCTGGAAAGGGAACTGCTTCCCAGCTGGAAGGAGCCATTATCCAATGACCTGTAAAACAAAACCCCTCGCAAGGCAAGGCAATGCCTTCCTAGAGTTCTGCACAGAGCTGCGGGCACAGGGAAAATACCTGGCTGCCACTGAGGAGAGCCCAAAGCTCCCGGCTTCTGCCTCTGCTCCCGGGGCGAAGAGAAACATCCACATGTAACGCTGGGATGCAGCAGCTAGTGAGGTAGAGGGTTACACATCTGCCAGAACTTTTTTGGTGTTCGAAAGCCGTTGCAACTTATTACAGTGAATGGAGCTTTCGCAGTTGTCTCTACTAAATGGCTTAGAAGATGCAAGCTCTAGTTTTGGGTGGTCTCCTCCTCTGGTACCTCATCTCGCCCTGTCAGCCAGCTCCACCCCGCTGAGCTGCAGCAGAAACCCAGGACGTTGCAGATCGTTTCTCTAATGCAGAGCGCGGGGGCTGGTTTGTTATCATTTACTTTTTTTCTTTTTTTAAAAAAAATATCTTATTGATACCGGTCTTGGAACGGGGACAATCCTGTCTTTACGAATCTCAGCTCAAAATCACAACCCATTTCCCAAGAAGTTTTTCCACCCTGGGAACCGAGGCTGATCACAGCCTTCGCAGCCCACCAGCTTCTCACTGCGGAGCTGCCCAGTGATCCCAGCTCCGCTGCACGGGGCTGCGCACCGGCTGTTCCCTTCTGCTGCATCCGGCCCGATAGCCCAGCAATCTCACAATACTTAACAAAAACACGACCAAAAGTATTTTAATGTCATTCCACAGAATGAATTAAAGTTAAATACCATGTTACGTTTTGGTTGCTGCATCTCTAGCAGGACAGAAAGCCTTGCAATGCTTGAAAAGGGCTTAGAAGAGAGATGGGGACAGACTTTTTAGTAGGGCCTGTCACGACATGACGAGGGGAAGGGTTTTACCCTAAAAGAGGGTACATTCAGACTAGATGTAGGGAAGATGTTTTCTATGGTGAGGGTGGTGAAACACTGGTACAAGTTGCCCAGAGAGGTGGTAGATGCCCTATCCCTGGACATATTCAAGGGCAGGCTGGATCAGGCTGGGAGCAGCCTGGGCTGGTGGAAGGTGTCCCTGCCTAGGGCAGGGGTTGGAGTAGATGTCCTTTAAAGGTCCCTTCCAACTCCAACCATTCTACAGTTCTATGATTTCGGAAGGGGCCAGGAATGGGCAACAAAAAGGATCAAAGAGGTGAAAAGGCTTAAGATGACATTGTGTAGTTTGGAGAGGGGAAAAGTCCAAGGTGTTTTGAAGTGTGTGAACAAAGGATGGAAAGAAAAGATCTCTTCCATGGTCTTGCAGACTTCCCATGTGGGATGGGGAGCTGCACTCCAGTAAGGAGCTCCGGTGCCAGAGAGCAAACTGCAGCCTGGCGAGTGGCTTCCCCCACAGCCCAGCACATGCTTAAACTCCTGAACCGCCAGCAATTTTCATGGCATAGTGTAATCTATCCCCACAGCCTTGCTAGGATGACAGGGAGAGACAGAATAATTTTCTCCAGTTCAAGAAAACAGCAAAGTGCTGCTTACAGTAACACATTAGCGCTTAAATCCCTTCATTCCTACAGAATGAAATGGATACTGATAATTATTAATGGACAATAAACTTGCAGACTGGAAAGGCAACATTCATCTGACCATGGACAGACTAGTATTTACAAATATGTCAGCCCAGTGGAAAAATTCTGCTGAAGTCCTATTACCAACAGATTTTTTTTTGAGTAAATGTTCTTGGGTATTGTTTTAAGGAATTTTGTTTTAGGGAAAAGCATCATCTGCTTATGTCGGGGAAGTTAAATTGTTCTGGGCATCAAAGGGTCAACAAAAGCTGGATTTGGTTGCTACTTCTTTAGGGCACTTGAACTGTACTGATTGAAACAATATTCTAAGAAGACTTGGGAATTCACTGAAATAGCTAGCCTTGAGTAAAAATGGCGATGTTCCCAACATCCTATATTTCTTGGTAATAAACAAAACCTTTGAATTGGGATTTTTTATTTTAAGTATCAGTAGGTTTCCTTGCAGTGTTTCTAAACACATCCATTTAGAAATTTCTGTACTATTTATTCAGTTGTTCTGACTTTGACCTTTTATTTTTTCATTAATTATTTTGGGATTTAAGAAAAAACACTGTGAAAAATTGGATTTTCCAGTAAATTGAAATTCTATTTTTAAGTCACTTTGGCTGATAACAGCACACGTAACAAACCTACGACGTGGCACAATTATCCCACTTTGCTCATGGGCTTGTGTGGAGTCTGGTCTGGAGTCTGGTCCCCAGGAGCTAATTCCCGTACCATGCAATCTGCTCAGCCCAGTTCCTCCAGTTCTGGGTGGAAGAAATCTGCTCAGCCCAATTCCTCCAGTTTTGGGTGGAAAAGCGTTCATAGCAGTGACAGAGAGGTGGTCTTTGGGTAGGGCTGTTTGGGGGTCATTGAAGCAAATTAGAGGCCATCAGCAAATGGCTTGATCAACGTTTTCATGATTGTGTGACTTTGTTCCAAGGTTTCTGATCTCTACCACTGCAGATATTTCAAGGTCAGGTGATGGCTGGAGTTCTGTTTAATTGCTGAACTGCTTTCCTTGCAGCTGACACATTTCAGGCCACCACTGTGCATCAGGGAGGTGCCCTCACCAGCTGTTAGACAGGGAATTGAGAAGGAGGTTTACCACGGCCTGGGCTTGCTGCCTTCCCAGAAAGGAAAAAAGAGTTTTTTGGATGGATGCCAGTGAGGTACTCTGCTGCAGTTCTCTGCTCAAGGGTGGCTGATGACCAAGTCTGACCCATTCTGCACTTAGCTGACAGATAGTTATGGACAGCAAAAAAAAGGCAGATGGCTGAGGAGGGGAAACCTTTTACAGCATGGGATTAGTGTCCTCTGGCCAGCTGGCTATTTGTGCATACTTTATTCAGACAACTTTGAAATGTAGGATAATTTATGTGTTCAATGGACCAGAACTGACTCTGGGAGCCTTAAGGGTCTTCCATCATCCTAAGAATGAAATAGCTGATGCAGACATTAAAACTATTTGTCCAGAAACCTCTGCTGCTTTTTTTTGCACTATGCCTGAAAATCTTGGATAAATTTAACACTGCTCAGGTCTTACCTTCCTCTCTATTCCTGACATATCCACCAAATCCCTCTACACAATTCTGCTTATCTGGACTTGGACCAGCTGAAAAAACTTGCTGTGTTATTCCTAGGAGACCTGTTTCTTGTTTTTCCCTTGCTGGCTTCCAAAAGACAAACCAGGTCTGAATTTTCCTAAGAAAACCTACTTTTGTGGGATACCCAGCTGACTTCTTTAGGATCCAGGTGGCTGAAAGCAGAGCTGAAGATGTGGACAGACACTTGGGTGCTCCTGCAAATCGACCTCCATCCAAACAGTGACACAACCTGGTGAAAGTTGTCACTTTTTGTATTTATTTTTTTTTTTTTTGTATTTATTTATTTTGTATTTATTTAAATTTTGTATTTATTAAAAAAAATGTGATTTTCTTGCATTGCAGCAGTACCTCAGAGGAACCCCCAAGCCCCAGGGAACTCTTACACTAAGCATTTAGAATTCAGCTCCAACATAAGGCTAGATGTGAAGAGCTCAGCCTGTGTAGGAGCCAGAGCAGCTCCTGGGGTGTGTGTTACAAGAGGCTTCCATCTTTGCCAATCCACAGAGGTCATGAGTTGTCACAGCCAGCAGCTGCAGAGCCTATGCGCTTCGGTTCAAGCTGTTACAGCTTTTAACTGAGGAGTGGATTTACCAGGGATGAGAAAAATGAGCTTCAGCTCTCCCATTAACTATATCCTCTTGCTCCCTTGGCAGCTTGCGCAGTCAGCTGCTGCCCACCAGCTCCACTGGTGAGAAGCCACAGTACCAGGACTGCGATTTCTCTGTAGTTCTGTAGTACTGAGGAGCCCCACGGTGCTGGATGCTGTGCCTGAAGGGGCTGTCTGAGTGCTGGTGGTGCCCTGAGAGCAATGGCTTTCTGCAGGGATGATCTCTTCCCACCAGCCTCAGCACCACACAGTCCTGGCAGCGAAGCAGGCTCCCCCTGGGCAGAGTTTAGCTCATGAGGGTGGTACCTGCATCCTGCTGATGCCATCCTGCCTTCTGAGCATCTCAAATACTTCGGCTTCGTGCATTCCTCCTGGTTCTGCTTGCAAAGGAGCTATGACGAGAAAGTGTCTGCAGGTCTTCTGCAGGAAAAGTGGGGTCCTGCTGGGTACCTCCTTCTGGGCTGGGCAGGGTGCTGGTTGCTTTGGCCCTAGGCAGTGCCTAAATCACAGACTTATTTCTTCCTCATGCCCCAGAGTTTCTGAAAATGGAGAAGAAATGGCACATGTAAAAGGTGGGTGCTGGCTGCAGGGGTCTAAACCTCAGTTGACAAAATGTAAGGGCTGTGGGAAAACCATTTTTCTATGAATCAGCAGTAGCTTGTACTGCAAACGCTGGGACCGGTCCAGTTCCCATCACTGTTGATGACAAAGGTTTGTCAGCTTCTGTAGGCTACCATCGTGCACGTGACTTTTTGATACCATGTGTTTTGAATTTCAGCTTTTGCATTCAAGCCTCTTCTCCCTGTTTCAACCTCCACCCCACAAACATTCAAGAAAGATAAAACAAAAATAGCAAGAACAGTTTAAGTCAGTTCCTTTGGCTACACAGTAGTGGCATCTTAACAAGCAGTTGATGCCTGTATACTTCTGTCATGCCTTCATTAACTCAAGCTATCAGCTTCCTTTAGGAAAGCAGCCTGGAAAAGAGGCACAAGCTTGTACAGAGGGAAAACCAGGCTAAGAGCAGTGATGTGGAACTCCTAGCTGCTTTCCCCCTGGCCAGAGCTAAATGCCTCTGGTCTTTGTCTTTGGGCATGAAGAAATGCCCCCCCAGGAGCTTCCTGCCGGGCAGTTATGATCGAGGTAAAGAGATGGAATGAAAACAAAATTCTGTTTGTCCCTGATATGTTCTCCTCCTTCTGTGTCCTCCTCATACAGCTATAACCTGACCAGCCCCCACGTAACTGGCCTGGAAACTGCATTTTCCAAGCAGATGGGTGATCTGCACCTGATGCATCCACCTGCAGCCTGCTCTGCGATGGCTGCTTTTGGGGAGGGATGAATCCTGCCTCCCCAGCCGACTTCCCACGTCCTGGCTGCCGCTCAGCTCTTCCACTTGCCTCCAGCTCGATTTCCCTGCAGTGTCGGAGCAGATGTTGCTGCAGGGATGCCCCCACTTTGGGGATTTACCTCCTTGCTCTGCAGAACCAGGTGGTCTCTGGCCTTTTGTTCATCCCCCTGACCCCACCAGCCCCCTCTGCTACAGACTTCTTGGGTGCTCCTCGAGTCCCTTCTATAGCCCCTGAAGTTTTTCTCACTGTTTCTCTCCTCGGCAATTCCCTGTGCCCTCTGAGCCCTCTTGGCTCTTCCCTTGCAGTGTCTCCCACCATGCTCCCACTGCCCTGCTCCTCGGGATGCGCTCGGGGCAGATGCATCTCCAGCCTTTCTGACATCAGGCTAAGCAGAGGTAGCTCTCTCCAGCTGGCATCTCAAGTGTTAATCCGGCCCAGAAAAAAATTTTTGAGAATCTTTTGGCCTTTTTTTTTTTCTTATTTTGGGTTTTTTTGGTTTTTTTTTTGGTTTTTTTTTTTTTAGCTGTTAACTGACATCTGAATGGGAGATATGAATATAGAAATGATTCTTTGCTGAAAGCTGCAGAAAAGCCACAACCCTCAGATCAAACAAGTTTTTGTGCCACAGCAAAATTAAATCCTTGTGATTTCCATATTCTTCAGTCAACAGGCTGGCGCCCAAATCGTTGCCATAGCTACCAAAGTACAGGCTGTCAGGAGCAGGGAAGGGAGCGGGAGACACGCTGTCCGAGGGTTAAGTAGCTGTTTAATTATTCAACCCAATATCTGGCAAGCACTCCAGATTGACAAAGGGGGGTCTCCTGTGATCTCCGGCTGGATAGATCACTTTAACCCGTTCTCCTCCTGCCCCATGCGCTGCCTGCCACATTCACTGATGAAAGGAAGAGAAACATAGATTTACTTTGCTTGGCTTTGCTTTCCCCATCTCCCATTACTTATTTTCCTCTGTCAAACTTGCTGGAGACTCTGTGGGAGTCAACGAGTCTGCTAACCCAGCGATTTATGAAATGGGATAACACACTCCTTTGGACACCTGTGTCCATCCCCAGGCTGTGCCTCAGTTTCCCCCATTCCCGGAGCCAGAAGGCATGGTGATGCTGCATAGCAGGAGACTTTTGCTGCAGAGACCCCGGCACCAGGACGGTGCTGGCTCTTCCCAGGCTGGCCTGTTTGGAACGTGCTGTGATGTGGACGTGGCCTTGAGGCATTAATCCTGCTAAGGTGCTTGGGGAGCCTGGCATGAGGGCTGCTGGGGAAGTGCAAATTACACTTGCACAGTGCTGGCTGAGCAGGAGAGGATGATGGCAACTGCCTCGAGAGCCTCCCTGTAATGGTTTTTCTTGACTTTACATGTATGGCATATTGGGAACATAGGCTGTTTTTTTCTAACGGAGCAAAACAATGAAAATACTTGGAAAAAACCCAACTATGCTGGTCAAGACTCCCTCATTAAGGTTCAGATGCCTTCCTCCCTTTTCAGCTCTCCCTTACTATTTAACTCTAGAGAAACCCAGGCTTTCTCTCATACAAACTCAAGGGGTTTTTCTTTCTGGAAATCATATTAAAAATGTTGCCTGGCCAAGCTCCTTTGCCAAGCTGATTATCGTGTTGTCTTGCAATCCGAAAACATTGGGGGTTAAGGTAAGGTAACAGTGCAAAATCCACCACTTAGTCATTGCTGGACATGAAAAGCTGCTTTGGTTATCAAAAGATGTTGAAAGTGGACGCTGATAGCCCCTGGGGGTCCAGCTACCTGGCTGGTGCCAACAAAAAGAGACAGATTAATGAGCTCTATGGCCAGTTGCTTCTGTACTCTTTTCTTAACCTTTATTTTTCAGAGGACTTCCAGACAGATAAAGGACAGTGCCTGGTTAATCATTTATCCATCTGCATATCCAGCCTCTCTTTTCATATTCTTCTCTGGCCTCAGAGGAAAAATTAACATATTTATTTTCTGGTTTCTCCCCCACGATCCTACGGAAGCAATTTTGGTCGCAATAGGAAGTCATGTTCCATCCAATTCAGTTAGAAAAAAAATAAAAAAGGAAAGAGAAAGAAAAAAAGAAAAAGGAAGCACGCTGGAGTGATTGGAAAGGTCTGCCTGGAAGAGGGTGCTCCAGCCGGCCCTGGCCTGCCTTAAAATATTTTCTGCTCCAGCGTATTTTTAGCTACTGTCGCAGAGTGATTTCCTTGCTGATCTGCTCAAGGTTCATGTTGCATTGCTGAAAAGCTCACTTGCTCCAGTGCAGACCTCCAAGCTAGAGAGCTTCTGACCGCAGATTTTCATCTGGATGGTTTTCTGTTGTCGTGGGCCAAATAGTGAAGCCTTTTCTCAGCCTTTTTTGCAGACCGAAATCCCATTGGATCGGTGGCCTGACTCATCTTGAAGCACTTTCTCCAGAGCCCCTTGCTCTGCCTGATGCTCACCGCCATCCCTGCTTTGCCACGGGATGCTCTGACTTCCCAGCAGTGGGCTGCCTCCAGATTTGCCTGCAGCCTCCAGCTGTTGCCCTTTGGCCACTTCCGTCACAGCCAGTGTTGTGCAGGACCCATGGGGGGACGACAGGAGTGCACAGTCAGCTCTTTGGATGAGGGTAGCTGCCCAGACCACAGCGGGGTATCTGCATCTCTCCTGCTCACCTACATGAGCCTGTGCCTCAGTTTCCCCATCTTCACACTGCACTGGCATTTTATTTCCTTTCTTTCGTTTGTTTTCAAAATTATATTTTGTAGATAATATTGGTTGCAAAGTTGTGTGGCATCGCAAAACTGTATAATATATCCTTCCTCTCTGTGTTTTCCTGAAAACCCATATCTCAGAATGATCATGAAACGTTCCAAGAAGAAATGCCAAGAATTTCCTAGTAAATGTCTTGGCTCTTAATGTCTTGGTTTCTTGTTTTTCTATAAGTAATGAAAATGAAGCATTGTTTAAGGTCTTTATTGAGTCTACTAAGCTGGATTTCACTGCCTTCTGGTTTCTTGGGAAGGCTGACCAAGCTCTCTCTAATTTCAGTTCACAAGCCACCTTGGCCTTCGCAGTTGGGAAGAGAGGGACACTGGCTATTCATGCAGGAAAATCTCATTCACCTGATGGGACATCAGACACAGTGTCCTGCAGAAGGGGCAGTGGCCTGATGTCCTGGGCCATACTGGGATATTTGTGTAGTAACAGGGCACTTGTTTGATTAGAGCGTGGTTAAAGGGCAGGAATGGTACAGCTGGGTGCAGATAACACATGTGTATCATCTCCAAGGGTCTTCTCATACCTGCTTGTGCACTCTGCCACTTGTTTTTTTGTTGGTGGCTTCTCTTTGGCTGAAACCCAGAAGCTGGTGACAGACAAGTGTTTTCCAGGTGATTTGTTTGGTTTCAGGCGAGCTCTGGTAGCTCTGCATTTATCTGCTTTGTTTGGGCTTGTTTAAAGTTTAAATAAAATGATGTTCTGGATGTTGGTGGCAGGACGGGTGGTGGGGTTGTGGTGGATGTGCACAGCTGGCAGGTCCACGCTCTTTCTGTACATCAGCAAAGGCTGAGCTACAGTGCTGGCACTGGGCAGGCACTTAATGCGGTATGTTCCATTGCCAAAAATTACTCTGGCTTTTGGATGCTTTCATTTACTGCACCCTGTACTCGGAGACATGAAAATCCTCAGTTGCAGAGGTCAGTAAAAGATGCTAGGAATTGGGTCTGTTATGGTGTGTTGTTGAGGACCAGGTAGCATTGGTTCCCGCGCTCGCTCGGGTCCCAGCCCCAATGCCTGCACAGTTTCCTATGCCAGAAGCCTGAGCAGCACTTTGGCAGCGTTTAAAGCCTTCCCAAGGTGAGTGGGAGATTTCTGGCAGTGTAACAAAAGCCTGGAAGGTAACGAACACCACAGTGGCATCTTCTGCTGCCCCCGGCCAGCTGGTGGGACCTCTGAGAAGGACAAGATCTCCCCTCTGCATCTTTTGTCACTTCCCAGCTCCCTGCCTGGAAGGGTGGGATTTTTTTCTATGGCACATCAGGCTGCGAAGGTGCCTCAGCCAGCTACGCTCAGAATTTTGGGGTTGGAAAAACCAGCATCATTGAAATCAAGGAGGGGGGCAAAAAGCCCTTCTGATTTCACAGGGGAAGCCAGACTACCAGGCCTGTGAGCACGACAGCATGTGGCTGTGTTGAGATTAATTTGCTTAATTGTTGCACGCTGTTAGCAACAGTTACCATGTTTACCGGTTGAGTCAGTAATGCTCGTTAAAACTCTCATTCAAAGGGACCTCAAGTAATAAAAAACAGCCTGGCAATGGTCTTTCACATTAGCTACTGTTGCTTTGCTACAGCAAACATAACACTGCCTTCTCCACCCAACTCTCTTCTATTCAGGGCAATATTGATCCTTTATGGTCAAGGCCAGTGGAATTTCACATTTAAAAAAAAATGTGACTTTTTGCCCCACAGATTGTTATTTCTGGATGCGGTGCGCAGAGGCGATAGGACACTGTACCCCCTCCTCTTGCCATGGCAATGCAGCCCTGGGACTTGCGTCTCCCACCCTGCCTGGTGGAAGAGCCCATGGCACCCCGGGGTTATCCCTGCGGGAGTCTTTGCAAATATCAGTGGGAGGATTTCTCTGGCTCCAGAGGAATGTACTTTGTGCCTTAATATCTTCTCGGTTCTACCTTGCTCTCCAGAAGGATCTCACTGTCATTTGATAAATGTGTGGGGAGAGCCCTTTCTTGTGCATATGTTCAACATGCAAATAGAAAACCTGACTGCTTGGTGACATCTATAAATTTATCCCCACCCCACCCCTCTTCCTTTGTGGGGGTCCCGGAAGAGAAACTGGTGCTGCTGGTGTCCATGACGCACCAGCAAGGGATGCTGATGGCAGCTGAGGACAAGAGTGTGGGGGCTTTTTCTGTTCTGAGTCTGACTTGGTGAGCTCTTGGCCCTTTGCCATCTTGGCATGCAGGTGGGGAAGAGCTAGATGTCAGTAAGCAAGGAATAGGTAATTAATCCAGTTTGAGCCTAATTACCTGATAGCCAATGGATGTAAAATTCAAGAGAAGAATGGACGTATCTGTGTATGAGATCTCACGGAGCTCCAGTACATAGGGTTTGTGATCCCAGTGTTTCTGCACAAATGACTATTTCCAACTTGTTGGCTCATGTTCCCTTAATTGCCTGTTATCACTACATCTGTATTACTGGCATGCCATCCTGCTCCTTCCTTGGCATCACCTTGCTCTGTCTCTCAGAGTTAAGTCAGAGTTAAGCCAGAGACTTGGTCTGACCTGGGAGGGGAAGATGCACAGGCTGTTATGGCACTAGCTGAGAATCCAGGGCAGGCAATAGGCATATATGTCAAAAGGTTATTCAGACCACTGTGTCTACAGGGTTGTGTGGCTCTGACTCCCTAAACAGCTATGGGAGACAGCTGGGCCGCAGTCACCCTCCTCCTTCCTTCATGTGCTGGTTTAGTTGTCATACATGTATCTTTAACCTCCTTTAACCACAGAGGAAATCAGGGTCTTTCAGCCTGAGACACCACAGCAGGTGTTTGGATCCATTACTCACAGCAGAATAACTGGGCGGTTTAATAGCATAGAGGCAGGTAGCCATCAAAGAGGAATGAGAACAGTAGGGAGGGTAAAGCAGGAGAGGAGGAGAACTTGAAACAGAGAGATATGCTGAGGAATTTCCTTGCTGATGAGTAATGGCTCAGAGCCAAGGCACTGCCCCTGGGAGCCGCAGCATCCCTCCAATGCAGCTTAGGTGTGCAGGGCTTTTGTCTGAATGACACTTGTTTCTGTGGGGCCAGCTGGGATCTGAGGACTGGTTTTCAGCTGGGAAACCCACTTCTTGTGTTGGATTGTCAGGGAGTCAGGAACTACTTTAATAACCCCCCACAGACCTCATAAAACCAGAGGGATGCTGCCAAAGGACTGAGCTTTACAGTCGCGAGAAGAGTGGAGGAGGAATCAAAGCTTATGACGCAATTTTGTGTGAATAAGGTCAGAACATTTTGTTTTGGCTGAATGAGTGGGACTTTCACAACGGGACACAATGTTGAAATATTTTGACTTTTTTTTTGGTGAAGGAGGTAAATCCCAGAACCCAGCTGCTCTGTGACTCCCAGCTGGGCCAGGGTCTGAGCAAAACGGTATAGTCCCACGAGGTGTGGGTGCAGTCAGACCATCATGCCCAATTTAGCTTGTGTAGGAGAGATACTGGTCCTGAATCCACCTTGCTTTTACAGAGGATTGGGTGCTCTGCCCTTGAAGGCCACTCTGTCATCCTTTTATTAGAAACAAATGAGGTGTAAATTAATGTGCAGCCTCCTAATGCATCTGAAAGTCCTGCTCTGCCTTCAGGAAGGAATAAAAAAAAGGAAGAAGGTGGCAATGTACTTGAAATGCAGGGCAGAAACATCCCAACTCAGTGGTGAAGGGAAGAGCTTCACTCATCCTTGCACCATGGCAGGGGACTAATGGAAGAAGTGAATACACCTCTTTACTCAGCAGTATGTATGACTATATTTCAGGAGGAAAAAATGACCTCATGAGGACTGCCAGCTTCCCTTTCACCTTCCCTCTCCCTCCTCATGGACATGGGAATGGGGAGGGGAGGGTTAGAGTCATGCTGAAAGCCTTGGCCAGCTGAGCCGGGGAGGAGAGGCGAGAAATCTGCAACAGACCTTGTCCAGCAACCGCCAACTTTCTCCTTGGAGGGAGGGTGAGCAAGGAAGGAGCTGCACACCCAACCCCACAGCTCCTTCTCACTGTGCCCAGCTTGGCCCAGCTCCATCCTACCCTTCATCCAGAGGGAGAGGAGAAGTGAGAGTCTGACACCTCGTTATTACTCATCATGGTGGCTATTTCTCACGTAGTGATTTAACATCACACTTCTCACTAAGTGCTCTGCTAAATGTACTTTAATTCCTGCAGTGCCTCTCACAGCTTGAGTTTGAAGTGGTGGGATGACAGGGATGTTGAGACTTCACAGGAGGAAGTTTGGGTGGGAGCCTCAGCCAGTGCAAGCCCTCCTGGCTGCGTGGATTTCAACATCCCATTTCAGGACCAAAGTTGGCAAGGGTCTTGAAGTGCAGATGTCTCGGAAAAGCAATGATACACAGAATTCTGTTTAAATGATAGTAATAAAAGGAAAACAACTTTAGGAAATATATGTAAACCATCCCTAATCACAACCAGGAAATCAACTTTGCTATTGAGGGGCAAGGCATGTGTCTAATCTGGGGCTTGGGGTAGGAACAGAAGAAACGTAGAAGGAATCAATTTTTACCATGTTATGCTGAGCCTCCCACTGACAGACACAAGCCAGCTGCCAGTGTCAGTGCTGAAGGCATAACCTGATCAAACCACTCGGCGCTTTGGGGCCAAGGTCTACCAGCAAGACCCCTGCAGCTCCAGGGAGCTCCATCCTCCCAGGGAAAGGAGTGAATGCAAGGGTTGTTAGGGGTGCATAAAGGCAAAGGTGTCCTTGATGTGACCATGCTTGTGGATGTGGGCACTGGGAAATCTTTTGAAGGAACCTACTGAGTCTTCTCCCCTTGGTGCCATCTTGTTCAGTGACAATGTTGAATTAAGGCTTTTGGGTTCGGACCTCCTAGCTTCCATCTCCCCAGCCTGACAGAACCACTGTTGTGCTTCTGCATCCTCTCACACAAGGGCAACACCGGTGACTGTAGGCAGTTTGACTCACTGACTCTCTTTCCCTATTAATTCTTCCTTTTTACAGGCCTTCAGAAAGAGCAGGAGGCAAGGAGAGCCCATTCAAGGTGGTCACTTTGACTAATCAAACCTTCCGAAAGTGCCCAGAGCACTGTGCTTCTGAGATACCGCTGCAAGAGTTTCAAGAGATGCCAGTAACATGGCAAAATACCCAAAACAGGGGACCTGAAGCATTCAGGCAGATACTGTAGTTCAAAAAAACGATCCGGTCAAAAAGCCTTCAAAATACTGCACGGTGTCAGAGCAACAACGGCAACAAGCTTGTTCTGAAAACAGGGATCTAGTTCAAATATATTCTATACGGCTATATGCACTCATGCATATATAAACGTTGAGATCAGCACCGGATGGTGTTTTTTATTTAGTTTCACGCTTTGTTAACTTCTCTAAATTATGTGGAACGCTTTTTTTTTTTTTTTTAATACCCAAACTTCTGCCTGTTCCCAATTACCAAAATGAAAAAAAAAAAAAAAAAAAGACCAAAAAAAGAAAAAGAAATCAGAGACAAGCCTGTGGAACAAGCTGGCACTACAACGAAGCAGTCGTCAACTACACAATGCATCCTTCTTGCATGAAACATCAGAAGCAAGTTGGAGGCTGGAGAGATGGAGGAGTTAAGGCACGTGGTTGTAGGCAGCAGAGGAAGACACTGACAAAGATAGAAAGAGGTCTTGAGTATTTCAAAAACCCTGAAGGAAATGTCAGAGATATTTTGACGATAATCATCCCTGCCTTCTGGTTTGGGTACTTGGAGGATTTATACTGCCTTGGAAAAACAAAAAAGAAAAAGCTGCAGTGCTTCTTTTTTTCGAGTGGTTTGCTAAATCTTAATAGGTACAAAGCAAAGCTTAGGACTCGGTCAGAGGCTTACCCTTAACAGGAGGAGTGTAGCTAACCAGAACCTGGAATGGCTCAGGACATGCGGTTTGTTCTGCTTTTGTGTCTTTCTTCAGCATTCAAGGTTGCTTTTTAATACGACAATTGAAGATGGTTTTTATTCAATTATTGCATTAGTGGGAGTCTGAAGCAGGCTCATGATCGCCAGGGTTATTGCTGTATGAGTTAATGTTCACACCCCTTTTGGGTGTCCCGGAGGAGCGCTGCAGGCTTACGGCCAAATTTTATTTTGACTTGGATCCCAGTGTGCAAGCCAACTGTTTCTGCATTTCATTTCTGTCATATCCTGTACATTAAAACACCATTAATTCAAACCTTTTGTTTCTAAGAACAACTGTGCTGTAAAACAGCAATAAAAAGCTGCCAAAGTTCTCTTAAACCAGTGTAATATCATGTTCATTCACGCAAACTGGTACGTAAAAATTAAAAAAAAAAAAAAAAAAATTTTGTCAAAAACACATTACAAATAATATTTCTTTCCTCCTCAGCAAGTGGGATGTGGGACCAAGAGCAGGTTCTCCCCATGACCATGGGATTACACAGCACCTTCCCCCCTCCCTGCCATTTTAACCATTAAATAACGAACAATCTGTTAAAAGATTTTCATGTGCTATTGTGAAACGCATTAACCTCAGGCTTGTGATGTCGGTTGCTCTGGACTACTTGCATTGGCTTTTCGCTGGGAACACGAGAGCCCACTTCAGCTTTATCCTTACCTAATTGCTGGGTGATTCAGAAAAGTCTCAGGGTAGCGGGACGGACCTGCAGAGCACCCTGCATGTGCTGGCCGCATGGCGAGGAGACACCTTCGAAAGATGGCGAGGAGACACCTTCAGAGACACGTTCCTTGTGCTGCCCACAGCCAGGAGCCAGAATTCAGAAATACAGTCCTGAGTCCAACAGCTTCCCCGTCTCCACGTGGATCCTGTTACTTTTCTCTGACGCCGTGCCGGTTGCAGGCTTTAATTAGCTCATGCCTGAAAGGCGGAAAAGGCAGGAAAGAGTGTTTTCGGAAAACCCGCGAGCTGAGCAGGGATTTGGACCAGATTTACCTCAAGCATTGCCTTTTTCCTAAAAACATCCCAGGACCTGGCCACAGGCAGCATCTGCTGCCCCCAGGTATGGGGCCGTGTGTGCAGCCAGAGCCGGAGGGGAGCAGAGGCTGCCGGACCTTGTGTTCCTGGCACATGGCATTCATCCTGCTCTGAAACAGCAGCCCCAGCCACCCCCCTCTGCTTTGCACCCTGCTCCTGATTTCCTCCTGCAGAGGTCTCAGCATCTAAATTTGTGGTCAAACCAGTTGGGAGTTTCAAACAGCGTGATACGCTTTCCTGCTCCAGCCAAGTGGGATCTGCTTCCTTGGCTTCCTGAGGCTCTGGATGAGTTGAATTCATACCTGCTTTCCTCTCTTCTTAGGGCATTTGGGGTTATGATGGATATTCAGGACACAGGCACCCTTAGGCATGCCGGGGGATGTTCCTCGCTCTCTCATGCAGGGACTGAGCGCTGGGTCAGGCTCCTAAACCCGAGTAGCTGAGCAATGGGCTGCCTCACAGGAGTCCCCCATCCCTCGAGGAATATCCCATCACAGGCAAACGAGTCCTGGAGCTCTTCAAGTGCAGTGATGGCTGCCATCAGCTTTGGTAGATGGCAAGTGTTCCTTGCACATGCCTTAGTTCTCCAGAGCTGGGGCCTTTGGGCAGTCTGGACTGAATGTTTATGGAACAAGGAGAAGTTAGAAACTGGAGGGAGGAATTGGGAAGCAAAGTCCTGCAACGGTGCTGTGATGGTGTCTCTGGTGCCAGGCACCCAGGAGCCACAGAGGCCACAGGAACAGCACCGAGCCTCTCTCCAGGCTGGTTTTAGAGGAGCCTTTCATGTGAGTTTAGACCCTCTAACAACAAAGTAGACATCAAAACATTAAGACTGTGTGACTCAGCTCATGCGCCTGGATCAACCTGCCGTGGCTGAAGGGGAGCTGGAATGCCCTTGCCAACAGGTTGGGCTCCTTCATCACACACTCTCCATCTTCCATTTTGGGGCTGATCAAGGAATATTTTCAGTGGAACTTAAAACACTGTAAATCCAAGCCCCATGTTGCTCAAAGTCAGCCTAGAAAGAAAGAAAGGGGGAAAAAAAAATAAATCAAATACCACCAGGAGAGAGGGAAAGATCTTTTCCCAGGCCACAAATTCTAAAGATACCAGACGAATTTATGAACTGGTGGTTAAACCAATTCTCATGGAGTCCAAGATACACCATGAAACAAGCTTAAATGTATAAATGAGCTATGTTTGGGTAGGATATTTTGCCCCGATTTGCTGTAGCATTGTCACTAAAATTTCCCAGATCACATCCTGATGGTTCTCTCCCCGCTCCCTGGCTTAAAAGCCTTGTTTTGGCTCTTGCTGCAAGAAATAATTTAACAGAGAAGGGGAGGGAAAAAGAATCTCCGTCAGCTGCTAAACATATAAACCTGCAGATTTATTTAGTAGTAATAATCCCTGAAGGAGAAACATATTCAATACTTCATCATCTGAGAAACTGCCCACATCTGTTCAGAGACAGCAACAGGCGGCCGGGAGCATGTGCCAGCAGTGGCTCGGAGGCAACCTGTTGCCACTGCCCTCCCTCCCACCGCCCCCATCCCGCTTCCAAACCCTCTCAACTTGCCCGTACCCTTAGAAATGTTTCTAGATGTTTCCCTTCTTCATGGAAATTCCCTTTGCTTCGCTGCAAGCTTTCCTCGGCCACTGAAGTCCTGGTGGGGAAATATCCTGGGACAGCCCGGCACTGCGAGGAGCTCTCGAAGAAACCCTTGGACTGTTGAGCATCCTCCCCGGGGACCCGCCGGCCAGCGCCATGTGTTTCGGGCTCATTGCAGGGTTGGTTGCAGCTCACTGGGCTGTTGGCTGTGTTTATTAAAAAAGTCATCCATCACTGCCGGCACTTGGCCGGCGATGTGGGAGTGTCGGGGAGGCAGGAGCACTTGGCTACTCTGGTTTGGGGGGGAAGTGACCTTTTCTTGGGCATGAGCCACTTCTAAATTTCAAGTGGGGATGTGAACACAGCCGGATGGATGATCATCTGCTGCATGCGAAGAGGACGGGCTGCTGGGAGCAGGACAGGGGTTAGTAGCCAGGGCGGTTCCTCTGGGGTCAGCATTAGTGAACGCCCAGGAGAAGGAGTGACCAGGGCGTTAGGTGAGTGTGTGGCTAGCACACTGGAAAGTTCATCTCTCCATCTCCAGGAGCTGCAGATTAGGCCATGGGTCCAGAAAACGGTGTCCTGGGATGCACCACCCCGTGCACTGCCATCCTGGACTCTGCCCTTCCTGGCTCCCTGTCCCACGTCCATGAGCTGCAACAAACTGTCCGTAGGGCTCAGGATCTGCTTCTTCAACTCTGCTGCTTGGGAGGATGATGAGAAGCAAGTGCTGCCTGTTGGCTCCCGAGCAGCTGGACCCAGGGCCATGAAAGTAGCCGGTTTGTGTTTTGGTTTCCAAAACGCTGGTTGCCACTTGCCCTTTATGCTCCTCGCTGTTATCAGCAGCTAAGGCCAGGTCCAACTGAGAGGTGTTATCCTGCAGAGCTGAGTTAGACTATTTCCAATGCGTCATTCATGGTGATTTTGTTCCCTCTAAACTTTTAATTTCTTCATTAACACAAGCATAGAAACAGTTTTAAATTGCTCAAAACCCATTTGCTTTCAAGCTGAGTTCCTTTTGACTTGCAAACTGATTTTGTTTTCATTGGAAAAAATGGATCCTGTTTATTTAATTTTCCTCATACAAAACAAAATATGTGGGTGGAGGAAATGGGACAGATTGGAAAATACTTTGACTGATAAAAAACAATCATTTCAGCATTATAAGCTTTTATACCTGCAACAGAAGCCATAAGAAAGTCATTACTAAACAGTTACTGCAGATATCTGCAACTCCAAACATAGGTAGAAATGCTGAAAAATTACTGATATTCTGTGCTAACTGCTGGAAGATGGAGACTGCATGTTACACCAACTGGGTTTTAATAGACACCAGGTGATATTAAACAGGGAAACTACAGGTTGATTAAATGGATGTGTAGGTACACATTCTACAGTTCATGGGAAAACATGCTTCATACAATTGCAGAAGAAACTCCAATCCTGACACATTTCCTGGAAACGACATGCCAGAAAAAAAAATATTTCATCTTCAGATTTAAAAAAACCTGCTTCTTGCTCCATATAAAAGTTTTCAGTTAAAAAAAAATAATTAAGGGACTCTTTTATTTTTATAAAATTATGTTGAGTTTTTAATGGAAGTGAAAAAGAGAAAAGTTAGTGTTTGTTCATAAGCATTATTTCCTTCTAAAAAAATCTGGGTGGAAGAATGCTGTTCTGCTCTTTTTATAGGGACTCATGTAGTCATACATGTTGCGAGTTGGACAATAACAGTTTCAGGAGAGTACTGCTGTATAAAACATTGCCCTTTTCTCTAGAGATGATGGTGGCATGTACTGTGGGTGCTGCAGAACTTGCAGGAGCTTTTGGGCCAGTGCGTGAGGGAGGACAGATGAGAAATTTAGAGCTCAGAGCTCCCAAGGTGCTACTGGTGGGAGAGGAACTGTCGACTCCAGGGGTCATCTCATCATGGTGTGATCACATGATGGCTGAAGTCCTGCCATGGGGCATGAAATGGTGGCCTTAGATCTGGTCCTTTGCTATGAGATGTGTTCCACAGACTACATCTTACGGACAGTCCCTGCTCTAAGCCTGGGGCTCCACCACGGCATCTGAGAGCATCTCCCAGCTTGGCAAAGTCCTGCGTGGATGGGATCTGTGGTGTGATGCCAGCATGAAACCCCCGCTAAGGGGCTCATTGGGGAAGGTTTGGGTAGCTTCAGCTTGAGAAGAGATCTTGGGAACTCCTCACCTCCGAGCTGGGATGAGTTCATTCTTCCTAACGACTTACCCACATCTCAGGTTCAAGGAATTCTTGTGTGAGTCATAGTCTGCTGAAGCGTTTTTTCTCTCTCCCCAGATACTAATATTTTGAACAAGTCTCACTCTTTATTATCATGGAGATATAAGGGAAATAGCCCACAAGGACAGGGGTAGGTCTGAACTGCATGTCAGAAAGTTTGCTGTTAAGATTACATGTGATGTGTGACCAGACTGTTTGGATCTGTGGTCGGGCCCCAGAAGATGTGTGTGGTGACTGACCACATCCTCTCTGGAAGAGGAATGTTTGAGTTCATTGTGTTGGTGAAGTGCCATGGTTTGATCGTGGGGCGGCTTCACTGGAGGTGGGAGAGGGGAAAGGGGCTACCGGGGCCGAGCTCCACCTCGCACACCCGGCCGCCGAGAGCAGCTCATTTGTCCAGGACGCACAGGACTTGCCGTATGGTGGATGCATCATATTTCTGTCTGTGATTTCCTGCATGGAAAAATGAGAGCCAAGAGCAACTGCTGCCACATCCCCTGGAGTGGTCCTAGCTGGGGCCGAGGCTACAGATGTGCTCGCACCTCCCCATCACCGTCCTCTCCCAGATGGCAGAGCACCATGGTTTGGAAGCTGCTGAGCCATGTATCCACTTCCTTTGGGCATGCATCACTAGCAGTTTCTGATGCGGTTTTTATCATTAGTTCATCAGATATTTCTCTGGTGGCTCTTCACTCAGCTGCCAGGACAGATGCTGGTAGCTGCAGGGAGTGCTCATGCCATCCCAGTCAGGTTATGTCAGGAACGTGACTGAGGCTTCAGCCTCATCTCTCTCTCTGTTGGCTGGATGAGTCCACTCATGCACCAAATTGCATCAAACTAGATATCTAAACAGTCTGAAGACAGCAAGAGGCACTGCATCTTCTGGCAGAAAGCCCACAGTGTGGTTTGTGAAGATTTCTGGAAGAATTTGCAGACACTTGGTTGGGTGACCAGGCACAGTTGTGGCAGTTCCTTGGAAAATGGTGAACTCTTGACAGCAATGCTGAAGCCTTTATCTGTGGTGTATGTGTGGTAATGGCTTGTTCTTCATTTTCTGCAACCTTCTCCAGCCACCTGACCTGATGAACATGCATTGTGGGAGGTGCAGGCTGGTTGCAGTCACCACACATGTCCTGTTCCACGATCTGAGCAACCTGTTCCGAGCTTTCACCACATGGCACGAGCAAATTATAGTTGATAGAGGGACCTTTCTAGCATTGTTTCTTCGGCTTTATCCATCAGCTCTTCATACTGCATATTCTTGGGGCAGTATTGGCTTATGTTGCACAAGGTATGTTTGCATAGGAATTAGTGCACTGCTGCTGTTAACAGTAGTGGTAATAACTGTGTTTGCTCCAGCAGCAGCAGCTGTTCAGCTGTGCTAGTGAGATAAGCAGAGGCAGGCAGATGCTAAAGCACAGTTATCCTTATTTCTGTCCTCAGTTTGTCTGGGTTACAGCAAAACAGCATTGCTGCATGCCACGGAAACCCTGCCACGCAGGCATGCCCTCAGACCTAACTTTGAAGGTACTACCAAATATTCTTGTCTAATTGCAGTGCAATGTTTCAAGTACTGCACACACTGCATTGTTTTGCACTCAGCCATGTAAAATCCTCCCAAGTTTCAGTTCTCTATAGATTTATGAGGTTGCTCACGTTCTGTTGCTGGCTCACTTTTTTTCCCCACTGGTGCAGTGGAAGCCACTTAAAACTTGAGCTGAAAACACCAGGTACATGTGGAAGGTTAACTCCCACAATCACATATGGCCATGTGTGGAGCTGAGGGTTTCTGGTCTTCACAATAACTTGTATATTTGTAAGTTAAAAATGTGATGCCTTGATGGTATTTTAAGATCGCTGCTATAACTGCCTGCCTAACACTTGGCCACTTGGTAGAGCAAGATGACTCTTCAGGAAGACTTACGGAGTTGAAGACCTGCAGTCTCATAGGATCCGAGGTATTTATCTGAAGATAATTGCCCAAACTGGTCAGCAGATCTCTTACTGGTGGCTAAGCCTTGCATGGACTGTATCTGGTGTCAGTGACCTCCTTGCTCTCCTCCTTTCCCTGCTCTCTCTTCTTGTGCAGTCACAGCTAATTCGCCTTCTGGCCAGAAAGTTATGCTGGGTGCTGCACAACCCAGCAGCACAAGACAGGTTTGGAGTGATAAAAACCTCTTTGCTCCTTCCACCCATCGAGGACCAGGTGAGAGCCTTTCCCTGTGCTGTGCATCCCCTGGGGGTGGCCAGTTACCCCTCTCTGCCTCAGCCTTGCCCTCGCCGGTAAATGAAAGTGCTCCTTCTCCCATTCCTCTTCCTTCCTCCTGCTCAGGAGTTTTTACTGTACCTCAGTCCTGCCAGTGGTCCCGTACAACCTGAAGTTGTTGCAGGGCTGTGATTTATAAGGGAACAGTGAATGTCTGTAAACTTGAGCCGGTGCTGGGGAGCCAGTCAGTGAGAGAAGGAGCCAGATCCCTTCCTGGCTGTGCCACTGACTTGCCAAAAGCAATTTGGGCTAAATCACTTTGATTTGCCTTAAATCTCCACAGTTAGTCCTTTTGTTGGAGATTAATAGCTCTCTGTCCCAGGGCTCCTGCTGCTGGGTGAGCAGGGTCTCCTGTGACTCAGACACAGCAGTGTCAACGCTGGGGTGCACTGGGAATCCCCCAGAAAGGCAATGTGCAGGTCACCTTAACCTGTGGTTCTCTACAATAAGCACCAGTGAAAATATTTTCTCCTGTTACCCGGCTTCAGCTCTGGAGGTGATGGCACACAGTTCTGTGCCACTTCCCTCAGGAAGCACAGCCCACAGCACCCTCGTTTTGGTATTTAAATAGAATTTCAGTTATTTGAGACCCAGAAAGAATGAATAACTAAGTGCCTCAGCCTCCTGCATTGCCACAGTACAGGATCACAGTCCTTCCAGCGGCATCCCAAGCCTTGCAGGACCAAATTCACCCTGCACACAGAGAACTTTCCAGCCCCGGAACAGCAAGGAGGCATTGCAATGCACTAGAAACAGCCTAGAAGTGATTTGGGTGGTCGAGTCCCCGCAGCAGAGAAACCGACTGAGGGATGGACGTAGCCAGGCACCGCTCGGCTCCCCGGGGGTTACAGGATTTCCAGGCTCTCCCCAGTTTGCTGTCAGGGGAAGGAAAGCTGGGGCTGAGCAGTGGCCTGGCTGTCAAAGGGCGATTGTACGGGGCTGAGGTGTGCGGCGCGGCAGGGTGGAAAGGGGCTGTCCGTGGAACAGCCTCCCTACGGTTCCCTTGCGAGAGCCACGTGGCTCCGTTGACTTTTCACACCTAATTAAAGAGGAAAAGGCACCAGGCTCATGGTTGCCTTTCCCAGGATCGTGGTACCGATCAGCAAACAGCGTTTCTGTGTTCAGGCTGTCGTTACTTACGGGGCCCAGGGTCAGATGGAAAAACTGCTTGACGAAACTGTCTGTCTCGAGAAATATCCTCCCTGAAGAATTTAATTGTCCAAGTTAATGGTCCAATAAAATCCCCAAGTCTGGGCCTTTGGCTTTCCAGTGGGTTGTTACAGTGCGTTACAATCCTCCTCGGATAGATGTGAAAGTGCAGGGCCTGGGCTGCAGCTTGGCACCACGTGTGTCGGCGTGGGCGAGCGTGCTTGTGGTGCTCGCGGTGCTTGCAATGCTCGCAGTGCTCATGGTGCTCACAATGCTTGCGGTGCTCGCGGTGCTCACGGTGCAAGGGGCAGCCGTGCTGGCCAGGGAGCATGCATGCAAGTGTGTGCCATGCTTGGGGGTTGTGGGTCTCTGCCTGCAAATGGGGGTCTCCTGTGGACCTATCTGCAACGTGTTGTCAACTGCAGCATGCCCAGAGTGGAGCAAATATCAGGCTGGGCACGAAGGGTGGGTGCACACGTGAGGGCACACGGGTGCTAGTGCAAGCTCCAGATCTGGGCATGCTCCTGCCTGGAAGGAGCAATGAAAGGGATGGTGTGCACGGCCCTCCCTGAGGATTCATTTAGCTGTCCAGTTTCGCACTGACTTTGCTCTCTAGACCACTGCAGGATAGCTGCTCTGTGGATTAAAGTACAATTTTGAAGGGCTGAACTAAATAATAAAGGCACCACTGCGGATTCTGACTCATTCTATTTTCCCATTCGATTTGGCCTGTGACAGGCACCAAATAAATGCTATACAGGGTACAACCCCCTCCCCCCCAAAAAAAAAGATCATTTGTGCAAATATACTCTAGCTGCATAGAAAAGGCAGTATTTCATTTGGCTACTTATTACGTACTGAAGTGGGAGAACTGCAAAATGCAAAAGCAAACACACAACACTCACCCCAGGAAGCTCTGATTCTCGGTCAAAAGCCACAGTTTATGTCACAAACCCCTTGGGAATGACAGCTGATGCGTAGAGCAGAACAGATACCTTGGAAATCATGATAGAAGCGACTTACATACAAATTAGAGTTGAGGAAATCCACTTTTTAAATGGGAAGCAATTTTTTTAAAGAGTTGGATCCAATAGGAGAGACATAGATCCCTGGGGGAGAGGATGGAAACTATTTTTTTGTGGGATCACATTACTGGTGGAAAAATTGACCTGCAGAGACTGATTTCCTTCTTTCTGTCACTGACCATCTGCCAAGACCTTATTCTTCCTGGATATGAAGAGAAAGGCTCAAAATATAAATGCTGCAGCCCCACCTTTTAAAACTGAGCAGTCTGCACTGCCCTGTCTCCTACATGGCCCAGGTTTGTGCGTCCTAAAGTATTAACCTCCTCTGTGATGGAAGTGGTCCCCTTTTTGAGGACATCAACCATGTCCTTCAGGCAATCACCTTTCAAGGCAACACACTCTGCACCTTCTCTACCATCTCATAAAGCACCAAATCTGTCTTGGCTACCCCAAGAGCTTCTACAGTCCAGGGAAATCTCAGCAGAGTTTCTTCTGTCTTGTCATACGATACTTGCAACATCATTTCACAGTGTCTCAAGCCATGCTAAAGGTCGTGAGATGCCTGGAGTTCTTGCTTTGCATTTAAATAGCTCCAGCTTGGAGCACGTTGGCAGTGCAGACCCCAAGTCAGGTCTTGTCTGCCTTTCTCTCTTCTTTCTGCCCCTCTCAGGACGGGATTTGCTCCTTCTGTGGGGGGAGGTGGATGTCAGCTGAGGTTTCTTCTTGTCACAGTTTGATTAAAATGAACTTGGAGGAGAATTCTTCTCAGCAACCGCCTGGAATGTGCGGAGGAGGCTGGATTTTAGGTTTGCTATTTTACAAAGTCTTAGCTGGGTTTTGGTTTGGAAACCCCAAATTCAAATGAAAGATTGGTGACTGAGATAAAATAGATCTGAGATCCAAGTCAACCTGGTTTTGCTTCTGCAAACCCCAAATCATCTTGGTTTGCTCTTCACAGAAATGAGGGAGGAAACCCCCCAAACTTTTACCTGACCCCTCCTCGAAATTCTTTTGATGCCCAAGATAAAATGGAACCAAGATTCACACAAAGTCCTGGGGGAAGAAGGGGCCTTGAAATAAGAGGTTCTGGCCCTGTTAATTGCCCTGGATGGACGTGACCCAGCACAGCTTGGCAGC
Source organism: Falco peregrinus (assembly GCF_023634155.1). Taxonomy (NCBI): domain Eukaryota; kingdom Metazoa; phylum Chordata; class Aves; order Falconiformes; family Falconidae; genus Falco; species Falco peregrinus. The sequence goes on along the minus strand of NC_073725.1, from coordinate 88,032,833 downwards.
CCAAATTCTTAAGTCATTGATCCTGAGAAAAGCAATAAATCACATTTGACAGCTTAAGAAAAAACAGTCTGACCTTGTGCCTGGTTTTGATCCCACTGATGCAGCTGGAGACCTTCACTGAGCACAAAAATGGCAGCTCTGAGCCAGTAGCCAACAGGAAAATATATGGAAAAAGTCCTTCATATGCTACCGATACTGGGAATATGAAAATGTGTCTCTGGGACAGTGGCCATCCCTTCCAGATCAATCATTAGCTGAAGTTATTAAAAAAGTTTAAGAGTAAACACAGAGAAACAGGGTCCGTGGGCACAGGACAGATGAGACCATGAACCAGGACAAAAATGTTTTATAAAGAAAACAGTAGCTGTGGCCATTACTGCTTTGCAGTTGGAAAGAAAAGCATTTCTATACGCAATGGGCTACAAAAACACAAGACACAGGTAATGATGGAGACTGATACGGCTGCTGCGATGAATTTACGTGGTGAAATCAGCTGAGCATCCAACCAATGAATGAAATCCTTTCTACCTGGGTCCTCTCCCAGGCTAGAGTAAAGCCAAACCCTCAAAGTCTGGGCTTTCTGTAGGCAGGGAGAAGCTGGGAAAAGAGATTTATCTGTCCCCTGTCAGAAACCCACCCAGTGTCCAACTGGTGCCATGGGGATGGAAAACGTAACATCTCCCAACAAGAACTGTTTACTTCTTACTCCCACCACCTCCTGCATCAGCCAGTTCAGATTTTGGAAGTTCTCAGAGGCTCTGGAAGCTGCACACAGTTTAGAAATGAACCTCGCCAGGCAAAAAGCTTGCAGCCCTCCAGGTCAAGCCCTTTTAAGAACTCTTTTATTGCAACTTTACAAAATCCATTAAAAAAAAAAAAAATCCTCCTGAAGATTACACCTTTGAAACGATAGCTACCTACAAAGTTTTAACACAGTAGTTCAAAGTGTTGGAAAAGACACTTTTACATTTTGCAGAGAACAGCAGGTTTTAATCTATTGTGATTTTTTTTTTTTCTCCTCAGCATGTTTCGAGTCTGTTACATGAGTGTTATCTGTCCGGTTTCCAGGTTTTTATAATCCACTGGGGCCTGTGTAAATCTCAGGATTTCCTCTGCAGACTCGGCTCATGTTCCACAGCTGTGCTTGAGCACATGTGTGAGGAAATTAGAAATGAAATCAGCTGATCCAGTGTGGATTAGGGCAAGGAGAGCGACCCAAGCCTTGCAGGCTAGCTGTCCTGTCCGCAGGGTCAATGCCACCCTCCGGAGCTCGTCCATGGTTAGTGCAGGGTCCCTGCTCAAGAGGAGTGATTTCTGTGTTCCCTCAGTCCTGCCCTGCAGCAAACACCCGGGATTTTTCCTCCTCTCTTGCTTGCCTGGCTGCAGTAAGTTTGCATTATCGCTTAGCTGGTTTGGTGGAGCCAGCGCGGATGGGAGAAGGGCCATGAGGTCCAGCTCAGAGGAGGCCAAGTACGGTTAAGTAAGGTCATGGTTGCAGCTGGGTGACAGTGGCAGCCCCTTCTCCACCCGCCTTTCCATAAACCCTTTTCACTGGATGCACTTTGTTCAGCTGCCCCTGGCACGCTCTGTTTCTACAAATCTCCTGCTGCCCCAGCCTGCCGCACCAGCACCAGCCCACGGACCTTGCGGGATGCTCGGCGAGGGCAGAGGGATGCTCGGTCCCAGATCTGCCGGTGGCTTTGGCAGCACGTTGGCCCAGCCAGGTGGAGGAGCGTGCTCCTGGGCCCCAGTGCCAGCAGCGCGGGCAGAGGCGGGCAGGGCTGAGCGCTGCAGGCTCGGGGGCTTTTGTTTGATGCCCCCGTGTGTTGTTGGAGGGGTGCGAGGCCGTATCAAAGCCGAGCGGTGGCGTGGGCTCAGCACCCGGGGTGCCAGGCAGGGGTTAAGCAAGCCCTGAGGGCTCTGGCAGTTCGGGGCTGGCCCGCTGCCCGGCAGCAAATCCCACTTCAGAAAGATTCACCCCACACAGCAAACTTTTTGCCTGAAAGATGGGTTCGCCGTGAAATCCCCATGCCAGGTGATTTCTACCTGCTTGAAGTCTTGCTCCAAGCGCTCTGCTGCCAGGAGGGCAGCCAGAGAGGGTCGCTGCCTCCGCTCTGCAGGAGCCGGGAGCACCCACGGGCATCTGCTGTTGGTTTTCTCAAGCCAAACCATTTTTTTCACCTTTTTATTTAGGCTATCTGCTCCCCCCGATGAGGTCTGTGGCATCACAAGGAGCAGAGCCCAGATCCCCAGTCACTGGACCGTTTTCCACTCCTATTAGTTATGGTTTACTCCTGTCAAAACTCTCCAGGCTCCCCAAAGACGGGAACACAGGGAAAGGGAGCGGTAACAATGTTTAATATAAATCAAGCTAATTGCAGTGTTGAGCACAGTAGAAGTGGCACCATAAGAAAGTGTGGACAGACATGGGTGAGCCCTGTAGTGCAATCACCCAGGGCACGCCAGCAAATTTAATAAGCTGCTTACCTGAATGGTGGTTCTTTCCTTCGCCAGCACCTGGATGATTACAAACATCCATTTATCTTCAGATTGTCTCATGTGGAATTGGCAGCTGGGGTTGCTTAAAACGTCTGTGCAAGGTTTAAATTCTTTAAAGATTTTTCAAGGGGTAAGCGTTGCATACCATGGTCTGGCAACCGTCTGCTCCGTTCCTGGAACTGGAGACAAAAGGTAATGAGGCTTGGAGAGCAAGTTCCCTGCGATGCTGCATTAACGAGATGCATGAATGTGACACGCATGTGGCTGGAAAACCCCACTCCTTTTCCTTTTAAAGTAGTTGAAGGAGCAAGAGAACGGGAATCTAGCCCAGGTTTCCTGCACATTCAAGCAGTGCTTCTCCCTCTAGGCCACGGGCTTATGTGTAGGGAAGCAGAACAAAGGTAAAACACAACTGTTATGAACTGAGATGAACTTCCAGCCAAAGTCGGGAGAAGGGACTCCAACCCTCAGGAGCTGCACGGTGTGGTGGTCACAGGTCCTGCCACCTAGCATCGTGGGTACCCAGCGAGCGCAGCCTTTATGGGCACTTGTAGTTAAAAAATGCCCTAAGGGTGAGCTCTGGTGCCAGTTTTGGAGAGGCTGGTGGAGCTGGCGTTACAGTCCTGTGGCTGACTTCAGCATTACAGACATGAATTTTGGGTCTGGACACTGGCTGGCAAAAGGTTAGTCGTCTGCCCACTGTTACCTGGGGTCGAAGGCAAAAGGTGCCTCAAAACAGGGAACATTTGCTTTCTTGTGGAGCAAACACCTCGATTTGATGTAAGCCATGTAACCACTTCGCAGATAGTAAAATTTTGGAGGAAACAGAGCTGGACTTAATCCTGTAACCGGTGTTCCTGCTAGTGTGGAGGACACCCCAAGGGTATTTTCTATGATCTTGGTAAGAAACAACCCTGAGCACCAGAACTAGTAAAACTTGGTTTCCTAATGCTGATTTCTTGCTCTTCTGAGGCTTTGATGTCTAAAAAGGTGCTCTGACTCAATTTTCTTCCCTGATGAAGCATCCACACTAATTGGATTTTCTGGTGTCTGACATTACGGGAGATTTTTCATGAGCATTGTGTTGTGATATGGCTCTGGGGAGCCAGGCAGCAGCTCTGGAGTAGGGAAGGCTCAGCAGAAGCGGCTGTGAAGTGGCTAAATGCAGCACTGCTCGGCATCGGCATTCAGCAACCGGCTGCGACCGAGAAACTAGACAGATGGTCACACCACCCTGTGTGGAGCTTCACCTTCACCTGCTGCTGAAAGCCAGAGAGAAGGGCTGGAAAACTCTTGAAATCGGGGTTCTCAGGTGCTTTGCTGGAGGGTCCCATCACCCACCAGGCTCCAGCGCAGCCATGGCTGGCAGTGGGATGGGGGATGGCAAACCCAGCTTTGCATGGGAAAAAAAAAAAGTCTTTTTGGAGCTGCAGAAGCCTCCAGCGGCTTAGCCAAGCTGGGACTGGCAGCTTCAGGGAAGGTTTGGAGAGATTTGGTTGGGATTTTTCCACCTGTTACATCCCTGTGTGGCTCTCTAGCCCCGGTGCACTGCAGGGTGTGGAGCCTCGGTGTGCGCCTTCAGGTTTGCAGGATTTTGGTGGTGCACGTGCAGCTCTGCTCCACCAATAGTCCCTGGATACCACGGCAAGGTTCGGAGTGCGTAACCCCCTAACGCAGTTATTCCTCCCACCTCTGCGCTGTGGGGGGCCCGGCCCATCTCCACCCCCCCCACCCCCCCCCCCCCCCCCGCAGCCCGGTCCCACAGCGGAGGCAGGGCGCCCCGAACACCCAGCTCCGCTCCCTTCGGTGACTTGGTGGACGTTGTTTCTCGCAAACCACCCAGACTGAGTCCAGATGTCCTCCCTCAGATCCAGCTGTTTCGGGGGAGGTAGTTGCAACTACCAGCTGCTTGTCACTGCTCCCCTGCCAGCAGAGCCGCCGGGGTCAGCGCTCCCTCATCCATCTCTGTCCGGAGGAGCCCCCTTAGCAGAGACATGCTGCTTGCTCCCTTTTGGAGTTCAACTCACTTTTGTCCGGAGGATGTTGGTCAGAAAGGAACTAACCAGCCAACCTCTGCCTTGAAAAAGCTCGTTCCCTCCAGCCCAGAAGCAGCAGCAGCCCTGCCTGCGCAGCAGGACATCTGAAACACCATCGAGCCCTCTGAGCCCATCCTTTTGTTGCAAAAAATACCCATTACAGTGCATGTTTCCTGCACAATGTGCCCTCTCCTCCCTTTCCCCCCTCTTTCGCTCATGCACAAATGCATTTCCATCCCAGGGGAAGCCCGGACCAGTGGACAGAGCCCCGATCCCGGGCCATGAGCCAGCAGCTCCTTAGCACTAATCCCACCTCTGCCACCGACGTGTTGTGTGGCCTTGGGCAAGGCATATATCACCCCTGTCTGGGTTTCACCCCGGTTTGTGAAATGAGGATAATGAAGCTGACTTTTACCTACCTCACTGAGCTGCCTTGAGGATTATTAGATAATGCTCGTGCAGTGCTTTGAAAACACTCAGGGTGTGAAAGTCCAATTATTAGATAATCAAAACATTTCCAGCCCTCCTCGTGAGTGGGAACAGAGCGAATGTGTTTCCCAACAGTTCCCAACAAAGCAGCAGCCACTAAAATGTTATAAAAGAGAGAAAATGCAGCATGTGTGTGTACATGCGTGTACAGAACGGCAGTCTGGACTCAGCTTGAATTGATTCATGTGGTTTTTGCCTTAGATTATCCAAGCTTACAAGGAACAAGGCTCGTATTTCTGCTCCTGATTCCTAAGTCTGGATTTCCCCACCCCCACCCCCCCTTCTCTTTCTCTCTCCTGCTTTTTCTTCCTCAAATGAACTCTTCTGGATCCTTCCTTATTAGTTTATTGGAAGGGTTGGGTGTGCTGGTTTTCATCTTCTGGCCCCAAAATGGTGGCCTACCTCACTTCATTTAAAGCTGAAGGCCAAGCGGACGGGGAAAATTGTGCTGCTTTTTTTTTTTTTGACATGCACAATGCATTCTCCCTGCAGAAAAACAGCAACACATCTGGATAGTGTTTCGCCAGGGCTGCTCAAGGAATTATCAGAACAGTGTCCTTAGCTTCATATTATTATGTGCCGCACATTAAAAATGACTGAGGGGGGGAGCCCGCAAGAACTATTAAAAAAAAAAAAAAGAGCAGTGAATTAAAAAAAATAAAAAAAATTCCAACCCTCTGCTATAAAGAAGAATTTCCATTTGGTCAGAATGCAAACCAGCTTTGCCAAAAGTGATACTATTTAGGAGTTAGCAGTTGCAGAACCTGCTATTTATTTAATCCCGCTTTTCCCATCGGGGGGATGCGAGCAGCTCATGGGGACCTGTGGCCGTGGGGTGTCCTCAGGGAGGGGGTCCCATGTTTGGGAACAAGGGGGACCCACGTGTCAAGGCTGGGCTCAGGATCCTGGGGAAAAGTGGAGCATGGACTTGCAGGGTTTGGATATTTTTTTTTCACCTGGTTGGTGAAAGGAGCCCTGTGTGTCTGCCGTGAATGTGCCTGTCTGTCTGCCTCTGCTGCAATAATTTAGTCAACGTCAGCCCCCTTTGACAGAGACGCCAAGGCTGGCAAGATACCGAGCTCTTACAGGTCTTCAGAGAATAGATCTTTGGAAGATCTTGGTGATTTCAGAGGCCATTAAACCTCTAAAATTTCTGGGAAATATGTATGAGGACCTTTGACAGTCCCCTGCCTAGAAATGTGGTTTATTGAGCCCCGCTCTCGCCATCGCCATAGAAGGGACCGCAGGGCTCGTTCTTTGGATGCACGTGGGCAGCAGGTGCAGCCAGCCTTCACCTTCACACTGGGCTGGGCTGTCCCCGTGCTGGGCACTACAGGCATAAAGGTGCTGTTTCATAAGGGGGGAAAAAGCTCTTGAAGAAACCAAGCAAGCAATAAAACTCAAAACGCAGGGTTAGTAAATAAGTTGTGACAAGAAATCTGTTGCTTCCTGCCCTTCCTTTCCATGCGTGTCTTGATGAGCTGCATTTGGCAGGTTAAAAAGCACCTGAAATCCTTTATTGGCTTGTTCTAAGGGGATATAAACCATTTCTGGGAACCAATAGAAAGCAGGTTACTAAAAGCCATGGTGACAGCTGCATACCAAAAGCAGACTAATAGCAGAGAGACAAAGGAATGGTAGAATAATCTGTAGTGAAATAAAGATTTTAATAGCAAAACCAAGTCTTCAGAGAGTGAATATGATCCAAAGAAACTATACCTTTATATATGGGAATCTGGGAGAGAGAAAAAAAAAATCATCTCATTTTTCCCCCCCTAAAACAAATTACTCCTCACGGAGCAGTTTCATATCTGCTGCTAAATTATTAAACTCCTTCTCCAGGGAAAAGAGATAAAATAAACATCCACCATTTCATTTTTTTCATAACTAAAAGAGGCTTGGGTGAGTGGAAAAGCAGGCTGGCCATGAATAACCAGGCATTCGAAATAAAATCGTCAGATGTTTGGTGATGCTGAGAAGATGTGGGGCCTTAAATAAATCAACAGCTTAAAACTGCTTAAAACAACAACAAAAAAAATCATCTTATATGCCTTGAGCTCTTGGTGCCAAGTTTTCCCCAGTCAGTGTCTGGGGGAGGTGGGTCACAGTGCATTTGATGTAGGAGGCGAAGAATTTGCATGTGTCTGAATGAGGCTAGAAGGGACAAAAAGAAGGAAATAAGCAGTAACTGATACGGGATTATGTCATGCAGCACGGGGCATGGATCAGAGCGTGTCTGGTGGTGCACATGAGCAGTAATTACCAAGAAAGGCTGAGGGGTGTCCAGCATGCAGGGGATCACCAAGACCACCTGTGACGGAGACCCACTCCACACAGGGGCAGGGGTGGCTGGTCTCCTTGTGCCTAGCAAAACCAAGAACTGGAGGAAAACCCTAAGGGCATGCAAGGTATGAGAGATATTCTGTGCAGTAATCCCAGGGAAATCTGACCTTTCCCAGTCTAACTGGCTCTTCTCAATCTTGCTTCCAGTCCTGGAGTTTGCCAAGTAACCTTGAAGGTCAGGAAGAAGATCCAGAAGTGCTGCAGTAGGTGAACAGCTGGGATGAGCAAGTCACATAGATGAGCTTACTGTTCCTGGCCAGATGGGAACTGGGAGAGGTGAAAGAGGCAACAGATGCTTCGGGGTTGTTTTGTCACCCAGAGCACCCACCTCCATCCACACCTTGACCTTGCCTTCAGCTGCAGGAGCCAGTCATGCATCCTGGGGCTGTGATGTCCCGGATGGAGAGGGGTAGCAGCTGGTTTTCCACCTCTTTTTGTATCCTAAGGCATCATCGACTTCACCTGGAGTTGGCTCTGGGTCTCCCCCCACAGTAGCAAAGCAGGCATGGGAGAGGTTTGGAACATCAGGTCGCGGCAGAGGGCTGTGGCCAGATCTTACTGTAACTGGGAAGGTGCCTGCACCTGGCTCTGCAAAGCACCACTGTGCACCAGAGGTCAAACAGAAAAGGACGGATCCTTCCCTTAGTCCATCAATTCTCTGCTGTGCGCGGGTGCTGCAGCACCAGAGACCTCCCGAGCCCAAACCTGTCTGGACTGGGAAAGCTTGGAGGTATTGGGCACCCCTGGGTTTTCCCAATGCCTGGACTGTGTAAGTGCAGAGCCATCCGAAAGTATTGCCTCTGTATTCAGTGTCTCAAAATAAAAAGGTTTTGGCATTTTTTCTTTATCAGAAATCACCATGAAGAACTGACATTCCCCGGGGAAGGCACCTGCTTTCACCAGCACGAGATTTCCATCCTGATGGCTTAATCAGATTTGTGCAAGTCTGTATGAGCATATCTGGATGCTTATCTGAAGGAAACTAAGATCCCACATAATTTGAAATTCATTTTTTCAATAAGTGTGACAAAGGTTTTAATATTCAGCTTCATTTCCATCAGCAACACAATCAGCATGGTTTCCGTGGGAAATCATTAATGTGGTCTTGATAGAACGCACCCCCAAAATAATGTAGTTCCTTAAACGTGGCATGGATGTGGTAATTTTAGGTAATGAATTCAAACAGTCTCTATAGAGGAAATCTCACCTCTTCTGCTGCTCCAGGGTATTCACCGAGCCGCAGCTTCTTAGTATTTCAGCCTGCAAGAGGAGCCCTCAGCAAGCACTCTGCACTTAAGGGGTTTATGGTTTCCATCTTTTACTATTGGGTTAGCACCAGAACCTTGCAAATTTTGAGTAATGTTGCCACCAAATGTACTTTGTCATTTGTTTTCCACAATTTAAGCTGGAAATTCTCTTTTCATGGGTGTGCAAATGGTGGGACACAGAAAAAGGAAATATGAAATGAAAATGCATTGCACTGGAATGAATATTTGAGTTTGAGCAATAGCTTTTGAATTCCACAAGTATTGTACTAAAAAGTCAGGGAGACTTGATGGAGAAGGAATTTTTACGCAGCTCTTAGGCTGAGTTTAACAGATCGTGTGAAAGGTAAGTGGTACTGGGATAAAGCAGCATTTTTCGATCTGGAATCAATACCCTCAGGAAGTAGAAACATTTGCCACAAAGTGAGAAACAACACATGGTTATTTCATTATATTTACCTAATAAAGTACCTTTCTTTCATGTAGGATTGAAAAAAGGTCTCATGTGGCATTTAATAAAAGAAGGATGCTTGAAAATGCCTTGGCAGTTAAAGAGGAATAGATGAGCAATATTTCCTTCGATTTCCTCAGTGTGATACAGTCTGTATTTTAGCATGTAAGAAATTATCCTTTCTATGATGCCTTTACTGGAAAGATAAACAAATATTCTTGATTTTTTCTTATGATACCCTGCTGGGGAGAAATACTCCTCTGCATCCATGTTGCGGATTTGAAAGCACTATGCGGTAAGCGATACCACTCAATCTGCCATTCCCATTGGAGGTGCAAGCCCCTGGACATCTCAGAGCAATGCAGGGGAGGCCACGGAGAGCTGTAAATCCCCTGGTGCTCTCCCCCTGCCGCAGCTCCCCACAGGCGAGAAAGCGGTGGGAAATGCTCGGAAAGTCGGGCTGGCTCCCTAGCTTTGATTGCCACGTGTGTGGGCTCTTACAGGAGAGGCGTGGGCAGAAAAGCAATGGAAAGAGCATTTCCACCTCCACAAGGCATTTAATGAGAAATCAGACCCTCCTTCGAAGGCGAAGGACCCGCTGTCAAAGCTTGGGGTTGTATAACCGGGGTGGCACCCACGGGTGCCTGCACCGAGGGCAGAGCTGCAATTGCAATGCAGAGCGGCTGCAGGGCTGTGGGATGCTGTCACCCCCCAGCTCCCGCACAGGGCTCTGGATTGGGATCCTGACGTCCCTGATGCTGAGCTGTGAGGGGTAAGAGCATCCCAGCCAGGTAGATTATAAGATCTGGTTACATTATTACACAAGCAGGAGGGTTGTCAGACTCCAGCTACTGTTGCTGTTACATTGTGCAGGTAGGGTTTTAGTACATACCTAAAGATTTTTCTTCATTAACGTGCCTTTAATAGCACACACATGTTGCTCAAGCCCTAACAAAGCCTTTCCTTCCCTTCAGTGAGCGCTGGCTCACGCAGGCAGGTGATGAGCCCATACCTGTGCCAGTCACCTTCTGTATTTCACAGAATCATAGAATCACAGAAGGGTTTGGGTTGGAAGGGACATTAAAGACCACCTAGCTCCACCCCCCACCATGGGCAGGGACCCCTCCCACCAGCCCAGGGTGCCCCCAGCCCCGTCCAGCCTGGCCCTGAGCACTGCCAGGGATGGGGCACCCACAGCTGCTCTGGGCAGCCTCTGCCAGTGCCTCGTCACCCTCACAGGGAAGAATTTTTTCCTGATAGCTGATCTAAATCTGCCCTCTTTCAGCTTAAAGCCATCACCCCTTGTCGTGCCACTGCATGTCCTTGTAAAAAGGCAGATTTGTCAGTGGGTGAAAGCCCAGCCTGGTCTTAAACACCTGGAGGGCATTTCCCAGGGATGGGGTAGGGGAATGAAGGGTGTGTGGGCAGTGGATGGCATGGTCATGGGGCTGTCAGGGTCACCACCACCTCTCCTACTCGCCTGTTGGATGCTTCAGCATCAGCGGGAAGAAAGGCAGGGGCTGTCCAGTGAAGTCCATCTCTAATGGTTTTCCAGGGAAGCAAAGCCCATTCCTTAATTCTAGCTACTCAGAGCTGGTTTTGACAGAAACATTTCGAACACTGGACCTGGAGGACCTTCTTCCCCCAGCGCTCGCATCCACTGCTCATCACACTCCTTCAGCGTCTGATATGAATTATTGCAACCCAGAGCAGCTCCTACCTCCTTGGGGTCCCGAGCATTTCCCAGCCAGGTAAATCCGGCTAGGACACGGCCGCCCTTGGGGGTGCACTGCTCTGAAAACAGACAGCAGGAAAAGCACGACCTGACCCATGTCAAGAAGACACTTGTGCATATTTTTCATGATTGCTAACCTTAGCCTATTACTAGAAAACCCCATCAGGGTGTGCTGGGAGGATAAGACAACTGCTGAACAGGAAAAAACAACTTTCATTTTCTCTGGGAGCCTGCAGCTGTCGGCTGAACTGATGCATGCCCTCTCCATAACAACAGCTGGAGCAGCCAAAAATGGCACGCCGACAGCGGGCTGCTGGTGATGAACTGCGCAGCTCCTGGATGTATCAGTTACAGCCAGCACCTCGCAGATGCCACTTCCGTTAAAAAATATAAAATGGGGAGAAAAAAACCCCACAGATGGAAAAATTATTTGCCTGACATTGGAAATTCTTTTTGTTACATGAACCCTGACATGTGTTATGCTATAAAAGGCAGGCGGGTGAAGTGGGGGGGCGGGTGGGAGAGAAAAGGGAAACGAGGAAGAAAAAATTTCTCCGTGAACTTGCTTTTCACCTGTTGTCTCAGGACAGGGTGTCTGGGGAAGGAGGTGGGATGTCTGCGCTGGCAGTGGCAAGACGGGGCCATCAGTTTCACTCCGAGGACTCTTTTCCCCAAAAATGTTTCCAGGAAGGATGGAGGTTTCTCACAAGCAAGGAGCTTTTTGTTTGCTGGCTTATACAGTAATGAAATTATATGTTCTTCTCTAGAAAATCTAGCTCCAGCTCAGCTTGGCACGGAAGAAAATTTGATAGCAGGCTCTTGTCTGTGTACGCCACTCATGCTAACCCAGGGAAATTGTCTGCTGGCTGGAGAATGGGACGGGAGGGAGATGATGGAGCTGGAAGAGATGTAATAGAAAACCTGGCTCCAGCTACTGTACCTGGAGGTTCCTGTGGGCCAATATACCTCACAGCCATCCTGCCTGCACCCAAGCCTGCCGCCCCATTCAGTTTTAGGCGTGCGGGAGGCACACTGAGAGCTGAAGGCATCAGGACCCCAACCCCCTGATGCATACAGACCCGTGGAGCCGTGTGTCAAGGGGTGGATAACATCCTGCAGCCCGTGATGAGGACATGGCGTGCCTGCGTGAAGAAAACCTCATTAAAACATCCTTCCCACCGAAGGAGTCATCAGTCCCTTTCCCCGTTGTGAGGATATCAATATGATTTGTCAACATCGCATAGGAAACGTTCACAGTAACAGTTCTCAGCAGATGCTTTCCAGGTCCAAAGTGCTTGCAAACACTGATTAGTTACAGTACTGCAGCTTATTAATCACTGCTGTTTTTCATTGCTATAGCTCATGTCAACATTTCAGTGCTTTGTCTGGTGCTTACTTCCAGCATAATCCACTTAATCAAAGCTGCTCCCTTCCAGCACACGGCTCATCCCTGGAGCCTCCGATGGTGGCTCATCTGGCATATTCACATCTGAACTGGAGCTGCAGCCAGCGCTTTTCACAACCTCCGCTATTTCAGAGCAGGAATGGCCAAGAAGCAGCGTGGGACACACTGCCACTGTGCAGGGACCCTGCCTGCAGTGGCGGAGAGGGGACTGCTGGTGGCTGTGAGCTGGCAGGGAGAGGGTGAGGGGGTGCTTCTAGGAGAGATGGAGCCAGGATCTTCCCAGGCAGGAGGCAACGGGCATATTTTGCAGCTAGATATGAGGTAGATGCCAGATAAAGATGGTCCCAGTGTGAGGGGTTAAGTCCTGGCAGAGGGGCAGAGGAAACCTGTGGAGCCTCCATCGTTAGAGCTGTTTGACACTCACCCAAGCAAATGCCAGCTCGTCCTGAGGTTAGACCTGTTCTGAGCAGGGGGCTGGATTCCAGACCTGTGGGGTCTCTTCAAACCTGTATTATTGTGTGCTTGTGTGACATGAGTAACTTTTTCCATCTTCCACAATATTCCAAAAATCTTCTGAAAACAAATAAGTGTGTCTCCAAGCTGATCAGCCCTCAGGATCAGGATCCTAAAAACAGGGTAGACCTCACTTATGTCCTCTTTGTCCCCTACCTACATCATTAGTGCCTCCATAGGAGCCTGACATTAATTTCCCTCAAATTTTGGAATCTGTGGATTCAAGCTTTTTGTATTACAGACTCTAGCTTAGCCCAGGCTCCATTTCCCAGAGTCTGACGCTGCCCATCCATCCCAACTCCACCAGCTCCACTCCTTGATCAAGCAGGGGCAGCTGCACAGCCCCCTCCCTCCAAAGTGCCCCCCACCAGCTGCCAGAAGCGGGTGGATTACAGGAGAAGGCTCCTTGCTGCTCAGCAGGGGTGCGAGAAGGCAGCAAGTGCGAAGGAGTAGGTGCAGAGGTAACTTCTGCTTCGAACTTCAGCCTCCCCATTAGAGCGAGCTGGAAACATTTGCTGGTGGGAGAATGTTACTAGTGACAGGTCCTAAAATAATTGTGGAGGTGACATGAGTGAGTGACACTGATAATGAACACGAGTTGGTGGAGCTGGCATAATTTTCTGCAGAGCTCCATGGTCCCTAAGGATGCTTTTACGCCCCCGCTGGGCCTAATTTAAGAGAAAGTTTGGGAGTTCGACTTCACCCTGAATCTAGCCGGCTTGCTCGAACTTTTCCCATTGCTCTGATAAAAGATAAACATTAACTCTTGGCTGATTTATATTGAGATTTAGTGTCCAGCTATTTTTCAGTCCTCTGGGGAAACATAATTCTGTGGTGACTCACGTTCAGTGTCTCAAACAAACATGCCCGCCACGGCTGGGGAAGAGACGCGTCGTGTCCTCACCCATCAGGGTGATCCTGAGGGAGGTGACCCCCTTTTGGGCAGGAGGGCAGGGACCATTTTCAACAAGGCAGAAGGAACAAATGTCACTTCTGATGGGTCATTTTGCTCATTGCGAATTACAGTTTGGGGCAATTGTAATACAAATGTTGGGGAGAGAATTTAAACTCAGAAAAGCTAATCATGGCCATGGGGCTGTATTTTTGTGGGAATTTTAAGAGGTGTTTGCAGCACAAATGAAAACCTGTTCTGCTGTGGGTATTTTCTGGCTCTGGGGGTTTAGATTAAGCCACTTAAATGCTTTGGGAGGAACAAAGCTCCCTGGTTTTGGAGGAAAGGTAGATCCTTTTCCTGAATAAATGGAGAAGACCTTTGGTGTGCAACTGTTCCATTTAGCGATGACACCTGACATTGGACTGAGATGGACCATACCTTACCTAGCCTAGGGAGCTCCCTGCTCTTTGGGTTGTAAGCCATTAAGATTTGGGATGTAGGTTCAGACTCCAACCTGGACATGAGGCTGACATACTGGAGGAGCTCATGACTCAAAATGGTGATCTCTTGCTTTACTACATACCAAGTAGAAATAAATTCAGATTCAAGTTCCTCTTGTACAGTAGTCAGAAACCAAGCCCAGCAGTAGGCTGTACCTGTTCCTGCTATTAGGTCTTTCAGCTGGCTTCCAATTGTTGTTGTGCCACCAGGAACAAGGGTTGCCAGGACACAGAGGAGGAAAGAAGTTTATATTTTGCTAAAGAAATCTGCTGGATCGTAAGTGAGTATCCCTTTGGGTTTTTGCCTAACTTTTATGTCGAGACAAGCAAGCGTACTTCCCTTCTGTGCTAATCCAGCAAGGACACCCAGCCTCCTCCCTCCTGCACATGACATTGCATTTTGCAGCAAGCTGAAGCAAATGAGAAATCCACGTTTCCTCTGAGACCAGTGCCTTAACCCACCACGGAGACTGTATGTGCCACCTTCCCACCTTCCCTTTGCACTGGCTGCAAGAGCAGAGGATCACCGGCGAGCTCTGATAGCCGCTGGGGTAGAGGGCAGGGAAGCACCTGGAGGAGGGACACAGCCAATTCCTGTTGTGGGACTTGGGGGAGAATGCTTCTCCCGAGCTTTCCTCCACATGCAGCTGGGGCAGGAGAGGTCTCTCGACAACTTCAAGGACTGAGTGCATTCTGCCTGATGCGATGTGCTCCTCCATTCTGCCTGATGCGATGTGCTCCTCTGCCACCCATTCAACTTCCAAGGGACCCAAAGAGAAATCAGTGGCAGTTGTCCCCTTTTCATGTCCAGAGTGTTTCCATTGTGCTAATCAAAGCACTGCCAAACTCAGATTTCTACTGTGATTCTGCATATTACCAGCCTTCTCGATGCATTAAAGCTTTCCAATGTTATTTTGTCAGATAATTCACAGTTTTTCTCTAAATTAATTAAGTCACTAACTAATTTTCTGACCCTTTCCTTTTCATCTAGGAACTAATTTTATAGAAAGAATTACAAGCTACCCCTTACTTTTCTTTTATGCATGTTTCCTCTAAAAGCATAGTAATTAGAGATCTTCATCTTTAACGCCTCCAGATTATTGCAAATGAATGATGTCTCCATAATGAATAACCTAATAATCACGTTATCAACCTTTCTTATTTCTAGACACACTGCAAAGAAATGATCATACACTTCATTTATGAAGCTCTCAACATGAAGTATGAATGGTTTGGAACTAATTTCGTGATTTTTTACACATGTACCTCCCATATATATCACAAACACCCAATTTAGGGACAGTGTTATCAGAAAAAGTATTGCCAAAGGCCGCGTAGTTTCCTTCGCTTTTTCCTTACACACGTTGTAGTGTCAGCGTTCAGTAAAATTCACGGATCCTCAGAAAGCATTACTTTTGCTCTTTTTTTCCGGTGATAAATACAATTAATACAATCGAGTGAGTCTTTTCTTGCCAGTGATAAGGAAAAGCATTCCCATGTTGCTGGCACAGAAGCCATCTCCAGGCGGGCGCTGGTTGCAGGAGGCTTTCCAGCGCTCATGGCACGTCTAGGAAATATTGTAGATCTTTGTTCCCCTCTAGTGGCATATCCCCAAAACACATCTCAGGGTCCAAGCTGCTGCTTCCTCCGGTCTCAGATCTTTTTCCTGCATGGGCAATACTCATGCTTTGCTCCTGCAGGCTCCCCAGCTCCAACGCCGAGGGGACAAGGGGACATACCTACATACTACCACGGGCGTAGGAGCCACCTCCAGCTGCCAACCCCACCAGGGTTAGCACGGGTGTCACGACGGGCCGTCTCGGGAGAGGTTTGCCTGTCACTCACTATTGTGTGAAATCAGAAGGCATTTGGAGTCAGTGAAGAAGGGTTATTAATGGGGAAGAGGAGCAGCTTACGAGACTCGGCATCACCTGCCTTGAAGCAGTGCTGGGGGTAACTCGGGCTGATGTGATGAGACCCCCACCCCTTCCCCTGAATGGGAAAATGGGCTTGAGGAGCTCCTGGAGAGCTG
Source organism: Falco peregrinus (assembly GCF_023634155.1). NCBI lineage: Eukaryota > Metazoa > Chordata > Aves > Falconiformes > Falconidae > Falco > Falco peregrinus. Next base: position 88,016,670 of record NC_073725.1, on the reverse strand, counting down.
GAGGGAAACTGTTTGGAGATTGATGTGACTTTTCTCCTGCAAGGGAAGACAGCTGAGCCCACCCAACCCCTTAGTGTCCCCTTCACAGGCCTGGGCAGAGGGGACCACCCTGGGTCTCTGCTTCGGGGGTCTGGGGTTGGGCACACTCCTGCAGTGTCTGGCTGGGCTGGCTTTGATGGGTTTGCCCTCTAAAGCAAGCTGAGCAAAAGAGAGATGTTGAAACCCAACAGGGGTGGGAGAGAAGAAACAACATTGAGGGGAAAATCCTGACATCTGTCAAATGTAAAGTATTTCTTTTGTTTTTAAGGACTTCTGGCAATTGTGGTTAAGCTGGATCCAGAGCTCCCCAAACACCGGCTTTGGCTTTGACTCCACCAGCAGAACTGAAGCAGCGAAAAGCGCCTGGCACCTCTTCTTCCATTTTCAGCTGAGCTTGCAGGAACCTTCACCCTCATCTGTGCTCCTGCTTGTGCTGGTGTCACCATGAGCCGGTGCCACCGTGAGCTGCCATCCCCGTGTCCTGGTGTCACCAGCTGGCTTTGCCTCAGGAAAGTGGGAGCGCTGGCGTGTGTGTGGCTGGAGACGTGCCCTCTGCCACTAGCATTTGGCTCAGCCCTTGGTGGTAACAGCAGCAATTCAGCACAGCATCTTTGGGACATTTGAATATTTATTGAACGTTCAAACCAACAAAATTTGTTTAACCCTCCCTGCAAATCCTCCAGCTGATTATCTAAACTCTGCCTTCAGAACCGAAGGAAAGAAACACAAACAAATGAAATCCCTTTTCTTGGCTCCATGGTCTGCACCTACTAAATACTTCATTAAAATATTAATCGTAATAATATTATATTTAACTCGGAAGCGTCTTTGCTGAATTACAACAGTGGCCTCTAGTGGTTCCTTCTCCTGGGTGGTCCTTCCCACCGCTCTGCTCCAAGGAAAAGGGGATCCCATGACCAGTGAGTAATAAAACGTAATTAGACAACAATTTAAGGACTTGAAGAACTCTTCTGGGAATACAGCCCTCTTTGCCCGATAGCTTTTCTTCTCCTTGCTAGTCCTGAGCTTTCCAAGTTAACTTTACATCAAAAGTAGGGAAACTGTAAGTTGGTATCGTTTGGAAATTTGATGCTGTTAACACATACTTGCCAGCTACTATTACAGTGGGTAATGAAGTGAATTCCGAATATCTTTTTCTTTTCCTTTTTTTTTTTTTTTTTTTTTAACAAATTAAGCCTTGGAACAAAGTTTTATTAAAAATCTAGTTATGATTTCTCCTGTTACTCCATCATTTCTCATATTCCTCACCCCCACCTCCATCATTTCTCATATTCCTCACCCCCACCTCCACCAGGCAATCAGGCAGTTGTCCCTGCTTTTGTCTGGTCCCACTGGAGACCTTTCCCTGCTATTAATGTGAAAGAAAAACGATGCTCATGTGGCAAAGGGGAAAAAAGCCCTGATATGGATAAGAGTAGATAGAGCATTTGGGGAAAACACTGCCCAGACCCTAGCTAACAATTATCATCCTGTTTCAGAAGAGAGTTTATTGCACTTCATTTCTAGGAGCCTAATCGGGAAAAGGAACAGAATAATCTGCCATGGAGGATATGGACAGAGCAGCCAGGAAAGCTGTGTGCTTGTACACTTTAAATAACCCCTTTTCACAGGTATTAGCACGCATTTTTAATATCTGACCAGTGAAGGTTAGCAGCAAATGCCATGTGCCTGGCTTGCTTTCGTCCCCAGGGGCCAGCTGAAGAGCTGCCATCTCCACACTTCACAGAGGGTGCTGTAAAGTCAGTGTACTGCAGAATAAATCTTCACACCGTACCTCTGCCTGTCGTCAGAGCTTTACAAGGGGAAGGACACTCCAAAACGTCTGAGCTGGAGTCTCCTTCATCCAACAGTAGGCTTTGATTTCCACCTCATCAGACAAACTCTGGCTGCCTGATTAAATTGGTTTAGAGCATCGAGAAACAAGCAATTGTTTCCAGCTCTCTCAAAAGCTGTGCTAATCACTCCAGGTGATTATTTTGATTACTCCTGTTTTATTTCCCTGTTTGTTTTGTTTTGGGGGTGTTTTGCTGCCAGCCTGCCCCTCTGCTTTGTGCAATTGCCTGGCAATTGACTACGGTGCTCTCTTTCTCAGCTACAGCAAGAACTGAAATGATGGTAAATAATGAAGCCAAAGAAGACAATGACAAGAGCTTCTCTGGAGATATGGGTGAAGCAGTAAATCATGGTTATTCCCTTTCAAAAGTGAAAGAGAAGGGCTGTGTAAGGCTGGGTGCTTCCTGGCTGGCAAGAGCTTATCAGAAGTAGACATCTCACAAAAAAGCATCACTTATTTCTACCACAATTCCTTCAGTCAAAGGGGAAAAATAAGAAGTGGAAAGAGAAGTTGCATAGCAAACTTTCCCAAGGTTCCTGGATTTATAGAAATGTTTAGATCTGGCTTTGGGGGCTGAAAATTGACACTTTTTGCCCTGACAGTGAATCTGCACGAAGCGTGACATGGTGGCTACATTGCACTGCTGTTTCTTCTTTGCATGGCCCTGTTGTCATGGGGAGTAACTCTGCAAAAGCCAGGGAAAACCCACCCCAACCCTCTGTGGGAGCATCCCACAAACGATGGCGATACCCACACCTTAACTGGTGGGGCTGTGGGAGGAACAGCGGGCTTCCTTGCCCTGGACCAGGCTAGAGGAGGAATTTCCCCTAAGAAAGCACCACGGGCCCATTTGAGGAGGTCTGGGGCTTGGGGAGGCAGAGCTGATGGCTGCAGGAGAAAGGTCACCTTCGCTCTCTGCAGACCCTGACGAACAGAAGTGCGGGAGGCCAGCACCGAAGCTCTGCCCACTCTCCACCACTCACTCGTGGCAGGGAAAGCTGTCCCCAGCCTGTGCTTCACCACGCATGACCCACCTCCAGTTTCCTCAGGTGCACAATGATCTTCCCCTGACCTTCCAGCACACAAGCTGTTCCCACAGCAGAGGAGCTCTTGCTGTTCAAAGTCACTTTTGTGCTGAACGTTGCAGTTGCTCTAGGAAACTTACCCAGAAAAAGCTTCTTCATGAGCTGTGGAGCAACTCAGACAGAGTCTGCAGGGTCTTCCACAGTCCTTTCAGGGATTCCAAAATACCAAAAAATAAAATATAGGAGCTGAGGATCTTTTGGATTGTCAATTAAAGTGAACAGAATTTGTGCCACCACAGCCTGTCCCAATTCACACCCTCATTTCTCCCTTGGAGACAGTGAGGTCATGTAAAATTCAATCACAATATATGAGCAAAGGTACAAGATGCTGGAAGTGAACGTAGCTCACCGGGAACGAAATACATCGTGGTGCATTTGTAGCTGTGTGTCATCTGGTCCTGCCCTTCAGTGCATCTGTCTGGAGGCACATTAAAGGAGGGGACATGAGGCAAAGGGGGAGCTGTGAAACCTGCAGTTATTAGCCCAGGGCACATCCTGTTCTGCTGTCTGGCAGTGGGTTTCTAATTAAATAATTGCAAGCATCGTTTCCCCATCTGAAATTGTGTTTTCTTAATAAATGCGGCTCGCAGGAATTAATTCTGATTCAAGGCTTTTGCAAAGATAAATATAGAGTCAGCCTTCATTAATATATGGTGTTTTGCTGGGTGGGGGAAGAGAAAGAGCTGGGCTTTACATTTTTTAAGTGTGTTGGGGTTTTTCTACCTGTGTGGAAGTGGTAAGAGCATGGTAAGTACCAGCCAGGGAGAGGGAGATCACAAAAATGCTTTGTGCCGTGTACCCTGCTGCATTGGTGTATGAGGGGCATGGGTAGAGCTTGGGTACTTGGCCTCCTACCTTCGGGGTTGTGGTTTGACTCAAAGCACCAGCGAGGTACAGACTCCTGAACACACTTCAGACTTCTCCAAACCCATGTGTGTGCCTTCCCTAAAATGAATGAATAGCCAAGGACTTTGCTTTTTTCTCTCTGTCCTCAGCTCCAACCCCATTTCCCATCACACCTTTGCCATTTCAGGCAGATTCCTGTAAGCTAGAAACTTTCCTCTTCAGTGCAAATCCATCTGAAGCACAATTGACTGTGCCCGAGGTTCAGGATAAGTCTCAGATCAGATGATAACTGACGTGGACTGAATAAAACATGACAAACAACGACAGCAAACCCCGTGCTACCCATCTGTCTGCTGTAGCCATCTGCTTGCTGTTGTTACAAACTTAGCCGGCAACCTCTCTGGGAGAAGACCCTGCCTTGGTTATACCCAGGCTCTGTGTTTGCCAGCTCAGACTGTATCTGCTGTAAAGTACAGAAAATAATGAGCGAGGAGATGGGCAGGTTTTATAGCTCGGACATGGAGCTGAAAGGCAGAAGATCAAAGTTCACCTCCCTGTTGGATGTCAAGCAAATAGTATCATCTGCCTCCAAAATAATGGCAATTCTATTCTTGTAACTCACAGGATAAAGGATAAATTAATAAATATATATGGCACATGTCAGAAAGAATGCAGATACTTGGAAGATGAGGACAAAAACATCAGAGAAGCTCATCAAGGTCTCCTCAACCTGACTGGCACCTACAAAGTCCCTCCCACCGAGCTTGTCGGGGTGCAGGTCGCCCATGGCAGGGCTGCTTTAGGGAGGTCAGAGCATCGCTACAGATACACACAGGAATGTCCTGTGTCAAGAACTGAAAGAGCAGAGGAACTCCCAATGCTTGTGTGTGGCACACTGCAGCATCAATAGCATCCTGCACTCCTTTACAGGCCTGGCCCGCTGCACCACCTTCCAGTGCAGGGAGTGTGGGAAAGCAAAAATTCCAGGAAATTCAGCTTTTTAAACTTCAACCTGGCAAGAAAGTCAGAAGCAAATTCCAGGGTCTCCGTTCCTGGGTTTTACAAACAACTGCTGCAGCAGTGGATTATTTACTACGAATTGTTTTTTGATTTCATGCTGGGAGGAAAAATGCAGGCCACACTGGATGGTGAAGGGAAGGACTGATGAAGCGAGTAACAACCGCATTGACCAAATTGACTGAAACACAACGCTGGTGTCGGCAGAGCCCGTTCTGTCTCTGGTGCAGCCCTGTTAAATACACAGTTGAACTTCTAGGATCAGAGCACAGAATCCAGGAGGGCTTTCAGATGAATAAAATGCAACTGTTTGCATCCTGCCAGGTGCTCCTGCGAGTCGGGAAGAGAAAGATCACCACCTTCCGCACCCTCGGCCACTGAAGATAAAAATCACAGTGAGGGTTATTGAGCCTCCTTCTTGCTATAGCAAGGACCTTTCTTCTGCCTGTGACCCCATGCTGCAGGCTGAGCCCATCTGTTCTGCACAGGGCTCTGTTGCCCTCCCTATGGCCAGTCTCCAGCATGAGTAACAGGCAAGCGGTGAGCTATCCTGGGGCCAGTTAACACAGGCAACAGGGCACCCACAGCTCACACCCAGTGGGTGCTGAGAGGAGGGTAAGCCTCACCTCCTGCCATCCTGGTGCATAGAAATGGGGAAAACAAGAATGCAGAGCCGTGTTTTGAGGATCTTGGGCTAAAGACACTGCCATAAACATGAAGCATTAGTATTGGAGGTGGATGGAGCAGGTGCTGACCTTTGAAGCTGAGTTGGTTGTAATCAGTAATTGGGGGAAATGGGACATAAATTTTGTGTGTGAAATTTTAACACCACTTCACTGAAGTCAAACGCTGCCTCTAAAATGGGTTTTCAGCCACGAACCAAATGTTTAGGCTCATTATTTGGGGATGAGAGTGTTACTGTGGTGGTGAAATCTTTATTCAGCATGGAGCCCAGGGAATTCCTTCTAAAGCACAAGAACAGCTGGGAAAAGGTAAATGATAGCGTTTTAATAGCACTCACAGTACGTATCACAGGCTAGATGGGCACGTAGGACACCTGACTACAAAAAGTACATGCCAAAATTATTTTTCTGATGCAATATGCTGTCTGTCTTAGTTATTTAAATGATCCCTTTTGCTATAAATACTTCACTCTGTCAGTAAAGACCCCTTTTGGCAAGGTAGAAGAGAATGATCCTCGCTGATACTCAAAGGGGAAAAGAAGCCACAGAAAGACTACAAAAATTGGCTACACCAATGTCATCAAAGAGTGAGAAGAGCAACCTTGTGATGCACACGAGCATTTGCAGATGGGACATCAGTAACAGGCACAGTACAGCTGTAGCACAAACACCTGTGTCCCCCTTTTTCACCTCTTGGAGAAAGAGTAACGGCCCAGGTTTGCCAGTCTCTGGTGCTTTTGAAGAGCCCTGTCCCATTGCACTGACTGCATTGAGCAGCCTGGGGATGCTGCCATTTGGACCACTCCAAAATCAGGTTGGCAAGAATTAACAAATAAGTGGATGAAGCCTTGCTCCAATGGGGAAGTCCTAACAGGTCCGTCACATCTGCACTTTATATGCACACACACACACAAAATTAATTCTTTTGTTATCTCCTATTTCTCTGATGAATGAGCATAGCATAAATCTTTATTTTGTTTAATCCTGTGTGTTCTGACGTTGCCTCGGTGAAGTCAGGCAGCACTGCCATGTATAGATGAAGTGAGGCACAGGGAGATGAAGGAGTTTTCCCAGGGTGCACAAGAGTGTACCCACAGACCGTGTGTTACCCAGGGCTGCATGCCCACGTACATGGACCCAGCACACCATCATTCCTCTTTGATGAGCCAGAAAACAAGTGTGTGGCACGGGGACTCTGACCTGCACACAGACCTCCATGCGGCTGCATCAGTGCCTAGCTGACAGGAGGGCTGACCTCTACAGAAGCACTTTAGTTGTTCATTTGAGGGATCTTCAAAATGTAATAAACCACCTGGGGTGTGTTCTTCCTCTTCTGTCTGCCTGCTGAGTCCTCCCATGTAGGGCTAAACCAGAAGTGGGTGAGGTGGACTCATTCAACTGAAATGCAGGAGAGGGAAATCTCGCACAGTGCGTAGCTCCACGGGACTGACAGCATCCCAGTCACACGTGGGTAAAAGGATCTAATCCTTGGCATGTGCCAGCTTGCTAGAAACCCTTCATTTTGCAAACATAGCTAGCTCAGCTGATGCTCATTGCAACCTCCCCGCGTTTCATGACACAGACATCTTTTTACCACCTACAGCTCTGTCTAACATGAGAGTCAGTGCTCAGGTCCAGCAAACTGGGTGTCATTTGCACATCTCTGTCTCTGAGCCAACTCCTTGCAGATGCAGGATTCGTATGTCTTCCCATCCTTTTACAGCACCAGCTGTTCTGCTTGGGGAGCGTGCTACACTCTCTGCATGGCAAAACGATTCAGCCTTAAGCACTGAGGGTGAACACCTCCCTGAGAGAGCTAGAGATTTGGGCAGATTCCTGTTGACTCCTTGTTACTGGATGTCTGCCTTGTTCTTGCTTTGAGGAGCAAAATGTCAAGACAAGTTTAAATGTCAGGCCTAATGTGAAGCTTGTCAGTCCTGGGGTGAGCAACCTCAGCCGCTACAGGACCAGATGCTGGAGAAATGTGTTGCCCTTTCCTGTGCAGAACGCAGGAGCTTTGGAAGCCCCAGGGACCACCACGCACCTTCCTGATTCGGAGAAAGCAGAGATCTCAGGATTTTACCAAACTACCTAGTAAACACCTACCCTGCTGCTTCTGGCTTTGCTTTGCCAGGTTTCCAGGTGACAACAACATGGATTGAAGAATGATGAGAAATCCCAAGCGAATAAACGTTGTCATCCAGGTGAGCAGCAGCATCTGCAAGGTGGGGATCACACACAGCTCTGGTGCCACGGGCCGGCTGCAGGGGGGATGATCTGCACCTTGGGGGTCTGCGGGGGGGGGGGGGGGGGGGAGAAGTTTGGGCCAGCTGCTTCTAACCTGCCTGCTTTAATTTGTGTGGGAAATCAAAGTGTCTGTTTGGCTACTTCAAACCACAAGTTGTCGTGTCCAAATCCAGGCATCAATGATTAAAAAGGTCACTTCTAATGTCTCTTTTTGAATCTGTTTGCTTCAAAGCAAGAATGAAGCTTGAACAACTTGGAGAAATTGTCCCTGGAGATGAAGCTTGCTTGGGGACAGTACAAGTGTGACAAACCTGGCTTTCTGTTCTTTCTTGCTAGCAAGCTGTCTCCTCTCTCCTAATCTGAACTGGCATCACGGAGCAAAGCAAAATAAGCAGCCAAATTCAAAGATTAAGTGGTTTTATCAAAGCGATAAAGGAAAGCAGTGGCCGTGTTCTGTAACGGATGGTGAAACAGCAGAAGCGGTGGGATGGGGAGGTCTGTGAGGGAGGGAGGGCAGGGTGGAGGAGGAGGGGGGGAAGGAGAAGCAGGGCATGGCTCTACAAAGCTTCTTGCTGAACCTCTGGCTGGCTCCGGACTTGCAAGCACAGGCAGAGCTCAAGGAGGGCTGCAGGATCCCTGGGGGAGGTGGTGCAGGTTTAACTCAGCTCCGTGCTGCAATGGCAGGTCCCTTCCCAAGCAGAGGGAGATGGGCCAGAGGATGCAGCCGTCATCCCCACAGGCCCTGCAGTATCCAGGCTAGGAACACAGCCACTGCAGCAGGACACTCATCCAGGATGCATGGCTTTCTAGGGAGCAGTTCCAAGTGTGAACACCCAGGGGAGAGCTGGGGTGTGAGGGCATTAAGTCTCAGTCATGCACAGGGCTGCTGCTGTCCCTTCACCTCCTTCCTAGCTGAACAAAAAAAGCCCAGATTCTTCCAGGCTTGCTGAGTAAAGATGTCTTACTACATGTCTAACACAAAAAGGGAGAGTTACACAAGATGAAACCTGAGCAAACTCCACACAAGCCTGTCCTTTGGATGGTGCCATGTGAAGTAGCAGCTATCCTTGCTGTGACTACATCATCAGGTTTCAGTGAACATCTGCTGCTGAGAGGTAGTGGGACAGAGATATTCCACATGTGGAAAAAGGAGAGAATTAAATAAACACAGTTGTTTGGGAATAAATGAAACTTAATCTAGGATGGTGTGGGTTACATTTATTTAACACAGTATGAATAAAAGTTTCATGGCAAAAATGTGCAAAGGTGGTAAACACATTGTGCCCTGTTATATCTGTTTTCTTTACAAGACCCAGTGTTTTTTTTGCTGAAGGGGAAGAAAATTGTAATGCCATTAAATGCAAGGTACAAAGACTGTTGTTTGCACTGGAGCCTAAGGGATTCTGATCGCTTGAGCCCTTAATTCCTGTGGAAATCCCAGCTAATGTAGCCAGCTTACCATGCTTTCTTATCTTGGAGATGGATTTCCTGAAACATCTGAAACATTTTCTGAAACAAACAAGCTCTAGCAAAGGAGCCCAGCAGCCACAGCAAGGGATGGTTCCCAAACCCCTCGGTGGAGTTGTGGTGGGGTTTCCCTTGGCTTTGGAAGCGCCTCTGGTTCCTCAGTTGGGTGAGTAGCACCCTGGGTGTTGCAGCTCAGTGCTAGACATGCTCTGTGTCCTCTGCACACTCAGCAAGCTCCATGTGCTCTGCATGCTTGCTCTGCAAGCTCCGTGTGCTCTGCATGCTGGCTCTATGTGCTCCACGCGCTCTGCAGGCTTGCTCTGCAAGCTCTGTATGCTCTGCATGCACAAACCTTATGCTCCGTGTGCTCTGCAGGCTCGCTTTACATGCACTCCGTGTGCTCTGCAGGTTTGCTCTACAACTCCATGTGCTCTGCAGGTTCACTCTGCAAGCTGTGTGTGCTCTGCATGCTTGGACTATGTGCTCCATGTGCTCTGCAGGCTCTCTCTGCAAGCTCTATGTGCTCTGCAGGCTTGCTCTACATGCACTCCGGGTGCTCTGCAGGCTCGCTCCGCATACTCTGCATGCTTGGCATCTTTGCCTGGGCTTTCTGCAGCCAAGCCTGGCTCCTGGTCCTGCCTTTGGGAAGGTGACAGAGCATAAAAGGCTGAAGACACAACTTCTGCAGAAGTGAACGATGGATTTAAAGCACAACATAAATGCTGATACCTCAAGACAGAAGGAAACAAGCAGCAATAGCTGGCAGAGTAAAGGGCTTGCTAACCAGTCGGGGAATGTTTTCTTGCCCTCTCTTCCTCTGGAATATAGACCCATTTTAACAAGGGATTCTTGATTGTGTTTTACTGCAACACCAGTTACGTATCTATAAACGGTTTGCCAAAGGAGCACAGTTATTAATGATATATGTGCTATGAACAAGACAGCAAATTATTTTAAAATGTCTCTGAATGTAATGAAGCCCTGAAGTCAACAGAACTTATATTCATGCTTAAACCCAGGATGTTTAGTCTAACTCTCATCCAAATTTACTTTCATTTCCATGTTTTTTTCAGCACAACCTGTGCTTAGCTCTGTATGATCTCTCTTCAGGGCATGTTCTTTTTCTTTTTGATAATTTAGTCCTGTTATGCAGATTTCTTGCAGTCCAATCACAGAAAATGTTTATTGCTTTCTCTTTGGCACATACTGAGTTTTGCAGAGGCACAGAGGCTAATTAGTTTGGTTTTTTTATTGCTTACTCCTTAGAACTAACACACTTGTTTATGGAATTGTTTCTTGGACTTCACTGGAGTAGCTCTCCTTCATAGATCTGAGATTTGTTCATAAATCACAGTGATTTTTCCTGGATTATTTCTTTCCCATGAACCGATTTTCTATTGAAAGTATTCCCGTTTCTCAGCTCTAGACTGCTTCCCCACAAGACTTTCTAAGCCACGTTTGGTTAACCAGTGATTTAAATGAAGGATCAATTTATAGGAACTGTGCCTTGGAATTAGATTTCAACTGACTGTGATTGGATCCCCACGCCACATCGATCAAGCCCTTAAATAGCCAATAGGAGTGATGTGCAAGCAGAGTTCTTGTCTACTTCATCAAATTAATTTGGCCAAAAGGGTTTAATCCTGATTCCCAGCACCTGGGGGGAGTCAGACCAGCAGGATGGAAAGCAGGCAGGTCCACTTTTACTTGACTCTCCAGGTGGCATCTGATGCTACTTTTGTGAGATATTCTCCATTAACAAGAGGAAGAATTGCAAATCTACCCCTTAATGTTCCCTTAATTAACCCATGGCTTTTTATTTATGCCTCTCCTCCATGGATATTATTATAATGGGGCAGTTTTGCCAGGCAGTGGAGCTGCCATGAAACAGCGCAATTACACTTCTCATTATGGGACTTGACTCAAACACCAGAGCAGCCCATCATACACGCAGGTCTCCACTGTCCTCAACGAGGAAGCTCTGCAGCCCTGAGCAGGAGACAGCTTGGTGCATCCCTACAACATGCTGCAAATAGCTACGGTTCTCCAGACTGGGCAGCAGCGACACCGGTGTGTGCTGTGCTCCAGGAAATGATTTTTAATAAACCTGCCTGGTGCTTCCTTGAATATCACTTGTCAGCTGAAGCAGAGAATCCTAATCTAAGGGTTCACACATTGCTGTGGGGTGGCCAGTATGGCAGAGCTCAGCTTTGCATGCTGGATGTTGGTGACTTTCCTCTGCTCCCTCATGCCTATCAATCGCTGTGAATGCTTTTATCCCTTTTCACTGAGGCTGATGTGTGCTACAATTCTGATTTAGACAAGGTGACCTGAATGAATTGCTGTTTGCATTTGACCAGGACCGTATTCTGGGTGTCAGTTTAATTGCAGTTTAATTACTCTGCTTTAAAGAGCAGAGTAATTAGCCTGCTATGAATGTTGTAGCACTGGCAAATGGCAAAGCTGCAAAGAATTTAAAATTCTGTTTCTTGAGCAAGAAAAGAGGTAAATACTGACACTCTGAGACAGTTGAGAGCTATTTAACCTGCCTGAAACCAGATTTGGAGCCAGAACTCTAAGGCAGCCCCACGCCTCCTTCATGGGTTTACTGCCTATAAGGGGGAAATCTAACCCATTATAAGTGATGAAACTTTTAATGATAGTGATTAGATTGCAATGTGTGCTGCAATACCAATGTACATAATAGCCCCTTGGACTATTGAAACAAAGCCAGGATATTTTTAAGGACATCAGAAAGATGCTTCCTAAACCACACTTTCCCTTTCTGAAGTGTCTGTTGGGTAAGAAAGTGACCAAAGATTTGTGCAATAACTTTTTTTGTGCGCAGGGTGGCACGTACTGGTGCTGTCCCGCGTGGGGGTAGGACAGTGCCTGTGGAGTGGGAAAATGAAAAGCCGCTCTGATTCCAGTAACTCCTGGGCCCATCATTTAATCTACATCACCCAGCAGAAAGAGAGAGGACCCACGTCCATTCAGTCCCTTATTTTCAAGAAATCTGTAGAAAACAGATGCCAGAAAAAATGGAAGAAGGGTTAGAAGGTTTAACTTTTCGATATCAGAAAACATACGCAGGAGGGAAACATAATAAAATGAGTTTAAGTGTTCCTGCTCCTCACAGGCCCACTTGTCTAAATCCATTTACATATGTGCATGCGCAATTATATATGATTTGCATGTGTATACACAAACATGTATCTTTATGCACTTCATATATATGAGCTCTGTAAGGCTAAAAGCACTCAGTGTGACAAATAGAGATAGCTACAAAAACAGTAGATGTGGAAAAGTGGTGTAAAGCAATCTGCTTCTAAAAACACAAGCACTTTCAAATTGGGGTCTCCGATCTCCTTAGGACTGAACTGAGACTACATCTGGTATTTAATTCAAGCATTGTGCTGCTGTCAAAGGAAACCATGCTGGCAAGCTGAATTTCAGCCTGCCAAGAACCTTTTGTAAAAACACAATTCATAGCTTAAGAGTAGGGAGGAGGGGGGAAAAAATATCTAGAAAATAAAGACATAATAGCACAATCTCTGTGGGCAGATAAAGCACAGAAGTACAGAGTTCTCCTGGATTCAGTTATCTTCTGATTTCCTCTGCTGTGATTGAGGGTCTGAGACACTTACGCGCCCCAGGCTGGGGTAGATGTGGAGCTCTCCATCCACCATCTCATCCTGCCTGAGCAGCCTTTGATATCCAATAGTATTAATCCCGACTCTTGCTTACCCAGACTGGGGGTTATGACCAGTAAGTGAGTAAGTTTAAACAAATGTGTAAATCTATTGCATGTAATCCTCAATGAGAGTATTACTGGAGTAAAATCTGAGCATGGGGACTTCATGATCTAACTCGAAATAGCTGGTTTCCTTCAGTGTGGAGAATGACTCAGTACTATGATTCAGGCTTAATATATTGCAGATCTGGTTCGCTCTGGCTAGACTTTATGTTCTTGCACTCTTGGGGCCCTCAAATTTTCTCTTCTGTCAGAGAGAATTTATTTTTCCATGAGCTCAAACTATTTCAATGACATTTACTTTGTGAGGCTGGAATCGCCTCCAAGGAGGGCAGGGGGAATTTTAAAGCTCTTTTTAGGTCCTTAATTAATGAGACTTCATGAATTTTTGGCAGCAATTCTCAGTTTTTAACCTGTTAAGGTCTTAAAAGAATGTTCCGAATCAGCCACTATTCCTATCAAGCATGAGACTAGACAAAGAGCTATTCTGGTGAGACCAGCCTGAATTTTGTTCCAGAAGGGACAGTGACATTTTCAAAAACTGGTATCAAGAAAAGAGTTTTAAGATAGATTTGTTTATTGCTCTGTTTTCCAACCAGACCTTTTTTTTTTTTTTTTTTGAGAGGAATTGCATCATCACATCTTCTATTTCGCCTTTTATAGCCATAGTAACTTCAAAACCTTCACATCTACCTGCACCAATTTCAATAAAATTAGAAAACCGTTAGAGGATAACTTCATGCAGTTGAGGGCATCAGACCATCCCAGAACAAATTAGGGCTGAAAACAGGAGAAGGGGATGAAATTGGCAATTTTGTGAAGCTCTATTTCATATTATGTGTACAACAGCAGAACATACGGACTGGCTTGATCCTAAAATAGATTCCACTGAAGTCTGAGATATTGTCAGCTTTGTTATTTTCATTGTAGACTAACTTAAAACAACAATGGTGGAGAAAGTTCCATTTATCTGTTATGTTAATTCCTTCATATAAATATCAGAAGAAAATTCAGTGAAAACTTTACATCAAAGCACCATCTTGAGCAATAGTGTTGAATCATGTTATGAACCAACAAGAGGCATTAGTACAACCACTGGAGACTTCTTTCCTCAAAGTTGATGCACATACACACAGTGACTTTTGTTCTGTTTGAAATTCACCTTGTGTAGATAATTGGTAAGATGTAAACCACAGTAAATCTCTATGGATTGGAGTTATTTTTGTGCAAAGGTCTACAGGGCAATCTACAGACTATTTAATCCCTACGTCCTGTTTTGACAGCATAATGGCCTTGAATGACTGTATTGGTAGAATAGCCCTTCTGCGTGATACTAAATTTCACCTTATTATTCAGGTCAAACTCTTCTTGATTACGGTAAAGATGTTGCTAAGTAGGTCATCATGTTTAGCATTCAAGTGGTGAGGTGCATTTTGTCTTTTGGAGGCAATGTAGAAAGAATTCTTGAAGTAATTTTTTACTGGGAAAATAATGTGAAGTAATAGCAGCATATTTCAGACCAACTCCTTTTCTAAGAGACCTCTGTGCTATGCTGTCATGAAGAGGGACCATGTGCCTAACTATCTGACTTATCAGCCATAGAGCAGCATAACCTCTTCCCTTGCAACTAAGGGTGAGGTCCATCCTGGCTCCCAAGCTGTTGGTAAGTTTAATGTGTTTTGATAACACCATTTATGTCTGACTATAGACCTATCTGGATCTAGTCCCTTTGTGCCCTTCCTTTTTTTTTTTTTTGGGAAGTTCTGTGCCAAAATATTTTTCCTTTTACCACCTGAACACGCAACAGTGAATACCAGGAATATCACATTTTAACAAGGTTTCCTAGGGTGTAAAGTGCCAGGAGAAAGAATGCAAGCTTTATATACATTGAAGCCTCTCATTTAAATCATCCCTAAGCCTGTGACACCAAAAATAAACATTTCCATGGATTTTCATGGCTCATGCCCTCTGTGCACAGGTTGATACGTGTGACTGTGGCATTGTGGGGGCTCCCAGGGCAAGCACAGATGCTCTCAGGGAGTTGTGTTCGCATACTGAAAAATGCAAGTGAGTGGATGGGGCATCTTGATTAAGCTCAGCTTGATCAAGAACAGAAGATCTTGCTTCAGAACAGGTTGATTTCCCCTGTGCCAGTCAATTGTTCTTTTGGATCATTCTTAATTTTATGTACATTTTTATGATTGTGAGTTAATATCGGTGCCTCAGCACTGCCTGTATTCATCTCTGGCATCACCAGAGACAAAAAGAAAATAAGCATCAGATGAAAGTCCTATAACAATACATCCGCTAAGTGACTATGATCTTGTTGCTCCTCAGCGTAGTTAATTTACAACTGCCCCTTGGGCACTGCACAAATGGTAACAAACCTGACACAAAAACTACTCCATCATTTGCTGTTCTTACTACAAGCCAGAAAATCTAAACTGCCTCAGGCCAACAAATTAATTAAAAATTCCAGTGAGGAAAAACATTTATCACAGAGTACTTTCATAGACTCCTGTTGTTCTCTCTTGGAGATGTCCACACACTTGTTTTCAATAATCTGAGTGACTACACTAGCTCAAAATAACACCAGGTTTTCCATTGGAGGCTGGGAGATCTGAATTTAGCAAACTTCTCAAGCAAGAGCTTAAAATAGTTAGCAATGCTTGGGCTTGTTTCTTCCATACTGAGGCAAACACACAGACCTGAGTGCTCACGTGCTCTGAGAGCCTTTGCAGTCCTTGGTGTGGCATGCATCTGGGGTTTAAGCAAGTACAAAAGCCGTGTTAGTCCTGCTTGTAGGCATTTTCACGTGTCATTCCTGCAGAAGAGAGTGATGCTGAAATCCAAAGCACAGGGATTTCCTAGCATCTGGGAGGGTTGCCCAGAAGACATCTTAGACATGTTTGAGAAGACAAAGGGTTTCTGCTGCTGTGATTTTAAGAAGTAGACTATTGAATCTGTAACTGGGCTCCTGAAGAAACCCTTAGGGTATCAGGTCTACCAACTTCCACTCTGGAAAATCTACTGAAATGTATTTCTTTTGATAACTGGGCCACAGCTACACCTTACCACAACATGCAATAAGTAGGTCCACATGACCAAATGGTCACTATCTACATGTGTATAACCCCATGAAAGTCATAGTATAGTTACTTGTATGAATGACGCGGTAATTGAATTGTGACCTTATTCCAAAGCTTTACTTCTGGATCTAAGGTCTTTAGTAAGGAAGGTGTAAAGCAGGACTACAGATTAGGGTGAAGAAAAAGACACCACCCTGTTCTCCCCAAGACAACTTGAAGCAGTAGAAATGGTGGGTGGGAACTGAGTCTATCCACAGGCTCATCATGGGTGTCAGACTAGATGATCTTTAAAGGTCCCTTCCAAGCCAGACTATTCTGTGATTCTATGATCATCAGAAAGAAGTGCCCAGACCCTAGCTTCCACACAGAAGGGAATTAATCTTTTTTTTTGAAAGCAGGGGTTCTATCCGTCACCAAATGAGCCAGAAGTAGTAATTTTGCTGATTTAAAATTGTTACTGTAGACAAAAAAAGTCCTTATGAAAATTCTCTGCAACCTTTTTAGCCATTTTATCTAATTGAATTATCTTGAATTTCATTGAAAAGTACTAATCTTTCAATTAAAGCTTCATTCCAAACTTGAAGCTGTTCAATAATAGATAGACTCATGGGGCATAGTATCACAGATATTAAATTATTGGATTTGAATGCAAATAGCCATTATTTAAAATGCCCTGGTCAATGCAGATGAAAATAATAATGAACATGATACATTAAGATTATAACTGCAATTGATTTTTTTTAGCAGGGTATCTCTGGCAGGGTAGCAGATATATTTCCAGAAGTTTCATCATGTTTCTGGGGCACTAGAGAGAAGATACTCTGAAAATGATGGGTTCTTCAGTGAGTCTCAGTTTTGTTGTGTTTGAAAGTATGGTCCCATAAGGCACTGAATATCTAGTATTTTCAAGTACAAAGAGGTTTATTCAAATCTTGTGTGAACAAAAGTTCAGTGTTGGTAGTAGGCACCTCAGCCACAAAAATATTTTTTTAAGAAAAATTCCACCTAGGAATTTATCTTTACTTGCTGGGTGTGTATTTTAAGTTTAAAAAATAGTATAGATTTTTGTGAGGTTTAAAGCTGGGATGGTACGCAAATAAAGCAGGAATAAAATACTGTTCTTCTTGTCCTGCGAAGTGCTGGTGCTTGGAAAACATGTTAAAAACGGGCGGGAGACAAGCCAGGGCTGGCTGCAGAGCTGGAGCGGGAATGAGGCCCCGGAGGCAGCGTGGGTGCCCGCGGCGCTGCAGCACCATGGACAGCGGCCGGGCTGCGGGGCGCACCGGCGCCACCGCTGCAGCACCACGGACAGCGGCTGGGCCGCGGGGGCCACCTAGGTCCCACCTGGAGCCCCCCCAGCCTGCCGGGGGTGGCTTGGCCCTCGGGGACGCCCACAGTCAGCTGAGAAAGATCCAGGACTTGGGTTATGAATATTTAATCCATCAACTGAAACAAATAGGTAAGGTGATTGCTTTACAACTCCCGTCAGGAGGATAGCCTGGAGTTTGGTGGGGTCAAAGAATGCTTCTTACAAAAGCTGCCTCACTGCGTCTGTGCTGCCACACAGCCCCGCGGGGTCTCATGCTGTCCCAGCTTGCAGGGAAGGGAATAAATTCAGATGTTCACAATGACAATATGAAGAGTTTTGAATGACTCATACTTCATGCTAGATTTCTTCAAAGGGTCAGTTAGAGTCTCTAATATCTAAAATAAGCTAATACCATGATTTTTAATGTTTATTATCAAGGAGAATGGCTGAATTATTACTAAATTACACTGGAAATGGAAGTGTCAATAAATGATAAAACCCAAGGTCTATGAAGGCATAAATCTTCAGTAGGCATAGCAGTAGGGGGTTTTTGTTTGCCTTTGGCATAGAACAGCTTGTTATTTTGCTATTCAAATTTATATTGAGCTAGCTTCTCTTCAGTGAAAAATCATTTTTCTTTGAAAGTTTATTTGACCTTAAAAAATGCACCTGTAAAATACTTAGGTCATCATGTTTCAAACTACAACACTTACGTAGATAAAGGTAGTGACATTTAATCATTGCTTTGAATAAGATGGTAAAGCTCAGGCCTTCCATGAACATTTGCTTTCATGTTCCACTATGTAATAATATTTTTATCTTAGAGCATAAACATGTCCTGGTAGGTGGAGAGTCATATGAAAAGAAATGCAACAAAAGCAATCTTGAAGCCAGTTCTGACAATTAATCATTTGCCTTGCTGTCGCTTGTATGAGAACATAAGGGACAGGTCCTGGATCCAACTACTGAAGAGAGTGTAAATGAGATGTGTGGCAGACAATAGATAGACCATAGTTTCACCTCCTTCCATGTTGGTCAAAAGGAGGTAAATAGATCAGACAGACTATTCTCGGTGCCTCTGGAGCAAGATGTAAGACATGCGTCCCTGCTGACACATTTAGGAGACTAAGCTCCCTTAGTACTTTTATGTCAAAAATGATTTGCGGAGAGGTTTTCTGACATCTGAACATCACTGTGGATGAATGAAGAGAATGGCTCTGTTTCCACAAGAAGGGATCTGGAGTGTCGGTACAAGTTGTGATACAAGGTATAACCCTGCTAGGGAAGGGGTGGCCATCACAGACTGAAGACTGGTTGGAGGGGAGGTTAGCCCAGATCAGGGGGGGATCATCTAAACAAGACCGTGCCCCCCTTCCAGTAGTGCTGTGGTCCTTAACTGATGAAGTCACCAACTGATTTAAGCTGGGTGGTTTCAGTCACCATGCACTGACCTGTTGCCCATAAGTCCCATGGCTGTCAGCATCAAGAGCATCTTCACTTTTCAACAGCTGCAGCAGAGGAAAGGTTTGCTTGATAACACCAATTTGCAGGTCCCCATACCATATTCAGGGGAAAGCTACTCTTTGAATAATATTAAAGAAAGGTTAGTAACATTTGAAAGTGAAATGGTCTCACGGAATTATTTCCCTTCCACAGAGCATGGCTGCAAATGACTTCTGGGCTCTTGCTTTTACCTTCAGCAGTAGCAAATGCTGCTTGTTGGGCATCTTAAATTTGCAGAGCCAGTTGCAATGTATCTGTTAAATCTTTCTGCCTCGCAAAGAAAACAATACCCTGGCTCTTATCAATATCACTCAGGCACTCATTTATGCAAGCAAGAAAAGATGTAAGTGTATCTCCAAGGGCATAAGAACCCAAAGCACTTGGATTTTGAATTATAAGACTATCGATATACACTGGCCTTTTTATAACGACCCCCTGTGATCTCCCGCATGACTTTTCTCAGAAAATCAGATTGTATCTCAAATGTACTCAGGAAAGACAGATCTGCTGCAAGAAATAAAAACAGAAACAAAGAGGTCATTTGCTTCCTTGGGGAGACAGAGTCCCTGGACCACAATAGAGAACACTGGACCACAATTAAAAATACTGTTAATATTTTGAAGACACTGATACAACTGTAACCACTTCTGCCATTCTTGTAGGCAGTGAATTTCTGGGAGACATTCATTCAGCTATTCTTGAAGCCTGTTTTAGAGAAGAAAGCAGAAGTAAGGAAGGAATTCTTCAAACAAATGTATACCTATATACTAAAAATAATGCTTTGTTGCAGCACAGGCAAACTAGCAAGCTGCAAAAGCTTTACTGTGGGTCAGATTCTACTGCCCAAGCCGTTTGCCCGTTCTCCAGTGGCCAGACCATCCTCCTCCTTGTCTCTGCTTCATCCAGGTTCTCTTTCTCCAGGCTCCTCCTCCATCCAGCCTCCTCTCCCTTGCGCCTCAGAGGTATTTAACCACTTTGTGGGAACGAGCTACAGCTGCACATCGTCCATGTCAATCAACCCACTGCCCTCGAGGCAAGGCCACAGCTGCATATTACAATGTTAATTAACCCACTGCCTGCCTTCCTCTACAATGCTTTGTTGCTTTTTGTACCCCAGAAAGAGTTCTTTGACTTACATTATGTGGCTATTGGTGATATCAAGATATAGAAATATAAAAATAGAGCAAGTGTTGCAGCATTTTTCCTAACCAAGTGCAAAAACATAGTTCAGCCTATAGAATCGTGCTGAGTTTGCTATACTCATCTGGTAGATCCAAGAATTTCCCCTTTTGTGAATGAGCTTTGCTGAGAGTAAGAACTTTTTGCATAGCCTACAAAAAAAAGTAAATCTGTGTTCATGACAGAGTTTGATGGAGTAGGTCTCATCCTTACTTCAGTTGTGGCAGTGGAATAAGACATATGGTTCTTGAGTCAGCTGCCATGCACTCAAGCAACATCACTCAATCACAACATGCCTTGACATCACTATCTCTTACCAAGAAACATCCTGAACATTCTGATGCAAGTGTATTAGAAGAAACAAATGGGGTAAGTACAGTCCTTTCGCTGCTTCTTCTTTTAAAATAAAACTTTTGGAAACTTTCATATAACTCACTGGACAAAATACTGTCCTTATTCAAGGAGCTCAGATGGTCTGAAAATATGTAGAAAGGAGGGGAAAAAGAGAAAAATTATGAGTCATTTTACACAGCACTGCTGAAGGACTTTCTGTACGTGGTTCTTTGTCTTGCACTTATTCTGAAAAACATTCCCCCAAAAGGGAATGGATTTGTGAAAGACACCTCTGCATTATCTAATGTAACTCGATTTGTGTTAGGTGGAGCCACAGGATAACATTTCTTTAAGACATTCTCCAGATCTGTGTTTGACCGTATTGTTAAAATCAGTCCAAGGCTGCTTAATGATGTTGGGGCCAAGGCAGGACTTTGTCACCCTTGTTCTGACCCTTGAGAGGGCGAAGCTCAGTTCTGCAACCACAGTGGTGTAAATCTGGGGAAGTGAAGGTGGAGAGTGATGAAAGCTTGGATGTCTGGAGAGCAGTTAGGGGGCACAGGGATGTAGGCAGCCTTGGCTGATGTCTTCTAGCTGTCTCTTGATGTGGAAGAGAGCCTAGAGGGATTTAGGAGGTGCTGTGAGTTTTTGTGGGTGGGACTGATTTTTTTCTTCTCTTTCTTCCAAAAGACCAGCTTTGACCAACCACCTCATATACAATTCAGAGACTGCTCTGATCCCTTCTCTCAGTCATTTATTTTTATGCTAATTCTCAATACTCTTTGCTGGTCCTGTTTGTGAACCTCCCATCTGTCTTCCTCTTGGATTCTCAGCAACCAGTTCACATCTTTCTTGAAATGCAATACTCAGAGCATGCTCACTATTTCAGATAAGGCTTTCCTTCCTTTTACAGGCTGTATTTGCCCTTCATAATTTCGTATGTAGACACGATATGACACTCATACGCTGAGATGGGGTTTTCTTTTTTCGTAACAGCACTCCTGACTCGTATGTTGGTTTTGGTGTTTGTTTTTTTTTTCTGCAGGAAATCTCAGTTAAATGCTTTCAAAGTCTTGTGAGAGAATATAACTCAGTTTGTCCCTTTGCCAGTGAGGACTAAAATAAGTTGATTTCAAATTGAAAAGAGTGCACACAAATAGCTCAGCTAACCTGCAGAAATCTGATTTATGCCTCTCTGATTCAAGGTTAGAGCTTAAGAAAGCTTTTTCTGAAAATAAGTGAAGTTGATACTACTGCTAGTTTTGCTCCAGAGCAAACAGGCTGCAGCTGAGGAACTGGGTCTGAACTTTTCTGAAGTCCTACAGAACTCAAAAGTAAAATCTGCTGTTTATTTTCTTCCTATTTCTTATCTACTTGGAATGGCACAGTGTTTGTCAAACATGCAGTCTGTGGACATTTACTGCAGAAGGTCAAGTGCATGACAAAGTCAGAGAGGCTTTTTGCTGGGAATGTACATCCTTTCATTTTCCAGATCAGGCACTGACAGACCCCACCACAGAGATATTTCCAGGCAGAGGCTTCCTGACAAGCTCATCGCTTCCACCACCATTATTAATATCTTCCTTTTTCCCTGGGTTTTGTGATCGTCTTGAGGCAAAGAAGCTTCTACATGAATACAATTAGCATTTGTCACGGATCAGTTCATCTGTCCAGAATCACTCACTCATTAGAACCAGTTCAACGTTCAGAGTGACAGGTGTCACAGTCCCTCAGCCCTCCAAGCAGGGCCTGACCAGGTCTGCCCCTGCCTGAACAGTGAACAGCAGCGTTACAGCTGAGGGATTAAAAGCAGAGAACACAGAGCAAGTCAAGCAGCCCCTGGGAGGATCACCTCTCTCTTCTTCCCTGGAGGAAGGTCTTCTGTTGCTGTCTAACACCTGTTATTCTCCTGAGGGCTGACAGAGAGGTTAGCAGAGGTGTTGCACACAAACAGAAAAAATTAGGATGTTTTGGGTTTGGAGCTTCTTTTTTTCAACCTGCATAATATATGGAAGAGAAACTGTTTGGCAGCGTAGCAGTTCCAGACTGGGAGTTGTACTGTTGGCCACCATCAGAGGTCTGATCCACTTGGTTTACATCATCCTCATTTTGTTCCTTTTCTTGTTTGGAGCTGGTGTATCTAGTTCCTAACATGTCTAAATTGCCTCCCAGACCAGCAGCAACAATGACAGGTGCAACCTTTAGTCACCTGGAGAGTGTCCTTCCTTGGATGTCATCCCTCACTCAGCCAAAGGGAGGCAAAGCAGGCAGGAAGGAGTGACATCTTGTGTCAGACCAACAGACGTGGTTGGCAGGGGGAGCAGAAAAACATTCAGGCATAGAGATCTCCTGCAGAGTAAAACTGCTCAGGGCTCTGCCCATGTTTCCTGACAAATCAGTTCCCCTCAGTGCAGCCGAGGTTGTCCGTATAATCTCCAATTTATTTAGGATGGAAAGTTTTGTCTGCCTGGCTTGGAACTGCCTCAGTTGTGGATCTGAAGCCTCTCTTCCTTTTAAAACATATTTTATTATGACAGCTGCAGCGGCTGGAACTGGAGGAACATGGGACGTGTTTTTCATCTTCCTTTTCAACACTATCAGCAAGGCAGATAAAAGCAGCAGCGAGTGGTGCCTCGTATTGGATATTCTTCCCTTACCCTTTTGAAGCTTTGCGTGTAGGCACAGAGTAATTATATTGTAACTGATTATATCATAGTGCTACCTGGTGTGGCAGGAAGGACACACGGCCCTTGCACACACAGCCCCCTTCCCCTACCAGCAGCCTTCACGTTGCGTTGGGGCTGTCACGTTCAGACAGCGTAATTCTTCTGTTACCCCAAGGCTGTCAGCTAGACAACTGTATTAATTAATAAGATCATGAAGAGGTGTAGATGAGCATATTTATGTGGACCCCAAAGTGCATTGGTAGAAATGTGAAAGGAGCTAACGTGATGTGTATAAACACCTGCATTTTCCACAGGATTCTTATTTATATCGCATGGATATTGTAGCTTTCAGTCTTTCCCAGGGGCTTTAAATTTACTATTAAATATCAGGAAACAGTCTCTAACCTGTGCTGTATATCTTTACTGAACCATTCCAAGTTCTGGAAGCAGGGGAGTAAATGTGATATTCCCTTCCAGTCTCAGAGGACTCGTGCTCCTATCTAGATGCAAACAGCTAACATGTACGG
Organism: Falco peregrinus; assembly: GCF_023634155.1. Classification (NCBI taxonomy): domain Eukaryota; kingdom Metazoa; phylum Chordata; class Aves; order Falconiformes; family Falconidae; genus Falco; species Falco peregrinus. The sequence goes on along the minus strand of NC_073725.1, from coordinate 87,993,071 downwards.
AGGTGTGATCCAGGCGAGGACTTAATTTATCTTTTGCCTCTGTCCCCTCAACACTAACCATGAAGCAGCACCTCTGCACCCTGAATACAGCAGAGCTTTAAAAGCAGCTGAGCAACAGCGCAGGGCAGCCTTTGTAGCTGTTGGCAGAGAAATACTGACATTAAACCTTTTTGCATTCCAGCAGTTTCCTACAGATAACAAAGATTGTACAAAATCTGGGTAAAATCTTTGTAGCCAAAATCCTTTCAAAAAGCAGAAGTCCTACCCCAAAAAGGAATTAAATCCTTGCTGTTGGGTTTGCATTTCCCCCCCAGTGGCGCAGATGTTGTGCTTCTGAATAAGAATATCCATCCTGGCTTTAATGGGCTTTAACTAAAATCTCTTAAATATATACCTCCGTGCTAAGTGCCCCTTGCAGACATCCCCATATTAAGGCCCTCAAGCCAAAGCTATAAATCACCTAATGAGAGATGTTGTGGTGCATTAGTCTCAGTATAATCTAATTTCACATCTAAGGTATTGAGAGCTGGCTGCTAGTCACAAAATTCGGACAGCATCTTTCATTAGGGCTTGATAAATCTTACAGATGTGTACGGCAGTGCTTGAGAAAGCAGAGTTAAGGCCTCTTGATGTTCATAAGAGGGTGCTTTTGTTGGACTTTGTTTTGGAAATGAGCGGCGTTTCACACTCAGAACACAAACATGACTTGGAGTTTCAAGAAATTCATTTAAGAGGAAAGCCTAACAGATAATTAAAGCACAGCTGAACTAAGCTTGATAAAAAGGAACCTAATGGTCTACACATTTCTGAAAGTTGATGTATGCTTCAGCATTTACTCATAATGATGAGCATTTACTCATACTTGTCAAGCTCTTGAAGTCTATGCTATTAATCATCAAGGTCAGCCACCAAGAGAAAGATGTACAACTGAAATCTAGCACATTTGCAGGTAAATGCTATTCATAGCAAACAAATGATGCAAAAAATGACCCAAATGTGAAAGAACTGAGATGAAATAATGCAATAGGATATCACTAGGGGTAATGAGATGGAAGCACTAGAAGATATTGAGCACTTCCAATTTTTAAATTCAGATTGGACAAAATGTCTATAAAAATAGCCAAAGGGATATTCTTATGCTACTGACCACATTGGATGAATTAAATATTAACCATCATAGCTGGAATATCTATAGGATATCAGTCTGTTTTCTGCAGTGTGGGGACAGCTTGTGATTCTGAAAGATTTCTTTCATCCCAGCACAATGCATTGCACTGAAGATAAACCCAAATGTTTGCTGGATGCTGGAGAAGGTCAGGTCCAGGCTAGGGACAAGGTACAGACTGCTGTGACAGTGATCCCTGTCTACTGATCCCAACTGCTAAAGGGCAGGATGGGTTTCTCCAGCATCAGAGAGCTTTAAATTGAGACTGGATAACTGGACTTGCCCAGGGAAACTCCTTGCTGTGTGTTGCGTCAGGCCAGATAATGATACCAACATTTTGTGTTTAAAGACAAAAAAATGCTCCCCAGATCTAAATCCTTCGGTTCAAACTTCCCTTCTGCTTCGCATCGACCTAGTGGTGAGCTGTTGGAGCAGTGAAGGTCAGAGTGCCAGACAGGGACTTGGGTGATCAAACACATTTCTTCTGATGGCTCAGTCTTGGCTCCCTGCCACTCTCCAAATCCAATCCAGCTTGTCAATACTCTAAATAAAAGCTAGAAAGGAAAATTAGGCAGATAGTAATTGTGGCTGTCAGGCACCTGTTGTTGCTGGAAGTGGAGACAGAGAAGGCGAGCCTGTTTCTATCAGCTAGGGCTCGCTGCCCGTCCTCTGGTAAGCTGGAAATTCAGGCTCAGTGTCTGTGTCTTTACCTGCAGCCTGACATTAAGCAAATTGAGTTTATGTTAGAATAGATTGTGTTGCTGACTTACTGGATCCAATGCAGAAACTCTCCCGATGCAGAATACAAGTAAAATAGTGAAGGAGGTAGATAAATCTGAGATGGAATAATAAGAAGAAAGTCAGTAAGTGTCAAGAACTCCACTTAACTGTCCTTAGATAGCATGAAGGGCTCCAGGTGGAACACGGACATCACTTGATCTTGGGTGTAGTCTTGTTTTAGCTGTGTGGAGGAAAAATTCCAAATCAAAAGTGTGACCCCTAAAGGCAAGGGAGAGTGAGGGAACAGGTAAGACAAGGAGACTCTGTGGTAGATCTTGAACTGGAAAGAGCTCAGAACACTGAAAAATATTTTCAGAGCTCTATTTCTTTCTATATTTGAAAGAAAAATAGGAAAAAATAATTAGTAAGGAGGTTTTGTTGTAAAAGATATCTTCAAACACATCAGTTTGGATGTGGCATCTGAGGATCAGCTATATTCCCTCCCAATTTTTATTCCCTTTGGATTTTTTTCAGCCACTTCCTCATTCTTTCATTTTAGTGAGTCTCAAACCAGACAAACTATTGGGATTGGAGAGACCTGGTGCTTGTGAGGGACAGCCCAGCCCCGACAGCTTGTGACATCAGTGGAAGGTGGAGGGATCACCAGCTGGTGGTTGCTCCTGTACAGCACATGCCTGCATCACCCTGGCTGGCAATAGCTCTCCCTGGGAAGAGCAGGTTGTGCCTCTCGCAGAATAAATCCCATCCTTTGGGCAGCAGAGATGAAAGAGCAGGGTACAGACTCTGAAATCCTCAGATGGCACAAAGTTCCTGCTGCTTGGTGAGCACAGAAGAGTGATAGGAAGCCCTGGAGCACGTTAATGTTTCCCGACATGGGAACACTGACACCCTTCCTCCTCGTAGGAGGATCCTCAGAGCAATCTGCCACCAGGATCCCACCACTCCCTTGAGGAGTAGAGGGTGTTTGTAAAGTGACAGATAAAAGGTGTACTCAAGCCAACCGAGCTAAAAACTGCTCTGGAAAGATCTTCCCCTGAAATGCTTTTCCTTTGCAGCATGTTTTCTATAGCAGTTTGAGATGTGAATTTTGATCTTGCAAGCATGTGCTAGTTGTTTCCCAAGCCTCCAGCCCTTGCAGCTGCCTCCTTCTGCACACATCTCCTGCCCATTCTGTCCAGCTGCACTTTGCAGATAAGCTGCCAGGCAGCGTGGCTTCAGCATAAGCAAAATAAATGCCTGTGCTGGACCACAATTTTAGCCAAAGGTAAAGATTCCCTTCCTTGAGGAGCAAGATGTGAAGTCAGGTTCTCCAAACCAGCCCCTGGAGAACTCCTGCATCTCCACCAGCTGCAGAGGAGACCAGGGAGGCTGGCCAGATCACCCACCTCCTTCTATTAGGCTGCATGGGTTGTCCTAGGATCCGCTAAAGATCCCAATGGACTGAAATAACTGCCAGGAGAAGCTGGCAGTACAATTGCTCCTATCCTTCCTCTTTGCTCAACCACACAGCATGATGCTGAAAGCAAGAAGTGACCTTGGCAGCTTCCCCGCACCTCTGTGTCCCAAGATGCTGCTTCCTTCCCTCCTGGCTCATGGCAGAGGCTCCAAGGCCAAAGCACCTCTGTGGTGCCGTGCAGCCCAGCCCAGGGTCTGACCTTTCGCACTGGCCATGCTTCAGTTCTTAGGAAGGTGGAAGTGTCTCTCCTGCTCCTTGAAAACCAAATAAGCAAAAAATCGGAAGCAAAACATCAGAAGAATGTTAAAATAGAAATTACTCTGAAATAGTTTTTTAATTTTTTAAAACACCGTGGTATACAAAAAATATCTTTCCTATCCCAATATCTTTCTTCCTTTAAAATTTGTGGAGCCAAAATAATTCCAGAATTCTCAGCGCTGTTTTACTTCGCATTTCATCTGCATACATGAACAGCAATAGCTGGGGATTTTCTCCCCAGTTTCTAGCCAAGAAGGAGGTGAAAGCAGTGATAAGTCGCAACAATCTTGTGTGACTTTGGGGAGATCAATTAGTTTACCCCGTGCTTTGTTTCCCCATCTGTCAAAGAGAAGAACGCTTTGCCAAGCCCCAGGAGTCGCATGTAAATAACACCAGTGGCTGCAAGATGCTCAAATCCTGACATACAGACAGTCACAAAAGCTTCTAGATCATTCGTGTCTTCAACTTCAGAAAATAAAGAAGGGTGAGGACTGACTAGGTGTAAAGCCTGCAAAATGAGACAGAAATTAATACCCTGCTCATTCATATCCTGACTGCCAAACAGTGACAGAAAATGGATGTTCGCTAAAGTTGCAGCACGAAGTTTATCACAATTACGTGGTTTTGAGAAGCGACAGAGATTACCAATGCAAAGCAGGACTGTTGTCTAAAACTGGTAAGTAAAATTACTATAATAAATCTTCCGTCACCTGATGAAATACTCTGCTAAAGGTTGCAAACACTGAAGTATTTAAAGAAAACACTATTTTACAAGAAATTGTTGCCTTGACTGCGTGTGAATCTCATTGGGAAATCTGTCATCTTGTTTCTGACATTTGTTCTGTGGAGGGGAGAAAAAAAAAAATCTGTTAAAAACTGCACAAAGATAAGCAGTGGTAAAATTACCAACCCAGGATTCTTCAATAAAATGCTATAATAAGAAGGAAACAAGGGCAGAGAAGACGACAAACTTATGTAAGTTATGAATCTCCATGCTCTTATGTAGGATGCTACAGCCACAGATTAAACCTATTTGACAAGAAGTCCTGCTTGCCAAAAGCAATATTTTTTTCTATTAAAGGAAAAGCTACTTTGCTTCTCAAGCGTAGCAGCCAGGGGGAAGTTTAACTAGTATGAAGCTGAAGAAGGGAAGCAGTAAAATAAAGCTGATAAGCCTTAAAAAAGGTTGTAGCCAAGATATGGCCTTTTCTAGAGGCTCACATCCATCACAAAGTCAATTTAACGCTTCTTTAAGGCTCTACCTTGAGCACTAAACCGGTGCTGCCCATCACCCATGCTGGGTCGAAATACCTGCCGTATCGGAGAGCATTATATCTCACCCAGAGCAGATCTAAGCTTCACCTGGACCTCGGGCAGGACACGGCACCTGACGGGAAGAGGCTAGGTGGTGGAGGAGGAAGCCCATGTTATTAAACCTTGCATTGATGAGGTTTATCTCCCCTGCTGTGGTGCAGGATCATTCCCAGCAGAGTCCTCGTAGGTTATCCCAGTTCCCCCCAGAAGCAAGGAGCTGGCACAGGGCACCCAAGGGCAGCACCCAATAACCCAGGTGAGTGAAAGCTCCCATTGCCAGTGGCTGCAGTGGTGCTTTCTGATTGAAAGCTGACAGCAAGCCTTCTCAGGTGGGGAGGGTGCAAATGGATGAGGCTTCAAGCACAAAGCCTGCATGTTTCCACGTGTTGCATTCTTCTCCTTCCTTTCACCCTGGTCTCCGTGCTGCAGGGCAAGTAGCTCACTTTCAAAAGACTCCATAGTGGCTGACTACATAAGTAATCAGGAATTGCACATGGCTTAAACTTCAAGCATATTCCTGAGACACCACAATGAGCAAATACAGATTAAACCCCCATCTAATTACCCAGGGAAGAGCCAGGAGGAGTCACAGTCTCACAGCTGCTTGTTCATTCATTGTCAGGGAAATAATAGGTGTTACATTCACATCCAGGCTGGGATGAAGGCTGAGGGATGGCTCTGCCTCAGCTTCTTTATTTCTGCAGCCTGGATAATTTGGCTTAACGTCATGGCTTTTCATGTTTTCATTAAGATTCCCTTCAGTGCGAATGACCTTAATAATCATGATATTTGGCACGTATACAGCATTTCCAATATACAGAAATCAAGGCTTTGTATGGCTTGTACAACAAAGGCAGGCAAGACATGAAGCATAAATGGACAGTCTTAAAATGAAGGGATATTGCACTGTTCGTGTCCAACGAATCTGTCATGAGCAAACCCCAACTCCAGCTAACACTTCCCTTGTTTGCATGTACCCAGCTATTTATTTCCACAGGCTGTGCTCCCACCTCCAAACCCAACCAGTTGCCGGCTGGACCCTGTCTGTTTCCATTGTGGCATGGAATAAACAACATAGTCAAGCCTTTCTGATGAGATCAGAAACCTCAGCCGAAGCTCACTAACTAAGCAGTTTTTAGTAATGACTTCAAATCTTGGTTAGTCGGTGGAGTAATTACTAAACACCATCAGGGTTTATGCTTCATACTGGGCATAATCCTCACACACAAATGCATTGCACCTCCCTGTCTGCTGCTTTTCAGGAGAAATTCCAACCAGCCACTTGAAAATCAGTCCTTCACCTACCATCAAACTTTTCTATGTGTGTAAGTTCTGCTTTCCATGTCTGAGTTTGGGTTTTTTCCTTTCCCCCAGTCATTTTTCCACATGCTGGAACCCACCTGCAAAGGCAGGCTATCAGCATGGAAGGACAGAAAAATGTGTTTTCAGGATGCTAAAGTATAAATCAGAAATATTTTGAAAAGCGGGCTTAAGCCCTGCTCTCCTGTACATTAATAGCAGCGGTAATCTCAGCCAGTGCCCTGCCGTGTGGTTTTAGAAGTGGGACTTCTGGATACTTTAAAGAGGTACATTGTTCTAAAGAAATTTCATTTGGAGTTGACCAGCCTGAGTCACGGTTTGAAATGTGGCTTTAGAAACAAATATATCCATCTCAACCAAATTTTGTCTCCCAGTCTGATGAAAGCACTTTCATTTTCCTGAAGCAGAAAAATCAAGAGGTGCAACTAGAGCTGCAGGAACGAGGTTTTGTTTTAAGGGTCAAAACAAAACCTCACCAGAAATCAATAGGCCTTGCCAATTTAACAGAAAGGAAACATTTTGACTATAGAGAAGTAAATCAAAAGTAAAAAAAAAAAATGTTTTCTAAATGTTGGTCTCAAAAAAACAGTCTCATAAGAGCTACAAACATTGAAGTAACACCCTCTGGTCACTATAATAGAGCTTTTTTTGGTAAAGAGCTGGCTTTTGTTATGTAATGCAAGGAAAAGTATCAGTGCTGCTTTTTCAGTGCTGTTACCAGCTCAGTCAAGGCTCTGCAGAACACTGTGTGCCAGCAAAATGGGCAGAATACTTCCCAGGGACAGAAATGAAATAAGTATTGATAAAGCATTTCAAAAGAGTGAATTGAAATATTTTAAGTGCAAGACATAGTTGATAAAAATATCTGTATAATGTTTGTTCTTCACACAGCAAGACGTGCAAAGTGCCTGGAAGAATCCAAGAAGATGTATTCTACCCGTTAAGCAACCCTTTATCAGCAATAGCGAGCCTGCTAATGAGACTGGCTCACTTCAGTACTGAAGCAAATTTGACTGTTGAATTTAATAATGAGGCTATTATGTTCCACAGATTGGCACATGTGCATAGAGATTGTTTTTAATATTTCATTTTTTTGCATCTGCTTCTCATTAAAAGCAAAGCAATAAATTGGAGTGAATTTGTCTGCAGACATAATTTCCTAACAGGACCAAAGGCTGCACATTATTTCCATTAAAAGACAGCTAGAGTGCCAGTAGAGGCCAAGAAAAAGAAGATATGCAGAACACACAAACTCCATTGTGTTGTGCTCCAGATGTTCTAGGTGTGGGAAGGACTGCCCCCAGCAAGAGATACAGATGCAAGGGACACAGGCAGCCCTCTGTGACCAAAGATCCACAAGGACTACCCAAAACTGAGGTTCAAACTTGATATTTGGATGCATTTCTTTACCAAGAGGGTGGTCAAACACTGGGACAGGCTTCCTGGAGAGGTGGTCGGTGCTCCAAGCCTGTCAGTGTTTAAGAGGCATCTGGATAATGGCTTTAACTTTTGGTCAGCCCTGAAGTAGTCAGGCTGTGGGAGTAGAGGATCCTTGTAGGGCCCTTCCAGCTGAAAATCCCATTGTGTCCTACCTCACCCTACAATGCTGCTTCAGGACAGGAATAAGATCTGAATGAGTGTGTACATACGTGGCCCTCATGCTTTACATCCCCTCTGTGTGAGTGTGCAGGTGGATACCAGTACCTGCCAGCAGTATTGTAGGGCATGTGCCAGCTCATACCGTTAACATCCAGAGCTGACATGGTCAAGGTTGCAGGTTACAATCTTTCACCCCACCTCTCCTGGGAAGGATTAAGCTTTGCTTCAAAGATGAGACAAAAGTAAAAAATATCGGCTGATCCTCACAGGCACTATTTGTCCCTAAGGCAGGAGACCAGTTCCACCAGCACATGGCCACCTCTTTATTGACACGCTGGACTGGTCAGCATTAACGAATCTGGTTTGTTTTCCTCACTTGTGCTCTGTGAGATAACTCACATTAAGGTCTCCCTGTGGTAGCAGTGCACACAGTGCATCACTGCAGATTAGATCTAATCAAAGCAACTTTGACGTAATCTCAGCACAAAAGATGCAGGATTCTTTACATTTACAAATTCTTTTGTAATACCTCTAACTTCTCTTACTACTTATTTCCATACTTTGGAAAAATATTTATTGTCACTTCTATTTGGTATTGACAGCAGGTTAAGCACTGTAAAAAATAAAAAAAACACCCTTGCCTTGTGTTTTGTTTTAAGCAGTTTATAGCCTTGTTCCCCAGAGAGTGATGCCCTAAACAGCTGACTGAGGCATGGATTTGTCTGTCGCAGGTAGTACAGCGTGTGTGAAAACCTCCCAGGCCTGCATAGAAACAACTCACATCTTACAAGTCTTTCTCACTCAATTTCTAAAAAATTGGTTTAGTTCACCAGAAATATTAGGATTCAGCTTGGGGTATTTTAATATAACATGAAGGAAACACTTGTTTACGGTTACATCAGATGCTAGGGAATGCTGTTACTTTTACACTCTGTCTTTTCACTGGAGAGCACTTGTAAGTCAAAGATCATCTTCCAACCCTTCTTGGAGAGAGCAGCACCTTCTGGATAGGAATCCTAAACCATGCAGTATTTTACTGCAAATAAATACTGATTTTTTACAACAAACAAATACTTGATTTTACCAAGTTGCCCTTATTAGCCCTTCTAATCCTGCAACAAATCCCCAAGCTTGTAAATATTTGTCATTAGAGCTTAGGAGCTTTCTATTTAATAAAGCATCTCTCCTTATTTAATAAAGGCTGTTCTATTAAATGATTTGCCTGTGTTTACATGCACATAATGAGGAATCTGGCAGAAAACCAAACAACTTTGCAGGCTTGAGATGCTGGCTGCCGCTTACATTAATAACTACAAAATGCAAAATGAATCATTAAGTAACTCACCTCGTTGCTTTGCTTCCTGGTCACCACAGTACAATGAAAAGCCACCCACAGAGGCCACGGGAAACCTGTGGACTCCACCAACTCCAGTCCTCAGCCCACAGAGCACATTCCTGGCAGTGCCAGCACCAGTGCCATCTCCATTTCAATTTCTGAGCACCCCAGCAGCATCAACATACTTGGGGAGGAAGAAGATGTTTATACAGGGCAAGTATTTTGCACAACTAAACCCTAAAGAATTATGGTGAGCTATCCTTAGAAGACAGCTGGAAAGGGTTACATGCTTCCTACTAACTGACAATAATAGTGTCACTGTTGCAGTAATAGAAGACAAGAAATTTTCACAGAAAAATCAGTCTTTTCCTGACAGCCCCAGACTCCCTGCATGTTGTGCATGGTCATATCCCTGGTTTGGGGTAGCTATGTGATGTAGAGTGACAGAGCCTTTTATAGAAGTGCTGCCTGAGGGTCAGGTGCATCATGCAGAAAATTGTGATAATTCAGAGAAATACCTTCACCTGAGCGACAGGTCTGCAAATCACCTGGGTTTCAAAATACAGCATCTCACATTTCTCCTAACAGATGCAAGCACAAGGTTAACAGAAGAAAGTCGTGTTCTGAAGAGAATATGCTGCTTAGGCATTGTCTCTTTGAAAGCAAAGCACCTTAATTAAATGAAAATGCATCTAATTATGTTTTATTACAGCCTATCAGAAAAAAAAAAATCTATGCAAACAATTCCAAACACAATACAGAGAAGTACGCTGCTCTAATACAGGAAAAAATGTGCACATACAAATGTCTTCCTACAAATATTCTGCAGTTAACCATTGGCCACCTCAAATGTTTCTCCTGTTTCATCCCTTTGATGAGATCCAGCAGTTTTTTGGAAAGGATTTGCTTTGCAGCTGAAATACTTCATTTCAGTGTGATGGCAAAATTCTCTTCAAATGTCACTTGAGTCTCTGTGAGAGATTCTTACAGGGTGCCAGTTAAAGACTATAGAGAAGAGCAGGATTTGGGTAAAATTATTTTAATAAATTATTCATATTTTATAAACTGTGGTCCGCAGAAAGCTTATAGAATCAGAGCTCCAGGGCCATTCCTGTCTGCTCAGTACCACTTCTGCTGCTGGGGAGTGATCTACAGAGGATAGGAGAAGGAGGAGGGACAGGGATGGTGGGGAACGATGGCACATGACGCTGATGTGTCCCTCCAGCCAGATGCTGGCAGGTTACAAAACCCTTTATCACCAATGAACGGAGCAAAAAGCAGTTTGAATACCTGCCACTGAGGCACGTCCCAACAGCAGGAAGGGCTCACTGGTTTTAGCGTGGTTAAAAAAAGGGCTCACTGGTTTTTAGGTTGGTTAAAAAACCTGAATCCCATCCAATGAAGTCCTCCTGAGGGAAAATGACCTTCTCATTGAAAAACTACAATGCCAGAAAAAAATCAGTTGAAACACACAAGATGCTGCTGGTACAAAGTGGTCTATGTGAAATTTTGCCACTTAAATATTAAGGCTAGCGATTCTTGTTCAGTGCTGGGAAAACTGTACTCCAGTATCGGCAAAGAGTAGTAGGTGGGTTCATTCAGAGGGGAGTAAGCTCTGTGTAAAGATACACATTTCTGTCAGAAGGATTGGGCAAAAATCAAGGCTTTAATGACAGTTTGTCTACCAGGTCTAGGGCTGAAAGAACGAGTTTGCTCCATGGCTATTGAGAAGAGCTGATTTGAAAGCCGTGGAAAGAAAAGCAGTTTTCTTTTCCAACCAAGTTGCAAATAGCTGAGATCAGTCAAGGCCATGATGATCAAACCCAGTCCCTTAGCCCATGCTTTCTCCTCCAAGAAGGCTTCCAAGAGGCAGAGCAGGCTGTCAGTGCATCACCACAGTGGGGAGTAACCCAGAGCTGCTCACTAATGACCAACTGGGAAGATCTTCACGCATCTCTGCTGCTGGCAATTCAACAATTTGACAACAGATGGGCCTGTAATTACAGCCCATTTGAGAGATTTTTAATGCACTGATTTGAAAGGCATTGATTTTTCTTCCTCGTAAGAAGAATGACAAAGAGAAGCAAAACACCTCAGCCTCACCGAGATTCCTGATGCCTGGCTTTTCACAGCATATTCTGCAGGCAAAGTGAAAACATTCAGCTTCAGCCAGCCGAACTGTGGATGCAGTTGAACAGAGTAACTGTCTTCCAGTTGGAAGTTGAGCTGAAGCATGTTTGCTGTGAGCTTCAAAAATGCTTGAGCTGAATGCAAGCCAATCAAAAAGAAAAAAGAAAAGAAAAGTTTCTGCTGCATGTGGAGGTCCTGGGGGAAGGAAAGATTGGAAACTCAACCCGATGGCCATGGCCAGGGCTCATGAGGTGGAGGGGTGATAGATATCTGTAGCCAGTGTAGTCTGAAGCTTTGAACAGTGAACGGGAGAAAATGGATCCATTTATTTCTATGGCAACATGAATAACTCAGGACTACACTACAGCCTAAAATCTCAGCTGGATTTGGAAACTCCAAGTGATGAGCAGCCACTCTCATCCAGCAAGCTTGATGATCTTCTTTCAAGGTAACATGCTAGAGCATACCCCATATATTTTATTTTTCTTAAGATTAGTATAATTCAAATAAAATGTTTAAAATCTTTAGTGAAAAACATACTGTAACCTTCAAGTGGAGGCCAGAATTGAGTCTCGGGAGCCACAGCTTCACTTGCTGAATCTGTCAGTGTTGCAGCTTGCTGGGGTGGGCATCTTCACAGCATGGCCATCCTGCGCTCCAGGGAGGCTTGTGAGGATGAGGGACAGACATGTCTCCCAGCCCCCACTGGCTGTTTAATTAAGAACATACTTCCCCCTTAGCCAGTGCCTCGGACTCCCATTTTTTAAAATATACACGTTTACCACTTGGGAAGATATTGAAGCACCAAAGAGTCAACTTCCAGCCTGGCAGAGTCATGCAGCCTTGCCTGCCTTTCAGTGCTGATTTCATTGGATTTGACCTTAGTCCTCTTGCGGTTATGAAAAGTCTGGGTCTAATCCTTAGCATACAAGCAATTTTTTAGAGCTATGACTCCAGAAGTGAACCAGGAGCAAACCATGCATCTCCCGTTCCTTCTTGGAGTCTGAATGTGAACTTTGAAAGGTTTCTCTGCTGCACTACTTCAGTTCTTCTGACCAGGGGCAATCCAAGCCTAGGACCCCAGTTCCAACACCCCCAACCAGTGCAAATCAGCCTTGAACCCCAGTCTGTCACTGAGACGGTTTACACATGGATAATTCCTCCCTTGCCAGCAATCAGTCTCTGTTCCCTGCTGCCAGGTTCAATAGGAGAGGCTGCTGATACAAGTTCCCCAGGAGTTCTTCCTTCTAAAAATATTGATCACAACTCAGCCTTTCTGCCTCAGCTGAATTTTGACAAGGCAGTTTTGAAAGCTCGGGGGGAGCTCCCCGTGCAACCTGTCTTTACAGCTCCCTTGGAGCTGCTGCCTCCCCCATGTTACACATATGCACTGCTTTAAAATGTATTACTACCATTCCATTTGTCGGCAGTTTCATCATCATTCAGCATTACAGTAAGAAATGCACCCTTCAGGCATTGTGTTATGACACAGAATTTCGGTCTGTAACAAGGAATAGCAAAATAAATAGACTTGTATCGAAGTTACAGCTATCTGGGGGGTTGTTTTACACGAAAGGTAGAGCAAAACGAAAGAATGCAGTTTGAGGCTTTTAGCTTAATATTAGATCTCTCCCCTCTCTATAACCGCCATGCAGAAATGTTAAAGATATCTAGATTATACAGCTATGAAATATTGCATGCAGCAAAAAGGACGGACCTAGCAGAACTGAAAAAAAAGACTGCTGTTGTGTGCTTGTCCTCCACACATCTCATTTGCCTCACACATTGAACCTCAGTGCCACAGATCTGGGCCATCACCCACTCCACGTGCCTCCGAAGGTCTGGGTGCCTAGCCCATGCTGCCGGGCACCTGTGCCCACGCTGTTATTTTTCCTCTCACGTTTTTTCTAGGCTTGGTGTAACTGATCTTTGGTCTGGGCATGGGGCATTAGCCATTAAAAGCATGATAACAGGTAGTGCTCTCAGATAGCCGTGTGTTCGCTTCCTCAACCCTGAAACGGAGCGCCGCTGTTGACTGGAGTGGGTAAAGAATTCAACAAGCCTTGAGAGCTTTTAAAAATCCTGCCTCTCTCATAGCTTATTTAGAAGAGCAGCACTGTTTTCTTTAGGGAAACTTAGGGACCAAGGTGTTTTCTCAGCAACTTCTTTTATATCACGAATTATAATAAAATGCTCATAAAATATATGAGGGTAATTCATTAAATTAGCCCTCTTTTGATTCAAGCTGATATTCACAGCGGGGCTATTGTATCGCATTTTGCTTGGCGTGTTTTCAAAGAAGGTAATCAAAATCTCTTCTTCTTTTCTGTTTATCATCCCCACTCTATTTTTATCAGATGACTCTCCCCATTGTCATGGCAAGAGCGGGCTGGAGTCTTAGTTCAATTTAGCAATACATGACCGTAAATACATCAGCAGATTGAATTAGAAAGCGACATGCCAAAAGCAGCTTTCTCCTTCTCTTTTTTTGCATTCACACATCTGACTCAATCACAGATCTCTAATTGAAAAGCCTCAGCAGTGGATTAAGATCATATACATTATTACGGAGCAGGATGCCCCGTGCATGCTGATGGGAAGAGGAGTGCCTGGTGGGGCCGGGGCTGCACGGCCACCGCTCTGTCACCCCTAGACACGCGTGGGGGCAAGAAGGGGGCTTAGCTGGCACGGGCCAGGGGTTATATGGATAATACAGAGGGAGAGTGCAAAGCGGAGAGGGGCTGTGTATGACTCTTATTCCACTTGTTGCATTTGAAGTGCAACACATTTTGGGCTCTTCCCGCCCAGCAGAACCTGGTGAGTCACTGGGAGTTGAAGAGGGAGTAAATCTAACCTCAATTTTAGCCTGACAGCCTGGATATTAAGCCCGGCATCTTTCCACCAGCTGGTAATGGTAGGGCCTGATCCAGAGCCAGCTGGAGTAAATCATCCCCAGGTGGGATTCAGCCCCCGTTCCCCACGGAAAGGCAGGATGCCGAGCGTGACCCTGTCACTCAGTTTCCCTCATGCTGGGGGACAGAGGTGTAAACCCGCCGTGGGGGAGACAGCAGCCCCCCGATGGCCCCGCGGAGCCTCAGCGAGACCCCGCGCTCGGGGGGGGGGGGGGGGGGGGCGGGGAATCGCTGCCAGCCAGCTCGCAGGAGTCTTTAAAAGGACTTCTTGGAGCTGGAAGAGAGCTAGACCAGGGGAGGAAATGCAGGGCTCCTGTGATACCCCCTCCCCTTCTCCGCGGCTACAGGGTGGGTGCTCCCAGCCCCTCCCAGGAGCAGCCACAGCCCCCGCACCCGTGCTGGGGGGCTGCCGCCCCCTCGGAGGGCAGGGGCAGGGCAGCGGGACCGGCAGCTACAGGGAGGCAGCCGAGCCAGGTAAGGACGGCCCTGAGCTTGGGGAGGGGGGCACGGGACGCCGGGGGCGTGGGCAAAGCATCCCGGCAGAGGGCTGCTGCCTCCCGCATCGACGGCTCCCTCCCTCCGCTCAACTTTCTGCAGAGTGGGTGGCCCCGGCTTGTCCCCTCCCGGGCTGTGCACCCTCCCCTGGCGCTGCTCCGTGCGTGTGTCCCCGCCGGGAGCCCCGTCCCTCCCCCGGGAGCGGCGCCGTCCCCGCCCGCCGGCGGAGGGGAGCGGCGGAGCGCGGGATGCGCCCCCGGGGCGGGGGGCTGCGGCCGGAGCAGCTCGGCAGCCTAGCGGCCAGCGGGGGGCTTGGTGCCTTCACCTGGCGGGGAAGCGTCCCTGGAGCTGCAGGTAATCATTGCCGGGGGGGGGGGGGACGACGACAAGGGAACAGCGAGCGGGGCTGGGGGGAGCTACAGGGGTAACGGAGGGTGAGGGAGGAAGGATCGGGACGGGGCAGGCTGAGGCTTTGCAAAGCGCACCCCGCTTTGGAGGGCTCTCTGGGAGGAGTGAGGCACTGGGCGGCACAGCCCGCCCGAGTTTGCCCCTTTTGGGGGGGCTTTTGCCGCTGGAGAGCGGGGTGACCCCATCCCGGCCGGAGGGATGCGCGGTGTAAGGCAGGAGAATCCTGCGCGGGGCTTTAAAGCGGCTGCTTGAGGAGGAGGAGAAAGGCACCTGGGGAGGGGTGCGGGGGCACAGCCCGACCCGCCACCCACCCGGCGCTGCTTGAGCTCCGCCGTGGCCCGAAAAGGTGGGAGAGCCCTGGGTGCTGCCCAGCCTGGTGGGACCAGGGCACAGAAAGCCATGGGGGGCTACAGCCGAGTGCGCAGCGCTCCTTACAGATAAAACACGGGGGGGGGTGTGGGGTGTGCGCGCAGGGGGTCGGATGTGCTCCAGGGGGGGTCAGCAAGAAGTGTACGATCAAGGTCAAAGAGGAGTCCTGGGGTCATCATGGGGCTGTGCTGGGGGTAGCACGGCGTGTCCATGTGCCTCGCTGCAGCTCCCAACATCCGCAGGACCGGGCACAGCTTGTTCCCAATTGCACTGGGAAGCAGGGAAAGAACAACCCGGCTCAGGTGTCTTGAACTTGTAGGCTGGCGTTGGGGTCAGCTAGAGACTCTTGATAGTTGGGGCAGGGGAGACATGCAGGTTGCACCAGGCAGCCAGTACTTGGGGTGCTGGGATCAGTCTTGTAGCACTGGTGTTGGGAATCCCAGCTCCTGCGGGACCCTGTCACCAGGGCTCAGCGGATCTGCACTGCTGCTGTGGGGTGCACCCCAGCTAGAGACCTCGCGCCTTGGGAGACACCCCCCCTGAGGCTCCTCTCCTGGAGCTGCTCTTCTTACAGCAAAAGAAGCTGTTACTGAGTGATTCCCAGCCTGGGGCTCTCCTGCAAGGGGTCCCCGAGCCAAAGGGACCTGCGGGTTTTTCAGCTGTCCCTCAGCCTGGAAGCAGGCACCGCCTGGCGTTAACTGCTCCTCAGCTGAACTGTCTGTGAAGCTGTCACATCCCTGAGATCAGTTGATATCAACGGACTGCAGAGGAGGAAGGGATGGAGAGAAAACATTTTGGTACCCCCCTGGTTAGAGCGATGCAGCTGCGCAGCCCTTGGAGCATCGCCCCTGCGAGTGCGGTGGTGCGGGGTCTGCATCCCTCTGGCTGAAGATGCTTAAATAACTGATCTGGGAGCAAAACCAGCAGCGTGTGATTTACACCAGTTTGTGTGACAGGACCAGCTCAGCCAAAGTGAGTAATCTCTGAGCATAACAAAGCCTGAAACATGGTTGGGGAAAAAAAGTATTTTGTAAATATTTGGCAAAAGCAAAAGTGTTTTATGGGCTGTTTGTTTGCAAACTAAAAATAGGATGAAGTTATCAGGTAACAGCTCTGCAGAGTGCTCTGAGAAACACTGTGCAGGCTGGTAACAAAGTGGTGCCAACTTGAAAATACAGTTGCTAAAGATTTTGATAGTGCTAAAAGTGGCAAGACAATATTTAATTTTGATTTCAGTTGATCAGTTCTAGTACCCATAGAGCTAGTCAAAACAGAAAACCATTTTAGTGCAAGAAAGTTGTTTTGCTATGTCTGCTGTAGAGAAAAATCAATCTCTCAATTTTTTTTTTGGAGTGAGAAACACCCTGAGAAATACCAAATGGCAGGGTTTAACAAGGAGAAAGCTCCCACCTGAACTGAATCCTTTTGCTTTTTTTACCCCAGGTGGTGGAATAGAGGAGGGAGTGGGGACACCCAAAAATTCTGTACATGAAATGATTCTGTGCTCTCAGGGAGCTACTGGTTTAGTACAAGAACATTATAATAACCGTAAGAAGTTGAAGCAGGGCTTGGCATGATGCTGCGTTTCCCTCCTCCTCACATGGAGCCTTGCCTGGGTGTTTGCGTTATTTTGGAGCTGCTCTGGTCACACCAACCTTCACACCACCGCCTTCCCCTCCCTGTCCCCCTTCCATCACCAGCTCACTCCCCCTCCTGCGGCACCAGCCCTTGGCTCTGCCTGCTCCATCCATGCAAAGACAAAGCCTGAGGCCCCACGGCTTGTAGCTGAAGAAGCAGGTGATGAACACTCATCCCCAAAAAGGGCAGATTTATTAAAGGACCAGAAATGGTTTTAGTAGATTCGTTACAGCAAATTGCTCCACTACCACATTGCAGCCAAGTCCATGGGACAGGGGAAACCCACAAAGTTCTGCTGTTATGACACACTTCTTGGATGCTTATCCACGGTGCTTTTCTTCCCATTACTACCAAGGCCATCTGTTACAAAAGTGTATCTGTCTGGATTAGCATTTTGTCTGTTCCCACTAGTTATTCTGCACCTGGAAGCAGTAATCTGCTGTTCTGTTGTTGTAATTCTCTTCACAGTAATTATGTGTGATGCTGCATAAGAGAGAGTTATGATTCCAATGGTGAATAGGCAGCTAGATCAAATCTTGACTCATTAAAATTAGGTTTCTTTATGTAATTCCTTCTTGATCCCAGCTATACTCAGCCACTCTGATGCAATGCACTTCATAGGGTTATTTTTGCTTTACTATTTTAACCACAGCCAGAAAGAATTTCAATCTTGATCTGCCTGGACAGTTTTAAGATTTGTTTTTATATTGTGATGGTGCTTCAGTCACTGATGGGCCACTCTATGCTGTTAGAGGGAAACCTTCTCTTGTGCCCAGCAAAAGCATGTCTGTTAGAGAAGTTTTCACAAAGGAGCAGAATGGTTTGTAGCATAACATTGCTTCAATTTCTTCTCTCAACCTCTTTTGGGCAGCTGCAGTGGATGCTGTTTTTTTCTTTTTTTTCTCTCCTCCCCAGGGTGCTGTTCTGTAAAAGGAGCACTGGGAATTACACTAGTGATGACTCTGGATCTATGTTCTTGGCTACTTAGCTTGTCCTTTTTGATTTGTGTGTTTTAAGCAGAAAGCACATAATTTACGGAGTATACCAGTATGATGACTTGGAGATCAAACACCAAAAGGAAAAAAAATCTGGATGAAAGTCCCCTAGAGGTGTGTTTTTTATTAATCCATTAATTAAGAATACCAAAACAAGTGTATAAGTATCAGTCAGCATGCCTTAATTGTATTTAGTCAGCCTTTGTTGAGGTTCATGGTCATTAACTGCTGCAGTGGCAATATCAGTTCAGGCAAAATTGTGCTAGTGAGGGGCAAGCTATCAGCTAGACAGAGGGAAAAATGATCTATGCTCATCAAAGACAGCCAGGAAAACAGGCTTTTGCAGCTGTTCAGGGTTTTTTTTGTTGTTGTTGCCATGCCATAACGAATCCCAAAATACCAGTGGCTCCAAGGCAAAGGCAATGAGGTTTCAATGGCTTAGTGGATAAAGCAATGAATGGGGGCTCTGGAGATCTGGGCTCAATTTTCAGATCTGGACAACTCTGAGCACATCACTTCCCCAGCCAGTGTTTGGGAAATGTTCTGATGCTGTGAGTTCCTTGCTGGTGCTGCCAGCCTGCAGGCTGTCACCAAATAAAGAGACTAAAGACTTCATGAAAGCCTGAGCACATGCGGCTCCTTCTGAATCCACCTGCTACAGAAGGGAAAGTTGCAAAATTCATCCAACGGAACAAAAAATCTGAGAGTAAAGGTAAATGTTGACATAAAACCAAGAGAAGAGTTCCAAAACACTAAAGCCACAGAGTGACAGCCTGCTGAAGTGTCACTGACTCCTGGGGACAGCACAGCAGCAAGCAGAGACCCTCAGCGGCTGGTGAAAGAGACCAGAAGAGCTGTCCTCCTCCATGGAAGCCACACAAAGGTCCCTCGAGAAAAACCTTTTCATTCACCAGGAATGTCAGCAATGGGTGGCTGGTAGAGCCTGAAGCCCTTTGCAAGCAGGGATTTTGTGCCGTGGGTTATCTTCAGGGTGAGAAGAAATCTGAGAGTATCCAAATAAAGGAACTCCTCTTCCTCACTGCTCCCCCCAAGGCTCCAACTCTAAATGCAGTGGAAGGAGCAACAGGCTCCAACTTACTGTGAAATTTCTATAGTCACCTATTTCAAGGGTAGGTACGGTGGGGGAAAAGGAGGTAACTTTAGACGAAAGATTTACATCCTCATTTTTTGCAGCACTAGGATGAGAGCTACATGTGACTGCATTTCCTGAACTTCCCCTGCTGAGTGGTAACACCAGCTCTTTTTCCCGTCCTCCTATTTTTGCAATCCCAGAACAAAAATTTTGCTTTTTGGCCCAGATTAGATGTTGCTGAGCTAGTCTGGACTGCTCCTGGGGAGAAGTGCCTTCCTATTCTCAGCACCATACTCTGTCCCAAAGATGCAGTTCCATGAATGAGTTTATAAACACCAACTGCCCCATCCCACCACCCATTTCCTTTATATTATTCCCCTCAAAGAGACTAGTTAACCAGCTGGGTCACGCAGCATCTGGGTTGCAGGAAAATGTGATCTCCCAACAATCTAAACCCTCACAGCCCAGGAGGAGTGTGCAGCTGCTTTGGCTTCTCTTGCATTTCCCCCACAAATAATCTGCAGTTTAATACAACTCAGTATTTTAAAATTAGTGTCAGAACAAAATTTAGGAGCCCGCTCTTTGGCCAGAACTGGAGTTTGCCTTTTCTTGCATAAGGACTAATCCTATCCTATTTATTTCACAAGTTTCTCAGCTGACCTCTCCCTGCCATGTGCTGTCAGAACTGTGCCTGTGGCTGCAATTTCTAAACTCCAAAAGCCACGGTATCATATTCGGAACCTGCAGTTCCTCCCTGACCCTTTCTCATCTCCATCTTCAAGCCAGCATCTGTTTGAGCCTTGGGAAGCTCCCTCAGCTTTACCATCCCAGCCACCCTTGATTTCTGATTTCTCTGGTACATCTCCTCCCAGCCACAGAGTTACATGTGAGACACCTACTCCCCATCTGCACATTTCCAAATCGGAACAGCATATTTGTGATTACTACTGGTAGCTGGAGGGACTTCTACTCTCACCCACTGCAGTTTTTCTCGCCCAAAGAGAAAGCATGGTAACCAGCCTGTGGAGGTGTTTGCATTCCTCTTGGAGACAAGAAGCACTTTTTCTGCTTGCATGATACAGGATTTTACTTGTGCTTCAAAGGCATGGGTGTGATGTGGGCTGGGTGTTTCTGAATCCAGATTATGTCCCCAGATTATTATGGAAACCTAACTGAGTGATGGGAGCAGAAGCTGCTGGGCACGTCCTGCTGGAGCACCTGCACCACAGTCTGTGGTCCAGACTTGGAGTGATCTTGGGCCAGATTGGTGCTTTGAATCTCCACTCTTTTATTGCAGATGCTTTAAACTTTTTATAACGGGAAGCTTTATAAACACCTCCTTAGACCATGTTCAGACAATGAAAAAAATACTCACGTGAATCAAGCATGCTGCAGAAACAGAGCATTGGAAACTTTCAAACCTTGGCAGATTGTCAAATAAAACCTCTTCTATCACCAAATCCAACCAGCTGTCTGTGTCCTGAAGCTGCTCGCTGCAGTTTGAATTTCTTGCAGAAGAAAGGTGTTTCTTAGACAAAAAGCACACTTTAGGGTGAGAGGAGAGGGATCCAGAAACACTAACAGAAGAACCTCTTGAGAGATGGAGGAGAAACAGCTCATTCCTTTCCATCGTGGACTTCACATCTGTGTGCACGTGGTCTGACCCGAGGGACAAGTGTTCTCAGACATGGTCCTTTCCATCTCACAGTTCATTCATTTTTATTTTTTATTTTTTCCCTAGGGTTTTGTCAGTTATTAGAGGGTTTTATTTCCCCACCTACATAGCTGCCAATGTTCCCTGGGGATTCTCAATTGGTTCTGCCAGGCTGTAAGTGGCATTTGAATATATCAAACTGAGACTGTTTCTATGTAAACAGGGAGACCTGTGAAACATCATGGTGGAGCTTCAGATACAAAAACCCAGGAACTATCTTTGGTTCCGGATTCTGAAAGCACTCAGAGCTTGTATGGGAGCGTGGTGGGGCTGAGTCAGTCGCTAAGCCTCTCCAGGCACCCTCCGCTAAGCAATAGCAGAATTGCCCCAAATTGGACTTTAAAACTTTCAGCACTAATGCCAGGGCTGTGCTTTCAGTCTCGCTCTGATGTGCTGTTCGGTCAGAGTCTTCTGAAATTATTGTCTGATGTTTTCGGTATCAGTTTTTAGACAGCAAGCTAGGAGGGAAGGTGGGTGCTAGATTTGTGTATTTTTGCGCAAGCTGGGAAGCGGAGGGTATTAATCGCCCTCTCCTTGGTTTCGTAAAAGTAAAATGTGTGTATGACAGGTTACAGAAAGTAAGACAGTCAAACGGTGAAGCTTGCTTGCCAAGTGGCGCAGGAGGTGTGCAAGAATTAGCATTTCTCATCAGCAGAGGAAGGACTGGCCTTGTTCCAGCCAGCATTGGACCTGGGCAGCCCACATGCCGGGACGTTCAGACTCCTTTGTTGCAGGAAAGCTGCTGCCTCTGACTGGGAAGTGTGCTGCCCATCACCCTCTGCCCTCACATGGTGGGGTGCGTGCCGTCCAACTGCCGTGCAGCCTCCCATCTTCACAGTTACTCCCAGTCCTGACACCACTGCACGGAGCTTGACAGTTAAATGGACACCGCCATCCACTGGGATGAGCACTTGGGCGCTCTCATTGTGCAGTTCTTTTGCTCAGGCATTGATCCCATCACATCTGCTAACTGCATAATGCAAACACAAGTTCTGATTACAGATAGAGAATTAAATGATGTGTAAGGCATCTACTTGGAATTCACTCTTTCTCTCTTTTTCTACCCCCCCCCCTCCCCCGGCCTTTTTTTTTTTTCTCTCTAGGAGCAAGATGCCCGTGAAGTTTAATCTCTCTTAGCTTGAAAAGAAAAACTGAGGAGGAGAAGTTATGGATCCTTTGTACTTCACCAGCACATTTAGCACAGAAGCTAGCTCTAGCGATGTGAATTCCTCACTGCTGACCAATGTGACAGAGAACGGGACACTTTCAGAGCAGCCCTCATTCAAATACATCCACAAAGTCCTGATTCCCATCTGCTACCTCCTGGTATGCGCAGTCGGACTCAGTGGCAACACATTGGTCATTTATGTGGTTTTGCGCTATGCCAAGATGAAAACAGTCACCAACATATACATCTTGAACCTAGCCGTTGCTGACGTACTCTTCATGCTGGGCCTGCCCTTCCTGGCCACCCAGAACGCCATCTCCTACTGGCCTTTTGGCTCCTTTTTGTGCAGGCTGGTTATGACTGTAGATGGTATTAACCAATTCACTAGTATTTTTTGTTTGACTGTGATGAGCATGGACCGCTACCTGGCAGTAGTTCATCCCATTAAATCAACCAAATGGAGACGTCCCAGGGTGGCCAAGCTCATCAGCGTGACTGTCTGGACATTCTCCTTCTTGGTGGTGCTTCCAGTCATCATTTTTTCAGACGTGCAGGAAGACTTTCACACCTGCAACATGAACTGGCCAGAGCCTGTCAACATCTGGTCAGCAGCATTCATCATTTACACGTCGGTCCTCGGGTTTTTTGGTCCTTTGTTGGTGATCTGTCTCTGCTACTTGCTGATCGTGATTAAAGTCAAATCTTCGGGCATCCGAGTCGGGTCTACGAGGCGCAGGAGATCAGAGAGGAAGGTGACCAGAATGGTGGTGATCATTGTGGTGGTCTTTGTGTTTTGCTGGCTCCCATTTTACATGATGAACATTGTCAATTTGATATTTATACTGCCAGAAGACCCTGTGTTAGTAGGGGTTTACTTCTTCGTGGTGGTCCTGTCCTATGCAAACAGCTGTGCCAACCCCATTCTTTATGGATTTCTTTCTGACAACTTCAAGCAGAGTTTTCAGAAAGTCCTTTGCCTCCGAAAGGGCAATGGTGTAGAGGACGGTGACCCCATTGAACACAGGCAAGAGAACAGCAGTCGCTTGCAGGAGTCAATGTTGACGCAGAGAAATATTGAATTCAATGGACATATGCAGACCAGCAAGGTCTGAGGGCATGGTTCGGTACTGCAAAGTTCTTGTAGACCTGGAGAACTTGGGGACTTAAAGGAGAGATGAATTCATAGCAAAGCTAAAATCTGGAGACTTACAAGCTCAAATAAATGTACATAGACTTCTCTTCACCCCCCTCCCTTTCCCAGCTAAAAGTGTTACGGGCTGTACTGGGCTGTGTGAAGCTCTTACGGTATTCTAGCTAAGCTGGACGTGTGTTACCACTTTCTGTACTCTAGAGAACTGATTTACCGGTACACGCTGCTGGCTTTGTACTGCCCTAGTGATGCAAAACAATACTAAACTTGTTTTAACTACCTGGTTAAGCAGAGTTTATGGCTGCTTTGCGCTGTTGGGATCAGCTCAAAGCAGGAAACAGCTCAGATAATACCTTTGGAAATCTTCAAGAGGATCTCTTAAAAGAAAAACACTACTCCTTAAGAGGAAGTTTCATACAAAAAAGGCCACAGCACTGATCTTGAAATTGTGTACGAGCCATGGTTACAAAGTGCTGCATAGTCTATTCACACTGTTTTACTGTCGTTGACCCTTGTAAGAGATTCATAGTATTCGGGAATCTTTCAAACATGATAAGAAAGGATAAAAACAAGACTAGGAAAATATCGTTGAAAGGATTCAATGTATTCATAGTACTTTCACATTCTAAACCAAACTGCATATAAAATGTGATGTAACCACTTTATTATTATGTAAGTGACACCGATCATGAAGTCCTGGAAAGCTGTTGTGTATATTTATTGGATCTGAATGTAAGTATGGACGTGAATATAAACTGTATTTTTGGAAATTAAAACAAGTTCAATCCCCTCTGACTACCCATTTCGTGGCTTTGCCAAGCACTGTCAGGCCCTGCGCAAAAAGGATGCAGCTGAGTCTTCGATGCATTTGGTGCAGCATTGTAAATGCAATACAGTATAGTATGATTGGGCTGAGTACAGGGAACTATGGGGCTCTGTTCTGCTCAAGGACCAAAAGGAAAGTCTCTGTGCCTTATGGTGCTTGGGAGCTCAGCAGATACAGAGAGAGAAAATGATTAACGTGAGACCATATAGCAGGATGAGGGGAGCAAGGATCAGCACCCAGACCTGATTCCTGCCTTGCATCTGATCCAAGCGTACTTGCACTGTAAAGTGAGAACTCTTCATACATGAAAAGGAAGAAAGCAAATCAGATGTTTGCTTTAATCCAGGCAGAAGTTATTTATTCTCTTTAGAAATTGCTTTCTACTGTCGTTGTCACCCACACAGTTCAAACTCCTTCTGTAAGGACATTTGTTTGTACGTAATAGCAAGCAGGACAGGGGATGCAGAAGGAGAGGGCATCTCAGCTGTCCTTCCAACCTTTGGTGACCTTCTAAGGGATGTGGCTGAGTCCCAGCCCAGCAGTGAATATCCACTTGGTATTTGTACAAGCAAGGCACATTATTCAAGTACCTCTAAATGGAGCATGATGCTGATGTGGGTCACCCCTGGAGTGCAACCTGGAGAAGGGTAGACAAGAGTTATTAGAGTGAGAGACCCCATGTTGAAATTACTGAAGATTTGGGCATTGGCAGCCTTCCAAACTGGGATCCAGCCTGCAGCCCTCTCCACCCTACAGCTTTGCAAAGGCTCAACAAGCTCAGCAGAGCAGCCTGAAGATGTTTTGAAGCCAAGTTACCATTTTCAGCAAGTCCACAGCAGCATTTTTCCATCAGTCCTTTTGGCCGAGGGCTTCAGGACTGCCTGGGAGCGGAGACCGGTTGCTTCTTTTAACTGTCCTCAGGAGCTTGCAGTTCCCAGTCTGAACCTGTCCTAACATGCATCGTTCAAACTCCGCTCAAGTGTTAGGTCACCTGTGCCATAAAGTGCTAAAAGCAGGTCCGATTTGTTAAAACATGTGGCACTGTGGTACACAAATACTTCTTAAAATGATCTGCAGGAGAAGTTAAATCCCTGCCCATAGACCTGGTCACTGGGCTGCTTAATAGGCTAAAACTGACCCCAGATCTACCTGCCTTTCCATCAGCCCTAGCAGGCAAGTTCCTTTTTGTTTTGGATTTGTGATTATACCAGAGATATTTCTAATTGTCGTTTGTCTGAGCTGGGAAAAGCATGTGTTTCTGTTCAGTGATATATATATATATATGTATATTGTGGCTACCATGGGTGGGACCCAGCCAGCCCGTATATCTATCTTCACTTCAACAACCATAGTGGAGGAATGAAAACAAGCTCTTGGGAGAGTGAAAACTGAGTAAAAGCTGTCCATCCTTCCATGCTGGTTCAGGAAAACATTGTGCATCTGCAAAAACAAACAGTAAAATTGTGTTATGTCCAAAAAATCAGCCTGGGGTGAGAGGTAGGGGGTACTCCAGGGGGGTTCCCACAGTGGACCACGGAGCTGGAATGGTCTGTGTATGAAGAATGGAAAAAGCAGGACAACAGCCAGAGCAAAACGTGTTTTATCCCATGGGCTGACTTCAGCCAGCAGGACCTGTAGCTCAGGGTGGGCAGAGCTTTCTTTCCCACCCAAGAGTGTCCCCTCTCATCTGTGCAGGGAACAGTCCTGCCTGCGTTACCACCAGCCCTGAGGACCAAGTACACCAGGCAGGACAACAGCCTGAGCTAAAACCCTTCGGGCCTTAAAACTGCTTACTCCTGATGAAACTGTTTTGCATGAACTCATAGGATGGACCAACTCCTAAATAAGTTCTTGCTCCTACCCACTGTTGCTGTGTATGTATGCACCGTTGTCCTTCTCCGTGCCACATACGTGGCCACATCATGTTCCCCAGGCACAAGAACTCACCAGATACAATGAGAGACAATTGCAGGATGTATCCAGAGCCTGGTCCTGGTACATTTAGGCTTCTCGCAGTAACAGGCTGTAGCCCACCTTCCATACCCCTGCACTATACCATGGCCGTTAATTCAAACTCACAGCACAACCAGATTTACATTGATTAATTAAGTCATGCAATATCTATGATTTCCGGAATTATCAGGCTGTTCCAGGCATAAATCAACTCTCTTATCAGTTCTTGAGACACGTGAAGTAATTAGTGTGGGCCTCTATGTCATCTCTGCCAACTCCATCTGCCTCCAGTTGATTAGCCAGAAGTTCTTCTCCAGTGACAGAATTAGAAAAACCCATTTTAGTCCACAGATCATTTTGCAAGCAGCAGTAATCATTAATGCTCTCACAGAGGGAGGGTGCCCCACGTATGCAGCCTTGGTAGTTTCTTCTGCAGAAGCACAGGGATGCATAATTGAAGTCAAAGTGTGTTGCTGAGTACATCTATGCCATCGTCCATCATCAGCCTGATCCTCTGGAGCAGCTGAACTCTTAAACACAGATAAAATTAGCAGAATGAAGAAACCAGAGGCTCATCCACACTAGCAGTAAGGCTGAGCAACACTGGTTGCCTCACCAGCTATATGCTCTGCTAGTATTTGCTATGGAGGTAGCAGGACACAGTTGTGAGAAGAGCCAAAATGCCAGGGCAAGAGTTAGGAATTTGCCCCGGAGGCTGTGAGACTCTGCCTACCTTGTACACCACCTTCTGTATCTGTAAAACTGGGAAGAACAGTGCTGACCTCTGTCATACAGCTTTCAGGGCTGAAAGCAGCACTGGGAATAAAACCTCAACCCTTATAATTTGCTGTCTCCTACTGATGTGCTGGGAGCTCCATAAGGATCAGAGCTGGCAGTCCTGGAGAGAGGCAATGTATCGGGGACAGAAGTGGAATGGTGTTGTCGCCCATCCTCACCAGTATTTTCCTAAGGCTGTCTGAGAGGACTGCTTGGGTATCTCAGTCTTCATTTTTAAGAGAAATCATTTCACCTGGGGATTATAAAGTATTACTGATAAACCTGAAGCAAGTGCACCCACCTGCCTCAAAACCAGCAGTTCATGAGAAACCTTTGATATGCTTGGGACTGGCAGCAGCACCAACAGAATTAAAATGTAAAAGGAGCAGCAGGCTCGTCCTTTGCCCAGCGTATGGCATAGAGAAGTTGTGAGTTGGGTACTGGTTTGCCAGAAGCCACCAGAGGACTCAGAGTGGTGGCTTGAGGACAGAGGGTAGGTAGCAAACCCAAGGTGTCCCTCCAGACATTTCATCCCAGGATCAGAAAGCCCTTTTAGACATTGTTCAGACTGAGGTGTATCAGACCCACAGGGACTGTGTGAGTGTTACCTTAAACAAAAATAAAACCAAATTGCTAGAATAACCCACAAACCTAGAGATTAAGCAATATAACGAGAAGCAGATGGAGGAACAAACTCCAAACCCAAGGAAAATAGACCCCCCCCTTGGTGGATTAGGTAAGAACACAGAAGAACTGAAGAATACTCACAAGACCAACACTTGAGTAAAAACTGGCAGAGTTGAAATATCGATGATTTCTGGCTAACTTCTTGTTTGCTCTTCAGGGCAAAAGCTAATATTCATTTCAAACCTCTCTGAGCATGCGAGAGGGCTAAAGAGGTGTGATAAATGAAGATCCAGAGTTTTATTGCTCTGTCACGTTAATCTGGTGCACTATCAGGGGACACCAGCGCAACAGTAATCTGGTGCATTAGGGACACTCTTGTTTTTCTTTCCATGATGATTTTATAACATGCTGGAAAGAAAAGCCAACAGCATTTCATGCCAGGACGCTTCATAAACATTAATATTGTGCTAACAAAAGAATCATTTTTCACCACAGAGGAAGAGTTTTATTGCAAACTTTAAGCTCTTTGTGTATCCGGAGAAATGTCTCTGTTCTTTTCTGGGACTCCAAGTCAGGTGAGCAGGTATCATGTGGAGTTACCACGTGCTGATCATCTAACATTGTCTTCAGGCTTCTGCTACAGATTCTCTTCACTATCCTCTGTTAAATATTCTAGACAAAGTATACAATTTATGCATCAAATGAACCAAACGCCAAAATTGTTTGGGTATCTTCTGGATCCTAAAAAGTCTTTTTTTCCAAGTAATTTGGCTGTGGCGTATGACGGTAGCTCTTTGGTCTCTCACGTGCCGTGAAAAGCCTGCCCAAGCCCACCTCGCTGGCTGTTGCCTCAGCCCCCAGCTCAGTGCCCTGGTGGCAGCACTGTCCCTTTGGGGACACAGAGGCTTCAGCCCCCTGGGACATTGGGGCTGCTACACTGGCATGTCCAAGCTAGTCTTGGAGCTTACTCCCATGTCAAGACTGAAGAGAAGTGGAGCAAATCAGTGCTGATTTCAGTGTGAAATCAAATCTGCAGTCCATGCTGAAGGGTTACACCTTGCTAATCACCTGGGTTTTTTAATGGCTCATTTGGTGCTCTGACCACAAGCCTATCAGAAAGACAGAAAGGATGCTGAAAACCACGATCTACCTGCTGATCAAGTCAGGGATCTTTTTTTCCCCTTGATTTCAAAGGAAACTGGTCTTGATAAAGCACTGAAGATTAACTCCTTGCAGGAAAGAATGGCACCAGAACACAGAGAACTCTGAAGTGTCTGAATATCTTTCTGATTCCTCTCTTGACCTACAGCAGGGCAGCAGGACTTGGCTTCTATTAATTTGCCATTAAAAAAAAAAAAGCATTTTAGAAATGTGTGCAGCAAATACCCATGAGACTGAAAAAAAGCTTTCCGTTAGGCTAATGACTGATTTGTTTTCTAATTTAAAAAGGATCAAAACTGATTTTATTTACAAAGCAGACAGTAATGGTCACGCTCCAGTGAATGAATAAATGTGCATTTCAGAAGGAATTGTTGTTTTGCAAACACATTTAATTTAATACAATATATTCCCATAAAAACGGGGGAACTAATGAGGAAAGAATGACTCTGCCCTGCCATGCACTCTCTGTGAAGAAGTGATGGGCTTGTGCACTTGTGCTTACAGTGTCAGCTTAGGGCTCCACAGATCTTGGTTCAGTTCCTAATTTTAACCTTACAGCTTTGATGTGAGGTAGGCCGTGATTCCCAAAGTCTTCTGCCTGTGAAACTAACCCAGTGCTTTCTTTCTGACACCTGTCTGACATGGCAGAGAGATTTGAAAGTCCCATCCCAAAGTGCGTGTTCGGTGCCAGCACCACGGGGTTTACATCGGTTTTATTGAAGTCTTGCAGGAATAGTCACTTTTTATGAAAGGGGTAAGTTCTGGTGCATTGATTTTGTGTCTCTTTGACATAAGTCTCCTTTCCCTTATTCAGGTGGGGGTTTTGCTGGTAATGGGCAATCAGATGCCTCTCATCGACAATGCATCTCCGGAAAATTTGCAGCTTGCTCTGGGCACGGTGAGCCTGCTTGTCATTACCCTCTCCATGAGGGACCACTCCAAAAGAAAACTGGGTTTCAGTGCGGCTCTCTTGGGACAAAGAGGATTGAATAGATCACACAAACCAGGCCTTGATGGACCAACCAACACGGTAACACACCATCCATCAGTGGCACGGCCAGGATGATGATGCTAAGCCATGCAAAGCAATACCCCCATGAAACCTGGGTAAGTACTCAGTGTCACAGACACCAGACACGTGCAATACTCAACAGCCACAACAGTGATTAGGCAGACGGTATCTGAGTTAGATACTCTTGCCAGCGCTTAAGGGTTGGTTACATATGTGTGTGCGGCACAGGCTAGAAATAATATTCTCACTTATGGAGAAAATGCAGGTAATTTGTACAGAGTGACAGAAGAGGAGGAATGAAATCTGGGTAAAGCCTTGGAAATCACATCTCGGAAGCACATCAGGGAGCATTTCAGCATACAGCATGGAGCAGGGTCTTTGACATCCTGAATCCTGAAATAGGAATGAAACCCAGGCTGCCAGAGCCTTAGTCCTTCTGTACCCAGACTTGCCCTTGATATACACTCTGCTTTATCTGTCGTGGTCCATGTTTGATCACACTCAGCCCTGTCTGCAATTTCCCTCCCTATCTCTGAGCCATGAACACATTTCCTGCCTTCCAAGCAGACCGACGTGAGCAGGATGCTGCTGCGCTTGGCGTGTTGAGGCATTTCATTCAGACCTCCTCAAAGCCCCTAGACTTGTCTGAATTAAAATCGAAAAGAAAAATGAAATCTTCCTTTCCTTCTCCCTGCAGATAACCAGGCATTTTTGGCTTTTATAAGAGGTTTTGCATCCAACATCAGTACAGGCTTTACTCTTCAGTAGCCTGTCTGGAGATTTTCTACCATCCCATCTTTCCGAGCAAGGTGAGTGTCACCAACAGGGCCACAGCACCAGAGACCTTCAGGGAATGAGTTACCAACCTGCTTCTGCCAGGCTGTGCTGATAGCTGATTTCAAAGTACAGCCCATGGAAGGATTCTGCCAGGGCTTTATAACCAACCATGCCTTATCTAAACAGTATTGACTGATTTTGTTCTCTGCCGGTTGCTAATGACTGGCAAATAAAAGACTGACTGTGCTGTGAAAATACAGAAAGGATACTGCAAAGTGGCAGTATAATCTACGAGAAATATGTCCTTTCTGTTGCTAAAACAACATAAAAAAGGCAGGGAACTGGTTTTTTTCCAAGTTCTCTTTCTATACATTAAAAAATTAGGCATGCTTCTAATTTGCATTAGAGCAGAGTCTCTGGTTAAATAGATTGAGCAGGGGACGCAGCAGGTTTTCAGCCAGATTGACTCAACCGATCTCCTCTCAACCCAGACATGCCTGAAATGCATGGGGCTGCTCCCTATAACAGGAGGCCAAAGCAACCAAGTGAAGCTGTGCTTTCTCCTGCCCTTGAGACAATCCAGAGTCACTCTGCTCAAGCCAACGGTCCTTGGGGTCTCACCGGAAGCAAAGTGTCACCAACCTTATGACTGTAGTCAGCTCTCCTGGTCTACAGAGGACACCATCCTTCCTGCTGTTGGCATGGTTTGCTGTGGTGGAGCAGCTGGAAAAGGTGGTACATCTGTTCTCTGGGTGCAACCCAGTCCCCTGCTTTGGACAAGTCTTGATTTGCAAGAGCGTCTGCACCCTCTTACTTGGTGTGACATGACCGTTGCTAGTGGGCCAACTCTGGAATTGCCGGTGCTGTAAGCCCAAATTTTTGTGCGCTGAGCTAGAGGAGATGCCACACTGCAAAGCAAGATGTGTGATGGTTTGTACCCCAACATCCAGAGTTTTGTCTGCTTGATGCACTTTCTCTCCTTAAGGATGTAAAACACAGTGAGGAAAAGAGTCTAAGCTGAAAGGGTGACTATTGCTCTGGCTAGACCACAAGGCAGGTCTCACCGCAGCTTCCCTGGTGGCTGCAAGCAGCAGTGGCTGCTGCCATGCACCTGCTGAGGAGCAAGATGGATCTTCCACTGCAGCCCAGGCGCAGGAAGGTGATGTTCTCCTTAGGTGGTACAGTCCCTTTCACCTTCAAGGGATCAGGAGTGTGCTGGGGAGGAAGAGAGGCTGGGATCAGCTTGGCCCCAGCCGTGGTACCTTTTGGTGAGTTACAACTGCTGCAAATCATCCCCAGCTGCGGCACTGAGGTGACAATCAGGAGAACAGAAGCTGACAGTGGATAATGACTCTTTAGACATCAGAAAGCTGCAAGTATCGAACAACTGGCATAGCAAAGCAGAGGCCTTTTAACTAAGGCCAGAGACATGGCAGGCACCCGGCTTGGGGGAGGGGGAGGGGGCTGGGCTGCCCCCTCCGTGCAGACTCTTCCCTGCCACCATGACCTCTCTGCCTTTCAGGTATTGCTGGGAGGGCCAAAGGTGCGGGACATGATCAATGACTGTCTCTTTTCATTTGGCAGAACTGTGACAGTGAATAAACACTACCTGCAGTTAGGTCATCCCTTTAATGAATTAAACCATTAAGGAAACAATTAAGAGAGGGAAGCTTGGTTTGAGGGGTACAAGACAACTGAGACTCGGCAGGCTACTGCTGGCTGGGTAACTTTTGCCAGCTGATGCTTCTAATTGAAACAATTATGCATAACTTGATGAGGGACAAAAGGGCTTGCAAAATTAAAGGGGTGGCAGCAACAAGCAGGGCCATGTCTGCAATGATGGATGAAGGGGGGAGGGTGTTCTGGGATAAAGGGAAAGTTCTTGCAGATATTTTCAGCTGCCAAAACCAAAGCAGTGCTTTCAGATCCAGCTGCCATCCAGTTCAACACTGGAAAGAAAAGTGGCTTTACACTTTTCCCTCTTCCCCCATGATGTAGTTTCCCATCAGATGAAAATTAACGAGGGCTGTGACCCAATCTAGCCATTTCCCACACTGGTTAACGGGGGTCAGGGTCCCTCCTAGAAGCTCAGGTGGGAGACAAGTGTAAAACTTCAAGCCTGGGGCAGTCAGGTTTGCTGAGAGCTGGGCTTCAGGTCTGCCTGCTAAAGCAGGCTTCCAAAGGCTGCCCAGTTAGGAACAGAAATAGATTATTAATTTCTCTTTTCCCCCACAATGACAGAACAAAAGAGAACACATTTCCTCTCCTTGGCTACCGTTAACTATTTCAAGCTGAGCCACAGCACTGAAATGCCCCTGCCCAGCCCAAAGGCATTTATATGCAGCCGCTGTTCTCTTCAGCCTTTCGCTCCGCTGCGAGCAAGATTTATGCTCCAAAGGATGATGAGAAGGGGCATATTATTAATCATGAAATCCATCATCTATCCTGAGAACCTGATGGAAGAGGTCCCACAGAGATGCTAGTGCTGTCTCTGCCAGCTCCTGAGATCACTCCCAGGAGCTCGGCTGATGTGCAAAGGAGCTGGCTGGCAAAGCATGGGCGTGCGGAGCACCTGCCTGCACGGAGCACACCTGCCACGTGCAATAGCAGGTCAGGGCTGTCCCACGGGGACCTCAGCCCCACAGCCACTTGGGCCACGTACAGCTGCCAAGAAGTTGGCCTCGGTCCCTCCTCACCTGCCTGTCTCGGGCTGGCAGCAGCCGATGCAGCTCCCTGCCGCTGCAGCAGCTCAGGGAGCCCTCCACAACCCATTTCAGTCTGAACCAGACAAGTTAGAAACTGCCTTTTGCTGACCTGAGCTCCAACGAGCTCACAGGTTTTGCTTCATTCATGTGTGTTACTTTCCACGTTTAGCAATAGATGCATCAGTGTTGTCACAGCTCTTGGTCACACAGCAATAGTGAGGATTAGCCACCCTCTCCGCACCCTCAGTTTGGGGTTTGGTTTTGGTTTTTGGTTTTTTTTTTTAACTAATTTCTGAGTATTTTCTTGGGTTTTCTCCCTTTTGATCATGCACTAGTTGTACAAAGGTGGTATAGTCAGTACATGGTGAATTAAGCTCTATTCCTCAGGTTACATCCATGCAAATCAAGAGCAGCAGGAAAACTGTCTCAGACTTTCAAGAAAGGAGAATTTGGCCCTGGGCTCAGTGAAGGGGAGTAGATCACAGGTATTTTAGCGAAGTTTTTTGGGTTTATGACAGGGAGGACTCATGGTCTGGCACTAACTTGTGTGCCAAATCTATCAGGTAGGGTAAAAACAGATGGGACCATCCCACGAGACTTGTCAGCCCACAGAGACAACACAATTGCACCCAGCAGGAAGTGTAACAGGAAAAGGCAGAAGTGCAAACTGGTCTGGCATCGTTGTACCACCCCATCTAAAGCCTAACTTAGCCATCATGCTACACTTAGCCATCATAGCCACAAGCAGCCACACGAATCCAGCTTGGCTGGCCCATGACAGTAGTTCTACATTTCTGGTCAATATCGATGTAACTACTGATTTACAGCATTATTTTTCATTAATATTAGTGAAAAGCCAGCTAGTACTGAGCATGCTCATTGCTGTAGTGCCTGTGCACCAGGAATAGTACTCCTTGGTGCTGGGAGCTGCACCAGCACAGAGTGGGGCCCCGAAGCGGGAGGTGATGGAAGCAGAGGGCACCCCAGGAGGGCAGGGCTGCTGTATGTGTGCACCGCACACACGCAAAAGCATTTGGCCTTTACCTGTAAAAGGTGTAAATGAGCGAGCATGTGATGAGGGATGGGGATGGCAGTGAGACAGGCAGTTCCGAGGACTCCTGTGGCTTGTACACATTTCAAGTTTTCATCTCTTTCTTCCTCCGTCTCCACACAGCTTGTGATTAACATCAGTAACCTCCCTTCAGCTCGTTCTGTATGTGCATAGTTTATGATAAGGCATGTCTCGAGATTCTAGGTAACAAAACAAAAATTGCTAAACCCTCTGCCTCACAGCTCAGGCTGTTTTGCACAGAGATTTGGGAGAGCTGGGGTGGTAGTGTGGGAGCCAGCATGTTAACAGTTCCCACCTCAGGAGGATATTTGTGGGCTTCAGGATTTGACTCACGGGGTGCGATCCAGTTGTCATTTTGGGATGTGTCCCCCTCGATGCATCACGCTGCTCCTCCCGCTGTGCTTCTCTGCACCCTGGCCCTCCATTCTTTCTCTGTCCCATCCTCTGCCTCGTGGTCCTGGATTTGGCTGCTCTATGGAGAGAATAGGTGCCTGTGTTGAATTTTTTCCTACTCCTTGCTGTTGCCTCCTGCTTGGTCCCAAGTTGTGCTACCTTCATCTGCACTGGTGTCACCTAGAAACCCCCAAACAGCCCAGTTCTCCTATTTTCTCTCCTGCCTTTCTCTGATCTCTGGCAGAACCAGGGGTCTGCAGCACCCAGGCACCAGCTTTGGGGCAGGGAAGGCCACCCTTCCACATCGGCATTGCCAGAGCCAGCGCTTGGTGTCCAAGGTGGTTCTGGATGCTCACAAGTGGGAACTGAATTTGCAAACCCCTGAATACGTTTTTTTGTGTGAAAAACACCGGCAGTGAAACCGCAGGCAGCTCA
This sequence comes from Falco peregrinus, assembly GCF_023634155.1. Classification (NCBI taxonomy): domain Eukaryota; kingdom Metazoa; phylum Chordata; class Aves; order Falconiformes; family Falconidae; genus Falco; species Falco peregrinus. The sequence continues at coordinate 87,958,072 of NC_073725.1, read as the reverse complement.
GCATCCATGGGAGCCACGCTGGAGACCACAGTGTGTGGCTGGGTAGGTGACACCTGAAAACCCAGCTCGCAGGGCTGTTTCACCACCACCGGTGTGCAACTGCTTGTGGATTTTACCACCCACTTACCTTGGCTTGATTTATGAATTCAGCCAGGAACATTGTCTGCCTTGGCAAGAAAAGGGATTTCAATAAATAAAGATGTATGGGAAAGAATTATAATCTGGCATTGCATTAGCAGAGCAAAGGTTATTTCTCTCCTCCCTCTGTAGAATGTTATCATACTTGGAATTAACCAAGAAAACTTTTATCTGAAGGGAATAGTGAGACACCTGAAAATACACAGCAGGGCATGCACCGACGTGGGTGCACAGATGCTGGCTCAGTCTGGGTGACCCTTGTGTGGGGCTGCCCCCCTCTAAGCTGCTGTCTGAGGCAGGGCTGAGACCCACCTGGCAAAAACAGGCAGTAGTTGTGCTCATGTGCTGGTGTTCCTAATTTTGCCATCCCTCCTACCAGCAAGCACAGCCTCGGGGGGAGCATCAGAAATCAATCGGCAAACAGCCGGCTACTGTCAGCCTGGAGTGTGGAGCTTTATTGCAAACCTGCAATTGCCTGGGCTCGGAGTGTGCACAGCTGTTGTGAAAACAGCTGCTTATGCGAGAGCTTTAAGCATGTTTAGGGGAACAAGGAGAAGAAAACAGCTTTTTGTGCCTTTTAACATTTGCCTTCTAACAGAATAGGGAAATATAAGCAGGGTTTCCCTCCGGCACAGCGACGTACCTGATACCACCCGCTGCTGCAGGAGGGAAACTCGCTCTTGCATTATCGTAATGGTAGAAACTGTCTGCCCTGCTTTGATTCACTTTCAGCCCTGTTTCCTCTGGTCCCCAGTCAACATTAATCTTAATTATGTCTCAGCTAACAAGCCTCTAAGAGTTTATTAAACAGGCTTTTGTGTTCCCTAATTGAAAATCTCAGCGCAAAGTGTTTCAGCACTGCTTCTGACTCCCGTGCTGCTTTGAAAAATTGCTACGAGAGGCTGGCAGAGGGGAGAGGGACGGTGGGACGGCTCCTACTGCTGGCAGGAGAGCTGATGGGGGAGCTGGGAAGATGGTCCCAAACACAGTGTTCCTCTGGGGAGGACACTGGTATCCAAAAGGCCAGTCATGGAAATGCCTGATGTACACACACAGCTGCACACGACCGCTGAATGTCTCTAAAACAGAAACGCAGGGCTGCCAGGGGCCATGTGTGGGTTGGAGGGCTCTTCACATCATGAAACGTGTCCCAGATCCCATAGTTCCTGGCAGGAGTAGTAATGTCCTGCAGGGATCAGAGATTTCTCCTTGATTGCACTTGCTTTGCCTTTCCTTCAGATCAGACCCAGTCCAGAGACACCCACAAGCATTCCTGCACCTTCCCCCCACTCCACCACCTCTCCTGCAGCTTTGGCCTTTTCTTCTGTTCTCCTCATCCTTGGATCTGTCTCATCTCTATCTTAATCCTACTGACTCTGCCCTGCCCCTGGGAGAGATCTGCGGGCCTGACCTGACCCTGTAGGGAGCTCTGTCCCAGCACTGGCCGCAGTCATAATGTCACATCATGTACCAAAAGAATTTACAAATGAAGTTGGTCTGAAAAGGTATAAATTTGGGTCCTGGTTTTGAACAGGGACCAGACCTACCCCAGCCCTGCTCCCTCTATCTCTGGGTCAGGATTGGGACCACAGTTGCTAGAAAAGAGATGTTCCAGCCAGAAGCCTGCGTGCCAACAATTTTGACGATAATGCTGCAATGCATCATATTTAATGAGCAAATTTAGGGAAGCTTTCAATGCATCAGTTTTCAGATAAGACAGCCAAATGACCTTTCCAACAAGCAACTGTCCTGGGAATTTGGTTTCGTAATGAATGCCTGTCCCCAGCTGGGGTTAGAGGAGGAAGCAGAGCGGCAGCTGTCGCCGGGAGCGCACGCAGCCTCTGCTTTCTATTGCCAGGGAGAATCCGGCCCTTGGCTCAGCCCTGCCAGGCTTTGAAGCATCATCCCTTCAGCGTGGCACAGGTAAAGCAGTTCAGTGTGAATCTGGCCGCTCTTTTCCTGGCCCAGGGCTTTTTTTCTGGGCGCAGCTCTGTTCCTTGCAGGTCCCCTCCACGGCTCCTGCAGAGCATCTCCCCCAGTGCCATGCAGCCATTGCCCTGTGGGATCCTTTCCTCATTCCAAGAAAACTTCTCTCACACTCAAGTTGTGCCTTAAAAAGCTCCACTTGCTCTTTCTCCAAAGCCTGTACACTGTTCTTGGGGAGACACGAGTTTCCCCAGCAGCTTGGAGGTGGATTTCTGAGGAACTAGGCAAGCTGACAGCATCTCTGAACACATTTCATCAAAACATGTCATGCTGCGACAAAGACTGACAAATTCAGATGAAAATCTGTCCTCCCAGCCAGCCATTCCCAGAAAGCAAGAGACAGAAGCGACACTCCCCACTGCAGTTATTTTTTTAACACATCTCAAATCCAGTCACCAAGCCTGAGGGATTGGCTGACATTATTAATACCCCGACAGACAATTTTTCAAATTAAAACTTCCTATTCAGCTTTAAATACTCCTTTCTTAGCCAACCCTTTGATTCATTGAAGTATTACTAATGTTAGCTCTTCAGCTGCACTACTGAAAACAAAAACCCAAACACGCATGAAGGTCAGGGAAGCCTTGGCCTGTGTCTATCTGACCTTCACAAATTGCAAAATGTATTTTTTTTTCCACTTCTGTTTAAATCCCCAGTTAGGAATATTCATTAAGATTTATGCAGAAGTCTCAATAAATGGATTTTTCAACTGCTGGACACCAAAGTGCTTTGCTGGAGTATGTGTGGAAAAGTAAAACAAGCAACAGCTGGGATAAAGGAGTATCTTTCTTAGGCATATGGCTTTTTATTGCAATAAAAATGTGTGTAAGTGAAAGGGAAAAGTCACATACTCAGTTTGCACAAGTGGCATTTGCAGAACACAGCAGTTCCAAATGGCAGCTCCCAGGTGGGTATCTCAGAGGGGTCAGGAGTGGCGTGGGATTAATGTGCTTCACCGGTGACTTCTGGGTTTCAGTAGGGTCACAACTGACTGCACTGGCATCAGGCTCACTCTCTGGTGGCTCTCTAAGGGTTGCAATCCCCAGCCACATACCCGAATCAGAGCCTGAGGCAGGAATATATCCACAGACCAATGGATTTACACAGGAGTAAGAGCAGAGCCTGGGATGGTATTTTTACTCCTTCCCTCTTTGAATTGCAGCTAAATGCAGTCTAACTTCCGAAATCAATATTGCTCATGAGCACCTTAATGCAAACCTCCCTGGGACTAACACCATCCTAAGAGCCCATCTGGCAAACCCACATCTCTGCTCCCTGAGGCTCTGCATGCTGCTGGCCCCAGGGACTGGGTCAGCACTGGGATCCAAATGTTTCCTACGATGCACGGTCCTGGCACAGCCTTGAGGCGTGCAGCAGCATTCTTCAAAATAGTGAGGCCATGCTAATGTGCAATCAGTGCCGTTCCCCTGGTCCTCCTAACTGCCTGTTACCTTCTGCAACCAGAAAGGAAGGAAAAGTTGCTCATTTTATACTTCTGTGGTTTGTTCCCAGAATGGCTTATCCAGCTCCACCATCTCAGTTACCTGAAATGTCTTAGTTGGTCACCCCAGCCTGCACTTTGTCTTCATGTCACATCTATTCCTGCACATTTTTGTATTGTTTGAATAATTCCATCTAAATCCAGCCTTGTTGCTATGAGATGGATGATGCTCTGGGGTTTCTGTGTTCTCTCGCTCTTTAGTGCTGTAATCTCGTAACACTTAATCCTCTATATCTCTTCATCTTTCCCTGAAAAGTCACGAAAGGTGAAAGGTTTCTCTCCTTGCTCTCTTACCATCTCTATATTGAGCCTTTAAGCTCTCAATCCAGCTTTCTGACCTTGAGCAACAAGTTATCCTAAACATCAGATGTGCCCTGTTCCCTTAGCCTACTCTCCGTCTCCTAGGATGAACTTTCAGAGTTGCTGTACTATTCTGGTTTTTCCCAACATGGGAATGGAAAAGCAAGAGCCCTTGAAAGAATTGGGTGCTACAGGGGATGTACAGTTCTGCCCTCTGGTGATGTGAGGCCAACAGATCAGGCTGCATCAGAGTTTGACTCAACAAGCCTCCGTGCTGCGAATGTACGGACAGCACAGCCCTGGACATGTAGCACGGCTGTGGTCTTGGAATTGCCATCAGGGACAAGTGTTTCACTGTACCTCTTCATACGGTTAGGATGTCCCTCTGCCAGGCAGCCTGAGGTGCAAACTGTTGCACCCGGGTTTCATATTCCTTGTGCAAGTAAAGGTGTTTGGATGGGAGGTCCAGGTGTGCAGCCATCACTGGTCCAGAGTGCCTGCTTCCTTGTCTTGGAACTCCAGAAGGAGATTTTGGGCTTCCCCTCCCAGTGCACCAGGGGCAAGTCCCACCGTGTCTTTCTGTGGAGAACCTGGAGAAAAAAAAACAACCAAAATTTTCCAGCTCAAGGTCTTAATTAATTATGCCTTCCTGGCTTTTCCCAGAATAACATCCTCTTGTCTTCTTGGAATTTGAAATGTGTTGTGTCCCTGCGTGGGGAGTATACAGCATGCCCAGAAAGCACAAACAAAACCAGGGTGGAGATGCAGGACTCTTAGCAACACCATGTAAAATGTCCAAGGCTTCAGAGGTCTAGGTCCATCATCCAAGTTCACCATCCCTCTGGCAGACAGCACCTTTCAGACTGTGCTTGGCCATGATATCTAGCCTGTGAACCTGTAGCCACCACAAAGTAATAAGGAGTGGGATCAATGGACACATATGGACTCAAATTAATAACATGATGTGTTGCATGGGCTCTGCCTAGCACCTCAGGCTGACACGTGAGGCACGGCCATCACCAGCACCTCGGGGCTGCAGCAGCTCCGCACAACAGGGGGGATCATGCATGTCGCACCCCGACTTCTCTGCAAACCTGCTGCTTCTAACCGGCACAGCAGAGACAGGTAGCACACGGCAGAGCAGTGTCATGTCACGAGGAGAAATGTTGGCTCTGAAGAGATGTGATGACAGTAGCTCCCGTGGGCTGGGGGAAGCTAATTGTGCAGCTTCCAGAATTAATGCGAGCATTCTGCTTTCCTGTTTGCACCACGGTGAAGCCTCACACCACAGGCTGTGTTCGCTTTCTGTAGCCACATGTGTGAACCCAGTCCCATATGCCAGGTGACAGACAGAGGTCTAATGGGCCTCACATCTCAGCCTTGCAAATATTTTATTTTTTGGAGTGCACGTGCCTGACTACTCCAGACAGGAATCAGCACAGCAAAGTGCCATTTAAGTAGAATAAATCTATGTCACCAATTTCTATTTGGATTTCTTCAACACCTGTAAAATCTTACACAAGATGCATCACATTTCTGACCTGAAGTAGCCAGGATATAGAAGTGGAGCTGAGCTGGAACATACAGACCAAGCCAAGCAATGTGAATAGGGGGTTCCTGCACCCTGAAATGGTTAAGTTTAGTGGCAGGGTAACATCAACCCTCCCTCCTGGTCTGGGATCCTTGACCAGGTTCTGCAGTGCTGGTAGCCAATATGATAGATACCAGCTAAAACCAGCAGGAATTTAGTCTCAAATCACTCCAGGCAGTTCATGTAGGTGAAATTCCCTGCTGTGCAAGAGGCCGGAGTAAAGTCTATGAACCACTTATGTCTCACAGTGACAGACCTGATGCTGGCTGGCTGCACGGGGGTGGATTTCATCCTTTGTGAATCCACTGAGAAATTTTCCAATAGGATATCAAAACACCTCCATATTGTTCAGTGAGCAGGAGCCAGCATTGTTAGAGATGCACTTAGCAAAGAGCATTCACAATTTCCAGAAAGCACAAAAAAAGTGTGGAAAATGGAACTGTATGAAAAGCCCATACACAAAGCTGTTTCCCCCTCTTCCAACCATGCTCCCTCCTCAGCCTTTAAAAGGTGCAACTTGAAAGCTGAGGCTGATTCTAATCATCTAATTAAAAAGCTGAAAAATTTCAAAGCACAGCATATCCTGCACACCAAGATAAAAAAATACAATATTCTCAAGATTTTTGACCATGCATCACCAACTCTCCTGTTCGGTCTGGACTGGGGAGGTCTTAGCTTGAGGAAGATCATGGTAAATCATTAAAAAAGTGAGATGCATATGACACATAGCAGAGCTGGCTAAATTCCATCTGACTGAGACAGAGCAGACTATGCAGTTGACCTTCACCTGTGTCTTGGGGTGTGTATGTGTCACCCAAGCCATGCTGGGCACTGGGTGCTGTGGCAGCTCAGCTGGCCCAGCCTGGAGGGTGCTGCTGGTCCAGGGATGGGCTTCAGGTGCACAGAAAGCGCATGGGGGCATCTCTCAGCAGGTACAAGCTACATTAATTTTTAGCATGACAAAACCAGAAAGGAAAAAGTTCTGCAAAATGTAGTTAAGAATTGCTCTGCACTGATTTCTTGATGTCACATAGATTAGCCAGGCTGGGGACAGCTCAGCACACACCTGGACTTCTCGCTTGGGCTCAGCTCAGCACTGGGAATAACCTGCTCCGCAGTCAGCTGGGCTCAGCCAAATGGAAGGGGAGGCACAAACTGCTGTGAATGCTCCAGTTCAGACACTATCTTTTGGTATTTTCGCCAATAAATCCACATAGCCTCTTTTGTGTCAAAGGCATTATTTCAGCTGGGATATTTTGTCTTGCCTGGCTGCACCACAGGTCTGAGTCTTAATAGTGATAGCAATTACAGTGAGTTTTAGTGTCTAAGTTCTAGTGAAGGTAAGCGCCAAGGTGAGAAGCACAGTAGGAGCTTGCACACACAGGCACACACTGATACTCTTCCAGTCAAACTGAATTTCAGAGGGAAAGAAAAGCACAAATTTGTGGCACTTGACAGTTTAGCAAGTGCCATTTCCAGTGAGTAACTATCACAGCAGGCTCAAGGATCCTGAAAGAAACTCTTCCTGCAGCGCAAAGCTGGGGAAGCATCCCTTTGCTCCTTGGCTTGCGATGTGCTGTTGCACCCGAAATCCTCTAAGGGCCCTTTTCAAGTAGTTGTTTGCATCAGGACTTACTGCACACGAGCCACGTGGCACAGAAAGCGGTGCTGTTTTTGTTGGTTACAAATGCAAACACACAAACTCCTTTTGCTCAGCAAGCGGCTGAGGCTGCAAGCCAGCAGCTGTGGCTAGGAGATTACAGGACACTTCCTGAGGATCCAAAACAGATCCCAGGCAGAGAGCACTGAATCCTGCAATTAGCTTAAATAAAAGCAGGATCCTATTCAACTCATAAATCATGTTGGAACAATATTTTATCTAGTGCCAGGTGACAGACAGAGGTCTGATGGGCCTCACATCTCAGCCTTGCAAATATTTTATTTTTTGGAGTGCATGTGCCTGACTACTCCAGACAGGAATCAGCACAGCAAAGTGCCATTTAAGTAGAATAAATCCATGTCACCAATTTCTATTTGGATTTCTCCAACACCTGTAAAATCTTACACAAGATGCATCACATTTCTGACCTGAGGTAGCCAGGATATAGAAGTGGAGCTGAGCTTTGAACTGAGTATTCTTCAGCGTGGACCTGAAAGCATTTGGGGCATTTTATACTGAGTGCCACAGCTCTTTTTGCATTTTAAAGACCTAATGCTTGACTTACAGAGCCATTCTACTTCTGACAAATGCAACCTAATTAAAAAAGCGTCCAGTATTTTCCTTGTCACTGTTTTAGCTGAGAGAGGCCATGTGCCAGCACAGGAATTCCGAGCATGACAGGTTCTGCCTATGGCATTGTCACAGCTCCTTTGCCCCCACGCCAGAGGAGCAGTCCAGGCCATGCTGAGCCACAGCTCCTGCCCCAGGTGAACAAGCCACAGCAAAACCGGAGGGATGTCTGTGCCACTGCTGATTCTAGGGACAGATCGCCCAGTCAGCACTTATCCTGCTGATCCAGGATTGGCCTGAGGTGCTGTGGATTGACCTGCAGCTGTCTGGTTCCCAGTGAAGGCAGTGGGTGCCAAGAGGCTGAATCGCTCTGCACAGGCAGAAGAGCGTGGCAGGCGATATGAAGCGGGCAAGCGGCTTTGCCCACCACCTTGCTGGGGAAGGAGTTTTTCAGCTTGACAGAGTATGTGGTATCTGTCAGCTCTGAACACCCACTGCTTTTTTCCCCAAAGCCCCTAACAAATGACATTGCCAGTAATTAAGCAAATGTGGTTAGTGGTTTTATGGCTGAGAAATTGTAACTGCTATTCTTAATGAGCAGAGAGACTCAATTAGATGAGGTTAATATACCAAATAAATGCTATTTGCTCCACTTCAGAATCATCCAAGGTAAAACATCCAGGCACTGGGAGATACTGAGCATGAAATCCAGCCACACCAGAGACACTGATGATTGAACATTTGCTAATTTGCAAACCATTAGGAAACCTGTCACTAAATACCTGAAATCCCCAGGACACGATAACTTGACTCATCTCCAATAACGGGCCAGGTCTGATCGGTACAGGCAGTGCCAGCTCTACAGCCCAGGCTCCATGCATTCAGGTCAGGTCCTCCTTATCCATCTGCTTGATTTTACTTCAGCCTGGTATCAAGGGTATAGCTAGGGGAACAACAGGGGATTCTACCAGGTAGAGTCATAACTTTTCCAAATGTTTTAGCTGTGTCACCTGCCCCAGCTGTTTCTTCAGCCTTCACAAATGGGAGCAGGGCTGGGGAGGAGACCTTGCCAACACCCTGACTACACCAGTACCTTTTCTTAGCCCCAGTTCACTTTCACTTTGGCTCTTCAGCACACTAAGCTCTTCTGTTTCTTAATGAGATCTAATACATCAGCTGCTTGTGTCTGTTTTAAGTGCCCCTGGTTTAGCATGGTGGAGAGCAACTAAAATCATGTCCACTGTTAGAGCTAAGGTTGTGCAAGAAACCTCTGTGACTCAACATAGTGGCTGTAGCATCCCAAATTAAATGGGCCTGGTAGGTTTTTTCATGTTTCTTGCATTACATACTCCTCCCAGCCCTGTATTTCCATTCCCAGAACAGCAGCAAGGCTCATTTTCTCTCTGCAATGTATAATAAAGCCAAGGCATGCAGCACTGCTGCTAAACAGGCACAGAAAACACGGCAGGAGCAAGCAAGGGGGAGCTGGCATCCACATCCCCTATCCCAGCGGTTCCCTTTTATATTTTGATAGATCTTAAAAAGAGCAGATGACAAGTCTTGCACACAGCAAGCATCACCACAGCAGCATTACACTGCTGTCAGCTCATTTCTCCACCTGGGGAGCAGTTGCCATCAGCACATGGTCTGAGGGACACAGGTGACACTGCAATAGCACAGCTGAGGCCAGTGTCCTGCTTAGTACCTGTTCTGGGTCTGGCTCCACAGAGCATTTCCTGCAGATGGGAGCAGGTTTCAGGGCCAGAACCTGTGCTGATGCACAGTTGTGCATTTTTACTAGAGTTTGCAAGTCTTGCCATTTTCCTGCCTTCCAAAGCACTTTAGGCACTTTGCTCCCCTTGATTTTACCCAGGAAAGCAAAAGCAGTGGGGACTCCCACCCAGGCCATTTCAGAGAAATTCCTATCAACAGGATTCAGGCACTACAAACAAGTGTGGTAGACCCCCAAAAAGCAGGCAGACACTGTTTAATTTCCTAGATGCTAACACTTGTCTGGACTTGCCATCCAAGAGCTACACAACAGTGTGATTGAGACTTCACTGTACAGATGCCTTTTCAATCAACGGGAAAGTCAGAATTCTACATTAAAGGGGATGAAAAGCACAGGCAGAGGAACAGAGAGAGCAATGACCTTGAGGAGTAATTGATCTGCATTCTTTCCTGCTTGGAGACAGGGCAGCGCCATTCCCTGGCTGCACACAGGCAGCTGCTCAGCTGCCATGCAGTGCTGGCATTTTGCATTAGCAAAAACCCAAATGCAGTAGCAATTCCTCTGTTTCCTGCAACAAAAGTTTCGCTCCTGAAAAGGCTTTTCTGTGCTAAAGGCAGGAAATCTGCCACTTGCTCACACTGCAGCATTCAGGACCCCGAACCAGCAAAGAGGTGCCTGCTCCCTCCGAGAGCAAGGGAGGAAGAGATTTCTTTGTGAGTTGGCTTTAATGCAATTTTCCCTGGAAGAAAGGAGTTGCAAATAGCATTAGGTTGTCATGCCCAACGTATGGCAGCAATTGTCAGGGTGCCCAGATCCTCTGCAGCAGCTTTTGGCTGGAGCATGAAGCGCAGCTGCTGTCAAGAAAACATCCGTTGGCTGGGGAGAGGGGAAGCAGAGCCTTCATCACCACAGCGCCGTCACCACCAGCTCATCCTCCCCGCTTGCCAGTCCCCAAGCTGCAGCTAGTGCTGGCAGAGGAGACAGAGCTCTGCCCACATGTGGCCAAATCCAGCATTGGGAGGCCACAAACCACCAGCTCTGAGCTTTCCCCATGAGATCGGTCCCACATTGCTGTAGTCACAGTGTGTGAGCTCTTTTACCCAGGGTCTTCTACCTTAAGACCCAGTTAGGCAGAAAGCACATAAAATCTCACAAAATTAGGCAAAGAAAAGGTGCTGAGGAGCCAAGAAGGGTGAACTACCAGAGAGAGCACACAGATTTGTTGTTTCCAGGTGCTGCTGCTTGGACTTTGCCATGGAAGTGAAAAGCACCATGGAAAATGAGAATGTACGAGGAGAAAGTGGCATCACCAGGCTTTGGCAGGGACAGCCACAGTACACTGTGCAGGGCAAGAAAAGGGACACACACACACACCCACACTGCTCCCCACCTCTCCCTCAGCATCCCCTGGGGGTGTATGTGGGCTCCCCTGCCTGTCCTGGGACACCCCTGCTGTTCCATCTGCAGGCACAGCCCAAAGGTTTGGGAAATGCCATTCCCAACCTCCCCCCAAGCAGAGGCGAGGGAAGCAGGTGATGCCCTCATAGCATGTGCAGGCCAAAGTCTCCAACCTTTTAGCTACACATTGTTCCCTGGCTTTTAATCGGTTTCTATTTGTTTTAACACTTTCCTATTCTATCTCCTGCTTTAGATCTTTGTTAGTGACTAGGTTCTTACTAGAATCATTAAGTTCCATTCACCTCATCCAAACGCAACCCATTAGCTTTATTTGTTGCCTGGTTTCCTTATCTGCACTGATGTTATCTGCCTGTTCCTGTTGTAAAATGTAAGTTTCCTTATTGAGAGGAAAAAACAGTATGCTGAAGGCAAAGGTTCCTTTTTGTCCTTACCCTGACCGACAGGGAACAGTCCTTCCAGAAAGCTAGGAGGGATGAAACCTCAGCAGAAACAGCCCCCTTACTCCCCAAAAATGCTGCAAGAGGGGAATGCAGCATCTGTTGGATACAACAGGTTGTAGCACCCCCATAACAGAGGGAGGTGGACACCATGAGCAGAGCAGGCAGGATGTAGCAAGGCATGGCAACACCTGTTTGCAATATCAGCTAATCCACCAAGCAGCTGAGAGGTAAGCACTGAGTATCAGAGGTGCCACACACCTGCAACTCACACCACACCATACATGCGCTCAGGAAGAACTTTTCAGGTTTTAGTTTTCACATGACCATTGCTTTTAAAACATGGTTATCCAAAGAGAGGTTTCAAAAAGGATGAGGAGAGTCATCAGAATGCTGAAAGTGTCCAGCACATCCTCAGAGCAAACTGCTTTGTGCCTGGACAGGCTCACAGCACAGCCCTCCCAAATACTGCATGCCCACCATGGGAGCAACACTGGACTGCTGCTGGGGAGAAGCAGCATGTTTGCTGTCAGGTCCCATTCTGACTATTTACAGACAAAAAACCACACAGAGCTAGACTTTAAGGAAATTTAACATTTTGAGAGACAATTGGCAGAATAGGGCTTTTCCCCAGTCTCGTTTGGCTGGGAAAAGCCCACTTCATATTAGCTCACAGCCCTTACTAAGCTTATGGTCAGCCAGAAGAGACTTGTGATTTCAGCAGTTACTAAGGGGTGGCTTACTGCTACAGGCTGAAATGGAATCAGGGAATTGGGCTGCCTCTGAAGGGCACAGCTAACACTGAGCACCAAGCAAGATTGAAGCTTTGCAGCCCTCATCCTGGCTCAGAGAGCTGCTGCAAAGCAGGGAGCAGCACCAGGATGAGCCCATCCCCTCCCCAGGGCAGCACAAGCACACAGCGAGCAGGAGAGCATACAGGTTAGCTCAGGGGACAGCATCAGTCCTCCCAGGTCCTCTTCTCACCTGGCTTTGACTGCTCATTATCATCATAGCAGTGCAAGCAAGGCAATTACTTGTGCTTCAGATTCACTACTAAACCTACAGCAAGATGAAGACCTAATCATCACCTGCTGCACTCTTTGCTGAGAATTAGAAAGTGCTATAAGGGCTTTCCTAAAAGACATGATTTTTGCCTTGCAGCTCACCAGAACAGCCTCAATGAGTCAATGAATGAATTTAGAAGTTTAATCAACTTAGACAAGACTGACTGTACAGAGCAGCAGGGTTTGGCTACAAGTAAGGAAGCATGAATAATTAGGAAAAAAACAGGGAGCACACAGAGGTTTTAGTTTCCTTGATGCCATTTGGCATCAAGAGCACTAAGCACCAGCCCAGTCCCTAGCTCTGCCAGAATAAGGAGCTGCAACAGCACTGTAAGAGCCACTAACCTGAACACTGCTTGTTTGCTACAGCCAGAGTTACAAGCCCTATAACACCTCTTCCAAGAGAGTCTGCCTGCATTAGTTAGTGTTATTAAAAGACTACACAAAAAGGCACTACATTCTTTAAGAGCAAGGTCTGCTAGGTCAGCAAAGAAACTGTAGGACCAGCAACAGATTCTTGTAATGACTCTCTCATGCTCAGCACAAGCAATAGAAAAAACATAAAGGTACTCAGTGTGCTATGAAATATACTACCTTCTGTAACATTCCAGTAAATCCTAAGAGAAAAAGCACCACCTATGATTTCTCTAAAGTGACTCACAAAAACCTACATAACACTCACCTCTCCAGCAAGTCCCAGAGGCTCCCTTGCCTTTCCTGCTGCCTTATATAGCCCCTCAGCCTGGGAAGGCAGACACAGGTGGGCTCTAAGTCATTTGCTGCTTCTGCATATAAAGAGGAGATGGAGCACCTGCACATCAGCTGCTGTAGGAGAAGAAAGGTGGAGGAGAAGGAAGGAGATTAAAAAAAGGGAAAGTGTGCTATTTTTGAGCTTCTAGGGAAAATAGGGTCAGACTGTTAAAAATTGGGTGTTACGGTGTTTGAACTTCAGGAAGTAGTGGTTTTAGGCTAAGTCTGTAAGTGCAAGGATGTTCTCCCCAGTTTTACATCTGCAGAGCAAAACTAAGTGATAGGGCATTTACGTAGCAAAGTAAGAGCTCTGCAGACACCTTGCAAGTCCTAACACAATGCTTCATTTAGCACAGTTGTGTCAGGAAGGGTAGTGAAAGCATATGGGGAAGTTGTGAGACAGCCTTAAGCAGAGGTCTCAATGGGGCAGATAGATCCCTGCGATCCATGAGCTGTGAGTTTTCTTATATGGGGATTTGTGATGCTGAAACTGCAGCTGAGGCACATGGAGAGGAATGTAAAAGCAAGCCTGGCTCAGCTTTTTTGTAGGGGGGGTTTATTGGGAGCTATGTCTTGTAGCTTTTTCAAGTTTTTCTCAGTGAAAAAGAAGATGAAACTTATACATGCAGGAAAAGGAAGGTTAAAGGGGCTGTGTGTGATGATGTGGTGCATTCCTCCACTCTAAGCAGAACTGCCTTTATCGCTCCTGGCAGATCCTAAGATGCCATCAAAGGCTTCCTGGGATGGAGAGCTTGTCTTTCATGCTGCAGCCACTTGCAGTCTGATTCTCCTTTTACCTGAAGTACTTCTTTTCCTTGTATTGAGCATAAACCTTGCTCTACCCCCAGTGGATATGGGCAGGTCACTTCCTTGCTCTCTTCCATTCATCACCCTCCTGGCACAAGGACATGTGCTGTCCCAGCACACTGTCACCTTCTGAGGTGCTCTTCTGGGGCTCTGATGCCAAAGAAACAAAGGAGAGGATGTTAGATACATTTACCTCTTCCCTGTTCCCAAATTTTGGACTAGTAAGTGTAAATCTCAGATCTGCAGTCAGAAGACAAAAGGTATGTTGTCTTACAGCCTGTTTTAATCTCCCTGTGCCAATCAAAAGAGATTGTTGGGGGTAGATGCTTTGCATCTGGTGTTTTCCATAATATTTCTGTTTGTATAGAAAGGTCCTGTTCTCCATTTATAGTTCCCTGTATATGATCTCAACAGGTTCCTTTACTTCCCTTATTTGTGGCCCTGACCCAAGGACAGGTAAGGTTATTTTGGCAAATTAGTTTATTGCTGCCTTGTTTTGTGGGCGTTTCATCTCCCCCAAGGATCCTGGGGTGAGGGGGACCTACAGGAGAACTAATATTTATTAATAAACTCCGGGAGTTTATGGCAGCTGAGGCAGTTTTGTCATTTGTGTGATACTGTTCACTGAAGGATTTGGAAAAAAAGTTGCTGACAGACCCTCAATTTATTTCAAACCATGAAATAAAAATACTGCTTTTGGGAAATATTTGGAGAAACAAATACAATTGTTTTCTTCCTTTTCATTTAGATATCAGCAATTAATCCCCCCACCCTCACACACACACACTTTCTTCTCTTCAAAAGAGAACTTAGCTTTTTTCAAAGTTTAACTTCCAAGCCACGTATTCCTGGGGAAAAAGGGTTTAAAATTCTGTTCCTATAAGAGAGACCCTGGCAGGCTGCCTGTATGCTGATGAGCAGATCTCAAATATTTGTGCTTTGGATTTGGCTCGTTAAACTTCTCTAAAGAGGGATGATTGTCCCAGCTCTTGAAGTTGGAAAAAACTGATGGATGCATTCAAAATGTGGCAATAGGAATGTCTTTGTATATTAAGCTGTTTAGATATTTCTATTTTTTTCCCCAAAGAACTTGGTCAGTTGAGACTTATGGTTCTTTTATGCTATAAATGACTAATTTGAACAATGAATGCAACCTGACAACATTTTTTTATTATTTGAAAAGCTATTTTGCACCTGAAACCAATGTGGCTTTAATGATTTACCTGCTGATGCCACTGGCGTATCAGTCATGAGCATTTTGAGTGTGTCCTATTGCTTTGATAACCAGACTATCTCTAACTGTGTGTCCAGGTGTTATGGAGATGTGCCTATCTAGTGATATGGATGGATGGGTTTTTTTCTTGCTTCCTAGTAGAAAGTAACTTTTCCAAAACCAGTGTGGATTGAACATAAACACATTCTGGGTGCGTTTTTTTTCCCAGTGCTGGATTAAGCACTGTCAATAACTCCAGCTGGATCCTTCTTTTCTTTTTAATTACACTCAATGCAGTGAACTGCAGGTGGGAGTGAGCTGAACCTGTGGTGAAACTGCTTGATGTGTGAGGAATGGTGGGCAGCCCTGCAGCCGCATCAGCCCTAGTGCAGCATCCCTGCTCCCCTGCAGGAATCTCATGAGGTCCTTGGCCAGCGGTACCCTGCACCCAGAGTATGACTTTCTGTAGCTGCAAAATCTAGGTCTGAGTGGGGGATGATTAGGATTAAGGACAAAAGAGAGGAAAAAAGATTTTTGTGGCTCTCACAGCTGGGACATGGCTGGGGAAGAGTCTGCAAATGTCCTGGGTCCGGTGCAGTGGGAAGGCTGCTGCTGGCATGTGTGTTTGCTCAGGGCTTGTGTCTCCCTGTTGGTGCTCTCAGCACTAAGTGGTATCTGCAAACAAGCAATGCAGCCATCAGGGCTTTTACCATCACCCTGGTGGGAACAGATGATTAAGAAGCTTTTTTAGAAGGAGGGTGAGGTGGAAATGCTGTGCAATGGCCTGACCCAAGCAGCCGGGGCAGCTGAGAGCAGGTCGGTGGAGGATCTGCATTAAATGCCCTTGGGAGTGTTTTTTAAAGCTAGACAAGTTTCCCACTTTTCCCTTCCAGGGTTGCAGGCTATGAAGGAAGCAGGAGCAGACATGTTTCAGGGCTTGTAGACCCATTTTCATCATGCATTTACTTGGCAGATAGGTTCTTAAAAGTTCCTATCTTCACAAAGATTGTGAGATCTGAAAGATTTGGTACTTATTTTGCATCAAGGTGTCATTAACCCCTCTCTCTCCATCCTCATACTTGATGATGGCTGTTTACTAGCCTGCAAAGAGAGGAGTTGGTGTCAGTCTGGTTTCTGGAGTCCTTTGGTGTTAAAGTAACTACAATTGCCACCCAAGACCGTTACATGGAATGGATGTTTGGTCTAGTGCATTTAGCCCTGCACTGTGACAAAGGATATGGAGAAAAAAAATACAAAACAAAACCAGGACACTCAAAGCAAGTGTACTCAAGCAATATCTTTATTTCAGCTACTTTTCCAAACAGCTGTGGAAAGGCGAGGTACAGCAGTGAAGCGGTTTGCCTAGCGAGAGCTTTCCATGCATCCTTCATACAAATGGCTGGGGATGCAAACAGACTGGGGGAATGGGTAAGAGGGAACTGGGGGAAATGATGTTTCTTGCTGCTGCATGTACCTTTCCCCTGTTACGTCAATAACGTTTTAGGAAAAAAGAAACCAAATCCCCTAAAATATCACTGCAGTAAAGCACCTTTTTAGTTTCCAGTGTTCTGCACTTTCCAGAAATGAGGGTGCTATTAAGGTGGTAATTATCAGACATGAACATGGCCTCAAATTCCAGCTTGGCAATGAGCACTCAAATTGGATCCTAAGGCAGGGCTCACCATTTTCCTTAAAATGGGCAATACGCACATTCCCAGCCGTGGTGGATGTGCTGGTGTGAGTATTGCTAGCAGTACGGTCTAGCAAAATTATAGCATGTGGCTACAGCTTTGCTTGAAACTATGTGCCTCTGAAAAAGCTTGGCCAGACTGATGTGCTATTACTTATCTAATTCTAGTATTATGCTTGCAGAATGCGATAATATATGAAATGGAACAAAAAATGTGATTTAGAGTAAATGTCCTGTGCAAAATATTGTTCTTAACACTGGTGCATTGTTGCCTACCTGAGTGGAGCAGACCTGACGCTGGGGAGTGTGGGCTCTGATTAGCAATATTGCACCCTGCACAGATACCCAAGTGGTGGTATAGAGGTAATGATATTCCTTAATGAGCACCCAGATAACTGGCATCTGAAGACGATCCTCAGATGTAATTGAAATGTATTCTCTAAAGCAGAGCAAAGAAATTACATTTTTGCTACTGGCTTGGCAAACTTTTTAGGGATCTTACTGGGGATTTATACAGGGCTGAAGAACTAGGGCCTCCTGCATGTGTCTTCTCCAGGGCACATAGGGGCTGAAGCCTTCTCAGCGCTTGTGTAGCTTGCATCGCCTTGAAACAGTCACCTCCACCCACACAGGTCTCCTTGGCATGGACAGACTGCCCTGTCAGCAGGCCAGGAGGCCTGTAACCGTTCCAAGTGGAACTAGACATATGCGTTTCTAAGAGGGGAGACACTAATGTATCTACCAAAGCTTTGAGCCTAAAGCTGACAAATGGCTACTCTATGGCTGGCTTGATTAAATGGCCGTTGAAGATGATATAAACATCAGACTCCTCACTGTAGATGGCGTTTTCTCGCTCCCGCTTGAACAGCCTCACCCAGACCTCCTCTCCCTCCTGCAGGTCCAGCATCAGACTCTGGCTCTGCATGATGCTCCTATCGCTGGGCTGGGCATAGAGGATGGCCACCTCCTTCTCGTTCTTCATCAAGTGCAGGTAGGTCTCCTTGAAGTTCCAGGTGTGGACGTTGAGGCTGAAGTAGTAGATCCCTGCCACATAGCAGAAGAACTTCCCCGAGAACATGTTGAAGTGCTTGTAGAGGTTCACGAACTCTATGTCAAAAGTGACATGCTGGAAGTAGTCTGAGCTGTGAAGGGGTTTTCTCCGACCCACAGAGAAGGCAGCATACAGCTGCTTGCAGGAATGGCCTTGTGGGCCAGGTTGGCCCTTCTGTCCCTTCCGTCCATTGAAGCCACGAAGCCCTCTTTCTCCTTCCTTCCCAACTGGCCCGGGGTACCCTTTCTCTCCCATTTCACCCTTTTCACCTGCAAGTGTAAAGAAAAACAAGCATGTGAAGGCCAAGCTGCGGGCACATCCTGCTGGAGACAGCTCTGATTTACCAGTACAGGTGTCTGGAGGCATTGGTCAGGTAGTGGCACCTTCCTCATCCTCAAATGATGCAAATGCCAGCTGAAAGCTTGGCCTCACTGAGCCTTTGGTGCCGATGATCCGTGTCCAGCTGTGGAGTTCCACAGCTGGACCAGCCCCGTTATGTGACTCCAGCATGCGTAAGCCCAGCCCCTCGGTGCAGAGGTTACTCATTTTGCTGAGGTTGAATTTGGACCTGGGGGAGGAGGTTGGGTTTGTTCTGTGTACCCCAACTCACGGGACTCCTGGCACATCGGTATTACACAGTTAACTTTTGTTTGCCTGCCTGGCCGAGACAAATGTGCAATGGAAAAAGTGAGTGAGCATCTTTCCCAGTTTCTAACTCTTCCATTTAGTAGTTCTGTGATAACATTTGCATCTGGTTTTTAGTGTGACCTAACCTGAGCTCCCAGTGATTCTGCTTTTTGATGGATTAGAGATTTTTGCCTACTCTTCTCACTTGCACGCACATATAGCCCGTGCCTTGGCACCCCTTGACCTTCTCTTATGGTCAATATAAGATGGATGAGTTTCTCGGTGTAGGGAGGAGCACAGCTTGCAAAATGAGGGTGAGCAAGTCAGGTAAAGGATATTACCACTGTAGTCAGCTTTACCCACCTTTGAGGATGGTGATATCTATAGTGGGCTGGACTTTGGGTACCGAATAGGCAGGGTCGCTGCTCATCCTTGTGTACCGTGAGGAGATGATGGAGGTGGGCTGCTCTGAAGGCCCGCAGCATCGCACGCACGAGAGGCGCCGTGCTTCTCGCCTCGGCTGACCCTTTTCCAGCAGGGCACTGACGTTCATGGTGGACACCACGAGCAGGAGAAGCACAGCACTCATCTTCAGCGGAGCCAGCTGGACCGAGCAAAGGAATAGAAATGATTAACTTGGTGATTCAAATCGGAGCTTCTGATGGGCCATCTGTTAATGTTACCACGAGGTGCATTTCTTCTGATTAATTATTAGCTTATCTTGTAGTGGCATTGGGAGGCTCCAGGTAGGAAGGGTGCCCCACTGTGTACTGCTTACAAGCAACGGAAAAGGCAATCCCTGTCTCATTACCCACAGCTGAAATATCTGACAAGAGGCACCAGGTAAACAAAATAAAAATAATAAAAAAATCCCAAACCTGTTGAGACGGGCAGCTAAGGCTGAGATTCTTATAGCTGTCATAGCAAGCTCTGCCCAAGGCACATTTGCTGCCTGGCTGCTGTTGGAACAGCCATTGCAAAAGGTGCTGGGTAAAAGACACAAAGCGCTGGCTCTGCTGGTTTTATTGCATTGCCATCCTGAAAAAGTCAAAATCAGATGCAGAAAATGAAACTTGATTTAAATATATAGAGCCTAAACTGGATTTTTTTTTTGAGGAAAAACCTGAAGGGAAATGAAACTAAAAGAAATCAAAAGGATCTGTCTATTTAGCATTTGTCTATTTAACATTTGTCTATTTAGCTAGTCTCTCGCAGCCTCTTGCTGGCGACCTCTTTTCAAGGTGACTTTGCTGGGCAGTTTGTGTCTTTGACCATACCCCTGTGCTCTTCCTAGCAGAATTTCTGTGTTCGCTTCCCATTTTTATTTTCCAACGCACAGAATGAAAGCCAAATAGCTGCAACAGACAGACTGAACTTGGATTTGCTGTGCACAAGCACTAGTTTTTGAGATCATCTATTACATTTTCATCTGCTACTGGCAAGCTCCAATGGCCCTGAATGCTGGGTGAAAGGAACAGAAGGAAAATGTTTCAGGTGGTGCAAAGGGGGTGAGTTTTCTGTAGCTCCCCATCAGCCTCTTCCCTAGGGAGGGAGTAGAGCTGGAGACAGGCAACTACCTCCTTGTATCATGGATAATTAGTGCCATTCTACCGATTGCAGAGGTGTTTCATAGAAGACAAATTTTGGACCGATGCCTTTTTGAACTTTATCCAAACTCCAATTAGTCAGATGGACTCTTGTTGACCTCGGGCTGGGAACAGCTATTACAGCTTCTCTTCTACCAGCTTTAATTCCTGGAATAGGTGAGGAAGATAGTGGTGGGATGTCCTGACTTTCAGAAATAGCTCAGTGAACACACAGGTCCCATCTGCAGGGGGAGGGATTCCTGCCTTGGAGCGCTGCAAAGGCTTCACAGGGCACAAAATGAACCAGTTGAGAGAAGATGGAAAAAAAAAAAAAAGTGTCAGTATGGGGCAAGGTACTTGAGCTGTACTGGCATTCTTGGGAGATGCTTTCTTCTAGTTCTTACCTGCCCCAAAAGAACTGTAATTCACACCTTTTATGACTTGGTGTAACCCAGCTCCCTGGAAACCTGATGAGTACTTATTAGCAGCAACGTAACTTTCCTTCTGACAGCAGTGAAAGTTCTTTCATCATATCTGTCATAACTTGAAATGATCTTTCTGTTGTACCTCATTCTAGGTACAAGTCTGAGGAGGGATCAATATTCCTTTTATGTCAGCGTTCAGGGCCTGAATTTCATTTCCATTAGATCCTTTTTAATTTTCATCCACTTAAGCCATCTTTGTGCTGCCGAACAGGAACAGCAATGCAAGGCTAAATGGACAGCAGGGGTCATAAATAACCAGCCTGTGTGTCACCAGAACAGAAAGTTTGCACTGCAGGGGGGGCATTTGGGGTCTGCATAGTGTTTCTGGGGTCTCTGCAGAAATTAATGTTTGTGCATATACATGGTGGTCTAAAGAAGACCCTGTGTCTGCTCAGAGTCCTGGGGCCAATATACCCTCTCTGGGACTGAAAGCTGTTTAGCCCTTCTGGGGAGTGTGGGTAGTCGATATCCTGGGGATAAAACATAGGGTGTGTGTTTACATTATCAGAACATTAAAGCCAGAGGACATAATTGCTCATAATACCTTCATGAAGGAGAAAGAGCATTCATTAGGAGGGATATTCATAACAGGCAGAAGGGAAAGGATTAATAAATATGAAGAAATTACCTTTTTATAGGCCATTATTGTCCCAAAAATGAATGACTTTCCTATTTTTAGAAGTTAAGGGGAAAAAAAAGTCTGGCTGAAAAAACCCAGTGTTCGGGTTGTGCAGGTTTTACATCACAGCAATCCAAGCACCCACTGAAGAATTTGTGGCTGCTTGTGTGATTCATGAAAGAACAGTTACTCAAGTTATCACCTAGAAATAGCATTTGGAACAAAAAAAAAAAGGGGGCAAATGATGCAACGATCCAGGTAATTCAGGGCATCCTAGAGCTGACACTCCCCACTACATTTTCCTTCACCAGTCAGTGAGGTTAGCTCGGCAACCTGGCATTTAAAAGGATTTAAAGTGACTGAAGGTTTTTAAAACAAATGTTGTCTTTTCCCTCAAGAAATCTTAAAAAGATCATATTTCAGCTTTGTTTTGTTTAAATGGCATCACACAATTCCATTGCCTGACATGTATTTGGTTGTGATATCCGTGGTCAGGTGAAACCGTAATGATGCATTTGAACAGACTTTCAGATCCACAGTCTGCTCGTAACAGGCAGAGGACAGGGGAAGATGTAAATCAGGAAAAAAGCAGAGAGAAAAGAGCCCAAGAGGACTGCAAGAAAAGAATGATGGATCCAGCAGTGTGGGTTCATGTTTGAAAGACACGCAGCACAAACCCAGAAGTCAGGTGAAGGAGAACCTCAAACCAGAGAAATCAAATGTGCAGCAGGAAAGGGAACAAACCTGGTAAGGGTTTCCTTGGAACGAGATTGTGTCAATCTGGAGAAAAGAATGATTTGAGCCAAATTTCAGAGGAGAAGCAAATATAATGCTTGTGGTAGCAGTGAAGTCAAATCTAATACCTTAAAAAAAAAAATAGATATAAAAAGGATGAAACTTGTAACTTAAGATCTGTGAGGTGAAGCAAGAGGTTGGCTTTAGCCATATGTTTTTTCCCTTAAAGATAATTATTGTGACCTTATTTTGTCAAATGTGGAGATGATGGATTTTACTTCGGTGGCACAGGTTTATCTTCTTCAGAAGACAGTGAACAACAAACTGGGCTTCGCTCCACTGTGGCCATGACTCACCAGCGCCCAGGCTGGGACACTGCCTCTTCCACACATCATTCAGATCCCTGCATGGGGCGAACATCCATCCTCCTCCCCACCGCCATCTGACACACTCGTTAGTGCCTGAAATGATGCATTAGTACTGCACTGAGAGCCCTGAGGCTGCAAAACTGAGTACGTTCCTCCTTGGTCATCCTTCATGACACCTCTCTGGAGATGGACAGGCGCATCCTGAAAGCAACAGATTAAATCTGGAACTATAAATTATTGTCTTTGACTTCTGGGCTGGAAACCTGCAAATTGCAAACTGGTTCGATTCAGAAAACTTGGTTTTGCAGTTTGGTAGAGAACCCCAGAGATGATGCTGGATCACAGACATCCTAATGGCTGGGAGGAGAACTGGTCTCCTGTCTTTGGAAGCGATGCAGTCTGTAAATGTTTTCCCTGAGGGCAGGAAGATGGTCTCAGCCCTCAGTCTTGCAAAACTGTTGCTTTTAGTTTGGTTTCTTTGGCTCTGCTTTAGCTCAGGTTCATTTTGAAACAGTTGATTGACAGCTGATGAGTTTGAAACGTTTCAGTTGAAAAGCTTGCAGCGACATGTAGAAAAACGTAAATTGTTTTGATGCTCCTGATGCTTCCTGTATAATGCTTGCGAAGCAGAAAACTCACCATGGGCTGAGCGTGCAGCCTGTTCAGTTGCAATAGGTAATTTCAAGATAAATTATTTGCTCTTCCCAAAACACTTGCAGGCCGCCACACTCCAAAGCCAGGAGGCACAGGCAGCCCCCAGCCTCTGCAAGCGGAACCAAGATGAAACCCAGCAATAAGCGTGAATTTAATCTGATGCTGAGGAGGAAATTCTGCATGTGCTAAATGGGTAGATCTATCTTTTGGGCAATATTTTTGGCAAACCAAATGAAAATTTATGAATGATGGAATGAGACACCTGAACCTGATGAAAAGGCAGTTCATATCAGTGAGTTTTGATGAGGATTGCTGGGGGTTGTGTACATTATAACATTAGGCTGTATGTTACTGTTGGAGACCTCTTTAAACATAATGAAAGGTTTCTTTGACTGAAACCATCCTTTAGCTAAGGTTTTAAAAAGACTCTTTGCTCTTTCTGTCCCTTTTCTTCTCCTCTGAATTCCTGCGTCAAAAGACAATATTAAAATATTACCAAAAGGGATTGTTTTTTCAGGTATTTCTGCCTGGCCCAAAACAAGAAGAAAAAGCCATTTAAAACACCAGTCTCCTTGCATTAAATTCAAACACTCCCGTTGTTTGGACCCTTTTGAAAGGGGGTGTGTGTCTTTAACTGGAGCTGGCAATGTGAACCCCTTAAGGGCTGCTGCCCCGCAGTGCTGGTGAAGATGCAGTGCCCAAGCCAGGGATGCTGCTTTCTACCATGCTCAGTCCAAAGCAGAACAGAGGATTAAATGATGTATTTTTCCTCTGAGCTGACCTTGGAAATACCCTGACTTAAATATAATCCATCAAACTTTTTATTTACACATGGTTTACCTGCTATGAATGACCTGCATGGGAAGTGCTGGCTTTCCAGTGACACCTGGCATTCCCAGTGACTGCCACTAAAGCCAAATTCCTCCCAAGCAAGACCTTAGAGATACCACGAACCTTTGCCAGAGAAGGGTAGAAACCGTTAGTTCTAGTTCAGGGAGTTAAATTATGTGATTCTTTCTTCCTGTGTGCAAATTCTTATTTAATATATTTTCTTGACACTATTACAGCTGGAGAGAGCATCTTGATTGATTTTTTTTTTTGTTGTTGTTCATGATTGAGTTTAATCTTATAGCTCAAGGTAGACAGCTTATGTACGAGGCACATTTGCTCATGCAAAGCTTCTTAATCATTCTGTGTACCTGAAGAATTTTAACACTTTGATATAGGGTAACACATCTGGGCAATAGAAATGATAAGAAATCCCCATAGTATCTGCAAAAATAGCTTGCTTGTTTGGCTCATGGAGAAAATAAAGCAAGAAGGCAAAGCAAGCCAGCCTGGAGGCTGGCCCAAAAGGTTTTCCCTTTGGTTAGCAATGTGGAGTTTGTGACGCTGGCCAGACCTTGCCTGGTCCATTGGCACTGTGGGCAGCCGCTGTGGGAGGTTAGGTCATGGCAAAGGCACAGACCTACCTTCATTTACCCAGCCCATGTTTCCACTGGGTACAGTGGAAATATGTCCTTACCTTGCAGGGATGTTCGAAGAATAAATCCCACTAGTAACTGTGCTGAGCACACATGCTGCAATATTGAGAGTTCACGAGGCAAAAATTGCTCTTGGATCCCTGAGCTGCACTTTAAATTTCTGCTAATGTTTTCCTTCCTGTTATTCCTAGGGCTTTACTCGGAAAAACATCTATGACTATCTTTGCTTTAAATTCACAGTGGACAGGACAACGCCAGTCACTGCCCATTTTAATTAGCGACAAGTCCTGACTGAAAACCCAAGAGGGCTGTTAAGACTAAAACCTTTCTCGCACCATAGAGATGGAAAACACATGGATGTGTCGGCCACAAACCTCGGCATCATTCCAGAGTTGGAAAATATTTCAGTTCTGCTTTTTTACCTTTTGTCTTCTTTCAAGCCTCGACCTCCTCACTGCTCCAGAGCTCCCTGCATCACCAGCAGCAGGAAATGAGGCATCGTTAGGGCCAGGTTTGTCTGGACACTGGACTTCCTCGGGAAATGATTTGTTCAGATTTTTGTTATTTTCTTCCCTGGGAGGATCTAAAATTTCTTCATGAGCAACTTATTGCAGAAAAGCCCAAAACACTGAAGGAACTTGTGCATTTTCCAAGATGAAGACACGACAGCTCAGGTGCTCCTCTGCCGGTGGTGCCAGAGCTGAGCACAGGGCAATGCCTCTCTGACACGATGCCACAGAGATGCCTCACTTAGGCTGAGCACCAGGAGCCTGTCTGCAGCCGTGAAGTGATCTGAGGGCTCACAGACAAGAGTATTTGGATCCCAAAAAGCAACGCGGTTTAAAATTTTCCACTGTCTGTAGTGATTTGCAGATGACCGATGTTAACGCCCTCTTGTCCACAGTGTTTATACAACGCGCTGGGGTGATACGGGAGAGGAGTTGGCTGTGCTGCTAGAGACAGCTGGGTCGCTTCCAGCCCTGCAAGATGGGAGCAGGGCAGGGACGGAGGCAAAGCCAGGATTCAACTATGGAGGGGGCTGGGGGGTGTTAGCTGCATCCCTACTTGGAATGGCCTGGGTGAAGATTTGGTCAGCAAGTTTGTAGCTCCATTTCTAATTGTTTGGTTTGGGGTTTATTTTCTGGTGCTTTTTTAGCATGTGCCTGTTTCCAGTGAGGGTGGATTGCCCTAATTCCTCTGTCCCAGGAGAGGCTGTCCCTGAGCAGCAGCAGCCCATGCAGTCACCATGTGCTACATCCAGCTGCGATTTCATCTGCCAGACGTAGGAAGAAACGAGGATCCCAAGCAAGCATCCCTTCCTATTACCTGTACACGCTTAGACCTGGGGGGCTCTGTGGATTTAACACAGTCCCCTGCAGGTGCTGTGGAGGGCGAGGCTGTGCCTGTATGGAAATAGTCCCGTGCAGGTGGGCACCTGCATCTTCGTGTGGTACCACCTTGCCTGGTCTGTGACAGGGGCTGTTATCACACTTACCTCATGCAGACAGGGAGAAAAAGGATGTTTGCCTGTTCCTAAGTAAACAGCTCTTCCCTCTTTCCTCCTCATCCCTGCCTGCAGCTCTGATGCCAGGAACATGCCTGCAATGTCCTTGAAACGGCCTTGCTCTGGGCTGGGCGGCTCCCAGAAAGCGCTCCCAGCCCCATGGCAAGCCCGGGCGGTGATTCAGCCTGGCGATGCTGAGGCACAGGCGAGTTACAGTAAGTCATTTCCAGGGCAGCTTCTCCAACAGAGCAAATCACCCTGATGAAGTGGATGGCACCCAACGCTCTTCACCCTTCCCAGAAGAAAAGCAGCTTTCCCGTGACTTGCCGCTACTAACTCAGCTGCTCTGGGAACCTGGCTGTCTGTGTGCTGAAATAAAGCGTGCAGCAGTGTCCCTGCAGCGGGTGCTGTCCCGCCAGCGTGGGTGGGAGCACCAGGACACAGGTGCTGGCAGCAGCAGGACCATCCTGTCCCAGCACCGCTGCAAACCCCGTCTCAGGAGCGAGCAGCACATTTCAAACAGCTACCGTTGCTCGGCAAGGCTGGAAAAGCCAAGTCCCCTGAAAGTTTCCATGTCTGCAGAGGATGCCAGGAAAAGGCTCTTTCCTGCCCTGGGCTCTTGCAGCAGCGGAGGAGCCTGCATCAGATCAGGCACCATCCCCGTCCCACCGCCCAGACACAGCTAAGTGCAAAATCAGACTAGGAGAAAGCATTGTTCTGGAGTGCTGCGGGTGGTTAACGGAATGGTGAGTGTTAGCAGGAACATGTTAAAGCCAGCTCAGCAATAACCTGGCCTTGCACTTACTTTGCCTGCTGCAGTGAAGCAGAAAAAGCAAGACAAGCAGCACGGGCAGAGCACCTCTCTTTATGACTCATCCAAGCAACCTGCCTCTGCAGGGCAGGAACACTTTGTTCCCTATAGCAATAGTATTTTTTTTCCCCAACTTATTCAGATCCGTGTAACTTACCTTGTGACTCAGAACCCCTGTCTCTTACTGTCCTTGCTGTTGCTTAGCAGGATGCATAATATGAAAGCTGCTGTTCATCCAGGTATTTCAGTTCTCGATGACGGCTGCAGATTCCTAGCTGGAGTCCAAATGAAACACTGAAAGTCAGGCCGACTCCTTATGAAACCCAGCAGCTAGGCTGTTTGCAAAAACAGGGTTTGGGTTGTTGGTTTTTTTTTTTTTTGTTTCTTTGCTTGCATCAACTTGTGCTGGGTTCCTGTGCTTTTGTCCTGCTCTAGTTTCCTTAGGACTCACAGGCAGTCTGTCGGATTGCACGGTGCCTCTCACAACGATGGAAATGAAGACCAAAAAATCTGTGAATAGAAAAAAAAAAATGTATCAAAAAAACCACAGCCCCAAAACCACAGCAAGTGTTCCAGCCAAGAGAGAAAGTGCTGGGATCACATGGAAATAATTTTGCTTTGGGAGATTTCAGCATCTTTTTAGGCAGGAGAAAGGAGAAAAAAACACAAACCCATGATAAAATCTCTGGCTTTTGTGCATGAGCTGTAAAGGTGGCAAAAGTGTCTTGAAGGGCAGCAGCAATGGAAACTGCCCCTGCAGTGGTGCTGGGGGAAGGTGCAGGTGCACGGCCACACGCCTGGGAACAGGCCAGTGCTAAGGGAAGGTGTCACCCCCACGGTTCCATGCTTCTTGGCAAAGCACCTCGCTTCTGCATGAGCAGGTCCGGGGCCAGCCTCAGGAGGGTGATGAGCAGCTGCCATTTTCCCTCCCTGCTTCACAGGTTTAGGGGATAACGTCTTATGCCAAACCATTCCTGGCAGGATGTGCTGGGGGTCACATCCTATGAACAGGAAAGGCAGGGAAGGTCAAACACAAGCACAAGGGTGAATCTTCCTCAGTGTGTGTTTGCAGAGTCTTCTCCCACCACTGCCTATCTGCTGGGGGTGTGCTTTGCCCTAATTTTTCCAGGACACCCAGAAATGGCTGGACAGCAAGTTGCCACTGTTTCACATAACTGGGACTGAATTACCGGCTCCCCTGGCTCACGGCAGCTGGGGTGCCACAAGGCTCTCTGAGGCGTGGGAGGCATGGAGACCCTCTCCGAAGGAGGCTGAGCAGAGGGCACCCTAGAGAAGCTGCCCAGCCCTGTCCTGCCTGGGCTGGCCTACCTACTGAGCAGCACACAGTGGTCCTGGCCACATGTGTGACCCTCAGGAAAGCCGGCGGCTGCCACAGACCCTGTGCTCATGGCACAGACCCAAGCCCAGCATGGCACACTGCTGCCCGCCGGCAGCGTCAGCCCTTAGCCAGGAGGTGATGTGGGATGCGGCACAGCTTGCTCTTGTCCGAGGGACTGCTGAGCCCAAGTCTCTGGGGCCAGCGGGGAGCAGATGTGGGGGGATCAGAGCACACTGAACACCCCACACCTCCCGGCACCGGGGTAGAGCAGCGCTGCACCAGTGGTGCTTGATTTTAGTGCCCATACTATCGTAGCTGAAATCACACACTTGGTCATGCCCAGCTCTTGGAAAAAAGCAAATGGGTGGCTTTATTTAAAACTAGGTTTAGACTCTGAATTTGGGTTGTTTGGTGGTTTGTTTTTTTTTTTTTCTTTCTGTTTTCTTTTTCTGTTTTGCAGCAGCCTCCCATTCACTGTAGAAGAGGAGGTTGAAAGCAATGGGCACCCTGTACAGCGTGAGCTCCTGCATCATTCCTGCACTAAGACTGACAAAGAAAAGCAACGCTTTGATAGTCCTGAGAACATCAGGAGGGGAAAGGTGTGTTTTGTCCTCTTGCAGTGCCCTTCCCCACTTCAGGGCACAATGTGATGGTTTAAATATTCCTCCCCTGCAGTCCTCCTGCTCTGCCCCAGACCCCAGCACTTCAACCCCTCACCAGTCCACGGGGGCATGTGCTGGCCAGGTCATTTTATTATTTTTTTTTTTTCTGGAAACAGCCTCTGCCTTATGTAAAGAGGGATGAGATGTGAGAGCACCTTGGGCAGCTCTCTGCATTTGAAAAACCTCTTCAAAGCCTCCCTTCCTTCCTGACCCGAGCAGGGGACATCTCAGCTGCGGTCCTCAGAAAGGTTCTCCATCTCTGCTCCATATGCTGATGTGCCCCGGCTCCTAAATCATAGAATCACAGGATGGTTTGAATTGGAAAGGACCCCTAAAGATCAAGTTCCAACCCCCCGCAGTGGGCAGGGACCCCTCCCTCCAGCCCAGGGTGCCCCCAGCCCCGTCCAGCCTGGCCCTGAGCCCTGCCAGGGATGGGGCACCCACAGCTGCTCTGGGCAGCCTGAGCCAGCGCCTCGCCGCCCTCACAGCGAAGAATCTTCCTGATAGCTGATCTAAATCTGCCCTCTTTCAGCTTAAAGCCATCACCCCTTGTTCTATTGCTGCATATCCTTGTTAAAAAGTCCCCCTCCAGCCTTCTTGTGGACCCCTTTGGGTAAACATTCTGCACCACCATGCCACTGCCCAGCAGCTGCCCATCCCCCGTAGGTCAGAGCCCTGGACCAGAGGCAGAGAGATGGCTGTCATGATGGAAAAGGGTTTTTGTATGACTTTTCAAAATCAAATAAGAAAAAAACCAATCTTTAAAGCTGTAGGTGGACCTGGGTTATACAAGAGAGAACTCAAACCGTTTGCAGATGACTTATGTTGGGAGTTTTTTTGTATTGGTGGTGTTAAGTAAATCTAGCAGATGATTAAAACAGAGTGCAGCATGATTTTATTTTATTTTTTTAATTAAAAAATCTGCATCCAGAGTGATGAGGAGAGGGAACAGCGGCTGTTGGGGAGCGAGGGCTGCCCCCATACCGTGGGTGAGGGAGGATTTACGTGTGCTGCTGGTGCTGTACTGGGAGGCTCCGTTAGCCAGGACCAGGGAGGCAAAATGCAGAGGTTTGCTGCTGTCCCAGCATGAACCTGAGCAACATCCAGCTCTCCATGAGTCATCCTCTGGTGTTGGCCTGCTCCAGCCCAGGCCTCCTGGAGCCCTCCACCCCATCCGTGTCCCCTCCCGCTGTGGCAGTGGTCCCCGTCCCAGCCCCGCATGGGTGGGCAGGAGCAGCTGTGCCAGGCAGAAGCCACCTGGGAACAGGCACACGGAGCCCATGCAGCAAGGAGGGAATGCAGCTGCAGCCTTTCCAAAGCTGCCAGGAAAAGAAAAACCTTCCTTATCCCTTTTTGGAGAGACCTCAAACAGCCCCTAAGGAAAGAAATTACTTTGCTTCACAAGTGCCAACCAAAAGCCTCTTCTGTCCTCTTCTCTGTTCTGGGTTAAACACCAGGTTTGTGCTATCTTTTCTCCTCCATCGTGTTTTCCAGGACCCTGCTCTCCTGTTGGCACTGCTCAGCACCTTTCACAGAATGGAGATGTTCCCCTGTGTGTCCTGCACCAGTGCCCCCAAAGCCACCCCGCTGGGGCTGCTGCATTCATTTACTTGGTCCCATAAATAACCTGGGCTCCACAAGCAAATGTTCTGCATTAACTCATTTGTGTGATGGTCAGTAGAGTCATGACACGAGTGACATCGATGCTTTTTCAGGATTTGGGTCCATCTGCCTCCCTGAGTAGATCAGCAGTGTCCTCAGCACCCTGCGCACGCTGCAGAGAGTTTCTTTCTTCCTTTCTCGTGCAGCAAATACTTATAATTAGAATGCAATTAGTAAATAATATCTATTAGCCCTGCTGAGACAGGGGAGCTGCTTTGCATCAAGTATGTCCTTGCAACAAGAACCAATGCAAACAGAAGCGCAAACACAAATGCCAAAGCACTTAAAGCAGAGGGACGTCACCCTGGAGATTGGTTCCTGGCTCTGCTGCTGTAGGGTTTTGGGAAAGCTCCCCTCCACCCTCCTGGGGATGGCACGTCTCTTCTCCCATTCTTCATCAACTATTTTTAGGTTAAGCTCTTCAAGGCAAAAAATATGTATGATGGGAGTGCAGCCGGGCAGAGCTCGGGTTTCACAGGGGGATGTAAGGCTGCCACTGAGAGCTTACTTGCATGGATATAAAAGTAGTTTATAGGTGTAACCCAGTCGAAAGAGTGGTTTGGGCTCCAAAAATTATCTTAGCTGGTCAAAACCCGTCCAAAAACAGTCTGTAGGAGAGTTTTTTTATTTTTGCTCTGAAACTTAGGACAGAAGAAAAATGTTATGGGAACCAGCGCCTGGCATCAGAGCCAGTGTCTCCAGATTAAACAAGTTTTCTGCCTCTTAAAATGACAACCTCCTTTTTTGAAATAATAATCACATTCAAGGAAGAAGGATATTTCTGTTTACACAGTTGATTTATAAAGCTTGGCTTTTGTCCGTGCAGGGAGCAAGGGAAAAAAAAAAATCATTTCTGTACACTGCTGAAGGCTTGCAACAAATTAATAAGAAACTCTGTGTGTGATAGAGCAGTGAGTTCAGGGCGTGCTGAGCCCGTCTGCCTCCTCCCTGCTAGAGAGAGCAGGCGCACTTACTGCAGAGAATGCAAAAAGGAATTAAACAATCCCCAGCTAGAAAATGGATGCACTTATAGTAAGTTTAAGGGACATAAATGGTCAGCTGGCAAAACCACGGTTTTCTTTGCAGCTTTGGTGTGCTAAAATTGGTCTGCTCTGCAGGGAAGTGAATGCTTCTTTCTAATCAATTAATTGATGAAGTAGCTGGGGTTTTAGGAGGGTGCTGGCTTCGTGCTGCAGGAGCAGGAGCTTTGCCTATTCAGGAGCATCTGCTCAAGGATGTGCATTTATGGCTTGGAAAGGAGACCCAGAGACACAGCCATACACGAGCTCTCGCTCCAGGTAGCCAATATTAGTGACCCTCCGTTGAACTGGGGATGTGGGGCAGCTGTGCTGTGCCAGGATGCTGGAGCCTCCGTGCTCTGCAAACACATTTCCCTGCGTGGTCAGGCCACAATTACAGCTCTGCTTGCGTAAAAAGGCGTTGGAAACATCTCAGCCAGTGTCCGCAGGCACGCGAGTCCTTTATCCTTTTAAGTGAAGGCATCTTTTTTTTTTTTAAAGTTTTCAAACACACTATATATAATGTCTGAAACTATTTGAGTTGTAACCAGCTCTTTAAATGAAAAGGCATGTTTTATATGGATTTTTCCACTGTGCTGAACTCGTGAGAGTGATGTGTGTTTGCTCTCTCCTTGCGCTCAAGGCTAGGGCTCTGTGCCATGACAACGTCTGCACCACGTGGCAGAGACATACAGAGATGATTCCTACAGAAACATTAAATATTAAATTCAGTTTCCTCCTGGCTTTTGGCTGGGGTGTCACTTTGGATCACAACGCTTCCCCTGGCATTGGCCACATGCAGCCAGAGCCCTGTGGTGGTGAGCTGGGAGCCCAGGCGATGCACAGGGGTTGGAGCTCTCTGTGCCTTGCCGTGCACGCCAGGCAGCCCGGGCAGGGTGGTTAAACCCTCTAATGCAGTAATCCCCAACCCATAATATGATTTCATGCAATGAAGTGTATTGGTTCATGTGCGAGCGTGTGGTGCTTTCAAGCGGCCAATTGCACAAAGCCTCAAATGATGAGGAGCTAATTGGAATTTAAAGAGCAGTGTGTGAACGGTAATGGGGAACTGGTTAAGAGTAACGTACTAAGTAGCGTGAAAGCTCTGATTTCACAACAGAGTGAGAAAACGTTCGTGGCTAAAGCCTGGTCCCGAGGGGGGCTGGAAGCTTGTGGGGTGAGAGGGAACCTGCAGGCAGCGGGTGACAAGGAGGAGCAGGGGGTCCCTCCCCAGGCTGCCGCAACCTGCCAGCGCTGAGCAAGATTGGCACCAGGGAAAGAGGCAACCTGGATAAATAGAGGTTAAATCAGCCTTACGGTGAACCGGTCAAAGTAACAGAACAGCTGATGATCTCTAATGAAGATTTAATGGAGGGTAACGTGGCCAATGCCAATCAGCTGGGACTGGTGGGAAGCAGATCTCCTAGAACCAATTTCTATTATATATTCCAAGTTTATTTGATGCAGGAATGCAGACTTGGGCAAAACACTGATCAAATCTATTAATTAAAAAATGGAGGTGGTACTAATGCAGGCTGGCAGGGAGGGATGGTTGAGTGCGTTGGCAGCAGCGTATTGGGAAGGGACGATCTCTGCTGCTGACCAGGCGGACCAGGCGCGATGCCGCAGGGCCGGAGCATGCTGAGCCGGGGCAGCTTTCCCGGGAACCTGCTCAGTAACCAAGTGGGACTCTTCAAACTGTCTCTAACTGCACTAAGTGCCCAGGCTGATGCATCATGAAACCTCACCTAAAAGCTGTCAAACTTTAGACGTTTCAGGCCCCATTCTGCAGTCTGATTTTGGAAATCCTGAAAGATTTGAATCTTGGTTTTGATTTAAGCCTTCATGCAACGGGAATGGGAGTTCACAGAGGTCACAAATAGCAGATCCCCTTGTATCCATTGTCCCTCCGCATAAGAAGCAGCTTTGTTTTGCTGAATAACCTCTTGGGCAGGACTTAGAGCGTTTCAACCCGGGGTGCAGTGTGATTAGCACCTCTGGGCCGGGGTTTGTAGCCATTCTCACAGCTTTCGTCTGATGGTGGGAAAAGTGTTTGCTCAGGTCTGTGCACACATCGTGGGATTTACCACATAGCATAAAGGGTGGGTGGGCTTTATTCCATGCATTTTCTCACCCCCCCTCTGTTACTTAGGGCAATATTAGGCGATGGGCACTGCTCCTGCCTTTCAACTCTCTGACTTTGCTCCAGTATCTCATAAAAAGTCCAGAGCATCTTACTAGCTGGTAACCTCTTTCCTATAAAACGGGAAAAGGTAGATTAAACCAGGTACACAGATTCACCTAACAGCATTTTGTGCTCGCGAAGGTCAAAAATCCCATTCCCCAGCTTTTTGGGACAGGCTGATACAGGGATACCTGAGTGGCTGGACATTTCTCTTTAACTGACAGGGTGGTTTGGCAGTTGCTGGTGATTCAGTGACAGCATGGCCAGTATCAGATGGTTTGGCTTGTGCCATCCAGGATCCAGTGCCTGCAAGGGCTCCCTTCCTGGGAGAGCTTCTCACCTTCTGAACCAGTCACCCCATTACCCACATGTCATACACAATTGTGGGAACTGGATGAGCAAATTAAGCTATCAGTGAATTTCAATTCACTATTTAAAAATCCAATGCGGTGACAGACCCAAATCAAAATAGCTAAACCCAGGAAGAAGCCCATGGCACGGCACCAGCATTCAATGCTCAGATAGGTTTATCACACTGAGATAATGTGTCTCCACAAATGAGCTGAGAAGGAAAATATTTCTCTTTGTTGTTTTGTTTCCAGGACAAAAGAGAGTTTTGATTTTTTGCTTTCATTGCCTTTCCAGTTTTTAGATTACTTGTAATTAAATGGTGCCGAGCAAATAGATGGTGCTCTACCTTTTTGTAAATGACTTGGAAATTTTCTTTAATCCCTTGGTAGGGTTCACATGGTATGTCATTCATCACGCCACTGCTCTGTATTCCAGCAACTGGGCTTATTTAATTTGTTAGGCTGAATGGAATAGCTTTACCATGCCTGCTTATTCAGAAGTAATGATGGGTAGAACCCTGTAGCACATAATAATTGCTATTTTCCACAGAGAGATGCATGCATGTTCTCAGAATAACCTTTAAAAAGTTTAAACTCATGAGAGTGAGATGGGTTGTCGACAACAGAGTAAAAATAACGGAAGGTGGTTTTCTTCCCAGGTTCTATTTTCTTTTGAACCTCTAGTTTTCAGCTCTAAAATGTTATTTGCTGGTTGAATTGCCGGGCGGGGGGGCACCACGCTCCCCCTCCACAGGCTTGCCGGAGCAGCTGTAGGTCCTGTCTCTCCCTGTGGGCAAGGTGTCCTCACGTCCACAGCCCCAGGAACCATGTCGGCACATTCTAGGTTTAACCTCTATTGAACACGCTCAATCCCCTCATAAAAATGTCCGTCTGAAACCCACCTTTCGCGTGAGAATTTCCTGTCGGAAAAGAAAACTGAAAATAGATTGCAATAACTGTTCACCCGGGGGATAAATGCATGGGACGGGTCAAGACAAGTCTTTTTGTCTGGGGACGCGTTGCCTGGCCAGCTCACCTCAACCCCGCCGATTCCGGCAGCGCATCGCCATGTGTCAGTCACCCCGGCACAATCAATACGCTGCCATTTCACACCGTCCTTGCAGACCTTTCCCTGGAACAAGGAGCCCAGGTTGCCCTTGCCCAGAGGGTCTCTCAATGCTGCCCACCTCCCCCTGCCCTCCCCTCCCTGGCTGAGCTGGGCAGCTCGGGATGCTCATCCCTGGCAGCGCTGCCACTCTCAGGTGGCTCACGCTGCTCCGGTAATCTCCCACTAAACACCCCCGGCTAACGCTGCTCAGGCTTCACACTTATTTCCTGCACCGTGGCAGGCAGGGCTGAAGCTATCAGTAAATTTTAATTCCCCAGTGGCAGCTGCAAGTTGGCTGCAGTATCAATGAACTAAATCTGTCCCCTCCGTTCCTTTGAGAATTATTCCTCATTTCTTAAATTGAAGCTGTTTCGTGGAGTCATAGCTTTTTGCTCTTAACGTTTAAAGAATACCCAGCTGGAGAGTTTTCCAAGAGCAAGGGCCTGTGATTTAAAAATGGGAGCAAAAATCACTCATCTGTGTGAGGGAATCAGAGATGAGGCAGTCAGATAATTAAATAAAAAATTGCAGAATGTGCTTTATAAACAAATACGATGCCAAAACTTTTGCTGCCCTCATATTACTCCTGAATTGCCACAAACCCTGGAAAGAAAGTCTTTGCTTTTAAGAACTTGTAATTGAAGGAAACACAGAGTAAAATCTTCAGGTGAGCCAGGGGCAGAGGTGGGCACAGAAAGCTCGGGACAGGCTGGGCAGAGCAGGAGGGACATCTTACCCCTGTGAGACATGCATGTTCCTGGCTCACATCAAATGCTGAGCAAAGTACACAGATTTGAATCTCTCTCCCTGGCATTTAGTTTAGCACTTTCAATCTTTCTTACTTGCCAAGATACAGGCGCTCACATAGACAACTCATACGACTCCAGTGCCACATCATTCATCGAGCATCAGGCAGGAATCCACGTGCCCATGGCAGCAGGGAGTGGTGATTTCAGCTGGTCTGGTATAATTTTGGAGACTTTTTGTTGTTTTTTTTTTTAGATTGATTCAGGTCTCATTTGTAAGCAGATGCAACATTGTCGGTAGTGTAAGACCTGGATGGTCAGAGGTCTCCAGCTGTCCAGCTGGAGGTGTCTGCTTGGGGGACCTAGCACCAGGAACAACCACACAGCTCTTTCTTCCATGCTGCTGCCAGACTGAGGATCTCAGCTGGGTGCCCCGTACCCACAGCTAGCAGTGGCCAAAAGCATCGTTTTTCTTCCTGCATCTGGAGAAAATGAGGAGGAAGGGCAGCATGTAACATTCGTCTGTGGGAGCCCTTGACATTGACATATACCATGAGTATTTTTAGCATCCAAGTGCACTTTTTCTTGGCCACATCGCAACACCTGAGACCACGCCTACAACATCAGAATAAGGGTAATGGTTTTATGACAGGAGAGGGGAGGCACAGAAAGGTTAAATGATTTCTCTCCATCTGCACAGTCCAACAGCAGCGGACCTGGGAATAAACCTCAGGATCTCCATGGACCCCCCCACTGCACCCTCGGAGGCTATGGGCAGACAGGTGGTGCAAGGGCTAGCTGCTGTTTCTGCCGCTCTTCAGCAGGTCTGACGGAGGCACCTTTGTCGGGAAGGCAGGCAATGCATCAGCTCTGTGACACTGGCATGCCCAGTGCCCTTCCCAGCTTGGCCAGTGCAGCTCCCAACCATCATCAAATGCATTTCAGCACTATACTTCCACAAAACACTGTAGTACCAAAATTTGTAGGCGCAGTAGCAGCATTTCAGAGCAGCCCAAGGGAAGCAGTGGCAGAGCACCAGGAACACTTCAAAGCCAAGGTGGGAAATGCACGTGTTCACCAGCTGAGCCTCTTGCTCATCGCAGACCAGACACTGCATCCCTTTCTGGAAGCTCCCTCAAGCAGCACTTCACATCTCCGATGTACAAAATTTCAGAGGTCGAATTCACCTGGTTAGTGCCATCCTGTGTCCAATCTTTGGGGCTAGCAAAGCCTTGATGCAACTCTGTGGGGCAGTGCTGGGGCTGGGCCCAGGACTTTGCTGCCTCCCAGCGCCATGGTGCAATGCTGCCTGAGCTCCTCACAGCCTGCACGTCATTTACCTCTGTGAAATTTCACTCACACAGGGCAGGCAACTGCTGCACATTGGTCCAAGCAAGTTGCAAAAGCAGTTGAGTTTTTGGCAGAGAAAGAGCTGAAGCTCATCTGTTCCCACTGGCCTCTGCGAGAGGTTATTAATAGCTGGAGAACGGATAAGAAGCAAAGCAAAGAGTTTGTATTGGACATCTTGATACTGGGCAATTGGCCTTTGATGGGAATCCAGTCCTGGGGAATGTTTTTGGGAGCAGCAATGATCTCCATTCAGGATCTCTCATGTTAATGACTTCCAGGCTGGTTTGAATGAGGTCAGTGTGACAGTCA
This sequence comes from Falco peregrinus, assembly GCF_023634155.1. Taxonomy (NCBI): domain Eukaryota; kingdom Metazoa; phylum Chordata; class Aves; order Falconiformes; family Falconidae; genus Falco; species Falco peregrinus. The sequence continues at coordinate 87,920,560 of NC_073725.1, read as the reverse complement.
AGGGTTGATTTTGTTTTCTCCTCGGTGGTAGCATAAAAGCAAAGCTGCTGGGAACGTTCATCGATGCTATTGTAGCCGAAAGCCTCCAACGGACTGCCCATGCCTTTTAAACCCTTGCTCTTGCACAACCACCATGGATCAAATGAGCAATTGCGGCGAGATGCTTCCGCGCTGAGCCTACCTTTTCCTCTGTTAAATAAAAATCACGTCTCTTTGCTTTGACATTTTCCTGCTGGTCATGTATCCAATGCATAGGATGAAGACAAAGCTGCCCATTCATGTGGCCAGGAAGCAAAGTCTACAACTGACCTCGGTGCCGCCTGTCATCTGGCTGGGTTCCTGCTCAGGGTGCAAAGAGGAGAGTCTCTGCCAGGGGCGTAACGGGGAGCACAGCCCGAGCCAGAGCAGATCTGCCTGACCACGAGCAGAAACTGTCAACAGACAGATGTTCGTCTGGTCTTAAATTACATTGCCTACATGCCTGGAAAAGATACTGTCTTATAAATAACAGCGCTCCAATCCCCTATGGCTTTGCATATTCAGGTTCTGCCGTAAGGCATATGCTTGTTAGACAAAACCAGGGGAAAGGGGCTGGGGGCAGAAAGTCTCTAGGGCTGTCTGGCAGTGGGGTGCCTTGAGCTTCTTCATGGGGAGTTTTTTGGTGAAGAGAGGGGGAGTGATTCATCCTTTCTTTTCTGTGCTGCACAGAAGGAGAAAGCCTGGGAAAGCACCATGTTTCTGGCTGGAAAAAAGGGGTTTAAGGTTTTTGGCATTGAAGTCTTTCAACAAGAGTCCAAATTCTCCATGAAAAGCAGACATTTACCATGAAGATACAGAAGGTCCAGGCTGTAAAGCAGCATTTTCCCTGCTCCAGCACTGCCTTCATTTCCTGGGCAGGACCTCAGAGCCATCCAGCTGAGTAACACCCGGAGGAGATGCCAAGGAATGACTGCTCAATCCTGAGTAACACCCCGAGGAGATGCCAAGCAATGAGTGCTCACTCCTGAGTAACACCCTGAGGAGATGCCAAGAAATGAGTGTTCGCTCCGGGTTAAAACCCAGCCAGAGCCAGATTCCCAGCCCCGAGGGGTGCTGCCAGGGGCTGTCCCCTGGGACAGGTTGGGGACAACCCTGCACAGTGCTGCATCTCATTGGCTCCCACTGGACCCACGGAGCAGGGCTCAGCTCGCAGGGTCAGCTTCCACCTCTGTGAGAGCCACAGACTCACAGGTGAGAACCACTGATGAGCATGGACCCGAAACTTCACCTCCTGCTTTTTTTGGGAGGCAGAGGATGGAGCTGTGCTGACACAGCCAGCTTGCCACATGCCTGGAGAAGCAGGACTGCTTTCTCCTTCCTCAGCCTGCCCCGAGCTCTCTCCTCACCATCCTGCAAGGCTCAGCTTTCCTTCCCTGCGTGCTGGCCCCAGTGATGCTGCAGCTGGGCTCAGCACTAACGGGGCCCATGGCCATGTACAACAGGCTTGTTACCAGTTTCTGTTTTGGACCTCAAGGTGTCTTGTCCATGCTGCTTTCTCTGAGTAGCCATTTCTGCACATTGTACAGGCAGAAAAACAAATGTTACCCAACGTTTTGAGGAGAAGGAGGACAGCCAGTCCGACTCACCCATGGGCTAACCTGAAACATTCTGCATTACAATTTAACGTGATGGAAAGCTACAATTAGCTCTAATTAAGGCAGCCTCATTGCCTCGCCAAGAGCAGAGCTGCTGTCAGTTCCATTTTCTTACTTTTCCACAACACCGACACGCTGCAGTTCGGCAGATTAATACTCCTGGCACGAAGTACTCCCCCTGTAATACTGATGAATGGGTGCTGAGGATTTATTACTAATATGTTGTGGTGGGCCCCAGAGGTACCCCCAGCACTGGGGTGCCTTGGATAGGGGGTGTATTTATTCAGGGCAGAAAGCCAGAGGACGGGGACTGCAGGCGTGGGGTGTGCCCAGGGTGACACAGTCCCCTGGCAGGGCTGGGACAAATCTGCCTTCCTCAGTTTACCTGCAGTGATGGACCAGTTAGAGCACAGAGCCTATTGCCTCCAGGCGCTGGAAACTGAGTATCATCCCCTGCTGTCTGTCCTGAAGAATCTCAGTGGCATTTCACAGCTGCATCTCAGAAAACCCATAATAAAAGGGGAAAACCCAGAAGTTACTATAAAGCCTATGTCAAAAATTCTTGTCCCAGTCAATGAGCATCACTAGGCTTCCTGGAAAGAGATTTAAGATCCCTTTCACATCCTTCCTTAAGCTGATCTGTTTGCAAACTATTTCATGTGCAGATGAGGCATGGAACCTGCACCTCTGCCTCAGGATGAGGGAGCATTTCTCTGTCGTGTGATCACAGCTGGGGCTGCTCTGCTCCGCGTTCACCGCAGTCGTGAGCAAAGCGAATCATTCTCGCCAGCAAAGCACTGTATTCAATGGGCAGAGATGCTCTATTCTTGCAATTAAGCATAATTTCTCTGTTGCCCTAGAGAATACAGAGCTGTACCTCATTAGTGCAGGCGGTCTTTTCACTGATGCCAGGACAGGATTTTATTAGAGCTTTTGCACAGGATACCAGGGTGAGACATGCCATTTTGGGTCATGTTATTAACTGAAAAGAATGTCTGTTACAACAGATGGATTCACATCAGCAGGTATCTCGAATCTTGTCCTGAAATAAATCATCTTCATGGATCAATATGGCTCTTGTCGTGGCAGTGTCAAAGGCTCTGACAACTGCATGGGACCTGCCGGCGCCCCGACGGGCTTGGCCAGGAGCTGGGTTCCCCCGCGCAGGACATCCCACCCCATTTGCTTCTTATTTTGAAGCAGAATGAAGTAAACATCAAGAAATGTTGTGATTCAAATGCAATGCTTTCTGTGCATTTCAAACTTCATAAAATAATACAATCATCGAATGGTTTGGGTTGGAAGGGCCCTTTAAAGGCCATCTAACCCCAGGCTTCTGCCATGAGCATCTTCAGCCAGACCAGGATGCCCACAGCCCCGTCCAACCTGGCCTTGAATGTTTCTAGGGATAAATATTGGTGCATAGAAGGAAACCGTTTAATTTCAAAATAATCAGCGATGCATGCATTCCCTCCTGAGAGGGCCAGAAGAGGACATTTGGACAGGGGTTGGCTTTCTTACCTCCTCTTCAGAGTGATGCCAGGACTTGGGGGAAGGGTCCCAGGTGCCAGCAGCACAGGGAGCTCGTGGTCGCCAAGGCGTTGGCTCCACACAGGTGGAACCTGCACCTCCCACCTGCAGGGAGACGTGAGCAGCAGAGCCATAACCAGCTGGGACCCGACAATCCGCGTCATTGTGGTTAATGGCTTATTGATGGGATTACAGCTTTTCTTGCCATCATTAAGGTGCGAGATTTGGGGTTAGATTTTTACTAATTTGTTTGTTTGTAACTGTTCAATAGATCTTTTCTGCAAACATGCTCCAGTCTCTGGATTGCTCACAAACATGTTTGCTCGATCTATTCCAGCTGTTTGTTAGTATACCTATCAGATGATATTGCTTCTGCTTCCTGAATGGATGCAATAAAATAGATACATTAAATAAAAAGTCAATTAAACAAAAAATGAAGGATAGAGGGGAAAAAAGTTTCATCAATATTTTCAGGAAGAAGAAGTGAAAAAAAAGTGGACTTTATGCTGGAGAGGGCAATCTTTCCCAGTGGAAGCAGAAGGGGGGGGCAGTGGCGACGCAGTAGCAGACACATCACCATGGTCAGACCATCACCCATGATCCAAGTCATAACCCTGAGTCATGGTGAGCCAAAAACACAGGAAAGCAACACAGTTCCAGTGTTCACACCTCTAGTAAAAGCTAAACCTGCTCTGTATAGCCTATTTCACCCTGCACTGTCATCCTTGCTATATAAACCTCGATCGCATTGTAAAGCTTATATCTCAAGCAGAGCAGAAGGGAAAGCAGATTTCCTACTTCCCCAAGGAGCTTTTAGGATTTCCCACCCTGAACCTGAGGGAGGATGGAAAATCTCAAATGTTTTTGGTAGCCGCAATCAATGAACTTTCTAATTTTGGCTTGGCTGGCAAGCTGTATTGATTTTAATTTTAATTTTGTTTCCCTAGAAGATTACTCCTATTTCACAATGGAAATTAATTCAGTGAGTCAGAAATAAAAAAAATAATGACCTGACATGCCTCCTTTCCCAGGTGCCATTCCAGTTGCTTTGACAGGTCAGTCACATTTCCTCCCTTGGGAATTTTTGAAAATGGGGTATTTGTGGACACAGATTCTGAATCCTATCATGCAATCTCTGTTGGCAAATTTAATTTTGCAGTGAAGAGGGTTTTTTTATTAAATAAATATATTCAAACACAAAGGATACCTGGTAGCTGTGGGATCCATCCCAACTCAGTGGAGCCGCCTATATCCCAGCCACCCATATCCCCATCAGGATAACAGGGGGTGCAGGCTGGGGAGTATCCCAGCAGGAGCTGGAATTCCAGTGTTTTGGCACTCTGGCACAAATGTGTTTGGAATATATTTTCAGTTCCTCAGTGCACCTTGTAATTGAATCAGATAAACCCGTGGAATATACAGCGATATTCAGGTGACACTAAGCACCGGTTGTGTGATTATAGCAAATCTTTCAGCTCCCCTGAGCTTACGGACGGTGACTTATTTCTGTATTTGTAAGTGCTGCTGTTTATGATGGAGGAGTTCACAGGGCAATAAACAGGATAAAAAGCCAGGCTGAAGAATTTGATTACTGTAAAATATATTTATTTCAAGTATACTAGTTATTTCTATTATGGGACATTTTAGAAATAATTCTGTGTCTTCAAGTAGTTTAAGGAAGATTAATTTTCCAAGGGAAAAAGCCTTTCTCAAATGCATTTTATCTCCTTCTTGGAGAAAGCATGAAATTAGGAGCTTATCCTAAGATCGCTGAAATCAAAGGCAGGTCTTTCCCTTGACTTTCAAGGGTTATAAATAAAATTGGGTGTGAATAGCTGAGCAGTATCGTCGTGACAGACAGCTGGTGCATGGAGTGCTGGGGCTGGAGATGTGCAGTACTGATAGATACACTGGTGTCATCCCCCAAAAGACAGGGTGTTGTTGGGCTAGGTGGCAGAGATGCCACCTGAGAGCATCAGGCTTCACCCAAGACATTTTTGGATCGAGATTATTTTCCAGACCTGGTCTCTTGTACTTTCTGTCTGCCAAATCTCTCTCAGGCAACTAAATCCCAGGAGCCTGGCTGGCAGCTTCCCAGCTCCATGGCAAGCCTGGGAGGACAATGCTGCTGTCAACTGAGAGCCTGTCCTCAGGATGCTCTCAACTCTTTATCAACAACAGGGCAGCTTCTTGCAGGTTGAAGTGTCATTGCTCATGATCCTGATGTCTACTCACCAAAAATGCAGGTCAAGCTGCACCGTGCAATGTCCCCCGCAGTGGCGAGCACCTATGGATCTCACTGAGTAACGTTGGGGCAGCATCAGCAAAGGGGCAGGAATCAGATGAATAAACCTCCGTGCACCCACTTCAGACTTAAGCCAGCTAGTACCACGGTAATTAAAAACAATTTAGTTAAATGCTTTCCCTCTGGGTGCCTGGATTTGTTCTGTTTGGAAACCAGAGGCAGACTGAAGGGCTCAAGCTCCCCTCTGATGCAGGGGAGAGGGTTCCCGCGATCTGTGCAGCCTTGGCTGCGAACAGCTCATGCTCTAAATGAAAGGAAAGCAGGAAGGGAAAGCAACCAGATGGCAAGATTTTCCCATGGCTGCAAAACTGGTAATTAGCAGAACGAGGAGGACAGCTCTGGTCCCCTAATCCCCATCCCAAAGCTGCTCATCCCTGTGGTTGTGCAGGGTTTTCCAGCACGTGGTCGATTTGCTGTTACTTTTCCCGTTTGACTTTTTTATTATGCCAGCTCCAAGCTTCCCTTTCTTGCTGATCAAGTCTAAAATAATTATTGCAATCTGAAGAATTGTGTGTGTCTTCCTGGGAATTAAATGTTTAAACTCTCAGGCAAATGGGCCTTGCTTATTTCTGTTAAAGGTTCATGCTCTCAAATGTCACAGTAAGTTAAATGTACCTTGGAAAATAATCTAATTTCTGGTTACTTTACTTTTCATTCCATTTTTGCTCCATATAAATTGCCCACACTAATTCAATCAGAGGGGTTGACACTGCAGCTCCCTGGGTGGACAGCTGGGAAAACAACTGTCACCTTTGATAGGGAAAGAATGAAAATGGTTTGGTGAGAAAAGCTGAAGGAGGTGAACACCTCCCTTTGGGTCACACACCGGCCCGAGATGCTTCTCAGGCTTCCTTGTGTCCTTGCTGTTATGTTACGAGCGTCTTCTCTGCTGGGGAGTTAACCTCTTGCTGCTGATGGACTTGCAGAAATGTCAGCACATTACGGTGTTCCAGAAGACAGAACAGTTAGGTATATGCTTTTTGGGTTTCGCTTTTGTAACTCCATGAGGAAAATGGCAGGTGGCCCGTTGTAAAGCCAGCAAGGCTGTGCCCACTGCAGCAGCTCTGCGGGATTTCACGGTTGCACGGTGCCAGGGGCTTGTTGGAAACTGGGGAGCCCCAGCCCTGACCCTGCCAACTGGGGCTGGGAGAAACCTCTGGATGGGAAAGGCACCGCAATCCTGCCACAAGCTGTGACTTTGTGGCTCTGAAGGGGCTAAAGAGGTACCGGTATAGCCTGAGAGTCTGGGTGAGACTTGACTTCTGAATCATTTCATAAAGCAGGGCTGGGAAGTCTCTAGCTCAGTGAAAACTGGCACATGGATAGAACCAAACTGAACCAGCTGAACCGTACCACATAGAATGAAATGGAATAGGATAGGATAGGATGGAATGGAATGGAATGGAATCGAATCGAATCAAATTGAACCCAATAGGCTAGGCTAGGCTAGAGTAGAATAGAATAGGAGTAGGATAGGATAGGATGGGATAGGATAGGATGAGATGGGATGGGATAGGATAGGATAGGATAGGATGGGATAGGATAGAATCGGATCGGATCGGATAGAATAGGAGTAGGATAAGATAGGATAGGATGGGATAGGATAGGATGGGATGGGATGGGATAGGATAGGATAGAATAGGATGGGATGGGATGGGATAGGAGTAGGATAAGATAGGATAGGATGGGATGGGATGGGATGGGATAGGATAGGATAGGATGGGATGGGATAGGATGGGATAGGATAGGATGGGATGGGATAGGATGGGATAGGATAGGATAGAATTCAATTTTCAGCTGGAAGGGCCCTACAAGGATCATCTAGTCCCACAGCCTGACCACTTCAGGGCTGACCAAAAGTTAAAGCCATTGTCCAGATGCCTCTTAAGCGCTGACAGGCTTGGGGCACTGACCACCTCTCCAGGAAGCCTGTTCCAGGGTTTGACCACCCTCCTGGTAAAGAAATGCTTCCTCATGTCCAACCTAAAGCACAGACTCTCGTACTCTGGATACTCTGAACACAGCTGTCTTGAGGCAGAATGTGTGCTGCTGTGTACATCCAGTGTACATGTGGCCTCAGGGATTGATATCAGAAGTAGGAGTGCTCCTAAAAAAAGTTTTCAGAGAACCTCTGTGCTCAGCATACCAAGCCTCGTACCACAGCCTCTGTGGCTCTGGCTGTTTAAGGATGCTGCCATTCAGCCATGACTCCTGGGAGCTCCCGGGGCCAGATTTGGTGAGACAGGATTTGACCCATCAGTCTCTGGCACTGCTGCCTGCAAAGAGGTGTCCAGGCTGGTGGCCCATAGCACATCAGATACCATGATTGATTTGGACACGCTTTGCTGGCAAAGAGCCCTCTGGAAATGCTTTCGTTGCGCTGCCATGAGATGCTTGAGGTCTGCTGATAATAGAGGTGTCATTGCTTTGATGCTTTGGCTAGTGATGTGCTCTCTTTCAGCTCAAAATGCTGCAAAATGGCAGAAGCAGTTCAGTTTTTAGTGACAGAGGGAATGATCATCAATCAAAATCTCTAAAAGAGCACAGGAATCCTTAAAAAGAGGGGTTTGCAATCCTTACTCCAGCGGACCTGCCAGCTCCAGCATCCTCCGCAGGTTTTTCCCTTCTGGCAGTGCACAGCTCAGCACCTTCAACCTGCCAGTCCTGAAGTGTGGCAGCAGTGGGGAGAACAGAACCCTCCTGCTACCGGGAACAGGCACATGCTGCTGCCACAGTGGGTGCTGAGCTCCTCAGGAGCCGCTTTCCCAGCCCGCATGGAGCAAGGAGCTGCAGCTAATTCCGGCCTCACCTTCCATGAACTGCCAGTGGAAATGGCAAAGCAGACAAAAGTTCATGTCTGTGGGATGAGAAATTGGGCTGGAGGCAGCTTCCCAGCTCAGGGGACCGTGGAGTTGTGTGTTAAGTGATGACCATGGTGGGTCCCTGCACAGAAACCTTTGGGTGCTCCACCTGGCTCCTGCTCTCGGGTCATGTGGCCCCAGGGATTGATGCCAGAAGTAGGAGTGTTCCTAAAAAAAGTCTTCAGAGAAACTCTGTGCTCAGCATCTGCTCGTGTGTGAACAGGAATGGAAGAGGAAAGAAACTTCGGGGGGAGTTTGTAGACAGAAAACCTCATAAAACCCAAAACTTAAGCAAAAAACATCCCTAATTAACAGAGATTTTGAAAGTGGTAATGCTGCACTATTTCAATCAATTCCTTTGACACCCACTCATTTTGAAGTAATTTATCACAATTAAGATAGGCATTGTAACACGGCGTTGAAAACTCCGGCAAATTACATACCATTATGCCATTCAGTGATGTTTGCAAGCTGCCTTTTTTTTCCTCCTTTTTTTAATAAAAGCACCACATTTACATAAATCATTATTTTTGAGTGCTTGGAGCCAGATCTCATCTTCAGTCAAGGATGTGGGCTCTGGGGAAGGGGGCAAAGCCCTTCGGCTGCTGCTGGTCCTTCCTGGGGCATGAAACTGGGATCTGAGGTCAGCAACAGGGTGGGGGGTGGGGGGCATCTCCCCACTCTCATCTTCACTCCTAATCACTTCATTGCTGCTAAATGTCTCTGAAAGCCCAACCCCAAGCCCTGAGGGCTCAATCCAGCACTGGAGGAAGTGCTCGGACCAATTCCCATCAAGCTCTGGTGACTGCCATAATTTGATCCATGCCAGGGTGCTGCTAGACATGGGAAAGCCGGAGGGAAAACAACCGGCTGCATCCCCCGGTGTTATTCCTCTGCTAACACACCCAGGAGCCCGTCTTTTTAACCAGTGATGAGAAAATCCACTGATTTCTTGAACAAAATGATATTCAGGGGGGCTGAGATGGGGTAGTTTAATAATTTCTGCTAAATTAAACAAAGCCGCAGCTCCCCTGGCAGCCAGAGTTATCTGCAAGAGGTTGCGGAGAAAAACTGAAAGAAGCCAGGACATTTCATTGTGGATTTTTCACCATTCTGAAAATTACCAAATCTTATTTTTTGAGTGTGTGGGTGGGTGTCGAAAAGGTTCAGAATCAGCAAATGAACCCAGACATTTCAAAGCAGGTCACACAGTATGTTTCACTTGTAAAAAAATACTTCCCCCTCCCAGCTTTCATTTCACTAAGGCAAACATGCTGTGAAAGAAAATAATCTCGTATCAGCCGAGGATGACAAATGTGTTTTGATGGGTTTTGTTGTTTGCATTTTTTTTTAATCAGCCCATTTTTCCATCTTCCTTTACTTATTATGAATTAAAGGCAGCGGTTTCCCGCGCAGCGGTGTGGGCAGGACCTGCACTTTGCTGGTTGCAGCTGCACAGGAGATGGGGCAAATTCTCATGCACTGTTTTCCTTGTCCTACCCATAAAAGTTTGCAAAGTCCTTGCTGAAGACTCAAAAGTGAATGTGTCCTGGAGTCTCTTCCAGTTGTGAATTCGCTCCATTCTTTAAGTGTAAAAAGTGCACAGGAGGGAAAAACAGAGCTGGACTTGCAGGTTGTTGCTGTTCTTGGATTCGTTTGTTTGTCTCTTCAATTTAATTCCTCTTCACCCACTAGGACTGTAAGCAGTGAGAGCAGATAAACCAGACAACAGCATCTCAGTTCCTCCATTTCTTTTAAGTGCTCCTTGGCTCAGCCCTCAGTTCATGATGAGCTGTCAGGGAGAAAAATGTAACCCTTGTTCAGCATCATAACCAGACAAACAATTTGTAAAAAATAATCTTTTTGACAGATCATATTCCTTTTCCTGCATGAAAACAGCCTGTGGGCTTTTCTTTCCTCTTCATCAATTTATTATTTTTTTTTCCCAAAAAAATGCTGTAGATGAGTTGAGTGGATTTCAGTGCAGTGATTCAGAGATTAAAGTAGAAAAGTGGAGCTGTTTTCACAGGACACATTGATGGGTGCTGGTTTCTCTGTTCCCCACCCCATCGGTGCCTGGCCACTGCTAACCACAGCACTGATCAGAGCTGAACGCAAGCCTCCCCTTCCCCAATTACTGGATTCTCCCAGTTCCACTGAGATGGTGTATTTGAGGAGCAGTTCTGGCCCAGGCGGAGCACTCTGCATGCCCCGAGCACTCCAGCTGCAGCCGGAGACAGCAGGCGGTGGTGGCCCTCCTGCATCCCTTGGGGATGGGCAGAGGGACCAGAGGACCAGGGCACCACCGGGGTTTGGCTGCGTGTCGTGCAGGCTGGGGGGTTGTGCTTTACATGTGGTGTTTTGCCCAGGGAGGCTTTGAGAGAGCTTTATTTGTGGGTGAACGGAGCAAAGAGCCCCCTTCGTGCTAGTTGTGGTCCATGCAGGGCTGGGCAGCCGGGCTGAGTGCCTGGGGGCATCCCCCGTGGTCCATGCAGGGCTGGGCAGCGGGGCTGAGTGCCTGGGGGCATCCCCCCTCCCCAGACCTGGCCCTGCAAGAAAAGCTGGAGAGGCTGAAGGTGGAGAGATGCCTCTGATCCTGGTAATAAAAGATGGGCGGTGTTGAAAGGAAGAGGCTGAGGAGACAACTCTGGCTTTAAAGAGAACAGCTAATAAGTGGGTTTGGCACATCTCCAGCTGCCTCTGGCAAAGGGGGTTGGAAGGCAAGGGGGGAGGTTTTGCACGCCAAGGTGGATTTGCATGCTCAGAACTGGGCATGCTGGCCAAGCTGCGCTCTCTCTGCTGCTGTGCCAAGCTCCAGCCCTCCACCAAACCCAGGAAAACATCCATGATTCACTGCCTGGTGCCTCTCCGCAAGGCTTGGAAAAGCGAAGCGCAGGGTCTGCCCCTGCTGTGCCAGGAGCAGGTGAGGTTCCCACCGGGGCTGGGGGCCAGCACTGCCTGCAGTGAGCCAAAACCCAAGCTCATGCAGGAGAGATCTTGCTCCCAGAGAGATATTTTTAGGCCAATCTCAGAGCAGGAGTGAGAATAAGGAAGGAGTTTTTGTGAACTTTCTTTTACCTCATCTGCACAGAGACGTCAGCTGATGGTGCCCAAAGGTTGCAGAGGAGACCCAGGCAGCCTCAGCCTTCAGAAATAGGCTCAAAATTCTTCCTCCAAAGACTACAAATACAGAGCAGCATCCTGTGGTACCTGAAAGGTGTCAGATGGGAAGGCTAAGTGACAGAGACAAGGCCACATCTCCGCCACTGCTGGAGGATGGCAGGGACAATGCAGGGTGCCTTCACCCTGGGCCGAGTGCCTCAAGGGAACTGCCCCTCTCCCTGATTTAAGAAAGCCTTTATTTTGGGTGTAAGTGGAGGTGAGCATTCATCAGCATGAAAAATAATAGCTGAACCAATCATTTGAGTCACCCTTTAGGCTGCAGGATAATGAGCTGGGTCAAACACTTCGGGAAGCATTGCATCCATTTTGCTGTAATGCTGCTTAAATTTCTCAGAGCCACAAGAGTTATTTGGTTCAAACTTAGGGCAAAACTCCAGCTCCATCTTTCTTTGTTTCCCTTGAAGCCATTTGCCAAAGAAAAATATTGTTTATCTAAACCCCACTTCCATTTGCAAGATGATTTTTAGCTTTTTTGCACTTACCACGTCAGTCCATGAAAAGTGTCAGCAGTAATTTTGATTTAGAGAAATATTTTTTTGCCCTGCCAAATGGAGTGTTTTGAATCCATAAGGAAAAGATGGCTGTGAGCACTCCGAAGTCTCCCTCCTCCACTGTAAAACCCAACCAGCAGTGTACGGAGATGGAAAGATAGCTGGGAAGTCGGTACAGGTGACTAAAGAGGATTTGAAGACAGTCTCTACAAAACTATTCTGGACCATGCCCAAACTGACATTTATTTACATAAAACATATAATTGAAATGTCAGAAGAGAACAATTAAAAGCATCAACTGAAATGAATGGCAGTACCATGACTCTGCTTTCTGTGGAAAGGGAAAGATGGGTTTGGGCTGGTTTTACCTTTTCATTAATTTCCTTAATCTCTTATCAATGCACCAAACATCGTGATCTACTAAATACAATGTCTGGCAGGAAAAAAAAGGTTTCAGCCTCCAACACCTCAACAGATCTTCCTCCAGCAGTGTGGCTGAGGCCTCATCAAGCCGTGATGGCTTTTTTAGAGGGTAAATGACATTTCCCCCATGTATGCGAGGGGCAGGAGGCATCAGGGCTGTGGTCCATGGGATGCTCCATCCTCTGCGGCCCCAGGGATGGCCAGGGCAGGGTCTCGCCCAGCGGCAGCAGTTGACCATTTGTTAAACATTTGCAAAGCGTTAACACCGGAGCTGGCTCCGGATTCCTGCAGCTGGCGGTGAAGCCGGTGCAAGGGCAGTGCCAGGCATGCTGGGGCTCAGGCTCACAGCAGCTCCAGGGCTGCGCACCCAGAGAAGGTCCAGGAGATGGAAGAGAAGAAGAAAGGAATGCAAGGAGGAGTGCTGCACATTCCCGGCAAGGTTTTAACCCAGTAAAGGTGTTTTCAGGTTTCTCCTTTGTTTTTGAGGTTCACCCTCAACTTACATCCTTCTCCACAGCGGGAAGATGCTCAGCCGGTCTCGCAGCAGCTGGCCAGGACAAGGTCACGCAAAATAATTGCAGCCTGTGTGCAGTCCCTGGCCTCCAGCCTGTTTCTTTGCTGTAGAACATCTTCTTATTGTACCTGACCTTCAGGACACGGTTGCAATTCTACGGCAACAATAACAATATTCAAGCGATGATCTTTTTGGCATTTCTGGTTGATTTTTCACACATAACAGGAAAAAAAAAAAAAGCCATTCTTACAACCAGCTCACATTTTTCCAAAGAGACACCGAATGAGACCATCAGCATGAGTGGTCTGTTCGCTCTAGCACATAACGCCACACCAGAGCCCTCCTGTCATTGTCCTGGTTTCCCTTACTGCCACAAAGGGATTTGCACCAGGCTGACCGGCACAGCGCAGCAAACGGGGCTGAAAGCAACGTTTTCCCCAGAACTCTGAGTTCACCGCAGCGTGCGACAAGCGGCGAGGAAAACATGACAGTAATCAGGGCTGGCAGCAAGCGGTGGAAAATGTATTTGTAAGAGCTTTGATTAAACTGTCAGCTGGAATTTTGGAGCAGATGCAAAGCATTTAAACATAGACTGTTTAGTGCTGGGAGGCCTAATTCTTTTAATTTAAATGTTAGTTTAGGGGACAAGCTATGGAATGTATTTACCTCTCAGTGCCTACACATATCTTGTGCTTGACACAAATGAAGAATTAGGTGGCCATGTGTATAATCACAAAGGCTTGATGCTCGTGTTTCTGCAGGATGCTCTCTTGCATGCGTTAAAAAATTTCCCTTTCTCCAGCATCAGTGTACAGCCATGGGAAAGTGTAGGGGAATGAAGGCAGTGGGTTGATTGACATTGATAATATATGTAGCTGTGGCCTTGCTTTGACGATGTGCAGCTGTAACTTGTCCTGCAAAGTGGTTAAATAGCGCCGAGGAGGGTGGGAGAAGATGGGCCCTGAATGGAGGAGGAGTGGGGAGAAGGAGAACCCCAATATAGCAGACATGAGGAGGACTGTGGTCTGGTCTCTGGAGGATGGAGAAGCAGCATGGACACTAGAGTTTGACAAATGGTAAAGCTTTTTGCTGCTTGCTAGTTTGTTTGTGCTGTGACAGAAAAGTGTTGGAGTCACAGGAGGAGGTGACTTTGGTGACAAAACCAAGCAGTGGCTCAGCCCATGGACCAGTCTGGTTCAAGGTTGGAGCAAAGTGTGAACTAAGCTCTGGAAAAACTTGTACCAAGCAATTAGGAAGGCAATTTGAAATCATACAGGAGGGTTTAGTCAGGTGTTGCCCCAAGGAGAGGCCAACATTAGAAGTGATGCCTCTGAATGTCAGTGTTGGCAGCAGGATGAGGCTGGTGCCTCTGCAGGGTGGTCCTTAGGCTGCAAGTGGCCAACGTGGCTGGATATTCCTAGGGCCAGTTGCCTTTTTGCTCCCCAAAAAGAATAGTGGGATGCCAATTTAAACTATTTATATTAATGGTAGTGAAGGCACATAAGGCTGTAAATAAGTGTCCTGTGTTGAACACCCTTTGAACAGGAATCCTCTGCCCTTCTGCCTTCACAGATGTGCCCTGGGCACATCAGATCATTCAGTCTGACCACTTCTTTATAAATAGAAAGGGAAATGGGAAATGTAGTTCCCTGCTCAACAAGGTTACTTCTAAACTTTTTTGGTTTCCTAGTGTATGTGGATTTTTGCCACAGTTTTCACCTTGCAGGGCCACCATCAGAAGACAGGCACTGAAATCATCTTGTGTTGCTGCCGTGCTTCACAGCAGGTGCGGTGCTGCTGCCGGTCCTCCTGCTCTTACAATTCCGGAAAGCGCTTACTTCCCAGGAATTTTGGTAGGATTTCAGTACATGGTAAGAACTAAGTCCATGTTAAAGGACACTCCACATAAAGCCACGTAATGCAGTAAGTTTATTTGCATTGGAGGGATCCAGCCTAGATGGGGATGCTGATGTGGATGGGAGAGGTTTGCTGGGTGCCAGGGCTGGCACCGGGGAGGGGATGGAGCAGCGTGATGCACACAGGAGATCAGGATATGGCACCGGCAGAGTCAATTCGAGCTGTTTGCCGGGTGCCTGCCTACTCTGTCACAGGCTTCAGCTTCCAGCTTCAAAAAGCATCAGGTTTCCCTAGTTTTAATTCTTCATTTCACTGAAGAGGACAGTTGGATACAGTTTTGCATCATGAGCTCCAGAGACACAGAGACCTTGTAAAAACCATTCTTGCCTGTAAAGCAAACTGAGCGTGTAATAACTGCAGTGACCAAGTAATATTGTTGCAGCCAGGAGGAGGGGGACAGAGTAAGGTGTCCAGGAGGAGGATGAGGTCTGATCCTTCCCAGTACAGATTTTAGGGCAGGGAGAACAGACCGTTGGGAAGTTTCTGTTTTAGACTCACAAGTCCCATGAGGCAGGAAGCAATAATTTGAAATTAATTAAGTATAAGAACTTGCTTGCTCAGTTTTATCATCTCTCAGCATAAGCTGAGCTGCACAGTCAAAGCCCTGCCCTCTTCTTTGGAAGCCAGCAGAGACCAAACACAAGTTTTTCTAGCTATTCACTTGTTTTTCTGTGATGTTTTCTACATTTGTTTGGCCAGTGGGGTTGAATGAGGCCAGTCTCCTAGGAGGACAAGCCCTGTTTGTGTTATGTGAGTGATGACGGAGTTTGCTCATGCCCCCCACATGCTGCCTGCAGCCCATTCCCAGGCAGAATTGCTACTGAGCAACTTGGTAGCGATGACCTATGGAGGCAAAATTGCCCCTCCTGTGCTTTGGGCAGCTCTTGTTAAGTTGCTCTGAGAATATCCTTAGCCTCGGTGCCTCAGTCCATCTTGTGCTGTGAAGACTCCACGGCTCTGCGAACTCCACTGTAACTCAGCATTGCTCCTCAGGCCAGAAACCATGCAAGGATGCTGTCCTGTGAACACAGGATCTTCTGCTGAAAATCTAAAAAAGCTGCTTGCTGCATTCATCAGCAGTGTAGACACTGCAGCAAACCTGGTTTTTGGCAATAGACTTTGGTTGGCTTTTAACGGTAACCTACTGCCAGGTTTCCAGACAAGTGACCACTGTGCATGGGCAGAGAAAGTCTCCCAGACTTTCCCAGAAAGCACAGAGCTGTTTTACAACTGAACTGGCCTTCGCAAAAAAAAAAAAAGAATTTACAGGCTGAGACAGATGCACACAGACCTGCATTAATCTCTTGCACGCTTGAACCCATTTGGATTTTAAAAGCCTCTCCTATGAAGAGCTCATACACTGCAGCAACCATAAAAATGATCTTCAGTTTACAAGGCCTGAAGGCAATCCTTAATCATGAGCGCACATCTGAACAAGGCACTCCATCATTATGGGATAAGTGTCTGAAATGGAAATACAGCCAAAGACTTTAGAGGATTTCAATGTATTCGATGTGTAATCCTGCTCTGCAGTTCCCAGTGTGGGGGGCTGCCCCCATGTCTGCACCCACGCAGCGCCAAAAGCTGCGACAGGAGCTCAGTGCACTGCCCACAGCTGGGACCGCAGGTGCCAGCACCCAGGATGGGCTGTTCCCAGGGTGCTGGGCACACAGGGCACCTCAGGGACCACTGCTGAGGGTTCTACCTCTGCCAGATGTGCCTCACTGGGGAACGAGGGCACCCAGTTACTCCCACGTGGATTAAAAAAGGACTGAGCACAGCTGTTTTGATGGGCTCATGCTGCAGCAGGTAATTTCACTGCCTGGCAGAAGAAACTGCCCCAAAATGAAGATCCCACCATGTTCCCATATCACTGACATCTCTGACCAGCCATCTCTGGGAAGAGCAGCTATGGATGAAATCTGTAACCTCTCCCTTTCCCTCGCTGCATCCCACCTTCCCCGAGCTGCTGAGTAGCCTTGACTCAGTTCTGGCTGATCTAATTCCCTCCAGTAATGATTCACCCAGTTAATAGGTTCTCAAAAAGAGCTGGTTAAGGAGGAAGAAACTGCAAATATTTCCAAATAACAAGTCCTACATTTAATCTCTGTTTTGTCACTTTTTTTCTGCCATTACAGGTCTGGGCTAAACCCCATATTTTTGCTCAATCTGTGAATACAGCTCAAATGAGCTGTGTGATATTTAGGAAAAAAAAGGAAAAAAAAAAAAAGTCCTGTTATCCCACTCTCCATTCTCTCTCCTAAACAGACATGAAATGAAAATTTTGGGTGGTAATTCATGGTCTAGACACTGTGTTGCCACAACATACAGCTTCACCAGAGTCCTGCTGGCTCGAAGCTTTGTTGTGCTGTTTCCTCTGCGGCACCTGATGGGTTTTGGAAAATGTGTATATGTGTATACAGCGAGAAAAGCTCCAGCTAAGCGCAGCTCCAGCTAAGTGAGAGCTGATTACAGCCCCACAATTATCAGGGACTGTATCTTTTTTCCTGGGATGCCGGTAAGCCTTTCATCCTGGCAGCACAGGTGGGCAGGAGTGGCCACAGTCCCTCCTGGAGGAAAGCCCCTGCCTTGAAGGAAACTTCTCTCAAATGTCCTGAAAACTCAAAAAAGAAAGATGGGAAGATCATTAACCACATGTGAGGAGAAAGCTCAGCACCTAGGCAGGCTTCCACCTCGTGTGCAAGGGGCAACAGAGAGGTTTAAAGGAAAGGCTGTGAGAGACCAGCAGGCAGCAACCCCAGCTCCTCGCAGCACTGATTTGCCTCACACCATCCAGGAGGCAAATCCTGCACCTCACAGGTACAGCACCCGGGGAGCATCTGCAGATGTCCCACCTGGGAAGGACATGTTGACCAAGCCCTGCTCAGAGCCCTTTGGATGCCCAAGAGTGACGGTGCTGGTTCCCCACCTCCTCATCCCCACCTGCACCCAGCACTCTGCCCTGCCTGCGCCCCTCGGCCAGCCTGCCCTCTCCCCAGCTGCAGCTGGGGGTCTGGGGGCTTGTAATACATGCATTGCTGCCTTCCAGCCCCCTGGAGATGGCCTGGCTTTGATCCAGAAAGCTTTAGGGTCACGGTTTTATAGCTCTTGGCTGCTCTCTGCTCCATCCACCTCCTGCCTGTCCTTTGGCAATGAAGCCAAAACCACGCACGACTCGCAGGTTGGGTTTGTTTTGCTGCTACAGGGTGTTTTGTTTAAAGCTCTTGAAATACGTACACGGAGACCTAAGAGGTCTGTCATGACTGCAGCCTGTAACTGATTCACATGGATGGGAGCTACAAGGCTTTATGATCCCTCCCTCCGTTTTACAGATTTGAATTTATCCTTGGGCAAAAGCTGGTGTCATAAAATTCCAGGAATCTTGGCTCAGGATTGCCCACATCCTGTACCCTTTCATCCTGCAGTTACTGGGCAGATGAAGTTCTCAGCCAGGGAACGTCCAGGGGAGCATGATGTGGCTTGACTAAATGCCAGCAGAGCTGATGCAATCGTTCACATCCTGGGGCTGCGCTAGCAAGATGTGTGACAATCTTGTGCATGTCCTAGCTATCTAATCCCAAAGCAAGGAGCAGGAGGTAGAGCTGGGGAATACCAGCTGACAGGCTCCTGGAGGCTGGTGACCCATCTCCTGGCTTTCCATGTTTCCTCATACGTAGGCTGGTGGGAAAAAGTCTGAAATATTGAAACGATGAGGGTGAAAGGATGGTTAAAGCCTGTGGGAAGGAAAGTTGCCTATGCTGGGAAGGACAGCAGCATTAGCACTGATTTCAGTCTGTAACCCCCAGATGTTTTCTCTCTGTGGGGTGCTCAGAAGTGCTGGTCTGGCCCCACTTTGTGTGTTGGCATGAGGAGGCTGAGCTGGGGAGGTGATGGATTCCCACAGCCCCGGCTTCTCGGAGCCTCACGGCTGAATCAGAGCTGTTCACTGCCGTCTGTGCACCTCCGCTGTCCATAAGGCATCAGAAATAGCTACCAGCTCCTGTCAGTGCCTGCAAGAAAGCCAGGAGGAATTAGCAGGAGCAGGGAGTATTTCATAATAATTAGTAAAATTGCAGTTGTTCTTTTTCCAGCAGCAATTATTGTTCCCTTCCAGGCTAGCTGTGTTTTGGCCTTTGCTATTCTGCAGTTTCCTCTTCCCCTGGCCGCGGAGCAACAGAGACAGGGTGTTTTCTGGGCAGATCTCAAATGGTTTGGTGCTGCTTTGGTTTAAAGAACTTAAAAGCCATTGATTTGAAAGACATCTCTGTATCTTTGTCCCTTAATGTGGAAGGTCACTGACAACATTATGAACTTTTAAATGATGGAACAATCAATATTTTAAAGAAACAAATGAATTTTCTCCCCATCTTCAGAGTTATCTCTTTTCTGGAAGATTTTTTTAAAAAAACTCCCAAATTACCCTACGATGGATACCTCAGTCGTCTTGATTAACTGCAAGACTATGTGAAAAGGTCATTCAGTTTTTCTTCCCTGCCATTATGTTTATATAAATCTTCTAAAAATCAGCAATAAAATACTTTGTTTTCCTACACTTTTTAATTTTTTTATTTTTTAATTTATTTTTTTTTTACCCATTGTGGCCTTCTCCCTGAAGATTTCATTCATTCCTGCTGCTGTTTTACTTTCAGAGTGGCCGGGCTGTTGATACTGCAGTCACTCTTGAAGCAGATCTTGGTGTGGCATTTGAGAGGAGCATAGATGTTCTTCCATGGAGGCTTGACTTAGTCTGGCTTCTTTTTTTCATTCTCCAAACAGATAATAAAAGGTATTTAAAGAGAAAAGACAAAATTTATCTCCATATATAGAGGAGCATCACAAGCAGAGATGTAGCCTGTTCAATATGACTGAATTGCAAGAGGTCAGGGAAAAGGAGCAAATGGAGCCAAAGTGGGATCATTCTCCATCAACTTGCCACACTTCTTTGTTTCCAAACAACAGGCTAAATCCTGCTGCTGTGTCTAAAACAAAGCATGTCCTAGCGTGGTCTGCACATCAGGCAAACTGAGGCACATTTCCAGAACCCCAGTTTGGAGCTGCTATTGTTGTGTTTGGGGTAAAATCCATCTCTGCAGGAAAGGGCATTCCTGCAGCAGCTGATTTTCCTCACCACACAACAGTACCATGGATGATACAAAAGTCTGATTTTCTTAATTCCTGTCAAAACCCATGGGACTGAAAAATATTGTCTTAGGAGCCAGGTGTCTAAAATAGTTTGTCAACATGGGCTTGCATCAAAACAGGAATTTTCTTTACTGTCTAGTCCTCCTAAATGCTCAACTTGCTTACTCTTCCCATGGTTTTTTTGGGGTTTTTGTTTTGGTTTTTTTTTCAAGGAAAGCTTAAGAGGAGCCTGTAGGATTGAAATGCATGTGCCTGGCACATATACCAAGTCATAGTAGCCAGAATATCCCCCTATGCACATGATTTTTTGAAATACGGATGTGGTAGTGAGGTTGTCATAGAAACAACTGCCTTCATCACCCACAGAATGGTAAGAACAGACTGTTGGTCCCTCATTCGGAGAGGAACGCAGCTGGGATGTGATCCTGAGGGGCCCATCATTACTGGGCCTCCTGAGACAACAGGCAATAGTGGCAAGTAAAGGCACTCAGCATCTCAGAGGATGAGCTGTCATTCCGGTGTATCGTGAGTGTTTCAGTCTCGATCAGGATGAGCAGAATAGATGTGGGAATCCCACTGAAGCTGTTCTTCAGGCAGACTTTCTTTGAAGGAACTGGATGCAAAAACTTCCAGTGAGACAACTAGTTTTCATCCATTTGGTGATGAGCATGTTCCCAGAGAAGGGACAGTGCAAAGCCTCTAGTAACAAAGGTGCCATGTGGAAGGCATCCTTCCTTCCAGGCTTTCATGGAATCACACAATCATTTAGGTTGGAAAAGACCTTTAAGATCATCAAGTCCAACTGTGGGCTTAAGCATTGATTTAATAGCTGGAACAACAACGGATGAAAGTACAGTTTGCTCACAGTGTGGATTGGCTGGTCTGCTTGGGTACCTGGGCACATGAAATATTTTATTTCTGTTAACCTCATGTATATAAACTCTGAACAGGAGAGCAAGTAACAAATATGAGATAGCTATTTTCCAAACAAACTTTAAGAAATTTTCCAGATGAGTAGGTTTACCAAACGCTGCTTAGCTACTAAATAATATCCAGTGATGTTATGAACGGCAAATCCAGCTCTGTTTGTTTGTTTATGGACATATTAGCTCCACTGACCTTCCACTATTCAGCCAGTTCTCCTCATTCCTGGTCAGCGAAAAGGGGATCTAATATAAGGAAACAAGCCTTGCAAACAACCTTGCGATGGTCCTGCAAACAACCCTTGAACGAGGCATTTTTGGACCTGCTTTAAAGGTTCTTCATTGCTCCGGTTCTCAGCCTGCCACGGACCCGGTGTGCAACCCAGCTCTCAGACACATCCTAGGAATGAAACAGGCCACTAATGAGCACTGAATATAGCCTAAAGTTGTTACTGTGAGTTTCATTACTGCTAAGACTGATGTTGGGATGCAATTTACTTGAGAGAGGCCAGCAGAACTAAGTGACTAGCCAGAAATTACTTGGAAAAATTGCTCAGGAAAAGATTTTAAAATAATTTCCATTTCGCTGCAGGTTATTTTGTAATTATGCTGCAAATTACCTCAAACAGAATGTTGAAGAACAATAGAAAAAACTGCCCATGTTCAGATCTCTTCTTTAAGACAGGGCTGGCTGTCCTTATGGCTATTTACTATGTAGATTGAATTACAGATTAATATTTTAAGCAGGTATTCTTTGTACCATGTGTCAGGAGAGACAGAGTCTTCTGAAAAATCTCACCTGGGCATCTTGGTGCAGGTGTCTGCCACTTTGGTACTGACTTTGTTAGTGACCTGTGACACCATACAAGGTTGAAATTATTAGACAGTAGTTCTAAGCTTCAGGCTTGGAGAAAATCAATTATTCATGATAACACTTCACAGGTATTATATCCCATTCTCTGTAACCTTCTTTGCTCCCCTTCCAGTCATCTGCTCTTAAGAAACAAATAAGTTTTTAATGGGTCTTCACTCCTGCCTTTTCCTGAAGTTGCTGTACCAGGCATTATAAGGTATCATTTATCACACCATTAATTCCTTCCTCTACCTGTAAGCAGATGAGAAAACTCTCAGACTTTCCAGAAATTAAACCTTGCCTTCATAACCAGAAATCTCTCAGGTTAATAAACAAAATAATCCTAAAGAGGCGAAAAAAGTCCACACTTTTCATACAGATTAGCAAGTCGCGCTCAAGACAATTGGCAGCTCTAGCTCACCTGTGATTCCAGCTCACACAAGAGCCAGCTAAAACATGTTTTAAAACAGTTCTGGGGAAATTCTCAGCTTAAGAATGAATTATTAAAAATATATAAAAACATATTTACATGCTAGAGCAGTGGCTTTAATTATTATTTTTTTTAATCAGTAATTAAAGAAAAAAATAATTACTGAAACTTGAAGCTATTCCGTCTGATTCTCACTCTTACAACTGGCTCATACTCATCTATCACCATGTGAATAGGGCAGTGATTACACTCTACCACCAGAGCAGGATGTTCCTTGATAGGCCTGAAGCAAGGGCAGACTAATTTAGTTCCAAAGGTAAATTAGACTGATAGGCTTTGATTAGGGAAAGCTCCATTTACAACCCCACACAGGACATAAGGTTATTTGTACTCAGCACAGTCTCCGAGATGACAGCATTTTTCCTTTCCTCTCTCTAATGCAAAACTCTTGAATCAAAATAATAGTTTTGGGTCCTGAGCTGCATATTCTCCTGATCCCACCTGCTATATCCCATCATAACCCACATTCCTCTTTGATTCGACTTTCTTTAGTGGGTGAGTAAGGTCAATTTGAACACATTGCTGCTTTCTGAAAGGTTTCTGTGAATATTCCCATTGGAATAAAGCCTGGTTCATTGTCTTATTCCCCCCACTATTCTGTGTGTGCACGTGACCAAACAAGCAGCACTGGCTAGAGGTTGGGGCTAAATGACCAAAACTCTTTTAACACCACAGCTGTGAATACTGGACCACCCTTTACAGTGTTTCACTCTTCTGGTGGAGCTAAAGTCAGTTTTATACACAACCGTGCAGTTGCGTGGTTGCACACAAGGTGTGTGATGCACCGATTAGGCTGTATGATCTGAGCACGACCAACAGGCTAGAATATGCTGCCAATAAGAAAGGTGCTGAAGGTGTTTTAAGAAAGGCAGGATGAAGGATAATGTGTTCAGTCTGCAACAATAATCTTTAGTAACTGTTTTAAGTCCCTTGCATAGAAAAGCACAGTAGAGCTACTTTTTTATTTATTTATTTTTAATTTACATGTCATTTCTCTCCAATAAGGATTCGGCATCTGGACTATAAAAATACAATCACAAAGAGAAAATCTATTGAAAAGGCAAAACAAAACTCTTGAACACAAAGCCTGTAAAACAGAAGCTTGGGTCAAAAGCCCTCATGACGCAGCTGGTTTTCAAAGAAAAGGTAGTGGCTTTTAGCAGTAGGACAATTGCTGAATAGTGCTCTGCACATCCTGAGTTAAGATAATACAAATAGCTGTCTGTGAGAAAAACAGATAGGCTAATGGCCTCTCCTCTCTGGTTAACAGAGCAGGGTTATTCACAAATGTACACTTGCTAGGGTTTTTTTTTTGTGTGTTTTGCTTTTTGAGGATTTTTTTCTCAGCTGCTTTTTAAAAGTAAATACCTGTAATATGGGAAACCATAATGGAATTGTGTTCTGTGTCATCTTCTCCCCTTTTTTGACATGTCACATATTTAACCAAGTGGCCTACTAAGCTAATGGATGAATGACATTTGTTACATTGCTCTCCTGGAGTAGATGAATCTGATGTGCTCTCCATTATGAGTAATAATTCAAACACATGCCTTGCTTCCAAGAGCCCAATTCAACATCTATGTGCTTAAGTTGAAAGTCACAATTGCTACTCACAAGCTGGTTAGGGTTGTTTGGTTTCTTTTTTTCTGAAAAAAATCTAAACTTTATTGACTTGAAGGTTAAAAATCCCTGGACTGATTTTCAGATTACACACGCAGGTGTCACGGGCTGGCAGTGTTTTTACCAACAGGCAGACTGTCATTTAACCTGTACAAACTGTTGTGGCTTTTTTTTAATGAATAATGTTTGAGCAGCTTAGAAGTTTTTCATCTGTTTCCTTGCTGATCATGTGATCTGTCAGGCAAGCAGTTTCACTGCTGTCATTTCAGGCTGCCTGAAAATGCTAGCAAGCTATAAATGTTCTATCTGCACCTGCCTCTATCATT
This sequence comes from Falco peregrinus, assembly GCF_023634155.1. Taxonomy (NCBI): domain Eukaryota; kingdom Metazoa; phylum Chordata; class Aves; order Falconiformes; family Falconidae; genus Falco; species Falco peregrinus. The sequence goes on along the minus strand of NC_073725.1, from coordinate 87,896,348 downwards.
ATTATTCACAATCAATATTCACTCAATATATTCTCTTACTAGAGTAAAAATCCCAAATAGTACGTACGGTATAAATTATGCATCTATGATATAGATACATTCTAGATGTAATGAATTACCTGTAAGCTGTGCTCTAAACTCCCTATACTTTCACAGGCAAGGTTTTACAGAACTTTTAAAGACAAGACTCAAAGCCCACCATAATGCTAAACTAATGCATTTTAACCCAAATAGAAGAAAATACAGTGAATACAGTACTTCTGTGTATAACACCATCCATGTATTTTATATGAGAGATCCTAGATTACATTTTTCTTTCAGACTTTGCATAGTTTGTACTGAGATTACTGCTGGTAACCTGCTAATTTAAGAATAAGGGAGTCGTGTGTGCGGTGGGCCATGCACTTTTGTCTATCAATAAAAATACTGTTTGTTTTCACAGCTATTTCTTTTTCTAAATTCATCCGTGTGTCTTCCAGGTTCCTCAGAGACTGTTCAGATTCCAGCAGTTTTTTCTTCAGGGATTCAACGGACTCCGTTAGCTCTTCAACTTCACTGATCAACCTGAACAGAATTATGTTAAGTAATAAAAAAAAGAGCTGTAGCCAGTTGGTGTTCAAAAAAATATAAGAACTGTAATGGGAATGAAGACCAACAGCCATAGAATCACAATACTCAACAACGAAGGACCTCAGAGAGGTTCTGCATACACATACTTGGTCAAAAGCAGCGTTCGTTTTCACAGCTTCTGTACAGAAGTCTGCCATGATTTCAGTAGTACCAAGAACGTCTTTTACCACTAAGCACAGTGGACCTATCCATCCTCATCCTTTCCCACTGCGTAGGACACTTGTACTAAGAATTACAGAGCAAAAACTGTTAGGTAAGTCCAGTTTGACTGGATCAGCGTTTTGTTCACTGGTATAAAACTGAAGTATTAAAGATGATACTTGCACCAGAGATCAGAAAACAGTCTTTACTTCAAAAGCAGATAAGCTTTTAAAGAAGTAGAAGCATATCATTTTAAAACAAGCAGCAAACCATTTCTAAGCAGCACATCATTTCAATTAAAAGTCAGTGGGGGTCAGGTGCTTTACTGCAATCTGCCTGCAGAGAAGGCACATATTTACTTCCTGGGAAAACAAGATCCCTATGTGCTGTGCAAACTGAGTAACTACAAACAGTATAAGCCTGGCAATTAAACACATGCCCATTCAGCAAAGGACTTGCATGTGTCCCTAAATCCCACTAAATGCCGTGCACATACTGCACATACATGGTCTGCTGAAGCGGGACCTTAAATGAGGGTGCCTGAGCTGCTATAACACATCTGGATTAATTATAACTTCTTCCTTGCTGTCTAAAGAACAGCATATTGGCTTTGCAGGGTAGGCACCTGAGCTACAAGGATACTGCAAGCCCGCAAAAGCTGATTCCCCACTTTTCCTAAGGATAGGAAAATGTGAAGGAGGAGAATCAATTACAAAGCTTATAATGAGATCAAAACTGACAAATGTGACATTCAGACCTTTAATTTGAAAGGATTTGTTGACCCCCAGTTTTAAAACGGATTATTACTGAAAATCAAATGCCACCAGCCCAATGCTTCACAATACTGAGGACTCCTCTCAGACTATGAGTATGTGCAGCCCATTTATATTCTCGGCAGCAAAGCGTAATTCTTTGGGCACATGGTCCACCTCGTGGTGAACTTTGGCTAACAGCAAAAGGGTTGCAAGTGATCGACCTGCTGTTGTATTTTTTTGGCTCATTTAAATAAAAAAAGAAACCACACAGTTCAGAGAAGAAAGCGTAGAGACAAAAGGCAGAATTGAGCCTATAGCACTTCTATTTGTCAATACATTATCAGGGGTCCTCAAACTTTTTAACCAGGGGGCCGGCGTGCGGATGAAGTGGCAGGCAGTCATCTGCGGCTGCTTGGATTCCCCCCCCAACCCCCGGCAGGGCGGGTGGGGGGGGGCGGCGAGGGGGTCTCTAAATACCGGGGGCCGGATTGAGGGGGGCTGTATCCGGCCTGCGGGCCGTTGTTTGAGGACCCCTTCATTAGATTAAAATGGTATCTTCCTCATAGTGATTTCGGTCAATTGAATTATTTCTGACTTATATCAGAATCAAATCTAGCAATAAAAGCTAAAGGCTACACATCACCGATAAAAAGTGCAAAAACTGTCTAACATCACTTCTGGGTAGAACAGACACCCTGGAGGACTTGTTTAATAGTGTTTACCTGAACTGTGCTTCATCTCTGCAGAGCTCTACATTGGGCCTGAAAGACCTGTCATACAGCCTTGTTTGAGCAACTTTCATCGGGGCTTCTTTGTCTTTGATAGTTTGTTTGAGAGCAGCAATATTAGCTTCTTGTTCTCCAATCTCTTTAAGGATCTAAAGAGGATAATCAAGAAAAAGAACTGTTTAAAAAAAGATACATATTGTGTCTGTGCATGCTGTTCATGGTCCTAGTGAATCAGTTGTAGTCTTGACCTCTTACTTGGCCAAAATATAGAAGAAATAGAAGTACAAAGGTGGTTTTGACATCTTTAGTTCTACCACTAAGCTGTGTATTTGATCTTTGGTCTAAAAAGAAGCAGAAAATATTCTGCAGCCTGTTCAAAAACTCTTCCATGTTTCCTGACAACACATCCCACCTCCATGCATTGCTTTTAACTGTAAATTTTTAACTGTAAATTATATTTTAAAAATAAAGTCATTTTGAGTGAGATTGGGAACTGCTGATGAACTTGGAAATGCATGTATTTCTGGCATTAGTGAAGAAAATGGAAAAGACATGAAATTCTGAATCCCTTCTCCCTCATAACCACTGACACCCATGCAAAAAATAAAAGTCTACCCAGCTGTCATTATCCAACAGATGATAAGGATGGCTATTTTTTCCACACTTGCCAATGGCCTAACACAGAAGTAGGTGCTGCTCCACACAGGAGAAGGGGCAGAGGCTGGAGATGCTCTCATCACTTGCCAGGAACTGCTGCTGCTGCTACTACTGCAGCACAGCATGGCTTTCATTCCATACAAGCAATAACCAGGCTAGCCTGGCAATCCTGGCCCAAAGATCAGTTCCTCGATCACACAGTTTTAGGTTTTAGTTCAGCCAGATGTGGAAGAAAGTGTTTAATTTTCTCCATATTTAAGTCCATCTCTTGTTTAGAGAAGCACAGAAGCAGAAAAAGCTGAATCGGGCCACAATCCAGCTCTGAAGACTCTTACAGATACTAAGCTGACACAAAACAGCATTCAATACCTGACAGTAAGACATTTTTTTCTAGAGGACAGATCTACCATGATCTTCTCAAAAGAGACTATCATGCCTATAGACAGCATTCAAAAAATAACACTTACATTTTTCAAATGATGCTCTAGTTTGTGTTTTGCATCGTCCAGCTCCTCACAGTGTTTGGCAAAAGCCTCATTAACAGCAGCGCTTTGCATCCTCAGGTCCTCAGATACGTCATGAAGAATATTGTCAATCAAGGCACGAAGACTGATGGAAGCCAGTTTTTCTTGTTCTGCCCTATAGATGTTGTCATGACTGAACTTGGCCCATGTCTCTGGCGTTGAGGCACTGGAAGAAGAGGTGAATGGTACACAAATATGAACCTTGCTCTTTTGGTCAAGTTGCACTTAAAGACAATCTGAAGCTGGTTCTCTCCCTGCAGAATTGTTTTCAACCTCCATTTGTTTTTGCTGTTGCATGCAGTCTAGACTTACCATGAAGGAAGAAGAATAATCCTTTTCCTTTTATTAATATTTATATTAATAAACTCTCATTCATCTTGCAGCTTCTGAGGGAAGTAATATATGACACAAAATCATCCAAAGTTCTTCCATCTGTAGCTAATACTACCAAGTCAAAAAGCAATGCACAAACTGTTAAGTCACTAGCAAATAAACACATGAATATAGTCAAGCTTTACAGTTTCTGTCTACTTTGAAACAAAAAGAAAGATCACCTCTGGTTATACTGGGCCATGTTGAGCAGCAGAAGGAACTACATAGCACTTGGGACACTGCATCATATGAACACTGCCTGAAATGGGAGGGGGAAGCAGCAAGTTTTATTGAAATAGTAATCCTGAAAGAATGGCATGCCTGCTGATGTCAAATGGTAAATCTCAATCGGATTCAAATCAGCCTTTACATGTATAAAGCCAATTATTTCCAAGAAAAACTTGTACAAGTTCAGCTGGCATGTGGTGAAGCAACTTTGCCATCAGTTGTATGCCATGCTGAGGTGGTAGCACTACTTTTACTATCCATGTAAGTATGACATTAATGCTATGACACTGTATGTCCAAAGAACTTTGATTCAGACCAGCATGACAGCTTTCACTGACACAAAGGATGTATTGTATCTTACCAGAGTTATTTGTGGAGGATAATGACAGTAACTACCCACCTCTCTTCAAACTTCACTGAATGAGGATGGAACTGGATGTTGGTGCTCTGGTTACTGTATCTTCCACATTTATCATCAATGTTGTATGTTTCAACTTTGTCTGACCAGTCCATTTCGCAGATCTCTTTGTGATCTTGGTTTAATCTGAAAAGTCATTATTATGACATGGTTAGTGTAAAACAATACAATTAGAAAAACCATCACAGACATTTGTGAAGCTAGGCTTTGTCTTTCAAAGAGCAGTAAGAACATAAACTTTCCTTTTTGTCTTGAAAATCCTAACCAAACTCTCTCTCCCACAACTATCTGTTAGAAGGACAGTAAGCTTGATGGGTTATTCACTACCCTAGACTTTCAGTGCTGTTCTGTGCCTGCTGAAGGCTTGCAGCTCTTACAGCCTGAGGCAAAGGAGAGGCTGAACTTGGGATTTTATGTAATAATACTACAACACAGAGGATTTTTTTCAATGTTGTTATGGGGAGAATAGGTAGGAGGCTTGCCCAACAGAACACTCTTCCCATGACAAGACATGAGGTAGCAGAAGACTCATCCTGGTCCTTCACTAGTACATTGAGTGTGACTCAAATTTAAGACCTCCATAAAGTAACACTATACCGTTCTCCCAGCCCTCCTATCTAGCCTTTCAAAGACTCTAGCACACAGTGTAATTTCTCATTGGAAGATACAAGTACAATGATATGCAAAGTTTCAAAATGCTGCTTTGATGTCAATAGTGAGTCACATCACTTAATTAGAATGACTGCAGATTACAAAAGAGTGGGGCCGTTATACACTGCTAACACCAGATGTCACTCTCACCTAAGAAATTAAATACTCTGCTGGCCAACAATACTAAACGATGATACTATGTAGTATTAAAATGATCTTAATCATAAACAGCACAAACCTAAACCCAAAAGACTCCTCTCATACTCTAACTGATGTAACAGAACTACTTTATTTTGTGTTTATAGACAGTTTTTCTAAAAACAATATTTCATTGTATCTGGTAGAATAGCATAAACTGGAGCAGTTTAAAACATTTAAAAAAACTAAAATATCAAGCTTTCCAGCAGTTAAAACCTTCATATTGATGCACCTTAGGATTCAGGTAACATCTTTCCAAAGGGCTCGTTCTAAATTAAAAGCAAATATTCCTTTTGAAATGCGATGAACATCCATACCGATACAGGAGGTAGAGTGAGCTCATACTGACATCTGGAGGCAAAAAACTCATCTTGAAAAGGCCCTTTGATCAGACAAATTATTATAAAAGACCCTGTACTCAAATATATCACGCGGTGCACCAAGACAGAGTGATATCCAGATAATACTTTTATTGCATTTAAATTCAGTGTTGGAAAATTAGAGAACTGAATGCACGTACTGGAAACGAGGACTGAAAATACAAAGCATGGCTTTATGGCATGCCTCTTACGTTACCTTACCCTACCTGAAAATCCTGAATTTTTATCACCGAGTACCTCTTTTCAGGTTTAAATAGACTTCATATGGCTCATAAGCCTGGCATTGGTAAGATCTTTATCCACTGGTCATTGTACCACTATATGCCAGGTATTATTTGGCTATATAAATTAGCTACTAACCAATCGTGAAAAACATCTTACCGCATCTGGTTAGCAGCTTGCGTCAAAGTTCTTTTCAAAAGCTCCTGGATATTTCTGATAAGTTCAGCTTCCTAGATAAAAACATTGAGACTTCTGTGATATCCAGAGCAGCACATACTATCCTGCACAGCAATCTGATATCAATGGTAGTGGATAAATACTTAAATCTTCCATTCATTACCCACTCTTATCCTATTATTGAAAGACACGATGTTCCAAGGAGTTAGCAGATATTGAGGTAACTCAGCTATCAGTCTAAGGTGGCAGCAATACTTGGAATACTTCTAATGCCTATCAGATTAAACAGAATATCTGAATTACCTGCATAGTCTTGAAGTAGGCAAAAAATAAGGCAACAGCATCATGCTCAGCAGGAGACCACTGCCTTGCACAAACACAAGGTGCCACTTTAAAACTGAGCAGGACACTGTCTGCCCCACAAGTACAAACTCAGATGTCAGGGGCTGCTGCCTTGTGCAGGGATATGATACAACAGATCAGCTTCTCTGGCAAGACACTGGCTTCCAGAACCTGCTGAGTCCTTGCAGGTACCTTCAGAGCCTGCTGCCATGTTCTGTAGTTACGTGTTTTTATCTGTATGCAAGGGAGAGGCTTCCCATCAGATTCCTGCAGATCTCCAAAAATACAGTTTGCCTGACGTATGGTGATAAGGTGCTATTTAACATAAAGAAGTGGCAGTATCACAATTTTCTACTTTCCTGCCTCCTTTCAGTGCTTTGTATTAACTAAAAATAGAAGTTACTACCCAATGATTTAAATGGCTATTGTCTGCTTCAGCAGGTATAGGAAAGCTGTCATAATATAAACCAAAGGACGCTTACAGCTTTGATTTTTTTTATTAGATAAATTTATTCCAGAATTCTTTTTCCCTCTGGTGATGGACAGTATCGAGGACTGCAGAGGTATCTCAAATACTTGATGTTGTTTGAGGGGTTAATGTCCTCTGAGTTGCAAGGCTGACTGCTCAAAGTCACAAAGCTTTGCCTCACCTTGATAATGGACCCACTGCCTGAAGTTTCAGCTCAAGCTGGTTTTAGCAAGAATGGTCATTTCAACACAAACATGATCAAACCAAAAAAGACCATACTTTCTAACAATCTCTTGTTGAACAAAAACTACTTGGTGTTCATCTTTGACTGCAATAATGCTGCTTTAGGGATTAAATATCAATGCTCTATGAAGTGACTTTACTGACCTGGTGATTACATATTATTATGTAAAAGCCAGTCCAGCAAGAATTTTCTTTTATATTATTTAAAAGAATTTAATATTTGAGATTCGGATATTAAAAACGTTTTGTATATGAAAAACTCCTAATTAATTTTGCTGGTTTACATCAATGACAGTCATCCAATGACAGCTAAGGGAGTATATACTTACTAATAAACTCTATTCCCAGAACACTGCTGGCCCTCGTTGATCCTTGTGCTGTTTTTGACAAGTAAATGAGTGCATATGTCCCTGCAGTGTCAGTTTCTCCATCATAAGAAACCAACAGGGACCATAAAAAAGATCGTTTTATTCTGAATGGAAAAGGACAATCATGATTGGAAAGAAAAATTATTTTTAAGGCTCTAAAACAGCACATTAAAGTAAATACATAGCTGCAGGTATCATTTTACAAACTGTGGAAACACTAAAACTCACTTTCTGCAGGGAGGAAGCATTACAATAGCTGAGTTGTCAAAGTAAAAACTCAAAAGGATTTTAAAGGGTTAGAAAGATCCAGCACTTGAAATTACATTTATAGTAATTGATATTATTTTGTGTTGCATAGTCAGTCTCCATGTAAATAAAGAGACAGCCAGTTTCCTGTGAGTAATGTGTGCCATTTTGAATGAGAAAAGCCTTCCTTTAGCAATTAAGGTCTCTCACACGGAAAGAGTGGAACAATACAAAAACAAAGAATTCCCTTGTTGAATGACCTAAGATAAAATTTAAAAATGGATTCCCTCTTGAGGAGATACGCATTCAGATACGACATTTAAAACTGAAGTTATAGTTCTCATAATTAATGACAGTCTAATACTAATTAAGAGTGAATAAGCAGGTGCAAATAGCAATGAATTTTCAATGCTTATTTACTAAATGATTTTTCTGAACTTTCAAAACAGTTTAAAAGTTAGATTGTATAGCTGGGAGGAGCTGTGGTACTAGGCTGAAGATTAAGATCCCTTTATCGAGGTCCCACAGTCCTGGCCGTACTGTTAGCCATCACGGTCCAATCCAGCCTGCTGCCCACCCACAGCTGTGGCTGGCTGACAGGACTGATGTGGGAGAAGGTCCACACTTGACGAATGCCTGTCGGGCAGCACCACCTGCAGAGGAGCAGGAGCTGGGAACCTCATACCCCACGTGGAGAACTTATAAAATGCCGGGTCTGCGCCTTCACATATTCTTTGCCGAGTAAATTCCATCAATAACCATGGCAGAGGAAGCTGCAGCCAGAAGCACAGCTCTCCCCAGTTGTGATTTCAGCCATAAAAATGTGGGGGATTCCACATTAAAATCCTGGGGGCAGATCTGGGGTTTAGCACGTGGCAGAATAGATGACCTTTATGCAGTATGTGCAGCAAACTGTTGGCAATTCATGTGAAGGCCCAGCCTGCATTAAGAGAGGAAAAGCAAATGAAAGAGCTTTAGTAGCTAGCAGCATCTCTGGTTCCGGGGACATTAACCGAGATTTGCATTTCTTCAGTTCACGAGAGGACTCGGTGGATGAAACATCTTTTTTCTCTCCTTATTTTTCCCATATATGTATTCATGTGCTGTCTATTAAAATGAAATACTGTCAAATCTGAAGTGATCTTGGCTTCTTCTCAGCGGCCTTCTCCACAGTTACTACTAATAATAAACCTCTGTTATTATAAATGGTTGTCAATTAACAGGGAGAGAACATTTTATAGCTTAGTGTGCCATTTACTTTATTACAGTATTTAATGTTTATGATGCAAAAGTTAGATTTTACTCAAATCTAGTGATAAAACCATCCCAGTTCATGACTTTGTAAGCGTCTAACTAATGGTGCAAAGAAAACATTTAAGAGCAGATGCTTATGCCTTCCATGAATTTACAAATTCAGGTTTTTTGCAGCTTGACTTTTTACATCAGTGACTTGCAGATGTCAGCAATGTTTAAATACTCCCCGGGCCAGAATGACACAGTGAGAGCAGTTAAGAAGAACTGGTAGAACCCCGTGAGAGAGGCTGTGCAGTCACCCTCGATTACAAATCCAGTTGCATCCATCCATCAGTAACAACATGACACCAGATGTCCCACACATCAGCACAGCAAATATAAGCAAGATAGCTTACAGCTCTCACTAGATTTAGACCCCCACACGGCATGCAACAGGAAGACCATTATTCATTACAGCTGGGAGTGAAAGCAGGTAACAAGTCTTTAAAATCTAAGCTCTGTGACTGGCCTTTTTCCTGCTGGTCACCAAGAGTTACTTCAAAATCTATGATTTGCAGATGTTGAAAATAAGCACTGCACTCTTAACCAAGTTGTTTGTGTACAGGACTGTCCTGCTGTGGACTGGTTCGCTTGGCAAAGCTACAGATCACAGTGTTTGGAAATGGTATTCTGTTGTTTTCCTTGCCTCATTATTGCAGTCTGCAGGAATACATACATATGCATCCTTTCTCCACTTTTTTAAACTTTAATTTTTCACAGTTGACAGGATCTTGGCTAATGCTTTTGTATTCAGCATCAGGGAATAGCTGGGGATGACTTCATTGTTGAAGCAAACACACAACAAATCAACACTCTGAGCCTAGGGTAAAAAAATTGCATAAATGTAAGTACCTCCACTTATTCCACAGACATATCTGGCTCTCAGCTAATGAGTCTGGACACTGGACATGCGGAAATAACCTTGAAATGCAGTAAATATGCAGCTGAAACATGATTTATTGACAGTATATCACCATGTGGCAAGTCCTTTGCTAGGGCTTACATTTTCAATATTAAATGTGTGCACATAAACATACTGAACTGTCATTAAACTGATGCAAAGGGGATTCAGAGATGTCATAGGGGTTATGAAAGTCAAAAACCTCATATGAAACATATGCATGCACTGCTTTTTTATGAATTCAACTACAGCAAATGCAGCAGCACAAAGAAATAAAATTATTCTATTTGAGAGATTTTATCTTCTTTCTAGTCGTCAAAGATCCTTCTTTACTGGAAAAACAGTTGTGTCTGTCTGCTTCTTCTTTTTTTAAACAGAACTGCATTAAGGAAAGATTAATATGCTGTTAAGTGGAGTCCATGAACTTCTGAGTAACAGCTGATTTTACTATGCATGTGAGAAGCTTTCACTTAAATACCCTCATCCTTCATTCCAGCAGTGGCTATTTAGTTGGGGTACATATCACAATGGGTGATCTAAATATGACTCCATACTGCAAAGCAAATAGGACAGATGAGTTGGAACCAAAACTCCCTAAAAAAATAGACAGTGTGCCAAAAAACAGGCAAAGCCCAAATATCTGGATGCATAAAACCTTCACCAGAGACACTTCTGTTTTCTTTGTGAGTCATCTTAAGTGAATCCTACTGAACAGATAATAAAAGTGCAATTACATGTAGAGACTCAAAACTGCTTGTATTGTGTATTTGATCTTGTCTCTTTAAATGTCATCTGCCAAGGGGCTGCTGAAAGGTGATTATCTCAGCAGGATGCTCTGGCAACTGGGAAATGTTCTTCATTGCTGCAGAAAGCTGAAAGCAGGATCGAAACCTATGTCCTACGAAAAGCTTTTCCATGACAATGTGAAAGGCAGACCCTTGCCCAGGCATGCCCTTCCCTCAGCTGCAGATTCCCCCATGCATGTGTCCATGGCAGCTGACAGGAACATGGCAAAGACACCAGAGAACGATGCCAACGCAAGGCTGGGCTGCTAGTAGGAGAGGAAGAATTTCAAGGGAAGGGAAATGCCCTAGAATATCAATTAACTGTGTAATTAAAGCTGCAAGGAAAAGAATGTCCGTTTCCTAACACAGCTGGCTTTTGGAAACTCTTTCTTTTTCTCAGTTTTTGCATGGGAAGAGAATTCCTCCTTTGCATTACTATTTCTTAAGAGGGTTAGAATTAGAAAGTGACTGGTCAAGTAAGCAACATCCAGAAAAAGTATGTCAGCACTTTAGTGATAAAATTTGCATACCCTCCAAATAAGCAAATGTTGTAACACAGAGCTACCAGTGAACTGGACCATTAACTTGGAAATCTGCACAGTGAACTGGAGCTGGAAGAACAGCTCCAAGTGTCAAGAATTATTAGTCAGTTTTGGAGAGAGTAAGAAATACAAGGTACCATCTGATTTCTTACTGTGAAAGCAGTATAGAGTATAGCTGCAGCTTAAAGAGCTAGCAAAGCCACAGAGGGCACATTTTAACATCTATTTGCAAACATTCGTGCCATAAAATCTATTCCTCTGTGAAAATGGGAAGGATTTCCTCTGATGTTATGTACTCCTCTTCCTTCTGCACTGCAAAGGTCATTGGCATGGCAACAAAATCTTCATTTCTCAAGAGTCCATCTGCTGCCGGTATACACGCCTCATCTGAACTCACATCATTCTTTTTTGGTGACATCCCTCTTGGCTGTTGATGGTCTGTCGTCACAAGCACACAATCACAATTTCAGGTGAAGAATTAGCAGCAGCAGCAGCAGATGGACTTCTGAGCAATGAACAAACTATTCTCTGAGATCAGGGGGAAAGAAATACAGGAGAGAAATCCTGCCAGAAAATTATTTTCTTTGGTAAATCTTACACTTCATGATTCCTCTAAAATACCAGCAGCTGATGAAAATAATTTATTTTCTGTAATCTGAATTTTGTAACAATTCACACACTGAAATATCCTATACACTGACTCTCACATGCTTATATTTTTGACTGGAATGGCCTCTTAAATACTGAATACAATTCAGCAATTGCACACAATTCCTATTCAAAATATTGCTAAAAACTATTGTGCTAAATGCTATCATGCCAACAACTATATAAGTTTCTTCAGCATTTTTCTGACAACAAAAATTAATCATCGGGTTTAATCAGTAACTCATCATGAATCAACTTTGATAGGATATTCAAGGCCACAGGCAAATAACCATTATTTGTGGGAAACTACAATATGTATCATTCCTGAATGAAAAATGACCCAGAATCTGTCCCTTGTACCCTGTGCAGCCACAATAATTACATCAGCTTTGAAAGCAATCTACATGCAGTGCTGGATCTCAGTGACAGATAAACTGGGATCAGCTGGAGTCCTCTATGGGAGGAAAAGGCTCAAGCAAATTTCAGGAGTGTCTCAGGTTTGTTGAACTGTCAGAAACACCATGTCTGTGCCCCGCAGCTTGCCTGGAGCTATCATTTCATGCATGTGTCACACGACTACAATGCACTCTTCATTGTACCGTCCTGCAGGAGACTTAAAATGATGGTTTGTGTGACACTGTAGTACAGTGTTGAATCACTACTTTGTCATGAACCCTGGCAAGACTACAGCATCAGACTCGGTAGTAAAAGGTAATGGCAGAGACTGACAGATTTGGACAGCTTGAGCACGGAAACAGGCAAGGAGCGTTTCACTGGTCCTGAATAGTCTGCTTATTGGGTACTGCATTTTTAAAGTGTAACCTGCAGAGATGAGGGCACTTTAAGCAAGTGGAGGCTGGAAGAAGTTTAATGCCAGAATAGGATGCCCATCTTGGTTCAGGAAACCTCTGTTTTGATTTTGTTTGGATCTGGTCTGAGAGGAGGGATCTGGTATTCTCTAGTCATACTCGTGATTTTAAATACTTTTTAAACAGAGAATAGATTTCAAAGAATCCTTCTTAAAGCTAGGAGTGCCAGAAGAGTCTAGGCTGCCAGGAAGGGGCACCAGACCTCGGTCTGGTATCAGAAGATACCTTCATGAGCTGCAGTTAGCACCTACTGACCAAGCTGCTTATCATTTTAGAGACCAGAGCAGCACGAAGAGCGAGCTGCCAACAACGGTTAACATCCTAACATCCTGCTCACCTTCAGCAACTCTCCCTCCACCTCATCACTGACCAGGTCTGGTGGCTGCCTCGTCTCCCGACACTTTAGGTTATCAGTGGCAATGGTGTAGGGCACCTCAGTGGCATCAAGCGCTCTCTCCAGCCGCAGCTTCTGGGCTGCCAGCAGGCCAGTCTCGGCCTCAAGGTCCTCAGTCTCCTTCTGGAGCTCAGCCTTCCAGAAGTGTATGTCCTGTAGCCGTTGGCCCAGGCTGGTCATGGAGTCCTGCTGGGTGCGCTGGGCAGTAGCAGCAGCACATTCAGCCAGCTCCTTGGCCTCGGCCCGGCCGCGCTGGGCCTGCTCGCAGCCGGTAAAGGCCTCGCGGTAGAGATGAGCGTTACTCTGGTGCCACTCGTGGAGCAGGTGCTTGGCGGTACGGAAGCTGGCCATGGCCAGCCCGCTGGAGGAGTCGGGCCCCGTGTTCCGCGCCACCTCGCACACTCTCACGGGTAGGTGGGAGGCAGGCAGGGCCTGCGGCGCCGGCCCCTGGCTCAGCAGGGCGCTGGGATGCGCCACGGCGCCGGGGCCTACCGCAGCGCACGCCCTGGACCCGCGCTAGGCCGCACCGCGTCCTCCCGTTGCCGGGGCAACAACAGCAGCCAATGAGGAAGCGGGTCCCCCCATTGCGAAGGGAAACCCGACGCGACTAGCGGATGAACAGCCCGCCCCTCGGTACCTCACAGTTGCTATGGCGACGAGGCCACCCAATCGGGAAGGAGCAGGGCCGCGGAGGGCGCTGGCGGTGTCACGGCGGTGTCATGGCGGCGCCGGGCGGGCCGGAGGAGCGGCGCGCTCCCCCCCTCGGGGGTTGGGGCGGGAGAAGTTCCCCACACAGGCTTTTGTGCGTGGTGTAATGTTTGTAATTCCCATGTGCGACTGTGTGGGTGAGAACAAAGAGACGCTGCAGCCTCTAGATTGCGTTCTGGCTCCCCTGTGTGCTGAGGAACTTCTCCAACCACCGCCTGCGCGCAATAACGCTTTTTCCAGTTTTGAAAATACCAGAGGATCCTGGCAGCATTTCAGTCTGGTTCCTGCCCAGCAAACAGAGGAAGCGAGGGGGAGGCGCTGCATGCTCCCCCACCCCACCCCACCCACCCCCCACCCTGCTTGCCCCGGGGCCCAGAGAGCCCCTCGGGCAGTGGGCAAGGCCCTGTGGACCCCCGAGGTCCTGCGTGGGGCCTGCACATCCGCCGGTTTTGAGCCCTTTAAATTCAACACGTTTTTGCATCTCACTCCATTCTTAAGCCCAGCTGTGCTTTCTTAAGGACCATTTGTGTGACTGTGGCCTTGTCACAGATCAGGTGCATGCGCTTCAGGCCTTCCAGTACTTGAAGGGAGGCTTATAAGAAAGATGGGGCAGATTCTTCAGTAGGGTCTGTAGCTGTAGGGGAAGGGGTAATGGCTTTAAACTAAAAGGGAGTAGTTCTAGGTTAGATATTAGGAAGAAATCCTTCCCTGTGAGGGTGGCGAGGCGCTGGCCCAGGCTGCCCAGAGCAGCTGTGGGTGCCCCATCCCTGGCAGTGCTCAAGGCCAGGCTGGACAGGGCTGGGGGCACCCTGGGCTGGTGGGAGGGGGCCCTGCCCACTGTGGGGAGTTGGAACTTGACCTTTAGGGGTCCTTCCAAACCCAAATCGTTCTATGATTCTGTGATTCTATTAAATCCAGCTGCTGCAGCATTCCTTGTTTACTTTTCACCTAGAGAGAAACAGGTAGCTTATACTCGAATTATATTAAATTTTGGGGGTTGCCATCATTGTGCAACAAGGAAAGGAAATTAAAGGAGAGCCTGTGAGGAAGAGGCGTCTCTTCAGAGCCCTAGGAAGGAGAGAAGGTGCTGGAGGGCACAGTGACAATAGAGGGCACTCTCGTCCTTGCACTGCGACAGATCCTCTGTATTCAATATCATTTTGATTTAGAAAATAAAAAGGAGGAAAAAGCCATGTGCACTGCAGCCCGCCCAGTGTCATCCAGGCTAATCGGCTCCTTGGGTGTTGAGGAGAGCGATGCTTGAACTGCATCGAGGTGCGCACGGCAGATAATACAAACACACCGTGGGCATGGAGTAATGACTCCCTGGCTGCTGAGAGGTACCGTTATACACTGCACAAACTTCTGCAGAAGACAGTTTGCTTTTGGAGAGTTTGCTCTAAACCCACAGAAAGTCAATGGTAGTTTTTCCTACGGGGTCTTGCACTCTTCAGAAAGATCAGGTGGTTCTCCCTGATAGAGAGCCTGCATCCAAGAGATGCGTCATGCGCCGGCTGCAAGCTGCTGCCCACCAACCCTGTGCCACAGCTGGCAGCACATGCCCAGCAAAGGCTGCCATCCACAGAGACAGTGTTGAAAAAGGAGATTCAGTCCCAGCAGAGATAAGAAATCCTTCACCTTCCCTTTTGCAAATATTATTTTATAATTGGCCCTCCAATTAAACAGCAGCAGTGGATGGTATATTTGCACTGCTGAAGTCACTGGAATGACACCTTTTGCTTTCCCTTTGTACTTCATTTTTGTTTCTTTCCTTTTTCACGCATCTTTAACTGTAACTGTCTTATCTGTTTCTCACCTTATGTTACCCCCAGCCTGTACTTTTCTCTTTCCTCTACTTGTGGCCTTCTCTGCATGATGTTCTATGTAAATTTTGCATTTTTAAAGTACAGAAGTCTACAGGAAAAGCCCTGCTGAGCTATTCAGATTGAAAGTGCTTGGTATGAGAAATAATTTTTTTGAAAATAAAGGCAGTAACAATTTGGTATTAAGTAGCATTTTTCTCTGAAGGTTTCAAAAGAACTTTTATTAGTGGCGTCTTGCCACAGCCCATTCAGTGTCACCCAGGCACTTTTGAAGGTGGGTCAGTTAGGGCCGTGATGCGATGTGGCTGAAGTTGGAAAATTAGCGGCCGAGGGTTCTAGGCCCTAAATGTGACCAGTAAATTATAATCTGCAACAGGGAAACACGGCACAAAAAAATATGTGAAATCTTTCTGATCCAGTGCAAGGATTGCTTCCATGAGCAGTTTTAGGGTTGTTATCCCAACTGTTCAATGTTTCCTAGGACCAGACAGATTTTGGAGAGTATTTTCATCAGGATGTGTTTTGTTTGGGCTTTTTTATCAGTCTAAACCTGCTTTCAAGTGTTCACAGGTGCATCATGTCCTAACAGGCTGCAGATCACATTGTTGCAAGAAATAAAACCAAAACCTAATGGCACTTGGCAGATTCAGGAGTTGCCTTCATTATCCAGTTCAGACTCAGGGACCCTGTGTTTCAAAGCCATTCTGCCACTCAAGTAATTTAATATGCCACTGTAACATATAAATTATTAACAGCTATTCAAGATGTTCTCAGAGCACAAGATGATAAAACATACTGGAAGAAAAGAACAGACGTATTTTCCAGCTCAAATCTTTTGACATGCAATAGATTAAGATTTCTCTTGGCTAGAATCCTTTTTACAGGAAACCGGTTCCCCTTCCCACAGCAAATGCTCCAGTTTATGTCAGGTGCCCTGTGAGCATTTTGACTTGCTGCTGCTGCTTCTTTTTGACTTCTTTCTTTTGTTTGAGTTTCTGAAATTAGCATGAGAGGCCAAGGCAATGTTGTCACCTGGATCCAGTTTTCATGTTTGTGTTTAATTCCTTCCGTGCTGCCGTCTGTAGGACAGACTGCAAACTGCTCGGTGGAGTAGCGTAGGTCTGGTGCATGTAGAAGGGAAAAGATTCCTCTCACACCCCAGCAGCTGGGAGCTTCGTGCCTTGTCTACAGCACAGAAGTACTGCAAACACTTTCTCCAAAGCAGGTCTGGGTCTTTTAATGTATTCCTTCTCCTTATAAGGGCGATCAAAATGTGACTTACTTCTATCCAAACATCCCTCCAAGCAGAGGTCAGGACATGATACAGCGTTCTGAACATTTGTTTTCCAAGCTGTGTTGATGCTTTGGGGGCTGCCTGTGGAGACCTGCTGAAGGAAGAAACCCAACTTACTTTGTAGCTCTAAGCTTAACAAATCTCATCACAAAGGAGCTATATCGTGGTGGCTTTCTTGGAATTGGTAAGCATAATTACTGATCTAATGCTTTCCCATCAGCAGAGAAATCAGAAATAAGGCCAACAAGACCACCTGGCATATGTTTTCTTGGAAGAAGGAGCTCTGCTCTCATGTTTAATGTAGGGAAACCTTGCTAAGAGTGGAGAGCACATCATAAACCTCCTATAGTTGGCAAGGCATAAAGAGGTATACTGCAGACAGGTTACAGACTGATCACCTGGCAGAAATATAATTTACTCCCCTTCCCCTCCCAGCTCTGTCCCCATTTCCATGAGGAAAATATCTGGATGTGCTGGCTGGTAGGGAGATGTGGTGCCTCTGCGTCGAAAGCAGTGCAGTCACTTTTCATATCTCTGTTGCAAAGTGCCAGAAGATGTTTCCTCTCTCTCAACTAATGTAGTGGGGTGAGCGAAGAGAGCTGAACCACTTTCCCAGGTGACTGGACCAGCTGCTAGGCTTTGAAATGCTCACTGCGAACAAATAACCGGCCATGCACAAAAGCAAGCAATCAGTCACACAGTCAGGAAATACCATCTAGCATTTAACTGTAATTCAGCATTTTGCAATGAGGGGGGAAAAACATAGCTGAAATGGAGTGGTAGTACATTAAAGTTTATATGGTACATTAGAGGGACATTGGCCTGAGCTGCCCATTCTCAGGACACACTTGCTTCAAAAATTGATCTTTCTTTTTTTGTTAGCAATAGACATTCTTGTGATGAATTGCCTGTGAAGCAGCCAGGGGTTGCTTTCACTGCATTTCAGTTCCCAGACCCCAGTCCTGCAGTTAGGACTACTACTCCCATCGCATAAAAGTTCACACCAACAACCGTAACCGATGCACCATTTTACATTGAAGAAACACTGCCTCCGAGGATCCTGATTTGCTTTTCTTACCTCTATGAATCAGGCAGATATTCACAAAACCTGTTCAATTTATGTAATTTTGTCATATTTGCTGCTGTTAGAATGATCCGGTTTCTTGAGTCGTGTAACAGCCCTTAAAGCTCTGGGCCTGTCTCTCTGAAATGCAGCTTCTAACCCAGACTCGGACTGAGGAGAACTTATTGGCAAATGCTGGCTGGGTCCAAGCTGTTAAAGGCACAGAAGCCACATGCCAGACTCTTAAATCTCACCACTTTCATGTCTTCTCTTGGCTCTCCTGAATGCAGCACCTGATCCTCCATGTCCACACTGACCTGGACAAGAAATCCTGGGCTCAAACTGGCCACTGACAGGGAGGGCTGTGTGAGCCCCAACGAGCAGAGCTGGGGCAGAGGGAAGAGATGAGCCCTGGCTTTCTCAGGCCATATGACATTGCAGGGGAAGGCCTGGGAATATCATGGGCTGGGAGCACTGCTTCAGAAAAACCCTCTGCTTGAAACAGAGGGCCAAGTTCTCCTCATGGCAACACACTTGTCAGAATTTGGCTCAGTTTTACTGTGAGTGGAACATTGATTTTCTTTGTTTAATATAGCACCATTATACTTTTTATCTGCTGGCTGCATACCTTAGTGATGAGTACCTTAGCAGGGTGATAAATAGAAAACAGTGCATTCATCTAGATGATAGATAGGGAGAAAATGTGGTGAATTAGTTCAGAGGACAGAAAATACAGTCAATTATTTTACAGAAGACAGTGACTGGTACTCACAAGCCCTGCCTGAGAGCGACAGAGTACATGAATAAAAAGATGAAAGAGTTTGGAAGTGAATTTTTTGTTTCAGTATCAACATATGGGCAGTGTGTTACGTTTCAGCTTAAGAAATAAACATATGCCAGCCTCAGGAGCACTGATGTTCAGCAAAAGACTGAGACCAAAGGTTATCTAAGAACATAGGCATTGTTTTTATATTGTCTTATATTGAGATTAGAAATGTCTCTGCTGTTTTGAATCTAATCACCCCCTCCTAGAATTTGATAGATTCAGATAACATTAATTATTTTTAGCAGTATTAGCATTTCTTTTTAAAAAGCAGTTATTTCACAAACAAAACAAACCATAAATTGAGCCATTCCAGCATGGATGAAAACACCATTTAAAGCCTCATTTCCCAGCCTTGTATCTCGGAGGCAGACTGTGTTTGATCAGATCCTTCCAGAGGGTGATGAGTGACAGCTTTCTATACCAGATCACTGCTCTGTTTATTTGCATTTTCCACCAGCTCTGGGAGTTTGAACTTTCTCCTTCCTGAAATCCACCTTGATGGGGCAGAATTAGACAAAACCTTTTAATTATAGCGCAGGGACTGGAGGTTCTTCAGAAGGTCAGGGTCTCTGCGCCAACAGGTTTGATTAAAACTAGACATGGGTAAAGAGACTGGAGTTAGAGGGAGAGCAGCGAGCCTGGGCCAAAAGGGAGAGGGGCAGCAAGCAGAGATTGTCTCACCTCCGTGGCCCCCTGATGTGTCCATCTGCCTGGCAGTGGCGAACCAGGACTGTGTGGCAATGAGAAAAGTGAGGACATTTCTGCTTAACTGACAATGCACATAGTAGGGACACTTGGAGGTTGAGAATAATTAGCTAAAATCCCTGCCTTCTCCTCTCCCACCCCGGTCAGAGCTGCCGTACCCTCTAAGGCAGGAGGTAGCTGTTTGCAACAGTTGGGACCTGCTGCCCTGCCGTTACACCAGGCTGGTCAGCGAGGAAATTCAGCGGCAGTGTTGGCCCAAAGCTGTGCTGTGGTAGAACTTGCTTTGGCAAGGAGCTGCCCACCGTGTGCTGCCAGGCAGAAGGACTGGAAGCAGGAGCTGGCGAGTGCCTTGTCGGTGTCTGGCTTGGCAACGTGGGCACCAAGCTGCTGAAACAAAACTGATGCTGTCCTTACCCAGTACTGCCAGGGCACTTCC
Organism: Falco peregrinus; assembly: GCF_023634155.1. Lineage (NCBI taxonomy): Eukaryota > Metazoa > Chordata > Aves > Falconiformes > Falconidae > Falco > Falco peregrinus. The sequence continues at coordinate 87,876,312 of NC_073725.1, read as the reverse complement.
TGCTGCTGGCAGCCCCTCGTGCAGCCATGGGTGGAGATAACTCTTGCATCATTTAAAAAGAGAAAGCGGTCTGGTTGTTCAGACCTTCACTGGAATAAACTGGTTTAGTTCCAGTAGGTAAACGAAATTACACTGACGTTTATCAGCAGAAAATCTGATCTCATGCTTATAGCAAGACAAAATACTCTCTTTAAAAACTTCCCAGCTTTTGACTTTCAAATTTCACTTAGCTATTTTCTTTTGATATACCTTTGTCTTATTAGATTCCCTTATGCTCATCCAAACATCATCTTGATGTCTATTTTTGGAGCATATCTTCCTTCCAGATCAAATGCCTGGCACGTGAGCGGGGTTCCCACTGGTAAGTGTGTGGGTGTGGGAAGCACAGCACTGAGTCCTGATTGAGTCTTTTGAGCTTCTTGTGTCTCCTTCACCAAATCGCCTTCCCACATCAAGGATACAATGCCCTGTCCCCTAGACCTGCATGAGCGATGAGTCACACATTTATTTTTGCTTTCCAACAACTGCTATCAGGGAGAGAAGTGTGTCCTGTGTTTCTTCAGAATTTAAGTCCATGTGTGGTTGCACCAAGCTCTTCTGAAGAAAGCCAGTTTTGGGCTGTCTTGGTGGTTTTCTCTTTTTTTCTCTTTTCCTAATCTATTCTGCTTAAAGGAGGCACGTGGTGATAATCAGACAGTGTACTGCTGACCTTACAGAGTTCAGCAGCCATCTGTTTAAAACCGAGATGTAAAGAATTTCCAGAGAAGCCTTTTATTATTCTCTTGGTCCAAGAGAGTAACAGGAGGAGTCCTTAGCATGGACAGCAGTTTTACAGCACTAACAAATTCCATAGCTAACAGGAAAGCAATCAATTTATCACCCAAGGCCACTGCTTTCCCTGCACGGAGCCCAGAGGTTTGCTGCGGTTTGGAACGATAGGCCGTCAGTTTTAGTTAGCTTCATTTTCCCAGCTTTTTCCAACTTTGTAGTTGAAAACAAAGTCTCTCCTTCAGCTTCTTTCTCTTTCTGCAGCCAAAATGTACATCTGCAGGCAGAGCAGAAAGCAGGGATTCTGTTTGAACAAGCTCAGGCCTGTTTAGGATTTGGTCTGGTACAAACCAGGGCCTTGATCCTGCACTGAGACATCCTGGGAAGATCCTTGTTCTGGCATGGAGCCTCCTCAGAACTGTCCACCCTCCTTATGGGCTCCACGCAGCCAGCCAGTGCCTGAGATTTATGATAGATGGCTGGAGTCTATCTACATCATGGAATACATTAGCATAAATTCAGCATAAATAGTTGCATAAATAAGCAGAGGACTTTGGGGTTTAGCGAAATCATTTCCCTCCTGGGCCTTTCTCTATTTCCTTCAGACCCCCCTCAAAGGGTCGTCTCCTTGACCGCTTTCCTGCCCGACCCAGGCAGGCTCCAATAATAAAACTATGCCAGGTGAAACCGTCAGGGAGCTGATGCTAAAGGTTTAATTGTTTTTCTTGGCATGTCTCAACCTGGTATTAATCACCTGTTAGTAAATAAGGAGTGTTCCTCATCCATTGCATTAGTACGTAAGAGAAATTCACTGAAGCTCCAGTGATGGTGTTTGCCCCATAAAGGAGAGATATTTAAGAAGTGAAGCTCCTGCTTTTTTTGTTTTGGCAAGATATAAAATGTGCAGATATATAAAATGTATAGAATCTTGAGCCTGAAGGTCTTTGCAAACAGAGGTAGAAAAATGTTTAATTTCCATTCTAAACCTGGGCTAAGGTTGCATGCCATGCTGTTCACATTATCTTCAAACTGGGAAATGAAGAACAAAAATCTTCAAAAGAAGTGACTTGAGTAGGTGGGAATTTCAGTACATGATAGTCTTGGAAAGTATTTTCTATTGCAGAGCTACGCATTTCTCCTGAAAAGCACTCCTAAAGCTGTCCCTGCTCCCACCAGGGCAAACCAGTCCTTGTCCTGGGCAAACCAGTCTGTGTACTGGGCTTTCCAGGCACCCCCAGCTCCTGCCTGGGCAGCAAGGCTGCACACTGCTGTGTTAAGCCCCAGGAAGGTCATCTGAGGGAGGTGGTGAAAGCTTCAGTTTGCACTTAATACATCTGGGTTTTTAAGTCCTGAAGATAGAGAGGGCACACGTGGGGCCCGGGCTGCCCTTGGACAGGTGGGCGAGGAGGGTGAGCCCAAGCCGAGTGGCGTTACTGGGGGCAGAACCCTCTTGCTGCAGGTAGTTTCTGTGGGTTTGTGTCTTTGTGATCTGCTGCCAGAGTCTGGACATGTTGCTGCTTTCCATATCTCTGGTAGCACTAATCAAAAGCACAATATGGTCTGCGAATTTCACTTCATACCAGGGAATTAGTCAGCAGGAGAGAAAGCTGGTAATCTGCACTGTGCACGTTCTCACCTCCTGCAGCACCTTGCAGTGAATCACTTGGAAGTGGCTTTTGCTGAGCTGCCGCACTTTGCCGAGATACTATTTCCTATCAGAAATGTTCAGTGCTCAAAGCCTTTGTGAACAGGCAGCTGTGAGCAGAGGGGAGCTGAGCTAGGTGACAGCAAGCAAGCACTCAGGGTTGCACGACAGCGTGACTCACTCAGGCCATGGTGGCAAGGAGACGGTGAGGAAAATGGCACTAAATATTTGCACAAATCATCTCAATTTTAGGTTATGGTCAGTACCTTTTCCAGAATTCTAGATTCAGACTGTCTAACCAAAACCGCAACCCTGCGCAGTTCAACCATTCTAGCTCTTTACTTTTATTCTCCTTTTCTGAAAAAAATTGAAGCCCCATAACATTTCCAAGTATGGAAGATGAATCCCTCAAATGTTCTCAGGAAAACCAGGCTCAGGCAGAGAGATGAGTGATGGGGAATTAGAAATTAAAAGCCCAAGTGTGAAGATGAAGAGGGATCTGAAAGTAATTTTCTTAAATACATAGAGAAATCCACAAACCAGATTTCCTTTTAGGAAGCTGAGAATTACTGATCTATTACTTCAGTGTGTACTTCGCTTGCTGGGAAGTACTTAGTATGAAAATTCACAGGGATACGGCAGGACTTTCATAGTCACTAAGTGCAAGAGCGTTAATGAAAATGATATTTATATCAGTTTTTGACTGATCAGCACTAAAAGCTTTTTTTTTTCTTTCCCCTCCTGTCTCTTGTGGGTGGCTGATTATATCTGGGTGGCCAGGCTCCAGCTCCATCAGACCACTGTCTGTGAGGTGAAGAGGGGTGGGGTTCAATATGAGATTAAAATTGATGTGTGTTTTGGGTTTAAGGACAACAAATTAAAGTTTCTGGAGTGTGTTTCCTTTCTAAGATTCTTCTGATCTCAGCCATTGAGTTTATCTTCATAAATTGCAAGGAAAACTAATGTGCCTGTCTTGGGAAGGAGCTTATTCAAATTTGTAAATTTGAGTAATATTCATAATATGTATTACTCTCTTCTTATTATTAGCAAATTTGACATTAACAGATCTTCTGCAAAGCTATTAGCCGTTGGTAAATATTTACTTAGCAGCATCAGGACATTTCAGCTTATTTCTTTTCTCATGAATCATTTGTTCCTGATATCTTCGTATTATTATTCTTGATGCCTGGTCGGTCCCCTGCATTGCCAACACTGTCTCTGCTCCCTGTTTCCTGGCTGACACCAGCAGTTGGACTTTCTGGCACATTGTTGTGGGTGATAAAAAGTCGGTTCTAGAAGCCCTGAATGCAAGAGATGGTGAACATTTTCCATAACTTCCAGATACTTATGACAAAACATTAATAATATAATGTTCCCTTAGGAAAGAGCAAACAAAAAGTGGTGTGTTTCCAGATCAGCTTATTCTCTCAGACGCTTTAAAGCAGGGGCAATGAGAAGTGCAGTTATTCAACAAATGCCTGGACCAAACTAACTGTAATTCTTTGGAGAAATGTGGGTGTATCTCTGCTGGGAAAGTGAAAATTAAAGATGAGTACATTGGGTTCAGCAAAGCTAAAGGTCTCTTTTCAAATAACAAGTCATGCGTATGTGAGCTAGCCCAGAATGATGCCATTTGCCTCTGTCTGTCTGCTAAGGACACCCAGTCAGCGCTGTCTTGAGTTGGCTCAGCAGCTTGGAAAGCTGCTGTAGATGGCAGAAGAAAAGGACCCAAGTCTTGGATGCTCTGGGGAGGCCAGTGTACTCCTTCAGGATTTACAAAACCATCTGGAGGACACTGGGCTGTGTTCCCAGTGGGAATGGTGAGAGGCAAGGCGGCTCTGATACCAAGCCTGCCTCTGTAACTCACTGGCCCTACAGATTCCCCGGAATATATCTTATTTATCATACCTGGCTCAATTCCTAGGACTGAGTCCAAAACTGCTTCTGATCTTGACTGCTAGAGCATCAGTATAAATACAGCATGCTGCACGCCCTCCAAGAGCCGTCCCCAGCGAGTCGACTGTGGTTATCCCAGACAACAGCCTGATATTAAGATCCCCCATTATCAATGGTTTGACTTTTAGAAAGCCGTCTACATAAACAAAGCCTATTTAGCTTGTGATTGTGCCCTGGAGAGTGTCCTACAATCATTTTCATTTCCCCTTTTGCCTTCAGGGGAAGAGTCTGTCCTCGTGATGAGAGCAGAGACCGAGAGCCACGGCTTGGATCCACTCCCAGCTGAGTTACTGCATTGCTGTGTGGCCCTGGCCGTGGCGGGGCATTTCTGGTTTTCAGTCCATTCAACTAAATAATGAACGTTCTGTCTGGAAACAGTTGAGAGAGACTCTCGTCCCTCCGGAGAACTGCACAAGAACAACTCGATAAACGGTAAAACAAGGGAAGTGAAAATTTAATGGAAATTAATTGAAAACAAATCAACAACCAAACTTAGATTCTTAAGGAAATGTTGTACACGATTTTGAGATCTTTGCTTATTGGTAATGGGCACCAATATTTTTGGCTAACCACCTGTAAGATAAATACTACTTTTTTTCTCTTCTTTCTTCTAAGAAAATTACATTTGGTCAGCACTTTCCATGCATTTTTTTGCTTCCAAACTGTGCAACAGCAGACATTTACATGAAAAAAACATTCTGATAGAAATGTTTTCTCTCTAGTTCTTGAGCATGTCAGTCTCTCCCATCCTTAACAAAGGACCAGTGCCTTTTACAGTACGTAGGTGATATCTTAAAATGTTTGTATCCTTTGCTTCTTTACTGAAGACACTAAAGGCTCTTTCTCTGAGTGACACGTGCTGGTGAAAAGCTCCTCTGCTCTGTCAGGTCCGTGTCCCAGAGTTCGCTCACCTGCTGTTCTGACCGGCAGCAGCTCTCTGAGGTGCCTTCACTCTTCTAACAGAGATGAGCTTCTCTAAGTGATACCCATGACTGCTAGCCAGAATTTCATTAGAAGATTTTCTCAAATGAGTGGACATGCGCCAAATTAACACTTTTCCCAGGGCCATGGCTATACATGGGGATCCATTTTGTAGCGAGAGGCCTTGGCAGTTTTTTCCCCTCATTAGCACTGATAGTTAATTTGCTGTTCCCCTTTAGTCACTGCTGCTGTCAGATTTGTTTCATCTTCTTAATATTGCTTTTGTAGTGGACTGAGCCCCATGGGGAATGTGCTGCCTCACATGTACCCCCACCATTTCCCAGTCTGGGATATGATGCTGCCTACCTCCTGGAGAGCCGTCTGCTGTGCCTCTGTCCTCATACCTGTGTCTTTTCAGGAAACTCTGGGTCCATTTATTCATCTCCTAAGGCCAGAGAAAGATTTCAGAGTTGTAAGTTTGTTTGTAGGGTTCCCATAGAGGAAGGGGCTTTTCTGCTTCACTCCTGGTGCACGCACGTCTCCTTCAGACCGCACGGAGTTACCATCTCCAGGCAGTGCCGCTTTCCCACGTCTGCTCTAACACTCATGTTTTCTGTCACCTGAAGCTGGCAGGAAGGTTTCTACATGACGGACCTGCCAACCTTGCCGCTGCTTTGGGCTTTTTGCTGCTCTGAAGCGGGTGAAGTAGAAGCAAGAGTCTGGCCGTGCCATCGAGAGAGCAGGCAGCACCTTTAAACACCACTCGCTCCTCGGGCATACCCGGTTCTGTAAAAGACAACATCGGACACAGCCTCCCTGATCTGCGGATTTCAAAGCTGAGAATATCACTGTTGTAACTGAACTGGGGTTTGTTTCTGCTTTTTAAAGTTTTTTGCTTTAGGGCTTGTTTACATGGGAAATTTAACCTGGGCTAACTGAAGGCTGGGATTTAAAGTAGATTCATTCAGCTGCATTTGCTCCTATGTGGACAGAATTACAGAGACCTTTATTTGGTTTGTTGTGATTTGTTGCCAAAATGCATTAAGATAAACCAAATTAAGTCTATTTGTATTCCAAAGAAATATTTTATATATGCTTATTCGTTTTAAAAGTTCTTAGATTAATTTTGCAGAAAATGTCCCTGTGTAGACACATCAACATTCCTAATAATATTTAGCTGAAATGCAAGATAATAGCCAAGTCAAGGCTCAAATAAAAGGGATGAATCATCTCTAAATCACACGTTACGATGTAATAGGATAAAGGACAATTGTTTTGCTGGAGAGGAGCTGCCTTGCACAGACCAGCTGTAGGGTGGTTTCAGTCCCCGAGACAAGAGCAGGGCAAGTCTGGGGATGGTTCCCAGTGCACCTATGGAGGGTAGCCCAGCCCGACGTCCAGAGCATGCATTAGCCACAGCTCTCACCACCCCCCAGGTGCTGACCTGCAAATGCAGCAGTGGAAGCATTTCATTCATCGGGATTTGTCTCTTGGGACCCCCAAAATAAGCACAGGATTGAAACAGGCCTGATCCAGGGACATGTGGGGGTGAAGGTGTCCTGTCCCCTGCCAGACAATGAGGTATCCGCATCCTGGCAGTGGGATGCAGCCTGTGTCCTGCATCATGCAGTTTCCATACACACACAGAGTTCTAAAACTGTGAGCACTCTATGGAAAACAAAAAAAGTTGCTTCTTGTTTGCATTAGTTTGTCCCAGAATAGGAGGTGACTCCCCCTGCCACCAAAAAAATTAAAGACCAGAATGCCTACCCATTACTTAAGCACACATGGGCCCATTTTCATAGCCTTCATCTCCTGTGCCCCTGGAAAAACTGTTCCTTGGAAATTACAGTAATTGTTTTATTCTCTTTGATCTCCACTAATAAAGCTATGGACTATCACTCAGCAGGAGCTGTTTCTCTTAGTTAGGATCTTTCTAACGGTACTTACATTAGGAAGGCCCAGGGGAAATTTCAGTAAATGCACTTGAAAAGAGCTCTGCAAAACTGCTTAGACTTTGTGTAAAAAATGTTTCCCCCGCATTTGCTCAGCGTACTTCTCAGCTTGTTTGTTTTTCTCTTCATTGCAGTTGTTGTTGGACTGAGGTGAAGCCTAGAGGAAAGAGTTGTGACTCCTTGTCAAGAGATCTTATGGCAGCTGGAGAACAGAGCGAAAGCTTTCTGAATCCCAGACAAGTCGCGGTAGAAATCACGCTTGAGAATAACAGTGTCTTGCTGTTCAGATTTTGCTTTCCAACCTTAGTAAGGAAGACAGAGGGGTGATGGATATCCACTGGCCCTCCAACAGGGACACCTGTGCATCCAGAGTGTGATGTAAGAGCCACCAGCATCCCCAAAACATTCCCACTGTAGGAAATATCAATTTATTCCCAGGAAGGGCAGCATGGATCAGACTTAAAAGTAGCTAGGTATCTCACTGTCATGGAGATTGCTGCAAATTGGGCCTGCTACATGTAAAAATCCTGTTCCCCAGTTTTCATGCATGCAGGTGGTAGGAACTGTTGCCCTTTGACGTAGTAGCTGTGTCATTGCCAGGTACTGAGAGACCCGGTGGGTTGGTCCATTAAGAACTGGCCCATTCAGAAGCACAGCAGCGTCTCAGTTCTCCAACCCCTTGGACAAGTGGCTTGTTTAGGAATTTGGGAAGTTGCTAGATTTATTTTTTACTCTTCAGACTTGAAGCACCACAGCCAGAGGTGAAGATCAGCTTGGGAGATTAGGTCCGCCAGCCAAACATCAGACCACCTCCGTCACACACAGGAGTGACCGTGGCTCTTGGTGAGCCACCACACACTGCAGTCACCTTCTGCAGAGCTGACAAATGTATGGGTGGTTGTAAGAAGATGCAAAGAAGAAGCTGAATGTCAGAGCCACTGGGCACTGATCGAAGAAATCTGACCCTTTAAAAGCAATTCTGCATTTCAAATGGAGCAACCAATGAGTTCCCCAACCTGTGACATCTCTTGGCCGCTTCTTGCTGTTGTAAGATGAAGGTGGCAGTGGCCTTCACACCAAATAGGAAGGGTTTAAAGCATATCCATGTACCTGTCTGTTGCATAGCTGGCAATTGAAAACATGAGTAATTGCACCAGCTGATCTCTTTGTTTTTTCCCCCCTCCAGCTAGAAACTGTAAAAGCTCAAAAGACCAACTGCACAACCTTACAGTCATATTTACTGTGTTTGGCATCCTGCCACAGGCGATGGGAATAAAGTTCTGTAGATGTTGCTACCTGACTGCTGCTTTATACTTAATGATCTCATGGATGCACAAAATGAAGAAATATAATCCCCAGTGAAGACAGGGGGCAGGGTTGGTAAGCAATAAAAAGCCTCTTCCTCGAAACTGGTTTTGATCTTTCTATGGGCTGAAAATGAAGAACAGTAATTAAAGCTTAACTGGAAGAGATCAGAAAGCTTTTAAAATTAATAAAACTTGTAACAGACATCAAGGATAATCATATTTAAAGGCTGTGCAGGCTGCAGTGTCAGTCAGCACTCAGTGAGCATACGCTCTGCAGAGGTCTGGAAGTGCTGGTGTGCCCGCCGGAGCAGGAGCTGTGTTCACAGCTGTGTTGTGGATGGCACCTTCCTCATCTCCTGCTGGGTTTTCCTGCTGTAATTCCTTGGACCACACCAGGATTAGTACAGATTTACTCTGGTTTGTCAGGCCTTACCTACAGACATGCCATCAGGGAGTGCACAGGAGCCTTATTCCCAGCTCAGTCCCTCACCTGGAACTTGCAGTTTTATTTTTCATCACTCAGTTATTTTTTAATGATGAGACCATCACCATGTGACACGCCTCCAGCAACTGATGCTTTATGTGAAGAACCTCAAGCTGTGTGAATTGACAACGTTGAAAAACAAACATAGAGACATATCCTTCTCTCCTGATATTTTAAAGGCAAGGACATCCTGTATATTATTTGTAAAGATAATAGCTTAATTGTTCAGCCTGACATTTTAATTTAGATATTGTCCTTTTAAACACAAATGTGCTTCATATCAGGAAAGAGGAGGCAGGCTGACCACTGCCTTAGAGATTTTGAAAGCAGTCGTTTTACATCAGTTTTGCTCCGTCCTGGTAATATCTTCCACAGGAGCTAAATATTGTTGGTCTGGTCCTGGGGAGGCTGATGCTTACACCAGAACAGCCGGGCTCTCTTGCTGCAGGAGCAACAGCTCAGAGCAGGGGACAGAGACCTTCCCAGCTACAAGTATCTCAAAGCTCTGCAGTAAATGTCCGTGCTTAATATTTTCTTTATCCCATAGTTTGAAGGACTGTGAAACACATAAACGGCTGATGGTGTGGGCACCAACAGTGGGTCTTTTGAAGGGAGCAAGCAAAAGATTCACCAGGGACATCAGAGAGCTTGCCCAGGAAGAAAGCGTCTTTCTGCAGTGCTCCAACATCTGCTTAGGGCATTGCCCTGTGTGGAGCAAAGCTCTAGGTCAGCATTTTTTTCCATTTTAAAGAAATCCTGGACAGAATTAATGCACTTTTTCTCAGCTCCAGAGCTGACCTTTAGGAGAGTGAAGAGTGGGAGATGTTCCACCTCTTCCCTTTTACCACCTGTATGCCAGTGAGGGCTTAAACACCTGGATGAAAGTGATGTGCAAGGAAAGGACAGAGAGCAGCCGCTACCTCTGGCTGTGCTCCACCGAGAAAGGGGGATGGGAAAGGAGAGGGCTGTTTCAGCCCTTGACTACCATTCAATCCAGCACTAAAAGAAAATGACTTTTTAAATCCTAATGCTAAAACACCTATTAAAAAGAGTACTAAACTATGGCAGAAGATTGTCTCAGAAGTAAGGCTTTTTGGATTAACCCAGCCGATTTTTTATTTTTTTTTTTTACTGCAAATGAACTCTCACTGGCTTTTGCTAAAGGTCTTTTTTTTTTTTTTTTTTTTTTTTTTTTACTACTGTGCTGGGAAAATGCTTTTAAGTTTCATCTGCTTTGTGTGTGTGCATTTTCTAAGCCCTGGGTTTATTTCTTATTGGAAAATGGTCTTGGATCATCTCTGAGTTGAAAATTTTATTTTATTTAACAGGTGCATGTGAGAAAGAGGGTTTTTTTAACTTTTTAGGCTCTTTTCTATTGGATGCTCAGCACTGTGTCTTTGGATCTCCATCTGTAAACCAAATCCTGCCTGCTGCACTTTCTCTTCCCCCACCTCCCCCATCCTCTGCCAGCATCTCATCAGGGCCATGAAGCTCCATGTCTCCTTGAGTCTCTGCCTTGATGCACAGAAGGGGTTAAATGGGTTCTCTCAGTTCTGCTTGATGAGCTCTTATTTGCTCCTCCTGGCACTGGCACCAGCTCCAGAAGGAGAGGCTGGTTTTCCTGCAACACCCTCCACGGCTGGTGGAGAGGTCTGGAGGTGCCCGAGAGACGCAGGCGTATTTGTGTCTTGTGCTCCTGACTATCTGACTAATCAGTCCACAGCCTGTGGGTGTTCATAGTAAAGCTTTCAAAAAATTCATAGCAAATCCAAAATGTCATTACTTCCTTCTACACCTCAGTGTCTCAATAAAAAGCTCTGTGCTGACAAGTAACACCGAGAGGGGAACAGTCATGTAGGGATGTACCAGTTCATTTTGCAACCTTAAATCCTTATTAGGGATTAGCTGTCTGGCCAAAGCCTGTTGCCTGAGGAGTGCTAATAGACAAACAGATTTTCAAAAGGTGCCCAAGTCAGCTCATATCATCCAGAATTTGTCCATACTCAGCCAAACCCTAAAGCAGTAATTCTCATGAGTTTCAGGTGGCTCAGAAAGAAACAGAGCAGGACGAAAGCCCACATGAAACACGTCGGTTACTCTTTCTCCCAAGCCATCATCAGTTGCTCCAAACTCATTTGCTTGCTGCCTCAAACCCATCTGCTTTCCCAGAGCCCTAGGCTAGCTGGAACACTGCTCCCCTCCGCAAGTTGTTTCTTATGCACTTGTGCAGAATTCCCTTAAAAAAAGCCATAACAAGTGGCTTCCCTGAACATATTACATTTTACAATTTACAAATTACAGAAATTATGTTTTTATTGATTACAAAGCAGCACCGGCTCTAAAGGACAGTCCCATGACGCTCTGTATGCAAGTATGTCACATAACTTTTATATGTATCAGTTTCCATCTTCAAACTTGTTAGATTTTTGCTTCATTAATCACGTTAAAGAGCTGCTCCTGAGCCTCATGCCTCTGATGGTTAGAATTACACTTCTGATTTCCATCTTAATTTATTTATAGCCAGTTGATTCACGTTGCCACATAAGTAATACTAGAAATACAAAAATAAAAAATTATATTTAACAATCTGTCTAGACTGAGGACAGGGAACGAGTCAAAAATCCCTATTTTTATTGTTAACTAAGCAAATGATGGTATTTTTTACTAATGGGCATTTGCATTTGAAGAGCAGATGAGCAGCCAATATAGATGTTAATTTAACTGAAACCAGAACACTTCTCAGTCAGTAAGGTCATGTACAATTTGTAGCGCAATGGAAACAGAAACTCTTGCAGATCAGCCCCACTGTTACCTCTCCTTCGGAGGCTGGGCTGGTGGTGCCAGCTGGGGAGCACATGGGCTCTGGGGCTGCCCATCCCAGCGGAGCGAACCCCCTGGCCAGCTCTGCCTCTTGGGACACTTGCATCTCCAAGGCACCACATTTCCATCACATTACTATTCTTCATAGCAGGAACAGAAATCAGAAAGCCACTGATTTAATCCAAAGGTATCTGGACCTTTATCTGCTGAGCGTGTTGCTTTTGAGAGGCCAGAAGTTGCCAGAAGTGGGGCTTCTTTATTCATATTCTTATCAGAATACATCAGCTCTTATGCTCTGGATTGTACAGCATTAAAATCCATCTTCTTTGCAGAATAAAGTTCATGTTAAAGACAAATTCCAGATGCACAGAAACTGCTTCTATTGGCTCCAGGGGATATTGTCCATCCCAGCAACCAAAAGGCTACAGCTGAAACTATTTAATCTTCAAAAAAATCTGCCTTCCACAAGAATATGCCTATTTTCAGGTGTAAGGAGAGAGTTATTTGTCAGTGTTTCTTAGGACAGGCATAAGTTAGAAATGTTGAAGAGCTTTATTTCACAAAGACACATTTAAGAGGGTATCTTATCCCTCTTCTTTAGAGGAGGAAACACAGTGCAAAATGGCCTAGCTTTCTTGCTTTGCCAGCACTAATAAGCTGTAATCAAGCTATCATCATCCATGTGATTCAAAGCGGTTCTTGTTATTTGAACTTCCCGGGGGAAGGGTTTTGTCCTTGCACTTTTCTGCCATGTCATGGTCCCACCTGTGGCTGTGCCCCCTCCACGCGCCCCTGCTTGCCCATCAGTAGCAAACCAGCACAGCTCTGGATGGGTTCTTGACCCAGGCTTGGACCTGGAGCAGGTTGAAAGCTGGTGATGCCCAGCAAGGGCTGGTGATGGCCGGGCACCAATTCATCTGGATGTAGAAGAAAACATCCCTGCTTTCATGTTCCTTTTGCTGAGATGATGTACCAGCAAATTCTTCCTCTGCGTGTAATTTCTGAAGCGTATGATTTTCGTGGGGAAATGCTGGCCCTTCGTGCTGCGAGTAACCGCCTTGCTGCTTGGCTGTGCCTCCTTGCAGAGCTTGGTCAGGTGGCTTGGCTGCAGCTTGAGACACAGGTGTCCTCACAGGCCACTGAAGGGTCCTGGGGAGCACACGAGGGCTAAAGGCGGCTGCAGTGCTGCATGGCCATGCCGCAGGCTGCAGAGGCTTAGGAAACCCAATTTTTTTCAAGCCAGCACAGCCAGGCTTATCCCTCCACTTGGACTGCCTGAGCACTGGCACTGTTGCTTAAAATCTGTGACTCTTCACCCCCTGTGCCTAGCCAGCTGGCTTCCCACCTACCCAGTGTGCTGTTTTCATGTTTATCGTGGTCACAGGCTCTACACCTCCCTTTTGGCTCGGCACCCTTGCATGGGAGGATGCAGGGAATGGCTGCCGGGGCCAAGGGTGCAGCCAGCACCCAGACAGGCACTGGGACTGCCACCCACCTCCCCCCTGACCCCTGGGTTGGAGTGCTGCCTCGCAGGGTGTCACACAGTGCCAAGGGCTTGTCTCCGTTGCTGGCAATGCCATGGTCACCTGGCCTGCAGGCATGAGCCTCAAAGCTGGCACCCTGCTGCTGGAAAGGCTGGAGCATCTCACACACACTGCATTTTTTTCCCTTGGCATGTGTACAGCTCTATAATATTGCATATGTTTCCTTCTCGTTTGATAACAAGAGCCATCAAAAGATGTATATTGATTTATTGCCTACAGAAATGCACGGCTGCAAGATCCCGCTGAACCTGCTAAGGCAATAGCTGCAGCCCCTTCACGATGAGCAAATGGAAAGGCTGTGGATTAATAACTTCCCTGACCTCCAGCCTCTGTGAGGCTGAACAGCCAACAGAGGAGTTAATCCAGTAATCCCTTTGAGCATCTGGAAGGCAGCACACTCCCCGCCTGAGCCTGGACCTACAAAAAATAGCGAAGAGAAGGAAAAGCAAACAAATCTTAGGGCTGGGGAGGGGAGTGCTTGAAACAGGGGAGGAGAGGGAAAGACTGCAAGCCGACAAAGCATGCAGCGGCCTCATTTGCAGTCTGTGGCTGCAGGATGCCATCATCTTGCAGAAGAGGTTTGGGGCTTTATTTGTTCCACCAGGATCATCTGGGCTTTGTGAGCACTCACTGCTGGTTTTTTGCATTGCTCAGTGCTCAGGGGAAGCTAAAGCTTCTTGTAGTGACCTCAGCCTGAATTGCTTCTTGCCTCCGCAGCGAAGTCCCTGACCTTTTCCTGCCAGCTCAGCCAAGGGCATTGTGAAGCTCTCGTCTGTCCTGGGACCTTGCAACACCTTGGCAACCACACAACTGCTGCTGATTTGGGAATTCTGCCTTCATACACTATTCTCAGTCACTTTATTACTTTACCAGACTCCAACTAATCAGCTTGAAATTTCCTCTGTAACATTTAAATTAAAAAAAAAAAAAAGGAAGAAACTCCCTAAAATATTCCAGCTGCTCAAAAAAAAGCAGAGACATTAAAAAATACATTATATTCCTCATTTTTAAACCAAGGCAATAGTTTGCTTTGCCGTGAACTCTAGCAGTCCAGCTCTCAAATCCCAGTGTGAGCCTCAGAGGGGGTCAAGGATTTGCTGTTCTCCCCCTGTGAAAGTTGCCTGTGTTGGGACAGAGCAGGAGCTGCTGGCAGACAGCTCTGCGCCGGGCTGGAGCATTCCCAACAGGCAGCAGTCGGGTTTGCTCTTTTAAGTTGCACCCTACAGACAAGCCATTGCTGGGACATGAATCAACACCGCTCCCACTGCACTGCAAATTAAAACTTGGGGCGGGGAGAGCTGCCTTTTGGGGGTGAATTCCGACAGGATGCTTGGGAATTGTGGAATAGCTGCTATCACCTCTTCATAAAGCCATCTGCTGAGCATACACAAATATGAGCCGGTGAATTCAATAGCATAGATTTTATTAAAAATCCAGCCAGTATATGAAGATGGACAGAAGCTCTTAACAGCGTGAATGTCCAGACTTTTCGTAACTGAGAGAGCCCAGCTGCTTTAAGGAAGACCCACTCCATGTGCTGGGCATCAACTTGTATTATTTTCATTTTGGATTACGATATTCTTTAATTAAAGGTCCTGACTTCATAATCCAATCAATCGAGATAAATAACAACTCTTTTTGCAGATAAAGTTGTAGGCTTATCACTGCCCAGCAGCCATATTTTAAAGATGATCCATAAAATTACACAGCAAATCAGCTTACATAGCATCTGGTCACCGCAGCTGCGTGCAGGCAGAGCTCTACACTTGTGCTGACAACCGCATTTCAGTGACACTGTGCCATCCTGGGCATATGTCCTACCCAGCCCCTCTCCTATTACCACCATAACAAAGTTACTGCTTCCTCAGCAGTATTACACTCTCTACTACTCATCCCATTCATCCCACGAAACCTCTAGCTCAGAGTTATTGTATTATAAGGGGGAGGCTACAGTGCCGGATGGGATGAAATGTAATGCAATTAGTAGACTATTTTACCCGTTCTTCAACTTTTCCTGCCAAATAGCTTTGTTCTAATGAAGGGTATCAAACAACCATTTCACTGTGATTTAATTGAGCAGTTACTTGTGCCACGCAGACATCAAGGAATGGTTACGGGAATGTATTTCAGGAATCAGTGGGAAATGCAGCATACTGGCTTAGCATACAAATCGGTAAAGGATGAATTGTGCCAGTCCTACCGTTAATGCCTGGTTGTTTGCATGAGCCTCGCTAGACTCGGCCTCCCTGCAGTCCATGTGAAAGCTTAGAGCCCACTACAAAAGCAGCACAGGGGGATGCAACACCCTTTCCTCAGGCTGGTTGGGGTCAATGGGTGCAGAAGAGCGATCAGGACAGGAGCCATGGTGCTGAGAGAGACCATGAAGCAATTTGCCCAATATAACACAAAGAGCTTAGGACTGATCCCAGACCTTGTTTCCACTCTTGCATGTGAGCAATCCTTTTCCCAAACCTTGTGAAACTGCATTTCCTCAATACAGCTTTGCAATGAATTTGGCAGAGATGAAAGCAAGGGCAAGTCGGGCAGCCACGGCAGGACAGAGTATGAAACTCCAGAGGGGATCCAGAGAGCTGAGACAAAAAGCCTGTGCAGACCTATCTGAGCTAAACTTGCCCCCAGATAGCACCGCTGCTGTCTCATTTCCTGGAATATATTACCTAGGCATAGCTGACAAAAATAAACAGAGGAAAAAAGACCATTCTGTAATGCAATCAAACCTCAATTGCCCATTTGTTTTTGTCCTTTAAAGAAGCTAATAACATTGTAATTGGTGGAGATATCTCCAGGGCTCCGTAAGTGAAAGCAAGAGAGAGATTTTCCCACCATGAAATAGAAAGGCATATTTTTCTAAAGGGGAGGTATTACCCAAATTAAAGGGATCCATATAGATTTCCACCTGATGTCCAAACCAGTGAAACCTTGTTCCTTTGAGCGTTGGCATTTAATGGCTCAGAGATTTTTTATGTGGTTGTGGTAGAAAAGCATCCCTGGAATTAACTTCTTGGCAAGGAAGGATCCAAGACCTCTGGAGTGTATTGAGGGTCAAAAATACATGGAAAAAACTTCTGCACCATGGCTGTTCTTGCTTATGTGATATCTGGCTTTGCCCTGTGACACACCAAAGAGGCAAGCGCTGCTTTTATGTCCCAAACCCTGTAAAGTGAAGAGCCAGCCAAGTGGAGAATATTCAGCTAAAACACATTTTGTGTTTTAAAATAATGTCACTGAGGTCCCTTGCCTCCCTACTCCTGACAGCAAATTTGCATTCAAATTCACCTGTTTTAATAACCAGCCATTGTCACCCAAAAGGCACAGAAAATTTTGGGCCTCAAACAGCAAAACTGCTTTAATCTTTCACAAAATGCCCAAAGCCCACTCTGATTTTTTAAAATATCTGTTCATTTACTGAGCCTTATTTTATATTTTCGGCTATCCCCTCTCTAGCTGGGATCCAAAGACTTTAGAAGTATCCTGAAAATAGGTCCTAAAGTTGCGTTCTTGTGTTGGTTGGAGTCTGACTTGGAGCTTATTTTGGTTATTCCAGACCGAAGGACTCCAGGGGGAGAGATGACACACTGTAGGTGGATGAGGCAGCAATCCTGAGAGTTGAACCTAGGTGTCCAAATTCCAGCAAGTGTCTCTGAACCTTAATCTTACAAGCATTTCACAAATTCACAGCCTGAAATTGTGGAGGGTTTGAATAATCCCCCACACACCCCAAATGTGTCTGAATCTCACTTTGCCCCGTTGTGGGTGTCCTTGCTGGGCTCTGCAGGGCTGTGCAGTGGGCAGCGCTGCGTGGCTCAGCGGGAGCCCCCATGGGCTTGCAGCTCTGGGTGCTGGCCACCACGGCACCCACATCCACGCTGCAGGGTCCAGAGGGTGGTCTGGTCTTTCAAGGAGAAAAGCAAGAGAGCAAAGGGCCCATCCTCCGGGCTCTGCCAGAGCCCTCCTCCACTTTCACTTTCTTGCATTGCCAGTGCCAGGAAAACCCCGAGGTACCTGGAAAGCATAAACTTTTAGTCCTCCATTATCTTCCACAGTAATTAATATTATTTAGAGTGTGTTCTGTGCTGCTTTTATCCCTTGCAAAGTACTTACCGTTTCTTCAGGATCTAGGATTTATAGAACAGTAAATTATCATTTTATTGAAGTGATTGGCTTTATCCTAAAACAGGTTCTTAAAGAACAGACTTTAAAAGTTAAACTCTGTGCCAGGGTAATATGTACATCACATTCCCGGGTGCCTTTTGTGTTTAAAAATCAACAGTTTCCATCTGTGAAAAGAGGAATTTAGACATGCTGATACTCTGACATTTAAATGTGAGCAGTGGAAGATAAACACTGTCTGACATAACGTAAATGGGTGATGTTAGGGAAAGTTAAATTTCAAATATTCATGCTCCTGCTTCTACCTGCTGGGGTACTGGGTACCAGAAGGAGCATTACTGTGCATTAACACTGTCACGTCTCTGGGGTTTGTTACAGCAGGTCGGCACAACACACTGATGAACGTGATCTTTGTAAGCTTGTTCAAAATCTTTTCTGGTTAGTGACGAGTCTTATGTCCCTGCGGTGCAGTGAGCAAAGCTAGGCTCAGGAGAGATGGAGGACGCAGGTCTCCACCATGATCTCAGCTGCAAATAATTTTACAGTAGTTCTGGATGTGCAAGGAGAGACAAGCGCAACTTTTAGCACTAAGCTTCCTTGCTCCAGCAGTGCCTGTACCTGCAACCCAAGCAGGTCGCTGTCTAGATGCGGACACCCACTGTGCTGTTCTCCAGCCAAGTGAAAGTGCAGGTCGGAGGGGTGGGGGGCTGGCTGTGATGGGCTGTGGGCAGAAGCAAAGCCTGTAGGGAGACGTAATATCTTTTCTTCTTAAAGAAGATGGAATTCATTCACTTGTTGTAGTGGTTTCTGTAGTAAATAGTATTATTACAAGTGAAATGCAAACACAGAAAGATGTAGAAAGTGCTAAAAAAGGTGAGCAAACAGTGAAAGCAAACAGGAAAGTGATAGGGGGATAGCTAGATAAAACATCCCTTTGGACTAGTCCCAGTCTGGTCTGATTTTGGTGTTGACACTGTCTTGTACCCAGATGACCTTGAACTAACCCAGGAAAACTTGCATTTGTGAATGTTTTTTAAATCTCTTGTCCCTTCAGTAACCTGATCCCCCCCCCCATCCATCCATGTGTGACAAAACAGCTCTTTGGGATCTTGTCTGACTTTCTCTCTTCAAAGCCCGAGGGGTGTGTAGGCAGGTTAAATAATGCAAAAGCAGCTGTAATTACACTGTGCAGTTTCTCTGGAAACATTTGAAAAATATTAGCACATTGTTCTTTTTTTGTTCTTTTTTTTTTTTTTCCTGGCCTCTTTTTTAAGGGGTCTAGAACAAATCTAATGGTTTAATGAGATATGTGACAACATACGACATGAAAGACATTTTTAGTGACTTTCATTACCCAAACTCAATTAGAGGAGAGTAATCAGCAAGTCCCCTGCTGTGAGAAGTGCAGAATGAAACCTTGGCGAGATGGGACAGATGCAAGAGAGACTCATTGCAAAACAAGCACAGAGATACTCACTGTACCCCCAAAGCACCCAATGAATACTGAAACATATAGATTGCAGCATTAACAGCTTCTCTCTGCTGTTTTCTTGCTCTAAGGTGGATAATTAAGCACAAATGGTCTCTCAATCTATTCCTTTAGAAACTATTAATTTAATGTCAGATAAAGTCCTTTGCTTGATTCTTGGGAGGGGGAGAAAGGGAAATAAAGCCTTGTTCAGGTTTTGTTTTCTTTCTTTTGGTGCCACTGTAAGATATTCTTGGATTTTGCTGTGTGTTATTATATCAGTGCCTAGGATTCACATAGTGCTGTTTGATGCTTGGCACAGGAATTTCATGGGATCTATGAAATCTAGATCTGCTGTGGCTGGTTCACACACATTAGTCCTGGTCTCAGGCTTAATGCCTGGAGGAGAGGCAGCATGTCAGGTTGTTACATACTCCTCCATTTCTCCTGTTGCCAGGGTTATCCACTGCAAGCTGCTAAAACCGAAACACATATTTGTTTATCCAACTGAGGCCAAGAGCCCACGTGTTGCTGAGGGCACAAAAAACCCCCCCATGGATTTGCAGAAAGTGGTGTCACAGCATTTCTATGGCAGGTCTAGGAACTGACAGCTCAAGAGAGTGAGCAAGGGTAGCTTTAAACCACTTCTGCCCCTCTTCCTCCTCTATTCTTGTGTCTCTTGTGCCTATTCATGTAACACATCCTGAATAATAATAGGTGGGCAAACCATGTATCTAAAGCTCAGATGACCTCAGAGACAACCAGTTCCAGCCATTCTGTGGCTCCAGCTGGCTGGCCAGGCGTGCGCACCCACACTGAGCCTCCAGTGTCTCTTCTCAGAGGATTTCTCACATCAAATCCCCTGCAAGGAGCTCTCAGCAGCTGGTTTCCAGCCTCCTTCCTCTCCTTCTCCCTGTGGCTGTGCCCAGCCTGCGGAAAGATGCTCTCCTGGTCTGTTGCTCTGATGCATTGCTTCTTTCAGCTCTTCCCCATTAGGCGAGGCAGGGATGGAGGCCCTGTGTTCCCCTCTTTCCAGTCCCATTCTCGTCAGTGTGGGTGAGCTGCCTGCCAGTTCCTATGCTCCAGTTTCATCTCTGCTCTCACAGATGTACCGCAGCCTCTTGGACAGTGCACGTTTTGCCATTGCTTTGTTTGGCTATTTGGTGGCTGGAGCTGTGCCTGCTCAGCTGCACGCTGGCCTCAGATCCAAGGCTCTGTCGTAGCAGGCAGCCTGCCTGGCCTGGTCTGTTTTAGCTATTGTTAACTTGTGTCCTCTCCATCTTCCCTCTGCTAGATTTTAGCAGACAGCCCCCTCTGGAGAAGCAGCCAGCACCTGGCTTTCCTGCCCATCAATCCTTCTAGCAGGCTCCTGTCCTGTCTCGTGCTATGAAGGATGCACTGCAATGATCCCACGATACAAGAAGGATTCCCCATCAGTTGCCCGTCTTTACATCTGACTCAGCCGTGTCAGTTCCTCATGAGCACTTGGGGAAGGCATCAAACCGCTGCCTCCTGCAGACCCCTTGCCTGCTGTGGAGTGCAATTCCAACCGAGCTGCCCAGGGCTCCTAAGGTCCCGGGAATGCCGGTGTCAGGCTGTGTGACAAGGGCAGGACTGAGGGTCATTATAGGAGTTGTGCCAGTGCGTTGGGTCACACGACAGCCAGACCCCCCCGTGCATCCCCTTGCATGGCAGGCAAGAGCCCACATTACCAGGCTGCTGGATCCGTGCTTTCCCGCAGCAGTTTTCCCAGGCAGCCCCTCGTCCCGCAGCCTCTGCTCCGCCGGGCACCGATTGAGCTGTGCAAGAGCAAGGGAGAGGCACCACGACAGGGAATGGTACTGGGGAACATCCCCTCCTCTGCCTGTGAACGTGGAGAGCTGAGTTTTCCTAGGATGATTTCACTCATTAGACACTCTAAACTATTTTGCTGTCTGATGATGGCTGGACACTGATGCCTGGCCAGACAGTACAATCTCCAATTTGTCTCTGGCACCCCTTTCTCATAAATCCAATTCTCTTCATGAATGAAGAGCAATACGCTACTGCCATCGGGGGTAACCAGGTAAAGTCCTTTGAAGGGGCATATGATGAGTGAATTCCCCTGAACAGCTCAGTCGGTGATGGCTGTACACGCCAACCCACACTCAGATATACTACAATTTTACTCATGTTCAAGGATAATCTCCATTAGCAAAATGCATTCCTGTCTACAGCATAAATTATTTTAGTGGAAACGTGTCGGTCCGCAGTCAGACGGCTTCACTGGCTTCTGCAGAATTGGCTCAAGCACTTTCCCAAATGGGAGTCAACAGAGATCAATTTAAACATGCCCTCACATTATTGCAGGAGGGCAATAACGCAGCATCATGTTGTTCGCCACCACTTCCCAGGAGCAGAGTGTAATCCCTACTACAAATCACTGCTTGTCACTGGGGTAGGGGGAGAAAGAACCATCAGCGGCTGGGAAATAAATGGCTATTACTTCCCAATCCATTTACATCTGGAGATACCTTAAATGGTGTAGATTTAATTCTGCCCAAGTGAGGAAAATGCTTGCAGGTTACAGGAGAGACAGATAACTATTAATTTAAAATTCCAGGCAAGACTTTTGCTTTTATTACCCTCATTATATTTTAAAGACATAACCAGCAGCATATGCAAATTAGCACCTTAGATTATTAGCAGGGAAAAACCCACTGCATATATAAATGGACAAATATGACTTAGCAGCAAGCACAGTAAGGATATTGTACATGGGCACTGACATCCATTTAAAGGCTGATCACTGAATTAGTTTCATGGGAGTGACTGTAACTGGAGTTTGGCTGAGTTGCACTGTCAAAGTGATCTCAGGGCTCACTGGTGTTGAAAGGGACAATTCTGGTGTTCCCTCTGTCCTCATTCTCTTTGCCTAGGGCTACCTACAAGCTCCTGCCTCCACTACAGATCAGACCCTTCACTGGAAAAGCCAGGGAAGTTTTCTGCTGGTTTAGTGAGCTGAACCAGCTCAGTGAAAGGTCTTGGGAGCACCAGGGCAGGCATAGGAGGAAGATGCTAGAGCTTGACAGCAATGAGGTATTAGATCAGCTCAGTCATGATATCAAACGAAGTCTTTCTGTCTCAGGTCTGAGGTTTAATCGCCTGTGCCAACAGAGCTCTTCTGTGCCTCTGGCCTGCACCCTGCAATCCCCCTGCCCGCAGGGTGTGTGGACTTGTAGGAAAGTGCAAACTGGAAGTGCAAACATGCACACAAGGAATTTTAGCCCTGCAGCAGTGCATTACAAAGCATCCTGCATTCCCTAAGAAGTGACTTCAACTTTATCCCGTAATGTTCCTCGACAAGATAATTTAGTCATCTTAGCAAGCATGACATCCATCCCAGCACTCGCCCAGCATCCTGGGCTCATCTGACACAGCAGTTTTCCTTCAGGATGTCTAATTCAATAAGTGACAACACCAAAGAGTGGATGCTAGGGAAGAATATGGTACACTCAGCAATGCTGACAGATAGAGCAAGACAAAGGGGAGTCTTTTGACGGAAAGGCTGACTATCAACTGTGCTATGCAGGTTTTTCAGTAAAGAAAAATTATTACTATCATTCAAAATTTTTACTATAGACCAAGTAATACCAGAACAATCTATTTCCATTAAATTCAGTTATAGTCTCCCTGACTTTTGAAAATTGTTCTAAGGGAATTACATTAATTAATGCACAAAGAACAATGTACAGAAATAATAGGCAGGCTATTCCTCAGCAAGTATCATACCTTTAAAGCGTTGTGATAGAAAGGTCTGCACAACATTGTGGCTGAAGTGCCAAATGTTAAAAGCTGCAAATGTTGGTCCCAAGTGCAAGCTGTTGGGTAAGCTCTGCTGGGACAGAAAGGAGATGAATTGGATACTTAGGTCTTGTGCTAGCATGTGAGGCGTTTTTTGGATCATACAAATAGAGTGAGTTCCTATGACATGTAGCATTCATATATCTGCAGGAAATACTGGGATAAAACTGGTGAAATAAAAATCTCTCTGCAAGATAGCATTCCAACACAGTGAATTTCATTAGTTTTCCTGGGATTAAACAGAGAGCAGCTCCCAAGCCCCTGCCCTTGCAGCCCTAGCATGGGCACACAGATTGACTACGAAGCAGGCTGCTCCCACAGCCAGGGGTAGCCCCTCTGCATCAGAATATTAGCAGGTAAAATAACTGGTGAATGCCCTTCAGCTCAGCTCTGAGCAAGTGCTGCTCATGAAGCCGGTGCTGTAGCAGCACACCCGGTATCTGCTCGCTGGCGCTGATTGCTGCACGACGTCTATCTTGAGAGGCGACAGGAAATTTATCTCCCAGCACCTCATCAAATCAGGTGTAATTCCTGACCATTTGCCAAATGGGAGCGATAACCACGCTAAGTGCCTTGCAGGAGAGTCTTCTCTGAATCACGTGTGTGGATCACGAGCTCCTGTCAGCCGCGGTTATATGTGACTTGATTAAGCCCTCGCATAGAGGAGCTTGCTGACCTGCTGAGAAAGGTCAGAGCTGTCTCTATTACACTATGGACTTTTTCTGCACATGGCACATTAACTGCCTGGATATTAAGTAGCTGTATCATGTCTTCAGGTTGCCAAACACAGGCCACTTGGTTCCTGTTAGCTAATTTCCCCTGGGCTTTGTGATCTAGAAGAATTTGGTACTTTTCCTTTTTCAGCCACTCAAAAAGTATCTCTTTCCTATTGTACAGAGCTCTTCCCAGAAGTCTTAAGGTGGGAGAAGCTCAATAATAACCTCTTCCAAATGTTCCTAAGGCCAATCCGTAAGTTCTCTGTTCCTCACCCTCTCCTTCTGACAGGGCCCAAGGACAGTCAGTCCATCCCAGCCTTTGCATTCAGGGATGGCAAAGGGCTTTGCAAAGCCACTCTGGATAATGGGGGAGGGAAAAAAACCTTCATCTACCAAGACAGCTGTGCTTTAGCTGCAATGAAACACCTACTTTAAAAATGCTCGTCTGGCCATGCAGTTTGCCCACTGCTTTGTGATTAGTCACAGGACTTCAAGCCAAAGTGATTACTTAGAACGCAGTGTAATATGGCTGACTCTTTGCAAAGCCAGCATGCAGTCTTTGGAGATTTTCCAAAAGAGGTGAATCCTTTTAAAATGAATGCTATGTATCTATAGGGGTGCATGTAAAATACTCATACACACTTGCAAAACCTAGTTAGTGCATTGCCCTGAGCTCAGCTTTCCATTGGTGCCCTTAAGCTTTTGCCAGAGACTTGCTAAATAGCACTGAACTCATATTTGACATTCTCTAGCTATTCCCTTTAGCAGCTAAAGGGATGTAAAGACAGTATTGCAAGGTAATCTCAGCTAGTTGGTTAATGCATACCTGGCAAGCTCTCAAAGCTAGTCAAGATGTAATGAACAGGTGGAAAACATTGGCAGACTATTGTATATTTTCTTCTACTGCAGGAATACAATGGCAGCATTATCCTTGCGAGGTCTGGTACAATTCCCTTCTGCATGCCTAGGAATCCTTCCCATAATTGCAAAAGGAACTGGAGTAGAGCCTTTGTAGCAAACCCCAAGGAAGAAACACAAGCCCTCATCTTGGGCTTTGTGGGACGGCAGAGCACATGGGGTCCCATTAAGAACATCATATCCTAGCTTCAGTGTTGCCAAGGAATCCAGGTGATATTTGTTTGCACCTTGGCTTTTGGCTTTTGGATGGGAAAAGCAAATTCAGTCCTTTGAAAACAGTTGGCGTTTTTATCTGTCACTTCTACCAGCAGATCTAGCATTTGGCAAAAATATGTAACAACATACTTATTACAAATGTCAGGTAAAGTAAGGTTTTCCTTGTTGCTGTGGATGGAGACTCATGTATGTGAGGGGAGGGAGGAGTTGTGTCTTGAAAGGGCAGGTGTGTTTTGAATGTGGTTTTGTTTCTGGTTCTGCTGATTCACTCTCCCTTTGGAAGATGTTTTCTATGTTTCCTTCATCTAGACTAGAAAATCTTCAGGAAAAGGATTGCTTTATCTTGTATGTACCCAACACCCAGCACTCACCTGAACCTCTTCATGATTACTGTATTGTGTCTTCAACAAACTGCTAGGGCTTGTAAAGCATTGAGGATGAGGATCCTGCTTCTTGATGGGGTACCCAGGAACCACAATTGTGCAGAAATAAGACTATTTTAAATGTGGACTTTAGGAAGTCTGGATTTGACAGTGCTTTGCTATATATCCACAGTAATGAAACAACAAACACTAGTGAAATATTTCAGAGTCCTCATTTGCATAAAATTAGATGCTTCTTCTTCTCTCCCTGTCAAAACTTCAGTGAAGAGGGAAATCTCTGTGCCCTGGGAAGCTTAGTTGTGAATGCTTTGAGCTATTCCAGCACTTGTGCTATAGCTTGGTGCCTACAGTCACAACTAATTCGTGTGTGTATGCATTATCTTCTACCAGGCTGGCTAGAAAAATACTTTCTAGCTTGGTATGTATTTCTGCTTCATTTGCAGTGGCTTCCAACCTCACATTCCTTCTGTAAATATTATATACACCGATCTAATTTATTTACAGTTAGTTCATATGCCAAACTGATGGAAGACAATGGTGTGACCTGGTAAAATGAGTGGAGAAGCTAGTCCTCCTAGTGTGCTAGTCCTCCTAGTATTACTTATCCATGCTGGACCAACATTGAAACAGAGTTATCAATTTTATAGAGATGTGGCATTTAGACCTTAAAATAAAGGCCTTTATAAAGGCAGTGAATTAGGTTAGATGGTTGACTGGATCAGACTGACAAATGATAGATGATGGTACACAGATCTGGCAGAGTATGCCCGATTTCTCTTTCGTGGCTCTAAGTGTCACTGTAAATTGTTTTTGAAGTAATTTTGAACTTCCAAATCTAGCAATGGGTAATAAATCAGCTCGAATCCATCAGCAACTGGCCTTATGTGTACGTTCTGGCACTATTTTTTATGCCCCTCTGGTCTGAATATAGCTACCATTCTGTGAAATCCAGAAGGAAATTTAGAGGTGGTAGAGTAGGGGAAGCATTTAAATGACTCAAATACAAATATGAGAAAAAAGCCATGAAAGTAGCAAGAAATAGGCATTAAAAGCTGCTTGGAAGATACAACAATATATCAGGATATTGTTGATTTATAAAGACCAGAGGTTGGAAACTGTTTTGATTCCACTTTTTTAGCCACTTCTCTTGTCCCCATGTTTTTTCCTTATCCTGTGCCTCCAGGCTCCTGCTGCCACGCAGTAAAGGCAGGCGCTGCACAGCGTGAACTTGCAAATCCCTCACTCCCAGCCTAACACTTCTGCTACATCTTGGAGTCAGAAGCGTGGCACGTGCCTCTGAATATCAGCCATGTCCTACAGCAAACTGCCTTCACTGGCTTCCTGCTATGGAAAAGCATCCCCCAGTGCAGGTGGAAAGTCATGTCCCAGGAGGCAGCACCTATGTTCACTAGGACACAGCAGAGCCATGACGTCCTGGATGGGTTCATCTCACCAGCTGTAGGTGCCTAGCTAAAGCCTACCCACAAGGCCTCTTCCAGCATGTTTGCAGAGAGAAGCAGGACCATGGAGTAATTAATGTGGCCCTAGAAGATGTCCAGGACTGGTGGGTTGGGTCTCCTTCAGGAGATGTTGAACTTTATTAGCTTCTGTGGAAGTGGCTAGCTAGGTACTTTAGATGAGATACTTGAGTTGCAGATGGCAGAAGTTAGGCAAGAAACCGCTGAGTGACATTAAGGTAGGTATGTGGCAGGATTTCTGAACTACACAGACACTGACGGATCCAGATACTCAGTGTGAATTTTAAAAGCACCTCCCCATTCAGCACCCATTCCTGAAATTTAGTCTTGCCTGGCAGAGATTTCTTTGGAGGATTACTCATACTTTTGAAAAAAGGTAGATCATACAAAAAAAAGGATCCTTAGGTCTGCAGAGTCTCAGGCTCATACTTGCTGTCTGTCCCAGCTTGTTCCAGTGCCTCTGAGTTTTAGGGTAACACCACAGAAAGGATTACAGATATGCATTCTCATTACAACAGCACTGGTAGAATTTCAGTCATCAATCATGCTTGCTCCAGAGTCTCTTTATGCTCTGAAGCTGATTAGATGTTGAAATAATTCAGCTTTGATGGCAAGCAATGCTTTATTAATATCGCAGCTAACTGCTTTTCTCCCATCATTTGCTTTTAATGGATCCCGTGCTTCCTTCTGCCTGTGGAGCTCTGAGAAAGGTTTGGTGACTAACCATATACTTGGATGTATATGCTTGCACGTTCTTTGCATCAAAACAAAGCCTAAATCACAAATGCTGCTGGTTTTGGGTTCTCTTCAAGGTGGAACATGACCTGAAAGTCTTTCTTCTGCAACTAGGTGCTACACAGGGATTTACTGTATTCATCTGTGTAGGGATGTGCTGGGTAGGCAGGCTGTAATTCCTTTGTGTGGTTTCCACGTGTTGTACATTGCATGAATAAGGACTATCCCCAGAGCTAGTACTCCTCTCTCATGTGGACCCAGGCAGGTTCTGTGCCCATGACTCTTGATCTCAAGAAGAGAGGAGGATCAGCAAGAAGCCTACTTCAGCTAAAGGGGATTGATTTCAGCAATAGTAATGAGCACACCAGAGAGCTGGAGAGACACAGCTAATAAAGATGCACCAAACAATTAGCAGCACTAACACGTAGCCCCTCAGCAAGCCTTTTCCCTGCCCACATCCCTAGCAACAAGCAACAGGTATATGAAAGGATTAGATCTGCAGCCATTAAAAAAATCTTTTGTCCTACCTAAGTTCCTTCATCCTACATGAATTGCCTCAAAGATTTCCTTTAGAAATTAGCAAAAATAGGGATTTTTCCCATGTTAGTTAAGTAGCACCTAAATGGCAATATTTTTGCTGAACACTAACCAATAGCTGTTAAAAGACTTTAAATTAGCCTAAACCATTGCTTCAGCTGACAAATTTTCCTTCTCCTGGACCTGCTGGTTGCTGGACACGATCTGTTGCAGACCCTAGATTTCATGTGATGTGGGCAGAACGGGGCCTGGGGATGGGTTCCTCTTGAAACTTCACAGGACCCTACAATAGTTTTTCCTTCCAATTGTGAGACTCAACAGCACTTCTGTACAGGTTACTGGATCACAGAGGAGGCTCTGCTGTCACCGTCTTGTATTTGGGGAAGCCGTGGGGAAAGGTGACTGCTGCTTTCCCAGGCAGACCAGTAGCCACAGTGGGAATCTCCTGGGCTTTAGCTCTGCTGTGCTGCCTGCTCCCAAAGCACTCACTGTATCTTTAAATCAGTTCTTTCTTAAACTGAATGATGAATTGTGTGTTTAGCGCAAATATTTAAGAGCCTCAAAGCTTTGTCAACATACTTGACAGTGGTTTTGAGAAATAAAACATGATATGATGTCCCGTTTATATGTAAATTGTGAAGAAATTAGGGAAAGCAGAGGGCTGCCATTACAAACATTACATACATAACAAATATTTTGCATATTTGCTTCCCTAAAACCTTTTCCATGTTTCAGCTGGGTTTATAAAAATAAACAAGTGTTTTGGGTGTATAACTTGCTGGCCTGATTCTCAAAGCTCAGCATTACTTCAAAATCAGGTTCCTTTCATGTGCCTCAAAGCTGGGCAGCAAGAATCATCAGACTTTTTTTTTAAATATAAGCCTTTGATATTAAATATGTATTCAAACCTCCCACTGATACCAAGAAGAGCTCCATGCACATATTCCTAAGTAAAAGAAAGCTCTCATCTACAGCATGCCCAGTTGTTCTGGTTCTGAAATTAGACATGTTAGCAACGTTAAATAAAAGGGGATGGTGACTGAGAGATCAAACCAGATCAACATTTCATCTTTGGTGGAACTGGAAGATGCATTTGCAGAGGTGAGAAGGCAGTGTGTTCTTCCCCAGAAAGGCAACCTGTATAACTTATGAGGCATGAGTTGCGAGACTCAGAATAGCTTCTGGTGGAGACCGGTGAAATCTGTAGGACACAGACATCATGTGAAAGCACTGCCTGAAGGGAATAATACCACAGAAAAAACAGCCACAGAAAACATGTTGGGTTTGTCAACTGTCACCATCAGTAGCTTTCCAGGGTTGTCTGTCTGAGCAAAACAAATATTTCCAGATTGCAGGAGTAGAAAACTCGCAATAGATTCAGGTTATTGTTGCAAGGCGATGCCAGGCTGGGCTCTTTTCATTTTCATCTTCAAATGAAATAGAGTAGAGAACAAGTCTCTGCCAATTTAACTTCATCATAATCCCATTCAGTTACTCCTAGTACATCTGGGAGGTTGAAGATCACAGCCGTCAGTGGGGCAATCTGTTGCCAAGAGCAATTGTCTCTTCATATCTGGTTCCAAAGGCCAGAAAGGCTAGCAAGCCCGTTAAACGATCACTGCAGCGTGATGGCTCTGAAGTTAATTTCAGAGATTATTATCACACTAGGCAAACACTCAAAAACCAGGCATGCC
This sequence comes from Falco peregrinus, assembly GCF_023634155.1. Taxonomy (NCBI): domain Eukaryota; kingdom Metazoa; phylum Chordata; class Aves; order Falconiformes; family Falconidae; genus Falco; species Falco peregrinus. Next base: position 87,846,793 of record NC_073725.1, on the reverse strand, counting down.
TGTAACCTTACTACGCTCTTCTGGCATTGCCTCAAAATGTGGCTTGTTATGGCAGGAGTTCGGTACAGAATGTACAGATGAGCCATCCTGCCCTGGGTATACGAAAGAACCCATTATCTTTTTTTTTAAAAAAAAAAAAAAAAAAAAAAAGACAAACAGGCCAAACTTGAATCGATCAGCTGAGTGACTACTGTCTCACCAATTAACTGTGTGCTGCTACGAATCAATCTTTGGCAGAAAGCTGCCAAGTTTATTTCAAGTGCTGCTAACACAGAGAGCCATTTTAGAAAGGTGGCAACACAAATGCACATTCAGAAGTCACTGATTTTTGTTGTAACTGGAATGTGAAACAAGAAGGGCGACACGCATCCTTTGTTCTGATCTGAGGGGAGCAGGAGCAAGAGGAAATGCATCTCATTCCAGGGCTTTTTTATAAACTGTTAATGAATGGAAAGAGTTGTTTTAATAAGTGGTAAATAAATAGTGTAAATTAAAAAAAACATATTCCTGCTTAGTTCTGGAGATCACAAACCATCCTGTAAAGACGCAGTAAGCAGCAGAAGGGTGAAAAGCAATAGAGACACTGCTGTAACTTTGTAAATATATACAGATAGCCATCACTGATTAACTATTTATTAGAACATCTCTTCATCTCTGATTAGCATATTATAAACTATTTATAAGCACCTTTGCAAACACTGGAGCAATCCATGATGATTTGCAATTATTTATCCATTTGTTATAAGAGTTGTTATTATTTTTAACCCTGCATGTACTACCCATAGATGTCCATAGATGCAAAAACAAAGGTTAAAGATCGAAGAGCAAATAACAAACATACTATAGGTGAAGGACAGAGGGAAAAAAGAGATTTACAGCCTATCTGGGCAAAGTAACCAGTCACAGGTAATGCAGTTACAGACAGTCAAGTGATGCAAAGCCCCGTAAAGCAGTTATAGATTCAAACCCAACCCAAGCCACCCTTGGCCACGACGGTGGCTGCAGGACAGACCCAAGACAAAGCACCAAGGCTTGCTCCCTGCATGAGGAGAAGGATTTCTCACAGATTTGTTAGTAGAAACAACAGTCTCACTGAGCACGTCACAACCTGTATGAAATAAAACCTTCCCCATCCAAAGAGTAGTCCTTTCATGATTGAGAAAAACATGAAGGATCTAGTATTTGCCTGGGGAACAAAAATACTGCTCCTGTGACCTTGGCCACTGGCTTTTGGCATAAGTGAGTCTCAGTTTCCCGTGAATGTCAGTCAGTAATGATATTGGTTTGCTTATGAAACCAATGCGTTTGATTTTTTGTTAGTTTGTTGTGGGTTTTTTATTTTTGTTGTGTTTTTTGTTTTTTTTTTTAATTCAAATGTATGTTGTGTGTTCTGAAAATCAGAAGTTCATTCCTACCTGCTTTTGCCCTATATTCTGGGATCGTAGATACTGTTAATGACCCCAACTACCTTTGGAAAGGCAATAGTTGTTTAACAATCCTACACAGGTTCAGAAGGTAGCATTTTTCTATTGAAGGGTGGTGTTTTTATTAAAAGGACTTATATTAAAAAAATAATAATAGAAGACTGCTTTATTGTGATGTTCTTTAGCACAATAAAATTCTCCGTAACAGAGAGATTTTATTAATTATGTAACCTGATCTGGAGAAGTATTAAAGTACTAAATTAAGAATCAGGTGAAGACAATCCCCACTGAGATGCTGAGATAATGTCTAAGCATATTAATACTGGATATCTTACTTTTTCCCCTAATATCTTGAGAGGATCCTATTTCACATTTTCTTTACATGGAGATGTAAAGAGTAGAGGAAGTAACAAAGACTGCAGCGTTATCAGCAGGATTCAATTGATCCAACTGGCATGATGAAGAGGCTTCTGTCAATCCAATGCGAGAGAAATCTTTCTGAGCTGTTAGAGAATAAAATCCAAATCAATTGGTGACCTGTAGTTTCAGGTCTCTGAGAGCAGATCAAGACAAGCCTGACTCTTGGAGCGTATGAAGCCCAGCAGTTCTCAAGAGGCCTGAGATTTTTCTTGGCCTCTTTGTTCTGTCTTTGCAACCACTGAATTGTTTAAGCACAAGACAGGTCCTGACCATATTAATGCACGAGTCACTGTGGTCATTGGCCAATGTTCCGTCCTTGCCCTGCTTTGGAGCAAAAGTCATGCACATTCTGCTCACAGCGAGTTACCCCTGTCCAGACGATGAGCAGTGACCCAGGTGCAGTCTTCCACAAGCAGCTGTTAAATTCCTCTGAAGACAATGAGGCAGTTATTTGTGTTTCTCAACGTAATGAGAATCCCACTTAGGTATCATTTTATCTCAAGTGTTTAAGGGTTTTAGTGAGTCTTTAATAACAGGCAGTCTTTAAATGGGTCTCATAGGGGACTGCATTCCCCAGTACAGACAGCAAATCTAAAGTTCACTACATTGTTTAAAGCATTTGTAAAGCCCTAACACAAGGGCTTACATGGTGCTTAGGTGATGGAGGGGGCTTTGGACAGACATGAATTCCACCCCTAGGTAATTGCAGCATTGTCTGGCGGTGAGGCCTGTGGCGAGGAGGCGCAGCGTGAGTGCAGCTGGCGCCCCACCACGTGCGCCTGTCTTCCCGCCTGCCTCGCTTCTGCATGCAGGGGATGGGCTTTCCTCTTCACACTTTTATTTTTTCTTCATTTAATTATATGTATTTTGAGGAAAACAAAACACTAGAGTGAATCTAATTACAAGGAGTTTATTGACTTGAACTTCATTCACAGCAGACTGCTAACCCCCGTCATCTTTCTGACAAGCCAGATGAGGCTGAGAACTGTTTCTCCCCGTTCTGAGACACTCTGACCCTGAATTGATTTAATTGGTCTCTTGCAATAATTGAGTACTTGCCAAGAGCCAATTTAAAGGTGCTACCATCCGATTTTTTTCCCCGATGGAAGGATTAACCCCATTAGCCATGAACTCTTGTGTTGCACGTCCGTAACCTTACAAAGGAACATAATCCTGCCTCACTCCACAGGCTCAGTTTTTCCTCTGTAGTAAATACAAATCATTAAGAATCCCCTCATTCTTCATCACAGTTTGGACTTGTTTTTTTCCCCTGGGTGGTCAGAAGCAGGTGGTGATCCCAAACAGGGACAGGATTGGAACTGCTAGAAGTATTTGTTAATTCATTCTGGTTTCTCTTTTTAAAATGGTGTGGGTATTGTTTCGTTGCTCCCGGCTATGGGTGCTGGGCTGGTGCTCAGCTCGGAGGAGGACAGAGGGGCAGCAGGGTGGCCATTTTACAGCGTCATGGTGAGCCCTGCCTTTCAGTCACGGTATTTCCTCTCCCCCTGGCTTACTGCATCTCCTCCCCAGCCTGCCTATGGGACAGCCGAACAAAAAGCCCATTTTTCCTTCAAAGTCTCTCACAAACCGGTTTTGCATGTTCTAAGAGAGCGGGGCTTTTAGTCAAAAGGCTCCTTGTGGGCCCAGCGAGGCCTGGGAGCCTGCGCCCCTCTCTAATAAAGAGCTACCCACAACGCAGCTGTACGAGGGGACGCAGCCGGCGACGTGAGGGAGCTGGTGCTGCCTGGGCTGGGCAGGATGGCAGCAGGGTGGTCAGGCTGTGGAGCAGCTCTTCCTTCTGCTCCCTTTAGACCAACCTGAAAAACATCCCCAGATGAAAAACACTACTCCGTCCTAGTCAGCAGCTGTCCTGCTTGGTAAGTGCTCCAGAGCATGCTCAGGGGACCCTTGTGGGTGGCCGGGATTGTGCTTAGGCAGCCGTTTTCCTGCAGCTTCAAAGTAAATATGGAGATTTCAGGTGACAACGGGCTGCAGGTTTCTCTCAGGCCGGGCTGCAGCGGGTCTCACTGCTTCCCATGGCCGCGCCGCTGAGGCTGGGGGCCATGCTGGAGGCACGCCAGAGGGAGGGGGCTGTGGGGAGGCCTGGCTGTGGTCTTTACCCAGCCAGTTTTTAAATGCCTAAGTTGGTTTTAACAAGCTATAGGAAATAATTAATAATTAGGAGAGATGGAGTTATTCTAATTTACTAATGAAATTATATTCCTTGTTGATAAGAGCTGAGACACATAAGGATGTCACACTGTATAAGGAGCAGGAGGTGGGTGTCTCCAGCAGGCTAATTTTATATACTTATAATGCCTTCCTTATCGTTAATAACCCCATCCTACATTTAAAAAGTGCTTCTCTTCCCAAAGGACCCCAGAATGCTTTATAACTGTCAGCCTAGTCCTGAGTGCAGATACAATTGATAATAATTTTAATAAGAAATTCATCAGATTCAAGTCAGCGGAGGGTGATGCCTTCTCCCAGGTCTGAAATGCAGCCTCTGCTAGGCTGGGGGAAAGCAGCAGCTCAGTCCCAGCATCTCCCAGCCCTTTTGTGGAAACTGGCTTAGAAGGCAGCTGGTGGAAAGAAAAAAGCCAAAGGAGCAGGCAGGACCCGCTGCCAGGCTCCCGGGATGGAGGCAGGGCCCTGTGCTTCGCTGGCTCTCAGCTTATAGGATAAATTAGCAGTTTGGCTGCTCTGAGCTTGCGTATGCTGTGGAAAGGAAGCTGTTGCTGATAAATATTATCTAACAGGAACCTGGTACCAATGAGGATCACACTTGCCATCTGACAGAGAGGGATGTTAGCTGAGAGGTGGCATGTGGGAAGTGACACGCTGACATGCACCTGCTCTCTGCGATGCAAAGTGCCACCATCCCGGAGTGTGGTCAGCTTGGGAGGAGCAGGAGACGTACGTTTGCTAGAAGTGTGAAGATTTTGGTTTTAAGTCCCAAGAATGTCCACTCAGTGAACTTATTCTAAAATTAGAGTGAGCTGTCAATTCTTGCTTGCCAAGGGAGGGCCTGGGGTCGTCAATGTCATGATAATGCCACCAGGATCTTACAGGAGATTCTGCTGCTTTCAGTATGCCAAAGCTGAGCAGCTACTCTGAGTGTGAAAGTCTGCCAGGGTTGAACTGAAACCCTACTTCTGTTAAACTTGAGGATTTTTTTGCCATTGATTTCAGTGAGGCCACAGTTTTCGATTCTGGCCCTTTCAGTAATTGTAGCAAAACAGAGTAGAAGACCCTCATGACTGCTGGGTGGAAAGAAAATAATAGTGTATTGGTTTTGGCTTGAAAATTCCAACATTTGCTTGTGAATTTAAAATAGAAAATCTATTTGCCATATGTTTGATTCCAGAAGAACTACATCTCTGGAGAACCTGCTTCCTTGGGTTGCTTTGACTGGAGTGGGACTGCTTACAAATTTCTTTGCTTTTCCCTTTTCTGTTTTACTTCTCACATTTACCATTAAACTAGCATTGGCATTTCTATGCCATCTGGCTTTTTTTGTTGTTGATTTTTTTAAGGGGCTAGGGGAAGAAAGTTTCAGGGTAAAAGAGTCTGTGTTGCTAGACCAGCAGTCAAGAGAGTGAAGGGGAGGGGGAACCTAGGCTAAAATACTTTGCCAAGGGAGCCCAGGTTTCAAGGAGAGGTTTTAAGTCTTGCAAAAAGGAGAGGAAATCTCCGCACATCTGAAAGGCAGGTTGGTTCTGGCACAGCTAGACATACTCTCCACAAGGGCTGCTACAGTAAGAGGCACAGTGGTAGACAGCCCGAGAATTGCTGACATGCAGGTTACTGTTTTATTAATCTCTCTAGAAGCCAAGAAATATTTGGACAAATGAGGTTGTCCATTTTAAGGACTAGAAGGAAGTTTGAAGTCCCTCTGTACCCAAAGCCTCACATTAAGGTAGAGGTTGGTATGTTTGAATGAGGCTATTGTGAAAGGAGAGAATTGGACTTGCTGGCTTGGAGATTTCCCCCTGCTCCTGTTGGATTCATCAGTTCTCGTTAGGGTTTGGACAAGCCTGGGAGAGGCTATTTCCAATTAGAAGTTCTCAGCCAGAAAAAAATAACATAGGATTTCTTTTGAACACTTCATGCAAACAGTTTGTGGCATTCATAATCTTATCACACAGTTTCTTGCAGTCTCACATTTTCCAGACAATTGCGCTTTTTTCCCAACTTAAACCAAAGAGCTTAAACATTCAGTCTGCCCTTGCTGGCCTTGTACAGCTGAGGAAAGAGGTCATGGTTGACATTGTCAGCTGAAGTGATTTCAGACACAGTGCCTGAGTGTAGTGTAAGCAGAAATTTATACTTTTTAATTTGCTTGGAAGAGTATGTTAAATGCCCAGAGAAAAAGCCTAGACTGGAGGTTGGCCAGTCTTGGCAGGGGCAGAGCTGGGGGCTGACATCAGCCTGGCCAGACAAGACCATGCATGCATTGACACACAGATCACCCTCTGCTTCACTTCTGGGGTGACAGGAGAAGAAGACATATGAGCCATGAACAAAATCATATATTGATCTTTCACAGCAAGTAATTTATGTAAATTGCACTAATGTATGTAGATAGAACTGACATTCTTTCCTGGGCTGTTTATCTCCAAAGTCCCTTGCAAAATGATCAGATTATGACTTTGCATAGCAAGAACGTCTCTTCTCTCAGCCCTACAGACCAGATATTTGTTTGTTGTTGGCATGGGCAATTTGGTTACTAATTCCCAGGGTTAATATACAATATCAGGCTATTACACTGCATTGTATCACGCTTGCTGAATAACATTACATGTGGTTTATATTTAATTTCAACTCCATTTGTAATTCTGCTGTGGTGGAGTTAGATGACCCAACAGGGCTGTGGATGTTACCCGCTGTGTTTGTAATGCACTGAGTGGCTTCTAGTTCATCTTTTGCCTCTGCCTGCTTCTCCCCAGCTCCGCTACTCTTGTGCCCACACAACCTCCTCCAGGTAAATATTTGCTAATCAGTGTTCTTTATCACAGCCCAAAATGAGACTTCTTATTCAACTGTTTCACAACTAATTAAACCACTTAACAACACTAAGGGGTTTTAATCTTTTTCTACATGTTACTGTTTTACTGCTGTATAATGCTTCCTAAAGAGATAATAGTGGGATGAGGCTTAACCCAGTGTTAAGAAAAAGAGCTGAAGACCTACATGGGGCATGGCACTAATCAAGCTCTTTACAATCTAAAGGACTTCACAGAGATTTAGAGGACCTGAGTTAATGCCTAGCTGTGCTACAGGCTTTCTTTCATGGCCTTGGTCAAGTCACTGTATAAAGTCCTGCAGCAATTTGGGAGTACTTTCAAAAGTGATGTCAACACTTAAGAGTTCGCTGAAGTCTCACTGGAAGTCAGTGGGATTCATTACCCTAAGTCCTAATCCTTCACAGACTGAGACATCTGAATTTCATCCAGATTTCTGTCTTAATCTCTGAACATGGGGATCTCACAATCAAAGTTACATGGGAGCTTGTGTAGCAAGGCTAACGGCAGTTCTGCTCTTCACAAATGTGCTGGCAGTGGGCAGGGAAGGGTGGCTGCGAGATGTTCATCCAGGGTCTTCTGCCCAGCATTGGCCAGAATGAGACAAGACAGATCTTCCCTGGCAGCACTGAAAAGCCAAACCCTCCCCTGCTGTTCTGGTGCATGAAATCCAGTGAGTGAAATGAAGCAAGTTTTTTTCGCCTATGAAAATTAAACCTAAAATAGGGACAAAGAAGGGTAAGGGTAAAGTTCTGCAAGTTCAGCATTGCGGGATGGGGAGTGGAGGGGGTGTCCGCACTCAGATTAGGCAGTTCTGGGTCTTCAGCCTTTTAAGAGTTCTTTCAGTCTTCACAGTCTTTATGAAACCAGTTATTTTCCTCTTATCTGGGTCCCTTTTAATTCATGTTGTTTCCAATCCTCCATGCTAGGGAGAGTATTTGTGCTGGACTGTGTGGGAGCAGGGCAGTTGCTGAAAAGACTCCTGTAAGTATTAACAATAATAATGTGCACTTTATGACCATGGTTAGTATTAAAAGACATTTGACAAACACTGGACTTGGAATGAAAGGCTTTTAAAGCCCCAGCCAAGCTATTTGCAATTAGAATACAGTAATGTACATTCATTTTGTATGTAAGTTGAGCTCACAAAAATCTCCTTTTTTGTCCATTAACAAAACCACAGTATCCCCATGAACAAGTCCCCTTAATCTTCACAGTGCATAGTCTGTGATCTTATCCTTAGAAAAGCTGTGCAATGTCATGCAGCTCCAAGAGAAACAAAAGCAAAGTCCAAAGCAAAATGGACTCTCTCCCAGAATAAATAGCACTGACTTGGGGGCGCACCAATATCTGAGGGTTGTTGCAGTTTGAATGAAGTGTACAATGTATTTAGATCCCAGAAAAGTGCAGAGGGCACAAATTCCTCCTGGTCCTGTATAAAAATGAACAGAAGTCAGAAATAAGGGAGTTGAGCAGGAGCACAGCAGCGACTCCATTTCCTCTCCGTCTTGAGTGTCTGTTCACGCAAGCTCAAAAATAGAGAGTAAGAGGCAGAGTGCACAGACAATAAATGTATCTGTAAACTGCCTCCCTGCTTTGCCTTTGTTTCACTATCCTTGTTACAGGACTTATAATTTTTGCTGATCTCAGAAGTGTGCATGAAAGATGGAGTCAATCTCAAGTCCCTGGGCAGATCACCACAGAGGGACTAGGGGCTGTGTTTCCACAGCCTCCTTGGGCTCCCGTCTGCCAGCGCAGGGCATGTGAGCCATAAGACCAAAGGAGCCCTCCTGGGTTGTGGTGACCAACCCCAGCTGTTGCAAGCAGCCGTGTCACATAAACCTGCCCATAAATGTATCTGACAGCCTGCCCTCATTATTGCTGTGAAGATACTCTCCAAAAATCCACTCCTCTGACAGTCAAAAAACTTTCTAATTTCCAGACTATGTCTGTTTTTGTTGGATCTTATGTCCTTTAACTCTTCTTACACAAGGTTCATAACGGTACAGAGAACAGTTCCACTCTGCCTAGCCTTTCCCTTTTGACACCTCTGGTGGTTTTCTTCTCTTGAAAAACAAGCTGTCCATACTCCCTGCTCGGGCACCAGCAGTTTTGCAGGACTGGAAGCAAATGTTCCAGTCTGAATGACTTTCCTGAATGGAGCCTTATTTCATTTTCTGGTGGCTGGGCCACTCTGAAGGCTTAGAGCCAGCCAAAGCAAAGCACCAGGCAGTAGAAATCAAGGAAGCTTTGAGCTGTTTAAATACAGTTTATCCTTCTCTTTTGGATAAGCTGTGTTGACTCCTTTTCATAAACTAATATACCTGGATCTAACTGAGTGAAGAGTTGCCCAGATAGCCTTTGGTCATGGCTGTTGTATCCCCATCCTCCAGCTGACCTCTGTGTGTATGCTTGCAGGCATTGTTACTCCTGTAATAAGTAGGCAAGGACAGGTTGCAAAGAAGGCAGAGAAGAACCTGACTCATTCCCAACCTTAAGCGAAACATCTGTCTTGCTGTTGTCAGATGAAATCAAATATTCACTTTTGCACATTAAGAAATTTAAAGAAAAAGTCCTTGTGGGGAGGGCTGTCAGCTCGCCGAGGAAGTTATTAAGTTGGACTTAAAGGATTTATGGGAAGAAGTGTTTTAGCTGCCCCCAGAGCATCATACTAGCCCTAGTGTTGTTCCAGTTATTTTATCTGACTGCCTTTACAGATATTTCGGGTAATTTACCTGCACAGCCAGCCTCAGAATTGCTATTTTGAACACAATTGCTGTTATTTGTGAAAGCACCACTCTCAAAAGCAATATTTCATCATTACTGTAAAACATCATCCCTGCAATTATCGGAGAGAGTGTCTGTAGGAATCTTATGGGAAACACTGTGACGTCTGAAGCAAGTTCCAAACCCTAAACTTGCTCTCATTAGTGCCTGGCTGTGACACGACACTGTCTTACCCCAGAATGAGAGGAATGAGAATCTGGCCTTTGCACTGTCATGTGTGCAGGCACTGGATTAGCTCAGATGAGTCTGGCTTCTTAAAAGCACATCGCTTTTGGAGAAAGAGCACCACTTTATTTCCAACAGAACTCCAAATAGAGTACAACCCGATGAGGAGTTTCCCCTGCCTTGGAGCTAGCTCTTACGTTGCCTTCCCTCCAGCCTTTTCCAGCCAGCCAGCAGTGCCAGCACTCTGTAGAAGGTTTTCCAGACTCACTGGGAATTTAGGCTTGTGTCTTAGATGATCACCATACAACCCACCTGGCAACTAAAGGGTGGCAGCTTAAGAGACCTCATAAGGGAAAAAATGGGAAAAGGTGATCTTCAGTCATCTGTCTGTATGGAACATCACATTTCTTCAGCAGATCTCCCTGTCACAGTAAACTTGTCAAAGCTGGTAACAATTCACCAGTAAAAGAGGTCGGGGGGATTATAATTACAAAGACATGTCTTCCTTTTGTAAATTGTAAGTTAAAAAAAATAAATCGTTTGTTTTTAGTCAGCTGTCCCCCTTGTCCTCTGGAAACAGTGGGGATGTGATATCTAAAAAAGAAATCAGAAAATGAGCAAACATCCATCAGAATGGAAATGTCTGACTTCAGGAGGGAAAAAAAACCCACATTTAAAATTGGAAAATCACCTTGACAAATTTCAACCTTCCATAGCCACTGCCTGAGGAAGGAGTTTGCAGGAAATCCTTTGCTCACTATTAGGTACATGCACGGAGATGTAAAATCAGTTAAAGACTGTTACCCTTATCTGTTTACTACCAGAAATTTTAGATGAAAAAGGGCTCCATCTGCTTAGACATAGAGTTGACCTTCCCTAAAAAAAAGGCTTTTAGATACGGAGATTTTGTTTCCAGATTTCTTCTCATTTAATTTTACAGAATGACTTTACCAAATGGGAAGTGCGTGTGATGGTTTGACCAAATGAGAAATCCAGGTAGTGACAGCTGTTGTGGTGCCTTGTATTATATAGTGCAGGCACACAGAGTGGGGGAAGGAAGGTTATTGGTGTTATCAAGACATCACTGACGAGTACAGCAATCACAGCAAAGCCTGACTGACACTTTCAGCAGCTCCTGTACTTAAATGAGCACAGATGTAGATACAGTAAAAACATATAAGCAAAGTCAGCTTCAGTGCAAGCCTCGACTGTGCTGCAGACAGGATGACTGACTGTGCCCAGTCTTCTTCAGGCAGGTGGTTTACTTGCTAATTGAATGCACAACTGTTAAAATTAAAGCCATCCAAAGTTACCAAGAGCAGGATGAAATGTAAAGCTTCCTGTGATATTTATTCAGAGGAGTATATTGTTTTCCAGGGCTGCTTGGTTCACGTATCTCATTTTTGAACAAACTGCACTTCACTGTGTCACCTGCTGAGTTAACAATTTGTGACAATTACAGCAATTATTCTGCTACAGTAGCAATGCTGTTGCCCAAACATGTTCAAAGAATGGCTTTACTTAAATGAACAAGAATACCATGAACCTGCAAAACCACTTGTGGATTGAATAATTTAATTTTCTGATTCTGTTAATTCACAGTATTGAAATACCAATAACTCTGTTCATTAACGGAGCAGTAGAAAAGTAGGAGATGATTGATGTGGTGCTTTGCAGAAGCTTTGCAGACACTTTGGGAGAACTCAGTTGCATGGTATGTGAACACATGTCTTCTCTGCAATGTGGAAATGGCCCAAGGCAAAGAATCAATTGCAAAGGTTGCCCTGAGGCTGGGTCTAGCAGGGAGCCAAGAGTAGGACACTGTCATCCTTGCATCAGCAGAGTGAGCCCACAGTCACACCTCGCTTTGGGCTGGCCTCCATCCCAACGCCTGGGTTTGTGTCCTCCTGGGTGGAGGCTGCCCACAACTGTCCACTGGGCTCTGCACACACCTCTGGGCCCAGCTCCTGTATTTCTTATCTCTGCAAAAGACTGAACAAGCCATTTCTTCAAAGGAGGCAGTTGGCAAGTGCTTCTGTAATAACCAAGTTATTATATGTGCAGCTTTTTGTTTTGTAGCACTCTTCCAGCTTTATCACAGCATTTCCCATCTCTAAGCAGTCTGTATGACTCCTCAATTGACAGATGTTTATTCCTGAGGTCATGATCTTTCAGCCAGAATTTTACACAGAGACTTTTTCTTCCATTCCACCTTCGTATTTTAACAAGAAGTTGTGGCATGAAAAGGGGAGAATGATACTGAATACTCCACTTAATAAATGGAAATTCAACAAGGGCACTAGAGGACGTGAGTACCTCATAACTTCCAAATTATGCTGGATGTGAAGTAGCAAGATTATTCTGGATGGGTCCACTTGATTTCTTGCCAAGGTCAGGACTGTGGCATTCTTGATGAGGAAGCGGTTGCTCGAGTTGCTTCATCAACTATTTACTTCAGGTTTAATGACATCTCAGTGTTATTTTTTATGTTCTTGAGTTGTTTGCTGTTTGTCACTCCATTTACAGCTGTGGAGGTCACCCATGTAATTCTGTGAAAGGCAACATATATCCAGATTTCTGTCAAGGCTGCACCACGTTTTGCCTCTTCATCTTAGTTAACATTACTTTGCAGTTTTAAAGTAATTATTTCTCACCCTCAGTGATGACTGCTTTCTCATTCCTTATAGACTGGGTCCCTTCTGGTCCTGAGCTACCAAAAAAAAAAAAAAATCTGTCCAGAATATGTTCTGTGAGGAGCCTGTACTTTACAAGTTCCTAGGGTTTTGCCTCCATTTCTCTCCTCTGCAAAGTATTAACCAGTTATACTGTGGGTCCCACCTCCATTCTCACACTAGATTTTAGGTCCAATCTGGGATCGACTGTTTTCAAGACTGTGTTTTTTGTGAGGTTAGTCATGTTGTAATTTGATTTTTTCCCCTTAAAAATCCAAGCATTTTTCAACAAGATGAGGCTTCCTGGATCTCTGCTGGCTGCTGGATTTTCCCCAGACCAACAGTGACATTTGTGGAAGACACACAAAAAATGCGAGGGAGTGGCACTGCAACTGTTGGGTGTTGTGGATGTGCAACAGGCTGTGGAAGAGTTAAAGCAGCACAGTGACAAAGCATTGAAATGTCTGCAGAGCACATCTTACCACCCACAAGTTCTCCCTGCCCTGAATCACCAGGCTGCCTCATGTTGGCTGAAAGTGTCTTCTGCACCCTCCTAAAGTCCCTCCATGGACAGAACAGCCAAATGAGAAACATTATAGCCTTGGTTATAGCAGACACCTTTTATAGACCTTGAGAAAAGGGGCTGGGAGGGACCCTGAGACATCTCTAGATTATCCTTGAGATTATTCTATATTAGTGTTCAAAGTCAGCCTGGCGTAGTGGAAGGTGTCCCTGCCCATGGCAAGGGGTTGGAACTAGATGATCTTTAAGGTCCCTTCCAACCCCAACAATTCTACAGTTCCATGATACCATCCCTAAGGATGGGAGCAGCCTGAAACAAAGAGCCCTGGAGACAGATCCCGCAGTGCCCCAGGCAGATCCTGTCACACTTCACCTTCCCTCTTGACAGCTGTCATTCCTACATTTTTGCCTAAATTTTCCAGGCACAAAATTCATTATTTCTTGACCTGTGCCCAGGCAACAAGCATATCAGATCAGTCCCTTTCTCTTCTCACCAGTAGTTTTTTCTGAGGGGTCCCTCAAGGACGAGCCCTGTATAAGCTGCTGTTGACTTCGCCTATGTGGCCTGATAACAAAACAGTGACATATTATCTTAGCTTGCAGTTTTCCTCTGTGACAGCAAACACAAGTTTGTTTTTCCTAAGCAAATACACTTTTTCATTTCTTTGTCAGGGAAGGAATCACTTCCGCAGAGTATTTACAATGCAAAGCCCAGAGCTGTGCAGGCAGAGTGTGGTAAAAGATGCTTTCCTCTCCAGGATCCTGGGGTGAGGACTGACTGGCAAAGTTGAGCAGTGCCCTTCCCTGACCCAGAGCTGTCTTCTGCAATGCTCTGTGCACCGTGGGACAAGTCAGGCATTAGAAGTCATGGCCCTGGAATATATATTTGCTTTCCATACAATGGAGGCAAGAAGTTGTGAGTGAAGAATTCAGGGCTTTCAAAATTAGTTTTGTTCTGCTTAGAATGAATATAAGAGCACAGGAGTTTCTGGAGAAAAAGAAACCATTCAAGACCCTTTGTGCCTCCGGGTGTAGCTGCTAACCCAGCACCCAGCTGACAGACATCTGAATTTGTGCTGTGAACCGCATCCTCTGCAGAGTTCATCCAGCAGCGTGTTCTCACTGTGTAGTTTCCTAACTCCTCTGCCCTCTTTCCTGTCCTCACCCCAGGTGGACCCTGCTCTAACTGCTGTGGCCCTCATTGCACAGATGGGGAGACCAAGGCACACTGAACTTGGCCAAGACAGTCTTCATCCAGATCCCTGCAATGCTTGCATTCATTTTCCTAGTCTTTTCACTGGTTTCTGTGAAACTTATGACGAGGTCACTCAAACCCAAGGTGTGCCCCTTGTAATTCAGGTTCCCCACATCAAGAACTGGTCACTGGTCAGGATTTTATTTCTTTTTTTTTTAGTGTAATGTTAGTTGTTGTGGTTTCTTTCCCTTTAGGCAAGTATAATTTATTAAAGCCAAAATTGTTGATGGGAGCTGATTTGACAAATTTCTCCGTTCAAAACCATTTCCTTTGGGGGGAAGCATTGAAACTGTTGAAACAAGCACATCTGTATTTTTCAAACAAAAAATGTTTTGATTTAGGGTTCAGAATAAGTTGAAAATATGTAGGACAAAGGAAAGAGTCAATTTTAGCTTAAAAGAAGAAATGACAAAAACATCTAAATCAAAATAAACCCTATTTTCATATCACTTACATACAATGGTCCTATAGCCCCAAATTATTTATTTAACAATTATTTTCATTCTCAGGCCGTGAAAAATCTCTGGTTTCAGTACTTGTCTTATTTGAAAGGGGATATTTTTTTAGGGGTGCAGTTTGGAAAGCACTTCAGGTCACTAAAGCTGTTTCTTCCCCTCTGGCATTCAGAACTTCTCAGTTTGAAGACTTGGCTCTTCCCATCTGAAATGGGCGAAATCCCTCGTGGGTGTGGAGACAAAAGCCTCCATGGGTGAGACTGCCTCCAGGAGAGGACATGACACAAGCACCCCGTGGCAGTTCTCCCTCCTGCCCTGCGGCTCTACTTACTTTGTAAGAGCACCTGAACTACAGTCTCAACCCATGAGACTTTGCCCATACACACAAAACAACCAGGTTTTTGCAGCAGTTTGGGCCATGCTGCTGTCACATCCCCAGAACACCAATGCAACGCGTAAGACCCATTGGCTTCCCCATGTCCATCAAGAGGAGGGAGGATGGGATGCCTTGGAGATGGCCGTGGCATCCCAAAGTGGCCGGGTTTGAGTCTGGGAAGGGCAGTGAAACGCCATTCTTGATTCTCCTTTTCAGAGAACGGAAGACAAGCAAGCACTGGTCCTGAGTACAGGGAGTAACAAAATAAAGTTGGGCCATCTGCAGAGAGCTCAGTGCCTGCTGTCCCACCAGTTACATAAGGATACTGGGCGGTGATCTGACTACACCCAGGAAAGGGTGATTTCAAAGTAGACCAGGGATGAGGCAGGGTCTAGGAATGAATCAGAGTCCAGGGACTCGTGTCTGTGCTACAGAAGAGGAAGGCATTTGTTCTTGATCCTTGGAGGAGCGGGACAGCCTTTGCATTTGCCTTGTTTCCCAGTGAGCTCTCCAAAGATGTCTCTAATTTCCTCTAATTTTCCTCTTTCTTTCTGCATAGCTTGGTATCCGCTCCAGGTGTTGTCCCGGACTGCTGGCTGATTAAAGTGAACCAGATGAGAATATTTTTCTGATACTGAAGTGACTTTGGAACAGGCACCATCAAATTATGCCTTAACAATACTAACCTGTATTGAGTGCCCGATCCAAGACCTTATAGGAACCCTCACACTTATTTGGTGACTTAGTGAAATTTGAATAGGGCTTGTAAGCCTTGATGAAAAATTGTACTTTACACCAAAATGTGGCACAGTCTGTGCTGGACCATGACAATAAATCTGCCTCCAAATTACCTGCATCACTCAGGCTTTCTTTAGATGAAAGATGGGCCTGTCTACTTCTTCATTCATCTTATCTCATTTCCCTGAGGAGGGGAGGAGAGGATGGGGATGCTGGGCAGGTGGCAAGGGAAGCAGAAAGGCTACTTTGGTGTTGTAGTTTAGGAACCAATAGTGTATTAAGAAACTATGAATAAATTTTGCCTTTAAATATTACTCTAAATGTTGCTTTACTTGAATTCAACAAGGACAATGTATTGACCTTCTCAAGGTTAATGGCTCAATGACTTACTAAGAAAAAACATATGCAAGGCCAAATTGATTCTTGTGTTAATTATTTCTCTGGACAATATAAAATGTATTTTGATACATTTTCCATGATACCTGGAAAGACATTTCTGCTCATCAGGTTATAGATGTTGCAGGCAATGACAAGGATGGTAGGAGTGTGCTGATTGCTTACACTTCCTTATACATGAGCATTTCTTCCACTGCAAAAACCCACCAAAAGAAGTAAATTTCTCATGAAATTAGATGAAATCTGTTTGCTTCTGCCCTGCCTTACCTCCAGTGCAAAATCTTGGCAGTTGAGCAAAAACTCAACACAATCCAATTTATGGAATCAATTGTGACAGCTCACATGAGTCTGAGTTTTACCTCCCCTGAAATCCTTGGCAAAAAAACATCTGCAGCTCATTGTTAGCATATGGAAATAGATCTCTGGATATAATCAATGAGAGAGAGCCAGCACGAAGTGAGGGTGTGCCCAGTGCTGGCCTTCAGGGATGGCTTCTCATCCCAGTGCCTTGTCAATACTTGTGTCAATGACGTGGAGGAAAATCTGGAATCATTACTAATAAAGAATGCAGATGACTCAGATTGGGAAAGTGGTAAATAACAACAACGAGCCATAGATGCAAGTGAGCTTGATCACTCAACAAATCAGATGCAATCAAAGTACGGCTTTTTTAATACAGCTAAATATATAGGCATGGGTACCTAGATGAACATATGCATATACTCATGAGAAATCAGTGTGGCTTGTAAACGTTCCATATGGGTAAATTATGCATTTTGCAAGCATTAATACTTTATTGCTGCCAGACTGGTAGGTTAGTATAGCTTGGAGGAGTATTTTCCTGATGTGTTACCAACATAAGAAAGACACAGAGCTGCCTGTGCAGTGCTTTTTTACACCATCTTCTGCTGCAGCCCAGTGAGGCTTGAGTGTTCTGACACAGTGAGGCAGGTTTTGAGTACAGGTTACATGAAGGTGTTACCATTGCCTTGAGAGAGGTGGGCACTGAGGTTCCACTTTTCCATGCTTTCCCCGTAGGAATTCAGTGCTCAGGACAGTAGGATGAGTGGCAGCTGGGGATTATTCTTCATGCATGTGCAGGGCACCTTATCAGCTCCATCCAGTGCAACTTTCCTTTTCTAATAATCTCTTTGCTCATTACAAAATGAAGCCAGCCCCTAAATTTCACCAGAAGCAGGGCGCTGCTGCATTTGCAGAGTCCCTTGCAGATGCCTTTCCTATCTGTGGCTCTTTCTTCCCCAGGGCTGTTATTCCCTCTGTAATAGAAGTGGGTCTCTGGAGTGGTTGCTTTCGGTGCTGACAGCTTTCTGATTAATGGCAGTGACAGCTCAGTCTCCCCCTGTGTGCTGGGGAAAGCTGCACAGGGCTTTCCTCTCCCTCCTCTTGCCTCAGCCTTTACCTCTGTGGAAATCTATCCATCACAGCAACCACCTGGCAGGTAAATTCAAAACATGCCATCCAAGCTGAAAAAAAACCAAGCAACATCAGCACAGCAGAAACAGTATTGTTGGAGGTATGAGGATAAAGTGCAGCAAAGTTTGTAGGGAGAGACAGCATCATTTATTAGACCATGTACATACTAGCAGGGGGGGAAGTGGAACAAGCTTTTGGACACACAAAGATTTCTTTAGTCTAAAATCAAAGCAACCATCTCCCAAGCTGAACAGAGTTTGAGACTTAACTGCTTTGAGGTTACACTATGTTCATCTGTTAGTGTGGGGGAAAAGGGGGTTGATACCTACAGATCATCTGAGAAGGGCAGGAATAAAGTCACAAAGCTTCTTTGAACAGAGGCAACCAGCTGCTTTTCACTGCCCTGCTAATGGATTAAGCAGGGATGGAAAAATTTACAATATATCATAACACCAGCAACTCTGTTAGTCCTTGATTTTTAGCAGCCAGCAGAGTTGTGAATTTTAATTGCAAGATTTAAATGCAGAAACTATCTACCAAGGTCTTATTGTGATCTTTGACTCTGGGAAAAGCTAGGAAATCACAGTTCTGAGGGCTCTGATGACGTGAGACGGGATGGGGGCTGCGTGTAGTGCGCCGAGGGGAGGGGGCTGACAGCCCTGCCTCTGCTGCTAGCTTGGCTGCGGAGCTGACAGGACAAACAGGCAGAGACTTGGAATTAATATTCCCTCCTAACACAATAAAAAAGTTAAACTTTGCAAGTTGAATCCCAGTATTACCAAGTGGGAAGGGAGAGAGCAGGACCATCAGTGGCAAAGAGCCAGGCAGACAAGACTGAGATCCAGGAGCCTGAACTCTGCCTGCGCCTGCCCACTGAGCATCCGCAGCTCTCCCTGCCTGCATCTAAGGCTAAAATATGGGGCTGTTTGGAGCTTCGTGTATTTAGAAGCTGCCATTCAGTGAGCTTGTGTCAAGCCACAGCAAACCCAAGGGCTGGGGTTGCACTGGAGCTCCAGGAGCGTAGTTGGAAATAAACTTTTTGGCCATAATGGCTAAACAACAGAAGCCACTGCTACTGCAAAAGAACACGAGCCGGGATAAACTTTACAGTGATTTATTCCTTATTGCAAAGGCCGGGGCCCAGGAAGGAGAGAGCAGGGCAGGAGGGGGGTGTGAAGTTTGAGGCAGACCATCCTAATCCCCTCTTAGGCAGAAAGCATTAGCACAGCCTTGGAGAGAATTTGTTGGACTCAATGGGGTGTGTCAGGCGAGCAAAGCGCTCGGCAGAGCTGCTGCTCACTGCACAGGCCAGTAGCGCCCTGAGCCTTTGCCATCTTGTCAATAGGAGGAAGGGAAAGCAGTTTAATCCAAGCTCAGTGTGTATTGGAATATAACCTAAATAAGACAGCCTGAAAGCCCAAGAATAAACCGGCAAGGAAAGAAATCTCTTTGTTCTGTGTGCTGTCTGCTGAAACTTCCCACTTCTGAGCTGGAAAAACCCTTTTTGTCTCTCACTTTGGATCCGTTTCTTCATTTCCTTTTACACAGGCAACCGAACACCACTGTCTGCTGCCCTCGCGTCCCAGCAGCCTTCCCCCTCAAACATCAAAGCTGGGGCCCGCGTGAAAGGGAGCACATGGCAGACCAGGAAGATCCCTTGACTGAAAGATTCTTTGAAAGCTGGTTAAAAAATTAATTGCAGCGTTGAGATTGCTGTCTGCGGTTGCTTCCTAGAGCCAGTGAAGCATTGTCAGGAGGGTAACAAAGAGGAATTCTTCAGGAAGGCTCTAATTTTTGAATTGTAGGGCCCTGAGGCAATTTTGGTGTTTATCAAAGGACTCAGACTTCCAGCGGTGTTAGGGTTTGAAAACCTGGGTTTTCAATCGATATTTCAAGAGGCAGACGCTGGCTGGTACGCTGCATCAGGTTCCCCCCCCACATGACTCCCAGCCTAGCTCTCACTAGCTCTGTCCCTCTCATGTATATGTGATGCACAAGGTCACTGCATAAATACTTCACACACTTCATTTTCCTTTACACAAGGCAACTGGTCTCACTTGGGCAGTTGGATCATTTTGGGTGGATTCTCTGATATCTACAGTGGAGTTAAGCTCCCACTGGTTGAGGCTGTTTCTCAGTATGGACACAAATGCCATGGGTTTACTTTCAATGCAGTCTGGTGAAAATAACGTCTATAGAAGATGATATCTCTAACCTTGCTGCCTAATTTGGGTGCAACTGCCCAACAGGTTTAAAAGTTATTAAAAGGAGACTACTCCTCTTTCTCTCTCACACACACACAAACACAGGATAATCACGTAAGCCTGGTTTCCTTGGGAAACCAACTGAAAAAATAGCACTAGCACATAAACATACTGTAAGATGTGAAAACAGACCAACAGTCCTTCCAGTTGGGGAACATGAGAAAAGCCACCGGCAAAGTGCCCTGAGCTAGCAAGGTCAGCGCAAGTGGGCTGCAGCTCAGAAAGGGGAGCAGGCAAGCACCTCTCCCCAGGCTGCAAAAGCAGCATATGAATGTGTGAATGCTTCACTAGCTGCTCTCTTTGAGCTCGAATGAAGGCAAAATTGCTGTTAATTAATGCATCACATAACAGTATAAATCAGAGTCTGCCATGGCAAAGAGAAGTTCACAAATGGCCAGTTATGTGTGGAAGTAAACTGTGGGTAACAGCAAGTGGCCTCCTTAGCAAGGGGCTGAGGAGCAGCTGCCTGGGCAGGTGACCCGTGTGAGCTCCCCATGTTTGTGTAGCTACCACTGGTCCTGTGTACATGTCACCTGGGAAATTCCCATGGGACACCCCAGGGTTACTGTGGCCTAGTGCATTTGGACTGCTGGGAAAACAGCACTGGAAACGCCTGCAGGACTGGCACAGCCAGTCTATCCACTCTCCTGCAATTTCTTCATACCTATGACACAGTATAAGCAAAGAGGAGAAAACCTCCATCTGCAAATCAGTTCCAGTCACAGAACTCATGTTGTCTAGACCAAACGAATGGGACAGTGTGTGCCAGGCCAGATACTTCTGCTGGGATGCAGCACGGAGTGATGCTCACAGGGAGAGCCCAAGAATTGAGACTCCTCGGGGGTAGCGTGCCCATTACTGTCATGTTGGTCTTGCTGTAAGGCACTGAACATGCTGTATAACACATGCTGATTTTCAGCTGGGTTGTGTTGACCTGGACAAGTCATATTAAAGCTAAAAGTTTTGACATCTCACTCCTTGAATTCTGCCTGCCATGTAATTAATCCCACTGAGAAAAAAATAAAATGACTAGCTGCCTGCCAAGTGGTGAGGTGAAGCTGCCTCAAAGGGAAACCTTCAAACACCGTGCTCTGGCCTCTTTATTTTCCTTTCATCATTTATTTGGCTATCTCAGTGCTATGTGCACACACACACCACATCCTGTTTAAACGCACACTGCATCCTCCTCAGGAAAGGATGATAGAAATCACTGTCCAAGATCAAAGCAAAGTGCAGCTTATAAACAAGCTGAGATTAAAAAAAATGCAGAAGTGTTCCTCAAATGTTTCATCTGTGATGTTGCTTCATTGTACAAGGGACTGGGAGGACCTTCACTGGAGTTTGTGTGCAGTCCTGGGATCTGGCTCTCAAGGGGAATTTCAGGCTGAGGCAATGTACAGAAGGTCAGCCAGGGCCAGACCCGCCTGACTGCCGGGAGCTGATAAAGAGACACCTTTCCCACCAAAATGAGCACTAGTTGCTCCTAATAGAAGATGCTGAGAGTAAGTACAGAGAATAGAAAACTTTGTAAAGAACAAAGATGTGGGAGAACCCAGCCTTGTAATTTAGGCTAGACATTAATTGACCTTTTCCAATCATGGGAGGAGAAAGACTCTGGGATGACTTTCACATGGAAATAAGGAGACCAAGATGCTGATCTAGTTTTATAATGGAGCTTGGTATGTTCATGAGGAGGGACCTGTGAACTGTGCAGAACTGGTCATCCAAAGCTGTCATGTCCAACAGTGGGAATATTTTGCTCATTGTGTTGCAGTAATAAAAGGCTTTCACCTTTGGCCATATGAGAGGTGGGAGGGAGTTATCAAGGCTTCAAAAGTAGTGTGTGAGAAGAACTCTGTAGAAAAACTCTTGCACGGAAGAGGGAAAGACCTGGTAAGATCTGTAGACCTGCGTACCCTAAGCTATTGATTTAATTAGCTCATAAACATCCTGTTTGGATGTCAGTGATTACTGAGCTGAGGGCTGGATGCAGTCACGATGGTGGTGAGAAGAAAAGGAAACCTGCATCAAACCAGATATTGCCAATGAGAAAGGAGAGAGAAGCTACCTCCTCCTGCAGTCCTCAAATGCTACCCAGCCCAGAAAGAGTGAGCAACTGAAAAAGTGGCAAGGCGGTGAAGAAAACCGAAAGCAGAGTGGTGTCCTAAAAAGATGAACAGGACTTCTTGGTGATTAATAACTCCTTGACCTGAATGGAATAAATACTAGATGGAAAGTGGCTGGGATAAAGGCCAGGAGGAGCTGCAGATGCACCTCTCTCTGGTCTCCTGAAGACACCCCGTGCCTCTGAGGGAGCATAAGAGCACCAAGTGGGTAAAGAGTCACTGGCCACCAAAACCACCTTGTACCCGAGGAGAGGAAAGCTATAAAGGAGAGTGGGTTTGGAACCACTTCCTTCACATCTCCTTCCCACCAGCCGCCTGAAGACAGTGGCATTACTTGTCTCCCTCGAGAAGCTGTGCAAAGCCCTGCATGACAGGCAAGGAGGCACTCCAGCACTCCAATCGTGATGCCTTAAATAAACTCACGTAGGGTTAGAAGATTAGGCCCAGGAGGATGAATTGAATAAATCTTGCCAAGGGAACTTGATTGCCTTTATGTGATATAATTACAGAGTGAACTGAAGGAAGGGAAGAGAGCAGCTGTACTTGGGTATATGCAGGGAGCTGAGTAAAGGCGCTTGGTACCATGCCTCATAAAAAATGGCACGTTCAAATTTTCTGGCTAAACAATAGCTAACTTTGTAAGAAGGTGATTTTGTTCTCGTGAGAAGCCCGCCAAGGAACAGTCCATGTAGGAGAAATCCATCACTCTCCAAGAGGAGCACTCCTAATGTCTTGCCTCTACCAAGTTTTTTGTAGTGGGTGGAACTCTTAACACCACAGGCCGGAGTTAAACCCTGCCCATTGTTTTCACACCAACTGAAATTAAAGGCTTCTGAAGGGAAAACGTGGGTCAACTGCTATGAATCAACAGAGCTCCATGGAGGACCATGGATTCCTGCTGATTGACCCCAGATGGATAATCCAGCTGGTTCTGATTTGCACTGGCTTTACCACTCTACATTTTCATTCGTAGACCTTCCAGGATAGTTTATGTAATCTATTAGGATCCACCCACTGATCTCCAAATAGTTTTCAAAAGCCAAAGGTGCTTTTTGTGTTTTTGAGATTGATATCTTGCTGGCAGCATGATTCAGGTTTCCGGCAGCAGGTATGAGGTTTAACTGCAGGAAATGAGCTTATTTTTAGACGAAGAGTTCGCTGGAGGTTTGTGTAAATGGATTTTGCTGGGTGTCCTGTTTCTTAGGTAATTGAGTATAAAATTTTAACTCTTGCTTTTAATATAGAACCTAATCTGAAGGAAGAGTTACAGAGTGGAACCAGAAAAGTTCATACCCAGCTAAATACCTAAGGCTGGGGGGGATGCATGAACTGACAGTCCTGGAGACTGGCAAATTAAAACATCCATGAAGTTTTCAAGCAGCAAATAATGTTGGGCTAAAGAGAAAAGCACTGGTTTTGATTCAGTTTTAACCTGAGGCTTTTGATTTTTTTGTGACAGCACCTTGAAAAAACAATGGAAAAGTCTAAATTTTCTTATGGAAATATTGTGTGTTGCAGAAGATGAATTTCCAGCTCAAAAATCAAACCAAAATGATGATGACAGAAAAACACCAATTGGCCTTAAGCAACTATCCACTTGTATCCAGAAATCTGGACCCGTGGTTGATGTAAGTATGCGTAGAAATGAACAACCCATGGGTTCAGCCTTTCTTTCTCTTCTGTGGGACCAGGTATCCATTTTGTTAGTGTTTTTAAAATCTGTTCATCTCCTCCTCTCCTTGATATGATAAATTCTATGTTATTAGAGTGCCAGCACCTCATCTTTGAAGCCCTCGGTGGGTGCTCATTCCTACTGCTTGTCTGTGATGGGAAGGGCTGAGACCTGCCCAGCTCATTTCACATGGCACAGAGCTAATCTCTCCAGCCTGTCCAGGGGAAAAAGAGCAGATTAGCACTGAGAAAAAGCTTTTATGGGGGAGCAAAGCAGCGAGAAACAATGTGCAGCTTACATCAGCATTGGATACAGATGTCTGAGTCCGTAACTTGCTCCCAGCCGGCTAGCCTGGTAGTGCCAGTGCTCCAGCATTCAAAAAGCCTTTCACTGCTGCTCCTTTTAGGGGGCTTTTGTGGAGGGGGAGGATAGAGGGCTGGCAACATGTTGGCAGAGATCTGGGAGGTGGGGATGAGGGTTAAAGCTTGAATCCTATCAAGTTCCTTCCCTTGACAGCTCGAGGAAGGGGAAGAGACCACCCCCTTCCCTTCTGCACAGCTATTCCAGCCTGAAAAAGCCTAATAAGAAGGATAATGGATTGATTTAACCTTTAAGGGAGGCAAGCGTGGCTGTGCATCAGCTGCTGTATGCACAGCCCCCAGCTCGGCGTGAGCGCATCCGGCACACACACACATGCACACATGCCCCACGGTGCTCCCATCACATGCGTCGATCCATGTGAGAGTAGATCCGACACGGTGCAGGAGACATTCGCCCACGCAGATCTCATTAGTTGTCTCGAACAGGGAAGGAAACGAACATGACTGGAGAAGTCCTAGTCCTCCTTTCTGTCTCTCTTATGCACCCATGCAGAGGGAGGGGGGAAGGGGGTGAGGGAGCAGCGTCAAGAAAAGCTTGGGGGGGGGGGGATTAATGAGCGTGGCTGTGCTATAGTGATGAATTTTTCATATGGCCTGAAGTATAATTGTAACACAGGAATGAGTGCTCTGGGGAGTTGTTTGGCTGTTGCTATCGGGTGTTTTTTAGCTATTGATGCACAGGGGGTAGATGCAAAAGTTGGTTGTGCTGTGCTTTGAGGAAAAGCCAGCAAAGTGAAGGTGTCTGGAGTGGGCTTTGGGGCAAGAGCAGGAGGATTTTTACCATCTGAAGTGTCAGGCTCACTGCTGCTGACTGATCCCAGCACCATGCTGTCTCTGATGCTTTCTGTGGGGCCAGCTCTGCATCAGGACATTGCTGTGCCCCGGGGCCCTCAGAAGGCGGGGAAAGGCCATGTCGCCCTCCACCCTGCCCTGTCCATCTCTTCTATCACAGCAGGGGCTGGATGAGATGGAGCTCATCATCCCTGGGGAGTCCCCAGGGAGTGTGGTACAGTAGGATGGTGTCTCAGTGCATGTCTGTGCCTTTCTCAAGTGTGCAGGCTTCGAGGCTCCTGTAGGAAAGACTTCATCCAGGGCATGGTGGCTGCTCCCACCCCTAAACCCAACCCCGTCACACAGTTCTGGCCCATCGTGTTGGCCCTGGGCTTAGTGAAGAGGCCACATTTTCTGAAAGCTCTTGAAGCTGTAGGTCTGCCTGTATGGTGCTACTGGAGCGGCAGAAGGGGTATGCATCCAACAGGAGTCCAGGTCAAGGTGAACAGCAGCTGGGGATGGAAACCCTGGGGAGGCCCAAAGGGAATGAGAATGGAGGGAAAAATTCACTTCCTACTAGTATTTAGTTATTATTCATAATCAGTAAAGACGAGATGCTATTAGCATGAAGAGGCTTGCTAAGATGCCACCTCTTTAGAATCTGTGCATATGTATTTCAGTGGAAAGTGTTTTGCAGTCAGGTGCAATGCCTTCTCCTCCACTGGCAGCTTTTCAGTCTAGCACAGAAAGCTGTGCTGTAAACTTACAGGAGTTTACAGAGCTTCAGTGTGCGTTTGCAGATCAAACCATTTCTCTGCTTTGCCACCCCACAGCTTCCAAATCTCCTCCCTAGCATAAAAGCACACTGGACTGAGCAAGTGCCCATAGCTGAAAGGGAAACGCTGGGTGGCTTTTTTATTTTATTTAATCCACATTATAGCCAAACCATGGGAAATCCTGTTAAAAGATCAGTGCGGATTTTCTGAGTTGAGGGAAATGTTACATCTCAGTCAGGGAGTCCTTCGGATCAGCCAGGCTTCACGAGGACAGAACCACTGCAAAAAAATCCCTGAACAAAGGACAGGGAAGCCACACACTGATCAATTTGTTAGCCCAGTTCTTCATTTTCTTAGTATTTTTCAAAGAGAAAAGAGAAAAAAAATACATTGAAAAACTGTGTGCTGCTTGCAATTGCTGATTTCATGTTGTTTGTTTCCTTCATGCCATGTTGCTAAGGGGAGAAGCACCTGCCCTGGCAAAAGAACAAAAATCAGGTGCGACAGGGCTGCTGCCAACATCGTGGGAACCCCAGGGCTCGGATTTTGTAAGCTGAAATAGGAGAGATAACAAATGAAGGCAAAGCATCTGAGAAGCCTAAAAAGCAATGGATTAAGCTGGGCACAGACAATGAGAAGGTGAACCCCAGTCTGCTGAACTGAGATACACTCTCCGCCATGCAGGCAGGGATGAATCAGGTTTTCCTACCGAGTGGTGCGCAGCCCTGTGGGGCTAGCCGGGGGTCTCGCCCCAGTGCTTCAGGCAGTTGCTCGGTGCATAGCATCCTCCCTCCTTTGGGATAAAGAACAAAACGTAGGCAGGGTTGGTCTGCAGGTGCCAGGCTGGGGAAAAGCCAGGCAGATCAGGAGAAGGAGGGAGTGCTGATCCCCCAGAGGTTTTCTCCTTTCTGGTGTCAGAGAGAGCAAAAGAGTAAGCAGGGCTGTGCCAGCCCAAGGACTTATTCCGGCTGTGCCCTCAAAGGAGTGGGGAACAGGGCAGAGAGGGAATAGGAGGTCCCAAGGCACACAGTGTGGGATGCTGGATTATGTACCAGGGACCCGCCACTACCGCTCTATATTTTTCCTCAGACTCCCACTGCTGGGCAGGGTTTGGCTAGATGCTTGGTTTGACTCCTTGCATCCTGGGAGGATGGAGAAGCTTGTCTGAGCTCCCAGTGGGGAAACTGAGATCTGCACAGTCTCCCCCAACACTGTGGTTTGGATGCAGCTGGGGCTCAGCGGGGACTCCGGGTCCGCTCCCCTCCCTGGAACCTGCTGGCAGCTACTTACGGAGAAGAGGCTTTTTCCAGCCACGTGCAGGAGCCCACACATGCTCCCCCAGCCTGGCCTTGGCCTTGAAGCTGCTGCTGAATGCTGAGGCATCAGGGAACATGCCAAAATACCAGTTTATAGCCAGGTTTTTGTGCTGGATGCTTATAAGCCCCTTCTAGTCCTTTCATTAGCAGTGGGCAGGTCAGGGAAAGAGCTGCCCCAGCTCCTTGGTGCTCTTACCCATCCAGCCATGCTCAGCACCTCGCATTCCCATGTGCAGGCACTTCCCTCATGACCTGGCTGGCTCCAGGTGTTTTCTGTTAAAGCTGCAAATATTTTCTGTAGGTTTTTTTAACCTTTCTTTTGGGAAAAAGAACAAAAAGATTTCTAAGTGACTTTAATTTGGAAGGCTGGAGTATTTCTTCCTCCTTCTCTCCCTTTTATTCTCTGTCTTTATTTCTTTGTCTGCTATCTAAACAATTTGAATTCCTCAGTAGCTACTTTCTCTGTCTCTTCTTTTCCCAACCTGTGTGCATGGGGTGGGACAGCATAGGGATGATTTATGTGGATGGGAGAGCTAAGGTGGCCCAGTAGATGAACAGTGGGAACTGGAGGACACAAGCAGAGGGCACTGTGTCATCTCCAGCTGCCAGGGACAGCTCCTGCTGCATCGCCAGCCCTGTCCTTGGCCACACAATGTGGGGCCACCCCACATACCCAGGACAGCACATTTGCCAAGTCGCTGCACAGACCCCTTTTCCAGCAACAGCCACCCCTGCAATCAGATGTGAGCCACAATCCCAGTCATCCAGGGAACTTCCCTTGCTTTCCACGCAGGGCCCCATAAAGCTAAAATTAGCAGTGTTTCCCTCTACAAAGCAAGTAATTAGTTCAGGAGAGGGCACAAGGAGAAGCGTGAAGAGAAAGGGAGCTCCCCTTATAAAATATTTACCTCCTCAGCTTCAGTGAATGCCTCCTGAGAAATTTTGTGGAACAGTCTAATTAGGCTCAGCGCTCTACTTTTGTTTCCTGCATCTTCTGCCCTCCTCTTTGCTCATCCTTTATTAATGGGGCCTTTGCATGACATGACGGGATGTTTGTTTCCTAAGGGGCTTTTTATCCCTTTGTTCTTGCACAAGAAGGGAAAATACCATTACATCTAACAGAAGGGAGTTTTCTTAAAAGATGTGCAGAAAAGTATTTTAGATGTTTTTATTTATATGTGTGTGTGCATATGCGTGTCTATATACATACACACGCATTCCTGAAACACAAGCAAGTCTTTCTTGTGTGGACCTGCAGTTCCTTACTGTAAGTCCTTTTCCTGATATTTACCCTAGATGTACCTTACCCTTTTTAACTTAGGGAATTTCTTTCTAGTGACACCACAGCTCAATGATAGATCAGTTTCAAAATGAAACACGTGGTCTGAAAAGTATCCAGCGACATCTCATTCGACTTAGACTCTTTCTAATGTCAGAATCAAGTAATTGTTTTATAAAACTCGAATTTGCTAGAAGGGCTTAATGCATTTTTTAGTACAACTGAGTAATAAAGTAATTGTAGATTTATTGCTGCTCTTAATACTAGGGGAAAGATACGTTGTTCCACTTGGGACCACTTAAGCATATAGTGTTTTAAAGGATACAATTGGGCAGCACAGATTTATTATTTGTGCTGAGTGAGAAGTGTTGATTCACCTCCCTTTTTCTTTTTTTTCATGTGGATTTGGGGGAAGAAACGGAAGCGTGGCTGTGCAATGCCTTACCTGCAGCCATTAGGGACAGAAATCTGGCTTGGCTCTCCCCAGCTGCCCAGAGCCTTCGGGGCAATGCCAAGAAAATGACCTGCTCCTGTCACAGCCCCTGGCACTCGGGCACACATTTTTATCTCCAGTATAAAGTGCAGCAAAAGACTGTTCTGAATTTCTTCATGTAGTGAATGAGCTGCTGAAATAATACTGGCTGGCAAGCCATTATGTATTTTTTATTACTAAGATAGTAAAATATTGAAATGACTTCTGACAGAAAGAGAAGAGCAAAGGAAAACACCCAGGAGAAATTATTTTATCTCAGAGGTTTTAATTGAATGGTGTAAAACATTTTTATGGTAAAAGAAAGATGATTTATTTTGCTGTTATGATCATCTATGCTATAAAAGAGTGTCTCCTTTGAAAAGCTTACACACTCCTGTGTTTACCTGCTGTCATGTATTTGGGGGTTTCTGCTGCATAGATGATTCTCAAGGATAGGGTTTTTTTCCCTCTCCACCTTTTTTTTTTTGTTCCTTACCACTGCCTAAAATCTTGTTTGTTTATGTGATTGACTCTGCAAGGGTTTTGCAATCCTCTGAGAGAGCAGGGGAAGGTGGCCATGAGCCCGGCACGCTCATTAGCAAACCTGAGCCTGACCTTTTCCAGGGGCTGAGCCGGAGCCCCGTGCACAGCGTGGGACCATGCTGCTGTCCCCAGGAGCCAGTCCCCTCCTTTTCTCCATGGCAGAGATGAGACCCCTAAGAAAGACATTCACTCAGGGCTGGTTTTTGTAACGTTCAGCAAATTTCCTAGTGAATGGGATTTGACATCTGGTAACAGTTCGTTACACGATTTGATGGTTTCCTGGAGAATCCTAGAGATGCTGTCATTTAGCAAATGATTCTTGCAAAAGAGCCAGTTAGCCCTGTTTTTATTCCCTCTGAATGGCTGGAAAGCAGATTTCATTTTTAATTTCAGACTGGTTGGTCCTTCATTCCAGCCTCTCGTGCACACTGTGCCCAGGGAGGGACCTTGGTGCCACGCGAAGGCTATGACACTGAGCTCAGGGGAGCAGCTGGAGCAAGAAGGTCCCGTTTGCTGCTGATGTGTGTTGGAGGGTCTAGGGTGGGAGCTGCACTGGGTCATGGGAAGCGGAGAGATTTGCTGAAAGAAGGCAAAAAGCAGCAGTACCCTGAGAAACGTGGAGGTCTGTATTTTATCTCTGGTTGTCAGAGGAGAGTTTCCCTCCTCAGCGCTCAGTGAGGGTGTGGGGTGTCATGGCACAGGTCTGTGAGGATTACCCAAAAGTAAACACAGTCCAAGAGAAATTCAAAAGTCAGCAAATGCTGCTGATGTGCCCTATGTCAAGGGGATTCAACCACCAAGATGGATCAAGGTGGACACATGCGCAAAGCCCCTCATTTTGAGGGGCTGGATGGGAGTATGTTGGGATTGATGATGTTGATGGCAGGTCCCATCTCCTCTCCCCGTCTGGTGAGCAGCAATTTGGAGCTGCAACTTTTCCATGCTGGCTCAGAACTGATGGGGAGAAAAGGGGCAGGCAGGCAGCACTCAGTCCCACCTGGCTGCTGCTAGGGACCCATGGGTGGGCCAGTGGGTGCCCTTTGCCCAGCATCCATCCCTGGGAGCCGTGCTGAGCTGCCTCTGTTCTGGGGCTCTGGCAGCACTCACTTCGCTGACACTTTTAAAGGGGGCAGCTGTTCTCCTCTTGCTGAAGCAGCCTCCTATTGCTAAGGCAAGATGATTGCATTTCATACCTTCCCAGCTCTAATTTGCACTTCTTTGGGGAAGATGGTAGGACAAGTTATATCAGAGCAGCTGCTGTCTCACTAGGTTTTAAAGGAAAATGAAACAAAACACTCTGTATTTCTTTTAAGTTGTTTTAGTGCTTACAAAGTGTGCCTGGCTGACCTCTCGGAAGGCTGAACATCTGTGCCAGCAGAAATGGGGATGTTCTAAACCACTGAGAGGCAGGTTTTTGGGGTCCTCCTTCCTGCTGTTCTGCTATATGCCCCCAAATAGGGGACTGCAATAGCACTGCATGTTCACTTAGTGCCTACCTGGTACCCCAAAGTACCTGGTGCTGCCTCCTGAAACAGCACAGCTCCTCCCAGGTGCGAGCCAGTGGATTGAAGCATTTTTTTTTCTTAATTACTTTTTCTGAACAGGCTCCCTGTAGAGGTGACTGTCCCTCCCTGAGGGGACAGCCTGGTCCCCATGACCAGGTCAGGGCTGGCCCATCTGCTTGTATGTCATCAGCTGAAAAGCTGCTTCAATCTTATCATCTTGCCTGAAGTGCAAATACGGCTGCCACGGCTGCTTTTCTTAGCAGCCTGGTAAGGGCGAGTACCTCCAGGGCTGAAGAAAAAAGAATCCAGTGGTGAGATTATACAGAGAAATGTGGGCTGACTTTTAAAGAATATGTACGCTACAGAGCAAGTGAAACCATAGGCATTGTTTTGAGTAATTTCTGAAGATTTTTTTAAAAACTATTTTTTTATTTTCCAGTCTGCTAGAGCAGACTGCTGACACACTGGAAGGAAACCGTGGGGTGCATATGTGATAAGGATTCCCTCGCTGTATTTCTATTGTTTTTTGTATTAAACACTGACATTAAACCTCGTACATTTAACGTGTTAAATCCTGTCTCAGTGTTTCTATAGAAACAAGCTGGCTGCTCATTACAGCATGAGGATTCCCAGGCTGACCTCATCAGAGCCTCCCTTGGTAGTGTCTCTCCCACTCTCTGGTCACACTGTTATCTCTCTCACACGTCTCTGGATCCGACCTCCCCTTGTGTCACTACTCACCTGTAATCCCCTCTTCTACCCCCTGCCACCCAGTTCCCCCGCCATCACCCCAAGCATGTGAGGATGGAAGAGGATTCCCAGCACAAACGGGTCATATAAGACCATATAAGGCTGGCATTTGCAGAAAAAGCACCATCACCGTGGCAGGAATGATTTATGTTTCCTTTCTTCCTCTGACAGTTCCCTGCCATTTACTTGATGCTGAAGAATAACTACTCTCTTAAAATACCATTTAAATATCCAACCAGAGGATTCACGTACATGCATTATATGCCCAATGAAAAGAGAATCCCCTTGACTACATTTGACTTCTGAGTATAAAAATCTGCACATTTTGCAAGCGTGCTTCCTCTTCATTGGCAGGTGACATCTGCATAAATCACGGCACGCCTATCGCTGCCACAGCTCTGCATGTGGATCGGGCACCACTGCAGCAGGCCCCCCTGAACTGACAGCTGCCATCACAGCATCCTGCACTTCTCCAGGCACTGTTCTCGCTTGTATTTCCCTCTTGTTACTTTGGTACGGCATGCTGTTTCCCTGCTTTTGGCAATATTTTTGCCCTGACGAGCAAAAGACCTGCTCCTGCTAGCCTTTGTGCACAGCAGAGTGTTTGCTCCTTCCCATCTCTTGCTATCAAGGAGGCCACAGTCAAAGCTGAAGCAGGGCACAGAGCAGATCACACATCCAGCAGCCCCACAGCCCATCCCCAGGGAGACAGGGACATGAGTTTTGGGTTTGTGTGTCATGCAGCATCTGTCCTTGCCGTGTCTGCAAAGCAAAAGCCCTAATGCGCTGCTGGAGCAGTGCTGGGGGTGCAGTCCTGATGCATCACCCCATCAGAAAGTCCTTTCTTGCTCAGCCTAGCTCTGGGGGATTCAGAGGAATGCGCTATGGATACACACCCAAAATGGGGATATTTTAGCTGGAAGGGGGCAAGCCCTGCAGGTCAGAAGCCAGCACTTTCCAGGGCAGGTGTCACTCATTGTCATTACCTTTCTCCTCTTCATAGCTTTCACCTGCTTCTTTTAGACCATCTTGTTTTGCCAAAGATTATTGCAGAGGACAAAATAAAGAGCAGCAGTCCCTTTTTAAATTGACTGACAGGATTTTTGTCACTTTAGCCCTAGCACTTGGCAAGTCCTTGGGGCCTGGCTGGGTTTTTTTCCTCTGTCAGGAGAAGCAGATGAAACACATCAGATACACTCAGAGATGCAATGTGGGGTATTTCTCCAGAACATCCATACACCGCTATTTCCTCAAAATACAGGTGAAAGCTCTCTCAGTCCCATTTCCAGGATCACCTTGAAGCATCTGCTGAGCTGTTAAGTCACATGCTTGAGCTAATTTTCCCCATTAGCCAACACCCAACTCTGCCATAATTCCTTTGACCTACCCATGTGTAATCAAACCCAGGAAGCTCCTGCCTACTTCTGCCTTCACTAGGTGCCCGTGGTTAGTAGTTTTGAGTGTCTCCAGGTCCCTCTCCTATAAAAGGAGGCCTTAACAACCCTTCCTTTAGCTTGCAAGGACAGTAATTAGCACCTTGTTCAGCTCTAGCTTGGCATATGCCTGGTAGAGCCCTGAACCCCCTAGGCTACAGCAGGGATGTTTGAGGTGTGCTCTCTGCTCCAGGAAGACTGTCTTTGGAGGAAGAGAAAGGTAAGGGCATCCTGGTGAATTGCTGAAGAGCTTGGGGTAACTTGTTTTCTGCTATTGAGGTGCCCAGCTGTAGGTTAATATTTGGGAATTGTTTGGGTTTTGTTTTGGGGTGGGTTCACCCTCTTTAAATGCAGTGCAAGGGGGAAATAAAGTTCTTGTGTCTGGAGCCACCTAAATTGAGCAGTGCTGAGCTGTTACTCCAGGGCAGACCTGCCTGATCCTCACTGCAGGCAGGTTACTGGACACAGGGACAGGAGACACCAAAGGGTGCCCTGCGAGGGCAGAGCTGCTGCTTCATGTAGGTGGGTGGTGTGTTCCTCCACTTGTGTCTGGCTGTGCTCAGCCCTTTTATAGGGCCATTCCCAGCAATGGGAGTGTGAGAGTTCCCTTCAGCTATTGAGCAAACACCTGTTGGTGTGTCCATCTACCTAGAGGTTGGGACAATGGATGAAAAGGGATTTAACAATAAAGCAAGGGTGAATATAACCACTTGAGGAGGGACCTGCACTTTGGAAGCCTCTGAGAAATGAGCACCTTTTCCAGTTTTTCTATTCTAATTAAAGAAACAATACTGAAACAACTGGTTGTTGCTTTTCAATGCTATGTACTCATATAAATCTAGCAGAAAGCATTGGACAGGCACATAAATGCAGAATGATGCAGAGATCGATATTCAGCAGAGTAATTGCCAGGAGATATTCAAATGACCTTCCAGAACAAGGAACACTTCATATGATGAAGCCAGCCAGGAAGGGCAGTTAATATAGATTGGTTAGTACACTGGACTATCTTAATTGTGGTGAGAGTTATTACTGCTGTGAGAGAACAGAATAGTGAAAATGGAAGAAAAATAACAAATGGGTAGCCTGGGTACATGGACAGGGGAGAAAAATGAAATGCAAGAGGTGAAGGAGAATTTTACAGGGAAGCTACTCACCCCTTGGGGTAAACATATAACTAGGCAATATATTGATGAGAGATAATTTTGGGGAATAATCTTGACTATGAACAGTAATAGTCTCTCAGACAGCCTGAAAGAAGATTTAAGTGGTCGTAAAAAGAGTTGGCCTCACAAGAAAGGACAGAAATAGGGTTGAAACTGTAGACCTTAAATACCTCAGCCACGAGATGAAAAGTAAACAAATTGGGAAAGCAGCTTTTAATAATAGAGTGGTGAACTGGAAATAAAGCTGCTTCCTCTGCTGTGATTTAAGGCTGCCTTATCGTTCCCTGCTGTAGTAGGGGTCTGTGTGTGCCTGGTGTAACCAAATGAAACTCCCTCTCAGGTTGCATGGGGAGGAATGTGCGCCGTGTGGCTCTGGAAACCAGTGTTTTTAAATGGAGAAAAGCAGGGTTCATGATAACTAAGCCATAAATAAAAGGCTTTCTACACAGGATTCCTTTTATCAAGGAAAATAAATGCATAGCATCTCCTTTATCTTTGCTTCTGACTGCCCTGCAACTTCTGATGATGCCTTCAGAGGCAAGAGCCATGGTGACTGGCAGAGGAGCAAAACCAGGGTCCCCTGAATTGCCCTTTGAAGGGGTTTTGTTGGGAGCACATCACTGAGCATCTGAGCCCAAGCCACTGCCTTCCCACTCAGCCACTGCAGAGCTCAACCCGACCTGTGTCACTTGGAAGTCCCTTTTACTTTTGAGAAAGAGATTCTGTTTCCTTTTTGCTCCTCTGTGCAGCAAACCCAGCTGTGAAAATGCTGAAAAATTAGCATCTTATCACATCTGCACAGATGAAAGCTTTTGGAAATGCCCTAATCAGTATGCCACAAGCCAGCTGCAAGCACTAATAAGCAGAAACAGCCAAATAAGTTTTGCCCATGTTCCACCAACTGTGCCATATCAAAATATGCCAGCCTAGTGCCAGTTTTCTCTTGCTTTTTGGATCTGCTGGAATCCCATGCAGAACAGCAAGCAGAATATGGTAAATAGTGTGTGTGTGGGGAAATAATAATCCTGTCTGTAAGTAGTCCATTAGGTTGCATCACACCAGCCAGTGTTTTTGCTTTTGCAAAAAACCCTGGGTAGTTGGAAACTGCTCACCAGCTGAGTTTCTGAAACTGTGGCTGCAGTTATGCAAGCTCTTCACACTTAAGATGCCCCTGCACCTTACATCATCTCTGACAAAGCTAATAACATCATGTGCTGAGCCCTGACAGCTGGATTGCACATCTGAGAGCTGGAGGAACTAGGGGAACCAATATCTCTAGGTCAGAGCTGTGGTTTGTAAAGTGATAGCTTCAAGGAACGCATAACCTCGATCCTTATCTGGGTTTTAACCTGGATCTACTCTCAGCCCCACAAGTCTCCCAACTGAAAACTGGGCGTGACTTGCCTGCTTTCAGCCAGAGATGTGAGTCAGAGCCCTGGCTCCAGCTACCTGCTCGCCTACAGCAACGCAGGCAAAATGATTCAGGGGTTATTTGCCCTTCTGCAGCTGTTTTTCCCTTTCACAAAGGACAGACAGGTTGTAGCATCCTCCCATTCCTCTCTGCCCAGGCTGGTGTGCATTTTATCACCTTTTTAATGTATCGGTCCCTCAGCATTGAGTCTCGTGGCTTATTTAAAGACATATGTTTTCTTCCCCCTTTAAGCAACTGCCATCTAATTTATGAAACTAAACTGATCTTCCTCCAGCCCCCTTGTGATTCAGAAGGGATGCACAAGAGATACTCTTGGGTTAGGAAGCTGAGAGCCCCAGTGCTGGTGTCTCCTGGGCTGGGACCAAAATGCATCCCCAGGATTGCAAGGGGAGGGGATCTAGCACAAGCCAAATGGGAGCAGAAACCAGGAATTGCCAGGCACAAGTTGCTCAACATCATCATATTTCAATATTTATAGAATGCTGTTGCCTCTCAAATGTAAAATTGTGCTGTTATCTCCATATGTGCAGATTTTCTACACATGCAGATATGCTCACTCCATATGAGAACTCTTTCAAACCCTTCCATTATTTCCTTTGTAACTAAAGTCTTTAAGAGCTTGTCTTAATTTTCCTTATCACATAACAAGGATGGATCTTTTTTTTTCTGTGTGCAAAATCCCAGGCGATGCACCCCAAAAGCACTGCATTTTACGGGTACTGCTTCCTGGGTTTAAGAGGACTTGAATTCCCCAGAACCATTGCCACCTCTTATAACCCAGAACGTTTATGTCTTTACTAATTTGCAAAGCCTAACGATGCCTTTTCCTTGACAGATCTACCACAGATTAATGAGAATTTTCACCTGAAAAGCTGAGTGTCTGAAAATTACAGTTTCCAAAACTGAGGCTACAGGGGAAAGCAAGTATGGCAGGCAAACCTATTACCTTATTGTGCTCTAATCATCATTTCTGCAACTGCTGTCTTCAGGGATGCCTTTCAAACATGAAAAGGGCCCTAGTTTTCCCCCAGGTAACCTCACTAAACCCAGAAAAGCTTCACCACTGGAAAAGCATTGCAAGTTTGAAGTGGAACCAGCACCACCCACCCCAAACCCACTTACCTGCCTGCTGATAGGGAACCTGATGTTTTCCTCTGCCCTGGCCAAGGATTTTTGTCATTTTAATGTAAAATTATGCGGATCTGCCCTCTACATTTTATGATGTGAACGATGTATCTCAGCTAATTATTTACCGTGTGAAAACACATTTTGCTCCAGGCAGATGGCTGCTGGCTGGGACAATTTCTCATTTTCTGGCAACCTCCAGACCTATAGGAACTGTATGTTGTACCATATAGCTTATGCTATGTCTGTGCAGCCCCGATCAATCTTTCCTTGCAGGAACAGATCTGATTTTTAATAGCATCCCTGTCCTTGTTTTATCAAGGACTGTCAACAGTGTAAAGAAATAACTTAATAAATAGTGATACATAAACACTGAAACCGTGTATTTACCACATTCAGTGCACTTGCTGAGCTGTTCATCATCTAATGTTACTGATGTTGCATGGCAACCAGTGTTTAAAGGTTTGCTGACTCAAAGAGCCTCTGTACTTTAGAAGGTTTGGTGTATTTATTTGACGACCTCTAGCTTCAATGGGTCCTTTTTCATCTTTGTGTAGCTGATGTTTATAATGATTATGAAAACAATTTAATTTTGGTTTCCATAAAAATACTAAATGCCCAGCTTTATGCTATCACTACTGCAGAAAAAAGGTTTGGGCTGGTTGACAAAGAGGACCCGGCATGTTTATTGCTTTCCAGGTGTATTTTGCATCAGTCACCATTGCATCATGTCAGTTAGCAGGAGCCTTGATGGAGGCACCACAAGCCCCACTTGCTGAGCTGCCACCTCACCCAGGTGTTATTTTGGTGATGCTTGGTGGGTGCCCCACTGCTGCCCAGTGGCTGGACTAGGCAGAGGGATGGCAGCAGCGTTGGATGGCTGGTGATGCCATGTACCCCCCGGAGTGCTACCTGCAGCCTGTCCCCTTGCTTGTGGAGCTGAGTTCGGTGCTGAGCTGAGGTGCTGCTGGCGGTGAGGGCTGTAAGGGATGCTTTCCCCTTTGCGGCTGGGCTTGGGGAAAGACCAGGCAGCAACTAGACCTCCACTCCTCTTTGTTTGCCCCAAATGGGAACAGTTTTCAGTTTTATTAAGAACAGAGCAAAGCCTCACCCCAGAGGCTGTTGGCATAAACCCAGAATTAGTCATTAAAAACAAATCCCGGCAGGTTTGGGGGGGGGTGTTGAGATTTTATAGGACAGATTTTTACTGTAGTGAGAAAATACTGCTGGGTAGCACTGCATTACAAATTCCCAATCAAAAGGTACCAAAAGTCTCTGTAACAACATGGCATTTTCCAAAAACTCCTCCAGAGGCCTCTGGCATTCCCGGTGTGTGCAGTGCTGTAGGTACAAGGCTCAGATGTGTTACTGGGCTTGGCAGCCGTTTGGTTTCAGTATGTTACATTATATTATTAAATCCTGATGCTGTGGCTAGCAACATATTTATATCTATTAATGGAATGAGTATTTGACTGATGCTAATTTCTGAAGCTTGTCCTTCACTTCTTCAGGCATTTGCTGAAGGGTATTAGCAGTTTTCCATCTGCATATTAAGATATTACAAGAGGGCCAGACCTCGGTGAATATTTGTTTATTCAGCTTCCCATTTTGCATTCCAGTTTTCATCATCAAGAGAGTTTTCTGTTTGTTTCAGCCAGTTTTAGCTAAAGCCTTTGGAGAGAGATGGCAAACTTATAGAATCATTTAGGTTGGAGAAACCCTTTAAGATTGAGTCCAACCATTAACCTGGGACTGCTGAGCCCACCACCAAACCATGTCCCTGCTCGCTGCATCTATGTGTTTTTTAAATGCTTCCAGGGATATCAATTCAGCCTCTTCCCTGGGCAGCCTGCTCCAGTAACGCCATGATTTTTAGGCAACTGGGGCTTTGGGGGAGACCCTCTCTGAAATGGGAGATGAGAGGGGGAGATAGAGAGAAAGAAGAATTTCTTTCCTGGAATGCCCTGGGGATGAAGGGTGTTTTCTCAGTGGGAAAGCAATAGCAGAGCAATGCAGAGCTGGGATGCCCAGCCTGCTGTATGGGTCTGTTGGGAAGGGCTGGGTGTTCAAGCTGCCAGGGTTGCTTGTGGGAAACAACCTTTAGGGAATATCGTGAGTGAAGCTGCAGGTGAGAATCGTGCAAAAGGGAGTTAATGCTCTTGTGTGTCTGCCCCAGTGGTGCTGCTAAATGTCCCTTGGGAATCTTTCTTGGCAAAGGCAAGTCCTTGTCAGGCAGTTTTCAGCTCATGGCCGTGATGCTCCTCCAACCCACTGAACCCATGTGAGATGAAACAAGGGTTAATTGGTCACTGCTGTCTTGTTCATGCCACTAGAAAATTCACAGGTTGGTTTGGGTTTTGTGTTGGTTTTTCCTTCACATGTTTGTTTTGTAAGTGACACCACAGCAGAACTTCAAGAATAAGGAAAAAAAAAAAAAAAGAGAAAATATGCTGGAAGTCGTGGCAACTGGGTATCTGGGCTCACAGTTGGCCTTTTCAGGCATTGTCAATGCATATTTTGCCTCCTGCTGCCAGCTTGATGCATTGTCAGAGGATGCCATGTTTAATTAATACCATGTGCAGAGGTTGCTGGAGAAGACAGTGTGAGTTGCTTATTAAAAAAAGATTAGTTTTTCCAAGCAGGTATATTTTAATGAAAGGAAAAGTTACCCTTACGTTCCTCACAGGCGGGGGGAAGCAGTCACATGTGGACTTCTTCCACATATGCTTCATTTGTGTGGATTTCATTGCATCTGAATGCTGTGGGGTTGTTCTGCCCATAGCACTTTTTTTTCCAAATTCACCCTTTAGTGCCCTTGTTTTACTTATGATCCAAAGGAAGACTCCATGCGTTGGGAATACCTTTCATGATCTGAAGTTTTGACTAACACCGCATTCAATGTCACAATTCCTGCAAAGCAGCTGTGCAATGCAGGGCTTTGCCCAAGCCCCTTTCCCTTACCTAGGCGCTTGGTAGTGATTTTAGCACCAGCAGCAGCAGAAAAGAGATCAAGTATCTCAGACCTTCTCTCACCTGCATCACCGCAAGATGTGTGTTGAGCCAGAAGAGCATCCCCCTCCATACACAGTTCCTGGCCATACAAACCAAATGCTCTGGCATGAACAGATGGGTCAGCAAGCCTGAGTGTGCCCAGAAAACTGGAGAAACCTCCACTCCCCATCCCACAGCCAGCTACTGCCCAGCCCTGTGGTGGTGAATAGTACAGCTGCCCCAAAAGCCTGGGCACCTCCTTGGATCTGTGCAGGAAAGAGCTCTTCACCTTTATTTTTTGTTCAATTCAATGGGGTGGGTTGATCAACATAAACATTTAGAATTGGAGCACATTTCCAGGGAGCTGATCACAGTTATAACACTCTGCAGGTTATTTTCAAGGGTATCTATTCAAGAGTGTTTTGAAATCACTTCTTCAGACTAACCAATGGTGCCGTCGCCTGGTGCTGAGGAGCCCTTTGTATGGCACTGACAAAAATAAAGAAGAGAGGAGGAGCCGGGAGGTCAGGAATCCACCAAGCAGCCTCATCATTATTTTCTTTGGATGCAATATTAGTGGCCATTTTTGAAAGAAGAAATGGCTTTTCATTATGCCCCATTGTAACATGGTGCTTTTGCATCCTACATGCACCTTGACAATACTTCATCCTTAACCCACTTAAAAACACTCAAGTAAATGAAAAGGTTGCTATAGGCAACCTCCTTCTGACACTGCAACATTAATTGCAGGACTCCCTGAGTGGAACAGGGATTCCCTACCCATTAGCCAACCACACTGACAGGAAAGCAACAGCAGTTAAAATTAAGGAACTGAGCTGAACTTTGCCTTAAAATGATGGGTGTGTGTGGGGGGAATCACAAGTTTTAATTATTGCAAATCATAAAGGATGTTAATTGCCTGAAAAGAACAAGAACTGTTTTCATATAATGCAGTGGAAGGAGTAGAAACAGTAATTGAACAAATGTATTCCAATAAAGGTGTAATTGATACTTGAAAACTCAAATAATAATCTTCTAATCTAGGTTACTTGTGACATCTTACAGGAAGGAATTAACAGTATGTTCAGTATGTTCTAAGTTTCTCATCCCTCCAAATAAATCTCTTGCTTTAGAAAAAATAAATTCCATTGTAGAAATTAATGAGTTCTCTCACTTGAATTTTTCCTGAAAAGTTAACCGAATTCTGAAAAATCTATAAAGCTAACTACACTCTTTATTGGAGTCTGGTGAAGGATGACATTTATGTCATGGATGTGCTTTGTGCTGTCCCTGGGAAAATTATCTCTTATTTTGCGAAGTTATGGTGTTAAAAATTGCCATTTTCATACACTCTGCAAAGACTCAGTGGAACATTGCGAAGAAATCCCTGAAGATCATGTATACAATGAGCCTTGCTGGAAGTCAGCAGGCAGACAAGAAATTGCAAGCCTGGATTATAAGATCCCAGGCAGCAGAGCTAGGAGCACAGACCTTACCCCTTGCCAGCAGCGCTCCTCTGGCTTACGTCCCGACAGCGAAGGGGAGGAGGAAGGAAAAGAGAAGAAGGTGATGGTTTCAGTTCAAGAAGGACAAGAGCTGAATTTGGTGAAGGTGTGGGGAACTGCAACCAGTGGGAACCAGACCAAGGAACCTTTGGAGACCTGTGGCAACGTTGGGCCAGCAGTAAGGTTAGCAGGCAATTCAAGGTGGTGGAGAGGTGTTCGCTTTCAGGGGGTTGTTGCTTTCTGCTGTACAACTTGTGAGTCCTGGGTGAGAGCACAACCCAAAATCCCTGCTCCTACCCCGAAAGTATTTGCCGTTGAAGGTATGCTTGCCTGATTCCCAGGGCTTTCCTTTCCCATCTATTTGCAAAATTGGCTTTACACACCTCAGAGGAGCAGGACAAACCACCTGCCTGGACTTGGTGCAAGGCTGCTGAAATCTGTCTCTGCTAGGGCAAATTTTTGTATTCTTAAAAATGCATCTGCAGGCAGCTGGAAGCACAGCACTCTGTGTATCTCTTGAGAAGATATTGAACTCTTTCCTTTTGAATGCACCCCTGTAGCCACTGCCAACAAAAAGGACAGAATTCATTATGAGCCAAATTTCCAAACAGTTTTATAAGCCACTAACAAAACCCATACTTGCTCCATTCTTTCCCGCTTTGTCTTTCTAATTAAAATGTAAAATTAATCATACTCAAATTAAGATGGGGATATTTTTTTCCCCCCCTTGCCTGGGATCATTTTGGACATAAGAACACCCATATTCCTCTTATTCATATTATGCTAATTGCTAAATCAGCTTATTTTTAGCTGCCCCTAGCTTTAATTAGAAGATTTTCAGAGTGGTGGAGGGGGTAGCTCTGTGTGATGCTGAGGAGGCCAGTGGCAGTGGGTATCCACAAACCAGTGCTCCATGCTCCTAGGCGTTCCTGTAACAAGTGTTTTGCTGTATGAGGTGTCTGATGGGCACCCCAGCTGCATGTTTGAGCAGGGAACATGCTTCGGTGAGCGTGTGCTTTGATATGGGCTGTTACCTGGGCAGCCACACAAGTATCACCGTGTTTTGTCTGGCTGCTGCTATTGCACAAAGCATTTCTGATGTGATGGGGGAGCTTTCCCAGAGCAGAGGCTGCCTGGTGCTTGGCCAGCCCTTCCCATGGCTGGCACTGAGATGTTCTGCTGCCCTGGTGTTGGCACGGACCCTGCCTTGAGCTGATTTCAGCAGCTAATTTCTGGCCCTGGTCCTCCAGCCTGAGGCTTTGATGCTCACTGGGAGGAAAAACAAAGCCCCAGTGCGACCACCCCAGCTGCAAAGCACATTTCAAGCCTAGCATCATAATGTGGCCTAAACTAAGTTTCATTTTACTTCTGTCAGGAATGCTGAAAAAGAATGAAAATCTATTTACTCAAAACCTTTTAAAAAGCTTGCCTTTATATAAGCTTCTTGGGCTTTGTGCCAGAAAAGATACCTCTGAGTATTGTTTATACCCTTGCCCATGCTGAAGGTTCCAGCATCAGTAACCTCTGAGAGACACTGAGCTCACCCAACAATCACCCTAATGGACTGTGGCTTTCATTACTAGTTGAGAAAAACTCTATGTTCAAAAGTCACAGTGAAATGTATTTGGACAGAGATTTACTGGAATGACTGAAAAAATCAAACTCTTACACAGATCTTTTTCTAATGCAATTACTTTCATAGGGTGAAATTGTGAAAGCCTTTCCTTGGTAATTAGCTGTTAGCACAGGTAAGCTTATGTAATTTGCTTGAAGAGTGGAATAAGGCTTGTTTCAGAATAATTATGAGCATGAACTAGGATGCAGGTCTATCCCTTATGGACTCAACTTGGCCACTTTTTCTCATTAGACGCTAACTATCCCGTGGGATTTCATAAGAGTATTTGAAAATTGAGCTACTGTGAAGGAAATAGTAGACAGGGTGGAAGAATCCAGCTCTCTTTTCCCCCCATTTTTTTCTCAACTTTGTGCCATGAAAAAATCTCTGAAGAATGAGAAATTAGTATTTCCAGCTGATTTTTGGTGAGGAGGAGAGGAGAGAATTGGGTGACCACTCTAAGCAAATAGGTTTGAGAAAGGGAAACATTTTGAAAATATCATCAGCAAAACAGAGGAAACAAGCAAAAAAGCAAACAAAAAAACCCCAAAGCAAACAAAGAAAACCAAAGCAAACAAAGAAAACCAAAACAAATTATGCCAACACTGTCCACAGGAGAAAAAAAAAAAAAAGTCAAGGCTTCTGGTCAAAAAAAATCTCGGCAAGGATGAGATATAAGTGGATAACATGCAGCTTTCCAGATTTCACAGTTCTCAGGAAAAATGTTGCTGGAAAAAACTGGAAGGGCAGTGAGTTGGTGTGTGCCTTGCCTCATGGACAACCCCCAAAAATGCCCGGGTTTCCCATCCCTTTGCTTTGGGAAGGCAGCCCTGGGCATGTTCTCCTGGGGTGGATCTGAATGGAAGCCCTACCTTAGGAACTCCTAGGAGCTTCTGAAGGAGTCAGCAAGGGCTCAGGCATCCAGCTGACATAATGTGCTTGGATTTCCTAAAGATTTTTAACAGGTTCTCTAATCAAAGGAGCTGTAAGAAATCTTCAAGTAACCCAAAGTCACCGAACTCACTACAAAATGAGAAGGAAGGTCCTTCCAGAAGGGCATCAGGTTAAAGACTAGGAAACAGAGGGAAGGAGGAAGAGGTCAGCCTTCATGGTAATGAGCTTCACAAGGCCTGACCTGTGAAACTTGACCAAGGCTTCTTGTCCTGCTCGGCTGCACAGAGCTCGTCTTAATCACCTGCTGCCACGTTTCACAGGGACCTGCTAATAAAAGACAGAGAGAAATACCCCATCCTGGTAAAACCTACGTAATGAAATATGACTGAGCTAATGTGTACTGCCACCAATTTCCCAACTTAATGCCTGTGAGCAGCCTCGCACAACACATCAGTTGGCAGTGCTGTATTAAGTGTTACTTCTTCAAATCAGGCAGCACAGGGACTTGTCACTTCCATTTCCTTCATGGGTGCAATATTTGCTTTATAATCACATCAAATAAAGGAGGCGGTTTTTTACTTTATTCTGTGTAACGCTTGGGCTG
This sequence comes from Falco peregrinus, assembly GCF_023634155.1. Lineage (NCBI taxonomy): Eukaryota > Metazoa > Chordata > Aves > Falconiformes > Falconidae > Falco > Falco peregrinus. The sequence continues at coordinate 87,802,506 of NC_073725.1, read as the reverse complement.
GTTACCCACCAGGGTTTCCTTCAGGCTGTAGTGGAAGCACGAGGGCTGAAGTGGGTGCAGCAATTCCCCTGCCCACACATGTGGCACGGACCCCATCAGCGCTTTAGCAGCTGCTGCAAACATGACATCATGACATGTAAAATTTTTTTTGCTTGTGTGAAGCTCCCTGCCCACCTTATCACAGAGACGGAGAGGTAGAAGTGGCTTAGGCAAGCCAGCTATGTATCTGCAATGAGCCCAGCTTTGAAAAAAATTAATTAAAGCCAGAGGAATGCTTTCCCCTCTGTGGTCACTGGTAAAGAGCTGGGGCATGGACTGGTCCTCAACATGCAGCTCTGAAGCCAGATTCCCCCTCCATGACATCTGGAAGCCTTCAGCTGGGACTGGGCTGGCCATGCTTGGTGCTTTCTTGATCTCCTGCCGCCTTCACAACTTTGCCATTGAGAATGAAACCTGTTGCATTGCTGGAAGGAATCCCCTCCCTTCATTGCAAGTGAATCTGCATTGTCCCAGCGCTTCTCCAGGGGCAGCGGTCTGTTAGGAGGCGAGAAGCTCACAGCCCTTGGTGCTCACCAGTGGAGACCCAGCCAGGTGCCCGAGGGCGTCCCAGGGTGCCCAGCTTAGCACAGGCACCAACAGCATCCCATGCCAGAGCAAAGGGAGCTCTCCCTCTCACTGTGCCACGTCCCAGCCCCTGGCATTGAGCAAACCCTTCCCTCCCCACGCATGGGCAGGCACGCTGCCCCACGCCAAGCTGTGTGTTGGGTACCGCAGTCAGGTTCTGATGTCTTCACATTTCTTCAACAAAGAAAAAATATGAGTGCTTTTCGTTCCTAAGGTTGACACACTGTTGCATGAAACAGCCATTGCTATCATTATAGAAGAATAGCTTAGCTCTAGCAACTGACTGCATAAACAAATCCATGTCCAGGATGGGTTATCCATCAAAACCAGCCTCTAAAACCAATTGCCTGTTTTTTCCTTGTGCCAAGGCTATCACAGTAAGAAAACTGTCATAACAAACCTTTCTTCACCTGCCAAAATGGGGAGATATTGCAAAGGTTATTACTTAACAGGAAAAGTAAAAGGAACCCTGCTGGGCAAAAGACCGGGTGATGGGCTTGTGCAGGACTTCATGGGCACAAGGAGGGCTGAAGCTGGAATCCAGGTGCCAGGGCTAAATTAAAACATCTCTGTTATTTTCTGGTTTGGTTGCTGTTCAATGCAGAAAACAATACTCCCTCAGCTGTTAACATTTCCTGCTAATGAATTCATATTTCTCCCGTGGAAGGTGGTAGGTGTTATATGTGCAAGTAGCGTTTGATTAATATGAACATTCAGACAAGACTTGAACCTGACCTTGGAGGAGGGAGTTTGGAAACCTGGAGCTTAACACAAGCTTTTGCGCAGCTCTATTTATAAATACCTCTTCTGCTTTCATTCTGTTCGCTGGTGGGGGCTGAAAGTGCCAAAATGCCCAAGAAAAATTGTTTTTTATGACCTCTCCAACCTGGCCAGATGTACCAAGAAGGAAGAACTCACCAAAAAAGCTGTTTGCGTTCAATTTCCAGCACAGTTTTGCAAATTCACATGGCAGAACCATCACTCAGAGAGCAGCCTGGCAACTCCAAGGGAGAGGGGCGACTGCCCAACATGTCTGCTGTGTTGCAAGAGCATTCAGAGACCAAAACAGCCAGGCACCTGTGTTGGCAGCAGTGCAGACAGGGAGATCCCAGTTCACGCCTGGACTGGGGAGAGGGGTAGATAACAGAGGGGAACCTATCTGCAGCCCCTTTTGCAGATGAGATGGGGCTGCAGTAGACTTTAGGGCTGTTTCAACCTGCCTGTGCAACAGGACCACCAAGGGACCCCATGTGCCACACTCATCACACCTCTCTTTCGTGGTGTGCAGTGTAAATGCCTTTGTCTGCACTAGTCATCCCAGCTCCCCATGAATGGAGAGAAGTGGGCACCCAAGAGGGTGATTCATCTTGTCCTTATGGAGCTGTCTAAAATAGGTCAATGAATCATGCTCTAAAAATGCCTTTTTCTCCTACAGACTAGCAAGGGAGTTTCAAGGATGAGCTCAGATGCAGATGCTATGGACATCTAAGGATGCATTTGCCATCCTACCTCTCTATTTCGTATTTTTTGTGGGGGCTGGCCCAAGGAGCAAGGAAGGCTGGGAAGGAGCAGCCTTGCTACAAAGAAAGCTGATGGGTCTGGTGAAAGGTCCTGGTGTCTCCTGTCAGTTGGGTGCATCCATCCAGCTTCACAGACAGTGATACCCTCCTCCAAGGGCACCATGGCTTGGTGGTGCACCTTCAGACTTTCTTCAGCAGCACACCAAAGTCCTTCCCAGGTACAGATAGTGCCTTGGACTTGCAGGCAGTGGGTAGCAGCGCTTGGAGGACTTATGGTCAGAACCACCCTCCCAAATGCTCTTGACTGGAGTAGCATGGCCTCAGGGAAGCAGATGGACCATTGAATAACCTTCTACACCCACACATGGAGCGACAGCTTTTATTCTGACCAAGCCTGGCCCCCACCAAGCTCTTGAAAGGCTCATTCCTTGGCCAGCAGTTTTCTTCCAGCCCTTGTCCTGCCAGCAGGGCTCATGATCCAGACAGCTGCTCCTCAGCTCCCTTGCAGACTCCATTCGGTTCCTGACACCGCTCCCCGCCGCCCTGCTGGTGCGGTACCTGCCTGATCAAACCAGACTCGTTGCTCTAGGTCCTTGATGGCTCTCACGGCTCTGACACAATCACCATTTATCTCAGCGCACAGCTGGTTGCTCTGAGCTTGATGAGCTCCAATTAATTGCTCAGGAAGGGTGGAGATGGGTCAGCCCTTCCCAGGAACAAGAATGGCCAAGGGCACCACAAACAAACAAGAATGATCTGCTTACAGCGCCGTTGCTTCAACCTTTCTGGAAAGCTGTCGCTTTGGCTTTTCTGATTTTGCCACCTCGAAGCTCAGACCCCACAGCCTCGAGGCATGTGAGTCAGGTCTCCAGCTGGAGACAGCTAGCTGCCTGGCTCCCTATTCCATTGTAACTGCCTTCCCAAAGCCGGACAGGGAGCACTTCATGTGTCAGGGGCCAGATGTCATCCGTACCTAGACAATCCCAGTGCGCTCTGACCCCACTAACAACAAGCATAGTGATGAGGAGCAGACGATCATTTTGGGGGGGGTCTCTTGGGCAGACTGGCAAGTGAGCAGATGACACTTTGCGATATAACCAATGTGTTTCTCAGCTCTTGAAAAGGCTCTAACGGGCATAAATTACTGTACCTGCACCGGCTTCAGTGGAGTGTTGGAGCTGAAACCTTATTATAATGTTTATTCATTTATTTTTGGAGTTTAGTCAACCCAGACATCTGTCTTTAACACAGCGTATTAACGATACTGCCAATGGCTTCGAATTTAATTTTATGCATGCATGAAAAGCATAACTGCAGTCATGCCACATACTCCTGATTTACAGACAAAATGAATAGCAGCTCTACCAATTTACAACTGCCTGATTGATGCTGTGATGTCTGTAACATAAAATTAAATTGAACGGCATTATCTCCGGGCGGACGGCGAGACAGGCTGGAAGTGCCTTCCGTGCGGCCGGCAGTGGGCAGTGGGGTGGGCGCCCAGCCATGGCAGCCCTCCTGACCAAGCCCCGTCTCCTTTCACGGCCACTTTATCTTTTCCTCTGCACATCTTGGATCGCTCAAGCACTCGGGTTTAAGTGCTTCAGAACACAATTATGATGAACAGCCCCATTTGCTTGCTCAGCCAGTGTATCTGCTTATCAGGAGAGTCATCTTCTGCAGATGATTATGGGATTACCTCCTGTCACTGCTCTCTGCACCTTACCCGCAACGAGCACACCGTGGAGGTTTAGAATCGATCATGCTCTGTGAAACTTCCTGAGCTTCCCTGAGGCCACCTCGCAGTGGGGGACGCCAACCCAGCCCCTCCGGCCACCCAGGGCTGTTTCTTTTCCATGTCAATGCATGGAATAACACGATAACGGGGCATATCCTCAGGGATGCCAGGCGGGGTTCAACCATAGGAATGTGAAAGCATCGCCACCTTTAATTTTTAATTGCGCCTTATCAACTGGCATTGGGGAGGATGAAGTTTCCTGAAATTTTAATTGGCAAACCCATTGACCCATTTCCTTCTGTGTCCCTGGGTGGCAGCATGGAATAGATGTTGGGCTGGCAGGAGGATGTGCTTCATGCCAGGCCTGGGGGTTTGGGGCTGAGAAAAACCCCAAATCCTTTTCCAGGAGGATATCTGCCAAGCATGGACATTGCCAGGGCCAGTTGCACTCAGTGGGTCTCTGCAGTTGCAGAGGCGCTGGCACAGAGCTGAAGACATCATGCTGACAGTGGGGGACCTCCTCTTGTCCTTGCAAAAATTTCACAGGAACGGTTTTCCTCAATGGCTCTGGTCCTCCCAGTCAGCTGGAGACATTTCACGAAGCAATGGCACCCCTGTTCCGCCCAGCAACTGGGAAAGAAATGAGAAATGGTGGAAATCGGAGAGAAAGGTGTTTTCTTCTGAAACAAAACCAAGCAATCAAAGCTTTCCAGAAGGGATCAGTTTGAGTGAAATTGTCGGGTAAGAGGTCACAAAGTTCTTCTAAGTCACATTTATTCCACCCAGAACATGGTGTGGCAGCTGAGGATCTGCCCTGGACCACTGAATATTTAAAAGAAAGCTCCGAGCAGCTGGCCTGAGCTCTCCGGGAAGATGGCAGAACCAGAAATTCTTTTTAGAGGAGGGAAGCCAGGAGGAAATCCTGCCAGATGAGATTCCTGACATCACTGTGCAGAGTCAGGATGCTCCAATGTTTTGGATAATCACAGGAATTTGGAGCTGGGTGTGGAGCTGGTGCCAAACGTGCTGTGCAGGACTGGGGAATGGAGCCCAGGGCTTTCCCTGGGGAGCAGAGTCCTGGTACGTACCTCGTACAATGCACATCCTCAACGAGACTCAGAAAGCTGTGTTGACTGAACATCATTTTGACGTTCATTTTCATAAAATATACAGTATTGTTTAACTAGAAAGCGAAAAGGCCTTGAAATCCTTTTATATATGATTATGAATTAGGAGTCATACATAAAATAATATCCTTGTCACTCAGGAGCTGTGTTATAGACACAAACCTGACGTCAAATCCAAGGATAACAGGGAAACTGAGTGAATGACAGATTGTGTGGAAGACTTCCAGAAATGGGCTTTAAAATGCAGTTGGCCAGACACTGGATTCAACAGCATTTAGAGATGAACTCACCGTTTAAAGTTTCAAGTTTCATTTTTTAGGAAAACAATGTGCTGTGTTACCCAGATGGAGGTTTTCTTTGAAAAGATGTCATTAACTTTTACATTGCCTGATGTCATCCGCCATTGATACATACACACACCTATGCAGGGGGAGCAGGCAAAGAAGCTCACAGGAACCTATTTCAAGGTGACACAATGCCTTCACCAAAAAAACCAAAAAACAAACAAACAAAAAAAACCCCCAAAACCAACCAACCAAACAAACAGAAAAACTGCCAAGACCCAGAGAACCCCAAAAAGCTGACTGGGTATATAAATGTGGTTTTTCACCTGCACACAAAATTAAGTGATAACACGGCGTTTCCTAGGGGAGAGCAATTACAGGAAATGGGACAAACGTACCCAGTGCAATCCTCAAATCAGGAATTCCTACCAAAAATAAACAAACAAAAAAATCAGATAAAATCCTTATAGCGTGGGGCAGCTGGGAAAACATTCATAATTCAAAAAGGCAGATGCTGCCTTGAGCTGCACGGAAGTGCAACCAGGGGAGAGGAGAGCAAAGCGCTGCATACGATCGATACAGCAAGGAGTGAGACTCCAGCTTGGCTACCTCCCCGCCAGCAAGGGAAGCCGGAGCGCGCTTGGCCAGGCAGCAGCACCGCTATTAATAAGGTTGCGTTAAGCAGCTTTTCCAGGAAGCAGCAATGCGTGTTGCCCTCTAGATGACAGCAACGCCACCTAACAGTATGTCCTCTAGAGAGATGCTGGCTTCTCTCATCCCATCGCTGGCACTAATGCTTTGCCCACTTAGCCCTCGCCGCTTTGGAAATTAAGATTTAATAGGGATTCATAAGATGGGTCGAGAGGAAACATGGAAAAAATCAGCTGGCGGTTCAGTATTATGCAATAAACAGCATTATTATTTGCAAATAGATGTGTCTCCTTAGATATAAAATAACACCTCATTCCTCTATGTTAAATGTCAATTAAGATTATTTAAAACATCTATTGAGGCTTTAGCATCTCTGCAGTAAAATATTGATCAGTTCCAGCTTGTTAGGGCTCGAAAGAGCAGATATATTTTTAATAATCAATTGCCATTTAAAATACCATAACATTCCAATTAGATAGAAATTGAACTTAAATGTCCCAAATAAATTAACTTTACATTCAAAGTGTTAATTGAATAAAAATGTTTATGGCTTCGAAATATTGTTCCTTCAATTCTCATTTGAATGAAGGTGTGTCACACCACATGAAATGTGAGTTTAAATGTTCATTCCTTCCACTCGGGCTGTGCGTGCACTCCTCTGCGGACTTTTCATAGCAAAAGAAATTGCCACACACCAAGAAATCAGGCCTATTAACTAAATAGCTAAGCAAAGTCTTGACACTACAATTTGCCGGTCAGTCTTGGTTGGTGGCTTCAAATTCTCAGCAGCCTGGGGAGGCATCACCCAGCCACAAGGTCACACGCTGGCGGGGATGTGACTGGCAGTGCCCATCGCTCCAGCACAAGACCTGGAAAAAAGGTATAGAGACCCTTCCCATCTGGAAATTATTTCTTTTCAATAGTGTTTAGGTCATTGCTGATCCACTACTGATAGGATGCAATAGTTGATTGGGGACAAAATGGAAAAGAATGTGTCGAGGCTCCAGGCATTCCCACAGGATCAGCACAGGTCCATAGGAGAATCCTTTCCACCCACGGCACTAATTCACACCCCTGCTAGCAGCCCCAGTGAAGGGGGTAGAAAACAGCCTGTGGAAGGGTGATAGCCCTCAGAGCTGGAGCCAGCCTCCCCAAGTCAGTTTTCATCCACATTCATCCTACACATCCACAAAGGGACCTCGGTTTCCCTCTGCCAGGAGGTTCACACACTTGCACTGGGGAAAGAGAAAGTGTTAAAAGCCTGCTTTCACTCTAACCCTTTTCCACAATGCTAGATTTTAACCTAAGAAGCCCTTCAAGTGTATATGCTCAGTCTGTGTTTCACTGTGCTTTGGCAGTGCCTGTAGAAAGGAGCCTTCTCTGATGCTGAATTCTCAATGCCTTGTCATTTTGCAGCTGTTCTCCAGTCAGATTTTACCTCCTTCCTTTGTAAATATGGATTAACATCCTTCACTGGATCTTCTCATCATCAAACCCACCTCTCCCATGCCTAGTTAGAAGGCAGGCAGACAACAACAATCCTTCTTATACAACAGATGCGCTTCGCTTGGTGCTTGAGTCTGCTCAACCCAAATGGACTGAACATTTAAAGAATTAGGAGAACCTGGCACATAGAGTAGCTTCATGTTGCTTGTAGGAGGCAAGTCAGAGGCCAAGCTTAAAATGAGATCTTGGAGCTCACCCTTGGATAGGTAATGGTTGCAGAATCTCTGACTCTAGTATTTCTCCACAGTCCCTCAGGACTTGCCCGGGTCTGAAGGGCCAGTGATACAAATTGCATCGTCTGGAATTTGCTCCCAAAAAAGTCACCGTTTCCCTACGCAGGATTATTTATTCACCTTCTCAATTAGCAGAAAAGAGCAGAAAATACAACAGCCCACTTGAAGCAATACACAAAAAGCCAGGGGCTTGACTGCTTCTTTTGTCTGACTGGGATTATCTTTATTGTTATTTTATAATCCTCTGAGTGCATCTCCTTGCAGAGAAAGCCACTCTCAAAATGCCGACACGGAGCCATCAGCAATGATCTATCTGGAGAGCAGGATTAGAGGTCACATCATTTAAACTAAAGAACTCAACCGAGATTCTCTGGATGCCTTGCTGCTCTGCATTCTTTTTATTGTTATTTTTATCATTGTCATACTTTTTTAAAGCTTCCTGGAAATCAGAGATAGAAAAGGTCTGGTAACGTATCCAGTGTCTCTCACCCGATACAGATCGAGATGTGCCAACCAGCAAAGCTCCCACCACTTCTTCAGTGATGCCCTGAGCCCTTAAACCATCACAGCATCACCCTGGTTCTCCCTGCGCCTGCAAGGTTTGGTGAGCGAGGAACCTCGACACAGCATCAGCTCCCTGAACCCCTTGAGTAAGCCGATGCCTTGCTGGAGAACAACATGGGGATGTGGGATTTTGCAGGGGAAGAAGGAATATTTGGGGATTTTATTTTGTGAAGGAGCTGGCTTTCAGTAAAAATCCATGTCTGGCTGGACACGTTCCAGCAAAACTGGCTTTGGGGTACATGTGCTTTTTGCAATGGAAAAAGAATTTGTTGCCAGCTGTGCTGGAAGTTCATGGTCTCTCCAAAGCACATCAAGCTCTTATTGCTTGACTCCTCTTTGAGTCTGAGTGAGAAATAAGGCAGCAAGGAGCACTCATGTTTTTCATGCACTTTATTTGGCAGCCAAGCAGTTAACAAAGCATAAAATACTGAAAAAGAGGGTAATGCCTTGCTTGCAAAACACTGCCATGTGCAAGGCATCCCCTTACTGATAAGGCTGCAGATACTCTCTGGCAGACCTGCTCAGTCTTTGTCAGGTGAGACATGTAAGGCTGTTTTAAGTGAGATTTTTTTTATTTTTTTTGCATTTTATTTTTTTGCATTTAACAGTGTGCGGGTCCAGCTCAGTTGCTAAGCAACATCCCCACCGGGCCCTGGGTTTCCTTCCTCCTACAAGTGGGAAACAACAACAATAACAAATCCCTCTGTGTTCACCAAGATGAGGTAAAGTCCTACGATTTAGTGATCTTAATTGCATCCTCCCCTCGAAGGGCTTGGTCATGCTGAGAAGGGAATAAGATACGTAACTCCCGTCATGATGAAGAGGGCTTCAAGCGGCGAAAGGAGAATGTACCTCTGATGGGGAAAGCACCGTAAAGGTAGATGGAAATAGCACGAACAGCTCTGCCGCGAGCAGAAATCAGCGTGGACGCCAATGTGCACCTGCCTGGCGAGAGCCAGACTGTTGTAATTAGCACGTAACAGCATGGGAGGCTTGGCTTGGCTTCAGCAGACTTTTATAACCTCTCCCACGTTCTGCAGGGCACCAGGCAGGTTTCTGGGGTGCTTGAGAGCAGTTGTTTTGCATCTCAGCATCGAAGAAGGGGTTCTGTGTTATACTCATGGCTCCGTTTCTTGGAGACGCATTTGGTTTTGCAAAATCCCTGCACTGTGTTTTGGCTGTTTGTTGCTCATCTGATCTTCACACCATTCCAACAGAGTTTACTTGATTAGGATGATTTTTTTTTTTAAATAAAAAATATAGCTGTGAGCAAAAATCTCCAAGTATTTGTGTTATCATACAATGTTTCTAGCAATAAAGATAGCAGTCTTGCAGAAGCTCAGGACAATTTTCCCACATCTTTAGCTGTTGGATGCGTTTCTAAAGGGGCTCTTTGTTTTGAGGAGCCTCCATTCCACTGCAGCCACCTCCAAAGGCTTTTGAAATGCTGGAGATCTGCAGCTCCTGTTGTCTTCAAGCAAAGAAGAGACTTTTTTCCCCTGTACAGCTCCAGGTCAGACCTCTCCAGGCAGACAAGCAACCTTTAAGCACCCGAAATAAGAAGATGGAAAGCCCAGATGCCTTTATTTGTGTCTAACTGTGCAAATGTTAGAAGAAGAAAACACTGTTGGGGAAATATCAGATATATCTGCATTACTTTGGAAAGCTTCCTGGCTAATTAGCAGGATTCGAGGCCAAACAGGCAAAGATGAATGAAGAGCTCATATATCTTCCCTCTCTGTGTGGATGGAGCAGCCCACTCGGCACTGCCACCCTGGCTTGCGTTAGACTTTTTGCCTTTTTTTTCCCTAAAGCAGCAGCTCTGCAAACCAGACAAGAGCTGGAGGAGCTCACAGGGAGTGGAGGGCGACATGCAGGGCAGGTCACATCCCAGCAGTGCCACGCCAATGCAATTTGCACCCCCTCATCACGCCAGTCCCATGGGTGTGAGGCAAGTGGGAGAGAGAAGGAAAGATGCACACTTTTAACTCAGTAATTTCAAAATAAAGTCATTTGCACGCCTGATCACAGCCTTGTCGTGGTGTCTGCTCGGCAGCAAAGATGTATGAGCACGCTGTGATCTCGCCGCGGCACTGCCAAGAAAACAGCGCTGCAAAAACAGGAGCGAAGGTGAAAAGCGGGAAGCGAGGATTTGTTTGTGCTTTCCTACGTACAGCCAGCGGAAGATAAAACCTTTCAGGAGGCCTTTGATGAAGCTGTTCTCGCAGGAAAACATAATGAACTACAAACTCAGCTGAGAACATGAACTTGTGGCAGGCAGCAGTGCTGGGAACACAGAGCCGTGCCCGCTGTGATGGCCGGGGTGGTTTGCAGGCAGCCGGCCGGCTTGGTGCAATCCCAGGAAATCCACCCACAAGTGGGCCTGCTGTCCCCAGACTGCCCACGGGGAATCGGGAAGACCTCCGTGCTGCTCCTTCATCCAACAGATAATCCTGGGCAGGGAAGTTCATGCTGGTGTCCATCCAGCCAGAGACAGCACCTGCGCTGTGCTCAGCCTGCAGGATGAGCCGAGGTGTTACTAGACTTTACGTTGCCCCAAACTGGGCCATTGAACACCCTAATTATTTCCCACAAGTCTTATTCTTATTGAGTTTATAATCCATTATTATTCACGTTGCAGCCAGGCAGCCTGTCATGCCAGGTGCTGTACTGAGCCCAAGCAGGTAATGCTCCTCTTCCCGTGGTTTTCACATGCATTAATTATTTCTTTGGGTTTTCTAACACACTTGTAGGGTTAAGCTAATAGATGGAAAACAACTCCAGATTGTCTAAAAGTTGCAGATATCATTAAGTAATGAGTAGCCGTAATTTCTTTTAATGATTTTAATTAATTTTACTTAGTGGCATTTTCAATAACTGTGCCGTGTACACACTCCCTGTTCCTCCCCATCACTTGGGATTTTTGCCAGTGGCTTCATTACTTGCAGGTTCCTTTCAGCCTGCCTGTCTCAGGAGTGACGACGCTATCAAAATAAGGATGTGGAGCTGCCATCTGTATGGCAGGAAGCTGTTAGCAGCTCGTCATTTAATAACATACGTGGTCTGCAGACACCGAGCCAAGGTTGGCAGGTCCCCCCACATTCCAGGAATGCAAGCAAGGCAAATTGAACCACGTTTAAGTTCTTGTAAAACATGCTTTTACATAACTTCAGAAAAAGAAATGTTTTCATAAAATGTAAGCACAATACAAAAAAAAAAAAAGTGGTGGGTTTGGGGTTTTTTTTCTCCTAAGCAAACCTTTTCCTCCCTCTCTTGCAGCTGAGATATTGCAATTTTATGCTAGTGCATGTGGCCAGAGAACGATGCTGAATAGGAACAGATGGGCAATGTATGCAAATTGCTCCAGTGAAATGGAGACTAACGAGTTCGTGGTGACCCAGGAATCCCACCACGGGAAGGCGTGGGGGTGGCAGGGCACAGAGCGGAGCTTTCCACGCTGCTGCATGCGGCCTCGCTAATGGATGGATTTGGGAAAAAAAGTCTCCTCGGGAGGCTTTGCACATAACTCGTTGGTACCCCAACATCAGTGCACCGCTCCAGGTGCAGTAAGGACCCTCTTGGATGACAACCAAACTGAAATGTTAGTGTTTCTGTGGCTTGCAGAGACTCTGTCACTGCTCCCAGCACATGCCAACCACAGACTTGTAAAGCAGAGCACCCTGCAAGTATGATCAGAGGCATCAGGATTTAACACTTCATGATATTTGTATTAAGAAAAGTCCTGTCATTGACAAGCCATGGGGCAGTATCACCTTTTGAAGTGCTCGATGCTCTTCTCCCAGTGCCCAGCTGGGACATCTTGTCCATGATCTACATCTCTGTCGGCAGCCACTTCTCACCCATCCTGCCCCAGCCGCTTACACCATAGGGCATCTGGCTTTCAAGGAACAATCCGAGGTCCAAAGCTCATTCCCAAGTCATTTGTTCCGCACATCAGTAAGATGGCAATGGCACTGCTAACTTACACCCAACACCCTGAGCCAGCTTCTGCTGTGGGCAACAGCAATTCACCCCCTGATTACAAGGGGAGTTTGAGAAGGTTGGTTTCTGACAAAGAGCTGATAACCTAAATAAAACTGTGAAGGCTGTCTTATCAGGTGGTGAATCTCCATTTACATCGGTCGGACTGTGCCAGTCCGCATCAGCCAAGGATCTGACCTCCACGTCCATGACACCAATGTCAGCGCTGAGCTGTACAAAGCAGAGGTCATCTCTACCCGGAGGAAACGTTGTTTTTCAAAAAGCTGTCCATTGATTTAGCCATAAAACAGAACAGGTTTTTAAACTGCATATGAATTGGGACTTTATTATTCCTTATCTACTTTGTGATATGGTTGGTAAATTTGTTTGAGCCAAAATGTTATAAAAGTGCACTTTAAAGGCCTAATAAAACTGGAGTTAACATTATGCACAGCTTGAAACCTTGGGAATTGACTTGAGAAAAAGGAAACCTGCTCCAGTTCTCCCTCTAAAACCTGCTGGAATTAAACATACCCTTCAACTTGTCTGCAAGGCTATCTTGAACGCACGAGCAGCTCACCAGCCATGCTGCTCAGAAGAGCAGGTCCAGGCAAGCACATCTGGCACCACTGCTGAGCAAGGGAGAGGCTGTGCATCCCCCGTCACCGAGAACACTGTTCCCAGGAGCATGGAGCTGCTTCCCGCAGCTAACTTTGCTGCAAGAGTGTGGGATGGATGCTGGGCTGAAGCGTGGGCAAGGGAAGGAGATATAAGCAGATAAAAGCAGGAATGTCTAAGTGCCCTTGTAATGTGGGAATGGGAGTGAAAGCAGCCTCCTGGGCCTTGAAAGGCAGCTCCCTGGTGCTGTGTCCCACCGTCCCCTTCGCATCCCATATTAACTCCCATTATCCGTCCAGCTTGTTTGTTTTTCACTATCCCCACCACTGAATGGCTTGTCTAGAAATTCCCTTCTGTGGAGAACGAAAACATCCTTTTAGCCTCTAGATAGTTTATACTTATTTGTTCTCATACCAAAATTGTCCATTAGCTTAAATAGCACTACTCCCTCTCTAATGTTTACCTCTCCACTGTATTCATAGCGAACAATCATCTCTCTGCCTTTGCTGCAGCCAAACATGCCTTTTTCTATGCCTGATACCACGGCAAATGCTTAATGTTCCACTGTTTTCTTTATCACTATAATTGCTCTGCAGGTTTGAAATGCACACACTCATCATGCAAACCTCTGGATGGATATCCATCATTAGTGTCTTCTCTGATCTTGTCTCTCATGACAAAGCTTGCCGGAAAACCTGGCAGCCCTTCCATGGTGAACTGCACGACCTTGCAGGTGCTTGTAGGACAGGACATTGGACATCTGGGGCTTCTACTCCCAATTTCACATGAATCTTCGGTCAGTGTTGAGCACTGAGTCATGAATGTTTGACCTTTAAAGCAGTTTCTGATCTCAGCTAGTTGCTGGTGTCCTAATACCAGATTAAAACATCTACCATGAGAAATAAAAGGTCACTAAATCTGAACCTTTCCTCTTCGTGCCCAGCTGACTAGAAACAACATGTTGAGTGACAGAGTTGCTAAGATGCATTTAAATGTCTTTTAGTCCCAAGGAAGCTTTTGGGACCTCCAATATGACTAAACAATAAAGTTTTATGGGTAAAAATGTTTCAGTCATTGCATACACAGCCTTTGCCAGCTCCATGCAAAGGTGCAGCCCCCAGCTGAAGGACCCCATGTGCCACCAGCAGCTCTAGGGATAAAATCTTTAGCAGCCTCAGCTGGAGAGGAAGGGGGACATGTGAAACCAAACTGGGGAGCTGCCACAGGGCTGGCAGTGCCCATTTGGACACGAGTGGAATAGCAATGAGGGACCCAAGGAAGCATCAAAGGGGATGCAGAAGTTACACCACCATTGTGGGCCAGTTGGACCTCACAGAGGCTGGAGACAGAGACCATTGACAGTTGTAGGGTAAGAGGACTCAGACAGATTCAGCACTGATTTTTTTGTTAAATGTGGGTGTTTAATAACTTACTTCAGAGCCCTGGTTTCCCTCCCCATACTGTGAGGCTCAGTGTCTCCCTCTGCACTGGGGCTGCAAGCACTCATGGACAGGGAGCAGAGCCATGGCTGAAATGCAAGCACAAAGGCCAGGAACAAGTGAAAATCCCTCTGGCAACCAAAGGAGCCATTCCCAAGTGCCTGCTTGTGGTGAGGAGATAAATTTTCTCACAATAGAACAACAACACCAGTATCAAATTGCACAGAGAAAAAGAAATATCCCAGCCCAAACCTGAGCCTACAAATGAAAATACAGTGAAAATTTAAAATAGTCTTTGCCTTGCATCCAGACAAGAGCCGCTGGGCATGCGGGCTGCTGGGGAAGCAGCACGGGGCACATGCGGCGGCCAGTGCTTTGCTCTCCCAGTCTGACTCTGAGTGCAAAGCGATGCACCCACGTGCTGGGCCCAGAAGGAGAGAGGTGGGAGGATACAGGAGGATAGTCTGCTGCCTTGGGGAGCTTCAGGCAACAGTAAAACTTCTCCCATCCTTGTAGCATTCGGACATCTCACTTCTGGTTTGCAGACTTTTATTAGATGGCCAAACTGGGGTGTTTTGGCAGGCACCTACGAAGTCCTTGGAAGTGCTGCTTTCCCTCCCAGTCCTTCACATGCATTTTTTGCACTGGCTGCAAGAGGTGGCCCAGGTTACCTTGAGATACCTCCAGCGCTGTCCTCCAGTACATCCCCCACCGTTTCATGCTGGTGTGGAGCCCCTGAACATGAACTTCACGTGGACTTCACGTGGACTGGAATATCCTGGCATTTGCGTCCCACGTGGGAAGACCCTGCAGAAGGACATCCCTGACTGAAATACATTCATGGCATACATGCCCCCTTCACAGATAGTTTTAGGACTCTCTTAAATGTGAGGAATTACATGGTCCAACAGCTACAAGAATGAGACAAGGAAGAGGAGCTGATCCTCGGCTGTGTTCCCACCAGGGGATGAGGCTGAGAGGTCGCCACGTGCAAACTCCCAGCAGCGAGCGCTGGGCGCGGGCAGCATGTCACACAGCTGATTCACCCTGGCTGAGGGCATCTGGCCTAAACCAAGGCTTAGCAAAGAAAAAGATCATTTGCTGTTATAATAAGAACAACTATAAAAATGCCAGGCTAATGAATCTTGTGACTCCCACAAAAGACTTTGCATCATTGGCACGATGAAGCACCTTTCGCTCACCCCCAGCCCGTTAGTGCAGAAGAGATTTCCACTGAAACCCACCATGGCCAGGGATTTCCTGCGCCCCTTCATGTGGAGAGCGCTGTACCTCTGTTGTGATGTGAGAAGACTGCGTTTCAAATTAATAAATAACTATTTAGAGGCAGATTATCCACAGCCTCTTTTTGTAAACCAGTGACTTGTACAGACATTTACACCTACACAGAGCAAGGGAAAGCAGTGGAGGTAACACACTGGTAGGGAGGACAGTTTTGCAGCTGCTCTACATGACTTTGACACTGACACAAGGCACTCGGCGATGCTGAACTGGCCCTTTAGCACTCACAGCCTTTGCTGCCTGTGGCTTCTTGGCTCCAGGACAATGCAAGCTTAGTATTTTGGCAGCCTTGGGAGGATAATGACTGTCCTTCTGCCTGAGAACCTCCCGGTCCCTACGCACTGCCCTTACTTCACTTGCCAACTTCAATCACCAGTTTTCAGGCTGTCAGGATTCCAGGCTTCCATTGCCCGCTCTGACCTTGGGCAGCCTTCTGTTCCTCAGTTTCCCCACCAGTAAAACAGAAATGGTGCTTCCGTCCTCTCTGGAGTCCTCTGAGACATGCAGGAGAAAAGCATTGCTTAAGTGCACTTACGATGACAATGGATTATTTATTATCCCCCTGGGAAGTTGTTCCTCAGCCTGATACATCTCATTGTTAAAAAGCTATTCTTGATATTCTGTATCATTTCTTTCCTTCCCCAATTCCACCCATTACTCATAGTAATATCCCTTCTCTGGTTTCTTTTCCCAAGGGGAAAGGAGAGGGTTGCATTTTTAAGGACTGACATTTTGTGGCTTGTTTTTATACCCAATAAACCTCTCCTGAACACAACTGCTGAGCACCTCCAGTGGTTTTGAAAATGATAGGGAAACCCATTCTGTGAAAGCCACTCTGGCCACAAAAGTAATTAACTGGAGGGATTAGAAATACAATGCACAAAAATTCATTTGCTTTTTTCTTCATTTTGTTTGAATACAAAAATGATCCACCTCCAAAGTCCTCTAGCATTATTACACATCCTCCTCTGTCTGCTGCGAAGAGGCAAGGGCTTTGGATGAATTGTACTGCTGCTTTTTAAATAAAAACAGTATTAAGAGTAAACATTAATGAATTCATTAAATAAACCCTCAACTGCTTCCCTTTCTGTTATCATTTTTAACACACTTTGTGTTCACATCCCCATGGCTGAGTTTCAGATGCTCTCCCTGTAAAACTCAGCTGAGATCAGCAAATGGAACAGACATTTATTTTCTTCTGGGACAGCTCAGTGGGATGGGGAGCACCTTACAAACCTAGCCATGGTGAGTGTGGAACACAGTTGTGGAGACTGGAGGAGTGTAAAGGAATGAAGCTGGGTTAATTAGCATTGATAACATACAGCTGTGGGTTGGATTCAGGGGCGGTGGGTTGGCTGATGTAGCTAAGGTGCAGCTGTGGCTGGTTCTGTTAAGGGTTGAGAACCAATGAAGGGGGAGCAGCTGAGGAAGAAGCAGAGAGGGGAAGAAGCAAGAGAAGAGAGAGTGGGCCCTGGATGAGGTGAGATGAGGAGAAGGCAGCAGAGGGACTGGCATGAAGAGTGTGTTGGTATGAGGTGGTAAAAGGCCTTGTTGCAGCTTGACAGTTTGGAGAATGCTGTGACAGAGAAGGTTTGCTGAAAACACCCTGGAAATACTGGTCAGCGACCCAAACACCAGCTGTGAATTTCTAATCTAGATGTGGCCAACACTTCAATTCCCAAGTCCCACAAGGATTTTATCACGGGCCAAATTCCTTGCTAGACCTTTCAGGTCTTCTAGTCAAATGCCCTCAGAAGTCAGAGAAACCCAATGCCTTCTTTTTCCCTCTCTCTTATTTTAACTTTTTCAAAATGTGAAATGTCTGTCAAGAAATGTGGAATTGCTATATTTATTTGGGGTTATTACAGTAGCACCTACAATCCTGCCCGGAGTAGAACCTACAGCACTTGGGCCAGGACTGAGACTCTGGTGTCAGGGGCCTGGAAAACCCCACCTGTGCCTGGATACCTCGTGACAGCACCGTTCGGCCGGGCAGTGGACGTGCTCTCAGTTATTCCCAAGAAAACCACAGGGAATTCTCTGCTCTGAGAGGTTTGCCGGAGTCACAGCGGTGTTGCTGACCATCACACATGCTGGCTGCCTCGGGTACCACACAGCACTAGGGGCTCAGGTCTGTTGGCCTCATTCCTCCCGTGTCCCATCCAAACTCTGCCGCTTGATGGGTTTGGAACAGCAGGCAGCACGTATGACCTCGGGGAAGCTGAAATCTGGGTGTCACTTGTGTCTGGGCTAAGAGCAATGCAGTGACTCGTTACTGGGGGTTCTCTCCTTCTCTGTGTGTGGCTGGGCAGTGATTATTTTAACCCACTAATGTGCCTGAAAATGCTTTCGTTATAGTGAAGAACCTTGTATAAGCAAAGGAGTTTGGAAAAACACAGAGATACATGCGGGACATTCCTGCATCCTCCAAACAATGCAGAGGGGGACAGGAGACACGGAGGAGAAGCCAGGAGACATGGAGGAAGGATTAGTGCTCCTCTGAAACAGCAAACAGAATTAAAATGGAAATAGAGAGCGAGGTTGAAAAGTCAGCTGCTAAATGCTCTGCAAGTAAATGTTGTTAAATATTTAAATTTCACAATCAAGCACATTTTTGTTTATTAAAAAAAAAAGATAGAAAATGAAAGAGAAATGCCCAGGAGGACTCCATGGTTGAGTCATTAAGCAGGGTAATGACATTTCCACTTCCCTCCTCCCTTCTACAAATAATTATAAGTGAATTATGTACAATGGAGGAATTTCAATTGCTCATCTGGAGTCGTGGAGGTACGTGATGGACTGATTCCCCTCTCAGAGTTCCAGCCAGGCACCACTTCATCCCTCCAGTGGCAGCAGCTCAAACCCAGGGCACCAAGCTCAAGCCTTGTGAAGTGATGGAGCTTCCTGGGGATAAGAAAAAGCTGCTTGTCCCTGCTTGGATTTGCAAGGACTTAGTTTAAGATGCATGTTCCGCATGATCCTGTTAAACCTTGCAGCTTATTCCAATTTACTCATTTAAGAGTTGAACTAGAATAAGTCACTCTGCAAGAAAGTGTGTCCATTTGGGGCTGGGTCACCATCTAATGTCAGCAGTTTTATTTTGGGAAACTGGACGTTCCTACACCTGATCATCAGCAGGTGGGTTCATGCATCTTCCATCCCATGGAAGCAAGCACTGTGCGTATTTATTGTCTGCCGCAAACACAGAATAAACAGGTATATTTTAATCATCAGGAAGGAGCTTTCACCTCCGTGAGCATTTCTAGGGAGTTACCACAGCCCCAGCCGTCGGCATTGTCTGGGTGTCGGGAGCTGGTGGAGAAAGCACCTTCCAGGAGGGATCTCTGCTTTCAGCAGTTGTTGTTCAACTCTGCTGAGAATAAAGTTACAAATACATATAAAAATGAGTAATGAACGAGGCTGAAACATCTTGTTTCAATATTTTCAATTAAAACAAAATGCCTGGGGCTGACCTAAAATTTGTTTTCTCTTTTTATTTTCTTGCAATTTCCCAGTGGAGATTTCAGTGGAGTTGATAGGATCGGATAGGCCAGCATTTGTTGGGGATTTTTTTTTTTTCCCATACAGCTTGATTTTTAATTTGGAATGTTTATTCTGAGGTGCTATAAAAGGTTCTTAATTTTTAGTATTCAGAAGTTTCCACAAACACCAAGCCACTCTCAAGTCTCTTGGAGCAGATGCTCAACCCTGCAGAATTCCTATGAAGCAGATCTCCTCCACCAGCCCAGTTAAAAAGAATTGTGCTTTCTCTGAACTCCAGCAAAAGCAATAGCAACACTGATATAAGCAAACAGTAAAAGGAAATTGCTCATAAACAGTGAATTCCTCAACCAGACTCTATTCAAATCATCATTTAAATACAAATTTCCAAACCTATCTCCTGCCAAAAAGTAAATGCATTTAAACAGTCCTGAGACGTATGTACTATAATGCCTTTTTCACCCACTTTAATGAGCCTGAAAAGGAGATAAAACTCTCAGAAAACATTCCAAATTTCTCTTCCATGCTGATATTAACAAAAGTCTGAATCAAAGAAAGGCGAAAGAGTGGGAAAGCGATTTCTCCTTTGAAGCTTTTAACACTTGGGGCTAGATCAGATGAAGGGCTTGAGCAGGAGGGGTGGACTTTTCATGTCTCCATCCTACCTAAGTGCTGCTTGAACCCTAGAAGTGCCTGAGATCTGAATCACACTGTTTGACATGAAAGTATTTTAAGAATGGGTTTATGGTGGAAAGCTTGGCCCTAGCCTCACCACTAGCCCCAGCTGCAGGCTTGGGTACCCAGGTGCCCTGTGGCAAGTGACTCTTTTGCCCAGCTCAGAGCCATGGTCCTTCCCACCCACACGGGGACAGACCCCTGAGGATGCTCTCCTCTGGTGAAGGCCAATACAACTTCAGCCTGAGCAGGGCTTCAAGAACAAGTCTTTGGGAGCCGTTCCTGCTACCGTCCCTCTCGATCTGCCTCTTCTGCTGCAGAGAGCTGCGTGGGGTGAGCTGACTTGCAAAGGCTCCAGATGGAGGGGGTTGCATCCCAGGCTCCCACTGAACTGGGTCTGGGAGTTTGTAGCTCCTTTGGAAAATCCTGCTCTGTGCCTTTTTAGTAATCAAGCTCTACTTAAAGCAGGCTTGTGCCATGAGACACACAGTGGGAGGTTGGCGAGCATTCAAGAAGGGCTCAGGTGCCCTTGGACATCCCTGGGATTGCTGAAATTTCCCAGGGAGAAGGAAAAACCAAGGTCTGGAGACCCTGCACCACTGGCCCAGGCTCTGCACAGCAAGCTCATTCAACAAACCCACCTCTCTGTGCCTCCAGTTTCCTCGTGCTCTCTAGGGAATTAATTTGTTGGGAACTTGGTGAGCAAAGAGCATCCTGATGGCTTGGAGGGAGAACAGCTGGCTGGGCTGTGCACACCCCTCCTATCATCCCTTGTACAGTAGGAAACGCTCCCTTCCTCTGACTACACTTCAGGATGGTTTTGTGCATTAACATTGTTACTTGTGCATGAGGGACAAAATGTAATCTATGGAATAACTGGCTGCCTTTAATAACATTTTCCAAGCTGCATTGGTAACAGTATTGTGTTCTGAGTGACAGTTTAGTAGTACAGAGGGAACGCTTGGTTCTTCCACTCACCAACACACAATAAAACCAGGGCATTTTGCAGGGATCTGGTGGTGCATGAATGAATTTGTTCCAATCTCTTGAATACGTCTCCCATGGGCAATATTTTATTTTCCACATGGAAGCAAATTTTCTCTTTGGAGATGAGCAGGCCACCGACGTGACAGAGCTACTCTGCTTACGACAAAAGAGGACTGCCTGGGGGGGTTACAGGCTATCAATAAAGAAATCAATATTATTTTTTTTTTATTGATTTCACCTCATGGTGAGTGACTTCACCCCATGGATGGCCGAGCACTGTGACACAGAAGATGTTGCACACATATAGGGATGGATGTGGAACCAATGTTAACTCTTGGGGACAGCGGAGGGCTTCTGTTTGTCACTAAACAGGTATATTCCTGTTCAGCTAAAATGTTTCCCTTTTCTGATGATATTTCACCGCTGTTTGCTGTCTCAAGGTAGAATCATTCATTTAGGTCAAGCGGGAGAGGTGAGTGCCAAGGTCGCTGGTACAACATTTTTGATAGGCTGTGGGACATACAGCGTTGGCTGCCCATTGGCAAGTCCTCCCGTCAGTATTTCCAGTTTCACTCTTCTAAATTTGCCCATTTTCTCCAACCAGGCTGAAGCTGACCCTGTGCATCCCATGGGAAGAAGCCATCCCATCTGCCATAACTGGTGGGCTCAGAGCCACGGCAGTGCCTGTGATTTCAGCACTCATCAGTGTTACAACAATGCCTCCTTTGTTAGCGTTTTCCTAGGGAAAAGCTGCTAAAAGAACTCTAATATTGCATGCCATAGGGGAAAGTTTAGAAACACAGTGTAATTAGGAATAGAAAAAGCTTTCTGGCTTTCCTTACATTAGGGATTTGCCACAGTTAGTTTCTCCTGAACCACAGAAATTTCCTTCCTGGAACTGAGTGAATGGTAGAAACAATTTTCCACAATGAGGCACACGCTTGACACCCCAGGGCTCATAAACAACAATTCTTATACGATAAACCTATTTCCAGGGTCTGCAAACTCCTCCCTCCAGCTGGCAGAGCCCTAATTTTCCATCTTGCAATTGAGATCTTCAGTAAGCTCCTTGGAGCATTTGATTGTTAAAGACCCTTGCAATGAAAAGGCAGGAATAGAGAAGGCAGGAACAGGGGATCTCTGCAAAATAATCGCATATCTGCCTGGAAAGGGGTACCTGGTCTAGTTGGACCTGGTCCCCAAGCCCTGCTCTGAGCCCTTTTCCTTTGGGACCAGGCATCAGGATTACAAGCCTTAATGGCCAGGCACAGCTGTGGGAGCTGTGGGAGCCCCTGCCCCCAGGAGCAGGGACCAGTGGGCTGCTGGGAGAGGTGGGTGGGTATATAAGGGGATGAATGTAGGGCAGAAGGAGGTTTGCGGGTGGTGTGCTGTCTTGGGGGTGGCTGGTTGAGGGCTGGCTTGCTGCACAGAGCTAAGGGATTTCATGCCAATGGCCTTGGAGAAGCAGTGCCGGTTCTTGTCTGGTGTCTTTGTGTCAGTGGGAAGGAACATCCCTTTGCCTCAAGCTGGGAGGACAGCACAAAGAGGATGAAAGGTACCTGAGGGGAAACCCAGGTTGGTGTGGCACCTCTGTGGCCAGAGGGGAGGGTGCAATAGTGGGTGGTAAAGCTTGTAAAAGCTGCCCACGGGTGGGAGGTCTGGCTCTGCAGCATCCCCAGGTGTGTGGGGGAAGGGGATTACAGCCTCAGGTGGCTCCAAGCTGGGGCTGGGTGAGGCTGCTCCCCTCCTTCAGCGATAAGGAAAGGTTTGGTGAAATGCTGGGTGGCTGGTTGAAATTCTTCAAGCAAGAGATACTGCATGGTGTGCATGCAGGCTCAGGGGTGAGGGCTTTCTGCTTCCCTAGGGTGCCCAAACCTGTGCCAAGAAATATGAGACGCCCTCTGTGTCTGGGATGCTGCAGATCTTGCCCTCTGTTAAGGGAATTCAAGTGTCTTTGTGGCAGCAGGCTTCCCACACTAAATGGGTTGCTGCAAATCCTTTATTTATCCCCATGCAAAATATTCTAGCATGAGTATCTTGAGAGAGAGCAGATTTGGGCCATTCCTAGACCTGCCTTTGGTGCTCCCTGCTGCAGAGCTGCAGCTGGGCTGGCGCAGGTGCTGTGGACACCAATAGCTGTGGTGGCTGCAGGGGGTGACAGTGACATGACAACCCACGTGTGGTTCAGCTTTCAGTTATGGTACCTCAGCAGATCTGAGAAATTCGAGTTTTCCACAAATCCAGGCAAATCCTGCCTGTCAGGCAGCCGTACCCAAATGCTGCTGTGCATACAGCATCGACCTGTGAGCTGGGATTCTCTGTAAAATGTTCCTGTGGTCATGTTTTCCTCAAGTTTTCTGCACGTTACCATAAAAATGGATGTTTTTTGTAACCCTTGTGAGATGAGGTGGGCTGCAATGCCTGGCTGCTCTGTGCTGTGTGTCCAGGGAGGCTGTATGTTGTGAGTGAGAGGAAGGTGGCCAAACAAGGAGTAGTAGGAGCTCTCCTTGCTTGCAGGGTGTAAACACGTTGCGTGTCTCTCCAGGGCGTGTTTCTATCGCCTTTGAAAACTGAATGCTTTTACAAACGGACCCTGCTTACCTCACTCGGAGTGTGTTTTCCTGACTTACAGACTTCACAAATGCAAGAAGCTTAAATTTTTTAAGCATTTGCAGCCAGTTTTCTTCCCATCTGCCAGCTAACTTGGAGCCAGATGTAACTAGGCTCAAAGAGACTGGAGTGTATTCTCTTGTTCAGTATTTGAAAAATGGTTTTGTTCAGGTCACTGACGGTTCTTTGAACAGAGTAAATATTTGATGGTGGCTAGTGCTGTGAAAACACGTGCTGCGTTTTAGTTGTGAAAAACAATTTTATTAAAAGTGTGCAAACTGTTAAAGTATGAACTGCCTGCTGGAGATGTATTTTGGTAATGATTGAAAAGGTCGATAGCAGAAGTAGGAAAACAGGAGTCTCCTGAGACTTGAGCTACCTGGCAATAAATAGCTATGAATCTTTTATTTCAAATACTAAGAACCAGCTCCAGTCGCCTGAACACCAGGATTTTGGTTAGCTGGCTCCAGCTCCCACAGACACCCATCTGCAGAGGACCTGGCACGCTCTGCCCGGTGGGTACTGGGCTTGGGGCACAGCTCCAGAATGCATCGCATGGTGCACATCAAAGCAGCAAGTTTCTATTATCAGACACTTATCTTAACCATGGTTTTTTGAGCTCCAAAGCTCCCCCAGGATGCGTTTCTGGGACTGTGCTGGTGGGGCTTGGGTCAGAAGAGGACTTCAGTGGTCCTGCTAATGAGCTCATGACCCTCTAGTGCCTTTCCCAGCCCCTCGTGCAACCCCATCAGTCTTGAGGTGGCTGTGCCAAAGCCTCTTGCTCAGAGCTGGCTATGACCGCTCCTGTCTGCCCAGAGCAGAGCAAGCTGCGGTCCTGGTGCTCCTTCCTTTAGCATGCTGGCTTGGGAAAGCCCCTCTGGCTATTGCTCGAAGACTCTGCAGGGATGGCAAACAATATGGTGTTTCTTCCTTTAAATGTGGAACTTGTCTCATGAGAAGGTACCCAGCTACAATCTGAATGCCTCTTCTGTAGTATGTTAGGCAGGCTGGACATATCTCGTGTTTTGACCCTTTAAAGCTGTCCTAGGTGCCTGTGTCCTTGTGATGCTCCCTAGTTTGGGAGCAGTATCCTGTAATTAAGTATTTTTGAACTGAAGACCTCAGACATCCTTTAGTTTTCCATTAATAAAACATGGTCTAGAAACCAATGAGCAGTCTTCTCTCCTTACTGAACTATCTTGCTGTTTCAAGAGTCTTTCTCCTTTACAACTTCAGAACCAATTTGATGCAGCTGGAGCTTAATGCTGCATTAAATGAGGTTTAAAGGTAGAGAAAATACTAAATGAATTCTAATCCTTTCCTAGCATATATAAATATTTTTAAGTAGCTGAGTATTTGTAGCAAATTGCTTCCCTGGAGACTTTCTCCTGGACCACAAGCATATATACACTTCAAAGACCTCTAATATCAACTGAACACAAGAAGAAACTAACTGTGAGATGAGAATATCATTACATGTAAACTTAACCCATTGCTCCAGACCAAACCTGGACAGATGCTGCCTGCCTGAGCCTCGCTAGCCAGTGATCCTGATGCATATTGCAAAGGGGCTGTTAACGAAGGAGCAGAAAGATGCCTCGTGTAGCTTGCTACAGCGTGCAGTGACACTAGCATCTACCTGTCACTTCAGCTGGCTGGGGTGAGTGAAATGCTAGAGAAACTAGCATGATGGATTGTTGACTGAGATGGCTTCCAAAAACTTTTTGGTACCTTTGTAAAGTATTTGGCTGCTTCTCTGTGGGATACAGCAGCCTCCTGCCTGCAGCATTTGTCCCCACACGAAATGGGGACACTGTGCTGCTTAGCCCAGGAGCAGCCTTGCTCCTCGGCAGAGACAATGTCATTAAACTCCGCTAAACTCTCTCTCTCAAGCTTTTCTGCTGCAGGAACCAGAAGAAACATTTTACAGTTGTAGAAGGAGCAGTAACAGATGTGGATGGGCAGCATGCTCGGGCTGCTGGGGAAGGGCAAGCTGCTTCCCAGGGAGCAGGGAGAAGATCCACGTGTCCCTGCAGCACGGGAGGGAGCAGCTCAGGGGAGAATGGCGTGGAGATGGACACCCTGATGATGAGTGGCGGTGCAGCAGAAGAGCAAATGACGCTTTCAGGAATCTGTGCTGAACTGAGACTGGACCTGAAGAGCTGTTCTCGGGAAGGCTGTTTCTGAAAAGCAGCAGCAGTCAGTCGTATGCAGTTTGCAGCCCTGTTCGAGGAATGAAGGTCCAGGGCTCTGAAAACCTTGCTGCAGCTGGCTGTGGCGGCTTCTCCTTTGGGACTGTCTCTGACTCTTGCTATCAAGATGTGTGAGAGGGTTTTCACGCACAAGAGGTGGCAGAGATCTATGTCAGGAGGGCCAAGACCCTACTGGTGTGTAAGTAGCTAGGTGGTGGGTCGCTTTCCAGGGAAGAAAACATTGTTGTGAGGGCATGTGGAGGGGAGACATGCCTCTTCACACTCACCGTGGTGAATGATCTCTACAAAGAACTTTCAAAAAGGCTTTTTGAAGCAATCCCATGTAAACTACAGAGAACTTAATGGCAAAATTATTTGTTTGCACTATAGTAACTGGTAGCTTGGGTGTTATTTTTGCTTGCAACTTCTGGGAACAGCTCTCAGCTTGTAGAAATGAGTGTTGCCTTCATGGGATCCATGTGCATCTTCTTAATTGACGAGCTTGTGTAACTACAGTGTGCAGAGTACCTTGAAATAGCGACAGCCCTAGACCAATATGGACCAGTGTGGACACGATTCTCCTCTCTTGCCCATCCTGGTGGGATGTCCTAGTTGGTCCAGTCTGCTCACAGAAGATGTCTGGGTACTGCGGTCCTCTGCTCCTGACCTGGCCCTGCTCCTGGGGACCTCCTGCACCTGCCCTGGGGGAAGAGCCACAGCTGGAAGCACCGGTTTAGGCTCTGACTCCTTTCTCAGGCTGACCGCTGACATGAGCAAGGATGCAAGGATTGTTGCCCAAGGTCAATGACTCTGTTACCAGGTCTCATAGCTATCTGATCTAGAAAAGGCTTGCTTTGTGGAAAGGTGTGGCATGGTTATAAGCTGGTCTAACCACCAGCCTTAGTAGCTATTAATCTGTTAGATTGATACATGGGGGTTTTATTCTTTCCATTGTAGAGTCTCTCAGACTACAAAGGAATTTGGAATGATTTGATAGCTGAGGCTTTTCTTGTCGCAAGAACAAAGGGGAAGTAGCTATCTCTCAGCAGCCTAGAGAGGCTTCTAGCCAAGACTGAGAGATTAAGAGAAGCTACCTGGCAGGCAAGTTGGCTTTTAAAGGGAAAAACAGGCTTTTAAGCTACTGAGGCAGGGGAGAGCTGAACTGAACACACAGGAAGCAGTGAGCGGAGCAGAGGTGTTTAATATGCTTTCCTGGTTGCAAGGGTAATGGAGTAGGAAAGAATTAGCAAAACCCCTTTTGTTTTGCTTTTTGGACTCTTTTTAGCATAACAAGTAAATGTTATGTAGTACAGGCATATTCTAATTGCTCTTGATCGTTTCTGGCTTACTCGCCATCTCAGCTATTTCAGTTGCAGTGTGGAGTCTGCCTCTCTAAGCGATCTCAGAGGCTCCTCTGGCTCCACCTTTATTACCACATAAATATTTTAGGCAGAAGGGAGCACAAAGGTCAGGCACCTTACAGTTGCAGGGATGGATGGATGCTCAGAAGTGCCCAAGTAACTTTTCCATAAGCCTTGTTTGCTTTCATCTGGCTTTGTGCTGCAAAGTCACTTGGATGCTCTTGGGACTTCAGTGCCCAGCTCAGTAGTGCCCTGCACACAAGGTCAGAGGCTCCCTGGGGAAAGCTGGCTCTGGAGTGAAAAATGCAGATGTTCAGCATTTTTGTAGCAAAACACTATTTCTTCCGTGAGGTCTGAACTCCCATCAGCCATGACTTTGTCCCTGCATGGACTGGAGACTGCTTTTTCAGATACGTGACTGCTAACGGAGTTCCCTGATTTTGCAGCACTGTCAGTCTGCAGCCTCTCAAGAGCTGGTGTCCAGCTTGGCTGGCCAAGCGAGAAAGCTGGCCTTGCTCAAGATATCCCCCTGCCACCTCTCACCATGCTCGCGTGGTTTCACATGATCCTGAGCAACCATGATTAGCTGCTGTACAGGGTTAAAGCATTCCCCCTCCAGCTGATTTCCCTCTTGTAGAAGAATGCAAGAAAACTGCAGCAGTTGAAATCCAGTCAGCTGTGTCCTCCTGTTGTTCAGTCACCCTCCAGGATCATGAAATCATGGCATGGTTTGGGTTGGAAGGGACCTTAAAGACCACCTAGTTCCACCCCCCCACAGTGGGCAGGGCCCCCTCCCACCAGCCCAGGTTGCCCCCAGCCCCGTCCAGCCTGGCCCTGAGCCCTGCCAGGGATGGGGCACCCACAGCTGCTCTGGGCAGCCTGGGCCAGTGCCTCGCCGCCCTCACAGGGAAGGATTTCTTCCTGATAGCGGATCTAAATCTGCCCTCTTTCAGCTTAAAGCCATCACCCCTTGTCCTGTCACCCCATCCCCTGTCAAAAGCCCCTCCCCAGCTTTCCTGTGGGCCCCTTCAGGCACTGGAAGGTGCTGTAAGGTCTCCCCAGAGCCTGCTCTTCTCCAGGCTGAGCCACCCCAACTCAGCCCATCTCCACAGGAGAGCTGCTTCAGCCCCCTGAGCATCTTGGTGGCCTCTCTGGACCCACACCAAGAGGTCCCCGTCCTTCTCATGTTGGGGGCCCAGTGGTTGAGGCAGTGCTGCAGGTGGGGTCCCACCAGAGTGGAGCAGAGGGGGAAAATCCCCTCCCTCACCCTGCTGGTCACACTGCTGGTGATGCAGCCCAGCATACAGTCAGCTCTCTGGCCTGTGAGTGCACACTGCTGGGCCACGTTGAGCTTCTTGTCCACCAATACCCCCATGTCCTCCTCCCTAGGGCTGTGTCCTTCTCAGGGATGCTTTTGACCCATTCTCCAGCCAGCCTGTATTTGTGCTTGGGATCGCCCTGACCCATGTGCAGGACCTTGCCCTTGGCCTTGCTGAACTTCGTGAGGTTTGCACAGGCTCACCTCTGAAGCCTGCCCAGAGCCCTCCGGGTGGCATCCCTTTCCCTCCAGCATGCTGACTGTCCACACAGCTTGGTGTTGTCAGCAAACTTGCGGAGGATGTGCTCAATCTCACAGTCCATGTCACTGACAAAGATGTTAAACAGCACTGGTCCCAGTACTGACCCCTGAGAAACACCACTTGTCACTGGTCTCTACTTGGACATCGAGCCATTAACGACCACTCTTAGTGCAACCATTCAGCCAATTCCTTAACAACCAAGTGGCCCCTCTGTCAAACCCATGTCCCCTCAGTTTAGAGACAAGGATGTTGCATGGGACAGTGTCAAATGCTTTGCACAAGTCCTGGTAGATGATGTCAGTTGCTCTTCCCTTACCCACCAATGCTGTAACCCTGTTGTAGAAGGTTCCCCCCATTTTTCAGGCATGACTCGCCCTTAGTGAAGCCATGGTCCCTGAAGGATGCCTTTCCTTCTGCCTTTGCTGTCCTGACTGTGCTCCCAATAGAGCAGAGTGGAGAGGGGCTGCTGTGCTTTCCTTACCTGCTCTCTCTTGCTTTTTTGGGTCCTTCCACTGTGGCCAGGGAAAGGACCCAGCAGAGAATTGCTCGCATTGCAAGTATTGTGCTGTGGTTGGGTCAGTACTCAGGGATTTTGTGTGGAGATGAACTGATTTAACCAGAGATGGAGTGGGATCTCCCTCAACAATAATCCATGGTTTGGTTAATTGCAATTGCAGCCTGATGCTTTGAGCAGAAATGCAGGTGTCCCTAAGCTGACACGAGCATAAATTCCATGCTGCACCCAACGTCTGCCTGGTCCTGTCAGAGCTCAGCTTGAGACCTGGCCTGAGGTTACTCGGCCTCATCCTGGGAGGCTGGGGATGGAGAGGGAATGTACCTCATCTCTGTCCTGTGCTGCCTCATGACTTTTGCTGCTCTTAATCCAAGTGGCACTGTGGATGCTTTGGCTTTTCTAGGACAGTCTTGATTTGTGACAAAATACTTATTTGCTCTCCATCGGTGCCTTGGAAAACAAGCTGTGCCAAGGTTGTGGGTACCAACAGCTTTCAATCAAGCTGTAACTGCTTGTTGCAGCTGTAAAGAACATAGTTTTGAACTTTATTTAAAGAGTTACGACCCGAGGAAAGCAGACACCCCTGTCCCACCCCCTGCCCTCCTCCTGTGCCTCTGGGACATGAGAGGGCAAGGTCTCCAACCTGAAGTCCTCAGCAGTGAGCTAAGCCCATGCAAGATTATCACAGACTGACAGGTAAGACCTGAGAAGAAGTTGTTGCATCAATTTATATCAAAGGACAATTATTCTCCCTCCCTCTTCTGGAGAAACCAGGGGTCCTGTTAGACCTGGGGATTTGGGTGGGAGCTGCAACAGCCCATCCATAACGAGAAGGGGCCCTTCTTGCTGTTCGTCTGTGTGGTATGAAACTTCTCTGTTTCTCCATGTGCTGGCCCTAGCAAGGACCGTTGCAAAGCTCTGGTTTGTGCTACCCACTCTGCTGAGCTGACCAAGGGGTTTGATGGAGCTACCTGGGCAGCTGCTGTGTCTTGGTAAACTCCAAAATGCCTGTTCCCATTTACTTCCTTCAAAGAGAAGGAGTAAGTCTCCTAGGTAGCTAACTCTGGGGTGCACAAGGGGTGAATAAAGCCTGTAAGCTGCTCGCTGGGCATTTAGGAAATAAAGAAATTGGCTCTTGCTGTTATGCGAGAGTCTTCCAGGGTTTGTGCAATCAAGTCCCTCGGCAGCGAGTGCTGCGCAGGCTCCTTGCTCTCACGGCCACCTAATTAGACTGCTCTACAAGTAGTGTTTTCTTCAGAATCATTTACATTATGTCCAACACAGCCAGTCAGTTTGGGGAACGCTTATTAGGATTTAAAACAATCAGCTGCTAATTATCTCTTGCTCTGGGGCTGAGTGGAGAATGCAACCTTTTGTGCCTCCTCCTAAACGAGGAAGCAGAGGAGCTGTGCCGGGAGCTGTGCTCCGCTGCCTGCAGAGCCGCCTTGCTCTCTCTGGGGACACCCTTTATGCCTTCCTGCTCTCCCCCTCTATGCTGAACCAGCGGTGGCTCTAACGCCTTTCCATCTGCAGAGATGTTCGCTCAAGGGGCGTCCCGTGTCTCTGAGCAGGAGGAACGAGCACAGCAGCCATCCCAGCCCAGGAGCCCAACCTGCATCGTCAGACACATCCACTTTGGGGCTGGTACAGCAAGCTGGCTCCTCTCTGGTCAATGAGAAGTGCTCTTGTATCATGTACCGTAGCCTCCAGGCTTTTGCTTCTTCAGGGACTGCTATGTTGTACATAGTGCTCCTCTGAGAGTTCAGCCTGATCGTGCCTGGTTTTTTCCAGCTGTGAAGGGAAACACAGCAGTGCGAGGAGCTCTTCTCAGGTAGGGCCAAACCTGCCTGTCCTCTGAGCAACCAAAAACACAACCGAGGATTTGTGGAGCCTCCCCACTCCTCTCAGTGCTTTGTCCTCCTGTGACAGCTGACCTTTGAGATACCTCAACCTTGCATTCGATATCCGGATGCAGCTTCTACTGAGATACTCAGGGGCCAGGTCAGCCAGCTCGTGGGTTCCAGCACATTCCTCAGGTAGCTGTTCTGTGCTAAGGCACCCTGTCACAAAGGCTGTTGGTCTTTCTGGCTCATACACCATTAGCTGGGGGCAGCAGGGAAGTGTGTCTGAATCTCTGAAATGAGAAGTGTCTCCGGAGTCAAGCCCTGCAGAGGTGGCCTCTGTCCCGGCCAGCGCTGCTTGTGACCTTCAGTTAATGTGTCTTTTGGTGGGCAGCAGAGTGTAAATGTCATGGTCTAAAAGCCTGGGTCTGCAGTAAAACTACAAATTGTGAGCAATTTAGTGCTCTTGGTTCTCTAACTGGGTTTCCTCCCAGTTCACTACCCAAACGAACCCCTGAAATGCACTTACGTGGGGGAAGATGGATGGAGGGTGCAGTGGCTGACCTGGGGGAGAATAGGGATACTGGAGGAATGTGTCTCACTCGTGAAGAAATCAAAGCTCAGAGGCCAGCAGGCATGTCATAAGCACCATCCTGCCTGCAATTTTAATGACCTATCCTGGGTGTTTTACTCATTAGGGTAAACAGTAGCTTTCAGAGCAATCTTCAAAGCTACAATGAGCTGGTAAGTAAACCTTGGCAACGCTGCTAGAGGTACACCATGCCTTATGGGCCTGAGCAAGGCAACCGACTTGCTAATCAGGCTTCTTCCAAAATTTGAGCGAATTTAAATGTTAAACCTATTAAAATACTGAGGTATCTTCCATTGAAACAGATGTACGTATCTCATTTTCTTCTGCCACCCCAGAATCCCCTAGGATGCTCTTGCCGTAGCCATGTTCCTCCTTTGCTGCAGCCGTTCCAGCTGCAAACGGCCACCCTAAATCCACACAGATGTGCTGGCCGGGCACAGGCAGCGCTGCTGTGGTCCTGGGAGGTCACACTTGAGAGCATCAAGTGGTGACATGATATAGTGTGAGCTCAGTGCTGTACGAACACCGCACCCTGGGAGCTGTGCTGTAGGTGTTAGATTGCAGGTTGGCTGAGGGGACTCCTGGTCTGTATCAAGGATGCATATTGGCATCTAATAAAAACAACAGGCTTGCTTTTTTTTTTTTTTTTCATAAAAAGATCGTGGAAATGGGGTCGAGAAGGTGATGCTTCTGTTTTATCTTACAATGAGTCGTGGGTTTACTATGAGCTCAGGAAGGTGCTGTTATTTTGAAAGCAACAGCAGAAAAGTCGCTTCTTTCCTCATTCTGTTCATTCTCTTCAGCCAAACTGATGTTTCATGTTGCTGAGAGCCAAAGAGAGCAGAAAGTCTTTGAGCTGTTCCTTGGTGATGCCTCCTTTTCTTGGTAAAGCTGTAGCTTAGATGCTTACTAATCCCCACCTGGAGCCCATGAGTCAATGGTGCACCACAGTCTGCAGGTGCTGAGCACAGGAACCAGTTTGGTCACTGGGCTTTGTGCTGGAGGTGTTCAGGTGCAGGTAGAGAATGGCAGTGGTGGGGAGGTGCAGAGAGAGGGAGGCAGGTTCATGGGGCTGCTGTGCCACCATGTAGCTTGTGATGGGAACAAACTCCTGCCTTGTGGGCGAAGCAAAGTCTTGCCCCTTACTGGTTTTAGGAGGCATTGGATGCTTCTCCTGCTGCCTGCACCGGAAGCCTCAGATTCACCATAAGGACCATCTTGTCCATGAGATACTTCAGTAAGAGTCAAGATCAGAGCATTACTCATCGTTAGCCCTGTGAAATAGGAGTAGCTGGAGAAACTTCAGCCAGATTGATGTCTTTATTTATGCTGAGTGGTACTTTATATCAGCCTGCTGAAGCAAATCACCATGATTAAATGTCAGAAGTTGGTTTCTTGTAACCTTTGGTACGAAAACTTTCCTGTCTAGAGAAATATTTCAAGGATGAAATACTCTCCAGTGCAGTGTGTGAGTTTAAACCCTCTTGAAATAAAATACCCTCAGAATAGGCTTTAAATACAAGTTAGGTGATGTGCAGACAAGTACACATCTCCTGTCTCGAAAGACTTCATCTGAGATGTGTAACTAAGCTTATTTCATGCTGAAAATCCTTCTACCACCCTCAAATGGCACGGCTAGAAATTTCTCTGATGATGATCCTCAACAAAAAAAAAAAAAAATAAAAGGCAACTCTGTGATCCATCCTTGGTCATCCTTGATGTCCAGAGCAGATGCCTGGTTCTACTGGCTTCATCCTACCCTGGCTCATCAAGCAACAGCTCAGAGCTGCTGAGGCTGCTGTAAAGCAAGAAGTTTCTCTGTGGTTGCAGTAGAGTAATTACAGGGATAAAGCCCTTGCTGCACCGCTGTGTGGTTGTGGATCTGTTGACATCAAAGGTGCTGACTCACACTGGGCTGCGTGACTCTTTGAAGTGGCTGGTGGACCATTCATGATGCCTGGATCACAGTTTGGGACCCCTGTCTGTAGTGCCACGGGGCTTTGTTGGGAGTGATGAGATGAGGCTGCCGTTCAGAGCTGTGTAAGTGTGATCAATGAAAAGCGCCCCTGTCAACCCTGTCATCCCAGCCTCTGCTGAGCCACTTAGGAAATGGCTGATTTGTGACAACCCAAAGCAATAGCTCACCTCTTTTTCTCTGCCTCGTTTTTCACCTTAGACATTAGAGATGTTAAGCTTTATCACATCCAACCTGGTGAGCCTGTTCCTACACAAGCTGCTTCCCCAACATTGTACAAATGTTCTCTAAGTCAGCCAAAATCTCCTTTGCCATTTAACTTTCTGTGATTGAATGCTAATAGGTTACAATTCCTTGGTAACTGGAAATCATAAATCTACCATTTTGTCCCTTCTGTAGTCTTCCAGGAATCAAAAGCTATATCCTCAGGTACCATAAATCTGCACACCTCTGTTAACTCCAAGTAGGAAAAGCAAAACAGCCTGATTCCTTACCTGTTCTCTGGATCTAAGTAACAAAGAGACTCAAAGAAAGACTGTCTTCGCTTTCCAGGTCACACTTAAAAAATAGCTCTTCTAGTCTCTCCAGAAGATTAATGCTTAGGAGAGAGGCAGAAAAGCGTTGCTACCTTCTAACAAATTACAAAGGCATGACAGAAGTTGTCTAATGGGGACATCTTATTCATAGGATTGATGACACATCTGAAGCAAGTTGTCTTAAGTGGAAAGAGCTGTCTTAACAGAGGATCTAGTGTGTGGCTTAAAAAGTGCCCTCACATCTGTCGTGGCTGAGTTACAGGCAATATTTGCTTTAGATAGCTTGTTTCCCATTTTTGACCTATTGGTGATGCTGATCAATATTTAAAGATCATTGTTTGAGAACAAGTGTAGATCAGATGGTGCCAGGCTGTTTTCAGGAGGGAGGATTGAACAAGGAAGGAAAGGCAGTGGAAAAGCAATGATGAAATGTGGCAAATCTCTCATCAGAGGACGTGCTACCTGTCAGAGTGTCTTCAGGCAGGTGTTCAGGCAAAGCTGCCCCAGCCTCCCTCCTTTCCCAGGCAGCGATGCTGCAGCGACAGGTCCCAGGGCAGCGCAGGGCCATGGTGTTCCCATGGCACATCTTGCTCTGTCGGCTGCCGACTGTCTTCCTGCCAAGCTCAGACGTGAAAATCCAGGGGGACCTCCTCATCCATCTGTGAAGGTTTAAGTCGTTCAGCCGAGTGACCTCTGTTAGTCTGCAGGATTAATCAGTGAGTTTAACCAGAAGCAAAACAAGCCAGGAAGACAATTAAGCTATTGATTCGAGATGCTGTTGCTGTTGGGAAGGAGCCTGCAGTCAGGCTATGCTAATAAAACTTCATGGATTGATCAATCACTGTCAGTAATTCTGGTTAAGGCAGGAGCTCGATGCTTTCTATTATTCAAGTCAACTTGGTTTTGGAGTGTTTCTTGTGAGACGTTGAAGCAGGGGAGTTCATCACTTCGTTGGCCCTGGAGTTGTGTGTGGATATCGGGAATCACCAGGATGGGGGGTGATGTGTGTGTAACTGGTAATGTACTGGGATCGCGGCACAAATCCATTACCATACAGTCATTCACCACTTAGGATTCTGGTCCTCCCACCATCTCCCCATCTCCAGGTGGCTCCACGGAGTTGGACAGCTGCAGTGTCTAACAAGCTGTAAATCTGGCGTGACTGTCAAAGTGAGGGCTTGTCAGGTGTCACTGCAGAGCAGCCGGAGAGGCAGCGGGCTGCAGAAGGTGGCAAAGCAAGGAGCACGGACCCTGGCTGAGGAGGAAGGGTAGGTGCATGCTGCGTTGAGATCTTGGGCATTCCTTGGTTATAACTACTCCTAAATCTACCTGCCCTAATTCCTTGGGGCTGGAGGATAGGAACAGAGCTTTTGGGTGTGTGGTCCCTGGGCCACAGTGAGACCCTCTTGAATTAATGATAACCATTTCTGTGGACAGAGGATGGCCCAATTCCCATGGAAAGAGCTTGAGGGATGCAGGATTCATCTAGCTTTTGGGGCAAAAAGGTCTTATTGTCTGTTCTATCACCCATCCAGCTTGTCTTGTTCAGCAAGTCATTGAAGCTCCAGGAACCTCAGTTTTTTAATAACTTTAAAGAATGTTGCCCTCCCCTCCCAGAGGGCTACAGTGTGTGCTGCCTGCCAAAACTGTCCTGAGGCAGGGCTTTTCCTCGTATGAGCCAGTGCTTTTGTTTGCATGAAAATGCATCCTAAAACCACCCTGATTTATACTGAAATGCAACTTTTTAACCACTGAGCTCTCCGTTTGGACTTTATAAGGTCTCCTTATACATATTCCAATAGCTATGAGAGCTAGCAGGTCTGTTACTGAATTGAGACTTTTGATGGGAAACCTTAGTGTGGGGCTTTGTTCCAGACAGGGCTAAAGGGGATTTCTTTTAACAGTAACCTGGGTTTCCTCTGGAGTGGAAACTCTGATGTTCAACCAGCACTGACGAATAAGTTGTTGGAAGTTCAGCACAGCAGGTCGTGGGTTTTTTTCAGTGTTCACATGGGTGTAATACCCAGTATTGTAAAGTAAATCCCTTGACTGCTCAAACTAATGTGCTCCAATTTCATTGGCATTTGGCCTACTATTTCAGAAAGGAAAATGTCACTGCTGACCCAAATAAAATTTGCTTCTAAGAGGCTCTGGGGTGAAAACCTGCCTCCATCAAAACCTAGAGGCAGTCCTTGCATGGATTAGAGTGGAGCTAGCTCCATGTTTTCAATGCAACTCTGTGCCAATTAAAGGTAATAGGCTTCCAGGACAGTGCTGTCAGTAATGAAGGGTGAGCCTCCAAGTTTCAGAAGGTCTGTTTTTAGTGAGCCCCTGGAAACATGGATGTGTTGTGGAACACCTTGTGTCTGGGCTGGGACTGTGATAGGAGCAGGTTTCATTCTGGATTTTCCTATCTGAGCCAGAAAAATCCTGGGAGCAGATGCTGCCTTTCACCTTTTCCAGCTGAAGGTAGAACCCCAAACTCTGAAAGGTGGAGGGAAAAGATGTGGAATGGATAAGAAAATTAAACATGGGGAGAAGCAAGGATGATTTTCTCTAATCCTTTCTGAGCAAGCATGGGAAGAATCATTCACTCATTTATCTTTGCATAATATAAATGTCTTTTACTAGAAGATCTGTTCAGGACAAATTATTTCATTTCATACCTTTGCTATGAGGTTTTGTTTCAAAAACTAGTTGGCCCTTTTGAGTGTAGACATGGGAACCAGGACACCAGGTTCAGCCTTTGCCAGGCTGAGCAGAGAACGCTGATAGCCCTGGACATCCATGGTCCTGTAATGCTGGGACAAAAAAACCTGCTCCAGAGTAGTAAAAAAATTCTTATGTCCTGGAGGGTTTTTGAAAGGCAACTGGTGAGCAAGAAAGCTTTGAGAGTATTTGGTGCCTGTTCTTTCTTATTAGTCAAAGGCTGTAAAGTTGCATTTTGGTGGGAAAAAATATCCTTTTCTGCCTGACAGCCAGCTCTTCGGGTCTGGGCACGATCAGATGGGAAAAGAACTGAGAAGATAAGGGTTTTAAGTGACTTAAAAGAAAAAAACTCAATCAAAACACTTTTCAGGCACAGTGAAAAGAAAGGATTGGGGAGGGGAAGGGGCAAAGATGGAGCAGACCTTCATTAGTCAGAAATATTTTGAGACTTCCAATTTGTATCTGTGCAGCCCTGCTGCTGCCTTAACGCTGGTGGTACTGGTGCCCCTCCTGCTGCTCAGGGGAATGAAATCCCCAGACTCCCAGAGCAAGCTGCTTCACCGAGTGGCAGGGGCATGAAGCATGGAAATGAAGTAAAAATGAGGCTGGCTTGGGAGAGAAAGTGTGATGGCTCCTTTCCAGATGTGACAGAAAGGGGCCAGGCACACACCGCTGCACTTAACCCCTTTCATGGGCAGGAACAAGATGTATTTCTCCTAAATGTGCTGCATTTCCTTTTTTTTTTTCTTTTTTTTTTAACCTACCCTATGAATAACACTTTGACCATTTGGAAAGCTGACGTACTAATAAAAGGCTATTAAATCCTGCCATTTTCTCTGTAGAGCAGGTATAAGTCAAGACAGGCATGACTGGAGAGGGAAAGAAGGCTCTGAAAGTGATGGTTTACGAAGTATTTCACCCTCAATATATGTATGATGCTTCTGTCACTGTCTGCTAACACTCCCTGAGACCACGGTGGCAATAGAAAGGAGCCCTAAAGCAGAGTGAAACATGTCCCTGGCAATGCCACCTGTGTGGGAGGCATCCCTGGCTGTTGCAATGCCAGAAAACAGGGATGAGGAGCTGCCCAGGCAACCCCAGAGCCATGGCCAGCAGCATCAGGGCTTCCATCTGCTCCAGGGCAATGCCTTGTCTCCCTGCAGGTGGGCCTGATGCTGCATCTCCTCTCTGTGCTGCTGCTACCTGAAGCAAAAGGATGCTCTGGCCAAGAGCTGGAGCCCTTCCACATGCACGCACCACCGAGTGCGTAGCAGAAGGGGGTGCAGCCTTGCAGGTCTCACCCCATTTCTTATGGTCACGAAACAATTTTGTCTCATTTGACCCACTCTTGCTCCCACTGTTTAGAGAGCCAGATGGGCACCTCACCACACTTATCTGTAGAACAGATTTTTTTCTTTTCTTGCCGCCAGCATAACGCTTTGCAGATATTTCCTAGTAGCCCTGAAGAAATGATAATATAGGCCAGTAGAGGAGGCAGACAAATATGCTGGCTAACAAAGATAAATTTAAATTAAATTATGCTTGACTGGCCATCCTGCCACAACAACAAGAATTCTTCCCTGAATTCAGGCTTGCAGATTATCTGGAATAAACATGAAGTTGCCCGGGGCTGGTAACCCAGCTAAAAAGGTTTTGTGACCCCATTTCAGCTTGAAACCCCTAGTCTAAGAAATGCTGAGCTTTCTGGAAAAATAGCAACCTTGCTTATAGTGGTCTGAAGTGGAGCTCTCAGGAAGATGGAGGCACAGAACTTTCTCTGAGGTTATTAAATGCAAAGTTTGGGTGAGTGAAGGCAACTGCCTCCATCACCTGTGTCATATTGCAGGTGTGCTGCAAGGGAGGGGGAAATATTTTACTTCTGGTTGCTGTGATGAGTTTCCAGTGGTCCTGGGGATCCAGATGTGCTCTGGCTTTTTCCTGCCTCCATGGAAGGTGTTGAGGCAGTATTTATTTATTCCAGCAGTGCCAGATTTTCACAGTCTCTGTGGGTCCTGCTCTTTTATCCCTTAGCAAGCTACCCAAATGTCCCAAGCAGGTGACTGTGGGGAGCTGGAGGGAGGGACCCCATTCAATCTCAGGGTCCCCTGAAATATTCTTATGATTGTAAAAGAAGTGGGGGACACACAGAAAATGTTAGAAAAAGAGGTTTGCTTTTGCAATACATCCTTCCACCCTCCATGGTGCAGGAAGAACCTGAAGGGAGAGCACAAGGAGTTAAACCTAGCTGGGGGCTGCTCCCCCACACGTGGAAAG
The DNA here is from genome assembly GCF_023634155.1 of Falco peregrinus. NCBI lineage: Eukaryota > Metazoa > Chordata > Aves > Falconiformes > Falconidae > Falco > Falco peregrinus. Next base: position 87,763,575 of record NC_073725.1, on the reverse strand, counting down.
GTGCTGGGGGAAAGCACCACAATCTGCAGGAGGAGGATGAGCTAGCTCTTAACTGAAACAGCCCAAACCCTTATGTCCACCATAGAAAGATGCATATTGAAGAGCTCTTATAAACAGTGGGAGGTCCTTTTGCTCATCTCCTGGGTTCCTCCCTCTGCTGCCTCTTCATCTCTTTAGAATGTCTGGGTTCAGCTGGTGCAGTTCAGATCCAGGTGTGGGAAGAGGGAGAGACCTCTGGGGTCGACGGTTCTCCCCTTTACCTCCAGATGATCTCCTCCATGTGGTTTTTATTCAGCTGAAGTTTTTAAATAGAGGTGGCTGAATTATTCATAGTGCATAAATTAGCTGATAGGCACTGTCTTTTTGTGACTGTTCATCATGGAGATTTTTTTAATTTTTTTTTTCAGGTGGGACATTCACTGCTTAGAAATGCCAGCCAAATTTGATGGCAGTTTCCCACAATTTGCTCAGGCTATTTATTTAAGGTAGGGGGTGGCCTTGGTCTGCTCAGGTTGCTTTCTCTCTCCCAGGGGTGACTTGTGCTTTCAGCTGGAGAACAGCATATAGCAAGTGCTCTTCCTGCAGGTTTCAGGCAAAAATGGCTGTTGTGAATGAAAGGATTTCTTGTCTTGTCCTTATGAGGAAAAAATCCCAGTCATATAAGCGGCTGTCGGTAGCAAATGGCCAGGGTATACTCTTGGGGAGAGGTGGGCGCATGTGCCCCTGTGCAGGACTTTGTGCTTCTGGGGCCTCGACTACATCACCCTTTTGCACGTGCAAGAAGGAAACCTGTCGTTATTTCCATAGCCCTTGGTTTATCGTATTCAAACAGTTAGTAGAGAAGATTTAAAAAGTTATCACATGCACATGTCTTGCTTTTGTTTTTTTCCCCAATATTCAAAGTTCTCTTAAAAACTTATTTCCTGGAAAATGTCGTCATTGCCCTCATCCCTTCAAATTGCCTTCAAATTCTCTCTCCCCTGGTTTTCCTGCATTTGAGGACCTGGGGACTATAACCATGCCTGTCACAAGCCTGCTGTCCTTCCCAGCGCACAGTCTTTCTGTACTCTGGTAGCTCTGGGGTGTCCCCCACAAAAGCTCCCCTCAAAATGCATTTCTCTGTGGGCTGTGTGAAGGTATAACTGTCAATACTTGCTGTTAGCAGGCTTTGGTTTTGGGGTTTTGCTAACTAAATATCCCAAATTCCCTGTTCCTGGGAGCTACTGGGCTCCTGCTGCTCTCGGTGGGGACTGAGAACATGTGGTACTTGCAGGGCTTGGTCCTCACCACGCTGGAAGCCAGCTCAGAGGCGCCATCAGCCCCAGCTGTTCCTTTCCTCCCTCTGCCACAAAGCTCTCGAGTTAATTTTTCTCCCTCCTTTTGATATGTTTTTTCCATCAAATCATCTTGTTGTTGAACTGCCCATACTTGTTAAAGGTCACAAAATAAATGCTGTGCCACTGTCTTGTGTATCAAAGCTGCTTTCTACATGAGCTTTTCATGTGTTTTCAGACCATTAAAACTGTCATCTTGCTCTTTGCTTTGCCGATCAAAGCATCATTCATGCAGTAATCTCATGCAAAATGTGCTTTATCTCTCCCAGCAACTATTGCTGCCTCCTGTGATGTTGCTCTTGGAGGTTGTTGCTTTTTCTCCAAGTGCTTTTCGCCTTCTACCTGCGCTCCAGCTCTGGTTGTGCAGTGCCCCAGTGAATGAGCTGGGGAGGGAAATAGTTAAATTTTTTACAAGAGGGAGGGGAAAATGGTAAAATGGACCTTATTTGTTCTGTAATGGGGCTCCTGGTACCACCCTAAGCAGTTACTGACTATTTGTCAGTAAGCCTAGCAAACAGAAAATTGTCTTATAAACTCTTTTTAAAGGCTGAAAGGTCATTAAAAGGATTTAACGCTATCGCAGGAGGCAACTTTGTTTGAACAGTGTCATTAGTCTCTTTGCAGTCCTTTTTATAGTGCTTTCTCCCTTGTTCATTGCTCTCGACTCTTGGGTTTGGGGGGGTTCTTTTGCCCTGTTCAGTCCTGAAACTGTTACGGTCTCCTGGAAGCCACCTCGAGCAGAGCTGGGCTGGTGGCTGAGCTCTGGTGCTGTGGCTGGGAAATGGGGCTTTTAAGGAAAACGGAAAGGGAAAATCACATTTCCAAGGTGATGTGGTTGGGGCAAGGATGGTCCTCATCATTTTTGGAGCCTATTTCTCAGAGTCAGAAATCCCCAAAACTTTGTGAAAGGTAGCAACGTGGCAGAGACCTTTGTGGTGCTCACATGAGCTTAAACAACCAAAAACCTTCGGCATTCACACAAGCTCATCCTTTTTTCGATAGCAAACAGCGCTACAAGGGGCAGGAAGCGTAGGGGATTCAGCTGTGTGAAAATAATTGAGGTCTGAAGCAGACCTTGGTGTATTGCTGGCCTGGAAATGGGGGAATCTCTGCAGAGGGATCCTGCAGGGAGTGAAGCTGGCAAAAAAAAAAAAAAAAAAAGAAAAAAGAAAGAAAAAAAAAGTAAACGAAGTCCGTTGGCAAAGTATTTTCACAGATGTGTCATTCAGGAGTGGTTCATATAACTGAAGAATGGCAAACAGAGTACTCCATATGAAAGGAGAAGGAAAAGCAATCCCAGCAGCGACTGGCCTTTCACAGTCTGCAAAGCTTTAGACAAATTGTGAAGGAAAGAATAATGGGATGAAAATAGGACCAAGTCCAATCCAGACTTACAAAAGCACGCTGAACCTGCTTGTCTTGATATTTTTTTGTTGGCAGGGGAACTGGTTTCCTCCACAAAAGAAAAATGCATTTCTTCTCCAGCCGGCTTTTGGTTAAGTAATGTTTCGAGGATATTTCAGTGGATGGAGAGAAATGAATCATCTGAACTAAAAGACAATGCTGGGGCATCGAGAAGTATTAATAGGTGATTAAAAAAAAAAATTCAGCCTGGAAAACTGGTTCTTAGCAGTCCGAAGTGAGGCCTTTTGCTGGGGTTGGAGCCCCTGCTGGCAATGAGTTTGAGCAGAGCTGAGGGGTGCAGTGGCCACAGCAGGGGCTGGAGCAGCGGTGCTGCCCAGGGCTGGGTGCCCCAGGAGGTCCCTCCATCCCCCCAGGTACCACGTCTGTGATGTCAGAGCCAAAAGGGATGGCCAGGGAGGATTAGCAGGATCAAGCAAAGCAAAACTTGCTGGACTTCTATGCAAATCAAATCTAGGGGCCCAAATATTTGTAGGTCAAAGCTAAGGCTGTGAGCATGGCTGAAACGACCTTGGTGAAGGGCAGGACTGCTTTCTGCAGGTGATGTGTGATCCTCCACCGGCTGTGTCCGCACACAGCCATGGGTATTTCATCTGATCTATGCTTTGCATCACTAAATCTGGGATACTTGCTGTGACACTGCTGAACCTGGGCATCACCTGATAGGTGATGGGATAAATCACTTTAAATGAGGGCAAAGGAGAAATGTATTTCAGGGATATTGTTACATCAGAAGAGTGTTCCTTGGAAGAAAAGTCTGCTGAGTGTTTGGTCAACAACAGCTGCTGGGATGCAGGAGATCCTGTGGGAACCAGCCTGCTCCACAGAAAGGAAAGGTGTAATCTCGTTACCTGCTGCTGTGCAACGTGCAAAAGGAAATTCCCTTTTCTGTTGCTACTGCTGCAGTTTTATTGTCCGATATTTGAAGGAAAGACCCAAGTCCCACCTGCCCTTTTGGGCAGGATTTTCCTGTGCTCTGGAAAATGAGGCTGCCAGCAGAGGGCACACAATATATGAATATGTAGATCCTATATAGGTCCTGGCAGTAACTGCCTCCTAATGGTTGTCAGTGCATCTTGAGATGCTTTTCCGAAAGGAGAAACAGAGGCAGGGTGCGAAGTGACTTGCCTAGGGTTGGAGAGTGTCGGGAGCAGAATGCACATCCCGCATGGCAAAACTGAGAGAGTTACTTAACTTGTCAAAAGTAGGCTTTGATTTAATTTTATTTCATAGCATCTTTTAGGTTGGAAAAGACCTTTAAGATCATAAAATCCAACCATTAACCCAGCGCTGCCAAGTCCACCACTGTGTCCCTAAACACCGCGTTTATGCATTTTCTGAACACTTCCAGGGATGATGACTCCACCACCTCCCTGGGCAGCCTGTCCCAGTGCCTGACCACCTTTTCAGCGAAGACATTTCCCCTAATATCCCATCTAAACCTCCCCTGGCACAACTTGAGGCTGTTTCCCCTTGTTCTGTCGCTTGTTACCTGGGAGAAGAGACCGACCCCACCTGGCTACAGCCCCTGCCAGGCAGCTATAGAGAGTGATAAGGTCCCCCCTTATTTCCTTCCCTTTGTATTTTGCTTTTGGGGTTTCTCCTTCTGCCTGACTACAGGGAACTGAGGACGCATGCTGAGGCCTTTAAAGTCTAAATTTTCAATGGCCAGTAGGATTTTTTGGGGTGCTCACCCCAGAGGGGTCAAGTGAAGTGATGGAGACAGAGGTAACCTCACTGCAGCCTTCTTCCTCCTGTTTGCATCCCTGTCACGGTGGGGCATGAGCATGTACATGTGGGGTCAAACAGGAGGATCTGCTGACCTCCATCCTCTACCAGGATCTGGCGGTCCTTGGTCAGGAGCTAGGATGTAGCAGTTACTATGATACCCAAAATATGGGTGTTTAACCCTTTCTGTAGCTTGGATGCCTTTGTGCCCTCTGTTAGCCCACACGCCAAATACCTTTTTGCCCTTAGAGGCAAAGGTGTCCCTGAACCACGTGTGTTTGTCAGCTCTTACCTCGTTTCTAGACAGCTCTGATCCAAAGCAGTTTAGTGCACTTCAGCCTTCATGAATGGAAATTTACCCCATCTCCTTCTAGGTCCTTAGGGTTTCCAAATGTCATCAACTGCAAATGCTATTTGAAAATGCTTAGCAAGTTGTAGTCTGTTGGCATCAGTCAGTCACCAAAGATAACCAGCTTGTTTTCTTGCTCTTCTCGTTAATATTCCCTCCCAGCAAAGCTCTGGAGACATCATTAGGAGCAGTGAGCTCTTTGGAGCCGGGCTAACAACTGCTGAGTAGGTCATTTCTGTGTAAATAATTTGCTTCTCGGTTTCTCTCGATGCCACAAGCTGAGGGCAGCAAGTCCTGCCTCGGCATCAGCAGCTCAGCAGTGGAAAAGATGCTGGTCCTGAGCACGTGGAAATGGTGCTGCTCCTTTTGCACCAGCACTTTCTGGAGAGGGAGCAGCAAGTGGGTGGACCTAGTAGTGACCCCAGAAGGTCTTGCACCGTTCTCCAGGGCTGGATATGCCGAAATAGAGGTGAGAGGAGAGGGAGGGAATAACGATGCTTGCAGCTCCACCAGATATGGAGCCTCAAAGCTAACACAAGTGAAGCTGTGATGAGCTCTGAGCCCAGTTCTCCTCCTCCATGGCCAATATGGGAAGCTGTGTGCAGTGAAGTGACCATGCTGGGCCAGAAATTGGTTGTGTGGCAGCTTTCAGTGCAATAGTCAGGCCCTGTTATTAATGTTCTTTTGTTTATTTATCCACCCAGAATTTCTCAGCAGGGTCTGGTTTTCCTTCTTTTCCCACTACAACCCTTCTCTCAGGTCTTTTACATTATTACAGAGAACCATCCCATTAAATAATTCCAGGAAATAACCCTGAAAATTGTACCTCAGCCTTAAAATGAAGGGCTGAAAATTTCCCTGGGAGGTCCTTATACTTGTCGCCTGAAAATAATAATTCTAATTAGCTTCCATGCCCACCCTTGGGTCCAGCCTAATAAATCCTAATGAACAGTAGCTGATTGAAATATATCCCTGCGAGTTATTTAAAACAATAAGTGTGCCCCACTCCAAGGGAACAGTTAATGATGCTGGTGGGTCGCTGGTGGAGCCCCTTGCAATGAAAGAGGGAGGCTGGTAGAGCAGAGGTCTGATGTTTTCCGTGGGGCCCCGGGGGATGTGAAATGCTGACTTGTAGACCAGTGTGGAAGCCTTAACTAATAGAAATGTCTCTACCTGCAAATCTTCAAGGGTTTTGGTGGTTACCAAGTGATCTAGTTCTGCTTAAAATAGCACTAAGGACGAGGTAGCGCGGGTTTGAAATCATGTTAGAGACACAGTTTAGGACAGGAGGGAGCCTGGATGGAGCCAGGACTTGCCTACCTCTCTCCCCACGCAGACACGGGCGGGGAGAGAAGGAACTGTTGTAACTTGCATGATGGGAATGAGAAAAAAGTTATCGATTGAAGCGGGATAAGAGGTGGCTTTATTCTTGTGAATTACCCAGATGGCAGCAAACATGAAAGCAAATCTTTATATGTTTGAGCTGCTTTGCAAATGACCTGTTTACCCCCCTCACAAAATATATGTTGTACCTCTTGTCCCATAAATCAAACCTTTTGAATTTTCAGTTTTTCAGCAAACTGGATTTCTTTTAACAGGAGAAGTTATCGGTAAAAATACTTGCTTTTGCTACGACTGTTTGCTTCCCCTGCCTCATTGTAGGAAGGCTGAAGCAGCTTCAGGTGACACCGTCAGTAAGACAGACGGAAAGGTGACCAGAAGTCCCTGCCTGCCTTCAGAAGGCTCATAGACTGGGGTGCATGTGCTAAAATGCCCCCCCACACACACGTTTAAACACACAAATCGGCCGCCTCCTCTCGGTGCTGCTGTGCATCCAGGCTGTATTATTCAGAAATATGTTTTTTCCTGTGCATCCTGATGTCTGTTTAGCTGCCCCGACCAAGCTGGTCTTTGTCCTGCAAATATGTTTAACCTGTTGCTTCTAGCTTGTTTGTGCCTTTATTTACTCGCCTGCCTCCATAGGTCTATAAATGAGAACAATTTCACATACGGAGCTGACGAAAGGACAAAGGTAAGCTCGAGCTGCACTTTTAACATTCATTCACCTTTGGTTTGCAGAAGACTTGCACTCCTGCAAAACTTTTGATACAGATTAAGCTGCATGGCTCCCATTTGAGTTAGCCAGAGCCTTGCTTTTGTAAGCATACTCTGTCTTTTTAATCTCCATATCCCCTTCTGTGCCTGTCCCCCACATCTGTTGGAGCCCTGAGACACGCAGAAAATGGGTGATGGAAAACTCCAGCGTGTCACTGGTTTGTACGCGGCCATCACAGGGTTGTCCCATAAGCCAGTCCCTGGAGCATTTTCCCCTACCCACTTCTAAATTACCTGCCAAAGAGGATTTTACATCCTTCTTCCCTTGTAGGATTACCCTAAATAATTCCTCTTGAGCAAAGAGACGGCTGCAGAGATTTCAGCTGGTGATCCCACGTACCTGGGTGCATGGGGGATTTGCTCCCTGGCTGCTGAAACATGCCGCTGCCTTCCCCAGCAGGTCCCTGGGGGCAGCGCGGCTGTTCAGACCCAGGCTGGGCACACACCTCTGCCGGGTTCTGTGGGTGCAGGCTCCTGCTCCCTACTGCTTCTTGCTGCGCACAGCTTGTGACACTGATGGAAATGCTCGTTGACAGCAGACACGGGGAGATCTTTCAGAGACAATTTTGCCATCCGTAGGCTTCTTTATAGCAAAACTATGTCATCCCTAAGGCTATAGCAATTCTGGATTTGCTCAGGAGCTTTATCTGGGCATAACTTTAAAGGTCTGGGGTTTGGAGCTGCATCTCCAGCAGGACTTACAGACATGCCCATTGCATGGGTGTAAATCAACTCTGAAGCTCGTGGCAGCAGCGTGTTGTGGCCACGTAAGATTCCCATCCCACCTTGGACCCACGTTCACCTCCATCTGCCTGGGGAACCCTGGAGTTTGTGGAACTGAAATAACTCTGACTCTGCCTTGCACGTTTGTCCCCTGCAGCTGTCACTCTGACCTTCTGCATCTCACAAGTCTTGGAGAAGATGATGTAGAGTGGGCGTCCTGGGCGTCCTTCGCCCTTCGCTAGAACAGCGTTGCTCCGCACCCCTCCGTGGAGCCAGCCAGCCATCCCGGCATCCCCGCACAGTGCCACGGCCGGGAGGGGAGCACCAGGTGCTTTAGGCAAGGTTTGCAAACGGGGACATGACTGCGCCTGGCCTGGGCCGGGCACGTGCAGCTGTTCAGTGTCTACTGCCTGGGATTAACATAGCCGACATGCTCCTCGTGTCCCACCGCGCTCCGGCTCGCGTGTGCGGAGCAGGGCACTACAGCAACGCCCGGGGGGGCTCGGAGCGGGACAAGCCCTGGCCAAGGGCACCGCAGGGGCTTTTCATCCAGACATGCTCGGTGGGGCAAGCGGTTGTATGGGCATCTGCAGAGCTCTGCAGTATGACCTATGGTACAGTGCACGTTATTTTATATATATATGTATGGGGGGAGTTAACAGTTTCATGAGAACAGTTTACGCTTTTGCTGTGCATTTGGCCTGACTCTTTCTAAACCAATTACTCATTCAACTCGGTTTGTGTAAAGAGATTTTGATAGACTGAAAATTTGGCCTTACAGCAACAAAATCTTTTTAAATACTGCCCAAGCTGAAATATTTATTTTTGGCTATGTTAGCTGTCTGAAGTGATGAAAGGATTCTTTCAGGCAGCTGTTCCTTACATCTTGCATTGCTGGCTGCCCCACAGAAAGGGAGGAAAAGATGCTCTCCTGACTTCCAGATGCTTTCCATGGGTTTGCAGTAATCCAGTGCCTACTTCTGCTCACTTCTTTGGAGCTGGAGATCATTCAGATGTCACCAGCATCGATTTGTCTTCTTGCATCGTGCCCTAATGTCCAAGGAGGGAGACACTAATTTTGTAATTAGGTCTTGAGGGAGACTGAATCTGCTCTTGGCTCTGCCCCAGGCTTCCTGTGTGACCCCCAGGTAAATTCTAGGGAAAAAAACACTATTGTCTTTCTGAGGATGATAATGCTTTTGTGTTCCTGATTTCTGCCTCGCCAGACTGTCAGCTTTTTAAGGAATGTGGACTCTCTGTGCCAGGGACTGTATGGACCGCTGGAGGACCACGATCTCATCCAAGATCTGCAGGAGCCACCGTGAAACAGGAAGTTAAAGGACAACAGGAGCAGGCAGATGCACGAGTGGTCTCGCTGTCTCTGCCCCCCCCCCCCCCCCCCCCCAGAGCAATGGGGAGATGAAATCCCAGGGCTGTGCAGTGTGGTCCTCACAGCGCTGGGCTGGGGTGGGCTGCAGGAGGAGGAGGGGAGTGGAGCTGAGCCCCTGCCTGTGCCTGGGTGGTGCTCTGGGCTCAGCACCCGGCAGTGGGCTCATGGGATGCTGAGCATCATGCCGAGACTTCGGCTATGGGAACCCTCAGCCATGGGCTGCAAACTACAGGTGTTTGGGCTTTGATTAAAGACCATAAAGCCACGGCTGTTGCCTTGCCGTGCAGGGTGGCAATGCAATAAATCAAGATAAAATCAGTGGAGTGTTAAACAAGCCATGAGTGATTTACAATAAATTGTGTAAAGAACATTATATGACTTTCATAGCACGAGAAAATTACTGCTGGAGAAGGATGCAGCACTGCTTAGGTTTTGTTTCCTGTTGCATTTAGAGAGCTTTTGCTAATCCTCCGCGCCGTCCTCCTGCACAACACAGAGCCCGGAGCATGGCAAGGTGGCTGGGGCAGCGCAGCCGCTCCATGCTTGTGCATCCCTCAGGCTACCCGCGCATATCCCAGCTGAACAGTTTCCTACTCGACAGCCAAACCTCTACAGCAATGCAATATAGAGCAATATGCTGCCTCTTTGGATACACTCCCTACCCTTGCATTTGCAGTACAACAGTTGTCTTTGAGGGCTGGGAGAGAAATGTCAAACAATTTAGCGTGTAGAAGAGGTATCTGCTTGCCTTCCCTTCTACAGACACGTAACAGCAGAAGCCTGTGGGTCCCAAATCAAGTTATTTCTTATGTGAAGAATCCTCTAATACATCCAGCCCGTACATATTGTGTATATATCCCCTACTATGTTAAGTCCTCTAATACATTCAGCTCTTCAACATCATCTTCTTGGGTAATTCATTTAAACTATTAGCAGCTATCTAAAAGACTTCTGTCCCATAAGATTTGGTTCTTAGTGCAACAAAGGTCATTTTGTGCAGTAAATTAACTAATCTGCGCCATCAGCAGTTTTGCCTCGATGATTTCAAATACCTTGCACATCACAAATGCATTTACCAATGATACAATCAATTGGAATAATTTTACCTCCAAAGGGGCCTGACCTACATTGGAGTCCTTTAAATGAAAAAGTTAATTTTAATTCATTTTAAAACTGCTGTGGTGCCTCTTTGGTTAAATTGTCTTACATTTGTCTACAATTATCTGTTGTCTTTTCAGTAGAAGAGGTATAAATTTTCAGCAAGAAATCAAATTTCTGCAGCCTTTGTGGTTTTACTGTTTTTTATGTTGGCAACAAACTGAAAATTCATTATTTTTGTCTTGTCTTGCCCATCTAATAAACAAGTGGGAACATACCAGGCACCTGTAAAAGTGAAATTCCACTCTTTCTCACTGAAAGAGACTACAGAGCAATCAGTGAAATTAAAGAATATGAAATTTCAGCTCCATGAAAGGGGAAATCAGGGCCACGGCGATTTCTTGCCACAAGCAGCATTATTCAAAATGTTGTTCAAACTGCAGTCAGGCAACCTGGCTCACCAGAGCCTGCCCGATTGTTAGAAAAGGTGCTGGGAAGGCGCCAGTAAATGGTACACGGTGCTCAGGTCAACCTCCGAGCTTTAGAGATGAACTTATTTGCAAATATAAATGTGGGCCAAGACTAATGTCCCAAGGACTTCAAGGGGGCAACAACCTGTGCTTAAAGGTCGTCTTGGAGAGAGATGCTCCAAGTCTGTGAGTGGAAGAGGAGAGGTACCAGCCAGCTGTGTGAAGGCTTGAGCGTGAAGGCAGGGAAACGACATACCCAGTAGTGGATGCTGTGACTGTCAGAAAACACATCTGCAGCTCTCGGGCCCCAGGACATTGCTTTCCTCTTGCTGAGCAGGTGGCCACATCAAGGAGATGAGGAGGTGGGAAGGTGAAGGGGGAATGTGGAGATCAGATTTGTCTTCCCACTCAAGGTGGTCTCTTCCAATAAGTTGGGGAATTTTTTTCAGGCATGCACTAATGTTGCTGCCAACCTGGTAGCTCCCCTTCTGCCTTTCTGGGGCTGTTGGCTTAGAGCTAACTTCACGTGGAAATTATTTTTATCAAATATTTATTATGGAAATATTCTATTTACAATGTGTACTAAAGCCATAAAACATGAGAAGGCAGATCTGAGCAATGCAATTTTTTTTTCCTTGAGGACTTGGAGAATATTTTGCAGTTATTTTGAACAGTTTTTATATTTAGCAAGTCTAAACATGACATAAGAAGTAAATAAATCAAAGCAGCAAACACAACAGAAGAAAGAGAGGAGCCACAATACAGTTTTTGAGCCTGTCCAAAATGCGTGGGTTTGAAATACGCTCACTCAGGGATGTATTTGGAAATGCTGCACACTCAGCTGTGAGACTGGAAACACAGCGCAAGGTGGATGATGGGTTTAGAAGATGGATAGCCTTGTGCTGCTCTAACGCAATGCCAAAAGTTGTTAGGGGACGCTTTCTCTGGATGTTTTTCCAGAGACTAAAGCACAAATGGTAGGCTTGATGTCAAAAGCATTACATTGGTTGAGGCATCATCCCAGTTTTCCTCAGGATTTAGGTGGGACTTCAAGCCTTTGTACTCCTTGTGTGGATGACTTGGTGGATTTCTCCAGGCTTGGCTACTGAGAACTTAAATATTGCTCCATAGTGGAGTGTGAGACCCCATGGGGAGGTAACCCTCGCTACATTGCTGAAGGCAAGGCGAGAAAATCCATCTCTGCTGCTGCCGCTGGAATGCAGATAGAGAGCTGGTGTGGGGGCTTTGAGGCACCCAAACCCATCCGGGCAACTCAGAGTGTTTGCAGGGGCTCCTGCGGGATTGTGCCCAGGACAGTCGCCATCTCGCAAAGCCATCCCTAAAGAAAGGGCCAGGGAGCAGCGGCGAGGGGGGGATAACAGATTAAGGAATAGGATGGGGGCTGAATCTAGGGGAGAAGGAAAGGAAAAGTGAGGGAAGAAGAAAGAATGCAGGAGCAAAATCCTGGATTTTTTTGTCAGAAGAAGGTACGTGTTCCAGGTGGGAAGGGAGTAAGCGCTGCAGTCCGCCAGGCGGGATGTGCAGCTCGGCATTCTGTAGTCACGGGCTGATGGAGATAAGTTGAGTGCGACGGAAGAACTACCCCCAGAGTAGGTGAGTGTCTTCTTGTACCAAGGAAATGATACATTATCGGTGATTTTGAAAGTCATAAAAGTAAAAATATAATTTTGGCTGGGGACCTATTTATCTATCTATTTTAAAATGCATTTTAACATCCGTGTATTTTAATTAAAAATACATTTTAGCACCAGCTTAGCCAAACTGCCATGGTGCCAATCTCCTTTTTTGGAAATTTCTCCTTAACATTTTGAATTTATTATAAATTCATTGTTTCTAATACAATTTTTCCCTTCTCTTGTCAATTTATTATCTGTTTTTCATTTCCCTTCTCTTTTGTTAATCTTTCTAAATAACTTTAAAGTGGTCCTCCATCTATTTAGCTAAATGAATTCACTCCACAGATACTCATTATTTTGAGGATGATTTATGCAAGCACTATTAGCTAGATTGTTCCTTGTTTGAAGGTTTTTCTGCAATCAGAAAAAGCCAGATTTGAGTCAGCTAGAATTAGATCCAGTAAAAAAAAAAATATTACATAAAGTATTCAGCACCTCTGTCAGACTTCATATATAAGAGGTTAGCTTAATAGGCATAAAAACACAAAGAAGCTTTAAACTATGGGGCTGACCTACTGATCTTATATTAGCCTGGGAAATGCTGTAGCATCAAACCCCGAAAGTCAAATGGGATTTTCCGCCCCCCCCCCCCCCCCCCAGCTGATCCTCGCAACTCTATGGGAAGAGGCTGTGCATCACGTACAGCCACAGACGAGGGCATTAAGCTGTGCTACGCCACTTGATTTACTGTCTGGGTTTCATCTGACAGTACGCCACGGTGGCACACCCAGCACATTTCATAAATGTTGGCAAAGCTCCTCTGCGAGCCTCGCTAGCGAGCAGGGCGTGAGTCGTGCAGGGATGCCAGGTCCCGGCTCTCACCATGCCCGTGACCTTGAGAAACTGCTTTTTAATCCTGGTGGGGTGTCACCTTGGCGGTGGGTCTCTTTCGGGTGCCCCTGACCCAAGGTTCAGCAGCCAGGGCTGGGCAGGCTGGAGACGCTGCTCCTTCCTTCTGCGGGGTCACTGGGACCTTTACAGCCTTTGAGGGGTTGTAGGCAGGTTTGTAGGAGGAATATTAAATAGAACTTGGCTGCTTTATGAAAAAATACCTGAGACAACTGCAGATTTTCTTGTAAAGTCCTACCTTGTCTTTCTGTGACAGCTTGCCAACGGCTGCTACATGCTAAGTGACATCAAATGGGGGAGATCAGGCATCGGGTGAGGTCAGGGGTCCTCAGTCCACATGCTGGCTGTCACGGCCAGAGCAGATCTGGTTTCTGAGCTGGTGAAACCGTTGTGGCTCCGGTAACTCCAGGAGCCCCGTGAGTTTGCCCTGCTGAGCTCCCCCGCAGCAAGCACCTGGGATGGGTGACGGGACCCAGCACCACTGCCTGCCCCAGGCTCACCCAGCTCACCTGTGAGCCCAGGACAGCTCTTCTCTCCCACCTGTGCCATTCCGGGGCAGGTGTGCACACCTCCAGCCCATCCATGTTGCACGTGGACTGGCATACAGCCGGGTGCGTGCCAGTGGGGGACGGTTTATTAGGACCAGCTAAGAGCATTACACATCCCATTATGTCAGCTGTGATTTTGCAAGCCAAGCACCCATTCAGGGTATATTGTGTATTCTCAGATTGGTATTGATCTTAAATTTTCTGGTGGTTTATTAACGACAGAAACACTACTGCCAGATCCTTTTGACTCGTGGAAACGTGAAGAAGTGATGCTGCCATCCGTGCAGTCAGCTGGGGACAAAGCTGGAGTAAACGGAGCAGAATCTGGCCTACTCCTTCCAACCGTGGTCTGCAGGTTAAGCAGGAACTACGGGAGGAAGCAAATACCTTTGCCAACAATGTTGTCCTTTTTCAATAACGACCACCTTTGGAATTAATCCTGGTCCTTTGCAGAAGGAGCCAGAAATTCCTGCTGGGGTCAGGATTGGGGCGGTTCTTTGCCAGGCTTCTTCCAAATCCTCTGTTTTACAATAAAAGTCCTTCTCAGTCCCCATTGTTGTGTGGAACTTATTAATAAGGTTCTTGGCTTTAAATACTCTCCATCAGGCAACAGGTTAAGACCTTGACAATGCCAGGCTCCCCGTGCTGGGTCTGGCTATGGGAAGGGTGTCTGTAGCTTGGAGCTTCCACCCGGCCTCTGCCTGGGGAAGGGCAGGAGCCGGTGCTCACGGTGGGGGAAGAGCTTTGAAGATGGATTCATTAGTCATGGGAGCCACATCCCGCTCTGCCAATACAGAGCCGGAGGGGAGGCATGGAGGGAAGTTTATTGCTTGGGCAGTTTCTGCCTTTGGGAGAGGGTCAGGAGGTGCCGCGTGCTCCTGAGGCTTGGCCTTTCCTTCTCCTGATTCCCATTTTTGTAAACCTCTCTTCCTGGAAAGGACATTTTCCTGAGCAAGATAATTTATGAGTGGAAGACAGTTTGCTCAAGGAGAGCTCCACCAACTCACACACAAATCTTCCCTTCCCACAGTAATTTATGATTTGCCCTAATTAGCCTGGATAAACGTGTGGAAACTTCAAGTGCAATCTCCTCATTGCACAGTTCGCTGTGCAGGCTGCGTCCTGCTTGTCAGAGGCATTGTTTGTTCAATAATAAAATTGCCACATACTGTTAATCACAACCTGCAAACATCTAATAAAACAACCATTGAAAGTGTGTATGTAAAACCATCTCCTTGCTAGCCTTGTTAGGCTCGGCTCTTTCTGCTTTGAAAGCTGCGTGACCTCCCTTTTCAATCAATTCCCAGCTATTAACCATGAAGAATAGCATTGGGAACTGCATTTGCAAATTGAATGTGGTGGTATATAATGAACTCTCACTTTAAAACATTCTAGTTGAGGGGAATGTAGCTAGCTAACAGTTTTTAATCTCTTCCCCCCCCCCCCCCTCCACCTGCACTACATACAGCTATAATTCACAGAATTTGATATAACTCAAAAGAATAAAACTTCTTAAGTGGAATTGAGGGGGGGCGGCGCCTGTAACGACTCCATTATCTGTTTATTCTGATCCCTCCAAGCTAAGCCCTTGAGCAGATTAGCTACTCAGCTAAAAATCGCTGCCGTTTAAGAGCCGATCTTTATTTATTAAAACGCTCCGACCTCTAACTTGGGCTTATACATTTATTTATTAAAACTAATGAGTTAATGCCTTGGGGCCAAGCGGGCTTTCCAGGGGGCTGGGGCAGGCGGCAGCCCCCCTGGGAGCGGTGCTGGGTGCCTTCCCACAGAGCAGGCTCCGGGGGTTGGGGGGGACGCCCGGCCGGGCTCCCCCCGCCCCCGGCTGGAGCCCCTGGGGGGGGGGCACACCTTCCCTTGGGGGGGCGGGGCAAGGGGGGTAAACCTTCCCCTGGCGGGGGGGGGGGGGCATACCTTCCCCGGGGGGGGGCACGGCGGCGGCGGAGCCGCGCATCCCCCGCGGCAGCGAGCGGGGCGACAAGCCCGGTGTCCCCCTCCGCCGGCTTTGCCGAGTCCTCTCCGCCTAGCCGGGGGGGCTGTGTGTGTGTGAAGGAGGTGGAAACCCCTCCCGCCGCCACCGCCGCCTTCCCCTCGTTAGGGTGACCCCCCCCAGAGGGCTTGGGCAACCTGCCCATGGCCACGCACCTCGGAGCCTGAACAAAGGCAGGGGGAGGGCAGCGGGGGGGGCCATGCCGGCGGCCCCCCCGCCCCCGACCACCCGGGGCTGCCCCGGCTCCTCCCGGCTGCCCGCCCCCGCCCTGCCCCGCCGGGCTCCCAGCCCCCTCCGCCCCCGCTTCTCTCCTCCCCTCGCCTCTCCCTCCTCCCCCGGTAAATCCGAAGTTTCCTGTTAAGCACGGGCGAAGCTTTGCAAAGCGGCTGCCGAGCTGCCTGCTCGCTCCTTGGGATTACCGTCGGGAGAGGCTCCGCTCGGCTCGGCACGGCTCGGGAAGGGCCCCCCCACCCCGCCGCTTCTCCTCCATCCTCCATCCCCGCGGGCGGGCGGGCGCCGCACGCCGAGCCCCCCCGTCCCCCCCGCCCCCGGCTGGATTTAGGGGGTGGCGGTGGTGTAGGGGGGGGGAGATCCGCCGCCTCCCGGCGCCCCGGTTGCTGCCTGGTCCCATGTGAACTGGAAGGCACGGCTATGCTCCTGGGGACACCGCGCTCCGCCAAACTAAGGTAGGACCCCTCCGGCCCCCCATCAATTTTCCATTCACTGAAAATAAAAAGGAAAAAGCCCGTGGGTGGGGGCTCCCCGGGGGGGGGGAGACCCAGCTTCCCCGGGGGGCGGGAGCGGCCGCGCCCGGGAGGAGGCTGCACCCCCATCGCCCGTCTTTGTTGTGGCTTAAGCGGCGGGGCCAGGTGGGCGCCGCGGCGGGGTGCGCCCCGCTGCCGGGGGGGGCCGGCGCCCCTGACCCCGTGCCCTTGCCCCGCAGGTCCTGGCCGCTACCATGAGTGATGGCGAGAGCCGAGAGCCGCCGCGCCCGGCCGGCGGCGAGGTGCGGGTGCCCATCGCCGCGCCGCCGCGCCCCCCCCGCCGAGCAGCCGCCGGAGGATGCCGGCTCCGGCCCCGGCAGCTCCCCCGGCCGCGACCCGCCGCCCGACCTGGCCTCCGAGGAGGGGGAGCAGGTGCCTTACCCGGCTCTGGCACCCACCGCCTTCTTCTGCCTCAAGCAAACCACCCGCCCGCGCAGCTGGTGCCTCAGGCTGGTCTGTAACCCATATCCTTTCCCCGAGGGACACCGCACCCCCCTCCGTCCGGCTGGAGCCCCTCACCCCTCCCCGGGACCCCCTCCCGAGCCCGGAGCTCCCCGTCGGGGGCCTGCGTGCCGGGGGCTACCGCTCCCTCCAGCGCCTGGGGATGCCCCGAAGCCCCCGGGGTCCCCGAGTGCCCCCCTCCGCTCCCAGCTGTCCCCATCCCCACCGGGGAGGGGAATGTGGGGCTTTGCAGGAGCGGGACAGGTGGGGAGCACAGCCCCCCGTGCTTATCCCACTGACCCTTTTTTTTGGGGGGGAGAACCTTACACCCCCCTCGGGTTCCTTCAGCTGCACCAGCATTGCCCGCCTGTCCGGTGCAGGAGGGACAGGGCGCAGGACCAGGTGCCCAGCCTCAGCATCGCAGCGGGGTGGATGGAGGATGCTGAGCCGCAGCCCCCCAGGACCCTCAGAGGGGAGAAACCCCTCAACTTCACTGACCTCTCGGTGGGGTGGGAAGGAGTGAAGTTTAAAGACAACCCCGTTATTTATTTTAGATGCGGTGGGGAATTTCAGACAGGAGCTGACCCTCTTGCTGTTTATATAAGAGAGCTCAGAGTGTGTGTGCGCTTTCTTGTCACAGAAAAATGGAGCAGGTTGGAGTTGGTTTGGGGAAGGCACATGCCTTGCTCGCTCAGGTCCCGAAAACTCCCCTTTGCTTTTGTTCTTTTGCAACTTGCAGCCAGGGAAGGAAGAGGACAGTCAAGCCTTTCGGTCTTTCCCCCTCCCCTGTGTCCTTTACCCAATTTATTGATGTTGAAAGAAAAAGAGCAGTGTGTTCCCCTCGATTGTGACATCCAGAAAATTGAATTTTACCCGAAATGCTCGTGTGCAAGCAGAGTTGTCAGTCTGTCTTGATAATGTTCAGAAAGTGAGCTTTTAGCTTCGCTCTGCACATCAGCTCCGAACCGTTGACATTGTGCAGATAATTAATGCTTTTACCTATCCCTGATACCTGCCTGCAGTTTGCTGCCTATATCCTGCTGCTGCTATTAAAAGCATTATTTATTAATATGGTTATTATTGATCTTGCTTCAGTTAACCAAAGAAACCCCTGTGTATCTGAGATCACAGATTTCCTCGGCAACACCACCAAGTCAAGTGTTGTCATTAGGAGGAATTGCACAATCCTCCCCAGAAAGCTGCCTTGGTCTGTTATTAGGAGAAATACTTGGAGGGGAAACCCACAATTTTTATGGCCTTGGGTCTCCTTTCGTTTGAACTAGGTTTACCTGAAGTATCGACTTTTGCAGAGGTATTTCTCCTTTACACTGTTGTGAGGGGGGAATGGGGCTCCTATGTGCGTGTGGGTGGAAGGGAGAAGTAAACGAGTAGTTGATGTCCACAGTGGTGCTTTAGCCGTATCAATATTAAATGGGAATGATGGTTCCGTAACAAAAAAGTGATAAACCTGGTCTTGGAGGGGCTTGGGGAGGGCACTGCCTTCCTGTTCCAGCTGGGAGTGAATCCAGACGGATCTCTTCCCTGAAAGCAGGTTATTGTGTTTCAAAACTTTGGGGGCAGGTGGGAGGGGGAAGCCTTCCCCACCCATGGGGTCTCGCTGTCCCACACGGTGCTCGGGGTTTGGCATCCCCGTGGCTGGTGTTGCTGACAAATTAACCCGCAGCAGGAGGAAAACAAAGTAGCGTCGGCACCGAGCGAGGGAGGTTTGCGTAGAAGAGGGTTCAGGTGTGCTCGTGCTGCTGTGGGGTGAGGCTGTGCTTTTATTTTGCCTTTCAGCATCTCTCCTAAGATTTCACAGGAGAGTGAGTGCCTTTATAAAACTTATACATCTGACATAGTATTAGATGGAAATTGTGACGGTTGGTTAATAGTGAAGCAGAAATGTAATAAAACTGTGTAAGCCCCGTGTTGTAGTGTTATTGCTGTCAGAGCCGGTATGTTTTGGTTGTAGCAGAACAAAGCTCACGATGTATCGCAGCAATAGGGATGAGCCCCTTGCTGGGATTTTTTTCCTTTTCTCCTGGATGCCAGCAGTCCCACGCATCGCGGTGAGAATAATCCTTCGGTGTTGACTCTTAAGTTTCTTGGCGAGAGCGCTCACTTTGCTGGTGGTTGTGATTTCTGAAGCAGCTTAATGAAGTGTGTGGAGCAACCTCCAAGGAGCTGTGCACCTCGCTCTGGAGCTGGTGCTGTGCTGGTGGTGCTGGGTGCGTGTCAGACCGCAGGCAGCTGGAGGTTGGGCAGCTCGGGGACAAGTGCCACTGCCACGGGGCTGGGACACTTGGGGAGCAGCTAGATAGGGGACTGCTCGAGGTGGAGCGTGGGTGGATCAGTGCCGTAAGGGCTGAGATTCCCTGGGTGCCTGTCCTGGGGGAAGAACAATTTGAAAGAGGAGATGGCAACACAGATGTGGCTTCTGGCCAGTTTTGCAGGTCTGGTGACCCTGCCTGCCCAGAAGCATAGATCCATAAACCATGATAATGAGCTTTATGTTTGTATTAAAGTCTCCCTCTGTTACAGAAGGAAGGGACATGACTCTGAAGTCTCCTAAAATCTGAGTCTGAAGAGCTTCACCGAGGTGCTCGCTCACCTGGGAAGCATTAGCCCCTTTGGAAAAGCAGGTGTCCTCCTTCAGTGGTGCTTTTCCTCGCTGGGGAGGTTGTCATTTGCTCTCCTTGGGGTTTGTTTTGTTAGGGCGAAGGGGAGGAGAAGGTCTTGCTCCATGCCCCCTGATGCCCTCCTCTCCCCGTGCTGAGTGAGTGATTCCTGGTGTGGGAGCACATCTCTGCATGTTTCACCTCCAGAACTTGTGCACCTGGCTGCCAAGCAGAACTGCTTCACCCCTGTGTCCCTGGGCTGCCAGCAGGGTTGTCCGTCTGTCCAAAAGCAAGGGTGTCCCATCCTGCACATCCAGGGTCTGGTTCCCAGCAGGTCCCTGCTGGTTCTTGGGGGGTGGTCCTGTGGGATGCTCCTGGCAGAGGCAGGGAGCTGCATCCCACCGTGCCACAGGCTTTGTACTGGGGACCTGGGCACATCAGCATCCAAAAAGTCCAAATGCCACCGCAATTCTGGCAGCGCCGTCGAGTGTATCTCACGTGGGGCTCCTGGCAAACCTTTGACAATCCAGATTGCCTGAAACCCAAAAGCCGCCCAGCCCCTCGGAATATTTGTTGGTAGCAGAGACAGCCCAGACCTGTGGCTGGGAGCAGGTGGAAATCCTCCATGGCTGGGCCAAAAGCATGGTTTGCCTCTGCGGCTTAAGCAGAGGGGGTTACTGCCAGGCTTACAAATAGCTAAAAAAAGCTGTTGCCTGGTTCTGGTGGGGGACAGGTGGGGCTGGGATCAGTTTACCGGGCCGGGAGCCTGCCCAGCCGGAGGCACGCGTCTGCCAAAGGGCTGCGCATCCCAGGGAAAACGGGGGAGTGGGCAGATGTAGTAGATGCACGTTTGTGTTTTTTAATAGCTGCGCTGCCTTTGGGAATGTTAAGAGCAACCTGGAAAAAATCCCACCCTGGCTCCTCCCTCCCCTTGCATGGTTTTGTATTAATAAAACCAACAAACTTCTGAATTCTTCAACAACAGAAAGCAAAAGGTCTGTGAGGAGCTGATTTTTCAGGTGTGGGAGCAGTAATCAAAGAGTTGTGTCCATTAAAGTTTAATCAAAGGAGCAGAAAGTGTTCGGACTGGCTCTGATTTTCACGGTTGACTCTTGTTGAGCTGTTTGCTGTGTAGTGTCACTCTACAGCTTGTCTAAGTGACGGCTCCAGCGCAGGAGTCTCCTTCCAAGCTCCAGCGTTCCCTCCAAACCCAACTTCAACCAGAAAAAAAGCTATAGTTTAGAGCAATTAAACAGCCCAAATATCATTCTTGTGATACGGGCAGTGGTTAAAATTGCATTTTCACTGTCAAGTTGTATGGTATTTTCCCTCTGTTATTACTGATTTAATTTGCCTTTTTTTTACAAGATATATAATTGGAAGCAAACTTACTTATTTCTCCAGTCCTGGATCTCCTACGTGGGTTTATTTATAGAGGTCTGTGGGTGGGACTGTGTGTACTCGGTGTGCACGTTGAGTGGTTCAGAGCAGGGGGTTGGTGTCTGCGATTCTGCAGGGTCCTTCCCCGGCTTTTCCCTGGCCCCACTGCTAATGGGCGGCTCTACACAAACACGGAGCTACGCCTGGGTCCAGATGGGTCTTTTCTTTAATAGGGTATTTTGCTGCTCTTAACATTTTGATCAACAAAATGTTGAGCCACGTTTTGTCAATCCCTCGGTGTCCCTGCACCTCGGGATGAGGGGGGGGATTTGGATGCAGCTCCTGGCTCTTGTTGGTCCATGGGCTGAGGTGGCGAGCGGCAGTGGGGGGAGCGCTGGCTGGCCATCGCCAGGACGTTGCATTGCTGCCAGCGGTTTTACTGTGCGACTGGCTGGGGAAACGGGCTGTAACCCAGGGTGCGAGGCGCAGCCACGATTAAACCTGCTTTCCATCACAGCGCCGGGTGTCAGCTTTGCAGTGTGGCTTTGATAAGGTTCGAGCAACTTTGCTGGTTATTTCGTGGTTCATAAAAACATGCAGTGATTCATTATAGGTTGAATTCTGTGTGCCTTAGTCAGTAAAAAAACCTTCCGCTGATTTATTTTCTCAAGTGGCTACAGAGCTTGTTGGTGCCAGCTGATTTCTGTGGGACTTGGCTCTCTTCTTCTGTTTGGGTAGAGTCCCTGTTTGCATCAAATCTGGGGTTAATTTTTTTAATTTTTTTTTTTCCCCCCAAAGTGCTTCTTGCAGCACTCGCTAACTGCCCTTACAAGCGCTTCAGGGCAGACCTGACATCCACACTAACATCCCGTGTGTTATGTCCAAGCATCCCTCAGTATAGGTGTCTATGCACTTGGACGGTGAAAAAATGCGTTTAATGCAAAATGGTGCATCTGCTCTAACCCTCTGGTCCTCGCTCCCTCTTCCCATTCCTCGCACTGGGCTAAGCTGTTTGCTTGGCAGTGTTATAAATTGTTCTCTGATGCGAAGCTTGCAGTTCTCTTTGTTCCTTATTGCACAACTGATGTGTCCTGGCTCCTACGTCTCTGGGAGCATTGCAATTTGTGATTTGGGGGGGGTTATACTGAAGCACACAGCAGTGCAGGTAAAAGTGACCGGGTCTGGGCTCCCATCAGTTTGACAAACTTCATTTGATTGCCTGTAATAAGCATGTATCAGATTTGAGGAGCTTTATCAGAAAGCCTTTGCTTTTAATTTGTTCTTAGTCAGGCTGTATCCTGACAAGTGCAATGGGAGGGTTTGACCAAATCATAATTTGTCATCTCCGAATATAAATATTGCAGTTAAAATATTTAGCGTGCTGTGGAAAAACCCGTTAGCGAATAAATGTATTTCTGGCCTCATCCTGGGAGCTGCTGAGCATCCACGACGCCCACTGAATCTGGTGAGAGGCGCAGGTGCTGTGCATCCAGCAGCATCTCCCACTGAATGACAAGCAATTAGGAAACATAAGGAAGAAAAGTCTTGTAAATTGTAACTAATCTAAAAATATGTTGTCCACATGTGTTTTAGCTCCTTCCATTTCAGCGTTCTGTGTTGGCTCAATACATCTAATCAACAGTTTAGTCCTGAATTTTGCCTTTAATACCAACCAGGGCTGTCTTTGTCTGCTCGTTGTGGTCCCTGCATCCCTGGCACAACCAAACTCCATCATCTCTGTATTGCACCCTGAACTCCTAAAGCACTGCTCATAGCTTGTACCTCTGTGAAACGCTTGTTATTCCTGTCTTCAAGCCAAACTGGGGAGCGTGGATCCGTGTTGGAAATCCCTGTCCTGTGGCAAAGCTGTTGGAATCTGTGATATTTAGGAAAAATGTCAGCGTAAGCGGCGTGGGCAGGGGGGTGGCTGGTTGCTCAGAGCAAGGTGTTAAGCTCTCTGCAAACTCAACATGCATTAGCTGGTGCTTGGCTCCTCTTTTCAAAATGCCTTTTGCAACAACAACAAAAAAAGTGTCAGAAAGCTAATTACAAAAATACTTCCAAAGCAGATGAGCTTTTGCCATAGCACTTTGCAGCAAGGACTGACGGCGTATGGTAATACCCATACATGTTCAGAAGTGTGAGTGTAGGGAAACCATAAAAAAAAAAAAAAGCCAACAAAACGATGGTGGTGCCCAGGAATGGAAATGTGACATTGTCTGATGAAATGAAGTTGACTCATAACAACAACAACGAAAAGTCCATCTGAGCAAAATGTACCAAGTAAATCAGAACTATAAGGAAGGAGAATCAAATTAGATCTTTGACTTGAATGAAATACAATGTTCAGTAAGTAGAATTGTATTTAAGCCCTCCTGACCCCCCCGTGCTGATCTTGCCCTTACACCCCCTGCTCACCGGCAGTGCTTGGTGCCCCTGGCAGCCCCTTCGTCTCTGGCCCTGCTGCATTTGTCTTTGCATTCCGAGCTGAGCGTAGAGCTCTTCTGAGTTTTAGGGGTTTCTCTCATTGTTCTTGCAAGTCAGGATTGCAGCAGGTATATCTGAGCAGGTTTAATTCACAAATGCACTCAGAAAAATTTTGCCCACCTTGTTCTTCCTCAGCCTTTAACGTAGTTAGTGCGTTCATTGCTGCAGAAGCCAATGGATTCAAAAGTTAACTCTACATTCATATATCCAAATTCACTATACGGATGATTTCACTGAAGATAGTAATTTAAAATTATTTTAGGATGACTTTGTGCATGCTTTTCCTTTTCTACTATTTATTTTTTAATTTATTCTGTACTGGGTATTCCCCCCCCCATGAGAAACTGGGAGACGCTAACTTGTTGCAGCATGTTTTAGTAAAGTTTACTTCAAATCTCTGTGAAACAGTTACAATTTACTGGTTATTTTCAGGCTGTAATTTATAACCCCTCAGAGCAATTAACTTGCTACTTTTCAAGGCATTTATAAGATGCATCCCAGGCCCCACTTTGTGAAGTTTCTCCAATTGCCTTCAGTTTTCTCACCTCTCAAATCTGGTGGGAACCAATAAACACAGTTTCAATTTGCAGTTTGTTTACAAGTTTGGTTTACGGATTGAGGCAATATGTATTTTTTTCCCAGCATGTTTACATGGGAAATCCCTTAGAAATGTAAAACAATATATCAGATGAGTTGGACTGTGCTGCTGAGCAGGAGCAGACCGGAGCCGGGAGCTAACCACCTCTTCTTGGTTTTACAGATGAATTTTACACAGTTAGATATAGATATTTTCTGAGTTACTGTCTCTAAGATGTTTTACTGTATTTTGGTGAGGTTTTCTAAAATACACAAGTAGGTTTGGATCCATTCTAATTGACTTTCAGCTTACCTTTTCTTGGCTTTTGTCACTTGGTGTTTCGGGGCTGGGGGTGCTCCCCTGGGGCCGGTTGGCAGCACCCACCCAGGTTTACTTGGAAGCAAAATCTCAGCTCTGTGTAAATGATACGTTTGGAGTAACTCCATTAGAGCAACCGGGATCACGTTAGTTTACAGTGAATGAACTCTGAATCATGGGGTGGTTTTTTTTTCCTGTGTGTTTGTGTGTTGTTGTTTTTTTGTTTTGTTTTTAAATTGCTTCTGCAGGCAAGCAGCGTTGAGCTGCCTACTCACAGAGCACTGATTAGTTTTCCACTGGATTATGCACGTATCTTGTGGTCTGCCATTTCCTTACACTGGTGTAAATCGGGAGGAGTCCCAGGGGTACAGCCGTGGCTCCGGGGACTGCACACCCACAGACACACAGGTGTGTTTTACCTGTATCACTGTGAATAATTCAACCCGGCTGGGCATCTGACCCGGGCAGCAGCAACCTTCACCGCCAGCGTTAAAACTCATGCAAGAAATATGTTACCTCTATTTACACAGATGTTTTAAGAGAACTTGAGCTCAGATTTTGCCCTTAATTCTTAAGGTAGCATCTGGCGTTTGTGTCCAATCCGTTAATCCAGTCGCCGAAGCAGCCTTGTGATTTTAAGATACACTTTTAACTGAATATTTAGCTGCCTGGGATAGGAGGAAAGTTATGATGTGGTCTCCCCTAATAGTTAATTCTGAGATAACTTGGACCAACTTAAAATCATCAGGGTATGCACTGCACTGTATTTCTGAACCGGCAATTAGGAGTCATCAGCCTGCATAGAGACAAATTGGAAGTGAATTAGAGGCTGATGAGCTCTGTGCAGGGCTTCCAGGGCTGTTCCCAGCCTCCTGCTGCAGGGAAATATCAGAGCGGTCACTCCGGAGCTGCCTGGCCGTGCTGAGGGCGGAGGAGGGGAGCTTTGACAAGATGCAGCTGTAAAAGACAATTTTCCTCTTTCTTTCCCTTCATAAAAATCTGTTCTGAGCACTGTACCAGGCAGACTAGTTTGGCAATGGATTAAATGCGCAGCTTTGAGATCTAATTTTGCCCGTTTCAATTGACAGATGGAAATTGTGTGCTTTCACAATGCTACTAGTATCCTGCAATTTTGCTCAGAAGCAGTGCCTCCAAAAGCCATCCAGAGAAATAAGATGACTTTGTATGTGTGTACATCTATTTGTGATGGCGGTTCCTTTGGAGGGTGAATTCAAGCTGCGTGACTGCTCCTGGCCCCTCTCCTCCCTCCTTGTGGTGCAAAGGAGGAGGATTTGCCTGAATATTTAATATTCTGGTAGACCTTGCTGCAGAAAGTAAACTGCAACTTACGGTACTGGGCGTTTGGGACATCTGCTGTGGTCCAGGAGGCTGGAGCCTCACATTAGCTGGGGTGTTGGATGAAGGTTGCAAACAGGGATGTTTTGGGGGGGAGCATCCCCCAGGACTCTTGCAAAGCTCTGTGTACCCAAACTCTTCGATCCCCATTGCTCTGCTCTTCACCCATGCCTTTGTTTTGATTCTCCTGTTGTTCAGTTAAACCCTCTGGGGTGTGTGATGGGTACGCAGGTATTTGCACGGAGATCTGCTCCTGCCTTGGAGGAGCTGCAGCCCAGGCTGCTTCTTGACGTGGTTAAGGAGAGAAAGCCTGAAGTGACACCTCCTTCATTGGGGATGACAGGGAGGAAAGGATAAGGAGCTCACTGGGAGACAAAGCAAACCGTGGTCTTCAGTACTGCAAATAGAATTTATTTTTTTTTTTTCCCCAGGGCTTAGGTTTTGCGTGCAGCTGACGGGGAAAGCATAGGAACACAGGAATGCAACATTTGTGTGTACATGCTTAATACAGGCATGTTTTTGTATATATTTATGTGTGGCCGTGCTGTTGCTTGTAGCAGAATGGACTTCACTTTTTTTTTTTTTTGCAAAGGAATGAAAACCTTCCTTGTGGAGGTTGGCAGCAAGCAAGTTTGTTCTTTGGTTGGGTTTGTCCATAAGAATGCTGTCAGACTTGGAGGTGCTGATTGAAGTCCTGGGGTGAAATAATGAATCTGTGACAAGTTTGTCATTGCCTTTGGGTTCCCACCTGTGGAGGAGCATAGGGAAGCATCAGTTTGGGTTTGGAAAAGAAACTAAGACCATATTCTTCAGCCATGTGTTTCAGGTCAGGTAACTTCAATGCCAGCCAAGCTGATGGGTCCAGGAGCAGGATTTAGCCCTAAACACGTTGTATATCTCCAGCCTCTCATTACCAGGCCCTTTTGTAGGTGTGTTTGTGCACAGCCTATAATGGAATAATGTACACTGTAATTTTGTTGTTAAATCTGAGCTACTTTGGCATGGTGGGGACTAGGCAACTTGTAGCAATTGGAACATTATGGCTTATTGAATTTCATAGCCTGGAGGACTGAACTGTACAGATCAACTCTTGAGGAAGGGAAAAAAAATATAAAACGTCACCTAATTTCTCCTGATATTTTTTTGTTATTGTTTGTGGGGTTTTTTTCTCCTTAGGCTGATATTTAACATACTTGGGTTTCTGGGCATGGGCAGATGGGTGGGAGCGACACCGGTGATGGGAAGCAAACCCTAGGAAGGCTGCTGTCCTATTAAATAGGCTCCCAAGGAAAGAGATTTGGATCCATTCCCAAGGGCACTGGTAAATGCCATGTCTGTAAATATGCTGGGTTTTCCTTCACCTCGCTTCCCGCTGAAGAGTTTAATTTCATCTCTATCAACACTGGTAATGGAAGAGCAGAAGTCAGCAGGGCATTCTGTTTCAGGATGTGGTTGTAGCGTTTTCCCTTTATTGGTGATCCTGAATATTGTTTCTGCACTTCCAAGTGTGCACCAGTGCTGTAAACACTTTTATTGCAGTCAAACTGCTGGCGCGGATCTGCTGGCCACCCCAGTGCAAACCTCGACCTCACAGGGGTTGATAAGGCAACCGTAAAAAGTCACTTGATGCTGAATCATTTTAAATGAAGAGAGGCTCGTGAAGGGCTCGATTGACCACCACAGTCTCGTAAATCTCTTATCGAGGCACAAAGGAGTGTGGGGTAAGTTCTCACACCACTTTGCAGCTGGCTCCCAAGGGCTTTGCTGGGCAAAAGTTGGTTTAGTTTCTGCATGTTACTGTCCTTTGCTTCTCTGATGAGGATCAGTAAAATGTTTGCTTGTGAGAGTGCCTATTTTTAGTGTCCGTGTGATCTGGAATTTACCTACTCCGGACAGAAAAAATGCTATGTTTCTATAGGCTTTGAAGATATTTTCTCATTTTCACCATGAAGTATGAGCCTATTCTTGAAGTGGTGTTTAGAAGGGGAGCTCCGGAGCTGCCGAGGTTGGGGGCAACTCAGTTGTTGAGGCCAGGGTGAGGGGTGAAGAGGGATTTCACACCTGGGGTCTTGGCCAGGTGCTTTGCCCCCGTGTCACGGGCTCACCCTGCTTTTCTGACCCCATCTCCGTGTGTCACTTACGAGTCCTGCTCCAATGGCTCCAGCTCCATCCTCAAGCTCGATGCCCCTGTTACAATGAGCTGCAGTCCTGCCCCACTACTGGAGCAGGGTGTGCCGTGACTGCAAAAAATCACTGCTCAACCATAGCAGAATGGAGAGTCATCTTATGGCCATATTTATTATGTTTTCACTTTTTAAAATGTGTCTTTTTAAAAAACAAACAAACACGTCTCTCCCTAAAATTTCCCAGGCCTTGCTGAGTCATGGCTGGTTTCTTTGTAGCTCTGTTGAGTTTTCGACACTTACCTTCCAGGCTTTTCTGTGTATGTTCGTGGAGGAAGGGAGCGCGATGGGTGCCAGAGCTCATTTGCCACTTGCATACTGAGCATTTGCAGCAGGGCAGTGCTTAGGCTGAGCCCAGTGTGCTGCTGGTGCCACAGGGCTAGGAGGAAGAGGTGTCCTGGGGCTGGGATTGCTTTGGGAAGAGTGAGCTGGTGTCCTGCAGAGAGCGAGAAGGGACCTGCACCAAGGGGTGACTCGCGAGGGGGCAGGCAGGCAGCCGGCGGGGGACAGGCTGCAACTTGGGCCCCTGTAATGCCTCCTGTGAAGCATCTTCAAAACCGCTCGTATCCACCCGGGCAGAGCAGAATTTCATTTAAGAAATGGGTACCAGAAATCAGGACTAATTTATAAAGCCATGCAGCGTGTGTGGTCGGTGTTCTCCAGATGCTCCAGGAGGGACATGAGCTTATGGGTGAGGCAAAGGGAGTAACGTGAGCTAAATAAATGCTGCAAAGCTTTGGTCGCATGGACATCAGCAGTCCCATCTTGCTGTGAGCTTATCTGATATTTTACCATTGCTGCTTACCTGGTTTTTGCGCGTGGGCTCCGTGGGCATGAAGCTTTCACCATGGAGAGGTGGCTGTTTCCTACTGTGCCTGTGCATTCCCGTGGTCCCGTTGCAACCTGGTGGGACTCTTCATTTTGGTAAGGGCTGTGGAGTTTGCCTTTAAGCAAGACACGAGGGATCAGTTAAGCAAAATCAATCCCTTGTCTGCTCTGTATCGCTTTGTCCTGATAAACTGTCAGTTTAGCTCTAAATGCCGTGTTTGAAAGCACATCTCTGCTCTCCAGGATGGGTCAATGTCAGCAGCAGTATTACTTGAAGGATGGATTTAAGCCACCAGCTCATCACAAGAAAAGGAAGCTACATCTGAGGCATCATTTCTTGGCAGCCTGTGATCTTTCATAAGTTGGAGAGAAATTCGGTAGGATAAAATATCCTCTGAGTCAGCCCTGCAGTTTAATGTCAGCCCTAATACTGGGTTGTAGCGGTGAGGCTGGAGCTGCGGTGGGTGGGATGGAGCTGTTTGCTCCCCAGCCAGGTGCAGTCTGACCCGCATCCCAGTTCTCCATCCCTGTGAGGAAAGGGGGGGCTGCGACAGGGATCCCTGGGTCCTTCTGCAGCCTCTGCTCAGGGAAGAGCCAAGGGCAAGCGAGGCACGAGTCACCCTCTCGGCGGTGTTGCTGCTGGAGGAGTAATGTCAGGGGTCACCTAAGGACCAAGTTCAAGCTGGCCTTAACCCTGCATTTCCTGGCTTTGCCTGATGGAAGCCAGACCCATTGCCTTGTTTGAAACTGCCTTTGCGGCAGGGGTGATGGATTGCAGTGTGAGCTTTACCACCCTTCATCGCTGCTTCCTCTGCTCTTTTGGCCTGTCGTGTTCAGTTCAGTCGGAGTTTATTATAAATAACTTCAGATAGCAAGCTGAAATATCCCGGCCTTGGGGTTTTTTTTCCCTTTTCTTGGCAGTATGAATCTGCTTCGAGGCAATTGAGGTATTTTAACGTAACGTTTACAGCCCATAGCTATACAAAATGTGACTTATGTTTATAGAAGTGTGCCTTTAACAGTCTCTTATCAAAACATATAGGATTCTGCAGCTGGGTGCTGGGGTTCCTCTGAAGCATTCCCCAGACAATACAGTTCCACATTAGATTGTCCTGTGATGTCTGTAGACTTAACCAAGTCTTGTTCTGCACACACAGTTGTGAGTCTTCCCTGTCAGGTCTGCGGCACTCGCTTCGCCTCCTCTGAGCCCCTTCCGAGAGCCCTTTGAAACCCCCTTATCGCTGAGTCCTCCCTTCGCCCGTGTGTGTCCTTGGCAGGCAAGGCAAGGTCATGGTCATGATGCAGAAGAGCCCGTCGTGCAAAGCAGGATAAGGTATCAGCCAAACGGAGCGGCAGGCTGACAGAGCAGGGGGTCTGGGAGCAGGCAGTGGTGAATGAATCCTGAGTGAGGCGTGACTTGTCCCTTGCTGTGGATCTCCTGGAGCTCTCGTTCCAGAGCCATCACTCCTTGTTTGCATGACGTACCCTAGCCAGGGGTGGGGGTCGTGCTGGGCTCCCCATCATCAGACCATGAAACAGGGAGATGTGTCCTCCCCCCAAGACGTTAGCACATAAAGGAATGCATTTGGCCCTGGCAGTGTGTCCTGATCCAGTCTCGTGTGGGATGCTGTCCAGGTCTTCTGCAACTTCAGCTGGCTCTTGGTGCAATCCATTACCAAACAACCGTTACTTGACCTGCCGTAGCGAGGCAACCAGGCATCCACAGGATGTTCTCTTTATAATACCTGGACCAGCATCCTTAAAAAAGCACACAGTCCTGTTGTGTTTAATAGGGCTGCCAAGAAGAACAAGGTCCCTCAGGCTCTGCACTGCTGTCGCACCCCGTGGCATTGCTTCCCCTGGCACACTGTGACATGCTGCCCTCTCTGGAAGGCTGGAGAGCCGAGAGCCTTTCAAAAGCTTCAATTTCTCATTCACAGCCCACCCAAGCTTCCATCCTGAGCTGCTTTAGTCTGTAAATTGGAAAGAAAGTTTGAGCAAAAATTGGCCTTCCTGTGGAAGTTCTTGTCCTCTCCAGCCCATAAATTTTAACGGGAATTGGGCACGCCGAATCTCTAGGCAGCTATGCAGATCTCAGCCTCTTCTGAAATGAATCACACTGACTCAGGGCTGAAGAAAGGTCCTCATTTGGCTGGGTGTCTGGGATGGCCCTTAATGCTTGGGTTTGTGTCCCGTGCCTGTTTGATGGAAGTATGATTGATCTGTTTGTTTCAAGATGTTGTTTGCAGAGGGCTGTGGGCAGTTCAGGAGGAGGGTGTTGTGTCTGAGCAGTATGGGCTAAATTAACTAATAAAGTCATCTGGCTGTGGGCAGGGTTTGGTTTGCCGTTCTGGTGGGTGTATGTGCTTGGGTTTATCCAAGCTCCCAAGCTGGTGGCCCAGGTCACGTTGTAGCTCCTAGGACAGACCCGGCAGCTCCTACCAGCTTTTGGGAGGAGCCGATAATGGGTGACTCTCCTGAGCTGCCACTTTTGACCCCAGATCCCTTGGGCCCGATGGGACTATGCAGCCCCTTGGGTGCCCCAGGTTTCTAGCAGTGCTTCTCGGGCATCAGGGAGACGGCAGCTTGCTTGCAGCTCTTCAGAAAGAGATGTGTGACTCTTGTGTTTGCGTGGTGTCTGAGCATCACTCACCTTCATCTTGTATCTCCTGCCAGTGCTGAACCTGGATAACCTCTCCCACCAGCCTGCCCTGGTCTTTCTAGTTCTGGTGTTGCTTGATGGCTTTTACCTGGAAACACCCTGCTGCTTGTGTATTTTCCCATGGGTGCCTGGTGAACCCCTGCTCCTTGGGTCTTCTCCTGCTGAGGTGACTTTGCACCCATGTCCCCTGGCTGCGCAGTGACAGCTTCTCGGGAGCAGTCTGTCCACTAGATGTCAAACCTCTGCTGCAGAAGGGGTGCTCCAGCTCACGGGGAAGGCTGCTGCCACAGATGATGATGTGTAGGGAGCAAAATGGGATTTGAAGTCTGACATGGGCGGACATCCACAGATTACAGATTACCTCACTGCTCGTCTGGGGAAAGTCTGGGATATCAGCTGGTTTTCCTTGTTGACATATTTCAAATTAAAGCAGAGTGGGAAAGGAATGAATTTTTTCCTTCCTTTTTTTTTTTTTTTTCCTTTTTTCCTGGAAGTTTATGAATTATTTCAAGTGAAATGTTTCAGGGGTTCGGTTGTCCTCCAGCTGAAGGCTTCAGGCATGCTGCCAAAGAGACTTCCAGATTTAGAATTAAACTTATGGGGACCGGATTCTGATCTCATGATCTTACTTTTACACCATTCTTCATGGGAAGCACCTGCTTTGACATGATCATCACCAGCATAATTTGAAGCAGAACTTCCCCCTTGAGATACTGCTGGACATCGGTGGGGCTGGACTACGGTCAGGACCTCTGCTCTCGTGCAGACTGGATGTCTCTGGTGCCATTGCTCCATAAAATATTTCTGGTACTACTGGTAAAGTCAGGAAGTTTCATTCTGGTTTATTTATCTTATTGACCTTTGGGTCAAGAGATCCCACCGGTTCCTGAGTACAGGAAAGCTTATCACTTCCCCTTGGGTTTATGTTATTTTTCTCTGTGTATTTGCACTGCCAAAGACAGGAGGTGGATAAACCTTTGGGCTGACCCTTTGGTGGAACCAATTATGAAGATACGGACATAATTTAGGGTGTTATAGCTGTTCCCCTCTGTGTGTCTGTCCTCTAAAGGCTTGTCTGGGCTCCCATGCTTGGGTGCCCGAAGGAAGGAAATCATAAGTAGTCCAAAGTCTGCTGTGATCCCACCAGGCTGGGGAGCTGAAAGCATCCACCCAGCCCCTGGCATGTGCTGCTCAACTTGGACCTCAAAATTCCCATCAATCAGGGCCTCCTTTTGACTTAATTAAGAAAATACTTGTTTTTTCCTTAGTTAAAGTGTGAAGAGAAGATTCCTATTTGGGATTATTTTTAGTCTCTGAAATTATTCATGAGGCTGTTTTCCCTGATTTATGACAATACCCAGCACATTGCCGTCTAACTGACTTTTAAACGGAATGTTTCAGCAGTTTTATATGAATTCCTCATGTGAGGGAAAAATAAACAGTTTGTCATTTACCAGACTGTATTTGATTATTAAATTTGTTACTATAAACGTCAGGCGACGCTTCCTTCAGCTGATGCTGCTGGAGATACATGACTTCAGAGAGCCATACCATTCAAGAAAAACTAACTGATGTGAGAAATCAGTGCAGGGTTGATCAGGCCTGTTCCCAACTGGCCAGATAGGTTCTGGTTGGCCAGAAATGAATATCTGGTATTGGGTTTGATGTGACTCCCATTTTTCAGATCTCATTCAAAGAGCAGACAGGCCGTGGAAGGTGACGCACATGGGTTTGGCATCCTGGGGTCTTGGTGGAACACCAGGCTGTGCCTTACAGAGGTGCTGCTCCATCTCTGGCCTCGTTACTGGCCTCGTCTAGTATTTGAAGAAGCCAGTGCAGAGTCTTGAGCAAGAAAATAAATGCACAGTGGTACAGTGAGACCTGGCAGTTCTGGGGAGGGGACTGGCTGGGCAGAGCATCACTGATGTGCACTAACGCTTTTTGTATGCAGGCACCAGAATGGAAGGACTGTCATACAAGTGGAAATATAGCCATGGAAATTCATCAATCCATCACTGAAGGGGTGTAAAATACCTCTCAGACCCTGGGGATCAGGCCTGGAGAGTAAAACCTTAACCCAACAACTGCATGGCAGGTCGGGAGCTTCTTGTAGGACTCTTCCTTCTTCCCTTGAGCTAAAACGGATCCTGCGTGGAGAGTTTTCTATAAGACCAGTGATTTGAAGGAACATCTTGGCCTTAAGGACCATGAAGAGCATTTTGGAAGTGGCTGAGCTTTGCTGTTGGGCTGGCTGTGCTGCCAGGGTGCGGTGCAGTGAATGGCTGTGCGGTGCAGCATCAGGCACCTGCAGTTACTGCTCTCATGCGCCGACAGGGATCCTGCACTAGCTCTGCAGATGCCACCCCCGTGCACACATGGCCCTGGAATGTCTCTTGCTACACTTGGAAGGGAATTATTCCTGCACTGGGATGCACAGGACCAGCAGCACGTGTCCCGTCACAAGGCAGCTCTTCGAACGCAGTGCACCATCTCACTGGGGACCGGGGAAGTGTGGGGTGTGTGAGAGAAATGAGCAGAGAGAAAAATCGACCATGAAATTGGTCATTTTAGGAGCTCTGTGAGGGAGGAAAATGTTTGTTGTTAGACACCATGCAATTGCACCGCAGTTCCCAGGGGTTACAGGTGGTGTTGGTTACAGGTGGTGTCGGTTTGCTCGGGAATGGTCCTTATGCCTTCTGACCCCTGTCTGCGAGGACCTGGGAGGAGCAGAGCTGAGAAGAGCAAGGTGTCCCTGTGGGGTGGACCAAGGCGGTGTGTTGGGGTCCCAGGGTGGGCAGGGCTTATGCTCCCAAAGGCAGTAACCCCCCCAGTTGTGTTGCTGTGGGTTATGCAGAGGAGGAGGAGATGGACCCCCATCCCACAGCGCCATTCCCATGTTTGCCATGGCTGCGACAGAACTTTACTGAGCTGCCACTTCCCTCCTGCACGTCGATGCAGAACTCGCTTAAGGGGGATGATTTTGGGTGCTTCCCCTGGGCTGGCTTGTGATGATTCAGGGACCTGATACGATTTTTATGATTGCAGTCTCCTTTCGCAAAAGCTCCGTTTTTGTTCAGTCCCTCTCTTCCCCCAAAGCCTTCCCCAGTGGGAGCTGAAGATAAAACATAGTGATAAGGATTAAAAGCCTGTTGCTTGGAGTGGGGCAAACAGCCTTTCCTCATTGCGAGGGACAGCTCGTGCCTCCCCCTCTGAGGCGCTGGCGCTGTAATGGCATCTTCCCAGGGTGTGTTTCTGGGTGTCCCTGTGATGGTGATGAGCTGAATATCCACAGTGCCAGTGCTTTTGCTGCCGGGCACACAAACAGGTTGAGATGTGAGGGATATGGAAAAGGGTAAATGGTCTGAAAGGTTGCGGTGGTAGACAAGTGGGTGAGATTAGAGGGGGCGTGGAGGCATGTGTCCGTTTTCCTACTGGGGTGGGCTTGGCTGCTGTTCACCAGATCCCAGATTCATCCTCCATCCCCATTCCTTGGCAGTGCTTAGGTTGGCACAGGCAGGAGCTCGTGCTTTGTCCGTAATGGGAATTACACCAGAATTAGTGGCAGAGCTGAGCCGTGTGAGATCGGCTATAAATCGTCCTGGGAATATGGTGTTTGTCTGGGCTTCATTGGGCAAGCCATCACAGGGACGGGCCCCTCGGAGGGGATGATGAGGTGCAGGACAGCCTGGCTGTGGAGCAAGAGCTGTGTGTGTGGCAGGCACTGTCCCCCAAAACCACTGCTGTGCTTTGGCTGTCCCTGAGGGACGCGCTGGGGCACCTGCGGCCAGGGGCAATGGAGAGCAGGAGGAACAGGGGCTTGGTGCCACCATCGCACCTCAGGTGCAACTTCTTCCATCACTTCTGATGACTTCCATCAGTGCCGTTTCTCCAGCTTAGGCACTGTCCTCACCAGGGATGATGCCATCCTCGCTGCTCCGAGGTCCCACGTGCATTCCAGTCCCCTGCAGAGTACCTGGCCCCTGGCACCGCTCTGCTTGGGGGATGGAAATTGTGATTTTTACATGCCTAAGTTGTTTTGCTGATGCTTTTTCTTTTCATTCCTCTCTGAAAAGCTAACACTGTGTTGTAAAAACAACTCTCTGGCCTTTTGCTTTCCAAATAGCAAAGGGCCAACGTGTTAATAGGAGGGAGGGATGGGGTGGCAGGCTGCCAGCGGGATGTGCTGCTTCCCTGGGGCTCCGCTTTGCCAAGATGCCATCAGCCCGGCTCCAGGAAGGCTTTCCTGCAGCCATGCTCTCTCTCCAGGCAGAGCTTTGTTGTCTCCAGCCTGATGTGAGTGAATCACATGCAGCTGCCCGGGAGTGGGGGCGCTTTATGAGAAGGGAGGTGTTTCCCTTGGTGAGGAGGGGTTCTGGAAGTGTCCACTTCCATGGAGCACCCCTGGGTGCATGTCCTTGCACTGCCCTCCTTGCGCACCCCTGTCACGGCCCTTCTCACCAAGAGGAACTATGTAGTTTTATTATTTCTGGATGCAGAAAAGGCCTTTTTCTCCCCTTGTGCTGCAAATGAGTCTTTTCATGGACATCTTTTGGTGTTTTTTTTTTTTTTTTTTTTTTTCTGGGGGTGGGCAGAGGGGGAAAGAGACATTTAGAAGTTTTCTTCCCCTTTTGCAAGGCAAAAGGCCCATCTTTGTGTCTTTATCATTTTTACAGCTTTGGATGTTTAGAGCTGTGCTGAAACCGATTCCGGGTTTAGGAGTGTGTTTCCATGCGTGGTTTGGGTTTGGCTCTTGCTGGCATCAGTGCAGCAAAGCACAGGGTGCGGCTGTCCCATGGACCCAGAGCCCTTCGCATTCATCCATGGTGACTCTTCATAGAGGGATTATTCCGTATTGGTTTAAGATGAGCAACAAACCCATTATAATCCCAATAATGCCCTCTTTAAGCTTAGCTCATTTTGATGTGCTCGTGGCAGCAGCCCATGCATGGCTGCAGAGCACGCAAGCTGCTGCGGTGAGCTCAGGTTCACTCTTCCCAAAGGCTGGTTCCCCACAGCAGCAGTTTCTGCTGATGTTTATTCACCCCCCGGGAGGCTGCAAAGGGCTGAGGCCTCTTTTTAAGAAAGTGCTGCTGAAACTTGCTTATCCTCATCTTGTCTTGAAGATCAACATTTTGGTGTGATGCGCTTGGGAGCAGCTGGTACATGTTTGGTAGAGCTTTGCTGGGCTGAAGGACCACACCAGGCTTGGAAGGGACCGTGGGAAAAACCCATCTATTGACACTAAAAGCAAAAAAAAAACCAGGTTGAAAAATAGAACTTATTCAGTGCCTAATGACCACCTATTATTTCCCTTTTCCGTACTGTTTTAAAAACAAAGCATGAAACTTCTGATGCTCAGAGGATCACTTTCTGGTATGCAGCTGTGCCGTACATAATATGCAGCACACGTTCATGCACAGAAACCCAATAAAACTGGTAATTAGCCCCTGAAACAAATTAGAACAGAAGACACAATTTTATTTTGCATAGTGCCTTTTCTGCAAACTGTGTCTCAAAACACGTTGGAGAGTTAAGTAATGCAAAAGCTTAAATAATAAGCGCGCTGGGAGAGCAAATTAATAGGAAAGGATGTATATTGCTGTAAAGTGGGGAAAATTGAGGTTGGGAAGAGCTGAGGTTGCTTGTGCAGGCACTGTGTGGAGCTCGGGTCGAGCCTCGGCTCTCCTTGCTGGTTTGCCCCTGGGTGGTTTGGTCTCTGTGGGTGTTAAGGAGGGGACGTGCCCGTCTGCGCGGGGCAGGGAGGATGGAGGGCTCCAGCAACGCAGCGCGGGCTGAGCGAGCTAAGCCGCGAGATGGATGAGGTATGTACAGCAGGCTAGAAAATTAAGGAGGGCAATTTTGAGCCAATTTGTTCATCTTTCCCTTTCATGGCTGAAGACAGAGTAGCTATTGCATCGCAGCTCTCCCTTCCACTCCCTCTCTGCCTCATTGACTCAGCAGCTCCCTTTAAGTCTCAGTAGAAAACATAACTTTTTCTCCTTCCCTGTAACTCTCGCTTTCCTCGGTGCTATTATTTTTAATGCTAACTTTGTAGCTGTGTTTAATGCTGGGCCGTGCCATGGAGATGCGGCGTGTGAAATACGGCCAGACCATGGCATGCTGCAGTGCCGCGGGCAGGAGAGGCAGGGACTGTTGACCCTTTTCTCCTTATTCTCCATCCTTGGAGACAGGGCTGCTGCTAAATCCTCCAGCTTTGACTTAATGCCCTGGGGAAACTTGAAGAGTATGCGAAAAAAAGTTTGGAAAACACCCACGGGTCTAATGGGGCTAATCTTGGATGCATCGAAATCAGTGGCAGTTTGAGCTTTGGGGGTCTGTGCCTTGCCTTGCTAGGACAGAGCTCAAATTTGGGCCTGGCTGCCTTAGCATCACAAGGAGAAAACAAAAAAGAGAAGTTTCTAAGCCAGGGGCGAGCACCAGAGCTCAGACAAACCTCATGTTGTGGGCAGAAGAGAGCTGCCGTGGATGCCAGCACCTTTGGGATGCTCTCATGGTGATGACCTCCTTCCTCCCCTGTCCCTGCAGGACTCAGCCTGTTACTCACCCCCAGGCTGTCCCCACAGGTGGTAGGAACCCACACCTAAGGTCCAGCATGAGCCTTTATGGTGGACACATCTGCAAGAGCAGCACAAGGCGACATAGATTTTCCTTGGAGTTACATGGTTTCAGAAGTGGACATCAGCCAACCCACAGGACCTTCGCTAAATAGCCAAGCCTATTGTGAGATGTGCTGTCCTGTTTATTTATTTTTTTCAATTGCTGTTGCATCTATGATTTCTCAGTTTGCAATTTTTTTTGTTTATTTTTTTAGCACGTTGATCTGAATGGTTGTTTGCTTTGAGAAAGCCAGATTGTTTTATTGAATGGAAATGTGGACGAAGGTGTCGTGGTCCAAGCCTAGAAGCAAGACAAGGTGGGGGGAAACACTGCCTCTCTTTAGGCCAAGTGATAGATCAATGGGGAAAAAAACATGTCCAGCTTTTGGGTTCAGAGCCATGTCTTGAGCAGAATGTGCAACTTATGACACAAAAGCTGATGGTTTTTGTCCCAGTGCAGATGCTAGGAGTTCCCCAGGCAGGTCCTGAGAAGAAGAGATCTGTGCCTGAGTTACAGCTGCGGCTGCAGTGGAAGGCAGCTGCTGCGTGGCTCTTCCCTTCGCCTGGCCAAACTCAGCCACTAAAAGTCTGTGGTGACTCCAGTAACTTGGTTATTGGTATTAAAGTAGTAGCCTGAGGAAGAAACGGTATTTTCAGGAAGGAAGAAGCAAAATTTACAGTGGGATTTATGCCTGCCTCAGGATGAGACGTGACACGCTGCTGCAGGGAGGACATGGTGGTGACCTTGCAGAAGGCTGGGTTTCTGCCAGTTTTGCAGACTTAAGGATTTTGAAAGCTCTAAGTCATATGATGAATGTGAAGGCTGGAAGTTTTAATAAGAGTGAATGATTTTTAGATGCCCGTTTCACAGAATCACAGAACAGTTTGGGTTGGAAGGGATAGTAAAGATCCCCGGCCACAGGCAAGGACCCCTCCCACCAGCCCAGGGTGCCCCCAGCCCCGTCCAGCCTGGCCCTGAGCCCTGCCAGGGATGGGGCACCCACAGCTGCTCTGGGCAGCCTGGGCCAGCGCCTCGCCGCCCTCACAGGGAAGGATTTCTTCCTGATAGCGGATCTAAATCTGCCCTCTTTCAGCTTAAAGCCATCACCCCTTGTCCTGTCACCCCATCCCCTGTCAAAAGCCCCTCCCCAGCTTTCCTGTGGGCCCCTTCAGGCACTGGAAGGTGCTGTAAGGTCTCCCCAGAGCCTGCTCTTCTCCAGGCTGAGCCACCCCAACTCAGCCCGTCTCCACAGGAGAGCTGCTCCAGCCCCCTGAGCATCTTGGTGGCCTCTCTGGACCCACACCAAGAGGTCCCCGTCCTTCCCATGTTGGGGACCCAGCGGTGGAGGCAGTGCTGCAGGTGGGGTCCCACCAGAGTGGAGCAGAGGGGCAGGATCCTGTCCTCATCAGCTGAGCAGGGCTGGGTGGCCTCTGGTTTAATCCAGGGCCATTGAGCACCTTGATGTCTGCAGAAGTTGGTGACTTACTGATGTTCAGGGCTGCTGAAAATTGGAAACAAAGAGGCTTGAGGTAAATACCTAGGAGTCTCTGACTGGAGAGTTTTTGGCTCGCCATGTCACTATTGCTGTTCCTGTAGAAAGATTGTTTGAAGAGATCCATAAGCCACTTCTGAGTGATCTCCGGATTGGGTTTGCTTCCTTGTGCCAGCCAGATGCTGAGCTGAGGCCGTTGGGCATCTGAAGCATCTGAGCTGAAGCATACATTCAGGGCTTTGCTTAAAGAGAAATGGGAATACTTGGGTTTCTTCGCATTTAAAACAATCTTAAAGGTCACAGTTTGGTGAACCGTCCTTCCCTGGAGCAGACTTTGCACACAGACAAGGAATTGTCTTCCCTCCTCTCCACACTCTTATTTCCCATTGTTTTGGTGTTCTGGAAAATCTTCCTTGTAACGATCATTAACGAAGTCAGATATGCCAGAGCTCAGGAGGGATGTGGCTTTCCCCGTGTTTTTAGGCCATTTGTATGCCGAAAGAGGCCTGCAGGGCTTTTATATGCTGAAAGATGAAACCATCTCCTGAAGCCATGCTGTAGAGATTCAGAGGGATTTTTTGGGAACCTGAAGCAGTTTTTGCAGTGCTTTTAACTCTTGCTTTAGTCTGATGGGATTTCTTCATCTCATTATGCAGCAGATAAAATACTGTCCTTGAGGAAAGGAATTACTCTTTTATACAATGACTTAAAATACCTTGATTTTTCTTTTCTCTGGAAGCCTGCTTATTTAAAGTGAATTTTGGCTGCGGTGAGAGGTACTGGAATGATAGCCTTGAAATGGAAGTCTTTATCTTATAGGGAAAAACACAGCTTGGGCAGAAAAGGTGCAAGGTGTCTTATCAGCTAGCCAAAACATCTCAAATTCTACCCTTGCAGGAGGAGGACGGGTCCCCACGATTTGAAGTCTGTGCAAGTGAAGGTAATTGCAGCATAGGTGTCCTGGGAAGCTTAGCTCTTTAGGGCCGTAGTGGCATTACAATACCACAATTTCTAAAAACCTACATTAACCCAACAGCAGTATTTAATAGAACATAACAAGTAGCATTTAAAATCTTTAGTCTAATCCTACCCTGGGTAGGTTGGTTTTAATTCCACTTGTTATGTCAGTTAAACACCACTATTAGAGGAATACTTTAGGTTAAAGCTATAGATGTTTCTAAAACTATCTTGTAGTTCTACACCTCATTTTTTCCTGAAGGACATGTCATCGTAGGTGGTATTTATTGTGTGCCTCAACCGCACAGGCACGTCAGAGCTGAGAGACGTGGAGACTTGATTGACAGGAGCATTTCACCATTCTCTGCTATCTTCTAAAGTAGACTCTGTCCTTGAGGCCTGAGGGGTCATTGCTCGTGTCACTGGATGTGTGACAGGAGAGAGAGACACAGTCACCTCCCTTGACTCCAGGACTTACAGAAGTAGGGTGTTTCATGTTTGCGTGGTTTCCCTGTAAGGATGCTGCAAGTCCAACCCCACCGGCTACCGGGGGCTTCTTGCTCTGCAGAGCATCCCTCTGCGGCACAGGGCATCCCTCCACGGCACAGGGCATCCTTCGCAATGTTGGGTGGCCCTGGGTACCCGCAGCCCCTGCCTCTTGTCCCAGTCCTGCCTTCACACAGCACAGCTGTGCTGTCCACAGCAGCTAGCCAAGCAACTCCCTCTTGAGTACTATTAATATCTTTCTTCTACAAGTCTCACAGTCTTATTATGGTGAATAATGAAAGCATATTCCCTGACCTTTGCTCCGTCTATCCAAATTGCATTCTAACAAGTATATGTATTTTTGACTCGTCACGTGATGGGAAAAAGACTCTGTCCTGTACAGACAGAATTAAAAGAAAGACAGACTTAAGAATATACCAAGATGAAGGCTTTCCTGTGTGCAACTTGGTAATTTGCTGACTGCTGTCTCCTTCTTTTCAGCCCCCCTGTTATGATGAACTTTAACAGCATCTCAAGCAGTTGCAATAAAGAGAGGCTCTGAAGTAGCTTCTTGCCTTTGTCATTTAATTGCTACAAGGAAAAACAGTTATGATGCCAGGTTTTATGATATCTGGGACTAGATTAAAATTGAAATAACAAGTAATTTTAGATTGTGGGAGCTCTTCAGGGGAAGGGCTTTCTAGTCTGTGCAACACCTAGTGTGATGGGATCCCGTTCTGTCTTGGGCTTGGGGGTGCTTCTGCATTATGAATACATCATTGTTCAGTTAATCTGTTTATGGTGGTTGCTGCTCAGAGGATTTTAAAATGCTAGAGGATTTTATCTGTAACTTAGGGACCTTGTAACGGAACTGTATTAGATGTATTTCCACTGCTGCAACACGGAGATTCCCAAGGGAGATCTCCTTGTCCGAAGGAGAGGCTACAGAGGGAAAAGTTTGGAAGCATTGGCCTAACATTAACAGGTAGAGAGAAACGACCGTAGAGCTGAATATTTATGATTTTATCAGATTTCTGTCTTATAGCAGCAGTCTCGCATGATGAATGCATTTTGCTATTTATGTAAACAAAGGAACTCATATATGTGTGTGTGTATGTATCTATCCCAAATGTGTTAATCTGCACTATCTGACAGGTTCTCTGATGTGGGAAGCTCGCTCAGCCGAAATGTCAATTTTACTATTTGGCATCTAACTGAGAGATTAGGTTGGAGGTATAGGAAATAAACCTCCTCCTGGAAGTTTGACAGCCGTAGGCTGGGATCTAATATTTGCATATGAAATGTATTTGGTTGATATTGCCTGAGACTCTATTGTAACTGCAGAGGATAAAAACCATGGAGATGGTTTGATCTGTTTGATATTCATATTAGTTTATCAAAAGAGATTATATCTCATTTAGGTAAAGCAAGCAAACATGAAAAAATAGAAGCCATACATTGTCCCCCCAGGCTTGTTCAGTTATTATACTATTATTACAGTTAATTCAATATTATTTGGCTTTGAGAGGAATAGCTATTGTTACAG
This sequence comes from Falco peregrinus, assembly GCF_023634155.1. Taxonomy (NCBI): domain Eukaryota; kingdom Metazoa; phylum Chordata; class Aves; order Falconiformes; family Falconidae; genus Falco; species Falco peregrinus. Next base: position 87,721,131 of record NC_073725.1, on the reverse strand, counting down.
AAGTGTTCCAGAACACTTAATACTACAAGCACTACCTAATTGTCCTGCGAGCAGTCTCCTTGAAATCCATAGGAAGTATTATAGGAACAGATTTGATATTAGCTGTGGTTTGAACTATGGATTTGGGACGGTGTTTGAAATGCTAGAGCTCTCGTTTTGAGAAAACACATGGAGACTGTCAGCAAAACAAAGAGAGGCAAATACTTTCAAGCCCCTTTTTTGGCTGGGCTGTGAGTTCAGCACAAGCTCCACGTGTTGCAGCCTGCCTGGGGTGCTGGGGACTGAAAGAGGCACTAAGGCATGCGAGGGGGCATCTTCTCCCAGGGATATTTATCCTGTAGGGGTCAAGTATTGCCATCCCTCAAACGGTTGTTGCTCCACAAAAGAGAATAACAGATGTAAATAAAGGAAACCTCAGTTCAGCTGGAAAAAAAGGTTTGTTGAAAGAAATAGGGGTGGTTCTATGCTGCCCAACACCGTAGCGTGTATTCTGCAGGTGTTCACAGGGGCTGTGCATTCTGGTCCAGATAATTTACTGTTTCCCTTTTTCAGCTCCCAGCAGCGTTCCGCTACAGGTGTTTCCTTGTTTGCAGCAAATTTATTGTTACAGCAGAGAACTTGGAGGTTTTCTACATTTTTATCCAAGCCCTCTCAATGTCTGCGTCTCCTTCCCTGTCCTCTCCCAAGTCAGACTCACGCCCACTTGTCTCACTGATGCCTGAGCTGGCATGTGTCTAAGACAGCAAGATTTCCTGGAAGAGCTGTACAAACTTGAAGCTGGGGTATTCCCTGTCCAGACAAGTCATTTTTCAGGAGCGAGGGAGCATGTCGTGATTCCTGGGAAAGCCGGGAGGGAGGGAGCAGTGTTGGAGTTTGGGTCTCCGTTCTCCCTGCTCGACTTTGCCCGTATTTCCCACCTTCTGCTCCTTTCTCGCATGTAGTAACACTTCTTGCAGCCCAGCTGCATTTTTAGGACAAGAAGAGAATTGCGGTCTGAAATCCAGGGCAAACAAATTTAGCCAGCCAAAAGTGGGTCTCTGGCAGGAGATGAATAGAGGGGACATGGGGGATGTGGCAGCGCCCAGTGGGGCGAGCGGGAGGGAGAAAGCGGCTGGGCTGGAGCCACATCACACCTGCTTTTTTGCTTCTTCTCAGTTTTAAAGGAGAAATCTTCTTATTTTTGCCCTTTGCAGCAGCTCTCAGGCCACAGCATAACCCTTAGCCAGGTGCTGCCCTGCAAATGGGGTGCATCCACCCTCAGCACTTGCTTTTAATTTCTGTCCTGGGTTAAAAAGGCAGGCTGGGGAGGTGGGTGGTGGGGACAGCCCTGCTGCTCCTCACACCGCCTGGATCTTCCCCTCCCTTTGATCACCTTCCCAGAGGATTTTCACACCCATGCTCAGCAAGAAGTTGTAGTGGGGTTTTTTTTGGTTGGGTTTTTATTTGGGGGGAAGGGAGAATTATTAATGAGTTTGGAGCGGTTGCCATGGGAACCTGTTGCTAATGAATCTCTGGGGTTTCCTCTCCACCTTGAGCCACGTTTCCTGGTAATAGCGTTCCCATGGCAACGAATGTCACTGATACCCTGGCTGGCTCCTGGGCCACTGCCTCGGATGGGCAGAGAAAGCTCCCTATTATGTCAGCCAGGGGGATTTATATCGTGGAAGTAGGCTGTGAAAACTGTAGTCCCTTCTCCTATACCTCCTGCAAGTTTGGAGAGTGTTTGTTTGTCTTCTGTTTATTTTTTTTTAAAAAAACCAAACAATTTTGAATAAATTTTACCAAAAATTCCAAATCTGATCCCTTTTTCTCTGCTAGGTTTTTCACCTAAAGCCCAGCATTGCTGCCACCTTTGCCTCCCACATCGGTGCTTGCTATCCCCTGGCTGCCTCCTGTTCCTCACCATGTCCCCTCTGCCAGCCACCAGCTCCCTGTCTGGCCCCGTGCTGGGGAGAGCCAGTGCTGGGCATTTGGGGAGGAAACCCTGGGAAATGTGGGAACTTCTCTCCAGCTCTTTGTGGTGGGTTCAGCTGCAGGGTGCGGGGTGATTAGCAGCAAGGTAATTAGTTTGCAGCCCTGTGTTGTTGTTTTTTTTCAAAGGGCGATGTGGTGCCTGTGAGCTGGCTGGGTGCTTAGCTGGGTGCTTTGGGCTCTTTGTGGGTCTTTGAACAGTTACACACATGTTGCTGATGGAGAAGGAAACGCAAAAATATGTTTTGCCTGTCTCCAGCCCTTGGAAATCAGGTGGGAGCACCCCATGGGGTCAGCACATGGCGCAGCGGTGGTGGGATGGTGGGAGGGGGCACAAGCTGAATGAGTTATACTAGGGAATTACCTGGTCTTGCGTTTTTTTCTCCCTAAACCAAGTTTTTAGTTTTGGTTGGTTGGGTTTTGGTCTTTTTTTTTGTTTTGTTTTTCCTTCCCTGAGGCCTGGAGCAGGAAGATGCTGCAATGCTGCCCCAAATCCTGCAGTGCCTGAGCTGAAATCCCTGGCTGGAACCAGGAGAGTTTAGAGGGACTTTGAGGTGAGGGCCATGCTCAGCTCCTCATCACCTGTCCTATGAAAGCTGCTCAGCTTCAGATCCCAACTGTTTTGTTGGATGTTATAAAGTGGGTGGGTTCAGGAGCTCTGGTCCAGGCTCTCTCTGTGCCTGTGGGCAGGCAGCAGCCCCACGGCCGGGAGGTGCTGTGCGATGGGGCCCCATTGTCACACTGTGGTCAGCTGTGCCCAAGCCAGCAAGGGCTGATGCTGCATTTCTTTAATTTTTGAGGCTCAGTTTTTTTCAGTCCTTGTTGCCTGGATCCCACAGCAGCTCTCACAAGTAGGTACTGATGCTGCCGGAGTTGGGAGAAGCCTCTCTGCTCTGCATCCTTACTTTTGAAAAGCTAGAAAGCAAAGGAGGAAAATAAAGTGGGGACCAAATGGTCCCTCTCCCTGCTCTGCTGGCATCCAAAAGCACTGTTGATTTCTGGATGGGCAATGTCTTTGAGCACAGCCAAAAGCTCAGCTTAAACCTCCTTGTGGAGAGATTTTTTGGAGGAGTTCAGGGTTCTGATTCCCAGGATTTTCCTGGCACCCCTTGTAGACGGGGAGTTTTGAGTCTCATGTGCATCAATCATCCTGGACACCCCCAAAACTCTTCTCACCTCCTAAAGGGGATTTTCAGCTCTGAAAATCAGCTAGACCTGGTGCTGCTGGTTTAGCTGATGGGCTAATTGTGGTGGTGGGTAGCGCTGGCTTCCCAGGGAGGGACAACAGGGGACAGATGAGGGTGCCCGAGTGACACCTCGCATGGAGAGCCAGGTCCCGCTGGGTGGTCGGCGTGCTGGACTGACACCAGATTTGTGTGCGTGTCCACTTGGTCACGCTTCTCTGCAAAAAAACTGTGGGTTTGGTTTACTGTGCCAAGATTAATTATCCATGATAGGACTGATGTTCTGGCAGCACCATGCCATGCAAACTGCTTTTGTGAGAAAGGCAGTTGGAGGCAAGAAAAAACACATTTGCGTTCCTGTTGAAGCCCAACTTGCTGGTGGCAATGGTAAATGAGGTGCATTTCGTTAACGGAGAATGTGCCTCTGTGTAATTGCCTGCTAGCCACTGTCCTCTGGAGTGGCCAGCAAAGCCCGGTGCCATCAGCTTGTTATGTAGTCCATACTCATTAGGAGAGACCATGGCTCTATTGGCAATCCTTGACATCAAGGGTTGCCTTAGAGTCACATACGTGGCATTGCTTGGAGTGGTAGGTCTGGTCAACAGTTTTCCACCCATCCAGCTGGTTTTCCACTGGAAAACTGGGTGTTTGAACAAAAATGGAGCAATTGAGAAGATCCAATAATGTACAGTTAAAAAAAAATAAAAATGTGGTTTTTCTTCTAATTTATGGGATGAATGCAACAGGACAGAAATCTCCTCTGTATCAGCAATGTCTCATTGGCAAGCAATGGAGAGGAGCGTAATAGATCATTAGTATCTGAGGGGCCTGGCAGTTTATCTGCTCGTGCCAGCTCTCTCCCAGCCACTAGCCCTGGCTGTAAATTGTCAATGAAGGGAACAGCATTCTGCGTAAGCACTTAAGTGCTTTTGCTATTCAAGGCAGAGCAGACACTGAAATCCATCAGAAAGTCTATTTTTCACCAGGCAGTATTGACTAATCTGTTAAAGCCAAGTCGCCACTCATCATGGGCTTTGAACATGATGGTATTTTTCCCTCTTGTAGCACCTTTCATACCAATTTTTTTTTTTTTTGGTAGCACTTTGTAGGTGTGAATAAATCAAACCTCAGGAATTGAGGTGGAAGAACTGAGGCACAAGAGGGCTGGAATACTACAGGAGAGCAAGAACAGGACTAGTGGTGCTGAGAAATCCCAAATCCTTATTCCATGATCAGACTTTGGCTCCTTAAGAAAACCAGGGTAGCAGAGGGCATTTCTCCCGGGATCACTAGCACTGAGGTGAAAGCTATTGAGCATTAACGGTGATCATCTAAAGCTTTGTGTGTACTCCCAGGTATGAAAGAGCATGGCTAATGATACCTTGTAAAATGATGAATAATTTATCTGGTGATTGATGGTAGCTCTGAAGTAGATATGAGATCCTGTACCCATCTCACAGATGAGTAAACTGAAGCTAATTGAGTCATTGAGAGATCATAAATAAACTGAATGTGTTGTAATACAGGATGTTGCTGTTGATATTGTTTATCTGAAAGAAAAGGTAGGCTCTTGGCAGCGTGAAATTATCATGGTGCAGGGAAAGGAAAAGTAAATAAATGCAACCCACCAAGTGACTGGCAGGTGGGGTGGCATTCGGCAGAGCCAGTCGGTCTTTGTTTGTGGCTGCCCAGTTTCCCAGCAGTTAGGTAATAGTTGTTGCACTGTAGTTGCATGGAATCACGTATGATTAGAGGATGGACAGACACATGGACAAAAATTCCTCGTGGGAAAGACGTGCTCCAGCTCAGCGCTGTTTATTGTCTTATTTTAGCTCAGTAAATGAGTGGTGCAAATATGATGAATTGCAAATGGTGCTTATTTATTTTCCTTGTGTTGTGGTACACAAGCCACCACAGGACTTCATGGGCCATGTCCGTCCCCACGTGCTGGGTTGTCTCACACACCACTATAGCACTCAGAGCTTTGGAAAAAATCTGCCCTCAGGAAGGGAAGACGCAGAAGGAGATCAGTGTCCTGCTGATGTGGATAGGAACTGAAATCTCTCCAGTTCAGGTCATCAGTTTTAGGAGGAGAAAAAGGCCACAGTGGAAAGGCCGTAGTCATCTTTGATAGGCCCCTGTGTGAAAAAGCCTCTTTCTCCATCAGCTGTTTCAGAAGAGCATCAGCTCTTTGAGCCCCTGAAGAGAACAGGTTTACGGAGGTTGGGGGAGGACTCTGTGGCCAGACTGACCATCGCTACGTGCTCTTCCCATGTTCCACAGAGGGAGTGGGACCCTAGTCTGAATTCAGCTGCACGCTGGTGCCAGCAGCTGTGATTATATCTCCTGAATGCTTTAGTCTGCCATCTGAAAAAGGTTATTTGCATTTGCGGCATCTCAGAGGAGGATCTGTAGGCAAAAAAGCTTCCCCTTCATTTCTCCTGGAGGCTGTTCGTCACCTCCTGACCTGGTGTGCACCAGGCGGTTCTCCCCATCCCACGCACTCGGCTCTCCTGGCAAGTACTGTGCTGCACAGAGCTCCTCCAGAATTAAAAACTCTCATCTCATCTCGTCATTAGGCAGCCGTTGGGCTGTCACTGGGCTCCTCTCATCTGCTCTGATGTTCCTGCCAAGCACAACGGGTGGAAGAGAGATGATCCCCCCACTCCCTCCCTTCACAGGATTGCCTGGCTGTGGCAAGGACCATGCGGGTGATGTCTTGCTTCCCCACTGCTTCTGGCTGGTTGCAGCCCATCTTTTCTCGCGGTGCCGTAGGAAGTGGCAGCAGTACAGCTGGGTTGCGAAGGGGCTGGTCCCTGCTGGTGAGGTCTCCATCTGCCTCCCTATCCACTCCCATTACCTGCTACACCTCACAGATGAATTTTTATCGTTCCCAGTGTTCCTCCTCAGAACTGCATATTGCAAAGAAGCCTTTTTAAAAATATGCTTCCCTTGTTTTTTCATTGGTTTTGAATGATAAATATTTCATCAAATGCCTGTCGTCTAGCCTGTGCTCTTCAATGCTTTCCAGTTTGGTATGTGCAGTGATCTAAATAGATTTATTTAGATGAGAAGCACTCGAAAGAGCTGTCTGCTTTTCCAAAGAAAGTTGAGGTTTGGAGTAAATGGGTCATTTTGTGTTTAAATCTGTGGCAGGCCACTTGGAGTCACTGTAAAATGTTTTGATATCCTGTGGCCATCTCTGGTAGACGCCTTGCTTTCCAAGGGCTTCTCTGAAACGGATGGCTTTACTAGGGAGCCTGGAATGTTTTGCTGCTTAATTTAGACTGTTTATCTCAAGAGGTCATGGAGTTCAAAGACTAAGAGATGCGCTGAAGCTGTTCTCTCTCTCCCAAGCAGCTGCCTTTTCATAGCACCGCTCCACGCTGCAGGTTGAACCACCTTGTCATGCCTGTGCAGACCAGAGCGTGCCAACCCATCTGCAGCAGGACTTCTATTTAAGAGTCTGATAACCCAGCCTGGTGCTTCTTGCTTTTCCTTTCTTCTGGGACTCCAAAATTTGCAGGGAAAACCACACCAACAGACATGATGTTGCCATTCTCCTGGTGTTTGCGGCTCCCACCAGTCCGTTGCTGGCTTCCAAGCACTGCCCGGAGAAGAAAGGTCATCTTTGAGGAAGATTTATTAAATCTGGCAGCCTTCCTCCAAGGCTGTCGTTCCAGTTCTGCCATCCTTGACCTTGGTGAGAGGCTGATGGGCAGGACTGCAGGTTGCCAGTTGGCTCATTGGCATGAAGCCCCCAGCCTGTCAAGCTTGGTAGAAACTTTTCAGTGAGGTTCAGATTTCAATTTAGTGGGTGTGATTTCATTTCAACCAGAGGGTTATAAATCCGGGAAAATGACAGTGGAACTATATCATTACATGTGAGAGGCTCTTCACAGCCAGATCGTCTTAATCTGAAGGACTGATTTAGACTTTAGTCGCAATTTCTACTGTTATTGTTAAAGCTTTTTTTTTTTAAAAAAAAAAAAAGTCCTCCGTTCAATTAAAAGAGGATGCAAGTATTGCATTTAGATCAAAGCCAGACTATTATTAAAACCTTCAGTTGTAAGAAAATAACCATTTCTGCAACAAAATGTTAAGTGGTCACCCTCTGATAAATGCCACCTTTTATGAATTTAATTAGAAAACATTTATTTCATCCAATAATCTTGGAGTGCTGGAAAGGTATGTCAGTTGCCAGGACAACCCGTTTCTCTCTCTCTCTCTCTCTCTCTCTCTCTCTCTCTTTTTTTAATCTCTATTTTTCCTCCCCCCTTTATTTCTCTTATGTCACTTTTGATCACATCATCTTGAAAGGAGATTTTATTATTTAGGTATTCAGGCTAGCTTGATTGAAAGGCAGATTTTTTTATTATTATTTATTTATTTATTTTTTAAAGCTAATGTAGTTTGTGGAGCCCTTGCAGAGTCCCTCTGCATTCATGCCTGTCCTCTACGGAAAGTCACGGCGAGATGAGTAGAGCAGCGGGGATGACAGGGAACACTGCAAAATCGGAGCAGAAGCAAACAAGCAGCATGTCTCCCCTCTCCCCCCAAACGCTTCTTTTCTGCAGATCTCAGCTGGGCGAGTCCTTGAGCTGTCTGCTTGAGTTGGTTGTGTGACATGGGACACGGCGTGAGATTCCTGAGCGTATACAGCAGCAAAACTCTTGTGGCAAAATAAGGTGGCCCAGAAAGTCTGTCTGATTTGGGCTGGTTTCCTGGAAAACCTTTTTCCTCTCCCCCATCCTTCCCCCCCGACTGAAACAGTCTGATTTTCAGGTTGGGATTTAATTGTAATTACTTAAGAAGCAAATAAACCCAACAGAAGCCACAGACACAAAGCTTTGCGGTCCTGACCAAGGCTGATTAAGCCCGACTAGTCGTCTTGCAGTAACTAGGTGCCTCCTGAAGCCCTTGCTCAAGCCCTGTGGAAGAGTTCTTTGTGGCAGGTCCATCCACGTGCTGTGGGAGCGGATCAGTCAGTAGGGAAAGGAGCCTCAGCAAAATCCCAACGAATCCGAAGTCTTCCGTGCAGCCACCCTAAAGCCGGTCGAGCCGCACTCGGTCCTTGCTGGCGCAACCCCTGGCTCAGTGCCACAGATTCCCTGCGTGATTTACAGAGGAGGGTTATCCATCACTCTGCTTTTGGTATGCAGCCGTCGTGGGGTGAAGCTCCAACTGTTTTGCCGGGAACAGGCTGATGGACTGATTTAAGCCAGCCGAGGAAGGATGATCTCTCGGCCACGGGTTCAGAGGCTGCGGGTAGCAGGGGTGAGTTATGCAGGGGTTCAGGCAAGACACCTTTACATAGAAAAACCCCTTATTTAATCCACACTTACGAGGATTTTACTTTGCAGTCACGAGAAGATGATGTGTGTGGCTGTCTAGCCCAGTGCCAGGACTTTTGTCCCTCCCATGTTCCTCTTGACTGCGGGATGGAGGCTGCAGCCCCTCAAGCAGCCCCTGTGACTTTGCCCCTCCCATGTTCATGTCCAGCTCTTGCTGGAGAGCTCCTGCTGGGGCTGTCACCGTGTCCCCACCAAGCTGGCGAAAGGAACAGTGTCAGAAAAATCCCGTGCTTGCTGCAGACAGTGGGAGATGCTCCATTAGTATTCATGGGGTGTGGTGTCATTGCTTTTTTTTTTAAAATTTTTTTTTATTATATATGAATTGCATGCCTACGGAATTTTGGAAGGAAATGTTTCAAGTGTATTATCTACGTACAGAAACACAGCAGTGTGGGATGAGGGGATTCAGGTTGGTCTCCTACTGGTGTGGGGGCTTTATGTCACCCTGGTGTAACTGCAGCTTTGGATTACAAAGATATTTATTTCTTATTCAACCTCAGTAGTGGGGGAAAATGCAAAAAGCTATGGAATACATCAAAGAATTGTAGCTGGACAGCAGTGATTTACAAGGAGATAATTTTGTTGATTAGTTTTGGTGCTGTTCCCACGTTACACAATGTCACACAAATCCCAACACACAGATGTTGGATTTTTATTGCTTTTACATAGGATTGGGAATCAGGAACAGGTTCTGATGGCATTTCCTTTTTTGTGAAGAGTTTGGGAAGCCCAGACGCCTCCTGCCAGGTGATGCGCTGCCTCCCTGTGCCAGGATTGTCCTGCTTTGTGTCAGGCCTTGTAGAAACACTTGGTGGAACTGGCGGACTTTTTACTCCTTTTCGTAATTTGAAGTAATTATGATTGCTGTGTCTTCCTCAATGATATGATATGGTTGCATTTAACAAAACAGTGTTGACTCCAAAATCCAACTGAAATTTGCATTTGCTTTTATTGCTGGTGGAGCTGGGAGGGGTAAATGGGCAGAAAGGTTTAAATCAAAGATGGGGGGTTGGCAGTAGAGAGTGGGCTGCAGCTTGGGCTTGCTGCTTCTGAGTTGTTTGCATGGGGAAAAGCAGAAGATAATCAGATTTTTTCAATACAGATGTCTCAAAACAGAACCGTATGGTTACTTTTCTTGGCATCTACTTTGGGTTTTAAAATTTCCATCAAACTTGTTTACAGTAGAGCTTTTTTTTTTCTCTTTAAAAAACCCAATATTCAAATTTGAAATTAAGCCCTGAGCTGACAACAGTTTACTTTGACATTCAATAACCGGAGGAGGATAAAAGACGGTGGATTACAAAAAAAATCTCTCAAGGCTCAGTGCTGGAAATAATGGCCTGGCAGGTGTCGAAAGACTTGAATTTTGAATCCTGCCTTTGCACAGGGTGGCCATATGGTCTTGGGGAAATCACTGACAAACTCTTCCTGGATTTTAGACCCTCTAGAAGAGTCTAAAAGAAGGTAGAACTATTCTGATAAAAAGCTAGACATGCATCCAAAGCTTTATTGATTGCACTGACAAGTCCGCTCCAGGTGGATAGTGCCATGTTGTCATCTTCTCCTCTGCAAACCCTGGTTGCCGCAGGGGTGGCACCTGGACATGGCGCTGGGGAAGGGATGGGAGAGCTCTCCTGGGGCACACAGGACTTCTTGGAGAGCGAGAAGTCTGGCAAGAACAGAAGAAAATGAGTGACACGCAGAGCTGGGAGTGGTGGCCCCAAGGGCTGGTAGGCACAGCTGGGAAAAGCTGAATGGCAAACCACCATGTCCTGACGGAGGGTAGGAGCATCCCAAGGGATGATGCTGGGCAAGGGTGAGAGGCAGCGGCTGAGCAGAGAGGGTGCAGGGAAGGACAGACGGGCGATGGGGGGTGTAGGGTCCTGATCATGGGCTTTTGGGGGGAAAAATCTCATCTGAGCCTTAGGAGGGCTGAGAATCCTCCACGGGAACCTCAGTTTGCACGCAGCGATCTGGCCCCTAATCAATGGGGATTTTTGGTCCTTATCCTGGAAGAGCAAACCTCCTACAGCTAAGCCGGATTCAATTTGTGGGTCAATGGCATTACTAGGGATGATTTTGATTAGCATGATCCAGATTTTACAAATTTTCTCGCTTCAGCTTCTGTCAAAACACATGAATGAGTTGGAACGCAAAGCCTGTCTCCAAAATGTGAAAAATATAATTAAAAAAGGACTTTGCATGTATTTTAGAGAACATTTAAATGCTGAGGGTGTTCAGTCTTTCATTTCAAATTTAATAGTGCTGAACAGGTGAGATGAAGGTTGTACAGTTTTTTGTTTCTTGATGGGGGCAAACCTACTAATGGACTTCATAAATTGATTTTGGTGTTGTACTTTCTCTAATCGAACAGAACTAACTAGAAAATCCTTTAACAAATTTATGTGCGACCAGTGTTTGAATTAGCAGCACATCCTCGTGTGTTACAGAACCTGCCTTTGTTGTTTAATGAGAGAAACTGTAAAACCAAATGTTAATAGAAAGATTTTCATAAGCTATTAATTTTATGCAGACCTTTGCCCCAACTAAACTAGTAAGTGTGACTGTTTATTTGGCTTTTGGGTGCAGCCCAGGTGTTGCAGCAGGATGCTCAGACGTGGTGACCGGTCAGTGAACATAGTAGGGACCAAGGCTGGTAGAGCTTTTATTACCCAACAATCAGTAGAAAGCAAAAAGAAAAATGTGAAATCACTAAGCATTATGCTGAATGGAAACCATTCCCATTTTAAGAGACTTGTAAATGTTTCTTCTATTTCTTTCAGGACCAAAAGGATGAAACTGGCTTCAAAATGATAACCTAAAAACCCCTAAAAGTCAATCTCTTCTGCCTCCCAAAAGCCAACCCCCTATAACCCTCCCAGCTGGAGCAGTTAAGATGTTAAGATGTTGCTTTTCATCGTGGCTTTCTGGCTGGGGCTGGCCTCATGCATTTCGGGCGGAATAAGGCTATGTGGACTGGAGCTTTTACTAAAAGGAAAGCAAGGTGATTTCTAGACAAATAGCTGACTTCAGAAGTTATGCTGAAGCAGAAAAGCCCCAAGAAAGGTTATTCCCATAAAATTATGTAAATTGGCTGGGATTCTCTGAAATCCCAGTGTTCGCCAGGGTCCTGCTGGTCCTGCTGGAGATGGCTCCGCTCCTGAGGGTGTCTGGTGCCTGATGCGCTCCTGAGGTTGTCCCAGGGATTTCAGAAGGATGGTGGCTTTCCAGTCCTCTGCCTTAGAGGGACAGCAGATAAATAAGCCAAATAATTAAGCCAGCAGCTTCCGAACGGGGTGGCGATTCCAGGTCTGGAAAATGCTGCGAAAGCAGGAGCCTGCTTGTGACACCAGGTTTTTGGTTTTTTTTAAGCTTGACTCTTCTGGTTAACTCTTTTGCATGCTCTTGACCTACTGTGGTCTTTTGCCCTGAGGCCAGCTGTTGACCTTCAGTGTCCCTAAAAGCACTGGTTGTCCTGTCCTGATTCCCGGGAGACTTCTGATGTTTTCCCAGTGTGCTGGCTCACGGCTGCAGCATCTTTCCCCAGCCTTCTCATCCTGAAGGGCTATCTCCCTGAATCAAGGGAGAAAAATCTTCTCTCAGTTTTGACAGCAAGCTGTTAGTGCATTTGATTGCACAGGGTTGGCCAGCGGAAGAGAGGAAGCCACCGTCGTGCTTAGGAGCAGCAAAGTGGTGGTGTTTTATAGCTTGCTTCAAAATGAGATTAACAATTCCTGCTGCATCTTTGTCCTGCTGGTTTCCCTTATAATTTAATCAAAAGCATTGATTGGTCAGTAATGGCATGTGCAGACCTTGGGAGCTTTTATTGTTGGCCCAAAAGGCTGTGATGGAGATGAGGGGCTTTGTTGGTGCTTGGTGTGAGCAGGTGGATGGGGAAGCCCTGCTGGAGGAAAGCCACCAGCCTGCTCTTGGAGGTGATGGAGGATGTCTGGCTGCTGTCACCAAATCTTCTTGGGCTTTGTAACTTCACAGTTGCACCCCGGGGGTTCACCATGGACCCCAGTGAGCAAAGGGGTGAGGATTATGGAAATGGAGGGTGAAACCCTGAGATCTGAGGTGGTTTGTTGGTGAGGTCCTCTCCAGGAGGAGCATCAGCAGCTCTTCACTGTGTGAGGTAACTCAGTTTCTGTCACCTCCTGGCATGGCTTTGTTGGGTGTCTTATTATGTTGAGTTCTGGGTTGGGACACAGCTGGGGCAAAGTAGCTCCTGGATGGCTGGTCGGGCTTGGTGCAGTAACATACACATGGCATGAACATGGGTGGGAGAAGCACCCGTCAGCTGGAAAGTGAAGCCCTTGTCCCAGCAGGATTGTCGCCCTCCAGGATTACTTGCCCTCTTGGGTACCAGCAGCTCTTAGCTCTCTTTAGGAAGTTTTTCTGATGTCCCAGAACTCACAGGACCTACATTTTTTCTTGCTGTTGTTACTTGCTTGGGTTGCGTTCCACCCAGGGAAACACTGGCTGTAAGATGCTTTCGAGGCCACATATTTATTACGGCTTTGTTTCTCAGGGACCCACCTTAAAACCAGATTGACGTACATAGGAATCAATGGGTTTACTCTGCAACAAATGTGTCTAGATACAAGAGATGCTCAGGAACAGTGAGCTTCAAGTTAACCCTTCAAAAATCAAAATCAAGCCCTTGAATTCAAAGATTTGTGGATCATTTATGGATGTGGAGAGGAAGAAACCCTCAGATAAACCCCTTGATTTTTTGGTAGAGAGGTTGAACTAGGTGCAGCCAACCTCCAACTGCTCCCAGAAGGGGACTGGGAGGAGAATTTTGTGTGTGTGTGTATATGTACACATATGTATATTTATTTTACTTCCTCTCTCTCTCCACTGAGTCACCAGTCTCACCAGGATGTTGTGCAGGGGTAGCTTCAGTGGCGGTGGTTAATTCCTCTGTGGCTCCCTGTGCCTTTGGTGCTAATCCCGCATAACTCCTGCTTGGTGGCAAGTGGAGGCTGGCTGTGGTTTCTTACCAGGCATTTACCTGTGGTGCAGCCATGCTGCTTTTCCAATAAAACCCTCTGGAGAGGGTCCCTTGGGTTTGCAGGGATGACACCTAAGCCCCTCATGCTGCTGATGGCAGCCAAACAACCTGGAGGGCTTGGGGGACAGCAGGTGACCGAGACGCATTCTGGACACGTCCACACCTCTTGTGTCTTTTAAACCTCGTGTAAGTGAGGATGTGAAGGACGTCTACATGTTGGCACCTGCAGGGGACAATGTCCTGGCCAGGGCTTTATCGCTGCTGAAGCAAAGGCCACGCTAAGCTAAGCTCCGGTCTGAGGAGCTAATGGGGAGGAAAAGCAAGAAAACCAGTACAGCTGCTGTTTAATTGACAGCAACATTGATTTTTCTAATTGGCATTTCAAGAGCCAATATGACAGGCTCTCTGCAGAGCCTGTCCCCTACTATCACTTTTCTCCGCTCCCCCGGTTTGTTTGCTTTCAGCAAGAGAGGATTTTGTAAACCTCTGCCCACTGGCCACGTAGTCCCGCTGCCGGAATACCGCAGAGGTTTCCCTAATGACAAATACTTGATTCAGACAGGGTCAGACTGAAGAATGGAAATCCGTTGTACATCCCTGCAGTGTTCAGTTGTTGCCACATTTTGCATCCGTACCTCGATGCAGGTGTTTCTCTGATAGGTGAAGTGCAGGTCACCTTCCCGCTGAGAGGCTCCTCTGGCTCTTGGCCACATGTGTAATGGGGGTCCCTGGGGATGTGGGGATGCTCCACAGCATCAGGCACTGCCAAGCCAGGGTTGCCCCATCGCCAAGTTTTCATTGGTGCTTTCAAGCAGCAGCAGCTTTGAGAAGTGGCTTCATGAACGAGAAGAGCCATTATCTCAACTTGGACCGAGCTGGGACTGGCCCAGCCTTGAGTGTCAAACCTGGAGCCCTTTTTGATGGAGAAAATAGCTGTGTTTGTTTCCGAGAGCCCTGCCACCTTTTTGTTTCAATTCTTTGTCCCTTTGCTCAGCTCAGTCCTGGTTTTGTGTGGATTTTCTTGAGTGTTTTGTCTGGTCTTCATCAAGTTCTTAGGCAAGGACTTGCTTTTCTGAGATGTCTTGCCCAAGCTGGAGACCCTGGACCCCTCAGAAGGTGCTGGGGTGTAACGGGGGCTCGGCTGGACAGCAAAGACCTGGCGTTTCCCTTGCCCATCGTGCCAGGTCGGGGCTTTCAGCCCTGTCCTTACCCTTATCAGCAATTTCTGCAGTGAAATTGGGATGAAGTAACCCTCATCTGAGGACATCAGGGGACACCCCAGGGTTGGAGACCTTGCTGCAATTAAGAAACGGGGTTTCCTAGCAAGGATCAGTCAGGACCTTCTTCTATGGCCCAGTCAGTAGAAAGAGGCACAGTTTCCCACTGGATTAAGGTGGATTATGGAGGGATTAACCAGTTTGGGGTTTCCTCCTGTGTTTGGGCCTGAAATGCTGATTATCGAGCGCTCCCAGCCTTCTCCAATGCTGTGTCTTGTAGAGCTTCTTGGTGCTGAGGGTATAAATCTATTTACTCCCTCCCCAGCTCTGATTCATTATTTATTGCTCGACATTGACTTTGTAAAACATCCCAGTGTAGTCGGCACAGCGCAGGCTGCCGGAGCTGAGCAGACCTTTTGATCCCCGTTTGGGGTTTGTCTGTTTAACTGGGTCTCAGGGGGCAGGGAAGGGTGTTCGGAGGGGGGCGGGGAGGGGGAGGTTAAACGGAGCAGCTGATCTCTGCGTGGTGGGTTTTGCTGCCGTTGGTTGTTCCAGTTTTGTAGATGCTATCCTGCCAGCGAGGGAGATCAAAGCAAGAGGGAAAATAAATATATGCCGAGACACAAGGCGCTGGGGTGGAACCGCCACTTGTTGTGCTCTCCCCTTTGAGACGCCTAAATTGCAGCTTTGCTGTTCCACATACTAATTACCCATTGTTTGATTTTTTTCATGCGATTAGGGAAATAAGCCAATTCTTTTTAATTAAAAAAAAAAAAGGGGGTTGTAGTTTTTGTTGGTTGGTTGGTTTTTTTTTTTTTAATTTTGGTCTTAAAACTTTCCGGCAGCACATCGCACTATTTTGCAGGCCGGTCTTTGCCTAGGCTGGTTTGGCGAGCTGATCCTTCCCAAGGATGCTCCTGGGTTTGCTGGAAGGAGCTGTGTGGGGACCACGGCCCCGTGTATCTGCCCCCTCCTCTGCTCCTGTGACTGTTGGTGCTGGACCCACCGGGTGTTTAGGAGCCTCGTTGCATTGATCTTGCTCTAAGGCAACAGGATGATTTATTTTCCGTTCATAAAAGTATGAAATAATCCATATCTGTGTACCTCTAGGCTCTAATTCCTCTTCTTTTTCCCCAGGGTGATTGCATTCAGTGTGGGTTATTTTAAAGTTTTATTTCCAGAGTTGCCCGGATGCTGAATTAAAAATAAGAGTGACTCAAAAACCAGTCTGTAAATATAAAATGAACATATGCTGAATATTTTTATTAGATTTTTCCTTTCCCCATGGCTTCATTTTAATTTTGTTTTATCGTGAAATTGCTTCCTGCCCCCATCCTTCTCCCAATATCCTTACCCAAGAATCAAAAATTACAAATCCTTAAAAAAACAGAGATTCAGCGTAGCTTCCTGGCTGCTCAGCCAGCACAGTCCCCTCCCATCACAGGCATTGCGTCCTGTATAAGCTCTTCCATAAACTTAATGGACTGCAAAGGATTCAGATTTCCCTCTCCTGCTAATTTGGGAGTGAATGAACTGGCCAGGCTCGCACGGGACATGGTGCGTCATGGAAAAGGCTGCTTTTACCCCCTAAATGGAAGGGGAAAAAATAAAGAAGGAGGAAAAAAAAATAATCAGGGGAATGCAGCTGCTGCCATTAGCAGGGAATATTTCCAGCAGCCCCTGATCATCGGAGGGTGCTGCTCTCCATTTGCAGTGCAGCGGTGGCATGTGAGCATGACAGCGATGGATAATCTGTTGCAGCATCATTGATACCCATCAATAAATTATCAGTGGTTGAGATCACTTGGTATTGTTCTGCTTGCCAAAGCGCATGCTGCTCACCCTCACACATAGGTACCAACCCAAAACATCTTGGGGAGCCTCCAGCCCTCCGTAGGTGTTGATTTTGGCTATCAAAAGGCTTTTGTATTGGTTGTATTTTGTGACAGAATCAGTCACCCCACTCCCCACCCCCTTTTTTACACCCCACCCCAATGGATTAATTTGATAAATCTGGGGGTTTAGGGATGTTGGGTGGTTTTTTTGGTTCATGAATTTTTATGATCAGAAGATACATTCTCCCGTGGAGCAAGCACTGAATATTGGAATAAATGGATCGGCTTGGCATATGTACAGTGACCGCACAAATTACTCTTTTTAAGCTCCATGGAGATAATTAAAAGTATCTGCGTGGGCGTGAGAGAAACAACAGATCAAATTCTGTCTGGGTTGTGCTGGGTCACCCCTCTCTCTTCTGTCCAGCTGATGCTGGTGATCAGGAGCAGATCCAGAATGTTCTGTGATCTCCTGTTTCATATTAACTAATTAAATTTTGTATTCATGAAAACACGTCTTTTAATGGAAAAATTAAAACTGATCTATGGAGCCTCAGCGAGTGACTGAGGTTAAGGCACGTTGTCACGGGAGAATTGATGCTGAACCTTTGAAAGCGGTATGGTGACAACAGAGGATGTAAATGGGATTAATGGAAGAGAAATTGCTTGGAGGAGATAGAGAGAGGAGCACAGCATGAGCTGCCCATAGCCCACCAAAGAAAGGAGGGAAGAGCTGATTTTGGGAAACATTTTGAACCAGTCGGGGTTGTGAGACAAGGTGGGATCCAGAGGGGTGATGACTTTGTTAAATGTACCGACCCGATCACATCTGATTGCATGAGTGTATTTCTGATGGGTGAGAACCACACAGCAGAGAACACGGTGGTGGTGGCCTTGGATAAGCAAGCAAACCTCAAATTTCCTTTCTTCTCCATTTTTTTCTTTTTCTGTCAAATACTGTTACAGACTGTATGGCTGAGATTATTTTTTTTTTTTCCACCTTTAGCTCAAAATCAGATTTGATCTGGTGGTAAAGTAGGCAGCTAAATCCCAGTTTCCCTTTTTTAATTAAAAGTAATATGGTGAGTTGTGCAGCGGTGAGCAAAATGGTCCCCGCGGTCCCCTCCCAGCTGACAAAACGTCACCTCTGAAAATCCAGCCAGCTTTTCCGAGACATGGGAAAACCCCTCCACAGTAAAACAGTGCAGTAATTTGTTTTTTAATATTGCTTTGTTGCTATACTGGCTAGGAGTGCTCTTCCTGGGCTCTGCTGACAGCAGTTTTAAGCTGGGGGAAATCCTTTTTTTTAGTAATAATTCAGGACTTGAGCATAAAATTACATTTTTTTCTGCTTTTGTATGAATTTGGGGATTTTTGACCTAAGAATAGTTATGAAATTGAATGCCCCAGGTGAATGAAGTCAGAGTGTTTCCTCTGTCTTCTAGCCTCTTCCGTGAGGTTATCAGTAACTGCTGCTGGTCTGGGATCTGCTCTGTATATCTAAAACTCTAAAAGTTGTATTTTCTGTCCATAATTCTAGACTAAATGTTGCATAATTTAAATAGGAGTTGTGTTTTCTTCTGTATCTTGGCTACGAAGACTATTTTGGCTGATACCCGGGGGCTGGTCGTACCTGTTTCAGACCTAAAAGCGTGAGCTGCCATGGTTTAAGGGATGGGGATGCCTGGGATGTCCTTCATCCTCCAGAATTGGTCCTGTGCCAGGTGAAGGGAGCCTGAAGTGCCTGCCACGTCACAGTGGCCATAGATTGGTCTATCTAGGCCAGTTCATGTTTCCACTCTGCTGGAGAAAACACTTTGAATTCTCTGGAGCAATTCATGCATTTGCCCTTACTCCCCTCCCGCAGCCAGGGTTGGCGCTGGTCCTCCCGCTGCGGCCAGGGTTTGGCATGGGTGGTTTGATTGAGCTGCATGACCTGAGTTACCTGTTCTGCTCTATGCCCAGGGGAGCTAGAGGAGATGTTCAACCCAAACCTTTACTCTGACAAGCTTTTTGTGGGGTCCCCCTTTCTCCCCCCCAACCCCCCTGTAAAATGATCTAACCTGATTTTATATGCACAGGCTGGGAAGAAGCAGGTCACCATGCTATTTCTGGTGGGACAGGGGTTAGGTTATACGAAGTATCTGGAGAACAAGGCATTTATTTGATGTGAAATATCAAAAAACCAGGATTTTTTTCTTTCGCCACTCTGTCCCTGCAAGACGGAGCTAGCTGAATCCTGGTTCACGGTTTGCAGGTTCAGTTGACCCGCTGCTGTGTGCACTGAGCTGGACGGTGTCCAGGAGGTTTCCCCAGCGCATGGTTCAGTGGTCCATGCCCATTGCTGCTCCACTGAAGCTCCAACCAGCCTTGCTGTGCCGTACCTGAAATAGTGGGAAGGAGGTAAATATGCTTGGGAAGGGCAGTGCAAGATTCTTCCTTTTGTTTTGAAGCAGGGTTGAACTTTGTGCACCTCTTCTATGAACATCTTTGCTTGAAGTCCTTTGAGCTGGCTTTCCCAATGTGTCATTTTAGTCCCTTGCACTTAATGATTTCTAAATACAGTGTTTATTACTTTTCCCCCACCTCCCCTCTCAGCAAGTCTGGTGGCAGAATAGTTTTGCTGGGTTCGTCCACCAGGAATGGAGCACGTTTCACCCGCTAAACAAAAATAATGTGACATTTGCAATATTTGTGCTGGCACCGTCTGCGCCAGACACTTAGAACAGCAATTAACACCTGATCCAAAACGTGAATTGGCTGGTTGAGTGCCTTATAAAAATGAAAGCACTTTTGCTCTGATCCTTTCCTTCTATTGTCTTCCACTATGTGAGTATTCCGCGTGGACAAGCGGATGGTCCCGGTGCAAGGCTGTCCTTCAGGGCTGGGTTTGGTTGCTGCCTCCTGATAATATCCTGCAAGTGCAGGGTGTGGGCGGTGTGGTGCTGGTGGGTGCTGCCAGTAGCCTGCAGCTTCTCTTTGCGTGGGTCCCTGTGGGACCCTGCAGCAGCCCTGATCTCCCCAGAACTTGGAGCATGCACAGAAACACACTATGTGTCTTGGCAGAGATTTTTATAAAAATTAACGAAATACCTTACTGGGCAGATATTTTGATGTCTAAAAATATATGCACATACATTCTATTCACATACATTCTATGTGTATATTACATAAAAAATAATACAGAATTAGTCTATCAGAGCTAATCTTTAAAATCAGTTGGGTAAGTTTGCTGCACCGTGGTATTAAAAAAATAATCACAGCCTGAGTTACAGCTATGAGATTTCTGGGTTTTTAATTTTGGAGACTGCTGGAATAAGGCAATTGATGACTGTAATCTGTTCTTATTGATCGGATAAGGCTTTGGATAAGGCACAGACATTTGGATGCTTGAATGCAGGTTGGTACCCCTGCTTGTGCTCACGGTAGGGAAAGGTACAGTAAGTGCTGATGTAGAGGTAAAGAAAGGGCATGCGTGTACTTCAGTGATGCTGCTTATCCCCTCCAACCAAGAGAGGTGCCTTTGACGTATGTGAGGAACAGAGGCTGCAATTTAAAGCCCGGAAAGTCCTTTAAATAAATGCATTCAGCTCCCACTGTGTCACTAACAACACACCGACCACAGTTATTCTGTGTCTAAGGTCAAGTTTGGAGCAGAAAGAGCCCGAGAGCTATTTATATGATCCCCACTGACACCATATCTCACAAATTTTAATGTATTTATCTTCACAACACCCTGGGGAGGGGGAGTCCTACTGTCCTTTCTTGGCAGGTTGGAGACTTGAGAGAGGTAGTAATTTATCTGAGGTCAAGAATAGTGGTGCGGGGAGTGGAGCTGGGCTCTGCAGTCCCAGGCGCAGGCATTAATCCCCAGCCCGTGGTTTTCCCTCCGTCAGTGAAGGTTACCCACCCTACCGATGGAGTCTGGAAAGCTTCAAGGTGTCACAGCAGCAGGAGCAATAATAAACTCTGCCGCTAATAAACTCTGCCAGAAATCCGGGTGATTTTTTTTTATTATTATTATTTTTTGTTTTCCCTGAGAAAGACGCATGAATGGGTGCTCTTGTTCGTAGTCGTGTGTTTTGGGAAGAGGGGGGATGTTGAAACAGGATCTATGGACATAGCTGCAGGCAGCCCAAGCCCTGCTGGTGGCTGGCACGGCGCCCGCCTGGCGATGGGTGCTGGGGACTCTCCAAAAGGCACTGCAGAGCTCCGTCACGTCACCCACTGACCCAGCAGGGCTTTGCTGGTTAGTGCTGGCTGTTTTAAATAACTGCAAGGAAATCATACCACCACGGGTTCACAGCACTGCCCACCTGCAAATGTGGGGAGTGCTGGGAATAAAGGGGCAGTGTTAACGGCTTGGAGAGACTAGAAAAGAGTTTAATAGTGAGCCTTGCGCTGGGAAAGCTTCTGTTAGATGCCCAAATACCTCTGCTTAAAGCTGGCTGTAAGCTGTGACAGCAGGAGGGAGGAAGCTTTCAAAGTAAAAAAAGAACTCAACGAAAGTTTAGCTTTATTTTTCACCACTTTCTCCAAAATCTGAGAAATCTCTCATCAAGCCACGTGCCTGTGCACAAGCCTTGTCCTTTCCCTCATGCAAGGCAGCGAGCTGGGCAGGAGAAGGGCAGGGCTGCCCATGGCAAGGGCTTGGAAAAGCTGTGGAGATGTCCGGGCTTTCTCCTAAGGTGAAAAATGCCCCAAACCTTTCTGTGTGCCTGAGGTTTGTCAGGAAATCTTTTCTAATGACTTCACTCCGCGTCTCTGCTCTTAGCTTCAAGTTTAGACAGTGTTTAGAGGGGAGGACATCTGTAAAGATGAATAACAATGATAATTTAACAAGGAGTCCGGCCAATTTTACTTTTAAATCAAATTTCAACAAGGCAGGCTGTACCACTATAAATGCCAGGGCTATTTATAGTTCAAGTGGAGAGCAGGGATAAAGGAAAGATTTAGAAAACTTTGGTATTTCAGCAGCTTGTTATCCGAATGCAATTTGTAACGAGGCAGAAGGCATTAATACTGACGTGGAGCATCATGTGCCTTGTCTGGCGGGGGGTGGCGGGGGTTAAAAGCCCTGTGCTTTGAGCAGGCTGTGGGGCAGAGCCTCTTGGCTGCTGCCTCGGCTCCTTTTCTAAGGACCCCAAAAAAACGACGGAGGCATCAGCAAAAAGTGTTCGTGCAGGGAGACCTGTCCATGTGTCCATCCTCCATGCTTTGGCTGTGGTCAAGGCCAGGGGACCTCCGGGTGGGTTTTGGTGCCTTGGCCCTGATGGCGTTTAGGATGAGAAGAAGTATCCTTGTTTCTCCTACTCTGCTGCCTCAGAAAGGTGATTACAGAGGTCTTGGTGAAAATTGCTGTGTTTTTGCTAAGAATGGGTCTTGCCTGGCCTCCTTGGGCTTTTCTTGTTTTCCTCTGATGGGCTGAGGAACCACCACGAGCCCGAGTGCTCGAAAGCGTTTGACCTCATCAGTCAGATCGATGATGGGTCTAGTTTGCCAGAAACGCGACACAGCCTCGCTCTTATGGTGAGGTGGGTAACAGATATGAAACAACATTCTGCCAAAGGAAGTAACATCAGATGTTAAGGGAGATGTCTCTGGTTGAGCTGAGGATCTGCAGGCTTTGCCAAATGGCTCTTTTCATAGATATGGAGAGGTGCCATGGATTTCCAGTGCAGGATTTGGCCCTGGGCTGCCTGAACTTATGGACCATGCAACTAGGGGAGTTAATCCACCCCAGTTCCTGCTCCTTTCACATGAATAATACGTTAAAAAGGGCGATTTCTGTTTGTACGTGGATGGGTTGCTTTAAAAAACATAGTGCCAAATGTGCTTTCGAGGATCTGACCCAAGAGCAATGCAGGAGCGACAGCAGGGGACCATGGTCCAGGGATTTGCGCATCCCAAGTTTTGACTTTCAAGAACAAACTCACAGTTTGGGAATTGGGCAACAAGTTTTTATCAGAGGGAACAGTGTTTCCTTCCATTTGGCAGGGTAAAAGCAGCAAGAAAAGGAGATTTAGGTAGTGCCTTCCAACCTGTGGCACAAGCACCGCATGTTTTATTGTGCTGAACTGTTAAGTAATCAAATGACCAGGTGGCAAGAGGGGAAGGACATCTCCAACCCCGCGTGAACCCTCTGACTCTTCCCAGTAGCACTTTGTAGGTTGCTCCCAGCTCCGTCTCCCTCTGGCAGCAACTGCCAGATCTCACTTCCGACTTGGAGGTCAGTCAGGACACTGAGAGATCACAGGAGAGATTTGCTAGAGAATAGCAGAGAATTGCCCTAATTTCCCTCCTGCTTCTTCCTCGGCAGTTGTCCCCCATGGCCCATTCCAGCGAGCTGGACCTCGCAGGCTCTCCTCTGCTCCCGACTGGGGGAGCCCACCCGGGACACCAGCCAGCAAACCCCGGCGGTGACAGCAGGGATGCTTGTGGCTGCCGAGTCCGAAATGCTGCTCCCTTCTTGCCTTTTGTTCTCCTTATGAAATCCATATACGGGGTGTTTCCAGGAGAAACCTCCCAGTAGGGCTGTAATCTAAACAGTGGCAGCATCCCAGCACTTCTGCATAAATGTACAACTACAGCGTCCCGCTCACAGCAGCAGGGAACAGGCTCAAACTAAAATTAAGAGGTTATTAGGAAGACCGAGCAGTACTTGTTTCATATAAAAACCCCACCTGACAGTTGGCTTTTAAGTAGCTGTGACATTATTAGAAATCTGAAAGGAAGAAACCTCTGTCTACTTGAAATGCAGGAGCGGGTGGGATTTGAGCTAATATATTGCGTATTCATTTTTAAGGATTTTTCCTTCTTTTTCTCTCCTCCTTTTTCTCTCCTCCTTTTTCTCTCCTTCTTTTTCTCTCCTTCTTTTTCCCTCCTCCCTTTTCTCTCCTCCTTTTTCTCTCCTTTTTCTCTCCTTCTTTTTCTCTCCTTCTTTTTCTCTCCTTCTTTTTCTCTCCTCCTTTTTCTCTCCTTCTTTTTCTCTCCTCCTTTTTCCCTCCTCCTTTTTCTCTTTCTTTTTCTCTCCTTCTTTTTCTTCACTATACAAAGCTCTGCTCCCACCTCTGCTAAATGAAGCTAACTATCCGTATCTAGTTTTCTGCAATGCATCCTGCATCTGCAGAGATTACATTGTAGCATTTATGCCATTAAACTCATAACAGGACCATGCTGCATCCAGAATTTATTGGATTTCTGTGGTCAGACCACAAAGAAGCACAGGCGGGGAAGAAGAAGAATATTCCCTTTCCCCATGCCCGTGCCCCCACGTGTGGGCAGGGGAGGCTGTACCCACACTAATGCTCAGCAATGGCATCGCTGACCAAAGGATGAAAGAAGTTTCTGAAAATCATGTCTGTGTTGGCATAGTGCGGGTGCAAATATTTTCCTGCTGAAACTCAGGTCCGTGGTAGCCTGGGGGTGACGTTTCGCAGGTGTCCACCTGCAGCTGGCTGGGAGGAGAAGCTTCCCCATGGACCGATGGTCCCATCATGCAAACAAGCAGGGAAATGGTGTTTGGAGGTGGCTGGTGGTTTTGCCGTGGGTGGAATTCGGAGTTCTGGTGTATACCCATCGAAGGAAACGTAGAAACGGGGTTTATTACTGCAAAAATCTTCTGACTTCATGACAATTAGGGTTTTATCCTTTTGTTTTGATTTGGACGACATGCTTTGAGGGTGAAGTGGCAAGCTGTGGAGAAAAGCAGACCCTTCGCGTGAATGCTTTCATGCAGCACTCCCCACCATCTAAATACTCAATGGGAAATCTGTGATCAGACCAAAAAATTTGTCATTTGAAAAACAGCAGCACCCTCCACCCTGCTCTGGAGCCACTGATGCTTTTGTGCATCGCTGTGAGAACTCCAGGATATTTTATATGTTCACAAAGTATGTGTATCATGAATGAATTCATTTGTCTGGGAATGAGTCGATGGCAGCAATTAACTTGGCTCCGCAGCTGCCAACATGTCTCTGAGTGGCACAAGCTTTGCAGGGCGCTGGGATAAAACTTTAAAGCTTATAGAGAAGAAAGGGGTAGGCATCGCTGTCATCTGTTGTTCATGTACCAGGGGTGTCCTTGGGGACGGTATGTTTCACGTTAAGGCGTTTGGAAGGGCTCGGGTAAGGTCCTTACTGCCATAATTGATGCCAAACTAACTGCATGTGCATGTCCCATCGCACTGTCAATGCCACACGCCAATTTTAGGGGTTTTGAGGACTTTTCCAGAGTCCAAATAATCCCACCCCTATTTTGGGGGTGAGGTGGGGGAATATGTCTGCATGATTCTATGTATATATGTTTGTGTGTGTGCATTACGAGGCTGAAAAATGTCAGCTAGGAGCTGTGAGCCCACAGAGCCCCTGGAATTGGAGGGGTTGCCCTGGGGACATGGGGGGACACCTCCTCCCAGGGCTGCAGGGACCCTTCCCGCTCCCATCTGCTGTCACGGATCCCACCTGCAACATTTTAAAGTAAATAATGCCATGGTGATGCTGTTAATCAGCAATACTACATGCTGCTGGTTTTCTCCTCGGTAGCCTATGGGGTAATGTGGCTGTGGATATTTCAGGCTTGTCACCCTAGAAAGTGGAATATTGGTGGGCGACAGGGGACATGGGACACGGCAAAACACAAGACCAGGTCCCCCCCGTGTGAGTTCTGGCGGGGAGCGAGCTTTTCAGGGTTAACTGGAGCACTGGATTTTTTTTCTCACCTGCAGTAGCTGGGGCCTCTGGGCTCACTTTGCTCTCCCCATGCCTCCTGAGGACCTGGCTCCCGAGGGACAGCGAGAGATTAGGGAGAAAGTTCTTCAGCTCACAATGTGCAAAAATTGGGGAAAATAATCCAGTGAGGGACCAGTAATATTGGTTCTGTTACCTCATCTTCCTGCTGTTGGGTGTTCCTTAACCTAACAGATAAGGATGGCTGGGAGTCGTGGGGGTCGTGGGTTTTACATCAACTTAAACTTGGCTGGTGACACCGTAACCTTGAATTTGTGACATCGGAGTTCCCATCCTGACAGCAGGGAAGGTTTGTGGTGTCGTGCCAGAGGCTTTGGGTTTGGATGGGGAGGAGCAGGGAGGCACCTATAAATAGTTATAAATAGCCCTTTTACCTAATAACTACTAGTGAAAAAAATAAAAATAATCCTGATTTAAGCTTTTCTTTCCCCTTGCAGCCAGCCAGCTTGAAATTTCCCATTCATAATACATTAAGATATTTCTTTAAGATTTTTTTTTCTTTTGTGCCTTAATAAATGTTAAACACCAACTGCTTTTGCCCCAGTCTGCTCTACACATGATGCGGACAAAGATATATTGAAATATCTGCTGCAGCAGCAGCGCTACAGCTTTCCAGCTCACTGGGATTCGGGACTGGGACCAGAAGCTCCCAAGCTACTGCCTGGCATCTTTACCTCTGTGTCGCTCTGGTCCAGACCAGCTCTTTTATTCTCCCATTAGAACATTGTTATGAGATTAGGCGATTTGGAAAAAGTATGGTCTGATGCCAAACCATAGGCGTTCATGGGATTTTTTTTCGGTCTTTTTGTGAGACTTTGGGTTGACCCGTTAAGTGACTCAGCATTAAGAGGAGGCATCGAGAGAGGTGGGTGCCATGAAGATGCCCTGAGTAGCAGTGGATTGGAGCCGGTTCCAAGGTGATGCTCAGACTCAGGGCAGGCAACAGCTGGGTTATGGGTGGCAGTAGCCTTTAACCAATGGCATGTATGAAACCAAGGAACTTCAGGCTGAATATTTTATTTATTTTTTTTTAAATGACAGTGTTTTATTTAGCTGGCAACTCTCCCTGTGAGCGGAGCAAAGAGCTGCCACCTTTATTACTTGCAGAAGTATGGAGGAGGGGAAAAATGCAGCAACTTAGCACAGATATTGTCAAGCAGCAGAGGCGAGCCAGATGAATTTGTTGTTTATTGAGCTGGGTTGCCTGACAGATATGAAATTCTTCATGTGAACTGTGTCAGGATTTCTCTGGAGAGCAGCTGTTCCCCTTTTTTTCACCACCAGCCTCCCCTTTCTCTCTTCCTGTGTGTAGTCACTAAGCAATTTAGGAGGACCTGGGATGGGGGGGGCATACTGCAAATAAAGAAAACTAATCAGATTTGTGTGGCTGGGGAAAAAAATAGCAAAATAATAGCTGCAAAGCTGGGATAAATGAGTTTGGGGTTTGGTTTTTGGTTGTCAGTTTTTTTGGTTTTGTTTTTTTAATAAGTGCTTTTCTGCAGCCAACTGCTTTGCAAAGTGAATGGACCTTCTCTAGTTCCCAGTAAATAATGAGATATTCCTTTTGTCTGTTTATTTTAACTGGGCTGGGTTTTCAAGTGAAGTAAACAGTTTCTACAATATCTGTTGCTGTAAAACATAAAGCATAGCATGCATTAGGAAAAATAAATGCCTAAATAAATGTAGTGAAGTGGGGTGAAACACGTTTTTGAGCATGAGGGAAAGTGCTGACCCGCCTGGCAAGGTGCTTCAGTGGGAGGTTATGTCACTGGCATGGGTTAGGAACTCGGAAAAGTAAAGCATCCTCTGGGCCTGGCTCAGGAGACTGGAGTCAGCAGTGGGATGCAGGCTGACTTGCATAAGATTTGGATTCTCCCCTATTTCAAAGAAATAACGTTCTGAGGAGCAAAGGGCAAGTGGAACGTTTGTAGTACCATAAAAACTCTTAATAAAAAGAGCAGAGATGCTGGCAAAGGACCCCCGCTCCGACATCGCTTTGCATCCAGCCACCTCCCTCCCCAAGGAACTCAGAGCACCCCCAGGGTGGCTACATCCCCATTTTATCCCCATTTTTATCCCCATTTTCCTCCGCTGCATTAAAAAGTTGTGTCCCTTCTTGCAAATTTAGCGAAGAGCCAGCAGCAGCCCCTGTGTTGCTGTGACCTCTAACACCCACCACTTTCAGGTGATGCTTTTCAACATCAAGCAAAGAAGAACAATTTTAAATGACCTTTAAGGCTCTTGAAACTCAACAGCTTGATTCTGCTGTGTGTTTGCAGAGCCCATGCTTCTGGGGTGATGCTGAGGATGAGGAGGGCCCGGGGGTACAAAGGCATTTTAAATAATCATGCTGTGTCGTTGGTGTTGCTGTGCAGAGACGATGGAGGTTCTCCAAAGGTTTCTTCCTCTCCAGTGTCCTTCATGGGCACAAAAGTTTTAGCTCTCTTGTTTTCTTTGCCAGCAAAGCTGGTTGGACACTGGTTGTTCCCTAGTCTGTTGGTAAAATAAATTAACGGACATTATACTGTGCATATGTTCAGGAATTCTTTGTTTAGATTTGGGGAAGTCTGCGGCTGTTTTGTTTTTGATTTTGCACATTGCTCCAACTTCATGTGCAAATTACTTTCTGCCTGGTTTTTGCTTACCCAAGCAATTGTGTAGATTATAATTTCCTAGGACAGACTCCTCAACTGATTCTTATTTCTCTTCAGTGCCAGGGGGCTATCAGTGATAGTAATTTCCTTCTCACTGAACTTATTAAAATGTGCTACACTGAATTGCCTCAACACGTGCAAGCCCACCAAACTGGTGTAGATATTTCAGACTGTGCAAGTGTTTCCCAGGCAGAGTCCCCACTCAGGTGGCTCGACTTGAACTAAGAGCAATGCCATGATGGGCCAAGAGGCAGGCAGCAGAAGCAAGGCTGGCTGGTCTTGTGGCATGGACACCAGTGGGCTCTGGCCTGGACTTTGCACAGCCAAGACCTGTTATCTTCAGCTGAATAAGAGCAGTTGACCAAATAACTGGAGGAGGTGCCCAAATCTGTTGGCATCTGCAATGACTTTCCACGGGAGGAGGCAAAATCCCCAAGTGCTCCATCCACACTGTGTTTAGTGGCTCTCAGAATGTTTTTTTACTCTCAGGGCACAGAACAATATTTGATGTTGCCCAACCTGAGCCAGCATGGAGGTGGTGGACTTTGGTGGGCCTGACAGGTTGAAAGCCAACGTGTGTCATTCCCAGAGCTGGGACTGCAGCGAGCCTTGAATATCCCAGCCAGGGTCTCTTTTGCCATATGAAAGAGTTTTTTGTGGCTGTCTCCTTATCCCAAATTACTGGCTGAGAGATTAAACCATTGCATCTTTTAATGTTAGTTCAATGTGGAGCAAATCCAAGCAAAGGTCTTGCATCAAAAAGATGCTCTGCTCGAAATCCTCTGTTTCCACAGGGGATGAGCAGAAACTCCTCACATTGTTGCAGTCCGAGTGTGAGGGAGAGGCCAGGAGCATGGCCAGCTTGAGCTACAGCATTAATTAGCAGAGATCAATGGTACCGTGTGAAGCTTCCCAATTCAAATGAGATCATCTCTGGGGCTGTGCAGTGCTCGTGTGGTGGACTGGTACTAGGCAGATTTATAACAGCTAGAACAGGATACAATATTGGACAGGACAGTGCTTATATGTCTCTTAACATCAGCTGCTGATAGGTGCAGAGGAATGAAGGCAGTGGGTTGATTAACACTGATAATCTGCAGCTGTGGCCTTGCCTGGAAGGCAGTAGTTTGATTGACATGGATGATGTGCAGGTGTAGCTCGTTCCTGCTAAGTAGTTAAATAGCCCTGAGGTGTGGGAGAGGGGGTCTGATGGAGGAGTAGCAGTGTGGTCTGACCTCTGGAGGAAGAAGAAACAGCATGGACAGTAGAATCTGACTGACAGTAAAAGCCTTGTTGTGGCCTGCTAGTTTGTTTGTGCTGCAGCAATGGGTGCCCTGTGTGGGGCTGACTGAGTTGGGCTCCAACTGCAACAACTGGTGCCCAACGTAGCTGAGACAAGTGGGGGAACCTGTGACCCATAACAGACCCTGTGAGAGGTGAGCTGTTGCAACTAATAGATGTGGGTGTACTGCGATATTTGTTGTCCATCTTAACTCAAATTGCAACTCTGAGGCAGGTGAAAAGCTGATAAAGAGTGCTTCTGTATTCTTCATCCCTCTGTCTTTATAGGTTGGCCATACCCTACCCAAAGGCAGAAATCCAGTGGCTGGCTGGCTGTGGTGGAGAGTTTTCTCCCCCTCTGAAATGTAATTTCAGGCATTACGTGCCGTGCATAACCTGGCAACCCACCTACATGCAGCAGCCGCATGGAGGCAAAGTTATCTAATAACAATTGGATATTTGACTTGAAGCCACTTACTTTGCAGCCTTGAACTATTGACTTGCTGTGGTACGCGAGAACTAAAAATACAGGCAAGAAAAAGCAAACTGGCATCTTAAAAGGTGACTCTGACGTGAGTGATCTATTCTGCTGTAATGAGGTTTGCTTTTCTACTTCCTATGGCAGCAAAGACAAAGCCTTAAGTCAGGCTAGCGTCTATCACTGCTGTGGACGTTGTATTTGGTATTAGCTGGCACTGGAGAAGCTCCAGGCAGGTCCCCTGGTTCCTCAGGCAGCACTCCTGCTCTCCAAAAACCTCCGATGGCTTCCCAAAGCCTTCAGAGATGCTGGTGACTGAAGTACAGCTGACTCTGGGGTGGAGTGTGTCAGCTCTTTGTAATACCGAGATAGACAAGATAACATTCAGGCAGGAGTAGGCACTGGAAAGAAGTATTTGCT
This sequence comes from Falco peregrinus, assembly GCF_023634155.1. Taxonomy (NCBI): domain Eukaryota; kingdom Metazoa; phylum Chordata; class Aves; order Falconiformes; family Falconidae; genus Falco; species Falco peregrinus. The sequence continues at coordinate 87,690,973 of NC_073725.1, read as the reverse complement.
TAAAACCAGCTGGGAATTTAGCCCCAAGTTAAATTCTAGGTAAACGCCAGTTCTCAGGAGCTGTCTAATGACTGGTTTTGGAATGGAAGGGCAACAGGAAGAAAACATCTTAACAAGCCAATGGCACAGCTCTGGCTGAGCTCTTGCCTCTTTTTCAGAAGGAAAATTCTTGTGCTGTTAGGGATGTTTACCCGTTGGGATACAGGGAGCATACCGGAGTAATGCGATTCTCCATGTAGTTAGTCACTAAATTAATTCCTGCGTTTCTTTGTCAGAAAGTTGGCAACACACCCTGTCATTGTGAGCAGCAGGGTTAATGAGCACATTCTTCAATATTAATCTTACAATCAAATTCTATTGACTCATCATCTCGTACACATCCTACAAAAGTCTTACTTCATGAAAAGCTTGGGAGAGTTGTGCTGGCAGGAGGGAATGGTTTGGGAGCCGGAGCCAGGCTCAGGCTTTGGGCTCTGCAGTTCGTGCCGGGGTGGGTCCCATCTCTCGTGGGATACGTGTGCTGCGGGTGCATCATCAGTCCTGATGACTTAGGGGATATTTTGGTTATGACAGGATAGACATCCGCACGCCAGAATGTGGTGGTGCTGGTTGCAGCTTTTGGAGCTTCCCACAGACAGCGGTTTCTGTTGGGAGTAACTCGCTCTTGGGAAGCCAGAATTAAAGGGTTAAGTTGACATATGGCAGCAAACAGGCTTTGGCCATTTAGAGGCTGGGTTTGGATGGTTCCACCTAGAAAGGTGATTTTTACCTCTGCAGATAAGCCCATGTGCCGTGGGCAGGTGTGGGCTCTCTTTTTGCTTTTCTGTGGTGCTTTTCCTAATCTGGATCCACTGGGCCCTGGTAAAATCCCGCCACTGAACAACGATGGCACTTTCACAGTTTTTCCTTTCCTCCTCTTATTCTTTCATCCTCTCTCCTGTCTTTTACCCTGCTCCACTTTTCCCAGACCCTCTGAGTTCAAACCGTAGTTGCAGTCAGGTTTGAATAGGACTGAAATGAGGCCAGACAAACCCACTCTGTCCCCATTAGATGATGAGGATAATTTTTGATGTTGAAAAATACATTTACGGTGTCACTTTGCGTTAGACGTGAAGCCAAAGCCAGTGCAGCCTCTCCTTGGTCGGGTCTGAGACATCGCTCGATAGCAGTGTTTATCGTAGAAGTACGTCTTTTTGCATTTTCAGAGATGAATCAGGTACTCGGCAGTCAGCAACGTCTTCTCTGGTGCTCTTACATATTCTTTATCATGCTGGTAAGAAATGCAGGGGCCCTTCTGTGTTGATGTGAATATGGATGCTGAAATGCGTGTTTAAAATGATGGTGCATGCTGTAACTCAAGGGTTTTGGATTCAGAGGCCACTATCACCAGCAGATCTAAGTCCTGCTGTCTGCCTAAAGGTTGTTGGAAACAACCAACGCTCTCAAGGGAATTGAAAACTAAGGAGGGTGACCAGAGAGGGCTAAGGAGTGTGGCAGGGTTTGGGTGCAGCTTTGGGACCTGCTTTTGTTGCTTGGGACTGAAGGTTGGTGACAGCAGTCCGTGTGTCACAGGTCATTGTGTCCCCCCAAGCATCCCCAAACCCCTGAGCAGCCCCACAGCAACCCTCTTGTGTGCCAGAGTATAAGGAGATGCAGTTCTGCCAAGTTATTTTGTCGGAGTGCCACATCTTCCAGTGTTTCCTGGTGAATCTCAGTTCAGAGGTGGCAAAATCTGCATTTGCGCTCCGAAACTGCCAGCCCTGCTGACCTAACCTGGGCTTGCAGCTGAGCAGGATTTGGTGCTGGAGCTGCCAGCTCCCCAGCACGCCCCTCTGCCCGGCATCATGCCTGCTGTCCCTCAGTGTGTCACTCAGCACAGGACACGAAACAGATTTGCCACCCCCTGCACAGCTAAAGGGATTGGAAAGCAGCAGAAAGGCTTGTTTTCTCCCCAAAGCCAGGTCTGGACACCAAACACCCCCAGGGACATGCATCTTTACAAGGAAGCAGTGGTTTTAGAGCCATTTCTTAGAGCAGCACTGGGATGGGTCCAGCTGCAGCATCTTTGCAGCTGCTGTGGACCAGGATTACTTTGGGCGTGATTTGGTGATGATTAATCTGGTCAGTGCCCTCCAGCAGCTCAAATTGGGTCTAGGTCTGGCAGGAACACATGGGGAGCTTCTATCCAACTGACCAGAGCCATAAATACAGAGTTTGTGTCAGCTTTATACTTTGGTGTTGGTGCCTTGCAGACCAGAGAGGACCAAAAATGCCTGATCCAGCATTTATGCGATAGAAAAAAAGCCTTAAAGTCAGTTATTGTGCGACAGAAGAGCCTTGGTTTCCAAGGCTGTCATTTTGCTCTCTTCTGTCTTTCCATTTGGAAAGGCGTGAGCATGCCCTGGAAAGCTGGGAGATGCTGGAAAAATGCTGTGGAAAAACCTTCTCCTACCACCCTCCTGGAGAAATTTTTAATTGAATAATTTATGAGAATTTTAATAATTGTGTTTTGGGGGGTTCTCTGAGGCTGTGAGAAGTGTACCTGCCCTTGCTCTGCACCATGGCTATTGGGGTGCACTGGGGCATGGTGGGGGGGCCCTGGGAGCTGGAGAAAGCAGCAGGTCCTTACTTTTGCCTCCTACACAGCTTTAAAGTGGTTAATGGAGGAGTTGGGGGAAAGGGAGAAAAATCCAGTTGAGCGTATGTGTGTTCACTGCTGAGCTATAAACTTCTTGAAAATATGGACTTATAAGGCAACATTTAAAAGAATCTCATTTTGAGCCTTGTTGCATTAATGGGTAGTGGGTCTATTTTTAAATAAATTTACAAGAGAAGAAAACTTCCATTTTGTGAAGTGGAACAAAAAGAAAAGTATTCTGCACCCAATGGTTTTAAATGGAGCATCCTCACTTTAGCAACCCAGCAGCCAGTTGTCGAAAGCTGCTGGTTTTCTTCCATTTCCCATCTCAACCAGTAAAATAAGGGGTCGGGAAGGAAGTGACAGGCATGAGACAAGTGGTGACGTGTAGGGCGATGGTGCAGGGTGGGTGCTGAGCCTGGGGTAAACCTCTGACAACCCGGGCACCTGCTCCCACCATAGCTGCCAGCTTTGCCCTGTCTTTTAACAGTTGCTTCCAGCTGTCAATGGCAAATTTGGCTTCAAAAAGGGTTTGGAAGGGGAGAGAGGAGCTTGTGCCTCAGTGTCTGCGTGTCCATCCATGGAGAGCTCAGATCATGAAGCATTCGGGGATGTATTTTATTGATGTGTGTGCGTATGTTGCACTGCATCGGGTAAGAAGAAACTTAAAGTGCCTGAGTTTAAGTACAGGTGTGACTCCAACCTACAGGAATCACCTATGGTAATTAACTGGCATTAATGAGCAATTGGCAGCAAAAGTTCTGCATGCAGATGGGTCAGCAGAGTGGGGCCAGTGTCTCCGAGGCAGCCCATGGGAAGGCTAGACTGGAAAGGCTCTTTTCTCCCTGATTTGGACCCGATTTGAGCCATCCCCAAATCCTCCTGCTTCAGCTCAGCGAAGCAGCAGGTCTGGGCTGTGTAGGAAGCAGAGGGACCATCTCTGCATCATCCCACCTGCTGGCCCCCCACGGGGCAGCACTGGGGAGCTTGTTATGGTTTACAGTACATCTTTGGGTCTTCCTTTGTTCCAAAAGAAGGTTTGCAGAGGGGAAAGCAGGCTTGGGTCTTAGAATTTCAAAATATCTTTTAGATATCTGTTTCAGCTTCTGAAATTGTCCTTCCAGGGGCACGAAAAGTCTCATGCAGGGGGGTTTTACAGCAGCTCTCCTGCTGCAGTGTGATGTGCCAGGGCGGCTGGAAGAAGGCACAGAGAAGGGAGTGTTGCGGGAAGGGAAAGCAGCATCCCCAGCACATTTTTTGGCCGCTGTGAAATTGCAGGTGATGACACAGTAATCCCCAATGCCAGAGCTCGCTCAAAGCTGAGCCTGAGCTGCCTTTGCAGCTGGAGCAACCTCGGTTTGCTCCCTTTCGCAAAGGTCATGGCACGTCAGCTGCCCGCAGTGGCTGCTGGTCTAACCTCAGTGGCCACAGGGCCATGGCAGGAGGCAACAAGGTGTCAGCAGCAAAGCCTGCGCTGGGAGGGAGTTTATTGGCTATAATTCCGGGGTGTTCATAGGCGGTGGCTTGTATTCCTGTAGCCTTGTCCCAGGGAAGCATCTTTCTGCCCCATCCTGCTCTCCGCAAGGAAAGGCTCTCGCTATCCCTGCAAAGCACCCAGGCTGGGGCAGCCTGTGCAGCATGGCTGGGAGATGGTTGTGTGTGTGGGGCTGAGTTCAGCTGACTGGCAGCCCCCCCCCCCCCCCCCCCCCCCCCAAGAGCCGCTGTGGGGCTGCCAGCCCAAAATGCTTTCCTGGCAGGGTGCTGTGCTGGAACTCGCAGTGGGAGTGGTACCAAGGCTCTGCTGGGATCCTGGTCCAGAGAGACTGTTCTCCTTGTCACTGGTGACATCTGCACAGACATACTACACCCTTGTGCAGCTTTGGGCTCGAGACACTGGAGCTCTCCCAGGCAGAGAAACTAGATAGGACAGTTTAATCCTTGGCCGCGACGGTGAAAATATCAAGGTCAAATGTGCACTGTCATGAAGGTTTCGTTTTTCCTCCACACTCCTCTAACCTTTCCTTTTATACAAGACACATATGTCAGCATGACTCCTCTCCAGCTGACGGGGCTCAGCTGATGTTTCTGTCCCTGGTGCACGTGTGACAGTCGGGTGGTGGGAAGCCTCCTCCATCCCCCCCAGCAGGGCATCACAGTGGTCCCCAAAGGTATGTGCTTGTGGCGGGATGCAGCAGCCCCGGCCAGCAGCATTGGGGCCCCCAGCTCTCCCTTTGCATGGCCAAGAATCTCCTGGGGAGGCTGGAGCATGGGGGACTCCTGCCTGCTGGGGTCTCCAGCTGCATCCCATCACGGCAAGAAAATATGGAGCAATCCCAAAGTGTCTGCGTAGCCCTTGCCAAGCCTGAATACTCGGCAGCAGAGAAGGGCTGTGATGCATCAGCAGAGCTTTGCTCTCTGGAGGAGCGTTAAAGCTGCCCCGTTCCTCACTGTGTGCGTGCCTCAAGCCGTGGCTTTGCGGGGGGGAAGGTATCTCATGCAGGGACAGCTGCGCCACGGGAGGTTTGGCACGTCGCTGTCAGTCCCAACAGGAGGAATGCATCCTCCTCCTTGGAATGCTGGGTAGCCTGCACTTCCCACTCCTGCCCCAGCCCCCATCACCCACACCCTGAGCATAGGAGTGGGGGCAGGTGGGTCCAGCAGCAGCAATACACCCCCTCGCCAGGCATGGGGTGAGATCACAGAATGCTGCTTGGGTGGAAAGTCCTTCAAGGGGAAGAGCAAATGCAGCAGGACGAGCCCTGCACCAGGGAGGGTTTGCTGTCGGCAGCATGTGGAGGTAGATTTGAAGTCACAGAGCTCCTGCTAAACCCTCCTTGGGGCTTCCTCGAGCCCCTTGTGGGGGTCTCAGTCAGGGAAGCCCACAGCCACCTCTGAAGCCACGAAAGCCGTTGCGGCTGCCTGTTTGGATGCCGTTGCCTGTGCTGATGCTCTTTCTGTCTGAGGCTGAAAGCAAAGGTTTTACACCAGGTGCTATTTTTATTCTTGGTCTATGGTCAGGAAGGAGGAGCAGAAGCTGGAGGGAGTTTGACCTTTGGAGTTTTTCTGCATTTTTAGGTAGCGGGTTGAATGCGTGGAACTATCTCCTTTCCCAAGTGAACCAGGAGCACAGGCTGCTCTCTTTGCTGATGCAAAGCCCTGGTGCAAGCAGGGTCTGCTCCCATCCAGGCATGCCTGGACGTGGGCAGGTGGCACACTCGGCTCTGTGTCACCCCGGTGCTGCCCCCCGTGCTCGCCCCCTCCTTAGTGCGGCAACAGCCAACGTTTCCACTGTTATATTTCCAAGCCAGATGTATTTGTAACTTAAAATAGGATTTAGGAAGGTAGTGGAGAAGCGTGTGCACCCAAATGTGTGGGAAATCTATTGATATTAAACTGGAGGAAATTCTCTTTAGCAAACTTTATCGGGCTTGCAAGGCAATGAATCAGCTGCGGCACAGTGGGGATGTGAGGAGGGGGTGTGGGATGCAATGCTGGCGTTTGCAACTGAGACAGGGGCAGCTTGGATGGGAAATACCATCCCCCCCAAACCCCACGTCCTCTAAACACAGCACTGTGAGGCCTCTGCTCTCTTCCCAAGGGCTGTTATTGGCTGTGGGATCCCCTGCAGCCAGGAGGCCACAATGATGGCTGAGGGTTACGGCATCCTCATCCTAAAGTTTTGCTTTTCTTTATGCATTTACCAGCAGTTGAAATAGCACTTCATCACACAAACAGCTCATTTAGCATCACCCCGTGCTTGCACGTATGGTCCAGGTACGTTAACCACACTGTGCTGACGTGTAATTATTCTCCATCAGGTAGTGAACTTCCTGGTTAAATGAATTAGGAGTAATTATAGGTATCACAGTATAATTGCAACGTGACTGCTGTTTGCAGGATGACTAATTGCCATATCCCGTGAAGCAGCTCTGCTGTGTGTACACACACACCAGGGTCGAGGAACTGGTGTTTTGCTTCACCTCTTGCACTTGAAAACTGTGTGGTTCAGCTGGCTGTTCTGGGGCTGGGAAGCAGCACACCGACTTCTTGTGGTAGTGGAAATACAGACTTTTTCCAAGAGCTTTCTTCCTCCCATATCTTCTGCCTCCTTTTGGGCTTGGCTCTGGTTCAAATGCCAGGGGACCAGCTGGGCTGGCAGAGACTTGCTGCTGCTTTCTTGCCCCCACAGGCATCTCCACTGCAAAACAGTGGGGAATCCACGCAGGACCAGTACGGTCCTTGCTTTAAACCCAGCCCAAAATACCTGCCTGATGTTTGCACGTTGCAGCATGCTCGCGTTGTATTTGTGCGCATTAGGTGGTGCACTGGAAGAGTGGTTTTGGACTGAGGGATTTCTCCGAGCAGAGAAGAAAATTGCAGTCCTAATTCCGTCAGTGAATTAATGCTTTGCTTTGTTGCTCAGTCCCCTCTCCCCAAGTCCCGACCAGCTCCCCCCCAGCATCCTTGATGTGTGTCCCATAAGAAATGATGCTGAGGCTGTAGCTGCGACTTCCTACCTGCCATAATTATTCTGAGTTTTCCGTGCCTCAGAGCCAAGCTTGCTGCTGAGCTTGGCTCACTGGGAGCCTTGTCTTGGTGGGATATGAATGACATGAGCTCAGGTCATGAGTCCTGGTGCAGAAAAGCAGTGGCTGCAGCCTGGGCTGCAGCTCAGGAGACAGCTGTTTAAGTGATGCCAACAACATCTGGCCTGGTTAAACAAAGCAAATTATCACGTTGTAATCAGCCAACCTGTGAAATACCTGCTTCTGTTGGGATAATGCTCTTTATGGAAAGGAAAAATGTTGCTGGGTTATTTTTGTGCCTGTGTGTTCTGTGCTTTGCAGCACTCTCAGTTCTGTTTCCTTGGACCGCTGGTGACATCCAGTAGCCAGCGAGCTTAATCACAAGAAAATATTTTCTATAGATCTTTCAGAATATCTGCTTCAGCCTGAATTTCAAATAAACATTGCCATGTTTGGAAATCTCCCTGGTGTGCCCCCCCCCTCCCCCCCTCCCCCCCCCCCTCCATCCCTCTCTGCATGAACTTTTGCTAAAGGGTGACTCATCATAATCCCTTCCCGAACAACAGAAATACCAGGCTGAGCTGCCTTGGGATCTGGAGGGTCTGCACTTGAGTTTTGGACACAACAAAAGACAAGCCACTCACATGACCTCAGCCACCAGATGGCTTCCCCCCCCCCCCCCCCCCCCCCCCCCTTTTTTTTTTTCCTTTTCCCTTCCCATTTTCTGATTTTGCTGGGCAGTCTGAGCTCCTTGGCAAGCAGGGGGGAGTGATGCCCTGGGATGGATGTGCCATGCCGATGCCCATGTGGCACGCTCCCAGGTGCTTCCCAAGCAGGGGGCATCATTTTCCCAGGAGCTTATTAAACATGGCCCAAGGCACGACCAGGATGTATATATTCCTCACTCCCTGCCCTCTGTGTGGTGGATTTAAACACAAACGATAACTTCTGGCTTTAATTCTCCTGGGCAGTGAGTTTGGGAGGTAGACGAGCATAAAAATTAGTGGAGGCTATTCTGCTAGTTGCCCAGGCTGTTTAATTAATGCTCTGTAAAATTGCACTTTGAGAGATAACTTTAAAGGTATAATTATAGTGGTGTGACGGTTAGCTAGGCTGGTGTGCATGTATTGCTGATTTACAGCCAACAAAAATCTGGCTCCTTGGCATCGATAGATACAAATCTACAAACTCTGCTGCATCGAAGGGGATTGAATCAGTCAAATACATCTCCAAACCCTTATTTGTTTCTCCAAAAAAAGGAGAAATTAAATTATGATGACCCACCAGCGATGAAGGCGTGTTTCCTTTGGCTGTGGACTTCTTAAGTTACTCACATGTTAAGTGTTAGAAAAGTCCAATGTTTAGGACTGCGGGGAGCATTTCCAGGGGATTACTGTTGGTTTAGTTAATCCTTGACAGTGGTGTGCTGGGATGAAACCTATCCCAGCAAAGCACAGGTGCTGAAGAGGCTTCCCGAGGCCTATTTACTTTTTGATAAAAGTCACTAGAAATTGCCCCAAAGCCCAGAGTAAGAGTGTCAGTTTGTTACACATGCAACACAGTCAGTTCTACCCAAGTTACATAACTCCCCTCCTCTGCCCCATCCCCAGTCCATCTTCTAAGGACGCCTCGTTAGAAAACAGACAGTTTTCAAGCTCAAAACCTCCTTTTTAGGGTTTGCACAACACCAGCCAGCAGCAGTCCCCGATATTTCCTAACCATAACCTGCCCCTGCTGCTGTTTCCAGCTCAACTGGCCTCTTCCCAGTGACGCCCCAGTGGTGTCCCCACCACCAGGGTGGGCACTTGTGGGGCGGGTGGAAAATCAAATGTCTCTGCTTTTCTTTCAGGGTCAGAAACACACACACGTGTGTGTGCGTAGAGAGTCCTGGCCCAGAGAGTGGATTTAATACTTCTGTGCTTACTGGAAAATGCCCAGTAAGGAGAAAAAAGTGTAAAAAGGAGGAAAGGAAGAAAAAGAAAGAAGGAAGGAAAGAAAGACTGTGCTGCCTTTAACATAGCTTATATTTCTTTATTTATCTCACAAAATACGATATCCAAAGGTTCCAGCTGCCAACTTTTTCTCTTTGACGGCCTCATAAATCCTTTAAATTAGAATTCAGTGATTTCCCCTAAATTGCAGTTAAAATCTATTGATTTAGTGGAGAGGATGAAGCTAACGGTCTATTTGTATGTATGTCCAAACACTCTAATTAAAACCATTTAGGGAAAGGCCTTTAACTGAAATGGTTTTGCATTCATCTTTCCTGTTCCTTGGTGGTTCTCTGCTGGGTGGTAACGCTGAGCTCTCTAGGTGGAAAACTCTCACAGTGTCTGGAAAATCGGAGTTTCAAATAAACAAAAAAAAAAAAGGGCAAAGGTGCCTGAGCCTGCCTCTGTTTCCCATGCACTATAGCGTGAGTCCTTTTATCAAAATTCAGATTCGTATTTAGGCTTGTGAGATTAAATTTATCTTGGGGGGGGAAGGGGGAATCCCTCCCACAAGACCTGCAAAACACTGGGTAAGAGAGCAGGGCTGTGAACGGTGTGGGGAGCCTAGGAATGGTCCTGAAATCGGGGCTGGAAGGGCTCATCCTCGGAGACATGACTGATGTGATGGGCTCACGGGCCGGGCACTTGCTGGGTTCCAGCACCATCCTGCATGGCGCAGGTATTTTGCAAGCAGCTGGAAGGAATCGCAAGCGGGCAGCCTGGTGAGCTGGAGGGTACATGATGCTTTGACCAAATTGCTGCCAAAATGGGTGCTGCTGTCATGGGGGGAGGATTTTCCACATGTGCTTTTATTTCCCTGGGCTTTGCCAGCCACGGAGAGCTGCTGGACTGTTGCAGGAGGACTTGCAGAGTGGCCGGGCGCTGTATGTGGCCACCGAGCACCAAAATCCAGGTGGGCTCAGTGCTGAAACACTGGGCTTGCAACTGCTGCCTGTCCTTGGGTTCATCTCGATTTTGGAGGTGGGGGGTTCTGGCTGTCACCCTGTCCCTGTGCGTCCCCTAATTGCTTTCCTGGCTCCATGCAGTTCTTCTAAGGATACCTTTCTTGTCAAAAACTGACAGTCTGGAAAAGCGTTTGTTGCTTTAGGTCCTTTCTTAATTTCTCTGAGTTGGTTTCAGCCAGGCAGTTATCTGCTGGTTGGATCCAGGGCTGGAAGGGAAACAAGAATTCACGTCTCCCAAGGCATCCTGAGGGAATGAGCCCTTTGGAGCTCCTGGCCAAGCCCTGGGTCTCCTGTGTCCACACCTGCACCCCATCCTCTCCTCTACCGAAAGAGTGGGCTCCTTCCTCTGCCCACAGCCAGTTTTTCCTCAAAATAATGAAAAAAATAATTGAAATTCATTTACATTTTCCAATGGGAATCATAGTGGCACAAAGAAAGAAAACCTCAATTTATTTTAATCTGAGCCAGTCCTAGTTCTTCCCGTCGTGTTAAGATTAATTCACGTTTGCATGTGCGCCCATAAATAGTCCTGCTGAATTCATAGGGACGAAACGTATGTGGTGAAGTATAGAAGGGGGCTCTGGAGGACCAGGGCTGTGGTGTTGCAGTGACAGCAAACCAGAGCACTAACGTGTGACTCTCGGATCGTGTCAAACTCCCTCTCTGATTTCGAAGAGCTGTTGCCTTGCCTTGATTTGTAGTGAAGGGGATGGTGGTGGTGTAACTCAAAAAATGAGAAATGCACCGATGCTTCATTTTTAGGTATTTTCTCCCACTTTTCCACTCAATTCCTTGTTATTTAAGGAATATAGTGTATGTGTGTGTATATATATATATGGAGGTATATACATACGCAGATATATGCATGCATACATATATATGTGCATATATGCAAATGGTGGGTATATACCTCCCCACACCCCTGAGCAAGGTCAAAACTATATTGTCCTCTGAGTTCAAAATGACATGCCTTTTTTCCCAGTGGGTTTGGCATTCCTCACAGAGCCAGCGGGATGTTTTAGGCAGGGAGCCACAAATGATACGAAAAGCAAAGCCAGGGCTGTGAGTTAGTTTTTGAGCTTTGCTTGCAGGTCATTGCCACGGAGCGGGCTTCAGCACAGAGGTGCAGGGGTGTCAGGGGGATCCAGGGGTAGTGGGGGGGTGTTTCAGAGCCGGGCTTTTCGTTTTTCCAATGCTCCAGTGATTGCACTTCACTTGCCTGCACTGCCAGGCTGAGAGCGAGTTTGTACCTCCCTTTCAGAGTGATTAGAAATTAGCTTCCCTAGAAACCTTCTGGGAATGTATTTAATTGGGATCTAAACAATAAAGGAGGAACTTCGTAGATTGTTATGCATATGTGATTTTATTTTTTTTATTATTATTTTGCTTTTATACCTTGTCAGCAGCTTGCAACTATGGTAACAACCCAAAGATGAAACAGAAACTTGATTAAATCAATCGATCAGATGAGTACCTAACACATATACTCTGCTGCTTCACCCCCCAAATAGAAAAACTGCTGAAGAGTGAGATTGACCTAGACTGTAGGGTGGTTGTTTTCCCCCTGGCAAATCATTTGGGATCACTATATTTATTTTTTCAACTCTTGCTTTTTTATTTTTTCCCCCTTTTTAGCAAAATTGGGCCTGTCATTTAGATTGCAATGTTTTGCATACTTTCAAAGTCACAGGGCAGAGAAGAAAAATGAAATACAAGTTGTTTGGGTTTTGTTGTTGGTGAGTTGTTGTTTTTTAACTTGGGAAACTACATGATGGTCCTAAAAGCAATTTAAACACAGTCTTTTTGCAAAGCTTTACCTGTGTGAGGAGGAGCACGCAGGACTTGGTGCCAAGTCTCTTTGCAGGGACTTTCATATCACAAAGCAGCGGGGAAGCCGCATCCCCCCTTTATGTTGTATTTTCTGAGTGTGTTTGCACGAGGGTCACAAAGTGCTTTGAAATATTCATTCGGCCCCATGATAAATGTGTCGGGGAGGGTGGTAGTAATTTCAGAGGTGGCAGCTGTACAGCCCCATTCCTCCAGCCTGTAGTGAGTAGATGCTGTTCCTCCAGCCGCCGCTCTCGGGATGCTCCGGGGATGATGCTGTTCCAGCTTCACCCTGTGACTCAGCCGTTGAAGCGGGAATTGCATTCAGCTCTCTGCTTCCTATCCTGATGGCATGCGTAAACAATTACTGTCATCTTAAACCTCCCTTTTAATTTGTAAAAGCCCATTTTTAGTGGGGCTTGAGTTTCCCAGGCTGACAGGCGGATAAAGACCGGGGAGAGCCGGCAGGGATGCGCGCGGTGAGGACAGGAGCCCGGTGCGGCGTTCCTCGCGTGCTGGGAGGAGAGGGATAAATCCAGCCAGCAAACATCGCTCCATACTTAGCCTGTGTGCTGGTGCAGAAGGAATGCAGGATGCGGCCCGCAGGGCTGACAACAAAGCAAGGCACCAGAGTTTGTGAACCCTTAAAATAAACCCACCGGTGGGGTTTTTTTGTTATGATTTTTTGTTTGGTTTTGGGTTTGCATGTGTGTGCAAACTAATTTTTACTCGGTTTAATTATTTTTGTGGAGAAATTTAAACTGACAAGGGTATGCAAGGAGCCTTAGCAACCCAAGTAATAAAGAATCTCGGATGAATGTAATTCCTGCTCTGTTTCTACCCGGAGACTAAATAAGAAATGCCGAGAACCAGACTTCTCACTTGCTAGAAGCAGACAGGATTGGGGCCCCCAAATTGAAAGCACATTCTTAAATCATATTAATGGCCCTGGGATGCGGTTCCTCATTCAGGCTCCATTGTCAGCCATGGGAAGGCTCCTTCACTGGGCTGGGCTGGAGACAGTTTGTTCCTGTTTGGTAGAACCAGCTGCTAAAATCACAGCTAGTTCCCCAAAATCACCTATTTAAAAATTTGCCGTTGGCACGTTTTGCTTCTGGCCATTCCTGTGCGGTGCAGGAGCAAACCCAGCTGACATCTCCTCCTGGGCTTTTCCTGCCTGCCCAGCCTCAGCTGGGGGGATCCTCGTCCCACACAGGGGAAGACAGAGGGGAGCCCCTTGCCAACCCCATTGCTGGTCCCTGCAGCTCCCGGGGCGCGGTGGCCGGGGACTCCTGGTTTCTGTACAGTTGGGTGGTGCTCGTGTGAAACCTCGCCAGGGTTGCTGAGGTTTTGTGTTGCTCTAAATGAGGCTGCAGTTCCCATCATAGCAGGTCAGGGTCTTCTCTTTGTAGACAGCTCCCAAAATGTGAATGCTCCCCAGCTCTCTAATGGCTGGGATGAGTGTCTTGCTCCTGCCTTTTCTCTTTGGACGCTTCCACATAGTTATAGACAATGTGGGGGTACTCTGAATCCAGGCTGTTATAGAATCGGGGGAGTCTTTGCATGGTCTGAGTTGGAAGGGACCTTTAAAGACCATCTGCTGGAGGATGGGACATCTTCCACTGGATCAGGTTGCTCAAAGCCCTGTTCAGCTTTACCTTAGGCACTTCCAGGGATAGAGTTTCCAGTTTTCTGGGCAACCTGGTCCAGTGCCTAACCATCCTCACAGTAAAGAATTTCATCCTTGCATCTAATCTAAATCTGTTTTAGTTTAAAACCATTCCCCTTCTCCTATCGCTACAGACCCTGGTAAAAAGTCTCGCTCCATCACCCTTTACGGTTACACAGTTATAATTTTGTAAGTGCTGTTCCTGTGGTATCTATTACCAAAACTGCCACAGATGATGTGATCTCCTTGGCAGTGGCTGACATAAGGTTAAATCTCTTATCTTTTATACATTTGTATTCTTGTGAAACATGGTTTTCTAAGTCTCAGTAGATGCATTCGGGCAGTTTCTTTAAATAACCTTGGATGATAATACGTTATCAGTGGAAAAGCCATCTGTTCCCCTTGCTCTGACAGAGGAGCGGAGTGCAACTCCGCACATCCCTTCTCCCTCCAGCCTTCCTGGGGTCTCCAGCTCAGGCACCAGCGGCTGTCATACCTGTTTTCAAACCTCTTCCAGCAGGCTTTTTCCAGCTCTTTGTGGACCAAAGTCCAGGTCTCCTTGGTGGCGAGGTCGCTGGCACTGCAGCTGGCTGGTGTGCTGGAAGCTTTTCAGCCCTTTGAATTTCTCTGTCGTTTGACACCGCTCACATGTGTTTGTTTGGTCCAGACCAGGGGGACCAGTTAACCTTAATCAAGGAAGGCAAATGAAGGGCTGGGAAATAATCTTGTTGAAGTGTTTAGATTTAGAAATCTGACATTAGAGAGAGTAAATGTCAAATTGAGTTTAAACAACAGAATAATACTTGAAGGGCCAAATTTTTCTCTGGTGTATATGCTGGCGAATCCTATTACTTCCCGCAAAGAATTTGTCTGTATTTCTAAGCGTGTTTTGCATTCCTGTTCGGAATCATGGGGCTGCTGAAGTTCGTGGCTACCCAGTAACTCACCAGCAGTGCTCCAGCCCCCCCAGCCACGTGGGCTCTCCGCAGCCCACTGCAGATGCCGGCAGGAGCTGCTGCCCCTCATGTTTCCTACGTGCTGTCAGGTGAGCGAGAGGCTTTTTTTGCTCTTCCTGATCCCAAATCTTCCTTCTATTTGAACAGCCTTTGTGTTTCCCCTGCTGTTTCCACCATACCTTGCTTTCTGTGCTGGCTGGGTCCCTGCACGGTGTGTTTCCCACTAAGCCCACCACCTGGGACCCCCCTCAGTGCCCCAGTGGTGTTTCCCACCTGCACTCGCCCTTTGAGGACGACCAGAGATGAACTGCAAATTGAAAAACCCCCATTTTGAATCTCTTCCTTTTTCTCCTGAAGGGCTTTTCATTCCCATGCAGATGCTGCGCTCAGGAAACAATGTTTAATCATCCCTTGATTGAACAGAAAAGCAGCGACTATGCTCACATTCGGGTTTTTTTCTCAGAAGCTGTTAGACAATTGATCAAATGATGAGAAACCTCATTTGGCTCAGTGGGAGCGTGGTCTTCAGTTGGGAACTTATTTATGAGGTCCTGTAATGAAGATAGATGATGCTTATGGTACCTGGAATAGAAAACAGAGCTTGTAATTGAGAATGCAGGAAGGCAGCGGTTGTGTTGTGAAGTACCAGCCCTAAGAAAGCACCTGAAAAAATAGCAGGATCCTGATGCTGCTGTCGGGTGTGCATGCTTGAGATTACTTCTAACCGCTTTCGACTAAAATTATTCCATGTAGCCGTACCCACCAGGAGTCTGTCAAAGGCAGCGGTCCTTGCAGCTCCACGGAGGGCAAGCGTCAGGAGCAGCGTGGAAGGAGCATTAATTAAAGAGCGCTTATGAAGTAATTGGCATTAAACATCACTGGAGCTGCCTGGCTGCAGAGTTGTAATTATTGCAGAACACAGTTGCCGGAGGCTATACACAAAACATGGTGTCACAGAGTGCAGGTGCAGCCCAGAGAAAGAGCACGTGGATGGCTTGTCCGGTGGGATGGAGCGCGGGTGGGATAATGCCTGGTACGCTCCCAGCGCGGCTGCTGTTCCTGAGGCTGCCCAAGTGTGCCATGCTCACCAAGTTAACGTCATGCCATCTCCCTAATGAACAAGTTGTCATGGGCAGAGGCTGGGAGCAGAGAGCCGGTGCTGCTCACAGGGCTTTCCTTTGGGAGCTGCTGAATCCGCCCCGGCGCTTGCTGTGGCCAACAGGTGCTGATGGATGGGAGAGACTTCATGAGATCTTGTTAGGCGGGGAAGGCTCGGGGTTTGGGTTATGGGAGCTTGACAAAGTGGTGGCAGGGAAGGTATGAAAGATGCAGACATGTTGAATAAACACTGATATTGCTGGTAAAGAGGGGGGTTGTGGGTGGGGGTCACAAGGATGAGGGTAACTGGGTGAACTGAAGATGCAGCAGGTTGGTGTGTGACTTTCACATAAAATAATAACCTGGACTGAAAGGTGGGGCTGGATGTGGCCCAAACTGCGGCTGATTTGGTGTCTGTCTGTGCACTTGCTTTTCAGAGGCAGAAGGTTTGTTTTCCGAAGGGTTATGTTTTGCCTTGGGATTCCCTGAAGAATTTAGAGCTAGCTTAAATTTTGCGCATCCCTCCCACCCCAATAAATCCCCATCGGATTCTCCATCATCAGAAGTCAAGCAGCCAGCTGGACAGGCAGGTCTGGCTAATGTTTGTCACCGTGTGGTAGGTCTCTTCTGCAGGATGCTGAGGGAGATGGTTCTTCTATGACTCTGTTTAGCAGGGAATAAAAAATTTGGGTTGCATGAAGAGAAGACCACCATCGTAACAGCGGGCTGGTTCTGGTTAGCTTGTCGGTGGCTTTGCAGCACCCTGCTCCCCAGCACTTCATTTCTCCATGGCCACTTTCAGAATAACATGTTATTAGAGGATATCAATGCACGACTCAGCCAGTCAGGGCATCGACATTTGCAAATTAGGTTCTGCAAGCTTATAATTTGGGGTGATTTGTGTGGCAACGCACAATCCTCTAGGAGCAGTGCTCACATCACGTGTGCTGGATTCCCACTCCTGTATTATCTTTCAGGGCTTCCCCCTGCCGCAGCTCCCCATCCTCCGTCCTTCTCCAGGCAATTACTCAGCTGTTTCTCAGCTGTTCCTTGTAGCATGTTGCTGCCACGGATGAGAAGGCAGTACCGCTGCTCCATGAGTAGAGGTATTACTTCTATATTTTTTTTTCCCCTTTTTTTATGGCTGGGATAAGCTGCCCTCGAGCTGCTGGAACAGCTGTGGGTTGGGGACAGTCGAGTGCCAGGCGTAGCAGTGCCCAAGTCCAGAGGGAGCAGGGAATTGAACAGCTCAAGCTGGTTATTTATGTTCCATGAGCCTGTCATTGCTCATGTTTGCAGGAGACTGATACCCGAGCTTTGCAAAATGAGGCTCTTTGGAGGTGTGTAATTAGGGAAGGGCTAGTAAAATAAAACTGATCTCCTTAGGCTCGAGTCCTAACAAATCCTCATGCTCCCTGGGCAGTTGATGGTTTTCACACTGCGTTCATCCCAGGGCTGATGAATGAGGACCTGCTTCCTTTCTTCACCCCTTTAATTTACCAGGAAGCCCATCTGCAGTTACTGTTAGATTTGGGTTTAACCTGCTTTTCTTTTTTTCCACATCTGAGGGCAAACTGCTCTCGGCCAAACGCGCAAACAGCCTGTTGTTATTGCTGCTTATCAGACCATGCTGCTGTGGCTCCACGAGCTGATGCTTTTCTTTTCCTGATGGGTTTCTCTGGGAGGATGCTTTATTTTGGC
Organism: Falco peregrinus; assembly: GCF_023634155.1. Taxonomy (NCBI): domain Eukaryota; kingdom Metazoa; phylum Chordata; class Aves; order Falconiformes; family Falconidae; genus Falco; species Falco peregrinus. The sequence goes on along the minus strand of NC_073725.1, from coordinate 87,673,602 downwards.
CACAAGGTTTTCCAAAACCTGTAACCTCCTTATCCTGTGCACGGGGGAACGGGGATAAAGCCACGGAAGAAGAGGGATGCTTTGCTGGGCTATGCCTTGGCAAGGAGATAGCAACACTTGGGCACATATCTGAAATGCGTCCCTTGCAGGTTGGTCTTAGTTGGATTTTGAGGTAGTAAAGGCTTATTTAACTAGAGAAAGAAAATTGGCAGCAGTAATCATTGTCATCTGGCTGTGTGTGAGGTTTTAATTAAATACTTATCCTTGTTCCTGTTAGTTGCTTTTAAGAACCTGGCACCTTTCGTGCTGCCGAGCAGCTTTCATGTGCTGTCAGGAGGAAAAGCCTGATCAGGTCGGACCCACCAGTTCTCCCCTGGCTTCTCTTATTACTTCATTTGTCTTCAGCTGCTGCTGTCAGCACTTCTTACAGGCACCGAAGATGCTCTCCCGTATGTCTAGAACTCAGGCAAGATTCAAGCAGAGGTAAAAGCTGTTTGGTTCCCTTTGTGCCATCCAAACCCAATATCCCAGTGCAAAGCCCTTTGCTTCTCTTGCCCAGTAGCTTTGCACATCGTTTCATGGGTGCCTCCCTGGGGCCTCTGCCTGGTGGTGCTTAGCTGGCCAGGGAATGGGCAGGGCAGTGGTGGTGACCTGCAAGGAGAGCTGGGAGCACAAAGGAGCTGCTGGGCATGGTCCTACCCCAAGTTTCTATCTGTCACTTCATGTTCAGAGGTTGTCTTTCTGCTCCAGTGCCCTTTGGGAAAGGAGGTCCCCAGATCTTCAAGGCACAAACCGTTCCCTTGGTCCTTTTGCATCCCCTTTCCTGAATGTGGTTGAGATGTGAACCCTAAGAAGCAGGACCCTGCAGCTCTGTGCCCTCGTGGCCAGATCAAGGCAAGGGATGGGGGGTTAATACCCAAAATCTGAGCCCAACCCATGTATCCATAGGCATCTAATACCTTAAACAGCTGTGCAACCTAAAGAAAAAATTGGAAAGTTATGTGTTAATAATTTTCTGCTGTTCCTTAATCTTGCTTGCTCGCTCCTTTCCAGTGGTTCTCCTGACCTCAGAGTTATGCTCGTTCATTCATTGTGTGGTGTGGCCGATCGCAGCTCCCCGCCGCAGCCTGTGTTTCTCCCAGGCTTGGTGGGAGACATTTCAGCACTGAATTGTTTCCCAATGCGCCCGTTGAGTTTCTTTTAAGGAAAAAGTGATGCTGGAGGGGTCCTGAAAAAAATCCTAATTTCAAAATAACAAATGGGTTTGGGGAAGACGCACTGTGTTTGTGCAGAGGAATCACTCGCCGTGGCTCTGCCTGTGTTGTGTGTTTGTGGGAAACCAAAGCGTGTGTGTAAGGAGACGAACCCAACCTAATGCCCCCCAAGTGCCAGGTGCTTTTCACTGACCGAGCCGTCTGTTGGTTGTCACAAGACCGAGTTGTTATCTCACTGTTCTGTGTTGAGTTTGGGGATTAAAGGGAATATACGTTGTGCAGAGCTGAGAACGTGGGGGGAGCTGCTGACGCACCATGTCACGGCGTTTGCTGCTGTTTTCTCATGCTGTGGCTTAGAATGAGATGCGCTCTTTTCCTGGGGGGAGGCACACACATGCACCACTCCCCCCACCCCACCCCCAGTTTTCCTGGGGATTGCACGGTGGGTTTGCCTTTGGTGGGGCATCTTCATGACCCAAGAGGTCCCTCCTTGTCCTGTCATCCCTGCTATGCTCCAGCTGCAGTGGTGGGGGAGAGCCGGAGCATCTTCCCCCCCCCCCCCACCCCCGGGACATGGCTGGTGGAGCTCCGTAAAGCAGCACCTGCTCCTGGGGCCAGCGTGCAGCCGTCACTTAGAGGCATAGCCCGTGTAATCCACACTGTCCCCTGAACTTTGGGTTTTTTTCCCACATCCACAGCTGCTGCCAGAGTTGTGCTTGCTCGAGCTGTTTCCAATGCACCGGGTTTTTAGGCAGTGTTCAGTTTTTCCAAGATGCTTCAGCCTAGTTTTTTTTTCTTTATTTGCATAAAAAAATGGGTATCGGCTCCTCAAGTCACCCTGTGCCTTGGAGAACTCTTGATCCCCCTCATCACAGATGCCCCAGATAGGGCAGAGTTGGTCCTGGTGGTTTTCTCACAGAAACACGCCTCTCAAAGGAAAGAAGTTGAAGGAGTGAATATTTTATGTTCTCAGGGAAAAAAAAAAGTTGACTGTGAGAAACCTGAGCCCACAAACACCATGCAAAACCAATGAAAAATGATTTTAAACCTTTAAATGGCAACGGGGCTCCTCTCCGAAGAGGGAACTCTCAGGGATGCTTTTGCTTCATTCACAAACCCACTTTTCCCTTGTTCGGATAAAAGCTCCCACAGAAAAGTTACAACCTTTGCTATGGTAGAAGCTGAGCTACCGAAGGGCAATCCCCACATAATAGAGAAAGAGGGGCAATAAGGAGGCAAATAATGAAAAACCTGGGTATGTCATACAACACAGGATGCCAGAAGTCATCTAGCCAGAAGACTGAGGTATATATGTGTGATATATATATATAAAATTATAAAATTGAGGTTTATGGCTTACAGGAGTAACTGTTACAAAAAAAAGCAGAAGAATCCCTGCCCTGCCCCTGTGCCAGGTTCTCCCTGGCTGACATATGGAAAGGAGGAATAATTTCTCCATCGCTGCTGTTGCTTTTCTGCCACCAAACACATTCACATTCCCAGTGTCACACACAGAGATAACAGAAAAGCTGTTCGGGGCTTGTTTAGCAAAATGAAATTGTATCTCCTTCAGCCTTTAAGGAAAAGTCATGTCACCAGTCAAGTATAAAGAATTGCTGACCCTTGTTGCTGAGATAAGGGTATAATATCAGGCTTTTTTCTTCCCTCTTCTCCCGCTCGATATAAGTTAGGAGCGTGCCTGCCTAAAGACACAAATCAAAGCCCATCGCTTTTACCTTGAGTGAAATAATGCTGTCAAGAACAGCAAGACCCAGAAGAGCAGCTGGTTCGTAGAAGCTGGTGGGACCTCATCCCCATGTCTCTGGCACCGGGACCCCCGTGCATGCCATGAAGCCCAGCGCTCAGGCAGAGGGTGACTAAATCCCAGCTCTTGCAGTTTTCCGCCTGTTGGGTCCCACTGCCATTCCAGTGGGTGGAAAGAATTCCCTGAGCCTGTCGGGAGCCGCTTTTATCTGTGCAGATACCGGGGCCCCTTATGGAAACTCTGCTGGGGAGAGGATGATAATATAATAAGAATGTGACAGTGAGAAAGAAAGGTAAAGCAATGAGAAAATACAATGCCTGACAGTCCAGGATGGAAAGAGATGCTTACAGGAGGAGATAATTCCTGTCTTTATGCCCAGGGAGGTTTCTGTCCATTACTCACTTTAGCAATAATAAGAGTTGTGTGGCCAAGTCCTAAAGAGTGGCTTATTATGAAGAGTGCAGCCCACTATAAAATGTGTCATCCAGAGCGATAGACTTGCCTTGCAGCTCCGTTATCCCAGAAATGTGATGATGGAGAGAAATGAGGGCTGCAGCCTGCTGCAGCTGCTCTCCAGGAAGAGCCGTCTGGCTCGTGCGTGGCTGCCGGTGACACTCAGCTGCCCCGTGTGCTCTGCTCACAGCCTGGGCCACCTTGCCGAGGTCAGCCCTGCTGCTGGCTGAGGTTTGGAAGAAGCTATGGAGCCCTCTGGCATGACTGGAGAAGTGGGCATTTGTAATTCTTCACCCCAGCGTGCCTGGAAGACTTGGATACCCAAAGAGCTGTTGGAGTAGGATGAAGTCCTCCATGCTGTTGGGCTCATTTGCTCAAGTTCATTATTTCTGGGAGCATCCAACCTTCACCCTCCCACAGCCCATTGGTGTGGTGTGAGCTGGTAGCCTTCATCCAAGCCTTGCAGACCACCCCCCACACACATCTATGGGCTCATTCATTTCCTTATAGCAGACAGAAGTCAAACCCCAGGTTGTGCTATATGTGCTGGACTTCAGCTGCCGTGTGTGCAGTCAGGTGTGACACGTGGCTATTTGGTGCTTCTCTGCTCGCACTTACTGCCTTTACCAGGACCTGCAACTCAGCATCCACTGTCGCTGAAATGCCTCCTGAAGAGAAACCTCACTGCTGCCCGTGCAGCCTCTGGCTCGGGGGAAGGTGCCCTGGAGCGCACAGGGTCAGCTCCGAGCTGGGCTGGCAAGCTGGCACCCAGCGCTGCCGGTGACGGGGCTGTTCCTGAATTAGTACGAGCGTTTTGAGTCCGTGCTCTCTGTTGTTGCCAGCCGTGGAAGTTTTGCCAGCTCTGTTTTAATAATGAAGGCAGGCTGGCAGATTGCAGACTCAGTGGAGAAAGCCGTACAAGGAGGGGATGCGGCGGAGCCGCATTGTGCCACGGCGGTGGCAGGGAAGGTGGGCTTGGGGCGGGGGGTGGCAGGGCAATAGGGGCTGCTGACAGCAGCAGCAGGTTTCACACAGCACTTTCGGCTTCAGGTCTCCCTGTGCTTCATGAAGCATCGTGGCTTTTGGTTTTCCAGCAGATAGAATCAAGCAGGAGACTTTAACTGAATGGTTTGAGGGTACAGGCCTGTGTCTGCTGCTTTTGAATGGATGTACCGATAGGGCCAAGTGGAAGAGAAGGGAATTTGGGGGACGGGAGACAGTGAGTGAGTTGGGCTGGCATTTAAGAAATAAACCAAGGGGCTGCCCGTGAGTAGAAGAAGGATGAGCTCTGATTATCCAGGCTTGTTCTGGGTGCTCAGTGCTTTGGAGTCAATAGTTCATTCCCCACCACGCGAGGGTGGAGCAAGACAGCCATGCATTTAGTTTAACAACCAGAAAAGAGAAGCCAAGAACAAGAGCCCAGGGCTGGCTGCTTTCCAGGGCTGGCAACCACCTCTGCCAGCAGTTTATGGGATGATTTGATGGTGCAAAGAGTCACCTGATAAGACTTAGACAAGGCTCACCTGAAGGATGCTCAGGTGGTAGCCAGCAGCTCTCATCCGCACGCCTTTGGGGGAGACAGGCAACGGCAGCAGCTGCCTCAGCTCGCCCACGTAGGCAGGGTGCCCTTTCCCATTTGGCAGCTGCCAGGTACTTTTTAAACACTTCAGCAGTGTTCCCTTGGTACCACTGTCAGATGTGGATCACAACATGTGTAGGAGAAATATTGAACTCTACATCCAGCCACTTGATTGCATGGTGAGCACTGTCCTGTTAGCACGTTAAATGCATGGCTATTCCCGTTTCTTAAATGCAGGTGTTATTTTTAGCTCTGACACGTTGCAAGTATCAAGTAACCGGTAGGATCGGGTGCTCTCGACGTGGTGCCGGGGAATTCACACAGGGGAACCCTTGGGATTTACCGTGTAAGTTAAGACTGGACCCGGCTGCCAAGGATGAGGCTGGATTTCCCCAGCCATCCTGACCGGCTGCTGCTGCGTGCCGGGTGGGTTTGGGTTTGCAGCAGTGCTGTGCTGGACCAGTCCTGGGGTCTGCTGCAGCTCTGCCCAGTGTTTGGGGGGTCCAACCCAGCATCACTCACTGTGAGCTTGGTGCCACCTCCAGCAGGTGCTCGTGGGTGCAGCCAGGCTTTTGTCCCGCTGCTCCGTGCAGCATTCCCCGTCCCAAGGAATGGCCAACACAGTGCAAAATTACTTACGCTGAAGGTTTTTAAGCAAAAGCGGGGGAGGGGAAATGAACTTAGTGTTCAATCCATGGCAATCTGGGTTCATTATAGTTCCCTGCCAGCTCTGGTCTCCTACCAGCCGCTCATTTTATTAATTTGTCCATCTGCTTTGAGGGTGAGTGACTGAAGTGGTATGGGGGGGTTTCTCTTTCCTTTTCCAGTCCGGGAAGCCAGAGGAAAAAAAAAAAAATCAGCTGGGAAATCTAGGCCATCCCATTGTGGCTCGATCTGGATCTTGAAACCATCAAGCTGAGCTTATTTGAAAGTGGCCATTTCTTTCTCAGTCTCACTCTTTTGATTTTATTTTGATCTTATTTTATTCAGTCTTCTGGAACAAGCAGGCGCAGAGTGCAGGTGAAAGCAGAGAAAGCTGATAATAGTTCTCCAGCAGCAAGTTGGGCATAAAATAGCTTTATCTGTGGGTTTTGTCCTTTTTCTGCTCCCATTTGCAGCAGTTGAAAGGCGTTCGCAGAGGGGCCGGGGCAGGCGGGCGCGGGCACCGTGGGAAGGCTGGTTATCCCTGGGCTTGGCAAAGATGATGCGCTGGCAGGGGTTGTGCTGTGTGGGCTGAGCGGCCCACCCCCACAGTTGATATTTTGCTGGAAATCTCTGTCCTTTCTGCACATTGGGCGCTGTGGGGAGGCCGCTGCCAATCGCTCCCGTGTCCCTTCCTCGAGCCTTGGCTGCAGGGCAGCGGTGCCTGCAGCCACCCCGCTCCTGCCACTGCCCCAATAGCATCCCTGACCTTAGGATAAACATATCGGTAAGGTGAAGGCTTGCACATTCAGGCTGTGGGGGTTTTTGGCCCACGTATCCCACCTGACAGCTACCTCCACTTAGCTTTTTACCCCCAGAGGGTTTCTGTTGGGTTTTGCTTCCTGCAAACTCCAAGCTTGCCGCTTTGATGTGAACTCCTTCCCTGCAGTCTGAATTGGGTGCCTGCAACCTCTTGCCAGTTCATTTTAATCGCATCATTAGCCCCAAACTTCGCAGTTCCCTGCTCTCGTGGCGGGACTCAGAGGTGTGCACTGCAGCCAGCGTGGGATGTCTGCTCACAGTTTCCCATGGGAGGGAGAGACACGGCTCCCCTGTGCTCTGCATGTTGCTCTGTGCCCTCTCCTGCATTAGTTCACCCTCTTCTATCTGAACCTTTCTTGAAACCCGTAATGTGGATTTTTCCTCCTAACCCCCAGCCTGTCTGTTATCCCTGCAAGGTCTCACAAGGTGGCAGTGTTATTGCTAGTCCACCAGTGGGTTGCTTGGTATTTGTTCAGCACAGTAAATATGTGTTTAAAGTCAGCTTTGATATTGGTTACGATGCTGCAGAACGTGTTTTATAATACAGGAGGAAATATTGGGCGCAGGTGGCTTACAGCAGCCTGTCCCTGTGCCCACCATGGAAGGGGTTGCATGGTTTGTCCCCCAGCAGCTGCTGGAGCACGGGGCACGGCCAGCACCTCCACCTCCCTGGGGACCAGGAGCCACTTGCCAGAGCAGACTTTAAAGCAGTCAGAAATGTTTTCTCCAACTAGGAAGCAAAACCCCATCTGTGTCGTTGCAGCAAGGTCCCTGACCATTAACGGAGGCAATCTTTGGTTTCTATGTTGTTTTGTTTCCCTGGTTCTCCAAAGGGGCTGGTGAGCAGCAACCACAGCAACAGAATCACACTTGTGTGAGCCCAGGTGACCCGTTTGTTCAGAGCGTGTTGCCTGGGGCTGCTGCTGGCTCCCCCGCCAGGAGAAATGGGTTTGGGGAAGCAAGATGAATATGGGGATGGGATGCATGAGGCCGGGATGGTGCAGTTTTTTGCATTAGCACCACAGCTCTTTGCATTAGCGGTGCAGCTCAGCGGCGTGGCAGGGGTGGAAGTCAGCCCGGAGCATGGGGTGCAAAGGGCTGCCCCTGCTCTGTCACACCCCAGCTCCAGGGTCCTGCCCTGCAGCATCTCATGTGCACCGTGGTAGTTCAGTACCAACATGGAAATCCATTATTAACAGGCCAAATTGAGGACTAAGATCAGCTCAGGCTCGGAGGCTGGGAGCTAAGAGAAAGCCCAAACTCTGCCCATGTTTTCCATAAACTGTCCCTGTCCCTCTGCTGCTCCCAGGTGCTTTGAAGCAAAGCCTTGAGCTAGAGGACGGGCACAAGAGCATTGCCCTCAGATGTATTTCCTGCGTTTATCTGCTGCTGCTCTGCTTCCCACAATGCTCTCATGAACACCTGAATTTCCTACTGCGTGGGTGCGCAGCGCTTGGGGCTTTCAGAGCCAAAGCCCCCAGGAATACCTGGTGGGTTTGGTGGCTGAAGTGGGATGTTGGGGTGGGAGGGAGTTGGGTCGGGTGGAACATGGAGGCTGCATTGCTGCCAGACACATGGATGCTGCCCCAGCACTGCTGCGTGGCTGGGCAAGTCCTCCCACTCCTCCTGCACTGTTGGAGACCCCTGTAAAATCCCAGGGGAGGGAACAGTAAATCCCAGCTGGTGCGGAGCTGAACGCATCACCAGGGCAGTGGGGTGTCCTCTCTGCCACCCCAGATCTGGACCAACCAGCGAGACTGTGCATCACTGACTGGAGTTTTGCTCCAGCACCCTGCTGCTGACCGGATCCGAGCCAAAGTGCCTCCAGTGGGTCCCCCTTTCGCTGACCCTGCCAAAACACATGCATCGGCCACCATCAGGTGTTGGGGTGCTAGTGGTGGGGAGCTGAGGCATGCATCCTCAGCCCTTCCCAGCGAGAACAAACTTTATGGCTCGCAAATGGGATTTCCCACCTCTGCAGCTCCATCTGCATCACTTATTGACGGAGCGGAGAGGAGGTGGCTGGGCACCACCATTATTTACTTTATTGAAAAGCTTCTGTGGGTCTCTCTTGGTACAGTATGGCAGGATTAGGGTTTCAGAAAGCACTTAGCTTATCGTGTGTCCAGCCCGACAGATTTTTAGCCTGAAACGCTTAATGTTGCATACATGCTTAAGTGCTTGGCTGAACAGGAACCCATAGGAATGTCTAAGTGCTGAAATGTTTTAAGTAGAAATCATCACAAATGTCAAGCTGGTCTCCAAATCCTCACTGTTGCTGAATATTGGTGGGAGTAAATGGCATTTTGAATGGCTGAGCCTGTGCCAATGTGTGGTTGGGGGTTCACTGGAAGAGCTGGAGAGGGGTTTATTAATTGTACAAGCTCCATCAGGCAGCAGAAGCAGAAGAGGTGAGGGCTGTGGGACTCCCCTGTAAACCCATGTTAAAACAAGCAGCCCCGGAGCTCAGCAGTGGCAGTGATGCTCTGCTCGGCGGCCGCAGGGACACACACATCTGCTGGCCAGAGCTCTTGGCTCTGTGCTGGGTTTCTCTTTTCTTTGGTGTGAAACCAGCTTTTGAAACTGGGGTGACTCCCTGTGAGCAAAAGGGTGATTGGGATCTCTGAACAACAAACATGGCAGAGCGTCTCTGAAGAGTGAGCTCCAGGGGTAGTTTGCCCCATGCACCCATCTCCCCGTGCACCCAGCACTGCTGCCGGAGCAACAGCTATGCCAGGCGTGCACAGATGCAGCATGAGACTCCCTGTGAGCAGCAGGGTGTAGGACACCTTGAAAGGACAAGGGGGAATGGTTTTAAACTAAAAGAGGGTACGTTAACTAAAGGATACGTTCAGACTAGATATAAGGAGGAAATTTTTTAAGGTGGGGGTGGTGAAAGACTGGCACAGGCTGCCCAGAGATGCTGTAGATGCCCCATCCCTGGCAGGGCTCAAGGCCAGGCTGGACGGGGCTGGGGGCACTCTGGGCTGGTGGAAGGGGTCCTTGCCTGTGGCAGTGGGTTGGACTAGCTGACCTTTAAAGGTCCCTTCCAACCCAAACCATTCTGTGATCCCTATGGGTCCCTTCCAGCTTGAAATATTTTATGATTTATAAAAAGGAATTTAATACCTTCTCCTTTTATACTGAAGAATTAAGAAAATGTCTTTCTGTGGGTTCCCATCATTTAGCAGCATCCAGAGGAGCAGGTCTCACCTCCAGCATCATGTTGCAATGCTGCGGTCATTGGGCATTCAAGGCGGCTCCAATGCTGCTGCCCCGCTGCAGTGAGGACCGGAGTGCTTTGCTCCTACCCATCAGGTAAACAACCAGGGACCCAGCGAGCTGGATTAAATTGCAATGGAGTTGGGCTTTCTCCAAGCCTCAGCTTTAGGAGGAGCTTTATATCCCAGCCATATGGCCAAGGACGCTGCTAACTTCTCTCCAGCCTCCCTGCAGAAGGCATCTTGTGATGCCTCGTGTGCGTCACAGTAGGGCTTTCAGTGTCGTTACACTTGTTGCCGATAAAAGTAATATATAATATTGATGTACATCAGCTGGCAGTCTTAAAGTGCTTTTAAATTGATGATCTGAGCACCAGAACAAGTGTTGGTTGTAAAATCAAACCACTGCCATTCTGCGGTATTGCAGGCACAGGGTGAGCCAAGATTTTGAAGTAAAAGGCAATTTCGGGGACTGCAGGACCAGTGAGTTTTCTAGTGAATCTTTTTTGAATAGAATCGGTTTCTTTGCTCTCAATTAATGTATATGCTTTTCCAAAATGTGTCAATTAAAAAAATCCTGAAGGGGATTGATAAAACGAACACTTTTTGTTTTCTGAATTTGGTGTCATTGGGTATTTCAGAACTTTCCTTTAAGAATTCAAAGCTTTTTGTTGGGAATTTTCTGCAGAGAGTTTTTTTTCCCCACACTACTTCATGCTATTCTGTAGCATATCAGAAGTAGCAGAGTCCAACTGTTTTAGTGTTGCACAAAGATGAGGCATTGCTCCAAAGGCTTTGGTCTGTCCCATGTAGCATCTGCCCATAATGACTTTAAAAAAAGTGAAAAAAATATAAATATGCTTCTGTTCATGCATCAGTAGCACATGCCAGTAGTGAATAATTCCATACTGGTATCAGTACTGCACCGGGGAGCTACAGGAACCTCGTCAAAATAATCTACAAAACCATAACGGGGGGAAATCAGAACTTCTAATTTCTTGTCTTTGTTTTACTCCACCGTGGTTTTTCAGAAATGCTTCTGCATCAGCCACAGCCTCTCGCCAGGGTCTGCAAGGGCCACAAGCCTCGCCGGGGTTGGTTGCAAGTGCATACGTTACCTCCAGCAAGGCTCAGCTTCCTAAATCTCCTGGCAGTTTGAAAATGTCACCCTTCATCTTCACCCTGTTCATCAAGTTCCATTCAAGGGACGGCCCCAAAAAGGGACTGAGGTGCTGTATTACACGACTTTCCAAGGTGCAGCGTAGCAGGGAGAACGAATGTCCCTGGAAGTATATAAACTTCTGCTGCTTTATCCCGTGCCTGCTAAGTCCCAAAGCTTGTTAAATCCAAAGGTTTGCAGCAATGGTTTAATGTCTTAAGCACTGACCCAAATTACTTGCTGTCTGTCATTTATCATGCTATAAATGATGTATAAATGCTGCAACTTGGGGAAAGATTGTCTCCTCCACAAGCCCTTTCATGGCCTGACAGTTCTGCATTTACAAGTTTTATTGGTTTAGAATGCATTTGATAGCAACAATTTGACTTTTACTTATTGTAATGCTTTTTTTTATAAGCAGATTGGTTTGGTTTGAGTTTGTTTTTAAAAGCCTTATTCATCTCTAATCCAGAATAATACTATCTCCATGGCTTTTAACGTGATTAAATAAGGACAGCCTATGACAACACTGGGCAATTCAGTTTCCCAAAGAATATTGGATTTAGCACTGTGTGAGGCTGCTGGGCCATAAAAGGAAGAATTTTGGTGGCCAGTTCGGGCAGTCCTTAGTTCAACTCCTGTTCTCCCTGAAGGTCACTGTAGTATAAGTGCTCCATAATTAAAGGGTGGAGAAGAGGAGCCTTTTTCAATTGGTTTTAGCCCCATCCCTAGATCTATTGCTCTAAGCTGTGCCGCGTTCCCTGCCTGTGATGCAGGAGCTCTTAATGTCGCAGGATTTCCTTGCTTCAAAGCATGTTGGTGTCCAGTGGTTGGAGGAGTGGGGTGACTGCTGAATCACTATGGCTGGGGACTTGTCCACCATTAAGTAACCGCTCTGCAAAGCTCTTGGGATCGCACAGCCAGCACTGTCGCATCTCCTGTCCTCCCTCCATTGCCCTCATGCACATGCTCCGCTCTGAAAGGCAGATGCTGAAGCCCCCAGGGAGGACCCAGAAGCGATTAGTTCCCTGTGTGATCTTGTGCCAGTCACTCAACCTCATTATGTCCTGCTTTCTTTGTGCTTAACCAGCGGATAATCTCTGCCAAAGTAGCTTTCCGTAAGGTGCTATAGGATAAACCCATTGGCAGCTCCGAGGTGCTCCAAGGTGCTGTGCTGCAGGGATGTGCCAGCAGCTGAGCCCGCGGCACAGCGAGGTGATGAATCCACTATGCAGGGCAGAAACCCGTAAAAGCAGCAGAGAGAATAAGATGATAGGAAGAATGAAGTGCCTCCTTGTTGTTATTGCCACTCCTTGTAATAGCAGGGCGTTGTAAAAGGAAGTCGTAATTCACAGACGAGAGAAAGCCACAAGCCAAAATCCTCCACTGGTGGAAAGTAATCTAGGGATTGGGCTTATTATGTCTGCTTGCATAAACTCACACGTCTGTCTTGATATCACCAAAGCTCTTCAAATCCACATTCCTCCTGTATCAGTAAAAATGTAATTTTTCAGGTCTTTCCCCGACGGTGCTTGTCTTCAACCGTGAGGGACCGGGCAAGGGTGCGTGTGTCTTCCAGGCTTAGGACCAGGACTCTCCGCCTGCATCCCCAAAGCTCATCATCCGTTTGGGAAGGGAGGCAGTTTCCCTCAAGCCATCACTCATTGCCGGGTCTGCCACTAGCTCACAGAACCAAAGGGAAATGTTGTGGTGTAGCTTCAGTTGCCTATTTTCCTGGCTCTCTGGAAGATGGTTCATAATTATGGGGCAGTTTGTCCACGTCTGTGATGTCATGAGTAGCTGTCAGATAATGGAAGACGATGGTGGTGGGGTGAAAGCAAAGCCACTTCTGCTTCTCTGAGTGTAGCTGCCCTTTAGGTAAATGATAGTCACTTCTACAGCAATTAGTGCTTTCTGAAGTGTGTTTGATTAAATTAGGTATCTCTCTTCTAAACGTGGGAATAATTAATCTATCAGTGACTTGAGTGCTGGCAGCTTTGTCTCTTCGCTGTCAACTTTCAAAGACATGTCCAAGCAGTTGGGGAAGGGAGGAATTATTTTCAAGTCCTTATTTCTATGAATTCTGAGACCACTCATTGGGACCTTTTCTCTTAACCATGTGTTTAATTTCTGAAGCCTTGACTTAGCGTGCAGTCAGGTGGATGGCATGTTAAGCACTGAAGTGAGGCGTATGTCTTGTATTTTGTTGAATCAAGAGCACATCTCGTGGTTGGTAGGTCTGGACACCGGGTTCCCTTTTAGAGCAGAAATCGAGGTGCCGCAGGGAAGCACAATAAGTGAGTCTATAAGTGCAGGATGGGGCTCTGCGCCCGTTCATCTCCCAGTGCGTTTCTGAGCTGGGAAATGCCAGCAGCTGCCAATGGTGGGAGGATGCTGGCCCCAGTCCAGCAGCTCATTTCAGAGCTTCAGCACTGCCGTGGCTGCAGCGGCTGCTCCTGGCACCGACATGGCACCGTGAGCTGCCAGGACCCTGCCAGCAGGGCAGCCTCGGTGGCCTTGGCCAAGGCTACGTGGAGGTGGCCACTGTGGCTGCCAGTCTCCGCGTGCCTTGGGGATGTGCCGGCTCACATCGGCGCTGCTTTGCTCTGTGGCTGCTGCTGGAACCTGGCACAGCTTTACTGCCCTCCTGTCTGAGCAGGAGCTTTGCCGGCAAGATCAGCTCGTGGCACACCGCTCTGCTGACAACGAGGGAAGTAGGCATGAAGTATAATTAAATTGAAAGCATATTTAAACTGTTTTCTGAGCACTACTTACGAAGGAGCAGGGATATTCAGAGCATATTAAACTGTCAAATTTAATAAATCTTAAGCAGCATGGCCATGGTCCAACACCAATGCATATTTTTTGCAGCACCATTTAATTAAGAGTGAGTATTGTTCTTTAAGCTTATTCGTTGTTCATCTGAAGCGGAGTGTGGAGTAAGAGCTGTGGAAATGAGTTGGTTCAATGAATTAGACCTGGCTGCCGCTTTTTCATTCGGTAATCTTAACCCAGAAAAAGGAAACACCATGGAAAAGATAAGGCTGTTATGGGGAGTAAATCGCCAGGGTGACGTGGCAGAAAAGTCGGCGCCGCTTGCTCCATCCAAAAGCGGTCGGATGACAAGGGCTGCGTTTAAGGCTTTCATGGAGATGAGTTAACATGGCAACAGGTCAGGGCTGGAGCAGGGCTTAAAACTGGTCATTGCTTTTATCCCAACGACACAGCCGGCCAGTCGCATGCTCTGCCGTGAGCCTGGAGGGGTGTGCTGAGCTGGAGCGTGGCTGTTGTAACTGCAGTATTATCTTGATGAAAATGGCTTTTCGCTTCCCTTCCACTACAATCTTGTTCCTCTGTGGCTTTTTGAAGCACGTTGAGCAGACCAGGGTGTGAGAAGCCATCTTCCACAGAAACCACTCAAATGTGGTCACTCTGGTGTTAAAAATGATGACATGGTCATGGGAGCTGTCGAAAAAGAGAATTGTAAGGGTGCGAAGGATCTGACCTTTCTCCCCAGGGTTGTGCAACTGGGAAATTGTCTCCAGCCCTTCTGAGCAGCTTTGCAGGGGTGGGATGCTTTGCCCAAAGGCATTTGCATGGTTGCCCATGTGGACACATCCATATGGGGTTGATAGCTTCTTTTCCACATCTCAGCTCTCTGAATCAAGCGATGGCCAAAGGGCTGTCTGGGTTGCCATTTCCCGAGTGGAGGCTGCAACCAAAACCACCAGCAATTTTAGGGAGAAAGAAAAAGCAGGTGATGGAAAGGATGGAGGAGCAGTGGGCCGTGCAGAAGCCTTGTGTTGCTGCTTGGGTCCAGCTCTGGGCTGGGGTCAGCTGCTCCCAGTTTGATAGTGCTATGCTGGCTTAAGAAACTGCTGGTAAAAAAGATGTGTTTTGTGCGTCTCAAAATTTCACAGACATTGATAAAGTCTGGGGAATCCAATTACTGTTCTGTGGAAGTGACAGGAGAGCTAGAAAACTCACTCCACAGAAATGTGTGAAAATAACCCCAATTTTTTACGATCACTCCTGGGTTTCTCTTCCAACCCAATCAAATGCAGGGTTGCAAAGGGTTGCTGGGTGATAGTCTGTTCTGTGAAAACTCAGGTCCAGGGCTGGAAACTGCTGCCCCACTTTGCAGAAACTTCTTGAGCATATGTCCTTGCACATACCACTTCACTCTCTATATTATTGGGTTTATTGCTTTCACTCTGTTAACAATTCCTAGTAAACAAAGTGAAATATCACCCAGTGATGGGTGAGGAGCAGAGCGAGCATGTAACGGTGTTACCTTGAGTGCCAGCCCTGCCTCCAGCACTTGGCAGGTCCCAGACTGCTGGAGCCAGATCTGTCCTGGTGCATCTCAAACCTCCACAGATTTTTCTCTTCCATGGATGTTGCTGTTCCCCTTTGCTCATGGTAATGCGTTTTGGTAAGTCGGTTTGAGTCTTATCAGCAACATGAGCATTTTAGTGCATAAAACGGGCTCAAATCTTGTTGTCTCAGCAAAGCCTCTTACCAGATAAGGGCGAGGAGTTGGGGGGAGGGATACCTGGCAAGGCGCAGTGTGGGAGGTGCGAAAACTCCTTCCCTGAGTGCTCACCTGAATTGATTTGGAAGTTAATGGGTTGGCCGCTGAGCTTACATTTGTATGTACTGATCTGTTTGGCCCCAGCCAGTACAGCTAGTTGTCCTTAGGTGATTGCAACACCATTGCTAGGTGGTTTTTCTTTTTGGGGAAAAAAAAAAAAAATTAGATTGGAAGATGCATACAGTGATTATATGTTATATACAGGTTTATAGCAAAATGAGAGGGGGTGTGCTATAAGACACACCATGCTGGGGGGCTCAAGCTCTGCTGTGTTTCTGCACCTGGTCAAGTTAGCTTGAGAACTGCATACGGTCAGCTGTACCCCATGGTGGCTGTTGGCTCACTGCTAACACCAGCCCTCTGCCAAAACGGCAGGCAGGCGGGCTGTTCAGCGGAGCTTTGAGCCCTGCCTGGAAGCCGCAGGTCCTCAGATCAGCGCCCAACACAGCGAGACACTGGGCGAAGGTCCCTGGGCAGCTGCAGCCTTGGCAAGGGGCTGGGAATACTGGGAGTGCTGCAGGAGAACCCTGACCCACCTGCAAGCCTTAGCATATAGATTTAGTCCTAATTTTGCTGGGTCTCCTTGAAGGTTTTAATGAATTTTGAAGCCCTGCAGGTTGAGGAACCTGGCACAGAACCATGTAATGAAGCAGCGCAAGCGGGCCAGGCACGATGCTGATAAGCGGCTGAGGCCAAGGACCGCGGTGGCAGCCCTGTTTCTTATGGCTAATGCCAAGCCATGTTCTCCAGCCCCTTGCTGAGTGTGCATCCCTGTGTGGAGCGAGAGCCTGGCAGGGAGGAGGCAGCTGCTCAGTCAGGGCAGAACGGGGACATTCCTCAATTTTCTGAAGGCACTTTGAGCTCTGCTGAGGTCCTGCTGAAGCCCCAAACTCCTCTAAATGGCATTTGATCTGTGCTGCACAAGGCTGCTGATAGCAGATTTCAGGACACAGGGGTGGCTTTTGCTGTTTAGGTCAGTCAGCAGGGCTGCCCCTTACCCATTCCCATCCTTCAGAAGTACCTAAAAATTGCAGGGATTGTTGTAACACTCCAGATGTTGTTCCTTGGAGCGGGGGCGGGGGGGAAGGGGGGAGTGAAGTCAGAATAATTTACTAAGGAAATTCAAATGCAAACGAGGGAAGCTTTCCCAAGATCAGGCAAAATAAAACATTAAAATTCACACTCACCACTTCTGTCACACTTTCTTAGGCTCTGACAGTGAGGAGGCCAACATTCAGCAATTCCTCATTTGGAGCTGTCAGTCTGTAACCTTCAATTTAGATAAAACACCAGAGAAACTGAAGTCCCCTTCCTCGTGTCCTCTCCTCTCCTCCTCCCTGCTTGGGTCCCTAACAAAAGCCCAACGGCTCCTGCCCTTTTTTCCTACCCAAACCTTGGGAATGACGAGACTAGGGAGGCTGCAGTGTTGCTATTTCCCCTCCTGTGTGCTACATGGAGACCCGCACCCCACAGTTACAAAGAAATCTGAGATAGCAAGTGCCAGGCTGTAATAATTTGCAAATCAAGAGCCGAGATGCCCTTCTGTGGAGCCGGGGCACGGTGCCTCCTCTCCTGCCCACGGGGCTTCAGCTCCCGTTTGCTTCAGCTCATCTTTTTTGCAAACTTGTTTGCAAAAGCTCGTTGTGACCTTGTCGTTTGTAACTGGATCAGGGGGACGCTGCAGGAGAGATGCTAAACTTGGTACAAAGCTACAAACCACGTTTGAGGGGGTTTCTTGGTGGAAGCATTCCATGGCATGAAACTCAGCTGCTTGCGGTGAAATATAGGGAACAGCAAGAATGCAGGATCGCTCTTCGGGTGCCCACCGGAGCCGTGCTCAGCAGATCAGGGAGCAAAGCCCCTTTGCTGGATCCAGCTCTGTCTCTATCTATACAGGTGTTAATTTTTACAGCTAAGCTTTAATTGAGTTGGTGATGTACTGTGGAGGGGGTGGGGGGACAAAAAGGAAAGGCAAAATTGCCACTTAAAGATGACAAGTGATTAGGTAGTGATGGGTAGATTGTCAGAAGCAATTAAGCTGAAGGCTGATGGTGCAGGCGCGCGGGGACGTGGGGCATTGCACGCGGTGAGGTGCAGGGCATGGTGCAAGCAGGGGAAGGCACCGCATTGATAAAACCAAATGAGGTAACGGGGGAAATCCTTCTCTTGCAGTTAGTCACTTTTAATTGCTAAGATGTTTCCAGAATTACATGTTCTATTGCCAATAACCTCCCCAGAAGTTTGCAAAACGCTATTTTAAAGCACGTTCTCCACCCCCAACCTCCCAGCCCAGCTTTTGGAGAAGACCTTGAAACGGAGCCTAGCATATGCTTCCCCTGTTACACTGTGGCCGGGGTGTATTTCTGGCACCATTCAATGTCAAAACACTCCCTGTATTTTTAGTAAAATTGCTCAGTAGGCACAAGCTTCTTGCAAACCAAGGAAAAACAGAGCTCCCTTGCAAATATTCTTGGGATTCCTTGAAAGGGTAGCAGGCTTTTGCATTCCTCTCGCCACAATGGAGCAATCCCACTTCAATTAAAGAAATAACGAGGGTAGAAATGCACCAAGAGCGGCAGATGGGATTGCTTCACCCAAGCCCGAGGGCTTGCAGGGTTTATATGCATTTTAATTCATGCCCTGTTCGTGAGCACCACAGACAAGTGGCTTTGAGGGGTTTCTTTAGGTTTTCTGCAACCAATAAGGTCTTAAACGCAAAGATGTTCCAGGTCTTAGGAAGAAGAGGTCTGGAGGCCTTTGCAATGACTCTGAACTGGAATGCAAATATTTTTCAGTTCAAGCTCTGTCTCCAGCTGGAGAGAGAGCAAACAAACAAGCAATGGGCTCGAGCAATGCAAAGGGCAGATAAGAGCTGCCGAGAGGGAGAGACCAAAGTCATTCCCTTCTGATGACGATGCTGATAAAACATCTGAAGTAGGAGGACTTGATGACTCTGTGGGATCAGCTTCAGTGAGCTGCAGCCACGGTGTGTCCCGCTGCGTCTGCAGACTGCTCTTTGCCGTGGGTCAGCCACATCTGCTCTCTTTTGGTGCAGGGGGGATTATCTTGCTGATTAGTTTTTAAATGAATGGTGTACCCTGGTTTTTTGAACCAGTAATGTGGTGCCCGAGGAAGTCTGAGCCATGTAAAACCATGTTTTCTGGAGCCTGGGAAGAGGGACAACGGGCTTTGAATTGATCCAGTGCATGCACAGCAGATGCCTGGTCTACCTCTGATCTACCCCGTGGTGATTTAGTCCAAGTCTGTTCTGACTGTTTCAAGCTATTTCTTCAAATCGGAGTAAAACAACAACAAAAGTTCATCCCTGACCACCCCTGTGCCCTGAAACAACCACATCTCCTTTGGCACATACTTTCTGCCATTTCAAAATGTTCTTTTCTGCCGTGGCCTTCATCTCAGATTTTAATACACTGAATTTGGTTGGCAGGGAAGAAAACCTCAGATTTTTCCCTTATTTTTAATCCTTCAAGGGACTGTTTAGTCACGACTCAAAGTGGACTTGTGTTTCTGTGTTTTGTGAAAGATGCAACTTTGTCATTGCAAAACAACTGTATGGCAGATGCAAAAACAGAATAAATCATGAGACGGATAAAGGAAGGGGTGGGATGCTTTTATCTGTTTACTTAGATGTTGTCCCCAAGTATTAACGTTTTATGCCACTCATACTCACTTTCAAATCTGCGAGACAAGGAAGTTGCATTGAAGGGGATGAGAAGAGATAATGCAGTGGAACATAGTTAATAATTAATATTAATGTTTCAAAAGAATTTATGGTGGCTGTGGAGGGCTCTGTGCCACGTGTTTATCTCAGCAGCATTTTCACTTTGTGCCTGCAGACTGCAGGGTGCAAAACTCAGGTTTTTAATCTTGTGCTAAATGCATGTTGCTAAATTGAACTGGAGGCTTTAACAAGAGCGATGGGGAACTTGAGCTGGTCACTGAGGTTTCAGGCACGTGTATGCAGGGCAGCGGATCCCTGGGCAAAAGCTCCTGAGCCAAGATTCATCATCCGTGGTGCAGCCTCATCTTCTTAGCAGCCCCTCACCAGGGCTTCTGGGTTGATGACTTTGCTGGTGGAAACCAGCACCGTCCTGGTGAGGATGGCAGGGCAGCAGGTCCAGGAGCGTAGCTCTGCTGGGATCCAGGATTTGAGCAGTTTGTTCTTCTTCTGTTCCCTTCTCTTTGCAGTCTCTGGCATTTCAGGAAGCATGGGCAGATATTTAGGTTTCATTGACAGCAGGTATCTCCTAAGCTCTCCTGAACAAGCCATCGCTGTGTCCTCATGAAAGACAGAAAAGTGAGATATATTGTTACTGCTGAGCTCCTGGAGCCTTCAGCAAATTTATCTCCGACTGCTCTGGTGAGGCATGGGAGATGAGAAGAGGATACAGATGCACATGCCCTTGCTGTCACTGCTACGCTGTAAATGCAATTTCATCAAATCCTAATTTCATTCATATTCTGACACTTTGATTGAGCTGTACGCCGGTGCTGTCCGGGGCTGCCACATTAGCGTGGGTTAATATAGATATGGAGGCAGTTCTGCGTTTGCCACTCTGCAGGATTGATGGGCTGTGCCGTCAACAGAGGTGAAACGGCTGCTCCGCTATCAGCCGTCCCCAGGCATCGGCTTCCAGCCTCCCGCTGTGCTGCCTTTCAGACAATAAATCTGATTCATGCTTATGCCAGCTTGGTGCCATCACACGGGGGCATACGCATGGTGCTCGGTCAGCAGCGGCAGGTTGGGTGCTTGGATGGAGACCTCAAAATGTGACTATTTGTCACAGCTATCTGTCCATGAGTCTGGGCTGGGAACGTGGGGGCCAGGAGGCCCCACTCTGCAGCCCTTTGCTCTTCACTTGGTTCGTCCATCAGGTTATGTAAGTGCCGAAAATGAAGGGCACAGAGGATTTCTGGGTCTAGGTTTTTGTCTGATTTTGTTATCAGGGTCTTTTGATGCCTTGAAGCATCCCCAGCCCTCAGACTTGACACCACCTTTTAGCAAAGTGCCTGCAGTGCAAGTTGGCCATAACATGCAAAAGTGGCTTCTTTTGTCCAGGTAAATTGGGACCATCCATCACAGCCACCCCTCAGCCCGTCTGGTCATCTGGGCAAGAAACATGGGATCACCTCCAGCATGTGCTGAAAGTCAGGAGACTCCTGCCCAAGGAGCTTTAGCGCAATTCCTGACTGCAGAAAATGTCTTTTACTGCATCCCCCCATTTCGGGCCAGACAAATATCAGATCAGCCTGCTGGTGATCGAGACTGGCCTAATCAATTACCAGAGTGCTAATTGGTGAAGGCAGCGCTGCAGCTGAAATGCAAAGCCCTCTGATGCTGGTTGTTACCGGTGGTGCCTCCTGCACAGCCCAGTGCCACCCCCGTGTGCCGTTATAGCCCTGCCTCGAATGGATGCTCTGCTGCTGCTGTTTGCTGGAACTAGGATCTCGGGGAGACCTATTTCTGAGGGAATAACGCTTGACTTCTGGTTCTCAGGTGAAGCTAGGCAAGTTTTGTGCTGTAATACTTGACAGAGCATTGTTTTAGTCCTGGAGGGAACATATGATGCTTCAGTGCTGTGCAGGTCCTGTGCTGGGCTACAACTGATGCTGGTTAATGATTTCACCATTAACATCTGGTGCTT
The DNA here is from genome assembly GCF_023634155.1 of Falco peregrinus. Classification (NCBI taxonomy): domain Eukaryota; kingdom Metazoa; phylum Chordata; class Aves; order Falconiformes; family Falconidae; genus Falco; species Falco peregrinus. The sequence continues at coordinate 87,652,487 of NC_073725.1, read as the reverse complement.
TTATGACCCTTCCTTGTCTGTAAGTCCCGGTCAGCCGTGCTGGGCAGCTTCTTGCTGGTGTCCCCGGGCGCACAGAGGACTGGCTTGCTTACCTCTAAACAGCAGATGACAGCATAGATGAAGGGCTGCTCTTCTCAGCTGTGAAAGCTTTTTGCATAATTTCAACACATTTTCCTTCCCTGGGTTGGTTTCCCCCCATAGAAACCCTTCCTGCAGAGAAAAGCAAGGGGTGGCAGGAAGGGGGGGGGGCTTTCCAGAAGCGGTGGGGCAGCTTCTCCATCGGGTGGGCTCAGCAACCAGGGCTAAATTACAGCTGCTGTTCCAGTCCTTTTCATTTGGGGAATGAAAGGTATCATCAAAATGCAATTTGGCATCCAGGCTCAGGCACGGTCCGCTCCTCCCTGCAAGGCAAAATTCCCTCTTCAGAGAAATGATGGAGGGAAGGTAGTTTTGCAACATGAAAGCAGCTCTGATGAGCCACCTGCCCTGTGTTTCCCTTTGCTTTGCTGAAACCTCGTTCTGTCTCTCAGTGAAAATTACTTGGAGCAAATTGCTCCAGTCTGCAGGTATTTCCCATTTCTGTTTGGAACCGAAGGCAGCCGTCAGCATTTCAGCCAGCTCCTCTGCTCTTACAGATTGTTTGTTTGTTTTCAGAACAGCTTGCAATAAAGTCTCATAAAAACTAGGGTTACAAAATAGCTAGGCATTTGGCTTGCTCCTCTCTCACCCCCACCAGAGGAGGATGCTGCGATCCTCCTGATAATTTAATTGAAAATGACCCGAGCGCTGGGGCTTTCCTGAGTGACCCTGGCATGGCGGCGATGCCCATGCTCTGCCTCCCCCTTCACTCCGACCCCATCTCCTTGGAGGAGCTGAAAAAACTGGTGGTGTCCTATTGAAATCCCCAGCAAACAGTTACAGGGGCAGCCCGGAGATCGAAGGGGCCTTGGAAACAAACACCAGGAGCTTTTCCTTAAAAGCTCTTAACTGTTATCGGTGTAATCTAGGAGTTCTCGGCAATTTAAAAGGTCAGAAGTTTGCTCCCAAGCAGCAAGCAGTGATTGGGATAAACAGAAACCAGCCCAGCACGGGATGTTGCTGGCTGTGGGGTTTGTCCTTTCTGTACAAGTGGACTTCATGGACAAATTTTCCAGAGAGGGTAAAAGAGCCACCGATCAGCAGAATGGAACCCAGGATGGATCGGAAGGAAGATTCCCACCAAAGCATCTCGCGATTCCCAGTCAGTGACTGGTGAAAATCCTTTTAATTTCGTCTTCCTTTTTTTGGCAACCCAGATTTTGTTATTGCTACCCAACCAGCCATCTTCTGTGGAAACTTGTTTTGCCAAGTAAGAAACCAGAAAAAGGAGAAGAGCTCAAGCGGGGAAATGTCAGTGGACTGTGCTGCTCATTCTCACTGTGTTTGCAGATTGCTCTCAGCAAACAGGGACCGAGGGATGCACCAGCCATTAATTTTAAGAACTCAAACCCAATTGTGATTTCCCAGAGGGAGGTAAAAATCTCGAGGTAGTACCAGGTTCACTAGCGACACGGGCAGCACCCACAGGCAGAGGCGCCTGTGGCTCAGCTCAGCTGAGATGCGATGCAGCGGTATGGATGTCCCCGAGAGACAGGCACAGCAGATCTCTTGAGTTAAATGAAGTGATTTCTTTTCTCAGGCTTGCTAGAAATAATAAACCATAAAATGATTCAGTGGAATGATTCCTTGCCATCAGTAAGCAAGAAGGGGATGAACAGAGCAGCTGCCTGGGTGGCTCCTGGGAGCTTGGCTGGGGGAACTTTGCACAGGGGCGAGCAGAGCTCCCGTTTGCACCCCAGTGTTTTTAGGTGTATCCCAGAGTTGCATTTGGGAAGGAGGCAAAAGCTGTTGCTCATGCAGAATTCATTCACAGGACAGGGGTGTTTGTGGGAGTAAAATGCTTGAAAAGACTGGGGCTGTCTGCAACCAGGATGTGTGCGGGGAGGTGCCTTTGTCTGCTGGTGTTTTGGTTTTAAGGTGACATGGGAGCCTGTTCTCCACTCTTACATCCAGGAGGCTCAGCCCCAGCCCTGGGAGGGCTGCAGATCCGCTGGGATGGCTCCTGACTCTTTCCCTCTGCCCCAAACTTGACCATCATTGCCCACTGTCCAAGCCACAGGGCTCAGATGTGCTGTGATCCTTGTGCAGAAAAAACACAGCAGCTTTGCAGTTTCACCTGGAGCAAATTTATCAGGAGCAAGTTTCTTGTGCAACCGGTGGCTCTGCCTGGTGCTTGGCCCTCCCTGCACAACCTCTCCTTTCCCAGCACTTGGGATGCTCCAGGTTTCCCTTACTGCCAGCCTTTTAATGTCAGGCGGGGGGGGGGGTCCTGCTCCTGCCTGACCAGGGGTCCCGTGGGGCTCAGCACCCATGAACAGGAGCAGATCCCCTTGCTCCCAGCTCCCCGAGGGGTGCCCAAGTGTTTGCAGGCTGAAGGTGTTGAACAGACTTAAATTAGTGCCTTAAAGCTGCAGGTAGTTAATGCTCAGCAGCTTTACAGGCTCTGATATGTGTTTTTATTGCAGCTTATTAAAGCATCAGTGGTTGAGAGTTTATTTTTGCTGTATTTTATTGCGAGATGATTTACAATAAGCTCTTAAAGAATGCACAGTCATTGCTTCTAATAATCATTTAATACATATTCGTAAGCATTTCTAAATGGGACCTTCATTCAGAATATTTTATTGGAAGCAACACGCAGGCTGGCATCTTCTGAGCTGTGCGAGACCAGCACAAGGTCTGATAAAAAGAATTTAAATTTTTCCTCATCTTACAGTGCAGTGCTATAAACTTCCAGGTAACTTGTAACTTCTTTGGAGACGCAGCTCTCCCAGGGGGAAAAAAAAAAAAAAAGTAGGTAAAAGCTGTGTTTTAAGTATCTCAGGGGTCAGGCAGCCACAGCCAGCACTTTGCAATGAAAACTGTGGCAGGTGATTTGTGGGGAGGGAAAATGTGTTGGCTGGATTCCCCAAAGGGTTAAAATAACTTGGGGTGGGTGGGTTGGTTGGTTGGTTTGCTTGGCTGTTGAGCGCGGGAGTGTTCGTGGTGGCAATAGGGTCACCAAGTATGGCACCAAAGTTTAGCTGTCAGAAAACTGAATCCCTAATTACAGAGGGAATCCCCGAGACTTTAGAACAGGAGAAGCCTTGGAGAAAGCCATTACAATACAGACAGGTTGCCTCGCAACCCAAATGTCAGGAGCAGAGATTACATTTCGTTTGAAACCCTGATGTAACCCCAAAATGAGATTTCTCGTTGTAGCAGTGTTTGTTCTGGTGGTGATCGTGGGTCATCGTAATGTGATTTTATCATATGTTTGGACAAAACCAGGGAGAAGAGATGGGCCAAATGACTTTGGTCCCAGACTGGTGAATTTAGGTGAGGACAATGGGGAAGGTCAGAACTTTTGGGGGTAAAGTGCTGAAGTTTAATCAGCGTTGATATCTAGACTTTACTTTTTCCTATCACTTGGGCTCACAGCACTTTGTAAAAAGAGGTTGTTTGCTTCCTCCTGGTTGTAGAGATGGGGGAACCGAGACGCAAAGTGGTTTTCCCAAACACCACTGTAAAGCCGAGCCGCCGGCTGCATCCTGTGCTGGTCCTGCGCCCATCAACGCAAATTTCTCTGTACATACAAAAGCAGCCCTGGGTGGAGGAAAATGCACTCCAAATGGGGTTACATGGGTAGGTGCTCGTTCTGGTCAAAACTAAGTTGGTAGAAATCGGGTCTTTTTAGGAAATGAATGCAAAGACAAGCAGAAATCTGCAGTGAAACAATCAGGTTCAATACTTTGCTCGCCTTGAACAGAGATCCTGCTTTTCCTTCTTGGAATCTGGGCACGGTGCTGTGTCGGGGCGCTGGATTAATGTGTGCTGGGTGGGCAGTTCTGTTAGTTTTGTGTATCTTCAGTGTGTGATTTGAACGTGTGCGGGCAGCGCCAGTCTCTGGATATGGGAGACTCTCCTTGCTTTAGGTATCCTGCTCTTCCTGATGTGCTAATAAGGAATAACAAAACCTTGAATTGGATGCTGGGGAAAAAATTTTTCCTTGGAGCTCTTACCTCTCTCCATAGAGACAGTTTTCTCCTTTTTGCTGGTGTTCTTTTCCAGGGAAAGGGTGGACTGACGTCAGTTTGGGTGTTTCGGTCCAGGCTGGCAGGACCTCCCAGGGCTGCTGCGAGACTCAGCATCCCCCTGCAGCCCCCGGCTCCTGACCTGAATCCCAAGAGGCTGCATTTTGCATTTTGTCCCAGCTTTGTCACCCCATGCTGAAACCCTCGGGGGCTGAGCAGCTGAGCTTCTTGCCTTTGTCAGCAAAGAGCCGCGGGCTCCTTTCCTCCAGTGAGAAGCCCCAAGCGCTGCAATATTGTCCTTCCCCCCAACACACCAACACCTCTGCTAGTGAGACTGATGTGCATTCACCCATACAGAAGCAAGGCTCGTATGCAAATACTGCTGGCAGTTGTGTAGTGTGGAGTCATTAACATTTAGGAAGCTGTGATTATATAAGAAAACAAGAAAATAAATCAGTAGATACTTTGTCTTCCTGTTTAAATGTCCATCGTGGGATCTAGCGGAATGGTTTCACTTAAAAGGAGCATCAAGTGCTGTTTTGAGCAGGGGCTGCTCTTGGGTGGTTAATCACAAAGGCAGTAATTGACTGTCATACCGCTTTCTCTCTCATTTTTATTCTCATTATTCATCGCCCAGAGAGAAAAAAAGGAGACGACAGCCAGAGAGAATTAAGAGCAAGTGCTGCTGTAGGGCTCCCCGGGAGCCAGCGTGGGTGTCACCTCCTCCACGTGGCTTCGTGCCACCGAGGGGGATGCGGCCACCAGGGAGCTGCGCATCGGCAGCACGGCTGCGTGCGGGCACATGGTGTCGGTGTGCCTCTCTGTGATGGGCATTACAGGCTTTCCCCATCAATTCTTTGGTTAAATATTTTCCATCAGTTTATTGGGCAGTGAAGCACAATTCCCAAATTTAAGTCAGTTGCAATTAATGAATTCTAGACAAGCAAACGTTCTTTTTTCTTCTTGGATTTCTTTTTTTTTAAAGTCAAATATATTTCTCCACGTGCCTTAGAGCTAGAGCTTCTTCTGAATTTTCAGTCTTACTCTCCGAAGTAAGTTGTACAGCTCTGCACCCCACTTCTGCTCCGGTCCCCCCCAGACACACACAGTGGCCCAGGGCTTTCCCTTCCTCTGCCTTTGCAATGTCTTTCTCTCCCTTTTTTCCCCCAAACCCTTTTTCCCTTCCCCCTGCAGACCTCACTGGCTGGGCTGCCCTGCTGCCCCCATCCTAGCTGCCCTCCCGCAGGGATCAGCCCCGGCGTGGTGCCCTGCCGTACCAGGGGGCTCCCGGGCACCGAGCCGCTTTCTCAGAGATAATTTGAGGCAAGAAAGGCACAATTAGATGCACATTTCATGACATTCGACTAATTGAGAGGGGAACTGAGAGTTATTTTTACTCAGTGCAGAATCTGGAAACAGCAAAATATTTTTCTTTCTGGAAAAGTTGTTTGGCTGTTCAGTATGGCCAAGCAAATTTCGCTGTCACCGCAGCCCTGCGACGGCCGCAGCAAAGCATGGTCAAGAGAGGAACAATACTAAATATTACAGCTCTGAGCACCAAACCATGATGTCCTGTCCCGGAGAGAGGGGTCATTTCCATCAGTCAGGAACCAGCAGGTCCTGACACACAACAGGGAGAGAGGGCTCTGTCATGCCGAGTCTGGTGTTACAGACGGTGCAACATCTTGGGTGGAGAAAAGTGGGTTATGGAATCTGACTCGTGAGTAGAAGTGGTGGCCAGCCCCCTTGCGAGGCTGGGGACTTTCTGCTGCTTAGAGCTGGTTAGGGGCAATTTTTTTGAAGAATTCTGGGGTTTGTTTTTTTGGGTTTTTTTGTTGTTGTTGTTGGGGATAGCACTATTACTGTATGGCTTTGGTTTTGGTTGCAAACAGACTGGGAACTTTCTAATGGCTTCATGGTGAAAAATGAGTTTAGCCAGAGCATCAGCTCATTAGCAGTTATGTCCTGTGTGTGGTAGTAAGCTACAGGAGAACTGGGTACAACTGGGCTGTGGGCTGAAGCCATTGAGAGGCAGAGATGCACAGGAGATGCTGATGTCCTGGTCCCCAAACTGGTATTTATAATGAGAAACATGGAAAACTCTGGTCCTGATGTTAAAACCAAAAGAGAAGGCTGTTGCTATTCTCACCTCCATTCAGTGCGTGGAGAAGGGCACAGAAGTCTTCGAGAGGACAGGTTTGCTTCATGAGCTGCAGCTGAACTCAAAGAAACACTATAGGTCAGTGGGGTAAGTCTTCCAGATGATTTTGAGAATCTGTGCCACACAAGATTTTACAGACGTGGGCAGCTTCGTAGCTGGGGAGCTCTGTCTTTGCCATTGACAGAAACAGGGGGGCCTTCCCAGCGCAGGTGCTGAGCAGCTGGGGTGGTAGGAGGGAGCAGTGTGTAGAAATGCATTACCCATGGGCAGAGTGAGGGATGCAATGCAGTGTGCCCACCTCATGTACCACCATGACTGTGACTGCCATGGACCAGTGGCCGAGAGAGGAGATTGCCTTGTAGCATCACACCCATCTGCAGGTGTAGCCAAGGCATCTCTTGGCTACAACAGAGCAAGCCTGGGATATCCTATCCAGAGTTTCTTGATGAGAACAGGTAGAGAAAGCAATCACATCAAAACCACGGGGGTGCAAGATCTGTGTTCATTACGGCTGCAATTAACTACGCTAAATGAGTTTTAGTACCACCAGGTCTTAAGGGTTTTCATCAGGTTAAGAGCACTGCAGCTTGGGATCTTAACCAGGTTGGCTGTGTGCTGGTGGCTGGAGCTGCCAGAAAATCCCTGGAGGAGGAGACACACAAGGAAAAGTTAGGAAGAGCCTCAAGTGCCAGTGTCCACACCTTGAGATGTCCTCCTTTTCGGGAGAAGCGAGGCCAGTGAACGCTCCTGGGCGGCTGGGAAGGCAGCAGAGCTGTCAGGCTGGAGGCCAGAGCAGCTCCCAAAAGGACAATTCGGCACCATCTTCCCCTGCCAGCAAACTAAACCTTCGGCCCCTGCGGTCACATCTGAAAAAGGCCCAGAACTAACCTAGAGAAATGGGTCTAGGTATTTCCCTGGGTTTATTATGCATGTTTAATGACTTGAACATTGAGTACATTAGTACTGAAGCCATGAGACGAGTTCTCCCAGAGGAGCACTGCAAAGGCTTTTCAAAGGGATTGCCCGTGCCACTTCATGTGAGTGTCGTTTCCCATTTTTCCCAGCCACCCTGTGCTTGCGCATGAATTGCCACCTGTCTGGCGTTTGGTTTTATACCCATGTCATGACGGACAATTCTCCAATGCAAGAGAAGGATGTTGCCATATACAGCCCAGAACAGGTTCAGCCCGAGGTGGGAATCGCTGCATTGGCCTCTTATTTATTCCTTTCCAGCTTCTGCGCTGAGCCTGGAAACCTCCCTGCAGCTGCGTGCTCCTGCGATGCCCTTCGCTTTTATTTGAACGCCCTGTTTTATCTTTGTTTTGTCACTGACTGGGAGGCCCACCAGATGTGGGTTGTTCCTCACTCAGCCCTGCTGTCCTACCTGCTCAAGATGCCAACTTCTCGTTGCCACAGAACTGCCTAATTAAAGCTGAAAGCCCTGGGTTCATTCGCTATTGGCAAATAAAGCCAAGGTAGTACTTTTTAGGAGAAAACTGAGACAGACAACTGCACTGGCAGAACTTGAAAAACTGTTTAATCATCTCTGTGCCATCAGTTACTGTCACTACATACTTCCTTGGTCCTGACTTGCCTCTGAAATATGGGTAAATAACACCCCCGGTGATCCCCTGGGGATTCCCCTCCTGCCTTACCACTCCGTGCTGACCCCATCCTCTCCCTGCCATCAGGCAGCAGCATTGCATCCTCCCCTCCCGATGCATCAGGCTCCCCGCCCCTCCCCCCCATTTACTGTCCTGCCCGCTCATTAAGCCTGGACAAAATCCACAGAAGCAGCCACGTTTAAGTGCTGTTCTGGACTGGGGCCAGAGCTGGTCGAGTTTACAGATGTGCTTGACCTAATACTAAACCCTAAACACCGTTGATCGCTGTTGCAGCTTAACGTTAAAATGTCCGTCAGTGCTCTGAGCAAAAAGCCTCTTCCCTGCAGCACCCTCAGGAGACAAACACAAAAAGGAGCTGGTTCAGGTCCAGATGGTTTCTATCAAAATTTAAAGGCCAGTTCACAGAGGCTCTCAGCAGCCTTCACCTCGCTCTGACTGGTAGCTATCGCTCTCCATTGCAAACAGCCACTGACTTTTATAACCGTTTAGCCAGAGTAAAGAGCAGCCAGCAGCCAAAACCCCTCCGCGCGCTCAGTTCAGCATCCAGGTCAGTATTAGTTCTCCTTGGGCTTGCTGCAATCCTGCTTGGGTCAGGGGGAGCTTCCCCACAGACAGCAGCAGGCTGAGGCTCAGACCCCAAACTCCCCGAGCAGCCGGTGTTCCCCTGGGGACCCCGGGACCTTCGCCTCTGAATGCCAGTCTGATGTCTGAGAGCCCCCCGCAGCCCTGCTCTCCCAGTCGGCTCTCCTGCTCTGCTGGCAAGAACACCTGCTAAGAGCCCGGGTCGGGCATGTGTGCTCCCAGCAAAACACACTTCGGGTTTTCACGTGGCGGGGGCAGCTGCAGGAAGGGGGGGCATCCCCAGCGCTGAGCCCAGCCCTGTGCCTGGCTGCTCACTGTGGGCGTTGTGGGTCTTGTTTGTGTCTGCGCACCTGGGAAAAATCTGAGAGGTTGAGTTTGAAGCATTTCCCGCAAAGCTTTGCTAACATCCCTGTGCGTCCCAGGGCTGTGACTTTTTTCCTGGTGATTTGCTGACATGCTCTTTTGAAAGCTGTAAGTGGTGCTGAGGAGGGGCTTCATTATTGCTGAAGTGTGCTTATTAGATGGGGAAACCAGATGAGTAATTATCTCTCCAGGAAAGACCACAGTTTGCTGCAATCTTTCCAAATAGCTCTAACTGATGTTTTTTCTTCGGTAAGCAAGACATTGGTAAATAAATATCCTTTCAGAGACCTGGTGCATCAGGGGGTAGGCTGGTGGCCTGCAGCTCTGTTTGGCCCAAGCTCTGCTGTTCCCTGCAGGCACATCCCTCCACAGGGGCTTGCATGGGTCAGTGCTGGGGACGTGACCCCCGTCCAACTCGGGTCAGACTTACATCTGATGAGTTTTTGGTTATAATTGCATCCTCTGGTGCTGTAAGTCTTCTTCATGCCAGTGAAATCCAGTGTGGAGCGTGGTATCATGTCCTCCCCTGCAACAGGCATCACGGCTACCAGTGGTACCTGAACTTGGCCATGGGCCACCCCCAGCGACCTCCTGCATTTGCCAATGTCACCAATTTACTCCAAAGAACTGGAGAGGGAGGTAATGAATTTCAGCTGTTTACCTCTTTTAAAAACTCATTTCTGTTTAGACGTAATTATCTAGCCACTTCCAAGAAAGGCACCATTGATTGCAGAGCTGAATTAGCATTTTGTTGCATTGGCTTGACAACTGCCTGCACGGATACAAGAGCACTTCATGAGCATTAACTCATTTAAAGTGTAAATTGCAACTCCTTTTTCATTTTCCAGCATGGGACCTGGCTAGGCAAAGCTTTGCTCGTGGTTTCTCCGAGTGTCTCCCATGCCTGTATGACACCAAAGAGCTGGAGCTGCCGGCAGGTGAAGTGGAGGGAGCAAGGCTTCTCCATTTGAGGAGGAATTTTGCGTGCTCCCACCTCCATGCAGCAGTGCTGCGGGGTGAGGATTGCAAGGAAGGGTTAGAAATGTGGCTGTGGTGGCAGTGACACCACCTTGGAGCAGAACTGGGCCATTAAGACCCTGACATTCGGGGTCCCCGCTGCCTGTGGGGTACGTGTAGTTTTGCTCCTGCAGAGCTGCCCTGCTGCAGGTAGCTCAGAGCAGGCTGGGATCACTGCCCTCAGCATCAGTCAGAACAGAATTTGGCAAAACAGCTGGAGAAGCATCAGTGCTGGGTGGCACAGGAGCCAGCTGCAGGGTGGGGGGGGCAGGTCCCTTCACCCCTCCCTCCTGCGCTCACCCAAGCTGCTGCACCCAAGCTGTTTTCCATTAGTTCCAAAATACAGCTGATAATCTTTCTCTCCATTGCAAAACTTATTAAAGCCCAAGGACGTAAAGGTTTATACAGCAGCAGAGTAATATTATTAGTTTAATCTCCAATTTTATGAAAAACAAGCCTGGTTTTAATAAAACCCCAGCCCTTTCCCACTAGCCCCCGGTGCCAGCATCAACCCAAGGTAAGCAGTTAAGAGAACCTGGGCTGGCCAAGGTTAATGCAGTTATCTCCCCAACAGCTGCGCTGCCCAAGCTGGGGCAGAGCTGGGCTGCTGTGCTTCCATCCCCGATGCTGCATCGGGATCCACTGCACCATCAAGGCAAAATCCCACAGCTCTTTAAGTCGCTTGTGAAGCTGGTTGGTCTTTCCTAGCAGGTCTAATCCCCAATGGCGTATGGTCCGTGTGCTGTGGCAGTGGTGGGTGCCCCGGTTTGCAGGGGTGCAGAGGGTATGAAGGGCTCCCTGAGCCCGAGCACCCCATGGAATCCATCACTGCTTTGCCCCTTTATCTTCATTTACAGAGGAGCTGGGGGTAGCCACAAGCAGGCTGCAGCGTGCACAGAGCAGAGCCTGCATGTGTTATCTGAGTCACTTTATTCAGTCAGAAAGCCTCATGATAAATACACTGCTCCCTCCTCTTTGTAAGAGCTCCTGCCCGTTGCCTTGCATGCTGTAGCAGATTTTCCCTTTAACCTTGCAGGGACAGGGGGGTGAGTGTATTGGGAAGGGCTTTGCAGGGGAAAGCAGCATTGCCTGCATCCATCACAGGGCATCTCAGGTGTTCGTTTTAGTGCAGTTCAGGAAAATCAAGAAAACACAAGAGCAATTTGGCCACCCCAGCACACTTGGCTTGAAGTTTTCCCGTTCCCATTTGGAGCGGCTGGAAGGTGAGGCGTTGCGATGTGCAGATCGTCTCCAAGCAAAGGATCCATGCACCCCACCTTGCCAGCACCCCTGTTTAAGCTTCCTGTGTTTTTTCAAGGTTTCCCCTTATTTTGTCCCTCAGCAGGTTGTGTGGCTCTGGAAAGAGCTGATAGTACTTGGTCCTTTGCTCGGGCTTGAAATGTGTGTTTTACTGGGATGGAGCGGTGCCTGCACCGGGCACTGCTGACCCATGGGCAGCTTCACTGCCAAACGCTGACCTTCCAGATGAACTGCAATGGGCTTGTGGTGTTGTTTTTTCTTTTTTGCCATACCAAGCTGGGCTTTTTAGGGCGTACACCCAAGCAGATATTTGGGTGTCTGCCCATTCCCAAAGCATCTGGGTCTTGTGCAGGGGCCAGGATTTGGGAATGGCTTTGCTGGTCTGTCCTAGGGCAGCCCCAGGCAGCTTTGATCACCTCCTGGCTGCCCCCAGCAGTGGTGCTGTGCAGCTTGTCTGGCAGTGATCCGCCAGCCCCACCATCAACCACTGTCTTCCTCTCGCCCCCTTCCTCTCCATCCCATATTCCCAACAGCCACAACCTAAGTAATGGCTCTGCAGAGGGATCTGAGCAGGCTGGGCCGACTGTATGAGGTTCAACAGGGCTCAGTGCCGGGTTCTGCATTTGGGTCACACCAGCCCCAGGCAGCGCGACAGGCTGGGGGCAGAGGGGCTGATGAGCTGCCTGGTGGGAAAGGACCTTGGGGTGCTGGTCAACAGCCGGCTGAACAGGAGCCAGCAGTGTGCCCAGGTAGCCAAGGTGGCCAGCAGCATCCTGGCTTGTGTCAGAAACAGCGTGGCCAGCAGGACCAGGGCAGTGCCCGTCCCCCTGTACTGGGGGCACTGGTGCGGCCGCCCCTCGAACCCTGGGCTCAGCTGTGGCCCCTCACTGCCAGGGGGACGTGGAGGGGCTGGAGCGTGTCCAGAGCCGGGAAGGGGCTGGGGAAGGGGCTGGGGCACAAGCCCTGTGGGGAGCGGCTGGGGGAGCTGGGGGGGGTCAGCCTGGAGAGGGGGGGCTCGGGGGGGACCTGATCGCTCCCTCCAGCTGCCTGACAGGGGCTGTGGGCAGGGGGGGGTCGGTCTCTGCGCCCAGGGAGCAAGCGACAGGGCAAGAGCAAACGGCCTCAAGTTGTGCCAGGGGAGGTTTAGATGGGATATTAGGGGAAATGTCTTCACCGAAAGGGTGGTCAGGCACTGGGACAGGCTGCCCAGGGAGGTGGTGGAGTCACCATGCCTGGGGGTGTTCAAAAAATGCGTAGATGCGGTGCTTGGGGACAGGGCTTAGAGGTGGGCTGGGCAGTGCTGGGTTAACAGTTGGACTTGATGATCTTAAAGGTCTTTTCCAACCTAAATGATTCTGTGATAATGCTGTTCCTCACCCCTCCAAGCCCTCCTTTGTGGGAGGGGAGCTGCGATGTGCCATCCCTGCTGACTGTGACAGGGTAAGCCCTGTGCAAGCCTGGTTTTTTTGGGGGGGTCCCCAATTTGAGACAAGGCCCAGCCTGCCAGCATCTTCTGGCAGCACCAAGGAAACACCTACCCAGCCCCTCAGCTGATACTTTCTGCCAGCTGCAGCTATCAGTACCCACCACTAACGATCAGGAGCTTAACGAAGCATGAGGCAGCTGGCTGCTTTCCAGCCTGGCCTGCTCTGGAGGGAGAGGGGGGGATTGCACCGATGTATGTCCTGGTTGCAAGCCCAAATTTCTTTGCTCATCCCTGACCCAGGCTCTGCTTCTCTGGTGCCGGCTTTGCAGGCAGTGTCGGAACCCCTGTGAGGAACAGGGAGTGTCTGCACCCATCTGCTGGAGCATCCTCCCGGGGAGCCCTGCTGAGGCTGGGGGGTCTCCAGGCTGTGAGAGCTGAGGTAGGAGAGCTTTGGGACCAGGGTGGAACGGTGGGGGACAAGGGGGTTAAAGCTTTGCATCACCTCTCCTGGAGCTGCCCTCCACACGCCTTCTCTGCAGCTCCCACTCCCCGGTGGGGTCATTTCTCATGTGTCAGAATAATGTTGTTTTATTTGGGTTGCAAACACTGCAGGGGGAATTTTTAAAAAGCTTTCTTTTATTGCTGTGTAAAAAAAAAAAAAGGCAGCCCAATAACTTTTCTATTAATATCAAGCTTTGTAAGTCTTTTGTTTGGTTGGTTTGTTTACAAAATCTCTCATTTCGGATCTAAACTATTTGACAGTGTCCCCTTGAATATGTGTTAAAATAGATCATGGTTTCATTCCATGCGTTTTAGGGAGGATGTGAAGCAATTTCGCTTGTCAGCCATGAGCGGGAGATGGATGGGGCCATTCCCTGATGGGTCGCCATCCAGGGAGGGGGAGCAGAGCAGTGCTGGGGAGGAGCCGTGTCGCTGCTCACCTTCGCTCCCCTCCTCTCTGTGCTCGATGGTGCTTAGTGGGGAGGATCTGACTGGGATGATAGGTTTTAAATGAAAAATAAAATAAAAAAAAAAATGCAGAAAGAAGAGCTTTGTTGGGGACCTGGATGATTTATGCACTGCCTGAGCTCCTTGCATGCCATGCTGCCTGCATCTGAAGGGCTCTCCATCCAGCACCGATATTTGGGGATTGCAACACATGGCTAAATAAAGCTGGAAGGGAAAGCCCATCTCCAGCAGCATCCTTACCGTGGGCTCCCCAGCCCATCCTGCCCAAGGCCGGCTGGACCATGCCAGTAGAGGGAAGAATCAGGTCCTCGGTGAGATGTGCATCACTTTTTGCTCACTGCTTTCAGCTGGGCTTTTGTGGAGCTGCTTTCCAGACACAAACCTGACACCCCACCCCCCCAATGCTGTGAGCCCCCCTGAGTTGCCCTCACAGCCCCAGTGCTTGCCGCTTTCTCCCCACTTGTAGCTCTGAGATAGGTGGGAGATAGACATGGCTTGTTCAGCATCTGCTGTCACCCAACCAGCTGTCCTAACTGGCCACGCCAGCATGGCACAGCTTTTGCAAGCCCCAAAAAAGTAACTCTGAGATAATGCAGCAGTGCATTTCCCTTCCTTCAGGATGCAGCTGGGGCCCTGGGCCCACTCAATCCCTTGGATTTCCCTTGCCCCATCCTGCACCATTCCCTCAGGGTCTGCTTCTCCTTCCTCCTCCTTTTGCCTCAGTCCCTCCTGACCCTGTTGCTTCATTAGCACTGCAGGTGTTAATCAGCATTACAGTAATGAGGAGCCTGGGTAAAGAGAAGGTTCAGCAGTGCTGCCAGTGTTGGGATGCAAAGGTCTCATGGTCTCCAAACCAGGCGCACTGCACTTCTCCCTGTGGTGCTGAGCACAAAGCATCATTAGCAAATGTAATACCAGGCTCGGCTAATCAACACTGGGGATGGGGGTAAAAAAAAAAAAAAAAGGAAGAAAGAAAGGAAAAAAGCCTCCAAAACAAATCCACAAAATTGAAACAGTGTTGTACCAAAATAAAATTAAAAAAAAAAAAAAAGGTAATCCTTTGAGACTGCAGAAAAATCTAGCTCTCCATCAAAGCTTGGCTAGGCAAATGGGTGGTGGAGGTCTGGGTTAGAGACTGCGTGTCTGACCCTTGTGTGGCCTGAAAATCTGTGGAGAATTGGCTTGTGTTCCCTCAATTAGAAAGGGATGGCCAGCACCCATTCTTTTTTTCTGTCAGCTTTATCTTGAGATACACTGTTTGTTTATTTTGATAATATTCCAGTTGGAGGCAGAAGCAAGAGATAACAGAGGCAAGCAGAGAGAAAAATTAAGTCTCTTGGGGTTTTTTCCTGGCTTGCAAGAGCCTGGCTGTGCTGGTGTGGCCAGCTAGGACAGCTGTGAGGGTCACAGCTGGTTGCAGATGGCTGCAAAAGTCACTTCCAGGGACATTTGCCCCTTCCCATTGCAGCACCCTTATCTCAGAGCCACTGCGCATCCCCTTGCTGTAGCCCTGTGGTCCCCACTGCAGGATTTCAGTCCTTGGCTGGGCGGGAGTGAGTGCCTGGAGGACTGTACACAAGGAGATAGGTTGAGGCTCCCAGGAGCTGGCTTGTTGCCTTTTGCACTTGAGCACAATTACAGTTTTCAGCAATCTCCTAGCATGGCCCAGTTGTGAGGCATGGAGCAGTAAGTCCTGCTCTCACCAGGATGCTGGCGCAGTGCCCAGTCTCCATCCCTAGCAAAGGTGGTGTTCAGAGGCTGCCTTGCTTTTTTTTTTTTTGGTGTTTTTTTTTTTTTGTTGTTGTTTTTTGGGGTTTTTTTAAGACTGGCTCGTCTTTGGGGCAGAGAAAACATTTTCTGGAAATCAACTTCTAACCTAGCGATTCAGTCGCAGGGCCAGACTCTTTCTGATAGGAAAAAAAGGAGTTGATATTTCTAACCCACCTCAAAACTGGGTGGGTAGAACATGGTTTCTGAGTCCCCTGTTTTTCCATCTGTCAGAGCAACAGTGCGATCTGGTGCAAGGCAGCCACTTGTTCCTGCATCACCTGGCGGTTTTAGGCACCCCCGTGCGCACATCAAACAGGTCTGACCCCAGCCCTGGTGCCTTGCGGTGGGTGCCACACAGAGGGATCGGGGCGCCACTGTGAGGGTACCAACCAGGCGCTGGCATGTTGGTTTTGTCACGGGTGATGCAATGTGTACATCACCATGGACCAGAGTAACTCGATTTCTTCCCACTTGGCCCCTTCCACCCCGTTGTGATAGCTGGTGGGGCGGGAGGCACTGAAGAGGGTGTTTCCCATTGAGCTTGGAGTGGACCAGTGAGCCCTGCCAAAATGCTGGTAGTGAAATGTTTTTACTGGAGCAGGCTGTAGAGCAGAGGAAGGGGGAAACTGATAGACTTTTCATGTTGACACCATTACTAAATGTATGCATCACGCAGCTGGATGTACCGGGCCTGGAGCATCCAGATCTGGAGGTGGATGCTTTATGTCCCATAACCTCAAGAAATCTGTTATAAAATCATCATGCTTCTCAGTTTTACTGTATTAACATACTGTTCATCCCTTCCAAATGTGCCAAAGCTCCCATAAGCTGTGCTGAAATACAGAGACCTGCAATGGCTAAAGCAGCCAGGACTGTCTCACTGCTGCCTGCAGTGTATGGCATTGTCCCCCTGAATCCTGCAGCTGGTCCCTGTGGGGCAGCCTGCAGGTTCCCAGGGGGAAACTTGGGGCCATTTCCCCTTATTTTGGCGTATTTGGGATCAGTTGTTATCTCAGAAGTGCTGCATCTGAAATGTGCCTCATTTTCTTTGGCATTAAGGGCTGCATTTGTCATCCCAGCACAGGCTACAGCTCAGATAAAAGGGAATAAAACTGGAGAGTTGTGCCAGGGAGGGAAAGCTCATAGAGAGGATGAAAGATCATCTTGGGTGAGATGCATGTAAATGCATTACTCATGCAAAGAAGCCATTAAAGATCATGAGGCTCTTGGATACCACAACAGCAAGGCTGCTAACTCCCAGGATAGAAAAGCCACAAAGAACATCCTTGTGAAAGTGGGAGGAACGTATTTATATTTGCATTACAGCTGTTAAACCACAGGAGAGTAGATGATGTGTCGCAGCTCTGGGATTCATTCAGCCATCCAGAAACACATTTCCCCTTGTGTCAGCCCAAGGGAAGGGGCAAGGACCGATGCAGGAGTCAATGGGAAATGGTTGTCCAGGCATCCAAACCTGCAGCGGGGACAAACGAACCCTCAGGCAGGATTTCCAGTTAGTTTTGCTCCTGGCCAGTGTCTCCCTAGCAAAGTCCTTTTCTCAGCAATGTTGCAGTGTTACTAGCTGAAGGTCCATAGGGCACTGCTCAAAGGCATCTGAGCTGCGTGGCATCCCCAGCAAGCAGCAGTTCAGGTTCAGCTCGCCAGTCCTTATCATTCGCCAGCTAATCCAGGACAGCAAAGCAGAGAAAAAGCACCGAGGCATCCAGCCAAACCCAAATTTGTCAGGGGAAACCTAACCACACAGCATAAATGCTGCGATAGCGATGTGAAGGTTTGGGGGAGGGTGAGAGGGGTGGGAGAGGAAGGTTAACTCCAAAGTCCCTTAAACCACACTGCGATGCTGCCAGGACCAGCAGTATCCTGCACTGGGATGCTGTGACTGTGTCTCTGGCACTGGAATGTCCCCAGTTACATGGGGACCCCGTGCTGTTGCATGGCATCCCCATCACCTGCCTAAGCCCAGAGCACCTCCCATGACAAAGCGGGTCACTCTGTCATTAAAATCCTTTGCCTCCTGAGATTGCTGTAATTTAGGGAGTTATTACATTGCAAACGTGGGACACGGAGTTATTTAAAGCAGTAAGTAGAAAATCACTAGCTGATAATACAGCTTCCTTAAATTTGAGCTCATTTAAATGTCAGTCTAAACTGCCCCTTGATTCAAAGCTGCTTAAATTATTCTGAAAAATAATTGCCTCTATTCATCAGAAGAATGTGCCATGGATCCAAGTATAACATGAAGTGTTTGATTGGGGATTTAGTTTTATTACCCACCCCCCCTTTTTTTTTCAATATTGCAGTCAGGGAAAAAAAAAAAAAAAAAAAAAGTCTCTGCTATGCCAGTAATACTCTCTGTTAAAAGAGCAGGTCAATCCATCAAATTGGAATGCTGAGACAGGTGGGTTTCATCTGTCTGTGACAGATGCTGCTTATGCAAATCTATCACGAGACCCTGGCTGCAAAAGCGGTTGGCTTTTAGGGAACAGGACTTCGGTTTCCCGCAGCTGAATTAAAATTTGCAGCTGTCCTGACAAGAAGAGCGAGCACAGAGGCTGTCTTGGGGCAGATCTTGGGGGCTTCCAGTGTCAGCACGGTCATTCTCAAAGCTGTGCTGTAGCAGGTATGTCTCTTGGGTACTGAGGATGAGCAGATGAGCAGGTGGTAAATGGAAAGTGATGAAAGTCACCAAAATCCCATCTGTTTCTAATGATTGCAATTATTATTGTCCTTTATTTTTGCCAGTTGTCACCTCGCTTAGCTCTGTGCATGCCCAGGTCCATGACCAGCCCAGATCCCCCAATGGCTTGGCTATGGCTCCTCTCCAGAGCCGGGACAGGGCAGTGCTGCTGCTGCATCCAGGCTGTTTGCATCCCAGAGGCAGGGAAGCCCCAGGTAGATGCAGTGCTGTGGGGCTGGCTGAACCGCTGCAAATGCCCAGCTGTGTTCTTTTACTCACTCAAAATTGGACTGCCCCTCTTTCCTTTTGGATGCACTGAGGCATTTGGCAGGGCTGAAAGCCTTCCTGAGACCAGTTACAGCTGTCCAGACCCTGCGCAGAGACCAGCCGAGCGGAGAAAACTGCTCACTGAGCTCCAGCATGAGATGAGAGTTACAGTGAACACATCTGAACATCATCAGTTAGGTTAAGAGGGCATTTCTTGTGCAAAGCAGCCACACTTCTTGGATGTATTCTTCTTCCCCAGCACAGCACACGGCAGGAGCAGATGTTACAGCCAACAAATCAGAAACATTTTGCTGTTTTGAAGCCACCCTCCGAGCCCTGAGCAGTCTGCCAGCTCAAGTGGGTTACCCTTCCCTCAGCCCCTGTGCACCAAATGCAGCACCAGGCAGTGGCCGCGGTTCCTTTCCACTCGGTGGCCGTGCCGGAATGTGTTCTCCCCTCTACTTCTCAAGTAACCCCGGGAAGGATCGTTAGAAATGGCATGGCGTAAATTCATCCAGGATCCATATGCATGCCAGGAACTGGCCCTTGACAGGCTCTGCTGGGCTGGCAGGGCAGGCGGTGGGTGCCTGTGCCCTGCACTGTCCCCGACCGCAGCTGGGAGCCATCCCTGGGGAGCACAGGGGTGGCACGTGCTGGTCAGGGCAGATTTTCTACCCAGGGAAAGTGCAAAGGCAGAGAGAGCATCCAGGCAGCCCCTGCCCACAGCAGCAGCAAAGAGCAGGAGCTACAGCAGAAGTAAGACTGAATCCAGACACTGTCAGAGCTTTGGACTAATTAGTTTCTTCATCTAAACAAACTTCATGCCCTGTGTGCATCCCTGATTTTTACCTTTGTATTAGCATTTCCCAGTTGCTCAATGCTTTCCGACTGGATGACATTTGGTATTGCTGTTTATTGACCCTGGGGACCACAGCGTTGACATTATTGCTACCAAGTGACATTTACATGGACACCGACGTCACATTGATATCGATAATGGCAGCCAAGTTTATGACACAGCATTAACTATGTGAGGCAAGAAGGGCAGCTTCTGTTATTGATGCTGATACTGTTTAAAAAAACCAAAACAAACAAATAATAAAATAAAAAAACCCAGCCAGTTTTAACATTGATTGACCATATTTCTGGCAAACCCATTGCCAGGCCATGAGAGCTGGTGTTGGCGAGCAGCCAGGGCTCAGGGACCTTCAGGGTGGCAATCCCAGCTGCAAAGACAGGGGAGCCAGCCCAGCCGCGCTCGCTGCCTCCATTTGTCTCAGATCCTGCTGTCCTGATGTTGACAGAATTGATTTTCTCTGTGCATGAGCAGAGGACCAGGTTTGTTCTGATGTGCTGGAGCCATTTGCTGCTCATTCGTGGTGTTTGCTCAGTGACTCATCCCGTTCCGCCCTGAGTGGTGGGCAGCAGGACTCCGCTGTCGTGATGAGCCCTAGATCCCTGGGCTGGGTCATGGTTCCTCCCCAATACCACGCTTATCCTCTGCCTGTCCTATCCCATAGACCATTTGCTTCATTGCTGTTATTATTGTTGTTGTTATTATCATTATCATCATCATCATTATTATCATCATCATTATTATTATTATTAGTCCCTCTATGCAAAGAGTGTTTTGGCTTTCTCCAGAAGCCTGTGAAGTTCAGGGCGCAGCGGCTCAGCAGCCAGTGGCCAGATCCCATCGCAGGATGAGGATTCATCCATGCACGGAAAACGCTGGCTCCTCAGGCAGCTGGCGGCCGAGCAGGTTTTGAGGGTGTCGCTGGTTAAATCACCCATGGGGTGAGAGTGGGACGAGGAGGGGCAGGGTGGGGGCCGGAGCAGTGGTGTGGAAGCACAGCATCCCTCCTCAGCTGTTAAATGCTTCATACCCAGCTGGAGGGAGAGCCCCAGCACTTGTATAATTCATGCCCCAAATTTCTGCCTTGTTTGCCATCTGAGAAATCATCACTTTTAATGGTGGCTGGTTCTCCTGCCTGGTATGGACACTGGCCACGCAGGGAACTGCTGCAGGCATGGCTGGAAATGGGCAGGGATGAGGCAAATCCAAGCCAAGAAGCCCCCTGCCAAGTCGTTACCTTCTTGGGACTGATCTCTTGTGACGGCAAATATTTAGAAATCCTGGATAAAGGCTACAGGGCACATTGAATTTGAAAAGGCAACAACGTTTTAATGTGAGTGACCGATTTTAGCGTGAAACAGCCAAGTGGAGGGAGATTAGATCAGGCTGGTGGAAACATCCCTCTCTGGGTGCAGTTTGGCTCATTAAGACAGGGATCAGTGTTGGTAATAAATGTAATATTTAAGGGGTTTGAAACCACCCTAGGCTACTCTGAGGCTGTGACAGGATCGATCCTGGCTGCGGGCTGCTGGGGGTAAGTCACCCCTCCGCTGTGTGTCCCTGTGTCTCAGCCCAGGACCCCAATGGCAGAACTGGCCAGGGCTGGGGCCACAGGGGGAGATGTGGCTGAAATGCAGCAGATAAGATTTTTTTACAAACTTGACCTTTTTTAAAAAACAGTTGGACCCAACATAGCTGAATTGTCATAGAAACAAGAAAAAAATCTCCGTGGCTGCTCTCTCCCTTGCAAACACCAGCCATGAAAGCCATGGTGGGGCACTAACAGTGTGTAAAACACCTGAAGCATCTAAGGTAGGGAAGAAAACCACACTTTTTCTCTTTCCTGAGAATCAGGTTCAAAATTCTCACTAAAATTATTGCAGTATAGGTCATCGTGGCACGAGGCGAGTATCTAGGAGCCTGCACTAGGGAACTGTGGGCTGTTTGCTGGGGCAAGCACAGTGGCATTGGGGTCACTGGTCCCTCGGGAGCTTTTTCTCATACTCTAGTCATCTAAAGGTCAGTTCCCGCTATCGCCAGGGCTGCTGGGGTGCATTGCATCCTTAGTCCCACACAGCTCTGTCTGTAGCTGAAGTGAAGGACAGAGGAAAGAAAAAGTACAACTGTTGCTCTTCCAGCATCTTTTATCTTTTGACCTTTCATTTGCCCTCAGAAACCTGGAGGAGCATTTGGGTTTGGAGGTGATCGGCAGTGGGCACAAGAGTCCTGTGCCTGCTGCGAGAGCATTACTCGGGCCAGTTGATCTGATAATCCCTAGAGAGCCACATCCCCACAAGTGATATTTCCATGGGAAATACTAGCTACTGTCCTGCTAATGCAAACACAGCCTGAGGTCCTGCCTTGGATGATGCCTGGAAGGAGGCTCAGAGGGCTCAGGATGGGGTGCAATTTCTGCCTGACACACACACCACACCACCCTCAGTTTGGAAGACCCACATGGGGGGGGGTGTTTTGTCTCCTTTACTTTATACTGCACTATGTGGGTGCAAATGGGGCTTGCGAGCAGGAGTGCTGGCCCTCGCAAACCATCCCTCCAACCTCTTTGCTCATATTCCCCATCTGTAAAAGGGGGGGGGGGGGGGGGGGGGGGGTTACCCACCACACGGTGCTTCTGCAAAGATTAATTTCTTTGCTTGCTTTTTCTTGTAAAGCACTTCTCCCTGGCTGGATGGATGAGGCAGAGAAGACAAAGTCATCATCTTATCTTTATTTTCAGGATTCCAGCTGAGTTTGGTTTCCCAAGGGCTGTGTTTTTGAGGCAGCGAGCTGGTGGAGCAATTTAGCTGAGTGCAGGCTGGGAATGGCATGCATTTTGCTACGGGCACATGTAGGGAAAAGGCAAATGGGATGCAAAGGTGACATGTTTCCAGGGGACCTGCAGCCCTGGAGTGGCTTCATCTTAGCACTGACCTTCCTCAGAAGGGATGCTGCACGGTCTCCTGCAGGTGACAGCTCCTAGTCCTCAGCACCAAGGGCACAGGGAAAGCTGCTTCCCCCCCTTGGTCCATCTAATTCACCAGGATACTGGTGTAAATGGGAGAAGCTGCACTTGGTCCAGATCTGCTGATGCGGCAGCTGCATGAGGCCAGTGATATTTACTCTGAACCCCCCTGTGTGTCTCCCCACAGGAAAAGCACGTTTGTATTTACCCACAGACAGAAAGCAGAAATCAGAAAGCGGAACAAACCCCAGAAGCAGTAGCCTGTCGCTTCATATGATGTGTGAGCCGAACTCAGAGAGGACAGGGCTGGTGGCAGGCGGCTGGTGAACCACATCTCCCACCTCCTCTCCCCACAGCCCCTTCCCATATCGCCTACCACCAAGCAAAGCTGGCACAGGAGATATTTAGGGTTCAACCTCCTGCCCAGGGGGACACCCCCAGCAGCATCCTTTTGGGAAGCCAAGTGGCAGCCCCGAGTTGCCATGACACTGAGCCACCCACGAGGATGCGGCTGCAGCTTTCTGCCCTCCGTGACCCGTTTCCTGAGGATTTGGCGTCCCACCCACGCACCCATCTCTCTCAAGCAATTACCTGCTCTGATTGCTCACCCTCACATGTCACTTCTTAGATAGGTGCTTATATGTATTTTAATCAAGTGAGTCATGCAGGCGGAGCGGACTAGGCAAAACACTGCTTCTGTCCTTGTCTCCTTGCTGGGTAAATGATAGCTGGGAATTTAGTGAGTGTGAAACGCTCTCATTTGGGTGGATTTAGTGGATTTGGTGGTTGAACGGGTTGTGATGTGTTTAGAGATCATTTGGGTTTATTTTGGATGAAGTGGGAGGGACTTGATCTCTGGCCCTGAGATCTGCGAGTGCCGTCAATCAGCAATAACGCCTTTGAATTATTCAGGGATTTTATCGAAGTACATGGAGGTGGCAGGAACAGAATCTTTCCTGGGTGGCCTGAACCCACCGCTCAAGGGCTTCAGAGCCATCATCACAGGCAAGAAAACCATGCTAACCCCAACTCCTCTGGCATGGGCCAGCCATGGGGTTCCAGCTGCAGAACTTAAATCATGCAAGGTCGTGTTTTCCAGCATATAATCAAAATGAAAACTCAGAGGGCAGCTCCCGAGCCAGCCTGGCACAGCACAGGTCTGCCAAAGTCCCTCTATGTCACTTTAATCGATACAACCTTGTTTGCTTGTGGGGCATCTCACAGCAGTTAAGGATGCTAAATCCATTTGCTATCATCACTCTGGGTATTAACAGGCACCAATTTAACACAGGCAGTGGAGGTGATTTTTCCAGGGTGATGCATGCCAGCAGGCTGATGTGAGGGGGTTTTCCTCTGGGTTTGGGCGTAGCAATGATTTGCATTGCCTTGATTTCCCTGCTGAGCTTGTTTGGGAGGTGCGAGCTCTGCCGGGACAGGTTTGTGCTGGGAAGGCACGTGGCAGGGAAGAGCAATGGTAGTGATCAGGTTTTACGGAGCCTGGTTGTATGCTCAGAAAGCCCCAAGAACAGGGAGGATTAGTGTTGCATTGACTGAGCCGCATCAGGAGGCAGCACGAGCATGTGCACCCCTCGAGGTGCTTTTATGCCTGTAGCATCCTTTTAGTTTGAAGCTTAATCCCCAATAGCTGCGACTTGCTGCATCGGCTGTCTTTTAACAGCCTTACAAAGCTGTGACAACAGGCAAGGAAAATGAAGCTGTCTGACAAATGACACATGACAAGGACCTGGAGTTAACTGCTTTTAAATTCATTATGGCTCCAAAAGATTGGCTTGAGCAAGGTGAATGATTTCAGGTGCATAATAAGATGGATTTAGCCTCCTTTTACTGCCAGTGAATGATCTGTGAACAGCTTTGATCTCTGCATTACAGTCACTACCAAGATTTGTCAGTCAGGGTGGGTTCTTTGAGGACCGCTGGCTATTTGCAGCGGTGGCTCCGTCGCACACGAGTGACTTTTCCGCGGCAGGACAAATGCCAACATCTTGGTGCTTTTTACCTTAGGTGCAAATACTCTTTTCAGCTGCCCAGAGTGCCAAAATGAAAGAGGAGGCATCTGAAGGGCATGTGGGAAACCTGGGCACTGAACACAGCCACTGTGCAGCAGGTCTGGGGTTTGCAGGGAGCTGTGCAAGGCTCTCGGGAGCTGCGGGAAGGTTTCTGCGTTGCATGATGATGAACATCGCAACAGGGGAGTGTTACAGGTTTGGGATGCCCTGGCTGCAATGCATACAGCACATCTGGGATGGCCAGGGCTGCAACCTGCCATGCTTCAGCCAAAAATCATCTGGCAAGGACAGATCTGCCCCAAAATCAGCTCCCCCATCTCTGGCTGTGCAAGGCAGAGGGAATTATTCGCATTTTGGGGGAGAAAGGCATACCCTGCAGCAGATCAGCAGAACAGCCTGTTGCTCAAGATCCATTTGGGGCTGGTACCGGGTTGGAGTCCCGTTATGGTTATTTTATAACAAACTAGTGGGATGCAATTATTCCAGTAACTCAGGCTAATCCTTTCTTAAACAAGAATTCTCTGCAGCCAGTCCCATCTCCAAAGACATGTGCCAACTTGGTGTCTTTCAGGCTGAAATATTGCTTCTGGTCTGCGTGTTTGTGGTGCTGTTGGGGAGGTATATATTTCTGAAGTATGGCTGCCTCATTTTGTTTTACAATTCATAAGCAAACGCACCCAAATGATCCAGTGCAGTATGGGCACTAAAAATAGCTTTAATCAATCAACTTTTTAAAAGTAAGAATGTTCCTTAAAATTATGCCAGCACCAGCCAGCACTGCCTCTTGGGAATTTTATTCTGACTCATTATTCTTCCAGTTCTGTTCTTTCTTTTTCTTTCTTTTTATTTTTTTCCCACTCCTATTTACCAAATATCATTGAGTTTGGACTGGTTTCCGTTACTTAGCATACAGGATGAGGTGGATACTGCAGACTTTTAAAGCTATTTTTGTTACTGGTAGCATGAAGGGATGGGAAGCATTATTATTGTAATTTGCTGGTATTTGGGTAGCACCCCTAAACAGCAGTAAAACAGGCACTAGGTACTTCAGTATTTCTGCACCGGAGCAGCTCCCACCCACACCCAGACCTTTCAGAGTGGTCAGTCAGAGGACAGGGACACACAGGTGCTGTGAGGCTCGGTGGGACAAGGCAGCAGCAGTGCCCACCCCAGCGCCTGCTCTCCCCCCCCATCCCCATCAATTTTTTCCTGCAAGTGCTTCAATGCTCCATAGCTTTGCAGGAGCCCTGTTGCCATCTCATGGAGCAGCTGCTTTGTGGGCTGACCAAGGATGTGGGCATCCTTCTGGCCTCGGGGTCTGCTGGACCACTCAGCTGGAGGACCCAGCCCCTCTCCTGCCTCTCCTCCTGCAGCTGGTTGCACTCGAGGTGCTGGGCTGGGTGGTTTACAAGCAGGTCCTCAGGTTTCCGACCAACCTTGTTGCTAAAGGCAAAATAAGGCTGCGATTCTGCAAAGGAGGGATTACATGCCCGAGTCCTGCTGCTCTCTGGTGAGCAGTACATACCCAGCTCACCAAGAGCACTCCAAAAATCCCCATCTCTCAGATATGTGTGTGTATATATATAAGTGTGTATGTATGTTTAGTGCATTAGTCACATCTTAGACTATAAAAACTGAAACTTCAGTTGGCTGCTCCTTCTGTAAACATATGTTCTCCTTGTAACTATAACTTGGCTTTTGTTGCTTTGTGTTATTCCTCAGCATCGTGTGCAGTACGTACGGATACGATAACAGTAATAATCACCATACTGCCAAATCCGAGTGTTTAAAATAATGGGTTAAGTCTCCAAAATCCCCTGACTGGCTTAAAAATAATAAGATTATGTGAAAATAGTAAGTGCCATGATCTTGTCTTGCTGCTTTTCAGTTGCTGGGCACTTAAGCTTTTGGCTCCTGCCTCTCTCCAACTTGGGCACTTAGAAATGAGGGTTGGGGCTAGGGAGGGGAACTTTTAGATGAAGCTGAGACTGATCCCTGTGAAGAACCTGGGAATCTGAAGCAGCATGTCCTTTTTCATGAGGCATGGGATGAAAGCAAGGGAGTTTGCAACACAGTGGTAATGTGGTCCTGGCATTTTTTACTGTGTTTATGGCAGAAATATTTTTAGAACTGGAGTGACGGATGGTAGAGAGCATCTCCCTGCAGATGGGGAGGTGCAGACTGGCTGAGCTGCCCAGTGAAGGAGACTGGTTGCGTTATGGTACGTCAGAGCCTGACCTACGCCCACGTCACTGGAGTTCTCTTTGCGTTACTTGGGGTGGCAAAATAACCGATGCGGAGCGGACGAGACCCAAACCAGGGTTGCAGGCATGGCAGTCTACTCTGTACCTATACAATTTTAAAAGAGATATTGAAAACCTAGTCTTCAAGACAAGCAGTTTATTTTTCTTTCACTTTTGTATTTAAGGGGGCCTTTAAATTTTGAAAGAAAATACTAGACTTTAACCTACAGTGCAAGAAATCCCCTTACAGCATTCCACAAATATGTAAGGATCTGAAAGTCTTCTAGAAACACGAACTATCCACTTTGTTTTGCTGGCTAAAATGTGTGAAACAGAGATCCAAGTTGCATCATTGCAGTTAATTTTGCTTTTCTCTTTCAGCTGAGAAGCAGAGGTTTATGGTGGGAAGGAGCTGGAGGACGCTGGATTTGGGCTTGGCATTTTTCAGTGCAGCAGAGTCATTCTTTGCTTCTGCCTGCAACCATCCATGTCATGGTGTGCAAACCATCTCCAGAGGAGATGTCAGGAGCTGTCAGGCTGGGCTGCAGCTGATCTCTCACTGTACTTAGATCTGTGCTTAAACTGGTTGGACTAAATGGCTGCAAAATACAGCAGGAGCGCTGAGCTCAGCGAGGACACTGGTTATTTCTGCTTTTGCTTTGGTTTGTTCTGTTGCCATAAACTCAATGGAATTAAGTCTCTTCCAAAGCTAAATGTGAGGGTCTGCATGCCAGGCTGTTAATGTTCTCCCTCTGGGTTTTGTCCTTGCAACCCGTGGGCAGGTCTGTGTGCTGCTGGCCGGAGGTGCTGTGGTGACACCGGAGTCTGCCCCATTCCTCTGCTCCTTGGTTTAGGGCCTGAGGTCAGTAATGCAAAAAGTCACAAATGCACTGCTTTAAAAAGGGAAAGAGGAAAAGAAAAATTTAAATCCGAGGCTGAATGCAAACTTGTCTACAGGAAACACTGGCTGCATTAAGACAAATTGATGGTATGAAATGACATACCACTGCAGGCATCCTCATTCCACTCTGCATCCTAAGATGCAAACTGACTCTGACATCCCGCTCTGCTCTGGACCCACCAGACGGCAGTTTTGAAGACTTTTTTTTTTTTTTTTTTTCTGTGTTTGTCAGCTGGATTCCTTAATTAATCGGTAATTTCCTTAGGAGATTAGAGTCTTGCTGTGTCACTGCCTTGGTGACAGAGGAGCTGTGCAAACCCCACTGCCAGTGGCAGAGGGCAGGGGCTGCTGACAGAGGCAGGAGGTGCTGGGAGCACTTCCTTTGGGCAGAACGCAGGCACAGCTCCTACACAGCTTTATTTTGGGTTGCCAACTCCTCAAACACATCCGCTGGCACTGCTACCAGTGGCTAGGTGACAGGGAGTCGACGAGTGGCCAGCCAGCCTCAGCTTTCTGCACTGGGCTCATGCCATTTGGTTTTCCTGCTGGAAACACTCAAGATTTTCTTGAGCAACTGCTTCAACACACCCTTGAATTCCCATCTCTCTTTTAAAATCAAGTCAAGGCCTTACCAGCTATGTTGGCACAGCAGAGGTTAGCGGGAAAAGCAGGTCTTGCCCATGCAGAGGTATCTTCTGGCAACCAGAGCTCTTAATCCTCAAGCTCCTGGTCTTTTCCTGGAGTTGGTTTTAGTAAAACCCTCTGAAAAGCTGCTGGAGAGCACCGGCATCAGGACAGCATCAGCATCAGCCCTTGCACTAACAGCAGGTGGGGCCAAAAACATTTTGGGGCAGAGCCTGGTTTCTGTGATGCTACTTCTAAACTCAGGACTAGATTTTAGTGTAAGAAACTGTGTCAATCCTGCACACAGTGCTGTGCGGCCAGGAGCAGCCCTCCCCCCGGGGGGAAAGGGCTCTGCCACTCCCCAGCTCCTGCCTGAAGGGTGTCTGGGGGATTTGAGCTTGGCCCAGATACGCTTGAGATGTCATTACCCTGGAATTTGTGGCAGAGGAAGAAATATTAAGCAAATCTTTTGCAATTATCTTTGCCTCCAGCAGTTAGTCTAGATCTCCCCTTTGCATCTTTTGCTTTTCAAATCTCCTAGTTGCGAAGTTGGTTGCTTTTAAACTGGGTGGTGCTTCGGTGGCCTGGAGAGCAGCAGTTTCCATGGTAACTCAGAAGTACCCATTTTTGCAGAGTCACGGTTTTAGCGGGTCGAAGCCACTGCTGCTGCCGGGGGACCAGGAGAGCCCTAAGCCAGCCCTAACCCATCGCAGCTTCAGCATCTCCAGTGCCACTCAGGGTGTGAGCCAGAGCCCTGCATGGCTGAGCTGGGTGTCACCATCCCTCACCTTCCTTGACCTCCTGATGGCCAAAAAAGCCAGGCAGGGTGTGCAGCAATGCTGCAGGGTCACCCACGAGGCTGTTCTGTGCCGTGGGACTTCTGCCCCAGCCCCTTCTCTGCTATTTCTGCTGACACAGGCCCAGTGTTGGGCTGCTATCAGACTTTTTTCCCACCTTTTCCTGTCTTTCTCCTCTGGGTATTTTCCCAGAATTATTAGAATGGGACCTTTCTTTCCTGATGGGCATTTGGAAGTGGCCCAGCCTTCATGGGAAGGATGCTGCACAAAGGTGCTCTCTGTAATGCCATCCTGAAAAGCAGCAGCATCTCCCACCCCCCAGGGGTTTGCTTTGGGATGTATCCACATGGCTGCTGAATTCCGGGTGGCTTTGGGGGGCTCTAGGGTGTTAAATCACAGCTTTGGGGGCTCCTTGGAGCCAGGAGCCAGGAAGTGGGGAGTGAACTGAAATTCAATGAACTGAAATTCCCTTGAATATCTGTGTACCGGAGGGAGGGAGGATTAGTCCTGTTGGGGCAGACCACTCAGGGTAATCCCACTTTCGAATTAGGGATTTCACTGTCATTAATCAGATGTGAAAATAAATAGGGCAGGAGCTTAATGCCTTCGAGGGAGCCACAGGCACAGGAGGAGAAGGTGGGCTGGAAGGGCTGAGCAGGGACAGGACCTTTCAGCTCAGACCCCTTCAGCCGCATCCCTTCGGGAAGGGTTCGGGTATGACAGGAGGACAGGAGCATCCCCAGAAAATGTCTGAGCCCTGAGCAGGGGATTCCTCCTCCCTCCTCCAGCCAAAGCAAAACTGTTCCCTACAGTGGGTTTTCTTCCATCTTTTCAGCCTTTTCTTCAAAGGCAACACAAGTTTTCTTTTGTCTCCTTCCTTTCTACATGCAGCAGCATTGTCATTTCCATCTCACAGTCGTGGCTGAGCCTTGCTGACTACGCTGACAGCCTCTAAACACCTGTGACCACAAAGCTGTGGGACAGCCTTTCTTTTTCTCTTAGAAAATTAAAACAACTCTTCTGACATCCTGAAATACACCAAATTTGGCTTTGATGTTAGGTGGACAGGGGACAGTGGTGGTTCTGCCTGTCATTAAGGAATCAAGGCACTTGTTTCCACTCCAGTGACAATTCTTCTCCTGCAGGTGATTATTTAACCATAAAAAACTTAATTAGATCATTCAGAATAAAGGAAGGAAGTTTTTTAGAAATCTGACGAGCAGAGTGCCTGAACAAATGTCCGGGGTAGCTCAGCAGAACAGGGGCTTCATCCCACAAATATCTTCAGCCTTAGGCTTCAGTCACTCCACAGAAACCAAAAATCAGGGGCAGATGCCAAATCCAGAGGGCAGGCAGGTTTTCTGCTCAGAAAAATTTCTTTTTGAAATGTTTGTCATTTTATATCATTATGAGAGTGATCTGAGCAGCAAACAGGCACCAACCCAGAAGACAGAAGCACCTGGGGCATGGCAGACCCTGGTATCCATCAGGGTTTCCCATGCTCCTGAGGACTCCCTTCAGCAATGGGCTGTGCTTCTGCCTTTCAAGCGACAGATTCTTCCATATTTTTTAAAAAAAAGTCTGTCTTAATTGAATGTTGCCATCAAAACCGGTCCCTGCTGATGATTCACTTTTGACAAATCAGTGTTTTCTAATGGAAAACAAAATCTAATTCTTGATGAGTTCTGCTAGAAACAGGGGCTCAGGTGGTGAGGAGCAGGATGGAGAACAGGAACACGACCAGCAACCCTTGGTGGATGGTGGGTCAAAAGCCTTATCACCTTGTGGTGGGGAAAAGCCTACGTTGTACACTTCCCCAGTGCTGGAGCAGCAGGGGATGGAGTTGGCACAAGCCCATGATCAGTGTCCCAGGGCAGGAGCAAGGTTGGAGCAACCAGGCACAGGGCCAGTGTGCTCCCCTCCTCTGGGGGAAGCAGGAGACCTAATGCATCAGCGTAGTTACACCTTTTTTAACAGCTCAAAATACAGGTGCTTTTATTTTTTTTACTTTAGAGGGAAAAAATTATCTGCAAGTATAATAACTGAAATGAATGCAACTGCAGGCACCCTGGGAATAGCACAGGAGCCCTGTTTACAGGGAGTTCCACATGAATCCCATCAAGCAATGCAAATATTGTAAGTAGGATATGGCCACGGGTTGGGCTTTGTTTGGGTCCAGTGCAGGCTATTTTCTCTGTGGAGCAAGATCGCTACTCTGCATCTAATTAGGCAAAAGGGAAGGGCATCCAAACAGCCCCTAAAAAAATCAGAAAGAAATCATTGAAGGGAGGGAGGAATTAAAGTAAACCAATGTTGGTATTTCAGCAATGCACAAGTCCTCTGGGGCTGTGGCCATGAGCTTTGCCTGCTCCAGCTCCTTCTGCATCGCTGACAAGGTGACCTGGGTTTTTGTTTTAATTTGTTTATTTGATTTTATGCATTTCCATTTTAGTCAACTGCGTTTCCAAGTCTGATGTGTTTGGTCCCCAGCATGGGCTCGAAGGTGATCCTAGCTCTGAATTTTTAAATTAAGGCCCTCTCTAAAATGAGAAGTGGGTTGGTTGCAGGTTTTCAGGAAGCTGCAGGACCAGACCCTGCTGATTTCTCTTTTTTCTATTAATCTGGGTAAATGAGAGTGTGTATGCAAAAGGAGTTTGAGACTGCAGCCTTGTACACACCAAATCCTATGCTGCCATAAATCTTACACTGAACTAATAAAATGCCAGATAAAATATATCTAAAAGCAGCAGAGGTAAATACAGTAAGGGTTTTCTGTTCAGGTTTCCAAAGCAGAAGAACTGTTGTTATCAGAAATAAGACAATGTCTATGTGGTTCTTTCTGCATGATCCCTTGCTCACATATGTTTGTGTGTTTGAAAGCATAAGGGTTTATTCATACACAGATGTTTCCAATTATTTTCCTAAGAACAGATCTCTCATTCATGCTTAATTTGTGAAACTCCTATTTAGTTCTCCCAAGTCTTATTTTATTATTTTTAATAGTCATACCAGCAGCAGTAATCATAAGCTTTGGGCCTGTTTTTCAACAATCAAGTGATGCAAATCGCCACTTACTACATTGAAACTACTGATAGTAGTGCAGTTGAGCACTGGTGGGTCCTGTAAGAGCGTACGGTCTTCTGGGGGATTTTTGGTGCCTGGAGACATCCAGCCTTGAGCCCTTTCCTTCCCTTTCAAAGCCCGTGCTGTGCACCCTGGGTCCTGGTTTATATCTGTATCCCGACACGATGCCATCCTTGGTGCTACCAACTTGTGCCACCAGCTTGGCTTTGTTTTGCCTTCATCCTCGGTCATGATGTAAAACTCAAAATGGACTCTATAGATCCATGAGACTTAGAAACCAGGTAGGAATGAGGTAACCTGTATTCAGCACATGTTCTCATGACTCGAGACGGAAACCAGCAGAGAAACCTCGCTGGCTGGAGCAAGGAACCAGGCACAAGCCGGGTTTTCTGGTGGTGGTGGTGCCTGAATTAATTAATCTATCCTTGTCTTGCTTTCTTTAGCTTGGTAGTGAAAGAGTTAATTCTGGCAGACCTGTGGGGTGATTCACTGCTAAAACTCTTTGAGATCTGTAGATAAAAGTTGCTGTGGGAGGAGGACGGAGGCTGCTCTGCTCTCAGCTGCCCTGGGCATGCATGAAGAAGAGAAGAGGATGAAGTGTGTGGGACCTGAGAGGGAAAGCATAGCTGTGCGCCTGGTTGCACTTCTCTGGCTTTGCTGCTGTGTAGGAAATGAAAGGCATGGCTTGTTCCTTCATCTCAACAGGAGCATCCTTTCCCAGGCCCTTTCCTCAGTTGCCAAAAACTTCAAACCTCAGCAAATCTGGGCCGTTTGGCTGTGTTTTCTTCTTTGCTTGTGCCAGGAGTGAA
This sequence comes from Falco peregrinus, assembly GCF_023634155.1. Lineage (NCBI taxonomy): Eukaryota > Metazoa > Chordata > Aves > Falconiformes > Falconidae > Falco > Falco peregrinus. The sequence continues at coordinate 87,619,934 of NC_073725.1, read as the reverse complement.
GGCTTTTTGATGTGTAAACAGCACGGTGCCTCAGCTCTCCCCCTCCTGACGTTGAAGTGTGTGCTCTCCTTAACACCTTCCTCTCACCTGGTTCGAGCACATCAGCATGCTGGTCATCCTCCTGAACTGCGTCACCCTGGGCATGTTCCAGCCCTGCGAGGATGTGGAGTGCCAGTCGGAGCGGTGCACCATCCTGGAGGTAAGGATCCTACGCAGCCCTGCTTGCCTGGGACGTGCGGGATGCAGGGGGGTGACCGTCCTGGGAGCTGGGACCCCCATCTTGTCTGTCTCCCCCCGGATCCAGCCATGAAAGCCCTTCCCATAAGGCTGATTTTCCCAATAAGCCACGCTTCGGCATGCAAAGCCTGTCCTCTGAGGGGACCTGCTGGCCCTAGATGCGACCCAAAGGCTGACTGATTTAGACTTACCCAGCATGATCCTTTCTCTACACATTTGATAAGGTTAGGGGGGCTGAAAACTGGGCATCCAGCTCCCACTGGAGGTGTTGAACACTTTTTAACTACAGGATGGCAAATGCCACAGGGAACCTCTTGCTTGCAGTTGGTCTGTTCTACCCCAGCCAGCTCACTGCCAGCATCTCTCAGATTGCTGCAGTCTGGTCTGTGCACTACAGCACTGGTGACTTTGACATTTACTTCCCTTCTTTATGAACACAATGGCACAGGACAAGGCCATGCCTGCTGTCCTCCACAGCAGAGCCCACCAGTTGAAGTGCTGCATTGCCGAGTGCCGGGTTAACTGCCCTTTGGGAAATGCATACCTGTACAGAGTTCACAGGCCCTTGCTGGCCATCCCAAGCTTAGTGGGGCATCACACTTGTCATTTCATCCTTCACTGTGTCCTGGCAATCCCCTCGCTGCCATATGCCCACAGGATTCATTTTGGAAGCACATCCCAGCATCATCTGGTGTGTGGGCTGCACCTTGGCGCTGGGCTTCCTGCAGCAACTCGGTTCTCAGGCTTGGAAGCAACTTTCCTTGTTTCTAGTGCATTACATCAACCTAGGCAGGGACTACTGACACGTGGTAGTGCTAGCAGGCTTGGTTCAGCTGAGTCCTGCATATATCTGCTGCTTTACTTCCCTTTGAGCATTTCAGCAGTACAGGAATGCCAGTGGGATCCTTCCAACCAGCTTCTCCTGCCTCTTGCAAAGGTTGTTCCAGAACTGCCTGCAAATGCCAGCAATAGTAGAGTTTACCATCAAACCCTCTTTCAGTCTTAGAAGAGGATCTCTTAAATGCAGAGCCAAGTAAACCAGTTGAGCTGAGAAGGCACTAGAGGTTTGTCACAGAACGAGATCAGTTTTGGAGAAAATGTTGCCACCAGCTGCATGCAGCATAGGGATCGCCTCAGAGGGTCAGGCTCAGGGTTGGAGTGGAGCAGGACCCAGAGGTGGATAGTCCATCTCCTTCACCAGAAAATGTCACACTGCAGGGAGCTGTGGGCTAAGCTGCCCCAGAGAGCCCATCAGAGGGTGTCCGATCTCTCCTGAAAGGTTTCACTCCCCATGCCTGCTGGTTTTCTGCATGTATACGCCCACGTGGGGCTTTGGGGGATGCCAATCCCTGCCAAAATGTCCAGGCAGACAAAGTGAATCCTGCCTGGACAAGGAGGTGACATTATTGAATGCTTATTATTCGCTTCCTTTTATTCATAATTTAATCAGGTTGCAATCACACGATTTGCATGGTCTGTTCTCCCCAGAATAGATACACATAACAGCCTGCAAGGAGCCCAGGCACCAAATCTGTTTCTAATACAGGCTGAATGATGACAACGTATTGAGTATATTTGCAAAACCTGAAGTGTTATCCTGATGCATTTGCAGGCAGGAAAGGGTTGCAAGTAAAGCCATCATTATCCCTTACCCTGTCACAGCTTGCAGCAGGGAATGAAAGCCAGAACATGAGGTAGAAAACCTGAACTTCTTTCTGGAGGTGTTCAGATGCCAGATATTAAATGAACTGAAATAATGGAGCAAAACTTCTGTGTAGTTTAACAAGGGAAAGGTTGGTTGATAAAGCCAACAGCCAGAGAAGATGATGCTCACACACAGCCACGCAGAGGTACATGGATGCGCAGTGGGAACTTGGCTTCCATGTGGATGCTTTGTTAATTTTACCATTAATCCACTCAGACCTAAAAATGGAAGTGTCAGAGACACAATAGCAAACAGTATAGTCATTAAGAGAGTGGTTTGGACAGCAGCAGTCATGTCTGTAGATCGAGAAGTTCCTGTGCTTTACCAATTCTGTCATTCAAAACAACAAAGCCTCTGCACATGATTTACGAGCAATCTGTATCTCCCGATGTTCAAGTTTACAGGCAACATGTAGAAGAATATCTGCAATAGAGTCTATTTCATGGTATTTTCAAGTGCATACACATTTCATTCAGGTACCTATAGTCTCCAGGAAGACTGGAGAAATCACAGCTGTCCAACTCCCCACTACCCTACAGAAATCATTCTTTAAGTAAAGGCTGAGGCATGTTCTATAGGGCACCAATGGATTCAATTACACACCTTTATTTTCTCTTGTTCTCGCAGTAATCTAAACCCCAAAATTTTGGCCTTCATCAAGAGACTCCTGTGCTGGGCACACAGGCTTGCCAGAGGGATGCCCTGAGCCTCTGCACCACAAGGAACCACTCCAACCATTCCTTGCATGCAGCAGAGCTGCCTTTATAGTTACTGCTTCAGCCTCTGCTTGATGTGCCCGTTCACTCCCAGCTGTGTCTGGGTCCATGGGTAGGAACCTTGATCCCTTTGGGAGTCCTGAAGGCATCAGAGGTGAATTACATCTCCCTATTAGATGGGACAAATTCTTTCTAGGAGGTATGAGCTGCCCAGTCTGCAGACACAGCTTCCACTGCAAGTTGCTGAGACCTCATGGACCCAACCACAAGTTGCTGTTGGATGCATAGGCTTTAAATGCCAAGAAAAACACCCAACCTGTACAACAGCCACGTCTTTTATCTTTGCCGGTAGATTAACAGAAGCTGCTAATGGTTCCCAGGCAGTGGGCTGACCCAGGAGCTATGCTCAGGGGTTGCCGTCACCCATCAGGTATGGCAGGTTTGATTTCTGAGTTCAGTAGGTGGCACTTTGGTACCAGGGCTTTGCCTTGCAGCAGCTGCCAGGGTGTACAGAGTACCGCTGCGGAGGGAGTGCTCGCGTCTCTGCTTTCCCTTTCCCTGATAAGAGAGCACAGCAGAACTGACTGTAATAATCTTTTACTGGTCTCCAGGCATTTGACGACTTCATTTTCGCTTTCTTTGCGGTGGAGATGGTCATCAAGATGGTGGCTCTGGGGATCTTCGGGCAGAAGTGTTACCTTGGAGATACGTGGAATCGCCTGGACTTCTTCATCGTGATGGCGGGGTCAGTAACAAAACCTCATAAATTTGTTCTTTGCAGTGAAGGCAAGAAGTCCCCAGAGAGCCAAATCTCTAGGTTGTCCTGGCCAGTATTCATAGCATCTTGTGAGAGCTGCCAGGCTCAAGCCAAGGCAAAGTCTCATAAGGCTCATTTGGTGTCGCCTCTGGCAACCACACCAGATGATGGGGTGGGGTATGCATGTCAGGGCAAAAGCCATCTGCTTTTCCATGGCAATCTTTTCGCCAGTGTCATCTCTGTCAAATCAAGCACACACTGATCTAGTCCTTGTGATGGCCAGAATGTTCCAGTGATCACGATTAAGACTGCTGTCTCCAGAACAGGCGGTAAAATATAGCAGCTCAGCCCCACTCCTGCTATGTGACACCATTACTGAGGCAGAGAGACAGAAACTGGCCAAACAAGGAGAACCTAGCCCAAAAATTGGTTCAGAAGTTTGAAATCCCAGTGGAAGAAGCTAGCCAAAAGTTGACCCAAATTACAAGTGCATGCAAATGCCTCCTATAAACTTCTCTTAGTTACATTTTAACACCGTCTCCTACAGCTTCTTGCTTGTGCAGGATGTGTTAATAAACAGATATAAGGAAGATCTGGGTGCTTTTGACACCAGTTCCCTCACACCCATAGGGGAAAACTGAGTGGACTAAAAGCTTGGCAAGTCTAAAACTTTCTTCTATAAATACATGGATTTTAGAAATGCCAGGCTCTCTTACCTGCTTAGTATACCCTAGAAAGGGACAGGCTGCTTTAATTACAGAGCTCTGCCTTATTTCTGAATTCCTGAGTTTATAATGACCAGCCTGGGGTTAATTAGAACATTCCTGTAATATGTTGGGGCATTTTTACCCTTACATTAGTGATGTACAATCTTCACTGCACTAATGGAGTTTTGTTTTGCTCCATGTTATTTGTCTTGAATACAATTAGGAATGGCCTTACTGGTTTGAATAAAACATGAGGTCTCCTGAGCAGAGCTTCCTTTGAACCCATGTGCAGTTACAGCCCAAGAAAGAACAGCAGGGACAACAAAAGGAGCAGTTAATTATTTTTCTTTCCAAAGCGCTGCAGCATTTAAGCCAGAAGTAGCAGGAGAAGAACAAGGCTGTGGTTGCAGGGGGAACTTGGGATCAGAAATCTGCCATCTGTAACCAGCGTGCCAACAGTGTTTCCCCATGCTGAACCTGCAGGATGAGCTCTCCTGATGGGCATGCAGAGATTCCCCACATCATCGACCAGATCATCCCAGCAAAGTGGGAGGATAAAATAGCACCTGTGGGCAGAAAGGCTGAGCCCTCTGCTCATACCGCGGAGCCAGGTTTGGCACCAGGATCTTTATTCACTAGCACCTGGGACAAGGGGGAAGGTGGCTGGTGAGTCGATGGGTAGTTTTCCAGTGTATTTCCCCACCCTCTGTGGCTGGAATGTGTTTGAGAAGAATGAAAACAGCAGAAGCACCAGGAGACCTCGATGGGAAGCCCTGCTGCCAGTCTGGCGTTACTCAGGCTGAAGATGAGAAGAGGAACAGCCCTTTCTCTGGCTGATCCTGGGCCATCTCCAGATGATTCACAGGGCATACCTGTGGCGTTATTGCCCATCTCTCAGAAGAGAGGCTGTGCTGGCCACTAACACTGGTGGAAGGCAAGGAGGAGCTGTGTGATGGGCTGGGGTTCTTCACCTCTCCCACTACCACCAGATCCAGTGTCTGCTCCAAAAACTGGAGGTGGTTTTAGCAGGGAGCACACGACTGGAATAAGAGTTGCTTTTTCTAGCAAGTGGGTGGATGTGTTGAAGTTATTCTGAGGCTTTTTCTGATAAGAAGGGAAGCAAGTGATAGGCAGTGCTGCCTGCTTTGTTTGTCCCATTCGGTCTCCTCAAATAAGCTGATTTGGCTTATTAGCAAGTACACCAAAGAAAGCGGAGGGTAAGCCGGGAAACTACAAAATAAACATATCTTCTGCCTCTAGCAACAGATTGTGTCTGAAGTTTGCTCTAGCACTGAAAGGCCTTTAATGTTTTCCTTGCCTGAGAAATGTACCCAGGAAAATTTCAGACTGAATGGAGCTTACAACTTTTCAATCTGTCCAGCAGCCAGGTTGAGAGCATTTCTTGAGCATCAAAAATGTTGTCCACAGGATCTGAAACCAGAGACGTTCCTTGTGCCTCAAGTCCCTGTAGACTCTGCAGGCTCATATGATATGCTTTGGACATCTTTAACTTGACAGCTGAAGGACTGGAAACCGTTCATGGCAGAAGACATTGCAAAGGCTTGTGCCTCCTTCTTTTTAGTACCCAGAGGCTGTAGAGAATCACCTACCAAATGCCAGTCCACCCAGACCTCCAGTCCCTGCATAACCAAAATTTCCAGCTCCAGCAAGTTTCTGTTGGGCATTCCAGGGTATTCTTGGTTTACAAGTGTGATATGAGAACAACACCCTAAGCCTGGCTTTGACAAAGGCACCTTTGACTTTTTCATGAAGGTTTCAAATGTTTTCACTACTTGGAGAAGGTCTAATCTGGAATCCATCAAGTGTTTCATGTTGGCTTCGGTGGGCAGTGCAGATCCCCCTGAGACTTACTTTCAAATCCTAGATGGAGTATCACAGAATTCCAAATTATCAGGTTCAGAAAGTCTGTTTTCTAGGTCAAATCCTGAATTATTCATCTTTTATCAGCCCCATTGAAACTCCAAGGGCCAAGTAAAAGTGTGGCCCCTGGAGTTGGCCCTTTAATATGCTAATAGTTGCATGAGCTCTCTGGAGTACAAAACCAGCTCCCACTGGGGCATTTCATACTCCTTTTACATGCTATTAGTAGTTCAAAAACTGTATCAGTTACACTAAAATTCACTTACTCAGCCACCCGATAAATTGCAAGTGTGTTGTATTGGGACCACGCCAGCAAGCAGATTCAGGCTTCAGCACTATTCACTTCAGGGACTTTAAACAATGCTTTGTCTATTCCTGCAAGGTCTGTTTAGAGCAGACACCTGGGGCTGGCTCCAGGCCCCTCATTGCAGGTGTGAACGGGCATTTCCGATGGCTTTCGCGCTGGGTGGTCCTTCGTGCGGCTCTGGGCTGCTTCCCACTGCTCTGCTCTGGCTGCTTAGTGAACACATGTTAGATTTAAAACCTGTTTTTGTGCCGTGTTGAGTTTTAAAGCTATTCATCATGTCCGGCTCAGCTCCTACGTACAAGCTTTAAGGTGGTTTTGATTTATAAAGACTCACTAACTACTTCAGGGAAAGAAAAAAAAAAAGAAAAAAAATCTCTGGAAGGTTATCACCAAAACCAACTCAAAATCACCTTGGCCTCTGCATGGCAAATTAAGGCTAACAGGACAAAGTCACCTCAGTGCAATGCCAATGATATCACAGGCTTACACCGAACAGCTTCAGGACAAAGACGAAAGAGAAGCAAACATCAGAACATCTAGATATTCCCAATTAAACTTTGTAGAGCAGGGCAGGCATCAAATACGGAGTGCAAGGCTCCAGCAGAGCAGAGCATGGGCACACAGGCAATTATGTGCCTGAGCAAGGCTGGCCCGAAACCAAACCTCCCTGTGCTGTTGCCTGAAATCCATTCAGCTGTTGCTTCAGTCCATTCGGCTGTCGCTTCTTGATGGCACGTAGCAATTTTGGTCCATCCCGGCTGCAGGATGCTTCAGCTGCAAGATCTCTCTTTCCACTGAGGCTTCTGAAGTGCATGGTTGCAGCAGTTCAGCTCGTATCTGCCTTCCTCCTTCGATATCTGTTTGTTTATTTTAAAAAAACAAAGCAAAACAAAAGCTCTTTCTCCATGGGATCCAACAGCTTACTCGCAGGGTTGCTTTTGATGCTGTTATGTTATTTGAACAGGCGTGGTGAGAGATTTGTGACATATTTACAAGTGCTTCCCTGTAGTCAAACTCATAAATTGTAATTACAGCCATGCTAACTAGCCATAACCCCATTAAAAAAGCAACACTACACACATTTGCCACTCATTGCTATAAAAGAGCAAGAAAACTGACTTAACATCCTTCCCAGCCTGGGAGAGAAATGTTTATGTGAAATGGAGATGGAGCATGAAAAAGAAAATGTTCCCTATTCTTAATAGTAAAATGGAAACCAAACTACTTCAACATCATTTGTAGGCTTGATTATTCACATTTTTGTCATAGGGGGAGAGATAAGCTGGTGTGAAAATACGCTGGGGTGCTAGTAGGGGGTGTAATATCAGAAACATCTTATTGACTTGGAGCTGCATGGAGCTATGCAGTAATCTCCCTGGGAATGCCGTGGATGCGCTGCCAGCCAGAGTGTGATAAGCTCATGGAAAAGGAGAGCAACAGAGCTGCGGAAGCTGAGCAGATGGTCAAGGGCTTCCCCTCTGCCCCAGTTTCTGTGGCCCCAACTTTGGAGCTCCTTGTCATGCCAAGTCCTGCTTTCTGGTGTGTTAGTTGTGCCTGCAGCCCATTAGCCCAGGAGCACACCTGCCTGTCAGCCCCTGCACCATTGCTGCTCCTGTGGGTATTTTCAGCCTCTTAGACGCTGAAATATCCCTTATATCCCCTATTGACAGCATGATGCACATCATGTGCTGCAAACACATGGGTGATGACTCCCAGAACATGCAGGCAGCAACAGCCCCAACCCCAGGCAGCCCCAGCACCCTCATGCCCAGACAACGAGCATCCCACATCCTGACGCCTTTCCTCTTTCCCCTGCAGCATGATGGAGTATTCTCTGGACGGACACAACGTGAGCTTGTCTGCAATCCGAACCGTCCGGGTACTTCGGCCACTACGAGCCATTAACAGGGTCCCAAGTAAGTCACCCCTTTGGCTGCACCACAGCCACACAGCTGCAGCTGGGGCTCTCCTGGCTCACCCCCCGGGAAAACCAGGGGGTTACAGCTACTTCAGCTAGCGTTGTCTGCTAAACCTTGCAGCAGTAGCCTACTCTCCTGCTGCTGAGAGCAAATTCATTTCTTTTGATTTTGAATGGTAATTCAGAGATCATGTATTATGATTTTCAGTGTTAGTAAAGGGCAAGTAGATTTTATACCTGGGGGGTGGAATTTTTGTGGCTGTTTTCCATTTTCATGAGTTCTTTGAGGCAAGTAACTCTCTGCTCCTAGTGTAAAGTAAATAATGAAGTCCCTATAAAGAAAGGGGAAAGGTCAGTTATAAGAAAGATCTTCTTGCTCTGGATGGGTTCATTTTCCCCTCTCAGCTATTTAAGGTCTTTCCATTTCTTTGTGTTCAGGATTAGAAGTGCAGCAGCCTCTGTTGCTGGTAAAATACCACAGAGGGTCTGCTGTCATGCAGAACAAAATTAGGTTCATCCATGATAGAAAGTTCAAGTGGGCCCTAAATCTATTTTCAAGTGGCTTCAGCTGCTTGTCTTCTAAATCCAATTTGAAAAATGAACCAACGAGTTGAAATAATTTCCTGCTGGAATCAGCTGTCTGCTGAGCAATCTTTTGCAAGGTACTAATTTCATAGTGCTTGCATCATTTTTTTAACCAAAATCCACTCAATCCAAAATGCAACAGCATTGTATGGAAATCATAGAGGTTCCTTGTAAAAAAAATGACACAGTTCCACTGGTCCTCGCTGAACATCCTGCCTAGATTAATTGCCAATCATGTCTGCACAGCTAGGCACAGCAAAACAAACTCCTCCAGAAGGGCTTTGGTTCCAGTACCTCAGATGAACATGCAAAGGAACAGAACAGATGGATATTTACGCACAGGAGTCTTTGAAGTTTCTCTCTGAGCTCAAATTCTTCAGGATTTTTCTTTTAAAAATAATAATAAATCTCTACATTCAACAGTGACATCATTAGAAGTTAAAAACAAGGCAAAAAGAAATGAGAGGCTAAAAGGGACAATGAAACCCACCGGGGCTTTGTTTTCCTAATGAGGTTTTGTTACCAGGGTATTGGAGCAGCCGGAAAGCACAACAGAAAGTTTTCCTCCAGGATTTTGAGCATGGTGGCTGCATGGCCTCGCTGGGATGGGGAGGAGCAGAGGGACGCTGGCACGTGCTCAGCTCAGAGCTCTGCTGAGGCTTCAGGCTGGGGTGAGAACCAGGCTCAGAAGTTATTTAAATCCACAAAGCCCTTTGTAGCTCTCCCTTGAAATAGTGGGAGTCTCAGGCTGGGACTCAGCTGGGCTGAGAGCAGAAGCCATGGGAATTTGAGGATTTACATGCCTATTAAACCGAGGCCCAGGGATCCAAATGCCTCCAAGTCTAGGTGAAATTTTGATCTAGGTCCAGCTTGTGTTTCTTTCCCTTAGGAGTCTGATATTGAAGCTTTGAAGTAAGCCTTTTAGGCTGTCTTCTGCTACACTTGCCATTTGGATCTTTTTTTTTTTTTTTTTTCAAAAGACAGGCAATAGAAAATATTCAATTTTTTGTTAATAGTATGTGAGATTAGATCCAAAGAGCTCAATCCATGTTCGGAGTTGAGTTGCCCAGCTTGATGAGCAGCTAGGCTGATCTTACAACACTGCCCGTGTCTTGAACAAGTGCCAGGGCAGGATTAGTATTCTTAGAAATATCTCTGTTCCTGGAGGGCAGATAATCACAGCCTTTACTTGTTTATGAGACACTAACTCCATACACTTTTAACTTCTGTACTTTTACTGATATAATCCAGGGTGTGCAGAGAATGGATAGTGACAGCCCTCTATTTTGTTGTATTTTTGCAGTTCCCAGTAATAACAGAGTTACATTTCTAGTCTTTGATCCATGGGCATGCTACAGCTTAGCCTGGGGCTGACCTCGGACATCCACCTTGCCCCAGCCAGCGGTGCAGCTGCAGGTCGCTCAGCCCCATCCGTACCATCCCCAGCACCAGATCAGCAACACCCCCCTGGCCACCGCACCGCTGGCAGGAGCCGGGTTTTTTGGCTCAGTGGCAGTCACAAAAGGATGTCGAGCAGATACAAATTACAGCTAGGTCAGAAGAGATGAGCCTGGTGTTCAGTCACAGCACAGGGGAAGCAAGAATCTATGAGAAATAGCCTGGCAATTTATCCCTGTGATGCCTGGGCATTTTCCTGGGTTCCAGCCAGTGCTATTAGCTCTTCGCTTCCAGGCACAATAAATTCACCCGCAAGATTATTTCATTTTTATTTTATTTGTTAAGAAAAGAAAGGAGAACCGTAGCCAATAAAAACATCATCTCTATTAGAAATTATTTTTTGAAAATGACTGGAAAAATGTAATTCCTGCAATTTGTATGTTTGGCAGGAGATGCAGTAAGGGGCTTTTTTGTAGTAGTGGTCACTTTTTTCAAATCCATTTCACTGCTTTATTTTTATTTTTCTACTATGTTGTTTAAACCAGGCATCACATGGAATGGGAACGAAAAGAAATGCTGATCCTCATTTCAGCCTAACCGATGCTCGTGCTCTTTTCCCATGGCACACTTGACATTCTGCTGAGAGCCCAGAGCACCCTTAGCGGATAGCAAACAGATGGATTCAATCTCGAGAATGGTGCCACTAAACAACCCAAAATACCAAAAGTAGCTGAGCGGAAAAAAGTTGTCTGGCACAGAGAGATAAATTTTAACCATTTTTGGAAAAAAAAAAAAGAGTGAGGATATTGGGGGTGGGGGGGTGGTGTGCGAAAAGCCCAGCATCATCTTTCCAGTGGGAATTAAGTGAGCCTTTTCTGTTTTTCCAAAATAGATTTGCAAGGCGAGTCTGAAGGGCAGTGCTGTGGGATGTGCTCCTGGGGGGCTTACTGTGACAGCACATGTTGGGAACAAGCATGACAAAATCAACCCACTGTTTGCCTCCTGCTCTGGGTTTCCCTCTGCACTTGGAGCAGAGGCTGGTGCTGTCCCTGTGGCTGGCACCGGCATTGCGGTTACAGGAGATGGCAGGGATGCTGGCTGCCATCCCACACCACCCGTGGTGCTTGCTGCCACAGCCTGGCTGCCGGTGCCGTGTCCCTTCCCCGCAGGGTGGCATTGGCGCCAGGGCGGCACCGGGATGGGGTTTGGAGAGCAGCCGGCAGGGCTGGCATGGGGCTGGGCGCCAGGATCTCGGCTCTTCTGGAGAGGCACCCACTGCCGGCGCCAGCAGCAGGGAGCCGTGCCGGAGCCAAGACGCAGCTGGGCATGGAGACCTTGAAAGGCTCTTGCCCTGCGATGCAGAGGTTATTACTCACACCTAATTATTTATTAGTGCAGACTTCTTGGCCAGGGTAGTTTATCCACTCATGCCATGCTGACAAGGTAATGTCAGCTTCAGCCCTGCTTGGCTGGGTTGCATTTCCGCTGGCAGAGCGACATGAGGAGGAGGGTGTAGCGGCACGATGGGGCTCAGCATTGCCTGCCGCAGCCTGGGAGGTGCCAGGTCAGATGGGCACTTCTCTCCTGGAGACCCTGCTCCTCCCAGCACCCATCTCTGGGGTCTACAGATGCCAGGCTGCAGCCCAGCATCATCACTGAATTAGCAGGAGAGGCATCAGGTATGACTTGGGAGCCGGCTGAGGGAAGAAGCCAGTGTAGAAATTGGTGGGGGAAGAGAGACAGTGTCAGTGTAAACGTGGCTCTGTTCAAATGGGATGAGTGGTGGAGAGCAGCATCCTGCTAGGGGAAATGAACAGGGAAAAGACTCCATGCAGGCAGGCAGGAAAAAGTGTTTGTAGATCAGAATTTTCGTGGGATAAAATGCCTCCAAAGGTGGCAATTTCGCCTTACCCAGCAACCACTTTGATTTCCACCATGCCATAAACTGGAGCCCTGCTCTCTGCTGAGTGCCGGCACCCCAAGGCTTGGTTGCTGGCTTTGTTCTTTGCTATAATTTAGTATTTGCCTTTGCCTCTTCCGCTTTTCATTAATTCTCCCCTCATCAGTTATCAGATGTTGAAATGATGGCTGGTCAGTGTCTCAGAGGTTCATTTAACCTCTATTGAACTACTGAGCTGCAAGTCATTATTCACCTTTTATTCTTGTTTTATCCTTGAGTTTAAAGGTGCCCTGATGTGTGAGACAGAGACAGGGCAGCCCTCAGGTGCCAGCCCAGTCCTTGCCTCCTTGCCCACTCTCCCCTAGGCAGCGATGCTGGGAACGTGCTGAATGGGAATTCAAGTGTTAGCTGAGGCTCTGCAAGGTTGACTCATTCCTCAACAAGAAAGAAACATTTGCACAGTGCTTTCCCCCTCAAAAAAGTCAAATTTTCCCTTGCCTTCCCTGTTTGGCAGTCCTGTAGCCAGCAAGGAGAGGAGTCCTCTGTGGAAGAGGAGGTGTCCAGGGAGGATGCTCAGAGAGCAGCCACAGCTATCATCCTACGCGAGGCTATGTATTGTTTAGGGGAACAATTTGTATGATTCATGAGAGATGTTCAATATGTTTATAGATATATATTTTGACAATTTCTTAAGAGGCTGATGGTTTGTGGAGGTGTTTCTCCAGGAAAGACTGTCTCACAGCTTTGCCCATGTTTGTGTGTTGTTGAGTACTGCGTTATTGAAAACATCCGAAAATCCCATCCTTAAGTCCACCCTCTGGAGATACGTACACTGTTTGTTCCCACTTGCTGCTAAGCCTTTTGCACTCTCTACCTTCCTTTTCAGCCTTAAGGCCTAGGGGAAAACGTAAACATCCCAATTCCTCTGCCCAGGATGCACTGGCTGCACAACCAAGCTGGGAATGGTACAGCCTTCCTGCTTTCCCCCTCAAAGGACTCCTCTGACCTGTTTTCTCCTTCTCCCTACAGGTATGCGAATACTCGTCACCCTGCTGTTAGATACTCTGCCTATGTTAGGCAACGTCCTCCTCTTGTGCTTCTTTGTCTTCTTCATCTTTGGGATTGTCGGTGTGCAGCTCTGGGCAGGGCTGCTGAGAAACAGGTGTTTCCTAGACAGGAATTTTGCAATGTAAGTACAGCAAAAAAATCTCCTCCACTTTTTCTGCCTTTTTCTCTCTCTCCCCTGCCAGAGAAAGCCCGGCGGTCAGCAGGGTTGGTGTCCAGCCAGGATGCAGCCAGGGCTGGATCCAGCAGCACTGTGGGTGAGAGCACAAGGTGGCCACGCTGCACAGCTGCAATGGCAGCTCTTAACTGGGCTGTCATCTTGATTCACAAGTTTCTTGACTTCAGGGCTCTGAGTCTGGCTAGGTACTTTTTGTATGAGAAAAAACACTTGTCAGCAAGTTGCTGAACGTTTGGAGTGGCTTTTTCTTGTTTTCTCTCTGTACCTGAAGGACATTAGTGGTTTGGATTACCTCTGTCTGAGGAAACTGAGATCCCTGATTCTGGGAATGTAAGGATTTAAACCAAACAAACACATTACAACTCTCCTAGAATTGCCAGTTCCCAAAACTGTACGGGTCTGGGAAGTCACCTAGCACACCACACCACCTGGCAGGGGCTTGATGAGGTGGTCTGCATGCTGGTGCAGACAGCACCATGGATATACTGCTGAAATACACAAATCTTTGCAGGCATATTAAGATAAGAAGCTTGGTGTGAAATGCATTAAAGACACTTGTACGCTGCTCTCAGTCTGGGACAGGCATCCAGGATGGGCAGCTCATTTGATCACCTGCTGGTTTTGACACAAAAATTAAGTTTTGTTTCTTCCAGTCTAGGCTGTTGCAGGGACCAGCATCCTTGCCAGGTGCTGAGGGTGCTAATAGGCCTTAACTGCCCTGAGGAGCCTCACCTGGGACTGCCACCCACACCCTGCCCATGGCCCAGGAGCTCTATTTAAGCTTAGCCTGGGGTACCCTGTTCTGGTTTGAGCTGTGCTGTTGGTGTGCTTGTCTCTAGCTTTTTGTTCTTGGTTTCTTTGGCTCCTGCCTGACTTCCCTGGATGGGTCCTAGATCTGGTATAAGACTTGCCGTGCCTGGGGCTTTGGATGGACCCTGCTGCTGGACCTGGGCTGTGCTCAGACTGTCTGTGCAGGTGCTGCTGGCACTGGGATGACTCTTGGCTCCTGGCTTATGCCCTGTCACGGGGCAGTCCAGCTCTTGCTGCTCCCCAGCAAACCCTCAGCATGATACTGAGCTTGGGCTGTTCTGCATTTGCCCCTTCAGAGGTGCAATGTAAGGACACACCTTAAAACCCGTCAGCACAACAAAAAGATCAAAACAACATGCAGCCTGCAAGCTTCCACAGAAAAGGGAGGTCTGCCTGGGAAAATCCTTCCAAAGGGCTCCTGTCAGAGACTGCTGGAGATGTCAGTGCCTCCGAGGTGAGGAAATGCCTGAGACCAGCTAATCTGGGCAATTCTAGCTCTCTAAGAGAAGATAGAGCCTGTAATTATATCTGTTTGTAATAATCTGCTGTCTACAACTTGTATTCCGTCTGGAAGACAAGCAGAGATTATCCCTCGGCTCTACCCCAGGTTCTGTTCTTGCTTCCCTGATTAGTCCTGTGGCTTTCAGCTCTCTGAGCCCTTCGCTGTACTGCAGACCATCTCTGATGATACTTACTCATCCCATCAGAGATGCTGAAGAGCAGAAAATCGATGAGTCTGTCATGTGTACACTTCTGCTCCTGCATCTAGCTGTGCCAACCTTGCAAGCTCTCTCCTGCATCCATGACAGGTATTTGCAGGTCACCAAGGCCCTCTCTCACTCAGAGTAACTCCTGAGCTGTCACTGAAAAGCCCGAAGAGTGGTGTTAAAGCTGTGCTTGGTGGCCTGGTTGCATGGGGAAGGCAGTGTGTGCTTTGAGCACAAGGAGTGCAGAGCTGTAATTATCTTCAGTGAGTCCCTCTCATCTCGTTGACCAGGTTTCTAAAATGCTGTGTGATTTCCTGCGAAGTAGAGCTTTTAAAATTAACCACAGGGGGAAAGGTTTGCGAAGTACAGATATTAAGCAGACTGTTATGTAATGGCCATTAGCAGCATCAAAAGCATCGCAGGATTTTCTTATCGGGGTCTTGGTCTGGGTCACGGAAGGCAAAGTCAGGGCTCTGTGTGCTAAGCCTCAGGAGCTCTGTTTGAAGGGACAGGAGGTTTGGAAGGGATCTTTTCCTTCCCACTTCACTGCAGCTCTGTGTTGGTTCTTGTGTCCCCTCCAGCAGCAGATAGTGGTGGATTTGGGTGGCTGTGGGCTATCCATTGCCTCTGCCCGATTCCTGTTGCTTGATGCCATGTGGTTGGGGTTATTGTGAACAAAGTTACAGCATTCCAGAGAAACGGGGAGAAATGAGTTTTCTGGCGTGCCTGTGGGGCAGCTTTGTTGCAGGACTGGGCTATTCCAGCTCTAGTGGTGATTGTATCAGCATAAAAAATGTGGGTTGCTCTGGTACCATCACCCAGACCGAAGCTACTGTCTTGGTCTGTGTTTTGCTGAGTTGGTTTTAGACCTGAGAAACCTGCCTGCAATGGACCAGTCCCTCCATTTCCAGCTAGAAGCTATCCCAGGTTGATTGGAGTTTGGTGTGGAAGTTTTGGTGAATCCAGATGGAGCTATTCCCATCTTTCCTGTCATTTGTTCTTCTGAATCCATAGTGCCAGGCATCGGGATATGGTTGACCCCTGCAGTGGTCTTTAATACCCAACAGCAAGTTGTATCAGGGGAAAAAGCATGGAGTGGCAGTACCAGGGAATGCATTTCAGAGTTGCATCTTCCTGCTGTTGTATAGAGGGACCAAAATATACAGCCTTGAGCCCAAGCTGGCAGGTCTTGGGGACCAGCAGCAAGATGTGGTCTGCCTGCAGACAGTATGGAGTTACAGGCAAAGTCAAGCTCGGGACTGGGTTGGAGTGGGTCCATCACCGTGTCCTCATACACTCCATCCCTGTGCCAAGCTGCTGTTTGGCATTGGTGCTGGAGAGCCCTGACCACCCATTCGCTTCCAGGGAGAGCTGCCAAAGAGAACAGAAACAATAAAACCTTTACCCAGGGGATGCAGGGCTAATGTTAAGCTCTGGGTTTGGTTAGAAGTAAATAGAGTAGCATTCTGCAGGAAAGGGGGAGTGAGATTCTGGTGGTTTAGTTTTGTCTACTAAGTCCCAGTGGTGGTGTCTTCAGTCTAAAATAGTGTTTACCACCCCTTCGGCAGGCTGCAAGGGGCTGGAGGATGGACAGGCATGCTGTGCACCCAGCTTGGGGCTGAGCAGGTGATGGTCCTGGCTCAGATCTTCTTTACAGCCTTGTGAAGGGGAAGACCCAAGTTATTGGTGGGGATCACCTTGGTGGGGGTGTCAAACCTTCCCAGATGGGAATAGAACTGCTTGAAAGTGAGGGTGAGCATCTGAACACAATCCAGGGTGCCAGGCAAGGAAGGGTCATAACCCCAAAGCTTTTCTGGAGAAAAGGAAGTGTAAGCTTGCTCAGAGACTGGTGATTCAAATATATTTTATCTGCTGCATGCTTCTTTGCACACTCACTGCCAGCAGCTTTCTGGGCCATTCAACTTTACAGCAGGCATCAGATGGAAGAGTTGACTTTGATTTTGCCATCATTCCTCTTCCTGTTGAAATCTTTTAAATCCCCCTTGAAAGTTGGCCGCTTCAAGTAAGGAAACTATTTTTAAATATAGTACATTCTGATAGAAATGTGGGGACTTCTTTGAGGTGCACTGAAAATACCTGCTTTCTCTCTCCCTTTGAAAATTGCACTGTTGCAATGCAGTATCATGCTGGAAGGAGGTTGTTTTATTAAGGACTCTCTTTGAGAGGTGACTTTGAAAGAATTACAGGCAGTTGCTGGGCTGTTGCAGTAGCAGGTTGGCAAACAATAAACTGGAGTGGGTCACTGCTGTTCAGGGCATGTGAGAAGCTGTCCCTGCCCAGCCAGCACTGGAGCCCAGAGCGGTGCTCCAGAGGGCCCTGGTGGCTCAGACACCTCTTTGCTTCCCCTGGCATTGCACAGCACTGGGGGACAGCAGCGCCAGGTTGGTCTCCACGGCTCTGTGAGCAAGTGCAGGAGATCCCTGGCAGTGGGAGCTGGAAGGGGAATTTCTCAAGGGCTTTTTGCATGGTCTGGTCTGTGAGGAAGGCTTGGTATGCATGCATGAGAATAGCAAGCAAAGCCAGCAGCTTATCTGTAAGATCTCCAGGATGTGTATGCCCCACGAAGCCCTTCTGGCTCCCTCCTGCCATCATAAGCTGCTATCACCATAAATAAAGGAACTGGTCACCCCCAGCTTGTCTGGGTTCTTGCTGCTGGGGCTGCTCCTTACTTGTGTGTTGTTACGCAGAGTACGATTTCCCCCCTCATGGAGCCTTTCGAGGAACTCAGTGGGTTAGAAGCAGGAGAGATGTGAAATGCTGTGTATTTATCTAATGCTGCAGGACAGTTATAATGTGAGTACTTCAGTCTTAATTAACTCCGTACCTGCTTGGCATTGTACTGCCTTTGGCTCCTTGGCTTTTGTAGAGCTGCGAGAAGGTGCAGACAGCCAAGGCAGACAGCTCTGAGTTTGTCTGAAAGGTACTTCTGAGTTCTGTTTAATTGCTCCTCCTGGCATCACTCTGTGCTGCAACGTTGGGTTGTCAGCAGGATTTCCTCCAGAGAGCAGCCTCTTCTTGGAGGGAATGGATCCTGCTTGGTGCTGAGTTTCTTCCACCTTTTCCCTTTCCTCCTCTGCTCCTCATACAGCTGTAGCAGGATTGTGTTCAGCACACACACACCGTACTCCAGTGGCTGTGGATGATGCCCTGCATGGGATGGTTGGGCTGGCAGGACTGAGCGTGGGGGAAGATGGAGCAGAGAATAATTGTTCGGCCTCCTTTGACAAGGGAGACAATGGACTTTCCTGCCCCACTGTTGTTCTTCCTGCACATGAACATGCCAAGGGACAGGGAAAGGAAAATACATTGTAAAGCTGCTGCAAGCCCAGAGAAAGATGTGCACTGGGCAGCTGGCTAAGAAAAGGGTGATAATCCTTTCTAATGTGATAACAAGATTCCTTCCAGGGCTTAGTTTCTCATGTCTTTGCCCCAGAGCACAAAGGTCTCATGATTTGTGGATTCATTACCATCAATAAGTTATTTGGACTATACCTGTTGGCAAGTAACAAGAAAGTCCAATCGGCCTTCACGTGGAGGTAGATGGTCTTGGCAGAGCAAATTGATTTATTTTGTGGATACTGGGGATTCCCTCATTCTGCAACAATTTCATTTTTCATCCTTGCTCTCCTTCCTTCTTTTCCCTTTTTGGTTTTACCAGAAAGGTCTTTAAGCAGAGGAACAAAGAGAAGGTCTTAAATTAGCAGTGCTTGCTGCCACTTGGTGTGTCCCTTCCCAACTGTACTTGGTGGTGGCAGAGCATCATGCATGTGTGGGTCCCTCCCAGCCAGCCAGGTGCTCGTGGTTACGCTGCACCTAGGGCAGACATGGAAGAAGGAAGGGTTTGAAAAGGGCTGTGCAGAAAGTGGCCCCATGTGACTGATTTTGGCCTGTCACAGGGAGGACTTTTAGTTTGTAAATTATTTTTGGGGGCAACTGCAAAAATGAGCAAGGCAGAAAAAAGGGAGGATAAGATCAGTTAGGCAGCAGCAAAAATAAATCAACCTTCATCCACTCTTTGCAGTCAAGCTGTGCTTTGTTTTCCTGGTTTTATTTTCCTCCCACAGCCACCAAAGTGTGTCGTTCTTTTGGTTCTCCAGACTGTGCCCGGATCTTCTCTACGCAGCTTATTAGATCACAGCCCAGGGCACTGTGTCTGCAGGCAGTATTTCTTCTTCAGCCCAAGGCTTCCTAAACAGTGACTCATGGGGAAACATGCAGCCTCTCAAATCTGTGTATGTGGCTTGTCAAGAGCCCTTCTAGTTGCAGTATGTCATGAACAGAGAACCATTGCGTGAGGGGGAGGTTGGTCCTGTAGGTTCCTGCAGCCTGGTTGCATTTCTACTCTCCAATGAAACTGGGTGCATGGGCTCCAGCAGAACTGTGGGCATACTGCACTCTGGCTAGCTGGGTCCCTGTCCAGCCTGCCTAGCTGGGGTGGGTGTATCTGGAAATCAGAGATCAGCTCTGGGGGCTGAAATAAAGATGATTAATCTGGAATAATGAATATGTGCCAGAGTCCTGCAGCTGGGAGGGCAGACAGATGTGGAGTCACGTGTGGCATTGAACGTTGTGTATATTGTGCCATGGTGGGAGAGGCAGCTCACAGGGGAGCTTGGGCATGAGGTCGGAGTGGAGCATCATGCTGGTGCATCAGCCATTCAGTCTGAGCACTTCTTCCATGGTCAGCATTCTTGGCACAGGCATGTGTGTGTCTGCATCTAAACATGAAACTGCTCCCAGGAAAGGAGCTTGTGCAGCCATAGCTGCTAATTACACAGTCATCCCTCCAGATGGTCCATCTCCCTCTGCAAGTCCGGCTTTGCTCTGGGTAGAATCCTAATTACACTGGCCCACAAGCTGTGGTGCGCTGAGCCTTCCTGTCCTGCCTGCTGCCAAAAGGTGTTTGTGATCAGGAGGTTTCTGCTGCTGGTGTTGTGTTGTTTCCAGGGTGGTGAAGGAAATAAGTTTTTGCTGAGGTAGTTTCACCTGGCTCTAGAGCAGGTTTTCCTGGAAGATCAGTTGTAGTTTAAAAGAGTATGTCAGCGGAGTGGCACATCCAGATCAGGGAGCCTTGGTCAGCATTGTTTTAAGGGAAATGAGAAAGAGCAAGGGATGTTCCTGAGATCACACAGCGTTGCTGCAGGGGCTGAGTGTTCAGTGTGTAGTTTCAGGGTTGCAGGTTACTGTCTGAGACTCACCTCTGTGGCTGTCTGTACTGCAAGGACCGGGGCTGGGCACTGAGCTGCCCAAACAAAGTTTCACATTTGCATGACTTGTCACACTGGGGATTTGAGAACTGCAAAGATCTGTTGAGCCTGAGCTGGAGGTCCAGGTGCTCTGATTAGACGGTACCAAATGAGACCTCTCCTGCCACCACCTTAGGGACTCAGAGTAGTTCTTTGACTGTAACCCACAAAATCCTGGTTTCAAGAGTGGCGAAGTCAGCCCTGGCAAAGCTGGGCGTACGCCAGAGTCCTGTGGCCATACTGCCTTGTGTATCAGGCAGTGCACAGCATAGTCCAGGCTTACTCTGGGGTTGTTAGACCCCTGTCGTCACCACCATTGATCCCGATGTCCTATTTGAAAGACTTCAGAGCTCCTGAGTACCTGCTGCTGAGTTCCTTGGGAGGAGGCTAGTGGGACATGCACCTATAGACTCTCCAGCCTGGAGGTTTCAGAGGCAAATGTCCTTCCTGGGCCTGGTGAGGCTGGCATGGTTCTGCCCTGGACTGCATTGTGTGTCGAGGTGCAGAGCCCTCCCAGAACCTCTGTGGGTGAGCAGGCTCAGGCAGGCCCTATGGCTGTAAGCAGAGATGTCCCAGGTGTGGTGAGGTCCCCAGCACATTTGAGGGTGCAGAGCATCTTTGCATCTGAACTAAGCCCCTCTCTGCATACTCACTGAGCCCAAAACAGAGCTGCCTCCCGCTTGTGAGTTAGAAGTCACTGCTCAGATGTCTCTTCTCCTCCTCCCTCTGTTTCTTCTCTCAAGTTCCCCAGCTGTCTCTGCCAAAATCTAGCACTCCCAGACTCATCCCCGTGCCTTGGTGTGTTTTAAGCCTTTGCAAGCCTTTGCAGTACCCCCCTCTGCGTGACAAACTCTGCAGGTTGTAGTATCTGATCTACTAGCAAACACTGTGCTAGGGTGACACTCAGCCTTTTCTTCAGCTTGTTTCATATGGAAATTTCCTCCAACTGAAACCAATTCGTGGGAGGGGAAGGACAAGGCTTTTAGGCAGTCTGGGAGGAAAAACATTTTTCAGGTTTTTCTTGCCTCTTGAATCTAAGGCATAGAAACCGGGAAGAAGATATTGCAGTTTTGTCTAGAAGTGTGGGTACACTGTGCAATGGGAGGGGAATAGCTGGTGAATACATTTAATTACCAGTGAACAATGCCCAATTCCTCTGATGAAATACTCTTGCCTATTCCTGAAGCTGGATGAACCCTCAACACCCATCTCAAGTAATTCATTGATGGAGGAGAACCAAATTCCCTGGGAAAGCTGTTCAGGGTTAATTTCCCCTCAGCTCTGCCCTGCAGCAATTGTTCTCTCAAAGTGCAATAGCTGAGTGACTCCTGCTTGACTCAAGGGTTTCGGGGAGCAATTTCAAGCAATTGTATGGAATAACACTAGTTTGGTACTCATTAGAGCCAAATGTTGGATACGTTCAGAAACAGATAGAAATACAGCTGTCCTGGCTTGGAGAATTACCTGCTTATCTTCTACCCATATCTCACTTGGTCGTATAATTGTGTATTGTCTTTTCCCTTATCTCCTGACTGATTATATCGCATCTTAGATCCCTGCAGCTCTGAACACAGCAGATAAGGTCGGCTCTAGGACTTTGCACCTTCTCATTTTGAATAGTGCTTCAGCAGCGTGTCAGTGGGTCTCACTAATACTAATCAAACAGCATGAAAAGTCCCAGGCTCAGTTTGCTCGCTGATCTGCCCCAGAGCATAGCTTGGGAAAAGGCACATCCCTGCTATGCTGCAATTAGAGCACTTGCTTATCTTAGCTGTAACAGAGCCATAAACTTTATCCAGGCCAATTAAATCAGATATGCAGTAAGCATACAGTTCCCATTAATGTGAGCTCTTAGTTTTTCTTATGTAAGTACAGAAGGAATTTGAGGTAGCCTGTGGCTGGATCTCTCCTTGTTAGTTCAGCTCACTCATCACAGAGTCATGCTGAGGGGCAAATTTATTGGAAAGCTGCTTTGCCATCAGCTTTTCTGAAGCATGTTCTGAGCATGAGAAGGGCTATCTTAGAATCCTTAGATAGAAAGAAGTTCCCTAGATTTTTGGGACGCACCTGGCCTGCTGGGATTTTTCTCTTTATACCCTCTCATTTCAACTTTCAGCTGCCTTGTTCACTTGGAAAAAAACTCAGGCTGATCTTTAACTGAAAGATCACTGGTGCCTTTCAGGATGCAAAAAGCTTTGCAGACAGAGGTAGGGGCTTGCTGTCCCCAGTCTGATGGGGCTGAAGGGCAAAGGAGAAATAACACACCCAAACCAGAAACAGAAACCAGTGCTTTTTAGCTGCTGCTGAAACAAGGGATGTATCATTTATTCTCATCCTTCTCTTTTTTTCCTCCTCCAGGACATACAACCTTACCTTCCTGCATCCGTACTACCGAACAGATGAAGCGGAGGAGAACCCGTTCATCTGCTCATCGCATCGTGAGAACGGCATGCAGAAATGCTCCAACATCCCAAACAGGAAGGAGTACAAGGTGGAGTGCACCTTGAGCATGGACTCCTACACCCCAAGTTTATACAACCCTGACTTCAGCAGCAGGAATGCCTGCATAAACTGGAACCAGTATTACAATGTATGCATGGCAGGGGATGTAAACCCACACAACGGAGCTATCAATTTTGATAATATTGGATATGCCTGGATAGCTATTTTTCAGGTAAGATTCTCATAAAGATTTTTCTGTTTCTTTTTGTTTTGTCATCTTTTGTTTGGAAAGATTTTGGTAGATGTGTCAGAGGAGAAAGGAATTCGCTTGCACCTGTGTGAAACTGCAATTAAAGACACAATGAGTAAATTAATCAGACAATAAGCCGCACAAATGTTGCAAGAGAGCATCTGGAGAGAACAGCCATTTTTTCAGTGCATTTTGGAAGAGGGGGGAAAAGACTTCTTGAGGCAGACAAAAGTATGGCAAGGTCTAGCACTGCAAATCAGACCTGGATAAATCCCAGGGATTTTTGAGAGTTAGGATCTTTATTGCTGTGGAATCGGGAAATGGAAAGTGTTGATGAAGTCCTTAAGCTAGACTTAGTATCACTCTAAAATGCAGCAGCTAGCTCGATGGCTTGGTTTGGGCTTGATTCTAGAGTTACAGGGTTATACTGGGTAGTATGGTGGGCTGGAGGGAGGAAGAAGTCTGTTCCAGCTAGAATACCTGCAAAGAGACTACTCACATGGAATTTGAGTCCGTCTTGATCCACACCTATACAGGTTTTCGCTAGAGACCAAAGTGCTTCTAGCTCAGACTGGAGGAGCCTTTACAGGTGACAAAAACACTCCACCAACTGAAGTGCTTTCAAAGCATTTGTAGTTCTAGAACGCTGGATAACTGATCTACACAGTCCAAAGGCTATGGTCACTTAGGGCTAGCCTACGTTAAATTATCCATGTACTGTTTTCCATTTTTAATTTGCACTTTGTTTTTAATACAAATTTCTTTCTGCTTTTGGCTAGATGCCCTGTTTTATTTTGTCCTCCTGACGTGTAGGTGAAATCTATTCCTGAAAGAGAAGAAAATTCTCCTTTTAGTTTTGTTAATGATGAATAATTACCTATTCAGAGCTCTCGATTCCATTTATGAATTTGCTTCTAGTTTCCTATTATAATAGGAACTTAATAACTTCAGATTTTCATCTGGGAGTTGTAAAGAGGCGACTGCTTGCTCTGGGCATCTTGTCTGCTCTTGTGTTGTCGCAGTAGCATACCTCGAATCACACTGCTGCTGGTGTCAGAGGCTTAAAACCAAATCCAGAAGGGTTCAGACAGATCCCAAGTTTCTACTAGGCTGTGTTTTTTAAAATGCTTTGGTTCTTTCCTGGAATTAGTATGTCAAGAGAGGAGCTGCCATAGTAACTGAATATTTGTGACTGGTAGTGAGTGTTGAGTAAAGGAAAGAAGGAAATCAGAGCAAGAACAGTAGATAGACCTCCGGATGCACTTGCATTCTCCTTTTTCTGCTGTTGCATAGTCCTTTGACAGAGCTTGATGGATGTGCCCAGGAGGTCCTGTCTGGCTCCCACCACGGGGCAGCAATGTTCTTGCCAGAGAAAGGGCAGAGGGCAATGCATTGCAGAGTGCTTGTGCTAGTGCACTGAAAATGAGCGGGTGCTTCTCGAGAGGTTTTACTTCCAGAGCCTTTTTGCAGGCTGAAAGTTTTCATTTCGTGTTGGTATTTCATTTTCTCAGCCTGAAAATGTACAGTTTTAACCCAGGAAGAACACACCAGCCGCAGCAGAGGTTTCAACAGATTCCTTTGCGCAGAGCAGAGTGTCTGGCAAAGTTGGATATTGTATCCATAGATCATTTTGGCAGCTGCCAGGAGGTTTATGATTGGTTTTAGTGCTGCTTTGGCCATCCAAATGCTAAAGAGTATTTCTAGCCAAAACCTCTTCTTACATCTTTATTCCTTTTAGAAGGACTCACTTTTAGAAACTGAAAACAATGTAACTCCAGGTAAAGCAGCAGCAGCTGGGAGTAAGGTGCTTGCTTACCTTTGATATGGAAAGAGTAAATAATTACTGAAAGAGGTGGGGTGCTAAATCAAAACAATTGCTGTAAGCAGAGAACATTTAACAAATAAAGCTATTGAGTTGTGATCTCATTACATTTAATAGTTGAAGCTGTGTACCACCAGGTCAGCAGTTAGATGAGACTTAAAGTAAGTAGTGCAGAAAGTAGAACTGATGGTTTTAGTCACTCAGGAGCTTCCCTGTGAGTCAGTATTGAATTACTGGGCAGAAAGCACACTGCTTTATTCTGGATGAGACAAGTCCAATTGTCCTGATCCCTTCTGGGGATTAATGAATATGTGGTACTTTTCAAGAGTTATAATGGTGGACTGAACCTCAAGGTCTGGCAAGCCTCCAGTTTGCATAATGGCAATCTTAACACTCAGCTGGATAGAGCATCCCTCATGATTTATCCCAAATGAGTTGGAAATCTGGCATGGTTTAAGACCTGTCAGAAGGGAGGTTGGTGAAATGAGCCCCACAGGTGAGATTCGGAAGGAAGCTTCCAAGTGCAGTGACTGCAAGTCATACCCAAGAGTTTCCAAGGGCACAGTTTAATACTGTGCGGACTGCAAACAAACAAAACCAAAAGCAGACTTCAACAGGGAAATCTGAAGATCTCTACGCCAAAACATCCCTGCGAAGGGTGCACCAGGAGGCTGGCAGTACGGCCAAGTTCTTTCAGCTGCTGGAATTTGGATTTAAGCAGCCAAGCTGGAAGACATTTAACCTCATGGTAGTGATCCTTACTTGCAAGTAGAGCTGGCAGTAGGGCATACCAAACAGTGAAATGCATTGTTGACCTTCCAAGCAGAGTAAGTCAGAGGCATTGGACAGGAGAACCAACGTAGTGCAAATAAAAAAATCTTGAAGGAATAAAGATGATGGCTGCATCTAGTTGAAAGGATAATAATTCCTTATGTAATCCTGCAAATGATTCATGTTTTGATTCCCCTCATTTGTTGTGTAATAGGCTAATTCATGTATATATTTGTTACAAAGGCATGTTCAATGGCAAATTATGTGAACTAATTAGCTTATTACAGAATAAATGAAAGGAGATGGAACCTAAATTAACTGTGAGGTTTGGCATGATATTACGATCCCTTTATTGCACATGAATTTCAGCCGCAACAATAAGAGCAGTAATTACAGGTATTGTTGTCACACTGCAAATGATGAATTACCCACCTAACCAAAGTCCAATTTAATTCGAATTACTGACAGTCTGAGTACAGCAACCAAAACACTGCCACCTTCCTAACCATCAGTCTCAGTATAGCCAGGCCTGAATGCAGAAATCCTGTTAAAAGAGGTTTGGATGGCTGTTAAGGTGCACGGTTTGGGAAGAAGAGATAATTTAGGCTACTTTGCAAACCACAGAACATCGCTTGGATCATTTCATGTCTGACTTGCAGAAAAGTAAGACCTATACTAGCATGTTACATCAGGAGGCAATGCTTTTGGCAAAACCAGTGAGGCAAATTTGAAGGAGCTATAGCCATCAGCTAGGCAGAACCAAGATGAAATCAAGGGAACAAGGTGTTCCTCTGTGCCTCCTTCCAGGATATAGTTGTAAGGACTGAACGCTGAGAGCAAATGTATGGGAAAAATTACATGGACATTTCACAAAATGTCTATCAAATAAGAGATATTTCTCTGGCAGTTCAGAGGAGCTATGACGCTGCTGGTGTGGCTGAGTTACCTTTTCTATGGCCTCTTCATGTTTGTTTCAGAAGCAGTTGCATTTCCTAAGGGGCTTCCTTAATGAAGGACCCTCTTGAAATTCATACTTGGGTACAGCTCTCAGATTAACGATTCTGTTTCTGGCTTATGTTGTTCTGAGTGCCTATTGCTTCTACAAGGTTTTGCTTAAGAAGACATCTCAGTTAACAAGTTAATCAAGTCATACAAGTAACACATCTCTGGCCCATCATCAGAAGGCCCTAGCGAGGGAATTCTCAGAGGAGACTGCTTAGCATTCAGCACCCCCCTTGCTGCTGTCAAGAAAAAAAAGAAAAGCCTGGCTGTGTTCACAAGAGCTGAAGACAGCCCAGCAGGCACACGACATGATAAGAATGCCCAAGAAAGGAAAAGCTGAATCACCTTTTGAAGAAAGATGTCTGGAAATAGAGCAGCATTAAAGGAACTGTCAGCAGAAGCAAGAGTTCAAGGTGTTGTCTTGATAGGGTGCTTAGGTGGAGAACCTTTTTGCACCTGGTCTCACCAAAGCTAGGAGTATGTTACAGCCACCAAGGTGGGTGACCAGCTCAGGAGAGAGAACCAGCTTGGGGTGGGAAAGTAGGGGAACTGATGCACGCACTTCTTCCTTCATTTGTCCTTCTGCAGACACTTTACTCCTAAAGCAATGGCAGGCTGCCTGAGCAGGTGCAGCAGTTGGCAGTGGCAGCCGTGTGCTGCAGGCCACCTGCTGAAATAGCCCTTTTGTTTGGATGTGAAGTTACCTCTTCTGTGCTCTAGCTTGTCAAAAAAAAAAACAACTGGGAGCTTGTGTAAGCTCTCTCAATCCAATCATGGATTTATTCATTTTTGACCCTGTGCTATGTGCTGATGAGGAGCTTGTTTTGTCTCCATGTTGCTGACTCTGCTTCTGCCAGGATCTGCACCCCTCCTAGCTGTGCCTGTGGCTGGGCCAGCTGAGAAGGTACAGGGACTGGGGGAAGATGTCATGTTTGGAAAGGGGAAGGTTCATTTGTCTCATTTCACTATTGTTTGATGCCCTGATCTGTTCCACAGCCATTGCCCGCTTCACATTGTTTCAGGCTCTGTCCATCACGATTTAAATCCTTCCCTGAGGATTACTCCCCTGCCTGGAAATCTTTCAGCTAAATCTGTAATGGGAACTATATCTTCCATTCAAATTAAAGGAAAAAATTACATGCACTTCAATGTGTTTCTGCTATGGCCAAGTGCAAGAATGAGCTTGGAGTCCCTCCTCATCTATACTGTCACTCAGTCAAGAAAAGATGTCGTGTGGGGAGACAAGACCTGAAGCTCTACCATTTCTTTCCTTTAGAGTAAGCACAAACCTCTGCTCTGGAACCTACTGGCAGGACAGAATTGGCGGGGTCATTCTTCTTGTTTCTACTTGCACATCTTCCTTTTAGCTGGGCTGTAACTCAGATGGATATTTATAGGGACCTTTGTGGGGACCTGTTTTTCTTGCTTAGTTGCTT
The DNA here is from genome assembly GCF_023634155.1 of Falco peregrinus. Lineage (NCBI taxonomy): Eukaryota > Metazoa > Chordata > Aves > Falconiformes > Falconidae > Falco > Falco peregrinus. The sequence goes on along the minus strand of NC_073725.1, from coordinate 87,592,073 downwards.
GGGACCCCAGGGTAGCTCAGCCAAGTTCCTTACAAAATGACAACTCAGGAATGGTTACTCCAGTGTCTCAAAAGTATTGTATGTAAGATGCCACTAATATTCTTGCTTGCCTGTCTGCTGCAACCTCTGTTCTTCTGCTTCCAGTAGTCTTAAATGTTTTTGGGGAACAGCCAAAAGGCATGCTGAAGCAGAAAGAAGTGAAAGAGCCTGAGGCTTTCAACTGCAATTTTATTTATGCATGCAATGTAGTTTTTTGGGCCATGTTTTTTAGAAGCAGCTGTCACACTGGGTGCCCAGTGTTTTCAGAGTTCATTGAGTAGATAATTTTTTGGCCAAAAGGACTTTTTTTGTTAAATGGTTCATTCTTTAAATTGGAGATACATGTCAACAATGCTTATCTGTGCTGAATTTGGCAAGAAAAGAGTTCTAAGCTTTTAATTTCCACTGCTTCAAGATGATGCTTTGTCACTAGACTTGAATCTGTTTTGGATCACCAAAAATATTTCACTGGAAATGATGGGGTATGAGTTTTGTTGGTGTTGCTTTTTTTAATTTGGCTGGCGAAATAAACATAATTTTCAGCATTTGAAGAGCTTTCATGCTGAATACCAAATCTATAAATATCCAGCCCCTTTAAAGCACCTCAGAGTGTGCTTCCAAGAGGATTAGTTGCTTTTGAAAAATCTTCTTCATTTTGAAGGTTAGAAGGAATTGTCCCATACTGCATAAGTCAGAGAGGCCATCCTGATGCCAGGGCCTGCTAACCTATGGGAGGTATTGGAGGGACCCAGCATGGCACAGAAACCTACCGCAACCTCTGTAGTTTTGGAAGGGTTTCATCCTACCTCAATCTTAGATTCTTGTGTTCAGAGTAGAAAGAGGAGTGCCTGCAGCAAGCCATGGCCTGATCTGGAGTCCAGTTAGGTGATGAAAAGGCTACTGGTCTTGAGGTACATCAAACACAGTTCTTACAGGGAAATCTTAATTTTGTTTTATTGCCCCAAACCTGCTCCATGATCAGTTGCTGCTGTTGCACCTTGCACTGTGAGTTGTAGATAGCCTAGGGGAGACTTGAAAGGTTCAGCTCCATTACCCTGACGTCCCGACACAACTCTCTCCAGACTGCATTGAGTTGGCAGACCCATCCAGGCGAAAGAGACACCCCGCACAGTCTGATTAGTGTGAATGGAAAAAACTTAGACACTGGGACACCTGAAATGTGCTTTGTGTCATTGTCCTGCACAGAGGGCTGGTTGTGCTTGAAGCTATACATCCTTTGTCCCTAATAGTCTCTAATATAATTTGAAATATACAAATAACAAAAGTCCTTGCTTTTTGCATTTGGCCCAGTACCCTAAACCACTGCTGTGTTCCAGACAGTGGTGTCTGGAGAAGCGCTGTCATTCATATAATTGCTGGTACAATGGTACACTCATCTGTAAACAAGGATCTCAGTCTGGCTTTGTTTCCCTTCTCCTCATTGCAGACTCTTCATCTTTCAGCCTTGCTCTGATATAAAACTGATTTATGGCACTTTCTATGATAATGGACTCATTATTGCTGAAGCTAAATAAGTTAAGTAAGTTCCCTGTGCATAAGATACTTTACACAAACAATGAAGACAGGATAATTATCACAGTAAATCAAACCTCATGAATATGGACTGAGCTGTGATTTGTTATAAGCAGCAGTGCTCTGAAATCAGTGATGTTTTGCTATCAGATGAGGATTTTACATTATTTAGTGTGAAACAGAGACAGCTACTCACCTTCCTTTTGTAGCAGAAGTTTTTGTGCCATTTTTAAGCCTGTAGATTGACTTCCGTGAGGTTTTGGGCCACCAATAACAGGGATGTGTTTGACTTCATTGCACGCTGGCTGCACTCTGTTTTTCAAGGTTCACTGTGAACTAGTAACACTGACCAGATATCTCATTTCTGTGGAACAAATTTGAGAGGTCACAAATGTAAGACATGCAAGGTTGCACAGTTTACCTTCTTCTGTTTTGCTGGGCCACTTTTCAGAGCAGATGCATGGTTTGCAAGATTCAATTTATAAAGAAATGGCTAAAGTCACTTTGGAAAGTAAGCAGGTCCTCAAAGTGAAAGGAAAAGCATCTGTTCAAAGGACATTCCTTACTCACTATAATAAAACCTGGTTTTTTGACCACAGAGGTTACTTAACGCTATGTGTCATGAGGAAATAATTAAAATTGGAAGTTGACTTTAAAAATAGTGATTTGATTAGCTGCCAAGCACTCTGTATATGGAAAAGGAATACTCCATTATTCACTGGTCAGTGCTTGCTAGCCAAATCAATATGCCCAGGAGGGCAGAATACATAGATAAGAGCAATGAATAGTGAAGGCCTTATAAAGCTTACTGAGACCATCATAGTAATTAATAGCTCTCAATTTATATCATTGGATCTTGTCTTGATAAGGTTTATAAAAAAAAACACAAACAAAAAACCAAAAAAAACCCACCACACAACAAACTTGCAACAGGGCCAAGGAAATGATGAGATAAATAAATAAAACCAAATAATCGTGGCAGTCCTCAGAGCTGCTGTTTGGTTCACTATAACTGATTTTGATGGAGATAATGCCCCTCTTGTCCCCAAAGGACCCAGTTTAGGCCAAAGAAAAGGTGGCTGAGTGCAAGCTACAGATGTCAATTAAGATGAACACTTCAAATGATTTGGAAACACGGGTTTCTCTGTATCTCTGTGTGTCCTGCTTTGGCCAGGCGCTGAGCTGGACAACCACCTGCAATTCTGAACTCAGCCACCAAGGAAATGTCTGTTTCTCAAAGCTATGCTTTATAGGGCTTTTGATCAAAGTGTGAGATTTTGGTTCTCATACTTAGGGAGACTGTCTCTACAAATGAAGTTTGTTGAAGTAATCACAGAAGTAAAATATTGCCATGAGAAAGATCAGGCTGCAAAGCAAGGCTGCGGTTTTGTATGCTGTGCGTTCTGTTCTTATAATCTTTCCAGCTTCACTTCACACAGTAATTTTCCAAACTTTCCTTGATTGATTAGAGGCACCTCAAGGTTGATTTCTATCTGCAACAGTCCATCTGGCACTAGCCATTAGTGCTTTCTAATACACAGAAAGTAATTCAATGTTTGACTTTGCTAATTAAAGTAGTTTGGGTTGCAGTTTGGGTGTTGGGTTTTTCCCCCCAGGTGATTCTTTTTTTTGTTTTCTTAACTGACACTAAAGCAAAAAATAACCTGCTCTTGAATGGATTATAGCCAAGAACTTGCAAAAATTTTGGCAGAGCTCAAAGACAAGAATTTTTATGATGAAAACTTCTTGACATAATAAAAGAAACTGTTCTGCAGAGACCTCTGAAGTGACCCCAGAAAAAATAATGTAAACCTCCTTTCTCCCTGGGAACAATGAGGAGGTCTGAGTTAATTTTAATCTACATCTCCCTTGTGACTTTCACTCTGGAGTTTTAGATTGACTAAAGACCTGATTCTGTCCCGATTATGCTACCATAAATCAGATGAGCATCTTTGTTACAACTGATGAAATTACTGTGGCGTGAAAAAAACAGGAGGATCAGAATCACAGGACAGAAGACATTAAAAAAAAATAAAAATCTGATTGTCCACTCTCATACTGCTCATATTAATATGGGGACCAGGGAGTGCCTAACTGGGGACTGCATGAATGGTGTCTAAGCCAAAGATCAATGAAATAAAAATCTGTCTTCATGTTCACCTCAGTGAGCTTTCTGTTAAATTCTTGTAGTGATGGGAGAGAAGATTAGGCAGAAGACTCAGGGCTTTAGTACGTGGCCTCATAGGTATTAAAGGGAGACAAATGATTTATCACACCCTTGCCTGTGCCATGTAAGAGGTAAAAAACTGAATGAGCAGGCAAGGAGAATCATACTGAGCATCATACAGGATCTTTGTTGGGCTGGAGGACAGCTTTGTCCTCTGCCCAGAGTCTCAGTCGTTTGAAGACAAAATCATTTCCCCATGCAAAGGGGGCAGTCTCCTTTCCCGTTGGGTCTGCAGCATGTGATTACAGTTGGCAGCACCCTCCAGGACAACCCTGCCAATCATCTTAATTGAATCTTTCAGCTATTTCCCTGCAGCTGCCAATTTTAGTGTGCCACGTATCTTGCGCATCTTTTTCATCAGAGCAGAATTAGGAAACTTGTTTCTTGCGGTCCTATCTCTGTCGATAAATAATTGTATGTTGCATTTTTGGAAGCTTTGAACTGGTATGTTTGGAGAAACTGTTTAATATGTCTGTCTGTGAACAACCATGGCTTGAACAGAATTTAATTACTGAGACTGGATTGCTGAGATTGGAAAGCAGAAGAAAGGTGCTCCAGGTCCTTGGAAGACATCTATAAAGGGCTTGGAGGGCCAAATGTTGGAGCTGCAGTCAACTGTGTTAATCAGATTGGAAAGTGAAGAGAGGAGGAAGTCATTTCTGCTTAGCACAGTAGGTGATATTGCATTCAGGGTGCCCCAAGGGAGGAACAGCAGGCAAAGCAATGCTGAAAAAATATATCCGTGTTCTTGGGAGAATAGCGAGAATTGCTAGTTTTCCCTCTGAGCTCATCTGGTCTGAGCGTAAGTGTATAGGATCAAACCGTGCATTGCAGCAGTAAACCTTGCACCAGTGCAGATGCCTTTGACTTGGTTCCAAAAAGAGTAAAAGAGTTTAGTTTGTGCTGTGTAGACCAGATGTTGGCAAATTCAAATGGTCTGGTTCCCATTTACACCAAGGCATTGCTGGGGATATGCGGTGAGCTCTTGGAGTAGGTAAAAACGTACTCCTAAAGTCATTTGGAGCACTGTAAAGGACAGCAGGCAAGAAGTCCACAGCATGGCAAGAATCAGGCTGTAATGGTCACTGACACTGTTTCAGTCCAGACAGGTAGCTATGTATGTGTATCGTCCTGCATTTCTCTAGAGCTATTTGATTGAAAAAAGAAGACAGAGGCCTGTAAGCACACTCTCTTACAGGATTGCTAGCGCTGTCTAATCCTCGGCAGCTCAGGAACCCTTCCCCTAGGTACTGCTGCATTTATACTGGGTGAGGAGTCCAAGAATGAATCCATAAAACATCAAACAGGAGAACAAAAGCCCAGCAGTCTGTTTATCCCTCCTGTATCCCTTTGGTTTACAAGTGAGTAGTAAATAATGCAAATTCTAATTACATCTTAAATATTCTGAGAGACAGATGAGCATTTTCAGCCCTCCAGAGGAGAAATGTGGTGTGTTGATTGATTCTTGCTGAAAGTGCTGTCTAGCATGCAAGAAAAATACCTCTATAAATATTGGTTGGCCCTCATTCTTGTCTCAGCAGCTGTTTCCCAGGTGGGGAGCTGGCAGTGCCTGCCAGAAGCCCAACAGCAGCCCTCAGGTAACTCCTTCTGTAAAGAGGGCTATGTGTTCAATCGTTTTAATACCTTTGATTTGAGAATTGTCAGCCAAATGCAAATTTGATGAAGAGATGTATCCAATACATTTGGAGTCCCTGGGTTCATTTTTCAGACCCAAGTGTAAATGGATGGAGTACCTGCTGTGGCAGCCTGACTCTGAAGTGCCCATCCAAATAGAGGGTAAGGAAGGGAGGGAACCTGGAACAGCACAAAGGAGTCTATTTCTTGGGTAGTTGGCAGTGATGTGGTTTAGCCTTGTGTCACCTCCTAACTCGATCCCTCCACCTTCCCCATGAACTTACACAGGCATTGAGTGCAAGAGATGATCTGTTGCCGCAGTGCACAACCTACACAGGCAAGGGATGTGGCCAAAAAGAACTCTGTGCTCTATAAATGTTTCAACCGTGTTAAAGGAAAGGCAGAAAAGGGCAATTCCAGTTTGATTGCTTGTCCGTTTCACACTGCTGAACAGGCTGATTACTGCCTGGGTCTGCCCAGGCAGCTTAACCCCTTCTCAGACTCCAGGGTGAATGAGAGCACTTGCATCCACACCAAAAAAATGGGTCTCTTGCTGAAGACTTTCTACCACAGATTGATATCTGGGGTTCAGGCTGACCAAAAGGATTTTTTGGTTTTGTTAAACCCATGCCCCTGGAACCATAACGTTGCTGTCTGATACCTGTATGTTGCTAACCAGCGGTGAGTATGCGATATGAAAGAGTATCTAAGGCATGTGATGAGGAACAGGAGAGGTGGGTGCAGTTTGTGTGAATGCAGCCAGCATGTCATCAGACCTGATGGCTTAAAGTCTTTAGCGGTGCTGACAGAGTAGAACAGCTGCAGGGACAATTTCTACCTGCTCCTTGGCAGATCATGTTTATTGGTTTTAGTGTGGAGATGTATTTGCTGGCTTCTTCTCACGCAGCTGCGTGGTGGGTGTTAAGTTATGCGTGCTTCAACATGGGAGGTGGGTTTGAAAACTTGCTGGTAAGACGTCACCATGTTTGACTTAGGGTGAGAGGAATCAAGAGTAGGCAGTGTTCCTCTTCCAGCACCCCTAAGCTGATGCAAGGTGTTCTTGACAGTCTTGGGGAAACTGAGTACTGATGATTGCAAGTACAGCAATGCTTTTCCCCTTGCAGACGTGGTCATATACCAAAGATCCGTATCTAGGAGCTTTTTCCAGCTCCTTGAGTAAAAAAAACAGGAGAAAAGTGGCAAGGATTCATGCCTGACTTCCCTGCAAGTGTTTTGCCCTGATGCTCCAGCTATGCCAAGGACATTGTTTTATTCACTGTCTCAACAACAAGTGCTTTATGGATCGGCTTTTCTGTACACACCATACAGAAAGTCCTCTACACTGATAAGGGTTGATCCTTTTCTTGTTCACGACAAGCTGATTCACAGTTCCTTCACTGCAAAGATGGTTTAAATCAGGAATGATGCCACTGGAATTGGAGGCAGGCAGCAGTTCTGGGTTTATGCTAGGACCACCGAGGCTCACATTTGGCATATATAGAGTACGTCAGTGCAAGTAAATTCAGACTGGATCTTTGATTTTGATTGAAATTGTGCTGGAATTTCAGCTCTAGGACTAGTAGCAAGACAGCACTAGGAGTTTGGTATGTTTTATCTAAATAAAAAGTGTAAATTACATGGCAGAATCCGCTTTGCTCTGCACACAGCCTGTGTGGTGTTAATTAAATCCTCAGCTTCTTTTTTAGTGGAAGGAAGACTGAGAAAACGAGTATGAAATCAATTCTACATTTAATTAAAGTAACTCTTCCATTCAGATGCTTTCCCACTGATACTGGTGATGCATTGTAGCAGTGAGCCAGTAGGAATCACAAAGAAATTGGTGTTACAGAAACGAAATGGACTTAAAAACTTAGGAATTTTATGGGTAGCGTTACAAAACCAGGAGCCTGAGGTAAAAGCCCAGATCTCTGCACAGAGCTTTTTTTTGTTTATAATCCCTCCTTGGAATTTCTTTGCACTGGCTCAGAACTAGTGTTTCAGATTTTTCTTGAAATATTTTATCATGTAATTGTACCAGATTCAGGCCAGTCCTTTGGTCACACACTGCTGCTATCCTAAGCCAACTGGGAAAAGAAGTGCAGCAGATCTGGATGGATCCTGAGAGATTCTGTGGAGTGATGTGTACCAAGCACTATCAGATTGATGTTTACTAACTTTTTGGTTGACTTTCGTTCTTACGCTTTCTTTCTCTGTCTTCCTGTAGGTTATAACCCTGGAAGGATGGGTTGACATCATGTATTATGTGATGGATGCACATTCTTTTTACAATTTTATATATTTTATATTGCTTATAATAGTAAGTATGAACTGCAAGATGCTCTCGTTCTTTGTCCTTGTGGGGTAAAGTTGGTCCCTGAGCTTTTCACCGGGAAGAGCCAGCTAGGATTCGGAGCGGGAGACCTTCCTCCCACCGTAAAGCATAATCATGCAGGTTGTGGGGACAGATTATTGGCTACGACAGCCCTTTTTAGCGTCACATGTTATGCATAGTCACAGCTTGTCGAGCCATATGGTCTTCCCTCCCTCTTACTTTCCCAGTCTTGGTCTTGTCACCTTGATGTGTCCTGACTGTTGTGCCTTGGCCAAGCAACTGCTAATCAGATCAAAAAGTGGAGAGGCGGTAGCTTTCCTTCCTTTAGCCTCCTCAGTGTGCCAGAGGACACCTCACTTCAGTGAAGGGTCCTCAAGTTATTAAACTTCACCTGAGCCCTTTAAATAACAGTAATAACAGCAGTGCACCTTTCTGAGGTCTTACGGTGCTGCTGTACCTAAAAAACAAAGTATTACTCACTGGAGGTTCTGGAGGTTACCTTCAGAAGCTGCCATCCCATGGTAGCGAGGTTCTCCATTTTACAGTGGGCATGACCTTTTCCAGGGGTCTACATCTGTGGAAAAGTTAAGTATTTAACCCACGAGGAGACCAGAGGGAAAAGTACCATGTAGATGTCAGGCAGGACATGGGACGCAGGCGCTTCAAAGTGGTTTTGTGGCTGGATATTCTTTATATATAACTGTCCTCATCAGTGTGGTTTTAAAGGCCTTGGGAAGTCAAACCACCACAGCTCCCACCACCAGTGGGAAAGGCTTGGATCAGAGCAGTGTGAGAGTTTTCTGGTAATGGATAGCATTCTGAAGCCAGTGATTTTTGAGCCTTTAGCAATGGGCCATGCATAGTAGATCCAAACTCCACCGTTTTGGGCCCTTCTCTACGTATGGATCCTTGCAGAAAAGCCAGAAGGTGACTAATCTCCAAGTCACTTGGAGCTGGGAAAGGCACCTTTGCTGTTTCTCCAACAGTATCCAGGCTGATATTACAAGCTGGAGAATAGCACTGCAAACCATCTCCCAACAGCTTCCCCTGAGGATTCACCAGACAATGGTCCAGATTAAATCCATACGTTTCCTACTGAGCACAGCACAGTTTGGCCATGTTGACAGTGGCACTTTCTTGACGTCAGTCCTTTTCACGCCTAAGGGCACTGATTCTCTGATGGGAATAGCTGACATTTTCCTTTGGCTGATTTATAAGCCCAACTGGTAAAAATACAGTTTGTGGACTCAACAGCTGAGGGAAGGATGTAGCCTTAGGTCACTTCACATTCTTGTCCTTGGGACTTTATTTTGAAAAGCTGGTATCACCCAAGAACACATCAACTCAACCAGACAATAAATCAAGCCTTTTTAGGAGCACTGAATCTCCTGGAGATGCATATCTCTGTGTCAGTGAGATAGAAGAGTACAAGGTCACAGGTGCATGGACCTTGACTGTCTTCCTCAAAATAAGGGTGTGCCAGGGTGTGCAGTGATAGAGAAAGAGAAGAGGCTGTTTCAGTACAGCACAAATGGAACTTCAGACCATCTTTCCTTGCAGACTGGCCAGGTCTTTCCTAGTGATCTGTTTTGTGGTGGTAACTGATTGCGTTGTGTTTCATACACCCTGTGTTAGTAGCAAATGTCATCGTTGTTGAGGGAAGGAAAGTGGTGAAGGCTGCTGTTAACAGCTTTCTGTGCCATTGCCAAGATAATTTAACAGGGCTTAGGAGCAAATTTAGCAGCTCAGGCACATGCTGACATAACATTTGGTGAGCAGACCCTGAGATTTGGCATGTTTGGAAATCTCGGGATTTCTAAGAACCATGCTTCAAGCCCAGACAGCATGTGGTGGTGAAGAGCATGCCTTGTTTTGTCAAGTCCCTGCTAATTCCTTTCCCTGTGTTTTCTCCAGGTTGGTTCCTTCTTCATGATTAACTTGTGCCTGGTTGTGATAGCAACACAGTTTTCTGAAACAAAGCAGCGGGAGAACCAGCTGATGCAGGAGCAGCGGGCCCGTTATCTCTCCAATGACAGCACAATTGCCAGCTTCTCAGAGCCAGGTAGCTGCTACGAGGAGCTGCTCAAGTACATCTGCCACATCTTCAGGAAGGTGAAACGGCGGACAATACGCCTGTATAATAACTGGCAGAGTAAGCGCCGGAAAAAAGTTAACCCAAACAGCACCACAAATGGGCAAAGCCACCGAGGCAAAAAGCGCATCACCTCCATACACCACCTCATCCACCATCACCACCACCACCACCATCATCACTATCACATCAGCAATGGGAGCCCTCGGGGGCCACGCTCCAACCCTGAGATTTGCGACCTGGAACTCAAGGTAATGAAACCTGGAGGCCAATTGATGCTTCCTTCTCCATCACCCAACTTGCAGAGCCCTGCTCCTCCAGATCCGGAGTCTGTGCACAGCATTTACCATGCAGACTGTCATGTTGAAGGACCACAAGTGAACTGTAAGTCTTCCAATGTCCCTGCAAGCATCAAACTGACTGCCGGACTCTCCAACCATGGCAGCATGAACTATCCTACCATCCTGCCTTCTCCAACTAGCAAAGCTAGTTCTGTTCCTGTTCCCAAAGGAAAGAAGAATGGTAATTCACCTGTGGCCATGGTTAATAGCCCTGTAAACTTGAGCACGGATTCTTATGGGAAGCTACAGCAACTGGTAGGAGAGCATGGTAAGGACAAACAAGCTGATTTTTGTTTTTTCTTAGAAAAACTGTGCAAAGGGCTGAAGAGTTAAGGTGTTAGTGATTGTAGCCGTGTGGGGTGCTGAATATGGAGACTATTTTGTGAATGCTATTTGAACTGAGCACTGAAGCCCAAAGTAGGACAGGTTGAGGGACTGAGACCTCTGGTCCTTCTACCCTTGTTAATGCAGTCATTGGGTAAAGCAGGAGACAGGATGGTCAGTGAGTTCAGGCCACTGCTGGAGGCCACTCTCCTGTGGTTACAAAGCATGTGTTTTTGAGCTGCTCTCATGTGCTTAGCAATGTCCTGGAGATTCTCCCGCTGTTCCCACCCAAAAACAGATCTATGCAGCCCCTGGAATTACATCTCTGGTGAATAACAGACCTGCCAGCAGAGAATCCCCACCTGCTTGTACATGGTACCTTGAAAGAGCAGGTGGAAGCTGGTGGAGAAGCATAAAGTATAGGAAACATAAGAAATCTAAAACAGGGAGGCACTGAATGAACTCAAACCAGACACTTCTAGCAACCCCTAGTTCTGCTCTGATGGGGCCCCTGAGCCTCTGATTTTTTTTTTTTTTTTTTTTTTGGCAAGAAGAAGCAGGAGGTTTGGAGGAAAGCTCATGGCTGCTGCAGTGTCTTGCTCTGTGCTGGTCCTCAGAGGATGCGTGTGAAGGCAGCAGTGTAGCAGAGCTACAGCTCTCAGGCTTTTCCTTTCGTCTTTCCCCATTTGCAGAAGAAACATAGGACTGCAGATGTAGGGCTCCATTCAGTCTCAGTGAATGAGGAACGTCTTGGGGACTCTTCTGTACCTCTGTCCCATCCCTATCTGTACAGATTGCAGCCACACCAGCACTGCTAGTTAGTGTAGTTTTGTATCCCTTTGCATGTAAGTCAGCCACTGCTGGAATAGTGATTACATGCAACACATAGGTTTCTGTTTTGCAAAATACTGTTGGTCCTTATGGCTGGAGCTAAATAGGGTGAAAAATAGGGTCTTAAGCCCTCAAACAGTAAAAAGTCAAAAGCTGTAAGTTCTATTTTTTAATCTCTTCAAGCCAAACTCATCATCTGTGTTTTTTAAATCCCTGTGTTTTCCAAAACTGTTTATCTGTGTGTGCATGGACACAAATATTTATCCTAGTGATGTATGTGCTGAAAAAATACCAAGCCTAGCTGGGGGTTGGGGGTGTCACAGTAAAGGTTGCTTGCCAAATATGTTGGGTGGCTTGTCTTTGTTAATTTTTTTTTTCAAGTGACCATACAAAAGGGTAAAGTGGATTGTTTATAGAACTTGCCTTCGGCAGACATTTCTGTATGCTTGGGAGCTTAGCAGGAGGGCAGAAGGGGGCAAGGTTAGTTGCAACGTTCTTCTGTTGTTAAGCAAGGGCTTTATATGAATCACTGGTTCATTTTTAACTATGCAAGTTAATGAAAGTTATTATGAGAATGTGTATTTACCTTGCGATAAAAGCCCAGGCTCTGCAAAAATCTGGAACTGGGAAAGCAAGGATGAGCCGAAGAGCTGTTGCTTGGAAGGTAGTGCTTAAATCATAGGTTTGGTTCTTCATGCTTGCAAGGGGATCTGCTGTGGGGGTCCTCTTCAGGAGAAGAAAGCCCCAGTTGTGGATCTCAGTCCCAGCTGTGACATCCCAGGGCTGCTCTGATGACTTAGGAGATTTTCACATAGCCTGTGGTGGTTCTTTGAAAGGCAGAGGTTAGATGGAGTTGTTATTAATAATGCAGTTATAGTATCCTCTTTTTACAGAGGCATTTCAGCCCAGAGGATGCCAAAAATCTCCTGAAATTGTTTTGTCTCTTTCAGAAGCGTGGTCATATCTAGGGGAAGGGGTGGATGCCACAGCTTTTGGCTGGTGAGCAGCGGTTTATCTGGCACCCTGAGGAGCACAGGGTCTGGGAAGGGAAGCAAGTCAGCTGGGTCCATCTGGAGACCCTGTCACACAATGTGTCAGTCCCCAGCTCTTCCCCTCTGTGGCTCTGGCTCTTTCCACTTCCACTCCTCCTTCTCACTCCTGCCGCAGCCCCTCCTGCCACACCAACAGGGCCAAATTGGATTCACTTCTGCACTGCAACCACCTTCATACAGCAGGGATGATGGATGTGTCTTCCAGGCTTCAAGAGGCTCTTTAAGTGACAGTGTAGCTCTGCCAGGCACAGTTCCCATCTCATGTTTCTCCATCCCAGCCTAAACTTGGCAAAGGAGCCATGTTAAATCCCTACCCTGTGTTTGGTGAGGAAGGTGAGGTGGGCTCACAAGCTCTCCCAGCCCTCCTGGCCTCAGCCTCCTTGGGTAAAGAGCTGTTTCACTTAATTCTATCTCTACTCTTACAAGTCAACAAGCAGAGCCTGTTCACTGCAAGACTTGTGCAAGGAGAGTACACAAGTGATAATTGAGAGCATTAAGGAGGCATTAGCAGCCAGGGCACTCACAGTCCCAGCTGGAAACAAGGTTGGTGTCTGCTGGGAAAGATGCAATTGTGGGAGAGAGTATTCTCTTCCCTTCTTTTGTTGTGGAATTGAACAGCATAAAGTACAGCCTGTTCCTCCCTGTTCTCGTGCCCTGTAATGCTGTGAGGTTATTTTAGCAGGCAGCCAAGGAGACTCTGGTATTTTGAAGACATCTGTGGCGCCAGTGTTTTTCATATAATTTTTAACACTTTGATAGCATTAAAAGATGCCTGGCAAGCCCACTACCTCTGCTATCTGTGCTACCATGGCTGTGCTGTAGTCTTTCCTTGTTAGATGAGTCCTGATCGGAAAGGCTGTACTAATGTGCAGTGCTGCACTGGTGCTGCTTGCAGGTTCAGTAAAGGGGCAAATATATCTGATCCTCCTGATGTCTTTGACGTATTGATCGGGAGCAGGACAGTCCTCTCCTGCAAGGCTGTTTTGAAGGCCAGTGATATCTGAGTGACATTCAAACAAGGAAGAGGTATTTAGAGGTATTTTGACTCTTGTCACAACTCAGTTTTCAAGCTAACAGGGTGCTTTTATTTTGTTTGGTGCTGCCTTCTCTTTAAAGACATATTCAGCCAGGAGTGGCTGAAATCAGCAGCATTACTGCTGGGTGAGCTCCAAGCTCCTGGGCCCAGAGCCAGGAGCTTCCACTGCCTTTTGCTTGGTCTCCCCAAACCTGATCCAAGTGTCCCCATCCAACCTCCAGACAGGGCCCATGTTGCAGGGGAGAACTGTCCCCTCACCTTACTTCCCTGAAGCTCAAGGAAAGCTTTTGCTGATGCTTGAATGGCATTTTGTAGGAAGGATTCCATGCTCGCGGTCTTGCATTCACGTTGGGGATTTTTTTTCTGCCATTGATATCCGGTCCCTAAATATGAAGAAACTATGGATTTGTTTCCTAAATATGAGGGAATAAAATTTGATTCCTGTTCCACCCGAATCATCCGTGATACACGTTGTCCGTACTCTTTTCTGTACCCTGCCTCTGCGAGGGCAGTCGGCATTTCTCCTCACACCACAAAACATGTGGCAATGTGTTTGATTTTAAAACACCCTGAACACTCAGTCCTGTGCCTCAAGCAAAGAATCCACCTGAGCTTTATTAAAGGCTGAAGGTGGGATGAAGGAGACTGAAGGGACTACGTGACTCTCCAAGCTGTGATCTGTGGTCTGTAGCCACCTTTGGTCCATTTCTTCCTCTCCTTCCTCATTATTAGCTAAATGGAAGCGCTATCTAAATTGGGTGTAACAGCTTGATAGCGCTCAGATTACCACTAATGATGTTAGCCTGGTCACATATAATCAAAAATAATTGAAAGTGAGAGATGTGCTAGTCAGTCTTCCCCCAGCAGCAGTGCAGAAAATGGCTGCCATGCTGTATGGAGAGAGGCCCCTCTGCCATGCATCTGTGGAGGGGCTAGAGGGTGGGCATCAGGGCTTGGGGAGAAGGGAACAGAGGGGGAAATGATGCAAAGCAAGAGCTGCTTGGTAAGGCAGATGGCTAGAAAGCTTTTTAGGGTATTACATTTACTTGAGCATGCGGCAGAAGCTGCTCTGCCCCGGACAGGCCTAGGGCTGGCCGAGTGGGGGCACAGGGCCATCCGCCATGCTGAGGGTGTGAGGTGGCTCATGGTGTCTGTCTCCCCTTGCAGGTCTGCGGCGGACACCCAGCCGGCTGTCAGGGCTGAGCGCCGCCTGCCCGCTGCCCAGCCCACCAGGCGGCACGCTGACCTGCGAGCTGCAGGACTGTCCCTTCTGTGCCAGCCTCCTGGAGGACCCCGAGTTTGCCTTCAGCGAGTCTGACAGCTGTGACTCCGACAGCAATGGCGTCTACGAGTTCACCCAGGACCTGCGGCACGGTGACCACAGAGATCAGCTCCAGCAGCAGCGGGGCAGGAGGAGGAGGAAGAAGAAAAAACCCAAGGAGAGGAACAAGGTCACCCGCCTGTGGAAGGCTTTCGGCAGCAAGCTGAAGAGGATCGTGGAGAGCAAGTACTTCAACCGGGGGATTATGATAGCCATTCTCATCAACACACTGAGCATGGGCATCGAGTACCATGAGCAGGTGGGTGTGGGACTGGCCTGCAGAGCCCTGAGGCTCTGTGGGTTCAGGTGTTGCTGGCGTGGTGGCTTGGGGGTGACTCTGGTGAAGCCGTGCCAGAGGAGCAGCGAGCGGTTTTCATGTAGATTGGAAATACCAAATGGGGCTGAGGCCCCATAAACATGTAATCCTGTAGATGTGCGATGAGTGGGAGCATCTTTCTGTGCAAGAAAAGCCTGGAAGGTGGCTGGCAGCGCTGCTGAGGTGTGGAGAGTTTAAATGTGTTAGGACATGGCAGCTTAGAGCCTGACTGCTTGTTTGCTCTGAATTATTCATATACGCGTGAATTATTCTGGTGGAAATATCCCTTTGGTCGGATGGTGGTGGTGCATAGTGTACCTTGTAATGCAAATAACCCACGCAAAAGTTTATTCTTTGATCCTGGGCCTTTATTTAAAGACTTAAACTGTCAGACAATGCTAAAAGCAGCAAAGAAAAAAAAAGTTAAGTTTCTCCTTGAAGGCTCCAAAATCTTTAATTTGGTCTCATAGGGTCCAAGTAGGTCTTTCTTTTAAGAGTTTGGAGGGAGGAAATGGAAATTGTGCTGTTCCCAGTATTAGTCTGAACATGGTAATGGCAGAAAGCAGTGCTGGCAGCTGAGGACAGCTTGTCCTTGTTGTTGGCTGATGGGAGCTTGAGGGGCTGTGCAACAGGAGAAGGAGGTGAGTCATCTGAGTATCTCCAGTTGGTCACTGGGGAAAGTTAAGCCTTTCTGGGCTTTTCTTTCTCAGAAAAACTGCTTGCTTTCAACTGTTTTCTCAAGACTCTGGAATTTCTCATGACACCTCTGTATCAGATGTGGAAAATGCATCCCAGTGAGGCCAGGAGATCCTCATACTGATGATCTGTGAGATGGATAGTGAAAGGCTCATTCAGTGCTCTCCCAAAATCTCCCCTGCAGGATCAGGACCAGATCAAGGTTATTTATAAAGCTATTCCTCCTCTCTGCCTCAGTCTGTCCGCTCAGGAGTGAGCAGGAAAGGCAGACAGAGTAGCATAGTGTACCCAAAAGCAGGTCAAGAGGCTCTGCATTTTCTTCTCCACTATTTCCTAGGATTAAGTTCTGCTTGGAACCCCAGCCATAAATACTTTGGAGTGCTGCTACTTTATTTTCTCTCTACTTGTGTACTTTAAACCCCCATATTCTATTCTATCTAAAGCAAGTACTCAGCTAAAACACATGAACCTCAGCCATTCAACAATAAATTAGTTCACATTTACAGTAGAGAGTGTCCAAACCCAACAAAGAAATAGCTGTCGCTGTCAGCTTTCTGTCTGGTTAGTTGTTCCACAAGTTTTAGAATTAGGAAATACACCTTGTCAGTAGGCTTTGAATAGACCATTCATTCCTTGCGGCGGCTGCGTTTCTGCATGGATACCCTTTTGTCAGGCAGATACAGCTTTGTCAGTCCTTGGATATTGCCATTGATGGGTGCTGGGGGAAAACCTTAGGCACGCTGCAGTGAGAAAGCCCAGGGATCATATGGAGTCTGTCCACAATTGCTCATATAAAAGTAAATTGTGATAATTACATCCTTGCTACTAACAAAGGAGAACTGTAGCCATCAGGTTTATATTGGATTTTACCTTGTAAAAGATTTGCTTTAAACCATCTCAAAGCCAATGGCAATAAAGATTCCAAAGCTTTTGGCTACAGAGCATCAGATTCCCGCCAGCTTTGCTCACAGGCACTGCCCAGCATGGGCCCGTAAAAAGGGAGGAATTTTGAAGTGAGACCTGTAAAAGTTCCTCCACGTGCCTGACTGCAAAGTGTTTCTGGTATGCAGCGGGGATAATGAGCCATGGAGCTGTCAGAGCCCAGCTTCGAACAAGCCCTCTTCTATCAATGGAGTGACCTCCATGGCATTGCTAGAGGCTGAGGCACTCTCTGAAAGCGATAGAAAATGGCTTTAGGCTCCCAGACTGTTTGGCCTGAAAGTGTGGGTCTTCTGTGAGCAATGCGGGGTGATTTCAGATCTCAGAACCCTCCTTGTGTAAGAATTGGCTGCAAGACTCAGGGTGGGGGGCTGGCTTTGTGTGGAGATAAGGGGGAGATGCCTGAGCAAAGCTGTCATGAACCCACAGCATGGTGTTGGGACAGAGGGGGAGGTGAGAATGGATCGTTTTGGATATGCTTGCCAGGAAAAACAGTTTAATCACAGCTTTCGGGTTACTGAGTGGTAGATGCTGCCCGGTCACTCCACACCTCTGCTCAGAGCAGGTATTACAAGGTGAGAAGGTGTGAGCCTTCCCCAGGCTGTTAAACAGGTGTGGGTGTTGCCATCATCTTCTCTTCCATCCTCCCAAGAGTAAACCTGGAGGCCATTCCCCAAGTCATAAGGATTTAGGAGCTGCCTACAAAGATAGCTACTCTATGACTCTCCTCTGCTTTCCTTGCTCTGACTGAGCAGTTCAGTGTTACCCAGAGAGGAGGGTTCAGGGGCTCCCACTGGG
The DNA here is from genome assembly GCF_023634155.1 of Falco peregrinus. Classification (NCBI taxonomy): domain Eukaryota; kingdom Metazoa; phylum Chordata; class Aves; order Falconiformes; family Falconidae; genus Falco; species Falco peregrinus. Next base: position 87,574,561 of record NC_073725.1, on the reverse strand, counting down.
ACAGCCTCCTGTGCTCTGCACCTGCTGACAGCAGCATGAGCAGGGGACTCCTGGGCCTTGACACCCTGCAAAACATCACCTGCCATGGAGACATTTGCTCTGGGTGGAACAGCTTAAGGGGGTTCCCTGGTCTGAAGTCTTGCCGCTTGTTTTCAGCCATTGAACTGGGCTGCAATCAGTGCAGCAGCCACAGGGAAGCACTCCTTGAACTTCACTGTCTGTAAGGAAATGCCCAATCTCTTCTATAAAAAATTCTTAGTGGCTCCTTGCTTTTCTTTTCCAGCTTCTCAGACTCAGAGTCTTCAGCGGCTTTGCAAATAGATGAGCACACCATATAAATTTTTATTTCGGAGTGCTATTCAAAGCTGAGGCATAAATGCTCTCTGTGTGTGGGAGGGTTGGAGGTTACTGAACAACATATGGCATGGAAGACAGAGCAGTACTAGTCCTTGGTGTGTCCATCCCGGGACACAGCAGCACTCTGCAGAGAAGTCTCACGGAGCCCTCTTGAGGCAATCGAGCATTATTGTCTGTATCTTCCGGATGAGGACATCGAGGTTGCAAGGTCAGGCTGGAGGCAAAACTCAACGGGCTTTACTGCTGGCCCTTAGCGTAGCCTCAGGACAAGGGGCACATGTGCTGTGGGCAGCACTTGGGTAGCACCTTTTGACACGGCAGGAAGGTGATCTGTGTCTGTACTGCTGCCGTCCTGGGCGCTGCCTCCAGCTGAGTGAGACCTGTCCATATCCAAATCCTCTCACGGCTTCAATAGATGTTTTCATGGGAATGTGAAGCTCGAAGCAGTCTGCTCACACAGTTACTCTGGCTGCTTTTGGCTAACAGACATAGCCGGCACCACCCCATTTAATGCATGTAGCCCACCTAGTACGCTTTTAGGCAAGGCTCCTGCCCTATGGCTAAGAGCATAACTGCTGTAGCAGCTAGCTGACTCATGGGAAAGATGAGGAGATGCTGGAACTGATTCACATAGAGCTGTCCTTTATCAGTCCTGCTCTTCTCAGAGGCAGATTGAAGATCTCATAGCAGCACAGCCGGTTTGCGGCAGGAGATCCGGGTAGCAGGAGGCAGCTGATGATGGGAAGCGAGTTTCTTTGGGACTTCAGTCATTAGCGGCAATCGGATCCTCCTGCACAGCGCATCCGCGGGGTTAACAGCCAGCTCTGTCTCCAACTGCCACGTTGTACATGGCTGGTAATTAGGAGGTTACAGGATGCTGTTAGTTAGCAGCAGCACAACTCGTATTTCAAAGGTTAATTGGCTGGTTTGGAGTTCCTTTCCCGCCCTCCCCCCTCCTCTCATGCTTTATTTATTTATTTGTCTATCTCCAGCACAAATAAGCACTCCCACAGATGAGGAAAGCCAAGTACAAAGAAGAAGGCAATCCTTGCATTAATCTTCCAGGCAATTTCAATACATTGGATGATTTTGTTATGCATTCATTGCAGCTGACAATTCTCCAGAGTCTCTGAGAACGTGCCATGGCACTGCAGCAACCAAGCAGGAACAGTGCACTCTGAAAGCGTGACTCTGCCATGCCTTTGGGGCAGTGGGGAGACATGCCTGGCCCAGGCAGGAGCTGTGTTTGCAGGTGCCTCTGTGCCACTGAAAGCAAATACTGTTTTTTCCTCAGTGTCAGCTCCTGGGTGTGCTTCACTGGCTGGTCTGAAGAAATAATTACTACTTTTTCAGTCTGCCTTGCTTCGCAGCTCCCCAGCTGTCCAGTAGAAGGACAGAGTCCTGTTCATTTGTCTGAAAGAGATGCTGGTGTTACCTCTGCAGAAGGGTGAGCTCTGGATTCATCCATGAGGACCTCTGATTTAAGTTGTGAGGAGAGACTCCCACTTGGCTTCCCAGAGGAACTTGCAGAAGTAGCTGTTGATACTTGTAATGATCCACATAAAAAGGCTCAATTTACATCAAATGGCACTACAAATGCTATTTTATATTCACTTTTCAGAAGAGAAGTACAAATTAGTATTTGTTCCAAGCTGTTGCTGTTCAAAGAGCTTTTAATTGCTTTTCTGATCCCTCATCCATGACATATTTTGTTCAGAGCAGCTGGCTGGAGTAGGTTGGAGTTAACCTTGGTGGGCACCCAGGGGTCCATTGCTTATCAGTGAAAGAGAAGTATTGGGTTTGAGTAGCACATTTTATTATTCTGGAGTAAAAGCAATTCTGTGTGATTTAAGGCCGCAACTAGCTTCTCCAGTGATGTTCTCTTTTAGCATTTGTCAATTTTGGCTTGAAAAATTGGTTTGGTGTGGAAAGCTCAGCACTTACTCAGAAAGCAGGGGAGAATCTTTCAGCAGTGTTTGAAGCAAATTGCTTAAATTCCTTTTGAGTTGTGAGTCAATAAAATATTATCCTGATCTGAGATTCTCACTTTCAGCTAGCAAAACTTGTTCACTCTTCCAACTTTTTGCATGAGCCAATGTTAAGAACTCACACGCTGGCTGGACCTGAAGCAAACAGATTCCCTCAACCCAGGATGTATAAATTCAGCCCAATGCCTCTGTGCTTATTGCATGAATGATGTGAGACTTGTTCTGCCCTTAGTACTCCTTTGTTTTATGTGTTTGGGCTTTGTCAGCTGCATACCAAACTGTACTTTCCCTGCTCCCCCTCTGAGGTCCCAGCAGCAAACAGACGGCTTTCCCCAAGTGTTGGTTTGGTAGGAAAGCTGCGTATGTTGAGAACATATACTAGGTCTCGGGAGCAGAGTGACAGAAATTTGGCTCATTCAACAGACAACTTGTGTTAACCTGAATTCTGTCTCCACCTCTTGGGAAGGTGAAAATGGTTTTGTCTGGCGACCTTGGGGAAGTGAGGGGTGGTTTTGCCATCCTATTTTGTGCTCCAAGATTATACCACCTTTTTAGTGCTCTCTAGGCCACCTTTATCCAGGCCCCCTTTTCTGCAGACAGGCACTCTCTCGGGACATTAACACACCTGGTAACAGTTTTGGGATCCCCTGTGCACAGTTCAGGCTGCAAGGCTTCTGATCAGAGCCAGCAGCAGCTCATACGTAGAGCATTTACACCTGGCAAGATGTCATTCCCGTGATAGAGGGAATCAAGGATGAGAGGCAAGATAGTATGAACTGATGGCAAATATCCACAGCTGATAGCCCTGTGTCCCAGCTCAGGGCTAGATCACTTGTCTGCTGGACCTTACTTTGCAGCTGTCATGGCAAAGTGTGTAAAACCCTTCCAGGGGGAGCCTACTGTGAGTCGTGTTCATGGAGCCTTCTCTTTCTCTTACTCTCTCCTATAATTTAACAAACTCCTCCACTGCTCTGTTTTCCTTCTGTCGGATTGTATGTTCTCGGTATATTTTTTTTACTATATAAGGGAAAGCATACTAGAGATCCTTCCATTCCTCTGCCTCCTACCAGACAGGAACAGCACCTCTCCAGTGCAGAAACTGAGTGTAATAATTCATTTGAGTGCTGACATACTGAGCAGTCAGGGGAGTTCGGACAACAACAGAGCTAGGCATGTCAAGGGGAGTTTGCAGTCTGATCTGGTTCCTGTAGATGTGCTCATTAGCCTAGGGAATAATATTAGGATATTCCCTGTGGAGCTGTAGGCACGTTTTACCACCACCAATGGTTCAATTCCTTTCCCTCATTTACGCCATTAGTTGTTCTCTATGGTGAGGGATTGGCCATATAAATTACATCTGCTCTCTGCCAAGATGAGACTTCTTAAGCAGGTGATAGCAACATGCTTCCCAGCATAAGCTGTTGCATGGAAACTGGAGATCTGCAGAACGCCAGTAACAGATGCACACAATGTAGCCACAGCGTGCAGGACCCACCAGGTTCATTTCTTCCATTCAGGTCATGCAGTGAGTCAGCTGAAACAGTCACGGTGCCCTGCAAGGCTTCTGAGACTGAATCCATGAAAGCCCCATGCTTCACAAACTTACATGATGGCAACGGGTGGTTATATATAGAACGTAGACAGATTGTTTGCATTTCAACTGGCAGGTAAAATAAACCAAGTGTAATATAGCCCCAAGAATGAAAGCAGAGTGCACTTGCCAGCTGCAATTCATTGCAAAAATGTGCGTAAATCACAGCCATGGGCAGCCAGCTTCAAACGTTATGCTGACAATCGGTCTAATGTGCTCCAAGGCAGGGAGGCTTGACACAGCTGGGCAGTGGGGTGTTCACTGTCTGCAACAGGAAACTGCGATGAGCAGGGGCCTGTAATGAAGAAGGTGGCTTTCGCAAACAGAGAATGTGGAGTTGCATTGAGTCTATGCCTTCCTGCTGGCTCTCAGCTGAATGGTTTTCATGTGGGAGTGGGTTTGGTGAGAGGGAGGTTGGCTTTGATCAGGTAAGCAGCCCTTGGGGTGAGCACGCTCAGTGCTCCAAAGCAGGGGTACCTGGTAGCCCATTGCCTGAGTGATAACATACAAATTCAGGGAAGAGCTCGGGCATCTGGTTCGTGGTAGCTGTGATCAGTGGCTCCAGAGACATGATGGTTCCTGCAGGCAACATGCAGAGCCCCAGCCAGGTCCTTCCGAGCAGCCCACGTGCCTTTGGTACTGCGCATGGCAGCAGCTTGCCATCCTTCCAGCTGCCTCCATGAAAGGCAGTTGGGCTGCAGGGGATGAGAGCAGGGTTAGCAGAGGAGGAAATGCAAAAGGCTGAGACAGCCAAACCTACTGATGTGGGGCAGGAGAATGCTTAGGCGTCATTGGCAAGGCTTGGAGAGGAACGTGCTCTGAAGTGGTGGGAAGCAAGAAATGGCTTGGATTGTCTCAGGAGCTCTGAGGAGGATTCAACCACTGGTCTACCAGGAATACTACCTCCCATGTTAGCTGAGGCTGTCTCTTTGGTTTTTTACATTCCCTCAGTCTGTCTCCATCCATCTTTTGTCTTCTAGGATTTTTTGTTCCATAAGACAGGGATTGCATTTTGTTCTGTGTACATTACCCTGCCAGGTGGGGCTCCCAGGCAGGGCCTGCTAGATGTTATTACAAGTAATAATAACAGTGGGAATGGGAACAGAGCACTGTGCCTCTCCCGGCACCAGTATTTATGCGTGGAGGTTGCAGGTAGACTCTGTGAAATTGAGTTTACAGCCCAAATTCAAACCAAATGCAACAGGAGTCTAACACAAGGGGATATGCAGATAAGAGGATGGGGAGGGTGGTACATGATGGTGCTGTGCTATGGACTAATGGTGCCTATAGCTTGGTGGTTCTCAACTGTTAGGAGGCAAAGGAAATAGTCATGTTTAACTTAACACTTCTGTGTATTTCTCACACACACACACACCACCACACACACACCCCCCGTGAGTGATTGCTTTCTCTTTAGACCTGGAAAATACAGAAAGGCTTAAAAATAGATTTAACTGAGAAAACGGTAGGAAGGTGTAGCAAAGACAGTCATGCCACACCTGAGAGCAAAGTGGAGTTAGTATCTGGCGCTACATGTGAAATGACAGCAACTTAGTCTGAAAGCTCTGCGTGGAGATTCAGTGGTATTGCTCAGGTGGCCTGTACACCAGCCTTCTCTGGGTACCTTGGAGCTGAGAGGCAGAGCCAGCTGTCCCCATCAGCAGGCAGAGGATTAAAGATGCTCACGGCAGAAATCTAGCTCCTTACACCAGAGGAGAACCACCACTGCAAGGAAAGAAACAGATATGTTTACTGCTGCTGTCAACCCAAGTCATGAATTTTCCTCAGGTTTTAGCCAGGGTTCTCCATCTGGGACAGTGAGATTTTCCAGAATTATGAATGAAGCTTTAAATGTCTCCTTGAAACCTCCTTCTGGATCTTTTGTTACAAGATCAGGATGCTTTTTTATAAATGGTTGTGAGAGGTGGGGGAGAAAGCTTGCATCTGAAAGGAGTGAGACTCTTACTCAAAAATGAAGGAGATTTGGCATGCCTGCATACATTCTTTTAAAGCTCTATTTTTGTTTGCTCTGTCTGGTTTACAGCCTTAAAGACAGCCTGACTCCCAATTTGGGAAAAACACTTTGTGCGCAGGCCTTGTAGCATCAGTGGTAAAGCTTGCTAGAGCAGGGAGTCTGCCACCAAGGAGGACGGGGCAGGAAGACTGCTTGCCTTCTTTCCCCCAATGAAGGCATTTCTTGGTAGTTCGCTCTCCTGCCTAAAGCCTCTACAAATGAACACCTCCTCTCTGCCTGTCCTGTCCTTGTTCCACACACAGACAAATCCCAAACTTCTTCCTATAGTGCCCCTGAAGAAAGCAGCAGAAAGAGAAGAGTTTTATTTGTTTTGTATACTCCAAAGGGAATTGACTTTGCTGCAGACAGACGGATCCTGTGGTTCTCTGACTCTTGGCATGACTATACATGGACTTGTCTATGCTTTAAAGTTAGTTTGGATTGAGGTGGTTTATGAAGCCAGAGTGTGCTGGCTGCTTCTAGGAGCTCTACCTGGAGTTTAGTGATGGGACCGGGGGAACAAAGCCATGGCTTTTTGTTCCCCAGGGAGTGCCTTGCTCTCAGAGCTATCTGAAGTCTAAGCAGAAACTTTACAGCTCCAACTTGCCCCAAATCTGATCAATAAGAGGAAATAAATCAAACCACAAGGTGCTGCTCGATATGGGAGAGAATCAGAGTTTTCCTTTTGTTCGTGAAGAGTTCAGAGGCAAAACGTCAACCCTGTCAGCATTGTTCATCCCTGGTCACTGCTGCCTGGGAGTGCAAACAGTTTAAAGTCATTTGTGTAAATTAGTTTCAGCTCTAGAGTGTGAAAGTAGCGTGGGTTGCTGGGCAATTGTCTCCTTGCAAATGGCCTGTGTTATGGGGGCCATATTGCAGAAGATCTCTCACTTGTGCTAAGGTCTGTTGAAGCTGCCAAAATAAAGAGATCAGCATCTTGAATGTCTTTAAAGCAGAATTACTAATATGGTACGTTGGAGTGCTGGCAGGTATCAGCTGATATGTGTGCCAAAGTACAAGGGACTGAACTGTAGAGTGTGGAAGCGCAGGGAGATTAAATGCCAGAAATCCCAGTTTATGCTGAGGACTATTGGGAGCTGCAAATGCCTCTGGAATCCCCTAGAGCCAGAGGTGAGTGAGGGGATGGCTCTCCACTTCTCTGAGGACAACACAGCCCACCAAAACACTTCTCAAAGATAGCCGAAAAAGCATTCCCATTCCTCTATTTGTTCCTTGCTCTTCTTTCCCTAGCTGTATCCTTTCTTCAGGGTGCCGCTGAGGTCTCCTAAGGTTCAGGCTGGAACTATGTTATTTACATCCCTTCCTTCTCATGCCAGAGTATCAGCGTATGCAGATAACTCCCAAAGTAGCAGGTATCACTCCCTTGCTGTAGTTTGATAGCTGAGGACATGCCTCTGCTCCTTACTTTCTCATGCACAGATTCTCCCTGTTCGTGAGACTAAGTTTAACCTGTGACAGGTAGGCTGAGACCAGCAGACAGACCCTGCACCTAACAGTGGAGGGGATGTTTCCTACCTGAACTTGCAGCAGTCCTTTTGTATTTCAGAAATGATTTAATGATATGGGTTTCCTCCCACTCCTTTCTTTCCCCTTGCTAGTCGGCGTGTAATAGCAGAGGGTTTCATACATATTTGATTTTTTTAACTATAGCGTGAAATCTGAATGCTGTTTTTATGGCTGCAGCTGTCACTCCTCTGAAAACATGCAGTGAAATGAAGGTTAACAAGTTTGGGCTCTCGGGAAAGCATGTAAAACAGCACTGCAGAAGACTTTTGTGAGTGAAGAACAGATATTTTCTGAGGTTCTCCAGTCCAGGGTTATTTATCATCATCTGAAGCAAATACTTTTCTAATTGTATATCCTTGTTTGAAATTCTCAAAACCCCAAATCAAATTCTTTTCCCTTGTACAATATACACAGAAAGTACAGGATACAGAGCCTGAGGGGATGGTTTAATAGTTTAAGAATCAGGCTGGCACTAGCCAGACTTGATGCAGCCATATGTTCAAATCCCAGGGGTGACCGCTCACCAGGAGGCAGACAATGCTCCATACCATTTATTGCATGTTCACTTAAAAACAGATGTCCTGATTACCATGGCTGAAGGAAGAGATACTCTGCCTCCCTTACCCAGAGCAAGAGCAGACTGTGCCGTTTGGTCCCTCTTGCCACATTTGTGCTGTTTCTGTGAGCTTTCTTACTCCTGCGTGTGTATGGTTTGAAGGCCTGGTTGGTTGATTTTCATGGAGATTTGCTTAAACAAGACAAAACAGCTTCTGACCTTTGTTTAAATAGAACTTCAGCCTGAAAAGTATCAAATGTACTTGGGAATAGTGTACTTGGTATAGGTGGTCTTGTTAGAGCCTTAGGGCTCATGGCTGTGTCTCTCCAGGGGTCACTGCACTCAGGTTGGAGCTCTGTGTGGCTTAAGGTAGTTGTGTCAACACAAGGTGTGACATTTCAGCCATGCCTATGGGCCTTCCTGTGTCTGACTCAGTGCCTGGGAAAAGCGGAGCAGAGCCAAGCTGGGACCTAGCATGGGTGTTGAGGGAGGTGGGCACCCGGGGCAGGCCAGAGCTCTGATCCAGCAGGACCATCCTGATGGGATGCGATGTGAAAGTTCTGTCTTAATGATGCAAACGGTGAAGCCATCAAGATTGATGGGGCTGGGGTGTGGGAGAGTTCAGACATATTTCTAGTAATGGCATCCTTCCTGTTGTGTGTTGTTTTTGTTTCTAAGATTCTAAAATAGACTATGTAGGAAGTTGCAAGATTTGGACTCCTCTGCCCAGTTTTGCAGATTAAGGAGATAGAGCTGCTCTGAGAGGCAGCCAAACGCAGCTCCAGTGCTCTTCTGAGAAACCTCTTAATGCGTGAGGATCACTTCTGCCTTGCAAATGCTCACGTCCCTCCCTCTCCCTATCACGTTCAAACCGTAAGGAAATCGGGCAGGCTGTTGTCTGCTGTCTTAATGCCCCATTGCCTGCAGTTAATTAAACTCTGCATGATACTCAATGCAGCTGTCAGTTTGGTTAACGCCTGTCAGCCAAACCAGTAACTTACCCCTGTTATCTGTGGCTCCGAGTAAGCACTCGTATTCTGGGCCTCTAATTCACTCCTCACACTCCTCTCACCCAGCATTTGCTGCTCACCCAAGCTTTTGCTATGCCAAATTTGGCACCCAGAAGGTGCCATTCCTTTTTTTTTAGCATTTCCATAGAAACCACTCTGGAGTTGCAGAGTGTAGGGTTTGTGCAAATTTAAAAAGAACCTAATGTAATGGTTCATTTCGATCAGGTTTTGGACTGCCAGTCGTTTGAAAGGAGTGCGTATCTCAACAATAAATTTGGGAAGAAAAGCAGTGGAAGTTCTCAGAGGCAGAGATGAAACAATTTTCTGCTATATGAGCCCAGGATAAAGCTTTAATGATAGCACAAAGTTTATCTGAAGATTGTTTGGAGGGAGACACGCATTTTTACTCTTCCACAGAAATCTAGGTAAATTCCTTGCCTAGGAGGATACCTGTTTATGTGCAAAGCAGCTTTGTAATGTGCAAGCTCGTTTCTTCTCCTTGTTAACATAACTGTCTCTCAGTTTGACCTCTCTTAAAAGATTTAAATGCATATAGATTAATGTACTTTTGATGTCTGGGCTAATGAAATCCTGTGCTGCCTCTGCTTAATTTTCTAGTTGATAGATTGAGGGTCAGCACTGCTTGGGAGTAGCCAGGATTGAACCTAGGGTTGGTTTGCACCTGACTGATAGAAAAGTTAATTCTGGGTTCAGTAGCAGAGAGACAGGCATGAACAGAGGATGCTTCTCTGTAGTAATTCATGCTTTTCTATCTCTAGCACAACCACCTAAGGCAACTTTTAGACAGCGATGAACTCGGAAATAAAAAAACCCATCATTAGACAGTAAAGGAGGGAACTCCTTGCTGTGCTCAGAAGTCCAGAGGTCGAAGTGGTTTAGCAGCACCAGTCCAGGTCCATGGTCACCAAGGCAATAGCTCATTGCCATGGAAACACTCGCGACCTTCTCAAGCAAAAGTATTTGAGCAAGTCCTGATATTTAGTAAATAATTGCTTGAGATCCACAGTGTATCCCACCCCTTGGCACATTTGGGAACTAAGAAATACAATAATTTGACAGCTTTCCCTGTAATCTGTCCATTTTGGGAACCCATGAGGAGGATTTCCATCAGGGTAGAAACATTTGCGAGCTCAGTTGCTTTCTCAGGGGCTCACTGGTTGCACGTGGTTGTTTTAGTTTTAGTAGTTTATTAAAGCCACTACGCTGGAGATTGCATCTAAATTCTCTTTCACTCCCACTTGCTACAAATAAAACCTTGTGTTGCCTGTTTCGTATGAGCACTGACATAGCTGTTTGGAGGCTATGGATCAGTTTGGCTTATTCTTGGGGTTGCCTCTTCAGCAGGGGGTGGTTGGCCCAGCTCCCAGGGCAGTGAGCTGGATCAAAGCCCTGGTGCGGCTGGCACAGCGGTGAGCTCTGGTTAGTGCTGAGCATTGGAGCAACTCTTCCTGCGTGCCTCTTCCTCGTGGCTCTTGCTGCAAGAGCAGCATCACCTCTGCTAGTCAGAGCCATGGCAGGGATGTGAAAAGCTGCCAGGAGGAAAATCTGAATGTGGCATGAAGGCAGGTTGCAAATTAAATCCTGGTTGGTTTGTTTGTCTGAGCTGTCGCTGTGTGACAGATTTTCCCCAGGTGAATGCGTGAGGTGGGCAATGGGTTGGCAGAGCCGTGTAATTCAGTAGGTCTGCGGTATGGTCGGGCACTGCCCCGGTGCTGTCATGGAGGAGCAGGCAGTGAGGTGAGCCAGAGCTCATCTCCTATGCCTGGAGGGTTTCTCCTGACATGGTTCCTGCACACAGCACAGGATCAGGGTGGGGGCATCGTGGCCAGGCAGCACAGAGCACAGCATGGCTTGCGCAGAGCACAAGGGCCGGGCACAGCCTGGCGTCATGCAGGAGGAGGAAGGGAAAGGGCTACCTGGCCCTTCACCCAAACCAGGCAACTTCTGTAGAGGAATTGCTGCAAGATGGTAAATCAGGAGGAGTGTGCTGCCTCTTTGACCTTTGCTTTTCTCTACCTTGCAGCTCCCCTTGAAATGACAGCAGCACAGAATTGCATCACTTTGGCATTCATGGCATCAGTGCTGATGATTTGAGAGGTGTTATTATTGTTGCCGTTAGCGGTGTAATTAGTGTTAGCATAACAGTCCCCTTTGCCCAATGCACCAAGGCTGAACTAACAACCTCCAAAACCAAATAAATCCATTCTACCAGTTTGGGGAGAATCTTTACTCTCAGGTGTTCAGCAGTCCTACATCTGCTGCAGCTTGGCACTGCAGCCTCCTAGTAGTAGTGAATTACAATAATTTTAATTAGCACTACTGTTATTAGGGCTAATATAACTGAATTTCATTATTTTAGCGGTGATTTTGTTTCATTATGTAAAATCAGAATGACTAAACTTTTTTCTGAATCATTTGTTCTCGTAACAATAGAAACATACTGAAAATCCAGGGCATGCTTGGGGGTGAGGCATATTTCATGCAAGGGGAATGAGAAAAATGTAATGGGAAGTCACCTCCTCATTTTTAAGTCCTGTTTTCCAGACTTTTGTGTTCTTCCACCAATATTAGAAATAAGTATGAGAGAAATATTGCAAAACCAGCACAGTTATTTTCTGTGAATTTTGTTCTCTGAATATTAGTGGTAGTTGAATATAATTTCATTTCATTGGGTATTTTTGTCAAGAAGGTGAAGATGTGGAAACACTGGGCCATCTCCAAACTCAGTGGCAGTTCCACTGAAATCGAGGAATTCTGCCAGGTGAAAATCCAATAGCTGTCTGTAAGATACAATCAGCTGATGTGAGGAGGAACAAGTGTTGCTGAGCTCTCCTGCTGGTTTGTGTTCACATTCAGTAATTCCAAGCTTTCACTTTGTGCAATGTCCAAGTGATGCGACTGCTGAAGGTCAGCTCTGTCGTGTAGTTTGTTCCTTTCTGACCTCTTTTGTCCTTTCTTGCCTTAGCAAAACAAATCGCTGTTGTCTCAGGGAGCAAGAGGGAAGACGGTGATTGCAGTTGTTATTTTTACATTTCTGAGTTTTAATGCCTGTATTGCGCACACTCAGAAGCTAAAATGGGGCAGTGACCTCCCAGGAGCAGCTCATTCCCTGGTCTCCAGCAGAAATGACGTTGCTCACCACTGTCCGCCCGCTCTGATGCAGGCTGTTATTAAAGATGCTCCTGAAGGATCAGGACCCAGAAGCCTTCCTTGCCGGTCATAACAGTACATGCTGCAGGCTGCTGGCAAATACAGATTCAATCTGGTTTTGTACCTATCTATCTTTGCTTTTTCTTTTTGATCATTGTGGATGGTTTTAATTGCCACTTTAGTCTGATGCTCATGGCTAAGAAGAACATATCAATAATTCACTTGCAAGAACAGCGTGGCAGCTCTGAAGTTCCCATCTGCCTGCTTTGGCTGCAGGCTAGAGCACCCTGGGCTGTTGGCAGCATTGTGTTCTCAGGGACAAAAATAAGTTGTAACAATTTCTTGGGTTGCTTTAGGTTTGCTAGAGGGGAGAAAAGGTGGATTTCCCCTGAATTTGTTCTCCTGGCTCCTAGCCTATATTTGACGCAGAGCAGAGAGGAGTCACTGCCTGTATTACAGATGTGGATTTGCAGATAATCATTTCCATGCTGATGAAGCTTTTGAATCTTAAGCTTTTCATGAGTATTTCTGGAAGATGCAGAGAAACTGTATCAAAGCAGAGTCTGTACCAAGCGCAGTCCTAGAGCACAAAAGGGCTGGAGGTTCCCCCAGCTGTGTTGTTCTCACAGGGATGTCCCTGAGCATCATCAGCTTATGAAAAAGGTGATAAGATGTAGCAGTGGCTTGGATCCTAAGAACCCAAGGGATCTTTTGAGTCCGGTGTCACAAAAATCACAGTTGATTGAGCTCAACTCACCAAGTCCATCCTCTTGCTCTAAGGCAGGATCAACTTTTCCTGTATCAGGGTCATAAGTGGTTTCATGTCTTTTAAGACAACCTCAGAAGGTGAACATCCTTGGTTATGAAAGTCTCTGCACTTCCCGAAGGGAAGCCCACAAAGAACTGCTGGTGTCCAAATGTCTAATAGGCGTTTAGGACCACATGAGAGACTAGACATTAGTTTAGGAGTTTAGGAAAAGAACTTGGGAGTCTGACATTTGACATCTTATTGTAGACACTGAATCTTCCCTCGGTGACCCCAGAATGAAATGAAGGCTCGGGTGGGCAGCAACCCACTGTTCTGTAAGATGCACCACCAAATTTTCTCTGATGTCCATCCAACATTTTTGTTTTCTTCTTCTACCCCAAGATCCTCGAACCTCAGAAAAGCTCTCTTAATCTTCCATCTTCCCTTCTTCCACTTAGTGCTCAGAAGTCAATTACAGTAGATTGCTCAAATTTTTCTAAAGAATTATTCTCTCCTTGAACTTATTTCCTCATGAGGTCACTTCAGCTTTCTCGGGCTTAAAAGATGACTAAGTCAAGGTCTTTGTCAGATATAGACTAAACATCTTCTCCATCTTGTTCTTCCCATCAGCAGTTACTATCATGTTTTCTTGATGTGCCTCATCTCCTAATACCAGTATACAAGCCCGCAGATCACGAATGTGCATTTTTCAAAGGGACTCTCCAAAAAGGTCTATTAGCAAGGGATGAGTAATGGTTTGACAAAATAGATTTAAGTGGCCTCTTCTGAATCATCTTGGCAGTAATAGACAGAGTATGTCCATTTTTTGATTAAATATTTCCAGTCCCATTAGCTTGGGTGAGGTAAACAACTTCTATTGAGTTTGCCTACTAATGACAACCCAAAAGTCTTTGATTTCTCTGTTATCAGAGAGTGAGCCTGTTGCTTGGATGTGGATAAAGATCTTGTAATCATTGCTAAAGGTGCCTCTTGCAGTACAATTAAAGAGTGTGGAAACTGTTCTTTATTCTCTCGATGTTCATGTTCTTGCCACCTTTAATGGACGTGGTCAGAGCCACCTGTGATGGGCATCCTGTAACTGCTGTGCACAGTCGGAAATATGCAATTGTAGTGTGACTGTAAGATTTTAGCAAAGAAAATCAACAATTAACCTTAATTTCTTGCGTAAACTCCTTGAGGCAGGGCCTCTGTGTTCATTTTTGTCTGAAAGAAGCTGCAGCATATTTCCATGTTCTTTGTCTGTATCCTTTTATAGCATGTCTCACATTATTGTATGTGTTTTCTTAAATTTTTCAGCTCTTGAAATCCTGTGACTCAGTTTACATCTAAAAGCAAAAGATAGACCCTAGCTCTTATTTCTAGTTAATGGTATGAAATACAGCCATATGAAATGGTATGATATTTTCAGCCTAAATATCAAAAAAAAAAGGGGGGGGGGGAAGAAAAAAATCAGTATGAATGATGTATTGTGGTTTTTTTAAATGCATGCTTTGTGATTAGCCAGCAAAGTAAGGATGATTTCAGGCATTAGACTGATGATTTTTGACCATTTGTTGTTGACTTCAGCACAGATAGTGGTCAAGAACAGACAGTTTTGCAATGGGCAAGAACTGTGTGACTGTAATTCCTTGTGTGAGTGTAATTTTTTTATGGCAAGGGATAAGCCAAATATATTGGATGAGAGTCAACACAGGCCTTGCTAAGAGATGTCACGCCTCACAGATCTGCTGGTTCTTTGAAGGACTCCACTAGCATATGGATGGGAATGATTCAGTCTGTATAATTTCCCTGGATTTTCGCCAGAGGCTTTTAAAGGAACTAAGCCCATGCGGGGTGGGATGGCAGTCTGCTCGTGGAGAGAAGCCTGCTCATATTTAACAGCTTCTTAAGAGGGAAGGGGTACAAGTAACAGGTCCTTTGCTGAAATATTGGGAAGTTGCCAGAGGTATCTCCTGGTACAGTGGGGACACGTGTCCTTGGTATTCCTGTACAGGTACCACCTGTCCTGCATACTCCCGTGTGATGCTGCAGCATCGCTGAGACTGAAGGGGTGATCGTGGCTCTTCTTGGCACCAAGCTCAATCTGAACAGGCACTTCCTTGCTTGCACGCAGCACTGGAGGAATGATTAGGTATTCACTGTCCTCAGTTCAGGCATATTTCCATTTTTCTTCTTTTTTCAATGAAACTAATCAGTGTATTAGTGCCAACAGGGATGACCAGTTCAGAGTCTGCTCTGGAGCATCTCTCCCCAGGTGAGATTACAGTGCTCTTGGTGTATTGCTGGAGGCATTCATCCTTGATTGTTATCTGGAGAGTTGGCTCCTTCCTCCTGTGACTTCTTGTTCAATAACTAAACGTGAGCACTTCTGGCCTTGTTGGGGAGGGTATGTTATAGGGTTTGGGTGGGTTTTTTCATTTTAAGGCTTATTTTTTCAGCCATCTGTCAGACCAAGTGATTGTCCATCAAGATATAATCCGGCTGATTGGCCTACTTTTCAAGAATAGTAGCTTTAGTTTTGTACACTACTGTTGATAGCATTTCAGATTGCCCAGGTCCTTTCCTCCCGAGGGTGGAGAAGACAGCAATTGATCTAATCCAGCCTGGCATTTATGCCACTTGAAATGAAATTGCATTTTGCTGAATGAAACTGAGAAATGGGGAAGTAATACTGCAAATATGTTGTGCCATGTGGGACCCTCTGCCTGGGAAGATTCCTAAGGAAGCTACAGCGGCGTTGATTATCCCAGAGAACAGGCTCTCTGATCCATAGCTCTTGTTGCAAGAGACAGAGGTGCAGCTGCCAAGGTTCCTTCTGTAGAAAACACTCCCGGCCAGGAGTCAATACCAAGTGAACCTGAAGGATTCACACAAAAATCCTAGGGAGTATATGACTTTGGTATATAGTCATTGCTGGATAACATTAACTCTAATGGCTTTTTTTTTTTTTTTTAATGCCAAAGTCTATCACACTTGTATGCAGCTTGTTCTATTCCTCCACTGATGGCCTATTTGCAGCTCCAGAAAGGAGCATGCATTTTGCATTTGGCTGACCATATGAGTTGGGTAAGTAATTATTAGCAGTGACTTTCATGCCACAGAGCAGAGAGGTAAAAGCAATTCCACAGAGCATTAGGAGATCAAGTAGGTCAATTGAAAGTAGGAAAAATTACCATTGGCTATCTTCAATTAAACTGTTATCGCTCCACATGAAGGATCCCATTTAGAGGAAGGCATAAAACCTGAGTAGAGGTGACTGAGAGAATAAATTCTCCATTTTTAATTCCAGAGCCAGAGAGTGAGCATTCATCAGTAGGCATAAGGAGGAGATCTCTCTTTCCTTCTGTTTCCAGCCTACTTTTAAGTAGAACCCATTTGTAAATCTCTCAACAAAACATTTTAATTTTTTTATCAGAAAGCACAAACTCAACAAAGTCACACCTTTTAGTAGAGACATTAATGACAGCTAAACCCTCCTGAGAAGGGCTTTTGGTTCTGAGTGGTTGTTGTGTCTGGCTGTTAAACACAGGGCAGAAGGCACCTCAAAATAGCAAACATCTTGGTGACCAGGGCAGTCTTCTAGGAGCTGGGGCATCGTGGTTCAAGTCCCTGGTCCCTTTCCAAGGCCACAGAGCATAAATAACTTTCAGCTATGCTCATGTGCATGGGAAAGCACCATCAAACATTTTTTTTCTAGTAAAAGAAGTTACATCATATGAAGGCAAGGCAATTTCTGTGGTTTGAACCATAGTCTAGGTTGACTAAACTGGTTTGAAGTTGATTTTAAGACAGTAAGAATCCTATGTTGTAGTAAATAAACTACATCAAAATGGTTTGCAAAGGAAATCTTTTCAAATGCAGAAACTGGAAGGCCCACTTGCATTATTCTTCATGTTTTTTTAAGGGCAGGGAATGCAGAGGAGGAAAGAAGCCAGGTCTTAAATTCCTTGGGGTTTTTTTGTTTGGTCGTTTGTTTACTTACCTTAGAAATATCAGAATTATTCTATTAGGTCTTTGACAAGCAAAAAAGGGGAGAAAAATAAAGGTCAAAATGTGGGCTTCACATTTGCTAGCAGTCTTCTGAGATGTCAGTCCCTGACGTTCCCTTACACTCCCTGACGGCTCTCTGCTCCAGCTACGAGCTTCTGGCTCTTAAAACTCCCTCAGAGAGGACCTTTTCCCAAATTGCTTCAGAGGCATTAGAATGAAACAGCTGTAAATAAAAACAAACATACAGCTGTAAATAAAAACAAACATACAGCTTGCAGAGTGTAGGGCAACTTGTCTCTTCCGCGTATAATTGCTGCAGTATCGAGTGCCCGCTTGTGAGATGTCACAGCTTCACTCCTTCACCAGTTTCTGGGCCAGGGGATGTTCATGTTTATTATTGCAGTTAAGCCATGCTACGCACTTACAATTCATTACTGGTGTGTGAAATGTGTTCCGCATCTCAGCCCATCCAAGGCTGCCTTTTGACAGAGCCTGCAGACACTCCCAGAGCATATGGGCCTAAACACTCTTGGTTTTACTCAGGTGTGAAATTCACTGTCTGCCTGTAGTGCCTTGAGCTGCTGATTTCCTGGGGTTTCAGGCATGTGCTATTATTTTCAGTAAGGCAGTCACCAGCGCTCAGCCTCCACACAGGCTGCACGAAAGCTTGGGGGGACGGGACACACAAGCCCCTCTAACTGCATCATTTCTGCATCCCAGTGGAAATCTGCCGTGATGTTCAGACTGCTCTTGTCCCAGACATGTGGAGTGGGAGCTGGCGGTGTTTGAGGGCAGCAGGACAGAGTTCCCCTGCCTATGTGATAAATACCTGCTGTGGCTGAGGGAAGAAACCAGCCCCCAGATGCCATGTAGACCATCCACTCCCATGCTAAATGGCTGATTACATTGTTTTGGATATGATAAATAATTAATAGCCTCAGGGGTGCTCCAGGTGACAGATTCTTCTATACGTTCCAGTAAGCATTTCGAATTTTCAGTTTGAGCCTGTCCCATGCCATGTCTGGTTGCTGGGCTGACTTCAGAGGGGTCTGAGCTTGTGCCCAGGAGGGCAAGTGCTGCCCATCTCTTCTCGTCCTTTGGCAAAAATTTGCTCTGTAGCAAAATGCCTGTGATGTGTGTGTTAATTATAGCTGCTGACCCATGAGCAGAGCCTGCCTGAGGAGACTAAGGCTCCTCTTTTGTTGAATTTGCTATAGGAGAAGGATATGGGCAAGAAACTGGTGTCTGATGTAAGATTTGAAAGGAGCAAGCGTGCAAGAAACGCAGCTTAGGGTTTCAAATACAAAACTTGAGCTTGTAAGAGTACAGAGGATTTGGGGATTGCTCTGGAGGCAGGTGAATTGCGGTGCATGGGGAGGGGGGAACCGCTGGGTGCTGTGAGGACCGGGATAATTCAGCCATCTCCAAGGAGAGGAAAGAAAGGAGACAAGCTGTGGGTTACAGATCTCCACACTTTCTCAATGGGTTAAACACAGCCTCCAACAGTCCCATGCAATGCTTTATCCAAGCCTCCATCCTATATTTGGAAGGCACATGTGTCTGGGGTTGCAAACTGACGCTTACTGCCTAGCACAGTGGGAGTCTGCCCGTAATATTGGTATTGTACACATATTTTGTACATGTTCTAGTTTTTTAGAAAAAGAAGAATATTTTGTAATTTTGAGCTCTCTTTAGCAATTTCATTGATTTGCTTCCCTCCTGTGGTGCCAGGGCTTCAAACTCATATAAGCTGTTTTCCACAATTTTTGAACAATATTTCTTATTAAAAAAGTCTAATCCCTCCCAAACCATAGCTTTAATCTGTCCCAGAAAACTGGCTTTCATCTCACGATTGCTTTCACAGTAGCACGTAAACCGTACAAATGTAATATGGAGCCCAGTAATCCATCAGTTAAACAGATTAGTTATGTAGGAGGCTGTATGGCTCAGTAAGTAAAGCAAGCAGACTTTACGCTCCCTCTGTACAGGAAAAGCTAACTCCAGTGTAGCTCCATGCATTGCAGTCGATGTGCACTGGAGATGCAAAGGGCTTCCTTCCACCTTGCAGATCTCATGGCGGGGGTGGACTGTGAAGGGTGGCTGGTTCTTCTCTTGCATGAGTGAGCCACAGATGTCCATCACAAGATGAAAAGGTGAAATGTGAGGCTGAGCTGTCAAGAGGCAGTGTTTCCCCCCTCCACTGTAAGAGCAGGAGAATTGCAATTGCAGTTGGTAGCCCTTTGCATGATTTTTTGGGACTATAACCTTTTTGCAGCTGGTAGCATCATGACTGAGGCTACCAGTGTCCTGGTATCACCTGTGTATCTGCACAGCATGCAGACACCACTTGGAAAAGCCTTCAGTGGAAAAGTAGAAATTCTTGCGTTCCCCTCTGGACCCTGCCTATGGCTCACTGTGTGACGTGAATCTTAAAATCCCCGTAATTAAGTGTTCTTTCAAT
Organism: Falco peregrinus; assembly: GCF_023634155.1. Taxonomy (NCBI): domain Eukaryota; kingdom Metazoa; phylum Chordata; class Aves; order Falconiformes; family Falconidae; genus Falco; species Falco peregrinus. Next base: position 87,555,127 of record NC_073725.1, on the reverse strand, counting down.
AGGGTGGAGCAGAGCCTTTGCACCCTGTTACCATAGGTCAGGCAGAACCACAGCTGACACCACTGCCTGGTTTCTGGAAAGCAGGAGCTTGTATTTGGAAGGAGCAGGCTATGCACAAGTGCTGGAGGGAGAATAGGTCCTTGAAGCTAGACCTGTTCCTCCTGGGTGGTGTTCTGCGCATCACTGTTGCTGGATCTTTGTTAGGAAGTAGCAGGAGCAGTCCTTTCTGTAGTCCTTGGGCACAGCTTGCAAATGCTTTTGCAACCTAGGAACATACTAAAAAGTAAAGTCACTCATTGCTGGGCAGGTTATCCAGTATTGCACTCATTGCTGTGGTTTGGGTTTATTTAAATAAAGTTGTGTGACTGGATTTTCCCTCCCTCTTCCACCTCATTGTAATTAGTCTGAGTGCCTTCTTCCCTGCTCCCTGCCTCTCTCTTGCATTCCCTTTAGTCTGCAATTCTGTGAAATGGGGATGATGCCAGAGACTGCAGACAGGTGAAATCTGTTTTAATGGAGTAATTGGAAGACAACAGTCTCTCAAAAATGTGGTGAAGAGAAAAAATAACTGCGTACCCGGAAGCTGAGCACAAATTGACAGTTCATTATGTTTCCTCTTCCTGGTCAGTCTTGCAGATTGAACTTTAAAATATAAAGCAGAAAAGCCAATGTAAGCAAGTGCTCAAAATCCCATTGACAGCTTTAGGCTCAGGACTAGAGAAAAAACAACACAAGTGCAAAGGATGTTTATGAGACTAAATGTTCTGGATTTGTTTACCACTCCTCTGCATCTCTGCCAGCCTCAGCTCTCTGTTCAGGAGCTGAACGGCTGCTTTGGGCTTGGAGGGGGGAGGTTTGAGGCAAAGCACGTCTTTTACTCCAGAAACTTCCTTCCCTGTTCATTCAGCAGGAAGAACCAGGTGTATAACAGCCCTTCTCTCCAATGTGATGCAGTAATGATTATTTCTACTCAGTATCAGAGCAAAAACACGCCCCAGCCAAGGCATGGTGCCGTCCTGCTGGTTATAGGACCTAAGCTATGTAAAATAGGTGGCTGTGGGTACAGCAATCAAAAGACACAAGGTAGAAGATGGTCAGGAGGAAAAGAGAGGCACAAAGAGATACTGGCTTCTCTGAGGAACTGCAGTAATTCAGTTGCATAAAAAGAATCTAAGGCTGCAAAGTCCTACTCCTGTTCTTCGTCCTCTGCTTGTAGGCACCATCAATAATTTGACCATTGTGAGTTTCTCTCTTACTGAATTTTTCCCAGTTTCAGGAAGGCTCAGGGATTGTGCTGCATCTTGCTAAAACCAGAAGTATCAGAATCTCAGAAAGAGACTAGTCTTCCAAGGCTTTCAGACCCAAACTATTTAGAAAAGGATTTTTTGTCTGTTTATCTGAACTCAGAATGAACTGCTGAAACGTTTGAGGTTTGTCCCTAATAAAAACATGGGTTTGAATCACTGAAATATTCCTCAGCATAAATGTGGCCTTCAAAGTGAGCAGAGGTGGTTGTGCTTTCCTGGGACATATTTTGCCTGGAGTCAAGGCTAACTGTTACTTTAAACTCTTATCCAAGGATGCTGAACTCTTACAAATTGATCCCATACAGTCTGTGCCCTTCTCTTGGGTGGTGGGAAACTTACTCCTGCAGCCAAAGCATGAGGATTCATTTGAATCTGAAATCTATAAAATTTGTTCTCAGATGTGAACCTTTTTTGAACGTTGCTTAGGACTTGTGGATTAAACAACTCTCTGTGCTTGTTTTTGCTGACTGTCTCCAGCATGGCAGTTCCCATTCCAGCCTCCACATCTGGCACTCTGGACCCTCATACCAGCAGGACAGCATTGCCCACCATCTCCTGTATTTCATCTGTTGTGGGCATTCCTGAGTGTTCTGTAGCCTCGTGCAATGCCACCTGATTGCCATTGGCCTGGCCTGTCTTGGAAGTCTGGGACCAATGTAAAGGTCAATCATTGCAGCAGCAAAAGATGTGGAGATATCCAAAGCTAATGAGGGGTCATGGTCTCTCACTGTTGTTTGAAGAAGGAAGTTTTCACTGATGGAGTTTGGAGCCCTGTGGTAGGCAAGTAGTTTCCCTTGTCAGTATTGTTAAGGTTTTAAAAGTATTTGGTAAAGAGCCAACAATATCGCTTTAGACCTACTGTCTTGGAAGTGCATCATTTTGATGCCAACCTTTGTTGGTTAACCATTCCTTGCTAGAAAGGAAGTTGTATTTTGTGACACAGCCACATCTCAAGCAAAAAGCCTGACATTTTCTTTTCTGAGAAGGTCAAAACAAGACATTGCAGTGATTTTAAAGCTTTGTTGCAACTTCATTTTATTCCAGCCAGGAAGTTTGACAAAAATAATCCTTGCCATGAAAAGTTTTGTTTTCAGTAGATCAACTTTCCCCCCCCCCCCCCCCCCCCCAAAGAAAAAGGCTTCTGGAAAAATTCCTGCTCTGAGATTGGCTTAAATTTGAACAAAACAACAGTGTCTCCTAGTGGCTGACTCCAGAGGAATGGCCAGATCCATCCTGGCTTTCAAGTGTCTCTTCCTTGACCCTCCTCCTAGATCTTTGATCATCAGGGAGTGAGAGAAGTGGGAAATGAATTGTGCTCTAAGCAACAAACCATTTCATAAGCCATAAAAGTATCTATGGCAGGCTGTTTTCTAGGCTCCGGTTGGTGTTGAAAGAAGGTAATTACATTTGAAGGCTGTATCGCTGAATGCTTGGCTCATCTGCTGTTCAGCTTCCACTCTAATAATACAAAAGCTCACATCAGCAGCCTAGCCAGCATGCAGAGCTATCCATCCTTGTCTTTGCCCAGTGGGTTCTGCCTCCGTGTCACTGCAGGATTGCACTCCAAATGTCTCTCGTTACAGCACTCCTTGTCATCAAATTAGTTCCACCTTGCACCAAGTATGATCACTAAAGAATAATGAAGATTTCTTGTCTAAAGCATGATTGGCTTTGCAGCATCAGCCTGCTGTCCGTCAACCTTGCCCAGGCATCCCCCTGTGCTGTTGATCTGCTGGATCAGCTCCTCATCACTGCTATCGATGATCCCATCTGGGCCACATCTTGGTCCTTTCCTTTCCTTCTTCCTTGTGCCCTCTCTCCCTTCCCTCCCCTGAGAGATTGCTGCAGCTTTTCTCTTGTACTCTGAACTCCTCTATGAAGCAAGTCATGGCGCTGGAGAGCAAGCAATAGGGGCACCAAATTGTCAAAGGGAATTGGCAAATCAATTCAGGCAATGATATCAGCAGATTAACTGGTTGCAATGCCGTGTGCTCAACAGGCCACAGAAAAATCTTGGGGTTGGCTTAGAAAACATGGAATTTCAGATAATAACAACTTAGAAATTCTTTTTGTTTGCCTGAGGATTTTTTTAAGATTTTTGGCTTAGGATTTCCAGGCTGGACAATGACTTTTTTAGTAATGACTCCTGAGATTGTTTTGTCATACTTGTGTTACTCCAGGATTAGGGATTTTGAAATGATCACCAGCTATCCCATTTTTTTTTATAAAATTGTGACTCTTGGCAGCACATCTGGCAGCAGCAAGGTGAACTTGGAGAACAGCTGCTGCTGTATTGCAGACTACAAGGTACTATAGGCAGCACCAGGCAAGGTCTCTGTTTCCCAGCAGAAAGTGCTACAGAACAACCCTGTCCCTTCAAAGACGCCCAAGCTGCAGCTTCCTCGCTGATGATTGTGTCATTAATTTTCCAGCCTCAACACGCTAACGAGCCATACTCGGCGTGCTGTGAACACCCTGTCCCAAGGAGCCCTCAGTCTGCTGCCTGGAGGGATGCAAGAATTTTGCAAGTTCTTTTGCTTCTTGTCAAGAATGCCCTTATATAACCCCAGCTGAGGGGAGACCAAACGTGCCAGCTGTGTGCTGCTCCTGACAAATAGCTCGAGGACGCTGCAAGCATGGTGTCCCCATCACCACTGTGGCTTACAGCAGGACAGACGCCTGGGAGCCCACGGGGCTATTTCAGGCTCAGGCTCTGTTGGGGAGCTGGTTAGATGCCATCCTAGAGCAGCCCTTCTCATCAGCTGTGTTTTCATTGCAAAGGGAAGACCTCTGCCCAGATTGTTTTGGCATCGTCAGGGAAGGGAATATGATGGATGAGTGCTGAGGCTGGGGAAGGAATCACTGGCCCTGTGGCAAGGAAGGTGTGAGGAGGGCAGCCCCTGATCATGCTGTTCAGAGGCACTCTGCAGCCATCTGGGCCACTCCTTGCTAGAGACTGAAGAACTAAAAATTGCACTGTCCTTCCCCTGGTGTCTGTTAGTAATTAGCGTATACGGATTATAATCATGAGGACTGAGGCTCTTAGTGCTCTTTCTCCTGGATAAATGGCTGAGCAAAAGACAGTCTATTGCCTAAAGTAATTTAGCCTATAAATGATGGTTCATTAGCAGCCCACAGACTGTCCCTGCCTATAGTAGGGGATGTGTGGGCTCCTCCTGCATTTGAGTTAACTCTTTCAGCCTCTCCTTCAATTGCCAAGGATTCGGTTTGCAGAGCGTGGAGTTAAATGTGGTTGTGCCACAGTATTGCAATGGTCTTCTCCCTTCAGAGCCTCGAATAATGCAACAATATGCCCAAGAGACTGCCAACTTTTAACATACTGTCTAATGATGGATGGGGAGTAAAGGAAGCTATTATCAGTCGGGAGATGAGTCAGATATGAAAATAACACCTTTTTCTAGACAATATTATTACACTGAGGAAATGAAAAAGGCTCATTTTCTTTTGCAAAGGAACAGGCCTTAAGCGTTAGAAATGCGCATTGCAGAGCCTGTTGCTGTGTGAGGCAGTAGATAAGTGAGCAAATGCCATCCCACCTTTTGCATCTGTCCCTGCTGTGCCACGTTTTGGAGCCTGCGTGCTGGGCAGACGTTGCTGTGCTTCCAAGGAGGGGAAGGCTCTGTCTGAAAAGCAAGACTGTAGCCCAAGGTAATTTGGTGCTGGTGATAGAGGAGAGGAATAGAAAAGTAAGTTATTGGATTTAAGCTGCGTGCAGCCTTGTACACTCATAGAAACTCACACTGATCCTGAGGGGAATCCTGACACTCAGGGCCATACTGCTGTCATTTTAACAAAATCTGCTGTATGTTACCAACCAGAACTTCAGAAGGAAAAATCGTCTTGGGTTTTTTTGAAGACAGTTTCCAAAGGGAGACAAGTATCTCAAGGGAAGTAAATCTATTCATCCTACTGACTTTGACTGGTATTTGTTTTCCAAATTCTCTTAAGAAATGTCTGCAAGAAAAGTGCTTTGTTTGTGTATGAATAGGGCTATATTGACAACAGTCCTGTTTTGGATATAGCAGTGTCCCTAAAGCTCAGATGGAGTTAATATAATAAAAACAGCCTGACCAATGCAGGTCCAAATAGAAGCCTTACAACCATACTAGCCATTCACCTGGATAATTGTACCTTGGAGCAGCGAACAAGCCTGCTCATTCCTTTGCATAGCTTTAGTTCTTTCGACCCATGTATTGGGCACAGTTGTTCTGCATCTGCTCCAGAAATGGGCTGGGATTGTGTATTTCCAGTAAGACTTCCAGGGACTATCCATGAAGCTTATCGGCTGTTCTCTTCAGATACTTATCTGCCTCCATGGCTCTCCAGAAGGAGCACAGGAAGATGCAGCATTTGTGCATCATTAGCACAAATCCCAGGGCAGGAGGGACATACCAGCCTTTAGCCATTTCCTCTGTGCATCTGTTTGACCATGTTGGTTTTTTGCCCCATAGCCGGATGAGTTGACCAATGCCTTGGAGATCAGTAACATCGTCTTCACAAGCATGTTTGCCCTGGAGATGCTCCTGAAACTCCTTGCCTTTGGCCTCTTTGGCTACATCAAGAACCCATACAACATCTTTGACGGGATCATAGTTGTCATCAGGTCAGTGCCAGTTCTTTCTCCACTGTGGCTTTTCTGCCAAAGGCTCAGACCAGTTGGGGAGTAAGTAAGATGGGGAACAGGAATGGCGTGGCACGTGTTAATCAAGGGCTTGCTGGCTATGATGTGCTATAATTATGCTGGTCTTTTGGATTCCTGTTGTTAAGAGGGCTGTCCAAAGTAAATGGACCTGGCAGATGGAGAACAAAGTCTATTTACGCCACACATCTGGCACTGTGGTCAATTTTCCACTGAAGCGCAGAATAGCTGGTCCTGGGAAAGGAGTACTGTGTGTGTCCGTATCCCAGCAATGTGCCCTCCCGCTCCGAAATTCACACGTAACTTAGGCCAGAATAAGGCAAGCAGGAGGGTAAGAGAGGGCACTGTTCTGCTGTCCTCTCCCAGGGTAACATTGTCCCAGCCTAAACTGGGGATGTCACAGCATGTGTGTGAGAAGCTTGTGCAGCACCTCCCAGTGCTGGGGTTCTTTTTAGCAGTACTGTTCACTGCACCATCAGTAATGTGGGGTACAGAAGGCAAGGGAGACACAGAAGTGTAAACCAGGATAGTACTCTTGGCTTCAGCTGGCCCAACCCTTTGATTCAGAGAAGTGAGGAGTAATAGAGGCCCAGAACAAAGGCCAGTCTGTGGCCTGATCAAACCAACCCACCCTACAAATGTAAATCCATCTGGATGTTAGCTTGGTACAAAATTGTGATCCGCATTTTGTGGCTAGGCTTGTGAGTGATGAGGGATTGTAGTGATGCAGACTAGCAGGAGACATGCTGTGTTATGAAGAGCCACAGAAAGCAAGGGAATTAAAGAACTGAGAAACCAGCTATAACAGATACAGGCTGTGCATAAGCATGTGTGTCTGCACAACTGGGAAGTGAAGGTGTTCTTCAGAAGCAAGAAAGTAGCAGGCAAATAAATTATCCCTTTAGGGCTTAAGTGGTGTGATATCCTGTAAGAAACCAGCCTGCTCAGAATTTTCAGAGTTATTACTGTGCAGTACTGCTGTTTATAGTTCTCCTTCTGGTGTTCCTGCAGTGTCTGGGAGATCATCGGCCAGTCAGACGGAGGCCTCTCTGTGCTACGAACTTTTCGCCTGCTCCGGGTGCTGAAACTGGTGCGTTTCATGCCCGCTCTCCGTCGACAGCTGGTGGTCCTGATGAAGACGATGGACAATGTAGCCACCTTCTGCATGTTGCTTATGCTCTTCATCTTTATCTTCAGGTGCCAGAGACTGCAGTTCTTCTCTGATTAATTGTTCAGCTTGCTTAAGTAATATGTAGATTAGAATAACAATATGCTGCATTTGCTAGGCTGCCTACATGGTAAAAGTGCTCACAGTAGACTGACAAGCAGACACTCAACAGACTATTTACCACTTTTCAGCTTCAGTTTTTCATGCATTACTGTAATTCTGTAGATGAAGTATAAAAACAGGCAACAATTGCTCTGGAGTACCTGGGAGGCTCGTTTAGCTGTGTCTCGGGAAGCTGTCAGTAACTGGACTCTACCAGTGTTGTATTTGAGATGGAGGTTGTACAGACTCCAAGACTTCTTGGAAACCAGTTGAATTAGGGAGCTGGAAATATAGTTTGTAATTTTCTAGACAAAGGAGATCCCTGGTTTTACTTCAGTGTAGACCATTGTAATGAAATGTGACACAGAAGAACCAAATGACAGGGTTTGATCAGCTATCATGTCAGTGGTGGAGCAGAGCCCTTCTGGGCAATACCACTGACACACAAAACACTGGGAATGGAAAAGGGTCTCAAAAACTATTGCAATCCTCCCTGCAACCATATTTGACACAACAATGTGTTTCTTCCATCTCCTTTTTTTCCCACACTAGCATTCTCGGCATGCATCTTTTTGGATGCAAGTTCAGCCTGAAAACTGATACAGGAGACACAGTTCCAGATAGAAAGAATTTTGATTCCTTACTTTGGGCCATTGTGACCGTATTTCAGGTAAGTTCTGGATCCTCTGGGAAGTTGTAATGCAGACCGCCTGGGCAAGTTATTTCAGTTTTTAAAAAAACAAAACTATTCCAGTAGATGTCAAATTTGGACTGGAATAGCACTGTAGAGTTGTTAGGGCAAATTGATTGTGTTTCTGAGTTAGCTGGTCTCTATAAGCCCTGATAGAGAAGTAGTCTACTCAAAATCATCACTGTGCATGTCTGTTGTTGGTAAAAGTAAAGTCTAAGAAGGCCTGGAAATCCACCCTTATTTTTCTTTAATATAGTCAGTAAGACCAAGACCTACAGACTGCTGTCCATTCTGCTCCTGTTTTGTAGATCTCTGTCTCCTTACTTGCCTCTGCTGCCCCAAAAACACACTTTGCAAACATTTTTAATTAACTGAGAGTGACAAATCTTGTCACAAATCAGCACTGGAGGTACTGGGAAAGTCTTTATATAAAAAGTTGTGTTTCCTCTGCAGACAAGATCTGTTATGTGCTTGACATTACAGGCATATTCCACAATGGAGCAATAAGTTGCTATTCCCAGGACATTCTAAATATAAAGATTAGTCTTTTGTCTTTAAAAGCTCGGTCTTTAGAACCCAAGTACAGCAAGTGGAGCACAATGTAAACAATGTTAAGCTAAGTTTCTAAATGTGGAGTAGCTATTCACCACAGTATCATTCAAGGTAGAAACCAGTCCAGTGTCTTCATTGTGAAGAATGTAACTTCTTACAAAGTTTTCCGTCTTACAAAGGAGCAAGGACAAATCGACATTAGTCTTACAGGCTCACATTTTTCTTTTACCAACATAAATACAGGTTTCTGCATTTATTCTAACAGTCCCTTGGGAAACAGTTGGCATAGAGCACTAGAGCTCAGTCCTACATCCCGTGAAGGTTAACGAGTGGCATGACTCAGTGCAGCTGCCTGCATTCCTATCCCCAAAGCTACCTCATTTTTAGGAAGGTTAGAGGCTGTTTTCATTGTGAGCATGAATTAATGTGGAACATGAATCTGTCATCCATTTTTCTTAGGCCCCAGGAGTTTTGAGCTCCAGGAAAGCTAGGAGAATGGAATCCCTGAGGAAGGTCCCTTGGAGCAAGGCTTTGCAAAGATGTGTATTTTTTTTGCCCAGCTTGTCAGTGCTTTTACCTAATGGAAACCACTTTGCTTCCCTGAGTTTCCTGAGCCACCCAGTGTCATTTATCTCATCAAACATCATGTCCCTTACCCTCTCCTTCAGCTCCAGATGCCTTATAAAGAGCAGCCCGAAAGGAGACAACAGCTCTGGCCTCAGGTCTGTTATCTTCTGATGGTTATTAAAGGAGGCAAGACTGCCACCAAATAATGGGACTCGTACCAGTACATCCTTCCTGTTACCATATCTAGGACCTGAACTAGTCAGTTCTATGGGCAGTGGTGTGCTAGATCTTCCTGCCGAAAGGAGAGGTTTGGCTGTTTTGCTGTCTCGTCTCATGAAACCTGCTAATGATTATGCTGAGAAAAGGTCAAAAAGAGAGGAAGAAATGGATGAGTCGGTATTTGAAAGCAGCTGCTGAGTGTGAGAGGGGTGGAGTAATTAGAGAGTCTTCCCTTTCACTTCTCTGCAGATCCTCACTCAAGAGGACTGGAACGTGGTCCTGTACAATGGGATGGCATCCACATCCTCATGGGCAGCGCTCTACTTTGTGGCCCTGATGACCTTCGGCAATTATGTGCTCTTCAACCTTCTTGTTGCCATTTTGGTAGAAGGCTTCCAGGCAGAGGTAAGAGGTCTGAGCAGAGGGAAGGAGAAAACTGAGAAGCATGTGTAGGCAAGAGTGCAGAGATGAACCCATGTCAATGCAAACATCTAGCCATGCAAGCAGCCCTAAATTTAAACCTACGGAGTGTAGATTAGCTAGGTTGGGCACATGAAGCTCTCATGAAACTATTTTTGCAAATAAGGCCCATGGGACTTGGGAGACCAACACTTCGGCTGATCTGCAACAGCGTCTTCTGTGTGACCTAGAGGAAATAATTTAGGATTAATTCAGCTCACCAAATCTCCCTGTGTTTTGTGTTTCTTTATGGTGTGCCTCAGGCCTTCAATGTATCTAGCCAGCGCTAGTCATGGGGATCAGGCAGGATGTGAACTGGCTCTCAGTCCAGGCCTTTCCTTGTGACTCTGTCCCTTACATGTTATTTGAGGCTAGTAGCACAGCTGTTCAAAAGCTGTGTTGCAAGGTTACAAACATTATATTTTGAGATACATAGGATGAAGTATGACATACAAATGGTAAAGAGATTTTTACCTACACCTGAAAATAATGTCTGTATCAGGTCAATGAGCAGGGAATTTAGATAAACTGCAGGCATCTCATCTGGACTCACATGGAAAGGATTAGAGAAATTATTTTTTTTCTCAGTCAGAAGTGATATGCCATGTCCTGATCTGAACTAGGCAGGAACCTTAGCAGCTGTGCAGGCAATCCTGTGCCACATGATCCAGAGCAGCAGGCCACACTAGTGTGAGTGGGGAGCCCCTGCAGTCTCCTAAGTTTTCCTCCCCACTAGCAAGTCGACTCCAGATCTACTTTCAGCATTCTGAGAGAATGAAACGAGCCATCCCCTGCCCTATCCCACTCTTCTCCGTCTTCCATTCAGATCACAGCAAGTCCATTTGGGGGGTATTTCAAGTGAGGATGATCTGTTTTGTTTATAAATAAAATTATGTATGCACACATATATATTATCCAGGAAAAAAAATTACTTTTTTCAAATTCCTAGTGCAAATGGAAATGATTTTGAGACTTACTGAAAATCATCCAGTCCCAGTTAAAGCTAAGAATAGTGGCACTGAAAGGGCTTACATTGTGCTTTGGGATATTTTAATTATTACTTTTTTATTTCTGCAACCATCAAGAAGGGAAAGTTTTCTTAGTGCTAGATTGGCTTCAGAGGCACACAGACTCGGAAAGAAAATGAGAAAATGGCTTTAGTTTTCACTGCCTTACCTCCCAAGGGAAAGAGGAGAAAGAAATAATTTTTACAGGATTTTTTTTTTCACTTTTCATTTTTTCCCCAGAAATGGTATCGTGCTCTCAGTTGCTGTGTTTAGATCACACTTAGACAAACCTTCACTGACCATGGAATATAACTGAAATATTCATGGACTAAAAATTCCTTTCGCTTAAGCCAGCACAGCCACATTTATGTCTTTCAAGGATGCCTGCATAGATTCATTATTAAAACATCCCTCCCAGCTTCCTCACAGCACTAGCAGAGGCAAATTAATTGAAACAACAGGAGCCAAACCCCAGTCTGGAAAAAAACAACCCTGAGCTATGTCGCTCAGGGCTATTTCATGGATGCTGGGGGTGGTGAGTGCCACCTGCACACACAGAAAAGACAGTAGTCCAGCTCATCGTTTTCAAAATTAACAGCTCTGCACTGCATTAGTAAGCATTTTAATGTCTTCAACAATGTGGTCCATGCCCTGAAGATCCAGCATAGCTGACCAATAAGAGCAAGAAGGTTTTCTTCAAGAACAAGCCTGCACTCCATGTGTCAGTGACTGGCATTCATGCTGACACTGTTTATTTCCAAATTTGTGTAGTTTTCTCAGTGTCAGTAGTCTCACCATATCCTGGCTTTGCTCTGGATACTATAACACCTTTGCCATATTCCTGTTCCAGTGCAACCTGTTGCAGATGGAGGTGGACATTTTAGCCACTAATCTAAGACCAAAGCAAAGGAATTGCTGGTATTTCTACAGGCTCTGCAGTAGCTACTGTCTTCCAACCCAGAAGGGCATCTCCTCTAGGAGAGCTGTAGCTGTATTCAGGGTGGTTATGCTGGACCTCAATTCTGCTAGAAAACAACACAGGCCATAACAGACTAAAGTCTGTGCTAAAGTAATAGATTTTCCTGAACTGAATGCAGAAGCAACTGTTGACCATATGGCAGCTCAGAGTGTTCAGTGACCAGACGTGTCAAGATATCCTCAGATGCCACCAGTCAGCAAATCTGGCTCATGCCAGCAAGACCCAAACGGTTGATAACCGACATGCGTGACCTGACTGACTGGAACTTGCTCATGCTCAAGCAGTCTTGCATTTAGGCGCAGAGAGCCCTTGTACAGCAGTTTGTTCCTGATTGCTTTAAAGCAGAACAAAGCTTTGTCCACTCAGCAACCTGGCAGCTTGCAAGTATCTTTGTGCGGTGCAGATCCCATTCCTTACCTGCCCTCTGGAAGGTTGAATCACCTGCTAATGTGAAGCCAGAAATGGGCAGCCTCATGCAATACTCTCCAAGGGCGTGATTACAGACCTTGCCAAGTGGCTGTCGCTCTCTGGCTCAGGCTTAATGGCTCCTTTTGGAGCTGTTATGGACCATGATTTAAATGTGTGCGAGGAGTAGTTTTCAGAACTTGTATTATTCACTCAGTGCTGCCTCAGAAAAGGCTAGCAACCACAGGCATGACATTTGCAGGGCATGTTGTGCTCTGCACTCCCATTTATTAGAAACCCTGATATTAAGCCTATGGGCTTGTCAGTTGTCTCATAGTGAGCTATTAGCTGTGCTACAGAAAACCCTTTTGAGGGCTGTATTTTAGCTACCAGGGCTCAGTTCAGGTCTTGCACTTATAAATGTGTAACTTAGTTCTGGTTGCAAACCAAAGATGTTTACAATCTTCTTGGACAACTCCCAGGAAGAAGTATCAGTGGAGCTGGGGTTTCTTTTGTCATCTCTGGTTCTGTTGGAATGTTGGGAATATGGCAGAAATTCTTGCTTTGGCCTTTTAGACTTTGCCTTCTTACAGAGTGATGCTCTTAGCAGTTATAGATGACACTGCACTTCTCCCTTTGCTCAGTTGTTTCTTTTACTTCAATGGAGAGTGACTCCTGGGAGACTTGTGCAGCTAAGAGGGTGCACATCAGAGCTGCTCTAAGCCCTGAGCTATCAGTGGTGATTCAGCAAGAACTCTAAAAGTCGCACTGTGTATCGCAGTACAAAGTCTCCGCTTGATCTCAGGTTCTGATCTGCCTGTGGAGCAAGTTTGGCAGGAGTATCCCTAGAAGAGAATAAGCTTAAATGGCCACAAAACCATTTTTAGTACATTTGTGCTTAGGACAACAAACAAGACTTCAAACAGGAGTGCAATTGCATATTTGTCCTTACATTGTTCCCATGTCATTTTGAAATCTACCCGAGAGCTGCTCTGGAAAAGCAGACAAACCTTCCTAAATTATGCAGATCTTTCATCTACTCTGCACTAGTGCTTCTGCTCCAAAACAGAGAAGATGAATAAAGGAGCTTAAGCCTTTCAGTCATCCTGTCTCTTTGGCTGCACCAGTTAGCGATACATCACAGATGAAATTAAGTTCACTGCCACTTCACCACCACGTCTCTAGAAACCATGGTGATTGTTCAGGCATCAGTTAAGGAACTGTGCTCCTTTTTCTGGGATCAGCTGCTTTAATCCAACCATTTGCTATCAATTTGCACAGCTTTTTTGCACTTGATGGATCAAACCAGTCATGCTGGCAGCAGCCTGCTAGAATTTCTCCTCTCTGCAGACCTCACCCAGCAGAGGAGAGAGAGGTCTTCTGTCCCAGGCTTGTACATTATTTAGGCTGATCATTTTTGGTAGCAGAGGCAGATACATATGAAAGGGAAAAATAACTGAACTTCCAGGAGGAAAGCCAGTCTGAGGGTGGTTGGCTCTTCTCTGTCCTGAGATGATGCTGTGCTGCCAGGCAAGCTAGCCACATTCCTTCTGCCTCAGCTTCAATATTGCCAAGAGATTTCCCAATACAATCTCGATTACCAGCCAGCATGAAGAAAGCAAATCAGAACTGGGTTTTCAGATCTAAGTCAAATTTACAGTGCTGTCAAATAAAGAAGAAAAACCCTTCGAAATCCTTTGACATTAAAACCTAAGTGCTTTCAGCTGGTATCATGGAGAGTGCAAATATGGAACCTCACAATACCAATTTTTCTTAGCCACTCCTCTGATTACAGCTGCACTTTCATGTTCTCCCCTGGGATACGCTGTTCAGTGAGGCTGGGTGCAGTGTAGGAAACATCATGATGGCATTGCAGGAACAGTAGTCGCAATCACAATATCTTTTCTGTCCAAGTACGAAAATGAATCAAAACAAGGACTTACCTGGGCTCATTCCCCAGGGCAGTGTCAAAGGGAATTCAGCATTCTGCCCTCCTAGTTCTTGGGGCCACACTTAAACTAACCGTGGGGAGCTGAGGTCTCTCTGAGCTGCTAAGTAATACAAATGGCCTTTGTGCTAAAGTTTAGATTAATTGGGTCTGTTAATGATCCTTCTCCTCTCTGCAGGGTGATGCCAATAGGTCAGACACAGATGAGGACAAGACATCAGCCAACTTCGATGATGATTTTGAGAAGCTAAAAGACCTCCGAGCAACAGGTAGGATTTTGTCTCTAAGTTTTCCCGGGACACTTGAGAGCTACAACTCTGCTTCTGCAGTCATCTTTTTGTAGAAACTTATGGGGGAAAGTGGAAGAATCAGTTTTATTTGGCAACTAATCTGATAGGTATCTTAACAGAGCAGCTATGCAAAAAGTGTTGGGAAAGCTAAATGAGCACTGATATTTCCTTTAAACAGATGTTTTTCTAATTTAAACTATACCAGAATATTTAGATATGTCTCATCATTTCTTATGTATCATTACCACAGAATGGTTTGCTGACAGCAGTATTCTCACACTACTTCTCAGCAGCTTTTCACATCAATCATGTTCTCATCTGTTCTTTTTGGTTTCTCACACAAATGCATTTATGTGAGGTCTGATTGATGGAAATGTTGCTGCTCATTTGTGTTACAGAAGGGTCTGGCAATTGATTTGAGGTAAGGCCACATTGTACTAGTGTACAGTAAACATGGAATAGTAGGTGACAGCCTTCACTCTGTAGAGTCTGCAACCAGACAGGGAACAAGAGGGGATCACACATTTTAACAGCGTGACTAGCATGATGGCGAACAGGAGCAGGTTTAGCTCCTCTGTACTTTGATTATCAGCTTGTGCTCTTGTTAGGGTTACTTTAAATGCTTCTAAACCAGGATTTGCTTCAGCTAAGGAAATGGTATTGATTGTGGTGAGCAGATGGAATTCAGCTGAGGAAAGGGCAGAAATAATTTGTTGGGGAAGCTGAGAGAGAGCTGTGTCACAGCAAGGTGATGGGCTGCTCAGTCTGCAGATGAAGCAACAAATTCCGGACACCGAGCGATCAAATGAATGTCCAATGCAAATAGTTGGCAAGGAATGCACAGCACCAACTAACACATGGCACCAACTATACAGCAGCCTTGCACCAGCTATTTGCTGAGCAGCTTCAAATAGAAGAGTTCTAGGGGAAAGAAATATTGTCACCGCTTCTTGGGTTATACACGAACAGAAAACAAGGCTAAACTTGCCATCAAAGTCCATGATTAATTGTGTGTCTCCATAAGCCTCATAGGTGCCAACCGGCAACTAAACAGCATAAGGACATAAACAACTCTATTACAGTGCCATTGGTCTGTAAACAGATACATGGCAAGAGGAATGTGTATTGCAGATTATCAAATTTCGAGCTGGATCTTCCACCCCTCAAAGTGAATGCCAGTGTTCCCATGGACTCCTGTGGTGCAGATCAGGTACTTGTGCACAAGCCAGCATCTAAACAGATGATACAATAGAAGCACGCTGCATTACAGAAGCAGCCAGTGGAAGAAAAATAGCAGGGGTAATGCACTCACTTGGATTTCTCACTACAGATTTGTACTTCTTTCCTGCTGGTCACAGATGCTCCCATACTTTCCCCTCCTTAAGACTAATTCTGCAGTTATTAAACCAGAACCCAATAAGCCAAATACAACAGAAGTTAGTTCAACTTTAGTTTTGTGTTTGAAATTAGGCTTTTGGTTTTTCATATTACAGCACTCCATAGGGCTGGATGTGTTATGTCTGGTTTGTCTTCAGTGTGAATATTTTTTTTCCGGTCTGTACTTGCCATATAGCTGAAATAGATGCTTTCTGCAATTACCACAGGGATGTGCCATTAGATTTCTCTGTTACAAGAGGTTTACTCTTCTAAAATGTGTAAAAGCAAGTTCCATTTCCTGTCCCCTGACAGGTGACTAAAGACAATGACTAACGTTTTCGTAGCGCCTTCCCCATGAAGGAACTTTGAGCACATCAGAACTGCATAAAAAATCTCTGTGCGAGACAAGGAGAAGAGATTAACTCTCTAGGGTGAATTTAGCCTTTTTTTTCCTGAAAACCCTCCCAGTCCCCCAAAACTTTCACTCTCTAAATCCCAAGAAACAGTGAGAAAGAAGCTTCCTTTGGAGAGCAATGAGTTCCAAGTCCAGGCAGGGCTGAAGGTCTCTTAAAAGGTTGTGACATTTGCCTTTCAACATGGTGGGAGAGATCTTATTGCCTACAACATTTCATCTCCATTTGGCAGACTTCCTGGAAGACCCAAAGGGCAATGACCATTTTGAAGAGTGATTTCTGTAGCTGTAGCTGAGCATTCACCTTGTATTCTCTCTCCCCTTCTCTCCAGAGATGAAGATGTACTCGCTTGCCGTCACCCCAAATGGACACCTGGAGGGCAGGGGAAGCATGCCACCTCCTATAATCATGCGCACTGCTGCCACACCGATGCCCACACCGAAGTGTTCCCCACACATGGACTCAGTGCACACTTTTGTGGACTCAAGGAGAGGGAGTAATGCTTCGCTAGATCCCTTGAGCTATGATCAGAAGTCCTTGGTAGGTTCCTATTGCTAGCAACTCTCCCTCAAGTGCCTGCAAGCAAGTGTGTGGGTGTGTGCACGCAGACATTGCTGGAAAACAAAAAGGAGGTTGATAGAGGTGAGAAGTATGTGGAAAGGCAGGAAGAGAACAGAGATAAGAGGGAGAAATGAATCGTGTGCTATGCTGGGGCAGAACAGTGACAATGTAACAGTCAAGGACAGTGACTATATGAAGAGGTGAGACAGGGATGTACTGGGATTCAGTGTTTTTCTGCCCATTATCTGATTAGAAGTCCATGCCACCTTTCTGGAGAGACACAACCTGAGACAAGTCGTAAATCCTTGCAGTTATTCCAGCAAACCCCTCTGAGGAGGAGCAGGCAACTTCTGCCAACCACACTGGCCATTTTGTGGTCTCTTGGAGAAGCTATCAGGTGTTCCAGTGAGGGTGAGATCTGCTTCCCCCCACAGTGACCTTGAACCCACCTTGTATCAAGGGAAATTAAGCATTTGACCTTACCAACACAGCAGCTGAGCTCCAGTTACAGTACAGCAGCCCCATCAGAGGGGAAACAGGAAACAAGGTATAAGCTGACCAGTTGCCACCAGGCACAGCTCACGGAGCAGAGTTCTGGCTGGAGCTGACTGCTTTGGCAGTGATTGCATTTTGCCTGCTACAGGGGAGCGGGAGGGTGGCTCTATGAAAACAGAGGGAGCAGAGTTAATAGACAAAGTGGATTTCTGCTGCTGCTTATCTCTCCCGTTCCTCTGCTCCATAAGTGCAATATCATGTTCAAATCAAGGCGACGGACTGTGAAGGCACTTCACACAGAGACAGAGGCACTATCCCCTTTGGTAAGCTGCTTAGTCAAGGTAGTGCTTTTGAAAAGAAAATAGAGATGACTGTTGTTTGCCTGGGGGTTTCATGGGATTGTGAGTTGCTGGAGAGGGTTGTTCATCATTTGAATCCTTTCTCTGAGACCACATCAGTGCCACTAGCCAAGGGAAGATGAAGCAGTCAGAGAAGAGCTGGCCAACACCGAGAGGGAGGAGGAAGGAAAAGGTTGCCTCGTTTTGTGCTGGGAGGAAGCCATGGAGGGAAAAAGAGCTTTCCTTCTAGCTTTTCTGCTCTGACCTGAAGCGCTCTCATCCTGGCAACCACCTACCAGCCACAGTGCACTGACAGACTGATCAGTGCCAGAAATTTGCTGTAAGAGAAACATTCATTCACCTCCTTATGCAGCAAATTGAAGAGAAAGTAGTGCAAATAGGGGCACAATTTCTAACAGACACTTGGGTGACTCAGTTGCCAGAGCCCCTTTGGAAGCCAGGGAAGTTGTGTGCTGAAAACACTTGAACATAAGGAAAGAAAATGCCATTTCAGCAATAGTGCTTGGGTTCGGTTTTTATGCACAATTAATGTTGCCGGGACAGTAGGAAGGCAATGCAGAACAGGGGATGGGTGGCTGTGCTGCAGGTGTGGTTCAACGAGTACCTTCAGTGTGGGCTTAGCTGGGTGCTTGGCTCCCATCTCCAGCCATTGGCATGATGAAATTGGAGCAGTGAGGAAAGCTGGAAGGGGAAGAGAGAACTTGCAACGTGAGGGGTCTTCCAGTCTGGGTAAAATGCCATATCCTTTGGCTTCCTCCTGCAAACAAACTCTTAAATGTCTTTTTCTGCTCTCAGTCCAGCCTCCGCAGTTCCCCTTGCACCAACTGGGGCACCAGCAGCAACTGGGGAAGCCGACGCTCAAGCTGGAATAGCCTGGGCAGAGCCCCAAGCCTCAAGAAGAAGAACCAGTCAGGAGAAAGAGAGTCCTTGCTCTCTGGGGAGGGGAAAGGCAGCACAGACGACGACTCTGATGATGCCAAGTCCAGCACAATCAGTAGGCCCTCCCTGCACCGCCGGGCAGAGTCCCTGGACTACCGCAGCACCCTGGACCTGCCTGAGCTGCTCCAGTTGCCCACCATGCGCCACTCGCTCAGTGTCAGCCCCATGGCCATTCTGCCTGCTGAGTACCAAGACTGCAACGGCAAGATGGTTCATGTCCCAAACGAGTTCTTCCTGCATGTCGACGGGCACAAGGAGGATTCTGGGGACTATGAGGATGACATGGAGGATGTGAGTTGACGGGGAAATCAGGTGTTCATGCGTTAAGTGGCTTTTCCCCTCCAAGCAGGCTGATTAAAAATCAGCTTGGAAAGGTGTTACTGCCTAATGGCTGATGTAGACAACATGAATCCAGATCCAAGGGATGGGCCTCCACTTCCTAAAAGGTTTTTCTTTTTTGGCTAATGGGTTGGGCTGTTACATTGCAGTGGTCTCTTAGAAGGTAAAACTGCAGGGGGATGTGTATGTGTTTGCCTAGGTTTTTGGACTGATTGAGATTGTCCCACTTGCCCAGGATGCCTGCAAAAATGAGCTGTAGGCACAACTAGCTAATGTCTTTGCTCACAAGAGCTGTTTGGCATCTTGAAGGCTTGAAAGTCTAGAAGGAATGTTTTCTATTTAACGTTTTGGTTGTTTGAGGCCTTTTTGGTTTTGGCACAACTTTGGATCTCAAAATGGTACCTGCCTAGAGGTCTTGCCTTGTCATGTTCATATCTCACCATGTGCAGCCCCTTTCTCCCACCCCTTTCCTCATTGTTTTGTTGGATAAAAGTGACAGTGCTGGCCACGGCTCTGTCCCAAAAAGTCACGACTGCCTACAGGTGCTATGAAATGCCATGTACTGCCCCCTTTCACAAAAGGACTGTGAAAGTGGAAGAGGCAGGAAAATAAAAGAGGAAGAAAAGGTGTTTCTTCTTTTCTATCCAGAGTTACTGCTACCGGATTCGAAAAGTCCTGGAGCCCTACAAACCGCAGTGGTGCAAGACTCACGAAGACTGGTCCCTCTACTTGTTTTCCCCGCAGAATCGGTAAGAAATCCCAGTGAAATGCCAGTCCACCAGGTTTTTGTGGTAATGGAATACTGCATTTCTAGCTAGACTTCCCTTGAGAAAAATCCCTCTCTGATGCAGAAGCACTGAGAGTTTTAGAAATCCAATTCCTGATTTTTAGGTAACTCTTTCATTGCATGTGGGCAGATTTGTTGCATGTTTCACTCCATGCCTGCCTATGAAGTGTAGTTTAACCAGCATTAATAATAGCTGTTATTACATCTTGTTTACTGCACTGATAATAACAGCTGAAGCTTGTGGAGACACTAGCTCACCACCTGGACTGCTGCTGGTGGCACAGCTGCTGAAGGTTTTCAGGGATGGGACATTCAGGTGGGAGTCTCTTGCTGATTTAAACATCTGAAGGACATTTTTCTCCCCACCGTTTCTTCAGGTTCCGAGTGATGTGCCAGAAGGTCATTGCCCACAAAATGTTTGATCATGTGGTGCTGGTCTTCATATTTCTCAACTGCATCACTATAGCACTGGAGCGACCAGACATAGACCCACACAGCACCGTGAGTACCTGAGTCGTTTTCTTCCTTGATCCAGCATCCAGATCTTAGTCTTGTCAGGGAAAGACCCTGCAAGATGAAAGATGTTTGTTTTCTAGCATCTTTAAGTAACTTGCCTCTTTTTGTTGTTTTGCATTTTACAGGAAAGGATATTCCTAAGTGTTTCTAATTATATCTTCACTGCAATCTTTGTGGCTGAAATGATGGTTAAGGTAATTACATCTTCATCCCACGGCCCATAGTGAGGCCTAGCAAAAAACAAAACATGGCAAAGTTATGATCTGGGTGAAGATTTAAATGTCTCTCTTCTCCTGGCTGTAGGTGGTAGCTCTTGGCTTTTTCTCTGGGGAGAACACCTATCTGCAGAGCAGCTGGAATGTCCTGGATGGAGTCTTGGTCTTCGTATCTATCATTGACATTATTGTCTCCATGGCGTCAGCAGGCGGAGCCAAGATCCTGGGTGTCCTTCGTGTTTTGAGACTTCTGCGGACCTTGAGACCTCTCCGGTATGTTCACTGACAGGGTGGCTGTTTGTGTTGATAGATCAAAGAGTTTGAAAACATGCACATGATCTGTCAAGGTCTTGCTTAGTAACACAAAAAGCTGAAACACAGTATGGGTAGAAGCATCTTTGGGGAGCTCTTAACTAGTGAAACTGTTTGAAAACAGTGAAATGAGTTGTAATATAATTCATCTTCTCCAGCATGGAAAAGAGCGGATGGAGTTTGGAGTGAGAGGTGTTGTCATACTCAGGCAGTTAGTGCAGTGAATGCCTCCTCCACACTGCATTTTTATCACTGTTTTACAAATCAGTCTGGCTCCTTGTTAAACTGCACAACCTCACAGTCATTCCCAAGCAAAGAGGTCGTGTTGGCTGGGAGAGAATTTGTGACTGAACAGGTGCTGACATGAATTTGATAAGCTCCAGCATCTATACCTGCTCTCCCGTGCCTGCATATCTAACATTACCGCAGAACAATTTAGCTAGGCAGAGGAAGGTGAGATGCTTTCAGTATTTCAGAAAAGGAATAAAGAGAATTAGTGGTTTTTTTACAATTATGCAATAACAGAGGGTGTTAATGCTTGGGGGATTTTTACCAACTTGCAGCTCCTATTCTATTTCCATCCTGCTTGGCAAGAAACACAAGCCTTTTTTCATGACATTTCAGGGGAAATAACATAGGCACCTCTAGAGACCTGTAGGCTTTCTGATTAAAAGCTGCTTGCTTGTGAGAGTAATAAGAAGAGGCAATCATGTTTAGGCCCATGACCACAAGAGCAACAGCTATTTGCTGCTGTGTATTTCCTTAGTGACAGGTAACTTTGCAAGTGTTTCTGTCGCTTCTCTTGCTCCCACGCTCTGTTCTGCTGGTGGCTTCAGGGTCTCCTTGCAGTGCTGCCTCACCAGGAGCCACTCTGGGTCACCCGGGACAAGCCTTGGCCTGGCTCTTGGGGCACTTAGCACACATAGCTAGGAACAGGAATCAGGGCACAGGCAGTTCGTAAGTAAATGTAAAAGGAAAAAAAGGAAATTGGTCTTGGAGAATAACTAGGCCAGATCCTATTAATAGAGAGGAATTCATCACCTCTCACGACAGCTCCACTTATCACAGCCTCTTCTGGGATTACTCCAGGGACCATTCCTAACACTTTGTAGGTGCAGTTCAGACTGCCACATCATTTGCTGCCAAACAAGACCCTATTTGAAATGCTTTGTCCCTGCAGTGCACCACTCTCCTCTTTTCTGTCTGACAGGCATGAAAGCATCATTAACTGTGCAAGCTGATGCCACCTGCAAGGACTCATACCCTCTCCCCTCTGCAGGCCCTCCTGAAAAAAAAACTTTTATGTTCTTCAGTCAAAACACCCACCTTCCCAGGAAAGCTTGCTTCGGCTAGTTACATTTATGTGTGCAAACACATTTTTTAGACACCCATGGGAGAGCCATTCTCCAGGCACTCATACAGGAAAGCAAAACACTTGTTCTCCGTAATACCCAAAACATGCTTCAGGCTGTGCTCAGAGCATGCCTGGCCTCTCATGGCCTCGCAGCAGGCAAGCAAGCTGCTCTTTAATGGGTGACCCTTTGGCTGTGGAGCTGTTGATCACATGTTCCTGTTAGTTAAGAGTCAGTTCAGGAACTAATTAGGGAACAAATTGAAATTACTTTGAAAAGTTATGATGGGGCCCAGGCCAGCAGGGCAGGTGAGCACTTATGCCTGTAGAAAGAAGACAAGACACACTCTGTAGTATCACCGTGAAGTTGTTTACACATGTTGTGTTAGGAAGCAGGCTCCTGCCTGGTGTGTGCCCCTCTGCTTGGACCAGAGAGACCTCAGAGGTGATTAGCTCTCTTGAGTAAGGTACAAATAGCCCTGCAGCAGGCACCTCTGTGATATTCTGCTCATAGAGAGTATTCCCTCCTCACTGTTACTAGTAAGCAGTTACCCAACACCCTGCTGACAGGGTGTCTTACACTTTTTTATTTTCATCTAATGTGACCGTGAATGTTCTGGTTGTCCAAATAAGTCACTAATTGTCTCTGAATTCTGCCTGCAGGTAGAGGAGGGTTGTGTTAGCTCTACTGCAGCCCAAGCAGAGGAGAAGCAACCATACAATAACAGGCATGCATAAAAATTAAAAGCTTTATCATTTTGCCATTTTTTTCCAGAGTCATCAGTAGAGCCCCAGGTCTGAAACTGGTGGTGGAAACCTTGATCTCCTCCTTGAGGCCTATTGGGAATATTGTTCTCATCTGCTGCGCTTTCTTCATTATCTTTGGGATTTTAGGGGTCCAGGTAGAGTATTTCCTCCACCGTGGCCATCTGTAAGTGACCGCTGCAAAAGAGAAGTTGTTTTCTTTGCCATCTGGGGTTAAGGTGGAAGTAATGAGTTTAAATCTCTCCAAAGGAAGATTTCAGTTAGGTGTTAGGAAATAAGAGACAGGGCCTAGAAGAAATGCTCTGGGATGGGGTTGGCATCTGCTCATTGGAAGGTTCTCGGGATTAGAAGAGAGTCCTCCCTGATGAACAACACAGCACCAGCTAATCCTGCCTGAAAGTAGGGGGAGGAAAAGACAGATTCCCAAGATCCTTCCCAGCATAGCGTGCTACAATATATATAATATCTTTTCCTTGGAAGGGACGTTGTCATCTTCCCAACAAGGCAGGACTGGCCTCCAAGATCACCTTCCGTCTGAGGCAATACACAACAATGTCTCAGGGCCTGATGTTCCACAAGAGGTGTCTTCCTGCCACGTCTGTTAACATAGGTATCTAAGCTGGAAGGAAAGGAAAGGAATTTGAAATTGGCAAAGAACTCTACTAGGGGAAAGAAAAATAGATCCTGGGACAGACTTTTCAAAACTACTTCTTTTTTTTTTTTTCTTTTTTTTTTTTTGCTTCTCAAATACAGCTTTTTAAAGGCAAGTTCTACTACTGTGATGGTCCTGATGTAAAAAACATCACTACAAAGACTGACTGCACTAATGCACGCTACAAATGGGTTCGGCGGAAGTACAATTTTGACAATCTGGGACAGGTAAAGTCCTCATTTGCAGGGATTTTCTGTACCACTTTTTAATGGATGAGCACTTAAAATGTATTCCTTAAGCAGGATGTGGAACTTCCACCACAGGAAGTTTTCAAGAATGACACAGGTACTCATCTATCAGAAGCAACCCTAGCTGGGTAAAAATGGATCAGGTCACCTCTTGAGCTCTTGCAGCCAGATTTCCTAGGGTTATACAATTCCTTGTTTATAGGAGTGTTGTCTTAAAGCCACTGCTTCAGCATGCCGTCCCTCATGTGTGGACCTCAGCTGCCACTTTAGTCTCTTGACGTCTAGCTGTTATGTTTGCAAATGAAAAAAAATAAGGTATTTTATATTGGCTGAAAAGCAAGACAGCCCACAGTAGGAACAGGGATATATTACTGCTTTTTAAAACCCCATACCATTGGGCCAGCCTGCGATATTGATTTTTAATCATGCTTTGGTGACCAGAAACCCTGCTGTGTCTGAGCAAAAGTCAGCTTACATGTGAGGGAAAAGGAGCATTAATGACTGTAGTTTGCTCACTTTTAAGCTAGATATGGAAACAGGAAAAAGCAAGCCACAAGTTGTAATTCTCCACCAGCTCCAGGCCAGTTGATGTGTTATGAGTTGTGGGCTGGTTTTGCTGAGAAGTGTCTGTTGTTAGTTTCTTTTCTGGGGACTAAAATGCAAGGCCAATCTTTTCTGTTTGTTTGTTTGTTCGTCTGTTTTCTTACAGGCCCTCATGTCCTTGTTTGTCCTTTCCTCCAAAGATGGCTGGGTGAACATCATGTACGATGGTTTGGATGCCGTGGGTATTGACCAACAGGTAAATGTACTGCAGAGTCCAGACCTGTTGCTCTCAGAAGTCTCGTGCCTGGGTGACTGCTGTTTTTCACGTCCCAGGAAGAAGCAGCACTATAGGACTGTCCTGAGGTCTTGCCTGCCCATTGGGCTGCCAAGGTCTTCCATTCTCCACTGAGTAGCTTTTACAGTGGCTGTGCCCTGTAGTATACAAACAAGCACTGATGGGATTTTTAATTAGAATGATGTTACTTGAGGAGGGCCGCACATGCCATAGCACTGTGGCTTCGTGAAAGGTATGATGAATAAGAGCAAACTTCCACAATGTGGGAAACAACCAGGAATGTTGTGAAAGAGACATTGTTAAGTTTGTGTGTTATGTAGCATTTGCAAAGCAAAGTCAAGAGTCTTAGATGACTAAGTACCCCATCAGAGCTACAGTAAGGTAGCTTAACTTTGTACTTAACTTTGTACTTAATTTTCCCCTGCTTCTGAAGATCTTGTTACAACTGAGAAACATTAACCATGAGCCCACATCTCAAAAAAAAGTAATCTGGACCCTACCTTTAACTAAAATGATCTTGCAGGTGTGATGATGCACATCCACCGA
The DNA here is from genome assembly GCF_023634155.1 of Falco peregrinus. Taxonomy (NCBI): domain Eukaryota; kingdom Metazoa; phylum Chordata; class Aves; order Falconiformes; family Falconidae; genus Falco; species Falco peregrinus. The sequence goes on along the minus strand of NC_073725.1, from coordinate 87,530,060 downwards.
GACTTATCTTAAGCTGTATGAAATAAATGCCAAAATAATTAAATCCTGTAAGCCAACTTGCAGAGGCTAGGACAGGTTTTACAACAAAAGTAAAATTTTAGTCGGTGAGAAAGTGAATGAGAGGAAACTGTTTTGGGAAAAACCTTTTAACTCCTCCCAGTCCTCTCCTCCTCTCCACAAAAGGGTACTGTGCTGTCTTGTTGCTACAGAGTGCCCAACATCTTGACTTATACACGTCTTGTCTATGTCTCTTCTCTCTTGTTTTTTAATTCCCCACGTCACCAGCCCATCCAGAACCATAACCCTTGGATGCTTCTCTACTTCATCTCCTTCCTGCTTATCGTCAGCTTCTTCGTGCTCAACATGTTTGTGGGTGTGGTGGTGGAGAACTTTCACAAGTGCCGACAGCACCAGGAGGCAGAGGAGGCCCGACGTCGGGAGGAGAAGCGGCTGAGACGCTTGGAGAAAAAGCGCAGGAGTAAGGAGATATACCTGTCTGGTCGGTAGACTGCGTTACAAACCAAAATCTTTCTGAGCCCTGCCTGCTCCCAAAGCAAGAGTTTCATTTTCCTTTGGTTTTGTTTCCATGGGATTCAAGAGGTTGTTTTGCTTCATTACCTCTTCGGCGGCACCTTAAGTCTTGGGTAGCCACCACCCTGGAATTGTCCTCTACAAGCCTGATGTGAAGCATTACCTGTTTACTTGGCTGGGGAGAAAAATCCTCCTCCAAGCAGAGTCCTCTATCACACTCTGCAAGGCAAAGGTGTCCCAAGCACCGAGCGGAAGCTTGCGGTGTGCCTGAGGGATGCAGTGAGTAAACAGCTGCAATGCTTACTGTGTGCGTGAAGGCCAGTCCCAAGGGTTGCCCTCTGACTTAAGGGGCTGCTTGCATCTGATGATGGTGGTGGTTTTATTTATTAATTCTTTTCTTAGACACAATAATTGTGATGCTTTTTAGAGTCCTAGCGCATGGCCCCGCATGCCACAAACATGCTGCATGAGGGTATGAACAAACTGACAGCCCTGGGGAGAGGAATGGAGCCCCAAGATGGGGCTGTCCAGAAAATTCTTCTCTGGAAGATGTCCATTACAAGAGATGCTTGCCCCGTCACACGCTGGGGGAGCCCTTTATTGCTGAGCAATGTGCTGGAACTGGGTTTGTCCTTGCAAACAGTCTACATGGAGATACTGGGCAGATGCAGGGCTGTTAGGGTGCAACAGGAGGACTTTAGCCAAAATGTGCTTCTTAGTGGACTTAGTAGAGACTGTCAGACCAGAGCAGAAAAACACCTGAGCTTGTGCTGCTTTCTTGACCCAAACCTTCCCAGGGGTTCTCATGTATTAATTCTCATCCCCACCGCTCCTTGGCAGGCTCCATTAGGAACAAGCTGCCTATAGCATCTGGTGGGTATTTCCAGAGAAACTGCCAGGAAACCAGCCATGCTGACTTTCCAGCCAGTTTTAATGAACAAGGATAGCCTGCCTTAGATGCTGGCAAGCATTTTTAGAGGTAAATGAGGGAACATGGCTTGGCCACTGTGATCAGAGATGAGCTTAGTCAGGGATAAGGCTTGAGAGCTTCTCCTTGCCCTGCTTGCTGCAGCAGTCCTGTGGCTCTTTGCCTAGCCTTGGGCTGCCCTGCGTAAGACCCAATATCTTGTTGTGACAAATGGCTAGTGTCTCCCCCACATCAAGCCATAGGTATCCGTTTACAGGTGGGAAAACTGCAGTTAGATCAAATAGCCTTTTGTCTGGCTCTAAAGATGTAGCAGTCGGAGGCTTTGCTAGTACAAACCCCAGACAGTTTCCTCCATCCATCCACATATGAGTCAGAAGGCCGGCAGCTGTATCCCTCAGAGTTCCTCTCCTGCTCTTGTGCTCCTCTTTATTAGAGCCATGGCAGACCTCAGCACTAAATGTCTGCACCATGGTCTCCACAGTGAAGGCCAAGCCCATTTCATTTTAGCTAGCTGTCAGTTAAGTAGCTGGGTTAAAAGAAAATCTAGATCAAACTAGCCAGCTTCAAACAGATCTCTGCAGAAATTTAGAAGAGTTCAAATGCAATTTCATTTCTTTTTTCACGTTTTGGTTTTTGAGTTTGAGATTGCAGCTAGGATTAGAAGTGGAGGTCCTGAAGGCACCATTTCCAGCACGATAAGAAATCAGTTTCAAGCTCCTAAGTGTCCTCCTGCTTGTCCACTATTTCTATCCCAATGTGCACACACGCATGTGCACACACACCACACACACAAAAGCATATTTGCAAAGAACATTCAGCATCCTTAGAGAAAATAGACTGGGGCACAGGTGAGGAGGGCTAGCTTAACCACAGCCAGTGCTATCCCAGTGCTGTTCCTGATTAGTAAGCAAATCTTATTACACGCTCGTCTGTGGCTGACTGCTTAGACACCAAAAAGAGCCAGTCCCTGTCAAAGTGATGGAGACTGTTTGCCCCTCCTTTATCCAGCTACCTCAAAGGATAGAGTCAAGGAGATATTTCAGACCGCAAACCCAGGCATTGCACAGATGTGGGTTGTAACATTTGACTGAGAGCACGCAGGGAGGAACACAGCTTTCTGGAAGGTGATCAAGTCCGATATAACAACTGTGAGGCTAAACGTCTGGCCATGTGCTGGGCTTCCAGGTGGTTACCTCAGATTGCCTGGCTCTGAGGTCTTCTACCCACCTCTGTTCCACATGGACAGCTCAGCTTGGCATCCAAATTTGAGTTGTTAACAAGGTGAAATCAAATATCTGATACACATTACTTTTTATATTTTAATGGCTATTTTTAATTTAAATGGGAGACGTTTTCACCTCTTGCATAATTTACAAGATGACAGATTTGGTGAAAAAATGTGGCAGACTCAGAAAGATGTGAGATGTGGTTGGTGCCATGTGTGGCAGAGTCTCTGTGGGGGTGTGTCTGTGTGCACGTGTAGATGGGGGATGCTGCACAGTGATGGCAGGCTGGCCAGCTTCCCGTGTGCCCCAGCACCGTGCGTCTTACTAGTATGGAGGAGTGGGCAAGAGGCCACTTGCCATGGGGTAGGATGGGTACAGGAGACCAGTAATTCTGTGGAGTAGCAAGGAGCCTACCTTAGGAAGCCTAGCAGAGAGCCTTGCTTTTACTTCAGTTGCCATTTCTGGCATTTGGCCTGAAGACACCATAAGGGAGGAAGAATTAGGGCTGTTAACAAGAGCAAAATCCAGCACAGCTAACAGATGTACTGTCTGAGCAACACCGATCCATCTGGACTCGCCCTGTCTGCCTGGCATCTTGTCTTTGTGCCCTGTGTCCTGTCTGTGATTTCCTCTTTGTGTGTTTCTGTGTATTGGGGTCTTTGGGCATCTGTAGGTCCCTACACACACAGAAACGCACATTAAGCCACAGGGGGCTTGGGCTCAGGCCTGGAAATGGGTTAGACCTCTGTTTATCAGTGGGGGCCATCCCAGCAGGCCCTGGGTACAAATCCTGTGTTCTGGAGGCTGGGTCCAGTATTTGGACCCTGTGTGCAGAGCTCTGACCCTGGCAGAGGGATCGCTCCATGGAGGGGACAGTCCTGCAGCAGGACACAGCTCCTTCATCAGACCCCGTGCAGGAGGGATGGGGAATCATCCGTTGTCTGTTTTGGGGTACTTTTTAGGCCTTTCAGGAGCCTGGCAGGAAGGTCCCTCTCAGCCCACATCTCTGCTGTCAGGCACCACCTCAGACCTTTCCAAAAAGTTTCTTGTCTCCCATCTGAGAGCCACTTCCACAAAAGAATTGGGACAGGGTAAAACCCCGTGCCCCTTGTCAGTGTGCCTTGACTCTCTGCTCCTGTGACAAACATCACTCGAGGCTCCGGCAACAGAGCTCATGGACCCAGCATGTCAGCCACAGGGTCCAGCTGTCATGACTGGGCTGCGATCAACACAGCTGAGGCCTGGGCCAGCACTGAAAGAAGGTGCTGGGTTTGCCAGTTAACTCTGCTCACGTGAGAAAAGATGGCAAGGGGCTAGCACACCATAGAAATGCATTTGTTGTGGTTTCAAAGGCAGAACTGCACAGCGTACTTTTTCACGTGAAGGTACAAGTTCAAGATATATGAGAATATTTTTCTGACGCAGTCACTACCTCCATCCACTGTATCTACTGTGTTAATAAGTGTAGTGTAATTTAATAATCCTGCAGCTCCTAACCTTTTAATGAGGTTCTCAGAAGACATAGACCAAAACCAGCCTCCCCACATTAAAGTTTTTGATTAAAACCACATGGATAGGCTTGGTCTCCTCTGTATTCAGGATATGGGGCCAAATCCAACGGGTTTGTCTCTGCTGTGAAGCCAGCAGCCCTGGCTCGCTGGGCAGAGCGCAATGTTTGGTCAAACGCAGGCAGTGCTCTGGGCTTCCAAGGCTGCAAGCAGGGTCTGGGTGACACTGGGAGCCGAAAGCAGTGCAGGCAACGCAGAAAGAGTTGGAAATGCCAGACATAGCTGGGGGGAGGCCCTAGCTGGGGAGCAGAGGGTGTCTTTCAGAGTATCAGCAAGTCAGTTGTCCCTGGGAAGACCCCAAAAACGGAGAACTTGGAGAAGGAAATGCTTTTTCCTGATTTCCACTCTGTATGAGATGAATGTGGCCACTGCCATGTTTCTCTGAGGCATTTCTCAACACAGAGCTGAGTATCTGGGCATTGTAGAAGGGAGAGGCCAGTTTTGTTTTAAGACCCAGCAGAGATGCCTTTCAAAGCACTGAGTCTAAGCCTTTCTCTCCAGGGGTGAGCAATTGTGGGCAGCACACGGTTGTATTTAAATTAGTCCATCCTCTCAATGCCACAGCTATCTCTGTATCCAGCAGAAACATTCGAGCTGTAACTAACGTTTTGGGCGTTGCATATCTGAGTGTTTAGTATTTCCAACTAGGGAATTATCAAACCGTCTTGCTTATTTTTCCAGGCAGCTGCAGGTATAGAGCTTCTCTGTGCCAAGCATGCATATAAACCCATTAGGGCTTTCTAATGTTTCATGCAGAGGAGAATAATGGAGGAGCTGTAGCTAACAATTGTAATGCCAACCTAAATGCTTTTAAGCTAGAAGACAGTGCTTCATTAATTTTCATGTCAGCAGAATCACAAACAAAGAAGTTTAAATACTCTGCAGAGAGATGAGATTCAAACATTAGCCAACATGTAGAAGTGGGGGCGAGAAAGATCTGTGGTTTTCCTTCTGCATGTGTTTGATGGTTTCTCCTTTCCCTCCTGCATTTCCACCAACTCAAACCATCAGCTGCAGATGAAGGGATACTTGTCTGTGTTTGATATAAGTCTGCTAGTTGGTTGGAGTCTCATCCCAAAAAACATTTCCCTGGAGAAACCAGGTACAGGTTGCATTTTGGCTACTGTAATTAATGATGCATTAGATCTCCCCTGTTTGCTGTGCCCACATCCCCATGGTCCACTGTTCTCCTGCAGACCCCACGTCTCTCGTTGAGCAGGCTGTAGCAGTAGGTGTGTGCAGTGAACGCTTTTACCCAGACTGGGGAGAATAACATAATATAGTCTCACTAAGAGGTAAAAATATGTGTCTGAACTGAGAGGAGGCCAGAGCCACTTGCTGTGCTGTTGACTGAAGTAAAACTCCTGTTCCTAAAGGGACCAGGGATGAACAGTGATCCAGCAGAGCTGGGGGCCTTGAGGCAATGAACCACAGCCTCCCTCCTGCTCAGAGTGGGTCAGAGCTGCAGTGAAGCTGTGTGGCTGATCTCTCACTGCTTTCACCCTGCTGCAACCCCTCTTCTTCATGGGATTGTCCTGACCCAACACCAGCATCGCCGAGAGCAGAAGCTGGCCTGTCCTCCCTGCACACCCCTGCTCACTACCATTGGCCTCGCATGAGCAGTATCTCCTCTAATGGACATTGCATGGGTTACTGCACTGAGCATGACAGTGTTGTTGCATGTGTTTCAAAGCGTTGTCAACTTTATCCCAGACTGTCCTTGTATGTGTGTCCCCAGTGGAAATTTCTTTTTCATCTGTTACACTACCCCCCTGAAGCCAGGTTATCCTAAATGAGTAAGGCAGTCCTAGAGCTCCCGCATCCCAGGTCAAGTTAAACCTGTCCCAACTTTCCCAAGCACCCAGTTTACCAGGCATAGCCAGCTCTGAGCACTGGCAGAGTATACAGACACAGACCACTGAGATGCTTTCACACAATAAAACAGGCCCACCTTTATGGCTAGGTGGTTCCCTCTTATATTTCTATATCCAGCCCATATAAAAAGAGAGCTGTGTTGCTGACAGGCAGCCTGGAAGGTTTTCTGTTCAGCAGCTTTACAGTGGAAAATGTCTTCTTGTGATTATGCTTTAAAAGTATATAAGTACTTTATAAAACATAATAAAAGCCTGATCTTAGGCTGAATAATTAATCAGTGGCTGCATTTGGACAAGTTAGAAAGCATTTGCAGTCACCTACAGCCTGTTTTCCTTATGTGCTGCTAGGCAGTGTATTCACGCACTGCCCATCACTGCTAATGTTCTTCTAAGATCCATTGATCAACCATTAGTCACTAATAAGTAGTCCCTTAATATAATGCTTGACTATTCAGGGTATTCTTAGACCTCCCAACAAGCTGGTTTATTGTGTTTCCAAGAAGACATTTAAAAAAAAAAATAAAAAAAAGTATGTCATAATCTGGAGAACACATGAAAGCACATTGTGCAGGCTTAAGTAAATATCATACTGCAGTGTTTTTATTACTGGTTTTTAGACACATCGGAAGATTATCTGAGCTCGGTAGCCAAGACAGTCCCGCCAGTCCAAAATGATTGGTAGGACTAAAGCACATGAAAGCAACAGAAAAACATTCAAAAACAATTGTGTTTGCTTTCATCTTGTTTTTCCACACCCATTAGCAGAAAAAATAAGTCTAGGTGACCCTGGTCAGAAGGAAATGTTTTCCAAATACCTCCACTCCACTTTTAACTACCAGAAAAAATAGTAGTTGAAAGAGAGCAACAGATTCAGTTTCCCTTTATCCAATTTATTTTAGGGTTTTGGACTCTAATCTGGCATCAGTTACGCTACCAAAAAAAAAAAGCCCACTTTTCAAGAGTCGCTCCATCTGAAAGATATTAGCAGGATGAGAGGAGTGGAAGACACATTTCGGGGGGGCACTGAGTACTTTTGAACTTACTTCCCTCCTTATTTTTAAGGTGAAGCAACTCCTTTTTCCTAGCTCCTCATATACTTAAAGCTCAAGTTGCTGCAACATTTGCAAAAAAAAACCCTTTCTGTTAAGAGCACTCCTGCTCTGACTTAGTATGAACCTAACATGTCTCTTCCAGTTGCAAAATCTACAGTAATGCTGACTTTGGCCTTAAGTACACTCTTTGAATATTTACATTTCTTAAGTTTGAAAAGAATTTGACTCCATCTGAGTGCCCACAGCCATCTTGTGGTCACAGTCTAATTTAAGAGAGGCGCACGCAGTGAATACAGCTTGGTCACAGTGTCCAAACACTCTCCTTGGAACAGCCCCAGGAGCTTGGTCCATGTGCAGAAATCTCCCCATTTCAAGGAGAAAGGAGTCATGACCAGAGGCAGGGATATAAAGTTCTTGTATGTATATAAAAGTCATAGTCTGAGTGTGTTTTTAGATGCAACTATGCCCTTGGTGTTATATTTCCAGAGGAGCTTGTGCTGATAGTTGTTGTAGAGACAAATGCTAAGCACCCCGCTCCATTGCTGTTGATGCTCTCCTGTGTGCTACTAACCCTCACGCATGTGCCCTACTGTGCCACAGGCATTGCTGTTTCCTTTAGGCCTTTAAAATACACCAAAAGCCTTCTGTCACAGAAGCTGAGCTCAGGTCGTGTTCATCTCCTACATGGAACATGCCTGACATCAGCAGGATTAGACATGCATATCAGAGTCCAGACTGACGAGACCTGTCATAAGCCTTTCCTCTAAACTGCAGTTGAAGCTTTGCTGGGTTTGAAGCCTTTCTCTTGGCTTTGGGTCTCATTTCCATCCTGCTTCTCACCTTTTCTGGTTTGTGACAAGTCATGTGAAGAGCTTGTCCTCTAGCCTGAGACAGAGCAGTAAGGACAGAGAGTGCTTGGAAGAAAAAAGGACCTGGCTGTCAAAGCTGTGGAGGTCCCTTCTGCAGGGACAAGAGGTTTGGCTCAGCCTGATGACCCCACTGCGGTTCTTGAAGGCCTTGCTGCTAGGTAGAATCACTTGGCCATCTCGTAGGGCTTGCTTGAATCAGTTCTCCTGCGGGCTGTGCCCTGCATCCAGCCAGGTGTGTGTGAGACATGACTCGCAGGCCACGTCGCACTGGCTGCCCTGCTGCACTCATTGCACTGCCTTTCCTTCTCTTTTTCTGCAGAAGCCCAACGCAGGCCTTACTACGCTGACTATTCCCCAGCGCGGAAATACATTCACACCCTCTGCACCAGCCACTACCTCGACCTCTTCATCACATTCATCATTGGGGTCAATGTCATCACTATGTCGATGGAGCACTACAACCAGCCAAAGGTAAGAGCCACCCTGCAACGTGTCAGCTGTGAAACCCAGGGCAGGGGACCTGTTCCCTTGGGATACCACTGAGCAGCGGGGTCTGCAGCCAGCTCTGCTTCCTTGGGACCAGTCCCTGTTGTTTGAAAGCCTCGGCAGGCTCCACCCTCAGCATCTGACTCTAGGGCAGCTCTACCATCCGGGAGCCCCTTGCCTCAGCCAAAACCTCAATTTCCCTGCTGTTCCTTAAAAAACCCAGAGAATAAGGCTAAGAGAGAGTGAACTAAGCTTTTACTAGAAGAAGACCAGTCTGAATATTTCCTCTCCTAATACCAGATGTGACTCACCCTCAAACTGTAAAACAGTCCAGAGTTTTAGCATATTCCACTAAGAGATATAAGCATGAAGTTAATGCATGCAGAGCAACGTTCCTTTTCCTCAGTGAATTTAGAATAAATCAGCTGTTAGGTACAACCCTTCTTTATGTATCATAAAATCATTCCTTCCCAAGAAAATCTTTGGCATAAATCATATAGCCTGTCCATTTGCCACATATATTAATCTTCTATCACATTATCACTCATGGAGCTCTAGACTTGGCGTTTATTTTTCTAGTATTGCATGGTCTGCCAGGTAACCTGCAAATGCCTCCTGGAAGCAAAGCCAGAGCGGCACCAAGCCACAGGGTAACGTGTGTGTTTTACACCAGCTGACCGTGTGCTGTTCTGCTCCATAATTCTTTTGCATAACAGCCTTTCTTTTGCACATAAATGTTATTTATCCAGATTAGGTCTTACTTATAATTGGTTTATGTTCATGTAAAATGCAGCGTTGTAAATCTGAATGCAAACCATCACAAATGATACAAGAATCCAGGCTCAGGCAGTGTGTTTCAGATGAAATAGTAAATTGTCCCACATTCTTTTAAGTGCCATTTTAGACTGGATATCAGAAAAAATTTCTTCACTGAAAGGGTGGTCAAGCATTGGAAGAGGCTGCCCAGAGAAGTAGTTGAGTCACCATCCCTGGAGGTATTTAAAAGGCATGTAGATGTTGGCACTTAGGGACGTGGTTTGGTGGTGGACTTGGCAGTGCTGGGTTAACAGTTGGACTCAATGATCTTAAAGGTCTTTTCCAACCTAAATGATGCTATGATTCTATTTATTTTAGGCACTGGAACAAAAATAGGGATAGTAGTGAATTGAGGAATGCCAACATCTAAAAACTTTCAGCTCTTGTTCCCAAAAAATCAGTGCATGGTCATCCCACATATCTGGGGTCAGCAAAGCACAGTCATCACACAAATGTGACGAGGAGAGCTTTCCTGTGGCCTGAGGCTTCCCCTGTCAACAAAGCAGACACTGCTTTGCACTCTCCTCGATAGCATTTTATTTCCAGTTGTGTCTGTTTTGATGTTCATTGTTGTCATTTTCTTATTGTAAGACACCTATACTAGATTTAACTAAATTCCGCTTCCCTCCCTCCTCTCCCCAAATCCCTACCCAACCAAGGAGCTGTTTCACTCTGCAACTATCTATTTTAAGATCGCAGCAAGATTCTTTTGCTATTGTTGGCCTATGGTTCCAATGAAATCCATTATAAACACTCATCATCTTCAAGTATAAACACTGCGGATTCCTGACTTCCGAGAGCAGCTCTATGAAGAGCGTGAACATTGCACCAAATATGGACATACTTTGTCTGACTCTAGAGATGTAACATTTTTCAAGAAGGCAAGACTTAATCCATCTCCAACATTATTTTTTTTTTGAGCATTTTAAACAAAGCCATTGTCCTAAAGCTTGCCGTGCTGAAATAAAGAGATGATGCATCAAGGCTTCTATTCTATCCAAGGCTAGGCAGTTCAGAAGAAGTAAACATTAGATGGGGAAGGGGTAAAATTTTCTTTCTGACCCAGACTGAACAGTTCATGCACTGAAATTGGAGGTTTGATAGCCCTTGACAGAATTAGCACAACCAGTGTTAGTGCTTACGAATTTTTGTTTGCATCAGTGTCTAATCCTTTGTTTGAGTTTTGCTGTGTGATTTAATGCAGTTTTGTAACTGATCTCTGCAAGCTTTTATGACTTTGCTTCCTGCAGCTCTGTGCCTATGCCACCCCTGTGCCTGCCAGTACCTCCGCAGGGGGTCTAGGAGAGGATAGCTTGGTCTTGTCTAACTGGTGTCTCTCTTTTCAGTCCCTGGATGAAGCCCTGAAGTACTGCAACTACGTGTTCACCATAGTTTTTGTGTTCGAGGCAGTTCTGAAGTTGGTGGCATTTGGTTTTCGAAGGTTCTTTAAGGACAGGTGAGAGTATTTTAAATTCCTGTGCATTTGGAATAGAGCTGTCCTGACCCAGTTTCAAAGCCAGATGCTGGGTAAATGTAGCATTGCTATGATCGTACTACATGCTTTTTGCAAGGAAGAGCAAAGGGCTGTCTCTCCACAGGTGCAAATGTAGGAACTAAACATTCTAAGAACTGCTTTGCAGAAGAAATTCAGGAAATGTTACAAAATTCTAGGTAATTTCTTTCCCCCACTATCTGCCTCTCTACCAGGTCTGACCAGCTCAGCTTAGAGGTCAGAAACAACCTGTTGGCATCAATTCAGTCCTCAAAAGTGTTGTTTTGGCAACCTAAGGTGACAGAGCCCCTCACAACAAGTCTCCTCTGCAGTCCAAACCAGTCCTTTGGTAGACTGCTAGCTTTGTAAAACCTTTGGCAAAGGCAGAGGTAGTTGTGTTCGGCCCCACCGCCTTCAGATCCCAGCTGCAGAGACCTACGGATCTTACTCTGCCTCACATTTAGCCAGAAGCAAATATGTATGAAAGCATGATGTGGTCTGGTGACTTGCTGGAGAGCAGGGTAAGATTGGACACTTTTTTCACAAGATCAGCTTGTTTGCTTCGTTTATCTTGACTGAGTGGCTGGAAGCTGCTATGAGCAATATTGCTTCTGAGGGAAACTGGGTAGGAAAGACACTCCATTTCTTCACATCTTTGTTTCTTTCGAGTGCTGCTGTGGAAGGCCCTTTACAAGTGTTAGGCTATAAATTAATGGAGATACTCGAGTGGAGTAATTCAAGAGACAGGTGACATAGCACGGGAGCAGCTGTATTACATCACATCAAAGGTCCCTCTAGCCTAGTGTCTTGTCCCTGAAAGTGGCTCTGAGCGGATAGCAGGGGGACAATAGGGACCGGGCAATAGGCAGGGACACTTCCCAGTCACAGCTTGTGGCTCAGAGGCTGGCTGTGCCAACTGCAGTGAGTTGGTTTTGTACCACACAGAAGATCATGGGATATGAGAGAGGAGAGGCATTTGGGATTTGCTTGTGCTTGTTTTTAGCCAATAATTCTCTACTCCTGCATTTCTGTCCATGTATGATTTTTGTGTGTGTGTGTGTGCTTCCTCTTTGTCTGTCAGGTGGAATCAGCTGGATTTGGCTATAGTTCTCTTATCTATTGTGGGAATCACACTGGAGGAAATTGAGATGAATGCTGCACTGCCCATCAATCCCACAATAATACGCATCATGCGGGTGCTGAGAATAGCAAGAGGTACGGCCTGCTCCATAGGTCTCCAGCCATCACTCCAGACACGTCAGAAAATGGTTTGGCTATTTGGCCTTTGGCTATTACTCCTGCTGTTTCAGTTTGACCTGAGAACAGTTAGGCGCTGAGGCTGCAAAATGTGAATTCAGAGAGAATCTAGGTGGGGTTTCATGAGTGTTTCCAGTGGCATCTTAGATTGGCCTCCAATTCAAACCTGGGATCACAGACCTTTTATACTGATACCAGACAAGAGTGGGAAGTGGTGGAGAAGGCAGGATCAGAGCTTGGGATGATGCTCTTCACTGATTGTCTCCCCATCACTCCCCCATTTTCCTGCTAGGGCATGCTGGAATTTTTGTGGCTTTTGGTCTGTTTTACTGATGTCATTAACATTAATTGGTGTGGGAAGTAGTTGGGATGTTCAAATGTTCTGTGAGCCCTGCCAGGATACTTGCCATCTGTATGAATAGATGCAAGAGAGATGTGAACCCTCCCTACAAGCTTTGAAATCAGATTTCCATTATGGATTTTGCTTGAAATATTTCCCAGCCCTGCTGACCAGGCTTTGATTCTCATTGTAGTGCTGAAACTGCTTAAAATGGCCACTGGGATGCGAGCGCTCCTGGACACAGTGGTACAAGCGCTTCCCCAGGTAAGCCCCCAGACTTCATCCATGCCCAGTTTGTTCCCCTTGGTGGACTATGCCTTTCGGGCCTGGGGACGGCTCTGTGCCACCGTGTTTGGTGGGCACCAGAAGTCACCTGGGGAGAACATCAGCTTTCTCTGCTGCCACCGGTGCCTCGGTAGCGGAGTTTTGCATGGCATATCCTCCTCACATAGTGTGTGCTAGATGGGAGATCCAGAATTACAGAAAAAGAGTTAACAGAGAGCCAGCTGCTGTAGGCAGAGCTCTTATAAAACACAGATTTCACAGCAAGTTCAGGAAACACAAGGATAGGCAGAGAAAGCTGTTGGTGAAAGCATTGGAAGTAAGACAGCTTCCAACTTAGCAGTTTTCTTTGTGAGACAGGAGCAAGCATATTTATTGAGACCTATTGACAGAGGAGCTGCAGTCTTTAAAAGGCAAACAAGGGGAGACTTTCCTGAATCTTAAAAGCTTGAAGTGAGGTCTCAAATCACCATATTCTCATGAGCTGCAAGAGGAACAAAGATGCTGCCAGTCTTAACAATATTTGATAGGATCCTTCAAGTGTTCAGTTCCTGGGACCACTTTTTCATAGATCCATTTATTTGAAAAAAAGAAGGAAACTTTTTGCTGACTTGCACTTCTCCCTCAAAAAGATCTAAAGCACATCTGAAGAATTCCAAGAAGTTTAGGGTTCCTTTGGTTTTAAAAACTTATGCTATTTAAGCTGTGTTCTGCTAGTTTGTGGGTTTGGTGGTTTGAGACCTTTCAGTCTTTACAGTCAGCTCAGCTGTCTACATATTTCGATTTCATTTATCACGAGGACCCTGTATCCCACCAGACAGTACTGGAAGCATTTACTGCCATGCTTTACACAGAAGTGAGTATCAATATGAGGTGCCAGGCCATCAAGAACAAGGCAGAGGAACCCTGCAGGCTTCTTCTCTGAGCTGGCAGTTCAGAAGCAGCACTTTTAGGAGGCACAAGCATTGTCAGACAAGTTATCAACCCCTCCAAAACATCCCACAGCTGAGTCGCTGGAAGGAGCTTTATGAGTGGACCCACTCCATTCTGTGTAAAAGGCAGTGTAGTCTGTCCTGGGATGGACTGGGAGATTCAGGGGATCCCCAGCCCCGTAGGCACAGGGAGATGGCAGCGCACCATGCTGGGCAGTCACATCTTGATCCGCTCCAGCTGTCTGCAGTGGGATCACATCTCAAAGACAGGATGATAGCGCCGTGGCTTGGCCAGAAACAGACACCGTGTAGACATCTCTTCCAGAATATTTGTGGCCTTATGAGAATCAGTAGAACTAGTACATGTAATTACCCAAATATACCCCTATGAGTTAGTTGCTAAGTACAAAGAAATCCATGATCTGTTCAAAATGACCTGGAAAACAAGGGGAATTTCTTTTTCTTGGAAAGACCCATTTAATTTTCATCAGTGCCATTAAGATGTTTCTAATCTGAGACATTTTCCCTTTCGTATCCAGATTTCAGTGAAGGATTTTGGCTGAGACTAAAGCATGGTATTTACCAACCTGATCCCTGTTTTGATATTTCAAGAAAGCACTTGATTTGTGTCTATTTTTTTTTTCTTCTTTCAAAAGCACCGTGATTACAGAGCATATTTCTTTTCACTCCTTGTTTTCCCTCCCCACCCCAAACAATAGGGTGGCTGCAGGCCAGGTTTTTTGTTTCTTTGGAGTGTTTTTTGCAGTTCACATTCAAACCAAAGGCTTTCTTAAAAGGGGAATCCCCAGGGATATTCCAGGCAGATCTTGTGCAGATAAAAATGCCATTTTGTCCTCCAGTGAAATTCAGAAAATGAGAAGAGAAGTTTTAGAAGACCTCTCCAACAACAATCACTCCTCATAAAGTTGCAGCTTTCATTTCAAAGGCAGGGGAAGAGTTCCTACTCCAATTTATGTAGCAGCCTAAAACCACAGCTGGAAAATTCTCATTGAATGTGTCTGCTAAATGACAATAAAAATTAATTTGATGTTTATTCATTAAGGTTTGGGGGGAAATTCTTTGTCTAGTGTATGTAGAATGTCCATTTATGGGCTTGTGATGACAAGGTATTGTCACTGCAGCGCACTGTTTTTTTTCTTTCTCTTTTGGGTGATTTTCATCAGCTTCCTAGTTGTTTTCTTCAGCAGTAGATACAGCTTAAGTAACAGTTAGGGAGCCAGCTGTCCCCAAACTTGGAGAAATGGTAGCATTTTGATCCAAGACTGAAGTTGTCATGGTACAGGGTTAATCTCCTCTTCTGGAACTTCAGACTGACCTTGAGCTGCTGCTTTCAGTGCAGAAAGACTTCCTCCCCTACTGCATCGTGCTTGTCTGGTAACCTTGTGTCTACCAGTTCAGAGATCTTCTCTATGGTGCCTCTTGAAAATAAAGAGATGGAGTTGGGGAGAACAAGTGAGGAGAGGCAAGAAAGAGAAAAAGTGTTCAGGGAAAGATCTCAAAAAGGCATCTTCTCTGCCCACCACCTCCATGCCCTCTTAGTCCCAGGAAATGTTTGGGATAGTGTGAATCGAGCATCACATTCCTGCCAAAGGCCATTGGTGCTTGTGCAGCACTGGCTCTTTTACCCACTACTGTGCAGTCTTGAGGCAGTATCTCCTTTTCAAACAAGAATGCAGGTTTTCCAGTCTCACAGGTGGTTGACCAAGAGGTTGAGCTAGTAGTGAGGCCACGGTCACCTAGAAAGGCACTACTGGCCTCAGGTCTGAAGGTGGACCCTCATAGTGTACCCTTGTGGAGGACAAACAAAATCTGCCATGGACTTTAAAGTATGAAGTGCTAAAATCAGCTACACTGGTATAAACTTGAAATAGATCCACTGCTTTAAACTGAGCAGCTAAAAAGAGCTGCTCTAGTGTGACCAGCTCTGACTTCATCACTTAGACATTGCCAGTCCTAATTAAGCCAGTTCAGTGCTGCCATTCACAGCCTCAAAACTCCCCTGTGGTGGCAGGGGCTTGTTCCTAGCATAACATAAGCCACGCAGCTCTGCACTGAACTTCAGCATGTCTTTTAAAAGCCACCTGGTCTTGTTTTAAGGATCAAAGTGCTAGGGAACCAGCCATCCCCTATCAACGAAGTACATTCTTTCAGTAGAAGTTTACTCTTTCTGTTAAAAGAATCCAGTGTTTTTAGTCTGAATTAGCCCAGTATGTTTTTTCATCGGATGTAAATTTGCTTTTTTTCTTCTAGAACGTCTCCTTTTTGGAGCAATAAGAGATAAAATAATCTTCCAGTCTGGCAAACAGAACAGCATTGAATTCCTTTAATCTCTCGGTATGAAGCAGGTTTTCAAGACCTGTTTCAAGTGTTTTCCTCTTCTTTATGAGCTCTGGCCCCATTAAGGCTGTATAGTGAATTATACCACTCATGCTTCAGCTGAATATTCCCTTGCTTATACATCTGGTGGCTGCATCGGTTTTGTAAGCAATGTCTGCTCTGTAAGGCTCCTATTTGATGGTAATCCTTTTAGTCCTTTTCACATCCCCTGCTTTCCAAAGTACAATTCACCCTTTCTGTAGCATGGTCTGCACTTCGCTGCTGGATTTGTAACTTTGGCTGGGTTAAAATGTTCATTGTGTGAGTGAATCCACCCTATGGAGCAGCCCAGCTCAGTACGCACAGCACTTCCAGTATCGATTGCCAGTAAGAAAACCTGCAGTCAGTGCTAAGCTGCCAGTGCTCTGCCTGATGGAGAGGCAAAGTGGAATCCAGTCCAGTTGCCATCCTGGCTCTACAGGGCCAACAACAGTAAAATGTGGAACTTTCCTATCAAAAGATCTGAGTTCTTTTTCCTTCTTTTTTCTCGCTTGGTCTCTGTATGGCACATTAATTAATTGCAGAACTGTACAGTATACCTCTTCCTTGACTTCAAAGCTTGGAACTCCCCCCAGATGGACTCTGTGCCAAGAAGAAAGTTAAGAACTCCTTGTTCTATCAGTGCCCTGAAGGACAGAATCTGTAGTTTGCTCCTGTCCAGGAGTTTTAACTCTTCTTGGTGATGTAATTCCTGTGCTTATCTCAACTTCAGCTTTTGAAGAGGTTTTCTGTCATTGTCTAACAGCACTTGTGGGACAGAAACAATAGTCTGCTTTTGCCAGATGCTGAAAACCCACAGTGACTGTGAAGTTCAGAGAGCAAGATTAGAAATGTCTTAGCAGCAAGCACTGCAGATGAGACAGATTTTGGAAGATAGGTAGGTATGTGCTGTGCTGCACACTGGAAAGAAGTACAGAGATGCCTGAGAGATTTGAGTAGCAAAGCAGAAATCACTAGGTAAAGAAACCAGTGTTGGGCTGGCTGTTAGCACTGGGCTCTGTGGGACTGAGTGGATACACAGAAATGGGAGCTCATTCAGTTCAGCTAGTGGCCTTGTGGTTGCACCAGTGAGATGTCTTTAGCCTCCAAAGTTGTCTGTCTGGCCCTTTCCACTAGTCCTGGAATTCATACGGATGGCCTCTGTTTTCCAAGTGGACAAATGTGTCCATTTTCTTTTGGGTCTAGTGCATAAATTAGCCCGCGTTTTCCTGCTGCCAGAATTATTGCTTTGGCTAGAGAGTGCTGGAAGGAAGGTGAGGAGGACTCATGTCCTTGGAAAGGATTGGCAGGGGCTTAGTTTAATGAGAAATTGCTCTTGACAGCCGTCCCGGCGAGCTGTATGCGTTGCCTGCATGGACAACTGAGATGCCAAGGTGTGGGCCAGTGATACAGAAATAATTGATGTCAGAGCAGGAAGAAACACAAAAGGAACTGTACTGTGCTTCAGCCAGCCATTGCAAGAGTGGGGCATCAGAAGACACATATTTCATCAATACCTCTCCCAGAGCAGGGAGAGTAGAGGCCAGCAGGATCTAGAAGGATTTGGGCAGGATGACACAGCTGATGCTGCAACAGAGGAGCGATAATGCCCAGGTGACCGGTGTCCTGTTGTATGTGATCAGTGCAACACACTTGCATGTCAAGCTAACACAGCCTGGCACGGTTGCTCTATCTGCCTGCAGATAGGTGCTTCTTACTGGTGTAAGTCAGAGATTGAACTCTGATGGGACATGCAGTGGTGTTTAGCTACTGCAGACTCACTTGGGAGGAGGCAAAATACTAATAGCAGTGAAGTCTGCAAGAGTAAATCAGAGCCAGTCTCCCCAGACCATGCAGGGGAGGTGGGAGAAGGGGTTTTCTGGGTGTCTGGAGAGAAGGGTCTCTTTCTTTACTGCTGAGCAGGGTTATTCCAGGGCTTTTGCAATGGTAGATCACAGGTCCAGCTGGGATGCACAGTGGTGAAGGGTGGTAGCTCCTCATACAGGCTTTCCCTGCTCCTCTGGGTGGGATGGAGGACTCTGCCTCTCTCTGTGTGCCTGTCCCAGGCCCACAGACACTTTTGCCAGCAGTATATGACAGCCAGGATGCCAGAAAGCTAATGTCCAGGAAGAACCACACACTCACCAATACCTCCATCTTCTCTTGTAGCTTCTCTGAGGTACTTTAGGGCACCAAGAACATCTCCAAGATGTTCTTAATCTCTGCTTCACTCCTTATAGGCCACAGCCTCCCCTCAATGCTGGAGCCACAGCAAATGATGGATAGCCACTGGCTGCCAGAGAGAGGGGTTATCTGTAGTTTTTTCTGCCCAGCCAAAGGCACCAGCCCAAGTCAGGGGGAGTCTGATTGATAAACAGAGCATGGGCTGACCTGTTCGGTGCTGCTAGAGCAGAACCACTTCTCAGAGCCTGCTTGGGTGACTGGCTGCCAAAGCTGAGGCTGCTGACCAGAGCTGGATCCCTGTCCCTGATGGAGAGTCCCACACAGGCATCCCAACCTTTGGCTGCTGGAGAAAAGAGCCTGGACGTGCTCCTGCCCTGGCCCATTCCTCCCAGCAACATGATTCATGCACGATCTTTTTCTTGTCTGGTCTCAGTAGATCTCGAAGTGCTTTAGAGATATTAATTACCTATCCACAAGGGTATTACAAACGGGTACATTGAGTTACAGGAGAGGAATGACTCACTCAAGGTCACAGACATATATATAGTCTGCCTTCGCTGCTACTCAGCAGCCGCTGGCTGACCTCACTGCCTCCACCTCAGCCCGTCTCTGAGAGCATTCCTTGGGTCCTTCTCCATGCTCAGGCCTTGGAGAAGGCCATGGGCTGAAGAGGACCTTCCTTTCCTTTCCTTTCTGAGGGACATGTAGCAGAGAGCCATGGGCTAGCACTGACAGAATATTAAATCTGGCACTGGCTTGTACTGATTTAGCACAGCCAGAAGCTACGCAAATAGACCAAGAGCTTCTGCTGAAGCACCTAAACAAGAGGTGAGCCATTTTGCTCAGCCACCTTCTCTTGAGCATCAGGTGTTTGTGGGCTGCCCTCTCCAACCTCAGGAGCCACCAACTGCCTGCACATATCCATGTGGATGCTGCATCTGCAGGGGGTGGTCAGGGCACCAGGTTGTTCTTGTGCACATGGGGAGCAGCTCTGGATGCCTAGGTGCAGGGTGGGATGGAGTTTAACAGTGAAGGTGGCCCCATCATCCATCCCAGGTTCTGTCACTTGCTACTGTCTCCCACATCTCTCTTTCACATAGCCGTGTTTCCAAATCAGATTCAGATGTTCCGTCGCTTCCCAAGAGATCCTGTGCACCAGCTGAGCTTTGGAAATACCCATGTGTCTGCTGTCAGCCAAGGGCAGACACAGCCTTAGACACCAGCAGACACCGCATTAGCACACACGCCTCTCAGCGCTCGTAGAGTGTGCCTATGGCTGTGATGCCTTGAGCAGATACGGCAAACCCATGAGTGTAAACAGGTCTTTGAAGGACTTGTTATGAGACATGTTGGTTCAGTAATTAGTCACAATCTTAAATCAGAAAAAACCAGAATCTTTTATAAATGCACATATATAGGAGGCAAATTGTTTATGACTGAATGTCAGCTCATAACATGCTTTGCATGTTGAGAGATAGATAATAGTTTTGACTGATAATCTGGTAATAACTTTGATGTTAGTCTAAATTCTTTGGAATTTCATCAATGCCAAAAGTTTGCACGCTGATTTATTAGGCATTAAAATAGCAGTAAAATATTTAGCAGTAAAATATTCAGCTTATAGGCTTCTTTGAAAAAAATCCAGCACCCTCTTCTGTAGTGCTACAACATCAGGTTTTAATATACACTCAACCCAGAAAACTTTTTTCTTTCCCTTTATTTGCTCATTTGCCTCCCCAGCAGTGTATGTGTGTGCATTTGCACATATGCCTGTTTTCTCGTGTTTTCTAATTTGCAGTCAATCTGCAGAGTGCCTTCTAATGTCTTACAAACCATCAGTGGTCTAGCAGACAGGAGTTAGGGAAGCACTATTCCAGAAGACAGTACATGCAGGTGAAATAATCCAGACCAGCCATCCACATCACTGTATTATCTCTATTACTCCCTGGAGTATGGTAATAATGTTAGTGGAATTGTAAAGCTCTACGTGTAGTAGCCAGTTTAGGCGTTACAGCAATTACAGTCTCCACTGGCTGATTTGACTATTCCCATTTCTTTAATACAAAAAAAAACCCTACTTCATAAGTGATAGCTCTGTTAATTTTTATGGTAACAGGTATCATACTGATAACCTTTCTAATGAAATTAAGTTGCATGGTCAAAATACCCAATATTTATACATAAATATATATATATATATATAAAATAGGCTGCACTGCCTAGAGAAGAAAGCTCTCTCAGACTGAAGAGTTCGCTAGAAGATACCTTGGGGATCATGAATCTCTCAGCCTGACTGCCTGAATCACCACCTAGTTCATTTTTATGATGCTTGTGACACCATGTCTAACTGGAGAACTCAACTGCTCGATCTCCATTACAAGCTGATAGACACGAGGCATTTAAAAGTAGCAGGAAAGGTAAATGTCACCAGAGTTAGTTGCAGGTAAAATGCAGGCGGTTAGCTGGTCAGGTTACTCTGCCCTTCATGATCTTTGCCTGAATCACAAAAAAATCTGCTCTTTGAGATGGTTTAAAGGTTTAGACCCCATGTAGTGATTGACTGCAGTACATTTAAGTGTAATGCCATTGTTATTAAGAACCTTTGTTCTCCCTTTAGCATCCTTGCGCTTCTATTACATCCCCTTCAGCCACCTTGCAGCGCATGTTAATACCTAATAGCAGCACATCGCACAGTGTTTGAACTGCAAGGTGCCTGCATTTGAGTGTTTGTATATAGAATAAGGCTTTTCTTTTGAGACACCGGAAGCTAAAATTCAAGTAGTTGTTGAGAAATATCTGTAAAGTGGCAAGGCTAGGAGAGCTTTACATCTTACTGGAGCATATGTTCCTTTTCTGAAAGCCCTTCAGGCCAGCGACACCTTTGAAAACCAGGCAATTCCTCTTGTGGCTTGAGACATGTCTTGTTAGTGTCACATCTTGACACCCTCAGCCTTCGTGCTCAGAGTCTCAAACCTGGCAAACAGAAGGGAAAGGCCCTTAAAACTCAAACCAGAGGAGCAGGTCACTTAAACTACCATTGCACTGAAGTGCAGTGCTAAGTGCCGCTGAGGCTACAGCTACAGGTTGGCCAAATTAGAGATGAAGGCAGCATCCCGGGTGAGTGGAAGGGTGATGGGAGAGGCACCAGCCACAGAGACTGCTTTGCACGTTGAAGTATCTGCTCCTTCCCCCACATGGGAGACTTCTCTGAATCTATTAAAGCAGAACTGTGAAAGGGGACCAGAGTGATGGAAGCCAGGGGAGATGATGATCAGCCTCTGGCCACCAGTCTCTCTTTTAATTGTGTTTAAAATGTTATGGAGCAATTTAATTCATGACCTCAATTTGCCTGACCCTTGTTCTGCTTTCTCCTTGTGTAGGTAGGGAACCTTGGCCTACTTTTTATGCTCCTGTTTTTTATCTATGCTGCCCTGGGAGTGGAATTGTTTGGCAAGCTAGGTGAGTAATGTGCCTGACACAATTTATTTCATCCGGTTGGTGTTTATTTGATATCTAGCTGTTTCCTTTCTTCTTTTTATCATTCCTGGGCCTTCCTTAGCTCCACAGCTCACGGTCTCAAGATTAAGGTTTTCCCTTGATCTCAGGGTCACGGATGACACATGAGGATGTAATACTGTAGAGGAACTATTTACTGTTTAAATATAATTGTCCAACATGGCTGTGTTAACAAAGATGGAAGTTTGCTCCTTAAGACAGAACATGAGTCTGCAAAGCTGGATGGTAGTCAGATTCGTGCTGGAGAGGTGCCACCATAAACATGTCCCTCCTCGGAGCTTCTACCACACTCCGTTAGTTTTCTGCACTTGGCTAACATTGCTCTTCCAGCTGCCCAAGTCTTGTCTGTCCATTCGTCTCAGCATCACCTTCCTCTTTCTGCATAACTCAGGAAGCATCCACTGGTTTCTGATTGTCCAGCATCATTTATTCCTCTGGCTTGAGGATACTGCAGAGCTGATCATGCATGTGTCCACGGCTAAGAAAAAAAAATAATCAGGTGGAGTTAGAGAGAAAACGCTATAGCACTATCTTGCCCAGCTTAGCCAGGCCAAAGCAGTCACTGCCTTTGAACATGCTGTTCAGAGGAGATGTGTCTGCCTCCTCAATGTCTGCATCCCAATTAAGGCTTCAAGAGCATCAGAAGGGCCCTTCCTCTGCGGTGGTTTTATGGCTGTCATTAATCCCCTTTATGAGTCCAGCCCTCTGCTTGGATTACAAATGCCTGAAAGCAGAATATTTCTTTCAACCAAAGACAAATTGTTTTTCAGTCTCCAACAAATTCTGGAAAAAAATTAGTTCTGCATCCACCCTAAATGAAATACTGTGGGGTTTATATTACATATCTAGATATATAGCTATGTATTTGTTCAGCCACAAAGGTGGAAAATGTTTTATTCATAGAGGCACGTTCTGCTGCTCTGAATCCTTTTTGGGTTTCTACGCACACACCTTGCCGATGCCAGCCCTCAGGTAACCACAGCATGTGGTCAGAGACTGGGAAAGCCCTGATCTTGTCTGGGACAAGCTGCAGGTGGTCAGCACACTGCTTCCCATCCTGATTTAACTGGGAAATACTTTCACTTCTTTTTCTCGATCACTGCAAGTCCATGTCAGCCACGAGAACCATCAGCCCTCGCTCTCCCAAGACTGGTCATTTGTAGGATTTTTTTGCTTTTGTGCTTTTCCTTCCTATTTGCCTCTGAAATAAGTACCTACTAGTGAAATGCCCTAGCAAGAGACATTGCTGCCTGTGGTAATGAATATTTAATGAGCCTGTGTTTTATGGAAAGAGGGATATCTCATATGTTCTATTTACATTCATTAGTATATTAATTCTCAGGGGGAAAATGTCAAATTGCTCCACTTTATCTCAGTGAAATATCCCTCATGGTAAATGTACCCTGTAAAAAATAATCAAGGCAAGGACATAATCAAGAAGCTAATAGACAAAGGATAATGTAGAGCAGTATTTGTTGAGACAGCCCAGCAAGTCTCCTTCTTTCCACCTCCTTTTTGATCTCTTTGTGTGGGCTCTGCTTGTTGGGGTAAAGTCAAGAGAATCACAAAAATGCTGGTGGAAGAGGCTTCTGGAGGCCCCCACCCAGCCTCCTCCCACTCAATGCCCCATCACTAACTCAGAGTAGCTGCGGCTTTGTCTAGGCAAATCTTGAAAACTTTGAACAACAGAGCTCCCCTGCCCCTCAGGTGGCCTGTCCCAGGGCCATTGGGCCCTCCAGATGAAAATGATTTTCCTAATGTCCCGCTTGGACCCCCGAAGCCACGGTGTCTTTCT
This sequence comes from Falco peregrinus, assembly GCF_023634155.1. Taxonomy (NCBI): domain Eukaryota; kingdom Metazoa; phylum Chordata; class Aves; order Falconiformes; family Falconidae; genus Falco; species Falco peregrinus. Next base: position 87,506,536 of record NC_073725.1, on the reverse strand, counting down.
GTCCTTTATATCATCTGCCTCCACTGAGAAGCTGCAGGCCACCACGAGATCACCAGTGAGCGGCCCTCCCTGAGGCCATGTATCAGTGTGACATAGCTCAGGGTCTCACCACCAGGTCTGGGGGGCTGCTCTGAACAAAGGTAAATGTGGCTTCATTGACATGCTTCTGCCTTTCTCTCCTGCAGACTGCAGTGAAGAAAACCCTTGCGAAGGTCTGAGCCGGCATGCAACTTTCACCAACTTTGGCATGGCCTTTCTCACCCTTTTCAGGGTGTCAACAGGGGACAACTGGAATGGTATCATGAAGGTGTGTGCAATCTCTGTCTGGGTACTTTCTTCTCTCTGTAGATATACAGATACAACTTTCAAACAAATTTAGGCAACTCTTGTGTGAAAACAAAAAAGGTTTCCCTTTAAAACATCAAAGTTAAACTTTCCCATTTAAAAGCCAAATGTATTTTCAAGTGATAATTTGTCCTAAGTCTCACCCGACCTGAAACTTCATTCTTTTTAATGTATATATAATACGTTGTGAAAATTATGCCTGTTCTTGTGGCTGAGAGGAGTAACCATGTAGTCTGTGTCCTGTGCCTTTGGGATGTAACAGGATCCTCCACAGATGATGGGATGCATGGTGTCCACATTTTTTTCTACTCATTTCAGTTGTGCCTACAAGCTGTTGTGTCCAGGATATGTTAGTGGATGCTTTTCAGCCCTTGGCAGATTATCTTTGATGTTTCTGTATTTGGAGCCCAAGTAGAGCCCCTGACCTTATAAATCCCTTACCTCTCCCATTCTGTTGCAGGACACTCTCCGGGAATGCACTCGGGAAGACAAGCACTGCCTCAGTTACCTGCCTGTTATCTCTCCTGTCTACTTCGTCACCTTCGTCCTCATTGCACAGTTTGTCCTAGTCAACGTGGTGGTGGCCGTGCTGATGAAGCACTTGGAGGAAAGCAACAAGGAAGCCAAGGAGGATGCTGAGATGGATGCTGAGATTGAGTTGGAGATGTCCAGAGGAGCAACCACCTCAGCCACCAGTGGGAGCCGAGGAGGTGCAGTGGCCCCGGAGAGCAGACCACCCTACAGAAGTCAGGAGACCATGAAGTCAGAGTCAGCGGTGCAGATAAAGCACCAAGCCCTGGTAACAGTTCACACAAAGCATCTGCTTTTCTTGTGCTTGGGGTAGGCAGGGGATGGTTCTCACCAGTCACTGCTGTCTGATCATCAGGCAGTCAGATCCTGAGTGACACAGAGCCAAAGAGGCAGGAGACGAGGCAGCGTGGGAGGAAGGCAGCTTTCCTGGGTCCCCCTACGGCAGAGATGTCACCACCACCTCCGCATCTTGAGTCATCTCAGGAGGGCTCCCTGAGGTGCAAGGCTGCTTGAAATGCATTCGCCAGGGCTGATGCTGTCCTGACCATTGTTCTGGGGGAGGGCAGGAAGTCCATCTCTTGCCATTTCCAGTTCGTTCAAAGGTCATGAATTTTAAATTAAAAACCGTAATAGCCACAGTCCCTGTCCTGCTCTCCCAGCCAACACATGGGTCCTTGTCATTTTAGCATGGGCAGCAGCACCAGCGAGCAATCTCATAAAGCCGGTAATGACGGCACTGTCAACCCTGACACATACTGCAAAGGATGGCATAATTCCCTTCACACAGGTGCAGATGCACTGCTCAGGTTCTTTTTAATCCCACTTTGGGATTTCCAGAGGACCCTCAAGCAAACGGTGATGTGCAGCTCAGGAGGGTATGTCTGGCGCTGGTGTAAGCATGCAGCTTCCCACTGGCTCATGCTCTGCTTAGGGCACGGCTGACACGGACCCTGGGGATTCTCAGAGCCCCTCAGCAAGAAACTGGAGGTTCCTGGGTTGATTTTCTAAACATAAACACTGCCTGGTCTCTGATGTCTATTAGTTCTGTAGAGAAATAGGGCAATCAGAAGTCAGGGGGGAAGGAGGGGTGTGAGATAATTGTCTCATTCCATGTCAGCAGCATACGATTCAGAGTGAATATGAAATTGCTTTGTCACCATGATTGCAAATAAATCTACCACAAAATCAATGGGGGATTCGAGACTAAATTACATTAAATTAGATTTTTGTAGAATCTATCAGACACTATTAAGTAAAAAGAAACTTAGTTACACGGCAATGGGGAATTCACTATTTGAATGTAGTTCCTAACAGACGTTTCTGCAGGAAAATGCACCATAAACACCCAGGTTGCTTTTCTTATTGTGTGAAGAGAGGGCACATCCTTTCACGTAGGCTGTGTTTGCAAACTGAGTTAATTTCCATTGGGTTTTTCTCATCTTTCATTACCTCCGAGCCCATCAGGAGCTGTGTAGAGTCTCCTCTTAGCCCTAGAAACTGCAGGGTGAGAGGTGATGCTCCCCAGAGGGAGAACAGCCTGAGCAGGGAGCTGGCCACAGATTTCCCCCTGCAGACGAGGTTGTTCAAATGCAGGTGAAGATTTGCAAGCCACAGCTCCGCCAGCCCTGCACAGCACAGAGGCACTGGGGGGCGGGGGGGGGGGGGGGGGGGGGGGGGCGGGGCTGGGTTGTGGCAATGCCCTCACTCACCCCTCAGACACCCAGGCTGTTCCAGGCAGGCATGGGTGGCTGGCAGCTCGGTCCTGTGCTCCCTGCTAGCTGCATTGAGGATGTTAAATACATAGGGCCCTGTATGACTCATCCTGCTACTTATGGTGGCATGGACACCCTGGAAGGTGTTGCAATATCTGCTACATTTTCTTGCCATTTATGACAATTTCGGCAGCCCACAGTTTTGGCAGCCCATTTGCTTTGCTTTTCCTTCCTCCTCTGGATGAATGGAGCAACTAGGAAATGCCACAGGGCAAACATGTTCGAGTGTTAAGACCCAGCCTTGCTCTGCTACTGATGCTTTTTATCTCCCCAATTTGAAGGAGGTGCTGAGCTGTGAGAATGTGTCTTTAGCCATCCCAGACTCAGACATGCTGGAGGGGGCAGAGACTCCCATCATGGAAATCCCGTCCTTCTGCTCTGTTTCCCAACATGTCCTGACACCTTCCCACAAAACCCCAGGCCACAAGGCTGAGGTGAATGACATCGTGCCGTTGTTTCTGCATTGTGGCATTGTGTTTTGGTGCTGTGCAACTAGTGGTGGTGTCTGAATTGTCCTAAACCTGTCGCTTCACAGCCACAACAGTTGTTTCCATCCTCTGTCCTGTAAGAACTTGTTTATGATACAGTATTGAGGAAACAAAGGCCTAAGCAGATCAATACATTAGGCTTTCAGCTAGCACCAGAGCTGTGGATTCAGGAGATGCTCTGGGGACGTCACCCAGCAGACAAGAAGGGCTGTAGCCCCCTCTGCTCCGTCCCTCCCGATCGCACCACAAACTGGTGCCCAGCTCGCATTGCATAAGGATATTGCACAGTTTGCCCCGCTGCGGCACAGTACCCTCCTTGGGGTGAATGAGCTCCAGATGTGGACACGGTGGGCGTGAGAAACATGCAAGCCTCGGTCCGTGATGAAGATGCACATTGACTGTGATGGGGAGCACATTTGCTGTCATCAGAGGACTTGCAGGGGCCACCCAGAATTAATCTGCTTTAGGCTTGGGCCATCTTCCCCTTTATTACCTGACCTCTGTCATGACTATCAAGGCACCTTCTAGTGGCAGGTATCTCACAGCGTCTCCAAGCAAATTCTGGGGTCAGATTAAGGTCTTGATGACCATGTGGTTTTCCTTGTGCAAGATGAGTGATATGAAAGTATAATCCTCAAGGAAGTCCACAGCTCTGCAGGGTGCCCGTTGGCTTGGCCACCTGGAAGCTGCAGAGGCTCAGAGGGAGATCACAGGGAAGGCATCTTTCAGGGACAGGCAAAATTTCCAACTTTGTAAATACAACTGCAAGGGGTCCTGGTTTCTGCTGGCAGAGCTGAGAGCTTGTTACCTCTACAGGGACCAACAGCATGACCCTGGCTGCCACCAGAGCTGGCCTGTGCCGGGGTGCCAGCATCAGCAGGCACAGGCAGGGAGTTACACCTGCCCTTGTTCTGCCTCTGCCTTCCCCACCGCAGAGGCTGTGAGAAATGGCTAAGCTCGCTCACAGTGCTGAAGACACACATCTTCAGAAAGGGATCAGGAGGAGTCCTTCATCTGGGAATTTTGCCCATGGCTTGTTTGTAGGCTGTTGGCTCCAGGCCTCTGAGAAGTTACAGTGTTCCCTCTTCCACAGCATCCTGCCAGTCACCTTTGCTTACAGAGGATCTTCTGGCTGTTTAATCACCCAGGAAGGGTCATGTCCTGTGGAGGTATTTGCAGGATTATTTCTTCTTGAGCTCCCTCTGCACCAGAGCAAAATCAGAGCTTGAACAGACTATTGATTCCCAGACACAAGAGGAAGGAGTTAGGCTCAAACGATTAAAGGTGCTCAACTGAGCCTCTGAGCTGCATCACCAAGACTGTCGGCAGTCAGTTTATTGCCTTTCTACTTGGCCTGAGAGGGGTCCCATGGTGAGCAGGGTCCCACCTTGCACATCTCTACCAGATGCCTGGGACCCTCCCAAGCCCCCAGGGTGCCTGCAGGCAGGGTTCACCATGTGCAGTCCCAGCAGCACTGGTCCAGGTTGGGCTTTCATGGATTTTGAAGGAGCCACATTGATTTCCAGGGCATGGGATCAGGCTCCCAAGTGAGTGAGGTGTTTCCCATTAAAGAGGAGGAGCAGCAGTGGCATTGGTGGGGTGTCTCCAAACCTTCCTAGCTGTTGAGAGCAGCTCACCAGGTGTGAGCCAACGAGCTTCCTGGCCATGTTTCATATTTCAAATACTTATTGCAGTAGCTTTGAAGCCATTTGAAATGTGCCCACATCCTTAACTCTACTGGATCTCAATAGCTGAAACCTTAAACATTGCAGTTGTTAATGTCAAGAAGGGATTTCTGTTCATTTGTGCCAGCCAGACACAACCAATGCAAGATGCTGTAAAGATGAACTGTTACTAGACACTGTGATCGTTCTGTTAGCCTACTGAGCAAGTGGAGCAAGACCTTTTCTCTCTGTGTGGCACCCGGGTGTTAACAATTGCTCACCTGCCTTCAGCTCAGGTGTTGTGATGCTGATAGAGCTTATTAGTTGTAATGGCCAGAGGCCAACTGGCACAGCCACCCTGCTGGTGCATTAATATATCAGACGAGAGACCTGGGTTGCACCTGGAAGGCTGCTGGGCAAGGCAGCAGGCAGCGCTGGACGCCAAATACCTGCAAATAACCGCTGCTGATCCTCCCACCATCTTCTCAGCCAAGCTCAACAGGGTAAAAGCATCAAGCAATTTGTCTCAGGATGTGTCTCTTTAGGGATCTGAGGAAATAAAGAGCCAGAACTACATGGAAAAAACAGATTTAACCAGATCCTTGGTGACCTCCAAACTATCCAGTGAGGGATCTCCGGCTCAGATTTTGCTAGCAGAGAGGGAAAAAAGCCCAGCAGAGCAAAGCAAAATACATTTAATTTAAGACATGCAGCTGGGAAAATGTTTTCAATCAGTCACTGGAAGGCTGACGTTAAAGGAAAACCAGAGCGATTAGTCGTACTTTAGATAACAGGGTAAATTGTGAGGGGAATGTGTCTGGGACCAAAACCTCGGGGCCAGGAGCCAGGCTGCAGGTCCTGTTCCAAGGGCTCCCCGTCCCCCAACACTTGGCCAAGTCATGGCACTGCCTCTCACAGCTGCTCCGTCAGCACCACAGAGACATTGTTTGAGCCCCTAAAGCTTCCTAAGACGCCAGGATAAATCTGCTGTGAGGTGCCTGAAGTGACAAGGGCCTCGGAGAAGCAGTGAGAGGTCAAGTTTAAGGTTGATGTGCTCTGTCCAGGTATTTCTAACCAGACCCATTTCACAGTGAGAGCAAACACAGAGAAATCCCTTTTCAACCCCCGAACAGCACCACATTCGCGCTGCCATGGTGTCGCCTTCTGCCCTCTGCCGTGGGGCTGTCTTCTTCTGGGCTCCCCGTTGTAGGAGAGAGGCAGCAGGGTTTGCAGTGGTGTTAATGTCCATGTTTAAATGTCTGCCTGTATGTGTGTTTTGGGGAGATAAAACAGGAATTTCCAGAAACACTTGGTACCCCTGGTCAGTGTGGCCGAGGACTGGCCAGTTTTGCCCATCTGTCCCAGGGTAGCTTTGAGGAGACGGGCATCCCCACCCAGGCCAGGCTGAAAGCATCCCTGGGAAAATCCGAGGGGAATGGTGTGAGGAATGCTGGTTTTCTCATGTGTTTAGAGGGTGGGCCCCATTTTCCTGGACCTTACTTTTTCTCTGCAGTGTCCAAGAATCGGCTTAGCGGTGGGTCATTGATGCCTCATTTTACTCCAGCCGCAACTCGAGCTCTACTCAGCTAGCACAGCACAGCTCTGGTATCCCGTTGCAGTCACCAGGGCTGCAGACTCTGTAAGATGCCAAGAGGAACATCTGCATACAGTTTTAAAAGAAAAAGCAGATGAGGAGATCGCTGTAAATTCACCACTGAGATGCTGAATGACCCCATCTCCCTGTCTCCTTGCCTTGCAGGGTGGCGCAGCCTCTCTGAGGCCCCAGGACTCTCAAAACCTGCTGACAGTCCGCAAGATCTCTGTTTCCCGCATGCACTCCTTGCCCAACGACAGCTACATGTTCCGGCCTGTGATGCCAGCGAAAGCCCCTTTTCCCCTCCACAAGGTGGAGATGGAAACGTATCCCTGCAAATCCCAAAGAGGTACTGCTCATGGAGTTTTCCCTTCCTTCTCCTAGCTGAAACCATGAGGCGGCAGGTACACGTGGTGGTTTAGATGGGGAGTAAGCAACCCGTGCCAAACACGGGCTGAACCAGGGCTTGCTTCGATTCGGTACTGTCAGCATGACTGCAGTTTCCCACACGCTGCCCAGTTGTGTGTTTTCATCACATCACTGCTTTTTTTCAGCAGAAAAAGCTGGGGGGTCAGGTGTTTGACTGGGGAGAAGTGGGGTTCCTGAGCCATGGAGGGTAGAGGACAGGCTGTTATCTGAGGAAAAGGGTACAAGCTGAAGTAAGCGATCAGCCCTGACATCATAACTACGAACCAATAAAATCAGCATGAATCTGGGCCAGAGTCGGTATTACTTTCTGACAGAGCTCCTTTACAGCTATTGTTTCAGGCAGTCTTCAGTCTCAGAGCGGTATCTTTTTAGCACGGTACTTTGAGTTCAAAGATGCAGGAGTTTCTTTGGGAGCATAAAGATTAGCAACCACTTTCCAGTGCCCCCCTAGCCTGGCCTTATAATGAATCTTTGCAGAGACCCCGCAGTCAGGGAATCACAAGCTACACAGAGCCTGTGAGTATACATTTACCCGACTGCATCCAAATACATTTCCCCTAAAATGCCTTTCTAGCACCTCCACCTCTTTTGTTGTGTGCATTGGCTTGAAGGGGAAATCAATAAGAAAGAATCTGCCTCCCTAAAAGCACATGTGCTTCTTGAGCAGCTCCCAAGAACTTACCAGCCTGGTTTCCTTTGATGCAACGTTGTTTGAAATGTAAGAACTGCTTGGACAGATGAGTAGTGGGTTTGCAAACCCTGGTGGGGCTGGCAAGATCTGCTCTGATTTCCTTGGATGAAGTAACTCTGTATTTGTTCAAACTCTCTGGACACCAGTTAATGTTCTCTGCTCAGTATTTATTATTATTTCACCTGCAAATTCTTTGCTAAGCAAAGAAAACAGAGGTTGGGTTTCATGGCCAGACTACTGGGGATGGTTTTCATCTCTGTAGTGGGTGTAAATCAGGATTTATACCAGTATAAAACTGCTGTGATGTTGGCAGGGGTGGGTAGAACTGATGAAGAACTTTCTCATGTTTCCCAAATTTCTCCCCAAGAGCACCTGAGTGATGGATATGTCAGGGGCTTGCTTTTTCCCTGGTCTGGGACATGCACCCAACCAGTGTCACCAGGGCTGTGCTACTCCTGAGCTGACCAAACTGCGATTTAAGTCACAGTCCCATAAGTTATGTGCAAGTAAAACTGAGCACGTAGAGACTCACATTAGCATCTGTGTTTCACCGACTTCTCAGCGTCAGTTAAGGATGTCTGGTCTTCTCCCAGTACTTCGGTGACAACACAGTGAAAATATTGTGAGATGACCAGATACTGTGTTGTTTTGGTCTTAGATGCTTCCTGATTTACTAGAAAAACAGGAGAAAAAATATACAAATCCAGAGATATTCAGTGTTCCCGAGTATGCAGTTTAGAGGGGTTTTTGGTTTCCTATAGGAGAACTAGATGGAAAGTTTTCAACAAAAGGGAATTCCAACTAAGGACAGGGAGGAGAGCATAGGGGTTTGATTTTATGACCATGTTTGTGACAGATTTTATGACAAAGTTTTTCTACATCATAAAAAACATTTTGTAAAGCCTGGATTAGCACATGAACAGCACAGACTCACTCTGAAATTCTGGCTGTAGGAGAGCCCAAAAAAGAACTAGGGAGAAGTGGGGTGGGGTGGGAGTGGGAAGCTTGCTACGCTGCTCTTTCTGTGGTGTTCTGGAGAAAAGCTCCAAAAGAAAAATGATTAAACACTAACTTTTCTTTCTTCCCAACAACAAATCTCTTTCTGAAATGCAACTGCAATCTGTCTGGATGGCTTTTGTCATAGGTTCAAGTTCCCTGACCTCTGGGCGAGATCTCTTGAAGTGATGGATAGCTGTGTTTTTAACATGGAGCAGCAATGTAGAAACAGACGTTGGGTTTCAAGCTAATGAGGACAATAAATCCTGCAGCCAAAAAAATAAAAAAGCAAACGATCTTTCAAACAACACAGAACTGCAGTAAAGCAGCACCACAAAGGGGCTGGGGAGGAGGGATTGCCTTTAGACTCAGCCAGGGGACCGGGAGCCTTCAGGAGGAGAGCGATTCCTGCCTGATACATGAGCTCAGGGACTGTCAAAGCACTCGTAGCGGTCTCCATGCTGCTGATCAGACCCCATTCAGCCAACGTCTGCCTCGTGGACAGGCAGTGCTGGTGGTGTTTGGGCTGTAGTGAACAGGAAAACTGCCCTGGTCATGCCAGCAGTGTCCGTACACCGCGGTGTCGGTACAGCAGGGTGCCCACTGGCCGTACAAGGAGGTAGGTTTGACTTTGAAGTCGAGCTCCGGAGCCTCCCAGGGAGCTAAGCAGCGCTGCTCTTGCCTCCGTTTGGCGGAGCAACGCAAGGTTGCAAGCCCTTCGCTGGCAGCACTGCAGAAACGAACCCAGGTGTCCTGACTCAGGCGATCCAGCACAGCCACCAGACTTAAGTCCCTGATCCGCGTTCTCCAAACAGGCAACATCCTTTTACAAATCCTCCCAATGCGATGTTACAGGAAGGTGGCAATAGCAGGGTTTCAAATGCAACCCCACCTCCTGCCCTTCATTTGCTGCCACGTGGTCCTGGTGGTCACCATCCACCCTGAGTGTTACAGCGGCTGCAGGAGGAGGTTCCTGTCACCTGAAACAGAAAATAGAGGTTATGAGCATAAAGTTTGTAACAGTTGATATCCTGGAGCAGGCAGAGCCAGACGCAACACTGCTGAGTTGCAGAGACTTCATCTGCAACCTCCTTGCCATCCCTGAGGAGATATGGCCTGGTATTCAGAGCAGGAGACAGGACAAGGGACACCTGGTTTTTAATCCTGGCACTGCCCAAGGCTTATGCTGAGGCTTGGGATTTCCACCAGACTAGACAAGCATTTCCTTTCTCCTCCTGTGTTTGCTGCCTCCTGGAGTCTGTGGGCACCCTCAGACCTCCACAGCCCCCCGCCAGTGGTGGTGCTGACTGCTCTCTCTCTGTTTCCCAGGATCCATCACCTCCATCCGCTCCCAGCCTGTGGGAACGTGTTCCTCTCTGAGAGTCCCAACAGAGTCCCTCCAGCTGGCAGTCCGTTCCCCCAACCATGAAGGCCGCCATCGCTGGAAGATCCTTCCCCCACATGTCACACCTCGATCTCCTACTCTTAACAAGCTGCTGTGCAGACAGGTGAGCAGCCAAGAGCCTGCAGAGGTGAACTCGTCTGGTCACCTGGGTCTTTCTCTTCTTTCCCAGTCCCCTCTTGGGTTTCTTTACTTGGAGCTTTAGAACAAAACTTTTAACACACTCCAGTCTCAGCAAGTGACACACAGGGGAAAGCCCTTTTTACCTACTTTCGTCTTTGTGGATGTGCTATTCTATGAAAGCCTGGCTAAAGCATAGAGAGAAGGCACCCAATTCAGTTTTTCCGGTGCTGTGGGAAGCCTGCAGCCAGCACTGCACTGTGTCACTTTAGGCAGGTTACACTGACTCAAGAGGTGGTGCTAGAGCAAGAGCAAGATGGTGCAGAAAGAGCTGGCAGGTACAACCCCTGTACACGTAGCTCTGGGTCTGCTGGCTGGCAAAGCCTCATGCACGGGAGGAGGGTTTGCCAGCAGCTGGCACGATGGAGCAGGGATAGGGTAGGTGCAGGGTGCGTTAGACCCACCAACCATTCTGCCACGTGCCATGTTTCATCGCTGGAAGTGCCGCTGGCCCAGCAGATCCCCAGGCTCTCACCCTCTCTCTCTCTCTCCTTACCTTCCAGGAGGCCGTTCAAACAGACTCTGTGGATGGGCAGGCTCTGGACTGCAAGGACAGCTTGAAAGCAGAGCCTGGAGAGATGTTACCATCAGCAAAGCAGCCCCAGAGCACCTTCACCACCAGCCCACTCCATCCCACAGCTGCCTCCCCTCCATGCTCCCCCCCATCCTCACCACATCGGCACCCCAGCACACTCACACGGAAGCACAGCTGCGGCCACCACGGCATCCCCAGCCAGCCGGCCAGCCCCAGCAGCAGCCCTCCCAGCCCTGAGGGCTGCCTCTTCGAGTCCTCTGACCTGGCTGACGAGGAGGTTTGCCACATCAACAGCTCGGCCAAAGACTGGGGAGGGGAGCACTCAGACACTGGGAGCCGCTCGACTTCGCCGTTCATCTCCCCGGCCCCATCGCCAGTGTCCCTCAAGAACTGCAGCACAACCAGCCTCTCTGGGGGCATCACCAAGGAGAAGGACTTGAAGAAGTTTTACAGCGTCGATACGAAGGGCTTCCTCAACAAGCCCAGCTGGGCAGATGACCAAAGGCGACACTCCATCGAGATCTGCCCCTCCATGAGCGATGGGGACTGTAGCTTTGAGGACCCCGCTGAGGAAAAGCAGCGGTCCCCTGCCCACATCCAGACGGAGTCCGAGTACATCCACGGAGCCCGGAGGAAGAAGAAGATGAGCCCGCCCTGCATTTCTATAGATCCTCCCATGGAGGACGACAGCGGGGCAGCCTCGCGCACCAAACCCTCCGAGAACAGCATGCTGCGGCGAAGGACCCCATCCTGCGAGTTCCCGGCTTACAGAGAGTCCCTGGAGCTCATGGAGAGCCAGCCCGGGGAGTCGGCCTCCAAAGCAGAGCGCCGGGGCCAGCCGCCGTGCCGCGGGGAGCACCTGGCCATCCCCAAGTTCTCATTCGAGCAGTTGGACGGCAGCTCCTTGAGCAGCCTCTCGGATCTCCTGGACAGCGGCCAGTCCACACCGGCCTCCGTGGACTCCCGGCCGGACCCCGCCGCCTCCGAACTGAAAAAGCCAGATCACTTAAAAACTCAGTGGAGCAACACCGAGAAAAGCAAAGAGCTCCTGGGCATGGCCAAGAGCCCCCTCCAGAAGCAGGACTTGGTCCCCGTGACTGTTGCAACAGAAGAAGACATAGATGACCCAGTATAGCTTTCTGGGAGGGGGGAGCGGGGGGGTCTCAAGGGCTTGACACCAATGTGGGTTTCCAAACCGAAGGGACCGAGTGGCCACGCGTACGTGGGTGGCTGCTCTCGGTTTTTTTCCTTTCTCGCAGCCACTTGTTCTTAAGCGCTGTGGAGGTTTGCAAAAAAACACACACACACACACACACACAAAAAACAAAAAACAACACCACACAACGAAAAGAAAAAAAAACAATTAAAAAGAAAAAGAAACTAAACAAACGGCTGGACGAAACGCTGACGGGTTTCGGGGTGGGGGGAGCAGATTTGCAAAGCGGTTCAGGGGTTTCTTTTCTAAAGGGACCTTCCCTTTAGAATCGGTGGAGCCGATTCAGGGGGTGGCTTCGTTCCTCCCACCCCACTCCGTGGCCTCAATCACATTGATTCAGGTTTGAGGTGGTGGCGGCTGGGATTTGGGGGATTCTCTTTGGGTTTTGTTGTTTTGTTGGTTTTGTTTTTTTAAAGATGCTCAACTTTTAACAAGGCACCTTTTAGAGATGTCACATTACACGGGAGTGCCCAGGAGATGGGAGCTGTACATTGTCTGTATATCAGCAGTTATATAAATAGAAATAATGTATTTGTGAGATACAAAACAAGGAAAAAAAGACAAAAAAAAATATACCCACAAAAACTCTCTCTTCATAATGCACATATTTTTATAGAGAAACGATACTGGTTTTTGCATTACATGTGACTCCGCAACTGGGTGGTGTTTCCTTGGGTTTTATGTGGAACTAATTATTACGGCCATTCATTTTCCAAATGTTTCCAAATGTTTCTCTTCTTTCTTTGCTTTCATTTTTTTCCTCTTCTACACCATCATCCCACCAGCTTCTTTTCACGGTTGATGCTTTCAATGTCTGATTTTTCTTTTGTACTTCAGAGGTTTTCCTAACTACAGAAAAAAAAAAACCAAATCACTACTGAATTGTAGCCAGTGCAATAATAAGTTATTCATTCTTCTTGTCTGTACAACTGTCCTGTTGCTTTTTTCTTCCTTTTTTTAACTGAAATTCAGGTTACATGTCGCAATAATCTGAAATGACATGCACAAACATGGTTTCTTGTGTTACAAAGAAAAAAAAAGACCAAAAAAAGGAAAAAAGTTAAATTTACAGAGAGATTAAAAAAACAAATAAATAGTAAATTATTTAAGAAATGTATTTTGTTTACTGCAGTTCAAAGTAAATTATTGATACAGTATGTAAAGGTATGAAGAGCTGTCTTAGGTGATGTTCTTTGTGAGCATTTCAACTAACGATTTGTCCTCCTCGTAGCAGAACGCCCTCGGAGCCTCGGCGGTAGCCGTATCCTTCCCATTTGCGCTTTTTCTGTTGGTCTTCCCCCTGCACCCCCTGCACCCACACACAGACGCGTTCACCTCCCAAGGCCCTTCGGTGCCAGCTCCAGCTGAGAAGCCTCTAGAGGAATTCAGGTCACCTGTTAACTCCACTTTTTTTTATTATTATTTTTTATTTTCAGTTTTGGGGTTGATATTTCAGGTTTTTTAGCCTCCAGTCCCTGCTCCCTCCCCACCCCTCATCCAGACCCTCTCACCGTGGGACAGCTTTGCCGTGGAAAGCTGATGTTAAATAAGAGCAGCAGCAAGGCCGCGCCATCAGCCTGAGCATTGGGCAGCGGCCACAAAAAGACGTACAGGGGAAAAAAAAAAAAAAACAATCATTTTTGTTTGGTTCGTTCCATGCCGCCTCATATTTATGCATTCACATATATCTTCTGTTATTTATGCATTCATTACTCAAAAGGAAATGTATCTTGTTTCACATGTATTAAACTGTATAAACTGGAAGCGTGGCCTGACTTTGTGCCGCAGGGCGGGCTGAGGCAGGATGCCGAGCCCTGCTCCAGCGCATCGCATCCAGCTGAGGGTCCCATCCTGCCTCCAGAGCTCAGCATCCCCTGAAGCCTCTTTTCTAGATGCGGCCGTTGGGGCATCGGGCCCTGAGCCTGAGCCATCCCCTTCCCGCTGCGCCTGGAGCTGGTCCCACCTCCCGCTCGGCTCCGACACTCAGCGAATCCCTCGCCCGGCGCAAGAGCCTCCATATGTCAAGCGAGTGGCTTCGTGCTGGCTGCCTGCGAGCACCTGTGCCGTTGCAATTAAGAATCATTTAGGATTATTGTAAATAATTATCCTGTCTCAGTGGGATAGCAAGGAATTCCAGAAAAGCACCATAAAAGTAATTATTAATCGCGCTTTGGAGATGATGGCAAACTCCTTTTGTTGCAGTCTAAGCAGCAGACTGGAAAGGAGGAGAATCCTCCGGGCTGAATCCTGCCTGGAGGCACGTGGGATGCCCTGGCGCATCCCTCGGCTGCACTGCGCAGCTGCTGGTGGTGTTACTGCTGGAATTCTTTGGCTTTGCTGGGAAAGGCAGCGTCCCCCATGCCCAAATCCCCCCTCAGAGCTGAAGGAAAAGCCGCTTGCTGCAGGGCGGGTGGCCACCGATAGTGACTCCCTGCGCAGGGATGGAGAGCTGGTTTGCAGGACACGTCAGAAGGGCTTGAGGCCACGGCAGGGTGTCAGGGATAGTTCAGAGGTTTTGCTCCAGTAGCCCCTGGTCCTGGCTCTGCGCCAGCCCCAGGCCATGGGCCAGCACCATGTGTGAGGTGGCCAAATACTGGGGGCAGCGGGATCCAGGTACCAAAGCCTTGATTTTGCAGCAGGAACCGCAGCTTGGGAGTGCACTAAATGAGGCTCCAGCAGACTAAAAAGTAGCCAAGGTTTTTTTTTATTTTATGCTAGCAGAAATGTAAAGGGAGGAAAAGAAGAGGCTCCCTCTGCCTGTCACCTGGCCAGGATCAGGATGGGACAGGACACACAGCACCTGCACCACTGTGGCAGGAGCCCAGCACAGCTGCAGCCGGAGACATAGGAGAAACCCGTGGAGACCACCCAAAATACACAGTGAGTGCTGGGGGTGGGGGTTATGTTATGAACCGTCTCCTTTGTAAAGAGGTTATTTGTCAAAAGCAACATGTTCCATGGAGTAGGAGCTTTGGAAAAAAACTGCCACCAGGAAGGGGGTTTATTACGTTGGGAATAAACCGTGGCCAAGTCCCGGCCAGAGGAGTGCTGGCCCAGCACAGCCCCGGGATGCCGTGGGCAACCATAGGAAAGTCAGGCAGCAATTCCAGGGGAGCTGCCCCACTACCAGGGGGAGCAGAGGAGGGAAAGCCTCTTATTTTTCTTAAATTTCAATTATAAAACGTTTTTGTATATATAAAAAAAGGAACAACTTTAGAAGGCATTTGTACCTGTCTGCTTTGGAGCAGGGACAAAAGGGAAAGAGCCTTTTCCCATCTTCCCAAATTCCCTGGGGTCTGAGGCACCGCCGAAGGGTGGGAGCTGCATCCACAATCCAGCTTCAGCAGACGGCTGAGCCGTGGGAATGGCAGTGCTGTCCCACATCATGGGAGCAGTGTCACTCCAAATCGAGTCTCTCTGCCACTTGTCACCTTCCCAACTAGGGGTTTCCAGCCAAGGAAGGAAAAATCCAATCTGAGGCAGGAACCTCTGCTGTTAGAAGCTTTTTTGGCAAAGCTGTGCTTTATTAGGCTAAAAATAAGCCTAAATCAGACCATTTAATTACAAGCAGGAGCATGAAGCACGGGGGACTGGAAAAAGGCTTTCCTTGCCCATGGTTACAGCTTGCGGTAGCTTCAGGAGCACTGGGGTTGGGCTGCTCTGGGAATCATCCCTTTCCCGGGACACCTCCTGGGATCCCACAGGTAAAAACCCAGGAATGAAACACGTCAGACCCATGACATGGTTGGCCCAGGCTGACAGCATGGAGAGGCCACACCATGGGTCTTTACTGGCCCAATCCACACCACGACGACAGCGCCGCTCTTGGGTACCAAATGCATCGGCTAAGGGGCATCAGCAGAGCAAAATAGCCTTTTCCTTTCCTTATTTGTGACCTCGGTCAAAGCACAGGCAGCTTGCCAAGACTGGAATATGGCCTCCATCCCACAACGACGCTCCTGCAAGGTGTGGGGCATCCAGACACCACCCATACGCCAGGCACAAGTGTCAGCTGGGAATTGCAGGTTCAGAGCTGCTTCAAGCCACAAGGAGAAGGAATTGAATGGGCTCTGCTGCCTCTGCCCAACTGGAGAGGCTCACCGCCTCCCGGGGACCTGGCCTCCCACCGCAGCTGCCTGCGGGACACAGCCATCCCCCGAGATGACACTGCAGCTGTGACATCTGGATCAGGTACCCACCAAGACATCCCCAGGGTCTGGGGACATGGATCAGGCTCTTGGAAAAGCGGAAGGACAAGGCAGGAGCCTGGTACTGAGAGCAATTAGTGAAGACAAGGTGGGTTTTGTAGTTTGCTGGGTGCAAAACCCTGCTGGTAAAGAAGATGCTGACGGGGATGCAGCTGCGCCTCTGGCGTGAGGGCACGGGTCCTTACCGTGTGTCAGACCCCGGGGAACTCGTTCACCTGCAGCAGATCGAATGTTCCCAGCCAAGAGCATCTGAACGTGCCCTGTGGCTTCAGGACCCTCCTCTCCCTCCCGGCAGGCGCTGGTCCCAGGGCTGCAATGTCATCACAGCTCTGTGATGCCTCCCGGGACATGTGGGGGTCCTGCCGCAGGCCCACCAGGCTCCTGCTCCCTCCTTCCCTGCCGGCCTCCATCCCCAGGGTGCAGGGAAGCCCTTGTCACCTCGGAGGTGGCCACAAGCCTTTGCATTGTGGCTGCAGGGCAGGGGACTCACCTGTCCCCTCGGACAAAGCCACATGTTCCCAAATCCAAATGGAGCTCAGCAGGACCCATAACAACTCCTTCCAGGAGCCTGCAGGAACATCCTGGCCGGGTGGGGAGAGTCAAGCTCCGACTGAATTTCCTAAGGCCAGACAGTGACTGGGAATTGCTCCCTGACATCTCTTTTGGGGACGGTCACCTGGCTGAACAGGTGCAAAGCCCCTGGAGCTGGGTCCTCAGCCCAAACCTGGCTGTGCCCAACTGCACAGAGAAACAGTTTAACATCGCCCGGCATTAATTTCCCAGCTGATCGAATCTCTGCAACGTTAAGCAATTTCCACCGGGCTGTCTGCAAGGGTTGCATTGCTCAAGACCAGAAGTGAAAAGCACCGGGTAAATGTGAGTCATTATTATTTAATTAGATCGATTTCTATTTTGCATTTTTAATGATAATTCAGTCGTGTCCATTTGTCAGCCAGCCTCTGCCCCACTGCTCTCCATTTCAGCAAAACCACAGCCCGCAGGGACAGCAGCGCCGCGTCGGCCTGGGCTTGCCCAGAGCTGCTCTGGCAGCCTTTGAGGAGCGGGGATCAAACAAGGATTAAAACCCACCATGTTGAGGAAGGGGCAGAGGAAACTATCACAAAGCAACCTGAAGAGCCTCCAGATGGTCTCTGTTTCAAGGTTACATCTCGGATGGCATCGATCTGAAACCCTCTTTGTCAGGCTGGGGAGAAAAAAAAACATTAAAAAAAAACCCCAACAACCAATTCTGAATCCATCCCCAGAGTAATTAGATAAAACCTTTAATCTGTCAGTGTTGCGAGATCATACAGGTTGCATGAATACTAATAAGCATTTGATATTTGTACAAGCTTTCTTAGGATGAATAATTAAATTGACTTTATCCATTAAACCTTCCCTATTAAGCTTTAAACACACGGCTGTGTTTTAACGGCTGGGGCCATCTCTTCTTCCATACAAGGGGGCTTAATTAGAAATTTTAGCATAGCCTGCTGGAGCCACAGCACCAGCAGTGCGGGCTGAGGGGCTGAAATCTCCATTTCTGTTTTTTTGGCTTCTTTAAGCAGCTCAACACGTCTATATCTGCTGCAATCCCGCCGGGGCTGTGGAGTAACTCACGCTCACACCAGGTGAGTGCTTGATCCTTTTCCAGCAAAATGGTGTTAACGTAGGCAGCCCCATTTCTCCCATGGCAGGATTTAGCCCTTTTAGCCAGGCCAGTCCCAGCACCAGCTCCCTGTGGAGGCTGGGAGGTGCAGAGGGGTTGCTCTGGGCTGAGGGACATGCAGCAGCACAGACGTACTCCCTGGTTCAACACTGATCCAGGCGGCAATGTCACCCGGAGGGTTTCACACCCAGGCTGGGGCTGTGACCAGGCTGGGCTGCTCCTGGTGCGGGGACCCTTCACTTGTAGGTCAGGATTGGGGTTTTTCCCAGCTGTGGCCATTGGACTATTCAGTGGAAAAAAAAAATATCTGTTCATGAGGAAAGAGAGAAAATGCCAGCAATCCTCATCATGTCACACCACGGGAAAGAAACCAGATTAATTATTTGACTATTTGATTGAAATCCCCTGGAGCAGCTTTTTTTTGATTCTGCTTTGCCCCACTCAGAGGCACAAGCTGCGGAAGGCCAGTGGCAATGTCTCCAGGGTTTGCCACAGACACACGAGCAGAGACCAGCTCTCCCACCCGAGTCACCCCCCAAAAACACGGCCACCCCCGGGGCAGGGGGCTGAGAGCAGCAGGGCTTTGTGTCCAGTGAAGGAAGGAGCTCGCTTCCCTTCCCCTCTTCTCCCCAGAGCCTGATGTCCTTATCAAATCTGATGGCCCCGCTGGGAACCAGCTTCTCCAGTTCTCCTCACCCTCTCCCCCCTCCTGCCTGCACATTAATTTATTCTGACTGGCTTAGACCAAGGCACTAATTAATTTTCCTCATTAACAACAAAAAACAAACACAAAAAAAATCTCACCAATGGTAACAAGTTCCAATACAAATTAATTCTTCATAGAAGACCAGGCATTTCACAGCTCGTTGGCAGCAACACCTGCCCTCCCCAGCCGTGCTCTGCCTGGCACAGGGCTGGCAGCCACATGGCCAGGGGGGTGTCAGAGCTGGACCCCAACCTGCTAAATTACCCAGTGTAACGAGGGGGAGCAGAACACCGAATAGCGAAATGCCTGCTTTGGCTTTTTGCCCTGCTTTTCTGCTCAGGGGGTATATTTGCAAAACGTGTTTGGGCTGAGGATGGAGCGAGTCTCCCCAGGTTCGCGCCTGGCCTGGTTTACACACAGTGTGTGTGTCCCTCCCAGCAAAGCCCCCTCCCCGCTGAGCCCAGGGTGACGAGGACCCTCTTGGTGTAGTCGCGACCCCTTGGGCCTCATTCCTGGCTGGCTCACAACATTCAGACACATAACGCAGAAGTTTACCCCACCTGTAACCCCAGTTACCTTCCTACCACAATAAACCTTTGGGTAGATAAATTCAGCAAGAATGACAACAGGAATGTGCTCCCCCTGATATGACGTTTGATGTTATGAGACTATCCTCCTTCCGTGCTGTTTGATTTGAGCAGCAGGTGGGAAGAGCTCTGAGAACAGAAGTAAAAGGCTGTTAAGACAAAGGGCAGGGAACCTCTCTGCAGCCTCCTCACAGAGATAAAACGCAGGCAGGGATGAGTCAGGCTGGCAACGTTGTGCAAACACTCTAAAAATAAAACTGGTTTATTGCAGATTAATGACACCATAAAACGTATTTCACTGGCCATTTAGCAGGTGTTGATCATAAATATTTGGGATTAAAAATAAACTTTTCTGCCGAGCCACTGTGCTGTCATTTCTGTCTCACCCACCTTCCCCGAGCACCTGTTGGAAGCAATGATTCAACCCCAGGGTTGGTTTAATCAAACTTGAAAATGTAACGGTGACAAAGTACCTGCTCTCTGGGTATCTCCCTGCAGCACAGGGCTTTTAAGCGCTTGCTCTCCGAGGCAGCAGTGAGCAGCAGTGCCCAGACCTGCCATTCACATCCAGGGCTCTACTATTGCTATTGCAATTACCCTGAAGGAGCCCAGAGATGGGGCCATCGATGGGCACCAGGTATGGCACGAGATACACACCACAGGCTGTGTCACCTCCGTCACAGGGCCACTGCCTGACAGCTTCTCCCAGGACGAGATGAGCCTCCACTTGCTCCCCCTCTCCCAGCAGCTAGCTCAGCCCTCACCCATGCGAGTGCGGAGTCAGTCCCTGCGGAAACAGACAGTGACGGCACACGAACCCCTCTGAGAGCACCACCACACTCCGGCCTCCCTGGGAGCCCCTCGCCCCGGGAGCCAGGGAAGCAGCCTGTTCGGCTCTGGGCATCAGGTCAAGGTACGCCAGCTTGGTTCAGAAGCTCTTAGCGACAGAGTTCCAAGCAATTTGGATTTTTCCAACCCCTGGCTCTTTCTGGGAATGAAGAAAACGTAACTCCCTTAGTCGTTTAACATGCCTCGTGCACAGAGGTCGGTGCTGAATGCACACTGGTGAGCTCACTAGGCCAGGAGTCAATCTTCTGGAGCCAGGACTCGACATGGGCACAGCATCTGCAAGAGAAGACAAGTCAGCGAGCAGCAGGCAAGTGCCCTTCCTCCCCACGACAATGGCTGCGGCCCCAGACTCCCCAGGGAGGCTTCCCATTAGTCCCTTCACATATCACAGGATCAGGGCAAGTCCAAGGGAAGAGGTGAATGTTTTACGTGGCCAAGAGAAACAACAACATCGTTAAGTAACACCCATGGAGTTGGTGTGACCCCTGAGTTTTCATTATGCTTGGAAATCAAACTCTCTGATGGATCATTAATTAAGTTTTCCAGCAGGGTAAAAATGCTTCCTTGCTTGGGATTTCAGTCTACTCACAAAGATCAAAAATGCAGCTAATTAGAACAAGACTGGCATGCAAGAGAGGAAAGAAAAAATGGTCTCTTATGACTGGGAGGGGATAGAGTCCTTCCACAAGCAGGTACAGACGACTCATAGCTGCTGAAAAACCCTGCTGCCTTCTCTCTGTCATGGGGAAGGTCTCCTGGGGCTGATAATAACTCCTCCAGCAGCTGTATATCACTTGCCAGGCAAGAAAAAAATCCTTAAATTGGCTCTTAGCTGGCTCTGAGGTAGCTGGTAGCCAAGTGAAGCATTGGACAGCTGGTCTAGAACTATTTTATTTCCCCCCCCCCCGATAATTTTCAGTTCAAATAAATTATTTTCTCTCAGGCATTCTTGAGGGGGAGGAGATAAAGGATAACATTTCAGCCATTCCCTCCCACCCCTCTTGCTTTCCTCTCATTCTTCTCTTGGCCAAATTTGTTCGCTGAATGTTAAAAAAAAAAACAAAAATACAAAAACAAAACCAAAAAAAACCTCAAAACCTAAAAAATGGAGTTGAGGTAAGATACTGACAGAGACAATGTCTGTTGGAACATGGAAGATATTTTTTGGTGTGAAGTGCAATGGTAGTTTACTTTCAGTCCAGTATAAAACACACCACCTCTTTCAACAGGTGGTATCTTGGGGTGTCCCTTGAGGAAAGACACCGGCCACGAAGTTCACCGTGTGGCACCGCAGCGAGCCAAAGCAGCAAAGCCATCTCCACCAGGTCTGCCAGAGGGGAGATAAATGGAGCTAGTGGATGAGGACAAGGACTGAGGCATTGTCCCAACCATGCTCATCTGCATCTCTGCTCAGCCCATGTGTGAAAGGTCTCTGCCTTGAAACCACAGCACGGGAAACCCACACAGGCGCCGAGCCAGGTCTTCCTTCATCCCTCCACCCTTCCCCAGAGTGTCTGGTGGCAATTAAATGCCCCCGGATCGCTCTCAAAAAGAGGAGC
Source organism: Falco peregrinus (assembly GCF_023634155.1). Taxonomy (NCBI): domain Eukaryota; kingdom Metazoa; phylum Chordata; class Aves; order Falconiformes; family Falconidae; genus Falco; species Falco peregrinus. The sequence goes on along the minus strand of NC_073725.1, from coordinate 87,485,115 downwards.
ATGGTCTAGGATGCAGAAACGAGGCAAGGGGATGCACCGCAGCAGATGGTGACTGAGGCACCAAGCCTCGGTGGCACCGGCATGCGCGTGTGTGACAAAGGTTCCTGGCGTGACGGCGGCATCAGTGGGCCCAGCGCCGGTATGGTGCAGCCTCCGTGGGGGAAAATTAAGTCCCAGTCAGCAGATTTCAGTGGTTTCAGCTCTGCAGGGCCCCAGCACATTCATTTGCCTCATTTACACACAAAATTTACCCTCTCCTTTTAATTAGCACAGGCTAATTAAAGCAGCACCATCCCACTTCCCCTCCCGCGGGATGCAGGGCCACATCCGGATGGGGTACGGCACGGCGAGGGGATGACCCCGGCCTCCCGCAGCAGCGCGGCTCGGGAGGGCGACCCTCCGCAGGCCACAAAGCCCATTTTCCCACCGATCCCAAAGGCTTTTCCTCCCTGGAAAACACGTGGCGGCTCCGGCCCGGCCAGGGGCAGACGGAGCCGAGTTGTCCCAGCCGGCAGCAACATCTAGTGGCCACGGAGCAGTCGCCGTCCCCGGGCTGTGCTTCGCAGCGAGCTCGCGGGGGCTGAGCTCATGTGAAAATAATAACGATAAAAATAAATCCGGACAGTTCAGGCTACGAGGTGGCGTGCGAGGGGCCCCCCGGGCCGGGCCGGGCCGGGCCGAGCCGTGGGGAGCGGCGGGGGGCGCCGGGCGGGTCCCTGGCGGGGGCTGCCCCCGGGGCGGGGTCTTCCCGCGTTTCGGGGCCGCCCGCCCCGGGTTGGGGAGCGGGGCCGGCCTCCGAGCGGCAGCTCCGCGAAGCGCCGCCCGCCGAGGAAGGCTGTCCCCGCCGCCGCGCCGTCCGTGGCCATGGCAACGGCGGGAGCGCGGCCCCTGGCCCCGGGGCGGGCCGCGTCATGGCGGCCGCCGGCAGCCCCAGCGTGTTCCTGCTGGCGGTCACCGGGCAGATCGAGAGCGGGCAGGTGAGCGCACCGCGGCCGCAGGGCGGGGAGGGGGAGCGCGGGGCCCCGCCACACAGCCCGGCCGCGGCCTCAGCAGTGCGGCCCGGTGAGGCGGCCGGGCCTCGGGCGCCAGGCAGCGCTGCCTCCGCCCGGGTGGCCGCCGGGCCCGGCCTCTGCGCCCTCAGCCCCCTGAGCCGGGGCCCCGCCACACAGCCCCCGGCCTCAGCCCCCTGACCCGGGGGTCCCCCCATCAGCCCCCGGCCTCAGCCCCCTGACTCGCCCACCCCCCCTCAGCCCTGACCCGCAGTCGTGGCGGTGCAGGCCACCCTCAGCCCCCCGACTGGGGCTGGCCCTCAGCCCCAGCATCCCCCCACCAGCACAGCCTCTCTCTCCGGCAGTTCCCCGGATTTGACGACCTGTACTGCAAGTTCTGCTTCGTCTATGGCCAGGACTGGGTTCCCACTGCGGTAAGGCGCCACTGTGCGGCCCTGAAACCCAGCCCGCCTGCCAGGCCCGCTGGCAGCGTGGCATGTGTGTAACGGACTTTGTGCCAGCCCCCCGCTTATGCCACATTCTCCCCGCAGGGCCTGGAGGAGGGTATCTCCCAGATCACCTCCAAAAGCGACGTCGCGCCCACCACACTTGTCTGGAACTTCCCCATCGACATTACCTTCAAGAGCACCAACCCGTCCGGCTGTGAGTGCTGGGGGTGGTGGGATGCAGCTCGCAGACCAGGCACACCTCTCACAGACGCTTTGTTTGCAGGGCCACAGATCATAGTGAGCGTCTATGGACCTGACTTTTTTGGAAACGATGTGGTCAGAGGTTATGGAGCTGTTCATGTTCCCATCACACCTGGAAGGTAAGGTGACAACCTGTCTTTCAGGACAGAAACAGAGGGGGGGTTTTCTAGTCACTATGTTGTTTCAGAAACAGAAATGTTCCCCTATCTCCTTATCGTGTATTCTCCATCTGGTACAAAGAGCATGGATTTTCTAGCAGCTGCCCCTGGTTATCAAATAATTTTTGGTAATCCTGTAGACAACTGTAAAGTCAAAACTGGCATGTAGAAAGCTCAAGTATGAAGCGCAGTATGTTACCTCTCCTCATCTGTCTCAGCACATGCTAAGCTTTCATTCCTACCACTGGAAATGAAGGAAGATACTCTTTTCCTATGCAAACAAACCCTTTCTTTGTGGAAGGGAAGGTGCTATAATGAAGAACTTCAGTGGTCTGATGTGTCTGAAATTCTGGTACCTTTATAAACACGGGAAATCTTGCCAGTGCTGTTTGGTTAGTTTCTTAAGTTATGCACATCTTGTGTTTGTTTTAGGCATACAAGAACCATTGCTATGTTTGTTCCAGAGTCCACCTCTAGGCTGCAGAAGTTTACAAGGTAATAATTAAAAGACTTTTTCTTTTCTTTTTTTTTTTTTTAAGTCCTTTTGCTCTTAGTCACAAAGGTATATGCAGCTACTCACTGGTGCATACATGTGAATACTTTGTATCATAACCAGATAGTTTTGAGTTTTGTAAGTAAAATCACATTTTTAGGTGTCTAGATCTTCTGAGGAGCTTTCTTAAAACATGCTAACTACCTGCTTGCAGTAATGCTGACTCATCTTTTCTTCATCCTCACATTTGAACACTGATTTCAGCAGAGCAGACTGGTACATGAGTTCCTGTACTGAGTGGTAGCTCTATGTTCCACAGGTCAATTCACGTCAGTGGTGTGACTTGCAGAGGCACTACTTAAAGCTCATTTTACTGAGCATTTTAGTTGCCACTGGACTCTAAGGAGGCATGCTGCAGTCCATCCCTAAATCTTACTGTAGCTGGGGGCTTTTCTTGAAAGACAGCCACATTAAGAGCAACCTGGAAAGCAGAGGCAACATGGAAAAACAATTCCCAGTTCTACCTTTTCTTCCATCTGGAATCCATTTTCTGCAGCCTTTGTCTTGTTTACACACACACCTTCCAAAGTAGCAGTCTATACACAGCAACTGAGTGTATTAAGTTTTTTTCCTTCCATTGTATTGAGTACAGTCTGAATGACCTGTGAGCTGATTGTTCGGTGGTGGATTGCCAGTACCAGCAGAGCCTGCCCTTGCAGAGTTGGTCCTGTGGTACTTGAGCACTTCGGGTCAGAGGCAGCATGGGAGTCTGTGCCTGATGGTCAGGATTCCACTGATTTACTTCTCTTTACGATGTCCTTTTTGTAGATCTACACTCTGATCTGTATTGTATACAGATATATATTGTAATACTCACTTTTGTATTACGTGCGCCTCTGATGTATCGAGAGTATCCAAGCCCCTCCATCACTCTGGGTAATCAGGAGCTGAATTAGTTTCAGACTTCTTTGCCATAAAAAGATTCTGTCTAGCCCAGAAATAACTTGAATTTAACATAATGTGTGTGAAATTGGTTTAATATTTTTCTCCTTAGAGAGACAAACTTATCTTTGATCAAAGTAGATCGGCAATAAAGTGAGTCAGTCTTCAAAACCCTCTACTGCAAACAAAAGCTGGGAGTTTCATTAAACCTTCCCTTTGCTTTTTTAATATGCATATCATGAACTGTATCAAATCCAAACACTAGCGAATGTATCCAATTAATTATTTTCTATTTTCTTCTCCAAGCTGGTTCACAGGGAGACGTCCAGAATTTACTGACCCCAAAGTGGTAGCACAGGGAGAAGGAAGAGAAGGTAAGTCCCTGGGAGCTCCTGACTGCAACCCTTGCATGACAGCAGGCCACAGCTTGGCCACCCATCTTCTGCTGATAAAAAAGACAAGTTGTTCCTGCTGAGAAAAGTCCTACCTGGATGTATAAGGAGTTCAACAACTACTCAAAAACATCTCTTAACCGGTTTTATTCACGTCTTCCTTCTTCTAGTAACGAGGGTGCGATCTCAAGGCTTTGTGACCATTTCCTTCAATGTAGTGACCAAAGACATGAAGAAGTTGGGCTATGATGTGAGCCCGAGCGACATGCAGAACTCTGCTCTGGTGCCTGTTACAGAAGGGATTCATAAGTACTGAACTTGGGTGTGAGATACTCAGAGGCTCACAGAGAAGTTAAGCACATTGGGGCTTTTTGTGGCAATGGGAAATGAGTATCTGACTAAACTGAGAAAATGTCAGTGGGGACCATTATTCCAAAAGAAACACAACGCCTTGATGCTTTGGAATAACTACCCAAGTGTAATCCTTTCAGTAAGCAAACAGGTTGAAGTATTGTGTAAATTAATGTCATTGGATAATATTTAGCATTTTTTGAGTAATATCAGAGTATCTCAAAGTAAGACCTGTAAAAAATTTTTTGTAACAGCCTTTTGTACACTCTTTATATACTTCAGAACAGGTAAGTTTATAGTTGTAGCAGTTTTCCTGTGTTTAAAACATCATTGCAAACTCAGTTCTTTTTACTAATGTTTTTTGTGGTAGAAACGGGAAATTGAAATTATTGCACCTTCTTAAAAGGAAGGGAATATGGAAATGTTCCAGTAAAATGTACATGTGTTTCTCTGTGCCATGTGCTTCCCTCCGCAAAAGCAACAGCAGTTTTCTTTATAATCCCACATAGTCCTTTAGAGTTCATGCAACTAATTAAAATAGCTTATGCACTGTAGAAACAAACCTTTCCACAGTTTTCAGTGAAGCAACCTGGGTTTTTGCATTTAGAACAAGATGACAACTCTTCCACTTCCAGATTTTATTTCTGCATCAAGCTTCAGTAAGGGCCAGAGGGGAAGAGGACAGCATACTTTAGAGGAGTTAGAGAGACCGTGGTGTTAAACAAATCTTTGCTGCATGGTTTTAACTTCTGCTAGAACAAATTACGTTTTAAATGCAGATATTAATTAAAAAATAAGCTTTAGAGAAGGCTCTGCAAAGAAAGTAGAGTCTTACTAAGCCAGCTCTGTGTGCAGTCACAAGCAGCACCGAGTTCTGTGCAGGAGCGTGGGGAGGAGCAGAAAGTACCATCTCCCTTCAGTGAGTCCCTCCAGCCATCACAACACCATGGCTTCCCTTCACTGTTTTTTTGGGTTTTTTGTTTTTAATCAAAAGAAAGGCAGTAAAACAGCAGCATAGTGATGATCTAGTCTGCTAGACTCGGGTTTTCTTTCCCGCTGCACAATCTCAGCTAAGGACCGAAGCGCTGCTGGTTGTTAGCAGTGTGCGACAGGAGCCCCAGCGCCAGTGTGTGCTCTCGGATAGCTGCAGCGTGAGGCAGGCCGAGCTGGCCACCATCTGAAGAGCTTCTGATGTCTTATCGTGGCCTCAGTGAGTGCCCCTCTGAGCGAGTGTCTTCTAGGCTGAATAAACCCAGTTGCCTAAATATATCTGTTTGTCTTTCTGCTGCTAGGGTTTTTATTTGTTTGTGCCAGAAGGGATGCTTCCAAGGCCTAGATCATCCCAGATCTGCTATTCTTACAGGTACAAAAGAGAGAGAGGTGTATGCTACAGTGAAATGACTAACTGCTTAGTCATTTTCATATTTAAATTTGGGCATGTAATCTCTTGTGTTGACTGCGAACACCAAGAGATGACTGTAAGAATGACTTAACACGATACCAAGACCTTGAAACTGTCGAGATACAAGTAGTAACACACAGAACTGCAGAGCCTCCAGGACACCTATCAAGTAGAGCATCCGGTTAGGGGCAGTCGTTATGTCACGCTGAGCAGTATGATTGAATAAATATAATTTCAGGAAAGATAATGCGATCACTGTGAGCATTAGCAGCTTTTATACTATTTATAAATACCTTTCCAAACGTGGTTACAGATGACTTTTCATCTCTTTCTTTTTTTCTGATCTTGTTTTTGTTGATTCTATGCTTCCAGTAAGCTCCTCCACCAGTTGTTTTGGCAAGTGTTGTAATCTCTGAACTGAGTCATGTTGGAATCCAAATTAGTAAGTATTTCCTGTTGGCTCAGAGGAGACACAAGGAATTTTGTTTCCTTTTCAAAAGCATTTGGGAAGCTGTTACCTACAGTAGCAGGATAAATATCTGTGTTTGAAATACTTGAAAGGCAAACATTAAACCTGCTACCATTTAAATATCTTTTTTCCCTTGAGCACAGTTACCTGCCCCCATTCCAATTGCAGCCCAACTGCACAGCAGAGTTTCTAGCCATGAGAAACCTGTTAAACCCAGATAAAGCCCAGACTTTGTGCCCACAGGGGTGCAGTGAATTTATTCATGTGCAGCTTTGCAGTGTGGTGCTACAACTGATCTCCTGAATTGCACCGATTTCGAATGAGCAGTTGGATGCTTAACACACTGAGACTGAGCAAAACCAACACGTGTGTTTGCTCAGCTTCGCTGTTCACAGCTGAGCTGCAGGGACCCTCAGAAGAAAGGTTAAAAGAAAACTGAAAAGCAAGGGTTTAAAAAAAAATTTAAAACCCCAAAGTCCATAGAACAGTATTGAAGATATGCAAGTCTATAGATCCCCGCCGCTGCTACCTGCATTAAGAGGGCTTTTTGCCTGTTTTCTCTGGTTTGGTTGGTTGTTTTTGGTGGGTTTGTTTGGGGGTTTTTTTGACTCCTCAGTGTCCCGATCATGTTTATGAAGAACCTCACATACCTTCTTCAAGGCCTTAATGTGTTTAGCTTGTGAGCATTTCACTGCAGGAGCTTTTCAGTCTGATAGTTTGCTCCTTACACAAGGGCACGTGTGGGGGTGATGTTTTCAGTGTGTTTCCTGAGTTCAATGCCATTCCTTTGTTCCAAGGCAACTGTTGATATCTCTCACAAACACACTCTTCTCCCAGAGACAGGCTTGCTGCTGCCTTTATAATTTTCTGGAAAGCTGTCTCTGGTACTTGGGCATGGCAGAGCATTGGCAGCTGTTTCACCCTGCAGAGAATCTCTACTCATGGCAGAGGAGTACGGATAGACATGACACTGTGCTGCTGAGACCAGGTGACATTCATAAGGAAGGGATTTATGACACGTAAATGGTGGTTGCAGTTAGTGTTAAAGGTTAAAAGAACCCCAGGCTTTAAGAACAGCCAAAACCCAGAAAAAAACAGCCCTGTTACAGTGGAGGCTCAAAGTAATTTCCTTTCACCCACTCTTCAGGCAGCTGTAACCACCCTGCTCGTTTACTAGTTAATCATTCTCCCTTTTATTCAAAACTGAAGTTCCCAAGCCCTTGTAGCACAGATGGCAGCATGAGGCTGTCAGCTGGCACTGTAGCTTCTGTTTTGTTACGCTTAAGTTTCTCCCAGACAGTGAAATTGGCCATTAACCTCCTAATTCAAGATGGGCAGAGGAAAGAAAATAAAATATCTTCATTCAGAACATGTGTCCTGACACAAGATGAGGGTTCAAGGCCATCAAAACAAGAGAGACCTGTTAGAGGAAAATGTGAGATAGTTGGGGGCTTTGCAGAAGCCCTCCTCTGCTCCCCGGCTCTGGAGGAGCTTTGGAGCGAGCTGCCCAGCAGGACCGTGCTCGCTTCATGGCAGAGTTTTCCTGCCATCACTGTGGAAGCCACCCTGGGAGGGAGACGGCCAAGGACACGGACTGAGCAGCAGCTTGTGAATCACACCCTCCAGAAAAAGGAAAATCGTTTGGATAGTCTTTAGGAACCGGTATTTGCAGCCCTTTCTACCAACACTAGAAATAGCAGCATCAGCTCCTGCCCTCTCGTGGCAGTTTGCAACCTTTAGGAAGACGTTGGAGGTTACTAGTAACAGCGGGCGAACAAGGTTGCATGAAGGACACCCAAGTTTTTCCTGTTCCCACATGGAAATCGCTCAGTGCAATGGTACCAGCGTCCCTGCCACTGCCCCTTGTCCCGAGCATGGGGCAAGCGCCTCCCAGTGCTACAAGCCACCGAGCTGCCTCACAGGGAGTGGGACCGAGCCAGAAACTGGCAGCAGCGAGCACTCCAGAAACTGCCCTGGGGCCCACCAGGCTGTTTACAGCAGCAGTATTGCAGCAGCTAGAAGGTGTCTCCATCTGAAAGTGAGTCTTGCAAATGGATTAAAGCTGACAGCAGCTGCTCGCCGGCAGCAGTGTCGGTTTAGGAGCAGGAGCCTCCTGTGAAATACTCCAAAGGAAAACAAAAGAGGAAAAAAAAAGTAAACACAAAATCACAGAACAGCCAGATTTGAAGAAAAAGCAGAGCTTTGGCTCCAGCATTACCGAGGCTCATCACCAGCAGCGTATCAGCCCATTGCAGACCAGCCCCAGGATGACCCGTCTGTGCCAAGGTCACCGGAGCATCATGCCAGGACCTGATGCCAGGAGATAAGGGGGGCTGAACGCCCCAGACCCGCAGTCCCGGACATGGGGCTGTGAAGTAGCAGGATGGGGCAGCTGGGTGGGAGATGGGGGTCACACAGAACAAACAGCATCAGCGGTGACAGAGCCGGGCTGGCACCTAAGGCTGCAGTGCAGAGCCCGTGTCTGGCCAGGCACCGCCAGCTCCCCAGTGTTGGGGGGACACGGGGCCTTGCAGCACCAACAGGAGCCACCGACCCCTGGGGCTCTTCCATTTTGGCAGGGAGCAGCAGCTGGGCAAGCGGGTGGCTGCGGCAGAGCCCACGCAGGACGTCTCCAGGGTGCCCCTAAAACGTGCTCCAGGAGGCGAACCCCCACGAGAACATGATGACTCCCCCCTCCTGCACCCACCACCCAGCCCAGCTGGGACCCAGGGTCCAGCCGCACAAACCTGTGCCGGTCTGGAGCAGCCACCAGCAATTCCCAGTGTCTCCCAGGCCCCACAAACCCCTGAGCAGGAACCAGCAAGGAGCAGACCAGAGGCTGCCTGCCCCGCAGGGGACGTTCAGTCCTATTCATCCACGGGGCACACGCTGCAGAGGGGACCCACGAGGATTTGTCCATCAGGTGGGGAGTCCTCTGGGAGGCAAATGTGGCTGAGCTCAAAGCCCAAGAGCCGAGGCACTCATGGGTGTTTGCAAACCCAGAAACAACGTCCGCAGCACCCTCCGCAGTGAACCCAGTACCCTCCGCAGCACACCAGAGCGCACCCAGCACCCTCCACAGTGCACCAGAGCACACCCAGCACCCTCTGCAGCACACCCAGCACCCTCCACAGCGCACCAGAGCCTGCCCTGCACAAGGACAGCAGGTTACAAGGGCTGGGCTCGAGACAACAAATTTCCAGTACGTGGCCATCTTTAGGGCACAAATCCTGTTAGAAACCGGTCCTTCGGCCACCAAACCAGGCCCGAGCCCCCAGGAGGGAGGCTGCAGAGAAGCGAGAGTGCAACAGAACCTGCTCTCATGGCGGGGTGCAAGGGATTCAGTCTCGTCCTTCAGAGGGATGATCAGCAGAAGCATGTAACTGCTGCAGGTTTCTATTTTTATACCTCTATTCAGGCCAAGATATTTAAGTACCTAAATTCACCTCAGTATCACCACATTTAGTGCCAGACTTGCTAACGAAGGCATTTAAAAAAGCAAAGAAACCCCCACCGCCATCAGCCAGCACAACCCCAGCCAGCCCACGGTCTCCTAGGCCGTGTGTGCTGTTACACCGAGGCAGAACTGGCTCCCTTCAGGCTTGGTTAAACCACCCAATTTTCATTCCTTGGCCAAAAAGCCCTTCAAGGGGAACAGGGAGCACATTGCCTGATTTTCACGGGTTCCACATTCCCACCCCGGTGGGACACAAGCAAAGCATCTCACGATTTTCCATCTTAGAAATTACTAGAGGTGGCTCGGCCACAGCGCTGCGGGGAATCCCATGTGGGGCAGCAACGGCACAGCCAGTGGGGCAGCTCCACGCAGAGTCGGTGTCCCGCAGGGGCTGTTCGGCCCTCACCTCTGCCCGTGCATGGCGTTCTCCAGCCCTGCCCGACGCAGCCGTGTGCCACGCTGCTCCCACAGCCCACACACGGCGGTTTCACAAAGGGCCCGTCCGACAGCTGTACTGGTGGCTACTGGCCACAACGCCTTTGCTCTACGAAGGGCTCTACGCCAGAAGCAGGACCCTGAGCTGGATCGAGCCCCGATCGGATCTACAGCAGCTCCAGATGTTTAAACAGGGCTTAAAACCATGATACTGGCTTGTGAGGATCTCCTAGAGCATATTTAAGCAATCAAACTGCAAAGCTGGGAGTGCTGATGTCCCAGTGAGGCTTCACGTCAGGCAGCAGCAGGCAGGGAGCTGAGAAGACAGACTCTACCTTATACTACAGCTTTATTCTGTCTATTTGAAATGTCATTTATTTTCTTTCATCTGAGAACAGGAACACATTTGCTCAACACGTTGAGAACGGATCAAGCAGAGAAGCAGCCTGGACGTGCTAAGTGCTGCTCAACAGCCACAGTGGCTGACAGACACCCGCTCCCTCCAGCCCAGCATCTCATCCACCTCCAGCAGCACACGCTGCCTGCGGCCCTCAGCACGGCACGGCAGGATCCGCGCTCTGCTGGCCATGCAGACGTTCACATGCTTTAAGCAGCCTTTTTGAGCCGAGTTTCAATGCACATCACACCAAACAATCCTGCTGGTCACCAGTTTACTTGTGGATAAAGTCTGCACCGCCTCCTTGTCCCACCCATTAAACAGCTGTTGGGGGAAGGACAGATTATCTCCTTTACCACGGATCTGAGGGTCCCATTGCTCACTCCAGGTTTGGTACAGCTCTGGGCTCCCCCTAGCAAAGCCAAAGGCCACGCTATCTCCCCGCAAAGGCATCACCATGCTCCCCCATTCATCAATTACTACTTCAACCGCTGCAAATCACTAGGTTGTGTTACACGGGTAGGATGCCGATCCCCTATCGATCGCCAGACTGCTGCCAATTAACCGCCCTAATGGGTAATTGACAGGGATGTCTGAAGCACCAGAGGGAACCTTGACTCATCAAAACCCCAATTCTTCACCCATTACAGGGTACAATCGACTGACAGCAAAGACAGGATCATTACTGCAGCGTACAACCCCGGCTCCTCACCATTTATAATCCTGAGCTCCCAAACGTTTGCCTTTATGAAATCCGCGTTCGTCCATGTCCCAGCTCCCAGGACAGGGACTACCCGGGAGGTGGATGACAGCTAACTTCAACAAGGCAGAAGTTTTAAACACAAAGGGCTCCATAAATCACACTGGTTCTCTGCAATGTAGATGGCAGGCAGTTGCAAAAGTCTTGCCAAAGCCACGGCACAAGCCGACTCAAACCATTTTCTCACAGTTCGACGAAAAGGAGCGGAAGAGCCAAGTTACGTCACTCGGGCCAGCACAAACAAGAGGTAACGGCAACGTACGCATTCAGCAGAAACACTCTGGCAACACTGGTGCGGATGAGGGCAAGGCTCTAGATAATGCTTCATCCAGCCAGCCTCTTCCTCCGCAGTGGGCAAACACCGCCCCACTTCACAGAAGAGGAAGAGGAGAGCCGGGTCGGGGCAGCGCAGCTTGCCCAAGGCCAGAGGAAGGCTCGGCCGCAGCCAGAGCTCCCAACAGGCCCTGTCAGCTCCGGCTCCCTCCAGCAGCCCCTCGGCCAGCCCAGCCTGCGGCATTCAGCTCCTTTTGAGGAGCATCACAGAGTCATCACCCACGTTTCCACTTTGAGTCCTTCCTAAACCTTTCCTGTAACCAGCAGCTTTATTTAACGTGCGATGTCAAGAGGCCAGAGTAAACCAGAGCAGAAGTGCTGATCACACAGGAAGAGCGAGCAGCCAGAGCAACACACACGCACAGGAGCCCCCCACCCCACCCCCCAGCAGCGGAAAGCATCCTTCTGTAAAAATGAGAGGTACAAAAAGCCACAGGTATCTGGGCTGCCACCCTGGCAAAGGACGTTTTTCCTCTTTTTATTAGTGGCCCAAACACAGAAGCAAAACGAATCAAAGACCTGACCAGAGCCAGCCTCGTTCTCCAGGGAAACTGGCATGCTACTGGGGCGGCCGGTTTGCACAACACCCCCAGCCAGCTCCGTACCACGGATCGGAAACCAAAACAGATGTTTTTTTCCCTGTGGCCACCTTTCTGACAGTCGGGTCTTTAGCACCACTGCAGTGTCAGCATTAAGAAATTAACTTTTCAATTAGTGATCAGCCTGATTGGCAGCAAACTACAGAAAACCTGGAAGGGCTCTGGAGAGGTAGCTCTTGAAATAGCCTGCTAATTAAGCACCCTTCAACTTAAACCGTCCAGAATTAGAAGCTGAAATCACTTCCCTGCTGGAGCCAGGCTCCCTGTTACCCATCTGCCGGGCCACTTGACCGAGGGGACGGAGCCAAGCCTGCAGGAAGGGCAAGACTGAACTACTGCAAACTTGGGAAGCGAAGACGTTTTGTCACAGTTCCCCAGCCCTTACTCCACAAGTGCTGGCTTTAAGTCACACCTTCCCCAGACTTCTGTCTTCACATAAACACAGAAGCCTCCATGAGACAGTCCTTGCTTACCCCTCCAAAAGTGCTGTTTAAAGGGTTATGTGGTTTAAAGAAGCAATTCAGTCACCTGCAACACAAGTCTTCATTTTTATTGAGTTAGTAAGGTCTCAACTGATTCCGATTTAAGTGACCTATAAGAAACCCTCCTTTCTCATAGTAAGAGCAGGCCTGCCCCAGGAAAGTGATGAAAGCATCGAAGAAATCACATTGACAATGTACAAGAAGCATTACTCTCCGTAACGGTTAGATTTCTCCTAGCACCTAGGACTTTTAGCACAAACCTTAAATTATCTCAACCAAGCCATCAACTTGCTCGAAAACCAAACCAAGCATGGCAGTAACAGTTTTTTTGAATGGGATTATAAACACTACGCAGAGTCTTGAAGAAGCAACACGGCTGGAATATAAGCAATACAATTTTAATTCTGACCAGTCACCTACAAACCCCTTGTCTTTCCACTGTTCTGATGGCATTATTAAATATCACATCTGTGACTTCGCTTGGGAAAAATGACACAAAGATACAGACATTATGATACAATAGTACAAATGATAAATTATTTATACAGTAAATAATGTCAATAGTCAGCACAAATTCATAAAAAGCAGCCGGCTCCCAGTATTATGAAAACAGTTTGGTAAATATTTAAATTGTAACAGTTGTAAAGGAAGCAAGTCTTGTGAGATTCTGCTGTGAAAAATAAACCATATATTTCTCCACAATTTGTGCAATATTAATACATACAGTACACATTAGAAACCGTAACAGCAAAAGGGAAGATGGATAAGAATAGTTGTCTTAGCTATGGGACTTCAAAAAGACTGTAAACACCACAACCCACCATGGTTTTCCTTCCCTGTCCCCTCAATGTAGTTTAGTTTCTATATAGTATAAAACTGAATAAATAACTGAGCTTATTTTGGGTTTAAAATTATGCCAAGATTTTTTTTTTTTTTTTTTTACAAAATATTTAACACTTTATCTTTGGTCAATTTGACCAGTAAGGCTATTTTGGGATACTAACATTTTAAAAATCAAAAGCACTTTTAGTATTTGCAAGTGAGAGAAGAAGGGGGAGAGGGAAATGCATTTGGAGAAATATGCCAGAGCAGATGTGATCGGATACGCACGTGTCCTCCATGCAAAAAGAAGTGGGAGGGCGAGGAGGGAGGAAGAGTTATTCTGGAAAGCAGTTAAATCATCGCGAAAAGAGATTGACCGTTCTGGACACAACTGAAGGTTCACCTGGCTAGGACAGCAGCCACCGTTCAGCGTCACTGCTACAGCGCCCCACACCTGCACAAGCTGCGACACGGGCGCACCTCCAGCCCAGGAACCAAGCACATTCACCAAACCAGCTCGTATCGTCTTCGACTCGTCTCCTGCCACAACCCCCACGCCAGGCTGGGAATCTCGGCACAGTCAGTCCTTAGCCTAAAGCTTTACAGCACCACAGTCTGGGCCGATCGCTCTTCAGAGTGCCCTGTCCTGGTTTATTGTGCGATATATATCTATACATAGATAGGTATAAAGTAATACAGCTCTTACAGAAGTGGCTTGGTGAAAGCAACAATTTGCCATTCAGCAGTTTCATTAAGCTAGGGCTCCCTACCAGACCAACAGCACAGTTTTATCATTCACGGTGACAAATCGTGACTCTGAACCGTAGATAACTTTATCATTTTGAATACTTACTATCAAACTCCACCTCGCCTCCAAAATGTTACCTAGTGTTTAACGACAGGATGCGGTTACACATTTTTGGCTGAACAGACCATGCCCCATCTAACTGTTGCAAATGCATTCAGGTGACAGACCAAGGGAAAAACATCAAGTGACCTCAATTCCACTGTTGATAAAATTAAATTGGAAAAATAATGATGGATAAATCTTGCCACAGATCAAGTGGAAATCACTTCCCCACCCCCCACCCCCCCTCCATCTGCAAGAATCACACCCTTCCTGGTCTACACTTTTCAATAACTTCAACAACAACAAAAAAGTAAAGTATTTTTCCTTATTCTGAAAGGCAACATGAATGGTTTTTTGTTTTGTTTTGTTTTTTTTTTAAAGACATACTGGGTGTGGACAGCAATTCTCTTTCCTCCTATATAAAAACAAGAGCAGATGAATATTCTGAATCCTACTTGCAAATTCAATAGTATTCAAGAGGATAGAACAATCTGCATAGAAACATCCACACACTTAGCATTCCGTACACTAATAGAGCTACACTGACCTACACAGCTAAAATCTGTGATTGTACCCTAGATTTGATAGTCTTTCAGCCTCCCCTACCCACCAAAAGATATAACCCAGTCCCTTCCACGTCAGCCAGCCCCTCTCTCCTGTGGCACACAACCCTAGACTGGCACAGTCCCACACAGCATCACTACACCAGAACACACAACTCTGACAACTTCTTTCATCTTCTTTGTTTTGTTTTGTTTTCCCCTCCTTGTCATTAGGGAAAGGCCACCAAGATGCATCAGTTCATTCACAGAGACGCCCTCAAGGCAGTAGCAAGCACGGGAACATCCCTTTCCACATGCTCTGCGGGTGTTTGCGTTGCTTGTGAAAGCAGAGCTCGGACACGTTGCCATCTGTGAGAAGGCCAGGTTTCCACCAGAAACACTGGCTGGAACCTGAGCGTGGTTTAGTGCCGATGAGTCCAGGCATGCAAGTTAAAATGTAATAGTTCAGCTTACAATTAATAGTTGTAAATGGAACCGGTTATCAATATGGAGCGCACCTTTCATTAAGAAAAATTAGTCAATAAAATTAATGAGTCGTGTTTGTACATTAGAATTTTTAACATCTCAAGTATTACAAGAAAAAACAGCCTCTCTTCCGACAGTCATAAAGGCTAAACGTCTGTCCATTTTGGTAACTGGAAAACGGGAACAAATCAAGGGAAAGGCGACTTTAGTGTTTTTTCTTTTTAATGCAGTCTTAAATCATGTTATGCTCAAATTTAATTCATCTAAAAATAATTAGTCACGAGAATTTGTTTTGATTTGCATTATGAATACTTCATTTAAAAGTAAATATTTTAGTGTTAATCTTCCCTTTTAAACTCTCTTTACAGAAACAAAGAGCTAAAACCATAAATAAGAGGGCATTAAAACCATAAAAATGACATTTGCCAATATCTTAATTTTTCAGCCAGACTTGATAAATCTATCAAAACCAGACAGTTAAATAAGAACCACATTATAAAAATTAGCAAAAAAAGGACTATTAGGTAACTCTGCAAACTCAAATATGAAACTGTACTAAACAAAATATGTGCAAAAGTATACAAGAGTAACTGCATATAGCAAGGTTAAGCCTGAATTAGTTTTAAAGCTTGCCCCGGTGAAATTGAATTCAGAGTTGTCCCACTGTATTTCTTTTTTCTTTCAACTCACATTGTAAGTCAAATAAAAACAAAATACACGTTAACTTCCAAACGAAGCTGGTACTGGACAAGCACAGAGCAGGACACTCACTCAGCACGAGTGCAGCATGCCACTCACAGAGAGTTCCTCAGGAGTCCTTAAAGAGTAGTGTACAAATTCAACACTGCATACAACAGCACACGTTATACTTGACAACTTGAGAATGTTCTGGGGGTTTTTTGTCTGGGTTTTTTGGGGAAGTTTGGTTTTTTTGTTTTTTTGCTTTTGAGACAAGCTTGCTTTCTCGGTCAAACCTCTTATACGAAAGCAGTGTGATTTTGCGTTGCAACGTTTAATGCATAAAAACCAGCCACCTGGGCCCTCCGAATCATTCTCTTCTAGAGTAAGGACTATGGGTGAACCAACAGTCTAGAACTGTGTATAGTTATGTGCAAAACATTCACTAGCACTCTGAATCTCAGGTCTATCATATGGGCATAAGAAGTGACATATGCAGGTAAATAGTAATTTCAGGATCCAGCACATCATCTGACATCTACAAAATAGCCCACGGAGTTTAAAATGGCAGGTTCTCCCTAGAAAGTGTATTGAAATGATTAACAAAGTAACAAAATGGGCAGAATCTAACTTTGGTGAAAAGTCTGAACATTTCACATAATGCTCAACAAGCCAAAGTAAGGTACCATCTGTAGCAAAGACTAGATTTAGATTAACTGGTAAGTAGAGACAACTCTTCAAAGATCATAACTGTAAACTGCAAATCTACTTCCAAGTCTCTTACACACCGTTCAGTCCACACAGGCCACGTTCATTTTGCTGTAAAGACTTCAGCCTGGAAACACTATGAAAAGAAAGTTCCTTTAATTGGGTCTTTATAGGAGAAAAGGGTTAGTTGTATTTGTAGACTGGGATGCTGACGGCGGGATTCCTGTACTGTGAAGAGGCTGGGTCATTGATCCTGCAATGCTCACGTTCAGCCCCTGGCCCATCCTTGTTATAGAGGCCACAGTGCCCATAGCTGGTATCGGTGCCATTCCCACAGGCACTGGGGCCATGGAAGACAGAGGTATTGGCTCCATGCTTATCGGTGGCACAGCACTGAAGGAAGGGCTGGTTCCCATCACAGGACTCGCTCTCATCTGATTTAGAGTGAGTGGCTGAGGCTGATTCACTTGGAAGGGGTTGATTGGAGTTGGTGCTGTAGCGGCGCCTAGTTTTGAGAGAAGAAGCGGGAAGAGGGAAAGAGATCGCACACCATAAACACAAGATTTTGGAGATCATCTTTTCTGGCAAATCCCCTCCTGGCCATCTCCACGTGCTCCCAACCCCAAAACACCCTGCAGAGAAACCTGCGTGGACGCATTCAGCAAACTGGGGCTGCACTGGTGCACAAGTACAGTCTGTTTCCTTGAACCTATCAATCAGAGAATCATTGAATCATTTAGGCTGGAAAAGACCTTTCAGATCAGAGTCCAACCGCTAACTCAGCAGTGCCAAGCCCACCCCTGAACCACAGCCCTAAGCACCACATCTACACACATTTTTATTACCTCCAGGGACAACGACTCCACCACCTCCCTGGGCAGCCTGTCCCAGTGCTTGACAAACCTTTCAGTGAAGAGATCTTTTCCTGGTATCCAACCTAACTCCCCCAGTGCAACTTGAGGCTGTTTCCTCTTGTCCTATCACTCATTACTTGGGAGAAGAGACCGACCCCCACCTCACTACAGCCCCTGTCAGGCAGCTGTAGAGAGTGATAAGGTTCTCCAGGCTAAACCAGCCCTGGTTCCCTCAGCTGCTCCTCCTAAGACTTGTACTCCAGCCCCTTCCCCAGCCCCCTGCCCATCTCTGGACATGCTCCAGTCCCTCAAGGTCTTTCTTCCAGTGAGGGGCCCCACACTTGAACCCAGGGTTCAAGGGGCAGCCGCACCAGTGCCCCCAGTACAGGGGGACGGGCACTGCCCTGGTCCTGCTGGCCACGCTGTTTCTGACACAAGCCAGGATGCTGCTGGCCACCTTGGCTACCTGGGCACACTGCTGGCTCCTGTTCAGCCGGCTGTTGACCAGCACCCCAAGGTCCTTTCCCACCAGGCAGCTCATCAGCCCCTCTGCCCCCAGCCTGTCACGCTGCCTGGGGCTGGTGTGACCCAAACGCAGAACCCGGCACTGAGCCCTGTTGAACCTCATACAAATCAGCCTCAGCCCATCAGTCCAGCCTGTCCAATGCCACAAAACATCCCTTTGCTGACCAACAGTTTCCACTTCTGATAGTGGTCACTGGAGAGCCAGGTTCTAAATTTGGTTACATCCAGATCACCAATTTATATTTTTTAAAATGCTACTTAAAATTTGCATTGCAGAAGAGAACTGCAGGCTCTCTGTACTCCTTTACTGCAATCTGACTACTGCAGATTTGTGCGTTTGCTTCAAGATCTCATCCAGTCAACTCCATTTAGAAGTTGTACATGTTTCTGGCACTGAGTTTTGACAAGAATTCGTAAAGTAAACAAGTTGTTTCCGAATTACAGCGGTGCTAGAGAAATCAGAGAATAACTTTCCCAGCGTTTGAGGTTCTCTGGACTGCTGCCAACACTACAAATTCCTTTTACCATATATGTATAGTGTTATTTGGATGGCCCAGTGACCCCTTATAAACTTCTTGTAGTAACCGGTAATGGCAGATACACAGACTTCCTCTTGCTAAACACTGCCAAGGTTGTCCAGAATTACTGGTTTTTTCCTACCCAAGGAGTTTAATAAACCGTCTTTTTTTTTTTTTCATTGGAAGAGTGAAGAAAATAAATACTGAAATAGCACTTTATCTGCCCATGCTAGTATCACATAGACATGTCAGTGCATACAAACAGCTTTTAGAAAATACATACATCTTCCATGTGCTCAGTGTCACTATCTATGGCTGCTCTAAGTACAAGCTCACTTTATCACACAGGCCAACTTACAGAACTGTAACAACCTACTTTTTTTCTTTTTTTTCTTCCCCCCCCCCCCCCCCCCCCCCAAATACATTGAGAGTGGGTTTTGATCAAAACTAGTTTATCAAGCTAGCCTAAAGACAGCCTAACTAACAACCCACTAAATTACACTGCAGTTTGCTATCTGGAACCTCAGGCTGCAGTCAGAGGTGCTACTGCGCCTGCTGCAGCACAAGCAAAAGCACAATTCCTACCTGGTTCCACAGGAACCTACCACCTATTACCTTCCCAAGGGATTCTCTGGTGGCCCAACTTCACATCTTACCTGTTTTGCAATGTCAGCTTTAGCTCAGTCATTTTTAATAACCCAAAGTCTTCTAACACAAATAATTTTGAGAGAGCAAGGGTAAAAGTGGAAGAGAAACTGCTTGAACAGAGCTCAGCCAGCAGATCAGCTGCAGAGGCAAGAGCAGAAACTCTGTGCTTTCAAGGTCCCGCAGTATGCCTTGAAACCACGATGCCTTGCCCTCCTGCTCACAGTCATGATCTATTGGCTGAAGTAATCAAGAAAAACATGCCAAACTAACTTACATTAAATCAAATAGGACTGAGTTATGCAGAGTTTTCCTATAGGAAGGGAAAGCTACAACAGAAAACTGAAGGAATGTGCAGGAACAGACCTGGTGCCAAGAATGGATTCAGTGAAGTAACAGGTTGCGGTGGCTTAGACACCAGTGAATCCAGGTTTACCAAAGCAGCATTGGGGCCCAAAAAAGACTCAGGGGTTTTCCGAGCTGCACTTTGTTTGCTTGATGTCATGCTTGAGTGCTGGGAATCAAAGAGATCAGGACTTGTGGTACCGCTATGCTGAGATGGCAAAGTGGAACCTGATTCAGCTGAAACAACACAAAGAGAAAAACAAAATTTACCTCATTAATCTACATAGTCAAGCAAAGAAACCCTGAAGCCTCTGACAAGAGAAACGTTTTAAAACCTATTGTTTGTATTAGTCAGATTTATACATTTCAGTACACATTACACCCTTATAGCATGCAAGCAGATAAATGTTCTTTAGAAGAGTATGAAGAAGCTACAGTTAAGAGTTGCAGTGCTCTACTGAAGGTGCTACCTGATTTGCCCTGACAAATGTTCTCACAGCTATGCTGCAACAGATGGGACTAAGAGTCTCCAAGGAAAAGATATTCAAACACCTTTGCTTCTGCCCTTGCACTACACCACTGCTGCACCCTTCCTAGCTAAATTCCACCCAGTTCTCTCTTTTGTGTTAAAGAAGCCTAGCCCAGCTTTGAATTAGTCACCATTCTTTCAGGCAGAACCATCCTGAAAGAACACAGCACTTATATGTTAAGGGCTGGCAATTTTTATTGTAGTGCCTAACAACCAAATAAAAGATAAATTAAAGCATTCATAGAAGTGTATTTTCTCATCTTCCTGCTATTGTTACACACTAGAATTTACACATTTGACAAATTCAGTCAACATTGTTCTGTGTGACACTCTGAGCATGAGCCATGCTACAATCACACTGGATACTGTAAATTTAGAAGTCAAACAGATTTCTGGGTCAATGCAGCAAAAGGTTACAGAGTGAAATTCTATGGCCTACAATGCAAAAGGCCTATTCCCTGTAAGTTCATGCACAGGCCAAAATGCTAACAAGCTTTTACTGCTGCATCATCACCAGTTTTAGTCTCTTCCTTTGTGAAAGTCAATTTTTATTTTTTTAAAAATAAAATTTAAGAGTAGAGACATTTGTTGCTGAGACTATCACCCAAACTGTCCGCATGCTAAGAATTTGATTCATACCTGGCTTTTTGGAAGTTCGAAGTGTGTCAAATTCAGAAAAATCATCTTTAACTGTACCATTCAAATTACTGAAGAGGTCAAAAGATGTACTTCCTGTTCAAAACAACAAGACAGCCCTGTCATTAACAGATCTTCAGTTGCATCACACACCTGATCCTACTGAAAGGAATTGCTAATCCATTCACGTTACCAAGAAGCCGCTCTGTCAGGATCCAGGGCAGCAGTTCAGATCAGCTCCTACTCTTACCCAGGACCAGGGAGAAGGATAACATCAGAGAACTGTCCTTTCTTACAGTATTAGCCAACTAATTCAGAGCAATGTGCTTTTAAATCACAATGCGAGGCACACCTTAGCATGCTGGGTTTTTACTGAGTGTCTGCACTAGAGAGACTTATAGGCAGGCAGATATTGCTGCAGAGAAAGACAACAGCAATGAATTTACAGCCTAAACTATAAAGTGTTAAACAGCCCTCAAGTAAAACACACTCCTGAATACGGTTCCAAGGACAAATCTAGCATTGCTACAACTTAAGCAATGATTTGACTTACGCTTCCCAAGTTAAAAGGAGGAGTAATGCAACAGAAAAGGTTATCTATGCCATGTAGAGACAGTAAGGCCCTGTTAGCTAAAGCACCAGAACTTGCCCATAGCTTGCAACCAATGAAAAAGTTAACACTTTCAAAACGTGGACACACTCACCTCAAAATGGAGGAAGAAAAACCACACCTAAATGAACAGCAATCACCATCCTGAACAGCTTTAAAGTTTGCTGGGTTTTTTTAATTAGTTGAAATGTTTTTCTAATTTAGTTTTAACCTCCACCACATTTCAAGCAAATGGAAGTACCGCTTAGCTCCATAAAAAGGGCAAAAAGACAAAACCCCAAGAGAATGAGTGAAGATTGTGCATCACTAATACTTCTTATCAAGAACAAAGACCCACCATAGTTCAAGAATCATTCTCATAATGATCTAGTTATTGCCCTTTGCCCAGTGAAAAGCTGATGAGAGAACCTTTTGCAGTACTCAGATTCCTTTGTTTATTATGCACTGAAATGAATGACTAGCAGAAAATGCATTTAGGATGCATTTAGCCACGGTGCCAACATGAAAATACCAGGTATTAAGATTCATCAAGGTTGCATTAGTTACAGAGCATGAATAGACAATTACATCAGCACCTTCTGCATCTTGCTACACAAGGACTTAGGGATAGCTTTCACACCCTCAGTCTGAATTAACATTTGCACCTCTAAAAGTCTCCTCAGAGCGTGAAGCTGTTCAACCTGTCAATCTATGTGTGCAGAGACATCCATCTGCATAGCTATTTATCATGATGAAAGGTAAAATTATAGTATCATTCATTTCCAGAAATTAAGTCCTTGTCTAATTAAAGATAAAACCCATTTAAAAACCAACAGCAGCAGCAGCCGTAAGTGCTCAGCATGCATCCACACATACCAATGAAAGAACATACAAGGGACAGAGCCTGAAGAAGTAACAAGGATTCAGAGCTCCAAGTCAGAATAATTACATCTTAAGTTCTTTTTGCTGCTAGCCATTACAACTCCCATTTATTATTTTACCAACCAGTTCTGCAAATTGTTCAGCACACAGCTTCTTTTAACCAAGCAATGCAAGAAATTTCACTTTCATTACTCAAATAATATGGATATGGGATGAGACCATTTCTCACCAGAAGTAGACAGAGGTTTGTTTGCAGGTGCTGGTCCCCAAGGATCCACAGATGATTTTGCTGCAGTAGAAGATGGCTGAGCAGGGGCCCAAGGGTCAACATTTTTGGACAGAGACTGAGCTGTGGATCCTGCTGGTGCTGCCCAAGGGTCAACAGAAGCAGCTGGTTTGGCACCTGCAAATAAAGCCAACAGGAATACAAGTCAGCACAGTTTCATTTTGGAAACCTTTCCTTGGAGATTAATCTCTCTTATGAGCCATTACTGCCAATTAATACTAAACATAAATAGGCGAAGCAGTTCAATATTAGGAATACTGATGTCTCAGCATTTCTGTCCTACATACTAAACAACAAGCACAAGTAAATTCTGTGCAAGAAATTAATAAAATCTCCCATTTGAAGCTGAATAAAAAAATCTGCAGTTCCAACAAGAAAACTTGCTTTTTTTACGCTGCCACCACAATAGACAACATCTGACTGAAGATGACCTAAATCACAGGGTGAATTTATGAACTCATGGGAAAGGAGGTTTCTAAAAAGTCTATATGTAAAAGGTATGAAATACACAACATTAAGGCTTGGACAAAGAACAGAAATATGTAAGATTCAAAGGGAATATTTTTCAAACTCTTTTAACCATACTGTCATTTTATAAAAATATAATCAGCTTCCCTGAGCTAGTTGTGCTTTTTATTCCCATTTGTAAGACTCCTCCTGGCACAGATCTAAGCTGTCCACTAATACCTCTTCCTGTATTTTTCTTTTAAACCTCATGCCTTTATGTTCAGGATTCCCATTTTTATTGGAAGATGCTGAAAACTCTTCATTCCTACAAATTCAGGCTACCAAACTGCTCCAGGTTCTGCACAAGATTAGGTCTTCCTAGTGGGAAGTAGAAAATTAAGGCAGTAAAGGGAGAAGGAAAGAGAAAGAAACTTGCCTCACTACATAACAATTTCCTGCCAGTTTTTTCTTCTTCCTCCTTAGCCTACTAATTTGTTGCTTTTCAGCTTAGGTGATGACTTCTTCCTTCCACCATTAAATAACACTGTTTTGGCTTAACAAATTACATTTCAGATTTGCAGTGGGCCAGGCCTCTGTCAGAAGGTATCAGTCTTGCTTTGCTCCCATGTCATTCATCCCCGCTGCCCCCCACCCACCACAGTGCAGGAATGGGAACCCAGTACTTGAAACGCACAGCCTGAAAACTCTGCGGTGATCAATTACCTTCAAGTCAGATAGCACATGCAAACACATTCCCCCATCCCAATGAAACTTCCCAACTAGTCATGGCTTAGTTACTAAAGGAGTGCTGTATAATCCATGAGTAGGACAGAATTACCCATGTAGTACATAGCTATTATCTTTAACCACCATGTGGGTTTCAAGTTACAAATGAGTACTGTTTTATTTTTTAAAAATACATACAAACCCCCCAGCATCACAATTTTCTTGAAAAATAATTCAATGCTATACACAGTGGCACAAATTCCAGTTTGCAATGTGGTCTTTGTTTCATCAACAGGCAGCATGGTCTTGCTACAGCTTCAGACGAGGCAACGCTAAAATTCTCCAAGCAAGAATTCTCGTAGGAAGTCCAACTATTTGTAGCAATTGCTATTCATAGCAATTCTCATAGCAAGTCCAACTATTCCCACACCAGTACTTACATTTCCTTTATCTACCCTTAGTGCTGAGTTACGAGCAATGTCACACAAGAAATGCTAATGACAGCATTCCCATAAACGGAAGCTTTCAAAAAAAAAAAAAAGAAAAGTCTTTTCTTTCATAAAAAAAGAGTGCACAGAATTAGAGCACTTGGGAAGATACCTTCCCGTAGCTTCCATTATCTCTACTGAAATGCCAAAACACATGCAGGATTTGAGAAATACAGTTTAATGAGCCACTCTTTTATTAGCAGTCCAATTCATAAATCTTACATCTTCAAGCTCCCTCAAGTTACTTGGGAGCCAAGTAACCAGCAAGCTGGAACAAGGGGTTGTTCTATGGCGTTAATAAAGCTGGGAGCCATGAGAGGAAATGCTACAGCTGCAACTGATACAAGAAAAATCTTGTCAGAGGATGATAGATCGAGCACGGTATTTGAAGAAGGTGGGTTTTGTTTGTTTTTTAACCACAGAAAAAAACTTGGGCTTTTCTGATTTCACTTAGAACAATGAACTGTAGTTGGCCCAGTAACTATGTAGGTGCCTTTAATGCCACCAGGGGGGAAGAAGCAGCATTTCATTACTAAACTTCAAAATTTTCATCAGGAATCTCTATAGTGGCGTGCTGAATGCTAATGCAAATGACTTCAAAGCACTTTATAGCAGAGCTTGTAGAATCACCAGCATGAAACAAGACTTGCAGAACTAAGCTGTTAGTCCTCATGAAATAGCTTCCATTGCACAGAAACCCCCTGTCCCTCCAAAAAGAAAAAAATCCAAAGCCAACAAAAATTAGATCCAGCTCCAATTCCACAGATATAGCAAGTTTAACAAGTACTGTGAGGAATCATCAACTTTCTTATGCAAAGGAATTAACTCCTTGGACAGACCTTGGCTAACCTATAAAACAGCACACTACACAGGCAGCAAAACACACACAAACACGCAAAAAACTGGGTTTAATTGCTCTCTAATGTGTGAAGGACTGGATCTTTCACTTCAGAAATAGATTCCATTAATTTAGCATCAGAAGCTTATGGAACACAGTAAGTATTTAAAATAGGAACCTCAATTTTGTTCAGTATAAAAATCTCCATTTAAAGAATAATCCAGTTGGTACTGACAGTATACACATCATATTTCACCAGGAGCAATTAAAGACACGGTAATTCAGATCTATGGCCTTCTTAACTACAGCACCTTGTGCCTAAGTACTCTTACGTACTGACAAGAGTCTAAATCCATGACACTGGACACAACTAGCAGTCAAAGCATGAGTATGCTCCCGCTGAGACAAATTTTTTTGCTGTATAAAGATGACAGAAGCTTCGCTCTTTTCCTCTTTAAGATTCAAAATGCACATACAAAAACCCAGCTGCTTAAAAAGAGTGCAATTTCCATTTGTTTCTGCTTGGAAATGCGTTAGAGGAACGTTAGTTCTAGAGTATGGGAAACAAACAAAATGGACTAACACACCATCGTTATCAAGCATGACATTGTACCTTGAGAAACTTCGAAAAGCTCAACATTAAAAAGCAAAAACTTTTAAAGAAGCATTCCTTCTGGCAGTTTATACTTACCAAATGATTGCCATGGGTCAGAGGCAGTAGCTGCAACTGTGGATCCTCCCCAGGGATCAGTTTGGTTTGCAACAGCAGGAGGTCCCCAAGGCTCCGTTTTCTGCGGGGCCGGTGCCGACGAGGGCAGGGCATCCATTAGGTCCAACAAAGTGGTATGCTGAGGGCAGGAATAATCTGAGCTTTAATCAAGAGCATTACCAGTCTGAAGTAAAAACCCATGAGAGTGAAGAAGCAATTATTTTTTTCCTTTTATACACCTGCATTGACTAGTATTTTGAAATTTAACCCACATGGAAGAAGCTTTAAGCTATACAACAAAGCAAACCCAAAAGCATAAAAGAGCTCATTATTAAGCTATTTTGTGTTACTGTATTTCAGCTTTTGGCAGCATAACCAGGAATTTCTTAGTCGAAGGCACTACCTCCTTCTTTTTGGGAATTTTAATTGTGTCTCTGCGACTCTCCTCCAGAGCCATCTGTAATCTCAGATCATCTCCGCGTCTGAGGCGCTCCTCCTGCAAAGGAAATCAACACTGTTGATATAGACCATTAGCCTAGACTGTGCTGCTTGCTCCCTCCAGGTCCTAGCCCCCTTGGCAGGACACTGCCAGGGAAGGCCTGGGCAGTAATCCCTGCCACCCTAGGAGCGATGTGCACCACAGGCACGCGCAGTGGGATTACCAGGGTTATTTGCTGTAACTTGTACATAGCACAAGTGTGGGGGGGGAAATTTTCTTGTGATTCTTGCCTCAAACAGAGGTCAGGAGCACGCTGACCCTGTAACACCGTAACATCTATTTTGCTGATTGAAATTTACCCTCGTGTTTTTACTTCTAATGGGAAAGCTATAAATGAAATGTTCTTTCCAAAATTCAGTTACAATGCTAGAAACACCACTGAACTTAAAGACAAAGTAAATATCCCACCTCTAAATTACTGTAACGTTTTTAAGCATTCACATCACCACTGAAGTATGTAGTGATTTAAACTTTAATTTTCCTGGCTTTTCTCAGCTTCCCTCCACACTCGATGCAACTGTTGTAAAGAATGCTAAGTGAATTAATCTAGCCAACTCCACGTATATTATGTAGGTTTTAAACATCTGTAAACTACCATGTTTGTGGTACATTCAACTACTTTAAATATCTTTGTTTGCATCATCTTTCAGAGGTTGACTAATCCCCCAGCTGGTATTTCCCTTGTGATTTTTTTTTAAGCCATTTCAATCAATAAGATTCTGATTTTTATTTTCTTTAACTTTATTGCTCAACAATGACAAAGTTTACTGGGTGACAGTCTCCCCTTCCAAGCATAGGGATACTAATGCTTAATATACAGCAGTTAGCTAAAGTTGTCACAGGAAGCCTCTAAAATATTACATATACTCAACACTGCTGACTTGAATTTTCACTCATAGCTGAGATTCAACAACTTTGTTCCATATTAACATGCAGTAAATCTTATCGACCACTACAGCATTCACTCCAGATTCAGAACGAACCTCCTAAGAATTATCACAGTAACATAACCCATGTGATAGATTAGGAGCCAAGTTACTTAAACCAGGTTCTTTACATATTCCAGTACTTTGCATCAGGTCACCCTTCTGTTCCAGACAGTCTTACCAAATGAACACATCATTCCATTTCACTGCAATCAGAATTCACTGACATTTCTTATGCTGTCCCCATTAATGAAGGTTTTAAGGACTAGTAATGTTTTCAGTTCTTCCTAACTGAAAACATCTTCAGTAATGTGATGATTAACATCCTCCCACACAAAGTCTTCTTGCAAAGTGATTGTCATCTTCCACTAGCCTCAACAGCTCGGAGGCTGAAGTTACTTTAAAAAGAGATTTAAACAAAAAAAATAAAACAAGTATCTTCCAAAATGGCTTTTCTCTCCCCCTGTTCCACCTGGAACAAAGCCAAGCTGCCATTGGAAAAGAAAAAAAACAACCAAACAGGATTGTAGTCTCAACTATCAAAGCATGGAGACTTTGGAAAACCTACACAGGAACTAACCTGCTCTGCTACTTCCCGGCTCATAGCCAGCGCAAGCTGCAGTTGGAGTTCCTCTTCCCCACTTGTCTGAGGCCGGGCCTGCTCGAGCTCCGAGGAAACTCGAGGGGACGTAGCTGTTGGAGAAAAAAAGATCAGCAAATTTAACACACCAGAACCCCAGAAGATATAGGTTTCATTATTTCTCTGACCAGACCACCCCACTTTCAGACAGCCATTCTCAAAGGTCCCCAAGCCCAGCAACGGGCTACCTGGGAGCCAGAGGTCAACAACTTGCTGACCACCATCAGCTCCCTCAACTGTCAAGGATAAAGCCTGTACCAAGGCTGAGGTTAACAAGCCAGAACAATTAAGCAGGAAGAACTCTGCAAGACAGTTCAATTCTTTAAAGGAAAAACATTCCTGGAAAACAAAGGCTTTCTGTGTCAGTGTGGCTGTAATATCAAGAAGTATTACCAATAAATGCTGGGTACCATGTCTCAGCATATCAGAGTTTTGAGGGGCAGGACACTGATTTAAAAAACTACAGAATTAATCATTCAAGAAAATATTTGTTGATATTTCTTACATCTTCCAATGTTGGCAAGGATTTGCTGGGAGTTGGCCAATACCAGGGTAAAATTGGATACCACCCACTTTTCTGTAAAATAATACCATCTTAATGGGACAGATAAAGAACTATTCTTAACTGCTAAACAGGCTCAGAGACAAACAAGACAGCTATTCATACTCCAAATTTACAAAAAATACTCTACCATTCTCCGTTTAAAAGAAGTTTGGTATATAGGTTGAAAGGGTTGTTTGGGTTTTGTGGTTGGTTGGTCTTCCTTTGGATGAAGGCCTCTATTAGCTGAGAACTAGCTGGTAATCTGCCCTACTCCTCCTCGAGTAACAGTCCAGCTTAACAGCTAGAATACACAGTTTCCTAATACACAAATGTTCTTTTACTGATGTTTTCACTACGGTAGCAGGCAGAAATTCCCATCTCAATGGGACAACACCAGCAGGTGTGTAACTACACAGTATTTAAACAACTTTTGTGCTCACTTGCTCTCTCAGATAATTCTCTACCATCCACATCATTTACACAGAAATTTTGTCTTCCTTTGGCAAGGAAGTTTGTATTTAATGGTTGGAATGAAAATCAGTTTGGCAAAATATATATTGACATATTAATAAAGAGGAACCATATGTCTGAACTAGCATGTCAAGCTCAAAGAAATCAAGTTCCTTCTTGATAGGTCAGCTGGGCATGTAAAAACTAGAGTGCCAAACTGTAATTTTAAAAACCTCTATTTCAGTCACTACGTTCATCCTCCAAATATTTCCCAGACTTGTTCTTGTTCTTCCTCAGTTTTAGGCCAAAATGATATTACAAAATAAAAAGTGCAACCTTCTCTCTCACCTGGCAGGCCAGAAGAAAGGTGACACTCCGTAAATGAGGAATGACCTTCCTTTCTACCATACACCCAGTGTGACATCCCATCCCACTCCATTTCTAAAGGGACAAATTAATTGCCCAGAACAATTCTTCCAGGTTGTGCTGATCCTGTAGTTTTCAAGCCAACCAGACAAGCTCCTTACTTCACATAAAGATGTTACTTGTACTTCAACTCTATTACTTTTTCAAACTTTCACATATAAGTTATCTAAATTAAGCCTGCTTCATGAGTACTTTTTGCTCCAACAGTCTCAGACAGGCCCTCCAATACATTATATGGACTATCAGAGACTTATGAGTAGGAATAAACAGGGCATCAGATAACAGGATGTCTGACAGCACAGAAAATACAACCTTAAAATGCTTGTAAAATTTGAATATTCTTAAATATGAACATAAAGAAAATTTTAAACAGGATAAAACTCAACACAAAGTTACCAAAAGGTAGCCCATGACAGAAAAATGGAGATCCTTCTCCAATTTGACAGTTAAAAGGAAAAGCAGTAAAGTTCATTTATGTGGACTCAGCACAGCATTTTTTGATGCTCAATAGCATGTTACTGTTAAACAGAGGGTAGTATAAGAACTGAAATGTACAAAACCAGCTGAAGGGATTACATCATGCTGCCTACCACCAAGGAAGTTTAGTAACAGTTTCTCAAGAACTGGCTTCAAGACCAATCTTAAGAAAAAGTATGTAATAAACAAATGCAGGATGTTATGGGAAGGTGCAAAGATAATGCTAAGAAGCATTGTTGAACTAGCGGGAGAAACAGGAATATAAACAAACAACCAAACAAAAAACATGAAAAGGCAAATGGAATGATACAGAGAAAGAAAAATATCTCCTTTGACGACCACCTTCTACTAACTGGGAGCATCAATTGCAAGTGACAGAGATGTAGAGAACATTCTTTAGTACATGGTAACTCCCAGCCACCAACCTAAACCAGCTATTGCTAACATCAGCACTACTGCATCAAAGCATTAGATGGAATTCAGACGTACCAAATCCAATTCTAGTCATTCAAATCCGCAACAGACTATTTCAAAACAGAATGTACGTAGAAACACTTCCCTTCTGAGCACAGAGAATATTTTACGTGTTTATCTTCACCAAAGGAAGATTGAGCAGTTTATGGTTGCTAAATACATCAGGCTTGCAAATACTATGGAGTGAGAAAAGCTATTTAAGATAAAGGGGCAAGAACGAATGACGGTAGAAATTGACCATGAGTAAAGCTGAGTGACAAATAGAAGCAGCTTTCCAGCAGGAATTATAGAAGGAAAGAGTCGTAACTGGTTTAAAAACCAAGCTGGATAAGCGTACATATGGGACACCAGCACAGTCACCTGAGAACAGATGGCAACTGGGCTATGATCAAGCAGGTACCCTCCAGTCTTCTGTTTCTTGAACTGCAATTGTGAGAAAGAATGTGATTTCCTGTACTTTCTGCATACGAGTTTTTCCATCTCTGTTGACAGAACTACATTCCATAACAACTTAGAAGCTGATAGTAGAATGACTTTAAGATGATGTGAAATGGGTTAACTCAATGTTGATTTTCCTCCCATTTCCACAAGAAGAACTGCTTACTCAAAGTGCTCATCAGTTTCATCTTTTAACAGCGTGCAGCTTTTTTGCACTCAAAAGCTGCAAGAAGCAGGGACCGCATCCTGCTCCAAGCATCTCACTCGCCCTCCCACGGTGGGTCCTCGCCTCCCAGCCGCGCAGGGGAATCGCAGGCTTGCTTTGGCAGAGAGCTACATTACCTCACAGCTCCCAACAGAGACCAGCATTCAGTGGCTCCAGGATCTGAACACAGATAATAAGGGGTCTCACAGATATAGCTTATTGATTTTCACTTTTAGGCTTTTCAGCAATTCATTCTACTTGGTTTTATTAACTCTAAAGGCACTTCAGAGCTCCTTTTACCAAAAAAAAAAAATTTTTAAAAAAATGGCCAATTTTACATTCTTCCTTGGGCCTCACACTACAAAGAAAAAATGATAAAAAATTTTCCTATTTTACATTTAAACTTCCACAGTGGTTATAAAACCATCTACATTAAATAGCTGCCAGCATATCTTTTGAAAAAGAATTAAGGGAAATTCTAAACACTGTCCTTGGTAGTAATCTGACATGTTTTATCCAGCACCTTCACTCCTAAATTCCTGCAGTATTATAACTACCCTTCTGTATTGGCCCCATCCTGCACTAATGTTTAGTTGCGAGGATCTAGCATAAAGGTTATTGCCTTAGTAACAGTATCGCCGCCACACAAAGAATCTCTTATCCCACAGCACATGACAGTTAACTCAGATGTTTATGTAAGATGGGACTCAATAGATCAATTCTGACCTGCTAAGCCCTGCTTTGTTGCTGCTTTGAGAATTTGGAGATCCCAGCCTGCCTAGGCTGCTCAGAAGCAACTGCGTGGGTATCTGCTTCTGCAGGGAGACAAGCCACCGGGCTGTCTTCTCACCAAGACTCTAGCTGCAGTGCAAGGAAATGATTTCCAAACTCAGTTAATCACTAAAGCAGGATTCTGCTCCACCATCTGTCTCTAGTACCAGCTATGACGTCTTTGATACATATCTATGGGTAATCTACTATATTTCAACTATATTAAAAGCCCTCTGTAGATGTCTATAGGTTTGGTTAAGTTAGTGAGTTGATGTGTATATACAGTGCACAGCTAGAAAGCAGAGTCCTTGCCTACATTAATGATAAAAATCAGTCCCAGTATAAAAATCAGACTGGGTATTTTCATTCAGAAGCATCTGTTTGGGTTTTTGAGTTGGTTTTGGGTGGGTCTTTTTTGTTGCTGGTGGTGTTTTTTAGGGTTGTTGTTTGTTGGTTTGGGGATTTTTTTAAAATGTCACTCTAGACCATGTGATGGCACAGAGCACCATGGAAAATAAGCCCCAGCAGGTGGCATTCTTAAGAATTAAATTCAGTTCTTAGTCACATTTGTTCAGAAAGAAAAGTTGCCTCCTCACTCAACTGGTACACCTACAAAAGATAAGCAAAACCAAGGCTGACTTAAATTAGAATGATACAAACCGACAGCAATTCACTTGGGAACCAAGTGGAGATCCCATTTGTTAGTCTTCAAATGAAAGACTATTCAAATAAAGATAGGGTACTTCAAAAAGCCAAACTAACCTCTCATATTATGAAAGAGCATGTGCAAACTGCTTAATCTTGGAATTGTGTAATCCACCTTTCCACTGGGAATTAAAGAGATCTTTCAAATACAAGAAGAGAATTAATTGCACCTATTAAAGTGACACAGTGGAGCTGATCAGCTTTACTGCATGATTTTCTAACTGCACTGAAGCAGACACCACTTTTGAAATTCATTTAATACTGAAGAAATCCTTAAGGCTCATTTTGGTTAAAGAGCATTTTTTCTCTCAGGTGATCCCTATGCTCATCTTAATAGACTTGGGTAATTTATTGCAACTATAGGAGCCGGGTTACATGAATGGCATCTCCCACCTTTACTTAGAACACCAGAAAAAAGTATGATGAGAGGATTAACTCAAGTTGTCAAGTGACATCTGACAGCTAACACAGGAGTCTACCACGTTCTTCAGCACCTCAAACTACAGAAATTATCCATACAGCTCATCTAGATTCATTACTGGATGATATGCCGAAGGCCAGAAATATATTCCAACCTCCAAAGATGCAGAGCAGATTATAAAAAAAAAAAAATAATGTTAAAGACAGTAGTGTTATGAATCTCCTATAGCGTCAAACCCACATCAGTATTTCCTCTGAATTATTTTCTACTCCAAGCAAAAGGGGAGACAAAGCTGAAAGAGATGAGTGAACACAAACTTGCTGACGCTTCACAGAACTGCTTCTAAATGAGTCAACTTAATGTGAATAATGACTGGAAATATAAAACCTCATTATTTCAGCTAAAGAAAATTGCTCCCAAAAATCTTTATAGGTAAGGTTAACAGACTGCATTTCACAAGATCCATAAAAACCCTTTTCAGTCCATCTTTCACCAATCTTTTATGAAATAGGCTGTATGTATAATAAATATGATTTCTCAGCCAACCAGCCTACCTCCAGGCAAAGTGCCCCTCTAAAATCAGGTCACACTGTGCACGTTGCGTTGTTCCGTACTCTGCTGCATTTGTGTAAATGAAATCAGGACATTAAAACGCACACCAGTCTTGCTCTGCCAACATTTCTAAGTGCAATCCAAACCCAAGGCAGCAGATGGCTAAAGCAAACGACATGTGTACAATGCCAAATAATAAGGTAGGTCCTCATTTAGGCATAAGAGGACTGGACCTATCTAAAAAGTGGGGCTTTAGTGAACTTGGTTTTAAAAGATGAAGGCAGTCCAGGGAGAGGACCAAGCACTTTCCAGGGATCCTTCAAAGCTGAAACTAATTCAAACGCACTATCTTCTGGGGGGCAGGGGTGCCAAGGAATTGGCTTTGTCAGTCACTTCCCTCTAGGTAGAGTATTTTTCCATAATTTTTCCAACTTCTGCAACCATCCCAGCCACAAGCAGCTGCAGCAGACTACACTGCTCACTTCACGAGCGGCCATAGCTCAGGTCTGCTAAAGACCACACCACTAACCTGCTCCCAAGACAGTGAGAAAGAACAAAGTAATCCGAGTCCCTACACTCTTGCCCCCTCTCCCAAGTGCTTCTGCAGGCCCAAGGTGCCCAACCACAGCATCTTGCAGGTACTCTGAACTGTCTGCCACACAGCAGGGACTGTGGGTTACAGTTCTGCCACGCTGACCCCTCCAGTGTAGCGACAGAGTAATACTCCTGTGTAAGCCTCTGCTGAAAGAATACTTAAAAGAGAGTACATGAACGGCTTTATCAAGACCAATAAACTGCAACAAATGCACTCCAAGGCTTGAAACAGTATAATAGTTCAGACTTAAGAGGTCTATATTAAGAACACCCTACTTCTCCCCATGCAGCCACAAATCCAGAATCCTATTGGAAGTGGTCATTGGCAGCTGCAGATGAAACAAGGCTAGGAACAAGTTTTCAAAATTGGGTGACTGATCTAGCATAAAGACAGTATTTCAACAAAAAGACAGATTGGGGTAGGGAACTACTGTTTCAAAATACTTCAAATATTGACCTTGCATTCCTTCCTCTCCTCAGTAGGTTTAGTTTCAGCACCACATAAGAACATTCCCTTAACGCAAAATAAAACAATTTACATATTTTCCAAAATAAATAAAAATTTCTATGTATTTTGACATTAAATACTTAATAGCTCATAATCTGAACATTAATTGCCCCTGGCTTAAAGCTGGAAGACAGCCAATTGTCCCCAGTATCAGATATTGTTGACAAGATGGAGGTTGGGAGGAGCTTTATTTTTGCTTTAGCTTTACAGTACCTCTCTTGGCTTCCATTTACAGATCATGAGTCTAGATAGCAAAACCATACTAATACTTTTATAAATGTTTGCATCAATACTCAGTAATATTCACATGCTTAATGTATTCCCTAGAATTATACAAGCTTTACAGCACAGAGATCTTCAGGGCCAACAAAGCCATTAAGGCAAAGCTTTGGGGGAAAGGATTTTATTAAAAACTATTATGCTTCACCATTTCACTTTCCACAGTTTCTAAAGGACTGTTAGAGATGAAAATATCTGCAAGGGAACAGGGAAGAATGTCCTTATTTGCCAGTGTGTCTTGCCTGTATCAGAGGGATAGTGGTACATCAGTCAAGAGATCCTTTTTCCATCTTGAATGCTCTCATGCTACACAGGCTATCAATACTGCTTTTATTTTTTTGTAAAGGATAAATCTGGAACACAAAGACCTGTAGCTCTACAAGAAAAAAATTCTGGCTCAACATCAAAAGCAAAACCCAATTCTTACATGCACTGTCAGATACAAACCTACACCCATGCTTAAGAAGCTAGGTTAGAGTATTGCAGTGTTTACAGTCGATGCTGTAGAGCACAGCTAATTCAACATTCTGAAGAAACTGAACAAAAAAGGGTCCACTGAGTTATCCAATATGGCACTTTCACTAACTGACAGAAGGGGGAAGAGATCCCTCATGCATAATCCAGACACATTATCTACTGGAAGTCACTTTTCCCCCTAGTGATCTGTCCTGGAGTAACTATTAAGCTCTCTCAGCCATCTCAGACCTCTTTTCTTCTGCCAGAAAGTATCAAAAAATGAGGAGATTTTATAGCCAAACACAATTTTTTCAAGTAAGTGGAATGCATTCTCAAAATCTGCAATCCCTACCCATTGCATCTAGCAAGGAACAAAAGTAAAACGCATTAATACCAAAACACTGGGAGATTAAACACTTCATTTAGGTATGTTGATAAAAAGGCTGTTATGCTCTCCCAAACTTTATTTATATTTGAATGTTAATAAGACATGTTAAATATTTAGCAAAGAGGGTGGATGTACATTTTTAATAGGCAAATCTCATGCTATAGTTTGCAAATCTAAATGCCTCTGATCTCCTCTTCAAAGGCTCAGAGGAATAAAAGACAATTCTACCAGAATACACAGCACAGCAACTGCATCTTAAAACTGTTAAGGAGAGTATTTCCCAGGAGTTAAGCATAACTTAATTCCTTTTACATATTTTACCAAGTCTGTATTTTCAGAACAAAAGGGTATCGTTATAGAATAAAAGAAAATATGATGGATACAATCTCTTTCACTTTAAATAATGAAAATCATATTTTCCATTAAATTTAGAAGGCACAAGAATAACCCTACATTTATGTAACAGATTAAATGTCTGGATTTTGATGAAACTCCTTCCTCATTTCCTAGGATAAAGGACAAAGCTCTCCACAAAGTTTTCCATTATCAGAAGCACTTAGCACAGCTGCTTCGTAAGGTGGTGTTGCTTCGCTATTACTCAATTAAATCATACAAGATAAAGCTTCAAAAGATACAGATCATAAAAACTAACAACCATCTGTATTTTTGCTGATGATAATTAAGTCCACAAAAGTCTACAACAGAAGAAGATCCTAAAGAGAAAAAAAAAAGAAAAAGCAGCCTGAAATTTCTGCAGCCTGAGATTTCTAAAGCTTCTTAGGTACATGCTTATGGGGGAGGAGAAAAAAAAGATTAAGAAATCATTACCTCAAAAGCAATCCTGCAAATAGAGATATACAGCAAAGTCATATGCAGGCAAATAAGAGCATCCAGTAAATCAACACTTTGTACTGAAAAAATAACCAAAATTGCTTCTTGATATCTAGTCCCCCACGAAAATTCTTGAAGTGTCCAAGGAACTACAATTCAGAAACACAGCCTGCATTGCTCAATCCTTGCTGTGAGGAATAGTTGGAAACTTCTGGTAGCATTTAACATGACAAACAACAGTGACATGCGCTAATTAAAGTTAAGAGCTGGTGAAGAAATAAATAACCCTGTGGAACAAACCAAAGATGTCACTAAGGTATGCTGAGCATTATTATTTCAGTCCATCAGCCTAAATTCAAAACAACAACATTTCAAGCTATCTCATAAATTAAGAATTTTTGTTGTAAAGGAAGAATGGCTGTTGTGATAACAACATATATCTTGTTGATCGAAAATTCACACTGAATCAATGCTCAAGTACAGTTACTACAGAAAAATTAAGATATCTGTTATTCCACTGCTAATTAAGAGACAAGATAAAATTTCTCATACCTGGAAAACTTCATGCACTTTTTTTGAACCCTGAATCCTAAAAATATTTCCTTTTGAAAAAAAAAAAAAATTCCTGCTCTTCTCCATAGCTTTAAATGGACAGAGATTTTCTTCATCCTAGCTTGATTTGTCCTGCTACCTCCTACTGCCTTCCACAGAAAATGTCTTTACACAATAGGGGTACTGACACCATTCTCGTATTTATAATTTGAGAAGCTCTTTAGGACACAGGACATGACAAACTTACGAATCTTAAAACTGGTGCTCAATCAATTCACCACACTGGCTCAGTTACAGTCCTCCACACACTATAAGCATTCATTTAAAGAAAAGATTTTCCTTCAGAATTAAACCACAAACACTGACATTCCAGCCAAAGCAGCTTTCATCAGATCGTTACTTATATTAAGAAGGATTTAGTGCCAAATCAGACCTCTTCCTAACATGACAGGGAGTTCCCCCAAGCTGTGGTATAAAGAATCCATTCTTTCCACATCACTGTATTATTTTTTTAAGAATGAAATACAGTATTTAGTACTGATACTTGCATACCATATGCTGATAGTATAAATATTTAGGCACAGGCATATTCAAAGCATTACTACTCTAAGAACTACTGAGCAAGCAATAAACAAAATTAAATACTAATATTCTTCCCAAAGTGAAATAGCAGCAACATAAAGTAGCAAAATGATCCAGGAAATACTCTGGTGTTTTTTTTTAATACCCTGTATTATTTTTTTTTACTTCTATGTAACAAAAAGCTCAACACAACAAATTTTCAAGCACTTCTTTTAAAACTAGAAACAAACAAAAAAATCCATTCACAACCTCCCTACTGAGACTGGGGGCTTATCACGTCAAACATTGGAACATGTTCACAAAAGCAGCTTAACAATGCTACCTTTGGGAATCAACAGTAAACAACTGCTTTTTAAATTGATTTACGTAAATACTCACATCCTCTCCAAAACAAACATTTAAGCAGTCATTCAAAGAGACATTAGTGCCACAGAGCAGACCTACAAAGACTGGGCCATTGCAAAAAAGCTCCTTGCAGTCAGCGTATTATGCAGCGTATATGCAAGCAGGTACCACTTACTCTCACATCTAACAGCAAATCAGAATACAAAATCTCTCAAAAGAAAAGGAACTTTTTATGTGTGTTTGCTTGTACTTACAGCCATGGTAAGATGCTGGGGATCCTCCAGACTTTCCATATTCTTGCTCTGAGTAGCTGGTGGATAGGTTTGGCTGACTGGAGCCTCGGCCAAAGGTGATCTGATTGCTACCCACTCCTGTGGCCACCTGAGCCATGCGTTCTTTGGTCTTCAGGGCTTGGGCCCTCTCTGTCTTGAGTCGCTCATCATCCTTCAGAAGAGACACTAGTTGCTTGGATTTCTCCCTCACATTAATGCCCTGGTCTTTACCATCTCGATCAATATACTGAAAATCTTTCAACGTCTGGATAGCAAAAATATTCTCTTTACACTGCTGCGCCACTCTCTCGGAACCAGTTTTGATCAGGTAATCTAACAGAGTAAGGGCCTTGTATACATGTCGCCAGTTCTTGCCGTGGTCATTCAGTCGTTTCCAGATCATGCTCATAATTTCAGAAAAGGCCACAACATTGTAAGTCAGATCTGCTATTTCAGTCATTAATGAACTGGAGGGACCCCAAGGGTCATTAGAGGTTGCTTCCCGAACTTTTATTTCAGCCTCTGAATAATTGTTCACAATGTTCTTCATCTGCCGTCTAATAGATGAAGTCGTCATTTTTATTTCCCTTTTTAACAAGACAGATTCCAGAACACAAACAAAAAAGGGCTATATTTGCTCTTCTGTGAACGTTTCTGAACTGCAAAGGCTCCGTATCTGTGGCTTATTTGTAACACGTTCCACTACAATCATTTCCCCTCTTCGAGAGAATGACACGAGAAAATGAAAATCATGACCTGAGAAAGGGAAGAAAACAAAGCATGTTAGCTGTCTTTAATTATTCCTACATGGAAAGCATCTACATACACTTTTGAGAAATTCTTCTAAAGTTATCTGATGAATTTTCTCCCTGAATTTCCTCAAGACATCTGATTTTGAAAGTAACTTGGTCTTCTCACAAGTAATATTAAACACTACATATCAAAAACCTAAACTGCTGAACTAGACAAAAGCAAGAACATATTCCCACTGATGCAAACGCAAAATTTTAACAGCAAAACAGAAACAAAGTCCAAGAAATAACTTACGGGTTTAGTTTCCAACAAGGTAAAACCTACCTAGAATTTTAAATAACAGAAATTACAATGCTAGCTTGCAGAGCTGAGGTGAAACTAGAAATTCCATGCTTAGCAGCCATTAGCTTCCCTCTAACAGCTGACCACTGCAGATTGCTACCATTGCTGTGGGAATCTGCATACTAAGAGAATAAGCAAACTTCCTTAAAATTTAATCAAGCTACTTCTGAAACCTCAGGTATATTTAAAGTACACTTAATTGTAGGCAGGGACCTTAAACAGTGTTCTGCATTCAGTCAAGGCCTAGGGAAGAGAAATGAGCACCAGAACAACACAATCCAACTCAGGGTGACCTTTAATGTTAAGCAGATTAGATGGAAATATTTTTTTTCCAAATGCATTTACTTTGTACGTTTGACAACACTCATCAGATCCACAGTTTCTGCTCTGTGTGTCTTTCACACAGCACAGAAAAATTTTTAATTATATGAAAATGGAATTGTAAAATCAGAATGACTGGCAAGAAAACCCAAGGACAAGCTCTGGAGCTGGAAAGCTGTTTCAGTTATTTATTTAAGGTCATTGTCTCAAGTAAACAGAGAGCTATTAAGCTCAGAATACATTCCTAAATGGCAGATTTTGCTATTACATTAACACAGTTGGAATAGTCTTTGATATTCACCAGTTGCATGAACACTAAGCACTGATTCCATAATGGAACTTGACATGTTAATAGAGATTGCATATTCAAGATGTCCTCTAATAATGTTTCTCCGAACGCTCCAAGGAAGCAACAGTTATCACAAAAGACACTAGAGAGAAGTAAAGCACAGATTTCAAGCCTAAAATTGTTATAATTCTTCAAATTATTGTGGTGCAATTTAGAATGAAAGCAGAACTAAGAGTCAACTTGGACAACGAGCAGCTCTATCACAATTTTCCCAGCATCAAGGCATATACCCTTCCTAGAAAACCATCCTGGGCAAGTTAAAACTACCACAGAGCAGGTCCAATGCATTACTGTATTTTATCTTGCTCCACTAAAGCTTAAGTTTTGACAGGATAAAAAACTCCTACGACATCACGGAAAATTAACTTTAAGTGAGATCAACACTGAACTTCAGGTAAACTGTACCATCCTGCTGTTCTTCCCAATATTTAAAGCCAGCTGTAGAAGAATGTTGATCTGTT
Source organism: Falco peregrinus (assembly GCF_023634155.1). Taxonomy (NCBI): domain Eukaryota; kingdom Metazoa; phylum Chordata; class Aves; order Falconiformes; family Falconidae; genus Falco; species Falco peregrinus. Next base: position 87,445,082 of record NC_073725.1, on the reverse strand, counting down.
GTCAGATGGTTAGTAGCCAAAGGAATAAAAAAGGGGCATCCTCAGGGTTGTGCATTATAAATCCAGAATTTGGAAAGGCTGATCCTATATAAACGTTTCCAGGTATCCGTGATCGCTGCTTCACTCCCGAAGCTAACACTGTCCAAATCTGTGGTTCACCTGCTCTTGCAATCACTCTGATGCATTACTCAAAAGGTAAGGCACCAATTAAAAAAAAAAAAAAAAAATTACCACGACCACCCTCAAATACATGCATCTTGTTTAATCTAAACCATTTCTTTTTGTCAATAACAGATTAAAGTAAGTTCACAGACAAAGCTGAAACAAATTACCGAAGGATGTGGCAGCATCTGGTAGAAAGATGGTGACAAAAAACTAAGAGCAGGCTGCAGGCAGTAACTTCTTTAGCTGGTAAAGCCAGAGCCAGCAGCAGTACAAATACCAGCCTAATCATGACACAACTACACTGATGATACGGATCCCAGATCAGAAGAATACAACACCCCCATAAGGACTGAGTGTGTCACCCAACCAGAAGAGCAGTAAGTAACATGAAAAATCAAAACCATGAGAACTACAAAACCTCCTAAAGCACTCTGATAAAAAGTCCACCAAGCCCAACATCCTCAGCCACAAATCCTCATGTAAAGTGTATGAGAAAAGAATATATACATTCCCTTGCCTTATATTATCATCAGCTTAGGCATCTTAGGTGCAACCTGTGGTGGAGGCTCTACAGCCAACAATGTCTCTACCAACCCCTTTTTTGAAGCCACTTCTATTTCCTTTTTCAGCCTCAGCATCTATGCAGCAGCGGTTGCAGCGACCACACAACACAAACAAGTACTTCAGCTTATTTTAACCTTGAACATTTGTTCCCCAAGCTGTAGACAGGAGGCATGCTTTTGAAGAAAGAACAAGTCACCTTCAGCTTCTTTATGTCACTCATGATTTTATAGAAATTGGCCATCTCCTTCTGAACCAAGGATCTCCTGAAATTGAATCCCTCTATTTAGAAGCTGCTGCTGCAAAACTCCAATCAACCCTGATGTCTTCCCATGCATGCATTACATTTCCATTTCTTGAGAGATACATAGTTCCAAGCACTCTACATTTCAGATTTGGCAGTAACAAAAGTTTGTATAAAAACATGGTCATTTACTGCTTAGGATTTCCCATTCTTTATCAAATACTTTCTAAAAATATTTGCCCTTTGCTAGTTGTGCCTCTACCCCTGCACATGAAACCAGGGTCATTTCTTCTCCCTATGTCAGTCGTTGAAGCTATTTCATCTGCTATTTTATCACTTAGGTGGTCTCAATCTTGCACCCCTCCTTTCAGTTTAAGATTCGTTTCAAATTTGACCGATTTGGTTCAACTTGGCCACCTTATTTAGAAACGATCTAGGAAATGGAGCATTTTGCAAGAGCACTGATCTTTGACAGGACACTTCACTGTGAGAACCAGCCATTTAACCCTAACCCAGTTTCCTGTCTTTTAACCTGCTGTAAATTATGAAAAACATTCTTGTCTTGTAAGAGTTTTGTTTCTCTAAAGGCCAGGGATGAAAGGCCTTATCAAAATATTTTTAGAAGTACACTATACAAGCAAATGCCTCACCTACATGTACCTCCCCAACCAAAGAAAAAACAAAGTTAGTTTTATTACTTCTTACAACTTCACGAGATTTTGAAAAAATTTTAATACCAAACAATATATTGGGAAAGGTAAATTTTACAGTACATGGGAACACCTAGTAGTCCTAAACATCACCAATTTTTGCCAAAGAAATAAATATCTAAAGAACTAATCATAATCACAATATAAGCAGGCACACAGACAATCAGGGTGCAATTTCTCATGCCTTGCCAAGCTAATTGTAAGCCAGCACCAAACCCAGTGGCCTCGCAACCTTTCAACCACTTCCCCTTTCCCTCTCTTGCATCAAATCTAGCAATTACACAACAGCACAGTAGAACTAATCAACCTAAAACTCTCACAGAAAATTAACTTTTTAGCACTGGATTGTTTTCTGTCACATCAGTGAGGTGACCAGGCTGCACAGCCACACGGTCACAAGCTTTGCTCTAAGTCAGACTTGCGAGAAGAGTAAAAATGACCCAACCCCAACCTCACATTTGAAGCAGCCTATTAAACACAACCTAAAGCTGTCAAGCTCCAAAAAAACAGCACCAGAAAGTGAAGAGTCCTCATTCCCGTCCAATGACACCACACACACTAGGAACCCGCGTGCCTGGTTTCAGAGAAGAAACCAAAAGAACAAAGGCAGAACCCAAGGCCCTGCTGTGCTCTCCAAACAGGCTGTAGCTAAATGAAGGAAAAATATTCATGGTTTTGCTGTAAAGCATAAGCAAGAAGCAGAATAAGAAGTATAGCCTCACCAAATGCAGAAATGGTTTGGTGAGAACCCTGTATTTGGGAAATGCTTAGGTTTACATTTAGGACTTAGTTGAATTACCAACAAAGGTGCACCCCAAAAGCAAGTGAACTTGGAGTACCTACATGTGCAGGAGGCCCCGGTTATGGCAGCACCATTCCCCAAACTGGAAGCTTTGCTAGAGTGAAGCTTTCAAAGAAGGCTACTAGCAGAGACTGTCTCGAGTAGTGTTTTGGAAAAACAAACATAGAGCAAGCATTTCAAGAAGAGAACGCACTGGATTAAGTGAAATGAGCATTTTTTTTTTACTCTTCCAGAAAATTAAAGACTTCACTTGTCATTCTGTAACAGACTTGAAGACCATCAATACATCAATGCTGCCATGATTCTTTAACTTTGTATCTTTGATTCATGAAAACAAAAGCATTTAATGAGAATCATACTAATGTCTGTTCTTTCCTTTTTTTGATATAAAGATATGTTTTCTAAATCTATTCTACTTTTAACCCGCTGAAGGCAATCTGTTCTAAACTTCATATTACACTATTTACTCCATTAAAAACACAAAGCATGACTGGAGTGAAAAATGATGGCATTTTTATCCCCACCCCCCAGTTGTACCAATATTCGAGATAACTATTTTGGCAGTGGCAGTAACTTCCACTAAGAACTCTGTATGCTTTTCTGTATCTGCTTTACAAACTCTCTGCTTCCACACCACAGAAAAGAAGCATTTTACTTGATTATTGCAAGTCTTGGAGCACCATAACAGCCTACATTATGATCAAAAAGACGAATATCCCTACTGCATAAAAGTGAGAAACCATTTCTAACACATGAACCTGCATAGAAAGTTTAAGAGGTTGGTTTTTTTTTTTCCAGAGACCTCACTGAATTAACTTCTCACAACAAACCACATGAAGTAAAATGCACTTGCAACTTCAGCAAAAATCCAAGTTTGCATTTTTAACACAAGTTGCAAAGAACACAGAAAAGACTTAGTTGATTAAAGCTGCTATTCCTTGCTAACAACAGGAAAAAGCCTATCAGCTTGAACAGATTTCTTTAAAAGGTTAAACAAAGAGGGGAAGAGGGAGTTGTTAAGTCTTGTTCAGTTTAGGTGAGCCTTCCTCATTTTGTCTTCCTTGGTCCCTACAAGCCATTGTCCCTGTTTTATAAGTAGTTTGTCATCTTTAAATAGATACAAAAGGAAACATACAATTCTGTAGACAAGATGGTGAAGCTTACCTGTGCTAACAAAGGTAACCTGGGGGGAAATGTCCCATTTCCTTTTTCCTATTCCAATAGTTTCATTATACAAATAGCCCTGATGAATTCTCATGGTGCTTTTCTAGATACAGTGTACAGACAGAACGAATTCTTGTCTGAACTTCTCAACAGCTCTCTCTCACAAGAGATTAAATTCAGTAAAAGAAATCTACATGAGGAAACCATCTTTAATTTGCTAAGACTAACCCAGAAATGAGGCCAAGCCACAAAGTCCTTAATAAACTTAGTTCAAAGAAACAACCATACAAATCCACCTATATACAGGCTTTCAGCAGAATTCATTCAGATCTCTGGAATGTAGAACTCAAACCAGGGTTTGTCTGCACTGATAAAATGCCCTTTATATCAAGCCTGAAGGTAAATATATACATAGTCCAGCTTAGTATGGACCAAAAATACATGAAAAGCCTTTAAAACCTAGTGGGCAATAAAAAGTGTGAAAATTAACATTAAACATAAGTAGTTCACCAGATATTTGCATAAAATAATGAACAGTGTTACAGACAAAATATAGACGTTAGATTAGACAAGTAACTGTAAGTAACATGCATAAAAAGTGAATTTTGGAAAACTTCTTAATTTATTCTGTGATTTCAAGGCAGTCTCTACAGACATCTTAATCTACATAAAATTATCCCTCCCTTTCACAAAATACTGAGAAAGATAACTACAAGTTTACATCCTGAGATTTATATTGCAATTACACAAAGAGATTTTTCTGGTCATCACTAGGAAATATAATCAAAAGCTCAGGCAGGTTCCCTTACTCAGATCCTAGGACAGTCCTCAACAGCTATGCTGGCAACCGAGACCCCAAAATGCTGCAATACTGGGGGCACAGGCAGGCTATCTCAGGCCAGCCATGCAACTAGGCAGCCCTGTATTATGAAAGCACATCCTCAGTATCAAGGATTCGAACAGCACTATCCAGGATATTTGCACCCCATTATAATTTCAAAGGAACGCAAGTGAAATATAAAGCCTTAAAGAGACACCAAGAGCCTCTCCTACCCAAGAAGTGCTGAAGCAGCTGCTATGAGACCTTCCAACATGTTACAAAGCCAAAGCATGTGCCTTACCTCTAAGACATGAATACATAAAATAGCTAGAAACTGCTCTCCTTGCTCTCAGGGTGGAATGAGAGAGGCAGATAATCCTCAGGGACCTGTACTCCAGGATAAATCAGGAGAACCCAGCGCCTGGAAAGCGCTTCTTGCCAGTCTGCAAAGAACCAGGCTAACGGAAAAGCACTGCCAGATTCTGACTAAGGAAGAAGTTCCCCCAGACAGACACCGACACCGCACCTGCACAGAGCAAAAAGCACACGCTCAAACATAACCCCAATCTTAAGAGTAAGTCAGCTTCTATTTATGGCAAAGAAAAAGGATTCCTATTGCCTGACACTGTAAATTCACATCCTAGTTTTCTTGTGATAGCTCGTTACATGTACAAACCCAAACCCGCTGTGCTTTTAGAAAGTCTCATTTTCCACAAAAAGGAAGCAGAAATCTTTGACAAAAAAAACTGAGCACAAGCCTTTATTTAAAATTCCGGAATATAGTAATCCAGAAAAAATTACAGCAGAGACATTTTTCTGATGCTGGATCCCACACTGCTAGAGACATTTTCAAACTTAATTAATTCTCTTTCACATCCCTCTCCCCCTCCCCATTCACAAATAATTCTTACAGAACTGGACCACCAGAGGATATCATTATACTGCCTACAGTATAATATCCTACTGCAATACAAACTTTGTTCCCAAAACGAAACAGGAAGAGGCAACTGTACATTGTGGTCACTTGGAGAAGAGTACTAAGAGAAATGAAGCAGCTTGGCACTATACATAAAAGCCAACAAACAGCATACTTATTAGCTCTCTCTTGCTATTATATGGCAGAAAAAAAAACAGCAGTTCATGTGAATAAAACCGTAAAATGAAGACACTGAAATTACCATCAATGTCCTTCCTCAACCTTCAGAATTATTTAGGAAATGAGTTACAAATACAGACTGGCAAATGGTTTGAAGAACAGGGTTAACTCCAGAAGAAAGGTTTAATTTCCATTTTTCACAGCTTAAATGCTTGTCTTCTTCAGTGTAATCTCTGAGAAGAGGAAATGGTTCAAAATTAAAAGTTTTGGAAGGTTTCCACTCCCTTTTACAAATGAGAGAACAAGGTCAGCTTTCACAGACAGCAGGTGGCCAAATTATTTCTTTATTTAAAGAGTTAATGCTGAAAGATAACTCTCCTTCAAATTTATGCACATTCATGAATCCCAAGGTTAGATTCTACACTGATTTTACAGTCGTGCCTCAGACTCACAGAGAAAAACTAACTCCAGCTTGTATGGCCATTTAGCCATGTAACAGATTTACAGACACAAATTTGCTCAAGTTCTCTCTGTAACACCTCTTCTTACTACATGTATACTTAAATTACCAGGGCAGTATTTGAGCTCAGTGGAGAGCTTACCTCTTTACTCTCAGAGTCTACAGGAAGGGGGAAGGGGGGCGGGTAAGAAGCAGAAATCTAACTTTCAGCTTGCAGCCAAGAACATGGCAGCATTACCTGGCCACTTTATCTTAGGACCCGCCAAGCCAAAGTTGCTGGTGCTTTGACATTTGCAGTTACATTTGACTCTACGGCCCATAACACAGCTGGAATTATTGACAGCGTGGGAAGCAGCTGCAAATATGCTTCTGAAGTGCTGCGAAAGGGGACAGCCTCTGTAAGAGCCATACAGATCACCACAAACAATCCAAATCCGACCTACACTGGAGATCTAATTTTAGGATTACAAGCTTTGTCAACATCTCTTTAAAAATAACACATTCCTCCTTCTACAGCTAGGTCAAATGTCATTGACAGTACCACCTGCATTTTACGCAGCAGATCTCAGTTTATTTTTCACTAGTAATACAGCAAGTGTTATTCATTACACACCCAATACAATATTGCAGAATTACAAAACAGCATAAGGTCAAGCCATTATGCACTGAACCAGAAATTTTAAATGCAAATTAATCCAACACGGCAGTGAAAATACCTACCCAAACTCTCAAAAGGAATTTGTTCGCTGGGGTTTACCTACTTGAATGAAAGCACTTAAGTCTTATTCTCACAAACAGAGTAGAAAAAAAAATTATCACCCAATGTGTGCCTTACAAAAAGGTAACAATCTGGAATAAATTCAGTTTATCAGGTATATTTGAGTAGCGTTTTCAACTGAATTAAAAACAGCAGGAGACACTACTCTCCTTCCACATTTTCATTTTGGAAGGGAGGAAGACATCTGATATTCTTGCCAGAAGGTGTGTCAATTAGAAAAGTCCAGCCTTGTCACTTAGGCTGCTTACTTGGTGACAGACAACTACCAAAGGGAAGCCATTATATCCTCTCTCATAACAGATCAGAGCCCTGATTGATCAGCTTGAAGACAGGAGGAACTGTAAAGAATACAATGTAAAAGCTTGCAAGACCACAAAATGTTAGCTATATTCTTTATGCCACAGTGCTTTCCTATACAAATGCAATTTTTAAAATTCAAAGCTGACAAGAACTACTATATTCATATATATCTGTGTTCACGTATCAGACAATGTTTTGAGAAGGTACCTGCTACTTACAATTACCCAATGATTTTATTAACTAAATTCAGTTTGCATTTTATTATTATGAAGCAGACATCACCATGTGCAGTTTCTCCTATCCGCCTACACACTACAGACACGAAACCACATTAATAAACTCAGTAGGCCAAAGGCAAATGCTCATCATTACAAAGATTAGGGGTACAAAACAACAGTTTAACTCTCCATGTTACTACTGGTAGAAGCAGAGAGACTAATTAATACTTTTTCACCAAAAATTCATGTTGTAAAATAAAGGACTGTTTAAGGAACAGTGCAAGATCTGCAAAGCCGTATCTGTCCTACATCCAAAACATTACTATTTTCTTCAGTTTAAATTGTTAAGCATACTGGTTGCTAGCACAAACTATAAGCCTGTAAGGAAAATGAAGATTGATTTAATATCCTACCTATATTCATCAACGCCCATTCATGGTATAAAACTTCAAGTGCCATCCTGCATTCATCTTGAAAAGTCAACACATGGTCTTAACTATCACAACTGGTAACAGTTAACATAAGGTTACTTTAACACTCAGAAATTAAGCAACATGCAGTTGTATGTTCATGACTAATTAAGTTGCCTTAAAACTATACAGTGGGAAACATATATCCTAAAATCCTCTATGCAACCCACCGGAGGAACGTTTTGGCCAAAACCCAGGATTTTACACTAGGCTTTACTATTCAGCAGTCGGGCCGCAGAGGAACAGAGGATGTGGCTTCACGTTACACTTCATTCTCAGATGGCTGAGGGCTGCTTCTGAAGGCAGCAACCTGCTCCTACCTGCTCTGCTGTCACATGCCACCTCCCTGCCCCTCATGCCAGATCTCAAGATAGAATCGGTTCAGAGAGCTGATCTGACAAACCGGGGGAGGTGAGGGGAAGATGGATAGCTGGCATTTCTGACCGATCAGGTCACCAAAGCAATTAATCCCAAGGTCACTCTAATTACCTTAAAGTACACCACAAATAAGGGAAGTAACATCCATTTCAACAGCAATCTACAGTTACATTTCACCAGGCAAAATGTAAAGCTGCACCTTGAAAGCTCAAATTGATGGTAAAGTTAAATACGATGGTTTAGATTTTGGGCTTCCTTTCAGCAGGTGACAGCACAAGAACTGTAAACAGCAGGTTTTCTGGGAAATCACCTTTTACTACCTAGGTGCCAGTAACACCAATACAATCATTTTGTTTCATGTTGAAGAGCCATATAAATTTGGTCCTCTACTCTTTCAAAATTGGCTAACAATTCAAAATCTTGGCCCTGTCCACTTTACACACTGATTTTAGCTATCTGTCCTGCAACACTTGCTGTTCAGCTTACCTTCTTATTCCTCCATATCTTCTACCTTTTTTTTACATTGCACACACCACACAGTTTACAAATTTTTTTCCAAACAGTCCTACTTCTTTTCCCTCTTCCTAAAAGAGCTGTCTAATGTACTTCTAGCATTACCACCTTGGAAGGAAAAGCATTTCCATCCAAAGGAGCTCTGCTGGGCAGAAAGTACGTGCAGCCAGAGGAGAGGGCACGACAACCCTGCCATCAGCAGCCTGGATTTAGACTGGGTTATGCTTACCATGAAACAGCACTCAAAAATACTGCCAGCCACTTTGGTCTACTTCCGTGCTGCCCCAGTTCCTGATTTTGAGCTATATTCCTAAGCTCATCTTTGATGGAAATGAATCACTGGAAGACAAAAAAATAAAAATAAAAATAAAATAATTTGCTATAAGGACTTTTTTCCACATTATGCTACTCAGAACTTTTCAATTCCTTCATTCAGGCATTAATAAGAATCATCCCTATTCACAAATGCAAAGATTTGTTATTATTTTGCTTTATTATTTTGTTGATTTTTGTGCAATTAGGGGGAAAAAAATGGCTTGAAGATGCCAGTGAATCCCACATTCTCCCGTGCAGATATACACAAATTTTCAGCTGTCATTGGAACAATTCCTCAAGTTTCTGAATCCACCCTTCAGCAGTAATATTCTACCTACTCTCTCATCTATTCTGGATATTTAGACGGAAAATCATTTGAGTGGGAGTTAGCTTGCTCTTCTCGAAGAGGATGACAAAGACTTGTTACTCAAAAGCATCTGTGCCTGATCCATTATTAAAGGTCATTTTCTTCCACTCAGCTCTTGCAGAGAACATATATAAAGAACAAAGCGCTTTTAGCTTCGATACTCTACAACCAGCAACTCCATGTACGTCCTCAGAACTCCGTATGTCCTGTAAGGAGTCCACATGCAGGAGACAATACCTATGGTATGTAATCCAAAACTCAAGCCTCTGAAGCAGCTGATTACAGCTTGGGGACACGTAAAAAAAATGGAAATAAATTCCCTGCGTAGTACTACTACTATCTGTACTCCCATAGCTGCCTGGTATCCCTGCACTGCTGATGATTCTTTTAACCACTATTAATGCAAGTCATTAAAAACATTCTCTCTGTTTAGATTTATAAACAGAGCAAGAAAGTGACTTAAAAACTCACCCACTCCATTTTCTAATCTTTTTTCAAAAGCATTCCATCTAGCCCAAATGCACAGAAGAAATTCTAGCCCATTAACATCCATTAGCTAACAGAAGGGTAATGAATTCATCAATACTGCTAAAATGCGTGGGTACAGTATCATGCTGAATCATTTAGTAACTACATTTGCAGCAAGAAGAGCTCAAACAACCTGCCTTACACTGTCAGCAACCATCTTCCTGAAGGAGGAAAAATGAATGTATTAAGATCACCCTCAATTTCGTTATCCCTCTTGACAAGGTTGGTAGTGTCTCTACACACCAGTATTTCCACACCAATCAAATCCTGTCTGATATTGCTCCCCTCTGGACATCAGCTTCCTTTGTCAAGCCACCTGCACATTTGTGCAAGAAGCCTTCATTGCTCATTTTTCTGCAAATGACTTAAGGACCTGCCTTTTCCCTGCCTATTAACGTTCAGGTCAAATATGTTAAGTATTGCAGTGAGTTTTCGTTTTGCAAAGAGCAAAAATACAAAAGACCCACACAGACTGTTTCCTCAACACCAGGCTACTGCAACTGTTACAGTGCTAAGGACTTGACTGATTTTTTCTCTGTTATCTATTTACAAAGCTATGGAGGAACTGACCACATTCTTCCACCAGCAAGAAGTTTTCATAACAGTGACAAGTTCTAAACGTAAGAAAAGAGAAAAGCTACCAAAATCAGCCACTCTTAAGAGAAAATACATTATGAACTAACATGAGAGCATAGCTACCAAAAAAACCCCACACCTACAGGCAGAGTATCATGGAGTAAAAGGGAAGGGAAGAAACCTTATTATGGAGTACACCGGTATTAAGTTACCACTCTCATAACAGTGAAAGGAAAAGGTATTTATTCATATATATATATATATCTCAATCAGACTTAATAATATAAAGAAACAAAGATATCCTTAAAGTGTAGATTAGAAACTACTTTGCTTGCTTTGCCTTGTTCAGGTATGCCAAGTCCAGTCTTCTCTGCTCCACTGCAGTTTTTAAAATGATAGTAAGTACACTGCACTTTTGTTTACACTTTGAGTTATAATGGCATCTACTCTAATTAAGTCCGAGAATAAAAAGGTTTTTGTTAAGGTAACCTTTATAAACCAAGTACAATTAATTCAACTCTCAATACCTTAGCTTCCTTAATATAGATAATGTCTTAGAATACATAACACTTACACATGTGTCTACATATCCTTAACTCCCACGGCTTAATTCAATTAATACTATTAAATCTTTAATGCTTAGCTTCAAAGGCTTTTTTTAATTTTTAGTAGCTCTTATAGGTTAGCACAAATGTTTTAAGTCTTTCTACCATATTTTAAATAAACTCTTTTCTTTCCACTTTGATGTTTGCCTTTCTGACAACCCTATACTCTGTGAAGCTGCTGGAACTTTGTTTTCTGTGAAATGATGACATTACAAGCTCCAAAAGATATGTTAATCACTGAGCTGTAATCAGGGATTTTTTTCCTCTCACCTGCCCTCTGGGCTGGGAGTTGGCAATAGAACTGCTTTAATCAAAACAATGTAGAAACCCATGAGGAGAAAGGATTCAACTTGGAGGGAGGGGGCTCTTATTTGCATCTGTTTAGCATGTAAGCAGCAGGCGGGGCTTAATTCTTTTTTACTCTTGTTTCCCATGAAAGGAGAAAATGCAGAAGTCACCATATTTTTAATAAAATAGTTAAAATTGTTTTGACAAAAGATGAGTTGAGCTTGATGGAAGCATAAGCCTTGTAGCATCTAGAGACACATCCATTTCACACGTTGATAGGCACTGAACGTGGTTTTACCTGTGAAGTTTTGCCTGTACCAACGGCATTACCATCATAAATTCAGTCAGCTAAAGCTCCAGTTTATATACACATGCATCCACACAGACACAGACGTACATGTAATTTACTAGTTCTGCTACCCAGTAGAAGTTCTACTGTGAGCATGTTGTGCTACTACCAAGGCAACTTACACCAGCGTGTTTCTCCCCTTTTCTTTTCCAACTACTTCAACACCAACCACTACTCACCTTCCCCTGCTCAATCTCTAAACTTTGAATTTCTGAGACAAAAGAGACAAAGTTTTGACAGCATATTTCAGACCTTCCCATAAAGTGTAAGAGAAAAAAGAAAAAACAGAAAAAAAAAAAAAAAAAGAAAAAACCCGAAGCACACTTTCGCTTTCTTAAAGTTTATTTTTCTTTGGAATAAGAAAGAGAAATCCCTTCTCAAAATGAAACTAAAAATCAGCATTTCCAGGGACAGGAAAAGGCACTATAGTATTCTATACACTATGCAAGCTGACCAGAAAAAAAGAAAGGGGGGGGAGATTAAAAACCTAGCTCTGTCCCAAGGCATCCAGACACGATTTTGTGTAGACACATACATAACAAAAATATTTCTGCATTCAGGATGTCCAAGCATGTTTCTTGCATTTACACCTGGAAAGCTAACAGTACTAAACAATGACTCGCCATGCTCGGCACTGACTGCAAGTCAATGACCAGTTCCAGATCAACAGATCCCTCACACATTCAAGGCGAAGTACTCGCTGACATACTTCGCTTGATCCAGACCATGAAGTGCAGAACAGAAACCCCTCAGAACGCATATTAGAAACAGTATTATGTAGACAGCCTACAAAATTATCTTGCTGTTCTTCACCTCTCCAACATTTCAGCAGCCTGCCACATAAGCAGAGTTCCTGCCATGCACTCCCCAGTATTACACATCTTCAGTTGTATAACATGCTCTGTCTTTTAAAGCCCATGTAAATACTCTCTTGGAGGCATCATATATTCATATTATTGTGAAATTAAATGTACGTAGACATTATTAGTTGGCAGACAGACACCAAAATGTTAGTTATACTATTCAGTGTGCTTAAACCAGCAGGCCAGGCAAAAGAAGATTATTCACTAGGTAGTCAAACGTTAAAAAAAAAAAAAAAAAAAAAAGAGCCAGACATTTCAGTCTGTCCTAATGTTTCACAAAGGAGTCAGCGACTTGTAAATTTTAAATGCAACACTTAAGCAGTTTTGCAGACTAAAAAACCCTCGCATCCTTTGATGACATACTTCAGTGCTCCTCTGCAATAAACCAGTTTAAAAGTGAATTTGCCATCACACGAGCTTTTAAACTTCAGTTTCTCTAAAATTTAAGAATTCTGAAAGCCAAGTAAAAGCAATTACAGACTAAAAATTACAGTACTTCCTTATTAAATCTTCCCAAAAGAATCAGTAAACATATAAACACAAATATCTTTCAGAGGAGTCACCCATGTACCAATCTTTTTAAAATCTTCAGAAAGCAGTTGCTTTGCTGAAAAAGTATAAAAAAATATGGGCTACATAACTGCAGTCCTGTGCAATGACAGTCTTCCTGTTCTTCTGAAGTAGCATGCAGACATTTCTGCTTTAAAAATACACAGAAGCAGGTTGTATAGATTCTAAAAAGTTACAGTTACAATATTAAATATTGATTTCTGATCTGCATTTACATACTTCTAAGGAAAGTACATGGTGCCACCTATGCTATTTATCTAAAAACATTCCAACAGAGGCATTATCTTACTTTCTGAGAAACACTCTCCTAAATTGGTAGACAAAGTTTAACTAAACGAACTCTGCTCAACAACAGCAGCAAAAAAATAGTAACACTTCTCATCAGTAATAAGCAATCCAAACCCTTAAAAAAAAATAATGATTAAAAAATCACTGCAAGGAGCATAGTATTACAAGAAGTAATCATAAAACCGTGCAATAAGCCAATATGGGCTCAGAAGGCAAATATTTCATTAGATAACAGAGTAGATGTGAGTCCTATGCTTTCAAATGGTCATTACAGAAAGAGGTTTTTAATCAAATTATGAAGTATCTGGACAGGGTCATTTTAAAGATTGACCAGATCTTCCCTGAATATTGCTGGTAATGCACAATTCAGACCTCTCTAAACAAACATTAGTAGTCACATTCCAGCAATGTCACAAAATGGTAGGGTGTTTCACTGATTAATTAGCTAACTGAATAATTAAAAACATTAAAGTTCTGTTTTTCAAATAATAATTGAAGCGCTTTCCTTTACATATAGTACATGGCAGAGTCATTCTGCTTGACCATCCATCAGAGAACAGGCAGGCGTGTTAAAATAGTTCTATTTAGAACCAAAGGATAGGAATTAATTAATGATCTTAAATTTTGGCTGATTTCATAGGGTTAGATCAAACATCTGTGCTTTACTGCTGTTGTCGCAAGCCTCATCCCTGTCCAAACAGAGCTGAAAGTTAGCAGAAAGGCAGCTGCGGCAGCAATTGGGTCAACAGATTTAGTTGAAGAAATCCTCACTACTAAAAGGGGGAAAAAAAAAAAAAAAGGCAGGAGAACAACAAAACTAAAATGCTGTTTGTGGCCTGTTCACCCAGCAAGCAACACACAACTAGTCACTTGCGAACAGATTTCCTACCTACAAGGAAACATGTTTGAGGGAGTCTTTCGTGCCCACGTCTCAGGGGAGGAAGTTACCTTTAAAAATACTTTGTTTTGCCTTTCCCTAAGGAATACTAGAACTTTACGTATCAGTTATTTTAGCGTTTTTGTCCATGAGGTCCTACAAAGGTCTTATCTGTGAACTATACAACCCTTACACCAGTGAGCAACTACTCATGCAATTAGTCCCAATGAAGTCAGAAGAACTGTTTGAGAAAGAAATTTCTTGCCAACCTAAGAGTTGCACAATCAGAAAAAAAAAATGTAACAAAAACACAGAGGGGGGTAAATTGCATCTGACAAAAACTACAATCAAGAAATAGCTGGTGACAGATTGTTATTTAAGTACAAGGAAGTGATTTAAACAGTCAGGAGCAGTTGTAATAAGATTATACGATTCTCTATTAAGATTCTTAAAATGTCTTTGTTCTAGCAAAGCTATGAAAAGACCGTTGCCCTTGTAAAGGTTCAGAAACTACCAAATTGATGTTAAGTCTAGAAATTAATATGATTTCAAAGCAAGTAAAGAAATAAATGTAAAAGAACATCCCTGACATCATTAGTGTCTTTGTCGCCCATGCTGACATTTTCAACTAGCATGAGTACAACGTGTATTACAGCATTTCTCAGTGGCAAAACTCAACCAAAGAGAACAGCCCCAACAAAGTACTGAGCTCGGTCTGCTTGGGTTTCTGCTTTTAAACAATGAAAACTACCAGTTTGATTTTAGAAGACATTACATTATGCAAGTGACATCTTCAGAATGGCAGGAAAGTCTCCATAAGGTTATACTGCAGAGAGATTAAATCAATGTCTGGCTGTTGAATTTCTTTGGAGAAACAGATGTGGCATTTTAGCCATGAGCCCCAGACTGCACCATCTCTAAGTAGTCCCTTCTAGAACAACAGGCCCAAAAACTGGCCATGAGTGTAATAACTATGGCTACACTGAACAACAAACGAGGCAAGCAAGTCTTCTGATTTCTATCTTGAAGGATGGACCTAAAACATCTCTAGGTAAGGTGTCTGGTATGTTTCTAAACTAATAAGCAGCTTCGAACTTTGAAAAAAAAAATTACTTAATTTGTAAAAGTATCATTCATTGAGTGCTGCACTGTAAGCATGAAAAAGCAAATGATTCACAGATTAATGTTTTACCGTAAGCGATAACAGAAATTTCCACTGAAACAGAACATCCACCAAAGCATTTGGTCTAAAGGTGATCAAACCTGTGCCATAGGAAACACGTATATGACCCGACCAGAGAGAGGAACCAGGACTGTTATTCAAATCAACACTAAACCAGATTATACATGTGCGAAGTACAAGGTAATTATGAAGGCAAGAAAGTAGGAGGAGACAGAAGTCTAAAAGACAAAAGACAGGTTTGTAGCATGCAAGTGTTCTCCTGCGTGGGTCACCCTCCAAAACCATTTTACTTCTCACGCTTTGTATATTTAGTCTTTATTACACAGCTACATGACAGAAGACTCAGCAACTGCAGACAACATTAATAAAACAGCACTTGGAGGAAAGACAGGAGCAGCCAACAATGTTGAAGAAAACTGCAGAGGCCTCATGCAAAAATTTCAGCTAATTACTTTAGGCAGCTCTGGGAGCTCTCCTCCTGACTGTGGAAGGAGAATTATTGCTCGAAAATAAATTGCATGCATCAGGACAACAAAACATACTGCATTTGAGATTCTTTAAAACTTTACCCAGCTACCTCCACCGTAAAATGTAGATAAGGGGAGCCTCCAACACAGATACCTATCTAGTTCTGGGCTGGGCCTGGTTTTACCCAGTCATACTGCTAGAACCAGCCGCACTCACACTGCCAGTGGGGACCTGTTCATGCCTGAGCTCTCCCCTGCTCTGCACTCGTGTTTCCCCACCTGGGAAGAGCTGGCTTTTTGAAGTCAGCATGCAAGCCAAGGCACAGGCAGTGCGAACAGACCAAGCCTGACCTTGAACACAAGCTCAAGGCACTAGTTAGAGGTATTTATGTTAACAGCCCTGGATGACATGTAAACAGATAGACACACTATTAACAATTAACACAGTACAGGGCATTGGTTCTGAGATCAATTTTTAAATTCAATTTTTGTAATACTACCCAAAATATTGATCAAAAAGTTACCCATACAGACAAAAAGCATTTCGCCAAGTATAGTGATTCAAAGCAGTATTTCCATATAAAAATGCACGACAGACCAAATTCTGGTAAACATCCCCAGCTGCCAGTGACACTGCAGCTAGAAAACACAAAATACTTTTTTATAATAGTTTTCTAAACAGTATAATCATATCATACTAGATATTTACACACATTTAATTTCTTGTGATACACACTACAGTTTGAAGGAACTCAGTCATTTAGTCTACTCTCCTTAAAAACTGCCTACAACCTTCTAGTTACCTACAAAACACATCTTAGAACTGTCTGATCCAACTATTTTGCCTTTTATCAATCATTTGGAGCACTGTCATAGAATCAACCAAATCCCAAATTTGAAAACGAAAGACAGAACTGTGATTTGCAAAATGATAAATAAGCAGTACCAGCTTTTCTGTAGCTTTCTACCTCCTGCACTACTCACCGAGAGGCTCAGTTGCAACAACCTAGTTCTAGATTCATCCTGAAGCTTATGGTCTCTGAATTCACTTATTATGACATACAAGCATTCTAAATTCCACACACACGCGCGTCCCTCCCGCCCCGAACAGAAAAGCAACCCTGTAACAGCCACCTAAACCGATTAATTCTGGGACTTTTTATGGTCTACTATGCAGCACGTACCAGTATGTAACCAAACTGAAGTATATCAATGCTAGCAGACCTACAATTAGACCTAGCAGGTTTTATTCTGGAGGACAGCATACATGTTGCTCTCCTCCACAGCATCTCATGCCTTCATAATGAGCAGCCAGGCTACTGAAATACACAAAAAAACCCCGCTGTTCTTTGAAGCACTTAAGACAGCAGGATACTAGTACGTTTCGATACTTTCTCTGCATAGATCAGAGTAAGGCAAAGTGGAAAAAGAACATTACAGACCTTCACACAAACCAGGCACCTTTCATTTTCTATTAGCAAGATCCCAAGAGACAATTTAGCGCTCTGCAAATGTGGCACTGGAAGACTGGAAAGTTGCTTCCTGAGTACCAGTCATTAAATAAAGATTTTACAGTAACTTATATTCTTCTAGACCAGGCAAAACCAATAGCCATTTCCCCATCCTACGTACACGACCTAAAAAAAGCAAGATCATGAATATCGTAACTACTCTGTAATGTATTTCTCCTAAAACAGATTATTATTTAATGATTTCTCTCACAAAAAAAATAAAAACACAAACCAAAAAACAAACCCACAAAAACAAAACACCGATTTCTGTATCAAGAAAGAAAGACTATCAGCATTTTTATGAAGTAGCAAATTAGGCCTTTGGCATTTCACAGCAGTGATCCAAGATTTGAGGCTTCTTAAAAGCTCCAAGTTTTAAAGCAATCAAATGGCTGACAGCTGGAACAAAATTAGCATGATTAACCAGTTATGTAAATAATGATGCGGTCAGTACAAGCTGAATTCATTTATGCTCATTGCATTATACAGCACTGCTTGTACTGGACATCAGATGTTTGTCAACTATTCATTAAAAATGACTGTAGGAATAATGGACGTGAAAAACAACGCGAACATTACCATCCAGGCTACCCGACAGCCAGGTCTCGGGTATCTCTTCTCCTATTAGGACGGGACCATGAGGCAACTTGCAGATTGGACTTTTCTTGCCCAAATATTATCCAATTCTACTTAGCTCCTACCTAAGCAACAGGTCAGTTATCTTTTCTAAAGACAAGAGTTCCATCATGTAAGTACCTCATTTTATTTCATTTCTTAAAGGCAGATACTAATTTTCATTTGTCAGTCCATGTAAAAGTCGAGCTACCATTTAGGAGAACCCTCATCACAGCAGGATGATGTCGCATAGTTACTTTATGGCATCAAGGAAGTTACAATCAGCACCCATAAGTCAAACTTCCTGAAGTATAACTTGCAGTCAGTCCAGCCTTATCAGAATTCACATTCAGGAATGCATACTCATGGTTAATTTGCTCTTGATAATTTCTGATAACATAGTTAAATATTTAATATACGGAAGATTATCTTCAAAATTCTATCTAGCTAGTTTACCATTACTTTGAGTTTATAATAGAAAATTTATCAGAAGTTCTGACTCTTCACAATATAACATTAAATATGTTTGTTCAAAAATAATGTGTCTGAGAATCAGCCAAGACAAACATATTTAGAAGTACTTCCTAAATTTTGCAGTATTTTGGTACAGATATCATTACAATATCTTTATATTCTTAATCAAAAATCATTCTAACATCCCTTATTTTACATCCTAACAATCCATTCTTCTATGACCTTGTCTCACACAAAGCACAGCAATACACTGGAATTATCCAAGAGTTCCATATTACCATAAAACATGTGTTCCAGTGAAGAGAATAAGAAAACTTAATCTTGTGGCCTGATTTGCATGGTGAACCCCCAAAATCAGCCTCGACAGCCAGTAACATCCGCAACACAACTTAATAATCCAAAGAAGTATTTTAGGCCTCCTGTTGAAAATGTGTATGTATGTATATCATTCAGGGTATTTTCTTAGTAGATGAAGAAACACATCCAATCCGTGTAAGTTTTAAACAGACCTTGCCTTTCAGATCACTGATGACACGGTACTTACGAAGGGGGAGGGGGGAAGCATTACATACCCCTTGGCCAGATAAAGCTGAGACCAAACGTTATCAATAGACTTTATGGCTTTAAAATTGGGAACTTCCTCTGTGGGTAGCCTATGATAATTCTTGTTTCAATATGCTTCACAACAATAATGCTTAATATAATGCAGCACACTGACTTCCCAAGACCAATCTGTAGCATCAAAGGTACTGCAGGTGAAGATTTAAATAAATAAATAAATAAATAAATAAAAAGCCCTTTAAAAAATAATTAAAAGCACTACTACACATCTTCCAAACCGACTACGTCGCTGAAAAAAAAAACAAACCCACCCCGCAGCACTCCACCTCTGGTCAGTAAGGCAGAGGGGAGGCGGCGGGCAGGGCCCCGCGGCCGGGGACCCCCCCCCGCCGGAGCAGGCCGCCATCCCCCGCAGCCCCGGCCCAGGTGGCTGGCGGGGACGCGGCCGGCCGGGAAGCCAGGCCCAAACTTTCGGCCGGAGGCTGGCGGCCAAAAGCCTTCCGGCGGCCGCCGGCCCCCAGCAGGACGGAGCCCACGGCCCAGGAGCCGAGGCGATCGCCCCCCACCCCCGGCAACACCGGCCCGGCGGAGCCCCGGAGGCGCGCCCCCTGCCCCCGCGGCCGGGCTGCCACGACGGGCAGGAACTGTTGCTGCCCCCCCAACGGAGACAACAAAGGCCACCCCGGCCCCCCGCCGGGGCTGCCCCGCCGGCCCCCAGCCTCCCCTCACCGCCGCACCGGCGCCCCCCGCCCCGCCTGCCCCGGGCCCGTGGCCCACCAGCCGCCGCCCCACAGCCGGCCGGCGGGCCCGCTCCCTCCCCGCGGGGAGGCCCGGAGCCCCGGGGGGCCCTGCCCGCGCCCACCCCGCACCCCGCTGCTGAGGGGAGAGGCGGGGGGAGGCTCTTCCGCCGCCGCCGTCAGCCCGTCCTCCCCCCCGCGCCTTGCCCGCACCCGGCGGCTCCCGGACTGACCTGGCGCTGCAGTGCAGGCGGTGCGAGAAGCGCGGAGAAGGGGCCGCGGGAGGCGCGGAGGGGGGTGTCCCGCTGCCCGGCCGCCGCCGCCTCTGCCTGGGTTTGACACCCACACGCACCATCCAACATGGCGGCGGCCGGGGGGAGGTGGCGGAGGAGGCGGAACCGGCTGCCGCGCGCGCCCCTCAGGCGCGTCCCCGGCCCGGGCGCGGCGCGGGCGGGAGCGGCGCGAGAGGATGCGGGGAGGGGAGGGCGGAACGGCGGCCTCCGCGGGGGCTGCGCGCCCTCCCCGCCCGCCTGACGGCCTTCGCCATGGCAGGCCGCTGCCGGGGCTCCTCGCAGCCCGGCCCGCCGCCCCCCTGCGCCGAGGGCTGACGCCAGTGGGGAGCACGGCAGGATCGGGCCCAGGAGAGGGCCCCTCTCCTGCTCCGGCCCGCGGCCACGCCTCGGGGGAAGGAAAATGCCTGGGAAGCCGAGGGGAGCCCCCTCCTCCTCACACCTCAGGGGAAACCCCATATTCCAGGCGGGAGAGGGGACCCCTCCCCAAAAAAATAGAGCCCCCAAAATACAGAGCCTGGGGTCACCAGGCACTCCCATCGCCTCACACAGCACCATTGCTGCGCCTTTGCCGCCCGCCAACACAGAACAACAGTGTTTGCAGGTGGCGGGAAGCTGGGGATGGCGACGGCGATCTGAGGGGAGCTGGGCCATCTGGGTGGGATGGCAGCCATGTCCTTCCCTCCAGGGATGACTAACCTGCGTCCACAGGGGTGGCAGGTTGAAGAACTTCAGTGGCCTCATAGTTCATCCTGAATATCTCTGTTCCCCTCGTAAAATGGTGAGACAATTCAAGGAAATGGGACATGCCTGATGGGGAGACGGCCAGGGCGGGTGAGGGAGAAGCTGGCTAGCAGAGCTCTACTCCTGTAACAGCTGGCTCTGGGTAGTGCTACTGGTCATTTAAAACCCAAATTCCTGAGGAATGTTGCCTTACTCAAGCATAACAAAACAAAGGAGACTCAGAGCAAAATCCACTTCGTAAGGTGTTGCTTTTCAAGCAAAAGGAAGGTCAGACCAAGTGCTGCAAACTTAGGACCCAGCCCTTTCTCCTGTGGAGCCGGTAGGAAAACTGCCACGGAATCATGGTTTAAATACAGGAGAACAGGGACTGCAGTGAAATACTGAATAAGCTGCGTTAAAAGCGACTTGTTTAGAAACGCTGCAAGTTCAAATGCTTTGAATACCATCTGCTAGCTGGGAAACCAACTCTTCTGCAGCTAGTTATGATGCTGGCCTAGCTGTTAACCTTGAGCTCAGAGAGCTAGGCAGAATTAAATTATAGGTGAAAAACATACAGAATTGGCATGCATCTGATTCTATCAGTAGGAGCTGAAAGAATACCTCCCTCTCTTCTGCTTTAGAAGAAAATGGCTATGATGGAAGCCTAATGTTTCTGTGCATGTTCATTAATCCTAATGATTAGGTGCTGACAGCTCTAAAGAACGAGAAGAAAGCTTTTGGTTAAAATAAAATGGGAAGAACAAGATTGTTCCTGGTGTCTTCCTTCCAGGTCTGGACAGACAACTCTCCAAAGCAGGAAGCAGCTTCCTCTTCATTCCCACTTCCATCTCAGGTGTCTGCATCTACAGCAATAAGTGTACAAACCAATAACCCAGCAAAGAGCTCCTATAGCTAGCACACCTCTATCAATAAAACTGTATTTTCCATCAACCTGATCAAGCCACTTAGTGCAAACAAAACAAGCTAGCCTGGTAAAATTACAAATATTTTTTTTTTTTTTTTTTACTACATTCACATTAATGCCTTAAATCACAGTGTTCCTGTTACACTGGTCAGGTACCTGATTGATACAGCCACACCAGCAGAGATCTGCTCAGGCTGCAAAGGGGCCATCCCTTCTGGTGGTCCCATGACGACACCCACAGTGAGGGGGGACTTGTGGCAGTGAATCTATAGCCCTTGTTTCATATTAGCAACAGAAGGCCACTGCTATTTGTTCTGTGATTTTAAACCCAGCAGTTAGTGTAGGAAACCTGTCCACATCCTGCTCCATCCCTTTTTTGAGCAGGCTGTACCACGCCTTGGATGTTGACCTGAGCCACCCTATCAAATCATTCCCAGCCCACAACATTTCAGCTGCGTTGGCAGAGCCACAGTTCAAGGCCATTATTTGCAGTATGAGTTTGGCATCAGAAGCAGATAGCCATAGCACGTCCCCAGTAGCCACACTGGCAACAGAGCAGTCCATACAGAGAAAGCAGATGGCAGCAGCAAATTCAGCAGGTGGGAGTAGAGGGATTGTTGCATGGCAAGGAGCAGTAGTGCAGTGCAACGTCTGGTATGCAGGAGACACTGCCTGCAAAAATAAGACAGGCATAACCTCCTCCAGCTCTGCCCAGCCACAGCTGCCCTCCCAACTAACCTAGTGAAGAGCAGCTGCCAGGAAGCCACAGGAGGGCCTGTTCCGCAGCCATAATGTGAATATCGCCCACACTGTGACTACTGCCACGTGGGGCCGAGCACACCACTAATTAGCTAATGAGTTTGTTCCAAATGTCTGGCCACAGTGTGAGTGACAACAGGAACAGCACTTGAAAAGCACTGAAAAATGACAAGTACATTCATCTCTTCTTGCTGACCCCAGCCTTGCATTAACAAATAGGTCACAAACAACAGTGCTTTACAGTGATCTAATCCTCCAGCCATATGTTGGCTGACCAAAAAAGATACAGAAAAAAAAAAGCTGCACAGAGAACACCAGAGAGCTCTGCAAAAATTCGAAGGAAAACTTGATAAATATATCCTTGCAGTTTGAAATTTGATTTCCTTGCTCTATTGTTTCTCATTTCCTGAGAGCTGGCTTGGTGGATCACGTTTTCTGCTTCTGCCTCCAGTGCTTGTAACCAAACAAGACTGAATCTTATTATCCTGATGCATGGCTCTAGCTGGATGCAATCCGATCTCTAAATCGCAGTCATTTTTGCTCCATTACCGATTTTCCTTCCCACTCCTAGCCTATAGGTCTTCAGAGGAATCAATTCAAAAACAGAGACCAGCATCATCTAACGAAGGTGTGTTAAATGTTCAGCACTTCGGTCTGTATTCAGTAGCTAAGTGAGAACCTTCCTCATGTCTCAGGAGGCTGGGCACCCTCCACTCGCACTGACTCCGGTGGGAGCCAGCATTTCTCAGCCTCCCTGGGAAGCCACATGCTTCCACATGGGGTAAGTGGGGACTTAAGGACTTAAGTGCCCAATTTTGGAAATCTGCTAATTAAATGAGAATCTGGGCAAATGCAATCATTATTGTCCTTAAAGCCAAAGGAGTGAGACATTTCTCAGCAAGCTCAGGCCCTCTTCTGAATTTTCTGAGCCATCTGCGCATTGCCAATGGTGATACAGAATATATTCAGATTTGTACAAAGTGATGTGTCCGATTTCTTCTAACACCTTTAAGTGTAGTTACAAGGAACAAAATCAGAAAGATGGTGAATAGGGAAGAGTACAGCCCAGTAAGCCTGTGCCTGAGTTCAGCTGGAATTGACCCAAGTTTCATCAGAATAGAGCATGCTTGTGGCCAGCATGAGGGTTTTAGTTTTGTTTGTGATGCAGACAAACTTGTAGAACCATTTCCAATGCAAGTGTTCATTTTGTCAAGTTCAAAATTAATACACCTCTAACATGGGCTTTCAAAACAGACCTTTTCTGAACACGTTAGCAGATTCATGAAAAGAGAGAGACTGCAACCCCAGCACATTGTTTTTCTCAAAATGAATATGCACTGACAGTGCAAGAGGCAGGGACGTTTGAAACACACTTAGTTCTAGTAATTACCAAGTGTTGTGCTTCTTTAGAAGTTAGAGCCATTCTCATCTGTGGGCACCTTCCCTCATTCCTTTCTCCTTACTGCTCTGTAGGTGCAGTTTCTCCCCATGCCACATGGAGAAGCCAAGGCTACTGCATTGCTTACATTAAATCCCACTAAAGCCTCAGGGTGAAATTCCACAACAGCTTTAATTGACCTCCACCATCCATTCCCATTCCCTCCCTACCATCAACACCAGCTTATACCATCTGTGATGAAGACTAATCACTTTTTTTGGGGGGGAGGGTTACTTCTCAGCCAGTTTAGCTCTCTGAACCAGCTCACCAGGAGGTCAGATGAGCACACACACCAGCAGAAAGGAGGGGACGGGACCACTGCAATGCCTCACTGGCTGGTGAGGAGGTATTTTTCTTGTCTAATAAGACAAACAGCACATTTGGCATAAAGAGCCTGGATTTGCTGCTTGTTCCCAGGCTGGGAGCACTCACCCATTGGGACGGTTTCGAGCAGCAGGCTCCCAGGGCATTTGTAGTGAAGATGGGCTTGTTCAGCATTGCCATCTGGTTCCCCAAAGCAAATCACCAAGTCAGAGCCCATAAGCCTATGCTGGAGGACAAGAATTCGCTTGCGGTCAGTACAGTTTGTACTATCCCTCTTGACTTCCTCCTTGCCATGACAAGAGGACTTCCTGCCAGGAAGGAGCTCATGGACAACATCACCCATCAGAGTTCCTCTTCATCATTCCTGCAGCCACCCAAAGAATGTCTCCCAAATAATCAGGCCCTCCCTTTCGCCCCAGGCCCATCATCAGACTGATCAAGGCTTCGTAATAACAGCCAAACCTCAGGATGACTTGTGTTGTTGCACAAGGATCTCACATGGCCAGGGATTATCCTCACTCCTCCCAGCTGTTTCTCACCTTGGAGGGAAACCGCCCTGTGGGGCTCCCAATGAGGAAAGTATCAGGAGAGCAAGAGGACTTGTGCTTCTAGCTCTGTAGCATCCTCTGGAAATTGGGTCTGCTTTCCTCCTGGGGGCTGGGGCAGCAGTTTAGTCTGGTCCTATCTGGCTGGAGAGGGAGGCAAAAGACTTTGTAGATTAACAGGAGGAGGGAACAGGGGAAATGAAGCATACCTACAACCAAGCAGCCATCCAGTGGTCACCGCTACCACAGGACATGGTGCGTTCAAATACAAAGAGTTTCACATTTAAGCACAAAAATTCAGGACCCAGGAGAAAAACACCACCTGGCCCACAGGAGGTGGGTGCAGTCATTCATCTACCACTTAGCTGGGGTGAATCGGGTACCAAGACTGAAATCAGCGTTATCACACCACACAGAGACATGGGGCATCATCTGGTCAACAGGAGCTTCCTTCATGTGCATGCTGCTCCCAGAGCACCTGACAGCAAGCTATGCCTGAAAAGCCACCTCAGTTTATAACCCTGGGAACTAAACTGTATAGCTACAGCCTTTTTTAGCTCAAGTTTCACAACACTGTTCTCAGTCATAGTAGCAAAGACAGGACATCCCTGAAGCAGACCAAGTGCTGGAAGCTGCAGGCATTTTGAGCTCTGTCTCTTTTAAACCAAGGGACTGGTAACACAGTGCTGCCATGTCCCTGGATTACAGCTGGATGCCCACCACTGATTATCACAGCTGAAAAGCTAGTTGTTTTTCCCCTTGACAGATGAAAACTGAGGGCTGTCTATTTGGTTTGTGTTTTCACAGCACCCAGCCAGTCGCTTAATTACTTGGCCCGGTTTCTAAGTTTCCGATTCCCACTTCTGCAAGTGACTTCCTCCATTCCCAGGCTCACAAATCCTGTTGCAACTTTCATATCTGCATTCATGGTCGTGACTCTGAGCTTGTCGCTGCTGCCCCATCACAAAGAGCACCTCATCCTCAACAGGGCTTTCCAGGTGTTTTCATAATGCAAAAAAAAAAACCCTAAACAGCACAAAGCTGTAAATACATGGTCCCTGTGTGATCAACAAGCAGATTAAAAAATTCACCAGCTGGACTAGAAGAGATTCACAACAAGCCATCAGGACTCCACAAAGCAAACAAACTGCACAGCACTGCAGGCAAGAATTTCTCAGGAACGTGTTCCATTCTAACACTATTTAACCAAGCTGCTCCACAGATCAGTCCTGCTGGACTGCTCTGCGAGCTCCTCAAAACCAGAAGGCTTCCTTGGTTGAAGAAAAACATCCATCTTCAATGACAGCAGGTTTCAGTAGCCATTTGAGCATCTTGGCTAGTCGAGCAGGTTTTAATTGGCTGTAATTAATACTCCTACAAGCTTCCACATTCTTATGGACTGAATGAGATTGAGAAATACAAGATTGCTCCCTGACCTTGTGAACATTAGAACAAATCAAAGGAACTCATTCCCTTCTGATCTTTAGAAATGAAACATCTCTGCAATCAGAGAGGTAAAAGGCAAACACCAGCACTGCTGGGCACTGACAGTGCACAGCCCAGTTTCTTCTGGGGCACAAACCACAACGGCCTCAACCTCAATCAAAAATAACTGCACAGCAAGTTGCTACAGACAGTAGGTTTCCTCTGTCCCTCAAGAATCCACTTTTTATGCTTGCACGTCACTCAGAGCATGTTGAGGTGTATGTGTGCAAACCATGGTGCACCCACAATAGATTTTTAGCAATACTGAAAGTGGCCTTCGGTGAGATGCGTAAACTGAATAACCCCATCAGTGATGGTGAAAGCCAAATAAGCCTGAACTGTCTGATGTATTGAAAACACTCCATCTGTCACCAGTGGGCCGGAAAAACAGTTCGTGACACCTGCACAGCTAGGCTTACAAGTGCTTTACACTCAGCAGGATCTTAACCACTTGGAAAGGAAGGGCTGTGCAGATGATTTCCTCCACTGAAGCCACCAGTCTGACCCTCAAAAGAAAATTGACAGATGCTTCCACACAAACACCTTGCGCATCTTGCTCTCTATTATTCTGCTTGCAATCCTTCATTACAGGCATGTTACAGAAGTGGGTCTGCATCAGCCTTTCCAGCTTGCACTTGGTTGTCATGAAACAGAAACTCCAGTATTTTCCCTCCAGGCAGGGCAAGACCTCCCATTTTGCTCCGAGATCAGAACCTGGCAGGGAAGTCAGGAAACTGCAGATGCTATCGTTCATGGCCACCTCTTTCAATATGCATCTACAGACATAGCTGTGGTTCAGGAGGTGTCCAGGCCCTACGCTGCCAGGTCCTAGGAGAACATAACAAGGAAATCTGTTTGCTCTCCCACTTCCAGAAGTTGTCCTCCAGCGTTCACTGTCAACCACTACTGGTGTTGGGATTCTGGACTGCACACCCTTGGTTTTAAGCAGGATGGATGCTCTTATCTTCCCACATGCTGGCTCCCAGTTCCATGCTTCAAGCCTGCATGTATATCATCTTTGAGAGCAGAGGCCAAGTGCAGCACTCACATGCTGTTTCTCAGCTCTTCTGAACAGGCTGTCATGGTTTTCTCCCAAAAGCTCCATCCTTGTGTGCCTTTCCCTGGAATGCTCCATTAACTGGCATGTTTTACACACTTGAGGCCAAAGCCTCTACTAAGCCTTTAGGCAGGTAGCATACTTTTTAAGCCTTCAGCACCCACGGGTGCTCAGAGCCTGTCCTACACCAGTAGATTTAAACATACACTAAAATGATTTACTGAACCAGTAAATACCTCTGCCCCAGGGAGCCAAGGACAGTACGGCTGCAGACCACTGGAGGTGGCATTGCTGATCCCAGCTAAGGAAGCAGCAAGCAGATACCAGCTTGGGCTGCAGATCTTGACTTCATCCCCTGGTCTCCAGAGGAGCAAGACACAGGTGCCCAAGCTGGAGAGGGGCTGTACCCCTTTCCTGAGCTGTCTTTGAGGATCTCCCAGAAGCAACTCCAGTCCTTTGTGCCCAGCACTCTCAATCCTGGCAGTTCCTGCTGTTCCACAGGTTCTCCAATCTCCTTCAGCCACCTCGCTATGCTGCCTCTTCCTCCACATTGCTACCAGGGAAGGACAGCGGCCAGCCCTGCTCTCCTGCACACTGCTCTGCCTGATCCACTTAGGGCTGGAGCTTGCCCAGGATCACACTTTTGCCCTAAGTGCTCATCTAAGCCCTTGCAAGGAATCCAGCGCCCTGCAGTGCCTCCAACACCCTGCTCCCAGGCAATACCAGAGAAGCTGAAATCCCAGTCCCTGCAGCAGGGAGGACTGACAGGACCATTCAGTGTGATTCACTCAGGATCCCCCTCCCAAACCAGTCTCCAGTGCAGCAGGACATTGTCACGTAACATTAATATGACAAGACAACAAGAGGACATAACACACCATTACATCCTGCTGCAGCTTAACAGTTAGCTTCACGAGGTGGCAAGGTACTCAGACCTGCAAAAGCCTGTAGTGACCAAGATTGGCAACCAGCCACAGCAACTCAGCAAAGCCCCAAAGCCAGCAAAACCCAAACCCAGTTCCTCTTTCAGCCTGAGAGAAGGAGGGAAGGAAGACAGCAAATCTGCCTTTCAGATGCTTGCTGAAAAAAAAACCACTACATAACAGTATTTTGCTAGGTATGGCAAGAACACCTATATGCATGCACCATACATACACCTACATGGGAAAAGGTTTTTATTACCTGTGTTAATGTTAGTACCTTACATCACTCAACCCATGAGCCCTGCCGGAGCCACACTGTTTCTTTGCCATCACCTTCACAGGGAGGTGGCCCAGGTCCCCAGTTTCCTGGGGATCTCAAACTCTTTCATTGAAAGAAATACTGTCATTTCCAGCACTGCATGAATGTTTCCAAAGCAAGCAGTGCCTTGACTTTCCATTTAAATATGAAGAATTGCCTTGTAGGAGTGCTGCACGCAGCATTTGCCGAAAGGCAGAAAGCAAGAGCATGCATCTTTGAGCTAACCCACAGGCAGTGCTTCTTTAAAAGAGTAAGGCCAGATCCTGATCTCATTTACGCAGGAGGATATCTGGAGAGGCCTCAGTGAAATTACCCTGCATTTCCACAGCTGATGTGTCAGAAATCACAGTCCAACACAGCCCCAGGGCAGTTTTATTGCAGCCTCCCCAAAAAAAGTCTTTGCTCACTCCTTCCTCTTGCCTTGTACAGGCAAAAGCACCACTCAGGAAGATGGCAAGAGAGCATTATGCCGCCAAAGCAGTGACAGCAGCTCTATTTAGCCTGGTTTTCTAGAGAAGGGAAGCAGATGCAGTAGCACTGTGTGGGTAGGGACGGGCGAGGCCATGCATGTGGGTTCCCCCTTGTAACCTTTGAAGCTGTTTGCTCATTTCAGAACAAGCTGATGGCAGGCTGGGCAGAGTTTTTACAGCTACGTAATTTCTAAATATTTCCTGAGGATGGGCAGCTGGGGAGGGAAGAGGGGTCATAGTAATGAGGAACAGCTCAACCCTGTATCAGACTTCAGAGAATCCACACAGGCCTGCCACTTCAGGGCCTAGCTCTATAGGAAAAAAGGCCGTACTGGACACTGCAGTAACAGGAATAAATCAGAGTGCAAGCTGAACTGGGGGCTCTGGGAGCCTGGGGGGGACTCCTGAGCACATCTCCTCCTTCCCTGCAGGAAAGGGCGGTGCAGAGCAGCCAGAGCATCCGGGGAATCTGCAGCTGCACCTGCATCCGTCCTCAGCCAGACACAGAGGGCTTCAGTGCTCCATCTTCCCTCCGCTTCCTCCCTCTTTTCTTCCCCATCTTTCCCCTGAATAGGCGGTTTCAGGAGGAGCACAGTGCCCAGATTCTCTCGGGTTTTACAGCACATCCGGCGCTCCATGCATTATCCCGGCGGGCCTTGCTCCAGCAGCCTCCCTGCCTCCTCCCCGCTGCCCGGCGCATCGCCAGCCTGCCCAGGGATGCAGCAACACGCACATCCTCAGCCCGAGGAAGCAGCAAGCGAGCGAGCCTCCTCCCAGCCACTGGCCCTCCGCCCTGGGCTGTCCGCACGGCTGACTCACACCATCTGCCCTGGCACTGACCAAAACCCTGCCACACAGGGCTCCTCTTCCACACACCCGCTCCCCTCAGTGCCACGAGCTCAGCCAAAGGGAGCCAAACACACTACAGCCAAGTCCCAAGTCACCTCTGCACTCGTGGCCCCCCCCACATCCCTGCCTGGGAAGTGTCACTTGGGCACATGCCGCGCAAGCAGCCCTGTGGTGACAAGACACCTGCCCGAAGAAGGCCCCCGCACGCCTCCAGCCCAAGCAGCAGGGTAGGTACAGTGCCAAAGGAGGAACCGCGGACACTTGCCACAATTCCAGAGGAAAGCATGACGTGAGTTCTGGCTTAATTGGTTATTAATAACTTCTTTGTTAACAAGCCAGCCCTAAGGAGGAACTGAAATTTGACTACTTCTCTGGTAGAGAGCTCAGCCACCCCTCCGCAAGCAATCATTCACAATTTCTCCCTACATCATTTTTGTTCTCGGAAATTGCAGACCTCCCCAGTGAGTCACAACGGTGACAGCATGGTCCCCTCACCTACACACAGCGTTGCAAGGCTGCTTGGTTGGCTTCTTCTTTTTAAATCCTAGAAAAATAACAGATGCTGTAGTTGAGGGGGAGCTTCTCGGAATCTGTTCAAGCACCAGGCTGTGTCTGGATATGACCAAACAGTTCCCTAGAACAAGCCCTTTGGGAGCTGCAGAGCTCCCTTGCCCATGGGTGGTTACTCATGCCACCCCATGCTGCCTGCTCAGGGTGAGGAGCCTTCCTCCACAGCAAACACTGCCAGCAAATAGCCTCCACACCCAAACCCCACGCCTCCCTGCCTGATTTCTTTGGAGCTTTCAGTTAAAGGGACGCTTCTGATTTCTCTCCTGCGCAAATCAAAGCAGTGATGTGACCCTCTTCACCTTCATGCTGTGCTCACGGCATGCAGCACAGTGGGTTTCCAGCCCCAAATATCTGGGGATGGCTCCAGAGGACCCAGAAGAGATAGCAGGGAAGTCCCTACTCCCGTACATGCCACAGCATCATTCTACCCAAATAATGATGTTATGGAGACCTTGCCTTCCCCATAACCCATGTAGACAGCCCAACACCAAAGAGGAAGATTGGAGACCGTATGCCAGAGCAGTTTCTCACTACAGAAGCCTCCATCAGATGTTTCCAGAGCAGCACTCGGCAGGTTCAGCAGAAAACATTGCTCACACAGCCTAAAGCAGAGCCTGGGTTAACTTGCATCAGAGCACCCAGGAGGTCTCAGAATTCCCCCCAGATACGTCAGTGGCCACAGTAAAACCCCAGGACCAGCATACCGCAACCATGGAGCACAAAAGAACTGCTTCCAGCTAAGCACCCAGTGCCTGATCCAGGTCAGCCTGAGCAGCTCAGTCCTCTCCAGGTCACACACAAGGAAGCCACAGGCAGCAGGAGGGAGGACACCTTACAGAGGGACAGCCCACCTTCTGCTCTTGGGGTGTCCCAGGCTGCCATGGTTGAACAGTCCCAGAGAACAACAGGACCTCACCAACATCTCCAAAACACAGCCACAAACAGAGCACTCCTCAAACCTAGCCTTGCTAGCGGCCTTCATGTCCTTTTGTAGGGCCCAGGGAGCTGAGTAGCCTTCAGCTGTTGCTGGCCCTGATGATTAACACATTAATGGTTAACATCTCTGTAAATGATCCTCACCTGAGTCTCCAGGACAGCCATGTCCCTGAACCAAAACAGGGGCAGTGCCTGCCCCCAGAGCCAGGCACCGGCACCGCTTGCATCCATCAGCCCAAAAGGGAGTCCTGGGAGCCTTGTGGGAAGCACTCTATGTCAGTTCTCCTCAGGCTGCTGCTCGTGTGTCTGGGCTTTCCCTCCTCATGAAAATGCTGTTTGGCCCTTTCCCAGGAGGTTGGTCCCAAGCCACCGTCCAAGGCTGCACACCCCTTGAGGAGGCTGTTTGGGATGACCTGCCTCCTCAAGTGACCCTTTCCTGCAGGTTTGGGGGTTGAATTGCACACCTGAGACTTCAGGATTTCCAATCCTTTTTCCAGAGCCATCAACAGCCCCGCGTGTTGACAGTGAGGTCCCACCACCAGCCTCCTGCCCTCAGGCTTCCCCCACAGGAGCTGGGGTGCACATCCCACCTACACCATGGGCAAACAAGACCCGCTCTGATTTATTCACCTAGAAAACCTAATACCAGCCTCAGCCACCCATGTTGACCCCAAGGAGATGTGGCTCCATGGCTGGATGCCACCAGCGCTTCATGGGACCTCTCACAGCCACGTTGGGCCGAGCATGGCCACCTGGCTCTGGGTCTCCTAGCCGCCCCTCCTGTTTTTCTATGGGTCCTGCAGGATAATGAGAGGTTCAGAGGGGTCTGACCCTCCCAGTGCCAACCATGCTCTGCTCTCAGTTACACCAGGGTGTAAACAGTGATGCAAGCTCCTCATTGTGGGCTGGGATTTGTAGAGAAGTAGGGTTACGCACAAGGACAAGTCTGATGCTCAGGAGTCACTGATGTGGCCTCTGCTCCAGAGGGGAAGTGCTGACTCTGAAATCCTGTTTACAGGCACTGACGTGGCATTTTCTAGCCCAGGATGTTGCTTCCTCTCCATGTGGGGCCTCAGCGGGGCACCCGCTTCCTTGAGAGGCAGAGGATCCCCATCACATCCCGTGCCCCAGGCGTGGGTCGAGGCTGGTCCCCAGGCACACAGGCAGCTACCGGTGACGTGACAGCCCTGCACAGCGCACGTGTCAGCGGCGCCGGCTGCTGACCTGTGTGCCTGGCTTTATCTACATGCAGCATCTCAGGTGTGAGCTTAAAGTCGGGCTGAATCACCACAGCCACCCCCAGGCCAGCCCTGCTGCCGGGGTGCACTGCCCTGTTGCCTCACTCTCCATGCCCCAGCACTGCTGGCAGCCCCGGGGAGTAGCTGGTTGCCAACAAGCAGCCCAAGGCCAGTATTCCTACTCTGTCCCCACTCTCTGTGCCAGTGCAGGGCATTTATTCTGGTCTCCAGGCACTTGCTGGGGGGCAGCTGGTGGTCAGTGCAGTGGATCAGCCGTTCTCCTCCCTTCTTCACCTCATCTTCCCTGACCCTTCCTCCCCATCACATCATCTCGCCAGCTCCATCCCCAGCCAAATGCAGACCCAGCAGCGCTGACTCAGCAGGGCCGGAGCTGCCTTCCCAATGTGGCAAGAGGAGCTGCCCCACGCCTGGTGCACAGACTGTGTGCGTGGGTGTGTGGAGAGCGTGGCAGCCACCGCAGCCAGCCTGCCGTACGCTTTGCACAGCCCCTCGGCTCGGCAGGCAGTGCTTTGCTGCCAGGGACGGGCAGAGCTGGAGGCAAACGGGCTGCAGGGTTTCTTCTCAGGAAAACTACCCGTAGCGTCACAGCAGCCCCTTTCTCTGCAGCTCACTCAGGGTGGTGTCATGCTGTGGGTTTCCTTGTGCAGCGGTGAGAGAGGAAGCAGGGTGCGTGCTGGGCTGTGCTGCATTGCCGACCTGCGGGCACAGCACTGTGCGAAGGGACAGGACCCGTCCCTTTGCCTGTTGACTGCCAGGAGCGAAGCCCCTGGACACACTGGGGTCTGCGGTATGAGCCAGCTCGCATTGTCCAGCCCTGCCACCACCCAGGCCCAGCTTACAGCCCCTCTATGGGAGCCAAAGCCAGGCTTGAGACACACACCCCCCTCCTGTCCACCCCAAACAGCACGGTGGGCCATGGCGCAGCGAGGAGCTGCAGGGGGCACCGGCCGGAGAGGAGCTGGGGAGCCCCTGGTCACCTCCTTAACAAAGCTCCTCAGGTCTGCAGTGGAAGGGGAAGAGGCTCCCCTCCTTCCTCTTCCTCCCTCCTTCGCCGGGATTTTGCAGCCAGGTAAACACAGGATGTTGATGAAACGAGCTCCGCAGACTGGGCAACCCTGGAGTCAGCAGGACTCCCAGCGCCCACCAAGCAGCCCAGCGGCGGCTGTACAGAGGGGAATGGGTGATACCAGAGCTGGCTGCACCCCCTTCTGCCATCCCCAGGGTCACAAAACTACCCTGCGTGGAGGGAGAGGCAGCATGGGCTGGGGTCAAACCCAGGGCAGGGTGAGCTCCCTGGTTGTGCGCCCCTGGCTGAGCCCCTGCACCTCCATGGCCCTTGGGATCTCCTGGCAAGCTGGGCTGATGCTCACAGCACAGCACCAAGCACCTTACTCCAGGCTGCAGGCTTTGACACCCAACCAGCAGCAACCGTGTGGTACCTCCTGGGCCTCTCAGAACACTGGCGACACAGAGGAGGCAGGGGTGGGGGTACAGACCCCCTGGGATCACACCCTGCCAGGCATCAGCTCAGTACCTGCCACTCATGGCTGGCACTGCAGGAACAGGCTCCGGTACAGCGTGTGCTGTACAAAACATGGCTACTTGACAAGGCACAAGAGGAAAGATGGGGAGGGGGGGGGGGGAAACTTGTTTTTGTGTTTCTTGGATGTCTCAGGCCAGTGGTTAGTCAGCCGTTGGCTCCCAGACCGAGCCTTGCAGGGCTCTGCAGCACAGCCTCATGGCTGGCAGCCGGGTATCAGGGCAGTCCCAGGCTTCTTCTGAGGGCTCTGGAGAGCATGAGATGGGGTGGATTTGGGGCTGCTCATGAATAAGCAGAAAGGTTTTCCCAGGGAATTAAGCAGCTGGAGGACAGGATCTGATGGGCATCTCTGGTTTTGCAGTACCAGGATGCTTGTGGTCCCTTCGAGGGTTACCTGGAGGCAGCATGACGCTGCACGGGTACCAACCACCATGCTGGGCTCTGTTTCCCTCCTGGTATCGGGGCATCCCATCCCGCTCCATGGCAGTGAGTTGGGATGGGGCATCCAGAAACCAGCTGAATGCAGGAGTCTTTGGCTCACAACCCTGAAATGGGGCTACAGACTGCTCCGCCATCCCGCCCAGCTCACTTCTCAGGTGCTGGGTGCTGCTGTCACCCCCGCAGTGACCACATGTGCTCAGCCAATAGCCAGAGACAGCAAGCCATAAGCAGACCACAAGGAGCCACGAGCACGAGCAAGCAGAAGGGACCTGGCCCCTTGGCAGGGACGTCAGCCAGGGCAGCGGGAAGGATGGAGGTGAGGGAAGAGGGGACAGGGAAGGGGATGTGATGTAGGAGGTGGCAGGAGAGAGATGCCAAAGGAGCTGCCTGCTTTGGTAGAGCATGACTAGATGGGGCATGTGGCACTGTCCCCAGTGTCCCCAGTGTCCCTGTGCTGCCATCTGCTGGCAGGTCCCAATCCTGCTCTGGTCCTGAGTCCAGGCACTGTGCCAAGGCCTGGGGACCCCCTGTCACCCCACTGTCCTGTGGCCTGCTCCCGGGCACACAGGGCAACATGGCACCATGCATGGCTCTTGGCCAGACCCCCCAGGGTGCCCTTCAAGCTTCCCTGCAGCGAGCCCAAGGAAGCCGAGCCCCAAAACTGCTCCCGGCGTCCACCCAAAGCACAGCAGGTCCTCATCCCACTCTAACCTGCTCACTGGGCTGCTGGTTTCCCCCACACCACCCCTCTTCCAGTGCTCAGGCACCTCTGTGCCCAGCTCACTCCCCACCTTATCATACACCCTTCACAAGCAGCCTGCCTGAGCACGGGCTGAGTATCATCTCAGTTGTGCTGGCAGACGCAGGGACAGGATCAGACCCTTGGCTGGCAGCAGGTTTGAGCAGCAGCGCTGCTGGGGCTGGTTTCTCCAGGGATCATCCAGCTCCGCTTCTCACCCAGGCTGCCCAGCAGCGGAGGAAGCTCGCCCCGAGACAGCCCAGGGTCTCGCTGGGCCACAGAGATTTGCTGAGTCCCGTCCTCCTCGTGACAGGCATGCACATACTGAGCCTCTTCCCACGGCCCCCCCTGCCCTCCCCAGCCTTCCCAGCATCTCCATTTCCCCTGGGACCAGCAGGTCTTGGGGCCATGCTGGGGATAATGGTTGGGGACCAGAGCCTTGCCAGGTCTGGGGACACCTAGGCCCACCCTACACATTCCTCTCTGCTTCCTATGGGCACTGGGACCCTGAAAATAACCTTGGTGGGGTGTTAAATGGCATTTGCTTTTCAGATACATTTGGGAAGCGAGGTTAGGGAGGAGGCAAATGACAGAGATGGTGTCCCCACAGAGGCCCTGCAAGTACCACAGCTCATCCCTCCCCAGGCAGATGGCAGCGTCCTGCTCCTTGCTGGAAAATGCCCAAATCCATGGGCAGGGATTGAGCTGCAGCTGTCCCCAGTTTAATTCCTCACAGCCAGGCAAAGTCAGTGTCCAGCGGATTTTCTGTGCGCTTCATGCCCCGGCCCACACGCATGACGGGAAGGCTGCACAGCATAGCAGACCTTGCTGTTGGGAATGATGCCCTGCGTGCGAGCCCTGCAGACTCAGTGCCTGACTTCCACGAGAGCTGCAGGAAGTCGTTTTAGACTAAAAGGGTGGTTTTTTTGCCACAGCCCTGCAAAAGAGAGCTGGAAAAAATCAACCCTCTGAGGGCCACAACCCAAAAAGCCATTAACAATTTTGCTGAAACCTCGCTGTTCAGAGCTGGGACCTGGCATGTAGGTTTTGGTCAGATTTCCAAACAAACCAGGTGTGTGCACCCACCCTGCCTCCCTGCACCTCTGCCCATGCCACCCTCTGTGAGGTTTTTTTTTTCCCAAAACAGCCATTCCCACCAGGCCACCTTTCAAAGGCTGTGCTGGCTGCTCAGCCCTTACAAGACATCAGAGACTCCCCCATCAGCACTACCACCCTGCTAGCCATGCTCTCCAGTCATGCTTCACCCACATCCTCAACCTGTGTGTCCAACCCCATCTCCACCTTACCCTGTGGATGCCCATGCTGCTGCCCACGGCAGAGGTGATGCCAAACTGTGCTGCCAGCCGACGTGCCTGGGTCCTTTTCCAGATGGGGGGCCCTGGCATCCAGGCAGGCTGGCAAGGCTCCCCCCTCCTCCCAGCACATCTGGGCAGCTGTGCCCGCCAGCAGCATCCCTGCGTGGTGCTCACCGTTTCGCCCCAGTAGCTTGCTGACATCAGCGCGGTTTCCTGCCTGCCGGCACCTCTGCACCGTGTGCTCGCCCTGTTACCCCCACAGCCGCACGCCGTGGGGCGGCGAGCCCCAGGCAGCCCCACACCTCTGGCACAGTGAGCCCCCAGGACCTCTTGAAACCACCCTGTGACAGCCAGGACCATGGAGTCAGTGGCTCTGTACAGCTTCCAGGCAACGGAGAAGGATGAGCTCCCCTTTCAGAAAGGGGACACCCTGAAGGTAAGAGGGCAGGGGGGTCACCAGCCATGGAGGGGGTCAGATGCTGCTGCTTTGGGGGACAGAGTGGTCACACAGCATGGGGGTGACACCGGCCCTTTCATTGCACCTTTGTTGCCTCTTTGGGACTTTCTGTGCCGTGTAAGGAGCCATCCTTGAGGTTTTCAGGGTGTGGGGCAGCATCCCCAGCAGCAGTAGGTACCGCTTGTCTTTGCCACCAGTCACATCTCCAGAGAGGACCCAGCTGGGACATGGCATGTGGCCTCCCTGGCCATCAGTGCCACCAGCTGTGCTCTGCAGCAGCCCCGCCAGGGCTGGAACATATTTTCCCCACCCCACAGAGGCACTGGGGGCCGTCAGGAACCAGCGGCAGGGAGCATGTGCCCAAATGCCCACCCATGTGCTGGCATCGGGACAGGCTCTTGGATGCCACCTGGGAATCCCAAAAAGTTGCATTGGGGCTCTGAACATCCCCAGGGGACTGCAGCCCTGCGATGGGAGTGAGGGCCACCTGGCCCACGCTGCCCAGCCGCTCACCCTTCTCCATGGAGCTGATGCTGCAAAGCCAGCAGCTCTTCCTGGACCCCCAGCACCCTCCAGCCCCCCAGGGGTACAGCCAGCCCTGGGGAGGGGGAGGGCATGACCCAGCTGTAACCCAGGGCCCCAGACCCGCCATGCCCGTCCCTGCGTGTTTTCCCCACGGCCCTGGCGCTGTGCCCCGGGGTTTCGGATCCTGTTTGCACAGCTGTGCCGGCCCGCGGGCCCCTGCGTGGGAGGCTGGAAAATGGTGTCGCACAGAAACGGGTGTCAGTGCCCCTGCTCGCACCAGGGAGCTTCCTCCCACGGAGCACCCAGCTGCCACCACCCCAGGGGGACACAGGGGCCTGGCTGCCACCCCAGTTCCTCCAAGGACAGAATTTACCCTCTTCCCTGGCCAGGAGTTTGGGGTAACACTGGGCACCCCCCAGCTGCCAGCACCCATGTTGAGCCAGACTGTGAGCCGAGGAAGGCTGGAGGGAGAAGCCAGCTTGGTACAGGTGCCCCAACCACCCCCAAAACATGTTACCTTTGTCAGAGTCCCCTTTTCCCCAGGTTTCAGTGGGGGGTGTGAGGTCTGGGGCAGCAGTGGGGGTCCCACTTGGCCTCTCTCCCAGGGAGACAGCAGCTGGGCTGACCCCTCCCTGATCCTCTCTTGCCTTAGATCCTCAACATGGAAGATGACCAGAACTGGTACAAGGCTGAGCTGTACGGCTGTGAGGGCTTCGTCCCCAAAAACTACATCAAGGTCAAGCCGCATCCGTAAGTAGCATCCCACTGTGGGGAAGGGTGGCTCAAAGCCCTGCTCTGCTAGCACCCACCAGCTCCAGGACATCCTCTCCCACCACCCAGGCAGCGATCCCAATGGTGCATCCCGATGCCCAAAGGTTTGCCACAAGCCAGGGTAGTCCCACACATGGGGAAACTGAGTCACAGGGCAATGCAGCAGCAATGGGGTCTGCCTGCCGGGTCATTCTGCCATTGCCACCACAGCCAGAGGGGATGGGAGACAGCAGCATGCCCATGTACCCCCAACACACAGAAATTCAACCCTTACGCTGGGCTGCCCGCTAAACAAATGATAATTGGGGAACAACAAAGCATTATGGGATTACGACTGCATTAGACACAA
Source organism: Falco peregrinus (assembly GCF_023634155.1). Classification (NCBI taxonomy): domain Eukaryota; kingdom Metazoa; phylum Chordata; class Aves; order Falconiformes; family Falconidae; genus Falco; species Falco peregrinus. Next base: position 87,406,219 of record NC_073725.1, on the reverse strand, counting down.
TCCTATTACTGTGTTATTAAAGCCCAGCATAATCCACCCCTGTTTTAACCTGTGTTTTATGTATCATTATCCCTGGTAAATCACATTTAAATGCCATAGCAAAACCTGCTCGGGGCTGCGGCTGGGGAGCAGGAATGCTGGGCTCGGGGCAGCCTGGGGCAGATCCCATTGCCTCTCCCAGATCCCATTGCCTCTCCCAGATCCCATTGCCTCTCCGGCTTCAGTTAACAAGCCGGGATGGGCAAGACGCGACCTCTTCCTGTGCAGCACCTGGAGGGCTGGCACTGGGAGCTGCTCTGTGCTGGAGGCCATGCCTGATCATTCACGAGGCTATTTTAAAAGAGTCTCCATGGCCTGGGGCTCCCAAATACACCAGCTCAGCCTTGGCAGGGACAGGAGGTGGGGACTCTGCTCCTCCACTTCATTTTGGCAGCTGCCAGCAATGCAGGCAGGAAGGGTTTCATCCTGGCACAGAGGGATTCCTGCTCTGTGAACCCCCCTGTAGCACCTGCAGGGCTGTTCTCACAGTCCCCGTGGGACATGTGGGAGGAGTAGGGGGAAAGGCAGCCAAGTGGGGGATGAGGCATGTGGTGCGGCAAGGTGGGTGACAGGATGCGGTTGCAACTGTTGGTGATGCTGCACTCGCCCAGGCAGCGCATGAGGACACATCTGCACCCACAGCACCCTGTGATCCACCCCTGCAAAAGTGCTGTGGTAAATCGGGGAGGAGGGGAAGGGAGAAACCGCTGCCAGGGGGTCCCAGCCCCATGGGGAACCCGACAGGGACCCCGCTCCCACCGGCACCGGGGCTGTTGGTGCCTCCATCCCGCGGGGTGGGGATGCAGCACTGGGATGTCGAGGGGTGGCTGCATGGCTGAGCCCGGTGCCCCTGGCAGGTGGTACGCAGGCAGGATCTCCCGGCACCTGGCAGAGGAGCGGCTCCTCGAGCGCAAGTACCTGGGAGCCTTCCTGATCCGCGACAGCGAGAGTGCCCCAGGGGAGTTCTCCATCTCCGTCAAGTAAGTGGCCACGGGATGCAGATGGGCACGTGGCAGGATGGGCAAGGGACCCCTGCAGCCCCTGCTTTGGGGACCAAGGGAATCAGGCCACCCTTGTGTGTGCTCCCTGCTGCGGTGCCGAGGAAGGGATGAACGCCCTGCCCTGCTCCGGCTGCTTTGAAGGGGTTGGGGGCTGCAGAGCCGTGTCCCCCAACACGTCCAGGCACAGTCTTGCACAGGGCCGCCTTCTTCCCTCTGCAGCCTCATGCTCTGCCTCCACCCCCACTGCTTCCTGCTCCCTTCCTACACCAGTGGGCTGCATCGCTGCTTTGCCCAGTGTCCCTCGCTGGGGCGCCCCTAAATACAGCCACACGGGTAACGGTGGGGCTGGGGCCAAGCCGCCAGCACAGCCCAGGGGGCGTGGCCTGGAGGAGCAAGTTACCCAGAGCATCCCCAGGGACCAAGGGCTTCGGCATCCCAGTGCAGTGGGGCAGATGGTTTCGGCATCGACGGCCAGGGCTGTACGAAGGCAGCGTGCCCCCCGGGCAGAGCGTGCCCTCTGGGCTTCTCACCCCACCGCTGCCCCTTCCCTGCCCGGGGCCAGGGTAGCAGGAGCCAGCCCCAGGCCAACCAGGCACTTTCTCACGCTGCTAATCTCTAATTAAGTGTTTAAGGAGGTTCTTGCCCATAATGAAAGGGAGAGTGTTCTGCAGTGCGTCACCAGCATGGCCAGGTCCCTGCCCCTGCCCGGGGGCCTGGCAGCAGCCAGTCGCTGCAGCAGCCCCATGCCAGTGCGGGCACCCCAACCTGCCACCCCCAGGCACACACCGAGGGGTGCCAGCATGCGGGGCTGACGAGGGAAATCCCCACCTACCACGTCCTCCCGTGGCTTGGGGGTCCCCAGGGGTGCAGCGGATTTAGGAGCCTAAGCCCAGCCTTTGCAGTCCCCTCCTGGTACGTGCTGAGCTGAGACCTGCAGCTCTCACCACACTTTCCTCAGATATGGCCCCTGTTTGCTCCCTGGACAAAGCCACCTGCCCTACACGGGACCGATGCTGCCAGCCCCAAGCCCACAAGCATCCTGCTGTGCCGGGGCTGGGTGCTGAGCTTCAGCTGCATCTGGGATGAGCTGTGGCAGGTCTCAGCTGTGGGCTGTTGTATGTGCTGAGGACCCCCTCGGGCTGACTGTCACCCCTGGCTATGGCAGGATGGGTGTAGTGGGACCGGTGGGCGCAGATGGACCCCGCACAGCCTGACCAGCTGGAATGGGGTCTCGATGCTGCCAGCATCCCAAGGCTGGAATAACATCTGTCCTCTTTCCACAGTTATGGGCAGCATGTCCAGCACTTCAAGGTGCTCAGGGAGAGGAACGGCAAGTATTTCCTCTGGGAGGAAAAGTTCAACTCCCTCAATGAGCTGGTGGATTTCTACAGGACGACCACCATTGCCAAAAAGCAGCAGATCTTCCTCCGGGATGAGGACCAGACCCAGGAGGTACCATCAGGGGATGGGGCCGTGGGGACACACGGAGCTGGGGTGTGGGGTGATGGCATGGCTGGCAGCAGGGCCCAGCTAGGAGCTCATTTCTGATCCCCTTTGGAATCCCACATTGCTCCCCTGGTACCAGGGTTGCCACCACCCTGCTATGGTCCATGGGGAAACTGAGGCACGGGACAGGCCGGTGGGTCAGCAGCACTGCCATGGTCTCGCTTTGCCCCGGACTGTGCTCGCAGGGAGGCGTCACGGGGCTGCAGCTCCTGGGGGACAGGGGTTTCCTCCTGCCTGAACCTTTCCTGCTCCTCCCGCCTGAACCTTTCCTGCTCCTCCCTGCCAGCCACGGGACACTGGTGACAGCTAAGAAACAGAGAGGGACAACAACATAGAATCACAGAATCATTTAGGTTGGACAAGACCTCTAAGATTACCAAGTCCAACTGTTAACCCAGCACTGCCCAGCCCACCACTAAGCCCTGTCCCCAAGCACCGCATCTACGCGTTTTTTGAACACTTCCATGGATGGTGACTCCACCACCTCCCTGGGCAGCCTGTCCCAGTGCCTGACCACCCTTTCCGTGAAGATATTTCCCCTAATATCCCATCTAAACCTCCCTGGTGCAACTTGAGGCTGTTTCCTCTTGTCCTGTCGCTTGCTCCCTGGGAGAAGAGACCGACCCCACCTGGCTACAGCCCCTGTCTGGGGAATGTGGAATGGAAGCAAATGGCCCAGCTCTGGGACTGGTTCCAGCCCCTGGGTGCAGGCTTCCCCTCACACGAAGCATCCTGGGGTTCCGGACCCAAACCCCTCCGTGAGCCCCCTCAAGGCTCAGCTCCCCCTGGCTGCAGTGTCCCCACCCAGGGGGACAGGGACATCCCAGGTGCCTGGCTGGCACTTGTCCCTGTGCTCAGGCTTGTTTCAAGGTGGTGTCAAACAGGAGAGGGTGCGACAGCAGGTGACAGGCAGTGCTGCAGGGAAGCCATCAGGGTGGAGAAAAGCCACCCGGTGCAGCTCAGCAGCACAGGGCAGGGCAGCTCACCTCGGGCTCATACCACTGTCCCTCGGGCCAGGGGTGATGCCCAGGGCGGGTGACAGAGCCCGACCAGCTTGGGACAGGGCGCAGGCAGCTTCAGGCAAGCTCCAACAAAGCCAAGCCCTGGGGCAGTGGTGGTGGAGCTGGTGAAACTGGGCCCTGGGAGCTGGGCTGGGGGCAGCTCCAGCACCCAGGGGGGCCCAGGAAGGACCTGGGAAGAAGAGGGGTGCCAGCTGCCTCCGCGGGGCAGGGCTCCCCCGGGCACCCATCTTGGCTTTCCTGGGAAGCAGGAACAGGGAGTCTTGTGCCCTGGGATGCTCCTCTGCACCCCAGGCTCTGCCCTGTACCCCAGGGTGCTCCCTGCACCCCAGGCTCTTCCCTGCACCTCAGGGTGTTCCCCCACACCCCAGGGTGTTTCCTGCACCCCAGGCTCTGCCCTGCACTCAGGGCTGTCCCTAGCACTGTGGCTTTTCCCATGGCAGGATTTCCCTAGCTCCAAACCCTCATCCTCAAAGCGGGCACCTCAGGCCCCCCCACACCTACGTTCTGGCTGCCCAAGGCTGGTCCTTGCCACGCAGTGGCATGACATCCCTGTCACACTGGGGACACCAGCAGTGCAAGGCATTGCAGAGGGGCTGGTGGATGGGGAGACCTCTCCCCCCACCAACCCCTGCCCTCCACTTCCCACCAGGTGAGGAGACCCAAATTCGTGCAAGCCCAGTTTGACTTCTCAGCCCATGACGGCTCCCAGCTGCCCTTCCTCCGTGGGGACATCATTGAGGTCTTGGACTGCCCCGACCCAAACTGGTGGCAGGGGAAGATCTATGGGCGCGTCGGCCTCTTCCCCCGCAACTACGTCCACCCCATCCGCAAGTGAGCTGCCGCCAGCGCTGTGGGTCCCCCCACTGCCCCCCACTCACCGGAGCTGCTTTGTGCCTGCCCGCGGACTGCACTGCATCCCCACGAACGGTGCCTGTCCCCACGCTGGGCTGCCAGCGCACCAGCTCCTGGTGCCGTGTGGGCTGTACTGGAGGTAGAGGCCAGGCTGGTGGTGATCCCCATCCAGGGCTGCCCAGCTCTGGTGCTCTGAAGCATCAGCGACGGCTGAACCTGCTCCCCGACCCAGGAGACCCCCACCGCTTCCAGCCCAGGCATTGCCTCTTGCTGCAGGCTGGCAGCGGCGCTCCCCTGGGAAGGAGCACAGAGCATCAAACCAGGGCCATAAAAACTTTTCCAGAGCCACAACCCAACAGGTGGCAGCAACGGAGGTGAAGAGCATGTACCCCAAACCTTTGCTCCTCGCCAGACCCGGTAAGTGAAGCCCGGGCTCCAGGGAGGGCTGCAGGCAGCCAGGGTACAGCCGGGCTTGGTACCTCCTCAGAGGGGTGCTGGGGCTCAGGGCACCAGGGGGAGGCTGATCCGGGGGGATTCAGTCCTGTGGGTGCTGTTCATAGCTGCAAATTGTGGCTCTTCTTAAATATATATATATATATATATTTTATTTAGAGCTAGTAAAACATGTTTGGGTGACACCCTCGAGTGTGGCTGCTCCTTTTCCACCACCAGCTCGGGGATCCTGTGGTCGCACTCACACACCTGCTGCTTTGCTGTGGTTTTGCTTCCCCTGCAGCCCTTATTCACCCACCCCAATACTTCTCCCCAGACCCCCCGCGGGACTCAGTGCCCCCGCAGGTGCCCCCCACATCTCACAGCCCCATGGGATGTATTCAGGGTCCACACTGCTGAGAACACCCAGCTCACTGCACCAGTGGATTTAAACATCCTGTATCCCAAATGTGAGATAAAAACTATCACCCAAATTCCCATCTCTCTCCCCTTCCCAGCACCTTTCCACCCCTGGGGGCTGGCAGGCCGCTAGGCAAAATAGGCATAGCAGAAAATATTGATGCACATGAGGATAACGGCATTGATGCTGCAGATGCGGGCCCAGAAGGGGGGCTCCGTCGCATCCTTGAGGATCATGGCCGAGGATCCCTCTGCCTTTGACGGCTGCTGGCTGCCCGGGGTGGCTGAGCAGGAACCTGTCACAGAAGGACGGGGAGTGTGGGGAACGGAAGGCCACGGGGACCAGCCACCTCCTTGGGGGTGGCACAGTCCCGGAGAAACTGAGGCACAGGGCATCCATGGTGTCCTGCTGCCCATCGCAGGCAGGGAGCTGGGGGCACTGAAGATGTCTCCCCTGTTAGACACCCCCAGGGACACACTCACCATCAGGGGGTCCCTGGGATATGCCATCCACAGAGGGCTGGGGGGGCTTCCGCGAGAGGGTCCACCAGGTGAGATCCTTCAGCTAGAAACCAGGATGAAATTTGGTGAGAAAACACCCACAGGCCAGACCCCTCCACGGGGACCCCTCTGGCCGAGCTTGGGGTGCACGTGGGTGACACCAGTGTCTCTGGCCAAGGAGGTCCAGTGGGTGGATGCAGCTGTGGGGGCCAGGGTGAGGGGTCTTGGGTGCCCTACTGACCTGGGCCAGAGGTGGTGGGGAGGTCAGCAAGCTGCCCCCCACCACGATGGTGCCCGTGGCGGCGCACAACAGCATGGCAAAGTGCAGGTAGTGGATGTCAGCAAGCAGCCAGGGCCGCCTGTCAGGGACTCCGCAACGGGGTGGGGGGTGCACCAGCTCCAGCCCCATCCTGGCCAGTCCCAGCACCAGCCCTGCCATCAGGCCCCAGAAAGCTCCCTGCAAAGCAAAGGTCTATGGGGGGATGTCTGGAGCAGGAACAGTCACTCTGCACCCCAGCTGGCTGAGCCATGGCCTAATCCTGCATCCCCTCCGCAGGGGATGTCTCCATCAGCTGTGCTACACTTGGTGGCCATGCATGGTGGCACCTGCCTCCTCCTCCTCCTCCTCTTCGTCACCCACCAGCTCCCTGGGGAAACACCAGCCAGTCTCAGTTCCTCTTTGCAGTGCTTCCAGCATCACCTCTCTCCTTCCAGCAACCCCCCGAACCCCGCTGAGTCCCTGGGAGCAGGGTGGGCAGGGAGGTGTTGGCACCACCCCATGTACACAAGCATCCCCAGGGCCACCCCGACCACATACCTGCTCGTTAGCTCGGGGCCAGAAGACAGCCAGGATGAAGACAGCAGTGACAGGGGGAGCCAGGTAGCTGGTGACAGCCTGGATGTAGACGTAGAGCTGACCACCACTGGAGCTCTGCAGGATGGGGATCCAGACCACGCTGAGAGCCACCAGCACCACCGTGACCACCCTGTGAGCAGCAGCAATGCTCTGCAGGGTGATGAACCTGTCCCACCTACACCTCCTTGCACCCGCGGCATCACCGTGGTGGTGGGGGTTCCCCAGGGTCAGGGGTTGGGTCCCAGCACCGGTGAAGAAAAGCTGGCCAGGGGATGCAGGTGGGTCAGCAGGAGGATGCTCACTGCCAGGTGACATCCCCAGGGCTGTGGAGGATGCTAATTATGCCAGTGCAGGCTCCATCCCAGGCAGGTGAGTGTTCCCCAGGCCCCCATCCACCCCCAGAGGCTGCAAAGTTGGACCCCCATAGGGAGACACCGGGCAATGGGTGCTTTTGCTATGAAAAGTCCCCAGCTGTGGAGGCTGGGTGCTCTGGCCAGATTTGGGTGATGCCCTCAGCACCCCCGCATCCAGCCAAAGCACCCAGCTGAGAGCCAGGGACGTGGGCTGAGCTGCCTCGTGCTCAGCTCCCCCCAGCCTGGCTGCAACGGAGGGGTGCGTTTGTCCCCCAACACCATCCTGTCCCCATCCTCACCCAAAGCCCAGCCGCATCTTGCGGCATCACCCTCCTCCGAAGCGGGAGGCGCTGGCCAGACCCCAGCTTTTTGGGCCCAATCTGAGCAGGCTGGGCAGGACATGTCCTGCAAGCTGCTGTATTTATAGCTCTGCCTGGCTTGTTTACAGCTTTGCAGAATTACCTATATCTCCATCTGCTCACCTCGAAAAGCAGAAGTAGAAAAAATAACATAAAATAAAATAAAAAAAAAAGCAATGAAAGCATCTCTAGTCAGAACCCCCGCTGCCTGCCTGGTGCTTTGGAAAGAGGAAGCAGCCTGAGCACAGAATGCGTGTCCTGACCCAAGGGCAGGAGGAAACCCCTGTGCTTGGTATGTCTTTAAGCCACAGAAGATGCTAAAAGGTCATGGGAAAAATACCGGAATGTCTGAGCATGGCGGTGAGCTGGGGGTGCTGCGTGGCCGTATCCCGCTCTGCACACAGCCTGAGGTGGGGATCCGGGCAGGGATGGGGGCAGAGCCTGGCACAGCCTGGGGGGGATTCGGGCAGGATCGGGTGTTCTCATCACTGTGCCATCACCTGAGCACAGAGCATGCATCAAACACCAGCAGGGTTTTCCAGCTGATGGCACAGCCATGGCAGGAGCTCAGGCCCCCAGGTCCAGGAACTGGGACCTCTCTCCAGGTCCATGATCAAACCCCTTCCCTCCCTGTGCTGAGCCCCAGGGCACCCCCACCCTGGCAGGTCCAGGGGATGGTTGGGACCCCCCGGACAGCTACCCAGAAATAACCCCACGCCACCTATCCCTGTGCTGGCAGGTGGAAAAACCTTAAACAACTTAAGCAGCTTTTTTTTTTTTTCTTTTTTTCCTTTCCAAAACATTTATGGTTGGCTGCGTCCCTGCAGGGCCGTCTGGCAGCGATGCGCAGCGCCCTGCTTGCACAAATCACCCGATGCACTAATGCATCACCCGGGATCGGCCGCAGCAGCGGCTCCCGCCCAGGGCAGGCAAAGCCCTTTGCAAATACTCATTAGCCATCCCCGGGAAAGCTCTCCAGCGTTATTACACCCCTTGTCACAGCACCAAAGCCAGTGTCAGGGAGGGGCGAGGTAGGCCCCGAGACACGCACCCCACCGGTTCCCACGGGGGAGCCGTGCAGGACTGCAGTTCCCCGGGATCGCTGCCCATCCCCTTCCCACCCTGCGGAGACGGAGGATGCCAAGGAACGGCTGCTCCTGGAGCCGCCAGCCCAGCCAGCCCTCCCCGCAGCCCCAGCAGAGCCCAGCCAAAGCCCTGACCCAGATTCCCTCCTTGTTATTGTCTGCCCTGCGCCGAGGACACTCCCGCGCACCCCGGCACCACGCCGGGCATTCCCCAGCGCTGACTCCACCGCCCCGAGCGTGGCACTGCGGGCAGGGTCCCGGGCTCCCCGCTGGCACCCACCAGCCCCCGGAGCAGCTGGGCATGTGCAGGCAGCGCTGCGCTTTGTGGCTCGGCCGAGGTCTCCCATGTGCTTCGCTTGCAACCCCGGCGGGGAGCAGCCCCTGGCTTCCCCTGGAGAACGGGGTGGAGGTGGCGAGGGAGAGACTTCACGCCGGGCACAGCTCAGCCCCCCCAAGCGCCCCGAGCACCCCGTCTGCCCTTCCAGCGCTTCCAGACGTGCGTTAATCCCAGGGCTGGCTTTCCTTTCATAAGCCAGGCTGAGCACAGGCACTTTGCAGGCTCCCAGGCGCAAAGGCACGTCAGAGGGCCAGCCCAGCCCCACCAGTCTCCCTGAAACCCAGGGGCTCTCCCAAACCCCGCTCCCTACCTGCCCACCAAGAGCAGCTCTCGCTCACCAGCCCCTGGCCTAAGCTTCCTCCAGATGTCCATGGTGAAGAGGGTGCTGCTGCTGTTGAATATGGAGGTCAGGGATGACATGAGCGCGGCCATCATCACCGCAATCATCAGACCCCGCAGTCCTGGGGAAGAGAGGGACTGTCAGGGAGCAGCTGAACTGGGGGAGGGGAGGGGATGGGATGGGATGCGACCGCCCCACTGCTTCACCCAGGGGTAATGCCTCCCCCTCCGCATGCACACACTGGGATTCTCCCTGGGGTAAACACAGGGTTTGGGGACACCCAGCAGCACCTCGGGATGCTGGGACCCTGCGCTGCCCCGGGGTCACCCACATCCCCTGACCTCACTTCAAGAGTCACCCTTGGAGAGGCTGCATGGGCCACCCCAGGCACAAACCCACCCAGACCGTCCACGGGGTCATCCCATCCCTCCCCCGCCCTCCCCGACATCCAAGCTGCGACGAGCTGCACGTCATGTATTTATAATATAAACTTAGCACATGACATTTCATAGGTTACACAAACATTTGCAGCAAAGCCTGGTGGAGGCAGAGCCGCCCCTTCCCACCCACCTACCGCTGGGCATCAGCTCCACCACCAGCTTGGGGTAGGCGATGTTGGAGCAGCCCACGGCCGTCCCGCACACGCGGGTGCACTCCTCAGGGTCCACGCAGGCCACGGTGTCTAAGGGACAAAGGCAGGTGAAGTGTCAGGACCCCTCCTGGGGCAGGGGCCAGCCCAGCACCCCCTCCCTCCCCTGGCAGCCCCTTCCACTGGGGCAGATATTGCCCCTTTGCTATGGTCACAACGTCCAGACCTCGGCAGAGGACTGGGTGGAGGAACAGGGAGCACATCCCACATGGAGATCCACTTCTGCCTCCCCCCCAGCCTGGTTCCCCTCCATCATCCTCAACACAGCCAGGATCCAGCCCAGCAGCACCACCCTCTTGCACCCAGCCCAGCTCCAGTCCCACCTACCCCCACCGAGCCCTCTCCACATTAAAGCCAGCGACAGCCACCCCGGGGGGGGGACCTCCAGAGCTGAGATGGGCCCCACCAGGACCTGGGGCTCCGGCCGGAGGTGGCAGAGCCCGGCGGGCAGGCGCTGCCCTCCCCACGCACGGGGCCAGGCGGGTTCATGCACCGTTGCAGCAATTACCCCAGCATGGGCAGCACCCAGCAGCTTCGCAGGACGCGCGTGGCAGCTGGCCAGGATCGTCAACGCCCAATTACTTCTATGTCTCAACGAGTGCTGAACCCTTTTTTTTTATTGTTATGCTCATCAAATATTGAAATGGATGGAAATTAATGTCAGGCATAAATATGGATGGGCTGCCTGGCTCTCCGGTCGGCAAGCTCCTGGCGAGGAGCACAGGGAGCAGCACAGGTGATCTCTGCACGCAGCTGGGACCGTCACCCCAGCCCCCCTGCATGGTGGCTGCTGCCAAAGTGGGGTGCAGCCCTCAGCCCCCCAGCAGCAGCGTCTGGGGAAGGCAAACACTAGCTGGGAACACATTGGGGCTTTCAGTAAAAAAGCGCGGGTTGCGATGGGGATGCGATGGGAATGCAGCACAGGGTGCAGGCAGCAAACCACAGGCAATGCTCAGCACGTCCCAAGGACGCTAAAAAAGCCCAGCTTGGGCTGTCTTTCCCCAGGGTTAGAGTCAGCACTGGGGCTCCAGCGACTCTGCCCTCCAGCAGCTGAGTAAAGCTGCCATCACCGCTCTGTGCCTCAGTTTCCCTCTCTCTAAAACACCACGTTGCGTGCGGCTGCATGCAAATGGCTGGCGGCAGGCAGGTGGAAGATGCTTCAGAGGACAAAGCAGTGTCTGGGCGTTATAGCCCAGCTGAAACACCCACTCCAGGGCTCAGCTCTGTCACTGAACCCCTCAGTGGGACCGGGAGCATGCAGGAAGCAGGAGCCAAGCCCAGCAGGGCAGCCGGAGCCCCTGAGCCAGGAGCAGGACCCAGCGTCCTACCCCGCTGCTTTGCTTTGTCATTAGGCCCTCTGCTAGAGATGGGAAATTAATTAGGAGCTTGTAATTAATGCTTCCATCTGCAGCCGGGAGGAGCCGGCCCTGGTGCTGGCTGTGGGAGCAGGGCTGTGTCTGCGCCAGGTGCTGCCTGTCCGGCTGGGTCAGCTGGTGGCGGTCGACTGGGGACACCTGTGATGGCAGGGACCAACCTGCTCAGCCACAGCAACCTGTCCCTGCAGATAGGCAGGGGATCACAAAGGACCTGCCGGCTTTTCCCCTGCACCGGGCTTCATGCAAGCCAGGGGCTGAATTCCCCACGTGGGGTGAAGACTTCTGGGTTCTCCATCCTAGGGGACTGGGGACAGGTGACCCCGGCATCTTCACCCCACCCAGGGTCAGGCGATGCTCCAGGCGTGGGCTCTGTGGTCCCAATCCCCGCCCAGCAGCGCAGCTGTAGGAGCCAGCACATCGCACGATGGATGGGATGCCACATTTATGCCGCTGTGTAATAAATCATGAGCACACACCCCCCACTAAAGAGACCATAAATCTCCTTGCACAATGAAAATGGAGCCAGGGCAGTCAGTGGTGGCTGAGGTGGGTACAACCGCAGCACGCTCCAGCCACGCCATGCACACCCACGCTGGAGGCGCCTGCCCTGATCCAGGGCATCTCCCAACCTACCGGGGCTGGGCCACCCAAGGGGGACAACAACAGGGGATGAGGTGCCGGAGCTCCCCTGTGGGTGGTGGCTGGGCGCTCGGCTCTGTCACATTTGCTGTCCCAGGTGCAACCCCATCAGCCAGGGGGGAAGGGGCCCTGCCAGCTCAGCAGGGCTGGGACCTCACCCCAAATACCCAGGTTTGGCTCTAGCACCCTCGGTCTCTGCTGCACCCCTCGCTGCCCAGGCCACCATGTGGAGGTGACATCCCACCACGGGGGCAGCGCAGCCTTTACATAAAGTCATCAGCTCCATCTCAAACACCTCCTGAACTGATAGGCAGCAGGAGCCGAATGCTTCGCTCCTCTTCATGTTCTGATCCCAACACACAGCTGTCGCATCCCCATATCCCGGTGTGCGTCCCCGCCTCACTGCCACCTCCCGCACACAACAGACCGGGGCTAAGCACAGCCCAGTGCACAATTCCACACCGGGGGGTGGGCAGGGGGTGATTTTGCCAGCCTTTGCCGTGCACTCACATAAACCCCTTTAATCCAATGCAAGGGGAGAAAAGCCAACGGCTCCCCAAAGCAGCCCATTACTGCAACTTAAAGCTGAGCGGGTGTCAGCCCCTCCTCATCACAGCCTAGCCTGGAGAAAGACTCCCTGGAGTTTCTCCCCTTTCTGCATGTTTCTGACTCGGCTTTTCTTCTAAACCCACCCTGGGCTCGGCACTTCTCCACTCTGCGAGCCCCAGCTGGGGACGGGGTGGCCAGGACACTGCATGGCCACCGTGTCTACCGAGAGCAGCGCTTTGATGGCCAAGCACCCAGGCCAACGGGTGGCTTCGCCTCAGGAGCCTGACTCAGGCGGGGCTCTCATTTACACAGCTGCAAATCCAGATGAGCTGCACCAACGCCAGGGAGCGAGACGCAGCCCCTGGCACTTACCTTTTTTGCATCGGTGCAAGAATCTGACCCCGATTCTTGAAACTCATTTTTATCTGAGCTTTCAAGCAAAAAGCTCCATGTTTCTGGCTTGTGAGCACCAACTGAGGAATGCAGGGTGGGTTTTTTGCCCACCTCCCAGTTATTAACAGTCTGCCATAGCAAGATCTAGCGACGTGACCATGTCCATGCTGCAAATCTCATGCCAAAGGAGAGGGGTGTTTAGAACAGAATATAATATTTTCAGTTGGAAGGGCCCTACAAGGATCATCTAGTCCAACTACCTGACCACATCAAGGCTGATCAGAAGTTAAAGCATGCTATTAAGCACATTGTCCAGATGCTTCTTAAACACTGACAGGCTTGGGGCACCAACCGCCTCTCCAGGAAGCCTGTCCCAGGGTTTGACCACCCTCTCAGTAAAGAAATGCTTCCTCATGTCCAGCCTGAAGCTCCCCTGGTGCAGCTCTGAACCATTCCCACGGCAGTTCTGACCCAGTGCTGCCCCCGGGACTCACCTGGGCTCCGAGCTCGGCACCAGCACGGGGTCCTTGCACTCGGCATAGGAGGGGTTAACCACAAGGCAGAGCTGCTTTCCTGGAAAATAGTGACTTACCAGCTGCCATAGCAGGAGGGGGGAGATTTCAGGGCGGAGCCACTTTTGGGTGTTTTTTTAGACAAACACCCAACCCCTCCCCAGCCCCCCACTGACCTCCCACATGGTCCCAGGGGGATGCTGGGGCCAGGGAGAGGTGTGAGGATGGCATCAGCCGAAAGAGTTAATGTGCAGGCAGGGCTGGGAATGTGTGAAGGCAGCATGTGACTGCAGGTGGGGCAGGGCGGAGTGATGAATCACTCTTTTGCTTTTCCTCTTTTCACTTCTTGCTGTTACCTGTCCGGCCCCAGCACTGCGCTGGCAGGAGCCCACGATAACCCGCCTGCCAGCCAGGGCAATGCACCGGAGGCTGACGGAGACATTCGCCGCCACGAAACCCACCGGCTGACCCAGTTCTCCAGGAACGATAACCAGGGACGGCGTTTGGGCCGAGAAATCCTGCTTTTCTCTGCCCTTTATTAAGCTGGGGTTTTGTTCGTTTGTCTTCCACTTCTTATTTTATCCAGTATTGTTGTTACGTTGAAAGAGCGGAGGATGAGCAGAGTGTGGACCCGGAGGTAGAGGACCCTCCCAGCGGTGCACATTTGCCCCGGCGGTGGGAAGCTCCAGGTTTCCCTTGCCTGGAGCCCTCTTGCCACGCAGAGCTGGGAGCGAGCAAGAAACGGAATCCTCCTCCCTGGCAAAGAGCTCCGGCGTGTCGGGAGCAGGCGGAGAAGGGAGCGGCGTGTTTCCCCAGCTGTGCATCGAGCCAGGGAGGGCAAAGTAAAGCAAAACGCGTATTTAAAGGCTGGGGAATAATTAAGTCCTTCTTTACTGTCGACATCCAGCGCTCGCTGGGGGTACACAGCTCCCTTCGGAGAGAGGACTGGCACGTGCGGTCACCATGGCTTTCTCCCAGGTGCAGTGCCTGGATGACAGTCACGTCAACTGGAGGTCCAGTGAGTCCAAACCAGAGTTCTTCTACAGCGAGGAGCAACGCCTGGCCCTGGAGGCACTGGCTTCCCGTGGCCCCGATGCCTTCTATGAGGTCCTGAAGAAGGAGAACATCAGGGACTTCCTTTCAGAGCTGGAGCTAAAGAAGATCCTGGACACGCTGGAGACGTATGACCCCGGCTCCGAGTACATCCCGCACCACGGCAGCAACACGGGGGAGAGCGAAGGTGAGCGCAACAGCCAAGGGGACGAGCAGGACGTGGCTCCCTCCCTGGAGTACTGGCCCCAGAGGTCCGACCGCTCCATCCCCCAGCTGGACCTCGGCTGGCCCGAGACCATTGCCTACCGCGGCGTCACCCGCGCCACCGTCTACATGCAGCCGCCCATCGAGGGGCAAGCACACATCAAGGAGGTGGTGCGGAAGATGATCTGCCAGGCTCAGAAGGTGAGGTGCGCTGCGGGACAGGGCAGGATTAGCCCCGCTCTGTCCTGCCGAGGACAGATCCTAAGGTCCTGCTCAGCCAGGCGATCCCTCTTCTGTGGGGAGCTCTGCCCCTGCAAAGGCATCGGGGTCGAGCGCTCAGTTTTTTCCATGTTCATTCAGTGTTTGGGGATCAGGTTTTGCTGAATATGCCGTCAACTTGGTACGACACGCTGGGAGCAGCGCGACCCTTCCCATGATCATGGCAGCATCGTTAATCCCAGGGTCCCTATGGGGCTGTGGGGAAAATCACAGGGAGAGAAATGAGTTGAGCTGCTTCCCAGCTGCGAGCCCATGGTCCCAGGCAGCCCACGATCGTTATTCCCAGAGCCCTGTGTGACTGCATGTGGCAACACGCAGGAACCGGAGCCGCCAAACTCAGCCCTGGGGCGAAGCAGCCAAAGCCACCGGCTGGTGCTGACGTATACGAGGGTCAAGTTTGGCCTGAGATTGCTGTGGTGCTCCGAGCTGGCCTCATCCTGCCTTTAAGAGGAAAACCATGAGATGATGGGCAGGACAAGGCTGCGGAAGTGCCAAGGGGATTTGGGCTGAGACTTGCTCTCCTTGTGGCATCAAACCAAGAAGCAAGGGAGTTGGGCTGTGTGAGCGATGGGGTCAGGCTGGTGTCATGGGCAGGAGGGCCAGGGAAGGAGGAGAAGGATGACATGCATTGAAGGCCAGCAGTTGCTGGTATTTTGCAGTGACCCAGTCCCAGCTGGGAAGGACGGGAAGGGTTGGTACATGTCAGTCTCGCAGTGATTTGAAGCCCTTTGAGCTCTGTGTGTCCACTCCCTTGAGAAATCCAGATCCAATGGAGAAACGACCCAACCCTGGGGATGCTCCATCAGGAAAATGAGGAGATCCTTACCAGGGTGGCTATGGAGCAGAGGGAGACAGGCTAGGATGCGGTGGGTCCATGTGGCTCCAGAGACCACTGTGCTGGGGTTCGCAGATCCTGGCAGGAGCGAGGGAAGCCTGGGGCATGCAGCCATCAGAGCCTCTCCAGGACCAAAGGGACGGGGGTCTGAGCACAAAGAGCCCCAGCTTAGGCAGCAGAACTGATGTCCCGATGCATCCGAGGCAGCCAGCTCACGTGGACGGCTGATGCGGGGTGCTGGGGCTGCAGGCAGGAGCCATCTCTGGCCACTGTCACCTTGCAAAAGTTGAGGTGACCTGTCCTTACCTGTCACATTTTCCGACCAAAGGGCTTTGCAGTGAGGGCAAAGGGAAGAGAAGGCTGAAATCCCATGGGATGGAGGATGGGAGAACTCCCCCACGACAAATAATGTCTCATCTTCGGGTTTTTCCCAGCTGCCTCTGACCCAGGCTTGCAGCTCCTGCCTGGCTTTGCCTACTCACCGCTTCCCACCTGCCCCCACGCAAATGGTATCTCCTGAGTCATCCTGCCTCCCTCCTCCTGCTCAGCAGAGCCAGGGGCTGAGTCAGGCAGCTGCCCGGCCCTACTGCCTGCACCATCTCCACCTCGCCTTGGAGCATCTCCAAGCTGCAGGGATACAGCCACAGCTGATGCTGCCGTGCTTGTCACTGGTACCTTGATGTCCCATGAGGAGGGCTGGGCTCTGCCTCCTAGTCCAGGTGGTCCCTGTCAGTGGGATGAGACGTGGTGACACCACTGGTGACATGCAGGAGCCTGCTTGGAGCTTGGGACACCCCAGGAAATGTAAAGATGGGTGTGTGCTTCAAACCTGCAGTCTGCAGGGGCTGGGGGTGGCAGGAGTTAGGGGGTCTGACAAGTGGGGCTCTTCCAGAGGTCTCCCACCCCGTATATGAGGACCATAGCTATTGCAGCTGAATCTGCTGTCACACAGCTGAGCCCAGGTGACTGGCTGGTGTGGGTGCCACTAAGTGGGGACACTGGGCTAAAGCACCCTCCTCTGCACCCAGAGAGTTCAGCCAAGGCTTAAGGTCTTCAGGGCAGCTCGGAGGTGAAGGGGTTTGGCTGAGGAAGCCAAGAGTGGACAGAGGAGCAGTCCAGCTGCCACCCCCTCAGATGTTATGTAGGCTGGCCATGTGCCCTGTCCTTCTGCAGTATCCCTTGGGTCATCCTGTGGAGATCCCTGTCCCATCCCACCAGGCAATGGCCATGCTCTTCATCTGCCTGCGAAGGAGCGTGGGCTTGGGAGAGCTTCAGCGTGGCACCCCAGAGGATGACCCTTGCTCCAGCCACTATCAAAGGCACTTGGTCCAAAATGTTCTCAAGATGACAAACACCAAACAGCGCCGTGCAGGTTGCTGTCTCGTGGCCAGAAGAGCAAAGTTCACCTGAAAGGCAGCCTGGCCGAGGAGAGTTCAGAGCCCACGTGAACGCTGCTGACGCTGGGCAGGCTCACGGCAGCTCAGAGCTGGGGCGAGGAAGCTGGGAGCTGAGATGTGAGGCCCCTTTGATGGTGCAGATGAACCTACTTGCTTGCAGGAACGAGGCCAAACGCTGCTGAGTTTGAAGCCTCTGCTTTGCTCTGCAGAGAGGCAGCCCCAGGCGAGCCAGAGCAGGGGATGCAAATGATCCCCTCCTCTTTCTGGGAATAAAAGGGAGAGAAGAGAGGCAGGATCCTGCAGCCACGTCCCTGCTCTCCCACCAAATCCCCATCTTTGTGGCCAACGAACGGAGGTGGTCAGGGATGTGGTGCACCACCGGGCTTCACCCTGGAGACCTTCACCAGGTCCAGCCATTGCACGGCTGTCTCTCCCTTGACACGGATCCCCTCGGGCTGCAAAGCTCACAGGATGGGTAGGGAGGAAGATCTCCGTCCTCTCCTCTTCTCTAGATTTTGGCTCTATCTGACCAGAAACCAGAGCAGGCTGAAAACACCGACCTTGGCCAAAGCCACCAGAGACAGCAGTGAGTCTGACCTCTTCTCTGCACTTGAGGTTCCAGGTTGGGATTGTGGTGATATAATTACCTTGAGCAACTTCCAGCAAAGGTTGGGAGGCCCTATTAATTACTGTTTACAAAACCTTCTGCCGTTCCTGGATGAAAGGGTCGTCAGGGGAGAGCAATTATTAATGTTACTTGTCCCACCTCTCCCTCATCCCAACACGCTTCCTCTAATTGTGCCTTGGTGCCTGACTAATTTATTAGATGCCCACGTGGTGCGCCCCAAAAGTCATTATCTGATGATTCAGACTGAGCTAATAAAGAGCTGTAATTTCCTCTATAAAACATGATCCTGCAGTTTGTCTGCTCATCAAAGCTGTTCAGAGGGATCCCAATACCATTTGCCCAGGGTCCAAGGGGCTGCAATGCTCATTGCTCCTCGAGGTGTTGGGACCCGGCACCTGCACATCCACTGCGTCCAGCAGAACTTGGCAGCTCCTGGGATCCTGGGAAGGAAAGCATCACCTGCTTGGCCTCTGGGAGCATCTGGCTGTAGATTTGGGGCTGGTTTTCTCCACACCCTCCAGATGAATGGCAAAAGGACAGCAAAGCTGGGATGATGCAGTGGCAGAGGGGCTTTGGGAAGAGATGCATCTCTTCTTCTGCCAAGGACCTCCCCGGCACCGAGCACATGGGGCACTGAGTGCTGCCCTGGTAGAGGTGATGGGGACAAGGACGCCAGATTCACTCCCTGCAGCACGGTTTGCTCCAGGCACTCCCATTCTCCAGGCTGGGAAACAAGTAGCACACAGGATTTCACTTCTCCGGAGCAGATCGACCTCCATCCTTTGCAGATTAAACCCTCTACCTGGGTTTGGCACAGACGCAGCCGGTCCCAGCCGAGGTTGAAGCACAGGCAGCAGCAGATTTCACCCCTGCGGTCCCTGGACAGTCACCGCACTGGGAGCGCTGCCAGCACTGTCCTTGCTTTCACCGGTCCATTCTGTGCCAGTGCAGCGCGTTGGCACACTGGCATGAGATCCAGGTGACAAACCAAGGCCAAGCCTGTCCCGCAGGCAAGACGCGGCGGGGAGAGAAGCAGAAGCGCTGAGTGGCAACAGGATGCACCAGCCCAGCAGGAGGAATCGGGTTGAAAACGTGGGTAAGCGGGTGAAAGCCGGGCTGCCTCCCCAGTGCCCGAGCCAGCCACCCTGGGCAACTGCCCGCAGCGTGCTGCCTGCTCGCCAGCCCCACCTGAGCGGTGCTTGGGATGGGGGACATCACCGTGCCCTGCCCTCGTCCCCGCAAAGCACCTTCCTGTCTGCACAGCCATAGCAGCAAGCCAAGGTCTAGGGAATGCCAGGACCGCAGTGGGAAAATGCTCTTTTCCTCCCCAAATGAAGGCCAGTACTATTCTCATCCCCATTTGAAAAGCCCTCAGCTTCTCCTGGAGAAAACGTGGTGCACAGGCACAGTGACACCACCAGAGCCACGAGGAGCCAACCTGCCACCAAACCCACCTCCTTGAGCTGCGGAGACGCCATCCCAGCTCAGGTGCCCCTCACCCGGGACTTGCAGCAGCACAGCTCCAAACCAGCTACTTGCTGTAAATGGAAAAGCCAAGCCCTGAGCTTCCAGAGTAGCTTTGAACCTGTCCCGCTTCACATCACTGGTGAGGCAAGCAGCCCATGCAAAGCTGGCACCTGGTTTTCTGCCTCAGTTTCCCCACCAGAACAACAAGAATGGGCAAAACACAGGAGCAGGTGCACAAGGGAGTGAGGATTTATCCTTTCATGGCAAAGCCTGCTGAGAGGCCCTCAGGTGAGGATAAATGGGAATTCAGTTAAAATCGAGTGGCAGAGACGTATTGTCCCCTCTCAAATGGCTCACTGGCACCTTCCAAAATGCTCCCCTGGCGTTGGGAAGGTCAGGGCAGCATCAGAGACAGGCTAGGGCTCCCCACGCAGCCTTGCTCCTCACCCCATCGCCTGCAGAAAAGGAAGAGCCAGCAGTGTCATAATGCACGATCCTCTTCTTAATTAGAGCTCTCCACCTCCTGTGGCACAAAACTAATTAAAAGGCAGCTTGGCGCTTTGAGAACCCCAGACTGGACGTGCCTGAGTGTGCAAGTGCCCGGCCCCATCCCAATCTCTTCCCTCCTGAGGGAGGAGCACCCCAGGGTCTCCCTGTGTCATCCCATGGCATGCACACTCCCATGCTGGTGTCCTCGGGGCTTGGCCACATGCTGTGGCCAGCAGAGCCCCCCTGGAAAGGTGATGGGCCAAGAGCACCCACCTCCCCCTGACCCAGGGCACCTTCCAGGGACAGCCACAGAGATGGGGGCACCGATGGGTTTCCAAGCATGGGATGATGGATGACATACCAGTGCCCTGATGACAAGCCACTTTCCTGCATGGCTGTTGCCACCCCGTGTGGGATGAGGGGAGGCAGACATGCTGTGGGGCTGCGCTGCCCTATTGCTACCCCAGGGGCTGCAGCGAGATGCTCAGCTGGGCTACGAGCAGCTGCCTCCAGCCCCTTCGCCTGCACCTGTCCCGTGCTGCACCGCTGCTGCTCACTGTCATGGGCAATGCCATCCCCAGGAAGGCAAAATCCATGGGCATGGAGTGAATTTTGATGCTGGGACAGCCATCCCAGCAAAACCCCAGGGCAGCTGGATGCAGCACAGATGCATCTTCCTATTGCATGTGGGACTCGCCCCAGCAACAAACACCCTGGGTACAAGGCAGCTCTGCCTTGCAAAGAATGGTGACACTGCCACGTGCCAAACCCTACCGGCGCTGCACAGAGCACTGGCACTGTCAGCCCAGCTCTGCCCTGCTTTCACCAGCCCGGCAGGAAGAAGCAGAACCCCAGGCACCCACCAGGCTCCCAGCCATGCAAGGGCTAAGCAGCGAGACAGAGAGAGATGTCAGCAGCCCCGATGACAGAAACATTGCCTGCCCCCGGTGCTCTGCTTCGGCCTCACGGTGGAGAGCTGACTTTGAACGCAGCCACATCGCTGCTAGCAGCAGCCTGGACTTGGAACAGCAGGCAGTCGCAGGTGCTGGGAGCTGCAAACTGCCGGCTGCTTTTAAGCAACCTTGTCAGCTCCCACCCAGACCTGTTTTTTAAAAGTCGTTTTAGCTCCTGAATGCACCTCAGAGGTATCCGGGTACTTTCTACCAAGTTTAGCATCGCTTTCAGCTATTTTTTATACCACTTCTCTCATCACAGCATGCACGGTAACCCCAGAGACAGCAGCCACCCCATGCAACGTGCCCTCGGACAGACAGACACATCATTGCACTGCAGGTTTCCCCTCCTGGTGCTCCCTGCCATGGGGCCAGGGGCAGCACCAATAGCAAAGGGACACCAAACTTCTCAGCCCAAAATGGGACTCTAAAATTTGTGGAGCTTGTTAAAGGCATGAAAGTTAGATTCACCCTCATAAATCAATTTTTCACATGTATATGTTACAGGCCACTAGCAGAAACCAAACCTCCCATAGTGACAGCACAGGGATGGGTCTGGGGGCTCCTGCTTTCCACCCTCAGGCTGGCCAGAGCCAAGGGGGGAGCCCAGGCTCCCCCACACCAAATCCTGACCTTCTAGAGAAAGAAGCTCCTGCAAAACAAATGCTGGCTATATCTTGGGGTTGTCACTGGGCCATGCTACCAAGACTCATGTCTCTCCTCCCCTCTCCAGGTCATTGCGGTGGTCATGGACATGTTCACCGATGTAGACATCTTCAAGGACCTCCTGGACGCAGGCTTCAAGAGGAAAGTGGGAGTCTACATCATTTTGGATGAAACCAACGTGAAGCACTTCCTTCAGATGTGCGAGCGAGCCCAGATGCACGCTGGACACCTGAAGGTAAGGCTGGCCCGAAGGGCCGGGGCTGGGTAACCCCCTCCACACAGGGAGATGACCAGATCTACCAGCCCTTCTCCCTGAGAAACAGGGCTACCAAGTCCTGCCTTGGGGGGATCGCAGCCCCCAAACTTTGGGCAGTGCTAGATGAGTTTAGTCCATTTTCCTATAGCCAAAGCTGAAAGTGATGCCCAAAGCCAGAAGCAGCAGGATGGAGGGGAACGGATGAGAGACTCAGACGTGGATTTCCACCCAGCAAAGCTGGCTGCGGAGAGCCCAGGGGGCTACTGGTACCCAGCCAGAGCTTTGGGGCAGGGGGCATTCAGGGAGCTGCAGCCCCACGGGGTGAGGCAGGAGTCAAGCAGGGCACTGCAAAGCCCAGGGCAGAGCTACGTGCTCAGCTCCTTCTGGTGAACAAGCCAGGAAGAGGGAAGGCACGAGGCAGATGCTCTGCCAGGGTTGGATCCACGTTGTCACCAGCCCCACGCTGGCTCCCGCCCCAGGGGCAGGACTGGCAGGAGCAATCGCTGGCCAGTTCTCTTCCTTTCGGGCTTTCCTGCAAGTCAGAGGCAGGAATTAAAAAACTTGATTTTCCCCTTTTCTGGAGCCTCCGCCCCAGCACAGGGCTCGGAGCAGAGCAGGGAGGCACCCACGCTGCCCGCGGCCCCGGCAGCTGCCAAGGATGCCCACACCGGGCAGCGCAGTCGTGGGACTGATTTGCCCGCACATGCCGCATTCACCTGGCCCCGGGGGTGCTGGCAGCTGCACGTGACATTGCTCCTGTGCACGAATCCTGCTTGAAACAAGGGAAGATAGAACAGCACGGAGGATGCCTGGCAGCACAGGGGCTCCATCGCCAGCCCAAAGTGCCCCAAAGCCCTTACATGTCCCTGTGCATGATGGGGTGCAGAGAAAATCACCTGGCACGGTGCTTGTGCAAAGGCAGAAGACGACAAAGGGGCAGAGGAGAGGGTGGGGGGGTGTATCAGCCACAGGAGCAACAACAGGAGCAAGGACCCTCGCTCCAGCTGCAGGACAGAGTCCCAGGCTCTCCGCTGGGCGAGATGCTCCCATCAGCGGCATCGGATGCAAACACACCGGAGCAGCCCAGCAGTTTCACTCTGGGGCTTGCAGACACCCCTCTCGCAGCTGTACTTCCCCCGCCGGCTGTGAGTCGCTCAGCCTCGCCTGTTGCTTGGCAGAACAGTGATGGTTCCACGCCTGACGTCACCCAGCTGTGTGCTGGCTGCCAAATGGCCGGCAGGGAGGCCCGTGCCTGGGCAAGCTCGCCAAATGTGCTTACAGTGAGGGCAAACCCCCAGCTGAGCAGGAACACGCAGGAGCCACGACACCCTCACACCAGCCTGCGGCAGGGCTGGGACAGAGTGGGGCGCGGGGACCCCCACCCCAGGGAGCCGAAAGCACCAGCCACCCGAGCCGCATGCCTTGCCCAGCCACCAAGCCCGCCAGCCCAGCTTAATTGGTGCTCACAACAAATTAAAGCAGACTCAGCTGAGTCCAAACTCCCCGGAGAGTCTGGTATGCTGCAGACTGCTGTGGCTCCGAGACCAGAAAAGCCAGAGCTGACGCACACCGGTGTTTTAATGCATGAGCAGCCCAGCGGCAGGACTGGAAAAGCAGGAGAACATCTGCAAAGCTCGGCAAATGCCTAGAAGTTAGGATTTGCCGCATATTGCAGCCAATTTGCTGGCATGGGATGCAGCAGGGCAGGAGGCTGTGAGGAAACTAGGGCAGTGTCTGGGAGCTGCTTTGTAAGCCAGGAGATGCTAACAAAACCTACGTCGTTATCTCAGCGCCTTCTGCACTTCGCAATTAGCAAGCTGGCTCGGGCAAGGCAGTCGCTTCGTTGAGCAATGGCAAGTGCTTGGGGAGTGATTCACCCTGTCCCGGGCTCGGCAGCCCGCTGGGTGCTTGCTTGCTGCGCGTTCGTCTTGGGAGAGATTAAATAAACAGATCTTACTTAACAGCAGCGATACGCCAGGAGCAAGGAGGAAGGGAAAGGTAACTGGCATCTTGCTTCTAGGGAGCTTTGTTCCCCTGGGTGTTACCTGAGAAAAACCCATGGCTGCTGCGTGCCTTTGTGCGAAGGTTCAGCTCCAAGTGGGGGAGATTAGAGCCCTGGCAGAGCTGCTGGGGGTGCCCAGGCTGGCGACGGGCAGGGGGCTCAGCCTTGGGTGCAAGCGGTACTCGACAGCAGGCCGGTGTGCACCCCACCACCGCCCTTGGCAGCCTCATGTGTAGGGACAACAGGACAGGGATGGGAATTGGCACCCCAACCTGCTTGCCAGCACCTCCCAGCACCCCCAGTGCTGCCCACTGTGGTGCTCAGCACCAGTTTCCCCCCAGCCACACCAGGCAAAAAGGCAAATGCTAGAAAAAAAGTAAAATGAAATGCACAAAAAGAAACCCCACCCAAACTTCCCCATTCAGTGTGTAAAACTTCCCTGGAAACCCGATCAGGAATGCTTTTGCATCGCGCTAAAACCAGTGCTGAATCACCGTCCCTCCTGCCAGGCACGCAGGAGTGGGGACCAGCCTTAGGGCTGCACCAGGGCATGGCCTGCAGGGAGAGGGGAGACCCCAGGGAAGCAAATGAGGAAAGCTGGAGGCCAGGGAGACAAATACTTTTCGTGCTTTTTTTTAAAAAAAAAAACAAAACCAAAAAATAACCAAAAAACCAAACAAACACAAAACAACCAGCCATGGAGGGCATGACCCAGTGACGACACAGTGCCTTTAGCAACAGCATTACCAACATCCCAGCAGGAACAGGAGGAATGCAGGTACTTTCACAAGAAAATATTTTCTCCCCACCCAGGGGAGACCATTTGCGGTCAAAGATGCTATCTCCACTGAAAAATGTGCCCGTGCCCTCCACAGAGATGCACGGAGGCATGAGCCAGACTGAAGACAAAACCCATTTTCTCAGAGCTGGAGCCTCTCCTCCTTGCCTGGTCTCCCTGGGGGGAGGACACGCCGCTCCCCAGCCACCTCCGCAGGGACCTGCTGCCTTTTGGCCCACATCCTCCAGTTTTGTTTCCCAGGGGTGAAAAGATGTTGCCCCACTGTCTTTTTTTCCCCAGCCACCCCTACAACCAGGGCTGGATGCTCAGGTTTAGGAGCACAGCAAGGAGGGAGCCCGGTGGAGGACAAGCCCACTGCCATTGGGTCCCCGTGCGCTGTCCTGGGGTCACCACCTCCCCCTAAAGCCCCTTGTACGTCTCCTGCCAGGGAGGAGGTGAAGCATCACCTCTCCCACGGTGGCATTTGCATAGATTGCAGGAGGTGGAAAGCATTTGGCAGCGCTATCACACACTGCTTGCCCATGGATGCAGGCAGCGCTGAGTGCAGGACGTAGGAAACACTGCCCAACACCTGGGCAGAGCAGGAAATCCCTGAAGTCCATGGCTTGCTGGGTGACCTCGGGCAAGTTATCTTCCCATCGCTGTGGCCAGCTCTGAGCTGGCCATGAAGAGTGTTCCCCAGTCCTCTGAGGGGCTGTGGAGCATCCACGGGGGCACCGATGCTGGTGAATGATGCTCTGAAGACCAGCCCTTCGCTCCTGTGCCTGCTCACCCTTGTGCTTTTGCTTTGCAGAACCTGCGAGTCCGGAGCACAGGGGGGACAGAGTTTTTCACGCGCTCGGCCACCAAGTTCAAAGGGGCTTTGGCCCAGAAGTTCATGTTTGTGGACGGGGACCGGGCCATGTGTGGATCCTACAGGTAATCAGTGGTGTCTCCTCTTACCCACCCCATGGAGGTGTTGGTCAAAGGGCCGAAATGGACCCACATGGTCCAGCTCCTGGTCCTGCCCAGCATGGCCCCAGGACCCTGTCCCAGGCATGCTCCCCTCCTCCTAAACCAGGAGATGATTTTGCAAGGCTCCACCTGAGATCTGGAGTAGGACCCAAGGGGTCTCCACCACCCCACAGCCAGGTCGAGGACACCCCTTCCCTTCTTCTCGGAGGTGGTGGGACACACCAAGTGCTTCTGCCAATGGATGTGATGAGCACAAGGAAGGACAAAAGCACCCAGTTGCAGCCAGTCCTAGCTCTTACATTGACCTCAGCTTTTCCAGTTAAACATTCCCAGTACAAAGTATTTTCCAATTTGTCCAAATGAAAATTTACTTTGGTAGAGATAGTCAGTCTTGGTAAGCTTTTCAACTCTAAAGAACAAGTTTCACAAACATGGAACTGAAACATTTCCTGCTTTCTGGCCACAACAAAAACTACGTCCGTTTATGAGTCGCTTTTCTTAACGAGCCCAAACTGAGAAAGGAAAAGTGGCCAACAGTAAAGCAAAAAACTACCTGGCCAACAGCAAACACCTTCTACTTTTACTTCAAGTTCCAGGGTGCTCAAGACTTCAACCCTTCATTCTAATTTGGAATGAGAGCTATTTCTTCGATCTCATTATTATTAATGTTTACAGTGAGATCATGTCCCTGCTAGCACGATCAATCCCTCGGGGAAAGCCGAAAGCCAGGGCTGGGGAGAGGCGTGTTATTTACCAGTGAGCACTCAGAGAGTTCCCAATGTGTTTCTGTTCCAGTTTCACCTGGTCTGCGGCGAGGACAGACCGAAATGTCATCACAGTCCTCTCAGGCCAAGTGGTGGAGGCATTTGACAAGCAGTTCCAGGAGCTCTACCTCATGTCCAAGGGGGTGAGCCTCAAGTCCATCTCCATGGGTGAAGAGCCTGAGCCTGAGCCCGTAACGCTGCCCTCCGTCGTGCCAGTGACCCCTGCCAACGCTGTGGTGAAGAAGCTGATAAACCCTAAATACGCCCTGGTGAAGGCCAAGAGCGCCGACCAGATCAGCAAGACTTCATCCGAGAACCAGGACAAGAACCAGAAGACAGACAACAAAGGCAAAGCCCTGCCTGAGGGCCAGGGAGGCGACAGGCACGGCGACATGGCAGACCTCTCCCTGCTCATCCACCCCGGCCTCCTGAATCTGGAGAAAGCCAACATGTTTGACTATCTGCCCACCTGGGTTGAGCCCGACCCTGAGCCCGGGAGCGAAGTCTTGGGTTACATCAACATTATTGACCCCAAGATAAAGAACGTGAAGCTCTCGCAGATGAACCGCATCAAAGTCTGTGATGTCTCCCAGGCCAGCGCCCAGCACCGGCAGATGCTGAAGAACAGGGAGATGGAGACCAAGAAAAACTCAGACCAAGAGCCACCTCTGGTGTCCCCCTGCCAAAGACAGACCCTACAGACCACCATGGAAGCTCCTGCAGCCCCTGCTACCAGCCCCGTCGAAGGCACCAGCTGGACAATGAGGCAAGCAGGAACATTTACTGCTTCACCATTGGGCCACCGCTTGAAGCCACCAGAGGAAACAACAGAAGACATCAAGCCACCAGTTCCAAAGCCAAGGACTGTCCCTGTTGGCATCCTTATGACCAAAGTCATTACGCCCTGTGACAGTGGCGTTGCCTTGGAGGGTGACACACAACCACCACCAGCTGACCAGACAGCTGCGAAGCAGGAACCGGAGGAGAACCCCAACAGAACTTCAATTGACACCTGCTATCTGCAGCCAGACCAGCCAGTGGCAGGGCCACAGGAAGACAAAGGGCCTCCCTGTGCCCACAATGGGCTGGGAGAAGAGGAGGAGGAGGAGGAAGAGGAGTACATCACTCTCAGTGACCAGGAGAGCTACTCCAGCAGCTCTGCTGACCACAGCTACCGACGCTCCAATGCCTCCTCCATCTCAGATGAGTACTTTGAGGTGAGGGATCGCTATGGGCCACTCCGACGAACCAACTCAGATGTCACCCACAATGGGGAGATCCTGCCCATGCAGAGGAAGCTCAGCGACCCTCACATCAGCCGGGGCACCTTCCTCAGCCCCCTGGGGAGCCTCCCGTCCCTGAAGCATGTCCGCATGGAGGACGTGACGAAGAGGAGGAGCAACGCTGTGGAGATAAGGTGTGTGCTGCCCCGCACCATTCTGGATGGCAACAGCTCCTACCCCAGCAGTACCACGCAGGTAGGACTTTTTGCTATAACCTTCCCTGTTTCTCCACCCTACAAAGGTTGCAAACCTGGAGGTGACCCAGCCAGCTCAGCCAAGGTGTGGCATCATCCCTAGCTTTGGTGTCACGTCCTAGATGCTGAGATCAGGCTTCCTATGCGGGAGAATAACGCCCTACGCGTGGCGATGGCAGGAGTCACCCAAGAGGTGCTCTTGGTCAGGAAGGTGGTGTCCGTATTGGTGTCTGGGAGTGCAATGGGAATGGCTAGTAAAGGGGAGATTTTGAGAAATTAAAGATTATCCCATGGCATCAGGCTATGGGATGGAGCCCAGCAGCTCCAGGCACAGCTGTACAGCTGAGCCTGGAGCTGCTGTGCTCTGTCCCACAGCCCGTCAGCGGTGGCATCATGCCCAGCCAGGGAAAGACTGTGCGTGCAGGCGTGTCCTTCTCAGGCTTGTTTTCTAGCTCCTTGCAAAAGCGATTAGTATCAAAGTAAAAGCACTCGGACACACAATTAGGCAGAGCAAGACAGCAGAGGAACAGGGACAGCAGCCTCTGTGGGCGAGCGCTGCAGTCAGCAGCTTTGTGGCTGATCCACGAGTGACGCCAGACCTTGTCACCCCCACGGGAGCATGCCAGCACCACACTGACAGACCACAGGGTGCATGCCACCGTCCCCACTGCTAGAGCAGGGGGTGAGTGCCACCGTCCCCTGCCATAGCAGGGGCATCACCCTGTCCAGGCAGGGGGATTGCAGGGTCAGTCCCCTGTTTCCACCCAAGCGCTGCAGACTGTTGCACCACGACGAAGCATTCTCAAGGCTCCCCCAGCCGCTGTTTTGGGGGCATTCAAACCCCCAGCACTAAATCAGCAGCTGAAATCACTGAAGCCACCTGAGGTTACCCCAGCTGAGCGTCTAATCTGTATTACAGGGAATTAAATTTACTAGCCCAGAGTCCACTTGCTTCTCCCTTCCCAGCCAGTGACACAGATCTCAAAGCAGGGTTTTAATCCTTTGCACATCAAATGTCCCCTCATGCCCTGCAGAGCTGCGCAGGGTGAGAAGCACCGAGCCCTTTGATGCTCTGTCACCCAGGTCCTGGGTGCCACCTTGCTCAGGGTGGCCAGGTATGTTGGTGTTCCTGCAATAACTTGTTCTGGCCCTTTCATGAAAGGCAGATAATTAACACGCCGTCAGGGTTAGGAAAAACCAGCACTCAGCTGATGCAAATGCACAGAGAATAGTTTCTCCCATGTGTAAACCCAACAAATATAAGCAACCTTTGATTAACTCTCTAGAAACCTTGAATCCAACAGGAACCACCATCAACCCCCACCAAACACTTTTATTCTGGGTCCACGGTTCCCACACGCTGGCCCGTAGCCCAGCGCAGCCCAAGCCACAGGCGGAGGCTCACGCAGGGCAAACATCACATTTTCCATCACACTGAGAACACAGCACCCAAGTTACCCCTGGAGCATCGCCTTGCCTAAACACACGCAACCCTGCCCACACCTGGCTGTGTGGTTAATAGTGTACAGTAGCGTTGGCTGACGCACACCAGGCACAAGGAGCACGCCCGGGGACACTTGGGTCCTCTCCTGTCCCTCTCCCTCCTGCAGAGCCCCCAGGTCTGTGCAGAGCAGAAGTTTCCAGACAAGTCCCCCTCCCATTCAGAGACAGGCAAAATACCCACGCTGCCAGCTCCACATCCACATAGAGGGGCTCTCACCTGGGTACAGGACCCTGCTGATCATCCCCGGCATGATGATAACGAACAAGGGCAGCATCTTCAGGTAGCTGGCCAAGATGGAGCCAGCCTTGGCGTGACCCAGGCTCTTTGCAGAGAGCGACCGCTGGACGATGACCTGTGGGAGAGTCAGACAGGACAGCTGAGCAGCCACCAACATTTTGTATTCCACATCAGCTTTCTCCTTACCAAACTGCATCCCAAGCATCTCCAGATGCTGGAGCCACT
The DNA here is from genome assembly GCF_023634155.1 of Falco peregrinus. Taxonomy (NCBI): domain Eukaryota; kingdom Metazoa; phylum Chordata; class Aves; order Falconiformes; family Falconidae; genus Falco; species Falco peregrinus. The sequence continues at coordinate 87,376,809 of NC_073725.1, read as the reverse complement.
GGGCATAGGGCCCGAACACATCTCCCAAATGCGGTGTAGATGTGTACCCAACTCACGGGCTGGGTTTTCTCTCCAGACCAGCAACCGCTTGGTGTGATGCCATAGCACCACAAAAGCCCAGCGCACCCACAGCAGGGTGTCCTCCCGCCAGTGTCAACCATTCCCCACCAAAACCCTCTCCCCCTCTTGCCCCTTCTATTCCATCTCCTCCCCAAAAGAGTGACCACAATGAAATGGACACCGAGCCCAGCCTGCTCCTACCACAGCTCCCACCACTCACACTGCTCAAACCATCCCACCTCAAAGCTCTGGCCAAGCGGTTCATCCACCGCGCAGCCAGCCTTTGGGCTTTAAGGGCAATTTCCCTTAAATAGGCAACATCCGTAGGAAACGCTGACTTTAAAAGAGCTTAGACCTCTCCCCAAAGACTTGCAAAGAACTGCTCAGCACCTGGCAGGATTCAGCCACTCCTGAGCCCCCTGGCTTATGCCGCTGGTGGGCAGGAAGGACAAGGTGCCAGTTCCTAGGGGTGGGATGTTCAAGGAAGCTGTGGTTTAACTTCTGCCTGAGAGTTAGAAACATGTCAGGAGCCACAGGACCCACCACCCAGCTCAGGCACCATGTGCACCACATCAGACACATGATGACCTCGAAGAGAAAGGAGCTGAATCACCCCTACCCCTTCCCACCTGAAGACATCTCAGACTTTAGCACTGATTTTAAGGAACCTAGCATTACCTAAGCTAAACTGCTTTAATGCAGCCCTCCCGGTCAAAGCAGGTGTCTGCTCGAGGACCAGAGAGGTCATCAGGACATCGGGATTAAATGACTAAACGCCAAGACGATGCCCACAGCATGGTGGAGATGTGGTGCTGGCAGCACGCGGCAGAGGCAGGGCAGGTCGGTGCAGCCAGCCCCGCAGCCTCCCAGCCCCAGCTCATCCTGCCCTCAGCACCTGCGCTCGCCAGATCCAATCTCACCCGGGTACATCTGCACAGGGTGCAATCACACCTCCAGACTGCGGTGCAGACACACCCAAGGGAGGCAGATAAATATCTGGTGACCACAGCCGTGCATTAAGGCCTTACCCCAGTCCAAAATTAAGATTAATGGTGCTCAGACCTGACCCAAACGTGTGTCTCAACCCAGCTAATCAGAGCCACTCCCCGCAGCAGTGTTGCAGCTCACTGTTGTTTCCTGATTCCCACCTCGTCTCCCAACCCTCCCTCCTTTCATCTGATCTCAGCGGCCACCTAATCCCGCAGGTTGGGTCTGGATGACTGAATGATCTTTGGGCCTGAAATGAGCACTTAGATGATTTAGACAGGTGTTCAGGCTGCTGCTGGAGAGAAGGTGTTGAGATGCCGCTCGTGTCCTTGGTCCTGGATCTCCAGGCGGCAGTGACCTGGCTCAGGACACTGAGCTGTTGGGCTGCCTGGGCAGCAGCCGCTGAGATGCTGCGATGTGCGGGACAGTGCCTTGCCAGAGCAAGAAATGGGAGGAGCAGTGACGGTTAAGACTTGAGGCAGTTTTGAGCTGTCACCCAGTGTCAGAAGGATTTGGGCAAGGGCGTACCCCAAGTGGCAGAGGGATTTGTCCATGAGGAACAAGTCTGTGGCACAGCCATGCGAAGGGGTGTCCTTGCAGGGCAGCAGCACCTTTACGACAGCAATGGCTCATGTCTTTCTCTGCTCTCTAACAAACAGGGGACACACATCTACCGCTACCCGACCCCGGAACCCCGTAGGCAGAGAACAAGTCAAGGAGGTTTCCTGCTCCCCAACGCATGAGAAACCCCCCGGGGCCACCAAATACAGAGGGGATGGAGCCGAACCCAAAAAGACCATTGCAGGCAGCCAGCCCTACTGGCAGAGCAAAGCATTCAGCCCCAGCAAGCCCACACAGCCCGGCCACCTCTCACCAAACAACCCCAGAGCAACCAGCAAACGCTTGACCTCCCTGCCGGAAAGCCAGAAGACAACTGAGGAGATGAGGACACCCCTCGGCATCCCGCTCTCTAAACTGTCCCAGTCCAAGCACCTCAAGAACAGGGTTGCGGGAACCCCAGGTGCTTCTACTGACTCCAAAAAGAAGCCTCCCGAGACCACCAGCCAGAAGGAGCACTAGGCACCGATGAAGGTGGACTTCCAGGGCAAGAGCAGTAGTAGAGCGTGCCTGGACCCCAGGCAGCGCTGTGTTACATGGGGCAGGGGATTCTTGTTTACATTTACCTGGTCGGTGCACCAGTACCACGTGGCCATGATAGACAGCCCAAAAGTCATCCCAGTCCAGGGCAGATCTCCAGAGACTGGGTCTCGGAAGAGGTGCATTGCATCCGCTCTGGGCAGGTGGCACGTAGTGTTGGGAACAATCTTGGATGGTATGGCTTTTAAATAGGCCTCTTCCAGGTTGGGGTAACCTCCGATCTCATTAAAAGCTGGAAAGCATCATTGGGAGACGCTGGTTAGAGTCGAGCAAAACCCGGTGGCCTGTGAGATCAGCTGGCAAAACACTTGCCAACTTGTTAACTCAGAAGTGCTGCCCAGAGAGGGAGGGCTTGTTCGTGAACGTGTTGTCTTCTAGTTATTTAAGAGACTCTTCTATTAACATTTTGCACAGCAGGTCCCACTGCAGTCCGCCCTCCCTTCAGAGGGTGACCTGTGTCCTGGGACAAAAGCTCAAGGGACCCTCCTCTTTTGACCTCGTACTGTAAAAGCAACCTGTTCATTAAAGCTCCCCAGTCCCAGAACAGGGGAAACTCACCTAGGACTATTAAAATGCAAGATTAGGTAGCCTTTGACTTGATATACAACAGCTCAAGGTGCCTTGGCACAAGTGTCCGGCCAAACGTTTTCTACCCCTTTCAGTGCTTCCGCAGCACCCCCCACGCAGCTCCATCCCCCAACCTCCAGCAAGCAGTAAAAACAAAAACAATACACAAAAAGAGACCCTCTTCACGGCATTTTTCCTAGGAAATGGGATCCAAGGTCTGGGTTTTAGCCTGAGGAGTACGTGCCATGAACAAGCCCTAGCAAGCGAGCCTCTGAGCCCTTGGCAGCTGCCTTGGTGCTCCTCCTGCCTGCGCCGCAGCTGCCAGCAGCTGCCAACCAGCCCCAGGCTCTGCCCTGACCCACCATCGCCTCCCTGCTCCTGGGGGGCACTGGCTCAACGCTCCTTGCAGCTCCCCCGCTAACTCCAGCAGGAGAATTTTGGAGCCAGAGGCATTGCTTTTTGGAGGAGGGAGGGATGGGAGGCACCCACCCCGCTGCCCCCACGTGCTGCGGCCACCCATGCAGTGGCTGTGGAGGAGATAAGCAGGGAGGTGCATTGGCACCCCCATACCCACAGCAGCTGCAGGTGCTTGGGAGAAGAGAGGAGGCTCTGGGGCCTCTATGGGTCTCGTGGAGGGGAGAATCAAACCAAGACCCATAAGCATCCCTCAGTGGCATTCCCCATCTGGTCCAGCTGTTGCATCCTGCATCCCTTCCACCACTGCCCATGGGCCACAGTCCGGACCCTCAGCTCGGCCCCCTCCAACACAGCAGCGTGAGGTGGGAACACGCTCCTGAGAAATTGCCCTCCCGCAGGACGGCACTCCTGCGCCCTGCTGTCTGAGACCAAGAGCAAATCCCTCAGGCATCAGATGCTGGATGCTGGGATCACCATCAAGCGCCAGCTTGAGCAAATCCCAGTTTCCAAGACAGCCACCCCGCTTTGTTGTCCCCTCCTGCCTGAGGACAGCTGTTTTCCCTGCAGCCCTTCCGTTTCCATCGCTGACCTGCAGCCCTTTCCCCACCACAGGGCACCCCTGAGCTGAGCGTTTTGGGGAGCTTGCAAAGGGGCATCACGCACTGTGCCCCCCCTTGGCAAACCGGCCCCTCGTATGCCACGAGGAGCCAGCATTTGTCAGCTCCTCCCGCTCTTGTGCAAGCAGCCCTGGCCTCCCTCCAGCACCCGCTTTGTCCGGGCACCAGCTACTCCCAAGCTTTGCATGGGCGTTGGGCACCAACAAAGGCTCTCCAGAGGCAGAGGGCGAGCACCGAGAGCGGAGATTTGTGCCCAGGGGTGTGGGCCTGCTCCCTTCCCAAAGGTGTTCGCCGGCAAGTCACGACACCTACGCCTACCGAGATGGAAGAGCGGGGAAAAAGCTTCAGGGCAACGGGAGCTGAGCCTGCGGATGCCAGGCTGCAGCCCGCAGGCTCCGCCGGGATTAACAGCCCCATGGTGGATGCCAGGTGGGGCGTAGGGTGGCACAGTCTGTTATCTGTGATGCCGGAGCCAGCAGAGCCACCGCCGGCACTGCCACCCGCCAAAACAGCCACCGAGCTCTCTGTTAAGCAAAGTCATTTGTCTACAGCTCCTTGGTTGGCACCCGCTTGTTGTCAGACTCAAGGCTGCTCTGCCCAGCGTTGCATCCGACAGGATTTGCACGAGCCTCCTGCTCTCCCTCAGGAGAGGCGAGTCCGGAGCCCAGCGATGCGCTTCCTCATCCCTTCAGCAGCAGCAGAGAGGCGATGGCACAGGCAGAGGGGGTCCGCAGCAGCTGCAGTGCAGCAGGTGAGTGTTAGCATCGCTGCTGCAGCTGTCACGGTCTGAAGATATGAACGAGGTAAAACATGGCGAGTATCCTTTATTACCTGAGCTTGGCAAGAGCTGGAGAAAACCGAGCATCCTCAAGCCATACCAGCCTCCAGGTGCTGAGGTCTCCAGACACCCGAGTTAAAAAAAGCCTGTGTGACCAGCACCTCGTCTTTTGGCTCGCCTGGATCAGCCCCTCTCCTGGGCGCCCTCACCTCCCTGCACACACCTTGCCACGCTTGCAGGTTGGCAAAGCCAAGAAAAACTGGGCTCTGCTGCTGCTGGCGGGGATCTTCCAGACCTTGCCTCCCTACCCTCCTACTCCGGCCCAGCCAAGCTCACCAGACACAAACCTCAGCGAGCCCCATGGGCAACTGCAGCGTCAGACAACCCTCAGCACCGCCCCAGCACCTCGCCCAGCACAAAGGCTGCAGCCACCACTCAGATCTGCTTGCACAGGCAACGTGCTCCTCTGCCTGCCGCAGCTCCTGGCTTTTGCTGGGGGAGCTGGTGTTATTGTCCCTTCTCTAGGAAGTAGCTGTCCTTTCATTTGGGTTTTGTAAATATATCTTGCTGCACACCGGCCTCGCCCAGGAGCCAGCTCTGCGTTCACACAGGGGAGCAGCCGCAGGACCGGGCTGGCTGCAGGTCTGGAGCTGCTCCATCCCCATAGCAGAGCTCCCGTGCAGCACCGGGTCAAAGTCTCTCCCACCCACCTGCTAAGCAGCCTTCTCCAGGAGATGGTGGAAATCATTTCAGGAGTGCCTCTGGAAATCCTCCTCTGTAGTTAAACACCTGCCTTTGAACTGGGACCTGACTTTTTGCCTCCTGCTCCTCAGGGCCAAAGCCCCGATGGCAGAACAAGGCTGATGAAAGCTCCCAGCCTCACCAGGGTGCTCTGCGGCGAAACGCACCAAGACACAACAGCACCAAGCGCTTAAAAAGGGCTGGTGATGAACCGTGCTCACCCCAACCAAGAGGAAAGCACAGCACCAGGCTCTGGATTCCCAGGCCACCCCCTCACACCACGCACATCCCCGTGCAGAGGGATCCCATCTGAAGAGCCCGACACAACGCTGCTGCAAGTTTCCCGGAGCAAAACTGGAAATGCTGCTTTGGTGTCAAATGCTTCATCAGTCTCTTGGAGTTCATGGACTAGAGGCAAACATGCAGAGCAGTGATGACCGCAGGAAGGTCACCAGTGCTGGGGACAGCCCCACATGGAGGACCAGAGGGATGCTTCATGGCATCTTCACCCAGAGGAACAGCACAGAGGGGAAGCACAGCAGCAGATGGGACACAGGGGGACCACAGACATTCTTCAGGTGATTGCTATAGGCCAAAGTCCTGCTGGACATCTTGGCCACTGAATTCCTTTTTATTTATTTCCCAGACCACTCAAGTGGGGAGAGAAGGTCCCCCTGGAAGAAGGATCTGTGCAGTCCCAGCTTTTACCTTTCACCGCCAGCATGATGGCTCCAAGGACCATGATGAGCGTCTGCAGCGCATCGGTGTAGATGACGGCTGCCAGCCCCCCTGCACAAGAACAAGGCACAGCATCAGGAGCACCACTGGCTTCGGGCTCGCTCGGTTGTTGTCATGGTTCAGCCCCCGCTGACAAACCCAGCAAGTTCCAATAAAGCTGCCTGCGCTCGCAGGGATGTGCCTGCCACCAGCCTCGTCCTGCCAACACTGCGGCGATGGGGGGGCTGCAGCGGGAGCGTGCAGGGGGAACAACCTCTCGGTGGGTCTGGTGTCAAGGGGTGACAGCACCCCCACAGATAAGGTCAGGGGAGCAGCCGATAGCCACAGCAGCTGCAGTCTCACCCGGGGCAGGGAAGGGGAGCTGAGGGATGGCAGGGCGGGAGGGATGCAGCCCCACATCCCCACGTAGGCAGGACCTGCTTACCTAGCCAGAAAGCAATTACTCAGCACATAAACAAAAGCATTAAAAAGTAGCGGAGCTAAAGCAAATGGGTCAAAACCTGAACCGGTTTCAACTCCAGTCACCGACTCACATCCCAGGAATTCAGGGCTGCACACTCCCTGGCCATGCCTGGGATTTGGAGGGATGTTCTCAGGATCAGGGTGACGCAATGCTCACACCCTCTGCCTGAGCTCACTCCAAAATGCCTTACGTCACAACAAGCCTTGTGGGCAGGAAAAAAACCCGAGATGGGATTTGCTTAAAACCAAAGTCTTGCAAAATCCACCATGTTTCCGATATACTTAAACTGTTTCCCATTTGGATGGCTGGGAGGAGATAGTGAGGGAGAATTTGCTGCTGAGTGTCTCCACTGGCACTACCAGGGAGGGAATGTCCCAGCCCAAATAAAAACTGAAGGGTCTGGCAGGGATACACAGTCCCACGGTCTCAGAGTGGGAACCCGCAATTTCCAACTCCAGCTCCAGCATCAAAACCTCATCATCTCCAGATCACAAAAGAGCCGTACAGATTGACCCTGTGCAAGAATAGCTGATCCCACAATGGGGAAGCATGGGCAAGAAATATTCCTGAGAGCAGGAAGGATGGCAGCAAGCTGAATTGCAGGCAGGGCAAGTGGGAGGGAAACGAGTTGGGTAAAGGACACTCAGACTGTAGATTCCATAGTAATAGTCCCGTAATAGGAGAAGCCCTGATTATTGCTCTGACAAATAGGTACACACACAAGAAAGCATTTAACTATATGATGGAGGAGGAGTTATTACAAATGAAAAGCTGTAATGACACGAGAGAGGTCATGCACTGAGTCATTGCCTGAGCTGACACTCAAGAAGGATGCTCAGATACTGGCTGGACAGGCATCGAGAGAATATAAATGCCATTAGTATAAATCCCCAAAGACCTTCCAGGAGAAAAAACAAACCAAACAAAACAAATCAGGAGCGTAAGTGGTGTGGTTCAACCAAAGAAGAAAGATTTGAGGCCAGCAGATGCCGAACAACCTACCTGCGATGGTGTAGAGGCCCGTGACCACCAGCATCAGGACGGTGGAGAGGTAGAGGTCCCAGCCCAGGCAGACTTGCACGAAGAGGGCCCCCGAGTACAGGTCCGTCTGTGCGGGGAAGAAGAAACACAGGGGCTGGGACAGGTGACATCCACTTGGCCAGGCAGCACCCAAGGGCTCCTGCAAGAGGGCACGGCAGGGAAAGGGGCAGCACTGTGGGTGCAGCGAGGACATTGTACTGCACATGCCAGGAGGACACCTCCCGAAGCCAGCACTGCAGTCCAGGGCCCCATGTGAGTGGCCGTGTCCCCACTGCAGGTGGGTGCCACAGGCCACCTTCCCCCAGCCCCCAAAGAGCAGAGCAAGCAGCTCCAGCAGTCACTTGGAGCTGGGCTCAGCTGGATGCAGACAGTGGGATGTAAGGGTCAGAAACGGGATGTCCCAGGGCATCAGTGCTGCCACAGCCTTCAGGAGCAGAGCAGGGAGCCAGAGATACCCAGCCCTGTGCAGGATCAGACCCTGACCTGAGCTACCTCCTTGCTGCCCCAAGCGTGCCCAGTTCCCTCCCCCACTGGCACTGCCCTGCTCTCCAGGTGGCATCTCACCATGCTTTCTGCAGAGCCCTGAAGGTGGGGCACCTGGTACACACAGAGGGGCTGTGCTGCCCCCGAACACCAGCACCCTTGGGTGCTCCCCAGAGGCAGCCCAAGCCCACCCCCACCCCAGGCAGCGTACCCATGCTGTTGCTGCACCCCAACAGCCCCGGCTGGGCCGATGCACGGGGGTGGCTGTAGCTGGTATTTCACGTTCTGCTTGGCAGGACTCTCCCTCCTGGCAGCCATGCTGCCGGCAAGGAGCCTGCCAGGGACCAGCTCCCCCTCCCCAGCTGCAGCTCAACAGCCTGGCCCGTCCGACCAGTCAGGAGGGTGGCAGCAAGCCTAAAAATGCTGCTGGGGGTAGGAGGAGACCTCCTCCAGGGTGAAGGGACTTTTCAAGGTACTCGCTGATACCTGACATGCCTTTAGCGATGGATGGGGCTGCTCTGTGCCATGTCACTTGAGCCATTCCGCGGTGCTCGGGTGGGTGCTGGTGGGGCAGAGCAGGGTGCTGTCCTGCTCGCTGGGGGCTGCAGCAGCATTGCAGCCTCTGCAGCCCCTCCGCAATGAGGAGCACATGTGGGCAGCCCCAGGGTGGAGCACAAGACGCCAAGGATGCCGTTCCTGAGCCTTGCTCCAACAAGCAGCCACCTCTTTGCTGAGCACCCCTGGAAAAATATCTCCTCCTGGTTTTGCAGAGATGGGGAAACCAAGGCATGAGCAAGCGGCAGAAGCTTCTTTTGGCCCCGAGAAAGCAGCAGCAGCCCAGGAGTCCTACACCCCACCACGGACCAGCACAAATGCATCCTCCAACGTGTCCCCTGACCTTTGCAGCCCCCCTTGCAAAGGCCCTGAAAGAGGCTTGGGGTTTCTGCTTGGCCACAGAAGGACAGACTCGCTCTGTGGTCAACACGCTGCCTCCAGCATCTCCTGTCCCCGCACCATGTCCCACAGGGACGCTGGGAGCACGCCTCTGCCCGGAGGAGCGTGCGCAGGCCTGCAGTTCGCTCAGCTGCCAAACTCCCTCAAGATGACCGACACCCCAAAGTTACCAACTTTTCCCACCCGTGGGAGGGCCGGACCCACAGAGGGAGGCCCGGCCACGGTCTTGTGGGAATGAAATGTAAAGCAGAGACTCCAAGTGAGCTGGGGCAGCTCCTCCAAGAGCAGCGATGCCGCAGGAGGAAAGGACATGGTGCAGCAGGCAGTGCCCATGCCACCACCGTGTCTCCACCCACAGCTCAGATCCAGCCATCCCCAGCGCTCGGCTGGGCCATCTTCACAAAAACCCTGTTTGGAGAAGGAAACGAGGCCAGAAGGGGCAGGAAAAGGCAAGATGAGCTGGCTCCGCACCCTCGCCCGGAGCCGTGACAGCTTCCCACAGCCAAGACATCAGCTCAGATTTGACATCTTTCTTCACACACCTCCCAGAAACCATCCCCTAGACAGCAGGGCTTTCTTGCCCAGTCATGTGGGAGCAGTCGCTTGGGATTAGTAACGTGGAGGACTGGTGCCATTTCCCATATCACACTTCCTTCTCCCAACTCTTCCCTTCCTCCTCCCAGCGCTGCTCCAGCAAGCTCGCCCTGAGGAGCTGGGGATTGTCATCAGGTGATGGAGAGGGGCCATGCAGGATCACACAGTGGCAGAGCCAAGGTGTATGTTCCCTAGCAGGGCTCCATCAGCACAACCCCAGTAGGTGAGCACACAGCCAGCTTCAGCACAAGGCGAAAGCCCGTTCCCTAGCAGATGAGTCCACACCGTTAGGCATAAGGTTGATTAAATCACAAATCAAACCAACCAGAGGAGCACTTACACCATGATCTCGAGTATCCTACTTCAGAGACTGTTCCACAATATCTGGACCAGGCTTTACACCACAGTCATGCCTGGCATTCCCAAGGGAGTCACTACCTGTCCTCAGCTGCACCTGGGCTTGGCCATGTCTCTAGGAGAGCCCTTGCCAGCACCGAGAATTCAGTCCTGGAATGTCCTGCTGAAGAGGAACCAGCTCACGGGCAACCACACCAAAACCTCTATCAGTGGCTCCTCTGATGCAATCCAGCCACAGCCTGATACCACTGAGACCACCAAGCAGCCCCACAGGAGGACAACTAAGCCATTTGCACAGTGCAAGCTTTGGCTACAAGGCACCAAAGCCCCAACCAGGGGCCCTCAGCCATCTCCTCCCAATGCAACCTGAAGCAGGAACCCAAATACTTTGAGCCCCCCTAGCACAGTGCCAGCCAAGCATGTGACATCTTCTGGAGCTCCCAGTGTCCCTTGGAGGGATCCATCACTTGTCATCTCAGCGCCAGCCAGAAAGCAGTGCCCCCTGTGACTGCCTGCTCCTCCGACAACTCTTGCACAGAGGCCAGCTGCGAAGATTCAGCCCTGGACAAGATATTTCATAATGTGCTTCTCCTGACTTTCTCAATGCTTAATCATTTTTGCAGTCGTCTGCAAATGAGTCTAAGCCTTTGCTATGAGGAAGCAGAGGTATCTCCACCTCCCTTCCTGGTAATTTTGCTAGGGTGGGAAAAAATAAAAGTGCATGTGACCAAGTCGTTAATAAGACATCCCAAATACAAAAACAAGCTAATTAAAACCAGGCATGACCTATTCATAAAATAAGTCCTTTCAACTGTAAAAGGAGAGAAGAAGCCTTTGAAGTCAGGCCTCATAATCCAGTGAGATCCCTGCCTCCACCAGTGACCTCACTTGGAAACTCGTTCTTACGCAACATCATTGATGCTTTCCCAATGAAAGCTGACTTTAGAGACAGCTTAGATTTAAAAATCGGTGAAGCCAAAGCCTCAGTAGAACAAGTTGCCCAGGGTATAGAGGAGTCTCCAGGGGCTCTTCGCCAAGGCTAGGATGCCTGTGTAACCCCTCAGGTGTTCCTAGCCAGGAGGAACACCATGTCTCAGCGGGACTTTGGGCTGCCCTGCTGCACCCTGCCATGAAACATGGAAGGTTGGGGTCCACCAAAGGGGAAATTCCAGGAGAGGAGGGACTGACATCCCCCCTGCCCCAAAAGAAGGGCCAAGAGAGCAACACTGATGCCACGTCTCAGCTGGGGAGAACATGAAGTAGAGATCCATCCATAAACACAGTGTCTGCAGGGAGAGGGGGGGCAGGAAAAGCCCAGCTAGTCCCAGGGTTTGAGGCAGCCCCCAGTGAGGACCAAAGAAAACCCCCACGGGGAGGACAGCCCTGCTTAACTGCTCTGAGACTCTCCTCCCAGGCTCCCGGCTGCAGTCACCACCAGGGACGGGACATTGGGCCAGTTTGGCGACACCCTTCGTGTCCGCAGACATTCACCCCAACCCGCTGCTGGAAACAACCATTGTTTGTGCGATTCACCCTGAATGGAGCCAGATGCCAAGATAATCCCCTTATTAGGCTGATTCCTCTTCTGTTGCATCCTGCGTGACTCAGAGATCAGAGAAAACTCAGCAGACCAAAGAAACTCCAGCAGTGGCTGAGAAAAGGCACAGGAAGAGGCATTTGGGAGTGTCCACCAGGCTCCAAACACAAGGTTGCGCTGAGAAGGGTCAGGAGAGCTGCAGAGGTCATCTACAGGTTGATCTGGTGCTAGGCAAGGGGTGATATCACAACGGTCTCCCAAGCTAAGAATGAATTTGTAGGACACCCGTCCCTTCTGGGCAAAGCCACGGAGACTGGAAACCCAAGGGAGCAAGCACATCCATCCCCATGGCATGCCAGGGCACTGTTTTGTAGGAGAAGTGACATCTGTGACAGTCTGGAAGGAGACTCAAAGAAAACCAGCCCTCAGTAATTTCTTTCTTCAAATTCAGACCAGGAAGAACAAGCTACCCCACCAGAAATCCTAGTCCAGCTTCCAACCTTTCCTTTTAAATGCCAGCAGGGATTCACACAGATCCCGGGGACCAACACCACAGACACAGATGCTCCAGCATCTCTCTCAAGCTCCTCCTGGGTCTTCATCAGGAGCAAGGGAGAGATGGCCTTCCTGAGCGGCACAGAGGAGCGGAGTAAGTGACAATGGTTTGCTGGACATTAAAACAATCAGGGAACAATCCAAGTGTCACAGCCCAAACTTGCAAACTGAACTGGCGCTCCAGGAGCCACCAGGCTAACTTCAGAAGAAATGCCATAGGATATTCAACACCATAAATGACAAAGGTATAAAGAATATCAGTTTTGTAAGAAGAATGCCCTCCAGCATGACAGGCTACGGTTTTGTGGGGGGAAATAGGGGCGGCAGCTGCACTAACGGAGTCACCAGCATCACCTCCACCACACTGAAAGCTCTGCACCGGCAGGAACACGGGAAGGGCTGTCATCTCCCCTGCAACCTGCTTTTACAACCCGAAGCATAGTGTCTTGCCCAAGGTCAAAGAGCAGCTCCCAGGAATGAGACAGGGATCTCCTGGAGCCGGGGACACCACACCACGCAGCGCTAGGGTCTGTCTGAGGCGTGTGCAGCCTCTCCTTTTGCATTAAGCGCTGACGGATGGGCACAGCAAGCACTGTTTGCAGGCTGCTCCATCCCCTGCATCCCTTGGAGGGAGATCCAGAAGATCCCCCCCCCCCCCCCGCCGCGCCCCCCGCAGCTCAGCCCAGGGCACGGGGCTGTGAAGCCACCATGGAGGAGGCAGAAACCCCGTGCAGGGAGCGATGCTGCATCCAGCCAAGCTGGTGTTTGTGGAGCTGGCAAGCGCAGAGGCAGGTGCTGAGCGCCTCGCCGTGGGGAACGGGCTCCAGCACCGGCCCTCCTGCTCTGCAGCCAGCCACTTCTTGCAGCCAGCCACATGCAAAAGCACATTCCTTGCAGCCAGCCACCTACAAAAGCATATTTCTTTGAGCCAGTGAAATGCAGAAGCCCCAGCAGACCCCAGGTCAGATCCACCTGCTCCATCAGAGGCGATGGTGCAGGATTGCTCCCCCCGGCAGGTTTTCTTCTCCAGATTGTTTCTGAATTGTTCGCTCTTGATCTCTGCCTCCAGCTCCCCAGGGCTGTCTGTGCCCAGCTCTCCTGCTCGCCCTAGGCTTGGTGTCACAGGCTTTTTAGCTGTGTTACCTCAGATAAACTCTCCAACAGTTACCAAGTGGGCAGCAGGAGCAGAGGCTGCACACAGGGAACTGCGAATGAGGCCAAAATGGGCGGAAATTGTGGAAAAGTCCCTAAAAACCAGGCACTTTTCTGTACAGGCTTGGGCATCTTACAGCTGCAGCAAGGCTTCCTTTCCTCAGAAAACTCGTGGGCCCTAAAGCAATGAATGCATTCCCAGTTCAGTCCCCAGCTCTGCCAGCTCCCTCAGGGATGCCGGAAAGCATCGCTGCTGGAGCACAGAGAAAAACCCAGACAATGCAACCCAGCCTCTGAGCACGTTTCAGTTTCACCCACAACTGCTGCTACAAGGCAAGTGCACCATGAGTTTGGGAATCCTGACACGCAGCCCCACATCTGTTGGGGCCCCCTGGATATAAGCATCGCTGCTGGATCTACCCACCTGCTGTCGCAGGCAGCATCTGCCCACAAATCCCTACCTCTCATCTTGCTCCCTCCTGCAGCATCCTGCAGCAGCTGCTCTCCCCTGACTTGGCTACACAAGGCTTGAGCCCCAAAATAACCTTTGAATTGCTGGAAATCGGTTGTGGATTTGTCAGAGTTGTGTGGGAGCTACTCACAGAGATTTTGGTGAAGACTGAGAGCAGGAGCGACAGGCTGGAGAGGTACATCCGGATCCTCTCTCCTCCAAACCTCCGCTGGAGATACTCTGGCATTGTGACGATCTGCCAGGGGAAAAGAGAGCGATGGCTGCCCTATCCAGGCCTCCTCCCCCAGGGAAGGCAAGGGGACAGCTGTATTCCCAGAGCAGGGCTTAGGAGTCTCAAAGGAATCTCAAAGGACAGTGGTGACTCCCTCCAGGGAGCAGGGGACCTGGCTGGGGCCACACAGCAGGCTCAGGGCAGCTGTACGTACCCCAGAGGCGATGTAGACCGGCACAAACACCCAGGCTAGTGCCAGAAGAGCGTAAGTCGCCTGTTGGGAAGAAGGAACATGGCACAGCCAGAAAAAACACTCATCCTGCTGCGGCCCAACACTGACTGCAGTGCTGGACCCCGTCCACCAGCCCTGACCCAGCCCTGGCTCACCCTCGAGTGCACATTTACATCCCCAAATGGCTTCAGACAGCAGGCACGGGTGCACGAGGCCATGGTGGAGACCCCCCCGACAACCCTGCCAGCAGAAACCCACTCCCCTCAGCCCTTCAGCTCCTAACCAGACATTTCCCACTAACTCCCTGAGCACCAAACCAGTCAAATGCCGTATTTTTGCTGCAGAACCCAAGGACTTTGGATACAAGGTGTGGGGAAGTGGGGAATGGGTGACTTATTCAGCCGTCTTACTGGTGGGGTCTGGACTAGGAAGCTGTGCTCTGAAATGTCCGTTTCCCTGTGCACGTGGACTTGTGTTGACTCTAAACTCACCATATGTGCACTAGACACGAGCTGGAGAAGCTGAGTTAGCAGGGTTGTGTTAATTACCCCCTGCACAGCTCCTCCCAAGCCTTTTCTAGACGTTGCACGACGCTGCTGCGAAATGGGCCATCTGCTATGACACAGCTCGAGAAACTAATTTCCTTAATAACACGACACATTTCTTACGTTCCACTCGAAGCCGGTGACAGCAATTCCCCCAGCAGCACCAGTCCCAGCCAGCCCAATGAAGAGCCCCGAGCCTTCGCTGCTGGCAAAGAGAGAGGCGCCGATCTGCGGAGGGAAGGAGGCGCTGCAGGTGCCGGCAGGTGGGGTGCCTGGCCGCCGGCCCCCCCTGCACGGCACAGCAGTTGTGCCAGCTGGACCAGCTTTGGTACTACCCCAGCAGCTCAGCCCCAAGGGGGCAACTCGGTAAAGAGGAGGCAGCAAAACCAATGTCTGAACGGGAGCAGCAGAGCGCAGACCTCCTGCCACTGCTAAAAGCAAAGTGGGACCAAAGACACACCACGTGTGGTGAGGGACGTGCATGTATTTTGCAAGAAAAACCCTTGACAGGCTCTGAGCCAGGCAGCCATGCGCCCCACAACCAGTGCTCCCACGTGTTCTGCTCATCCGGGCAGCCCTGGTGGGTTTGGATGGACTTTGTCTTCAGGGAGTATGAGGAGGAGCCACACGATGCTGCATCTGCCACAGTGACCACGCACCCTGCCCAGAGGTGACCCTGTGGCAAGGAGCCAGGGCCAGACACAGGAAGGACCTACAACCAGTTTGTCAAGATCATACCAAAATAAGAGGAGGGAAAAAAGGAACCTTGGGACACCCATGTCTTGTTGAAGCCACCAGGAATACACAGGGCCGGTGAAGATAGACATTTGACCCCAATGACCCCTCCCCAAGTTCAGAGCAGCCTACGAGGAGACCCAACAGCCAGGTGGGCTCTAGCATCCACCGTGCAGTAAGAAGGGAAACAGCTCTGAGGACACAAATCCTGGCAGGAGGGGGTATACAGCATGGGCGTGGTGGAGAAAGCAGGGGTGTGGAAGAGGGAATTGGGTGGGACAGTGGTGCCACGTGTCCCTGCTGACCAGGGTGTCACAAGAGGGACAGAGGTCTCTACTTACTGGCCACCACGCCATGTCTCTGCCAGCAAGGAAATAGCCACTGATCGTGTTCCTGTTCACCCTGCACGAAGACTGGGAGGAGAAAAGATCAGCACAGAGCACCCTTTCCCTACAAACCCAGACAAGACACCCCAAGAAACCAAGACCCAAGTCTCCCAGACAAGAAGCCAAGAGACAGGAGACTCTGGATAATTAATGGGAGCTCTGCAACACAAGCTTAATTACACGGAACAGCGGCTGCCACCCCAAGTACCTGGAGCCATGAATAGCAAAGGAGGCACCCCGAGAGGGGGAAGCATGGAGGATGCGCCCAGCCTACCGCCATCCTGAGCAGACAGGATGGCTAATAGGGCCTGGCTTTGGCTACGATTTTTCTGCAAGGCAGAATAAATGGCTTTGGAGAGCCTTTGTCTGGAACCGTGGGTAGCCCAGGGCTCTCTCTGTTACACAGGGCATTTGTCTCAGCACCCTTTAATAGACAAGCAGCAGATCTGCTGACACCCAGCAGACTGGCGGCCGGGGGAGAGGTTTGTGCCGTGGTCGATTCCAGCTCGTTCTCAGGCTACAGGAGTCCCTCTATAGGGGGTGAGAGGCAGAGGGTTTGTACAACAGCACAGAGCAAATGCAGCACAACACACAAAATACCCAAACAAGCGCAAACTACAACAAGAAAATAAAAGAGGCTTTCAAAGTATTTCACACAGAAAAGCCAGCCCTGAAAAGAAAAAAATAACTATTAAAAAAAGGAAAGCAGAAAGGAACAAGAGGAAATACTCTTACCCATATTCCCACTGCAACATTTAAGGAAAAATAAACCACTATGACGACAAGGTCAGCAACACTGAACTGCTGCGAAGGCGTAAAGGATCCAGCAGTGGAATTGCCCTCCATCATCCCTCTGCCTCCCTCTTCATCCTCAGCCTCACAGTCACTGAATCAGTAACTCGTCAGTGGCTCAGGGGCATTTATCATTAAACAAGTCGGCAGCAGCTTTCCTTCCAGAGGCGCTTGGGTGGGCAGCCAGGCTGTCCGCTGCCTCCCTCCCCTTGTAGCCTCCCCACCGCCCTTCCCGCCAGCACCCCAGGCGCACACAGTTCAGGCGAGCATCTCTTGATTTTAGTGTCTCACAAACAAGCAGCTACTTAATCCCCATTTCCTTGGGGGTTTCTGTTCCTTCTGCACTGACCCCAAAGAGCAGCGGCTGCAGCCCAAGCCACCAACGCGTTTCTGCAATGCAGGCTCTCGGGACACGGGCTCCCAGCAGCCTCTTGCAGAGGAGCCTTAAATCCAGCTATTGCTGGACAAGAAACTGCTAAGGTTTGCCTTCTATGAACTGCAAACCAAACCCCAATATTTTCCTTGCAGATGCTAAATCTGGAAAGAATTTGCACGATCCTCTGACTTGTGAATTACTGTAGAAATTGCTGAATAAAGCAGAGGTTTTAAAGGGTTCTCTACATTTGAAGGCTCTCAGAGAAATACCTCTAAGAATAGCTAGCATTTCTGGTGATCTGATTTTGCTTCTGAAAAAAGCATGTAGAGATCAGGTAGCTCTGCAGTTGTATGCTGCAATGAAAGGGGTGTGAAAAACCGTCCAAGTGAAGATGCACATGCTTTGCTCTTCAACCACTCCCAACACCATGAAAAGCCAAAGGACCAACAACCCCGTCTCAGGAGTGCAACTTGTTCCCAAATTCTTGAGTTCTAAACAACACAGTAATCACACTGCACAAAACCAGGCAAACCTGGGGGGGTTCTACGTGCTAAAGCAACGATCGAACACAGGAGTTACACGGCGGAGCCTCAGCATGCCAGTGAGGGCTGGCCAGCAGAAATGCTTACAGAAGAGATGAAGCTGTTCCTCCAACAGCCAACACAAACCAAGCAGCCGGAAACTACCTTTCAATGTCATGGTTTGGGGTATTTAGTAATGATACTATTGGCTGCACTGGATGCTTGGCTGGCGCATTTTCAAGTGGCAGCACGCTTTCCAACCATGTATCACAAGGTCTCACTAACAAATAAAGACACTGCAACTAATATGCCCATCACCGAGACAGCTCAGCATATTTCTCTCTGAAACAGCCGCCGACGCACCAAGGAGCAGGTCTGTACACTTGGGAGAGGAACTGAAGGTCTCCCTCACTGCTCAGCTGGAATTTAACCTGCATTAACACTTTCAAAGTACATACAAGTGTTAATACATCAGCTTGGTATATCTATTAACATCGCTGAATGGTTTAGTAACTGACTGTCATTGAAGTACAACCAGGTACAGCCTTGCATTTGGTCATTTCAGAGAGGCAGAACATACCCCTCTGGACAGGACTCTGCAAAAATCAAAAAATAACCTTATGAAAAATAAGTTCACGGAATGAAGAACAGCATTATCTGAACAGAAGCGTGCAGCTGCTTAAACAAAATCACCATCTCACTTGCTGAATGCACCAAGATCAAGTATTATAGATCTACTAGCAATATCTAGCTCTTCAGACACACGCCTCCACTGGGCCCGGCGCTGTACCAAGACAGACAAGGGAAGGAAGAAAACCCCAGGTTTTACCTTCAAAAGCAAATGAACCTTCTGAAGCCCTTGGAAGTTTGTCTCAAACAGAGAGAAATCGTGTCAAAGGTTAATTTTCACTTCTGGCTTTGAACATGGCAAAAGTTTTATACTAATTTCTAGGCCATTCTGATGGAGAGATTAGACCAAGCCACCCCTAAACGCCCGTTAATTCCACCATTGGTTTCTCCACAACAGGTCAGGAACTTCAAGTCTCTGAGGCTGGAAGCTCAGTCTGGCAGCTAGCCGGCCACTCCACTTGCACGTACGTAAGGACGGTTGGAAAAACAAACGTGAACAAGTTCAGCACTGCACTATGGCCATATTTTTTAGCTCATTCATGCATTAAGGCCAGGCCAGAAACCTCTGAAAAAACAGGTTTACCTGTGATGAGCCGATTCGGATTTTACCAGCTGGGACCTCTGCCCCACCAGTATTCCCAAGTCCCCATTGCTCCCTGACATCCAGCCACAGATTTCACTCCCTCCCACATTCCCCAAAGCAAAGCAGTGCCGTAACTGCCAAATTACAACTAACCTAAAACACTTCGACAGCACCTGCAACTGGATGGTGAAAGGTTGCATTTTGCATTTTACAAGACTGTTCAGCAGAAGACAGGTTGAAAAATGGCCACGAGTATCAGTTTTAGGGAAAAGCAGCCTCTACACCTCCTCTGCAGGCATTTCACTGTAACAACAAGCAAAACACACATTACTCTCCTTACTGCCAAGAAGCCTGAAACCTGTTCGTACTCCAAAGTAACACATTAGCATAAAAGAATCAATTCACCTCAAATTCTTTCATACCTGCAAATCATTTTTAAGGGGACACACTTTATAAGACAAGTGACCAGTACATGAAGATTTTTAGAAAGCTCACACAAAACAAGTCTTTATTCTTTGTCGCAGAAAATAAATACAGGTGCATATTTCATATGCTTTTCTATAAAAGCACTCCTACAAAATCACTGAACTGCATACAACAGTACAACCTTTTTGGCTTTTAAAATGCAAATATTATACAGTCACTTCATTTTATTATCTTTTAAAGCACTTGTAGCAAGCAGCTTTGGAAAAGGAATGCTTAATTTAGAAGCCAAATTCTTGCCTCAAGTGTTTTGTGGATTTTTTCCATCATGTATATAGTGCAACTAACCTAAAAGCAACTAGAACAGTTTTTGTAAAATGTTTATTCCCCACCCACCCACCCCAAAAAAATAACCACCTGCAAAGAAAAAAAAAAAGCTCTTAAAAACTGTTCTACCTTGATACTTAAACCAAGAGAAAATAAAAAGTGGCTCAATAGAAATATTAAGGTAAGCATGATGCTTCACAGCTCATTATCTGTTCGCTTCCAGTTTGGCCCGGGATGTTTCTTTAGACTAAAGAGGCATTAATCATCCAGTCCTATATTTCTGAAAAGGTACGACATGGACTCCCCATTATGGATCCTGCGAATGGCTTCTGAGAGGATCATGCTGATATCCACCGTCTTGATTTTAGGGCACTGGAGTTTTTGTATTTCGTGTGGAATTGTGTTTGTAACAACCACCTACAGAAAGAAAAAATGATTGGAAAGTTCTGTTATGTTTTCCTCCTCCCCATATTAGAACTGCAAAAGGGCATGTACACGCACCAGATCCTGTGAAGCCACCCTTGCTGGTAAAAGAACAAGATTTTACATTACTGTCAGGGTCAAAATCTTAGGAAGAACCATGTGTTGCTATAGGATAGCACATATCCATGGATACTAATGGCACTGTCCCTTCCTTCCATTCATTCTGCCGCGCAGGCCCAAAGGAAGGTATGAAAAATATCCCCTGCACTGAAGAGAAAAGTCTGCTAATCCTGGCATCTGTCAGCTCACTACTTCCCTGGTTTCCCATCGCTATAGTTTAAGGACACGGAGATGCTAATACTCTTAACATGCAATTCCTTGGTAAAAAAGCCTGAACCCAGGAATCTCCCAGCTAAATTCTTAATACCAGTACATTTTAATAATCAAGTCAGGAGAAAACTGCTTGCTTAAAAAACACTGAATCATTGGACCAGAAACTCAGAATCCGTGCTTACTTCATCAATTGCAGATTCCTCTATCAGCCTGGGAGCATCTGAAGATAACAGGCCATGCGTGGCCATTACAAAGATCTTGTAAGCCCCCCTCTCCTTGAGGGTCTCAGCTGCAGCAAGAAAGCTGTCAACGTCGTCTATAATGTCATCCTGTCAAAGTAAGATTGAGTCAGTGAAGATTCACCACGTCTTCAGACAGATCAGCACAGCACACCCAGACCGATATCACATCTTCTTCAAGTGTAATGGTTTACAGCCGATGCAAAACAGACATTTTTATTCATGCTGTTCTTGAGACCTGAGCTAGATGGTGAGGGCGAAAAAGCACAAGCGTGTCCTAAACTACTGCAACATCAAGGGGCCAAAGGATTGCTCCATGAGGGGAAGAGGGAAAAGCCAAAATAACCAACACTCATTCAAAAACCAGACTCACAGAAAATTGCCCTTTTCTGTGACAAGCCCAGAGATTACACTCTGCTTTGGAGAAACAGTATAACTGCATCATCTCTACTTCACTGGCATTTCTAAATTCACAGAATAGAAACATGGTAATTTCCCCCTAATCTGATGTGTAAGCACCACCTGAAACTTCTCACCTTCAGGCAAGAACTTGAACAGAATTTCATCTGGTCTATTCATAGCAACAAGGCCCAAATGCTGGTTTTCAGCACGGATCACTTCATAGTTCACACAGTCAGCTTCAGTGACTGCAGAATACTGCCTCACGGTACAAAAAGCGCAGTATCAAAAGTCCACCATCAACAAAAGTTTAGCTGCTGATACAGCAGAGTACCTACTTGATTCCTGCAACTTTAACATTTTAATATAATTTATCAGAAGTGACAGCATCTTACTTACCACAATGATAGCTATTCTTCCTCCTACATCTCCCACAACTGTGATGGGTGGTTTTTCCTTGGGAATCAGCACTGATTCATGGCAAATTTTTTTAGAGGGGTAAAAAAGAGAAATAAAGAGAGAGTTTATACAATTTACTTCAAGCATGGAAACATACACTTTGTGTTGGTCATCACTGTTACAGACAGAAAAGAAGCAACAACTATTTCAATCATCACAGCATTACTGGGAAAAATCAGCAGGATTTTAATACATAAATGATTTAGGCTTAGCCAAAGTATTAACTACATTCATTTATACCCACATTCTTCAACCAATTCAATTAATTTTTAATTTTAGTTCAGAGAATATAGCAGCTTGCAGATACAACCAGTCTGCAGACCCTACTGAGATCCATGCTAAGGTTTATGCAATGAAGTTTTACATGCACAGCTATAGATCCACGTTCAGCAAAGTTACTCTGTCAAGGTCCACGACACTATACAGCTACAGCCACACGCAAAAACAGTTTCAGTTCAGCTTATTAGCTCTGTGTCCCAGAAAAATTCCAACAGGAAAAGTAAATGGCAAAAAAGTGGGACCCTCTGCCAAGGGCTTTTCTGACTGCCTGTAATGACACAGCGCCTCCTGCCCAGGGCACAGAACTCACATACAGCCTAGCACTAAAACCAAGGATAAAGCATCAAAAAGGAATCTTTTTTTCTCCCTATTAAGAAAAAAATAATCTTCTTTTCCCCCTAAAGAACCACTCATTTTTGATGGTCCATCACTGCCAGTCCCATTCCCCAAACCCACAAAATACAACAGGTGAAAACTTTCACACACAAACTTACTTACTGGGTATCTCCAAACTGGGATGAATAGCAGCTACATTTTTGGCCGTAGGTGGTGAGTGCCGACCATCCACCATGTCAGACTCTGCATCTTGAGCTTCCCCATGAATCACAGCAATTCCCAACCGTAAGCGCTCAGCAAATGACTGTGCCCTGTAGGGAAAGGGTTAAAAAAGAAAACCACAAAACCAGAAATACGTTACATTTAAAATAATTCACATACATGCAGTCCTAACCTATTTCCATTTTATTTCTCATGTTTCAGAGGAAAAATGGAATGATCCTAAAATTTTAGGAACACACACAGAAGAACCCACCTGCCCCTTAGTATCTTGTTTTCACCAGGCTTGTGAGAGTCAGAATAACCTTGAAAGGACCCATACTGGCCTTGAAGCAAAAGGATAAATGCTGCAAGTCACATAATTCTGATTACTCCCTTCTGTTTTGCCCAGTCAGAAAAACATTTCCTAGCCTTCAGCATTCTTGAGATTTCACCCACACTTTAGCAGGTCTCATCTAACAGTAGCCAAGAATAGCCTAGATGCCTGGATTGTCTACATTTAATAGGAAAAAAATATTCACATGAAAACAGAAACAAGTGTCCACCTATTTATTTTTAAGCAAGACGGGCACTAAGGACAGTATCCCTGAACTTCTGAGACATAACCTTAGAAATCCTACAGAAAAGAGAATCCAGACGATCATTTTGCCACACTTGACAAACCACACTTCAAAGTTAAACAGCCTGGATTTTTACAAGCTTACAAGAAGTTCCTTCACCATGTTGTATTTCTTCAACTAAAATTAGAAATCTATGTAAAAAAGTGTAAGGTTATCTGGGGAAGTAGGGAAAGTAGAGTCAGGAAAATAGGAATTGCACAGATAGAGCTTGTATCCCAAATACTGGAAGCAGCAAGTAAAAATTAGCAGATTCATCCTACCTTACCTTGCACACCAAAGATTTTGGTATCCAGCCTAAGCCAGCCAGCCAGCCAGCCTCTATTATGTCTACAGTGAGTCACTCCATTCTAATATCAGCATTTAAGACCTGTGGCCTAAATCACCTCCTTTACACTTAAGCCCTGTTTCACTATCCAAACAACTCGAAGTCCAGAGAATAATTTGCCCATCATGATGCTCAGTTAATTAAACATGAAGAATCTTCTGCCCTGTGGTTATCATACAGTTAGGATATTTTTTCCAAGTAGTTAATTACAGATAAACTATGATTCAAAACAGTAAGTTATAACTTAGAAGTCATAATCCTATCAACGAAACTATAATAATTACTTTAAAATGCAGCATTAAACTGAGTAAAGTTCAAATGTTGTAAAATGATTTATTCATTTTCCAGTAAGCTCAGAAACTACAGAAACATTCTGAACTTCAGCAAGCATAGGTTCTCTTTCACAAGTAGGCATTCATCTGAAAAGTGTTTTCCTTGATTAGGCTGAAACATTCAATCACCCTTTTCCAAATACAAAATACCTCCTCAAATACTGCTCTTAAATGCTCACATGTACACATGAAGAAGCTAACAATACAGCTCTGGGATCCTCTCCTACACAAATCAGTTACGTGTGCAACCTATCTGTCTGATCAAAGGTTATGTGTAGACTATTTGCTGGCATGCACAATTACTTGACGAGTATGAAAATGCCTCAACAAATGCCAGCCTACACCCAAGAGGCAATACGGACACCAAGTAAAAGAAACCATCAAAGACAAGCAAATGTAAAATAACTGGTCAAAAGAAAAGAAATCACATTAAAAGTACTGCTGGAAAACAAAGATGACAAAGACTGTTCCCCTCACTATACTTCTACAAATTAAAGTATCTCTGATTTGTTATATAAAATCAACAAAAACCTTTCTTACAAAGAGTACCCTGATTCCTTGGCAGGAAAGTCTAGATAACTTTTCAACAAACTATTGGTTTGTCACCACAGCAAATACAGTATCTCTTAAACCATCATCCAACTCTTACACCACCTGCTGAGAGCAGTGTAATCCCAAAGAGTTTAGGAACAATCAACCAAAAAGCTTCATGGATTAATAACAGTCGTTCAGCCAACAAGGACTTCACAGTCAAAATAATCTCCAACATCAAATCCTGTTTCACCACGCGAAATGGTAAGCCATCTGTATTTAGGGTCTGATCAACCATGTTCCAAGTTACGACCATGTTAAGCAAATACTTTGGATTAATGGCATTATACTTCCAGCAATTTTTCTTCATTTACAGGAGGAAATTTATAATGTAAAAGCACAGAAATATAATATGACTAAATACCTCCTTTATCCTAAGAGCCAAATTGATCTACCTCATCCTTTCACTTGTTTGGTTTTTACTCTCCTTAGATTTATTATAACAATGATGTAAGAACTACACATCTAACAGTATTGGGAGGGATTTGAAGGCTGCATCTTCTAATTACCAGGTATCTGTCCTTCACTTGATCCTAAGAACAAAATCATGATAGAGATTTCCTGCTCTAACACAAGAGAGCAGATCTTACCCACCTCTTTGCAGACGCAGGTGATTTGGCCACAATTACAGCATTCCTGTAGTCTGGTATCTGTAGTAAATAACAGATAGCAATGTCTACTTCATATCTTTAGACAAATTTAAACTCAGTAAGAATCAGAGAACTTTATTTTGCCAGAAGAATTTTAAGCATCGAACATTCCACCTAACATAAGAAAGCAACCTCAAGAATCCATGGTACATGATCAGAGTTCACAGCTCAGTAAAAACAGGTATTTAGGAAATTCAGGTATTAACTTAAAAACTGTACCTTTCACAAACACCATGTTATATTGTAGATCACACGAAAGTAACTGCTTTAAAAGAACATCAGGGCTACACTGACAAGTGTTAAAAGAAACAGGAAACCATCAAAGAAAGAAGTTTCCAGTTCAACTTAAATTGTCTTGTGTGCACCCATGGCAGTCTTTAATCACTTGAAAACACAGCATTTCATCTATTTCCTATTGATTTTCAGAGTACACCAAAAAAAGTAATGCCTATCCATCACATCATAGTGACTCTTCATATCGACTATCAAAAGGGATAAAAATCCCCTATTTGCTGCACTGATCCTGCCATCACAGTCTAACACTGCTGCAAAGCGGCTTCCGCACCAGCCAGCACTAGAGGATGCTGCTGCAAACGCCAACAGCAGCAAAGTGGTAAGGCCAAGAAGTCAAGAGTTTCATTTCAAGGTCTGATGGGTCCTTCAGTCAGTCTTCACAAGCACAATCCATTCCAAAGTTTGCTGCTCCTGTCCTGCCCCATTCTCACACTGGCTTTTCACTCCAGACTCCTCATCTCCATTTAGCCACCATTTTAGTCTCCTTCTCTCAAAAGTTCATCTCCATTTTCCCTGCAAACACTGATTCCACATCTTCCACATCAGACTCATGTTTCCTTGTTCCCTAAACTCTCAAGTATTCCACCATTTGCCCTGTCAGTCCTCCTTTCCAGCAGCAATCTATGCTCCCTCTAATCTCTCGTCTTACCAATATCTCCTCTTACCCCCCTTCCTTGCAAACTCAGTGTTGTTCTTCACTGTGCTGCCCTGAGACAACCTGTCTGCCACAGAGCGTACAGAGAACCTCTCTGTCCTTTTATCAGTCACTGTAACGATAGTTCACAGCCACTCTCAGCTGCAATAGCAAGCAAAGTCCTACAGAGCAGATCCAATCCTCAGAATCCCAGTGTTAAGGGACAGAAGACTCTTTATTAAATACCTGCAGATTATCTGTTACAAATGTAATTTCACAGATTTTTGAAGATGATACCCTGACATGCAGTTCGTTGCCTTGCTGTCAGATGTCAAATACCAGATCCAGAGCATAGAAATACTTGGGTTTTGTTCAAACACAAGCAAGGTAAATTCTTCCACAATCTTATCGTCAAACATACAAACCACACTGGCTGAGTATTTCCAAAAGTACTCTACCTGAAATACATTGTGGGAAAAGTTCTGAACTTGGGCATGGGCCTAACCAACTGAAAACAAGAGCTTTTCTGAGGACATGTCAGGCAACATTAATAATCCCGACTGTTACTAACTCCACCTATAATACTGGGAATTCAGCATGCTCTGTCCTTTACAAACACTTAGTTATACAACAGGCTATAAAGATTAACATGATGGAAGGTATGGACAAGGCAGGGCCTGTCACTTGACATAATAAGCGCTTTGATCTTGTTCAGACAGTTGCCTCATTTTTCCCCTGCCAAATTATCAAATTTGTTCTCAGCTCTTCAAAAATGAAGTCAGAACGCTAGAAGTGTCATCCAAAGACAGTAAGACATCAACAACTCCTTGTAACAAAGAGCTACATCACTCTAAGATTAACATGTACACATAGAAGAGAGAAGTCACTAAGTATCAAACATTAGCTAAGCATACAAAGGAGAATCACCAAATTATTTTTACACCACATTAATTTCACTGATTGGCCTGTCTTCATCCCAGAACACCAAGGAATTCTCTTTACACCTATGCATAAATTTCCAACAGGGAACAACTACAAGCCCTCATCCTCTTACCTTTCAGTTAAATCCCTTTTAAGTGACCTTCATTCTTATCAAGCTGGACTCTATTTCATGCTACTCAATATACCCCATCACAACTCCTATTAGAAACATTTTTCATGCTTTGGCATCCACAGTGCAGGACATACAGCAAGCTGCTGCCACTGTGAACTTAAGATAAACACTACATTCTTCCTGAGCAGCGCTGGATGAAACTTTTAACAAAAGATATGACCTGTCTGGTGAAGGTACGTACTTGCCAATATAGATCCCAGGTGATCGATACATTCAGTCAACTCTAGTTTTAGCAAGTCGTCTCACGGACAAGCAGAGGAACAAAGAAATTAAAATGTGAAAGGATCTTTTAAGACCTCTCTACACATACCTCAGCAGATCTCTACAAATGTTAATTTGTTAGACTGCACAGCAGTGCCAGACTCAAAGCTGCAACAATTCTTTGGAAACCATTAAGAGTTCATGTATCAAAATGTGCTTCCAGACTAAACCAGGACCATGATGTTGTGAACAACCATACTCCATACATTCAAGCAACATATAAAGGCACAACTTGCTTGTGTCTGCATACTTGGTTTTCCACTATTCTTTTTTTAACTTCTGAAGTGCTTACAGTGTGCAATACTCCTCTCTCCTGGTATACATGATGAATGACTGTGGCAAAGGCAGAGCCTGGAGTTTTTTTCTATCATCCTCTTTGACTCTTATTACCAAAAGAAATTGTAACAATGGATTCAAATGGTAACTGATTCCCCAAACAGATGTTAACACTGTCATAATAAAATCATGTTGCTTTGGGTTTGGGTTTGGTTCTGTTTGTTTGTTTTTAAATTGAGACATTAATATCTCTATAGAAATAAATAACCTGGATTCAAGTGTGAGCTAAATGTTTTCTCTCACCAGGAAAAAAGCATTTGCTTTATTCCAAGTTTTCATTAGTCAGAAGTGTAATACGCATCTTATACCTACAATTATCACTTGCACAATTTGTATATATGAATCTACCGGTGGCACTTCTCAAAGTACTTATAAAAATAAAATGGAGAAATGGACGTATGGAACATCAGAAGTTAAGCTCCTCAAGTCAAGGCATGCTGAACAAACAGCACGTGTAGATTTCCACACAAGAAGTCATCTGTTCTTTCTTTCAGAGCATGACCGATAGGCCCTCTCATAGTTTACAGCTTTACTTTCAAAGTGTTTTCATAATGCAGTATAAATTACACCTACACAAGCAGTCCATCCTATAAATGTCAAGGAAACTGGAAACAGGAAAGGAAGGGGACATCAAGAGCAAGAAAATCCCTTTTTTTTTTTTTTTTTTTTTTTTAATACTGGTTAGGGGAATATATGTAAGAAGACAGAACAGCATCACTGCATGGATAAGAAAATGCCAGTTCTTCACAAAAGCAAAACTTAAACCTGTGGGGAAGAAAAGAACCAGTTACCCCAACATGACCATTCCCCCTTTAAAATTCTGTTTGAAGAGTTAGTCTTTTCAGAGGACTTTGTTTCAGAAGCCTTGAGACATGACAAAAAAATGATTTAGAAAAGCAACTGTAACAGCAGGCCCTCCTCACCTCTTCTTGGATGTACTGTAGTAAAAATGGAGATGCTCTCAAGTTATCAACTGGAATATTGAAGAAGCCCTGTATTTCCTTCTGATGTAAATCCATGGTAATAAGATGAGTCAGTCCTTTTAAAAAAGAAATTAAAAGACATATGGAGAAGCTCGTCAAGAAAAGTAAGAGAGAACAATAGATACACTCTGTTTCTCTATAAAGTTTCACTGAAGTTTGCCCAGAACAAAATCTCTAAACTGCATTAGAACAAGAATACTATACTTAGTGAATGCATGTACCATATTAACTGTGTGCCTCAAGTACAGCAGCATTATCACATTTCAAGATTTCTACAGTGCTGCTTTTAAAAGAACCTCAGAACACTACGTAACTGACTCAGTAGTGCCACACTGAGGCAGGTAAGATCTTTCTCCATTCAACATATGACAAAATGGAAGCACTAGTAAGATAAATTGTCCTATGCCACATAGCAAGACCCCAGCACAGCTAGCATTAGAGTTCTGAACTCCTGAAAAATGGGCCCAAATCATAATCATCAAAACACTTCTCTCCAAATAAGAAACCAGATCCCAGTGTCCATTGTAGCTGCCCATTTTTCCCAGGGACAGGAGCAAAAGGAAAGGAGCAGAAAACGTGCTAGAAGGCTGTGAAAATGAATCATCCCATTCTCCCATGTTATCTCAAATGTAAAGGATGGAAACAAAGTGCATTCACCCAATAGTTTAAAAAAAGAATAGATATGACAAGGCACAACTGTTTGAGAGTGTCACAAAGGCAGACAACAGTATTATGAGAGATGGATACCATGGCCCAAAGCAGCAGAGTCCAGCAGACTGATCTTGCCAGCTTAGTGGGACACAATGGAAGATGGCTGTTACAAGTTTGGTTTTTTTTACAAACTTGTAATTTGGAAACATTTCTAATTACATTCTCCTTTCTTATGTGGGTTTTAAATGCACAAAAAACTTGGCAGTTATTTTTAAACAACCTCTCTGCAGAGACCTCTCAAAACCTGCAAGGTGACAGCGGAAGCCCCCATTGCCCTGATTATTTCGTAACAGCCTGCATTCTTACCAGCTTTGCACATCATTGAAGCCAGTAATTTAGAGACAATGGAGCCCCTTTTCCTCATCTTGCATTGTTTGCTGTACGGGAAGTAAGGAATCACTCCAATAATGCTTTTGGCACAGGAGGTTTTACAAGCGTACACCATGATGAGGAGTTCCATGATCGTAGTATTCACATCCCTGGAACGAGAAGCATCTAGTTCTGTATCTCGTGCATAAAAATCCTGTATTCAACACAGTACTTATACCCACTCCAGGAATTTCACTCCTGGGTAGTGGAGCCTACAGTAACTGAGCAATCTTCACTAAGAATCCAGCTGTGCACCTCAGGATGGTAATTGCCCTGGGCCCAGCATTTTAATTCTTCACTAGAATTACACTTCATTCACTTTTTCATTTGGCTACTTTGGGCAATTCAGCAGTTTTTGTTATACTGTGTTGCTGTAACAAAGTAGTCTGTAATTTATCTCCAACATCTCCTTGTACCGTGCACAAACCAGTATGTATGTATTTTTGATATAGATAAGCTTTTTTTAAAAAAAAAAATTTTCACATTTTACAACACATTCCTCTTATTCAAGCCAACAGCAGGCTAAATAGTTACTATCCATTTTCTGCCCTAAATGGAAAGATTGAGAGGGTATCTTTTCAGATAAGAACTAGTCATCAACTAAGAGACCTGCTACTTCTGTTGCCATTTAAAAAAAGACTTAGAATTTGTAAAGTTCTTTTCACATTAAAAAAAAAGTTTTTTTCTGAATCACAGGACACATTGCCTAGGAAATGCTCCTCCTATATTTAGAGTTTTGTAATGGTGCTGGAGACGGGTAGCTGAAAAGGAAAGGATTTAAAGAGAGTAAGATAAGCAAAAGCATGCACTTAACAAATGAATGCAGAGACCCAGGAAAAAGTTTCATTGACACAGTCACTGAAAACTAAAACAAGAGCAGTTAGCTTATGCTGAAGTCTTCATTCTGAACATATAAAAAACCCCAAAACACCAAAACAACAAAAAAAACAGAGAAGCCTCTATCTAGGTAATCTAAGCTTATTATACTGCATCATATACATAAAATGCGAAGAAAATCTAAACCAGAAGCATTCCTATGTACAGTCCATGTCAAAATGCTAGCACAGTGTCTAAACAGTTACTCACTTTGAAACCGTTTGGATGATAAATACATCCTTTCCTCTCACAGACTCCTGAATCTGCACTCTTGTTTCTGCCAAGAAGAGAAATATGTAATATCTGCAATAGCAAAACTCAAACTCTTAAGAAAAGGGTAGCCAATACATGCACATCACAGTTAGGCAAGTTCCAGGTTTGCCAGTTAAATGCTCACCTCTGTTTGGCTCTTGATAAACCTGAACCTTCCCCATCTCCACTCCTAAGCGCCTGCAGGAGCACAAAAAAGAAAAGTAGAAGTCAATATGGGAATATGAAGAGCAAAACAAATGCAAAGCCCGTACAACAAAACAATTACTGAAAAGGCTGTATTTCATACAAGAAAACCAAGGGAAGAAAATCCCACACCATAAAACCAGTAATTATAGTGAAAACCTCTTAATAAAGCAGCTACAATTTCCAGAAGCTCCACTGCAGGCTAAGCTAAACTCGTTATCAAGTCAAGCTCAGAAGAACAGGCAGCAGAAAAAAAATAATGAATACTAAATCATGTAACAATTTCTATTTTTTAATACATATTTCTATATATGTTGCCATAGATATGTACATATGCATGGCAACATACACAATGCTTAAAAGACCATTTCTACATCGCTCTTCTCTATAGAAAAAACATCAACATAGAGAATAGGAAATACTTTTGAGCTCTACTAGATGAATAATGGAAGACTAATGTCTGCTGTATTTATTCCACTTTAGTACTAGAACAGACCCCCATCACTAAACAAAGGAGACAGCCAAGTATGCTGTGCACTTATGCCCAAATCCTTGCCATGCGTAACCTGAGTTCCTTGGCACTCTCCTTTCTCCTCCTATCTACACCTAGCCATGGGTACATAAGCCTCAGGAAGAAACTATCACGTGCAAGACTCCTGGTTATGTTATGCATCCTAATACCATTACAGTAGCATGGTAAAAATTTACTTACATCATAAAAGTTTTGCTGAAGCTATTCATGCATTTAAAGCTCAACAAATGTTCCCACCTAAAATACACAGTGAGCAGGATGCAGTTTTGCCATCTAAGAAAATTCCGCTATATAGAATAAGTAAACGATAAAAACTTCTGCCATGACTATTTAACGCTATCCAAACATTAGCCTTCCCATGTGTCTAAAATACTGCAGCCAATCACAACCTGCCATCAAACAATTTAAACACAAGTTATTTCCTTTGTTATTGACCTGTTGAAACACACTGTGCAATACAGCACACTAGATGTTCTTGCAAACCATGGCAGTTTCCCCATGGAACTGTCCTTAAACAGATAAATCAGTCTTTAGTAAAATTAGTCCCATCATAACAACACCAAGATCCTAAGCTGCCCTGCAGGAGATTTTACTTACTCAGCAATCCTCTTCGATAGTTCCATGCATGACGAATTGGAATTAGCTGAAAACAGCACCAGTCCACCCTTGGTTATATTCATGATGGCCCCAATTTCAGTCGATGACACACAAAACATCAAACCTAAGTTGTTTTTCCGCTTCTAAAAGACTGCAAGAGATCAAAGGTCTGTTAGAGCCACATTGTTAAAAACAAAAAACAAATCTGCTCTGTTTAGAAAGTGATGAGTTTCTCATAAGCCTGTATTTTCCAGCACCTTTAATATCTATCACCACTTTAACAGTACCATGAATATATCCAGACAGAATGTTGTGACCTACAAGCCATACTGTTTACTGACCCAGCTCAGCGTACCCAACAATAAGGCACAAAGAAAGGGACTCCAGCCTGCCTTGCCTTCCTTCTCCTGCCCCCAAGCTTTACATGCCCTCCACCAGAATGCCTCCCTCAAGGTCTCCAAACCCCACCCTAGACAACCTCTGAATTTCAACATTTTTTCCTTTTTTAAAATGTTTTCCTCAGCCTACCATCTAGTAATACTGTTTCTCTTTTCCATCAACTTGTCCAGTTCATTTTCCAAAACACAGCAACATTTATTGACTTTTTCAAGATCACAAAGCCAGTCAGAGGTAGAATTGAGCTGAACAGAGCTCCTGGGTCCTGGCTCTGCTAAACTGGCTACAAGAGTCTATTTCCATAGCTGCATATCTTTCCATCACTTTGCAATAAATTATAAACTTACAAATAAGGATGAAATGTAAAGAAGAGTTCAATAAAGCTGGTAGCTGTAAATAATGACCTCTTGCACAATGCATCCACTTGGTGAAGCAGTAGCTGTCATTCTTTGATACTAATATTTCTCCTGTGAAAACAGGAGAAAAATATCAAGAGGAAATATATACAATTTTTTTTCCAAATAAAGGCACAAACCACTAATCTCACCAAGGATTTGATGGGATTCCATCTTGACACCTTTTATCCTTTGTAACATCACATTTTCATGACTTCTTCTACTATAACATTTTATTCAAATAAAAGAAAAAAACCAACACATTGACCAGCAGCCACTGATAGATCAAAGTAACACTCCACTCAAAAATTCCTAGGCTACTGCACTTCACTTCTGCTGTATAAATAGCCCACTCCTTCATCATCCATTTCAGCATTACGTGTGAAACCGAAAATATCAAATACAAGTGGCATAATTCAAAACAAAGTGAAGTTAGATAAACCAATAGCTTCTTTCCTGGTAAACATCCCCCTGCTGAGAAATATAATTATCCAATAGTCACAGGTTATCTGTTATAAAAAACTGATGGTACTATTACGTACTCCAAAACAGCATCTAAATGGAAAACAAGTTTTCATACTTACAGGAACAGCTGGCTAGCTCTATATAAGAAACTCATTCAGCCCACCTTTGCAACTACACACACTCTTGCTCAGTTTGACCTTGCCACAGAAACTGCACCCGATTCACTCTCAATTAAGAGCCAAAGCGAAGTCAGGAACGTCCTAACAACAAATCTCTTCATGAAGAGGCTGAGCTACACTCAACTGCTGTGTACGAAAACCTGCTTGTCATCAAAACTTCCAAAACGCGCACAAAGAGAGCATTAGTAACAGAATTTGAACACCTAGATGTTTCAGCTCTACTAGAACCTGGTGGCACCCCCTATACCACTTAAAGCAAGACTCTACCCCTTTCACCCCTTTCTTTCAGACAAGACAATTTAAAAAAAAAAATCCCAGAAAGCAGTTATGGTTACAGGCATCCAGTCTAAAGCTCAACTATATCACTATATCCCCCCCAAACTAAGTACCCAACAATTTAAGGAGAAACCCATCCCTTGGCTAGTGTTTCTTCCTTTGTTCTGCTGCACACTTACTCTCCATAACTCCCAGCTGTTAACTAATGGCCATCACTCATCAAATATTCATAATGGTGTTAAAGACACATCTTAAATCCAACGAAGTGAGTATGCACTAAAAATGCATTTAGGTCTCAAAACACCACCTGAAAGCACCCTGCTTGTGTGGTTACATGGGAGCAGCATAGAGACAACTTCCAATGTTACTAAAAACATTCATATGGTGTTTTGGAGACAGTTTTTTCCAACTGTGTTACTGTCTTTGCTCCATGGATTAGGGAAATGAGGAGAATTAAGAGATCTGCTGAAAGACAAGAGTTGTCAGTTCCTGATTATTGTTCAGGGTGCATTTTACACCACAATAAGATACTGACATATTCACAAGCAACACTGAACATAGCTCTTCAGATAACCACAGGCCAATGACCACCTCGTGGATGTACTTCAGCAGCAACAAGCGGGCTACAGATGGGGGCGGGGGAAGAAGTGGCATTTGTAGAGTAATATTGATGTATCAGCCTTGAAACAGGTGTTGGGATGATGGCAAGCTCAAAAAACTTTATTAGATGTGTAAAGACATGACTCCACAAGGGTACATGGGACCATAATCCTCTGGTTTGAGGTGGATAAATCTTCCAAGCCTGCATCAAATCTGGGAGAACACATGCACCAGAGCAGGCTGCAGCCCACGAACTCCTATGCTTTCTTTTGAGCTGCAGTTACACAGACACATCATGATAAACATGACAATTACTGGACTGGGTACGCATGATGCCCTACTCCTACTGGCTTTTACACCTCCATGAACGGAGCACATTCACACAGAAAGCAACAGAGGCAGGAATAACTACAGGATAACCCTGGTACTAAAGAATTGATGCCCACGGGCTGGAGGGAAGCTCAACCCTCTCACCCATCTTTCCACAGGGAACTTCCCTGGCCTTGAAGGGCCCTCCACACTAACCTGTCCCCCTGGGCTAAACGGAGAGGGCAGACCCTTCCACCCCACACCTCCCTACAAGTCCTTCAGCTGCTCCAGGTGGGATACACAGCCCTGGGAGGGGAAGCCGGCCCTGGCTCCCCGAGGTACCTGACAATCCGCTCCCTCCTGCGAAGGGAGAGGCCTGGGCACGCCGCAGCCCCCGGCGTGGCTCCGCGCACGCCGCTCCCCTTCACCTGTAGGGCTGGCGGCCGGCGGGGAGCCCGGAGCAGCCCGGGAAAGGGGCCGCCAAGGAGAGTGCCCCCTCCCACAAGGGCCCTGAGGGGAGGGCGACGAAGCCCGTTCCTCAGGCGGCGGAAACCTGTGCGGGGAAGGGGAGAGAGGCGCTGAGGAAGGGGGATGGTCCTGCCCTCACACAGCCGGCTGAAGTGGGCTGTGCGGGCGGGCGTGCCCCTTTCTGAAGGCCTTACCTGCCGGCTCCGGCCCCCCGGCCCCGGGAGAAGGCAGCCCGGCCGGAGGGGAGGGGGAGAGGCAGAGGCAGCGGCGGAGCTCAGCCCCTCCGGTTGTCTGCTTGCAAGATGGCGGCGAGGGCGGGAGGGAGGGCGGGCACGCGAGGGGCGGGGGCGACGCGACGCTCTCCTTCCCCCCCCCCCCCTCCCCCCCGCCCCGCTTCCCGCCCCGGCCCCGAGGGGGCTGAGGGGAGCCGCCGCCATCTTCCCCCGGCCTCCGACCTGCTGGGGGGACCCAGTACCAGAGCCGCAGTTCAGCTTTCCCACCTCCCCCCCCCAAAAATAAGAAAAGAGCACGATGGGTGGGTAAGGCCCCCCAGCAGGGTTGGGAGAGCTCCGATGCAAAGTCTATACGGAGTAAACCAGTCTGCGGGGTGCCGGGGAGCGGAGGTCCCACATCACGTCCCTGTCAGGGACAGCCGAGCGCCGCGCTGCTCCGGGCACCGCCACCACAGCGGTGGGTCCTCACCAGCCCCGCCGAGCACCGCCTTTGCCATCGGGCCCAGCGGTGTTTGTGGAGAAGGAAGCTTTTCTGGAAAGAAAGAAGAGAAACAAGCAGTGGTCTCAGTTGTCAAGAGCATACGTAATTTGGCCCTGATACATATCAGGGCCCTCCTTGCAATATACATAGGCTAAACTGGATGAAGATGCATTTGACATCTGCAGCAAGACACTTATTTTAGTTGCCCTGTTTAAAAGCCCAGCTATACGCAGGACAGCACCCACGATAAAAGTTGGGTCCTTTCACTGCTTTGACGAAGTTACAGTCACCCTGCACAGACACAGGAGGACAAAGCTCTTGCCAGGGCCCACCACCTTCTAAATAAAAAACCAAGCACCATGTTTTCCCACTACCTGGGTAGCTAGAAGCTGTTTTAAATTACACTTTTCAGTATGCCCAAGATGAACAGCATGTTATGGATCAGAATTTTAACATTTAGCGTAAAGGTACAAATTGGGTACTTTCTGTTGCAGTTTTTCTGACAAAAAGCATTTAAGCTTAGTTATTGCCGGACTGCAAGGTGCATTGGAGCAAGGCCTTGAGCACCCCCGTAGAGAGCCCTGTTTGTGCTGGTCATACCGTGAAAGAGGAAGAAATGCCACAGCTGCCGGGACTGCTCTCCAATCTTGCCTGCAAAAGGACCACGTTTATATTCATATTTTGAAACTGCGGTTTCTGCCATTATGAGCTGCATTTTCCATTTGAGATATTCACAGGCCAGTGTTTCCCCGTATTTCACAATATTTGCTTATTGCTTCATGCCTTCCAAGACTGCATGAATTGTCTCCTGTTTTGCTTTTTCAACAGACTCAGAGATGGGGAAGGAGAGCACTTTAACCTGGAGCTGCGGGGCAGCTGCCAGATGTAGAGCACTCCACTTGCAGCACTCATACAAAGCAAAGACATCTGTTTGAAATATGTGAGCAGAGAGGCCATAAGCCTCTTTGTACCCTCACAGAGATGCAACAACGATCCTCTGC
The DNA here is from genome assembly GCF_023634155.1 of Falco peregrinus. NCBI lineage: Eukaryota > Metazoa > Chordata > Aves > Falconiformes > Falconidae > Falco > Falco peregrinus. The sequence continues at coordinate 87,340,206 of NC_073725.1, read as the reverse complement.
CTTGCCTAGAGTCTCTTCTGAACTACGCTTAGGTGTAAGAGAGCAGACCTCTCTTAACACCTCACCACCCCTACCCTTCTCAGTCTGTATTTTTCTGTTTATGGCTGGTGCTTCCACAGTTGATTTGGGGTCATTGACCCTAGTAAGTTCTTTTTTGTTTTGTTTTGGGGGTTTTAGGACAAAGGGAAAGGGTGTTTTGAACTTTTTGTTAGCAGAGATTTCTCTCTTAGCATCAGTCTTCATCACAGGATTTCACTACAGGCTGGTATGGCAGAGCAGTTTAAGGCAGAACAGCTAGAAACAACACATGGTGAAGCACTGACCCATAATGCAATTAGCAGCCTTCCCCAGAAGCATTTTTCAATACCCTAGGGCACCCAAAATTTGCTGACTATTTGATTTGTGCTGCCCCAAATTCCTGACATTGCTTAAGCAAACCACAGAACTAGGAACTAAAAGATTCTATCCTCTGATCCTTTTTATAAGGCTACTGCCTTTGTTTTCTCAGAGCAAATCAATTTCTTTCCCACCTCTGTCTTCCTGGTCAGAGGAATGTGAATTTAAATCTCCACTCCCAAGGGAGAGGGATTTGTTAATTTTACAATATGCTATCCAAATGCTAGGAGTTTAAGAAATAGTTGCTTCGAGTGAACACCCAGATTTTACTTTATTTACAATGAATCAATTGGTCATCTAAGGAATTCTGAAAATTTGCTGGGTGTGAATATACTGGCTCTTGTTCTTAATCCAGATGCAACCCTGGCAAGCAGACTTGTACAAAACAAGCCCCTGCACCTAGTCCAGCCAAGGTGAAGGGCACTGCTCATCCAGTGCTTGGCTGGACGACAGCCTGCATCTGTCACCTGAGAGAAGACAAATGTTACTGTCTTCCAGTTTCCTGAGCTCCATCCATCACACTGCTCAGCCAGATTGGCTTTTTTGTTTGTTTCGGGCTGGGAAGCGGGGGTTAAAAAAAAAAAAAAGTGGATTTATTTTTTTTTTTTTTTTACCAAACCACCTGATGGTGAGAATTATCAGACAAAGTACACTAAAGAAATGTTTTTATTTAGTCCAACAGAGCTGTGTGAATAGGTCTGGTCTCTCTCAACGGTTGATCCTACGAGGTATCCTAAAAGTGTCCTCTACCCTACACAGCCCCTCTGAGCCTGCTGGGGGATTCTGGAGCATACTGGCACCTCCACGATGAGCACAGCCTAACAGCCACCACCTCCCTTCTTCCCTGCATTGAGCTTTACTGTCTTGGGAACAACTGGGTCTAATTTCTAGATGACGGCTTGGATATTATCCAGCTAGGGAGGCAGAACTCAAAGCAGCTATAAATGCATTTCTGAATCAAGGGAAGGAAAAGTAGCTTTATCATTTCTTAAGAGTCAGCTGGAAAATAGCATTCCCCATGTCTGGGAATCTAAGTGCCTTAAAAAAAGGCCCTGGAGCAGAGAACATGTCTTACCCTTGTGAAGGGCTCGGTAAGCAGACAGCACTCTCTTATTGTTTTATCAAATATTACTGCCTAGCCATGGCTTGGCTGTCTGCAGTAAATAGGCACAGACTTACTCTGTTACAGTCTGTTCCTCCTGAGTCATAAGGCTTTGACCAAATACTCACCAAGTTCAGTTTATTTTCCTGTTTCTAACCACGCTCTCAGTTCTGGGTCAGTCTGCAGTGACTAACAGATCTGCCGCATCAGCTTCAACACGGGGTTATCTCCAACCAGCCTTCAAACAAAGAGACAAGAGGCTTGTTAGAATACCCAGCATTTAACAGGTCACTGCACAGACAAACCTCTCAGGCTGGGTGAGAGGGCAAGGGTTTGAACAAACACTACCCTGAAACAAGAACCAGCAGTAGCACCTCTTGCTTTGTTCAGATTCTCTGCTTTGCTGCATCTGTGTGCCGTTCTGTCCTGCAAAGTCTGTATAACATCCAGTTAACATCCATCACCTTCCGTTCACGGATATGGTTTGCCATTAGTCAAAAGCAGTTGAACTGGATGGCGAAGTCATGTCGTTTTAGGGAATTTGAACAGCTACACAGCTAGAGCCAAACACTAGGTTAGTGCCCTGTTCCTCTCTGCTCTACCTACTGGGTCCCAGCATTGACTTTCCATTTACTGCACTAAGCGACAGTTCCTTTATGAACAGAGAGCACACATGCATCATGCCCTGTACGGGCATTTAGCAAACACACAGGAAGGGCCTGAGTTCATCACTGGTCACTGTACAGCAAGCTTGCAAATTAAACCAGAGTTCAGGAGCACGGGAGAAAAGATCCAGTGCTTTACATGCACACAGACAGACTAGGGAGCATAAAGAAAGATTTGGTACCAACTCTGCCCTGTACAGCTCAACAGAAGCTGAGTGAGGTGCAGGGAAGAAGCAAAGTGCAACCAGCAAAGAGCAGCCTGTTCCCTTCCCGGTTTGGTGCCATCAGGACCGATCCTGGATGAGTGATAGCAGGTTAACTCCCATGCTGGGTGGGACCCTCACCCAGCTGCTACACCAAGAAATGCTGTAGAGACCTGGGTAACACTTGGCCTGCACCACTTACTAACACTATTATCAACATCTCTCCTTCATAGAGAAGCTCTTTACTAATATCAGTCCTCTAATTTGCCATATTGTTACCTGACTGATTTCGGCAAGATCTGGAAGAGGTTCTGCTGTCAGACCTTCATGCACTATCTTTTGCTTGACCTTACCTAGCAAGTTGATTCCCCAAGCTCAAGAGTAGGACACTTAAAAGTTTTACCTACTAGGAGAGCTTCACCAGAGGAAAGGCAGGGGAACTACTAGGTTTCACAAAGGCTTTTATTGTCTCATTAAGTTCTCCTTAATGAGAACTTCCTCATCTGCTGCAGTCTCCCTCCCATTCGTTAGCACCCACCATCATGCTGCTGGTACTTTCAAGGCTGTCTCAGCTCCCACTCCTTCCTCCCTCTTTAATGTTCTAAGCCCAGTTTCTATTTCCGTGCTTTCATCCAGGTTCCAAGGAGAAAATACCTTCTCCTCTTGAGCTACTGCTTGCCACGTCCTTCTTGGCTGGTTTCCTCCCTGATACCTCTGCTGCTTCTCCCAGCTCCAGAGTCACCTGCTGCGCTCTCTCCTCCAAAGCGAGGCAGCAACAGCTCCTGTTGAGATCCCTGACTTATGTGCTTGCTAAAACAGCATAGAACTGCCAGACGTAGCAATAATCCACAGAGGCTGAGGACCCACTATGTGCTGCGATTCACCCAAGGACTTTAACTCCTTGAGATTCTTCATACATCATCATCTAAGATCCTGTCTTTGTTACAGAAGCAGCTCTGTTGCAAGATCCACTTACACCATGGTTGTCCCTCAGCATGATTAAAAAACACAGTTACTTTCACTTGCTTAAAAGTATAAGAATATCTTACCATCTGCTAGACCCTAGTCTGACCAAAAGTGTAACGCTGATCCAGTGCCACTTAGGTCTGTGATTGAATCAGTACAGGACACAACCAGTCTGTAATTGGATTCTGCAAATTCTCTTTTCAGCATACAAAGTTCTGTCATCCATCACCCGAACTGGCCCCATGACGTGATTCTTCTCATCTGTGCCAGCTAGTGAAGTGTCACTGTCCCTTGCCACCTTTCTTGGAAGGTAGGTCTGGACCACAGCTCCAGCCAGCGCAGTTTCTGCACTCAGAAGACACATCCTGTGACAAAACCTCTAGCCAAAAATCACCTGCCAAGTCTTTCTGAGCTCTTCCCCAAGATGTTTTGGTGATTCCATATCTACCTTGCTCAATACCAAAGTATTAAAGCCTGCTAATTCATACCAAATGCTCTGACTATCAAAACTTGCTTATTCTGTCAGCTGAGGCTCTGCCGTGCACAGCCTGAACCCCGCATGCCCCAACAGCTCTGCACATCCCTGCCCGCAGTTTGTATGAGCGGGGCAGTTGGATCGGCCCCTCAGCGGGACCAATGAGGGCCTCACGCCAGCGGGGCAGCAGGTTCAGCACCTTTCCCAATGACTGCAAATACTGGGGGGTTCAGGCTGTTCCACCCCTCCGATCGCATCTGAAAGAGCCTTGAGAGCAAAGCTGCGTCAGAGGGGGGCACAGCTGCCAAAAGAGTCATTCAACCTCTTTGGATTGTTTGCATGCCTTTGGAAAATATTTTCCTCCTCTTTTTTTTTTTTTCTTTTTTCATTCAAGCTTTTCTAGATAAGCGGATGACATGCACAAGTATCAGAGAGAATGAACAGCCTGCCTCCTGGTTGGGAATAAGGGACTATCACAATTATTGCTGTGATAATGAGATAGTCAGAATATGAGGGAATTCAGTACAATGGGGGATTTATCTTGGAACGACTCCCTTGGCAGCCTGACCCTGCATTGATGTCAGCACGGTTTCTCACTGCACAAAGGCTAGAGATCAGACCCGGCATGGCAGACCCATATCTCAAGTGCATCCTGTAATACAGCAACGGCCATTACCATCGATAAAAGATTTACTTCCCTCTTTTTTTCTCCCAAAAGTATTTTGGCAAGCGTTCTCAGGAATGGCTGTTTAAAAGCTTTCTCAGCCCCTTCCCCATCAGGCAGAGAGACATTCAGCTTTGTACAGAATTGCTGTTTCGCTCAGCCATAATAACATGCCACTTAGAGTGGAAGTAACTTCTGGGAGGGTTATTGAGGGAGAGAGAAAGAGCAGCTTGGTCTCAGGTCTGGAGCTGAATGGGGTGAGCTGATGAAACAGAGCTGCGGTGCAGGAGGCATGCTGCGCTTGGCTAGGATACCAGGGAGGAGATGGTGTTCTGTAGTTAATTACCTACTGGTATTCCAGTGGTAGTCCCTTAGATCACCCAGACGCTCTGCTGCATTCAAGTCATGTTGTCTCATGGAAATCCTGTACCCACCTTGGATGTCCATATGACCCAGAAAATTATTTGCTTTCCTACCACAAACCATGTCAATACTTCAAGTCCTGACCTTCAAGGGTGCTGGGGTGAGGAGAGAGGCATGGCAGGAGTCCAAGGCCTTGGCGCAACACTCTCAAAGGCTCTTGTCACAAGGAATTACGTGGGCTCTGCAAACAGACAAGGAAAAACAGAAAGAGCAAACGTTGGTCTGCACAACCTTGACATGGTAATCGATATTGTAGTTTACCACCAGGAGCAAGTAAATAGCCCTAGAATTGCATGCTGCATAGCAAACATTGCAGTTTTATCTGATGACAGGCAGTAATTTGTGGCAAAAGGTAAATCTCTCTCCTCACTCATGCTTGACATATGGATGGTCTTGTTACATTCCCTGTTCTCAGCAGGCTTATGCATGAATTTAAGGTTAAGTGCATGCATGCCTGTAGGATCATGACCTTCATTTAATATTGCATGGCCCAACAGACCCATAATTAATCCCTAACACATTCAAATGATAGCTTTCACTCAGTAATGTCATCCATGCAGAACCGTGAAGTACTTGTAAATTTGTACATTCCGGCTGGGAGTCAGAGATTTTCCAGCTATCGGAGCAGTAAGGCTCTGGGGCAGATTTCTGGCAGGATGAATGGACAGACGGTAGCTTGGGCCATTTTACAGGCGGATTGGGCAGGCCAGGAGAGGGAGGTGTGATACAGTTACTGGCTTGTTCAGCTGCCTGGGATGGGCTGGGAATGGCAGCACCTCAACACTGCCATTCCCTTTTATGTGACCAACGTTTTCTGCTTAATAAAATCCAAGAGTTTCAGAGGCTGGCAAAGCCTGGAAAGAAAACCCCCACCATCTTCATCCTGAGCAGTCTGCAAATGTGAAGCTTGACCAGGCCCAGCTCAGCCACACTTGCTCTTCTTTCTTCTCTGAACCACTGGATTTCAAATGTACCAGAAGGTCTGAAACCCAACGATAAGCCAAAACTGCAGTCTGGCAATCAGGCTCACGTGGACAGAGTGCCCCAGGCAAGTCCTCACATCCAGGTCGAGTCGTGTCTGCTTCAGTCATTAGAGTTGCTCCTAATGCCAGTGGTTTGTTTCCAAATTCTGGGTATTTTATCTTTTTATCTAATTGTTCTGTTACCAAGGATGAGCATGCTCAGTCAGGTTAGATCAACAAGTGTTTTATCAGACAGGCAACACAACAGGCTGGGTATGTTTTACATAAGTTTATTGGGATTTAATATTCATTCACCAGCAGTACAAAATGTCAGATCTCCACTGTTTGAGGGCCGGAAACATTGTCAAACACGAACACAAAGCATTGCTCAGAAATAGTTATGCTGTACATCAAACCTGAGTAACTGGAGCACAACGAATAATTTGTCCTACCACACATCTGGGGAGAGAAAAGGTGAGGTAGCTATTCCAGACTCTACAAAAATATGTATAGCCATTTCCTTTAACCCTATATCTTTAAAAGATACTAGTGTAACAGTGCCTCTGGATGGATCCCACTGCACGTTCAAGCTGCTTTTTTTTTTTTATTATTATTTTCTCCCTAAGCATTAGCAGCCCAACATGGAATGATAGATGGGATACTATTGTATTTTCTTTACTCATTTAACTACAAGGGATTTATGGAATATCATTCCCCTCCCTCCTTTTCCCCTCTGGACAGCCAAAATGCTGGTGCAGCTGTATTCCTCCAGCACAGCCATATGCCTCCAGTGCAGCCGTACACCTCTGCCACAGCTCTACTCCACCTGTGCAGCTGCACCTGATTTTGTCCCCAGTGGAACCCCAGGAAAGATGAGCTGCCAGGAAGTCTGGTAAGGGCAGGGAACAGGTCTCCCCACGGCTCGCCATGTGCAAAAGCGCTGCAGGCAGGTGAACCCAACAGACATGCAAAAAGAATTTCTCCCCAGATGCCTCCCCCTGGAGTGTACAAAGTGACCCTGGGCTGGGGGGCAGTGTGGAGAGCACCTAAGGGCTCCCTCCTTGGGAGCCAGGAGGATAGGAAAGCAAAGGGAGCTCTGCCAGTGGAGTCACAAACCCAGCAAATTTTATAAAGGATCCCCTGTTAAAAACTGGAAGTTGGAACAGATCAGCAGCACTGAGGCAGCCAAGTCTGATGACGCAGCCACCCCCCAGGCTGTGGTTGCCCTCTCAGCACGGCCAGCCGGGGAGACATTTTTCCAGGTGTGACGGATCATAGAGGATGGAAATGGTACAGGGAAACAAGGCAGCCAAGGAAGTGGCACAAGGAGTAAAATGCTGCTACTTCAACCCACCCTGCTGCAGCTCCAGCAAGTTGTTTCATTTCCATAGTGTATTAAGTCATAGTATATCTGAGATACCTCTAAACCATCAAATCTTCATTAGCATGCACAACCCTTTGCTGCCCAAAGTCCTGCGATTATAGCTCTGGAATGAGGGGAAATTGCAGAGAAAAGAACTGCCCCCTGCACACCAGTGCCCACTCAGACCCTCGGGACCTCCGCTTCCGAAGCAGACCTGGACTTTCGCCTGCTGGTCAGGCTGCCCAGGACCGACTCCTCGCTGAAGGCCCCTTCAAAGGTCGACAGGATGGACTGGCGAAACTTCTCCTTGAAATCCGGCCCCACAAATACGTACAGGATGGGGTTGATGCAGCTGTTGAAGAAAGCAAGGCTGGAAACCAAGGGGATCCCTATGTAAAGGGCCATTTTCATCTCATGACTGGAAGAGTTTTTGGATATTTCCAACAAGGAGAAGACATGATAGGGGAAATAACAGAGGAAAAATGAGACTGTGACAGCAATGATAATTCTGTATGGCTTCGCAGAGCTGGCTAACTGCCTCTTTTTCAGCTTGACAGCCACAATGCTGTAGCAGATGAGAATCACCATGAAAGGGATGAGGAACCCAAATAAGAATCGTGTTACAATCATCACTTTATGCCGCATCCTCCACAGCCTCCGTGTTGCCTCGGATGTGTAGTCATCCGACAGTGCAAAATTATTATAGCAGCTGGTGACGTTCCTGGAACTGACCACAGTGTCCCGAAAAACAAGGTATGGGGAACTGAGAAGGAGAGCCAGGACCCATGTCCCCAGCGCGATCCTGGCTGCCAGCTCTGGACTCCTGCGGTTGTGAGACCAGACGGGAAAGGTCACAGAAACACAGCGGTCCATGCTGATGACCATCAGAAGGAAGACACTGGCAAACATGTTGAGGAAAGCGATGGTGCTGTTCAGCTTGCACAGGAGCTTCCCAAACGGCCAGTGGAAGCCCAGGGCGGTGTAGGTGATGCTGAGGGGCAGGAAAAAGGTGAAGATGAAGTCAGCAATGGCCAGGTTGAGGAACCAGACAGAGTTCACTGTCTTCTTCATCTTAAAGCCTGCAATCCAGATGACGAGGCCGTTCCCTGTCACCCCCAGCAAACAGGCAATGCTGTACACCACCATGGAGAGGATGTGCATGCTCTTCTGGAGGCCAGAGTAGTAGTCCTCGGCAGTAGCATTCTCAAACTGTGTGGTGGGGGAGCTGGCAGAGAAGGGTGAAGGGGAAGAAGAGACACTGTCCATCGCTTGCAAGCCAGAGTCCTGAAACCATAACAGTACACACCGCTGTTACCTGCAGCTCCTACAGCTCAAAAGAGGTGAAAATCTTTGCTAGCAACTGCACACAAAATGTATACACAAAGTCAGATATATAACAATATATAATTAATATTAAGTCCTTCTCTATAGGATCTGCAAGTTAAGAGAAACCAGCACTGCCAGAGAAATGACCCAGGTGTTGCTGCTGGTGTGGGTGCAGTCAGAGCATCTCCATAAAGGGCCTACAGCTGCAGTCTGATGTGAGCCAGCAGGACAACCATGGAAACACAAATGCCACAGCTGTGACCAGTCCTCATCAGATGACCAATGACAAATTAAGATAGCAAAAACCATCTAGACTGATAAAGATTAAGTTTAAAGACTACTCCTTCAACAAGTTCCTTCCTGGGTGGTGCGCTCTACCAGCAGGACCATACCCGAGGTGTGTTCTGGTGTAACCCTCAGCCCTTTACCCACAAACCACCCTCCTGGCCAGCCCACGGTTCTCCTCTCCTCACCTGCTGCATGCCCCAGCACCCTGCCTTAGCAGGTCCTGGCAGCACTCACCGCGGCACCGTGCTCCTTTGCTGCTCTGCCCGCAGTAGGTGGTCTCATCTCCTGGCTGATTCCCCTTTGAGACGCTGCTCCTCCCTGGAGTGATTCATGCTGCCTCGTCCCATTTTCCCATGGCTTGGGATCACGAGGAATTTAGTAGGATCACTTTATTCCCTAATCTTGTTCCTCAATTTGTGGTGCATTGATTTAACCCCTGATGCCCCAGCGCTCGCAGGCTCCCTCAGGCCGGTTGGCCAAGCCCACCCACTAACCCAGATTCAAAGTAGGAAGCAGACATGGCCCCTCTCTTGCCTGCACCACTCAGCCCCCCGAGGCAGCTTCCTTCCTCCCCAGCACCGGGACACCCCACTGGGTGCAGGGGCTGCCCTGCTGCAGCTGGGGGACGGGGCAGGCTCTGCTCCCCACGGCAGTGGTGCCATGCCGGTGCCACCAACCTGTGCCGAGGCCCAGCACACCTGCTCGCCTGGAGACATGGCTTCAGCCAGCAGCCCGGCCAGGGGGGCCTTGGGGTGGCTGGAAGTGCTCCCTGCCTGGCACAGGGCAGGGGGTGCTCCTGGTCTCGGCCCGGTGGGAGAGCGAGAGGCACCCCAGGGCTGGGAGTGCAGGGAGCATCCCGGGGCTGGGGAAGAGGTCCCCTGGGGTGCACAGCAGGCAGTGGCAGGCAGGGCCGGAGAGCTGCAGGGAGATGGCAGCAGGGTGATGGCAGAGGGGTGATGGCAGAAGGGTGATGGCAGAGGAGGGGTAATGGCAGAGCAGTGACGGCAGAGGAGGGGTGACAGTGGAGGAGCAGCAGAGGGATGACGGCAGAGGAGTGACAGCAGAGGAGGGGTGATGGCAGAGGAGTGACTGCAGAGGAGGGGTGACAGCAGAGGGGTCACAGAGGGGTAACAGCAGAAGGGCGATGGCAGAGAGGTGATGGCAGAGGGGCAGCAGAGGGGTGACAGCAGAGGGGTGATGGCAGAGGAGGAGTGACAGCAGAGCGGCCACAGAGGGGTAACAGCAGAGGGACGACGGCAGAGAGGTGATGGCAGAGGGGCAGTACAGGGGTGACAGCAGAGGGGTGATGGCAAAGGAGGGGTGATGGTGGAGGGTCGATGGCAGAGCGGTGACAGCAGCCCAGCCCCTGCCGGCCGCCCGCCCCGGCCAAGGTCACCAGCGCCCCGACAGACACGTGCGGGCAGCGCCGCAGCCCCGCCTCAGTGCGGACCAATAGGATGCGGGGAGGGGGGAAAGCACGACGCTGATTGGTCCAGGCACTTCCGGAGCGTGTTCCCGCCGCCGGCCTACAGGGGCGGAGGGAGGCGCTGATTGGCCGAGGCGCGGAGGGGGCGTGTCTGAGCGGTCTATGCTAGGCGCGCGGACTCCCGCGCGGTGTGCAGCGGGATTGGGATCCGGGTGCGGTGCGGTGCGGTGCGGTGCGGTGCGGTGCGGTGCGGTGCGGTGCGGTGCGGTGCGGTGCGGTGCGGTGCGGTGCGGTGCGGTGCGGTGCGGTGCGGTGCGGTGCGGTGCGGTGCGGTGCGGTGCGGTGCGGTGCGGTGCGTGGAAGGGCAGGGTAGGAGCCAGGCACGCTGCTGCAGGGTGGGAGCCGGGCAGACAGCGCTGCTCTCCACCACCGGTGTCAGGGCAGGGGGAGTGCGTCAGTGGGACCCTCTCAGGGATGGAGAGGGTGATGGAGCCGGGATGGAGGGGAGTGATGGAGCCGGGGTGTTGGGGGTGCAGAGATGGGTAGGGTTGGAGCTTCTGGGGTGGTCTTCACCCCTGCAGCGGGGAAACTTGCAGGGCTGGAGTGGTGTCCCACCATGAGGATGAAAATGGATGTTTCATCTTGGCTGGGGAACAGGGAGCTCTGTCCCCCCGCAGCCTTCTGCAGGTTTGCCAGAAGTGCTGGGTGCAAGTACAGCTGCGACCTGCAGTGAAGGGACAGACTGGACCCAGGCGTCCTGCTCCAAGCCAGAGCACTGTGCTGTGCCCTGTCCATTGCAGCGCTTTCCCCATTCTAACCCAGCTTTTCTGGCAATGGGAATTCCCACCCTGCCAGTGAGGCCCTGGGCTTGGGCAGGAGGGCGGCCAAGCATCCCTGTCCAGCAAGGGCAGCACACAACAGGCCCATGCTGAACGGACTTCAGCAGCTTGGCGCAAGCAAACAAAGTGCAATTGCTTAACAACCTGCTCACGGCCCATTGCTGGCCTTGCAGGGTTAATGAGTAAAAAGGTCCATTGTTTTCAGCCAAGGCAGTAGCTGCGCTGTTCCGGCTGCCTGGGAGCAGCAGTCCTACTGATGGAGCTGGAGGGCTGCTGCCAGGCCTGAGCATCATGCTGAAGCAGAGCTGCTGCTCCACAAGGCGTGCTTGCTTCAGTTAGGGTTTGGGGCAGGACCTGCTGGGGTTTGCCCTTGTAGCTACACACAAGGAAAAGGAGCTGAGAGGTTTAAGTGTGCTGGGGAATGCAAGGTGCATTAAAACTGAGGTCTATGGGTATGAGTGCTTCATTGCCCTTGAAAGGAAACAGCACTTTTAATGAGACACCTTTCTGTCTGTGAGGACATTTGCTAGAATTTCCTAGAAGCCCTAAGACTCACAGATATATGGGAGAGAGAAGGAAAGGCATTGCTCATGTTGCTGACACAGTCTGGTCCGTGCACAGGTTCACCACGTCCCCAGGTGTCTGGCCAGGCACTGCAGAACTAGGCAGGGCAGGGCGGTGATGAGAGAGTATCAGAAATAATCAAAGCACTATCATTAATGAACTGGTCTTAGATCAGTGGGGGAAGCCTGACAATTATCTGTGTTTTCCTCACGCAAGGGGCCCCAGCCTATGGCTGGCCCCTCTGTGTTTCCAGGGAAGACACAGGATGGGAGCAGGCAGCACTGAGGGATGCAGTGCAATGGCATCCAGCCCTGCTGCCATCCCAAAAACTCCCCTCTCCACTGGCAGGTGATCTTGGACCCACCAGAAGGATGGCAAACTCAACATTGGGTGACAGGGGCCTCCCCAGTGCAGAACTCTGGTGCTCCCATAACAGGATGGTACTGGAGCCACTTGACACCAATGACCCAGAGGTGAGAGCCCCTTCTGGCCCCTGCCCAGCAGCTGCTTCATCCATCTCCCGGACAGCTGTGGGGATGCTGACTTCCTTGAGCCAGGGATGTGGCAGGCAGACAGTCCTGCAGCAAGAGGTGGAGAGGGAGGGCATCCTCCAACCATCTGCAGATAACATAGTCATAACTTTGCATCTATTGCTCATACCCCTCTGCCTGAAGCTCTAATGTCTACACCAGAGCAGCCAGCCCACCAGGCCATACAGCAGTTGCCCTTGACTCTCAAGCACAAATGACAGCTGAATTATCTGGCAGCTTCCTTCCTGGCAGGTAGAAACCCAAAACATGGCCTGTGACTGGACATATGAACTGTTTGGAATCACCTGTACCAAGAAGGGATCTCGTCTCCCTTCTCCAGCACCTTTCCAGGCCCCTCTCCACACTCTGTGCCCTCTGAGGGTGCATCCCCTGTGGTGGAACATCCACATCACTGTGCAGAGCCGGCATGGATGAAGCTGCTTTTCTCCCCTCCCAAAGGTGCACAGCATCATCAAGAAGGAGAAGCAGCGGCAGAAGATGGGGTTGGAGTTAATCGCGTCAGAGAACTTTGCAAGCCGAGCAGTCCTGGAGGCCCTGGGGTCCTGCCTGAACAACAAATACTCCGAGGGTTACCCAGGACAGAGGTATGGGGCTGGGGCTGAGTCCCACTCAACCCAAACCCTCACAGGGAGGGAGAGGAACCATCCATGCTGCCAGACCTGGACCTCTGCGAAGGAAGCAAAGTGCTTGTGCTGGGAGCCAAGCTCCTCCAGGGCAGGATCTGATCATCTCTGCTTCTGCCCTTGGCCACACATGGGATAAGCTCAGAGGTTCATGTCTGCCGCAGCTTCTCTCCCAGTGGCTGCCACAAACATGGCACCACCCTGGTTTCTCCCCAGCTTGGTCACCTGGACCGTTCTGAGTAACGAGTTTGGTTTTAACCCCTGCCCCATCCTTTATTGGCAGGTACTACGGTGGGACAGAGTTTGTAGATGAGCTGGAAAGGCTGTGCCAGAAGCGAGCCCTGCAGGCGTACCGGCTTGACCCCCAGAAGTGGGGCGTCAATGTCCAGCCTTACTCAGGTAATGGGGCGCTAAGGAGAGCCAGGCCAGTTTCACTGGCCTCCGCACATCCCAGCACTCATAACTGTCCCCGTGTGCTCTCGCTGCAGGGTCACCCGCAAACTTTGCGGTGTACACGGCCCTGGTGGAACCCCACGGCAGGATCATGGGGCTGGACCTGCCCGATGGGGGCCACCTCACCCACGGGTTCATGACAGACAAGAAGAAGATCTCTGCCACCTCTGTCTTCTTTGAGTCCATGCCCTACAAGGTACAGAGAGCTGCTCCAGCTGGAGCCAGCAGGCGGTTGTCATAAGTGTTGGTGCCTCTTAAAGTACTGGCATCGGGCTCCTGGCACCCGCTTCTGCACGATGGTGCTGCAGCTCATCTTCACCCATACCAAGGTGGCTGAACCCTCCTCTTCCTCTCCCAGGTCAACCCCAAGACTGGTTACATTGACTATGACCAGCTGGAGGAGAATGCCCGCCTCTTCCACCCCAAGCTGATCATAGCAGGTAAGGATCAAACCTTTCCTGACCGCTCTGGTGACACACCCTGGTAAGCCCGTGGATGCTGCAGGAGACCTCTAACACATCCACGCCGGCAGGAGCTCCTGTGTGTCCCCGTTGTAGGGCTGGACCCGGGGCTGTCTGAGGGTCCTTGCGCATCTGCTCCTGCCCCGTCCCCCCCCCCATCTCCCTGCAGGTGTCAGCTGCTACTCACGCAACCTGGACTATGCCCGCATGCGGAAGATTGCCGACGCCAATGGTGCATATCTCATGGCTGACATGGCCCACATCAGTGGGCTGGTGGCCGCCGGCGTGGTGCCCTCCCCCTTCGACCACTGTGACATTGTCTCCACCACCACACACAAGACCTTGCGGGGCTGCAGAGCTGGCATGATCTTCTACCGCAAAGGTGCCTGACCTGGCCACGGAGCTAGGAGAAATGTTCACCCCAGGCCGGGGGGCTGTGAGTGAAAAGCTCCTTCCTGCTTTAGCTGGGAAGGAGGGAGGGCTGGAAGGTCTGAGGCCTCCTGGGAGGATCTGGGGAGCTTCCCAGAGCCAACTGTGGCCCAGATTTGAAGAGGAACAGCCACCATCCCTGCTGTGTGGCCAGGGGGTGAAAGCAGCTCACGGGAGAAGGGCAGCCATGCTGCCTCACGACCGACCCCACCCTCCCCTCCTGCAGGCACCCGCAGCGTGGACCCCAAGACAGGCAAAGAAACGCTCTACAACCTGGAGAGCCTCATCAACCAGGCAGTCTTCCCTGGGCTGCAGGGAGGCCCGCACAACCATGCCATCGCAGGTACGCATCCAGGCTGGCCAGCAGCTCCAGGATGGCAAAAGGAGCTGGCAAAGGTGTCCTGGCTGGGCTCTGAGCCCCAGCAGCAGTGCAGGGGGCTCCCGCTGCCCTGAGGGGCCTGCAGCCTGGAGATGCCATGGCAAAGAGCAGCCATCTTGGTCTAGCATTGCCCAGGGAGTGACCAGGCTGGTCCCATCCTGCCTCCTGGCTCACAGTGCCACTGCCAGCCTGGTTAGGGGAAGGGACTGTCTGTCAGTTTGCTCAGCTTCCAGGATGACTTCTGCTGGCGGTGCCACACATCTCTGCCAGCTCTGCTGCTGGTGGGAGCCCCCCAGAAGCTCACGCTGTCTGCCTTCCCCCCCAGGGATTGCTGTGGCGCTGCGGCAGGCCATGACGCCCGAGTTCAAGGCTTACCAGCAACAGGTGGTCGCCAACTGCAAGACACTCTCGGCAACACTGATGGAGCTAGGCTATGACATCGTCACGGGTGAGGACAGGTCTCGGTGGCAGGACGGGGCTGACCCCTGTGTGTGGCCCAGGCTCCGACCCAGGCTGTGAGGGCAGCACATGCAGGGAGGTGACAGGCAGGGCTCTGCCATCAGTTCCTCAGGGCATCCACACGACTATTTTGAAGCAGCCCTTCTTCCCAAGGGCAGGCACCCTTCTGCCCCCAAAGCCAGGGGGCAGGCCCCAGCGCAGTCCCAAGCCTTCTGCGCTGGTTTCCCATGGGAGCAGCATTTACCCCCATCCCACGTCCCCCACCAAACCCCTCTCTTTGCAGGGGGCTCCGACAACCACCTGATTCTCTTGGACCTGCGCAGCAGAGGCACAGATGGAGGCCGGGCTGAGCGGGTGCTGGAGATCTGCTCCATCGCCTGCAACAAAAACACGTGCCCTGGTGAGGGATCCCACAAGCTCTGTTGTGTCCTGCCCCGCACGCTGGGCATCTCCCGCGGCCTGTGCAGAGCTTCCCGTGGGGCTCCCAGCTCTCGGTCCACTCCAGATGCTGGGAACCAGGTTGAAATCCCATGCATAGCAGTTTTGGTACTGGGTTTGGTCACACGTGACTTGTTCTGGTGTAGGTGATGTCAGCGCCCTGCGCCCCAGTGGCTTACGGTTTGGGACACCGGCTCTCACCTCCCGCGGTTTCCGACAGGATGATTTCCGCATGGTGGCTCAGTACATCCACAGAGGTGAGGCCAGGGCCAGGCTCGGGCTGGGGCACGCAGGGCCAAGTCAGCTCCAGCAGCACCCCAGGGCCAGGAGGCACCAGTTGAGCCAGGCTGGGTGGCTTCCCCAGCAGCTGCCAAGGGAGCGCACACGCACAAATGAGGAGTAACTGTCCCACTTGCACATCTGGATGTGGGAGAGAACATCTGGCCACAGCTGGATCTGGCCAAACCCTCCCCACTGCACAGGCAGCGGGCTGAAAGCCTGCACCTTTTGCAATCTTGTTCCAGTTGTCCTCAGGAGTCCCATACTGGTTTCCCGGGGCAGCAGGTCCCTCTCAGCCCTGCTCCTTCCCTCCCACATGCCTCGGGGCCAGCCTCAGCCCTGTTGCGGCATGTGCAGGGCTAAGCCCGCAGCCCAGGCTCCCTGCAGCAGGGCTGGGAGAGCCGTGGGATGCGGCAGCTGCAGTGTGGGATGCAGGCAGAGGTGCTGCCGCTGCGAGGGCTGACCATCTCCCATCCTGGCAGGGATCGAGCTGACGCTGCGCGTGCAGAAGGACATGAGCCCCAAGGCCACACTGAAGGAATTCAAGGAGAAACTGGAGGAGGAGAAATACCGGAGGGAGCTGAAGTCACTGAAGGAAGAGGTTGAGGCCTTTGCAGCGACCTTCCCACTCCCGGGGCTGCCTGTCCTGTAAGGGGAGGTACCCCTGGCTGTGCCAGGAGCCGAGGAAGTACCCAGGATCACGGCACACTCGCACCCCGGTGCTTCCTCTCCCTGCTGACACTGGCTGCAGTGCAGCAGCAGCTCCTGGTTTGGCTCTTACTGACCTCTCCCCTCCCGTTCGGGGCACAGCCCCTCCCCGCAGGGAAACCAGCCCTTTCACCACTCAGTGTTACAGTTGGAACCAAGCACCAGGCAACCCTCAGCCCCACAGCCGGCTCCGACGCGGCGCTGGCTGGGGAAGCAGCAGACAAGGTTTAGGCAGGCCTGCCCACGGTCACCCGGACACCCCTGCCCGCAGCACCGGGATGGTCGTGGGGGCCCACCTCCTTGGGCGTCCTTGGCTTGCAGTCCCACACACTGTGCTCAGCTGCACAAGAGCTGCTGAAAGCCTCCCCGGTTTCAGCCTTGAGGATTGCCTTCATGCGCACAAGCCTGCTCTCCTTTTGTCCCTTCCAGCCTCCACAGGCTTTGACAGGGACAAGGTCTGGCCTTAACAGCCCTCCTGGGATCACCATCCCATCCTAGCCAGCAGCTCTGGTATTTCCTCACACCTCTGAGCACAAAGCTTAGGTAGAACCATTTTTTAATAAGCACGGTAAAATTAAGAATTTAACCACAATGTATGACAAGAATTATAAGCTTTAAAAAATACAACCAATTTTTTTTTTTGTATTTCAAAAATATCTGAACCCAAATAAATAATTTTTTTTTAAAAAGTACATTTCTCAGACTAGTCATTTGGTGTTAACATCTGTTAAACTCTTGTGCAGTAACACTTACAGCACGACACTAAGACATGCTTCTTTGATTTCTCCCGGTCACACTCGCACTAACTACTGACGCAAGCATTCGGCACGCACAGGCACACACACGTAACTCCACATGCAGTAATAGGATACAGTGCTTTAAAATAAGATGAGAATTCATCACAGCCTCCTCGCACCCCTTGGAGGCAGCGCTTTGCCCAGCCCCATCCCCGTGCCGGCAGCGAGGCGGCCAGCGGGACCAGGTACCCTGTGTTTCTGCCTTCCAGTTAAAACACATCTCGGGGACCAGTGTGCAGTGGGTCTGTGACCCTTCCAATACTGGGGTACAGTCTGTTGCTCTGACGTTGTGCTACCAGGGCACCGTGCGGAGCAGGCACTCCTTCAGCCTGGGCCGCTCCCTGCATTTCCCATTGCACCTTCTCACAGGAGCTTTTTCAAAGTGCTGCTACAAGCCCCAGCTCCCCGAGACGCTGAATCCGCAGCATGGGCTGTCACCAACACCAGACCGGGGGCTCAGGGCCTCCTAGCTCGATGAAAATGAAAGAACTGGCCTGGGGTTACGGAGCTGTCAGCTCGCACCCCTCAAGCGCCTCTCCCACCCCTTACAAAATGGTGAATATTGCTAGAGTATAGGCAGTACTTCCCTAGTCAAGGCAAGGCAGCTTCGGAGCTGCTTAGAAACGATTGCTACTGGATGAAAGTAAATCCGAGCACTATTCTCTGAGAAATGAAACCTGTGTAGGGTTAATATTGCCTACTCCTATGGCTGACCCTCCTCAGGGTGGGATCGGAAAGCAGCACTAGCTAGAGCACAGCAGCACAGGAAAGCGGAGGAGTAAGAAAAGGGAGCCCTGCCCTCCTGGCCAGGCAGCAGACAGCTGGGGGAGACTTTTGCTCTGATGAATTCTTGGTCAGGCTTGAAGCCTCCTCTCCTTGGCAGCCAGCAGGGAGAGGAGGGAGCCAGAGCCAGCCATGCGGGAGGCGGGAGCATGCTGGTAGCACTCACAGAAGCAGGCGACAGCCATGCACAGCACCGCTGGCTCTGGCAGCTTGGTGCAGGAGGGCTGGTGAGTATTGCACCGCCGCTGCGAGGAACCCGCCCTGCTTGTGGTGGAAGGACGGTTGGACAGCAGCGCTCGGGCGGTGCAAGCCGACAAACACACATGCCAAGATTCATTGCGGGAGCTGTTAGTGCGAAGATCGTAACTTGTTGTAAGTCTGCTAATATCAGAAACTAGTGAGGTAACACAGTGAAGATGAGGAAAAAGTCTTAAAGTGCCAATACAGGGATCTTTACTGTACAGGAGCAGAAGATCAGACCGAGAAATTACTGAGCAAAGAGGAATTCAGCTCCCAAACCACCAGCTGTGCTCAGACTCCCCCCGATTTCTGCTGCCATCATGGGCAGCACAAGCAGCAAGGGCAGGCCGGGCTCCGGCTGCACCGAGGTGCCACAGCCTGATGTAACTCCCTCCTCCCAGAGTCTGAGCTCAGAGGTTACCCTGCCTGAGCCAGCTTTAGGAGGATGAGCGCTCCAGGGCATGTTTCCCCACAGCTCCTGCTTAAGAGCTGAGCTGCAGATAACACGGTTTTGAAATGGGTGATGTCCCAGCAAAGCCCCCAGGGCACCCTCCCAAATCAGAGCTGCTTTGTGGTGAAGAAATGAAGCAGGTCAGACAGGTGATATAGTGCAAGTATTGCTCAACACAGCCTCGAATATCAGATACTACAGGTTTGATAGAAGGAGCAACAAGAATTGAGTTACTTATCAATTTCTGAATGCAGCTGAACACCACAGGTTGAGACCACGTGTGTCTAAGAGACCATCCATCCCGCTCCACCGCCCTGCGCTGTCAGCCTGGAGGAAGACATCAGTGAGGCAGCAGAAAAAGGTTCGCCCCTCCCTCCTCAAACCCCCAAACAGCATCAGGTTGTTTTGCAGCAGGAAACAAGCTCCCATGCTGAGCACTTCTCCAGAGCTGTGTCAGGCAGGACGCAGGGAGCTTTCATCTGCCCGGTGTCACCTGCATTACTCACTTACTGGGATGCCTCTTCCCCCAGGGAATCTCTCCTCAGCTTTAGTGTGGAAGCCATCTGGGTGCACTTGAATCGATAAGGAGACACCTCAAGTCACCTCAGAAAGCAGGTGTTTTGGATGGACACTGAAGTCTTTCACCAGCATACCTAGTTTGCATGCGACAGGAGGGCACAGTTATGAAAGGAAAAGGCCTTAAAAACACGCTTTAAAAGTGCGCAGCCCCACGCACAGGCACACTGCTCACCTTCTGTGAGGGTGATGCCACACTGCTTCCCAACTGCAACCTAAAACCACCATCACAAACAACCCCTGACCTTGGAAATCCCGCTGGACCGTACCACGAGCTCAACTTGCCCAGCTGAGCTGGCCTCACCGTACGCCACCAGAAACAACAGTAACATTTAAAACAGCCTTTCTGCCCAGTTGGTTTGTACCTCCTGCGCTACCCCAGAGGGCCCTTTCCAGGGAAGAGAAAGGGGCAGCAGCAGCAAGGAAGCGCAGATGCTGGTGCCAGACAACAATGTCCCCACAGAGCCTCCTTGCCTTCAGGACACAGGTTTCAGAGCAGCGTGGCTCTCACAGCAAGTTTCAGTGGGGTCTCAGCCACGCTGATGCACCTGTCTGTACACAGGAACTTCCCTGGGCACAGAAGGAACATCATATTCATCTCCAGCACTGCCTCACATCATCAGAATAAACAGAAGTTTAAAAAAAAAAACAACCACAACCCAACCCAAACAACACATTGGCTCATCTTGTACAATCTCAGCTGTTCTCACTCCATAATCAGAAGAGTGCTAAAAACAAATAAAAACAAGGCTATCTTTCCTAGCAAGGCTTTTCTTGCTTAGAAGTACCATGGGGACTGCTGCTGCCACCTGGCACCGGGCAGAGCAGCCCGCAGCCCAGGACGGGTGGCCAAGGAGCAGCATCTCCTATGAGACTCCAGAGGGAAGCACTGTGCCTGGGCACAAAGCTTTCAGCACTGCCAGGAACAATCTGGGAGTGTCACCATGCCGGTAGCACAACCTTTATGGCACAGGCAGCAGCATAGAAGCTTTGAAAGGAAACTTCTTGGCATCCAGGCTCAGAGTGTCAGTTCTGCCCCATCCAGAGCTACCCAGGAGTGCCCTGGGAGAGGTAGTTGAGACACGACGAAGGCTTGGCCAGAAGCAGCATGCAGCGATGCTGACCCTGCTTTACCACAAAGCACAAAAGTCAACTCTCTGACCAAAAAAAAACCCAAAAACAAAAACAAACAAAAAAAAAAAACTAAAAAGAGAAGAAACTTTACGGCTACAACGCGGAATCCACTACATTCACCCCCGATCTCTCCTGAGTGCTAGTATCTCACCAGGCAGGCAGCCTGCTCTAACAGCCTGCTGTCTCACCACGTAGCTTCAGCTGAATTGCACTGTTTGTTTCCCCATCACAAAAAGCACCTCCAAATGAGGGGTCAGTTCCTCTCTCTCCTTAAAAGGCCACCCTCGACCTCACACGCTTTGAGGATTCCCAGTCTCCCACCCCCCCTTCTCGGAGGTGGCCCAGCAAATAGGACATGACAAATTAACAAGGCACAGTGCTCTACATTCACAGCAATGGGTGCCTCGGTGTTCGCTAGCATTAAGGAGTCCTTCCACGTTCCAGATTTTAACAAAACTGAGAGAAACTGGCAAACACCTCCTGGAGAGAAGCACGTGTGCCTCCACTGCACTCCCACCCACCCAGGGACAACCTTTTCCTGGGAAGCACCAGGAAACTCAGAAAAATGCAGGAAGGGACACCATCCGCTACCACTGTGCACAGACAGGTAACTGCAAGCTGCCACCCTGCCAGGGAGCTTCCAAGAGCTACACTCATGTGAGACACCAGTGGATTAAAAAACTGCACGTGGCCTTTACATCTCCCCTGTAGTCTCCACCCTGGTTCCACAGAAGGGACCATCAGTTCAGGGTTCTGGCAGAAGCATGCAGAGCACTGTGTTATTTCAGGGGCTGCACACTAGTATTGATCCCCAAGACAGCCCACCTCTCTCTCCATGCCATAATCCCCCTGGGATGCTGCCATGATACTCTTCAAATGTTATTAGCGCCCCTTCTAACATTTAAAAAAAAGAGTGCCCAGTGTTTTATGTGATGGAACATCTACATTCTTGGCTACAGGGAACCACACAGAATTGGTGTCCCTCAGACACCGATTTCTGTGGAGCAGAGACTCTTGCGAATGCATTAGCTTCTTCACCCCTTCCCGACATATGAGAGCTACTGCGGACAGCGTCAATGTCAAGCATGGATGAGCTTTGTCAGACTCCAGGTACGCAGGCACACAGCCTGCGCAAGGCTAGATTTTGTACAAAAAGCTGGGAACATAGTCAAATCTGAGCATAGGGTTCACCCCCTGGCTGGGTTCCTGAATGTACTGCAGCTTCAGCAGCTCAGCTAAATACTGTACAATTTTGATATCTTCATTGGCAAGGCCCAGCTGAAGCTTCAGGAAGTTCATCCTGCGATTCACAATGGATTCTTCCGATTCCCTTTCGCTAATGGGAAGGTGCAAATGATGGCAGAAGGTGAAGAGGAAGGCTTTTGAACACAGCTGGGTGAGAATACTTTGGACGTGCATATAGTAGGTGCTTCCTCGTTTGATCTGTGTGCGGTGGTCTGCCAGCCGGGACACCAAGGTACCTTTGTAAAGCGGGCAGCGGAGAGTCTTACTGTCAGCGTCCAGAATGCTGACATACCGGCTGTATCGGCTCAGGGTGTGCAGCACATTCACCCCAGCAGGCGACACCATCCTGAAACAGCAAAGAGAGAGGTCACAGCTGGAGGCAACCCGACAGTTAAGCAGCAGACTGTGTCCATGCCCCTGTATTGCACTTATTTTCCCTTTAGCTCATGAGATGATGCGAGAGCCTCTGCAGGCAAATAAAGCCTAGCATGGAAGAGAATGGCCAAATAGTCTCTCCAGCCTGCCAGATCCAGGGGATCAAGGTTTCTTTGGGATCCCCACATGCACTGATCCACACCATGTGTGCACTACTGCATAAACCACCCCGCTTCGGGGCAGCTTCCTCCCTCAGTGACACGGAGAGGGAGTGACAGGACATCTCTGGTGAACAGAAGCAAATCTTGCAGCAGCTGGTAGCTCCTGGATGTGACAAACAGGCCTCAGAAACCCAAACCAGCTCCCCCTTGCCAAGAGCTCCACTTTCCCCCCATATCGCTGTTTCGGGAGGGAGCTGCTCCGAGGTGGTCGAAGTCCCGAGTAAAGCAAAACCTTCTGCCCTTCCTTTAACAAAGCCATCCTTAAACCAGAACATTCCCTGGCTGAGCCTGGGCATTTTTCACTCAGGTGCAAACCCACAGCATGTTCACAACATACGATTATCCAACAAGTCTAAATTAATGTTATTTAAATGCAAATTACAAGCCTACGCAAACTCTACCTTCTGCTCCTTGATTCTGCGTGGTTAAGGTCGCTCAGATGAGACACAGCTCCCAGCCTCAAACCAGGAGCCCAGCTGCTGGTGTAAGGGCTGTCCCCATGCCCAGGCAGCGTCTGGCCTTAGGAAATGCAGCACCCTTACCAGAATAATTAATTCAGCCTGGAAATTCCTTTCCAAAGCCCTTGTATAAATGGTTTGCTGCGAGCACCCACATTAAACTCAACACTTAACATTCCATAGAGGAGTCTGAATGACTGACACATCTCACAAGCAGTTCTTAAAAAAAAATACCCAACAAAACTTTTGTTTATAAAAATTGCATCTAACCACAAACACTGAGCAATGACTAAACACTCTGGGCTTTTAAAAACCTCACCGACAGACAGAGAAGTTTAGGAGCAGCTGCTGGCAGAGCTGTCATCCTGCCTCACGAGCACAGGAATGAGGGTAAACTCACAGCTTTGGATAATTTCATCATCCACAACCTCCAACAACACAATACCCAGCAGCCCAGAAAGCAGATGTCTGTATTTTGATTTTCATGCCACTCAGAAACACTCTTTCAGGAGCTATTCCAGCTTGGCTCTGAGCAATGGGCTGCCACTCTGACTCATGTTCTCCACACTGGTGACAGCAATGGCCATTCCCTGTCATACCTGCACCCAAAGTGCCAAACACATCCTGGTAACACACAGAGAAAAACCTTTTCATAACAGCAACAAAGGCAGGGCCAAAATCTTGAGAGCTGAGCAACTGCTATTTGCAAACTATGAAGCCATGTTTCAGGATTGGGTGCTTGCTTTTGTGATGGTCCTCACCCTGAGCAGAAGTTTCCTTTGCATCTGAACTGCAATCCCAAGACTGCAGCCTGCACAGCTCCATGGACCTTTTTTTCTGCACTAAGGCTTGTTATAAATAAGTGTCTGTCCATCCACACCTCCTTGAAGAGATCCCAGCAGCTCCACAGGCTCTGCGCCTCTGCCCTTCCCCACAACACCCAGCCAGCACACCAACACAGCCCAAGGTGCTGGCACTCCAATTTTGGAGCTACCAATCTCATCAACAGTGCATCATCACTTCCTCAAGGTCCAGAAGGAAAAATACTCCCTATATCAAAGCATCCATTTAAAAAACGAAATTCTAGCTAGAAATCCAGAAGAGTTTCAGCAGGAGATGGGGGGAAAGCAGAGCACACAAGGGACTCCAGGAGCACTCTTTATCAAATCATCCATGAAACCAGCAGGACTCCTGCTTGCCAGGCTAAGGCTTAAACCAGAAGGAAACCTCCTGGCCAAATAACTAGCATGAGCCAGGCAGCAACCTCCTAGCAGATGTTTGAAGTATTCTCTCTCAAGTGAGGCTAGATATAAAGAGACAGACAAATCTATCCCCTTTCAAAATATATCCCGTAAGCAGAAATTCACAGCAGCTGTGTAGGTAATTAGACAGAGACCCCCGCTGCACACCCATGCCCCTCTGAAATTCCCGCTTAGGAGATGAGGTTTTTATCATACATCTTGACACCAATAAAGCACAAAGATCCTTGATTTACCTCTGGAGTCCGATCAGCTTCCACTTCTGGAAATCCACAACGTGCAGAGGGGAAGTGACCCAGTGCTTCACAGGCTTGGCGTAAATGCCGCAGTTCGGCACAAAAATGGAGAGCGCCGTCACAAGCTTCTTGACTATCGCTTCCTCTTCCCCCAGCACGATCAGGGTCCTCCCACTGAGCAGGGAGTAGATGGCGGGGTGAGCGAAGGGGTACTGCCTGATGAACCGCAGTGCGTTCTGGCCAGCCTTTTTTTTGTGCCTTTCACTCGCCTGGCAGGCAAAGTGAGCAGGAGAAGGGGTCCTGTCGGAGCACGTGGAGGCGGCGCTGCTGATATAGCTTGTGGAGTCCGAGCACTCGTCCAAGCTGCTCCTACTGACCTCCCTGCTGCCCGTCAGGTAGCGAGGGTCAAGCTCGTAGGGAAGAAGCCCCCCGGAGATGCCATCGTGGGAGGGGAAGCCCCCAAAGCTCCCACGCAGCCCCTGCTCAGCCTGCCGGTATGGCTGTGGGGGGATCCTGACCACCCCGTCGTCATCGCAGGGCTTCTGTCCCAGGTCAGGCAAAGGCTCAAGGAAGTTGGGACTCTCCTTCCCGATACAACAGGCAGAATCCACCTGCACTAAGTTTTCCTGTTTTGAAATGTCTTCCTGCTCATCAGCATTGTCAGGGTTTAGTTTGGGGGTGAAATGAAGGCCTCCCTCTTCATCATCCACATAAGGTTCCTCATTAATGGCACTTGGGTAGCTCGCTTTGAAATCTTCCGGGATGAGTGACTCTGAGGGACATGTACTGAGAACCTCGATGCTGTCCTCGCTGACGGTCCGCCGGCTGCCCACCTTGCTCCTGCCTGCCTGGGGACTGGGGCTGACAGGCAGGCTGGCCTGGCTCTCCGATTTTGTCAAGCCAGGTGCAGACTTCTCCGTTCCGAGAACCTCAATGCTCTCACCGCTACTGATGCTGCCTTTAATATCTGCATCGAGATAGTCCAGGTTCTCCTGGTGTTCGAATGTCACAGACTCAGTCATTTTTGGTTCTTGGGAGTCCTCGATTTCCTGCTCCATCTTGATGGGCACGCACTCCACACTGGACTTGTAGGATCCCAGGCTGATGACCACTTTAGGAGCGGGGGACTCTTCTGAACACTTCCTATCCATGGCATCTTGACTGAGGCCCTGGCAGCCTCTGTACTGTTTTTCATCCAGAAAAGATACATCCTCAAAGAGGAAGTTAGTTACGCTTTGTTGCTTTAAAAGTGCCCTGCTGATCTGCTCTGTCAGGAGGTAGCACACATCCCCTCTGAAAGTCCTCTCGATCTGATGCAACTGGTCAAGGGTTTGGGTGAAAAAATAAATATCGCAGAGTTCTTCCAGTGTCTTCAGCTTCTTGTCAAAGCATTTGGCAGATTTTGCTTTGATGAGCTTGGGGGTATAGGATGGCATGTGGGTGTAAAGGTGGGTTTCGCCAGGCTCAGCAAGGTCGGAGGTAGTCAGGTCCTGATCGCAGCCCACGTTGGCGTGATCCAGCGCACTCTCCGGCTCGTAGGGGTGAAAGTCAGACTCCTTCAGCTTCCTGTAGGGATATGACCTGATTTGTTTTAGCAGATCTTGGTGCTCAATGATAGACTTTTCCACACTGGCCAGCTCATTGGCCTTCTCGATGGCTTGGGTCGTGTAATACCCTTTGTCATTGGCTTTCTTCTGTATCTCAGTTTCGTTGTGCAGGACAGTCCTGGTGTAGTCAAGATCTTTCAGTTTCTTTTCCAGTTCATTAGCAAAAGCTTTCCTGTTCCCCGTCTTTAGGCATTCAGAGGCTTTGGAGAACTCAGCGGAGAGCTCCTGAAACTGCTGCATGATTTTGTGCTCATCAGCAGAAATATAGGCCATGCAGAAGGGCCTCACAAAACCCCTGGCTTCGAGGTCATACAGAGTCAAGTGGTGCACATACGCAAAGGCTCCTTCCTTTGAATCCCCCAGTACCACTTTGGAATCCTCCACAAAATTCAGCTTCGGGTAGGCAGAGCCGGGAGGGTGACCCACAAAGGAAGCCTGGTAATCCACAGACATGATTCGAAGGGAAAAATAATTGAGATCAAAAGTGCCTGACACTTTGGCGTCATCAGGGATGGTCAGGAGGGGCTGAGGCCCCACTTGCTCCGAGAACTCGGAGATGAGGATGAAGTCTCGGGTGAACTTGGAGCTGGCGACCTTGGCCCAGGGGTTGGCGCCGTGGCCGGCAAAGGGGAAGAGCGGCACCGAGTACTCCTCGGGCAGGGGCGGCTCACTGTACAGCTCATCCTCCAGCTCCTCCTCTCTGGTGAAGGCCACCACGTCAGGGGCGCTGATCATATTTCCCGCAGGAGGGGACCGACATGGAGCAGCGAGGCCCCCCCAGCCCCCCCCGCCACCGCCGGGCCCTGCGGGAGGCCCCGCCGCAGCCCCGGCCCCGGCCCGCCCGCCGCCGGGCCCCCGCCGTCGTCCCTTCTCCCGCTGCCGCCGCCGCCTCACGCCGCCGCCTCACGCCGCCGCCATGGCCCCGCTGCCCACCGGGCCCCGCTCAGCCGCCTCCCTCACGGACGCCGCAGCCCCGCAGCCATCTTGGGGTCACATGACGCCACGACCTCTCACCCCGACACCCGGAAGCGAAGCCGTCACCTCCTCTCAGCCCTCTGAGGTTGTTTTGGGTTTATTTTTAAACATCCCCATCCCCTGACGTTACCTAACCCGGGGCGAGCCCGGCGGCGGGGGCCAATGGCAAATGGTGGCGGGCCGGCGGGGGGGGCGCTGCCGAGCGGCGCCTTGGGAGCGGTAGTTCTCTCCCGCCACGGTGGCGCTTTATGGCAGGACGTAACAGTGAGGGAAAGCGCGCCGCGTCCCGCCGCTTTGCGACAGAGCGAGCGTAGGAGTGAGGGCGGTGGGTGAGGAGAGCCCTGCCGGGGGTCGGGGGGGAACGGGGCGAGGGAGAGCCCTGCCGGGGGGGACGGGGCGGGGCAAGGGAAAGCCCTGCTGGGGGGTACGGGGCGAGGGAGAGCCCTGCCGGGGGGGGTGGGGCTGCCCCGGGCGAGGGGGAGCACGGCAGCGGCCGGCGGGAGGCTGCCCTGCGGCCTGAGGGAAGGGCCCAGCGGGGCGGTCGGGCAGCACCCGCCGGGTGGGGGTTTCTGGCGGGGGGAGAAGCCGCCTCTAGCTCCTGCCGCTCTGAGGGGGCTGCACTGCGAATGGCGCCGGGGCAGCCGGGCAGAGGGTGCCCAGGGGCCTCCCGCGGTCAACGGTTAAACTCAGATCAGGGTCCTGCGGGACATTCAGCGATCGCTTTGCACCCCCGGCAGGATCCGGCCCCAGCAGCATGCCCTGGCTCCGCGGGAGCTGTCACCATCCCTTGTAATGAACTTTCAAGCCAGGTTCTTCGCTAGCTGCAGGGTCAGGATGCTGCTGCAGCCCTGGCGTCTCTACTCCCGGGCTGCAGATGATATGGCTTTGCAGAGGATCCGGAAGGTCCTGTGCGTGGCTGAGAAGAATGATGCTGCCCGAGGGATTGCAGATCTGCTCTCCAACAGCAGAATGCGACGGGTAGGAATGCACCGCATCTCCTTACAGGTTCCTGATAGGCATACGGGTCCGGCTCAGCTGGCTGCAGAGGGTCACCAGGGTCACTGTGCAGCACAGTCCAGGTCTTGGGTGTAGTCTGTGTCTTGTATGGCCACACCAGCACACTCGGCAGTGCTTGGCACGGGCATCTCACATCGGCATGTGCAACATCTCACGCTGTTTTTGTCTCTGGCCACTTCTGTCTGCTTAAGGGTACAAGAATGGCTTTTTTTCGTGGACAAACACCACTTGCCCAAATGTATTTGAGAATCTTGGACCCCTTTTTCCTTGTGACTTAATTCCTGTTGGAATTCAGCTCCCCGGCTGCACTTCTGCTGGACTCCACCGTGAGGGCTCCCAGTGTCATTCCTAGATTTGCAGTGTATGCAGAAGGCTTTGGGAACTGAAACCATCTGTTGGCGTGTATCTCCCAGTCAAAAAGCACTGCTTCTGCAGCATCAGCAAGTGTCAGAGGTTTGCTGAAGTTCACATAATAAAGCCAAGATGGTCTGTGGTTTGGAGAAGAGGAGTTCGAAGATCTCTTGCTTTTTTGGGTGACCTTTAACAGTTTGCATAATTACTTGGTATTTCCAAGCTAAGGAGCTCGAAGATGCTTCTAGACCAGAATTGTATTTGAATGGAAGGTGTTACTGAGAACCTGACTGCTGACAGTCCCAGTCAAGGAAGATATCATCCTGCTTCTGCAGTAAAAGCAGCAAATACACAATCTAGAAATTTCCACAAATCTCAGTTATGTGGAACGTAGTCTTGGGGACCTGGAGCGGGCACACTAATTGTCATTTGGAGCAGGACATTTGTTTATTGGGACTGTAACTGGCCAACCCCATGAAAACAAATCTGTTCTTCAATGTTGTTGCTATCCATGGGGAGTTAACCCTGGCATCCCCTTCAGACAAGTTTAAAATACTCTTACGTTGTAAAGTGCCACTTCAATGTCTCCATAAACAATACAGGCAATTTCCATTCATCCTGCTGTAATTTCCATTAGCTACAGTACCTGGTTTTCACTTGCCCCACACTTCTCTGTGCTCTGTCATAAGAGCGTGTATAAAGTGAGGCGAAATGCATTTGGTTTCTGTTAGAAGCCAGAAACTCAGCAGTTGTTCTTTTCCTTCTAGCGAGAAGGGTTTTCCAAGTTCAACAAGATCTACGAATATGACTACCAGATGTTTGGCCAGGTAGAGTTTTCTTTCATTCTACTGCTGGATTAGAGACATGCAAAATACTAATTATTAAAAGCCATTTGTCAGAAGTTACGAAACACATATCCAGTGACGGGGAAGTCAGATGTTCTTTTCTTGGGTCAACCACTGACCTGTTTTGTTGCTTTAAGTCTTTGAATATTCTGGGTTCAAATGTCAAAATTTGTCAAATTCGTCAAAAATATGTTGCTATTTAGAACAGGGTACCTCCTACAAAAATTGAGGATAAGGCCATAGATTTAGCTGTCAGTAGAGAGAAGAGCTTGTTACGATGCATTAGCAGGAGGAAGGTGTCACTGGTGGTGTAAATTGAGAACTGCATGAAGATCTTGGGGCTGTGGGCAGTTTTTAGCAAATGATAGGCACTAATTACCTTGCTCTGTCTCTTGTAGAACGTTACTATGGTGATGACATCTGTGTCGGGACACTTACTGGCTCATGATTTTAAGATGCCATTTCGCAAATGGTTAGTACTTACTAGCCCCTCACAGGAAGGAGGGCTGTCATCTTCCGCTTTCAGCCCTAAGATGAGGGGGGCACCGCGAGTTCGAAGCGTTGGGTCTCTGACATCACTTGCAGAGCAGCGTGATGAGTACCAAATTTTACACTGAATAGCTATAATACTGTTTCAAATTACTGTCTTCAGAGCACTAAAAAACCCCAAGGTCATAATACTGGTTAAAATACATTAAGGCAGATGCAAGGAATTAAACTGATTCCAAAACTTGATTGATGTTCTTGTGTTCTTTGTTCAACCAGGAGTTGTCCTGGGATATGAGGTGCTTTCTCTAGCTTCCCTCCCATTTGTTCTCTATGCTTGGAATAAGAGAAGTTGCTTGTTCAGGGTGGCCTTGCAGATCTGCTGTTTTCTCTGGTTGCGTTTTGGTTCTGTTGCTTTTAAGTGTAACTTGGCATTTGATCTGAATCCTGAGTTGACTAAGACGAGACCTGTAATAAAACATTATGAATTCCAGTACTTGAACAGCACTTCCTCACAAGACAGCACCAGTTAGTGTCTCACAACGTATGTTTTCGCTTTTGTTATTCACACTGTTCATCCTCTGTTTACCAGGTATGGCTGCAACCCTCTAGCTCTTTTTGATGCTGAAATCGAGAAGTATTGCCCTGAAAATTACATGGCTATCAAGGTATGTTGTTTTTGAAGAGTTTTCCTGAAACACTTGAGTTCACAGGTTAGTTCTACAAATATTGTCTCAGACAGAAGGACAACTGTACCTTTGTCCTTAACGTCTGAGTTTCTAGAGTTTAGCAAATTCCTCCTGCGTTTCCTAGGTCTACATATGCTGTTCATTTGTGACATTGGAAGTCTCCTGCTCATGTAAAATTAGCACGGTAAAGGAACAACTACTTTGCTAAAAGTAGAAATGTTTTTTTTTCAACAAGGTGGAATTGCTAATTGCATCTCAATTTTACAAAAACCCGACACTTTCAGAAAACAGATTGTGGTGCAATCCAATCCAAGCCATGCTTTTTTGCAGAGTTAGATGTACTCATATGTACACAAATAAATGACTCAATTCTTCTGAAAGCTGCCTAATCTCATGAGACACACAATTACAAAATGTTATTGCAACAATCTATCTCTATGGATACACGTTGCATTTCATGTTCAATTAGTGAGTCATTCTAAAATAAAATGACAGAGTGGCCTGGTGCGTCTCACTCTGCATTGTTTTCTCATCTCAGAGAACCCTTGAACGAGAAATCCAGCAGTGCCAAGCTCTGGTGATCTGGACTGACTGCGATCGAGAAGGAGAGAACATCGGCTTTGAGATAATTCATGTTTGCAAAGCTGGTGCGTAGACATCATATTCATCACCCTGAGTTCCATTAAAGTACTGATTTAACAGGTATCACTGCTCAGAGGTCTCTTAAGAGAGGCATACTCTCAATCTTACTGTGTCCAGGTTAAATATATTTAATATAGTTCTGATAAATACGTGGCTCTGATAGACCAGAAGTATATTCAGCTATTGGAAAGCTACAGAATAGGTTGACAGCATGCTCTTTTGAAGATAGCTATTTATTAATTATTCCTTTCCATTGGTGTTTGAGTTGCTCTTTGATTTTTTGTGGGGTTTTTGTGTGCATCTGACAGTAAAGCCAAACCTCCAGGTTTTCCGAGCCCGTTTTTCAGAGATTACACTGCATGCCGTCAGAACAGCCTGCGAGAACCTCACCCAACCAGATCAAAAAACAAGTGATGCTGTTGACGTCAGGCAGGAGCTGGACCTCAGGATAGGTATGTAAACACGTGCTGGGGGTAACAGCAGGCTGCCAAGCCTGAGCTGCTGCATACTCCTCTCCTAAAAGGAAGTGAGGAAGAGTGTGGTAGGCAGGGGACAGCTTTGTTCTCAGTGTATAGCTTACTGTCTATAAATACTCCCTTAGACTGCTGTACAAATGAGATGGCCATCCATCAGGCTCTTCCTCGCTTCTCGCCTAACCACAATGAATGCACATTGTTAAAGCTCAGCGAGGGGTGTTTAGAAATCATCTGTTTCTGTATCCTCCACACAAGACAGGAATGTCCTCTGTAGTGTCATAAATCGGATTTTTAGATCAGATGCAACTAAATCACATCTCGTGTTTTACTGGAAATGTGCTATTTGAAGCAAATATTGGGTTTATATCTCATGCAGCACTGACAAGTTTCTGCAACCGAGTATTAAACTTAAGAGTAAAATCAACACTCAGAATGCTAAAAAGAACCATCTGAAGCGTTGTGTTTATTGTTCAGTGTTGTTGTATTCAGTTCTAGTGCCCATTTTGTTTTCTTAGGCGCTGCCTTCACCAGATTCCAAACACTGAGGCTCCGGAAGATCTTTCCCAATATTTTAGCAGATCAGCTGATCAGCTATGGTAGCTGCCAGTTCCCAACACTGGGGTTTGTAGTTGAACGCTTTAAAGCCATCCAGGCCTTTGTTCCTGAAGCCTTCTATAAAATAAAAGGTATGCTTGGGGAAAACGAGTCCTGCGCTCCATCTTAAAGGGCTTGATGTGCATAGAAAGGGAAAACATCGGGGCAACAAACAAATAATGCTGCAGAGGTGTTTTCGTCTTCCTTTGCTTTGACCACTAAGCAGGAATTAAAGGTTTCCCAACAGTGTGGCCCCACTGACTCTGCTATATTTCCACTGTATTACTGCTTTATCACTGAGATCTGTTGTTCAACACAGTGACACATGATCATGAAGACGGCAACGTGGTCTTCAACTGGAAGAGGAACCGGCTCTTCAATCACACAGCATGCCTGGTCCTTTACCACATGTGTATGGAGGTAGGAAAGCTTGTGAATAGTTATATAATCCAGTATCAGCCAAACATCTCCTGCATCTGTCTTGCTCAAGATGTTTCAAGAACAGTTTACATAAACTCTTAAAGGAGATTTTGCATTTTCCTTACTCTGCATTTAGGATCCAGTAGCAACTGTTGTTGAGGTTGGGAGCAAGCCAAAAAGCAAATGGAGGCCCCTGCCCCTGGACACTGTGGTACGTTTGAACTATGCTAAAAGGACTTATCTGAAAGAAACTTTGAACAGATATTTTACTCACCACTCTGAATTATGCACAAATACTTTCTTTTTTCCCTGGCTTCTCTCAACACAGGAACTTGAGAAGTTGGCTTCCCGCAAACTGAAAATAAATGCAAAGGAAACCATGAGAATAGCAGAAGTACTCTATACTCAAGGGTAAGAAAGCAAGACTTGGCTTGGTAAACTCAATTCTTTCAAGAGTAAAGTGCCTTTAGTTCAAAATGGGAAGCATCTTGGAGCGCACCTCTTAAAGTGCTCTTCTGTCTTTCTTAAGATTCATTAGCTACCCCCGAACTGAGACCAACATTTTCCCCAAGGAGCTGAACCTCTCTGCTTTAGTACAAGAGCAGATACAGGACCCAAACTGGGGAGCATTTGCACAGAGGATTTTGGATCAGGGTGGGCCAACCCCTCGGAGTGGAAACAAATCGGATCAGGCTCACCCTCCCATCCACCCTACAAAATACACTGCTAACCTGCAGGTGAGTTTAATGAAGGCAGAGGTAACTGGATGGTTTGTATTGCTTGATAAATAAAAATAGAAGTCTTAATAGTATGGTCATTACACAGTATACTCATCTGAGATCTCACTAATATTTCTTGATATCATTAACACAGGAGGACACTGACTCTTTTTTACTGTTTGATATTAGGGCAATGAGCAGAGACTATATGAATTTATTGTGCGCCATTTTTTGGCTTGTTGCTCTGAAGATGCCAAAGGACAGGAAACAACTGTGGAGATCGACATTGCTAATGAGCGATTCATTGCTCAAGGACTAATGATCCTGGCCCGAAATTATCTGGAAGTCTATCCTTATGAGAAGTGGAGCGATAAGGTAATACACGTGAATAACATAGATAGGAGAGGCTAAAATACCTGGAGTTTGAGACAGCACTTCACTGCCAGCTTCAGACCCCTGTACAGAAGGTCCTTTGACAATTTCTGGCCCACTGGCTGTTTCATTCAGAGCCTTCTCTGCTAAAAACCTGTGCAGCTTTATTGTGCCAGCCTTGGATAGATTCTTCCCCTTCTGATACCAAAGCAGAGACCATACAGGGCTGTGGGGTTGGCTTTACTCACTAGGAGCTGAAATTTCTGTTCCGTGGTCTGGGAGCTCATTACTAGCTAATCCCAAGGATCCTGGGACTGGATCTCCTCCAGAACAGGGTGCTGCTCTGTTACTGCACGGGCCTGTCGTTAGTGTGACACTTTGTCTTCAGTGAATGAACTAGAAGGCAGTTTCAAAGAGATTCTCCTTCCCTTCAGGTTATCCCACTGTATCAGAAAGGGTCTCGCTTTCAGCCTACTACAGTGGAGATGGTGGATGGGGAAACCAGCCCTCCATTGCTCCTTACAGAAGCGGATCTCATTGCTCTCATGGAGAAACATGGCATTGGTCAGTATTGGCAGTGTGGCCTCTTGCTTTTGGGAGAGCTTTGTTCATAAGCTTCTCAGCTTCTTTTACACCAGTTCTGTCCCACACTCAAGAGCAGGGAATGCTCTAAATGTCACTTCAGGTAAAAAAAATCACTTAAATGCACAGAACAAAGGGTTAGTAGAGGCCTGTAGGCAAGGTCCGGAGATCCTGAGGAGTCTGCAGTGTCTCCAGTATCTAGGGAGACATGCAGTTTAGGATCTGTGGTGTGCCTGCCAGCACCTTGTTGGCCTCAGTGCCAGTGGGAGACATGAGGGCAGTGCTGCCTCTCACCGTAAGTTGGCTCCTTGTCCCTTTACCACCTTGCACTCTTCCCTAGGCACAGGGGAAATCACTTCTTGGCACCTAATTCGACTAAATAACCTGTCTGCTTTCAGGGACGGATGCCACTCATGCCGAGCACATTGAGACAATTAAGACGCGGATGTATGTGGGCCTTACAGCAGATCAGCGATTCCTCCCAGGCCACCTGGGCATGGGGCTGGTTGAAGGTAAGGGCAGTGCCCACAAGGAAGATGGCAAGGTCCTTACCTGCTCCTTCGTTTCGCTTACCATGCACTATGTTCCTCAGGCTATGATTCCATGGGCTACGAGATGTCCAAGCCTGACCTTCGAGCTGAGCTGGAGGCTGATCTGAAACTGATCTGTGAGGGGAAGAAAGACAAATATGCAGTGTTGCAGCAGCAGCTCCAAAAGTACAAGCAAGTCTTCATCGAAGCTGTGGCTAGAGCCAACAAGTGAGCCCTGCCTTTGCCCTCTTCTATTTGCTTTGCTGCTCTGGGAGGTACTAGCTTCTCATCTGAGGCTCAGCCTGGAGTGGGATCCTGTCACACTTTCCCTGGAGCTCTGCCCAGCGTGTGTAGGCACTTCATGGGAAGGGATGACTCGCAGCCTGGCACATAACACAACAAGTTAGGGTTGGTGCCAACTAACTGCTCATCTTGGTTTAAATCCTTAAGATTAAATCCAGAGCTGACTGAAGGAGATGGCAGCATGCACTGCCTCCTTTCACGTTGAACCCGCACCTAGCCTGTTCCAGAGACATGGTACTGAATCAACATACTCATGCAGAAGCTCAGAGGGGCTGTGTAGAGAGCAGCAGGCACTAATTCACTGCCCTACCTGATCACTGCAGATGAGACACACAGGATGCTCTGCTTGTTTCTTCATAGGTTGGACCAGGCCCTGGCTCAGTATTTTGGAGAAGCCACAGAAATTGCAGAGCAAGAGGAGGTCTACCCAGCAACGCCCTTTTCTGTTCGGAAGTGTCCACAGTGCAACAATGACATGGTCCTGAAGACCAGGAAGAATGGCGGGTTGGTGATCTTCCCTGTTGTAAAAAATAGCCTTCTCTGCTGGTTTGTGTGTTTCTAGGCATTTTTAGTTTACCTCCCCTCTGCAGCAAGCATGAAAACTTGGGCTGCAGTTAGCTGACTCCACCGGCTACATAAGGTGTGTGGACTCAGCTGAACCTCTCTCTCAAGTACATATTTGCCCTTAAAAATTGTTGTTTTGACAATTTCTGATGGCTGAGAAGACGGCAGAACAGATCACTGACTGTCTTGACTTTGCCTCTTCCTCATCCGGTGCTTTTGCCCCATGGCAGGTTCTATCTGAGCTGTATGGGTTACCCAGCTTGTAAAACTGCCGTCTGGTTTCCTGATTTCGTGCTGGACGTGGCCAGGGACGAGAGCATCTGTGCTGTGTGTAATCCACATCCAGTTCACAAGTAGGTCCTACCAGTTGTCCTTTGGGGAAATGCAGCTCTTCAGACACTGTGTGTTAGCCTTCAGGGTTGGAAATGTCCATGGGTTAGGCTGGGCAACCATTTTCCATTCCAGTCTTGGAAAGCTGGAGCAGCACTCATGGCTTGGGGATAGAAAGAAGAGGGGTTGGGGAAACCGGTGTAAGTATAGCAGAATTTAAAAAAACAACCAAACATAAAAATGCAACTCCAAATCAAGGTCTGATGATGAGAAGTTATATAAACTGGGATACTTTTATTCTTCCTTTCCTTTTAGACTGAAGTTTAAATTCAAGAGAGGCAGTGTTCCACCCACTATGCCCCTGGAGTTTGTTGGTTGCATTGGAGGCTGTGACGACATGCTAAAAGAGCTCTTGGACCTGAAGTATTTACACAGGTCATCCCAATCCACATCATCAGCCAGCCAGCAAGCTAATCACGTGCAGGTCAACAACTCCTTTCACAGAGGTAGCGGTGAAACCAGGCATGTGCGGGGGACCACAAACCCGGCACCGGGACATCTATTCTCCTTGAGCTCAACGAGAACACCCAGGCCTGCTCCAGATGATGGGAACAACGCAGTGGTGTGCAACTGTGGGAACGAAGCCCTGCTGTTAACTGTGCGCAAAGAAGGGCCCAATCAAGGCAGGCAGTTTTACAAATGCAATGCCGGTACCTGCAACTTTTTTCTCTGGGCTGATCAGCAGTCAGAGGACAGAAGTAACATGGCTCCACAGGGCTCTGCACTGCCCCAGCCCTTTGCAGGAAGGGACCCAGCAGGATTTCAGCGCCCAGGAGGAAGGAGAGGCCCAGAACTCTTTGGAAGCAACAGCTCCAATTCAGGAGGCGGCGCAGTCTGCAAGTGCAACCAGCCAGCCGTCACACGCACGGTCCAAAAGGATGGGCCCAACAAAGGACGGCAGTTCCACACCTGCTCTAAACCCCGAGAGCAGCAGTGTGGCTTCTTCCAGTGGGCAGATGAAAATGTGGCACCGGGTAAGACTGGGCTTGGGGTGAGACACAAGGGTTGGAGGCTATTCTTGAAGCTAAACTGAACACACTTTTCACACATGTGGAATGCTTCCACGGTGTGAGAGCTCTTGTAACAACTCATATATTTAACAGACTTCGTTTGTCTTAGAACATCTGTCAGCAGCATTATAGCATTTCAAATGTTGCTTGTAACAACTGAGTCTGGCTTACCTTTCCAAGTGTTAGCAGGATATGTCCTCATAGCACACATCTGCTGAGCTCCGAGTAGGATGCTTTGCTTCCATGTGCAGTAAAGCTCAAGTGTCTGTCCATGACTACTTGGGTGAAGCCCAGCACTCTTTCCAACAGTCTCTTTGGGAGTTTGTCCTCCCAAATTAGAGTAACAGCTCTCACAAAGCCAAGCACTGACTTGGTATAGAGTTGAAGTGGTAGCACCACTTCTGGAGATCTTAAACCCCATTCTGTCATGCCAAGGAAACGGTGCTACTCCCTCTGCCCTAGGTTCAGGAATGCAGTGAAAGGCCAAGCCTTTCTGATTAGAGCTGAGAAACTGAGTGTGGCTGCTGTGGAAAAATGCTGAAAAAAAGTACCCATTAAAAAATAAATAATCACAAAATAAGGATGTGAAAGAAAGAGCTCTGACACAAAGGGACAGTAAGCAAAGCACAGAGGTGGAGATGTGGTCTGAGAGAGATTTTCAACACTGCCTCCCCCTCAGACATTTGAGCCTGAAAGGGTAGAATCAAGTTTTCAAAACTACATAAAACCCAAGTTTTCCTCTGGCATATTTTGTTGTTTCTGCTTCAGCTGTAGACCAGAGCATGCAACCAGGCAGATCAGTTTCCCCTGTTCCGTTCCCACTTTTCTCTAATGCTGCAAGACAGATGGGTGAGATTTAACTGTTCAGACAAATCTGAAGCTGTTGTAACTTCAGGAATAATCTTAGAGGGTGGGATAGTAAAATCCTTGATCTGCCATTTTGAATTTATCTTCCATTTGTCACCCACTTATATTTTCAAAGGTACTTACACACAAGTTGTTTCTCTCTAGGCCCTTTTGGAGATGCCTCTTTGAACCACTTTGGCAACAGTGAATACTCAAGAGAGCTGGGAAGTAAAGCCAAGAGACCAAACAGTTTCTCCTCAGGAGCCACTGCCAAGAAACCACGGACCTGTAGCATTTGCCACCAGCCTGGCCACACTAGAAAAACCTGCCCTCAAAACCACTG
This sequence comes from Falco peregrinus, assembly GCF_023634155.1. Classification (NCBI taxonomy): domain Eukaryota; kingdom Metazoa; phylum Chordata; class Aves; order Falconiformes; family Falconidae; genus Falco; species Falco peregrinus. The sequence goes on along the minus strand of NC_073725.1, from coordinate 87,302,228 downwards.
AGCCTGGATGGACATCTCTTGAGAGCCTGAAAGGTCCAGGGCTGTGAGCTGCTACAGGAGCAACTCCTGCTGACAGGAACTGGGGTCTAGAAACAAGTCTGTCCAGTGCTTTCTGGAAGGGCTGGTTGCAGGCTGCTCCTGCCAAGGGGTACCACCCTCACACACGATTACGTGCCAGGGCAGCAAGCGTTCAACCAGCTTTGAAAGGTGGCCCCACTACCCGTTAGCCTTTGTTTTCAGTTGCTCTTCTGCTGAGCAAGTTGGGATAGTCTGAACATTGCAAGGAAGCATTTGGAAACTGAACCTACAGAGAAAACAGCACTGGATCTAGTCCACCTGCAGCTCCCGCCACAGCGGTGGCTGTACGCAGCCTTTCTACGCGAGGCAGAAGTGGATTGTCGCCACAAGGACAGACACCAGCACTGCTGAGCACTTCTCAGTCCCTGGCTTTCCACAGTGTGGAATTTCATTTTAAGTTCTTTTCTAAGTTAACATTACCTGAGCAACATTCCCCTTTCTTTTTGGTCACAGCGTCTACCCCTTGCCTTGGTTGTCCCTGCCTGTGGAAGAGGGCCAGTGCAGAGCAGCTGGGTCTGGTGCTTGCCCTGACAAGGAAGCTCAGCTGCAGTGCTGAGGAAGAGCATTCACTTCAGACAGTTCCTGAATTTGAAACCAAGCAATTCCTCAAACCTTGAGACATGCCTCTGTGATGCTGCTAGCTAATGCAAGTTACTTTTGTGAAACTATTAAGTTTCTTATTAAAAGATTATTTTAATAATAATTAAACATCTTAACCTTGCCGTATTATTTCTTCTTACTTAAAATAGTTAGGCTATTACTGTAAAAGCATTCACCTAAATCTTGCTCTTTCCACTCACTCATTCAAACAATATGGAAGCTTTCTTGGCAGAAACTCCCTGCAGTTATTTAGAAGCGAGCTGCAGAGGAGTAGGGAAAGTGGTTTTATCTCCTCAGCTGCATCTGCTGTAGCACTGCTGCCCAGAGACAGCCAGCCAGCTGGCTGAACTGAACAGAGGTTCTGTTTTCCTGCGCTTCGTTTAGACAACTCCCTGGGAAGCCAGGCTACCTCCTCCCTCTCTGTTGGAGCTTCCTCTGTACATCAAAGAAAGTAGACCCACAAGATTCCTGTGTCCTCTGCTGCCAGGGGACAGCATTCAGTTTTTCCCTGGGGCCTCTGATGCTTGGGACCCTACTTCTGGGCACAGAGCAGTTCCCTGGGTCAGTACTGAGGTGACATGCAGCAGATGGAGCCAGGGTGGGCAGGAGCCTGAAGCACATTCTATAGAGGCTAGCTTGAAGCAAAGGAGACCACAGAAGCACCAGTTCGCTTTAAGGTCTGCATGAGAGAGCCTTTAATTCTGCAGCAGACAGTTGCCATCAGGCCTAAATCTATGGAGTGAGGTCAGGAGAGCTCGGATTGCATTTCCCTGTACCCCTCACTCCCACGATTAACAGCTGTGGCCTAAAAATACAGCCCTACAGGCTAAAATAACAGGATTATGAGGCTTTGTAATGCAATCACTGAGCTGGCAAAAGCCCGGGCAGCAGCCTCTGAACGGCAACAGCAGGAGAATGCAGTTGTGTAGCATACAGGCAGCACGTTAAGCATTGCTGATGGCATCAGCTGTTACCAGCTTTACTGGTCTAACCCTGGTCAGCATTCAGGCAGCTGGTTACAGCCACTGGGTCAGCGGCACAAGCTCAGTGTCCCAACAGCTCACGTACTGCAGCCAGGCACTCTGCAGCCGTAGGGGTCTGGAAGAGGAGGAAGACCTTGCGGGATGGGGTCTGACTGCCACCAAGCTCTCCACGCAGAGCGGGGGATGCCCTGGGCAGTGCTGGGTGGTTCTCAGGCATGCCAGCACAGCTGGGGGATCGCTTCAGCCTGATCACAGGAAAGCAAACAAAACAGAGGTGACACAAGAGAACCAATATACACAGGGAAGGTTTATTCTCATCACTAACACCTCGGAAGTGGTTTGGAGGAACAAAGTAAGCAATCCTCAGACTGGGAAGAAAAGCAGTGCGTTTTTTCCTCCCATAAACAAGATGATAGCTGTAAAGAAAAGTAAACCGCAACAGCTGCTCACATTGAAGTCCACAGGACTTCTCCACCTCCACCACTGTGCAAACCTAGCTCTTCCCATTAAATACATGAATACATTTCATCTCCCTGGGGCTACGGCCAGAACCAAAGCTTACTAGCAGCCACTCAAAGGAAAAAAAACAAAACAAAATACCCAAACAAAACATACCTTCTTAATAAAAAGCATGAACAGTTTCAGTTCTTGCAAGTGCTCTGCTCAGAGCATCGTTTCTGTCCTACTTTCCTGCCCCATACCCTGGAGCTCCAGGACAGGACCTCAAGACAGCAGCGATACATGTGTGAAAAGGTCACTGGACAGACTGGAAGGGGACACTGCAGAGCAGCGAGTACCCCCAGATGGGCGCTGGCAGCAACCTACCTACCGGGGAGGGGACACACAGCACTGCTGCAGCCTCCACTAAGGGACCAATTCCAGGAGCCTCCCAGGAGTCAGCAGCTCTCTTCCTGCCTCCGTCTTTTTCAGGACATCTTCCAGCAAAACACCGTGTGGGACAAGGGCCACGAAGCCCCAGGTCCGTGCTGGAAGCACGCCCCTTCCTCGGGACAGAGCCAATACTGGCAGAATGAAGAGGTAGGGCTCAGCTCGCCCCTTTTGGCAGCTGAAAGGGTTTCCAAAGAATAAACCCCCAGCCCCGCTTGCTATGGCTGTACCTTCAAGTGCCCAGACAACCACCCAGGTCATCGCTGGGGCTTTATTTCAGATTGGCAACATGCTACAGAAGGATAAGGCTCCCACCCTGTCCCAAAGGCTGGCTTGAGGGGATGGCACAGTAAGACCGGTTGGGTGCTGGTGCAAGGACCCACCCAGCATGCTGCAGAACACAGCAGCAGCAAGGAACTGCTCTTCTCCAGTTCCAGCTGGTCTCAGAGCACAGGGGAACCTGACGGCTGGGACAGGCAGGGGACACTGGGAACCAGAGACCAAACATGCTTTGTGTTGGCTCGCAATGCCCAGTGGATGGGACTCACCTGAAGGTGCTCGAGGTATGGGCTGCACCCACCCCGGGTTTGGCGGAGCCTCCCAGCCAGAGGCTCCATACGCCAACGCTCACCTCCACTCAGACACATTTTATTCAAACATTAAATATATTTTTTTTCTCTTAAAGTGCAAGAACTTTGCCTCTTACTGACTACTCAACTAGAACCATCACAATCCTCGCAGCGAGGAGCAGCAGATGGGCGAGGAACACCCCATGTTCGGGAGCTCTCAACACCCCAGTCATTTCTCCCTCAGCAGGAGCTCTGGCTCCGATATGGCCCTGTAAAGCAGGAAGCCCATCTCATCGATTTCCTCTTCCAACAGCTCACAGAAGAGGTTGATTTTGCAGTTGAAATAGGAAGGCAGGACCCCTTTCTCCAGGTAGCCTACCAGCTCCTCAAGCACCTGCTGGAACCTGTCAGCAAGGCTTTCTTCTGCCCAGTCTGAACTGGTGGCACTGAGGTGAAGAATGACATGGGTCAAGGGGCTGCCGCTCAGTTTGTGCAGGGCAGGATGGCTCTTGCAGATGCCGTTCAGGATGCGGAGGCAGTGCTGTCGAGCCCCAGCATCAGCTGCATCCAGCTCCTTCACCTTTGAGACCTCTGCCTTGTAAAAGCTCTCAAGCCAGAGGTTTTCCACCAGTCCTTCAGGAGGAACAGCTAGAAGAACCTTGCCCTCCATTTCCACCACTGGGAAGAGGGTTATGCTCAGCTCGACCTGATCATGTTTGACTTCCAGCCTCAGCTCCTGGGAGGCCACGACCGGGTAGATGACGCTCCCCAGCAGGTTACCTATGGCAGGCCAGTTGATGGAGGCCACCAGCATCTTGTGGAGGGTCTCATTAAGCACATTGGAGGAGAGGTACTGGCCCACGATGAACCTGTCCCAGGGGCTGCACCCACGAGGGAAATACTCCAGATCAGTCCTCTTGATCAGCCAGTACTGGGGGTTCCTCACCACGGTGTCCTCTCCCGGGATAAGGCTCCACAGCGCGGTGTCGAGGACCACCGGCAGCATGAGGTGGATATGGTCAGCTGCCAGAGCTCCGAGGCCATCGAGCAGAGGACCGCTGAGGAAGAGTCTGCCAAAGGGCATCTCTGGGCACTTGCTCCACAAGAAGTTCTGCAGTTGGGTGCCGATGCTCCTGGCCAGCTGTGGGGCGATGGACACCTGCACCTCAGGCACGGCCAGCCAGCTGCTGTAGTGCGAGAGGAGCTTCTCCTGCAGTGTGAGGCAGATGGATTTGACCTGAGGAGTCTCTGGAGAGGTAGAGCAGACGATGGGGCAGAGGGAAGAGAGAAGTCACAGCTCTGAGCAGATCGTCTACAACCTACAGCAGCAGCTTCTCCTGCCACGGCTGAGGCAGAGGTGTGAGCTGGGCGCCCAGCTCTCAGCCCGCCTCTGGACACAAGACTGACCTTGCCAGGTGGTCCTCTGATGTTAACAGTGATTCTCAGCCAAGGCAGAGCCCAAACTAACCCCAAAACCCAACAGTGCCCGGCCTTACCTCCCAGCCAGATGGGTAAATCAGGCTAAGCACCAGCAGCTGGGCAAGGGACTCAACTCACTGCCAGGGTCCCTACGAGCCTCAGCCCCACAGACTGCTCAGGCTGATCCAGCCCACCCCAATGCCTGCCTCATCGCTCAAGTCCTGCAAACAATCCTGCTCCTGGCCCAGAATCTCAGGACCTGCACTGCACTGAGTTGGGCTGCTTTCCCACTTGGAAAAATGCCGCCTTCGTAGGCAGCCGGACAAGGCAGCCTTTGTCTGCAGCAGCTCCTGAGCACACCTTCCTCCAGGCAGAGCTGACCCAGAAAACGAACAGAGCAGACACCGCTTCAGAGGAAACAAAGCCCCGACAGCCTCCACCACACCACGGTGGCCGAGACGCCTTGGACATTATCAGAAGTGCTGTTACCACAGGCATTGCCTAAAAAGGGGCCGTGGCTTATTGAGCCTGCCCTCCTGGGAGGCTCACCAGGTCGGCTTTCGGGGCACTCAGCTAAAAATAACGCAGAGCTCCAAGACCGCCACAAGCAGCGGTGCAGCCAACCCAGAGCACATCAAGGTGATCTTCCCGACCGCGGTGGGAGCTGGCACATACACCATGAGCCTTACCTGGTGCCGGTGGCTGAACCGGAGGGAGTAGAGGCTGGCTGAGGTCTTCCCTTCTCTGCTTCTTGGGGGGTTTTGGTGTTGCCTTGATCAAGGCCAAGTCCTGCCAGCTCTCCTCCAGCATCTTCTGCTCAGCCTTAGGGTCGCCTTCATCGCGAGGGCTGGTGGCTCGGTCTATCAGCTGGAGGAAAGAAAAACCCCTGTGGACAACTTACTGCCTTTGTGGCATTTCTCCAGTCATACCCTGAACTAAGGGGGACAACAGCCCCTCTGGTACACACATGGGGTAATACAGCCCCATGCGGTGCCTCTGCTTGCAAAAACATGTATTTTATGGGACCACAAAGGTGCATATTTTCTTCCTGTAGGCTTTTAAGCCGAAACCAGGCGTCCAAATGTAAATTAAGCCCAAAATGCCTTTCTAGGTGGGTTACTGTACCCCAAGCACGTGCTGCTTTGGGCTAACGGGGCGTGGGGCTGTTTGTGCCCCTGCAGGGTGGGAGTGGGCAGCTCCATGCCCCCAGCACCAGCCTTCCTGATTCACAGCACCAGCTCTGCCGCACGGTGAGGCCTTGGGTGCATCTTCCCCTGCTGCAGCCGTGACCAAAGCAGCTCCCCTCCGTGGGATGGCCGGCTGCCCCCCGCCGCCGAGCCCCCAGCCTTACCCGCTTGACGGCCAGCGTGGCGATGGCGAGCACAGCCCCACCGCTGACACCCAGCACCAGCCTGGCGTTGGCCAACAGCACGTCGAGGATGCTGCCCAGCCCGTTGCCCGCCTGCCGCTCGCCCCGCGGTCGCCCGAGCCCGGCCATGGTGCCCTGCGGAGAGGAGAGCAGCAGAAGGTGGCACCGGCGCCGGGACCAGCCGCCCCGGGGGGCGCGGAGCCCGCCGGCTGGGAGCTTTTTGGGGAACTGGGGTTTCTCCCGACCCTACGGAGCCCGCCCCGCCGCTGCCCTTCACCTCCAGGGCAAAGGGTCCCGCCGGGACGCGGCGGGGGAGCGAGGGTCACCCCGGGCAAGAATCACCGGCTCCTCGCCCGGCCCTGCCGCAGCCGTCTGGGGGGCAAGCGGCGGCGCGGGGGGGGACAGTACCGCGGCCCGTGCCCCCGGGAAGGGCTGGGGCGGAGAGCCCCGCGCTGTCGAGGCCACGGGCGGCCCCCGAGCCGCTCAAGGGCAGGGCCGACTCCCGGCCCCGCACTCACCCGCTGCCCGGCCACTCCGCCCCGCCCCGCTCCGCCGCCCCAGACAATTGGAGCGCGGCGCGGCCCCGCCCACCGGCACAAGGAAACAGAACCTGGCTCCACCCTCCCCCGCAGGGCATCACCGCCGGGGCGGGGCCAGGCGCGGGCGTGGTCAGGCGGGGGCGTGGCCGGGCGGCCGCCGGGTCCCCCCGCCCTTCCGCCGCCATGGCGGCCACCGGCGTCTTGCCCTTCGTCCGCGGCGTCGACCTCAGCGGCAACGACTTCAAGGTGCGGGGCGGGGGGAGTGGGGGGAACGGGGGCCGCGGGAGCCGGGGGCAGCCCGGCCGCAGGCCCCGAGCGAGCCCGGGCACGGAGGCCGCAGGGCTTGGTTAGGCCCGGCCCCGGCGCCGCGGGGCGGGGTGATCTCGGCCCCCGGGCGGGGGTGTCTGCCCAGGGCAGCCCCGGAATCTGACCGCACCCCACAGCGCTGTGGGGCCTGGCGGGCCCTGGCCCTCGGCCTCTACGGCTGGGCAGCCCCTGGCTCCCAGCCCGCGGGGCCCCGAGAGCCCGCACAGCTCCCGGTCCCACAGCCCCGGGCGATCCCGGCCGCCAGGTCCCAGTCCCTTAGGACCAGGTGGTCCCAGACCCCCAGGTCCCAGTCCCATAGGACTAAGCAATTCCAGCCCACCAGGTCCCAGTCCCACAGGGCCAGGTGATCCCAGACCCCCAGGTCCCAGTCCCATAGGACTAAGCAATCCCAGCTCACCAGGTCCTGGTCCCATAGGGCCAGGTGATCCTGGACCCCCAGGTCCCAGTCCCATAGGACTAAGCAATCCCGGCTTACTAGGTCCCAGTCCCATACGATCAGGTGATCCAGGACCCCCAGGTCAATCCCAGGCTCCCCCAGGTCTCAATCTCATGCGACTGGGCAATCCCAGCCCCCAGCCCCCAATCCCATAGGGCCAGGCGATCCCAAACCACCCCCTGACCATGCAGGGTCAGTCAGACTCAGGTCCCCAGACCCCTCACCCTGTGGGCCAGGTGTTTTCCTCACCTTCCTCCTCCTCACAGGGCGGCTACTTCCCAGAGCACGTGAAGGCGATGACCAGCCTGCGCTGGCTGAAGCTGAACCACACGGGGCTCTGCTACCTGCCCGAGGAGCTCGCTGCCCTCCAGAAGCTGGTGAGTGGCACGTTTTGGGCAGGGGATGGGTCGCAACGGCTCACAGTGGGGCTGCGGGCTCGGATGGGGCCCTGCACGCCAGTGCCGAGAGCCTGGTGCCTGCCAGCCTCGTGGCTCATCAGCGGATGCTCTGGTGTCTAATAATAGGGCTGAGCTACGTGTGGTTGAAATTGGATGCAGGAGCTGTTGGGAGTAGGGCTGAGACAGGCTTGTACTCGGTTTCACCTTGTTTTCCTAGAAAACCAGACTAAAAACCATGCTTAGATCCTCTGCCCTTTAATAGAAGGGGAAGGTGAAGGTTTAGTAAGGGGAGGATTAAGGTTTTGGGGCTTTTTTTTCTCTCCTCCTTTGCTAAAGATACAAAGAGCAGTAGCTGGCAGTTGCCTGGCTTTGTTTTTTGGGTGGCTCGAATTTTGTCCACGACCAGGCCCTTGGTGGAGTCCGTGGCTAAGCTTTGCTTTGGCAGTGTCCTGCAGCACGTTACGGACGTTGTTCAATTGGTGTAGACAAACGCAATGCTTTAAATGCTGCCAAAAGTCCTCATCACCGTGCCTGGTGCGCCCTGCTTAGTGGGAGCAAGCGGGGAAGCCCTCCGTGCTGCTCGAAGCCACGCTCCTGCCAGCCCTGCCAGATGCTCAGGGGCCACGGCTAGACTTAAAGCCTGGCATCTTGCCCACAGCCTGACAGTTCCTCCTTTTCCAGAGCAGGTAACAGCTGGGCTGGTGATGTCCAGAGGAAAAAATTTCCCCTGGGCCCTCCTCCCACCCTGCTGGTCCCCACACATTTGCCCATTTGCAGATCACCCAGTGAGAAGTGTTCCCAAGAACTGGGGTCTGTTTGCTCGGGGACTATACGGGAGTGCTGCGAGCTGGCTCGGCAGCGGCTCAGAGCACCCCAAACCCTGCAGCAGGGCTGGGGTGTCTCAGCCAGCTCTGCCCCAAGTTACGAGGGGTGTGGAGGCAGCGTGGGCATACTGGGGCCAACCAACCAGTTTGAGATGGAGAGTGTCCCAGCAGCCACATTGTGTGGGTCAGGGCTGAGCTCACCCCATGCCTCTACAAGGCCCTTACTCTCCTGGGATCGAGGAGCCCCCATGTTGGTGTGGGGGCCCAACCGCTGCCTTGGGCAGCCCCGGCTGCTCTTTCTGCTCACTGGAGCTTGTCTGGGGCTTCCCTGCAGGAACACCTCTCCGTGAGTCACAACAGCCTCACCACACTCCATGGGGAACTCTCCGGCCTGCCCTGCCTCCGGGTAAGTGTCCCCCTTATGTGTCCCAACTGCATCGGGGCTGGTGTCCCTAGGCACCTCCTGGCCAGCCCCTGGTTCTGGGGACACGTGAGGATCGTGCCTGGCCACCCCCAGGGGCTCAGCAGGCATCGAGCTGGCACCAGCTGCAGTCGTGCCTCTTTCTCCCTCCCCTTTCCAGGCGATCGTGGCTCGTGCAAACAGCCTGAAGAACTCGGGAGTCCCCGATGATATCTTCCAGCTGGATGACCTCTCAGTGCTGGTAGGTGCAGAGCCTCCTCGGCTAGCGCAGGAGCCAGCTCAGGCTCTGGGGTCCCATTCCCACACCTTGGTGGCCCCTCACGCTTCTTGGGGAACTCAGTGGGGCTGAGGAGCGTCTGGGGGAAAGGTGCAGCGAGTAAATCAGGGCTCAGTGCTGCCTGGTCCGCTTTGACTTTCAGGTGCCCAGGCCATACCTAACTTCCCTGCAGCAAGAGCTCCTGTGCCCCTTCAGCGCCAGTCCCGGCCCCGTGCCCAAGCACTGGGGAAGCTGGCTGCGGGCAGGATAACCCTGTGGCAATGTCTCCTCTAGAGGCTGATGCCACGGCTGGGTTTCCCGCACACTCGTCCTGCTCCTGCTGCTGGGCACTGGTCCGCAGGGCAGGGCGCAGTGTGGCTGCAGGCAACCTCGTCCCTGGCGGTGCCCCTGTCCTCAGGTGTGGGTGCCGGTTGCTGCAGGCAGGTCAGAGGGGGATCCTTCCTTTGCTTTCTCATTTGTCCCAGGACCTGAGCTACAACCAGCTCACAGAATGTCCCCGGGAACTGGAGAATGCCAAGAACATGCTGGTCCTCAACCTTGGCCACAACAGGTAGGTCCAGGCCAGAGCAGCCATCCCTCCCCAGCCATGGCCACTTCCATTCCGCCACCTTCCTCTTCACTCCGGATCCTGCCGTCTGCCCTTCTTCAAGGGAGACCTGGGGCTGGTACAGGTCCCAGGCAGCCCTGACGATCCCCATATCCCCACAGCATTGAGACCATCCCCAACCAGCTCTTCATCAACCTGACAGACCTGCTCTACCTCGACCTGAGCGACAACAAGCTGGAGAGCCTCCCACCGCAGATGAGACGCCTGGTCCACCTCCAGACTCTCATCCTCAACAACAACCCTCTCCTGCACGCGCAGCTCCGGTAAGGCCCCTTTTTCCAGGCTGGATCCCATGATGCCGGGGCTGGGCCAGGTGCCTGCTCCAGGCCTGATGTGTCTCTGCCCCGTGGTTCTCCATGGCCCACAGGCAGCTCCCAGCGATGACGGCCCTGCAGACCCTCCACCTCAGGAACACCCAGCGAACACAGAGCAATCTGCCCACCAGCCTTGAGGGTCTGGTGAACCTGGCAGGTAGGGCTGGGGTGCCCAGCCCCACGGTGCGTGGGGCCCTCCACAGGCTCTCTTAAGCCCTGGCGTGGGTCCGGCCGGCGGTGTCACTCTGTTGTCCTCCCCCAGACGTGGACCTGTCCTGCAACGACCTCATCCGCATCCCTGAGTGCCTCTACACCCTGGGCAGCCTGCGGCGCCTCAACCTCAGCAGTAACCAGATCATGGAGCTGTCCCTCTGCATCGACCAGTGGACCCAGCTGGAGACCCTCAACCTGTCCCGCAACCAGCTCACCTCCTTGCCTGTATGTCCCTGCCCGTACATGGTGTCCCTGCCCATGCTTCCATGCCACTGGGTGTCCCTCACCCCGCTATCTCCTTCCCCAGTCAGCCATCTGTAAGCTGACCAAGCTGAAGAAGATGTACCTGAACTCCAACAAGCTCGACTTTGACGGGATCCCCTCAGGCATTGGCAAGCTCGCTAACCTGGAGGAGTTCATGGCGGCCAACAACAACCTGGAGCTCATCCCCGAGAGCCTGTGCAGGTAGAGGACAGCCCTCAGCTAGATCTGCTCTGTCCCCAAGAGGGGACGCGGAGGCTCTGTGGTAACAGGGTGTCACCCAGCCTGGCCCTTCACCAGTGTCTCTGTCCCACAGGTGCTCCAAGCTGAGGAAGCTGGTGCTGAACAAGAACCGCCTGGTGACGCTGCCAGAAGCCATCCACTTCCTGACAGACATGGAGGTGAGAGCCCAGTGCCTGCTCCACCCTGGCTGGGTCCACCAGAGCCCCAGCATGTCCCTGGGATCCCAGGGCTGTAGGGTGGGATGGGTGAGGTAAGGACAAGGGGGTCTTGGGGCCAACACATGCAGTCTGGCCCCCGGTGTGGCCTGGGCAGGCGGTGGATTTGGGGCTCCCTCTGCATCCCCTCAGCAAAGCCCGGGGTGCTCCAGAGGTCTCCTGTCCAACCCCACATCTTCAGTGTCCCCACGAGCCCATGCTGCAGAGCAGTGAGAGGTCTCCTGTCCCCTCTCCTTGGCAGATCCTGGATGTGCGGGAGAACCCCAACCTGGTGATGCCCCCGAAACCGGTGGATCGGACGTCGGAGTGGTACAACATCGACTTCTCCCTGCAGAACCAGCTCCGCCTGGCCGGAGCCTCCCCGGCCACTGTTGCGGCTGCTGCAGCAGGTGAGCGTGCAGGGATGTGGGGGGCAGCACCTTGGGAGCAGCTGGGAAATGAGCTGTGCCCCACGCAAGGTGTCCTGGCTGCTTCTCACCCTGTCCCTGTGTCCCCAGGGAGCGGCACCAAGGACCCGCTGGCCCGCAAGATGCGGCTCCGGCGGCGCAAGGACTCTGCCCAGGACGACCAGGCCAAGCAGGTGCTGAAAGGGATGTCAGACGTGGCCCAGGAGAAGAACAAGAAGATAGAGGTGAGTTCTGGGGTGGGAGAGGGGCCCCGAGCAGCATCACAGCAGTGCCCCCAGCCCACCCAGGTGCTGGCAGGGACCTAGTTGCCCCCAGCTTGGTGACCTGTCCCCATCCCCACAGGAGAGCGGGGAGGCGAAGGCACCAGACCTGAAGACGCGCCGCTGGGACCAGGGCCTGGAGAAGCCACAGCTGGACTACTCTGAGTTCTTCAGCGAGGATGTGGGGCAGCTGCCTGGCCTCTGCGTCTGGCAGATCGAGAACTTTGTGCCCACGCTGGTGGACGAGGCTTTCCACGGCAAGTTCTACGAGGCCGACTGCTACATCGTGCTCAAGGTATGTGGGGAGGACCCAGGGTCCCTCACATCCCCAACCCAGGGCTGCAGCCATCCCATCTCACACCCTGTACCTCCCCAGACCTTCCTGGATGAGAACGGTTCCCTCAACTGGGAGATCTACTACTGGATCGGACAGGAGGCCACTCTGGACAAGAAGGCCTGCTCCGCCATCCATGCCGTCAACCTCCGCAACTACCTGGGGGCTGAGTGCCGCAGCATCCGCGAAGAGATGGGGGATGAGAGCGATGAGTTCCTCCAGGTGAGGCTGACCCCTGGCCCCACATAGCCCCCAGCCCTCCCTGTCCCACCTTCACACTGTCCCTGTCCCTAGGTCTTTGACAATGACATCTCCTACATCGAGGGTGGCACGGCCAGCGGCTTCTTCACTGTCGAGGACACGCAGTACATCACCAGGTACCGCTGGGACATGGGGCTGGGGGATGTGTGGGGCAGGGGGTGCCCCGTGTCCTACCGTGGCTGTCTCTCCCCCAGGCTGTATCGTGTCTACGGGAAGAAGAATGTCAAGCTGGAGCCGGTGGCACTGAAAGGGACATCGCTGGATCCCCGGTGAGCAGGGGGAGCAGCCAGGGAGCACAGGGTCCCTGCGGGGGGACGGGGTGCTGGCAGGGTCCACCTGAGACTTCATAGCTGCAGCTCCATGGTGAAAATTGGCCATGCCAGCACCTTCCTACAAGGATGTGGGTCCAAACCCCACTTGGCAGCCCCAGCAGCTAAGGACCCCCTGGGTGGGGAGCACACTCGGTGCACCCCGTTCCTGACTGTCCTCTCACCTCCGTATCCACCAGGTTCGTCTTCCTCCTGGACCATGGCCTCAACCTCTTTGTGTGGCGCGGGAGCCAGGCCACGCTGAGCAGCACCACCAAGGCCAGGTAGGGCCGGTCAGGGGGCTGGGGGTGTGGGGAGCCCCCACCTGCCATCTCACACGCTGCTGCCGCAGGCTGTTTGCTGAGAAGATCAACAAGAATGAGCGGAAGGGCAAGGCAGAGATCACGCTGCTCACCCAGGGCCAGGAGACCCCCGACTTCTGGGAGGCGCTGGGGGGGCAGCCCGAGGAGATCCGGCCCTGCGTCCCCGATGACTTCCAGCCCCACAAGCCCAAGCTCTACAAGGTGGGGAGCTGCCACCTGTGGGGCTGGTGGAGCTGCCAGCGCCCCGCAGGCCCCCCTCACCCGTGTCTCCATCCCCTCCGCAGGTCGGCCTGGGCCTGGGCTACCTGGAGCTGCCCCAGATCAACTACAGGCTCTCGGTGGAGCACAAGAAGAGGCTGAAGGCTGATCTGATGCCGGAGATGCGCCTGGTAGGATGGGGTGGGGAGGTTCTCCCAGTCTGACGAGTGAGACTGGTTTCATGCCCCCTCTGCCTCCAGCTGAGCCCTGGGAGAGGCAGGTTTGGCCAGCGGGGCCCAGCTGGGGGATGCTCTGCTCTTCCTGGCTGTTCTTTGGGAGCAGGCAGGGCGTTTTCCAGGCAGGAAAGCCTGCAGGTGCCTGACCGCCCCTTCCCCCCCTTTTCCCTGCGGTGCCCGCAGCTGCAGAGCCTGCTGGACACCAAGAGCGTGTACATCCTGGACTGCTGGTCTGACGTCTTCATCTGGATCGGGAGGAAGTCGCCGCGGCTGGTGCGGGCGGCAGCGCTGAAGCTGAGCCAGGAGCTGTGCGGCATGCTGCACCGGCCCAAGCACGCCATGGTCACCCGGAACCTGGAGGGCACAGAGTGCCAGGTAGGGCAGCCCCCGTACCTGTGAAGGGGCACGGACCCCTGGGCAGCAGTGCCAGGGAGGCAGATGACGGCACAGACCCCTCGGATAGGGTGCTGGGGAGGGTGCTGTGGCCCCAGCGGTGTTACCTGCTCTCCGATTTAGGTGTTCAAGTCCAAGTTCAAGAACTGGGACGACGTCCTGCGTGTGGATTACACCCGCAACGCTGAGACGGTGCTGCAGGAGGGCGGCCTCGCCGGGAAGGTCCGCAAGGATGCTGAGAAGAAGGACCAGATGAAGGCCGACCTCACGGCGCTCTTCCTGCCCCGCCAGCCCCCCATGGCCCTGAGCGAGGTAGGGCTGGGGACCATCCCGTGCGTCCCCCGCGGTGCTGGGCCGGATGCTGACAGAGGGGCTGGGTGGCCGCTGGCTGATGCAGCACGTGGGGCCACAGGCAGAGCAGCTGATGGAGGAGTGGAACGAGGACCTAGACGGCATGGAGGGCTTCGTGCTGGAGGGCAAGAAATTCGCTCGCCTGCCCGAGGAGGAATTTGGCCACTTCCACACCCATGACTGCTACGTCTTCCTCTGCAGGTGACAGCCACCTCGTCCCCTCGACTTCCTCCCCAGACCCCCAACCTCCCCCATCACTCACATCATCCCCTGTTCCTGCCCTCAGGTACTGGGTGCCAGTGGAGTATGAGGAAGAGGAGGAGAAGAAGAAGAAGGGTGAAGGCAAAGCAGGGGAGGAATGTGAGGAAGAGGAGGAGGAGAAGCAGCCTGAGGAAGATTTCCAGTGCATAGTCTACTTCTGGCAAGGCCGGGAGGCCTCCAACATGGGCTGGCTCACCTTCACCTTCAGCCTCCAGAAGAAGTTTGAGAGTCTCTTCCCCGGCAAGCTGGAGGTGACGCCACTGCACGCTCCTGGGGGGTGACACAGGGGTCCCCCAGCTTTGCCTCACTGCTCCCCCATCCCCTCTCTGCCCCCCAGGCTAAGGGCAGGGGGTACTGGCAGAGGGGTGCAGCTGGGCTTGGGGTTGTGTTTGGGCCCCCCCCCCGGCCCTGCTGACACCCACCCCTGGCCAGGTCGTGCGCATGACCCAGCAGCAGGAGAACCCCAAGTTCCTCTCGCACTTCAAGAGGAGGTTTGTCATCCACCGTGGCAAGCGGAAGGAGAGGACCAGCCCGCCTCAGCCCAGCCTCTACCACATCCGCACCAACGGGGGGGCCCTCTGCACCAGGTCAGCCCCCGGGGGCCACGCCGGGCCGGGCAGCACCCATGGGTGCCAGGCTGCTGGTGGGGTACAGCGTGCAGCTGCCTGGTCTCTGGCTGACTCTGCCTCGTGTTTCTCTAGGTGCATCCAGATCAACACAGATGCTGGTCTGCTCAACTCGGAGTTTTGCTTCATCCTCAAGGTAGTGTTTGTGGCTGAGCCCCCTCGGGGATGCTCAGCCATTTGCCCCCCCCCCCTCCCCCCCAACCTGGGCCACCCTGCCTCTCTGTGTTCCCCCAGGTGCCCTTTGAGAGCACGGACAACCAGGGCATCGTCTACACCTGGGTGGGCCGGGCAGCCGACCCCGATGAGGCCAAGCTGGCTGAGGACATCATGAACCACATGTTTGATGACTCCTACAGCAAGCAGGTTGGGAGCACAGCGGGGCTGGGCCCTGGCTTACCTGGGTGGCTGTGACCCCTGCAGCAGGGGACAGCCGCGCTCAGCCCTGTCCCTGCTCTTGCAGGTGATCAATGAGGGAGAAGAGCCTGAAAACTTCTTCTGGGTGGGCATTGGGAGCCAGAAGCCCTACGATGAAGACGCCGAGTATATGAAGCACTCCCGGCTCTTCAGGTGGGTCCTGGCCCAGGAGGGGCTGCTCCGATCCGTGCTGTTCCCTATCCTCCTGCAGTGTCCCAGGCCATGCTGGCCTTTGCCAGGGGCTCGGTTCTCCCAAGCTAGCCAGGGCAGTTTCCCACATCTCCCAGGCATCATCCAGCCGAAACAGAACTGCTCCATCATCTCCCTTCCTTCTGTACAAGCTGAGTCCTAACAAACTCCTGTTATCGATGCCACCACCTTCCACCTCTCCCCACAGGTGCTCCAATGAGAAGGGTTATTTCTCCGTGTCAGAGAAGTGCTCTGATTTCTGCCAGGACGATCTAGCTGATGACGACATCATGCTGCTCGACAACGGGCGGGAGGTGAGCAGAGGGTGGCAGGCTGTCAGGGGACCAGGGACAACGCAGCGGGGGGCCAGGTCTGCCGGTGGCTCCATCAGCTGAGCGTGGCTGCACATCCTTCCCACAGGTCTACATGTGGGTGGGCACGCAGACCAGCCAGGTGGAGATCAAGCTGAGCCTCAAGGCGTGCCAGGTAGGGCCTCCCTCCTGCCTGCTGCTGCGGGGTGAGGATTTGGGCATCTCCATTGTTCCTCGGGGCCCTCATCCTGCCCCCGTGGACGGCGGTGCATGGGAGCACCAGCCCTGGAGGTGCGCAAGCGCTGGGGACCGCCACAGCTGTGCTCTGCCCTAGGTCTACATCCAGCACATGCGCTCCAAGGACCCCACGCGTCCCCGCAAGCTCCGGCTGGTGCGGAAAGGCAACGAGCCTTGGCCCTTCACCCGCTGCTTCCACGCCTGGAGCGTCTTCCGCAAGCCGCCTGCCTAAGGGCTGGGGGCACCCCGTGCTCCGGCCACGGCCCCCCTGGCATGGCCGGACCCCCCAGCACCCTGCACACACGCCTGCTCCCAGCCAAGCACCACTTGGAGCCACTTCTCCCCCGAGCTGGGGCCAGCAGGCAGCACTGGGGCTAAGCCTTTGTCCCCCCCTTCTCTCAGCCCAGGGTCCAGTTCAGCCCCTTCCCTTCCTGGGGGCGCATACATGGTGGTGTGGGCCCCTGTTACACCTTGCTGGGATGATGCTGCCCCAGGCTAGTGCTGAGCTCCCCCTACAACTGGGGGACAGGAGTGTTTCCCAGTTTGGGTGGGAGGACGCTTTGCTAAAGAGCACTGGGGGGGGCGAAGGGGGCTCAGCCCTGGGCCTTACAGCTGGCCCTGCTGTCCTGCGGGGGCACAGACCCCCAAGGAGGGGCCCAGCCTGTCAGTATCATATCAATAAAGGCTGCACTTCTCACGCTGAGGCCGTGCCAAGCTCTGACTGCGCCTGTCTCGCTCCGAAGTGGGGGTTCCCCCACCTCAATCCTGCCCCTCCACAGCTCAGGGGGCACTGGCGCCCACCCCGCTCCTGGCCCACGGCCCAGGCTCCCCGAACAGCTGCAGCCCGGGCAGTTGATATTAAATGCTTTATTTTCAATATTAAAAACCAGTATTTTTAATATCTAAACAATGCTAAATTCATCTTACCAAAAAAAATGGATGGGGGGGGGGGGGTTCTACCAGGGACACTACAGCCCCGGCCTCAGCAGGCAGCGCCTGCACCCAGGGCAGCACTGCCTTGCCTGGCCCCCACCCCCCGCCACACACGTACCGCAAGAGAGCCTGGGGGGTCCAGAATGACCACAGGTCCCCAAAAAGGAGAGGGGCAGGTGCCAGGCTGAGCCCCAGAGCCACATAGGGACAGCCGCCATGGGTTGGGGGACAGCTGGCATCACCACAGCCCCCTGTGAGGGGAGCCCAGGGGGGATTTGGCACAGTGACACCCTGGGGTAAGGGGGGGGGGGGGGGGCGGGCAGCCCGGCCTGGGGCAGCCCCATGCCCCATCCACACACCCCCCAGCACCAGCACGGTCCAGGGGCAGGAGCTGGCACGTCCCCCGCAGCACCGTCCCATCCCAAACCCACCCGTGGCAGGAATTAGTGTCAGAAAGGAGCAGCAGGCACGGAGCCCAACCTGGAGAATAGCCCTTGGAGAAGCCACTGAGAAAAAGGCCACCTGTGACCCCCCACCGTGCCCCTCCCCGGGCTGCTCAAGCCCTCCAGTGCCCACCTGGGAGCCAGGGGGACCACGCTGGGCTCCCCTGGGAAGGGGACAGTCCCTGTGCAGCAGCCAGAGCCTCCCGGCGGGCAGGGACGGGGCTGTAAACTGCAGGGAGCCGGGCATGTAAACACAGACCAGGGTAGTGGGGGCCGTGCCTGGGGGCTCCCAGCCCCCCACCTCCCCGAGGGACCAGAATCAGGGGACAAGGAGGGTCCTCGAGCCCCAGCCCTCCTCACGGAGCCAGGGAAGCAGCAGCATCCCGCGGGAAGGGGGTTCTGGAGCAGGGGACAGTGACACTCGACCACGTATAAAAAAGAAAATTATCTTCCCCGGGAAGAGTTTGTGCATCACGACCCTCGGCTCGGGGCCAGCAGGGGGGCCGGGGCCGGCGGCCGGGCAGGGGGGCGCAGGGGGAGTGAGCCAGAGCCGGGGCGAGCCGGCAGCCAGCGTGGATGTTAGACAAGAGGCGCGTCTACGTTACATGGGGAGGGGGCGTGGGGGGGGTCCAGTCGAGTCGCGCGTCCCGGGAATCCGAGCACTGAGATGGGTCGGGGAGGCCAGCAATGCCTGCGGGTGACACAGCCCTTAAGAAGGGGCTGGGGGGCCCCAGGGTATAATCCCCCCCCGCTCCCCCTTCCTCTACGAGTCCCAGGGACCACCGCCCCATCCTCCCTGTGATGGACGGGGATGCCGGGGCGCTGCATTGGGGTCCCAGCTCCGAACCCCAACGTGCCCCAGGGTTTGCAGCCAGAGCCATGTCCCCGCCCTGTGCCCACCCTGGGGACCACCGGCCCCTCACACACCTCACTTGATGAGAATCCCCGTGAGCCGGGCTTCATCCTCGCTGGCGTTCCTCAGGTTCCTCTCCGCTTCCTCTGAGGACCTGGGGCAGAGCAGGGTGAGAGGCAGCCGGGGACACCGCTGCAGCCCCTTGCCGCTGGCCGTGGGCACTGGTCCCACCATTCCACCCCCACTCACGCCAGGAAATCCTTCACTTCCTCCACAGTGATGTCCCCGGTGGTGTCCAGCGGGTTCTCCATGCTGCTGTTGGGAGAGTCGATGGGGCCGGGCGAGAAGGTGTCTGGGTGCTCCTCGGGGGACCCTGGGGAGCCACAGGGACAGAAGTGTTGCGGGGCAGCCACGACATGGGGCAACCCCTGGAGCAGGGCCCACGGGGATGCAGCGTGCATGGCTGGGACAGGGTGGTCACTCACGGTCACTGTCGGTGGGGGAGTGCTGGCCCTCAGGGCTGCGTGGGACGTGGGTGCCATTCGCCTGCGGCAGCTTCGGTGTGACGGTCAAGCTGTTGCTGGAAGGAAAGACAGGGAGAAGTTACTGCTGGAGCCGGTGCTGCAGGGCGGGTGCACAGGGGTGCTGCCACAGCAAAGCCCCCATGCCACCACGGCACGTCCCACCTGAAGCAGGAGGTGTCCTGGAGCCGGGCGATCTCCAGCCGGCACAGCGGCTCCGTCACGTTCCTGGCACTCAGCGAGAAGCGCTCAAACTCAGACGGTGAAATTAAGTAGAAACCTAAGGAACAGGGACAACAAAGAGCCTCAGGGACCCCCTCGTGGGGCTGCAGCTGGAGACAACGTCCCATCTACAAGGGATATCACCCCCAGCGCCGGGCTGGTGCCCTCACCCTGGCCATGCTTGGTGAAGACGCAGGAGGCAATGCCGCTGATGTCCTCCTTGCGGATGCAGCCGTAGTGGACCTGGGGCCGCAGGCTGGGCACGGTGAAGATGTGGATGTCACCCAGGTTGGTGAGACAGGCCAGGCAGTTCTCCAGCCGCTCCTCGGAGCCGGCGCTGGCCAGGCTCACCAGGGCCACCTTCCGCACCCGGCAGCCCTCGTGCGCCGTCAGCTTGAACTTGGTCTTGGCACTCACTTTGGGCAGCGTGAAGACCTGGGGGGGCAGGAGGAGCCAGGTGCTGGGGTGAACAGGAACCTGCAGAGTTCTGGTTCTGGGGGACACCCGAGCAGCCTCCCGCAGTGGAAACCCTTGGCAAAGGGCAGCACCCTGGGGACAGGCACAGGGGTGCCCGGGACCTGGCCAGTCACCTCCAGCCCCATTGCTGCACCCAGAGGACACCCAGAGAGGACATGGGACACGTGTGCGTGGTGGGCCCTATCCCTGCCATGGCACGGCACTGAGCCCCACGCTCACCTTGAACTGCTCCTCAGAGGAGATGAGCATGGAGTGGCTGCCCTGCATGTCGGGGGCCTTGGCCAGGTCCCGTGAGACCTCGTAGGGCTCGGGCAGGGGGTTCCCTCGCCCATCCAGCACCGCGATGGCCACCACCGGTGCCCGGTGCATCAGCTGGATCTCCTTCCCTAGCACCGCCTCCACTGCCCGCTCCGAAAACTTCTCCTGCGACGGCACCTCCAGGGCGTAGGCGAACACTGAGCCGGAGTTGGTGCCTGCCCACATCGTGGGGCCGTGGTGCGCGGCTGCAGCGACGGGAGCGGCGTCAGAGCCCCCTCCCCACAGCGTGGCACCGGCCAGACACAGCCTGGGGGCTTTTCCCGGGGAGGGGGGAGCCTCACCGTCTCGGAGGAAGGTGTCGGCGAAGTAGAGGCACCGCACCACCCCTGAGAGCGAGTCGTCAGCTGAGCGAGGCTCAATCCGCCGCTGCACAGGTGTCATCTCCACCTCAGGGGGTCCTGCCTGCTCTGCCAGCTGCGCGTTGGCCTCCTGCACCTGGGGAGGGGGACACGGGGGTCAGCCCCTGCCCAGCGGGGATGGGGGTCAGCCGTGGCGGCCCCCACTGACTGCCCACCTTGCTGGAGGGGCTGCTGGCGTTGAGCCTCTTCTTGCCCGACACCCGGCTCTTGCGGATGCGGCGGAAGGACTGGCGCAGGGACTTCTTGAGGGACTTCACGCGGGACAGGGGCCCCTCCATGGCCAGCGAGTCATTGGGGTGCAGAGTACACCTGCAGGCACCGACACCGCTCAGCACCCGGACCCCCACCACGTCGCCCCCCGGCACCGAGATCCCCCCTTACCTGGCCAGCACGGGGTTGCGCCGGTAATAGTCGAAGAGTCCAAAGCCGTGGCTGGTGCCAAAGGCCACGAGGTTCCACTCGGAGTGGAGGGTGACGGCGGTGACAGCGGCGGGGGGCACGCACTGCACCAGCACGCTGGGCTGGAAGCCGGGGGCAAAGGGCAGGGGGCCGTTCCTGGGGGCCAGCCGGTCATGGCCCTTCCAGGTGAAGCCCTCGCGGTCCTGCAGCAGGTCCACCGTGGCCACGCTGACCGCATGCTCTGACTTCTCGTCACTCAGCTCCATCACCAGCACCTGCAGGGGACAAGCACGGATAGCGGGGGACACATGCCAGACCCACCCAGGACAGCCACTCCACTGCAAGCCAGGGGCTAAACCCAGCAGGGAGGAGCCCTTCGTGGACCGGCGTGGGGTTCTGCAGGGTCTGTAGCCCCCCGTTGTCCTGTGGGTCCCAAGGTGGGGAGCCAGGAGGTGCCCAGCAGCCCCCCTGCTCTGCGTCCCAGCACCCTACCTGCCCTGCCGTGCCGGCCACCACCATCTTGGCTGTGTACTTGCAGAGCGCGATCTTCTGCACGCCCAGGCGTGGGTCGTCACTGTAGGGATCAAAGCAGCCCACCTGCGGAAGGGATGGGGGGGGGGGGGGGGGGGGCGTTGGCACCTTCACAGAGCTGTGGGGCAACCCCCCGGTGCACCCCCACATCCCCCATCCCCCCACCAGCTGGCAAGTACCGGCTGTGGCGCACGGGCTGCTCCGGGCATCACACCCAGGAAAGGTCTGTCCCCACGTGTCCCCCAGCTCTCCCCCCGTGCCGGGGCAGACCCGGCAGGACAGGGCATGTGGAACAAGTGTCCCTTGTGTCCCCACGGGGCATCACACAGCAGCTGTGCCCCGAGCCCCAGGACACGTCCCCGGGGCCCAGCCGGGATGGCTCCGGCAGGTGCATCCTCTGTGCCCGCCTCCGGGCTTGTGCCCCCCTCCCGGTGACGGCAGAGGCAGGGGGATGCTGGGGTCCACAGCAGTGTCCCCCCAGGGACCTCACCTTGCGGAAAGGCGGCCACTCCTCCTCGCCCGCTTGGTTGAGGCTGTCATTGTGCTCACAGTCCATCTGGAAGATGCTGGCGGTGCCCAGCTTGTAGAGGGGCTTCAGGGAGACCCCCGAGGCGTCCCAGAACCGCACCGTGCCATCCTCGTGCCTGGGGCGGGGGGGAGGCCCTGTGAGCGCAGGGCCCTGACATCTGCCCAGCTAACAAGAGCCGCCTGTGTGCTGGCGGCCACCGTGCCAGAAGGGAGGGGGACAAGGGGGATAACGCAGTGGATGACACACTCCTGCCCAGCCATCAAGCTGAACAAGAGCGGGTCAGCCCACCCAGCACGAGTGGCTGGACACACACACACACCCCCCCCAACCCCATCCCACTCCCCACCGCAGGAAGGGGCTGAGGATGTGCATCCCCCCACCTCCCCGGCACATTTTGGGCTTCCCAGGCCCCTTCCCCACTGCCAGGTCACTCACCCAGTGAGGAGAAGCCCCCTCTGTGTGGGCTCCTGGGCCAGGTTCTTCCCCCCATCGATAGGCCAAGCCTGGAGGGAGGGATTCACCAGTCAGCCTGTCCTGGGGGGCTTGGGGATCCCCCCTCCCCGCCATGCCCATCACTCACGGCAGAGGAGAGCCGGGGGCTCTGCTGCTCGCCAGCACTGATGATCCTCTCCCAGAGCTTGAGGGGCACGTTGGAGACGTGGCAGGAGCAGGTGATGGCAGAGGAGTGGAGCGGCGCCAGGTACGGGGCAGGGATGGTGGGCCAGCCCGGTGTCTGGAGGTCGATGGCCACCAGCTCTTCCTCCACCAGCACCACGAGGGCACGGGGGTTCTCAAAGCCTGGTCAAGGGGGAGACAGCTGCTGCTAGCAGAGACCCCCCCGCACCGCTCGCTCCCCAGGGCCGCCCCAGCGGGACGTACCTCCCTCGGGCACCTCGGCACTCTGCACGGTGAAGAAGTCGATGACACGGGAGGTGAAGTCAAGCGTGGCCAGGGTCTGGCCCTGCAGCACGCTGACACAGTGCCGGTCGCCGTAGCTGGCCCGCGGCATCCCCCCGCTGAAGATGATGAAGGGGTTCCTGGGTGGGATGAAGCAGCTTCCATCAGACTCCAGACCTCACACGGCACTTTCTCTGCAGCCCACGTGCCCCCCGTCCCCATGTCCATCACCAGCCCACCCTGGCTGCTGGGGAGGTGCCCACCAGAGCATCCCCCCCATGCTTCAGGGACATACCCCGACTCGCAGGTCCGCCAGAGGATTTTGCTGATGGCTTTGCAAGGGAACGGACCTGAAACGAAAACATCCACCCTGTGTTACAGCACCAGGACAGGGCAACCGGCCCCCAACCCCACGACTCCCCTAGCTGACCCCCATACCATAGGGGATGGTGGACATGACGGGCTGCTGGGTCCTCTGGCCGGCACCGCTCACCGCCCAGACCATGTACCCACCGTCGCTGTGGGAGCTGACGATGCTCTTCCCGCTCTGCTCCCAGGCCAGGCTCTCCAGCTGCTGCGGGGGCAGACAGGGGGCTCGATACCCAGGATGGGGGACACAGACACGAGGCCGTGTCCCCGCCAGCCCCCTGCCAGCCCCGGTACCTGGTTCCCCAGGAAGACGTGCTGGACGGCGCGCGTGCTCTGCTCCCAGAGGACCACCAGCCCCCGGCTGTACCCGATGAGGAGCCGACTACAGTCGCGTGGGTGCTCCTGGATGGACTCCACCGGCCCCAGCGCCTTCCCGCAGCGGTAGTCATCAGGAACACTGAAGGGGGGGGCAACGCAAGGAGGTGAGGGGGCGCTGGGGGTGGTGAGGAGGGGGTGTGGGGCTGGCAGGGCTCACCTCTGCAGGATCTCATCTGGGAAGAGGGTTTTGTCCTCCAGCAGCGTCAGGGCAGGCAGGGCGAGGAAGTACACTGCACCGCCTTCGGTGCCCAGGCAGGCCACTGCGCCCGTGGACATCGGCAGGACCACCGTCACACGAGTGATGCCGGGGGAGCAGCTGGAAGGGGGAGCGGGGGGCTGCGTCAGCCCCAAGTTGGGTCTGGGGCAGGGCAGAGAGACCCCAAACCTCCCCTGCCCCGATGCTGCATCCCCAACCCCCCTGCCCCAGGAGGACAGGGACAGCCTCAGCGCTAATAGCAATTAGAGCCATTAATCACCCTCAGGCCCTGCCAGCACCTATAACAGTCCCGGGGCTGTGTTCCCCCGCCCCCCGCAGCATCCCAGTCAGGATCAGAGGAGCGTCCCGGTGAGGAAACTACCGCCACCAAAGGGACCTTGGCCACCATCCCGTCCAAGCAGGGACAGCTGCTCCCACGCGCCATTCCCAGCCGGCATCAGTATCGCTCCCAGCCGCAGCCCCGCGGGGGAGCGGTGGGGAACCCCCAGGCAAGTACTCAGCGCTGTCGGACCCTGGGCGTCCCGGGAGGCCGAAGCTGCGGGTCTCTTGCAGGTGGGAGCAGCCCTCCTTCTGGCAGACCTCCCAGAGGTGCAACGTGTTGTCGTCCAGCAGCGAGAGGAGCCAGCCCTGGGGGTGTGGGGGGGGACACAACAGTGGGGTGGGTGGGGGAGTTGGGGGGCTGCTGCTAGGCCCCCCCAGGGACACCCACCTACCTGGCCATGGAGGAAATGCAGCTGGGTGACAGTGGCCGTCTCCTTGTGCAAACCCGTCAGCTCCACGCCCGGCGCACCGTATCTGGGGGGACCGTCAAAGAAATAACGAAGGTAGAGCCCACCCCACCCCCCAACCCTCAGCAAACCCCCAGACCCCCCCAAAATTCCCCCAGGACACAGCTCTGCCAGCAGGCACCAGTTCAGCCCCATGGCCCTCGGGAGAGGCAGGGCTAGAGCATCCCTGGCGGCATGCCACGCCGGAGCCGGCTTTGGTACCACCATCCCAAGCTGGGATCCACCCAGCACCTCCGAGCGCGATGCCCCGGGTCAGGATGCGGCCGACACGTGGCCGGGGTGGGTGTGCAAGGCCAAGCTGGCTCCTGCCCTCTGCCAACTCCTTCTTCCCGGCCGCGGGGCCATGGCTGTGCAAAGGCGCCAGCAGCCCCGGCCAGCCCGGCACACGGGCAGCAGGGTGGGGTTCGGCATGCACCGGCACAGCCTCACTCACCCGACTGGTCCCAGCTCCTCCGCCGGCAACGCTGCTCAGCAGGAACTGGGGCAGGACCCGTGCAGCAGCTCCAGCACCCCACTGTGCACCCCAACCTGTCACCCCCCCGACACCCCCAGGTCTAGCCAGCTATTTCACCCAGCCCGGCATCACCGGTGCACTGCACAGCTATGGCTCGGCACACAGTGTGCCGGGGGCTTCTGCCAGCCATGCCAGCCAGCCCCTGTGGTCCTCGCCACCAAGAGCCACCCCGGTGCCCTCGGCGCAGGGAACCAGCCCGGCAGCTCTGCCCAGACCAACAAGCAGGAGCTGGCTGGCCGTGCCGGGCCAGAGCCACAGAGGCTTTGGGAAGGCCAGATACAGAGCACCCGAGGGGGAGTGCACAGGGGGCTCTGGGCACTATGGGGGCAGGGGATGCCACCCAGCCTCGCTCGCCCTGGGGTCCTTCCCCACCCAAAACGGTGCCACAGGCCAAAAGGCAGGCAGCCCTCAGGGCAAGTGGCCAGGGAATGCTGGTGGCACCAGCTCACTGCAATGTGGGTCCAAGCCCAGGGACCCCCAGATGCTGCAGGAGATGCCTCAGGCGCTGGCAGCCCTGTGATGCCAGGTTGTCTGCAGCCAGATCCACCCAGCCCGGCTAGGGAGCACCCATGGGTGCCCCCACTAACCAGTAGCACCAGTCAAGCCAGCTCCAGCTGCTGCCTCGTCTGGCCCCGGCACCATGAGCCTCCAGAAGCATCTTCTTAGTAGCAGCCGGCATGGGGCCAGGTGGGCACCAGCTGCAGTGCCACGGGCAGGACAGTGCCACCCCACTGCCAGCCCCGAGCCGGGTACCACCCCAAAAAGCATCCCCGCAGAGGATGCTCAGGGCACGTAGCTCCCCAAAACAGCGGCTCCGCAACCCCCGAGGGGGTTTAACGGGGGGGGGCGGTGGCTGGAGCCAGCGTCCCACGGCGAGGCGGCCAAGCGGAGCAGCCGGCGACATCGCGGCCGGACTGGCACTGGGGCGGCCCAGGCAGGGGGAAGAAAAAAAAAAAAATCGCCATCTTTGTGCTCAGAAGGCGGCGAGCTGCTGGCCTGGGGGAGGGGGAGCGCAGCGGGCCCCCCCCTACCCTGACCCCAACCCGGGCACAGCCGCCCCCGCGCCCCCCCGCACGCCCACCCCGCATTCCTGCGGCGCGGGGCCCCCGAGCGCGGCCGCATCCAGCCCTGGCCGCCCGCCAGCAGCCCTCTGAAGTCTCCCTGCACGCCGCCGGCAACAAAGCCCAGCCGGGCCCTGTGTCGTCGTCGTCCAGCCCCCCCGAACCCCCCACCCGGGACCAGGCTCTGCGCCCACCACAGCCCCCCACCCCGGCGCCAGGCTGGCCAGAGGCCCCGCTGCTCCCCCCGCCCCGCTCCCCAAAGGCTGCACGGAGGAGGCCAGGATGGACACGAGTCTGGTGGGAAAAGGGGGGTGACAGTGGGAAGCACCCCCCACCTAGGATGCCCCCCGGGGTGGCCGAGCCCCTTTGCTCCCCCGGCGTTTTGGGGTTTCCACTGGCCACCCCCTCCCCAGCTGCAGCCCAGCTGGACGGAGGGACAGCAGCCAGCAGAGTTGGGGGACGGCGCTGCTGGATGGGCCGGCAGGAGCATGGCCACATCTCCCGGCATCCCCCAGGATGGGGGGATCTGGGGGGGGTCCTTACCTCCTGCCCTGGCAGGGGGAAAAGGATACAGCTTCACGGCTCCCGCCTTGGTGCCAATGGCCATCACACGCAGGACAGGGTCGTAGGCCAGGGCGCTGGGCTGGCTGGGGAAGCCGTGCTCCACCGTCTGCCACGGGGACAGGCACGTCAGAGCCGGGACCCCCAACCCCTGACCCCCCCCCAAGCCCCCCCGGCCCCAATCCTGCACCAGCCTGAGCTTCACCCCTGCGGTGGATAACCCTGAGGATGCTGCCTCGTGCCCCACTGCCACCAAGGGGGTCCACGGGGAGGGGGGGACATCACTCCTCCCCCACTTTCCACCTGACACCCCAAACCAGACCAAACCCAACAGCCACACCGCGAGCACATGCTGCCACTTTGTGGAAGGGACCCCCTACTCCAAACCCCCTGCCCCAGGCACGGGTGCCCCAGGACGCGGTTAGCAGGGTCCAGCTGCCCCCCACAAGCAGGCAGGACCCCACTGCACACATCCCCAGGGGTCCGCAGTGCAGGGTGGCAGAACCAGGCAAGCGGGACCCACCAGCGCCAGGGACATCCCCGCCGGAGCCGCATGCGGCCCGCAGGCACCTTCCCAAGGAAGTCCCGGCCGGTGACGGCGTGCCCGGGCTTGCCGGCTGGGGAAGGGCTGCCCGCCTGGCAGCAGGGGGACGCGGGGGGCACCCACCGCCCTGGCCCGCGGCGAGGGGACCGCGGGGCTCCCGGGGGCAGCTACGCTGAGCAGCCGCGGCGCGATCAGACGATACGGAGGCCGCTGGAGCCAGACTGGCCGGATCCTGACCCGCTCCCTTTGTCTGGGGCGGCTGAGAGGCGCAGCGGGGTGGCTTTTCACACCCGCCGGCACAGCCACCATCACCCTTGTGGCTCCCCGGTCCCCTCCGAAGGGCCACCTTCAGGAGCGTGCCAACATCCCCAGCCCATCCAGGGGATCCCAGCCAGGCTGGGGGGCAAGTCAGTGGATGCTTGTGGGTGCCGATCCCTGTGGCAGCCCCACACAGGGTCACCCCGAATCCCCCCGGGGATGCACGCTGCGCCACAGGATGGCGGCAGGAGCTGGGACAGCAGCAGCAGCATGGGGACGCCCTGGTGATGCTTTAGGCTGGGGACCAACACGCCGATGATGGCGAAGACCCAGCAGCACTCCCCTAAAAGCATCTTCCCCACTGCCCTGCACCCCCAGCCCGGAGCGGGGAGCCGGCTGGCAGCCCCCCACACGCAGCCCTTCCTCCGCCCGGCAGCGGGGCCGCATCCGGCAGGCTGTGCCGGCCCAGCCAAGGCGCGCTGCCGGCCAAATTACAGCAAATCCCAGGCAGATCTGGAGCTCGGGAGGAAAAACAACTGTTAATGGGAGGCAGGTGGGCAGCCAGCGGCCCCAGCGCTGGGCCGGCCGGAGCTGGGCTGCTTCCCGGCCCCCCCGGGATGCCCCCCAGGGTGCAGACCCCCCAGAGCGCCCGCTCAGGCAGGATCCAACCGTGGGACCCCGGTCCCCAAAAGCAAGGGGGGGCTCCGGCTGGGCTGAGCATCGCACCGCAGCTGGACCCTTGCCCACAGCGGTGAGTGTGGGGGGACAGGGCTGTGCTGAGGCAGTGGGTGCCGGCTCTGACCCCCCACCCACCCCCGGCACACCCGAACATCTCCCGGCCCGGCTGCGCTGCAGGGGATCCGGGGGTCCCTCCGGTGCATGCCACAGTTCCCACCGTGAGTTTGGGCAAGCGCCCGACGCCGGTGCCAGGATGCTGCCGAAGGATGGACGGACACGGGCTGGGCTCAGCCGGGGCCGCGGCCAGTTCCTCTGCCCCGGGGCCAGGGCAGGAGGGTGGTCCCAACACCGCGGGGCTCCCGGGACGGGGCGCACCCAGCCCCAGGGGGGCACCCACCGCTGTGCCAAGGCGCCGAGGGAAGGGTCCGGCACCCGAGGGCTCACAGGGTCCCTCCCTGGTTGTTTGACAATCCCGGGGGGGTCCCCAAAACACATCATGGGACTTGAGCAGGAAACGTCCCCAGTGCCAGCGGCAAGGGGGGGCCAAGCTCTGGGCTCTCAATGCCTCCAGCCCCCCAGAGACACATCTTTGGGGTGCAAGGGGATGCCCCAGCCCCAGACCCCATCACCACAGCCCCTCCTCTGGCACCAAGGGTCCAGCCCCACCATATCCCACCCCTGGAAGGGCTGTGGTGAGGGGCTGAGCCCCCCTCCCATAGGGGTTGCAGCCCGGGGTGTTCCGGGGCCAGACAGGGCGGGGGGCCGTGGGGCACCCCAAAACACTGCTGCCGGCGAACGATGCCTGGGGAAGCCCCGGGGCAGGGGCAGTGCGGGCACTGGGGTGCTCAGGGGAGCCCCCGCCCCGGGGGGGCTGGAGAAGGGGGGTGCTGTGCCAGTGAAGGGGTCACATCCTGCCCCTGGGAGCCCCCCGGGTACAGGAGGGGCTGCACCCTGCAGCGGGGGTGCCCACTGCGCCCCAGAGGAGGAGGGCAGCCCCCCAGCGCGCCCCCCCGGGGGTCCCGGTACACCTCCGGGGGGGTGCATCCCCCGCGGGGCGCCCCTCCAGCCTGCAGCCGGGGGTCCCCCGCAGCCGGGGCGCTGCCCCTCCAGGGGGTGGCCGCTGCCCGGCCTCAGAGCTGCTCCCGGGGGAGCTGGGGGCCCGGTGCGCCGCGCCCCCCTCCCGGCGCTGCACCCCGGTACCGGGGGGGGCGGTGCCCCGTGCGCTGCTCCCCTCCCCGGGTACCGGAGCCTGCGCCACCAGGGAGCTGCCCGCACCCCGCTCCCGGGACCCTGCCCGACCCCCCCGGTGGCTCTCGGTGGGGGGGGGCGTGTGTGTCCCGCAGCCCGGGCTCCGGCACCGTGCCCCCCCGCCCCGGACGCACCTTGCTGAAGGCGAAGAGGTCGTGGCGGAGGCGGTCGCGGTGCGGGTCGGCACCCTGCCGCCGGAACCGAAACTTCATCATGGTGGGGCCGGTGGCGGCGCGATACCGGGCGGGGCGGGCGGGGCCGGCGATCCCGGGGCCGGTGCCGGGGCGGTGCAGTGGCGGGGCCGCTCCCGGGACGGGCGGGGCCGCTCCCGGGACGGGCGGGGCCGGGGCGGGGGGCGGGGCCGGGCGGTCCCGGTGCGGGTCCCGCTCCCGCTGCGGGGTCCCGGTGCGCGCGCCGAGCGCCGAGCGCCGCGCGCCGAGCCCGGGCAGGCACCGCCGCGGCGGGGCGGGGCACGAACTTGATTGACAGATCGAACCACCAATCAGCGTAGGACTACGCACACCGCGCGGCGTAGCCCCTCCCTCCCGCGCTGCGCATGCCCCGCCGCGGGGGACGATGGGATATGTAGTTCCCACCCTGAGGCGCCCTCTGTGGGCGCATTTTTTTTTTTGTTTTTGGGTTTTTTTTGTTTTTTTTTTTTTGTTGTTGTTGTTGTTAGCTCTTTTTTCCGCTTTTTTTTCTCTCCGGGATGGTGTTGACGTACGGGGTGGGGCGGGCCAGAACAGCGAGGGCACCCCCAGGCCATCGCTCCCAGCCACAGGGCCTGCACAGCCATGAGGTGTCGGGGATTCAGGGCCTCATCCTGCCCCACGGGCCCCAACGCCATGGGGCGCCTCAGTGACATGGCGGCACCCTGGCTACGGGGCCCTGTGCCAGCAGACGTGCTGAGCGGGGCCATGCTCAGCACCCTGCTGGCTCCCACCATTAGTATTCGGGCCCTGTCCCCTGGCTGGCACCTGCTTGTTCCCACCACAGCGGCTGGCACCGCCATGCCCTGCTCTCCCACAGCAGTGGCCCAGGGTTGGGGAGCACCCTGCCCTGCGCCCGGGTTTGGGGTGAGTCACCCCAGGCAGGGCAGGGCTTCCCCTCCCTGCTGACTAACCCCAGCCCCAGGGAAGATGCCACACTGGGGTGACGCAGCCTTTGGGGTGGGAAAAGAGCCTGGGGGGAGCAGGGGATGCCCTAGCAATGGGCTTCCAGATGGATGGAGGGTAGGGGGCTAACCCCACATGCAGCACTAGGGCTCCAGGACAGGAGCTCATTGCTGGCAAACAGAAGGCCACCATGCCAGGTCAGCAGATGCCATCCAGCCATGGCATCCCCTCTCTGGCACCCATCCACTGCCATCTCCCTCTTGCAGGAGGAAGGTGCAGGGCAGGGAGGGCAAGGAGCTCCACATGGGATCAAAGCATGGGGTGCAGTCCCCCCTCAGCGAACTGGGGCCGTTTGGGCACTTAGGCACCAGCTACGGCAAATATCCACATTTGCTCCCCAGCCCCTGGGGAGGGAGAGAAAAGGAGAAGAGCCAGCAGCGAGCCCCGTCCCCGCTTTCTAGGGCAGTGCAGGAGGAACAGACATTGCATTTGGCCACCCTGTCCCCTGGGAGTCAGAGACTCCCTTTATTTAGAAGCTGTTCCCCACTCCCCGCAACCTCATTTCTGCCAGCAGTGAAGCGAGGCACACATCCCAGCCACCAGCACCACCACACAGGCAGGCAGAGTGATGCTTTCTGCTTTTATTCAATTAATGCAGCAATCTATACAAGAAAAAAAATAATAATAATGAAACCATGAAATTCCAAACCCTGACAGTGAAGAACCAAATTCTTCCTAAGAATCAACCAGAATTAAAAGATTCCCCCCATGTCAGACTGTACATAAAATAATCTCTGCCCCATTTACAGCGTTTCACACAGTACTTCTCGTATCTCAAACTTCAGAACTGTACAACTTTGTTACAAACCACGCTTTTTCCTAGGAAAAGCTTACAGAAAAAAATATTGCCACTTTCTTATTTTTTTATTTTTATTCGTAACAAAAAAAAAATTAGAATTTTTAAAAAACAAAATTGAAGTCAGCCGGAACTTGTAAGTGTGGGCAGGGGCACGGGAAGGAGCAGAGACACACTTCTAGGCTGAACATTTCTCCTGACTGGGAAAGGGAACGCTTTCGGCAGATAAAAGACTATTTGCCACTGGCAGGGGTTCAGACCCCGGCCCCCCTCAAAGCATGGCAGCCATTTCCACCCATGGGCCTCGGACCAGGTAGTGGCGAGCGCTAGGTACTAACAGCACTGAAAGCCAAAGGCCTGAGCTCTCACCCCGGCAGAAGCCGGCTCATGCTGATGCCGGCTCACCCGGAGAGCAGGTTGGCAGCGCCGCGCCCCAGCAAACCCCCCGACCTCTGCGATGAGCCAAGCCTCAGTATCGGGATCACAGCTCCCAGGCACCACGGCTCCTGCCTGACTAAACAGCAAGATGAGAGCTGCGTGGAACCAGATGTGGCAACCCATGCTCCCCTGCTGCGGGCAGCTGGCCTGCCAAGCCCAGCCGGGCACCGACCTGCTCGCAGACCAGCAGCCCCTCCCTAGGCCAGCTCACCTCTCACCGCCAGCAATCAGCCTTTCCTTCTCTTCCTACGGATTTATTGAGCCCACAGGACTGATGCAAGAGCTTTAGTTCAATCACTGAGCCTTCCTGAGATACGGGCAACAGTAACAAACCCAAACTCCTCCTGCTCTTGGCAGAAAAGCAGGGACAAATCCCACCAAAGCAGGGCTGACCCTTCCTCCTGCTTCCTTAGGAAAGATAGTTCTCATGGTCTGGGCTGTGGGTCTGGATGCATGGGATCGTCACGTCGGACATAGCCTTATTCCCAGTTTTGGGCTGAGCAGGTTACACGAACAAAGCCGGTGGGGTGGATGGAGAGGAGGTCGGACCGCACCACTGGACCAGACACGACAAAGCCAACAGGGTCAGGTTTGTGCATGAGCCCATCCCATGGAGCGGATGGGGAGTTCTGCCTCCGAACCAGAGCTCACCACTCTCCATCCTCTGCACCAGGCCCATGCCACCAGCCTGACCCGAAGCCTGCAGGCAGCCCAGTGCGGCCGGTGACAGAGAACAGGTACAGGCATTGCCAGTATTTTTGTGCCACAGTTTCACCAGACAGGTTACAGTAAGGGATCTAGACATCTGGATCCACATGTAAAATGTGTCTTCTGGTTTCAAATCAAGGTTTCACTCCGATGTTGTTCAGTGCAAAAGAGTTAAAAAACCATGTTATCTACACATATACATCCGTGTCTATAGAAAATGTCTGTACAAGTGGGGGAGATGGCCTGCCTACATGCTGGGGACTCCTCACCCAAGAGATGCCATGGGTCAGACCGGTTGCGTCCCACTCACTCTCTAAAGTGTCAAGCCCCAACCAGTCAGGTTAAAAACCAACTGCACGCAAGAACAGACAGTGACTGGAGAGCGGCTCTGGTGAGGAGCTCCTCCTGCCTCTCCAGCCATGGCTGCCAGCTCAGACACACTGCACCGATGCAGGGCAGGCAGGAAGGCAGGAGGGGAGAGCTCCCAACCATGGCATGCAAGAATACCAAAATAAACTAGGAGAGGAAGGATACTGGCACACATACAGACCGCACAAGGACCAGAATGAGATGATGGTTGGTACCAGGCTAGAGATAAGACCTCATGATGCTTTTGTTCAGCCTTCAGTGGAGATAGGGCCAACACCTTGTCCCATGGGAGTCCTGCTCTGGGAAGCAGCCCCGGAGCCTGCCTCCAGCTTCATTTTGAGTTGATAGCAGGGTACGGTATCCGTATTGCAGAGGTAGGCGTAACATTGGGAGCTGGCAGGGGAGAGGGGGAGAGCAGGCTGCGCAGAGCTGAGACCTCTGGCAGTGACCACTGCCACCATCAGCAGCATCCACAGCAGAGCCCGACACCATGGAGGGCACGGGGCATGTCCAGGGTGAATCCAGAAAGACAATTAGAAACAGCCATTGCTAGGCATCCTGCTAGCAGGTCTCTAGCTTGCTGGAGATGTCTGCACCAGCCTTAAGGAGGAGGAAGAGGGATCGCTGCTCCCTGCACCAGGTTTTGCTATTAGGGGAATGCCAAGCCTTCCCAAACAGGGGGTTTGAGGCTAAGAGCTGGCCCGGAATCTGCAAAACGCTGGGAGAGTGAGGAACAGCACTTCAAATGCTAAGTGTGATCTGAAAATGGCTTTTTAAAGGTTTCAGAAGCAACAGAAGCATGAACTTTCAGATTTCTGGGCAGACAAGAGGTTCCTTTGAAGCCTGGCCGGGAGGCTGTGCCTGTACTTCCGCACAGAGCCAACGAGCAGCTCTCACCAGGAAAGCAACTGGATAATCACAGACAGGTACTGGGGGACCTCACCTACGACCCCCCACAGCCAACACTGTTCTGAAGGTGACTGTCATTTCCTTTGTACTGATGCGACTGCTAGATCCAGCCTGAGCAGTAACCCCAACAACAGATGAGTGGTGGGAGCTGCATAAGTTGGTGGTGAAGGAAAAGTACATTGAGACCCAGATGTCAACAAACGTGCTCAGTCACCAAGGAATGGCGCTCCAGGGAACAATGCCTGGGGTTGGGGGGTTTTTTTGTTGTTTTGTTGGGGTTTTTTTGACCAGGAGCCCCCCAAGACAGCAGCAAATGGGTTTCAAAATATATTACATCTTTTTATTGCCAAGCGTGCAGACTATGAAGTGTGTGGGGGACACAACACTAAGAAAAACTACACTTTGAGGGAGGGCAAAGCAGTAAAAATTTTAAAATAAGAACTACTCCTTACAACTGCCAACACTTGGGTTCAAAGTATCAATTGGAGGAACTTTCCTAAAAGTATGGTTCTAAATATGCTGTTGGGCCCCAAACTTTGAAAATGCCGAGGCTTTGGTCTGGGCTAATGCAAACCGGGTGGGAGAAGAGGAGGAAGAAGGCAGGCTTTCTAACACTAGCTCCACAAGGCCGAACGCCCAATTCTTCTCAGCATTTTCTGTAGCAACCAGAAAACTCCTTACCCCAGGAACGTGGGCAGGAAAAAGCCAGGAGGAGGCGGCAACCACTGCAGCACTAGCTGCTGAATGCACTGCACTGGGGCCACACTAGACCCTTGCAGTGTCCCCACTCCCAGAGCCAGCCTCGGAGGGGACTGGCTGCCCGGCTCCCCCAAGGCCACGGCAGCATCCGTTCCTGCTCTGGCGGAGTGCAGCCAAGTCCCTCGGATGGCATGCTGTGCCGGGATGCTGCGCAGTCTCAAATCTCTATACCTAGAAAGGGCAGCGGCCAAAAGCCAGTCCCCCCGGCTCTTCTCAGGGGGTCCCAAGGCAAGCATCCTCACAAGAACAGCATCACTCCTACTCCCCTTTGCTACCTCCAGCTCTGGGAAGCAGCACGTACTCAATGCGATCGCTCACTCGGCAGCCCTGAAGCTCCAGTATGGACCTCGGGTGGATGCTGGGCCAGCCTCTGAAGCCAGTCACATTTCCTCCCTCCTCAACCAAAACACGTGCCTGGCCAGATCAGCACTGAGAAACCAGAGCTCAGCTCAAGTACATTCTTTTCGGAGAGGGCAGCACAGGGACACAAGCCTGCGAGCCCACGCTGGGTTGGGAAAAGGGACTGGAAAGGAAACCTACGGCATTTAAAACTGGTACTAAAGTGCAACAAAAACGTCCTAAATCATTTGAAATCAATCGCAGTAAGAGGGGTCTGCAAAGCTTTAGACTTCCAGTTACTGCAGGGCACCCTTAAAACAAACCCAACAACAACTAGGTAAGAACAGACCAAGGAGCCCTTTGGTGAAACAAGGAATATGAGGCCACCACAAAGTTTCAGCTCCTGGGGTCAAACATCATATTTAGAACATTTGGAAAGGAAGAAAGTTAAAGCAAAAAAAACAAAAATACAATTCTTGAACCTTGCGCAATGAAACAGTTAAACTTTTTGGTGTTCTTAAAAGAAATCCCAACAGACAGCCTGGCATAACTTTATCTGCTTCCTAAGGGAGAGATGCCCGTTTGACCCATGACTCAGGACACCATGTGCACTGGACATGTTCCATCCTTACATATGTCTCAGCATTCCTCCATTCATAAAAACAAATCGCTAGATCCTTCCTGTTTACTCTTCAGCCTGAAAGGAAAAACCAAAACTGAAGCTAGATGGAAGATAGCCAGAGGGAGGAGAAAGTCTTCACAGACTGGAGGCCAATCTCATCAGCTCCACGATCCTGGAAAGTGCAATCCTCAGTGTCGCCTCATTTTAACTTTCCTGGCTGGGCTGCCATCCTCCTCTTCCTCGTCACAGTCCTCTGTGTACTCATAAGACCTTCGCCAATAGTTCTCGGAGCTGAAGTTGCTCCGTCTCCTATGTTTTGGTAAGAGGACTGAGCGCCTGTTCTCCTCTTTATCCATTTCCAGAATCCGTGGCCTAAGGAGAGGGAGAAAGAGGGAGTGAGAGTACATTCACAGCAGGATTTAGACCTTCCTTGTATGGACAATATCTGTAGTTTTGCCTACTTTGAGCGATATGACCAACTGCTTCCACATTGCTTTCCCAGTGCTGGGCACTCAGCAGAGCAGGAACAGATCACCAAGCTGCACCTCCCGTGAGGAGGCTGAGAACTTTGCTTTCCATGGCGCAAGTCCTTCCCCTTTCCAGTGCAAGCTTTGGTCTTTACCTCCACCAGGAACACTTCCTAACAGCCCAGTCACCTATTTCTAAGTGCAGCTGGTGGCCCCAAGAAACATCCCTTGGGCAGAGAGGTCTGTCTCTCCTACAGCAGAATTTGCAGCACAGAGCTGAGCTCCTCTTGAAGCTGCTGAGGTGCTTGCGGTGCAGGATCAAACCACAGCTCCCAACTCCTTTGTCCTCTCGCTAGTTCTCTCAAACATGAGCACACTGCAATTGTTACTTCTGCAAAGCTGCCTCTGCCCACACCTGTGATCCCTTCGCAGGACTGGGCTGGTGGGCTGCACAGACCACTTATTTTATCCTAGGTGGCAACTGCCAAGTTCCTCTAAAGCTGTTTGCCTATGTTATACTGGAGTCTTTGAGGCCAAAGGAAGAAAAAACCGTGGTTTTGATACCTATCTGCTGCAGGAGTCTATGCGATTTCCCCCACCCCGTAAGGTCACATCAAGCTGAAAAACAGCTCTCTCAGATCTGCAAATTTGTCCTGCATGATCGCTTCTCTACTCAGACACCAGCCCACTGCGTGCTCAGAGGTCAGCTTCCATTTGCAGGCTACCTTCCCTTCTCGATCTATCCTCCCAGCCAGCCCGAGTCCAGGTGAATGAACACTGCTCATAAACAAGCCATCCCCACCCTCCTCCCTCCAGGACAGGTTGAAACACGGGCTGGGACCGCACTGCAGCCAAGCCCCAGGACCAAGCCAACTTCTGGTTTTTACATGATGTGCAGAGAACAGTCTTGATCCTTGGGAAGCTTTGGAATTGGAGAATACCAGCAACGCTGCATGACAGCTGGCAGGCTGGCTATCGCTGACAGCTATCAGTACGTTCACACAGAGCAAGGTGGTGTTTAAGGGAAGCCTTGCTGCAGAGCTCAAGCTGTCCGAAACCCCAGCAAGGAGCAACCCTGAAGGTCACGCTTACACATTCACATGGTCTGGTTACACACACAAAAATATACACAGGCAGCTCTGGAACCAAAACAGGTCTAAGAAGCTTCCCAAGGCGGCCTTCACCTTTCCCAGATAGCAAAACCTCACGTTCCTTCCCAAGACTGTTTTCATAATATAGTTTAACGCAGCTGCACAGGTTGCTTGGCAATAGAGGTCAAAAATAATTAGCTGCAGGGAAACTATTGTTCTGAATGACTGCATTATCAAAAGCCAGCCAAATCTATTGCTTCTTCATTATGCCACTCACAGGATAAACAATGTAAGCTGCTTACAGCCAGAGATTAGCCTCCACAAGCCTAGGAGGAATATATAAGGAACCTCATTCTGATAAAACAGATCTGTACCCCACAGAAAGCACCTCAGAGGTGCAAGCTAATGTGTTTTTAAGTGTGCTGTGCAGCCTCTTGTCAGAGGCCAGGAACCTCAGATACACACTGACCTAGAAATACCATCCAAAACATGGCTCTTTGGAGAGATCATCTATCCTACCTGTGAGCAGCATCAGGGTCTGCTTTGCGATGGGACCGCTTTGGTTTCAGGATCTGGTCCCGGTTGCTTCCTGATAGACGGTCAGAGTTATAACCTGGTGGCAACACAGAGCTACTCAGGGATTTTGTTTCCAATCGAGGTGCATCTAGTCTTGTTCTGCAAATATTTAAAGAGAAAAGAATTTGCAAGGAGTTTCGACAGAACTATTAGCATGCTGCAGCAGACGTCTGTCCTAGATGTGCTGAAGCAGAACCCTCAATCCCAGCCACACAGCTCAGGAAGCAGGTCAGGACTATTACACTCAACAGCAGAACAAACTGCAGCTTTTCTGGTACCTGAAGCTTCAGCTTTAACCTTTGCTGCCTCAGTTAGAGGGAAGAGGAAGGTTTAGGGACATAGGTAGTCATGAGGCAACCGCAAACGGCGCTAGGCTCACTGCAATGCCAGTTATGGGATACAGAGTAGAGGCACTGAGCACCTGTGAAATCCTATGAAATCACAGTGACTCGTCAGTAACTCGTAGCTCCAGTTAAGCCACCTGGGAGATGCCCTGCAAAATCCATCATCACCTACAACAGTAACAACCGCTTCTATCTGGAAACTCCCTACTGCCTAGAGATCTCATGGGGTCAGGCATTTCTCAACTTGACTAAGAGGTTTAAAGAGTTGAAGTACGAGTCAGAAGGTCTGGCAAACCGAAGCTGTACCACATCCCTTCCAGCAGTGCAGCACACACTCAAGGTACACCAGAGAGCAAGCACAGCATGTCCCAGAGCAGAACTGTCACTGGCCCAGGCACAACTGTAGCCATGCACACGTGGAGGGAGGCAGCAGGCTGAGCAGCAGCAACGAAAACTCAACAGCACAGCATCTTATCGCAGTGCTATCACCATCTCCAAGCACAGCACAGTTACCAGTCTCAACTTACAAGCTCTGCTAAATGTCTATTTTAAAACACAGACTGAAGCCTAAGAATGGGCAAAACATGCTAAAAGGTGGTGCCGGTGCTCCAGAGCTGCTGATCTCAGGAGGATTCAAGCCACTTCCCAGAAGGAAAGGCACCCTGACATTGTTGCTGCAGCCTGTCTCCGTCCTTGGGATCATGGGTGAATATGAAAGCGGTCTGGGTGAAAGAATCACTGCTTGCTCTCTAGCACTGAACTCCTGAGGGAGGTTTCCACAGGAGAATCCCAACCTAAACTCCCATTAGGAAGCAGACCCAGCTGCCAGGCTTCCTCTCCACCACCACCTCTTCAGTTAATCAGGACAATGCCAGGCTGGCACACGCGAAGCTGGGCAGGGCAGCCAAAGTCTGCCCAGCGTGCCAGAAATAAGGAACTTCCACAGGCAGATACCAGGCTGGAGGCTGCACAAGTCCACAGTGCTGTTGTCCTGAGCTGTTCTCAGCTCCAGGACTGGACCCAGTCCAGCTACAACACCGAAGGCATTGTGGATCCTGCCCTGGACAAGTTAGGTGGTTTAAACACCTCTCAAATACAACAGCAACTACAGGCCTGCAATTAGAACAAACAAACCACCAAATATACTGCAAGGGCAAGGGAACACAAGCCACACTCACTCTGTCCACAGAGCAATGCAGGTATGAGCTGCAGGAGCAGGTACGAGGAGAGGCTCTACTAAAATGGAAAGCCGATTACCTATCAAAGTTCAAGTTCAATAGAGTAACTCCCTGATGTAACTGCTTACAAAGACGTGCTTACAAATGGCAGCACAAGCCCTCTAAAATGACTTTCAAGACCCGCTTCAATAGGTCTCATTTCTGTCCCCACCTCCCACCTCTTTCAGCATCTCATGAAATCGAGAGCACCATTCTTCCCCCCTCCCAGGCTCTTGCTCCAAGCGCTTCCAAACCTTGCTGGCTCCCCGCAGTCCTGCACTCCGATACGCAGGAAACACTGTAAATATCGCCACGCTACAACACTGAAGTGTTTATGACCTACTTGGTAACCACGCCGCTCTCAAGCATCCTGCGAAACCCAGCCACTTCTCCAGCTCGCCCAGCTTTGTTCTCCTGCCGCTGCCAGCAAAAACTGTCTCTAGAATCACACAGAGTAGAGGCAAGAGCAGATTCAAACGTCTGGGACTCAGCAGGCTCTGGCAGCCTGTTCAGAGCTGAATATCTCAGCTCCAAGCTGCAGCAAAGTTTAGGCTGCTCTATGACCCAGCTGATCTGATCCTGCTGGAAAGCTCAGGGCTGAGCCTTACCACGAAGATGAGGAAGCGGGGTTTTACACGGCCGCTGGCTGCTCCCAAGCCTCTCGTGCTAGCAGGCTACCAGCGGAAGGAGCTGTTTTCCTGGTTGCATAACACACTATTTCAGACTACACAAAGTCGCATGATACAGGGCTAGGGAATGGCATTGGCTGCAGCAATACATGCCGCGGGGATGCAAGCACAGACAAAGGTCACCGCAGCCCTGCTGTGCATGCATGCATGCACATGGGACTCGGCAAGGAGATGGCTGCCGTCACAAGGGATAAGCAGCAATTAATAAGCTCTATTTGGCAGCAGAGTGCACCCTTTGGCAAACGGGCAATTGCCATGTATTCACCAGGGCTGCTAAGCTCTACGGAGATTACACAAAAATAATTACCAGGGGGTTTCCACTTTGCTCAAGAGAAAAAAATCCTGTTGTGGTTTCATTCAGCCTGCCAGTCAAGTCAGCCCATTGCTGTCTGCATATGACTGGGCAGAGACACTTCGGCTCAAACACTAAGCAAATCCGGCCCCTAAAATCAGGGGAAGACAGAAGGACACGCTGCCACAAAAGGATGGCTAAGCAAACAGCCAATGCAACTCTGCTAGGAGCTAACAGGCTTTGTCTCTTCAGCAGTGATGCACCAGGTCAGCCAGGTGCATCTGAGCCAGAGCTAGGTGCTTGCCCAGTTGCATTTTGAGGGCAGATGGGCTAGGCTGAAATAACTCAACAGCCTCAGCTTACAGAGGCTGGCAAAAGCAAGAGATATAGCCAGTTTAAAGGAGTATGTTAGACATCTGCACCAGTCTGGGCAACTTTGGCTTATTTAGCCAAGTCTGTCTTTCCTAGGAAACTCCTCCACAGCCTAGGACAGGCAGCTTCTCTACCCCAAAGCCCAACTAAAGCAGCTACAGGACTTGGAAATGCCTTCCACTCATGCTCGTCAGTGCCCACGCTGCTTTTTGTTGGCTGCAGTAAACAACAATGTGAATGTAACCGCCTTTTAGTTCTTATCACAACTCTCACCTTAAGCCTCACGTGGCAATAACCAGTGACTGGGTGGTTTGGTTATAATCTTTCTTTCATCCCACTCTATCACCTGCCACATCTCATCCTGGCTCCCTGGGTCTGAGCTGATTTTGCCTGGCTAACGCCTCAGGGCTGCTGGTTTTGCTACCTTCATTTCATGGGTCTCTCTAACCAGATGTCCAACTCCACTCCACTGGCTTTGTGCCATATCTTCGTAACGTTGCCAGACTTGTTTTGAAACGAACTAAGCCACCTGAAAGCTCAGCAAATCTGAATTTAGACCGCTTGCCTGCTAGCCTTATGCCAGCCTGGGCCACACCTTCAGCCCTACCACCAATGCCCATGCTTTCGGCTGGGTTTACAGGACTCAAGTTGTGTGATTTCACTTGCAAAAAGGTTTCTTGACAGCAGAATTACTGTGCCTCAGAAAGTGTTAGCAATCGACATGGGTCAACGTGTGGTAGTCACAGTTTTTGGTAGCCTAGTAGAAGGAACTGATGAGAGAGGCTGTCTCTCAGCAAACAAAAGGTTACACTGAGGGAGTTTGGGATGGGGTTAGTTTATCTTTTTCTCCATTTTCTTAAGAGCTTTAGGAACAAGCACTAGCTGGTAAGATGCCATCAAGACAGCGTAATCTTTTAAAACAGCTCACAGAGCTTGACATCCCAACACCAACTTGAAGGACACGCTCTGTAAAGTGATCGCTAAATTCACTGCATTCGCTTCCCTTCGAAGCCAGCATCTTCCTCTCCCTCCCCAGGAGACAAAAGCCATGCTACAAAGAAAACTATCTGCTTTATAGGAGATTCTTCATCATAAGCATCAGCTTCAAAGGACTGTCCAGGTAACTCACGCAGCATGTGGGTATCATATGATCATATGATCATGACACCTGAATACACAGCCCAAAACAAGACAGTTTGAAACCCTAGACGTTTGGAGTTCGGCAGGCAGTGAAAGCCAGGTGTTTGGACATGAACAGGGCTTGCAAACCCAGACATTACAATGAAATGCTGCTGCACAGAGCCAAGAAGTGATTAACTCTGCAGTAACAAGTTCCTTCTATTTCCACGGCAAGACACAAGTAAGCATCAGAATGACACCTAAATCAAGATAGAAGATTGAGCCAGCAAATTAACAAGCAAGGCAGTTTTGAAGTGTTTCTTCAGAAGCACATTGGGAAACACCACAATGCCACATCCAAGGTTATCTTACTGTCTGGAGGGCTTCAACACTTACTTTCGAAGGATGATGACAGCTCTTCTCTCCTTTATGTCCTGTGGTCGAATACAGTGTGTAATTTCATCGGCTGCATATCCACTGACAACAAAAACAAAAAGCCACTGTGAGAAAGATGACAGGCAGAAGTAGAAAGTGGTTGCCATCCTCAACAACTCAGTTTGGCCAGTCACCTCCTAACTTCCACCAGGAATTCCTCCTCCAAACACTGTTCCCCAGGCACATGGGAGCTAGACTTATAGGAAAGAAGAAGCTTCACAAAGAATGAGGACAATCAGGACTTTTTTTTTTTTTTTTTTTTACTCAATTTTTTAACATACACCAGAGGAAACTGCCACCTGCCACAACACCGTGAAATAAGACCTCTAGGAAATAAGTTTATGAAGTGTAAATTCAGCCGGTTCACTTATCAAGAAATTAGAGAGCAACAGGGGAAAAAAAATCAGCACATTGCACCAAAGCATCTTTTCATGCGTGTTCTTGACAAAAACCATCTCTCATGGCTGAGATACCCAGATACAAACATGTACCAGGATCGATGAAACTTGTTAGTTGAGGAGGGGGCTAGCGGAGGTAAGAGTTGAGTGTGTCGCCCCCCTCACCTGGGCACAGATGCTGCCATCTCAGCATGCTCACCCTCCCTGCCACCCCCCACGTGGCACGTCCTCAGCCACCACACAAACATCACCCCCCGGCACAGCCCAACCCCAACACAATGCATGCGGGGTAACCTTCACATTCAGACCTGCAAACCAAGCTGCACCCCTAAAACCTCCCTGCCACAGGGCTCACAAGGCGAGACAGCCACCTGGGCCAAGGAAAACCACACCAGGCTTGAGCAGCTACACAGCCACACAGCAGCTGTTCTCGGCAGGAGTGTTTCATTCTATGAGATGACTTCACCCACCCCAAGTTCCCAGCAGAAAAGCCACACCAATGAGGGCCCCAGCTGCCCACAAAACACAGGAGTGGTTTTCTTGTGGCTGCTTCTGTTGTTCAGCACAACTCCTGGGGTCCAGTGCAGCACATGAGGTCACGGCGGGTCCGTGGAGAGCTGCTATCACAGCTGCTCCAACACAGAAACCACCCTGCCAGGAGCACATCTGAGCAGGTCCGAGAGGTGGTCCTGCCCTCTACCTGCTGTTTGGAGAGTGTCTGTTCACAAAAGAGCCTTCTAGAGTCCAGTATGGGGAAAAGAGAAGTTAAACACCTTCAGAGCCTCCTGAAACAGCTGACAAAGACAGGAATACCTTTGAAGGGACTCGGGGGAAGGCTGGTCAAGCCACACAAAGCTAGCACACCCCCACGCTGGTTTAACCTGAAGTGGAGATCACTGAGCCCACTCTCCCCACGAGGCTTTACCGTGAAGCTACCACCATGCCAGCTGCCAGCCAGCCCTCCCGGGGCACAGCCCGGGTCACCGGCTTGCTGGTTATTCAGGACACTCAGAGCAGAGAACAGATCGCTCACATGCAAGTCTTCTCTGGGGAGGGGACCGGGTTTCCTTTATCTGGTTAGATAACCCACCCACTCGCTGAGAAATGCACACCTCTCAAAGACAGATTTACTGCTTTGAGAAGAGGTAAGAGTCTAAGACCTGATCAGTTAAAACAGGGGCTGATGTCCACCACCACCCCCCCGGGGCACTGCAGAACAAGACAGTGTTATG
Source organism: Falco peregrinus (assembly GCF_023634155.1). Taxonomy (NCBI): domain Eukaryota; kingdom Metazoa; phylum Chordata; class Aves; order Falconiformes; family Falconidae; genus Falco; species Falco peregrinus. Next base: position 87,258,693 of record NC_073725.1, on the reverse strand, counting down.
CTAAGGGGTTTATAATGATGCTCTATTATGTTGCAGGAATCTCCGTGTCAAGCTCCAGCAAATTCATTAGTATCACCCACTTGTTAACATTCAACTCAGCACATCCTCAGCAACACCCTGAACATCAGGACGAGGTCTGCTTCCAGACCTGCGCTCTCCATCACGAGATGTCAGCCTGGCCACTCATTCCCATTCCCCAGGCAAGAACCTGCCTTCTGGCTCACCTGCAGAGCGGCAAGAGGCAGAGCACACGGGCAGCACCACAGCAACAGCCCCAGTACTCCAGTCTGGGGCCCTAATGGGGACCCACTGGTCTGCACCAGTGCCATGCTGGTGTGGAAAAATTTAGCATGCACCACATCAGATATAGTTATGCAGGGCCCTCCAGCAAAAGGGTGTGCACAGACACCAGGCAGAGAAATGGAAGAAAAAGATAATTTGGTTGTGTCACGCTTGTTCCACTTCATGCCAGCATGAACTTCTTGCCCACTGCCTGGCCTTGCCGCATCCTGATGATGGGTGATGGGGCAGAGGCTGGAACAAAACACCCGTAATGGTACCAAGGGTCTACCCCAGAGATTTCTTGCCCAGAGAACAAACCCAAAACAGGAGGCGACAGCTAACTTGGTAAACAAAATCCTAAATTCCTGCCTGAGAGAACACCTGAGCATGTCTCCACCTTAGAGTATTTTCCAGAAGAACACAGGGAGGTGCAGATGCTACCCACACACTCCTCAAACTAACACCCCAACTCCTAACTAACCTGTGGGATCTTACACCCCCATCTCCTCCCCAAGTCTCTTCCTCAGTCCAGAAGAGCTGCTGCTGAGCCATAACATAACCGATGCACGTGAAGATGAAAGTAGATGTTTTTGTACAAACATCACCAGAAAGGAGGCCCTGAAGTTCTGCAGAGTCTCTGATGAGAAATATTTCTAGGGGTTGACGACAGCCAGGGCAGCTCAGAGGCAGAGAGCCCATCTCTCAAACAGGGTTTGAGCAGCTCGAGGCTTTACTTGTTCAGGAAAGCTGCTGCCACAAACCACGGATGTGACACCGACCAGTTCAAGCAGAGCTTGAAAAAATCCATTTGCCTCATCACCACTGGCACGCACATGCAGAACTTCCTCTGCACCAACGGCCTGTTCTGAAGGACCAGGCTCTTCTGGAAAAGCATCTAATTCAGGCAGCTGCAGAGAGATTCCTCCAGCTGGGAAGAAAGCAGGTTCACCCTCCAGAGACTCCAGCCAGCTCAGATTATGCTACCATCGGGCATGCCTCGAGACAACAGGAGAGACAAACATCACGATGTTTCCACTGCTGTTACAAACAATGGGGGGACAACCTGGAGCACTCACCAGCTGCAGAAGGGATGCCCGTAGAGCATGCAAGCTCTCAGAACCTGGGAAACGTTCCCTTTGGTCATTCGCTCCTCTGGCTACCTGCAGCTGCACTATTTCCAAATTTCCAACGATGGTGCTGAGACGTAGCACCTGGCAGTTATACAAAGCTGGCTCGGTGCTGAGATTTGCTACCTACGACAGCGCCTGTGGGGCACAGTAAGCTGCAGGGGTCTGCCCTGGCTAGCTCTGCACCCCCCCTCAGCTCCCTCCCTTTTTTCCAGCCTAAGCATTTGTCACAGCACGTATTCCCCAGCTGAATGGGCAAATTCCTCCCTCTCCTCCCTGCTGCTTCTATCGATTGATGCTTATCAAATTACTGTTAAAAAAAGAAACCCCATGAGCACGGTCCAGCCAGCAGCCCCCAACAGAGAGCTGCTGGCCCACAGGACTGAAATCCAGCTTAACGCCAAGTGCCTGAGAGGAGCAGCACAGACTGAGGTGCTGCGGCTGCTTTCTCCTGGCCGGGCTGGCAAGCAGGACAAACCTGCAGGAGCACCCACCTGCCGGGGCTGCAGCAGAAGAGGGGACCAGAGGAGGTCAAAACCTCCAAGGCCAGATCTTCACCGCAGATGCATAAGGAGAGGAGTAAGTGCCTGGCTTGAAAACCGAAGGGCTCATCATCAGGCCACAGGGTGGCTCAGCCTCTGTCCTGCTGGCAGAGGCGCACAGCCCAGCCAGGAGAATCTCCATTCCACCTTTTAAACACTAACCTGTGTCCTTTGAGGTCTGAGTATTTTCCAGTGAATTCGAGGTGGGTTCAGTGTTTGCAAACACCACAGCCTGCTTCACGGTAGGCAATGAAATCAAGCGGAGGACATGGGGAAAGCCCCTCTGCAAACTCCCTGCTGGGTAGGTGGTTACAAAACCGGGAGGACAATGTGGAACAGGCTGCTGAGAGCAGGAACAGGACACGTGTGATCTGGGGACAACCCAAGAACAACGTGGGGGCAAAGAGGGAGATCCAACAGCTTTCTTCAGGTCCTCACGATTTCCACAAGGTAACCAAACACACGCAGCTCCCCTGACTTCCCCAGAAAGGCAGCACGCCAGCAGCAGCCACTGACCCAGCAATATTTGAATCACAGACGTTGCAAGCATGCTGGTTCTATCTGCGCCGTTTCCCTATCTCCAGGGCAACTGCCTTCAGCAACTGTTTACTGAGAGGAGAAAAAGGCAAGTTTGGGGAGTTAACTTAAACATGACCAAGGGCTGGATTTTGGAGGTACATCCCTGAGGGCCTACCAAAGTCTGCACCTCTCCCTGCTCCTCCCAGAAGATCTGCAAAGTGGAGTCGAGGAACTAGAATCCAGCCAGCATCCTATCATCACAGAACAATCGCTTCGGCAGAATCTCTCTTAAGCAAGTGCTAAGTATCTGCTAACTGCTGTACCAAAACTGAAATAATCCCCGTTTTAAAGTCCATTATCTGCTAGAAAGCAGAACATCTAACCGTGGATTAAGCTAGAAAATGCCTGGGGCAGGTCAGTCAGAATGCAACCCTTCTATTTGGAGGGGAAAGGTATCTTCGTTTGATTTGTAGGATTACTTCGTATGATTGCTTCAGCCACATTAATAAACCGACTACTGCACCCAGGTGATGCCGGCCAACAACCCAAATGCACAGGCCCAAGAGACACCCCACTGCGATTCCCGGAGCCCTGAGCCACCCACGTCTTCCCGGCAGTTTTGAGGGAAGAGTGAGTGTCTGAGACAAGAGAACATCATTCTCACCTCTCCCTCTCTCCCTCCTCCCACCATCCTCCACTGCAAAGTCCCAATCCTCCTTCAGACATAAGGCCACAAGTTCTCCTACTGGCTTTGACTACAAGACTTCAGGCTGACCCTGCATTAAGGGCTCTGCCACCATGCTTCTGAACAAGCAAAAACTCTCAGTCCTGAAAGAAAAAAAAAAAAAAAAGAAAAAAAGAAAAAAAGAAAAAGACCTCTGGCTGTGAAAGGAAGCACAACTATTTACTCCAGGCCTGCCACGGAAAGGCAGCACAGGGGTTCACATCACCAGCAGGAAAATTAGGGTAGAAAGTTTCTCTCCTGGCGATTAAGGAAAGTCAGCGAGCGGCTCCCTCCCAGCAGTCTTCATCCCTGGGGACGGAGCTTGCTCTGCAGTAAAAGGACACAGGGCAGGACAGGTCCCACCCGGTCCCATTTCACAAAATCACCCTGACCCCGACACCCCGACACACTCCCTGCCCCAGCCAAGCCATCAGAGAACAAGAAAACGTCCTCAGTGCCGCTGCCGCTTCCCTCCGCAGCCTCCCTCACCCCTCGCTAATCCACAGAAGTTACCTAACGCCGGGGGTACGGCAAGGATTAGTTAATGTTTGTGCAGCTTTTCCAAGATAAAAGCTACGCGAGATCTCAGCATTTATTATTGATGCACTAGTCAACGGTGTGAGGCTGTGTGTATGTGGGGGGAAAAAATTCCTTCCCGAACCCTGCGGCGATCACTTTACAAGCCAAAGCAGGGGATTGTGTTACGGCCTGGGAGCCCTGAAAACCAGCCTGGAACTTCACCGATCCAAAAAATAAAACCCCAAATGAGGATACAGTTGGTAGTGCAGAGCACTGCTGGCAGAGTCCAGCCGATCCCCATGCCTGGCAGGCAGCACTCTGACCTTCAGGGACACGAGGGACTGGTGCTCACCGAACCGGGCAGCGCCAGCGCTGGGCTTCGAGCTGCCTCCCCAAGAGCCTGACGCCAGTGGGTCCGTGCGTACCGGGCTGCGCGCACCCTGCCTGCCCCCTTACCTGCCTGCTCTGCCTGCCCAGTGCATATCGGGAGGCAGCCGGGATTAGGAAGCAGGCGTTTCCCAGTGCCAATCCTAGCTTTGCCACCGACCAGCTGCATGACCTTGGGCAGGTCATTTCACCTCCACAGCTCTTTCCCCGCTTGCGAGAATACATGTCAAGTCCTTTCTCGTGCCTGTGACCCGCCATGCTTCCAAGTGACAGTCCCGCAGGGCTCTGCACTCTGGTCTCCCTATCAGCGTCGGGCAGGGGAAGGTTTAGTATTCCCAGTTTACAGACTGGGAAGACGAGGCCATTCACACCTCCTCTCCATGCTTAAGGTCAGGTCGTGGAGGCACCGGCCGGCCGAGCTAAGAATAGACCCAGGAGCCCCGTCCCAACCAGCTGCTCCGCTCTGACCACTCCTGGGCAGAGGATCCATTTTGTGTCTCAATGCGTTATTTTAACTGTTTATAGGAACTATGGCAAAGCCCGGCTCCGCAAGTGGCCACGCTCCCGCCAGACTCGCCTTGAGCCACATGGAGCGGGCACCCCCCCAGAATCAATCATCCACCCAAATCGCCATCCACCGCAGCGGCACGACTCCCCCTGCCAATCCCTCCTTCACCCCTTCTGCTGCAGCAAGACCCTGCACGCCTACAGGCGGGTGAGATCAAGCCCGAGCCACCGTCGGGGTGTGCAGCCGCGTGCCTCACAACCAGCGTTACACAACCGAGCCCCGGCACGTTGGCCGAGGCCTTGGCGATGCGGGTGAGTTACCTGAGCACCGTGACGCTTCCCCTCTTCACCGGCAAGAAGAGAACGGGCTCCGAGACCCTTATGGGTTTGAACTGGAATTTACACCCGAAGCAGAGCGCCGAGTCGCTGAAGAAGGAGACGGAGACGATGGGCCTCTCAAAGATATGGATGGGGTCCACGTGGGAGACAATGCAGCCTCCCGGCTGGTAGTCGTTGATGACGGCACTGTTCACAAAGCCCTCGGGAATCACCCGGTGCTCCACCAGCTTCCTGATCACCAGGTCGTGCACCCACTCGGGGATGGCGTCCACCTCTCCCCGTGGGTACAGGCGCTCCTGGCCGGGGCCTCGTCTCTGCAGCTGGGACCCGTAGGTGTAGCCCTCCCCGAAAAAATACTTGTTCCGCAGAGGTGCCCGGTCCACCGTGTGCTCCTTGTAGAGCCCCTTCTCCGCCCGGGACACCACGTCCTCGATCCGAGCTTCGATCTTGGCGCACTCCTCGGCACTGAAGAGGCGAAGCTGGCGGATGCCGCTTTTGACTTTCCGAGCTTCCTCCTCCTCCTTCTGCTCCTCGTAGTCGCTGGGCTCGGAACCGGAGTCCTCCTGGTGCCGGCGCTTGCGATCGTAGGGGGGCTCGGGGGGCTCCCGCGGGAGGCTGCCGCCGCCGCCGCCTTTGTGGCCGTCCCGGTAGGGCATCATGGACTTGAGCTTCTCCCGCAGGTCCGTGTAGCCGCTGCCGGCCATAGTGCGTCCGCAGCCCCCGCCTCTATCGATCCCGGCGCTGCAGGCGGCGGCGGGCGGCGGCGGGGGACGCGCAGCTGCTATTCATGGCACCCGCCGCCCTGCTGGGAGAACCCCGGAGGAGCGGGGAGGTGAGGACCGGACCCCCCCCCCCCACCGGCACCGCGACCCGGCCCGCGGGAGCTCCGCTCGCCTACCCCCCCCCACCCCCGCGGAAACGGGACCCCCCCTCCCGGCCGGCGGCACGGCTCCCGCCCGCCCCCTCCCTCCCGCCGCGACGCCTCTCCCGTGGGGCTGGGGGCGGCCCGGCGGACGCCACACTCACGGCTTCGCCCGGGGCGGGCGCGGACAATGCTGCCGGTGCCGGCGGTGGCGCTCACGCGGCGGCCGGGCCTGGCACATGCCCAGCGGCGGCCCCGGCGCTGCGCGGCACCCTGCCCGCTCCCGCCGCCGCGGCGCTGCCCATGGCGGGGGCGAGGGAGGGTACGGAGAGGGGGAGGGGGCCGGCCCGGGCGGCGGCTGCCGGGGGTCTCGCGCGGCCCTTCCCGCGGCGCGCTACGTCACCAGGAGCCAGCCCGACATCCCGGATCGCCGCGGGGCCGCCCACCGCGACCGCCCCGCCCCGCCGCGCACGCGCCCCGCCGCCGCCGCCGCTGCCCCCCTCGGTCCCGCCCCCCGGACGTAGCGTACGTCCCCGCCCCGCCCCACCCGGCTGCCGCCACCTCCGCCCTCGCCTCACGCCGTTAACGGGTACCGGCAGCGCCGCCCCGCCCCGCCTCCCGGCGCGGCGCTCATTGGCCGAAGGGGCGAGCGCGAGCGGCACGAGACGGCGGCTGATTGGTCGGCGCGGGGGCCTAACGGGAGGGGCGGGGGGCGGCGAGGGGTCGGGGTGGCCGCTGAGGTGCCGGCGGGAGCGCGGAGGCGGGGCGCCAGCGCCCCCTGGCGGGCGGGAGGTGCAGCACAACTGGTTGGGAATCGCCGCCGGTACCGAGACCCCGGGCGGGGAGACGGGGCACTGCAGGGGCTGGGGCACGGGGACACTGAGGCACGGGGACACAGGGACTTAGGGACACTGAGGCAGGGAGAAACTGAGGCGCAGGAACATGGGGACACTGAGGCATGGGGACACGGGGACACTGAGGTATGGTGACATAGGAACATTGAGGCATAGGGACATGGGGACACTGAGTCATGGTGACATAGGGACACAGTCATGGGGACACTGAGGCGCAGGGACACAGACACTGAGGTCTGGGGACACAGGGACACTGAGGCATGGGGACACTGAGGTATGGTGACATAGGGACACAGTCATGGGGACCCTGAGGTGCAGGGACAGAGATACACCGAGGTCTGGGGACACAGGGACACTGAGGCACGGGGACACTGAGGCACAGCGGACAGCAGCCCCCCCCCAGCAGCAAGCACAGCACAGAACCACCAAGGCCGCCCCGGGCTGGGCTGATGGGTGTATAAAAGCCAAGAACAACAGCGCGGGGGTGAGCAGCGCCGAGGGGACGGGGGACGGCAGCCACCGGCCCAGCTGGGGCCACCCCAGGATGGCCGCCATCGCCGTGCCCCGCGGCAGGCTCAGAGCAGGGTGATCTCGCTGGGCGGCAGCGTCAGCCTCTTCTCCCGGGCACCCAGCAGCATCTCCATGTGCGCGGCCACTACGCGGCACAGCTCCAGGCCCTGCCGAGGGGACACACTGTTGGTGGCCGGGCAACCGCTGTGGGCTTCCCGGCAGGGGGTCCCCCATGGGTCCCCCCCACCTGCTCCAGCTGCAGCTGGGTGATGCCCTGGGCCAGCAGGTCACCCAGCGTGATCTCCACGTAGGGGTAGCTGGATCCGGCTGTCGGCCGCTGCGTCCGCGTCGACTGGATCTCCTTCAGCGAGAACTTGGCGATGGGCTCCTGGGGATGGGGGGACAGGAGGGGTGGCCCGAGTGCCCCAGGGACCCCAGCGAGGGAACTGAAGATGGGAGCGGGTGCGGATGGAGGCAGGATGGAGGGTGCTGGTGCTGCAGCCCCGTGCACAGGGTGGGCGCGGGCAGGCAAAGCTGGCCAGCTGGGGCCAGACCTGGGACCCCTGCCCGCTTTGGCGAGGGACAGCACTCCCCCACCTGCTGTCACACCCCATGGAGTGCCTGGCTCTGTCCCCGCAGTGAGATCGGGGTGGGGGCAGGAGCGGGGGGTGCCCTGGCCAGGTGGTGCCCACGGGACCCCATCCCCGACACAGCCCCCACCTACATGGGTCTCCTTGCTGAGGAAGTGGAGGCCGTTCTGGTTGACGGCCAGGATGCAGGGTGAGACGATGGCGTTGTTGCTGCAGCTCTGGATGTAGAAGAAGGACGAGCCAAACATGGGGTAGGCGCTCAGCAGCCCTGCGAGGTGGAGGATGGGGGCTCAGCGCCTGCTGCCACCCCCTCCTGCCCGGGCCCCGTCATGGGGGCTCTGCCAAGGGTCCTTGCCATCCCTATGCCTGGCAGCAGCTGGGTCAGCCCCCAGAGCCTTGCACCACTTCAGGCTCTGGATCAGGGACAGGATTGGACCCAGGAGCAGTCGAGGGGTCCTGGGAGCTGCCTGCCCTGTCCTGCCCCTGCAGTCCTGTCCTCCGTGTGCAGCATTCCCCTGGCCATGCAGCGACCCAGGCTCCACATGGGGCCAAGGTCTGCCTGTCCCAGGCTCCCCACGGAGGAGCCACCCAGCAGCATCACACCCCAGGCAGCATCTCGTCTTCGTTAGCATTGCCTCCTGGGCAGCACCACATCCCCAGCAGCCTTGCATCCCTGGCAGGACTGCATCCTCAGCAGCATCGCTTCGCCGGCAGCATCACCTCCCTGTCCCCGTCCCATCCCCACTCACCCAGGAACTGTGCCCTGGCCTGATGGGTGCTGAGCGCCTGGGCTTGCTGCATGTGCTGGGTCACCATTTGGAGCCAGGATTGGGCCTTCAGCAGGCGGAAGAGCTGCGGGGGGACGTAGTCCTGCACCTCCCGCCTGCAGGGAGCCAGGGGTCAGGGCCGGCGCCGGCCAGTGGGTCCCACACCCCATGGGATATGCCCCCCCAGACCCTAGCCATACGCAGTGGGGAGCTGGTGGTGGTCCTTGGCGCGGTGCTGGAGGGCAGCCAGCTTGGCCACGTGCGGGAAGTGCTGCTCTCCCGGCCTCGCAGGCGGCAGGACAGTGAACAGCCCCTTGAGGTAGTCGGGGAGCACCTGAGGGAGGCAGAGCACAGCGACACGGCTTGGGGATGGGGCACGCTCTGGGGGGGGACCCAGGGAGGTGGCTCCGGGGGAGTCTGGAGGGGTGGCCCGACCTGGTTGTAGTGGACGGTGACGTAGAGCTCATTGTCAAACTTGAGGGGTTGGCTCCAGACCACCCGGCGGCACCAGAAGGTGTAGGTGGCATCCCGGCGCTCCGTCTCGGCGGCCACATCCAGGACGTACTCCCGGCGGGTCAGTGGCCGCACGCTCTGCCCTGCGCCACCCGGGAGCCTGAGCACGGCTGCCATACATGGAACCCAACAGTGGCATGGCCATCCCGTCCCCACCAGCCCCTCACCTCTGTCGGTCACCACAAAGAGGATGTACTCATCAAAAGCCTCGGGGTGCTGCAGCCCCATCTCATAGCACAGCTCCTCGATCACGTCCAGAGCCACCTGGGCACGGGGACAGGCAGCTGGGACGTGGCCACATCCCCCTGCCACGCTCTGGGACGTGGCCACATCCCCCTGCCACGCTCAGGGCCACCAACGGGTCCTGCATTGCAGCTCATGCCATGCAGGTCCCCAGGGAGGGATCTCCCATTCCCAGAGAACAAAGTCCCCCAGCTCAGGGACAGCCAAGGGGTGCAGCCCCCCAGCATCCACACCCTCGGGGCGCCCACAGCCAGGGGTCACCAGGTGCATCGAGCCTCTTGCTCCCTCTGACTCACCGAGCACGTCTTGATCTTGAGGTGCCTCTCGATGCCACCGGGCAGGAGGAAGAGCTGGCGCTTGGCACTGCGTCCAGCCTGCGTGGGGAGGACACGCTGGGGTGCAGGGGGGCCCTTCACACAGCGAGACCCCAGAGGACACCCCGAGCCCCTAAGCTATCCCATGGGGACCATCCCATGGGGATCATCCTGTATCTTGCCCACCCTGCTCGAGTGAGCCATCATACCCCACACCCCATGTGCCTAGAGCTGCATCCCCACTGGGGACCCCAGAAAGCTCAGGGCACCCCCAAAGCGGTGTTCCTGGAAAGCAGACCCCAAAAAGGACTGTGCTCCCCGTGCCAGCAAGCTCAGCTCCAGGGCGCTGTCCCAGGGGGATCCTGAGCCCATGGGGGGATCCAGAACCTCCGAGGGGATCCGAAGCTGGCATCAGCCCTGCCCCACGCCCATGGGCACCCATGAGCACCCAGCCTCACCACCATGGCCCTGAGCTCCATGCTGCTGGGGAAGATGCTGCGGCCACCGAACTGCAGGGTTTTCCGCAGGTTTTGCTCACAGGCTTTGGCGATGCCTGGCAGGGACAGGGACCAGGGTGAAGGACGGGGAAGAGCTGTGATGCTGGCTCTGCTAAAGCACGTCCTGAGCCCCATGACAGCCCTGGGTGTCCTCCTCCATCATGCACCCAGCACCCTGGGGCATGCACAGCCCCTACCATGGAAAGGCAGCTCTGGGTGCTTGCTGGCATCCTGCAGGAAGGCCAAGAGGAAGGGCCTGAACACCTCGGAGCACTTGTAGTAGGCAGCGAGGATGTAGAGCAGCCTCCAGCCCTTCTGGCAGCTGTCCCTGCCGGGAAGAGCTGAGGCTGAGCCCCCAGGGAGGGCAAGGGTGCCTGCGGTGGGCTGCAACAGCACCCATCGCCCCAGGGAGCAGCACAGCCTGCTGCCAGGATGGGGGTCTCTGGTCTCCCCCCACGCTGGGGCAGCTCAGCCTGGGCAGGGACACAAGTGCCAGCCTCTGCTGTCCCAGCTGGGGTGGATGGCACGGGTGCAGGGACTCACGGCTTGGAGCTGGTGTTGTTGGTGATCTGCTTGATGATCTGGCAGTACGCCTCATCCCGCAGGACCTCGTGCTCTGCACACAACTGGGGGACAGGCATGGCTGCCACATGGCTGCCATCCCCTGCCCAAGCCACCCCCAGGCGCACCGCCCCAGTGGCGGATTTACCTTGAGGATGGTGCAGACAGCATCCAGCTCCGTCTGTCCCCGCAGAGGGTGGTCACCCATAAACTTCATCACGGCTGGGGACAACAAAGCCACACGGTGACACAGCTCACCCTGTTACTTCCCCAGGGACATGGTCCTCTGAGTGGGGGCAACAACTCGGCCACATAGGGCGTGGGATCAGAGGAGCTAAACCCCCCCCCAGGCCACCCCATCTGCCCACCCTGGTCCTGTCCCCACCCTTCTCCAAGGATGGGGCTGGGGGTGGCTTGTGGGACAGGGGGTCGGGGCACTCGTGCCCCCGCCTACCTTGGAAAGCCTCGGTGGCCAGTTTGTTGATGCCACCATCCACAAATTCAATGAGCGACTCCTGGATGGGGATCTGGGGATGGGGCAAGAGGGTCAGCTCCTGGGAGCAGCCAGAGGGATGGGCTGGCTGTTGGGGTGGCGTTCGGGGAGCTCTCGAGCACGCTGGGACCTCAGGGGGACTTGCAGGTGACAGCAGGGCAGGGGCACCCCGAGGTCCCCTGCTTCCCCATACCTTGGTGAATGTCAGCATCTCCAGCACACCTGGCACGTCTCTCCTGGCCTTCATCTCGCCCAAGTCCCTAGGAGAGGGACAAGGGAGCAGCTGGGCACAGGTGTCCCCACCTCGGGGTGTCCCCATCCCACTACTGGGCACTCACGTGGTCCCGTGCTGTGCCACGCGGAAATACTGCCGGGCAAAAGCCAGCATGGGCCGGGTCCCTGCGGCATCCCTGAGCTGCTCGCCCCCATCTCCCCCTGGACCCTCCACGAAGGCGGTGCTGGCCTGGGATGCCTGTGAAGCGGGGCCGTGGGCGCCAGGCACAGCCGGTACCGTGTTGGCAACCGCCCCAGGCCAGCACCCACCTCGGTTTTCCGGTCCAGCTCCTGGGCCACGGCGGTGGAAGCCACAGCCACGGCCACGGCCGCCGAAGCTGCCACTTTGCCCTGCTTGTCCCTGGGCTCCTCTTTCCTCTCCACCGGCAAATGGACGAAGTCAGGGGCCGCGACGGGCTGGACATACTCAGTAGGGAAGAGCCCTGACCTGCCATGGATGGCTCCGAACTTCCACCCTGTTCCAGGCAGGTGGTGAGGATGGCCCCAGGCTGGCAGCCCCGTGGGTCACCCCCTAAAAAGCCTCTGCTCCCCGAGCCCTTTCCAGGGGTCTGGCTGCAGGTTTTGGCTGCAGACGGCTGCGGTTGAGCATTGCTCGAGGTAAAGGTGCAGACCAGGGGCCACAAAGCCCTTTGCCTGCCCGCACGTGGGGCAGCACCCGGTGCCACCCAGGGTGGGGATGGCAGGGGAACATCCCTCTGCATTGGATTGGTACCAAAAGGAGCCCAAATCATCCTGCTGAGGGGTGACAGAAACAGGATACTGCCACATGCCCCAGCCCCAGGAAGGGACATGCCTGCGGGCAGTGTAGATGGACCAGGGACACACGCAGGGACAGCGTGACACCCACCAAAATCCTGGGTGCCTGTCTTCAGCTCCTCCAGGTACATCACCTTCTTGCGGACCACACAGCCATAGTAGTGGTCTGTTGGGACATCATGGGGACACAGGGTGTCCCAGGATGCGAGGCCAGGGCACAGCCACCTTGGGGGCTGGTGAAGCCACCAGTCCTGCTGCCCCTGTGCCCCTCATCAAGGGTGTTTTGGCACAGGGGGCTGTGGCAGGGCTGCTCACCTCTCTCTGGGTGCTCCAGTGGCTGCAGGTGGATGATGTCCCCTTTGTGGAAGCTGAGCTGGCGCCCGTCCTCCGGGCTGTAGTTCCTCACGGCCACCACGTACTGGGAGTCCTGGGCACAGCAGGGGCTGGCACAGCCCGTGCACGCGGGCACATGCATGCACACCCACGCACGCCTGCATCCCACCAGCACTGGGGTTTCAAGCACCCATGGCTGCAGGACCACCCCAGGGTGCCCATGCCCACCCCAGACAGTCCCACTGGCAGGGTGCCTTTACTGCTCACCGCAGCCCCCCAAATGTGGGCACACAGGCAGGGTACAGCCCCCAGGACGTGCCCCCCGCCAGCCCCCTGGCCCCGGGGCAGCCCCTCCCCACCTTCCTGAGCTCCGTGATGAAGTGGTCAACCATGGCCTTGACCTGGGGGGCTTTGGGGGAGAAGAGGATGAGCTTCTCGCTGCGCAGGTTCAGCTCCAGCATGTTCCTGGACGGGGTGGTCACGAACAGCACGTCGGCATAGCTGGGGCAGGGTGAGGGGAGGCTGTAACACCTGGCACCCACAGCACCCATCCCAGCACCCACAGCACCCATCCTACCCTGACCACCCAGGCTCCTCATCCCTACCTGTACACCCGCAGCACCCGCAGCTGCTCCCCAGGGACATTGGTGCCCTTCACCAGCCGCAGCAGCTTGATGCCAGCGTGGGACACAGCCAGGATCTGCACGCCTGTCCCCACGCTGCCCTGCGGGCCGGCACGCTGCCTCAGCTGCGGGCTCGGGGCTGCGGTGCCCCCCACCCTGCCCTGCTCTGTAGCTGGACCCTCACCGTGGCGGGGAAGAGGCGTGAGAAATACACCTCACAGCTGTCCCGGGCTGCAGCGATGATCTCCCTCTTGACGCTCTCAGTGGCCACGGGGCTGAAGGAGTCCAGTTTGTTTTCCGCTGTGGGGAGAAATACCCACTTCGTGAGCATCCCCCCTCCCCAGGAGGGATGCAGACACAGGGTTCACAGTGAGAGCAGGGATGCTCATCCCCTTCCCAAGCCTGGCAGGACCATGATGGAGAGCCAGGTGTCCCCCTCGGTGCAGCAAGCCTGGCTGAGACCTGACACAACTCATGCTGTTGTGGAGCACTAAACCACAGAGGGCTCGTTGTATTTGGAGGCAAAACTACCCCAAAACAGCAGAGCCAGCTGTGGCTTGGAGATACGCAGGAGGTGAGGATGGGCAGGCGGGGGAGCTGGGTGTGAGTCCCCCAGGTTTGGGGTCCCCAGGTGTGAGCCCCCAGCCCAGGAGCAGCAGGCGAGGGTTACCAAAGAGGGCTTTCAAGCGGAGCCGTTCCTCCTGGCTGATGCGGATGCAGGTGCCGGAGAGTGTGTCATTGAAGATCTAGGGAAGGGGGTGAGGAGCAGTGGGGCAGTGTGGGGGGAGCAGTGTGCCCTCCAGCCCCTCTGCCCTGCCTGGCCTCCCCCCCACCCCCAGCTTGGGACAGCCGACAGGGACACCCTCTGCTCCTCCACCGCAGCTCAGCAGGGGAAGACAGGACAGCCATAGTGGGATGAGTAAACCATCACCCTGGTGGGGGGACCCCCCAGCTCCCGGGGGACCCCAGGGGGGCTTTGGGGCCAGCTCGGTGCCTCACCTGCCGGAAGATGAGGTCGAGCAGCAATGGGTTGTTAAAGTTGTCCTTGGGGTAGAAAACCTGCCAGGAGCGAGACCAGTGCAGCATTACTGGCGTTACCCACTCTGCAGGGGCTCAGGCTTGGCGAAAAGCCTCTTTTATCCCCCTTGGACACCAGCCTGTCCTCCCCGCACCCCGCACCTCCTTGCGGATGTATATTTTCCAGGGCACATTGTGGTAGGTGTAGAAGTCCTCGCTGCAGCTGCGGTGCAGCTGGGTCTGGACCTGCTGTGCCTCAGATGGGAGCTCCCGCGAGACAGAGACTGTGAAGGGACAGAAAACCCTGCACATCCCTGGGGGGGACCATGAACAGCCCCCCTCCACCAGGGTAAACAGACACAGGGTCCAGCTGTGGGGCAGGGAGGGTTTAGCTGGACACAGCAGTTATCCCATAAGGATGCTGTAGAGCCAGACCCACATCTGGCTGCATCAGGCATCGCCCGGTGCTGTTGGGGAGGATGAGGGGCATCAGTTTGCCCTGCCCGCCCCGCCCAGTGCTGCAGCTCTGCCCTGCAATACCTGGGGGCCGAGTGGCTGCCAGACGCCCTGTTGGTGCTCGCAGCTGGTACCTGCCGCTGGTGACCGGCTTCACCGCAGCCACCGGCTCCTTGGGCCCCTGCGAGGCAGAGAGCTGGCTGCCACCAGGGCCGGTGACTCCCCCAGCCCAGCACAGGGGACACGAGGGTGGTCACATCCCTACCACAGCTGCCGGGACCCGGGCTGCAGAGAGCTGCTCCTTCAGGATCTGCATGGCTTCCTCATGGGGGTCCAGCTTCTTCCCAAAGAGCTTGCTGCAAAGACAGCACCCCACATTGCCTGCATCCTGGCACCACCTGCACCCCCAGCATCACCTGCACCCTGGCATTGCGCGCACCCCACTATTGCCTGCATCCTGGCATCACTTGAACTCCATCATCACCTGCACCCTGACATTGCCTGTACCTGGCAACCCCTGCAACCCCACCATCGCTTGCACCTCCAGCATCACCTGCATCCTGATGTTGCCTGCACCCTGGCATCACTTGCACCCTGGCATCACCTGTGCCTGGCATCACCTGCATCCCCAGCATCACCTGTGACCTGGCATCACCTGTACCCCAGCACACGCACCCACAGGCAGGAGAGGCCGGTGGCTCAGCTGGGGGCTGGGGTGGGTACCTGGGGGGCTGGGATCCACGCGGGGCTGGCTGGCACTGCCGGATGATGTTGCGGATGTCATGCGTGGGCCGTGGGAAGTGCTCAGAGTTGAGCCGGGAATGCTGCACCAACTCACCCGGCCACTGTCGGCCCACCGGCACTGTGGGGCCAAGCACACATCTTGGGCAGGGGCCAGGCATGCCTGGGGCCTGGCTCAGTGCCACAAGTCCCCATTGCCACCCTGTTGAGCTGGGACCCCTTACCAGCTTTCTGCAAGTAGGGCCGGGGCTGGGGGGCACGGGCTGGCGTCCCCTCCGCTGCTCTTCCCTGCAAGGGACACTGCGCTGTCAGCATCTGGCACCCCCCAGATGCCCCCATCCCTAGGGAGCTGCCCTGCAGTGGAGACTGCAAGACTTGACACACACACACCCTGCCTGCCCCACTGACCGAGGGCCCAGGCAGCTGGTTGGCATCTACCCGGCGCTGCGGGGATGGGGCTGGCTCCGGGGCTGCGACAGCAAAGGAGGAGAGCTCAGCCGGGGCGTCCTGCAGCCCCATATCACAGCTGTGGGGTGCTGGGTGCAGGGCTGTGCCTCACACCAGGGACCAGGTGGGGAAACTGAGGCAGGGAGCTGCGTCGGGATGCAGAAGTGATCAAGGTGCTGACCCCTCGGCTGACGCATCTCCACAGGCACAGGGGGTCCGCTCCGCTTGGCATCACCACTGCTGTCCCCACCTCCCACGCCACCTCTTCCCTTCATCCTCTGTGAGAGGGCAGCCGGCTTCTCCAGCTCCTGGGGGGCAGGTGTCAGGGGATGGAGGCCAAGCCCCCTGCACCCCCAAAACGCTGGGCTCCCTCTGCCTTAGGCAGGGGGATGTCCCCCTCACCCCATTGCCGCAGGAGAGCACGGGGTCGAAGAGGCTGTCCAGATACCGGTCCAGACCCTTCTGGCTGCGTGGCTCCCCAAATTCCCCGTCTGCTGGGGGACGAGGAGTGATGAGCTGCCGGCAGCAGGGCTTCACCGGCAGAGCCCTGCCAGCAGCTCCGAGGGGCCGGCAGGGTGATCCCTTACCATGGGGCTGGTATGCTTCCGTGGATGGCAGCGTGGGGGCTTTCACAGCTGGGGGAGGAGGCACATCATCCAAGTCCAGGCTGTGTCCCAGCACCCTGCAGAGAGGGAGGATGCGCTCATTGCGCACCCACTGGGTGCCAGACCCCCCTGGACCCTGCCCCACACCTCTGCCAGCACCCATCCAGCCTGGTGCTGGTGTTTCCCTCAACAGCCCCGCAGCAGAGGACCAGTCCCTTCCCGGGTACCTACGCCCAGCTGTCCCCGCCGTGGCTCTCGGCCCCCTCCCATGCGATGAGAAAGCAGGACTTCTGTTTGGGGAAGCCCCGGAGCAGCTCAAGGTCAGAGATGAGGTCCAGGACATAGTCGTGGCCGGCCAGCTCGGCCCACTGGGCACCCGCCTTCATGGCCACGGACCAGCCACGCCAGCCTTCTGTCAGCCCCCTGCCAACAGCGGGACGCTGGGGACAGGCACGGGCTGCCAGCGGTGCCCTGGCTCTGGGGGGACACCCTGCCCATGAGCTGGGCATCCCGGCTCCCAGGTCCTGAAAGAGCCCCAGGGTGATGCTGTGCCCGGTGCTCACTGTGCTGGCTGGGTGGGTGCTGATCCAGCGCTTACCTGTGCTTCAGGACATGCCCTGCCAGGTCTTCGCCCGTGCTCCAGGAGTGGATGGGGCAGGAGAACTGGTCACCTGTGGAGGGACAGGTGACGAGCCAGTCCCACCAGTCCCCTTCTGCCCATGACAGCGGCAGGGTGGTCAAGCTGGGACCGACCCTTGCTGCCACCGTGCCCTCAGCCCCGTGCCACCCCGCACCGTTGAAGCAGTGGAGGTCGAGTGCCATGCTGGCTTGCTGCCGGTTCGCCGTCCACTCCAGCAGTGAGGGGGGGAAGGCACGGGCAGCCGCAGCACCCAGCTGCGACTGTGCCATGGCGTGCATCAGCTTGCGCTGGCACACTGGCTTGTAGCCAGCAAAGGCGTAGTCGGAGACGAACCTGTGGGGAAGGAAGAATGCTGCAGGAGGGACATGGGTGGCACTCACAGGCACGTGTGCCAGGCCAGGTCAGGGGACCACAGAGAGACTAAGAGCATCCTTGGAGGGACCTCAGCAGCATCCTGGGCACTTGTGCCAGGCTGGCCAGAGGAATCGTGGAGGGACCTGAGCATAATCCCTGGCCGCATGTGCCAGGCTGGCCCTGGGGCCCACGGAGGAGCTCAGAGCATCCCCAGCAGGACCTGGGTAGCATCCCTGGGTACGTGTGCCACGCTGACCCAAGGGAACCTGGAGGGACCTGGGCAGCATCCTCAGGCACATGTGCCAGGCTGGCCCGGGGAGCCCCTGGAGAGCCCCCACAGCATCCCCAGGCAAGAGTGCCAGGCGGTCCCTGAGAGTCCCAGCCAGCCCCGGTCCCCGTCCCTGTCCCCAGCCCCAGCTCACTTGAGGAGGTACTTCTCGAAGGTGGCGGACGGGGGGAAGGCGCTGAGGCAGGCGGCCAGCAGCAGCCAGCCCCGCTCCTCATTGTTGACGTTGGTGTTCCGCCAGACCTGGTTGGCGGCTTGTGCCAGGAGCTCGTCCCGCAGCCCCGGCACCGACAGCCCCTTCTGCACGATGTAGTTGCCGAAGAGGGTCTCCTGTGGGCCGCCCAGCCCCGGGTCCCCCATGAACCGCAGGATCTGCCGCGGGGACAGCGAGGTCCTCCCTCCAGTCCCGGCCAGGGAGCGGGCAGGGGACCACAGCCCCGGATCCTGCGCTGGACCCTACCTACCAGTTGGAAAAGGCTAAGCGCCTCGTGGCGCAGCTCCTCGTCCAGCCGGGTGAGGGGGGCTGCCAGTGGGGCCGTCAGCATCCCGAACGCCGGTTCCTGCGGTGACACCCGCACCCGTGGCTACCCAGGCCCCGGGGACAGCCCCAGGAAACGAGGGGCCGGCCCCATGGCGCTGAGCATGGCGTTGGTGCCGAATGGGGACTATGGGGCTGCAAAAGGGCTGGGGTGCAGGATGGGGCCGGCAGCCTCCTGGCAGCAGGACGGGGACGGGCTCTAGCTGTGCTGCCAGCACCACAGGTGCCAGCACCTCGGCGAGGCTGAGAGCAGG
Source organism: Falco peregrinus (assembly GCF_023634155.1). NCBI lineage: Eukaryota > Metazoa > Chordata > Aves > Falconiformes > Falconidae > Falco > Falco peregrinus. The sequence continues at coordinate 87,240,199 of NC_073725.1, read as the reverse complement.
ATCCGGCCCCAGTGCTGGCATTGGGGATGCCAGGGACTGGGAAACACACGGCAAAAATAGGGGGCAAGGAGGAGGAAGGGGGTAAAGCGATCGTTGATGGGGCCGGGGTCCCAGGAGCAAAGCGACCTGGTCTCCCGCCCCAGCGTTTCAGGATCTGCCCCGCGTCGGGCGTCCAGGAGGGCTCGGCGGGTCTCTCTCCGATAACCTCAGCGGGGTCCCCCCGGCCTCTGGAGACGACAGGAACCCACGGGGAGGGAGGGAGGCGGCGGCCGGCTCCCTGCAGCACCACAGCCGCCCCGGATCCGGCCCCTCTCACACCCCGCGGCATCCCTGGGGCCGCAGCCGGGGCAGAGAACAGTGGGATGGTGCGGGGAGCCGCCGGGCAGAGCCACTGCGGGGACCTTGAACCTAACCGCTCAGCCACGACCGAGGCATCGAGGACCCCCCGAAAGCTGGCTGCCCCTTGGGGCAGGCTCCCCGCCGCCAGCCCGCGGCGCCCACCTTACCTGGAAGTGGCCCCGCACGTACTTGGCCATGGGGTAGTCGTTGATGTCGAGTGGCAGGGTGAGCTGGGAGTCGGGCTGCAGCGCCGGTGGTGGCACCAGGACCACACAGCCGGCATTCACCTCCCGGGCAGCTACGGCACAGCGGGCAGCTATGGCACGGCCGCAGGGATGGGGACAAGGGGCTGGGAGCGGTGCCGGCGGCGGTGCAGGACACACTCACCTGCAGCGGCTTCCAGCAGCCCCATCAGCTCGGCTGGGATCTCCAGGTGGGTGACATCCACCACCTCCCTCCTCGTCAGCTCCTGGTGGCACAGCGCAGGGATGTACCCACTGCCACGCTGCTCCCTGCCCCAGCACCCATAGGTGCCTCAGCTGGCAGCATAGGGATGGGCGAGCACATGGCAGGGACCAGAGCACAGCAACACGTGTTGCAATGTACATCACACGTGTGCTCACCCCCATGCTGCCCGCCTGCACCCCATTACCTGCTTCATCCTCTCCTTCTCCTCCTCTGCCCGCCGGCGGGCATCCTCCTTCCTCTGCAAGCAGAACAGCCACACTGAGCCCCAGATGGGAGCAAAGGAGGGAGACCCAGAGGCAGCAGGACCCCCCTGGGTGCCATTGCCCCCTCCAGCATTGCCAGGCTTTCACCCCAAAGAGGCACTGCCCATGCCCCATGGGGCATGGAGGAGGTGGTGGGGATGGTGTCTGGGGGGCCTCAGGGTCTGGGGGTGCCACTGTGCCCTCTCCAGACACACCACCACACATGCAGCAGGGTGGGACTGGGTGCCCGGGACCCCCCTGGGATGTGCCAGCTCCCCACCTCACCTTGAGGTACCGCCGGCGGTTGACATAGATGTGCACCAGCGACCTGAACTTGATGAGCGTGCGCCGCATGCGCCGGTACCGCCGCCTGTGGAAGGGCACTCATCACCCTCTGCCACCCACCAGTGCCCACCCACTGCCCCCCCAGGACCCCCACCTGGCCAGGTAGCCTCGTGCCCGGCTCTGCAGGAGGATGATCTTTCGGCGGAGGGAGCGAAAGCGTCTCTTGATGAAGAAGGTGCGAGCGTAGCGCTGGAGTGTGAGTGCGGCCAGGTGATGGGCACGGGCTCGCTTGCTCTCCAGCGCCTGGTACAGCTGCTCCTTCAGGAAGAGCTGGGAAGGTGAGGGGGGGTGATGCTGTGAGCCCTCCACTTCAGCCGCCCTCCCCTTGGGCATCACCAGAGCCAAGCGTGGGACAGTACCTTGGTGACACCAACATAGTACATGCTAGGGCTGACGGGGCAAAGGTTCCTCAGCATCTCCACGCAGTTGGCCCCATTGGGAATAACGCTGGACCACATATCAACGAGGCAGCGGTACCTGGGCGAGCCCATGACACTGTCACCATCACCACAGGGGATCTCCCCCGGGACACCGGCATGGACCCTCCCTGCAGTGATGAGCACCACGCCTGGGAAAGCACCTTCTCCCAGTGCTGTGCACCAAAACAGGCGGCTCCCAGTTCCCACCATGGGGGAACCCTGGGCCAAACACCGCCCCATAAAACATCCACAAGCTCTGTGGTGTCCCCATGCCAGGATGGTGGTACCCGACCCACATCCCCCAGGCACCTGTCGATGAAGACGAGGAAAGGGATGCGTATGGGGAAGCCCTCTTTGCGGATGCGGATGGTCTCCAGGATACCCGAGTACCGCAGCTGGCTGCTGACCACGTCTGCCTCAAAGAGCCCTGGCTCCTGGGGAGAAGATGGGGAGAAGCATCGGCAGCCGTGCAGGCAGATCCCTGCCCACCACACACCCCCAGTGCCAGCAAGGGCAGGCAGCACTGGCATTGCCACTGGCAGCTCTCACCTTCTTGTTGTTGGGTTTGAGACAGCGCACGAAGAAGGGGTTACACCTGTGTCAAAGGTACCCACCCCATCAGCCATCAGGGACAGGGGACAAAGCCAGCCTGGCCACCTCGGGCTTGGGTTTGGCTGTCCACCCTGCTCCTGCCAGCTCCAGTGCATGGCCTGGCTGCCCAGCCTGCCCGCACTGCCCACCCTGCCTGCCCTGACCTCTCCATCTTTTCTACCAGGTCCAGGAGTGACTGCTGGAACCGAGCAGCCACGGTGGGGGCCTTGTACCGCCGCGTCCTGGTGCTGCTCCTCCTGACCAGGCTCCTCTGCCGGGCTAACACCTGGGCATGGCCGAAGAAGAGGTTGGCCACCACCTTGGGGAGATGGCGAGGGTTAGGGAGGAGGAAGGTGACCAGGATGGTGCAGCTCTCCTGGCTTCCCAGACCAGCTGCTGCCTTTTTGCCCAGCCCTGAGCGAGTTGTATCCCCTATTTGTGGCTGGATTCCCCGAACAGGGATGGGGATAGGGATGGGGGAGCACAAGGGCAGCCCATGTGCCCATTTGGTGCCAATGCTTGAGGGGTCAAGCCTAGAAGACCCTGTGGGAAAAGGGCACAGGGTGAAGCTGGAGGCATCCCCTGCTTCTGGTCCCCCTGGGCTTCACTGGCCATGGGGCACATGCCTGGGGACATAAAAAGGGATGTGTACGGCAGGGGGCTATCAGTGCCTGGTGTCCCATCAGCAGAGCCACCACCAGGCAGGGCCCTACCTTGGTCCTGCTGCTGATGAACAGGTCCAGCACGTCCTGACGGACCTGGTCATAGTTTTTATCCAAAAACTTGTGAACCTGGCAAAGAGCAAAACCTCATGGTGAGGAGCCTGGTGGCGTGGTGGGGGGAGGCAAGGAGCTCCAGGCCAGGATAAGGGGCCCCAGCTGGACCCCCTGCCCCAGGGATCAACCCCATAAAGCTCTTTTTAAGCCTCCTTAAAACCCCAGCTGGGTACCCCACTGCCACATACCTGGTAGGTCACCTTCCCTGCGTAGTGCTTGATGGTGAACTCAGGCAGTGGCATCTTCGGCTTGGTGTACAGCGGGTTCATCCCATGGTGGTAGTGACACTTCTGGAGGAATGTGTGGTCGGTGGCCTGGGGACGGGCACAGGGGTGAGACATGGCTCAAGCAGTTCAGCAGCCTTGGGAATGTAAGCACCGGGATGGGGATGCCTGGACAACTGTCCAGACCCTGCTGTCAGCTCTGCCACCCAGAAGCTGCACAGTCACGGGTATCTGCTGCTCTGTGCCTCAGTTTCCCCATTGTCAGAGAGGGTGCAACCACCCTTCCCTCTTTTACAGGGCAGCTGAGAGGGCTTTTTTCATTAATTCCTGCAAAAGCAAGTCCTCTGGGGGATGCTGCTCCTGTGGCACCAACCTGGGACCTCTCAGGGCTTGTCCAGCCTAGAGAAACCCAGAGCGTCTCCCAGGTTGTCCAGGACAGCACAGGAGCGGAGCAGCCCTTGTCCATAGCGATTCCCCAATCACAGTGACTGCCTAGTGCTGCCATCCTCACCACCTCACCACCAGCAGCCCCTCACCTGGGGGAAGCAGCTCTGGTCATCGAGGATCCGGAGGATGCCGTAGGGCTTCTGGGAGATGAGGTCGATGCAGGGCTGGTTGTCGCTGAAAGGGATCTCCTTCCACTCGATCTGCTCCCGGATATATTCCTCCTGCGGGGCCAGCACCCAGTCAGCCCCATGCCCCTGGCCCCGTGGAGATGCTCAGCGTGGGGGCAGAGCCCAGCACTGCTTGCTGGCTCACCTGCTCCTCCTGGAAGACGATCTTGTTGAAGAAGAACTGCAGGTACTCATTGGCATAATTGATGCACAGTTGCTCAAAGCTGTTGAAGTTGAGGTCCTGCGAGAAGGAAGGTCCGTGGAGCCCAAGAGCCCACAGTCCTGGGGCTGGCAGCCGGGGGGATGGAGCAGGGATGGATCCTGCTCACCTCGAAGCCGTAGATGTCCAGGATGGCGATGGAGAGGGCCTCCTGACGTGGGTACACCAGCTTGTTGATGCGGTCTGTGAGCCAGCCGAAGAGCAGGGCATAGAGGGTCTTGGCAATGGCATCCCTGGGAAGAGGCGGGATGAGCAGAGTGCCGGAGCTCCGGCGTGGCACAGCATGGCACGGCACCACATACACCCCCACCCTCCGTGGCCAGCACTCATCACAGCCCCATGTAGTGCATGGGGCAGCCCTTAGAGCTGCAGTTTTAATCACTAGAGAGCCTAATCTGCACTGGGGGACCTGACCATCCCTTTTCCCAGCCTGGCATTGCCCCTCCCAACCATTTCCCAGGGGCGCCCCACCCCCAGCACAGCCCCCTTCCCCTCTACCTGGCATCCACGGCACTTTCCACAGTCAGAGGGGTAAAAATCTTCTCCCGCAGCGTTTCCTGTTTGGAGCACACAAAACCAACGGCACGATGGAGTTTTGGCAACACCAGCCATGGTCCCTAGGGGCCAGGGACCCCCACCACCACCACCTGTGCCCCCCCTGCACTCACCGTCACCTTGAAAGTGATAGCTTTCTGCAGGCCCTCAGGGGAGACCTGCAGCAGCTCAGCTACTGTCCCAATCTCTGTGGCGCTCACCACTGTGGCGATCTCCTGGCAGTCGGTCTGCAGGAGATGGTGAGGCGGTGGGATGCAGTGACCCCCCTCCACCACATCCCAAATCAGGCCCGAGGAACGTGGCTTGGCTCCCCATAGGGTACCTCGTATTTTTCAAAGTAGACATTGCCCAGGTGAAGGACAGATGAGAGGATGCAGAAGATGCTGTTCTGCTCCTCCACGCTGAAGCTCAGCACCTCCATGGTGTTGAGCAGCCGACGGAAATCTTCCGCGTCGTCCTTGCCGGGGATCTCACAGTTCCCACCCTGGCATGGCCCCCTCGGAGCATCAGTGGGTCCCGGGGAGCAGCACCCAGGGGCAGCACCCAGAGGTGGTGGGGGGACACCCCACCCTGAGCACCCTCCCCATCCGCACACCGAATCCAGGAGAACTCAGGAACCCACTGGCACCCTGAGCTTGGCCAGCCCCTCCGAAGAGGAGGCAGCAGGGGGGGGATTGGGCAGGGGGCTTGCTACCTGGTTAAGGTAGTAGTAGGTCTCGGCGCCCTGCAGGCAGTACCGCTGCCGCTGCTGGGCGGGCAGCCCTGCCAGCATCTCGTAGAAGATGTGGTAGTTGCGCTCGCTCTTGGCCTGGGGAGCAGAGGACCAAGCTGGGGCGGGGGCAGCAGAGGGGGCAGTGGTGGGGGGCAAAGCCTGGGACCCCTCTCTCCACCCACCTGGAAGACCACACGGGACTTCTCCAGCAGGTACTGCGAGGTTATGGCACCGCATATCAAGCCACTGCGGGAGCAAGAGCAGGCACCCAGCTGGCAACCTTGGCACGGGCAGGGTCTGTGCCCGCTGTCATGGTGCCCACCCCTGCCCCGATGCTCCCCCTGGAACTCTGGGGTCAGTGCTGGTCCCCAGGTGCCCCGCACTAGGGATGGCAGGACAGGGAGAGGTGCCTGCACCCAGGTCCCAAGCAAGGGCTGGAGCTGCTGCACCCCAGCGTGAAATTGGGCACCCCCCTAAACTGGGATCAGTGGGGCTGAGTGAGGGTGGGACAGGCCATGGGGACAGGGACTGGGAGTGGTCAGGCTGTCAGCCCAGGGCACAGCACCCCTGCCCCAGGGACAGCAAACGCTGCCCATCTTCAGGTGATGTCGCTTTTCAACCACAAAGGTTTGTCCCCAAGTGTCCCCACGTGTGTCCCACCCCAGAGCCGAGGGGCAGCCTGGCAGCAGGGCTGGGGCTGGGTTGGGCACCCCTGGGGCAGGGGACACACACAGGGGGTGGGGGCCGGCTGCACGCGGGTGTCGTTCAGCATTACTTACTCCTCCAGAAAGATTTCCACAAATTTCCCAAACCTGCTGGAATTGTTGTTCCTCACGGTTTTGGCATTGCCGAAGGATTCCAGCAAGGGGGTCGCCTCCAGGATCTGCCGCAGTGATGGGGAGAGCCAGGAGGTCAGCCCGGCCACCCCAACGCACCACGGGCTGTCCCCATGGCAGATGAGCCCCCCTTGTGACCCTGCCACCCTCCCTGCCACCCCCTGCCCCATGCAGACACCCATGGCTGCCAAAATTCGAGGTGTGCACTGCAGCCAGGATGCACAAGGATGTGGGAGAGCGCAAGGACCCCATGCACGTGCATGCACCGAGCTCCTGCTGTCCATCCCTGCCATCCCCCCGCAGCTGGGGTGACGTGACAGAGATGCCATCATGATGCTCAGTCCCCTTGAACCGTCCCAGCCCACGTGTCCCCCCCGGTACCTCTATCTGCCATGGTCCGGGTGGAAGCGTGGGGACAAAGAGAGAGCAAGACCATGAGCAGGGGGTGAAGGAGAGTGCAGGGAGGTGGGACAAGGGGATGGGGACAGTGACATCCCCAGGACAGCACCCTACCTGTGGGGCTGTGCTGCGTTTCTGGCTGACAGCCGCCAGGTAACGCAGGATCAGCTTGGTGGCTTCAGTCTTCCCTGAGCCGCTCTCCCCACTGAAATGCAGAGCAGGAGCATGGCCGGGGCCACCACCAGCTGAGCAGGGTGCACCCACCCCAAACCCACCCAGCGCCCCATCCCAGGGCCACCCGTCGGCCCCAGGGTGGCAGCAGCATCCTGCAACCGGCCATTAGGGCAGCTCTGGTTGGGGCCACCCCAGGGAGAGCTGAGCGCTGTGTGTGGGGACAGCCCTGTCCCACCTGATGACGATACACTGGTTGTGTTTGGCATCCATCACTTTGGAGTAGGCGACGTTCGCGATGGCAAAGAGGTGCCTGGGGGGGGGGGGAAGCAGAGGTGGGGGGGGTGGTGCCACGTCACCCCAGCACAGGGACCACTACTGCGCCCCGAGCATCCCTATGCATGGACACAGATGATCCAGCACCCTGCAGCCCAGGGTCCTCGAGGGCCTGGGACCACCCGGGGGGCTGCTGTAGGACCCAGGGGTGGGTGATGGCGGGTAGGGGTGCCCTTGTCCCCACAGAGCATTTGGGGACAGCCTGGTACTCACGGCGGGTTCTCGCCCAGGGCTCTGCCTTCGTACTGCAGCACCTGCTCCGTCCCGTAGATGTTGTAGAGACGGTACGGGTTCACTGACACCAGGATGCTGCCGATGTAGGTCTGTGGGACAGCGGGGGTTGGGGCTGTGAGCTCCTGGAGTGCGATGACCCCCCCAAAGTCCCTACGCCCAGGGTCTTCAGGGGATGCTGTGCACCCCTAAGCTTACATAGATGAGCTGGCGCTCGAACCGCGTCCGGATGTTGCTCAGCACCGCGGCCTCCTGGAGGTCCCTGGCATGGAGCAGAGGCTGCCTTAGGGGGTGGCAGGGGGACAGGAGGTGTCTTCTGTCCCCAGGAATGTCCCCAGCCCCACAAGGCCAGAGCAGACTCTGTGTTGGGACCAGATAGGGTGGGAGCAGTGGGGGCTGTAGGGTGCCTGGGCAAAGGGCACAGCCCTGCTGGTCCCCGTGGCACTGGGTCACGGTGGGTGGGCAAAGGGGATGGGGACACTCACTCCAGCTGGGTCATGTCCTCCAGCCCATCCTCCTCCTGTGCCTCCTGGTACCGCACGATGGGCAGGCTGCACAGCGACTGCATCTGCACAGAGCAACCCAGCCCAGCTTCGTCACGGCAGGGCTGTGCCAACACCCTCTGGCATCCCACCCCGTCACCGTCACCACCCCAAAACCACCATCTGTGACAAAGCCAGGGATCCCACAGCCAGTGACGGCAGGGACCCTGAGCAAGTATCACACGGCCCCTAAACAGGTTCCCCACCGAGAGTATTGTGTGTTAGGGGAGAGCAGCAGTGCTGAAAGGGGGGACGTGGGGCCACCAAGGCATCTGTGGGGACTGTCCTGGGAAAGGCTGGTCCCAGAGACCCCCAGTCCCACTCACCATGGGCAGGTGGGAACAGGCAGAGGCGGCTGTGCCACCCCCCACCGCAACACGCCACAGTTCACCCCTACCCCCACAGGGTGCTGCGAGAGGTGGGTGGTGGAGACCCCTGGGCAGGGTGGCACCTCTAGGGGAGATGACAGAAGGAGGCTGAGCTGTAGGGCTGGGAGCTGCTCCTCACGACCGTGCCCCACAGCCATGTGCAGGGGGGACACCGGGTGGGTGGCGTGCAGGGGGGGATGCCGGGTGGGTGGCATGCAGGAGCCCATGCTGGCAGGTGGCCAGGCAGCCGGCAGGAAAGCGGACACCCGTCGGGTCAGCGTGCCACCCGCACCCGCCCCAGCCAGGGATCGGGTCTCAGCATTTCCATATGTGAGAGTCAAGTGTCCCCAAGGGGGCCGTGCATGGGGGGGACACACAATGGGCGATGACTGTCCCCCCCCAGCCTACCTCCTGCGGCAGGACCCCCAACAGCACCCAGTGCACCCATACCCACTTACCCCCCACCGCGGGTGCTGCCAACCCCCCAGCACTGGTGGTCTTGTGCCGCAGCGAGCCAGCAGCCACATCAACATGCCACCCACCCTGGGTCCCACCAGCTGCTGGCTCGCCCCCTGTCCCCGTCCCACCGCCGGCCCCCACAGTGGGCTCCCCTCCCCGCCAGCATTACCTTGCTGTGCCAGGGCTGCTTGGTGCCCAGGTACCCGTCTGCCCAGGGGTGCCTGTCCCGCCAGCCGCCCGCCGCCTGGCTCAGGTACCGGGTGATGCCGGCTCCCCGCTGGCTCGCCCACCGCCGGCTGCGCTGGGAGGGCTGCCGGGGGGAACCCTGCTCAGCCGTCCAGGCGTCCGGCATCTCCCGCACCCGCACGACGTGCTGCGTGGACCAGTGCTGCTTGTACATGCGGGACGCCCGGCGGAAGGAGCCCAACCTCTGCACCTGCGGCGTCACCACCGCGTAGCGCCCCGCGCCCTCCTCCCTGGCTGCCCCATCGCCCTCGATGGCCTCCGCTGGCCCCAGGCCGCGGGCACCGTGGCGGTGGGTGGCCGGCGAGCCAGGGGCTTGGCCACGGGGTGCTAGGAAAGTGGGGCGACGCTGGGGTGAGGGGCTCCGGTCACTGCACGGGATGGAGGGGAGGGTGGAACGCCCAGTGTCAGCCCAGCCCTGGCGCCCCAGCGGTGGGCTTGGTGATCTGCCAGAGCTGCCATTCCTCTGGGACGGGTGCCGGGGCAGGGAGGGCGAGTGGGAGGAAGGTCGGCGGGCAGGTGGGGGGGACGCAGGGCTTTCAGCAGGGGCCATGCTCTCCACCAGCAGTGATGCCAAGGACTGCCCCACGGGGCGGCTGTGGCCCCCCGCTTCAGCAGCAGATGGCCTCACCGGGGGGGAGCGGGGGGCCATCCCAGCAAGGGGCTGCCCAATGCGCTGGATGAAGCTTTTAGGGGTGCTAGGAGCGGGGCTGGGGGGGGGGCGGCACCCTGGCACGACCCCGTGCAGCACCCTGCCAGGGGGGCAGGTCCTGGTCCCAGGAGAGGCCTGGGGGGCTGAGGCGGCGGCTGCCGGGCCGGGGGCTGGGTGCCAGGAAGGGACTCCTCTGCAGCGGCTTCACAGCCTTGGTGGGGGGCTCAGGGAGCCGGGGCCAGGCCTGGGGGAGCGGCAGCCCGGGGGGACTGCTCCGCCGCGATGACAGAGGCCTCCCCGACCCCGCCGCCGGCACCCCCAAACGCCTCCCCACGGGTCCCGGGGAGCGGGGGGAGGCTGGCGGCGGGGTAGGGGGCTCGGGGCCAAGCTGCCTGAGGCTGGTACCGAGGGAGGGGGATCGCCGCAGCCCCTCGCCCCGCACACTGCTGGGGCGCTGCCGGGCTGGCGGCAGCGATGGGGAGCGCCCAGGGTTGGCAAAGGGGTTACGGAGCGACAGCCGCTGCGCGGCCATGCCACCAGCTAGAGATGCTCGTGGCAGGGGATCCCGGCCCCCCAAGCCAGCGCTCTCCATTCCCGCCAGCCTGCGGGCAGAGCGCTTGTAGGAGGGCTGGGGGGCGCGGGGGTCCCGGAGTGCCCCCGCACCCCGTGGCAGGCGGCTGGGCGACTGCGAGAGGGAGCGCTGGAGGAACTGCCCCAGAGGGCTCCCGCACGCCCGCGCTGCTGAAACCCAGCGGCCTGAGGGTGCCGTGGGGCTGGGGGCTGCTGGCGGTGGCTCGTACTCATCGTAGTCATCCTCATCGTGGGCGGCAGGCAGGTGGGGAGATGGAAGGAGGGGGACATCCAGGCGGTCCTTGCCAAAGATCTTGACCTGGGGCCTGGGGAAGAGCCTGAATTTCCTATTGAGGGAGAGCTTGGAGGAGAGCGTCTCCCGCATGCCCCGGAGGGAGGAGGCACTGAGGATGGAGAGGGGATACTCCTTGTCTTCCTCCTCCTCTTCTTCCCACTCCTCGGGCTCCTCGGCCTCAGCGATCTCCTCCAGGGCCAGAGCGTAGGGGTTGCAGGAGGACTGGGCATGCGGTGCCCACTCCCCCTCGCTGTACTGGATGCGATGCTCGGGGTATTCACCCCCAGGGTACCCCCCAGTGAGGGGCTCCCCAAAGTCCTCATAGGGGTCCTCCCTGTAGCCGAAGGGCCCCGCCACCTCCTCGCCATACTCTGGGTCACTGCTGTAAGGGTCGTAAAGGGTGACGGGGTACCCACTGCCAAACGGTCCCTCATCCTCGAGCTCCGCATAGCTGTAGGGGTGCCCCAGGGGGTCATCCTCCTCCCAAACCCCCCTGTAGAAGCCGTACTCCTCATCTGCCTCGTAGCCGGGGTAGTCAGCGTAGGGGGTCAGCACTGCATCCTCAAAGCCGTACCCTGGTGGATAGGCTGGGGTTTGGATGTAGCCTTCCTCCTCCTCGGTGTAGCCATGCTGGGGGCCGTAGGCTCCATCCTCCTCCTCAGTGTAGCCACGCCAGGGGCTGTAGGCTCCATCCTCCTCAGCGTAGCCATGCTGGGGGCCATAGGCTCTGCTCTCCTCCTTGGCATAGCCACGCCGGGGGCCATAGTCTCCATCTTCCTTCTTGCAATAGCTGCGGCGGGAGCTGTAGTCTCCATCCTCCTCCTTGGCACAGCCTCGCCGGCGGCTGTAGGCTCCATCCTCCTCCTCAGCCCACCCGTAGCGCGGCACCGGTGGCTCCGCAGGCGCGTGCCGGGAACGCCGCCGGGATGGACGCTGCACTGTGCTGCTGCGTCTCTCCTGGACGTGCCGCGCAGCACCAGGGGCTGACAGCCCGCTGCCGCTGGGGATCCGCTTCATGTTGGCCCGGTGCCTAAGGATCTCGTCTTCTGCAGGGAACGGCAGCTTTCTGGCACCGATACGGGAAAGCCAGGCTGCATCGGCTGCCCGGCCACCCCCCACCAGCCGTCCGCGCCGGGACAGCACCTTCCTGGCCAGCCAGCCCGTGGTGGCAGCCGCCTTGCTCAGCACCTGCGCCCGCGGCTTGAATTTCCTTTCCGGGCGCCGGCGGAAGAGGGACACGCCGTCCTCGGCCGCCTGCCCGCCCCGCCGCAGCAGCAGGAAGGATGGCTTCGCCAGTGGGGCATCGCTGGCTGCCTCCTTCCTCTTCTTGCCCACGCGCTTGAAGCGAACCATCAGGTTGGATGTGGACTTGAGCACCGCCTTGTTCTTCTTCTTCCGCCGCCCCTTGGTGCTGTGCTTCTGCAGCCCCCAGAAGAAGCGGGACGTGTTCTTGAACTGCCCTTTCTTGGGCCCACGCAGCCCCAGCTTCTTGAAGCCCATGAAGAGCTTCGAGGTGCTGCGGAGACCCGGGTGAATCGGAGCCTTCGGTGCTGCCGCCACCGCCTCCTCCTTGACCACGTCGGGCTCTACAGATTCTTTGGGCTGGCCCTTGGCCCCTTTCTTCTTGTTGGGCGCCAGCCCCATCAGCAGCTTGGAGGTGCCCTTCAGGTTCTTCTTGGCTGGTGCGGCATCGCTCTCGCTTTCCTCCGCCTCTGGCTCCAGCTGCACCTTCTTACCCCGGCCTGGCTTCTTTGCCATGCCCTTGAGCACCCCTTTCTTCTCCTTCTCCTTCTCCTTCTCCTTCTCCTTCTCCTTCTCCTTCTCCTTCTCCTTCTCCTTCCCCTTCTCCTTCTCCTTCCCCTTGCCCTTGCCCTTCTTGGGCTCCTCTGCAGCTGCCTCCTCTGCAGCTACCACCTCCTCCACAGCCGCCACCTCCTCATCCTCCTTCTCCTCCACCGCTTCTGTCTCCCCGTTCTCCTCCACCTTCAGCAGCTCCGCATCCGAGGTCTCCTCCGACTCGCTGGGTGCCTCCTTCTTGCCCTTCCTCCCTTTCCCTTTGCCCCCCGCATCCTTTTTGGGTTCCCCCTTCTTGCCAGCCATCCCGGTGGTGGTGGGTGCTCATGCTCCAGCCCCGGCGGGGCCCTGGGAGATGATGCCCCGCGCCGGCACGAGGCAGCTCCCGGCACACCGGCTGGCTCCCGACCCCGCAGCCTGCCCCAGGAGGGTATTTACCTGCACTGGGTTGTGGCGAGGCACATGCCCGTGCGTGGCTCCTTCGGCCACTGGCGGCCCCCAGCTTGGCATGGCGCTGGGGCGGCAGGACGGCAGCCCTGGTGCAGCCCGGCGGGAGCTGCCTCCTGCTCCCGCGGCACCCCGCGAGTTGGGCAGCGCAGTGCTGGCAGCTGGGCTCTGTCTGTAACCCAACCGCCGGGGCTCGCGGCGGCATGAATAATGTAAGGGATGCGCCACACCGGCCGGAGACTTTTCCGAAGCAGCAGAAAGGGGCCTCTGCTGCTGGGAGCATCCCCCAGGGGGACAGCACACGGTACCATCACACCCCAAAACCAGACCCTGCCACCTCCCTGCACCATGGTGCTCCCTGTGCTCTCCTCTGGAGAATCAGCCTCTTCCTCTGGTCAGCGCAGAGGAGGATGAAGCCAAGGACACACCAAGCATCAAGGGAGAGGAGACAATTTTGCAGAGCCCAAGGCATGCGCTGCCCCAGCACCGGGAGCATGGCCAAGGGGAGCACCACTGGGGAGGAGCCCAACACCACAGCAAATCCCACAGCCGCACTGGGAAGCGGAGAGGAGCTGGGAGCCCACAGGGGTCCCCCCCATGCCAAGCCACACACGTTGCGTATGCGTGCAGGATGCCACACATGCCCACATGCAGCCGGCAAGGGGAGTCGCATGTGCCACACGTGTCCCCCATGGCAGTGCCAGCAGCGTGTTTGCACACACACGTGCCCAGGCGTGGGGTGACCGCATCAAATGTTAATGCCAGGGCTGGATTCCTGCTGCTGCAGGTTCATAAAAGTTTAAGCAGAAGCGGTGGGAACTGCTGCCCTGCACGCACCACCTGTGGGCAGCAGCAGGACGGCTGCGGGCAGGGGCTGCCAGCAGGCAGGGGCAGCACCCGCTTCACTCCCTTGCAGGGGGTATTTGGGGAGACACAGGGGAGGAGCAGCAGCAGCATCCAGCTGTGCAGCAGCTGGGGAACCCAAGAATCAGCAGCAGTTGTTGGACTGAACCCACTGGCCCTCTCCAGGACCAGGAGAGCCCCCCGGCTGGCACCCTGTGGCAATGTCTCCTCTGAGCCTGGTCCCTCCCTGCCACATTTGCAGTGGGGGTGGGGTATCACCATGATCTGATGGTTTCGGCCCCCTCCCTGCATTAATTTCTGGGCTGGAAACACCCCAGCACGGTCTGCACGGAGGAGGGCTGCCCTGGAGCTGCAAGGAGAGCAGACGGACGGAGCAGGAGGAGAGGCACCCAGCAGGTCCCAGGAGAGGGTCTATGAGGTGACGCAAACATGGGATCAGTGGGACAGAGCATCAGCAGAGCCTGAGCCGTGTGGGGAGCGTTGCCTCGCAGAAGCCCCACCACAGCACCAGCATGGGCCACGCACAGGTCTGCCATCACCACTGTGCCTTGCGGGGCTGATGCCACCTGCTCTGCCCACGCCACCACACCATCCCTCCTCCCAGCATGGATGCCCAGAGCAACACCTGGGCACCACGATGTGGCAAGGAACCACCTCGGACACGGACACAGTCCCTCCCTTGGAGCACAGGGGTACCCAGCTGATGAGAAGCTGCTGCAAGTCCCCACCTCTGTCCCACCACCCGTACCATCCCCATCTCCATCCTACTGACCTCAGTGGTCCCTACCTTGGTCCCCGCCCTCTTCAGCCAAGCTGGGCAGGGCAAAGGAGGGTCTGGCAGTGCTCTCCATGCCCTGCGCCACTGGCATGGCTCTCTGTGCCGTTGCCATGGCTGTGCCTGCCTGTGATCAGGGCTCTCCAGGGAGAGCAAGAGCGAGGGGGCAGCCTGGTGTCTGCCCAGCGCTTCACCCACGCAGGGGCTGCCTGCCATGGTCCCAGTCCCCATACTGGACCCCCACACACACCTCCCCGGGTTCTTCATCCATGGGCACAGCGATCACCTGTTTTTGCCTTGGCAGAGCTGGGGAAGGGGCATTCGTGCCCAGGCACAGTGGCATGGTGGCAGATGCTGGGGGTTGGTGGGGGAACCCACGACCATGAACCGCAGACCGTGGGGTACCCACACTTGGCAGCTGTTTGCAGGGTGTCTGGGCACAGCTGCATCCAGCAGCGGGACAGGGGAGGGACCCTGGGTGCAAAACCTGGCAGTAAGGGCACTTCCCTGGGGTGGTGATGGGGACCAAGACTCTGGGAGAAGGTGCCTAGAACATCCTCTGATCCAGTCACCCCTGAACAGCTCCAGCCACATGGATGAGCCAGGAAAGCCCCTCGTCCCAGGGATGTGGTCCAGGGCAGCCCCTGTCCCACCATCGCAGCTCAGGGCTGTGCCACAGCTGGGTGCAGAAAGGGGAGGGACACTGGCCACCAGCGTTCTGCTTCGCTTGCCCCAGCCTGGCACAGCTGCCTGGGACTGTACCTTTGGAACACCGGCATCGGCAGGCAGAGCTCCCAGGGTGGCAGCTCTGCCGTCTCCAGGCAGGTCTGCGGTCACCAGCCAGCCCTGGGTCCGCTTACATCCTGTTTCCAGTTACAGCTAGAGCAGGGCTCTGTGCCACCACATCGTGCCATGCCAGCCACATCACACCATGCCACCTCACCACTGCTGTGTCTCACGAGAACTCTGCATCCCAGCCCCAAGGAGCCAGCCCAGTTGGCCAGGCACCTCCCAGCTGCGGCACCTCTCATCACATCCCCTTCCCGTCACCAGTTCTGCATTGCTGTGCACCCACCAGTTCTGCATTGCTGTGCACCCACCTCCAAGCACCCACGTGCCCAGCGGGCAGCCCCACCACAGCTCTCGCTGCTCCAGCCATGAGCCGCTGGGACGCTGGGAGCACGTGGACAGGCTGGACACCTCCAGCAATGGGCAGTATGACAGCAGTGTGGCCCTCCAAGCCCCCGAGGCACTGCAGGGTGTCTCCCCTTGCCCCTCCCCGAGCACCCATCACCCCCCTGAACTGGCCAATTTCCACCCTCCACACCAAGGACAGGGACCCAGCACCTCCCAGTGATGCACACCACGTCCCTGCCTGCCAGCTGCTGCCCGACACCGAGAGCTGCCCGCAAGGGAGGTGTTGTGGAAAGGAGAGAGGATGGAGCAGATGCTGGAAGCAGAGACCAGCTGGGCATGACGCGTCCTGGGCTCAGTGCTGGCGTGCACCCAGGAACGCTGGCTGACAGCCCCGGAGCCAGGTCACAGCCCCATGCCACCACCTTGGCCCCGGAGCCAAGCCCAGGGGTCCTGCAGAAGCTCAGCTGCGGGGCCAGGCAGCTGTCCTGGGGTAAAAGAGCCCCAAGGTAAAAGGAATTTGGGGACAGGGTGGTAGAACACGTGGGGCAGAGGCTCCTGGGGAAAAAGGGGTGTTTAGGGCGGGAAGCTTTGCTCTGGAGGGCAGTGGGAATGCGGGGACTGTCAGGAAGGTGCAAGTCAGAAGGTGAGATAAGGGACCTAAAGGCAGCGAGCAGACAGGCAGGGAGAAGCAGAGATGAGGACACCATACACTCGCACCCAGAGGACCAAGCCCCACGCCAGTGTCTCCGTAAGGACCAACCCTGCACACCAAGGTCCCTCCCTGGTCCTTCCCATCACAGCCTCCACGAGCCCAAGAGACAACGTGCTGCCCAGCTGGGGGGCTCACAGCCACTCACCTGGGGTACCCTAGCTCACCCGCATGGCACCGGCTCAGCTCGGCGCTGCCCAAAGCCCCCCCGCTCTGCCAGCGCCGTGCTCTCGGCCTCGCTCTCCACCGGGGACCGTCACTCCCCCGGCAGCCACGGGACCATATTTGCTGCGTGGCAGCTGCAGGCTGCTGCCATCCAATGCATATTTGATGACTGCTATTATTCTCATCTCCACTCATGAGCGGAGGGATGAGAGCTAATCTTCCCTCTGCAGAGCCAGGAAGCATCAGGGAGGGAGCGGCTGGAGGGGCAGCCAGCTCTGGTGCCCCCCAGCCTGGTCCTCATCCCTTGGTGATGTGGCTGGACAGCCCTGCAGCCCCTTTCCTCCCAGGAGGTAGAGCTGTGCCACCTCGCAGCGTCACGAGCCCTCGATGTGAGCAGCTGGTGAATGGCCCTGACCCATTCCTGCCCTCAAACGGGTGCAAGTTTAGGAGAAGAACTCACAGGGACATGGGGGTGGACACACAGACACCCCCCCTCCAAAGTAGGGCTGGGACCAAGTGGTCCTGAGGCCAGGCACAGAGAAGGGATCTAGACACCCTCCATCCCGACACCACCGGACTGCCCTCTCCTCCTCGGATGTGCAGGGCATCCCCGCCTCCCTTCACAAAGCATCCGAGTGCCTCGAAGCTTCCTCCTCCCCAGCATGGGGTTCCCACCCCACCCCAACCCGGGGACCGTTTTCCAGCAGCGATGGAGCCCACGGCTCTCCCAAAGCCAGGGGCAGTGAGAGCATCCTGCCGCAGGCGCTGCGCCACCCGACCCGGGAAAACCTCCGCTTCCTTCTCCTCCGTGCAGACACGTCCCTGCTGTAATGCGGTGGGTATTTATTATGCTGATTCCTCAGAAAGCAAGGGCTTAACTGCAAATTACAATCAATACCCCCCATCCCCAAGGGGCAGGTTCATCATTTAGCAGGCGCAACCAGAGGAATTCAAAACTATTTGCCAGCCATAAATCCTCCTCGCCGCAGCCTCCCCAGCCAGCCCCGCACAACACGCGATGGCTGGTTGGGGTGACCCTTGTCAGCATTTGAAACAATTAAGCTGTCACTGCGGATCGTGACTCTTATATACAGCCCTGAGCAGCACTTTGAGATGTCAGCGTGATGGGGTGAGGGAAGCTGGCTGAGGCAAGCCCGCCGCAGTAACTGTCTCTCATTGAATTAAATGAATGTATTTGGAGTCAGAGTCTCTTTTTATTACCTTGCAAACGATTCCTGACTAAATTAAATTATAAAAGGAGTGTTCAGCCAATCAAACCTGCTTGATTGCCTGGAACAGGCATTTTAAACAGAGCACGCCTCGGGCCATCACCGTTTCCAGGGCTAGATGGAGGGTGGCTGATGGGCTGCATCGCAGCCGATCCACCCCGCTTCACACCTGGAGTGCCGCCCAGGAGCGACGCACGGCCGCACTCCGCCAGCAAAGTGGGACAGGGCAGGATCCGTGCAGCCCTCTGGGAGCGGGGTACGGCGCTAATGGAACCCGAGTCAGCTGAAAGAGCAGAGGAATGGCAGGGGGCTGCAGAGCAGAAGAGCAGACCGCCAGCCAGGCTGCCGAGAGCAGCTTTCTCCGAGCATCACCCAGCCAAGCCTTCCCTCGTACAGCGGAGAAAATGCAGCGTGCTGCTCTTTGCGGGGCAAACCCACAGCTCCTGCCTGCAAACCAGAGGCAACACCTGCCTTTCTCCAAATGTGCTCAGCAAGGAGGCTCTGAGCCCATCTCCCTTCGGGAGCTCCTCCACGGAGCTAACAAGGGGTCTGACCAATTCTATAGACCACAGGAGGCTCCGGCACAATCCTAATGCTGCAGTAGATTTCCCCCCTGCCCTTATGATCTTGCTTTCTCAGGATTCAGAGAGATCTTCAGGCAAACCTGCTCCAAACTGCAATGTTTGCAGCTTTTAACGTCAGTGCAGAACAATTAGGGAAGCCGTCTGGAAGAATGAATACTGCAATTAAATGCATGCATTTTCAAATACAGCTATAAACTCGCTTGCAAAAAAGCTGCTCTCACTAAAAAAAGAAGTTAGCTTCTTCTGGCTTAACTATTTTTACTTCATCCCTATTCCAAATTTAATCATGTATCAGTTCATTTTAAACAGGATAAAATGTCCAGTTTCCTAAATGAAGAGTAAGGCTAATTAGGCAGAGGGTTTTTTGAACGATGGCAGACTAGACTAGACAATTTGCAACCTGAACGCATTGAGAGGTAGGCACTCACTGACCGAGGACATGCTTTAGCAGGCAATACTGTGCACTTCGGCCTCACACAGCACCAGCCACTTCCCCGGCCCCACACACTACCTGGCCCAAGGACCAAGCCCAGTCAGCAGTTCTGGCTGCCCGTCCATGTGCCACGGCTTGGCAGGCCTCTGGGTTTGAAGTGAAAAGTCAGAAACTCAGGGACAAAATGAAACTAAAAGACCTCTTTGTGCGGGCAACCCTGCCTGTGCAACCTTCACAGGAAATCTAAAGGGCAAGTTAATGTGCTGGAACGGCATCCCACCCAATTCACACAGAGAAGTGCCTGCTTTCCGCAGCCAGCTCAGGCATAATGCGGCTAATTTGGAGCTCATTCTCCGCTAGCTGCCTCCGTGGTCGAGATTTGCTCTGCACTCCAGCTGTGAACAAAGCCAGGAACAGGGAAGGGAACTTACAGAGTTCAAAGTCACCTTCTTAGCTTGGGTACTGTGTATAGCATCTATTTATCTCCCATCGCACCTCATCAAGTCCCCTCCAGCCACAGAGCCCTGCTTTGCAGCCATTCCCTTCACAATCTATTCCCCGCTACAACCTCCTGCAACAGCATCCAGCCCTCCTCCGGCAGCCAAAGGTAAAAAAGAGAGTTCGAAAACACACCAAACCATTTACCCACTGCAGGCAGACAGCTACAGTTCACATGAAATAGCAACTTTTATTTTCTCAAATAAAATAATCCTTCCATTTCTGCTCGATCAGTTTGTGAGGGGTGGGGAGGAACACAAAGGAGAGGGAAGGAGCCCTGCTCAGACAAGTTTGCCATCAGACCTGTCCTCACAGTTAAGAATCCACATCAGATCGAACCCTTTTTCAATGAAAGAAAATAAAAGCTATTGGCAACTCTTGATCCCAGAAGGAAAGAGCTGTTCTCTATCAGGCACTCTGAATTTTTTTAGCATCAGTATTCAATGAAAAAGCATGATTAGAAAAATCCCAGATTTCTGATGAAAAATATCCAGACAAGCAACAATGTTTAACAGGGCTGGGCTAAAACCCACGGCATGGGATGGTACCTGGAGCTCAAAGAGCTGTTACTGGAATTTAGGGGCATGATTGAGAAAGGAGATCCCAAGCGATACTCTTGGGGACTAATGGGAAGGATGAGAGCAAAGGAGAAAACTCCCACGGTAGCTCCTCGACGAGTGATATGCCAGAAGGAAATCTTCACTGCAGACTATGGCTCGTTCATCGTAACCTGCTGCAGTTCAGCCAGGTTAATCACTCACTAAAAATTTCATTTCTCATCTCTCTCAGTACCAGTTGGACCAGGATGTCCCACAAACCCTACTGCAGAGCTAAGGAGAGGCACAGAGTGCCACATTTTAGCGTTAATTGAGGTGGGACCATTATAAATTCACCAGGGGTTGTCTCAGATGCAGAGACCAACATCTCCAATGGTGAAAGCTGCAAAGACGTGTCCAGTGAGCAGGGGAGGGAGAACCTGTTTCAGATCAATACTTAAATTAAGTGAATGGATCAGCAGCAAAGCATCAGCAATGTTCTCTCAGCCCTGGCTTCCCTGTCCTCAAGCACAGGGCCATATTTGTTCACACAAACCCATAAACGGCCCACTGGTTAAGCAAGCCACTGGTAGGTTAACACATGGATCTGTATGCAAACCCTACGAGGCAGGATTTTGCTGGCTGTGGGAACTGTGTCCTAGAAAAACTGGCTCCTCTATTTTTAAGAAACATTACTTTGCCTGAAATGCTGCAAGATGGAAACTCATCTTCCCCATCCCCACCTGCAAGTACAGTAGCCTCATTTTCTGCCTTTCTCCAAGAGAAGGAACTTCATGGAAGCTTTCTTGCTTTCTTGGCTGTAGAACACATCTCCCTTTTTCTTTTTCATTTTCTTTTTTTACTCTTTTTTTTTTGTTTTGTTTTGCTTTTATGTGGTCAGTTCCAATTCTAGTGATTAAAGACAAGGCCAGGCACCAGCAAAGAGGGTTACTTCTTTACGATCTGAATGACATCTTCATGCTCCATCATATGAGTTAAGCCCACTCTTTGAGGGCTGTATTTTGTGCTTGTCCCCTTTAAAGCAAAAGGGGGAGAAAGGTTAGGAGAAGATCACTCAGAGACACCTGAGGACAGATTTCATTTGCTTTAAACACTTACCCACACCAAGGCATATTTGAACTGGCTGGCTAACGATCTGTGAATCCGATGGCACTGCAAGACAGACAGACAGCGTGTGAGGCAGTTCAGTGGTGCTGCTTTGCAAACAACTGGCTCAATATTCAGGAACTAGGAAAAACTCAGGCCTATGTTAGAAATTACAAAAGTGACTTTAGGAGCCAGTTAACAGCACTTGAAAGAATACAGAACAGACACAGGAATCACCAGTCCACATAAAGCCCCATTCCACTGCTTCCATGCGCTTTTTCACTGGACTGCATTAAGTAATTTTTTTTTAACCTTTTATAGCAGCTAAGAAAGCAACCTAAAGCAGACAGAATCAGTAAAGGTAACAAAAGGAGAAGCCCAAGTAAACACTGACATGTCCCAAGCTTTATGAAGCACAAATCATAGCAGGCTCCAAGAGGAACTTGCCTTCTACAGACAAGGAAACATAAAAGATGCAGAGAAATTACCACATGCTCCACAGAGGCCCCTTTCCGTAGAATAATGGCATCTGTAAAGTCTGGTCTCTCTGTGGAGAAGCAGGAGGGGGGGGAAAAGCATTGGATTTCCATCAAGTGTGTTCTAATATGCTGACACCATCTCACATTGCCTTGTGCTTACTAGTCCCAAATTCCTCCTCCCGTTACACTTGCCAGCTCCCAGACAGAACAGGTATCCATGTACTTGAGAACACCAAATCAGTTCTGTAGACACTCCAGTACCCACAAGCACAGTTACCCACGCCACACAGTCAACAGCTTCCTCACAATCCACCTCCTCCAATGCCATTCCAAATACTCGACTTATGACAAACAAAACCACCCAAGTCAAAACACACCTGCTCAAGTAAAACCAAGCCACTCTGCATTTTTCTGTAAAATCCCCATGATTTCACAGCTTAACAAGCTCATAGAAAGCTCCTTAACCTCCTCACATCCACCCAAGTTCAGTCACAGCTGTGCACAACCAAACAGGCACAAGTTATAGACATGCCTTCATCACTGAGAGAAGCTGCAAGTGAATTATAAAGCAAAAGGAGGATCAAAGGCACTCCTGAGCCTTCAGGAGCCTGGCATGGGAATCACCAAACCTCTTGCAGTAGGAACCAGAGACCTATTCTGGGTAGTGATGGGCTGAACAGTTCATCAGAGAGCATGCATAATAAGGAAAAATGTTGCGAACGTGCACACTTTATTTCCTTATATCATCCTGAAAAGTCTTATGAAAATTCAGCTCTTCTAGTGCCAAGAGAATGGGAGGGTTGTGGCGGGATACATGCATGGCTGGATCAGATGGAACAGAAAGCATTTCCCAAGAGCAGAAAGCTGGTTAGGGAGAGCACAACTGCAGCGTTCCAGGACACAAGAGACCGCTGACAGCCAGGCATCCAAGCCCTGCTGGCAGCCTGTCTGCCTTCGATGAGCAGCAGCCCTTTGTGCCTTTCAAACCTTCTGTTCAGCTAACGGTCACTTACGTCCTCGTTTTTTGGTGTAGATGCAGGTAAGTGCCAGGTATTCCCAGAGCTTCTCCAACAAGTAGTCCAGGTTCAGTTTCATGCCACAGCTGCAAAACACCAGGAACATCTCCATGGTTACTGCTGTTGTGATTTAGAGATCCAGAAGAACAAGGTTAAACCTCTTATTAAAGTACCAGGGAACAAGGAGAAAAGTCTTTTAACAAGGCTGGCAAAGGAAAAACACAAGCAGCTTTGAAGCAGCAAAGCCCCAGTCAGATATATCAGCACTTCCAAGGAAACAAGCTAGACTGGCTTACTCTGGCCTGCAGACAGCGTGGAAAAGCCAAACAGCCTGCTGTGTCAGGGGAAGGAAGCCTGGAAAAAGCCGCACAGCGGCTCCGCTTCTCACCCCAGCAGCTGCAGACAGCACTGTGAGAAGCCCCTTCTTGGGAGAAGCTGGTAAAAGGGGTATGAAATAAACCACCACACCATCTGGCCCAGCACATCAGGCAGCGTGAGAGGCTCCTACCTGATTACAACGCTGTGAGGTCTCCGAGCGAGACGATCCACTTCCTCCATAGATATCTGGTCAATCTTGTTATAAACCTAAGTCAAAGGAAAAACAACATACCCTTTAGGAAGTCAGTTCAGCAGCACCACAAGAAAAACAGACAGGTCATGTAGGTATAACAAGGTAGTTCCAGCTTCTGAAACAGAAACTCAGATCCTGTCAGCCAGAGGACCAACCAAGGCTCTTAGTAAAACAAAGTTAAAATTCAGAAGCCCAAAGGTAAGTTTGGGCCTTTTAAAGTTCTCCCTTTGGGATGACTTGCAACACATTCTCCAGGACCTTTGATTTCACACCCAGTCACTATCAAACACAAATCTTAAGTGACCTTTGGCACAAGGGACCAGTGATGAAAACCCAAGTGCAGAGCTGGCAGCGCAGGACCCGAAGGCTCCAGGCCGGGGGAGCAAACCCCATGCCACCAGGACAGCAGCGCACGCAGGCAGCCACAAGATGGCACAGGGAACACGCACACAGTACTGCCGCACCGAAAAGCTTATAAAAATCTCCCTGTCGAGTTGTGCTTTCCAGCTCTTAAACCCCAAAGCATTACTGCCCGAGGAACCAGGAGCCCAGTTCTCCTTCAGCAAAGGACGGAGATGCTCGGCGCGGCAGAAGGCAGGCTGTTTCCGAAATACTCACGTAGAGGCACGGCATGTAGACCCTGTTGCCTACAATCACATCAATGAACTCATCAGGGGAACAATCCTCTCTGAAGAGGACCTCAGCGTTGAAGATTTCTGAGGTGAGCACTGTCAAGGCCCAAACCCCAACACACCTACACACCACGGTGAGCCAACGGGCTGAGCTTGCTTGTGAATGCCTGCTGTCAACCCAGCGAGCGCCCAAGACACCAGGCTGTCCCACAGCAGGTACCACTCAACTCCTGAACTGCTGCTGGCTTAAGGGTCTCCCGTTTTAGGAAAGGATACTGTATTCGTGGAGGATGAGCTGCACCAACTTCTCGGAGCACTGAGTCAACGTGACAGTTGAGTTGAAGGAGATACCTCCACCCTTCTTCGGCTGCAGGGAGGCAACAAAGCAACTTAAGAACAGCCTGCAAAATCTACAGACTCCCCTTCAGTGACCTTCATCTTTGAGCACACAGGGGGACACAAGCTGTGCTTGCAGCAGTCCAGGAAGCCTCACCTTGAAGTAGATATTTGGTTTACTTTTGTTCAGCCGGATTCCTACAGATTCCAGTTCTTTCTCCAGCAAGGCCCTGCAGGGACACTGCACATTAGCACCTGTGAGACTGAGCGCAGTTAGGTGACACCCATGCCCTTTCCTTTCTGACTATCATATCGATAGAGCCTCGCCGTAAGCTTTCACTGCAACCTGAACACCACAGCTAACGCAGGACAGTCTGCAGTGGAAATCTAGGTTGAAATCCCCATCTCTGAACAGCCATCCTGTGGGAATGATCCTTCAGCTGAGAAGCCCAAGCCAGTTAGCTAGCATGCTTCTAACGGAGTACAACCTCCATCTTATGCTCAACAGCTTAAGTACTGGTACCCCAATGTGTACAGGACATAACACTTCAGGGAGCTGGCATGTTTTCTGGGCACGAGGGACCCCCTGAACCTGGCCCACCACACCACAGTTCCACATGCCCACAAGCACACGCTCACCTCTGTACTTCACCCTTTGTGGCATCCAGCATCATAATAACAACGTCTGCCGTCCTGGCCACAGCTATCACCTGCCGACCTCTGCCCTTCCCTGAGAAGAGAGGAGACGGCCATACATCAGCAAGAGAAACCAGCTACGAGTTCTGCGACAGACAGGGACTCCTGCACTGCTCAGCTGCTTGGAAGCAAGGAAAAAGATCCCGCAGTGCTGTACTGGCTGTAGTCAGCTGCTCAACGGCCCTGAGCAAGCACATCTGGTCCACCCATATTGTCTTATGTCCAGCACAAATACTCTTTGCTGCTGCTCCTCCACCACAGGTTACACGAACTCTTGTGTGTAAAGCTGAGTACGGCTGCATGGGTGGAAATGACATCTCTGCCATCAGGACAGACATCCCCAGACATGTGCAACAGCAGCAGCTCTAGGCAGCAGAGACAGCTTACCCAGACCAGTGATGTGGGTCTAGGGCCGCTGTGCAGAGGCGTTCCATAAACTTTCTGGCCAAAAAGGAGAGAGATGCCAGGCCATGTTCCTCCAAGAATAGACCATTAGGAGATTTTCCTAAGTTTCCCAAGGATTATGGAATCTGACATGATTTTCCTAAGCTTCATAAGGCATCTTCTGACATGACCAGCCAATCAGGACAAGGATGAAGCAGAAGGACAAAGCCAACACCTCTTCCCAGAATCAGAAGTCATGGGAGGACTGGCAGGAACCCAGGAAATTAGTCAAAAGAGGTTACTGTTTAGCTGTAATTTCCCCCTCCGCCTCTCCAGCATCTTTCTTTAGATTTCCTCAGTACCAGAAAACAGATGAGCAAGATAACACTCACGCAAGAAGGTGAGAAGTGACTGGCTTGCTTTGGCTCCCACCTCCAGAAAAGCATCTTTCTGCTACATATAGAACCTTATGTGGGCTCAGGGATAAGAATCGTGCCTCACATAAGATCAAGGACTCTAAAATTTGGAAAACCAATGTGGGAACTATTGGCCCAGGAAACCTGCTAATGTTTGAGACACCCAGGTACACTATTGAGGGCAAATGCCTACTTTACATGAACACAGAGATCAGTCAACCTTGTGCCGCTCCTTCGATGATTCCAGGCAGATCCAGCAGCTGAATATTGGCTCCTTTGTACTGAAAAGGAAACAGAAGGATGGGAAGTTGAAAGCCTTGTGCAGGGCATCTGAGCTGCCTCAAAAGCCCCAAGCATGCGCTGGGGTCCAAAGCCTGCAGAGAGTGGAACTGAATGAACCTGACAGAGCAGGACAATTTTGCACAAAGCTGGTGGCTGTTTTGTCAAGGCAACCTCCAGTGTGTTTCCTATGAAGCTGCATTAAACACCACATACTGCAGTACGTTAGGTCCTGACCTCCTAAAGCATCACATGATTGCAGTGTGAGAAAGCACCAGGAAAACAGCACGTTATCCTGGGTGGGTGAAATGGAAAGAAAAAAAACACCTTACTTTCTTGGTCTAACAAGAAAGCACAGTAACAGGCAAGCGCCACCATCTCTTACTGAGATGGATCAGAACTATTCAGACGTGTTGCGGGTCTTACCAGGAAATAACAGGGGACTTTCATCCAGCACATCTGCAGGGGCATTAGTTTTCAAGCTATTGTTGCAGCAAAGTCCTCAGTGACAGCTTTAGTGACTGACTGCAGCTCACAGCTGCATTTGGATGCATTACAATATTTGTGTTCTTTCTAACACCAACACAGTTACTGCCATTATTTAACTCCGCTTTCAATTCTGACCCAGATTTTCTCATTACTCTTGGACACTTTTCAGTTTGATGCCCTTTATCATTTGCTTTACTGATGGATGCTTAGGCCACCACTAATAAAACTCCTCAAGGACAGGAGTAGTTGTATTTTCTTTCAAAACTGATCACAGTACAGATTGCCTCTTTTAAAGCTTCATTAAAAACAAATCTGTCAAGGTTTCCAGCCATCTGGTCAATGGCGCCAATAGCGGTTATAAAAAATTCAGCTGAGAATTGTCGTATTGCTCTGGTCAGTCGAACGGCAACATACGAAACCCTGTTCAGGATTGACTGCCTGATGAGTTATGCAGCCCAGGGAAGTGCTAAATCAGCACTGCAGGCTGCAAAAGACCTGATACCACAAGCACTCAAGACTTCCCAAAGTTTAAAGCAGAAGTCAGCAGAGACCTTTGGGTAACAGTGCTTCTTAACAGCAGCACAAGTGTATCTGGTGCAAACAGACACATTTATATGTCTGGCTTTCTTACCACTGCTATGCCAAAGGGAGGAGAATCCTACTTACTTCTATGACTCCTGGGATACAGGTCAGGGTTGTGAACTCGTAAGATGCAGCTTCGCTGGCAGTTGAGGTCATTAAACTCAAAAACGTGGACTGAAATGCAAGAGATCAGCATCACTAAATGAACTGCACTAAATGAAATTACACTAATGAAAGCACCAGTGAATGTTCAGCAACACAAGTAACACCAGTGTGTTCCTCAGCTTTTAAAAGTCGTGTTGTGGCTGTTCCAGGCACAGAGACTGAAGCAGTGATGGGACAGCCAGCAACTCCACCAAACAAAGGTAAATCTCATCCTCCCACCTATTTCCTCAGCACTGCCATGGCTGAGCAAGCCCAGGTTTCAGACTGTTACCACAGCACACCGCACACAAGATGAAGGAGTGTCTTCCCCAGCTCTAACTTTCACCCCTCAGCATACAATAACCTTCTGCTAACTCATGGCAAGAAGATGAAAGATGAGGAGAGGGTGGATATCCACTTTACAGCCACTGCTAACCACAAACTGGAAACACACATGCCACGCAGTTAACATAGACACTCACTGACCTTACCCACAGAAGGAAAACCGATCAGTGCCACCCGGGCATCTCCAGATTTCATCACATCAAAGCCTTCTCCTTTAGCAGCTGAGGACTTGGAGGGTTCTAGCAACTGAGCTCTGTATTTTGCAAGCTTCGCCTTCAGCAGGCCGAGGTGGTACTCAGTGGCTGGAATAAGACAAACACAACAACTGGTTGACAGAATATTGCCGATAACTCACTTCTAGAAATAAGAACTTTTCGGTCAACGTCTTAACCACTGTCACATGCACGAGCTACCCCCCTGCTGTTCCGTAACCTTTTAAAATACTGGCCATGGAAAGCAAAGCTTCTAGGGACCTGCACAGAAAGTCAGACTCAAAAGAAGTAAGCAGCCAAAAACCTCCCAAGTAAAAGGAGCGAGCCAGAGGGAGAGCAGGTGAAGGAATGAACAGGTGAAGGGAGCCAGCTGAGAAGGGAGAAAACACAGGGGGAGCGGCCACTCCTCAGCAAAGGTCCCTCCTTACACCCGGTCGCATCCAGCACTCTGAAACCACAAGGTTTTTTCCCTCTGCTCATGTCAAGTTTTAAAGACATGTTCAACTGGGACCTCACATGCGTGAAAGTACTTTATTGACTTATTCTTAACAAAACACCTGAATTTACACGATAGAGGGGAAAAAAAAAAAAGGTACTTATTTCTGTAGAAGCTCTCTTTGTAACAGAGAAGGGCAAGAAACCCAAGCATTTATGGCATTTACTGTTTTTACACTTTCCATTATTTACCACGCCTAAAGCCTCCAGAAGGAGTGAGGTGCTGGGCACCACCAGCAGAACTTGTGGGGAGCTCTGCTCCCCAGTCCCCCCTTTAGGTTAAGGCATTCAAACACCAGCTTGGGGACCCTGCAGCAGACAGCGCCGGGCCCTTTGCACCAGTAGCACTTGGGGTCCTCAGCCCAGCTCTGAGGAGTCAGGGGTGCCACCAGGGCTGCAGCCCGCCCCTTCTCCAGGCGTGTGGCCCGAGGCTTCCCACCCACACAGGCCAGGGCATCAACAGCATGGAAAGGGGGCGGCTGGCAAGAGGGGCAGCCCTCCACACCCCCTCCCAGGCACCCTTCTCCCCCATACACCCCTCTGCCATGTACTCTTCTGCCCCATACAGCCCCCCCCCCCAAGCACTCTTCTGCCCCATACACAGACACCCACACACAGACACCCTTCTCCCCCATACAATCCCCTCCAAGTACCTTTCTCCCCCACAGCCCCCCCCACCCCAGACACCCTTCTCCCCCATACAGCCCCCCGCCCCCTTCTCCCCCATAAACATGCCCCATCCCAGGTACCCTTCTTCCCCATACCCACCTCTGCGCAGACACCCTTCTCCCCCATACTGCCCCCCCCTCCCCAGCCTCTCGGCCCACCCTGCTCCCCAGCCTGCCCCAGCCTCCCCCCCAAGCCGCTCAAGCCCCCCGATCCAGCCCCTTGTACCCCCTCACGTCCCCCAGCTTCACAAACCTCCCCACAGCCCAGGCCATCCTCTCTTCCCCCGGTTTCCTCCCAGCGCCCCCATAACCTGGCAGCCATACCCCCGCTGCCCCTCACACCCCCGACCACCTCTTCCCCCGCCAGGGGCTCTGCCCCGGCCGGCATCCCCAGGTGCCTCAGCCCCCCCAGCCGCCCCTCAGCCCCCCGGCCGGCATCCCCAGGTACCCCGGCCCCCCCTCAGCCCCCCCCGGCCGGCATCCCCAGGTACCTCAGCCCCCCCCGGCCGCCCCTCAGCCCCCCGGCCGGCATCCCCGGGTACCCCGGCCCCCCCCGGACCTTTGTTCTTCTGCGTGCGTGCGATCTCCTTCTCGATCTCGGAGATCTTCTCCAGGATACCCATGGCGGGGCCGGCCGGGCCCGCTCCCCAGGCCCCGCACGCCGCACGCCGGAAGCGCCGCCGGCCCCTCCGTCCGTCCCCCTCAGGCGCCCGGCGCTGCGCTCCCGCCGCGCCGTCCGGCGGCCTCCCGCGCCCGCCTTCCGGGTTCCGCCCGCCGCCAGCCCCGGGCACGGCCCGGCGTCTCGGAACGGGGTCGCGGGGGGGCGGCTGGTAACGCCAGCTGCCGGGGAAGGGGCTAACGGGAGCTGCTGATAGGGAAAGCTATAAGGAACCAGGCAGGCTTCAGAGGGAGCCCCCCCCCACAGGCCTTGCCCCCCCTCCTGCTCCTCTAATTAAGGCCGGATCCTGCAGTGAAGGCAATCAGCAGCTTAATGGATTCCTGGAGAAGTCCTTGAGGGAGATGAAGCACAGCTCTCCCCCCCAGAATCAAGACGCGCTTTGCTCGACAAACACAGGCAGACACAGATCTCTTAAATACATTTCATGTTTAATTTGGACATCGATCGCTCCACAAAACGCCTCCTCAGCCCCTGCTCTGCCTGCCCACGGTACCCCCCTTCTGCAGCCAGCGCGGGTCAAAAGAGACATCGCAGCCTATTCCAAGGCCAAACACCCCATCTCTTACCTCTGCACCCCAGATCCTCCCCCGGTCGGCTCTCTCTCACCACACCACGACATACGTAACATCTCTCCTTAGCTCAAACAACAGGTCAAAAGAAAACAAAAACCAAAACAAAAGCCTTAGAGGAGGAAAGCTCTGAACACCAGCCCCGGCAAACCTCTCTGCTCCACGACCTGCTCTGCACCCACCAGACACGTCCCACGGGGCAGCATCACCCCGGCAGTTTTGGATTTCAGCCAAAATTGGCTTTGGAATGGTGGGAAGGAGACAGGCAGAGAGCAGGATGCTCCTTCCCCACCCTTCTCGCAACATATCAAGTCTCAAAAGAAAAACGTCAGAGGGTTTGGAGTAGTTATACACATTAAACAACCCCAGGACCCTTCCTAACCCAGCTTCTGCCAACAACCACAGTGTTAATTCAACTAAATCACGTCAGAAACCCAAGTGTCACACTGGCATTGACAGCCCTGGGGAGCCAAGGAGACCAGTGCCCGCCACCAATATTGCACACAGACGGCTCCGGAGGGCTGTGAAGAGCCGCTGGGAGCTGGGTCCCTGCGCCCACACAGCACCTGGGAGGAGGCTTTGCCCCCACACTTGGTCACAGCAGAGCAGCACCACCGGCTTTCACCACTAAAACCAGGATGTCTCCCAGCACCCCCGCAAGGAAGCTCCTCTCCCCACTGCCAAAGGGAGAGTTTCTCCAAGAAGAGCTGAATAAAACGGGAATCTGCTTCCCAACTGCTGTGCTCGTAGCTGCTCTCCCTCCACACCTCGAATCGCAACCCCACTTGCCTTCACACTACTCTACAAATCTACCTGCCACGGCCAGGGCAATGACACATGCTTCCCTCATTGCAGGGGGCCACCAAGGGCCAGGTGTCCCCCCATCTGCTGTAGCAGGTGTCTCTCCGTTTGTGCTGGGGAAAAGGATTCATCTGCAGCAAACAGCACACAAGGCAGGTGACTTCCACATCACCTCCTGAGACCAGCCCTGCCGCTTCTCCGATCGTGCAAGATCCTTACTTACTCGGAATAGAAGAAATGGGCTCACCGAGACCTGAATACTTTCTTGTTAAGGCTTAAACTAGCAATTCAGCTGCTGCAATAAACCAGACAGACACTATGCAGATAGGAAGAAAAGTTAGTTAAAAAGAAGAAAACCCAAACCACCTTGGCGCTAGGCAGGCAGAGGCTTCGCTTTCCTCTCCCAGGCAGCAAACCCGCCCTCAACACCCACCAGGTTAGCGCATGACACAAGCCAGCTTCAATGGGGTTCTTTTTAAAACAGCCAGGAAAATGCAAACTAAACTCTTCACAAAAGCCCTGCAGGTGGGACTGTCACATTAAATATACAACCAAGGCCAATTTTTAAAATGTCTTAAAAAAAAAAAACCACACGGCCATACACACGCACTTTGGCACACAAGCCTTAAGTTATATCCATTGAAACGTTTCAAAGTCAGAGGAGAGCTACTGGGGGGGGGGGGGGGGAGGGGGAGGGCGGGGGTTGTCGGTTGTTGGGTTTTTTCCGGTTTTTTTTTTTTTCTGCCTTGTAAAAAGGTATCAAGCAGTGGTGTTGGTGAAGTATGAAGAGCAAGTACAAATGCTGAACATTCCCAGAGCTTGTCCCTGCAATGCTGCTCAACACTTGCACTCCCATTACTTTCCCAAAGCGGCTAGCTGATTACATACATGTATATAAAAACTAACACAGACATTCCTGGTTTTCAATGTGAAAAACGGTAAAATGTAGTCGAGTACTTGTGCACTTGCCATAGGGTCCTTTGGAAAAGGAACCATAAAAATATATATTTTTTTTAATAAAAGTCTTTTTTTTTTCCTTTTTTTTTTTTTCTTTTTTACCCTTAACTTAAGTAAAGAGCAAATATACACCTATAAGCAGAGTTCAGATCCACTTTACTGAGAGCCTGGAAGTCCATACGTCAAATTAATTCCCAGTGGCGTATCCAGACACCGGAACAGCTCCCAGCTCCAAAGGGCCGGCGTTCCTGAAAGATCTGCAGCTCCGGCTAACCTCATTAGCCAGCGCAAAGCAAAGACTCATTCAAGCCTTATCTGTCTCAGCCAACACTCCCCCAACAGACTCTGCAGCCGAGCAGCTCTCTGCCAAGCAGAGCCTCACACATGGGTCCCGGCTCTGGGAGCATCAGAGCTGGCAATCTGGGCCACAAACCTGAGTCCTGGCGATTTCAACCCATTATCAGGCCGTAACAATGAAAATATAAGCACCGAGCTTATATTTTCTTATTACTTGGAGGACAGACCACTGATTCCAGCTACTGAGAAACAGCTTCCAGAGGAGAGCCGGGAGAAACTTCAGTGATAGAGAAACTAGCTGTGCAATAAGAAAGTGCATTTAAAGGTAGCTTAAAACCAGATTAAAGATCAAATCGCCACTCGACAGGAGGGAGAATCAAGCTCCAGCAGCCACACTCCTCGGGCTGAGTGAGTTAACATTCAGGCTCTCTCTCGTGAGTCCGAGGGGCAGGAGAGAAGCGTGCATTCCCGTGCTCCAACAGGGACACAGTTCTCCTGGCAGGCCATGCTCTCCTGCCCGGTTTTCTTCTGTGCAGTATCAGTTCTGGACAGCTGTCATCGGAATTCGTAGATAGGAGCACTGTGCTCAGGAACGTGAGTTAAATTCAATGACTGATACCTGGGACGGAAGGAAAATATGGATAAGAGGATTACATAGAGCAAGAGAACTCCCCTAGCACTAATGGCTCCTGTTTGGCAGGCCACAGTGCAGACATCCTGGTGGCTGGCTCTTCTCTCCCCCTATACAGTCCTCAAGAGTCAAACCTCGGACGTGTTCATCGCACCCAACACCCACTTACCCACAGTGCCAAAACCCTGTGAGGACTCGGCATCGCTCCTCATTTCCATTCCCGTGCCTCTGAGCTACTTGCAGCCAGGCTGTGTTTGAGGTGGGCTGACTGTGGTTTTTGGACACCTTTTGAAGTTCAATGACTTTCATGTTCAAACAGTGTTTGCTACAACTGCAAATTGCACTCAGGTCTTTCAAAGCTTAGCTTGAGGGGATGCGTCTGAAAGCCTCCCAGGTAGCTTCCCTCCCCGCCCCCCCCCCCCCCCCCCCCCCCCCCCCCCCCCGAGAGCTTCTAGCCACCCCACAGATTCACTTGCTGTGTAAGACAAATATCCAAGGCTGTCAGAGGGAAAAGAGCTTTCCACAGCTACTTGTCAGATGGCTGGTTCTAACAAGAAATCAACCAATTAACTTGGACCATTCCCTTGTCTTACAGCAACACCCCAAGGACCTTGGACTACAAAGCACTGGCCTAACAAGATTTCTGCCTGAAGGGAACAACAGCCAAGCTGTTACATGTGAGGGCCAAGTCATGGAGAAGCTTGAAGCTTGAATCACTGAGCAGAGCATAAGCTGAGGGAGTGCAACCCTGCTCACTATATCAAGCTGCCCTACACTTGCCTATCCTCACAGGAGGGCAGAAGCAGGCAAGCCCTGCGAGTGTTTGCACTGGAGACAAGGCTTCTGGAGGGATGCTTCTAGTGAACCACAGCTGGTGTCTGCCTCCCAACGTACCTCACTGCTGCACCAGACCATTGCTTCGCTGGGCCACAACGCACCTCCAGACCTTGCATCTCTCCTGCTCCACCTTGCCAGCCCAATTATTCCCCGCCATGTAAAAAGGGCAGCACTTCAGAGCACACAAATGGACTGCACTAGACTGCTCTGGCCAAGCGTGGCACAAAAGCCCTCCCTTCTGCCCCGAGGTCCAGCCACCAGACTGAATCTCCTTCCCAGCCCAGAGAAGCACTGCCTGGACACTCCCAAGGCTGCAGACAAACAGAAGAGGAGTCACGGCTTGGTTTGAGGAGCCACCCTTCAGTCCGCAGGAGGAAGGAAAGCTTCCTTACCATTCTGAACTCCTATGGTAGTAATAG
The DNA here is from genome assembly GCF_023634155.1 of Falco peregrinus. Taxonomy (NCBI): domain Eukaryota; kingdom Metazoa; phylum Chordata; class Aves; order Falconiformes; family Falconidae; genus Falco; species Falco peregrinus. The sequence continues at coordinate 87,206,380 of NC_073725.1, read as the reverse complement.
CCCTCTATAGATGCTGCTGACTTCTGGAAGCAGATGTAATAGAAACCAGCAAAGGAAGCACCGCTGATGTCTTTGATAGTGTGATCTGGGACTAGGAACTGTTCCTGTACACAAAACAGACTGCATTTTAAAATGTTGGTCAAATACAACCCCCCTGCCCTGCCCTCCCAAACTGACTACTGGCACCCGTTAACACGAAGGCATTCCTGCCCCAGCACTCCCTGCACTCGCAGCAGCCCAAACCACAGACCAGCATGTTCTTTCACCACCTGCCACTGTAGGCATCTTACAGGGAAACAGACAACTGAGAACAGAACCAGTTTTAAGAGTGCACAGGATCAATTTCAGTTCAATACCTTCCCCCTGCAAATCAGAAGCCAATTGCAAAATCAGGAATTGGAGCTGCCCGATGACGAAGAGAAGGCTCCAGGGAGACCTTATTGCAGCCTTTCAGTACTTACTTATAGGGGGCTTATGAGAAGGGTGCAGAGAGACTTTTTACCAGAGCCTGTAGCAACAGGACAAGGGGTAACAGTTTTAAACTAAAAGAGGGCAGATTTAGATTAGATGTAAGGAAGAAATTCTTTACTGTGAGAGTGGTGAGGCACTGGCACACATTGCCCAGAGAGGTGGCAGATGCCCTGCCCCTGAAAATATTCAAGGCCAGGTTGGACAGGGCTCTGAACAACCTGGTCTAGTGAAAGATGTCCCTGCTCATGGTGGAGCAGCTGTACTAGACAATCTTCAGCCATTTCTTCCAACACAAACCATTCTGTGACCCTACAACTTCCTCCCCTGGCAGCTGCACAAGGCTCACATAAAGAGGGAGGAACCAATCCAGCTACAGTACAGAAATGTGCAGACTGTCCAGTTTGCATCAAACACCCAGGCCCTGCACAGGGACTGGAGACACCAATTCTCTCATCCTCTGGATCACCACCGAGCCAGATTTTCCTGTTGTGTTTTTAGCCACGACTGCAGCCCTTAAGGATGCAATTAGCTGGCTAGACAGGAGTCACATTGGAATTTGCAACTATGGTGGGTTACGAGGTTGGTAGGGTGAGATGTGTCATTAAACCATCATTGCTGAAAAAGCTTTCAGGCACCACAAGCCTCTGTCAGTCGTTTGTAAGCAGCACATCAGAGAAGGAGTCATGTGGAGTTTACCTTCCATCTCATGAAGACATAGTCCCCATTTTTCAGATCCTCATAATCAAAGTCATCAGAGTTAAATGTTTTTGCATACTGGTAAAAAGCCTGGAACTTCCCCTGAAACAAAAAAGAAAAGAAAAAACCAGGATGCTTATACCAGTAGAGCTCACTAGTGCCAGCTGCTATTTAGGAGGGAAAAACTGCTACAGAAAAGGACCATCCTCACCAAAGGGGTTGCTCTTCCCTCAGAGCAGTGCTAAACGCACACCCAGGACTAGCACAGGGCAGCTCAAAGGACTGCCAGTCACCCACAGCCATATCCAGCCCAGCTAGAGAAGTTCCTACACTTCCAGAGGAAGATATTTTGACGGAAACATAATAAACATCAAAGTCTGGCAAAAAACAGTAAAGGTCAAGGCAGCCAGGCAACCAGCTGGCTGCTGCAGCCCTGATCCTGAGCACATTCTCCTAAGGGGGTCAAGAGATGGGGATTGCTCCTGCTCCCTTCCAGCCCCAGGGCCAGCAAGTGGAAAACAAGATGCCCCCTCCCTCATCACGGATCACAGCCAACAGCCTCCTGAAGGGTGCTGCAAAGATCCCAGCGGTGGAAGGAGGGAGACACCCAAAAAGGAGAGGTTTCCAGGCCCTTCTGGCAGCTCTTGCATGGGCACACGCTGCACCTCACCTCCAAACCAGCTGCTCAGCCAGAACTGCAGACACCTATCTGCCCCCCAGATTTATTTACCCAGTGTTTACGATCCACATCTTCATCAGCATCCCACTTGCGCGTTAAGAAAGGATGCTTTTTACTGATTATTTCGCCTTCAAAGAAAGTGGTGAGGGTTGGGTACTCCTAGGAGAGAAGAGACACACAAATGAGAGGTCAGAAGGTTTGTCATCTAGAGACAGAAACTCAAATGCAGATGAGGTGCATGCGCTCAGCAAAAAGCAGCATCTCAGAGCGAGAGCTTCAGGCAATCCCAGGCCAGTGCTCCCATGCCTCCAAGCAGCACACTGACTCGTCCTGCCCCACACCTTTTAAAAGTCTGACTCGCATGCACAGCCTCCACCCTCTTATTCCAGCCTCTCTATTCACGTTCATGAAACCAGCAGGAGCCGCACCAGAGCTGGACTGCAGGGAAGCTCCCAGCTGGACAATCACAAGTGACCATTTACAGCCAGCACTGCCCCTCAGCCATTGCTGCACAAGTGCTACAAAGCTCAAGAGCTGGATTAAGCCACCCCACCACAGGAAAAGGTGCTTCACATTGGCACCGAATTAGGAGAACACAGGCAGGGAGCAGCAGACTCAGCTGGAGAGAGCAAACCTCTCCAAGCACTCCCATGTAACGACAGACATGTGGTGCGCTACAGCTGAAAGCATCATCACCCCTGGGAGACAGTTCTCACTGACTGTCTGACATTACCAGCAATCTTAGAGGATGGATAGCGAAGGAAGTATGCAAAGATCTGACTGTTCAGGTCCTGGTTTATTTACTTTCAGCAACACACCACCACTGGTAGAGTGCCTAAAGCTCACTGCAGGGTCAGATTTGGTTCTGCTCAGACCTTAAGGTATGCCAGATAAGCCTTCCTTGTTCAGGACTCCCATCAAGGCCCACCGTACTTGCTTGACATGCCAAGAACAACAGACTGAAGCTATTAAACAATTTAGTGGTTAAATCTACTGTACGCTCAATCCCTCCACTTCCTATTTCTGGTGGCAGCTTCTCCCACCCCACCAGGAAAAAGAAAAGCCTTTACACAGCACCTTTTCTTGTTGTTTTGCAGTTAACACTCACCTCTGTAAGGCCTTTAATCTTCAAGTATCCACAGAGATAGGAATTTTCCATATCCACATGCTAGAAAAGAGCGCAAAGTCCAACCATGAGCATAAAGGCACCCCACTGATCCAAAACAGTTTCTAACCCCTCCAAGGCTGATTTCAGCTTCAGCCAGTACAGACAGTGCAGCTTACTGCCCAATGCTCACAGGGGCAGCCCTTCCCCACACCTGGGAACCACTCAGAAAGATCATTTACAGGTCAGCTCACCTCTGAAAGCCCCCACATCCCAGGCCTGACAACACCCTGCCTGCTTCCAGCTCCAGCACACCGAGGCAGCACCCTCTGCCCAGAAGTCCCCAACAGTAACAACCCCCGGCTCCCCACTCACAAGGAAGCAGACTCAGCTTTCTCCAAATGAAAGCACCACTGGCAGAATCACACATAAGCCCAGCCCTCACACTTACCAGTCAACTGCCACCAGCAAACTGGTGTTCAGGTGAGAAAAAGAGTAAAAAGCATCTATTTACTGGAGATAATTCAGGCTAAAGGAAGCAAGGCCCTAAGCTTTGCCATCTGCTTATTTAACAGGCCTGACCCATGCCTCTCTAACATGCTACCTGTACGCTCTGCCTAGAACCCAGTCTGGCGGCACAGCACATGCCAAAGCCTGCTCAGAAGCCAGACGATGTCTCATACATTCTGAAGGAAGCCCAGATCGAACGCTTTTATGACACCCTTGAAAGAGTTACAGGGCTGCATCTCGCTGCTTCTGTTGTGCAGAAACTAAACAGGGGGCTGTGTCTGTTCCAAGCAGGGAATTTAAAACCAGGGGATTTTCCAAGCTTTTCCCCGACATCTCCAGATCCATTATCAAAACAAGAAGTGACTTATTTGGGGAAGCACAAACATCAACTATGAAAAGATGGATCTTCCCCACCTGTGATCAAAGAAAAGCAACATTTCTCTGCGCTCAGCACAGGGAGAGAGGGCAGCCACCTCTTCTCAGCTGACACCCATGAAACAGCAGCATTTTTAGCACAAAGCACAAAGCCACCGCCAGCCCCTGTGAGAAGGCAGCGTGCAGTGAAACTGATCAGCCATAGGATGTCCCCACCACAGCAAACCAGGTATGCTTGTGCTGTTGACAAGCGCAGGACTGGACATGAAAACACAGTCCGGTTCAAATGCTGCCCCATCTGCTGACCCTGGGGCTCTGACACTACTCCACAACAGCAGCACATGTGTCAAGCTTCATCACTGCACTCGCTACATGCTCAACCACGGTTCCCCAGATCCCATGCCACCAAACTGGGAACAAAGCTGTGACTCGCAGGGTGCTCTATAGGAAAGCATGTATCAGATGTCTGGCTTGCCCGCATACTAATGACTCCACACCTCGCCAGCTCTGCCCAAAGTTATTGTGCCAATGCCTAGGACTAAAAATAAAGCACACAGTGTGACAATGACTACAGGGAGGAATGGAAAAGCCACACAAGCCAGCATCCCGACTCCCCACCACAGCTGGGCACAACAGCTGTCTGGCTGCATTCCTGCCACAGACAAACCACTGCACTTTGTCCCAGGTTCCCTGCTCAGCCTAGGGCAGCCTCCAGCACCCCAGGGATAGGGAACCCTGGGTCCCTGGGCCAGCTGAGCCATGCTCTGCCAGCCAGCCAGGGACTGGGATCCCTGCTGATTTCCAGCCAGGACTGAAATGCAGGCTGTCCCGCTGGTAGAGACATCCCCGGACACCACCCACTCTTAAGCTGGGCTCTTACCCTTCCACCCTGTGGCATGGAGGTGCACGGCCACCCCATAGCCCGAAGGGAATGAGGGAGGAATCCCAGGTTACAAACCTTGCCAGGCCCAGTGGGAACAGGGAAAAAAGATGAGGGGGAACAGCTTGAGTGCAGTGGGCCCTTCGCAGGGTTTGAGGGGAAGGGAGCAAGGGGGTGGCCTTGGACTTCACTGGGTCTGAGAGCAAGGAGTCTCTCCTGGGGTCTGAAGGGAAAAAGACAGGGTCTTCTCCCCAGTGATGAAAGGAAGGCAGAGTGCACGGGGGGCAGAGATATCGCCAGAGCCTGAGGACCCGCAGTCATTACTGGGCTTGATGGAACCAGAGGTATTGCAGGGAGGCACTGCCAGGTCAGAGGCGAGCGGGGCAGGTACTACAGGCCATTCCAAGCCTGGGGGAAGCCTCCTGCTGAGGCCTCCGCCACCCCGGTCCCACCTTGCTGGGGCTGAGGGGAAGTGGGATGCTGGGACTAAAGGAAAGGGGTCTCCCCACCTCCTCCACAGGCCTCGCTAGGACGCTGGGGATGGGACACACACCAGGCGCTGGTCCTGAGGGAACCGGCGGAGGGCTGGCAGCGACCCGCGCCGGGGGAAGGGGGGCACAACTGGGGCCTGAAGGGAAGGAACGCAGGGAGGCCGGCGGCAGCCGAGGGAAGAGAACCAGCGTCCGGACCTGAGGGGCCGGGAAACCGGGCGGCGGCGGTTTTAGGGCCTGGGAGGGAACCGGCGAGGCGACCGCGGCCTGAGGGGCCCGGCGGGACGGACCCGGCGACCGCGGCCTGAGGAGAGCGGGGCCCCGTCGGGCCCCGGGGGGTGTGGGCGGCCGCCGGCCGGCCCCTCACCTGCATGACGACCTCCACCTCGTAGGCATTGCCCTTGCTGCGCTGCTGCCCGCGGAACTTGGCGCCGCTGTAGAGCAACGAGGTGGCCACGCCGGGCTGCGCCGTGTTGATGGGGGGCGGCGGCACCAGACTGCTGGCGGCCGCCCCGGAGGACGCCGAGGAGGCCGAGCCCGCCGCACCGCCCGCACGGCACCGCTCGCTCCGCACCGGCATCTCGGGAGGGTCCCCGGGCGCCAGCGTGGCCGGGGCCGAGCGCGGCCGGGGGCGCCGCCCGCTCGGCTCCGCTCGGCTCCGCGCACGCCGAGGCCGCCGCCGCCGCCGCCTGGCTCAGGGCCTCCCGGCAGCGCCTCCGCGCGCTCCCATTGGCCCTCGCGGGCGCCGCGGAGGGGCGGTACCGAGCGCCGATTGGCCGTCGGCGCAGGGCACGCGCTTCCTCCCGGCAGGCGCGGCCGCGGGCGCTGCTGGGAAGCGCAGTTTTGTGGCCCGCCCCGCCGAGGATGGGACGGGGCGGGCGAAGGGGCAAAACGCGTTCGCGGCGCGGATTGGCTGCTGCCGCGGTAACATGGCGGCGCCCGCCGAGCCGCGCTGAGGCGGGCAGGGAGGGTGGCGGTTCCTCGTTCCTCGGTGCGATGTGGCGCGGCTGCTGCCGGCTGCTGCGGGGCCGCTCCCCGCTCCCCCGCCCGCTTCCTACCCCTGTCGGGAGCGGCCCGCTGGGGCCGGGTGGGGGCCGGGCCTACGCCCCGCTGGGAGGTGAGGGAGCGTCGGGGCGACTCCAGCCCCCTTCGGGGGGCCCTGCCCCTGTCCCGTTGGGGACCCCTCCGCGGCGGTGACACCTCCCAAGGTCACCCCGGGCCGGGGAGGGGCTGGGCTGAGCGCCCTGGGGGCGGGTGGGAGCGCGGGAGGCGGGCGGGCAGCCGTTCCAGCGCAGCCCCGCGGGGCCCGGCGCCCCCAGGCCCGTCAGCGCTTTGGGTGGCTGGGTCCGCCCCCCCCCGCGCCCCCTTCTCCCGGCCTTGGCGGGTGCTCAGCGTCGGGGCTCGCTGGCGGCGCGGCCCAGCCCGCAGCGTGGCGGTTGGCTGCACTTGCTTTTGTGTTTTGCTGCTTTTCAGGGATTGGGGGGGGATGGGACCCAGCCAGGGCGGTTCAGGCACGTTCTGGGCCACGTATCCCTTCCACAGATATTGCTGGAAACGTGTGGGTTTGAGGACAGTAAAATTAGGCTGGTTCTCTCTGAGGTGAGGCTGCAGAGTCGCAGTGACTCATCACGGGGTATTGGGAGCCCACCAATGTGACTCAGGACTCCTCTGGGGTATGCATACATTAATCTTTTTTTAGAGCTGTTCCTTAACAGCGTGGTGTTTTCTGAGGCCCTGAAGCTTGCAGGTCTTTGAGCCTGAGCAAATCCTCTTCCATTTCTCCAGGGGGAATGTGCTTTTTTTAGCCTAGAATAACAGACCTGCAGCCTGGCCTGCTTGCCTCACCCTTCGCGAGGCAGATTTATGGGTTCAGGATTTATGATCTGGTGGCTGTTGTCAGGGGAATGGCTTGTAGATTCTTCCTGCCTTGTGTGAGGGATATGAGCCTTCGCATCACATGTAGTCTGGCTCTCAGGTGTTGGGAGTGCACGCAACAGTGCTGGTAGGAAAGGAGGCTGCTCTTAAAACAGAGACCTGCGGTTCCCTCAGGCTCACCTTGCTGGTGGAGCAGGCATACTCCCCAGCTGGAGCTGGGATGTGTGGGCTGGAGGCAGCTGCAGGAGGTGATTCCTGCCCTGGTGACTCAGTGGCATGCTGCAGTGTGTGCACCATGTCCCCAACACCATCCAGCTGTTACTGTGTGTGCCGGCAATGAACTTGCCTCTGTGGGCAGTCACGGTGGAGGGAATGGCATCCTGGTCCTGCCCCTGCACACACCGAGCTGGCAGCTGTGATTCTTTCAGTGGGTGCATTAGCTGCAGGTCAAAGCAGAGAATGAGTGAGATGCACTGAGGGAGAGTGTGTGGGCTGGCACAGGGTGGGTTTGTCATCATCGGGGGTGGAAAGAGGTTGCTGTGCCCTGCCCTGCCTCTAACTTGGCTCTGCTGGATTTCTTACTGCTCTGAAATGGAACAAGCAGAGAGAGAGTTAGCCAAGGCAGTACAAAGATTAATTTGTCAAACGTGAGTACAGTGGGAGAATCTTGAAAGACTGACTGCAAAGCAAAACTCCAGGAGTGCTAGGGCAGGTCCGCTCTGGAAACCGCTCCTGCCAGGCTGTAGAAACTTGGTGCAGCCCAGTTCACAGGAAGCTGAGACCCCAGCCTGGCAGAAGGCAAACTGGTCCCGTTCACTTGCTGATTGTGCACAGCAGCACTGTGGTTTTCACCAGTTTCATGACGCTTCCCCTGTACGGTCGGAGCTCACTGAAGTGGTGGTGTGCTTGGACTGGGCTGGATTTTTGCACCTCAACAGCACCAAGGGCTCCATGTGCTCTGGGCTGTGATGGGGAGCAGGGGAAGGGACCAAACCTCCTCTGACTGCCCTCTGACTGGCTCTGTTTTTGTCCCCAGAGAGGAAACGGTTTTACCAGAATGTGAGCATCTCGCAAGGAGAAGGTGAGTATGGCTGCCAGGAGAGGATGGAGGGGCTGGTCCCCCAGATGGGCGTTACCACCCCACACTGCTTCAGCAGGAGCAACACCTGTAACCCAGGCTGTGCGAGTTGGGTATTTGTCACCAGACTGCTGTGCTCTTTCCTCATCTGTAGCAAAGCTGTGTGGTGGGAAACAGCTTCCAAGACCAAGTATGTCCAAATCATGGTGGAAAACTTGAGTATCTCTGGTCCCTGGCTCCCATCAGCTCCAGCTCTGAATCTGCTCCCACTGTGGGGTTGTCTGTTGTTCCTTAGTGCCTGCTCCTCTTTGATCCCCCAGGATTTCTACTCTGATTCCCCAGGAGGCTTTGAAATAAACCTGGACCACCGAAAGCTGAAAACACCCCAGGCCAAGCTCTTCACTGTCCCCAGTGAGGCCTTGGCCATTGCAGTGGCAACAGAGTGGGACTCCCAGAAAGACACCATCAAGTTCTACACTATGCACCTGGTGAGCATGGCAGGTTGGGACACCAAGGCCTTGGCAGGGCAGAATGCAGTGTGCTGGGAGCAGTCAGGTCAAGGAAATCAGGATTAAAGACTGGGAATAGAAATACTGGGGGCTAAAGGTGGGTTTGCAGGCCACTGCCACCTGGTGAGGGCTTTTCCAGCTGGCAGAATGGATTCCAGAGCAAGGGTTGAGAACAGCTTTGGGGTGTAAGCCTTGCACTGGGATGCATGAGATGAGATTCTCCTGAGAATGCTTCCTTCTGCATCGTGCCCCCAACCCAGCTCTCCTGAGTACTTGCAGTAGAGTTGGCATGGCTTACTCTAAAATAAGCGTGACTGTGTAGGTGTGAGAACAGTCTCCAAACGGAGAACATGGTGAGAGCATGGTTGTCCTAATGCCCAGGGAAACAGGCCCAAGAGGTCGGGACTTCTGCTGGCCACTGGGGAGAACCTTGCAGTTGTGAGGGCAGTTAGATACTGGCTGGGTGACTGTCTAGGGGGAATCTGTGTCACTGGGAGGACTTTAGAAGAGGCTGGACAGTGTTATTTGGGATAGCAAGGGGCAAGAGGAAACTATGAGCTCTGGAGCAGTCTGTGAGCCCTCTTTCCTGGCGCTTGATACGCCAGCTCTTGAGGCTTCTGAAACCAGTGAGAAGATTCCTGTTACACAAGCCATGTTCTGGTCCTGCACCTTGCTTTAGTTGCACCCCTCGGTTCTTTGTCTGCCACAAATTCCTCTGCTTCTTCCTGGCATTGTGCAATGGGAGCTACTGCTTCCCCAAACCTTGAGTAACAGCGGTTTAAACTGCCTTTATCCTGCAGACCACACTGTGCAACACAGCGCTGGACAATCCCACGCAGCGAAACAAAATGCAGCTGATCCGTGCAGCTGTGAAGTTCCTGGAGACTGACACTGTCTGGTACGAGATGGGGGCCCCACTGGCACAAAGGCGAGGTTGTCTTGTTGCAGTGTTGTTTTCAGAAAGGTGGTTGGGGGAAGTGAAGGAAAATGTCTACTGTAACCCAGCTATGGCAGGAGCCTGATCTGTTCTCATTTTGGCCTGAGGATTTGAATTACTTTAGGACAGTCCTACATTTGCAAACCTAGTAGAAGTCCATGCACCCACGAGGGAGAATGGGGTTCTGTTGAACTATTTTGGATGCCTCCATGCTGGGCAAGGGCAGGAGCAGCAGGAAATGAAGATCTCCTTGGGGAAAAGAAAGTATCTTTGAAAGGGCTCAGGGGATCTGTCAGCCCAGTCCCCAATGCTCCTTTGCCTGAGTTCAGGCAGCTCAGATTACTTAATCTGGGGAAGAGTGAGGGGATTGTTCCCAGTCACTGCTGCCACTGCCTTTGTTCCTCTTGCTGTGGTCTGGTGGCAGGCAGCTTCCATCCCAGAGGTGTCCCCCAGCCTGATAGGGAGCAGCCTGGGAGCGAATATCCAGAGTGGTTTTGTCCTGCAATGTCCTAGCTATCGTGTGGAGGAGCCAGCCGCCTTGGCAGAGCTGCAGAAGAATGAATGGGATCCCATTGTCACCTGGGCTGAGAAAAGGTAAGAAGTCAGAGATGTTTCTGTCTGCTTGTACCCTGCCCTGCTGAGGCCAGGAGCTATAGTGCTTGTGCCTGTCAGAGCCGCAAGGTCCATGAGCCCTGTGCTTTTCTGAGGGGCTGGGTGATCGTTCCAGGTACAATGTGTCAATTGGCTCCTCAACCAGCATCCTGGGGCCCAACATCCCAGCCAGCACCAAGGAGACCTTTGTCAGCCATCTGGCATCCTACAACATGTGGGCCCTGCAAGGTGAGAGGGGCTGGGCTGGGGAGCCATCTGCTTGGGCTGTGCCAGTGGAAGAAGCGGTTCCTCTCCACCGGGCCAAAGAGTGACTACTGGTTTTCCTCTCCAGATGATGTGCTGAGATAATCAGAGTGTTGAGGTTTACGTTTTAAATCTGCAGGCCAGTCCCTCGGCTGTATTTGTCATGGGTAGGGGTTCTCCTTTTAGTGCCACTAAGTTCACAGTCAGTTCAGGATCTGACTGCGCTGGCTCGCAAGCTGTTTGCTCTGCCCTAGCACAAATAAATTCCTTAATGCCAAACCTTCTAGTGACTTCATCCCCAGCTTTCTTACCAGGAAAAGAAATGGGCTTTAGTACTCCAGGTGCTCATGGTTCTGTGCAGTGTCCTCACTCTTTCACCCTTGTAGCCCACTTGATCTTATCTGATACTGGTGAATGACACTGAAAGAAATGAAGTAATGCTTGCTTTGCTCAAGTCCTTAAATGCAAGGCTTGAATGAGCAGCAGACAGTGAAACTCATAAACCCCCCTGGCTCTGCAGCTATGGGAAATTAAGTGTTGATTCCTGGGACAGGGCTTGCAAAACCCCATTTTTTTTTTCCTCATGATTTATAATGCTCAGGCAGGCTGGAAGGGAAAGGCATATGCCTCCCTGGGGAAGGGGAGCCTCTGGGCAGCTCGTTGACTTTAAACCTGAAATCCAGGGTCTGGCCTAGACCGGTAGTGTCAAGCAAGTCTGATTTCAGTTCGTTCCTTCCTTAGACCCTGTCCATGTGCGGGCATCTCCATTTCATGTCAGCTTGAGCTGAACCATGAGTACTCAGCAGCTCAGAGTTTTGAGCCCTTTCCTCCTCCTGGCTGTGTGTGCCTGTGGGATTTGCTCAGGTCTCTCAGCCATCAGGCACTTGCTTTTCTTCCCTGAAGACGGGTGTCTTGCAAGCCAGTAGCTGGTGGTATGGCAGAAAAGAGCTCTGTTTTATCAGCTGAGCCCAGCAGCTGTGTCCTTTGCTGGCACAGTTCTCCCAGGGCACGGCACACCACACACACTTGCACAGTGTTTTTCTAGGAGTGGTTGTAGATGTGGACAGCTCTTTTAGCACCAAGTGTATACAAGTCCCTCTCACCCTGGACTTTGAGCTGAGCTCCAGAATATTCGGGCCTGGATGTGTATCTCTTCCCTTTGCACAAGGAAGGTTTGTGGAATAAAAGGAGGCGGTTTCCAAGGCGTAACCTTTGTCACTGCAGTGACGGTGGCCAGAACAGTGCTTTGTGTTTGCTGTTAACTGCAGATCTGACGTGTAAGTGCCCAGATGCAAGTGTGAGGATCACTGGCCCCGTGACCTCCCTAAGGAGGCACCACACCCTGACTGGCTCTTCAGAGCATGTGAAGATGCTGCTGTAATGCTGCAGAAAACAACCATGAATCTTGTTTGTTTTGGGTTATTCCCTTCCAGGTATAGAATATGTAATCACCCAGCTGAAATCTCTGATTCTGTCCATGGGTCTGATTGACAGGCACATTACAGTAGAGAAAGCTGTGCTTCTGTCTCGCCTGGAGGAAGAATACCAGGTAAATTTTATTACAAAACAGCCCTATAATTCAAATAGCAATAATCTCAGCATGACAAATGCATCTCCCACCACAAGTAACTGGCAAGGGAAGTGTATTGCAGGAGAGGTTCCACTCTGCCAGTCTCCCCATTTGAGAGAGTTTGGAGTGTGCCGCTGTAGAGTAATGTCACGGGTGCAGCAGCCCAGTGTGCTCCTGGGGCTGCCAGTTTCTTTCTGCAGAACCCAAATGGCTACTTTTCTTCCTCTCTGATCTGAACTGCAAAGTCGTGGCTGGCCTCTCTTGCTGTGGGTTATCCAGCCTGGAGGCCTTAGTAGACACCAAGCTAATAACTTGCTTGCTGGAAATTGGCCTGGCGTGAAGCTCTCCCTGACCTCAAAGTGGCTGAAGTTGATGAGAATCTTTTCATCCTCCCTTTAAGGGACGCTGCCTCAGACCCCAGTACAGATGAAGCATGTCATTCCACTGAACTCGTCTGGAGATCCCCCTGCCCCAGTAATCAGTGATCAGCACAGCTCCTGGGGGGCTACCCATGTTTCATAAACATGAAAAGGCAGGCTGAGAGTTGCTGAGCAGCTCTATGTATAATCCAGTTCTGAACCGACTGTTCCTCCTTTCCAGATTCAGCGGTGGGGCAGCGTGGAGTGGGCCCATGACTACGATCTGTGTGAGCTGCGTGCTCGCGCAGCAGCTGGGACTCTCTTTGTTCACCTCTGTTCAGAGAGCTCGACTGTAAAGCACAAGCTGTTGCAGGACTGAGACGGCTGGGCACAGGAGGAAAGTGCCCAGCTGTGAATTGCTGGCATGACCCAGCAGATGGTAACCACCCTCCTTCCACTGTGTCTTTCCTGGCATCAGCCTCGCGCTGAGAAGCTGCGACTTTGTGGGCAACTCCTCGCTTGGACTGACTGCCACAGCGCAGCACCAGCAGTTTTGAGCCCACAAGGAGGAAGGGTCAAGGTGAGCTTCCTCTGCATCCCCAAGACAGCAGCTCTGTCCATTACTGGTGTCTGTAACTCATCAGAGGAGCTCTCACGAAAGAAACAGCTTCCTGGGCAGGGCGCGGCACAGACATACCCAGCATATGCCACATGTCTTCATAGCTGCCAGCTCCTGACACACACTTGTTATGGAAATCTGAAAACAGACTCCATTGCATCTGTTCTTCATCCCTCAGTGTGCCTGTATGTAACACCAGGGTCTCTCTGTCTGATTAAAGGCACATCCCTGCTAGATTCTGAAAGCCAATGCTGCTGAGTATTTCTTTGTTTTAATCATCAAGCTGTGGTCTAGGTCCTGAGCTGCCAGGCTCTAGGCAGGTGCTGGGTTGGCTACAGGCAGAAAAATATGATGGAGCAGAGCAGACAATAACTACCAAACAGATCTGCTCCCTCCGCATCTCTGTGTGAGCCTCGCCGTGCCAGGTGCTCTGTCCTTGTAGCCAGGGAGTAGCAGGGAGACAACAGTGCGGTCCTGGAGCAAGAATGGGGGAACCTGGGCTCCAGCCATCTTCAAAAGCACAGAGCACTATGAGCTAAATCTGTGTATGATGGGCAGCACCAGCCACAGGGCTTTCTGAGAGACCCGGTCTCCCCAGAGCGCGTATGCAGCCACCCTCTCGTTTAACCTTCCCACCTTTCTACTCTCTGCTTGCCTCCAGCAGTACCGCCCCGGCCAGCATTATTCCTCAGAAGCTGCCCACAAGTGAGCGTAGCAGCTGCTGTCACTGAGCAAGGAAGGGAATTAATGACTCCTCATCTGGCTGTTGCGAGCGGCAGTGTGTGAGCTCCTGTGGAACCATTGATTTCCCTTCCTGCTAGCTGGGGGCTGCTCTGTTCACGCTGCAGAAAGCTGCTTTTGCGAGAGGCGGTGAGCAGACAAGGCTCCTGGGCACGCAGAGCCCCCACCAGCCCTGTGCTTGCTGAGCTGGAAACCTGCTGTTATCTTGGGGGTGTTTTGATGGAGAGCACTCCTCTCCCAGGCTGCTGCCACGTGCCCTCGGCTCACAGGTTCCTGCCACTGTGCTTGCAGGTACCAAAGCTCTCAGGCATGATCTGCTACGATGATTTGGTTCAATCAGTTCACAGCTGATCCATAACCCCTTGTGACCAGGTCTGAGCTCTGTCTGCAGGGGCTTCATGCCAACATGATGGAAGAGGCAGAGCTTTGTACGCTTTTCCAGAGTCAAGTAGTATCTTTTATTTGCAGTTCATGGTGGGATGGAAGAAGTAATGCCTTCGACCTGAAGTATCCCAGGCAGCTCAGGCATAAAGAGGCAGCCATCCCTGTCGGGGGCTGTCTTGCATGCCTGCATCGGCTCCAGGATCTCTACGTTATCCAGCTCCTCCTGGAGACGGTCAATGTATTGAATGATCTCTTTGACACGGTTGCGGTTTCTGTCAATCTCGTTTTGGAAAGCCTGAACAGATTGAAGCCAAGCAGTGAACCTGCAGGTTTGTCAGGGTCCCTGGCGCACAGAGGGCTCCAGCAAAGGCTACAGAGCATCCTTCCTAGCAGTGTCCCCACCACCTGGGCCAGATCCATCTGTGCCCCATCCCCCTGAGCATGAGGGTCTCTTACCTTCTCTGTCACAGAGGCCTGCCAGCGGTAGGTATTGCTGAGGATGTTGCTCTCTCGCTTATCAATCTTCAGCAGGCGGATGCCATGGGACGCGTTGACTGCATCGACAATGGTGGTTTTGTCCACAAGAAGCTAGGAGGTAACGTGACAGGATGAGAGGAGGGGGTGGGCGTGCAGCGAAAGCAGCAGAGCTCAGAACTAGCAGCACAGTAACGGCAGTGCTCAGGGGGAGAAAATCAGCCCTCTGTTTGACTGACAAAGCCCCAGTCATCGGGATGAATCCAGTGCTTTACCTTTCACAAGGATGTGTCTGGGCCTCCCTAGGGAGTAATGGAGTATTATCCCTAGTACAGGTGGGGGAAACTGAGGCAGCACCCTCGGCCTCACCTGCTAGAACTGGGAGCAAATGCCTGCTGCTGAGTGCTCCGCTGCAGGCAGTGCTGCCTTGCAGCACATGTCAGGGTCCTGTGGGCAGCTGGTGCTGAAGCAAGGCTGCATATGCTCCAGCACGCCTGGGCCAGCATGTGTGGGAAGTGGAAAATTGCACTTGGAAAGGTCTCTTGCACTGGTGGTGCTGGCTGTAAATCTTCATTTTTGGAAAGTCCCAGCTCCTAATCGAAGCAGTAACTTCCCCCTGCGGCTCTCAATAGAGGGTGGCTTCGCTAAACCATAATGACTCTCCTCCTGCAGCCAAGTGCTGCTGCTGAACAAATGAAGATTGCTTCTCCCTGGAAATGGATGGCAGTGAGGCAAAATGGGTGCACAGCAACGGTGCGTAACTGCAGCCATCTGCACAGGCCATAAAGCAGGGAGGTCCCCCAGGGAGGGGGCTGAGGGGTCTGTTTTGTGTCTGTCAGCTCTTGATTACCTGGAGTAACGGGGGGCTGGGATAATCTGGACAAGAGTAAAACCACTGTGAATGCAAAACTCGAGTCATTTAGTCACTAAATGAAGGAATAACAGAGGCGAAAAGGTCAGCAGTGTTGCTGACTGGAGCACTGCAACAATCTTTTGTGCTTTCTGAAAGGCTCCTGGGATCTTTGCTATCACAGCAAGACTGAGGGCTCAGCGGAAGGCTCCGTATAAAATGTCATGTCCTGCCTTCAGATCAGCTCATGGGCTGGGGAGCTCTAGGAAGGGCTTTTGAAATCACAGAGGCAAACAGAGCCCCAATGCAAGAAAGTCAGAGTGGTGCTTGGATTCTCCTGGGGGAGCAGGGACAATCGGAAGAAAACCAGCTGTGAGTGTAGCAAAGATGCTGCTTAAGTGCCGACTGGGTTGGGGCTGTCTGGAAATCAGCCAGGGAAGTGAGTTGTGCTGGAGGCAGGAGAGAGACTTGCTCAGCACCTCTTCTGGGCTGCTGCCACCAGCTCTGGCAGCACCCAGGGAAACCTGCAGTGCAGCTATCCTCTGTTCTAGTCAGCAGAGATGTCCGGTGGCACTGCAATTCAGCCAAGTGGCTGGAGCCTCTTGGGAGGAGGTTATGCTCTGGTTTAGGCATGGCTCTACCAGTACTAAGCCTCCTGGAAATCATGTCCCTTCAGAGAGAGACTGTGGCCTTGCTGACTGTCTAGCAGAGATGGACTTTTTTGGTGCCCTCACCATTTGAACATCAGCTGGCAAATCCTTATCAAGCTCATTCTTGACTGATTTCTCCAGTGTCATGATGCAGATCTCCAGCAGCTTTTCATGGTGACGGTTTTCCAGGTCCCGGCACTGGGTCATCGTACAGAAGATGGTTAAGGCAAAAAGCTGACCACACCACTCACTTAAATTGATTAAATGATCTCCTGTAACTAGAGACCGAGTGTGCACCCAGTGGGCCCCCGCAGGAAAAAGCCTGGCTGCTGCCAGAAGCTGCTGTGATGTCAGGATATGCACTTTCTGCTCTTAATCACACACCGGGTCTCATCCTTACTGCCATATATTATACAGAACTGAGAGGGGGCCAAGGTTTGCAAAGGAAATTGAAGGCGGCTTCCCAGGATATAAGCTAAGCTCTGAATACGGTGCAATTATTTGCACCAGGCTAACAGATTTCTGTATTTAGTGTAGCCTGTCACTGAAGCACTTTGGTATTCTCATCTCACTATGTTTGAGAAAACTTCAACAACACAAAAATGAAGGCCATTTACAGAAACTTTAATAAGAATTGTAGGTATTCCATTGGCTGCTGCGGCAATATATATAGGAGACAGACTAACCAGATCTTCCCAGGGTTTTGTCATGGCTGTATGGAGAAGAAAGGGAGATTCAAGATTCCCAAGTGGGAGAAAGCTGGTAAAGTCCTACAGACTTCTAGCACAGAAGAACTTAGATCCTTTTGTGCTCTCCAGAGTATCCACAGAAAGAAGCTGGGCACCTTAAATGACCATTCCGAGAAAGCTGGGAGAAGACATTTTCCGTTGATTAAAAAAACCCAACAAACCACCATCAAATTCTAAACTGATGGCTCATTTCTGGATTTAGAAGCAAGGTATACGTACGTCACTGGGAAGTCCAGGCCAACGTATCAAAAGGATATATCCCTTTAACATTTTCAATCAATGTTGATGCTGTGACAGCAATGTTTCCTTTAAAATCCTTTATTTGTTCCTTAAGAGAGGGAAAAGGAGGAAATATTACAATGAAAACTTGCATAAACATAAAAGGGACTCAGGGAGTCTAGGAGGGGTCTACAATTGATTATAATTTGGGCTCACTGCTGTTATTAGCACATTCAGAAACAACTGTCTCAAACATTTGAAGCGTTTTGAAAGTGCTGCAAGATTTTCTTTCCTCCTTCAGGGAGAGAAAATCAGAATCAATTTATTGGAGGGAAGCTGACTGAATTATACCTTTAACTGGTGTCCGGAGCAAGCCAGCTGACCCTTTTGTACCCTCACCTAAGCAATGCATGGAGAGGGCTTACTCCCGTGTACTGCCATGCTGCAGTCTCCTTGTGTGCATGAAGAGCCTCTTGTCAGAAGCATAACCAATGCCTGGGCTCACTGCTGCTTTTCTTTTAGTCCTCAGAAATTAAAATTGCTGCTGCCTATTACCTCTCTCAAAGATGGCTGATGGAGAATCTGTGAAGTGTTGCCCTTAGATGTCTCGATAACAACAGTTCAAATACAGCCACCCGAATCCTGCAAATCCAGAAAGGCACGCAGGGAGAAATGCTTCTGCTCAGTCCATCAGTGACTGCAGATATGTGAGGACCAATTCAGAAAAGGCAAGATCCTAATGCTGTGAGGAATCCATTTTAAGCTGCTGCTTTCTGTCATGCACATTCACAAAAGTAAACTGCTGCATCTGCTTGCACACAGGCCACAGCTCCTGCCTGCTAATTTTTAATTTTTATTTTATTTTTTTAATGAAGATGCACATTAGCAGCCCTGCCCTAGTTTTTGAGGAAAAGTCTGGGGAGAAAAAAGGCAGCTATTATGCAAGCAAATGCAGTAAGCTGAGCAGGAATGTGTGTAATCTTATTCATAGCAAAGATCAGCTTCAAAGAGTTACACCTTTAGAATCCCAAATGCATATTCCATGTTATGCAGCGACTTCTGTATGCAGACCTATAAAACAACTGAATGACTTCAAGTCCCTTTCTCTAAAGTCGAAGCAGTCAGCTTGGATAGATGTGAGGGACATACCCTGCTCTGCTCTGAGAAACAGAAATCTGTTGCAATGTATCAATGGGGCTTGATCTCACCCAAGATCAACTTTGAACAGAGAAAGAATAAGATGGAGACAAAACATCAGCCTGACAGGAGCCCCCTCTTTGTGCAATGAGCTACGAAACAGAGGGCTGCAGCAGCAGAAGAGTGACCCCCTCACATTCTGGATGTGAGGTCTCACAGGTATGTGCTTGACCCTTACCTCCAGATGGTCAGCTATCAGCATTTCCAAGGTCATGAGTGCTTCTGACAGCTGAAGTATGTCCTCCTTGTACTTGGCTCGTTTAGACTCAGCAATATCATAACTACTGGCATTATGAATCTCATCCAGCCTCTAAACACAGAGATACATAAATTACTTATAGTTTGTGTTCAGCATTCCATTGCAATTTAATTAACTTGTTACATATTTGAGAAAAGTTCCTGCTGATGATTAGCTGAAATGAAATGTGATGATTCAGGAAGTCTCCAGATTTACATACTGGGTAGTCAACAGTGCTGAGGTGTGCTACTGCACTAACGATCCAGAGGCAATGCAGTGGAATTGGTGAAAACGTTTCCTCATCCTCCAGTCAGCAGAAGACTGTGCCCCTTCTATGCTTCCAACTTTGGTTCCCCTTCTAACACATTTCAAGTAAAAAAAATAAATAAATATTTGATTCTTGACATCGCTGGCCGTGAAGAAGAGATTAACTATTACTTCATAGAAAGAAATGCAGGGCTAAATCCTGATCCCCTTCATGTCAAGGAGAATCTTGATTGACTTCCATAGGGTTGGGAGTTAGTATTCTGAATATGGAATACCTATCATTGCCTGCCTTCCTCTTACAGCAAGGATTTATTGCCCTTCAGAATTAAATATTGACGTCAGGTTTGTATCAGGCAAGATTTATGATTTCTTGGATAAAAAAATCCTCTTGTGCTGAGCAATATATTATTTTCAAGTCTGTTCAAAATAAGTTAACAGTCAAGTGTTAAAAGGAGGGGAAAAAATATGCATTTAAAGATGTCTAATCCACTTCTGAGAGTGAATGGAATGAGCTAGAACTGAGAATTCTGATGAAAACCATTGCCAAGACTTGTGTCTGAAAATGGACTAGATTACCCAAACTTTGCAGAGTTAACAGGAGGGAAGGGGAAAGCAAGGCATCTTCTTTTCTAATCTAAACGAGCTAGAAGGCTCAAAAAGCTCCACAGCCGTTCAAGCCATGCTGCTGGGAGCAGTAACTTCAGACTTCAAGGCCTTTAATGCTTCTTCGTTCCTTAACCAACTTCAGAGAGCAGAGTTATTTTACAGGTTACCCAAGCTTACGTGAAAGGATTACAGTGACACAAGCAGCCCCTAAGGATGGCTTACAGTCAGCCTGCTGGGACCTCTGCACCTCTAGAACTCCTCCGGTAATTTTAAATGAATGGGGAAATGCTGTTAAAATACACTGTTCAGTTTTGACACCAATTTCTCCAGTATTTATATGAAAACTGTTAAGGTGACCGCTGTGTCCTGTTCTTGCAGCTCAATCCATAGCTGAGCCTGCAGGTCCTCAAAGACAAAAGGCCAAAATCTGGCCTCAGCCATGTTTCTTTGGGTTTGATTTTTGGGGGGTTTTGTTGGGGTTTTTTGTTTGTTTTAGTGGGGTTTTGGGGGGTTGTTTTGTTTGTTTGATTGTTTTGGTTTTTTAATGTGAGATGTATTGGGAATTCAAGTGCAAGTTAACCGAATGTGCATCACCATCTTTCTAAGTTGCCTTCTGGTAAGGCTGCAAATTCGTGTCCGACTGGAGTTGATGGAGTTAATTTGCCAACATGAGTCAGCAAGGTTCAAGGACCTGGGAGCAGAGTGACTCAGCAGGCTGCCAGCATGTGACAAGGCACCTAAATAAAAGTGACCTGGTTTTCAAAGGGAGCCAGCGCTCGTGACTGCCTGGTGTCAGTTGTCAGGGACTTGCTCTGCTCAGCTGAAAGTGTTACCAGGCTTTAGCCCCCTTCCCCCACTCCCCCCTCCCCCTTATTTTTTCTGTGAAAACAAAATAATGATCCAGCTATTATACATGGTTAGAAAGGGATCCAGCTAGAAGCTACGCCCTTAGCAGCCACAATGGGTGGCTGTAGTTGAGCGGAATGAAAAAAGATAGTTTCTACTTTAAAAAGACTAGAAATACATTACAATAACTTTATCTAATTTTTTTGTTAAAGTTCTTTGAGCTGTTGATGACAAAATGAACTGAAGCAGAAAATTACTTGGGAACAAACTGAATACCCTGCAATCTCCTTCCTTTCTTCCCCATTTTTCAATGAAGGAAGAGCTATTGGAGGCCTCAAAAAGAAGGAGAGTGGCATTAAATCTAATAAATCTATTTATGTATTTTAAATCGACTTCAGCAGAAATATTTAAACTAAAAGAAAGGTTGAGCATTTCCATTTTCTTAAAGATTGGTAATTTTTCTGGATGGCAAAAAAAAAAGTACAAAACCCCCACCACATTTAACCACTTTTTTCCTACCTTTGTGGACAGTAAGATAACACTATGACATGTTAGTTTTGTCCTGCACTGAATTTCCAGTATAGAAAAGGGCTGTCAGTGTTAGCTGGTTATGGTTTACCCAAAGGCTTGAGATGTCAATCCCCAAATTCTTTTCCTACATAAAGTACTAAAACTCTTTCAACATTATGTTAGTTAATGACATTATATTAGCTAACACAACAGTTTTTCTTCGTATAGGTTTATATTCTAAGAAACATGCAAAGAAAGTGAATGAGCACTGGAAGAGGCTGCCCAGAGGGGTTGTGGAGTCTCCAACCTTGGAGGTATTCCGTAGCTGGCTGAATGTGGTCCTGGGCAGCCTGCTGTGGGTGGCCCTGCTTGAGCAGGGGGGTTGGACCAGGTGACTGTCTAGTCCCTTCCAACCTCAGCCTCTCTGATTCTGCCATTAGGGACCAAGTACTGATTCCTATTACAGCAGTGTAAATCCAGAATCGTTTTCCTAATTTTACTTGAGTTACCATTACTTTCAGTGAAATTAAAAGCTGGGATATGATGTAGAGAAATCATGTCTCAAACAAACAAAAGTATAACATTACCCTTTTCTTCCGATTTTCAAAGTCTAGGATTATTTTCCTGCCTTCTTGCTGGTTGGCTGTTAATGCTTCATGAAGGCTTTTGTAGAAATCAGAGACTTCAGCTTCTCGGTTTTCATACTCTTTCAGACCGTAGTTGAAAAGGTTCTCACAAACTGAGACAAACTCCTTCCTGTACGTGACACCAGAGTCAAGGTATTTTGCTTGTTCAGTGGAGCAACATGCTATGTTCCTTCTACCTCTGCAAATCTGAGCAACAAGAGTTACAAGCTACTGTTTGGTAACCTCTGTGGTTTCTCACCAGGAGCAGCCTGCCAAGTGTTCTGTCTGTGGCAGGCCTGGGTCACCCATTCACATTTTAGGCGTAGGATTTTGCTACCTTAAGGGTATGGAGAAAGCTATAGCAACTTGAGGGAGAAAAGGCCTTGAGGAAGAAAAGGAAATACATATCCTTCTCTGACTTTTCTGACATAACAGAGGAATAAAGCATACAACCCTATCTGTCTTCACAAGTGTGAATACAATGCCTGCATAGTTAATAAATACAGCTCTGGAGCCTACAGCCAGAGCACAGAATAAACTACTGACTTGGTAGCATCACAAAAATAACATCAATTTTTCTTCTGCTATTATCTTGGCAATGGAATTGTTTCTAGAGTCTATTGTAGTTAAGCTGTGATGCATTTTTCCCCAACAGTGTAATGCAATTTTAAGGAAGGTCAAGTTACTGGCCTTGACAATGCTCTATTAATCTGAATGAGAAAAGAAAAAAGAAAAAAAAGTGTCTGCTTTCTGATCTCCCGTGTAGGAGCAATGATCACAAAGAAGTGCTGGCCTGAAAACTTCAAGTTGCCAGCTTTGGCAGGTTATGAGATATGCGGCTCATATCATTCTGATTAGTCTGTTCCTATCTCCTACCACTTCAATTTCAACACGAGTTTAGCAACTGCGCTCTCACAATCTAACTGACAGAGATTTATCTTATAGCTCATTTTAAACTTTAAGTGGATTGCAGACTTAAGGAAAGTACAAAGCCTTGATTCTTGAAGGGTCAGGAAAGGCAGCTACCGAAATTGTGTTTGATTCAAGCGAAGGAAAAAGAATATGGTAATTACAATGGTGAGAATTTAAAACACTGGAATCTCATGACCTATTGGTGACAGAAACGAGTGGTTTTACAAATGGGATATTTCAAGCTGGGCTGGCCAGCTTGCCAGTAATATAAACCATTTGTTTGTAACCCTCATATTTCATGAGATATCAAGCATTACAGCTGTCAGTGGTCTCACGGTCTTGCAGTGGTTTTTTTGGTACCGTTCCAAAATTGAACACAGACCATCTCAGATCTTAGATCAATGTGCCCTGGACAAAAGCAACGGATGAAGAGTCCCTCTGGATGCACCTCCTTCTTTTCTCAAGGCATTACGTTTTAGCTGTAGGTATTCTAAACCCAGGAAGGATATGCTTGCAGCAGTTCACCCACTCCAGGGAGGCAAGTCAGTTTGGCAGCTTCTGTATCCTCTGCATACATACTGTCAAACAGGAATGATCCATTCAGGTACTCAACAAAGGCTGTCTTTGAAGAGAATCAGAGCAAAATAAGTAAAATAAAGACTCCCAACAGGCTGCCAGTCCTCAGGATGTGTCTCTCTTCTAAGCACTTTACCAGTGGAGGGACACTGCTGCAGGTACAGTTACACCAACATGAGTCACAAGAGGACCCTGAAACTGGATTGAAAAGCATCCTGGTGGCTTTGCTTCTAGAACTCTCTAGCCTAAGGATAGAAACCACTGTTTAATCTTACATACAACTGCATATTGCAAGGCTATTAGGCCTTTCAGATAAGGAGTCAGTGGACTGTGCGGAGGGATGGAGGTAAGAGCTGCAGGTGTCCTCCCTGTCACTGAACCTCCTCCTGCTCTTCAGTCGGTCTGATCTTCTGGAGGTCTGGAATAGACAGCCAGACCATAACTGCAAGCATCATTCTGCCTGGTCTTGTTTTCAGTCTGTTCACAGGGCTACAGTGGTCTCAGAAAGCCCTGAACAGTTTAACCATAAAAATAATGGAAAGCATTAACTTTGTGTGAAGGAGAAAATAAAAAGTCACTGCCCATGAAAATGCTAACAGTTCCCTCAGACCTCTAATTTTCTTAATTCTCATGTCTAAATCTCATGTCAGGCTGATAAAATCCTCGGCTATGATTTACTATTTGGCTTCACAGGATCTGTATCTGTAGTTTCATTGTTCAGCCAGAACTACGTTCCCCCATGTCGTAGGTATTCCACAGAAGTTGCTGTTTTCATTCAAGAGATGAGATTCAGAGATCACAGAGATTAATCCTAGCCTTAGTTTTAGCACAGTTTATGTTAATCTCTCATTAAATCTTCAAGCAGGTAAAAAGAGAAGTCAATATGTGTTGCGCTGCTTTCTCCTGAGACAATATACAACCAGCCAAAGAAAACATACCTTGTGGTACTCCAGCTCTTTCTGCTTTGCCTGTTTTTCCTTCAGCTGAGCCAGGGCCTGAGCCTCCTCACTTTCCAACAGCTCAGTAAGATCTTGATACTTTAAAACTGCGACTTCTCGCTGAGAAATGCAAACAGAGAAAATATTTTTATTAGATTATCAAGCATCGCTTTACAAATCTGGGCATAAGCATTTGATCTTTTCAGAACATGCACTTGAGTGACATCTGCATCTCCATTTCTTTGTGGGCTTTTTATTAAACTACTTAGAAAGTTTCTGATCCATTCCTCATCCCATTTTTTGTTGGCATATTACTCTGCATTCAATAGATCTGAACTGATACAGTCCCAGGAAAATTTTCTCTCCCCATTTCCTCATCTTTAGGGTTGTTTTTATTTTTTTAGCAGAAGGCCATGTTTAACTTCTAAAATTTGAACTTTGATATGATCAGCTAGCGTGTTTAACACACTTACTAGGGAGAAGACAGCTCTTTGGAGGAGTGGATGGCAAGATAGTAGCAGGGACATGAACCTAATTAGCTTGAAACTGAAGCCTGACAAATTTAAGTATGCAATTCTATGATGTACTGTCTGTATGAGCAGGGACTGGCCTCAATGACCTGGACAGCCCTATCAGCCCTATGGTAGGAGTAATGTGTATTCCAGGTACAGCTCTTCTCCGTGCCAAGCAAATTTACAATCAATCATGTTCTTTGGTTACTAAAAAAAACCAAACCCAAACAAAAAAACCCTTCTTTGTTCCTTTGAGCCCTGGGATCAAAAAGCAGTCCCATGTGTCACCAGTGCAGATGCACTGTCCTGTTCTCAGGAATCAAGAGCGGGAAGTGCATTTGATGACACCTGCTTGCCTGGAGAGCCTGTCAGCCTGCTACTGAAACAGATTGCTCAGCAAGCAGCAGGACCACCAAGCTTCCTTTCCCCTGGATCTATATCTCAAGACTGATCTCCTCTGAGATTTTCTGATCTCTAAGAAGGCTTGCACTTACACTGCAGCCTCTCTGTGGCAACATTAACCAGGCCCCTCTCCCACACACAGCTGCTGATTTTCACAAAATCTGTGAAGACATCATGCCTCTGACACCTCTACCCTGCTGTCAGATTTGATAGAATTTGGCCTACAGGTTCACAGCTGTTAGGTGGAGGCAGAATAAACACTGTGTGTTTCTGTAAGCCTAATTTCTGCAGAGAACCTGCCCCAAATGCTAGAACATTGCTGGCATACCAACAAAGCAAACGCTCTGTAAGATGCTGTTGCCCATTTTCACAAGCAGGGAATGCAGAAATGCTTACCATGGTGTCACACACGAGCCTGAAGTCCAAGTATACTAGGTCTGGAAGGTGTGCAACAACAAATAGCGTATACTGCTCATCATCACAAAGAGGGTTCCCAATGAGATTCAGTGTCCGTAAGTTTTTAAACCTCCTGAGATAGATCACCTATGCCATAGGGAAAGAGACACTGTACTTCCTAGAGCTGGGGAAACCACAGCCTTAAAATTCATTGCTCTTACTACAATTATGTTACAATATATATCCTGCCCTGCTGCGAAACAGCAGGCATCATTAAATCAGTTTCTAATGCTTTCTGGAAAGGAAATGCTTAAATTTACATTGTGAATATATAAATGAAAAGTGTAGAGAGAAGGCAGATAGGGTGGACAAATCATGGGTCTTAGATTGGGAAATGGCCCTCAAAAGAACCCCAAATAAATCCTACTCTTCACTCCCTCCTTTTCTCAGATGTTGCTACTTACTCCTTTTCTAGCTTTCATGGGAACCAATAGGAGTTTTGCCACAGCTGATGGCAGTAACAGAACCAGGCCCCCATGAGTCAATAATCTAACAAGAGAATTAGCTGTAGTATGTACTTTAACACCAGGACAGCTTACCAAAACAATAACTTTTACTACAGAGGCAGTGAAATCCTAAGCAGAATTTTCTACTCTAAGGAGGGGCTCGGACACAGTGGCAAATATCAGTTTTAGAATATTTGATCCCTTGACAGGGAACATTTGCAAAGACAGGGAGCACTCACATCTTGCAGAGTGATCAGGTTATTCTTTCCTATGGAGAAAATCTGTAGCTCTTGCAACATGTCCATGTGCTCTATTTTAGATATTCTGTTATTGTAGAGACTGAGGTCTTGCAGTTTGACAAGGGTATCCAGGCCCTCAATTACTTCAATATTGTTGAAGGACAGGTCTAGGGAAGAGTCCAGAGATCCAAAGTTTAACTATTTCTAGCAGAACACCCCGATTCAGATTTAGCCTGGCTCTCAATTTAGAAGTTTACGTAATACGTATTTTCCTCAGGTGCATTCAGTGTCCCACAGGAAAGGCTTGACATTAAATCATCATTCATTCACATCTCCTCCTTGCAACTGTCCATGCAACTTTTAAATGAGAGGAACAGTTGGTATTCCATGCAGAGTCCACATACGCAACCTGAAAGTGATTTCTACCTTTATGGGGAAACCCAAAATACCAGAAAGGAGGTGGAGAACTGCCCTAAAAGGGCGATAATTCTGTGACAAATTTGACACTCTTTGCCTTGTTTCTTGCAGACTCTTGCCTGCCACACCAATGCCCACTGTCATGGTCATTCCCACAGGACTAACATATGCCAGTTCCACACTTGCAACCACCCTGTTGTCAATGGAGGCATGCAAAGGCATATACTCACTTTAGTGATTTCACACACTGAAATTTCCTCTTATCCTGCCAGAACATCTATCCTAAGACCTACATTCATTGCCCTCAGGCCAGTACTGAGTAATTCAGGAGTCCAAAGACAGTTGATGAAGTTACCAGCTGTCTGCACCACCCCAGCCCCTGGATGGCCAAGACATTCATGCAGCAGCTGCTGAACCCCACAGCCTTTGGGCAAACGAAACCCATGAGTGTGCTTCAAAACACTCTGCTTACATTGTGGTGATCAGCTGTTGATTCACAAGTGCATGTCATCCGTGCAGCAGAACAGTGCAGACAACTGGGCGGAAGAACCCTTTAGACATTTCAAGATGTGCTTATGAACTGAAGCCCTGCATGCCATTTTCAAAGACGGCTGGATATATTTATACTGCCAGCCAGCAACGTGGCTGCAGTTCCCACATCCATAGCAGCAAGCTCACCAATCTGCCTAGCATCAAAACCTGCACCACTGTGGGATGTTGCTATCAGCATTCTGAGTTTTTAGTTGAAAGTACTCACCTAAGACTACAAGGATGGTCACTTCTTGGGACAACAATGATGACGAGCCCTTAAGCATATAGGGATAGAGGCAGTGGATTCTAGGCTCTGAAATGCCTGTGTTAACTTTGAAAACAGAATACCAGCTTCTAAATCACAGATGTGTTTCTGTAAATATTTCTGGAAGTCACCTCCAAATACAAGTACAAACCCTGGAAACAACCTTGAAATCTCAACTTCCTGTTCCTGCCACACCAAATGGATTAAAACCAGCTTGTAAACATTTGAAGGATTGTTTTGCAGCTCTGATATTCAAGCATTTTGATAGCTGACAGTCAAATGAGGAAACACACAGGCAGCCGACAGCCTTCCATGGGAAAGCTCCTATAAGTTGTGTTTGAGGAGGAATGCAACACCCTGGCTTTATTGCAGATTACTTTATACCTGCGAAGGCATCCAGCCTCATATGCCTGTATCTTACCGAGCCATACAAGGTGAACCAGACTGTCCAGAGCTTCTATCTTCTCAATGACATTGTTGTCCAGCTGCAGTTTAGTCAGATTCTCAAAGTGCCACAGATTATCAATCTGTAGGATATCTAAAGCCACAGAAAAAAAGTAAAAGAAAACTGTTTTTCATGTGCTTTCAGTTTAGCAGACACACTATCTTGCACAAGGAAAACACGTCCAGTTTTACCTCAGAAATGATTTCCAGCAGATTATGATAGCATGTGATGACTGCCCTAGAGAGCTGAGAGGTCCACTGGCTGGACAAGATTTCAATGAAACAGCCTAGTTAACCTCAGTGTCCTGCTCCAGCACACACTGCTCATCAGCAATGCCAATGAGTCACTGAGGGGATGCTGACTACGGCCCAGCAGTCAAGAGTGGCTTTATGAATCCACTACTAGGAGGTCTTGACCTTCATTTTCCTTTCCAGCTCCAAGAGGGAGGTTTGGGATGAGTGCTTTTCTCCGCATTTGCAGGCTAGTGTTGGCCAGCTACTGCTTTTGTAAATTACTCCCCTGCTCCTGGGATTTTCATCACAGGAGAGTAAGTTGGGGTCTACTCTTTCTGTGAAGGCTGCAGTTTAGAACTAATCAATATCCCCGCATTTAGCTTTCTCCAAAAACAGAATCACAAGGGCAGGCAGTTTGGCACAACAGCAAAACATTAGCACCAAGGTGACAGAAAATACAGAACATTCTCTTTACCCCCTCAATGGCTTCCCAGAAGACTTCATTAGCTGCTCTGCTGCTATCGTTGTTTAGTGAGTTCAGAGTAAAGCAAGGAATTGCACATCCAAAACACTCACAGAGTTCTGTATTTTCTATTTGCAAACACACACATGCAGGATCAGGTAACAGGGAGTCTCTCCTAAGGAATTGAACTAATACACT
Source organism: Falco peregrinus (assembly GCF_023634155.1). Classification (NCBI taxonomy): domain Eukaryota; kingdom Metazoa; phylum Chordata; class Aves; order Falconiformes; family Falconidae; genus Falco; species Falco peregrinus. The sequence continues at coordinate 87,177,981 of NC_073725.1, read as the reverse complement.
TACTATTTTACTGGAGTACACAATGAATAATCAAAAGCAGATTTTTGCCCATGAAATTACATATCCTCAAAATATTCAAATATTGACCCAAATGTTCTTCCTTTTCATTTTCTGAATGCAAGTTTACGACTGGTTTGACAGCAAGAGGCAAGCTGCGATAATGCTACAGATGACCAGAGGAAGCCACTGAATTGGACTGTAATCACCACAATCTACCAAATAGCTCTCACATAATCGCTGGCTATGACGGAGCCTGCCCAGGGTTTGATTTGTCCACGTAGAGAAGGGCCCAATAGGCCTGTGGCCTGTAGGTGTCACCACAATATAAATGTTAAATAAGAATAGCAGTGAGTAATAGCGCAAAGTTAAGCAGCTCTAAGTTACCCATCAGCAAAAGCACCCAGCTCTCTGTAATGAAACTACTTCATACAGGTATGACTAAAAATGTAAGTTCAGACGTCACTTTTCATGTAATAAATCCAAGCTAATCATGATTGTTTAATTGCCAGTTAGCCACTTCATGCTTAATTCTATTACCCTCTAACAAAAGAAGAGGTAAGTATATATTCTGCTACTCACTTCTAAAACTAAGCTGTAGCTCCGTCACATTCTTAAAGTTAATATCTTCCCTTTTGGCAAGCTTTCTTTTGTCCTCTGGGTACTGTTCTTCAATGGCTTTCTGAACCATTTCATCATCAATAACGTTTGGCTCAATGCTATTGTATAAGTGACTCATTTTCAGATGGTAACAGCCTTAAAGGACAGAAAAGAAAAATAAATAAAATGACTGCCTGGCTACTATTTCCAACATCCATTGAACAGGCATGACAATTCCAAGGAATTAAGAGCGCAGCTGAGCATCAGGAAGATTAATACCTCACAGCTGCTATCAAAGCCTTGACTTTTATCATGACATCATTGATTCAACTTTAAGCACAGCTTTACACCCGCAGCACTGTAAAATGGCCAGGCATGCTCCACACCACATTTGAGTGTTTGCCATGAAAAATGCCAGAATTTGGCCAGAGAAATAGACCAGGAAACGAGGCCCTGTGCAGCACCTATGAACAGCACTGGTCCATCGCATGGCAATCACCTGCTGCTGAAACCCACCTTCATGAAGAGGGCATGTTCAAGGCCCTGTGCACCATGTAATCTAGTTTTAAAATGTAAATTTGTCATTATAAGCAAGTTTGATTTATAGAGTAAGAGGCATGTATTTTTAGCGCAGTAACAGCATATATACATATATATATATAACACAAGAGCAGGTCACTAAATTTTAAACACCAACATCATAATAAAAGTGAAAACAAATTTGAGGAAGGAGGAAAATTTATAAACAATAACAGCAATTTTCTGATGAAGGCACTTAAGGCAGATCCATAGCAAAGGCTGTCTAGTTCAGTCAATACACAGCACTGCACACAAACACATTCGTTTTGAGAAACATACAATTCTGTCAGTCAAAACTTTCTGTCCTGGCTTTGTCATTTAAATATCCCTTAAGGTTGCCCAGGAGGCAATGAGACTACTCATCTTTCTGAAATTGTGCACAGATAATGAATCAGTATGAAGGACAGGAATTGTCAAACTTTTGGTTGCATGAGATGGCTGTAATGGAAGTTCTGCTGACTTTTTTGCACAGGAGGACAGTAAGGATAAACATCTGGGTTTAGAGCGTTCTTTCTTTGTCATGGCTTTTAATTTACAAACGTAACCTCTCTCTGCCTGCGTGCAGGACAGACCGAGGAGTAGCAGGTTCTGGGTTTATTCATCCGTGATCTGCCGGATTTTCTGCTTTCCTTGTATTTGTCCATCCTTTCCTGAGCCAGTGCCGGTTGCACAGAGCAAATCACAGGGCGAGGTCAGCACCCCGCGGTGGCCACAGCGCGGCCCTCGGTGCGACAGCGGCTCGGCCACCGGGACCAGAAGTCGCCGCTGAGAGCGAGCCGCGGCCCAGGCCCGGGCAGCAGCGCCACGTCCCCGACACCCCTGGGCGCTGCCGGGCCAGGGGCGGGGACCCTGACTCTGACCTGGGTGGGCTGCCGCCCTCCCCCCGGGACCCATCCAGGCCCAGATCCCGGCCCCTCAGGCCTCTCACCCCCGGGTCCCCGAGGCTCCAGGCCCGCTCCGCTCCTCCGGCCCTGCCTCCACTCGCGGCTCGGCGCCGGCTGCTAAGGAAGCCCAGGCACGTTGCTAAGGGAGACCACGTGACAGGTTCAACCGCCAATGGTCAGGGAGTGGGTGGGAAGGCTGGCGACTAATCAGAGCGCGAGAAATCCGTGTCAGCCAATCAGCTCCGGCACAGTGCCCTCGGGGCGGGAGGAGGCTCGTATGATCGACGTTTCTTTTGCCCAATAATATTAGCGAATGGTTTGGCTGTTGCCCAATGGAGAATGGCACTAGTGGTGTCTCTGCTATCCATCAACCGGAGGGCGTGGAAAGGGCCGGGATTACCGCGGAGGCGGGCCCCTCACTTGACAGTGATGGGCACGCTCTTTAACCTATAACTCCTTGGGGCGTCCCGCTGCCGCCCAATCGAATGCAAGGAGGCGGGTCACGCTTGGCAAAACAAGTTGCGGTTGGTGCGTGTGGCTGCCCGTCAGGGCGGCGTGGGGGAGGGGGGGGGGCGGCCGCCGGGCCGCTGTTTGTTGTCATCCCAAGATGGAGTTTCTGCTGGGGAACCCGTTCAGCACCCCGGTGGGGCAGAGCCTCGGTAAGGAGGCCCAGCGGGTGTAGGGGGCTCCGGGTGGGCTGGAGAGCTAGCGGGGCTTCTGGAGGGAGCGGGGGCCTCCAGGCACGGGGGGCTTGGGAGACAGGGGAGTGCTCTGGGGGTCGGTGAGATACAGCGGGGGCTCTGTGAGGGCCCGCGGGGGGCTCTGGAGCCGGTGGGAGGGGGCATAGTGGAGGCCCTTGGGGGCTGTGAGGATCTCTGGAGGTTCGTGGGGGGCTCTGGAGGTGGTGAGGCATCTGTGGGGGGCTCTGGAGGTGAAGGAGGGCCTCTGGAGGTAGCAGGGATTTCAGGGTTGGTGGGGGGTCTGGGGTGGTGGTGGTATTTCAGAGTTTGGGGGTGCTGTAGCCTTAGTGGGGTCTCGGGGGGTTAGCGTGGGTCGTGGTGGTCTCTGTGGGGACAGTGGTGGCTTTGGGCAAACTGTTTGCCATGAGGAGGGGGCAACTCCAAGATGGTTGACAGATGAAGGAAAGTTGTTGTATCTCCCAGCTCCTTTTCCCACGTGTGAGCGGCCTGTTAACAGGGCAACCCTGTCGTCCAGCCACCTTTTTCCCAAAGTGCTGAACCCCCCAGGGCCTGTGCGTATGCAGGGAGGGTGACGTGGTGTAAAGATACACATATGTGCTCAGTCTTTAGCCCAGAGCTTGAATTGTGGTTTTGCTAATGTTTTGGTGACATTAGGCAGGTTATTTTGAGCGCACTTTCATTGCGTGGCTAGCCAAGGCCTTCCTGGGTTGCTGTGTCTACTCCCTCATTCCTGCAGGTGTGTTCTCTCTTAATTGTGGCAAGTGTGATTTCAGCCTGGGTTGCCGTGGCCAGGGTCATGGGAGAAAGCCCGAGTGCCATTTCTGCAGAGTTTGGTAACTTGCCCACAGTTGGGTGGGCTGGTATTGCCTCCTGCTTGCTTCTCTTAAGCCCTGAAGGAGATACAAGATCTCCCCCATTGCGGTGGGGAAGAACAGAGTGGCTCAGGCTCCTGCAGTTTGGGGGCTGTGGCCTGTGGTCCCAGAAGCCAAGTCGATGTTCAGTTGAATGCACTTAGGCTAGCATCCCTTTCCAGTGAAACCGTGCTCTTAGTTTTGTTGACTTGTTTCATAAATGGCAGTAATTCTAATGCTATTTTTAGGGTTTATGTATAGTATAACGTATAGCTATGTATAGTCTCGTCTATAGCTATTCTACATTAATTTATGGAATGACAAAAGACTTGTGTCTTCGGAAATTAAAGTGGAAAAAATTTTGCAGAGTACCTGGTCATGGCCTCAAACTGCAGAATTTCTTTTATAGTTGTATCCTCACCCACACGTGCAGAGGTAAAAGGCCCTTAAATGGGTAAGTCTCATACTGTGCTTTGAAGATGGCTGGACTCTTGCTTTGTCAGACTATATGGAGCATATGTATAGCTTGCTGTTTTTCTTTAGCCATCTGGGGTGTTTATTTCTTCTGCTCAGGGAGAGAAGTGTCGAGAGTTGGAGGATAATAACGAGAACAGTGAAAGCTAAACATGATTTTAAAGTGAATTTGCTTTGTTGTGTTTGGCCATCTGACCACATCTGCCAGGACAGCTGGCTGCTTTGCTGCTTGGACAAGCCTTCTACAAATGAGCACTGTTAAGGGAAGGCAATAATTTCTCATCTATTTACTGTCACTTTCTGTTAGCATCAGTACATGGTTTAAAGGGGCTTCCTTAAGAACGTAAGAATTGTTGCAGGGGTTAGCAGTAAAATCTGCTTTTCTACCCTTCTGCCTTTCTAGCTCAGGAGTGCAAAGATTTTCACAGCTTTACATCCCCTTGCTCTCTTTGAATGAGCAGTTGCTGCCAACTTAGAGGCTTTGAACACAAAGCTCTGAAGGAGCTGCTTTCATCAGATAAGGTTAGGTGTATGTGAGGGGCTTATAATGCAACTTCCCTTCATGCACAGTTCAGCTGCAGTTTAAGAATGTTTTTTTATTCCCAGGGCAAAGAGATAGCTGCAGATTTTATTTTGGAAGAATTTTTTTTTTCTGCTTCTCATATCACTGCCAGTTACCTCTTTCTAACAGTAAAACAAAAGCATGCCTTGTTCTCAGACGGTGTTATTTGCCCAGTGTTTCCACAGTTGGTTTTTTTTTCCATGAGCTTGTAGAATAAAATTCTCACTTATGTTTCTCTTCATTCTTTAAAAGGAACTGAATAATTTTGTATTTCTGCGTAAACATATTGTGTTGAACACAGTTGTGATGTTTTCAAGCAAGGCCTAACACTCACCATAAGGGAGAAGTGCAGAAAATTATGTAGGTCCATCAGCACACCAAGAATGCATGTTCACTGCCAGGAAGTAGCAGTGGTTCACATGAAGATTTAATTAGGGCTAGACAATGTCTTCAGATAAATGCCAGGTCTGAAAGAACAAAGATATCAGAGAAGGTTTGGGGAGAGCTCAGAGAGGTAATACAAGGGATTTTCTCTTTTCTCCTCTTTATCTGGATAATGTCTGAAGCTAGACAGGCTTTTTATGTTAACTCTTTTGCTTAACGTGGGAAAGTAATGCTAGGATGAGCTCAGAGGATTTGTAATGGAGATGGATAGAGTCTCCTGCATCTAAAATGCCAGTTTAAATGGCAGCCAGGTTCCTCACTGTTGAAAGCTACCTGTTTTTTGGACTGGCTTACACGGTAGCCTATAGTTAGTTTCCAGTGGTGGCATAAGAGAAACTGTATAAGCCATCACCATGACTACTAATTACATACCTCACTTAATTTTTCTTTAATGCTTTGATTGACCTGTGGACGGTGAACTGTCCTTGTGTCTCTAGCAAGTCCCTCTCCTGAGCAGAGCGGGTAGTTTTTGACAAGGCTGTTGTGTGGAAGGCAGTCAGCTGCTGCAGTGTGCCTATGACTCCTGAACTTTTTATTCATTCCGTATTGCTTTTTACCTGGAGGTTGCAGTGAAGGGAGGTAATAGCACCATTTTACATATAAACTAAATAAAATCTCACCCAGGATTTTGTGGCAGAATCCAATACTTCCCAAAGGCTTTGTGAGCAAATGGTGCTTTTCAGCATCCCATGGGACTTGGAAGAAGCCTTCACAGTGCCTTCAGCCCTTCACAATGTCGCTTTTGTTGGTGGTCAGCGCTTCCTAGCAGGCGTCCTTGGGAAGATCCCTAGGCAAAGGTTTGTGTGTTGCGGCTGGTGTGCTTCTGGTGTTTTTAACTGGTGCTGCCTGCTCAGCACCCTGCAAATTCAGCAGCTGTCAGCAGCACTGGATGAGGAGCCCAGTGAGGCCACTGGAGCTTTCAGTGCTGGCTTGTGCTGCGTGGCTCTGGCCAGCTGAGGGTCATGCCACCAGCCCTGGAGAAGGTCTTTGTGAAAGCTGGCAAGAGTCTAGAGGGTGGAACTGGGTGCCACAGGTTTCAGAGGCTGCCAAGTATGTCGGGGCTGGCAGGAGCCTTTGTGGCATTGGGTGTTGGTCTGGTTCTTACAATTGAACTGTCTAGTTTTTCCAGTTAATTCTGTATATATGATAGAATGGATCCTTAGGGGACTGTTTTGAAGAATACTCCTGACCAGTGAGGAGGAAAAATACAGGAAGATGTGTAGTAAAATGGTGGAGGCAGACTGGTTGCTGTCTGGAGAGGGGCTGGCCTGCGGAAAAAGCCGCAATTCACAGTAGTGGGAATTTGCCTTGAGATTCAACATCCTGCCATAAATTGCATTTTTATCTTTCTTTGTTCAAGGGAGCCATCTTTAAAGTGTCACCACTCTAGTCAAGGTTATTAGAACAAATACCCTTACTGTAGGTTAGTGAAAACATCTTGGATGATTAAAGCTGATTGAATTACAAGAATGTGGAGTACTGGTGACTTTTTTTGCTCTTTCTGCTTATTTGATATAGGCCATATGGCTTACACAGGAAAACCAGTTACATTTTGTAGTGGTTTTGTTTGGGATTTTTGTTACTCTGGAGATTTTGCAAAGGCTTTCAGGAGAGTGTGTGTGTGTTTGAATCCAATGCTGCTGACACCACCCCCACCCCCAAGCTCCCTCAGGTGTGAAAGGCTGGGTCAGGGCAGTGATGTGTGAAATGGGCTCCTCCTGGGGTGGTGATGGGAGCATCGAGGTCCATTTTGGTAAGGGCTATGGTCAGAGCCTAAGTGTGTTGAGGTCATCCTTTCTTGCTGCAGCCTGAAGTTTGCTTGGCTTGGAGTCAAAGACCTTGGGGGAGTGAGGTCCAGAACGCACAGAGACCTGCAAGTTAATTTTTAACAATATAGTAGAAATCAAGGTGTCCTGCATAACTGGAGGTGGGGGTGTTGATCAGGTGATGCTGGTTTATGTCCCTGGTCCCTGTTGATGAAGGAAGGTTTGAATGAGGGGTGCCGGTCTGGGCACTGGCTGCGAAGTCTGGTTTTGGAGGAGGAACAGTAGGATGATTTAATACAGAGTATTCTTTAAGGAGACTACAAAAACAAGGTTTCAGCAAAAGATACGGAGGCACTTTATTGAAGCAACAGTGAGGCAGACAGCTTTTCAATTGATTTTATCAAAGCACTCGCAGTTTCTATTCAAGGCTGTTAAATTGATAATAAATATGGTGGACAGAGTCTGTTTCCAGAGCTGCTGTTTGTTCCTCCCTCTTCCCCCCCCACCCCCTTTCTTTTTCTTTTTTTTTTTTTTTAAGTAACAAAGTGCCTCAGCTTTGGGGTGTATAAACACCTCTTTATTTTCTTTCCACAAGAAGCACTTAATAACATTCTTCAGGTTTCTTATATCTTAAGATTTTTGAGTCTCTGAATAAAAATGGTTCCTAAATAGATGAGTTGATGGCCCTACACAGGAATAGAAGTACATTACAGTGAGCAGTCCATGGTAATCCTGCAGGATGAATTAACCCAGGCTTTCTTGTTCACATACACAATTTGCCTAAGTTCCCTTCAGAATAAACTTACTACTTTGCTGTGCTCTAATTCAAACATTTTTTTAACGACAAACCTTTTCCCAAAACCAGAAGTCAGTGTTCAAAGCGCACACTGTAATCTTAGGATCTGCTACCAATAAAATTACATGTTTGCAGCATGCTGTTGTGGTCTGAATCATCTCTCTTTTCATTCATTGCATTCTAATGAAATAAAAAGTCCTTTGCATTTACCCATAACCACTGAAGTATTGTACCCTGTTCTAAGGGAAGTTTTTCCCAGTACAAGGTAACAGTAACTTTTCTTGCTATATCAGAAAGATTAATTTTGTATTTGCCTGCAGTGAAGAGGGCACAAGAAGTGCTTTCCTCAGAGTTTAAGTACTTTTATAGGTACTCCTGTAGCTGGTCAGTTAAAAATCCACCCTCCACTGTTCATATAGAATTGTGCTAGTCATGCAAAAGAGAGTCTGATGAAGTGCTTCTAGTTTTATAAGATTATTTGGATCTGCTTTCACTTCATGACAATGGATTATGTTGTAAGGAAAATCTCCATGAAGTATGGAAATGGGTATCTTTGCTTTTAAAGGAGCAAATAAATACTGAGTCGTGAATCTGGCAACTTGGAGAAACTACATATATGTGTGAAGCTGGATAATTAGTATAATACCGTTTAATACTAGGTTTCTAAGACTGGATTTATTTTACAGGCACAAAAGCAGATTGTAGTTCATGAAGGTATTATAGCATGTATTTTTGAGTAAGGCAGTTTTATCTCTTCCAACACAGTACGCTTAAATGTATACTCCATATGCTTCTAATATAAAACTATATGTGAGAGGTTGCAGTGTGAGGACAGCTCGTTCCCAGTTTGAAACTGCTCTGTTCATGTACTCAGCAGATTTTTTTTTTAAACTGAGTGTTTAAAATTTGCTTGACTAAAAACAGTTAGAAAATCCTCACAGACCCTTCCAACTGATTTTGTTTCATCCAAAACCATTTTCACCAAAAAAAAGTATTGTGTGTTTTCCTTAGTTGAATTAAGAACAGTTTTAAATTAGACTTCCCTTTGATTTTGTAAACTATGTTGCGTTTTTAATTAAGTATTCTTTGAAGGTGATCAAGGCGTTGGGTAGTATCCTTGGTGATAATGGTCGGTGGAGGAACAACCAGCCATTTTTGCAGAAGTTTTGGTGAGATGATCCTTCATGGGGAAGGATGCTGCATAGTACTGCAGGGCTGGTGCTTTTCTCTGGGTAAATAATTTGTGTTTTGGTTTCAAAATCTGTGCAAAGTATAGGCAATGGAAAACACAAGTGTTTGGAGAACACAGGGAAGAAAGAAGTCGTGTAGGAGCCCTGAGAAGTTAGGAAGTGACCTAGAAGGCCAGCCTGTCCATGAGTCTCCACAGATCATCCAGAACTAGGGGAATTACTAGTTTTCTATGTAAAAACACTCGTTGCAGATATAAAAATCCTATCTAGGATAGGTAGGCCTCATTTTCTCTATTTGCTTAGTCATTCTGCTGATGGTTCTCCACAATTGTTTTGCTCATTTGTTTCAGTTATTGTCAATGGGAAAAGGCTCTTCTAAAATTGATGATTCTTGAGCACAAACGACACTGATCTAAAGGCTTTGCTAAAAACTGGTCTCTCTTCCCTTAGGAGGAGGTCCATCGCTACAGGTAAACATGTCTTCACATAACTCGTTAAGCCAGGTCTGCCAATATGTGGGTACTCTTCCTGTTGCTCAAGAAGGGGAAAAACAAATAAATTCAGCCTGGCTGTTATTGGCAGCAGTGTCTTTAGATTTAAATATACACTCTATGATTGTTCTGTACCTGCCAGAATTAGAAGGTAGGTCCCACAATGTAGTAGTAATTTCAAAATCAAGGATTAAGGAAGGAAAAAAGTCCCATGTATGTATATACCCTGTCAGTGTTTGGGCAATTCCTGGCATGGCTATATTTAGCTGTTTACCTGTGCTTCTGTATCTCTCAGTTCACCTAAACCCTTTGGCAGCTCAGTGTTTGCACTGTAGTCTCAGAGAGCATCAGGAGACTCAGAAATGAGAAGATATTCAGAAGAAACCTGTTGAATAATTTGATTAGTTCATAAGCCTGCTTATTCTTTGAGAGTAAGCCAGTCTGTTCCCCAGCTGGTCCTCAAAAGCTGCCTGGGTTAGATTACTTTGGGAAGAAATTCTTTGTTCAAATTCAGATCAAAGGAAATGTACATAAAGTGAAGGCACAGATTGGTGTTATAAACTGTGTTTGAACCCCAAGAACTTTGCAGAACATTGGTTTCTTAAGGCAAGACTTTGTTGCATCCCAAATGCAGTCAGGAATGTTGAGGATATTGTGAACTTGGACATGTTGCATCCTCTGTACTTCTTGGCTACATCTATTGCAAGAAGTGTGACCAGCTTTGTATTTGACCCAGGTAACAAAACCCTCACATTTCTTGCATAGCTGAGTAAAACCAGAAAGTCTCATATTTCCTGATTATTATTATTTTCTTTAATAGTTTTGTCTCAATTATTGCTTTCCTCATGCATTTTCCTTGCGGAAGGAAAAGGGCATCCTTCCTTGCCTATACACACAAAAAGCTACCTTGAGCAGATTAAACAAATTGCAAGCTTCAGCAGCTTTGCCAGCAAATTTTAGGTCTCTGTGCTGTACTAGGCCCATAGACTAGCAGTATTTCATAGGTTCCAATCACTTTGTCTTTTGAGACCAGCAAATTCGTCTGTATGTTTTAATAGAGGCATTTTGCTTAAGCTGTGATGACCAAATACTGAAATACAGATTATTTTTTTTCTAGACATCTGCAAGGCTTTAATAAATAATTCTGTTCAAAAAGTCAAGCCTGAAGTAAGTTTTTGACTGAGGTGATCCAGAGACGAGATACTACATTATGGCACTTACTTCTAAAACGTCTTTCATTGCAGTTGGTGCAATGGACATCTGTTGGGCTCAGTACAAACGGTTTTCCTTTTTTTATGTTAAACTGTCAAGGATCAAGGGTGTTCACCAAAAACCGCTCTGATCGATTAACAGTGTTAAGGAATATAACTAGTTAGTTAGTCCCTAATTTAAGATTAGGAGGGAGAATATGCAAACTTTATTGGAATATTTCATCTGGAGCGAGTCTTGAAATTGGTCTCTGCATTGTCACCAGTTATTACCCAAATGTTGTCCAGTGTTTTTCTGAGCAGTTGTTGTGGTGTATAGGTATGATAATGAGATGATTGACAGTGAAAGGTAGGGGTTAAACAGGGTACAGCATATATTTGGGTTTGGGGTACCCTTATCTCATGTTTAAGCTGTTGTAGTAAATAGCTTGTTTTTTCATTATCTTTGAGCTGCCCTTTCTCTACTGAGTTTTGGTTCTTCTAATTAGAAGGGTATTTTAGTGAAAAGAGCGATCTCAGACCTTTGTGAAATTTTCTGCTAGTGCAAATAATGGTAAATCTGAAATCACTTATTAGACCAGAAGTTGTTATGGCAACTATAAGATGGCTGGCTAATCAGAGAGTGAGATCAGTTTTTATTTACAAGTGTAATGAGCAATTAAGTTTGAGCAGCTGTCAGACTTGGAAAGTGATTAAAGTTCAGCAAACAACCCAAATGGGTCAGTGTTCAGTTCTGGTGGGTTTCTGACACCGCAGCTTGATCATGTGTGAGTTTTACCTACTATAATTAAAAATGCCTTTAAAATCCCCATCTATGCCAATAACTTGGCATAGTCAGTCAGTAATGAAAAATCCCTCTTCCTATCAGGTTCCTTAAAGGGTATTGGGCTTGAGTCTTGCTGCAGATAATGAGGTATTTCATGTGTAGCATCCCCTAACACAAACCTTACTTTGCATGCCGACTTACAGAATCATCTCCAGGCTGTTGACGATCACCAGGAGAGAGCTGAAATAGTGCAGCCCTGCTCAGGCAAGCTTTACACCTCTAAAGGGCACTCTTTCATAAAAGGCATCATTATACTCCTGTTGGCTGCTTAGGAAGCTGCTGCTGGGCTCAGAGGAAGGACGTGCACAGTGTACATGAACATTAAATGCAATAGAAGTTGAAAAAGTCTAGATTCACCCAGAAATAGAAGGGAACGCCCAGGAGAGGCTAACCTCAGCTGGAGCTGGTGAAGTCAAGTCATTGAGCTGGCCACCAGTGAATGGGGCCAGGCTAGTGCTATTGCTGATTCTGCTTTCCCAAGCAGAAGCAGTGACGCTACCATATATTAGTGTCATGTTGCCAAAAAGGCTTCAGTACGTTTTGTGTTTGTTGTTTGTTATTTGGTATCCTGTGACGTCTCCTGTGTTGTTGATTAACAAGCTGTAAGCAGCAAAGACTGGAGAGCTGGTTCTCTGTAGATTCCATAAGATTGTATAAGCTCACACTAGGAAAATTACCTTCCCATCCATACTCTGCAGTTCTTGGAATGCACTAGATCGGCCCCTTTCATTTGCTGGGATTTGCCTCCCTTCTACCTATGGTAAATAAGCCAAACTGTAAGCCATGCTCAGAATCTGTGTTCTAGTTGGAATTTTAACTGTCCAAGGACCAATATAGTTATTTTCCAAAAGTACGCTGCAATCCCCTGATACATTTATATTGTTTTTAATTTTACCACAGTAATAGTATCATGTAATGTAGGTGATTGCAGTGGAATGTGAAATTTATTGGTGCAGTTGCTGACCTGAAGAATGTACAAAGTCAGATGACCAGGTAACGCAAGTTGGTGAATGAGGAGGGTTTATGGGAAAATTAAAATGCCAGTCTCAGAAATAAACATTTGCATACTTGATCTAAGCTTCTAGTATTTACATTTTCTATTTATCAGTCTTTTTTGGGCTTATCTATGGCAGTGGCACGTGAGAAACAGGGCTGAAGAAATCAAGCAGAATTTTTAGTAGGGTTATGGGACACCAGGAAATCTGCACTTCTTAGCCCATACAAGACAGAATTGCACATGTGTCTTGTTATTATTGTTGCCTAATTTGCCCTCAGGTTTCCTGAGAAGATTGTTTGGAAGTGTTTAGCCACTAAGCTTTTGAAGGCATAGTAAGCTTGGCTTGTTGGAACGGGCAGCTGGCAGTAGAGTCCTTCAATGACAGCAGCGTTGGCAAAAGTAATTGCTGTTACCTAGTGGAACAGGAGCCAGCTCTCTCCTCTTCCCGTGGTGAAAACGCTTAGTGTTTTCCAGACACTGATCTTCAAGCCGTGGAGGTACTGGAGAACTTGAATGGGATCAGAGCTAGCTGCCTCTTGCGCAGGCCTGCTGTCATCTTGTAGAGCGGTGTGAGGGAAGGCTGCAAAATTGAAAAGCAAACTGAAGCATTTCACACTAGAAAACGTGAGCTGTCAGCCCTCAAAAGCTGCAGACTCCTCGCTGTCTAGTTCGCTGCTGCGTGTAGGATAATCGTGGTTTTCCAGAGGACACAGCTCTCGTCTTTGTAGTTGCAGATACATAGGAGAGCTGGGTGTGGGAACACGCGCAGGAAATAGCCTACTGCAAGTGTTGTTTCATTTCGTTCGTAACACGTTTTAATTATCATGTATGAACATTTACTTAAAAATCTGTTGTAGCCTGTTGCAGCTAAGGAGTAAACTTGTTCTTGTAACTGTAGGAATTAAAGATTTTTGCCTTCCCTGTGCCCCCCCCCCCCCCCCCCCAATGCAATTAGTCTTTTCAGTTTATTTTAAGCATGTGTGAATGTGGGCAATTGACTTTAGGAGTAACCTTTAAAAAAAAAAAATAAAGCCCCACCAAACACCAAAACAAACAAAAACAACAAAAAAGCCTAAACTAATGTAGGAGCCTGATAGATCATCATTGCCTTATAGTTTGTTTGCAGCAAACACAGTGGTACAAGTGAGTGGATGGGAGGGGGAGTCTTAAATACATGGGGATGGATTTTTAGAGTTTGCAGCTGACTTGGATTAAAGATTCTTAGACCATTTCATCCATGAAAGGCAATTAGTTTTGTTTTATGAATATGAAAAGCACGTAGCTTGTAAGTACTGGAGTGAAGTCCCAAGTGAGTTATTAGAACTTGCTTTACTCATGTAGTACAAAATTAGCCATCAAGAGCTGATAGATTTCAAATATAGCTCACTGACACACTGATCATCCATAACTTTTCATAAAGGCAATTTTTCTGTCTCACCTGTAATTACTGGATGCCTTTGAAGTCCTGAATGGGGCAGCTAGATTGGGATGCCTTCTTGCTCTTGATGGTGCTTGCAACATCCTGTGCAGCTGGGATACCAAATTGTAATACCATTCTGCCTGTAGTTCTGGGTGGTAAAACTGCATCTGGATGCATAGAATATTCCTCTCTCTCTCTCTCCCCTACCTCCTAGTAGTATCTTACTGGTTATATACATTCTTCTGCTTTGTACGGTGATATTTTTTTTCTGCATTTTGGAGGGAATGTTTTAAAAAGCAATTTGCAACAATTTATTTAAGGAACTGTCATACTGGTTCTGTGTGACTTATAAATATCAAATCCACTGTAATAGAGGTTTTAGGCATACTTGTTAATGAAGAAGTTGAGAAATAAATCACTACTTCCAGCTGCCTCTTCTCTCAGATTTGTAAGTTAAGGCTGATAAAATTAATGGAGTGTGCTTTTTTTCTCAGGTTTTTTTTTGGCATTAGGACAAATTCATGTGTTTGTATTAGTTTAAGAGCTTTTTTTGGCATATTGGGGTTGTCTGTTGTGAAATCTTTCTGGTGATAAAAGCTTCTTGGCTGCTAAGGGGTGTTCAGATTATTTCTCCAGCTTCTTTGGCTAGTTTCTTTGTCTGGGGTGCTTTTTTTGGGTGAAGGAGAGCCAAAGACTCAGCTATTAAGAAATTTTGTATTTCTAGTGTGGGTGAACAAGCATTATTCATCCAGTATGCCAGTGTTTTAGTACCTGAGTTTCTCAGTTAAGGAACAAGGTAGCACTCCCCAAATTATCCAAGTTCCTTGGAGAAATTAAAACAATATAAAACCTCTTTGGCAAGTAGGAGACTACAAGTCAAGTTCTGCCTATGGAAATGACTAAATGTCAGTGTGATTCGGTATACAGCACTAGCTGCCTTACTGTGGTCAAAGGAGGAGGAGATTTGGGTAACGATCCCAATGCACTGACCTTGCAAAGTGATGCTGTGCTGATAAATTCTCCCATGCAGAGTCTTATGGGCAAGTCATAGCAGTCACAGTCAAATTCAGAAAAGGCAGATCTGAGGGAGAACGTTTTGTCACCCAGAAGGTTTTAATTTATGCTTTTGTGCCTCTCATCTAGAGAAGAAAGATGGACACTCAGAGTGTGATAATATTAGACTACTGAAAGTGTTGCCTAATAGATCACAGATGTTTGCGAAGCGGTGAGCCATTGTCTCCGCCAATACAACTGTACAAGGGACAGTGTCATGAAGATGTGATGTGTCATAAAGGAACATTGATTTGTTGCTCCCCTACAGTAAATCACACTGTAAACATCTCCATTCAAATCCATTAATACAGGATGTATATTTAAAAACTGCCTTGACATTTCTGATTGCAGGCTTTAGCATACTGATTTCTGATGTGAGCAGGTTTTTGTCTGTCAATTGTAAAGTAGCACCATACTTGGAATATTGTGGGTTTGCAGTGAGATGGGAATCGAGCCAAAGTCACCACTGAAAGAGGTGAAGAAATGTGCGGTGCAGGCCGAGTTTTAGGGATGATAAGTGCCTCAGAATCGTGCAAATGGGTTGGTGAGCTGGGAGCTGCTGCTGTATGACCTAGCTCTGAAGGACAGCTATTTACAGAACATGGGTCAACACGTTAGCTTTAATGAGTGTACAGCGCATAGGAGGAAGGAGATTTTTTGCGTTTTGTTTTTAAAGCTGTGTAGAATGAAGAAGTCAGAGGGATATCACTTTGTTTTAAAGAAGCAGTAGTCTTTCTGCCATCTGTTTTGAAAGGGAGTAACTTATATACACCTGTCATTCAGTGGAGCATGCTGTCCGCAGCAACAATTTCTGCTGACGGGGGAACTTCAGTGAGAAGATTCATGAATAAAGTCTTTATGGTATAGAAACACACCGTTCTGCTTGGGATCCAGATTTCAAATGCTTTTAAGGACAATGACTAAACCATCGTTTGTGCCTGAGATGAATGACATCTGAGTACAGAAACTGCCTGGACTAGGTTATCCTGTCAGGCCATTTCTGTACAATACAATAGCATAGTACTGGAAGGTCCATCTGGTTTTACAACCTGCAAATGCATCCAGAGCTATGAGATGTGATTAAACTGAGTCAGGCTGATATGCTCTCTTGCCTACTCTGGTATTATTATAAGGATTTCTGTTTTGTTCTTCTTTTTGTTTAGGAGAAGCAAGAAAAATCTTTGTTGTACAGCTGTTAATTCTTGTTTAATATGTATTAATCCATTCACCTTGCTCTGCTTCGGAAACTGCTGCACAGCTATGCTCAGTTAATCAGCTGTCGTTTCCGGCTCCTGAGATGCTGAATTTGTGGGAGATGTTGGGTGATGTCTTTTCTTTGGCATGTCTAAATCACAGGAACATTGTAGCATAATTCTGAATACCATGTGGTCCTTAAAAAGACACGATAATTGCATATGACATATTCATGATTGCAGGTAAGTATGATCTGGAAGGCAGCTTTGCAGAAGTTTGGCACTTGGGTAGCACCTTCAAAAAGACCTGGAAGTTAGGTGGAAAAAAAGGCAGTTCCCAGTTCAACCACTGTGCCTTCAAGCAGCATTTGAGCTAAATACTAGTTATGATTGCACCTGTGTGTGTCCACAGCTTCTCTTGTTATTTTAATGTAGACTCCATGGTCAGTACAAACTATGATTACTGATTTATTCAGCACCAGAAACTTTAGCAAAACAATGAGTGGAGGATAAATTACTTCATCCCAAAGAGTTTCAGTGTAAGCATAGCTAAAATCAGTTGAGAAATTACAACGGTCAAAATGGATGACCAGTGCTGCAGCAGTGCAACCCAAATCACGTTTTTCTGTGATGCCTTGCAGTTCAGATTGAGCCCGTTTGTTCTAGCTGACTGCCTTTTTCTTTGGAAGTGTGAAGCTCAGCATTTTCAGAGCAGTGTGAAATAAGGAATGTAGAAAAAGGACTTGGAGCAGTGAGGTGGCTAATTGAAAAATGCTATTGGAGCTGTGCTTTCTAACAAAGAAACTGGCAGGTTTTTATGAGGAAGTCACTTCAGAGTTGAGTTTTGATCTTGAATTTTGAATGAGTCCCATTTCCTTTTTATCAAAATGCTGCTATTAAAAAATAAAAAGCCTCCTGTTGGTTACCATAATGTCTAAGTGTCTGTGACTGTCTTTTTAAAAGATAATCTAAAGAAAGCAAGAATAGACTATTAGGTCCAGACATATCCAAGTGTGTTATTCTGGTGTATCTCCGTCTTGCAAGTGAGATGTCTTGAACTCAGCAGCTACGTGAATGCTGAGGATCTTTAGTCTTATATTCATTTTGCTTGGACAGCTGAAATATGTTTCCGTGGCCTCTGTATGGTCTTTCCCCAGATCTTATTGATGGTCCCATGCAGGTCACTGATTTGTTGAATCCAAGAGAGACAGTCACAAAACATGATGCTTTAAAGCTAAACAATTCTATAAGCAGCAGCTTGGAGGAGAGATGTTATAGTCTCATTCAGTGGCTTATCTTCCCTTGTGAACTATCTTGTCTGTTTTGCATTACCTTGCAGAACTCTTTCTTTTATTTTCCTGAAAGACCTTTGTCCATTCTGTAAAAGCATTTTGCATTTGACCTCAGCTGATAGCCCTTGCTTCTGAGAAGGCTTCACTGTGCAGAAGGGAGGAGGACCAGTAGGATGGAAGTAAAAGCTTGCTAATACTGTGGCTTTTGTTCCCTGTCACAATTTATGCAGAGTGAAATATAACACATCTGACTGTTTGATTTGCTAATTTCGGTCTTGGAGCACAGCTGGTAGGCAGGTGGACTGTTAAGAGGCAAGACAAAGATCTAAGATCCACAATCCTCTGAACTTCCAAGGGGGGGAGGGGGGGGGGGGGGAGTTTTATGCTGTTGGAACACCAAACATTATTGGAGGGAAGGGGAGAAATTTGCAATTGGACCTTTCTTGCTTTTGTGTCTAATACGGTACACTGATGTGTATGCTTCTTGCATAAACAGAAGGTGATTATTTTTTTTCCTGCATAATTCTTCCCAAATGTATGAATCAAGAGTCTCTGAAGCAACATGTGGAGAAGTCCCAAGAGAGAAAAACTGATTTCTCTGAACACAAAGATCTGTTCATTCACAAGATTTTGGTATTCAGACAGAAAACAGTGCAGCTCTCCTCCCATTTTTACTTCATGTGATTTCTAGCTAGTGCAAGATTTAACTTTCCCTTTTCCCGTGTCTTCCAAGAACATTATGCAGCATGACAATCACTTATTGGTACTTAGATAGACCTTTCAGGGAGATTTTTACCCTGTCATGCCTGCTGTCATCATTCAGCTAGAGTAGCTGTTCTCTGTGCCTCTAGCAGTCAGTTTTTCAGTCTCGGCTGCATAAACACGCACACTGCATGTGAGTTCAGTAGCATTATAGCCTTGAACTTGTGCAGTCACAATCCTAACGCAAGTCTCCAGGCTTGCGGTTCAGTATAATGGGCAGAGTCCCCATCAGCAGGTTCAGTATAATGGGCAGAGATGCACGTTGGAAGGAGGTTGTTGTCATATCTGTATGTGAACAAAGTCGAATTTTAAGAGCGTCATCAACGTTGAACTGTAACTTTGAAGCAAAAGTAGTATGGACTGAAAAGGGCTGTGGAAGTGGTTTCTTGAGGACAACCAGTGTTAGCATTTCTTTGTTAGGTAACTTTTGAGCTGGGTTCAGGATGGCTTGTAAAGGTTGTTCCGTTTTTTTCCTTCATTTAAAATGGCATTCCTGTCCTGCCTGGCAGAGCCTGTTTATTATGTGGCAGTTTACATGGGCATTTCTGACTTGATTTCCTTGTGGTGACATCTCTCTGGTCAGAGCAGCTTGCTTGGGAAGAGGCTTGGCTGGGTGTGTGTATGCACTGAGGCTTTTTAGACTGAAAACTTTATGCTACTGAACAGTGCCTTATGAATGCCATAAAACATACACAAATTCAATGTGAACAGGGAAATACTGATATTGCCATTTGGCAGAGTGTGGAAATGTGGCCAGAAGAGTTAGGTCTCAGAGAGAAGGTGTGAATGAAAAAATAGCACAATTTTTTCTCCTTTTCTTTGCAGACCAGAGATAAGCTAATGCTTGTGTGTGCATATGCAGTGTCCAAGGTCTGCAGCATGTCAAGTGTGGAGTGCCAGATTGTCTTCCTTTCTACCAGAACACTGATGCTTTAAATTAGGAAACGTGGTGGGAACTGATAGCATCTTGTTTCTGAGAGAGACTTTCTGATAATCTTACTGGTGGTACTGTGTCTCTGTGTGAGACACTAACTCCTGGCCCTGCTGCAGTGACAAACTCGGCAATAACACAGCACTGGGAGTTGCTTTCAGGTCAGAATTCGTGCAAGGCACCCTCAGCACCCAGGCTGGGAGTTGCCAGTCCTTGTTACGCGATTAAACTATAGCATAAACCCTTCAGTTCAGTGAGGGGAGGGGCAGGAGGGACTTCTACTCATTGCCTTTTTCCTTGTCTGATGTAACATTTCTTATGTCACCCTGGAATCCTTTGGTCGTGTTCCAGAGTCCTTGTGTGGACTAGTGCCATTTAAATGCCTTCTAATGAGCTTGAAAGGGACTGAGGAACTGGTGACACTTTTTAAAAGGTATTTACATGCCATTCCTTTGCAATTCTGTGGTAGTTTGCAAAATCTGTTTAATTTTGTCAAGCATATCTATTTGTTTGAAGAGGTGCCTCAGAGAGATGCATGGCTTCCAAAATGTCCAATAAATACTGGACAGGTTATTGAGCGTTTTTAATTTACTACATTTTTGATGTGTTGGGCAGGGATTCCCTTAAGGAAGAGTGCAGGCAGAAGTGTTTCACCAGAAATCCAGAACTACATCCTGCTGTGTTTTGGTTCTAGAGGAGCTCTACAGGCTTTCAATTTATTGTGGTGTGATACTGTTTTTTAAACAAATCCACACAAACTCATGTGCCTTCTCTGCAGTCAGTCTACTCTTTTGTCACAGTTGAAAGAGCACTGCAGCAGCAAATCTGGGTCACACACCCTACAAAGGACAAACGACTACAGATTACAAGTCTTGTGTGCTCTCTTTTGCTGAAGAAGAGACTAAAATTAGCTTCCAACTCTTTATTTGAATTAAAAATTACCCAAGGGGAAAAGAACTAATTCTCAAAAAGACAACTGTTACGTCTTAAACCTACACATTCTCAACCACATATTACTCCAACGTAAGAACAGAAATGCAAAACTGAAAAGGCAGGAACCAAACTTTGTGGAATAAAGGGGATTTTGTTTTCCCTAGTGTATCTCAGAAGGAAAATACAGGTGAGGTTATTGGGGACTCCAGACGAATATTCCTGTGCTACCCTCCATACAGTGCAGCAGCAGCAGCATCTCTTCACCGTAATCTCCAAAATACCACTTTTTAACTGTGGAGTACTGCCATACACTCATTTTGTCAAAATCAACCTTAACTAAATGGATTTTACAAGACCAATGAATGAATTGGCTGGTAGCACAACTTTTGTGCAGGGTCAGCATTTTCCACAATCATTTATAAGAAGTGATTATAGCAGACCAAAGTGTATGAGCGCTGCTAAGGTGCTGCCTGATGCCAAATGCTGTCCAGAACACACAAATTGGTTAATATAGTTTTAGATTAAGAAACCAAATCATATGCCCAGCTTAAGGAATACCCTGTACTTAAGGTGTAATCCCTCATTTTTCAATACTGTGCTTATAAATCCTTTGCAGCTTTGGGTATCACCTTATCCAGCAGAGCAGATGTAGTGATTTTCTTTTTTTTAATAGCTCTGAATATTAAGGGTTTTTTTCTAATGTTAAATAAAATGTTTTCCTAAGCAACAAGGACTATGTGGAGGTGAAGGCATTCTATACATTCTATATATCACATTCTATAGTAATAAGGCCTTATGTACAGTATAAGAACAAAATGCAACTAATAAAAGTGATTGTTGCAAGTCGCTGTGCACAAAGATGAGTTCCTGTATCCCAGAAAACATCAAACAGCTCTGCCTGCACTCTTCCTTGAGAAAATCCCTGTCTAATATAGCCTAAATGCAATAAATTAAAAATGTTCCATAACCTGTCCAGTATTGATTGGACATTCTGGAAGCCATGCATCTCTCTGAGGCTCCTTCTCAAATGGAAGGAGTTTTTATTGCCAAAGTGAACTCTACTGTGATGCGGTGATGGCTGAGAAAGACCCCGCAGTGAAGGTGGCACATCGGGGAGTTCTGCAGCCTCCATGTCCTCCTCGGTGGGTGAGACCCTGCGCAGTGGTCTGCGTGCTTTGCAGCACCGCCTCTCTGAATGGGAAACAAGGCCTGCAAAGAATGATCTCCTGTTCCGTAATCTCCTTTTCCATGGCGTCCTCTCCATTCTGGAGAGACATGGCTTCTTGTCAGCACTTTCTGCTTGGGTTTTGCCTAGCTGTTTGGTTTGTCGTAGACTTCTGTAGTTACTGTCCTTGGTGGAGCTGCATTAGCCATGATTCTGGTGTAGACAGATCACTGAAACTTGAATTACCCAGGCACATAGTCTTTTTCCAAATAATGTCCGATAATTATGGCCTGTGGGAATCTGTGTCCTTAGTCACAGCGATAGAAATGTTAATGGGAAAGACATTGTTGGTAAACAGAGATGTGTGAAGTCCTTGGAGCCTAGTGTTCTCAAACAAAAACTGCCTTGTTCTGGGGGCCAGATTGATGTCTGATGTAAAGACGGAAGAATGATTGGTGAAAATGGTACCTGTGTCTTTGTTTCTGCTTTAAAATGTTTAAAAGTTGGCTTTTTTCTTGGTTTATTTTATGTTTTTAAAATGCTTTGTTTACCCTGTTTGCCTTCCAACATTGGATGCCAGGGATCTGTAGGAAGAACCAGGACTAATTTAGAGGAGAAGGTCGTGGTTGGGCTCCAGGTTGCCCTTTTTAGGTCTTTCTGGTGGTAGACGATAGCATTTCTGACTGTGGGTAGTGTAACGCAGCTAGGGTTTGAATGCTGCAAGTGAGAAGTGTGAAAAATTCAGGGGATGTTCTAGGCACCGCTAGACAGAACTATATTGATTTAGGAGGAAATCCCAAGGAGGAAATAGTTCTTGTCAACTGATTACTTGAAGTTATGGTTATGCTACTCTTGCAGATGTCTGTAAATTAAACTGCCAGCAGTTGGCATCTACCGCTGTCATAGTGCTATAGGTCATCCATGCTGTAGGATTTAGTCTGATGCTGGCGTGACTTACCTGCCACGCAAATAGTGAGGGAGTATTTAGGAGTCAGGAGGAAGGCAGATGGTGCTTGGGAAGATGTGTACATAGCCCCCGTGTGGAGAGGAGATGGGGGACATGGTGTGGGACAGAGGGAAGCAGTGCCCAGCCCCTGGCAAGCAGATACTGAGGGACTGTGGTATAGGAGTATGAGTCCTGGGCAAAAAGGGGTGCCTGTAGATGATACTGTGACCTGAACTGTCACGTGCTAAATGCTTTCACGTGCTGGTGGTTCTTTTCAAGCTGAAATTCTGGACTTCCTTGAATTCCACCTCCAAGTTGCTCTCTTTCCTCCCTCAATTCATGTGGAGGTATTATCTCCTAAAACAAGGAGGTCATGTTCATTTTGGGGAGATTTTCCTACCTCATAGCTTGCCAACAGTGCAGCAGCTGAGAAGTTTAAATTGGAATTAGCTGACATTTTCCTACTCTCCCAGGAATTCAGGAATCTTTGAAGAATGGCCCATCTATGTGGGCTGAAGATAGTGAGCTTGAGTGATAATTGATTCTGTCTGGAAACCTCTGTGCTGATCCCTAAAACCAGGAGGGAATGTTTGACATTGCTTACAATCAGTGGGGACTTTCTTTGTGTGTGTCTTTCTTTTACTGGATAGTTTCAGCTCAGAGTAACTGAAGATGGATTGAAGTGTAGCACCTAATCAGGAAGATGTGAAAAGATTTATTTTTCTTTACTTTACAGAAAAGGCCACAGATGGCTCTCTGCAGAGTGAAGACTGGACACTTAACATGGAGATCTGTGACATTATCAACGAGACAGAAGAAGGGTATGTGCTATTTCAGCAGACTTTGAAAGGTTCTTGAACACAATAATCACCCAGTTGTACTCAGCATGTGAGGAGGGGCAGTGAGTCTAGGGGCAGATGCTCATACTTCGAATGCAGTTTGCATATGGGTTGCTTTGTTTTCCTGCTCCTTAGACATTTCAGAAAATACTATATGATACAGCACTTTCTGTGGTCAGTCTCTGCTTGGAGGGCTGGCCTGAAAAACATATTTTTGGAGAGGGTACCGAATTTGTATTTCTGGGGTTCTTGTTTTCAGCAGGTGTATCTCTTTGCAGTGCTGCAATACTATTAATTTCAGCCATTTGAATAGAGAGCTTCTCTGATACATTTCCTTCAGCATCAGAAAAGCTGTGCTGCTTGCAGTTTGCTGGAGAGCTGATCACTGGTCTTACACCCTGGGCTTTTTTCTGAGTGGCTGTCAATCTCTCCTGCTTGATCAACATCCTGCCTTTTTGAAAGGCCTCGGGCGTTGCTCTGGTCTTGACTTCTGTGATACCTTGTCTCCTCACATAATTCTACGTGACCCTAGTTTGGTTGTAGTCAAGTGCTCTGAACTTAACATGCATACTTATGTCCAGCTGGAAATTGTAAAGGTTTCCTTTTCCCACAGTATATGGCATGTGAAAAGCATGTCTGGGCATCTTTTAAAAATGATCTGTTTCTCCTTCAGTCCAAAGGATGCCATTCGAGCACTGAAGAAGAGGCTGAATGGAAACAAAAATTACAGAGAGGTCATGCTGGCACTGACGGTGAGTGGGGGCAGGCTGGAATTCCTCAAAAGGGCAGAACCCTTTTCTTTTGTCATTTTCCTTTTCCTGGCACTCTCCTGAATGTACATGCTACTTGTTTTAACAGCCACTGTTCTGCCCTTTTCTTCTCTCCAGTTGCCTCTTTGCTTCCTTGGAGAGAGTTGCTGGAAGCTTTGCATAGATTTTTTTTCCTGACTCAATTGATTCCTGCTTATTCTGGGACTCTTATTCATCCCAGCTACTGACTGAGGAAAGTTAAAGTAGCCCAAATGAGGCTGTGTACCCTTTGGGACTTTCCCTTCTGTTCTCATTGCCATGTGTCCAGCCATTTCTCGCCCCCAGGACAACAGTTGTGGGCATATCTGCAAGCGAGGATGATGAACTTGCCATATTTTCAGCTTCATAAGTAACTGATGCACAAATTCCCATGTGAATAGATCTCTGTAGGAGAGTCACATTAATTTATGCTGATCTATTTTAATTCAATAAAGTATAAATTATATTCTGTGCATTTAGGCAGCACTGCTAAGGTGTGAGATAATTTGCCAGTGACCTTTCCTCCTGATGACTTTAGCTAGGGGTTTCCTGGGTAATGCAGCACTCCTGAAGACGTGGTGCTGGGCAGGCTCTGCACCACAGCAGTCTGAGGAATGAGCAGTAGCAGCTAGATCGAGTTATACTGCTGTGGGTAGGTGATCTGTAGGTTTCTTTCCCAGAGCTCTTGTTGCATCTCCCTGACGAAGCATAACTGTACTTTCTGTCTTCTTGCCGTTTCCTATCCTGGATTGTCATTTTGACAGATTACCAAAGACCAAACCATGAGATTATCCATTGTGCAGGAAAGAGTGAAATTCATCAGGAATGTGTCTGTGTCATCATGGCTGATGAAGGTAGCTGGAGTAGAAGAGTAATTACAGGCTCCTCAGATACAGAGTCACAGTGGTTATTAGGCATGGCTGTAAGGAGAAGTGACGCATTGGATTTATCTCCATGCTAATCATGTTCTTCAGAGAAAAATCAACAGCTGTTCTTCCATGGCAGTTGAATGGCAAGTGGAAGGTGCCTCTAGCTAGGTTGCAGGGGGAAAATGTGTCAAAGTATAACCTGTCAGGGCATTCACAAGGGAGTGTTTTGAATGAGTGAAGATCATTCACCTGAATTCCCAGCTCTAAAACATGGCATACAGCTCAGAGCAACTGGCTCCAGCTGTGTTCCAGGTACATAGAAAGTAGAGTGCCACAGCATGATAATATCTCACTGTGACAGGATGTCCTCTGTCTTACCTGCTCTTGATGTGATGCTGTGTACTTAGCTGTTCAGCTGTGCAGGTTGGAAAGCTCTGCATTGAAGAGGAAGAAACTTTGTATTTCTTTACCTTGAAAACAGGCAAAGGTAGATGACAAAAGTGCCCAGTATGTTAATGTGGTGGGTGAGGTACATCTAAATGTATGTGCAGAAGGGAAGCTTTTTGCTAAAACTGGGGAAGAAAAGAAGAATTGAAATACAAATGTAACATCTTTATCTCCTCTCCCTCCCATCAAAAGTTTTAAAATTAAAAAAACCAAACCAAAACAAAAAAACCCCACAAAACCCCCCACAAAATTGGAAATCAACCACATTGGTGTTCTGTGTGTGATCAAGCTTTGCTCCAACAATGAACGGTTTTTTTTGTGTGTGTAGGTGTTGGAGACCTGTGTGAAGAACTGTGGCCATCGCTTTCATGTCTTAGTGGCAAACCGTGACTTCATAGATGGTGTTCTGGTGAAAATCATCTCGCCCAAGAATAATCCCCCCACTATTGTACAGGATAAAGTACTAGCACTGATTCAGGTACACAGCTTGTCTCTGCTTCCATATGTTGCTGCCTGAAATAAGGACTGTCTGCTTCAGTGCTACGCATCGCTAAACATGCTGTCATCATTACAAATGTGGCAAGTTTTTTATATGTAAAAACAAACAATATATCCAGATTGGCAGGGAAGAGCAGACATGCACACGCATAGATATTTCATCCAGGGATAAATGTCTGGATTCTAGTTAGAGAGGTACCACTCTACTGTAAAGCAAGAGGACTTAAATGAATGGCTTTGCAATTTAACAGTCACATCTAGAAGCTGGAGACCTGCTTCTGTGATGGGCTTGTCAGCTGAGGCCAGGAAATTTTAGAGGATTGTGCTTTTGCTGTCAGTTGCAGAACGCTTAACTTTCTGTGCCTGTTTCTCTGACCATAAAATGGAGCTGTTTCCCTCCATTAGAAAGCATTCTGATTCCTTTTAAAGATGGCTATGGAAAGTAAATGACCCTATTGGATTAAAATGTTTTTGGTGCCTCTTTTTTCTGGTTACTGTGCAGTAAAAGTACACTGTCAGATCCTCGTCTGCAGTGAGGAAGTTCAGACATAGGCCTGACAGCCACTTCTCCTTCTGTGCAGCATAACAATAAACAGCCATGTTAATTCCACAAACCATTAGCAACACATGAGGAAACATTGGTGCCTGCCTGGAGGAAATCTGACAATTATAGGAAGCTTTATCACGAAGCTCCTACAGGCTATTGCATACACCAGAGACTAAAAGACACTGTGTATTTAAAATGATATAAACCTGCTCTAGTGTTTCTTGTGGGAAAGTATTTACAAATGCGCAGTATAGTTTTCACAATATACTTCTGATTTTTGTGGCAAAGCATGCATTTGAATTTCTGCCAGTTTGTTTGTTATTTGGATACACAGATAGGACATTGTTAGAATGTGACAAAGTAAGTGATTTCCAAACAGGAGATAGGCTGGGTGGGGGAATTAGGTGGGCATTGCACTGGGGTCTGTGGGGTCCCTTTATTTCTGGTCTCAAGGCCTTTTTAATTTTATTTTTTTTTTAATCAGTGAAATTATTAAAAGCAATTCTTGTGCATCTGACTGAGCCCTCAGGTGTCTGTTTTGGTGGGAGAGCTGATGCATGCAGTGACCAGCAGATGAGGTTAAATACTGTCCCATAAAGAGAAACTATGTGTGTTTCCATACTGTTTGCCCTGCTGCAGTGTTTTAGAGAACATTGGTTACGCTGGGTCCTCAATTTAAGTGGATTCCCAGTCATCAGTGTAACCAAGATGGAAGTGTTTGTAACATAACCAAAAAGTGTAGTCATTGCCTCAGTGTATTAAACAGATTTATCTGAGTAGACTTAATGCAGTAGAACTAAAAGCCTTACTCTGGGTACTAACTGCCTTTTGGTATAAAAAGCCTGAGAATTATGAAAGTTGCCTGTGGGTGGGTTCTGTTAGTGTCTCTTTAGCTGGAGGTGGTAGGAGACTTTGTTTTCCAGATTGCCTAACGAGTTTGGAAAACTGATTGCAGCCACTCATTTCAGGTGCCCTATGGACAGGCTCACCCAAAATACCCCGTACGTCATGACCACTTTGCTCAGCTTAGACTTTGCTCTTTAGAGCTCCCTGCAGTTGGCATTAACCCTGTTCCAGGGGGCTGATGTCTTCTCAGCTCTGCTCCACTAACATTGCGTTTATCCCCTTCTGTAGGCTTTTTACAATTTGATTTTGGGGAACTAATAAGAACAGGAATGAGAGGATTAATAGTGCAGACTTGGAAGAATGGGAAGAGAGCTGTACAAACAGCATGTGTCTTCAGCCCTACAGATCTTGTACTCCTGTGCCTTTCCGTAGCAAGGGGAGATAAAGCTGCCATCCAATGCCTTGTCTAGAGACTTGACTGTTTTGAGATGTTGAGCATCTTGTGTCTCGCTTTCTCAGCCTATTTCCCAGCGTATGTGAATTAGCACGTATTACATATTGCTTCCTTCTTCACCTTGCTAAAAGGCCTTGGAAATACTCCTTACTGCTGCACCTCTGGTAAGAACTGTATTGCATCAGAGTTTGTACCACCTTGCTGCCCAATAGCTGAGCACTGTCATCAAAGATGAAGCATGGGGAGGCTTTTAGTGGCATGGCAGATTCTTTTGAGGTGAAGGGTACATCTGTTAGAAAGTGTCTGACACTGGAAAAGTTGTCTTGGGATGAGCACTGATTTAGGGGCCAGATTTGCAATGGTATTTCATTAACCTGTTTGGGCACACTGAGGTGCCCAGTGGGATTTATACAGCAGCACCCTTCAGTATCTACCTTTGATAGTCTGGCCCGAAGTCTTACAAGATTTGAATTCCATCTCCCCTCTGTGTGCGCTCATTTGCGCAGCGGGCAAGTCTCTTTAAGCTCTGTGTGTAGCTCCTTATCCATAAAGTCGAGCTAATGTTACTGTTGCCTAGTTGAATTGTAAGCTGTCTAGGACAGGGATTGTCTTACAATGTGTGTAGACAGCACTTAGGACAAGAGCACTTTGTCCTGCTTGTGACCTCTGAGACGCACAGTAACACAGATAGAACCATAGAATGGTTTGGGTCAGAAGGGACCTTAAAGATCACCTGGTTCAAATCCCCCTGCCATGGGCAGGGACAATGCTTCCAGCTCAGGCAAAGAAATCTCTAAATGAGTGTCTCCTTTTTTCCAGGGAAGAGAATTGCAGAAGAGAGAATATATTAAAAAGGTGGAGTGCTAATGAAGTGAGTTCACTGTCATTAGTGCCTACAACAAAATCTATAGGAATCCAGTAAAAGAGAAGATGCATTAGTACATCTCCCTGGACAAACAAGGCTCCTTGGAAGTTGGGGGCATACTTTTGCCTCTAAAGTTTCTTTTGAGTGATTATTAAAACATCCTTTGCCTAACACTTTACGCTCTTACTGGCAAATAGAATTGAAGTGGGGAGCACCCATTATGTAGAAGCATCATTCAGATGACTACTTACGTAAATTGAAAACGCAGAGAAAGCGCAAGGGTAGAGTTACTTGTAAAGTCAATATCCATCAGAGTTGGGGGTGGTTTGGAAGGTCAGTTTCAGGGAAACAGAATGGCTGTTTGCAGTTGGAGCTGTTTTCTCTCGCTCAGATAGGGCTGTTTGGACTTGTACTACATCAGAACCGTTTTTTACTGTTAATTTACATTTAACAAAGCTGAGTAGCAAACCCAGAATTGCTACTTTGCAGCTGATAATGGATGGTCTCCTGGGCATGTAGGGTAGGAAATGCTTTTTCTTAGGATTGAACAGAACAGGAATGTAAGTTAAATATTAATATTATTTCTTATCTTGCTTTTCTATCTTTGATGTCTCTCCTCTCAAATATAAAAAGTGGTTAAAAACAGCTTTTAAAGTAAAAATAGTCAAAGAACGAGTGTAAAGATGGTGACTAAATGAATTAAGTTCAGAGCCCACACATGCGTCTCACAGTACTTATGAATCCAGCACACTGATACTCTACCTCACATATGTGGGGGTTTGTGGAATGCTTCATTTTTAATTGAGTCATAATATTTCAATTTTTCCTTCCTCTAAATTTTTATTGGCTAATTTTACTTGGCTAATTGCCAGTAAAAGTTAAAGTGGGTAGAGGCTTTGAAGATACTCGGCTCCCTAGCAGCTTCATGAGTACGGGAGGCTGGCTAGCAAAGAGAAATACTTAGTACTCCCACTGAAGGGAAAGCTCAAATGTGAACTGAAGTCTCCTCAGACACCAGAGAAGTCATGCAGGAGAGATATGAGTGTTCTACCTGTGGGAAATTCTCCCTCTAAACTTGTTCTTTCTGACACACCAGGGTGTCTTAAGTGTTGGATACGCTCTGTAAGCACCCAGGCTTCGTTAGTTTTGCTGCTCGTGGGACTGCATGTTTCACTACGTAAGAACCTTAGAAACTACCTTTTTTATTTAAGTTTGGTCCAAATGAAATACTGAAGAAAACTTGACAGCTGTGTTTTTTTCTTTGGCAGCAAATGAGGATATTTCACAAATTAAATTGAGATTATTTAAGATTATTGTATGACTTTATGAATTTTGCTTAGATCAATTTAATTTCACACAGACTATTTCTGGTGGGTCACTGCCATGCAATGTGGAAGAAAAGATCAGCATGTGATCACCGCTAAGTAGAGGAGATTGGAAGTGGCTTTCATTTGCATTTACAGATTTTGATGATGTCAGGGACTAGACATAGCTACTGTGCACTGAGCTCCTGTCTACTTTATATTTCATTAAAATGTGTGTGTGACTGTCTTAATAATACTTGCAAGATATTTTAGACCAGGTCTAATGATTATAGCTTCTCTTTGAAGCTGAAATATATGAAAGCTTTTGTAGTCAGTATCTGAAGTCAGGATGGATCTGGAACTTCATTTGGAAGGTTCATGGATAATCCCTTATGTTTTCCAGGCTTGGGCTGATGCCTTCCGAAGTAGCCCTGATTTAACTGGAGTAGTGCATATTTATGAAGAACTCAAGAGGAAAGGTATAGAGTTTCCCATGGCAGATCTTGATGCTCTGTCTCCAATACACACACCGCAGAGGGTAAGCTGCAGCATTTGCAGTTCCAGGGGTATTTTCCCAAGATGTCCAAGTAGTTGGATAACTGCTCTTCTTTCTCCTCCTGTTTCTCTGAATTTGGCTCATTGTCTCACTCCTGGAAGGACATTTTTAATAGTGAAAGGGCATGTAGGAGAAGAATAATACAGCTGCATTTGACAGGCTGATAAGCTAATGGTCTCTCCTTCCTTGAGCTAAACATCAGTGAGCAGAGAAAAAAGTTTGGAGGAGATTTGTATGCTTGTCTAGTACCACAAAAATACCAGGCAAATGCAGCTAACTTGTTCAAAGAGAGTCCATCAGGATATATGGTTGAGACTTAATTCTTTTGCTCAAAAGTATGGTTGGTTGAGTTGGTGATAACCCTAAACCAAGGCCTGCCCATCTTTTTAAAGGTGTAGAGTCTAAACCTCCCACTGATCCCATAGTAATGTGAGGTTTTTACACCTCTGAACAGTTAGATCTAGAAGGTTGACAGAACTGCTGCTAGGAAGTAACTTAATGATTGCAGGTGTTCTGATTATTTACTCTGAGAACTGAAGTTAATGAATCTTTGAAGTGGTAAATGCAAGTGATGAAGGTCTGAAAGTTTACAATTCTTGTGTCAAGATTAATTAAATTTGGTAACTGCGTAACATCATTTTTTGTAAGCGTGCAACTTAATTCCTGGTTTAAAATAATTTATAATTATTTATCTTTGGATCTTGTTTTTATTTTTCTTCTTGCTTTTCTTGTAAATTGACTAAAATGCACGTGGGTTGGGTCGAAAGACATGGGCATGCATTTTCTGTTGCAGCTGTCCGTTTATGGGCTGGCCTGCCAGTCTGTTCTCGTAACGACACTGACCTTTTCCACAAGGTGCAATTATGTTCTATATTTGAGCACATTTGGCTTGAGGTTGCTTACAAAGCAAGTGTTGTCACAGTTCAGCTTTTGAATTCCTGTCTTTCTGATGTGGCAGAGTGTTCCTGAAGTTGATCCTGCAGCAAATATGCACAATTCACAGTCTCAGCAAAGGATGAGCACCAGTTCCTATTCTTCAACTTCTCCGACGACGTATTCTGCTCCTCAGGCTCCAGCTTTGAATGTGACTGGTCCCATCACTGCTAATTCTGAACAGGTATTGGGGTGATGGTGTTTTTGGTTTGGTTTTTTGTTGGTTTTTTTTTTTGAGTTAGACTCCTTCAGCAGATGAAATTAGAAAACAAATTGCAGAGGAAATTTCGCTTTAACTCTTTTGACTTTGATTGCCTCCTCGGTCTGGTTTTGCTTGGTAATCTTTCCTTTTATTATACGCTGAAATCTAGGCCTTCAACAATTTCCTGGCCATCCCTATCTGATATACCAGTCCACTCGGTGGTTATGCAGTAGGTTGACAGTTATTCTTGTTAGCCTCCCTCCTTTAAAGGCACAGAATGTCCAGCAGATGCAGGAAGTCGTAACAGGGAGTTAAGTCTGCATTTCTAAGACCTTTGCAATTGCTCTAATATAGGATCTTCTTTTCCCTCTGCAAAAATAATAACTTCAGAGCCGAAGATCCTACTCAAAACTTATACATATTTCTCCACGCTTGAGTGAGACACACAAGGTATACTGGAACTGAGGTCTGTTTTTAGCTGCTGTTAAATTGCTTCGCTTCCATACAAGCACAGCACATCTGGGTTTGCAGTGACAGTGAATGGTTCTACAAAGTTCTTTTCTTTTTGCTGTTGCTTTTCTAAAATTCTCTCCTGGGTAAACTTTTTTATCTTTGCTTCCCACCCCCACCCGCCCTGAATGTCTGGAGCCTCAAATATCAAGTCAGACAGAACCAGAAGTATCACAACATCAGCTCTTGAAAATGATCTGCAAAACCAAAAGATTATGCAGTATTTTGCTTTCTTTTTATCTGAATCTAGATTGCCCGGCTGCGCAGTGAATTGGACATTGTTCGTGGGAATACAAAAGTGATGTCTGAAATGCTGACAGAAATGGTACCCGGACAAGAGGATTCCTCAGACCTTGAGTTACTCCAGGTAACAGCTTCCTAGCCAGTATGATTCTGATCCTTTCTGTGCTTGAGTTTGTCAGCGGGGGGCAGGGGGTGGTGTTTGTTCTGGTTAACTGCTTTGGTTTGCTCGGTTTATGTAATGAATGTGGGCTGTGCTTGATCCTGGTTAGTCTCATCACTTGATTTTCTTCATTTGTTAAAGCTTCCAGTAACAAGGGTTTCCTAACACTCCTTGAAACTTGTTCTAGTGCTTTCTTCTCAGTGTAGCTAGAAATTTTTCCCAACGTCGAATGTAAGGTCTCCTTTACCACAAAGCAGCTTAGAATTGCTATAGGCTCTGTAAGCCCTGAGCATTTCTGCTTCTTTTACATCCTCCATCATCACTCGTACAGTGTCAAAACATTCCCAGTCACCATGCTGGAAAAAAACAGTCCATGTCTCCAGCTGGACTAAATATTGCCAAGGGTCTGTGGATTCTCTGCCACTTGAAATGTTAATTATATATGAACTGGCTTTCCAGAAGATGTGCTGTAGCTTCTCCTGAAGGCTGTGTTTTAAGGCAGATGCTCAGACTAAGTTTTGTGCAGTCTGGAGGGTTAGACTGGGTAATCAGAAGGGATTTCTTTGCTAGAAAGTCTCAGTCCTGTGCAGCATTTTCTATCTCCAGAGGGAAAATGATGTAAGTTGAGCTCATGTCTCAGGCTTCATAGCTGGTTCTCTAAGCTAGCGATAGCAGGGTGGCCTTTTGGCTGAGGAAGGTAATACAGTACCACATGCAACACAGATGAGGAATAGTGTGATCTAGCATTCCAGCTGCTGCCCTTAACATGGTATTTGCCTTTCCACAGCTTCAGAAAAAGGCTTCTGTTTTGATCCTCCAGCAGGGAGGATGGGCTCCCACAGCAGTACATTTGGAGGAAGACAGGGAATTGCTCTCTGATACATCAGAGTTTGAAATCCATCCAAAAACTGGTCTCTCCCATGCAGCGGTATTGTGTTTGTCTCAGAGCCATCATGGCAGCTGATGAGAGGCTTTGCAATAAAGAGCCTTTCAGTTACTGCCCATTTGGGTCAGACTGCTGAAAACAAAAGAAGCTTCCAGGAAACCATGACAGACTAGAATAGCGTAGAACAGTTTGCTTACATTCAGAAACAAATACTAACATCTTGACAGCGTAACCTTACAGCATAAGCTTTAAGGTGAAAGAACTTGATCATAAAATGGAGTGACAGCAATGATTCTTTGTTCCAACTGGTTCCCTTCTTTGACTGATGCATCTTAAATCTGAATTACAAGAGCTGGGGAGAACCCGTTTTTTGATCACAAAGGATGGTTAGTCTTTTGAAAGCTGAGAGCTGAGTGCTGCATGCAAGAACTCCTTGCTTTGAGGTTTATATAGGCCTTCTCCTTAAATAATTCCTGACATTTTCTCCAACAGTCAAATGTAAACAGCTTGCTAGAGAGCCAGCTCTGAGCAGAATAGATAGGTACTGTCAGCCCTCTCGGAAAGGCAGCAAACAAACCTCTGAAATGTCACAATCTGCTTCTAAAGTGATGGGATCAAAACTGACATTGGAGAACACATTCCTCAAGCTGTTAAGGCAGCTGGATTGCACTAGGTGAAATTTATCCAGAGCTTAGGTTGTCAGACCAAGCAAGGAAAACAAACACATTTTTGCTTTCATCCCCAAGGTTGTGTACCAACAAGTCATCCTTGTTTAGCGCTGAATTTTTGCTCTGAAGTGGAGCTGGGGGAAGGGGGGCTGTAGAAGATGACAGAGGGACATGCTTTAGTTGGAATGTCAGTGCTTATTGAAGTAAAACCGTGGGCCTAATCAGTGGCACCATGCCATATGTCACATTTCTTGTAGTTCCTCCTCAGCAGACTAGTTTTGACCTTTGGTCTTGAGGCCTTTCAGGAGTAAAGAATTCTGCTAAGTAATTTGGTGTAAGAGATGTCCTGGAATCATGAGAACTCCTGGTTTAGGCAAACTCAAATCTAGATTTCTCAGCATGAGAGATTTCTAAAACAAAAGTCCTTACCCTATGTTGTTTACAATTTTCTTCTGAAACTTCCCACTGCCTTTTTGCAGTCTGTTGTCTGTGGACTTGATCAGTTGAAGAGAATGTTTGTGTGTGTAGTTCAGTACTGAAGTGTGTGTGGAGTCCCCATCTTTTCATGCTCCTGCTCAGTCTTTTGTGTTCACCCTCATGCTCTCAGTAGTTAGTAAGTTCTGTGTCCCCAACATTTCTCTTCCTAGCACACGCTCAGCTACTTGTGGTAGCCCTGATGAACTATGGGCCCCCCCCCGCCCCAACTTGTTCTGCTTTTAGTTTTCAAGGATGATACTGCCAAAAAGAGCAGATTGAATTTTCCTTGAAAGCTCTCTTCTGGAAAGCTGTTGTATTAACATGTTTTATTCTTAAAACAGATCACTAAAATACAGGTATTTATTTTTTGAAGTACTCGGAGTTAAAGAAGAATCAGGATGTTGAATTGTAAATAGGCTCTCAAGGTTTTATGCCGTCGTCTCTTGAAGGGTGTTTGATTAGATGTGCTTTTGGGTGACATTTAATCATGCAAAGATAAACTTGTCTTAGTATTTCTCAGCTGGGGGACGGTGTTTGACTGTGAACAGGGCTCAACTAAGATCTACTTATTGCTAGCTGCTTATCAGAATGTGTGTGCACAATGCATTCCCCCTAGGAACTGAACCGAACCTGTAGAGCTATGCAGCAGAGAATTGTGGAGCTTATCTCACGAGTGTCCAATGAAGAAGTCACAGAGGAACTGCTGCATGTGAACGATGATTTAAACAATGTCTTCCTCCGATATGAAAGGTGGGGCACCTTTTCCATTAACTATTTACGTTCGTTCTGGGTTTTCACTTAAGTGTAAAACAGGTCAGTTGACAAGAGTTGGTCATCTGGGCCAGTGGTCCTGTGTAACAAAGTGCAGAGAACCAAACCACAGAAAGCATTTACAAAGTCTTTCTATGGTTTTTATGGTAACATTCCTGTTTCAGTGGTTTCCTTTAATACTGTGATTTTAATATTTTTTTTGTGTGTGTGTCCTAGCCATTGATTTTTTTTGTGGGGCTTATCCCTAAAATGCAGGGCAACCTTGTGCAAAACCCTCTGAACTAGCAGAGGCTTGAGTCTGCAAGTCCCTGGTATGTGGTGCTGTACAGATGTAGGGACTTGGGACCAAAAATAGCACAGCCACGGTCACTAGTTCTGCTTGGTAGCTTGGGCTCTGCACACGTGCTTGTGCTGCTTCCTGCCTTACTTAAGCAGGCTCCCATGAGCTCTCTCTGTCTTCTGGTATCTGAGCTTTCTAGTTCCAGTACTGGTGCGAGGGAAGCTGTCTGAGGTGGGCGTGACCTTTGTGCACCTAAGGGTTTTGTTTGTAAGCAACACATAAAATCTTGAAAAAAGCCTGTCTTGCACCGAGCTGAGGTTTTGAAGAGCTGGTCTGCGGGAATCATCCCCAGGGGTGGGACTTGGGTCATAGGACTTTCGACATGTTAGACAAAGGCGCTGTCAGCCACATCTGCTGCAGTAGGTGACACGTGATACAGAGTCTTGGGAAAGTTTAATCTTCCCCTTAATGACAGGCCTGGGGAGTGAGGCACTAAGAGTACCCTTTGTTCCTTGCTCTTAGCACAGGGCTTTGTTTCTCAAGCTTTTAAAAATAAATTAGACTCTAGATCTGTGAATCTGTGCTGTCATGGCACAGGCTGGAAAGAAGGCTCAGTGGCCTCGATTTTGCCTTTGATTTAGTTCTTCAGAGAAGATTGGGGCAAACTTTGAAACAAATGCTGGCTTTTTATGTGAAATGTTTCATGCACGAGCATGATTCTACAAGTAGCAGAGTGTAACTGTCACTAGGGCTTAGTCTGGCCACCCTTAATATTTTTTCTGTTTTCCTCCATCTGCAACTTTGCTGACTCGAGCTAATGTATTTGTAGTCGTTATACCCTGAAAGGTGAGCCGAGTGATGTTAGCAAGCAATTTGTGGTAGAATAACTGCACTGGTCTGAGCATTTCCATAAATTCCATTCCTCCTCTGCTATTCTAAAAGCTCCACATTCATCACGCCTGTCTCTCGTATGGGTGCCGAGCTCTGTCAGTGACTCAAGCAGGAGCTCTGGCCTTCACTGTGAAGCTTTGGATGGAAATGAACGTGTGGTTCATAAGCCTTTTGGTGAGAAATATGAGGTGGGAGGTGTCTTAGGTTTCCAGCTAAAGGAGCTGGATTTCCAATAATAGTAGACACCCACAGTTTCCTAAAATTGAAATTTGGGCCTGAATTTGGTTTTGCTGCCTTTTAAGTCTGCATTTTTCTCTGTTACATTAAGAAAACATTTTAGTTCGCTTGAGATTCCCTGTTGTATTTTGTCCATATGGGAGAAAACCCACAGGGTCATATGAATATTACGGGCTTTTTACTGAAAAGAGAGGTTACACGTGAAACTACTTTTAAATGAGGAGAAATTCTAACCTCAGAGAAATGACGGTGATTTTCTTCATGAGGGAGGAGGTTGGACTGACCTCAGACAGGCATTGGGAGGAGGTGGTTCCCCCTGCCCTTTTGAGTTCCTGAAAGCTGGGTGTAGGTTTGCAGTCCCAGATGCACATGCGTTCGGGGAAGGAGTAGAGACAGCATCTCAACTAACCAGGCTTCTTCCCCTAAGAAGTATGAGAATTTTGATCCACTGTCATTACTTTTCATTCTTGGAAAGTACCAACCTATTTGAACATAGGTTCTGGCGATCTTTGGGTTGACCCAGAATGTTTTAAGAAATGAATCTGCTAATCGTTGTTTCCCTTGCCATGTGCTGCCTGGGTAGGGCTGTGCTAGCGTGCATATGGCTTCTAATTTACGTGTATTGCAGCAAGAGGGAGCTGTTAAGTGGGAGTAAGAGTTGCTGCGGTGCTCAGCTTATTTAGCTGGGACCATCAATCTTGCCACAGTTCCTCCTGTCCCTTGGCTAACAGAATAGTCTTATCACAAAGCACTTAATAAAAAAAAAACAAAACAAAACAAAAACAAACAAACAAAAAAAAAAACCCAAACAAAAAAACAACAAAAAACACCAAACCCAAACCCGAAACCCAACCACAAAACAACCCAAAGACAAAACCTACAGTGTTTTTCAGGCATGTGTGTGCTGCAGGATCAGATTAGTCAACTTGATATCTACATTTGCCAAGAATGCAACTTCTGCAACTATCCTTTCTTTGTCCTGGCTTGGAATTAAAGCTTTCAGGGTTCCCCCTTGAGCCAACAAA
This sequence comes from Falco peregrinus, assembly GCF_023634155.1. Classification (NCBI taxonomy): domain Eukaryota; kingdom Metazoa; phylum Chordata; class Aves; order Falconiformes; family Falconidae; genus Falco; species Falco peregrinus. The sequence goes on along the minus strand of NC_073725.1, from coordinate 87,140,624 downwards.
ATCTTCAGTGGCAAGCATGTCGTGGCTTTGTTGTAAACTTGTGGTTTTCATTGGTTTTTGGTGGCTTTGATAGCCCATGTTGGGTGGTTTTTTTGTTTTTGTTTAAACAGATTTGAACGATACAGATCGGGACGTTCAACACAAAATGCCAGCAATGGAGTAAGTACCAAATTCCATTTATTATATCAGCAGGTACACTGTACTAGCTGGACTAATATCACTAGTATCAGACCTTCTACCTGTTTAGCCCTGTGTCCTGCCTGTAGCAGCTAATAGTGCATACCAGGAAAAGAGTGTAAGAATGTGGCAAACAGCAAATGACAACTTTAGCTCAGAAGACGCTACACTGAAACATCTATCTGTGTTTACAATCCATGATGGATTTTCTTTCCTTTAACTTTTTTGATTGATTTTGAGTCCATGTGAGCTTTAGGAATTCACAGTGTCCTTGAGCAGTGAGTTCCACAGTTTCACTATGTGTGCACACACTTATGTGAGTATTTATATGTAATAAATATTTTGTTCGTATTTGAGCAAGTCACTTAATGACTTTTATTTGCTCCACCTTCTTCACCGTGTCTTACCTAACCACTGTTCAGGTTAATTTTCTTCATGCCACTCATAATTTTAGGAAGCCCTTTCATCTCCTTTTTCAGCAACCCCTTTCCAAGCTGAAAAGTCACAGTTTTAATTACTCTTACAGTGAAAACTATTTTATAGTCGTTTCATAATGTTCAAGATCTGAGTTCATAATGAATTCATATGTAGGACTATTACATTTTCTGTTCTGCATTCTTCTAACCATTTCCTCTCTACTTTGCCTGTTTGATTACCACTTCTACTGCCAGTGTGATGCAAACCTCAGCACTGGCTCTGCATTGTAACTTTAGTCAAAACAAAGAAGTTTTGTTTCTGAAAACAGTTTATGCCTAATGTGGAAGATGGTAGCAAATTCAGTTTGACTTGGATCTGATGGTCTGTTGGTCCAGTGTTAAAAGGTGGAGAACACAGACACATTAGCTAAATCTGGAGAGATATCAGTGACCTCCAGGAGAGCTTCCTGTGGTGCTGAGCAGTCGAACTTGATGGTTTTTTGGTGCCTGACCCTTTTTGTCCTGTGCTTATCACAGTAGTATCTGAGAGACTGGTCCATTTGGCAATATGCAAGAGATATCTTTTTAGGAAGTACCCATTATTTTTTGGCTAATGTTGCACTGCAACAGGAATTGTCTGGCATGTGTAACTTGCTGTGTTTCTTGTGTCCCAACAGGTACTGAATGAGGTGACAGAAGATAATTTAATAGATTTGGGTCCTGGCTCTCCAGCTGTAGTGAGCCCAATGGTTGGAAACTCAGCACCCCCATCTTCACTTTCTTCACAGCTTGCAGGGCTTGGTGAGTACCTGATCAAACAGTGCTGATGAACGTGAGGCTGCGATGCATGGACTTTTTCAAGCCTAACCAGCATGTGGATCTTGAACAGCATACAGGGGCTGCTAGGCAATCCAGGTGTGTGGTTGTGGGAGCAAGTCTGCGCGGTTGCTGAGGTCCCTGTGACCAATCTGAGTGCCCAGTACAAGCCCTTATCACAGTGGGCTGTGGGGATTTACAAGGAGCCATTTTTCACTTGTGGGTCAGGGAGTTCTGGCTCCCTTTTGGCTCTCCACTGCCTGGTTAATGCAGTCGTGTCGGTAGCCTTTGGAAGGTTTGGGTGTGTGACTTACAGGATTAGGAAGGCTTTCCCACTCCTCCGCACTGGAATGATCTGTAACTGGGAACTAGGCTGGCACAGAGGGAGGGATTTATTAACCAAAGGGGAAACGGAAGGAAAGGGTGCAAGTTCTTGTTCATGGTAAAATTTGTACTACTACTTTTATTTCTTCTGAGGTATAGCTCTCCATGAAATCAGTCTGGTGAACATTCTTGATTCCCCTTCTACAGATAATATTTCAAATCTTTGGATGAAAAGTATTATGAAATTGTTAGCTGTTCTACATTAAATCAAACCAAAGCAGTTTGATAGGATCACTTGATTTGACTGAAGGTTCTTCACCTCTTTTAGCATGGTGCCAATATCATACCGCTTGATTTGAAACTGTTGGTTTCACAGTCAGTAGCTGAGAGACAACGTTGTGGGGAGGACTGGTATCCCTGCCCAAAATTTTAGACCATGTTAGTGAATAGTAAATATCTCAGAATGAGATGGCAGCGGGTGCTCACCAATTACCAAATGCTGGTTTCTTGATGAGGAGTACTTATGGTGTGGTGCTTCCAGGAGGAGTAAGACAATCTCTACGCTTGTCTTTTAAGAAATGCACGATTAGCAGCCTCCAGCCTCTTCTGGCCAGAACTGTGCTCAGTGCTGCAACTGTTGACTAGATATCTATAGCTGTCCTGTGGTTGTTAATGACTTTCTCTGTAACCTACATAGTCATGGCAGCGGTGCTTGCATGTGATTTGCTATTTCATTGGTTTGCTTTTTTGCCTCTGGTTGCAGACTTGGGTACGAACAGCGTCAGTGGTACGCTCAGCTCTCTACAACACTGTAATCCTCGTGATGACTTCGACATGTTTGCACAGACAAGAGGCAGTTCCTTGGCTGAGCAGCGAAAGAAGTATGTTGGAGTTTGTCTTTAGTGCTGGTTGAGTCACGATATTGCTGTTTTCTAAAAGCATAAATCTGAAACTTCTTGACTTCATTCCAGACTAAAAAAGTAGTTTTGATGTATGTTTTTGTGCTTTTAATGCAATCCCTATCCTCTTGGTCATTATCAGTATGAGCCAGTGGAGAAGTGCTGGCCAGAGCAGGCTTACTGAGTAATGGTATTTGACTGTCTCGGATAACGAGCTCACTGGAAACTTGAAAATGCACTTGCCTTTACTTCTGTAGATGCTTCCTTTCTTAGAGGTTTGTCATCCTATCCACCTGGCCCGTGCTTGAGATACCGGAGCATAAGGTTCCTTCACCTGAAGGTCATGGATATGCTTTGGTGACTGAATTACTGTCATCAAGGGCTAGGAAACAGAGTTACCATCCAGTTAAACTCTCCCTTTGGCCCAGCAGTCAGGCTCTCGCAGGCTGTCAAGGCAGTGCAGCTCATCCAGCTGCCATGCTATCCCTAACTTGTTTATATGCATAGGGCTTGCATCTCTAGAGCTGCAAATCTGAAACTTTCAAGGGCATTTAAAAGACCAAATTATTTTAATGTAAAATAAATTACGCACTTATTAAGAAATCCTTTGATACCTGTCAAGTGAGATTCACTGAAAGATACACTTAGGTATTTTTCTTTCATATATTATTTCTTGCCTCTTCCTGGTTTCAGATGCAGTGGCTACCAGCAGTTGGCACATCATCAGTGTCTTGTTTCAGACTAAGAAATTTTGTTAAATAGTTTTTGATAATTTGCTAAGGTCCAAGCTAAACTTACCAGTCCTGGAAAACTCAAGCCAGCTCATTTATTTAGGATCTTTTGTTTGCCATTATCAATATAGCTATTGGTACTGCCTCAGCAGTGTTCAGGAGACATGCTCTACTGTTGAGGCATACGTTACCACTGGAGATTTCAGGCTGAAAGCCCTAACGTATAGTCAGAAAGGAGAATCATTGCAGAGAGATCTAATAGAGGTCCCTCTGTCTCTTGTGCTAAATGAAGCATGAAACTAGTCTTCCCACACTGCACCTCTATCTCATTCTGTGAGCTAATGGAGCAAGGAGCACATATCAGTCCATGATTTCACAAGAGAGGATTGCTATATCTTCCTTGGATTGTACGCTGTATAAATGGAGCAGCAGCAAGGCAGTAAAGATGTGAGTGTGACTTACCGTGGTGCGTAGGTGAGAGTCTCTGGGAGCTGTGCTCAGAGCCTGGGAGAAGCCAGCACCCTGGAAGAGAAGGTGCTGCTCCTGCTCAGACATACAGCTCCTCCCAGGGGTTGATTTATGGGCAAGTGTTGGCATCTGCTTCAGCTCATGGTTCACCACAGTGCTCTGAGAAATGATGCTGTTGCCTCTGTCACCTGACTGCTGCATGTCCCTCTTGCATAGCAAGTGAAGAAGCTTTTAAAAAATTCAACCTCTGTAAATAATGCGTTTCTTTGTATGCTTCGCTGTAGTTGCTTAGTTATGTTTCATCTGTCTTTGAGTCTCCCTCTGCCTTCCCCCATGCATGCATCAAGGTCAGGCTTCCAAATGTCATCTTCAGAGCTTTGCAAAACGTAATCTGTGCTCAGGCCTCTTTTCATAGTCCCCTGCTAGCTCTTGGACATGCTTATGGTGTCTCGTAACCTATTTGCCTACCTTTCATAATGCTGATGTTGCTCTTCTTGCTTCAACATGTTTACTGAAACTGATGGATGGTCTTTATATAATAGAGCACGCTCCTCCTCTTGGAATACATTAGTACACTTGAAGTCTGGTTAAGAAAAAAAAATGTGCTTTCTGATTTCCAGGGGAGTAAATCAGAGTAGCAAGTGTGTTCTGCATGGGTGACTGCTGGACTTCCTTCTAGTTCTGTGGTTTGTTCCTTTCTTTCAGCGTAACGTATGAGGATCCACAGGCTGTCAAAGGACTAGCATCTGCCCTGGATGTTCGAAAACAGAACACAGGAGGGGTAGGTCGTTGCTCTGTGTTTTGTTATCTGAAGCCATGCGTGGGATCCAAGCTGTAGGCAGCTGCTTTGACCAAGACTTCTCATTCTGTATTCCAGCAACACGCTAGTACTGGCGATTTTCAAATTGATATCTAGGAGCAAGTACTTGCTCAGTAATGATCTCTAAAGAGCTGCTACTTAGCACATCAGCCTAAAAGACTTTAGAATCATAGTGGGTAGATTCTCCTGTGTTCTTGCAGCTTGCCTGGGGGGTCCAGCTCTTTGACTGGAATCACTGCTGAAAAGAATGTGGGGAACATCTTGTGAACACTAGTATGCATTTGTTTGGTTTGGTTTTGCTTATGAAAGTTGATGCAGTCTTAATCTACTAGACTTTGCTCTAAGTGCATGGATACACAAGCAAGTTACAGGGGGAAAAAAATTACGTAGACTTTTAATGCTTCACAGGCTTTGCCATAACTCGCCTTGCACGTAGTCTGTTCTGTCTGTCCCAGGGCAGGCTCCTGCTATCTTGTGTGGGCAGAAGATGCCCATGTGCTGTCACCTCACAGCAGCTGATGCTAGAAATATGTTTGAGAGTGTGAGCTTGGCCAGCTTTGTCTGCATATCTTGATGAAGGCAGAAGTGAAAAGAGCTTTCAGATCATCCGTCAACCCCTTTCTACCCACACTGCTGTTTAAAACTGTCCTGCTTTTTTTTGTACTCAGCTGTGTCTTAAGTTTTTAGATGACAGAGCAAGTTTAGAGCCTTTTCCCAGCCTGACTTCGGTCTGTGCTGACCACTAGAGAGCATGGCAGAGCCAGCCGAGCATGTACATGCCTCCCTCCTCCATGGAGAATTAGCTCCCCATGCCTTGGCTGATCCCGCCCTGGTTCTTTCATAAGTTGAAATGGGAGTGCTCAGGGCAGCTGGCATGCCTGGCAGCTTGTGCTCTGAGCCAGGGAGAATTTGCATTCAGAGCCAGCTGGGGTCAGATCACAGCTGCCTGCCTGCCTGGGCCATAGTTCAGTGGTAGCAGGGCTTCAGCAATGATTTTTTTTTATTATTTTTTTTTTTAATGGAGCATCCCTCTGACCCACAAATCTATCTGCTTATTCCTGTCCCTGTCCTCTTGCAAAAAGGGCATTTTGTAACCCAGGTCAGCCCCGTGACCAGTTTCAAGCTTAACCCCACAGCAGCTCATGGCAGCAGTACTGAGGGAAAAGGGGGAAGCGTGGGGAGGCAGGGGCAGAAATATGTTAAGGGGGGTGCAAGAGTAATTCCTGAGGCCAGTGTGACAACCCAAGCCCCCAGTACCACTGAGCTGTGTTATTGGCAGGACCTGGGAAAGGATTTGAGATTCCGCTTTTTGTTCGTGGCTAATCAAACGCAAGAGGCGTGCATTTAGCTCCTGGTCAAGGGGGCTGTATTCCCTGGTGGCCACGGGGTCATGTCCTTATTTATTAACACTTTTGTTCTCAGCCAATTCTGCTTGAGGCGCCAGTGCGACGTGTCATTCACACCCGCGTAGCTGCTGCTCTGCCCGAAGTGTTGTCAGTTCAAAGGGCTGTGTCTAAGCTAATCTGACGGTCAAAGTTTTTTTGGGGCAAATGCTTTATGGGTTGTGGAACTTTGGGCTCGGAGATGTTGGAGAGACTTTCATCTTCTTTTCAAAGGTCCTGATGACTATATCATGTAATCAGAATAGCTTGTTTTGCAACACAGTCTTTCAGTAGTCAACTGAATGCTATTTTGTCAAGTGTTGTGAGGCTTCTGGGTGTCTCTTCTTAAAGGAAATAAAAATTAAACTCTCCTAAAGTTACCAGCCGCAGCATGTGTAGCAAAAAAACTGGCAGTGCTCAGTAAATGAAACACACGTGTTAATTTGGGTAGAGAGCTAATTTAAGAACAGCTCTAGGGAGGAGCCAAAAGCTTTGCAGCACATTCTTCACACACATCTTGTTCCAGCACAGTTGTCCAGTGGTAAAATTCAGCACATCCGACATTTCTAATGTAGTCATTCTCAGAATGGTCTGTAGAGAGATGGCTGATCACGTGGCATTAGCTGTCTTAATATGATTTAGCAGCTGGAAACAAGATGAGCTAAAAATACACTGTTTTCTTGATATTGCTTTTCCATGTTGGGAATTGCTTTTGTTGCCACAGAGCTGTAGCATGATCACAACTGGGAGGAGAGGTGTCCAAGAAACAATTCTCTAGTGTTACACAGATAGTAGATGAAGTTGGAGTGATTTCCCCCTCTTTTTTTTTTTTTGTGTGTGTGTGTCCTCAGCACAAGTACTGAAATGAGACTTAACAGGGATATCAGCTGTAATCCTTTACCTGTGGTAATGGGGACAGAAGTATCCCACGTATATGGGTATCTTGATGGACAGACGTAAACACAGCGGTGGCTCTCTGCTGAGCCAGCCCAGTTCTGGCAGGGCTGGTGGGCTGGAACTGCTGCGGTCTGCTGCGGCTGAGCAACCCCTCCAGAGCTAGAGGTGACTCTGCATCCGGGCCCTGGCTCAGGCGTGGGATGCTGAAGGACAAGGAGCCATCTTGAGAGCTGTTTTGTTGCTGTGCCATGCAGTCTGCAACCTGCTCCGAGGAACTGGATGCATGAGTGTTCCTTTTAACCTCTGCCGCTCATCGAGAGGGGCAGTTTGAAAGACTGCCAGAACACTGCAGCAAATGCCATTACTTACCCTGCTGCTCAAGACCATTATTAGAGCTGTTGTAGAGGCAGGGGCAGAGTCTGTCTTCTGAGATCGGGGAGGTAACTGGGGTGTGCTGCAACTCGCAGCTTCATAAACACGGGGAAACTCCACAGTGTGTAATAGTGTTTCCAGTAAAGCCTGACTGATTTTAGTAGGTTGTATAACCTACGCTACTTCTTCTTCTAAGATGACAAACATCAGCCTCACTACTAGTTAGTGATTTTATTTGTGGGTTTTTTCTTTTTTAATATCAGCATGGGGGAAGCACTAAAATTCTGTGAACTGTCTGTAGGAAGTGCAGAGGTCGGTGTAGGGTCTGTTCCTCCACGGGCAGAGCTGACAGGCAGCAGAGGAGAATGCAGCTGCTGCCAGAAGCTACCATAGGCAACGGGGGGTGTGTGTGTGTATGTATGTACATGTGAATTTTTTAAACTTGCTATTGTTACATTACTTTATCATGGGTTGTTGCTGTGGCTTCTCTTTATGGACCTTTCTGTTCTCAACACAGAGGAGAGGTAAAGGTGGGAACTCAGACATGGAGCCCATAGACAAGTGGCTAATTACACAAGGAATGGTGAGGACTTCACCAGTGAAGCGATTCCTACTGCCCACCCCAGTCCCTTTACCTAGAATAACCATCCTACATTCACCTCTTGTCCTGCCCTACTGAACTGCTTGAAATCGGACAGTACAAGGAGTTTATTTCCCACCTACATCATTACCTGGGGCAAAGGGAAAGATTTGCACCAATTTCTGGTTTATACAGGACAAAGGCCTGTAACCAACTGAATCATACGTAGGATCCCACATCACCTTCAGAAGTGGTCTGGAGGTCCAATTGGTTCCTTATACTGTCTTGATTTATTTCTGCAGTATCCACTTTTCGAGGGATAAACACAAGTCTCATGGATCTTGTTCTTAAAGAGGATGCTTTCTGTGTGTCTTTAAAGCAGCCTTTTTCTGGTAGTGCTTAATTTCATGGTCTGGAATAAACATATGGAAGTTTTAGGTTCATACCTAATTGAATTGGGTAATGTAGGGATAGTCCTTTATGAAAGCAAGGGAATGGGGAACTGCTACCCAGCCTGACATCTTCCACCCCACTGGCGTTAGGATTCAGATTCCAAAAGGTATGATAGTGTTTCTGGCTTTAAGGATTTAATTCCCATGTCTAGTGATGCCAGTCCTCTGATAAAACCAAGCTTCTGAAGATCACTGAATCTCTGCACGTTTTGACCTTGTTTGAAGTTGTCCTTCATCAACAAGCTTGCAGAGAGAAGTTCAAAAGCCTGCTTTAAGTGCAGAAGTCAGAGGCAGGTAAAAAATAGCCTCAGCTATGCCTTAAAGCCAAGTTCTAAGACCAACTTTGTATTTTTGGAGAACGTAATCTATCACTCTAAGTATTTGAGATTAGTACCAGTAATGTGACCTAACTGTACAAAGTCCTTCTGAGACAGTCCTGACTGCAGCATTGTTCAGAAAGGTGCAGGGCAGAATTCCCTTTGGGCTGGGGTGTGCCTGCAGTGCAGCATGTGGGGCTGGGCATCAGGAAGCCCATGGAGCAGGAATACCTCGCTCCAGGGAGAGCCTTGCATGTCCCAGACTGAAAAAAGGGAAACATCCCAGAGAGTTAAGGTTGAGAAATACCAGTGTGTGCAATATCCAAGTGCACCAACTCTGGGAAACACTTTGTGTTTATTCTTCTAGACCTAGGGCTAATCCAGATTATTTCTGAGGGCCATCTTGCAAATTTGTCAGAAGTTTGCATGGCTGGCGAATGCACAGTGATTGGACTCGTGCATATATATGGTTTTATCTGCCTGCCCATGCAAGCACCCAAAAGCAGTTCTTTGCCTGCTAGCACGCGTGGGTAAGCCCAACTGTAGGTACCTACCCCTGGGAGCCAGAGCTGCCTTTTGGTGCTTGTCAGAGACACACAGCTTGTAACATGAGAGTGAAAAGCTGTAAAGTGAGCAGTGCTTGCTTTGCCCCTGATACTGTGGTTCACAGAGGCTCTTGCTGTTTGGTGGCTCTGTTGCAGCCAGAGATGTATTATGTCACTGATAGATGTTCATCCATAATGAGTAATCCAGTGATTGAGTTAGTTCCTCTTCTTTGCCTTTCCACTGTTTACAAGAGCAGGGAAGCATGAAATCGGCACCCCTGCTATTCACACCACTCGCACCACTGCTTTATTAAAAAACCAAACACAATATTCATTCATTGGCTTGTGGTTATTCAGTCTGGAAAAAGGATACTGCAGCATTCATGGAGGCATATGGATTTGGGGAGGGAAGGGGGTCTGGCTGGCTCTTACAAGCCTGTCACCTTGTTTGTATGCTAAATATGAGAGAAATACCTAAAATAAAACTAAACTAATCTTTAACTCAGTTTCTCTCTTAACTGGCTGTAGTTCTTTAACCGTATTTATTAATACGACTTTGTAGCATTTGCAGTACCAGTGGAATAACTAGTATCCCAGGTATGAACTTGATTTCTGTAATTTGTTTTTTGGTAACTTTTAGTACTTCTGAGATGAAGGGGGAAAGAAAAGGGGTGAGTCGACATGGCCGTTACCTGTGCCTGTACAACACTGAGACCACTGAAAGGGTGTTCTCCACCTGCCAGAGTGCCACTCACATCCCTTGTGATCTGACGTTCTGTCCAAACTGTGATACAGTTAAGCTTAGGGTTGAGTTCTTCCCACTCTATTTCTGTGCATCCCAGTTCACCAAAACACCTTTGCAGAGGGAGGCTCCTTTGGGACTCCATGTGTACTCTCCCAGTGAACTCTCCCAGTTTCCATTTCAGCTTAATCTACCGCTCAGTTCTGGTGGTAAGGTGATGCCAGGGCCATGGAATCACAAAACTTTATCCATTCCAGTTATGCCTACAAAACTAACGTAGACAAAATGGTATCTGCAGAAAATGTTCCTGGTTCAGATGTGACTTAGGCGTGCTAGCTGAGCTGTTCAGTACCAGATCTGTTCGCAGTGTAAGGTCTGGGCTCTTGCAAGTTCGGCCATGCAGGTGTCATACAGGGTCTGCATCAGCAGCTCGTAGGCACAGACTTTAGCATAAGGCTGCCAGGTAATTCCAGTTCCCCTCTCATGAGTTTGGCCAGCTCTTGAGATCTGCGTGAATATATCCATTTGTTAGAATAATCTGTCATCCCACTCACGTGCCAAATGGATATTTGTTACAAAAGTGAGAAGCAGGTGTTGGCTTAAGCTGCCATGTCAGGACAGACATTATTTGGGACAGTAGCAGAAGAATGAACTAGAATTCACAGAAAGTGATACAAATGCTTTCAGCATTGCATCTTGGCCACCAGCAGCATGCCTTGCTAGAGTGGCAATTCCTCTCTGTAGTGAAGGTACGTGAGCAAAGATTAAATGAAATCTTTGCTGAGATGTTGTTAATTAGTAACAAATTGGGATGCTGCTGTGTATGCCTTCAATAGAGAGATAGGATCGAAGATGTGGAAATTACTTGGGTAACATGAGACAGTCTCCAAAAAGATGCTGTATTTCAACAAACGTGCTTGAATTGTGGCCAAACTGTGAGAAATAAAGGTACGAAGCTCTCATTTCTTTTGTGTGGTAGGACCCCTCCCCCTTTTGAAGGCAAGCGTGCATGCTCCCTTGTTCGGGAGAGCATGTGGGTTTCATTACCTGGCCAGCCATGGCCTTTTATGGAGCACTCTACAGGGACAGTCTGATTCCCCGTGTGAACAAACGCTTTTGCTGTCTGGACATGCCTATCAGATCCAGATTGCCTGGTGGTTGTAGGGGCACAACAGGCTGTGGTGGGGAACATGCTGTACCTGAGCTCTTGCCTTCCCCCTTATGTGATGTCAACGCAGTTACAAGTAATCAAGTAGCTTATTCAATCCTTATATGCAAGTCAAATGTGTTCTAATATTGAGGCCAGGCAGCTATTTCAAGATCACAACAGCTTTCAATAGATGGTAAAACTGTAGTAGTAAGCTGGAGTAGACTGCTAGCGTGCACCTTAGTGCTGTCATTCTGCTGCTGTAGGAATGACAGAGCTTTCTTTACTATTGCTAACCAACACAGGGGAGTGAACAGCAGCTAACCAGGTATTGGTGTCAGCTTTGTTAAACATCTAGAAAGAAGTGGAATTAACTAAGCTACTACAAGACAGTAGTCTAGCAACAATTAGTATGAACCTTGTTAAACATTTTAAGAGCATTAATGAGCTCACCCAGAGACCTGAATTGTCATTTCATACCTGCTTCTTTTCCAGCGGGATCATTTTTAATAGAAATAAAATGTGATAATAATAACCTTAAACTGTCTTTTTAAGGGTAGAATATTGGATTTTGTGACTTCTGAGGAAATACATTGGCAATACTCTTTGGCTTTTGATTGCTAGTGAGAACAGCAACAATATCTAGCTTAGATAAGTATGAACTTGAATTCCAGGTTCCTGTGGGTTTTGTGGGATTGAACGCTTGCTTTTGTTCTCCCAGCCCTCCTTTTCCATTTCCCTTTCAGGACTGTTGAGATGATCCCATTTGTAGGATTTTCCAAAGACTAAATAAAAAAGGAATTTGAAAAATGAGCCCAACTTTTAATTAAAGCCAGTTACTTAAAGTACCCCAAAATATTGTGTGACTTAATTTCTGTTTACTTGGATTATAGACTTTTAAAAAAGAAATCACAGTATCGTTATAAAAACAGCTCTTGCAGCCAATTCTGACTATCTGGGGAGCTCTCTTGCCAAGACTGAGAGCTTCACTAGACCGTGTATGTTTGCATAATCAAAGTATTAACAAGACGGTATCCCATTCTGGAGCCATTTCCGTGTAGTCTGTGGCTGCCACTGCTGTTTGTTCCCAGAAACTGTTGTCTTTTTTAATGTGTAAACTAGCTAATTTATTTTTGCATTGCTTCTGTTGTGTTTTAGGGGATTAGTTTTAACAAAACTCCCCTCTGGATTTTTCAGTTTAGGGCTTCTGGAAGGGGGAGACTTGCCAAATTCACAACTGACTAGCAAAAAATGAACTTCTGTGTGTGGTCAGTCTCAAATGAAATATAAATTGGTACTATGTTAAAATACTTTAAAACTTCCAGTTACTCTTGAGAGTTTCCCCCCCTCTTTATTCTTGAACAAAGTAAACCTGATACATTTAGCCCGTGTTTTATGGGGAAAATGGGGCTCAGAGTCTGAGGAAAGGAAATGGGAAGTTCGAGCATGGAAGGAGGGATAGATACAAACCCCTGACTCTTTTGTGAATGTGCTGGAGGATGGGGGAAGCTTTTTAAAAGGTCAGTGCTGAACAGCAAACAGCTGACAGCTCAAATGTTTATCTTACAGCTCTCTCTGCTTCTTATGTATGACCTGTGAGAAGTGTTCTTGCGCTTCTGAGGGTTTTTGTTTTGTTATGTGAAGTAGGTCTATCTGAAAGTAGAATTCCTTTTTTGTTGTTTGTTTTTTAATCTTACAAAGCACAACAGCACAGACTCTTCTATACTGCTGAGCTGTTCTTTGAGGAGGACTGCAAACGCAAGAGTCCTGCAATTCTCAGGAATCCATTACTTGCTCAGTCATCTGTCATGTTTTCAGGATAACCAGGATTTGAACTGCTGTTCTTTCTAATACAGGAACTGCGGTACCACCACGCTTTTCAGAACAGCTGCTCCTATTTTATTTACAGAAAAGAACAAACAAACAAAAAACCAAAAAACCACCCCACCCTGCTATTTTCCTCCTTCCCTCCATACACGCTTTCTTATCCTTAAACATAAGTACCTTTCTGAGCTGCAAACTAGCCAACAGCTCTGAAGGCTACATCTTCCAAAGTGTTACTTACTGTGTGTGGTGTTAAGCAATACAGGAGAGAGACAGCAGTGAAACTTCTGCAGTAGGTTTTAGGTTGCTGTAGGCTGAATAAATTCATTGTTTTGTATCTCGGAAGCTAGTATTTTCCAAAGCTGTTAAACTAATGAGCCAGTTCTACAAGCTGCAACTTGTCCTTGGGAAGGAACATGTTGGAAGATGTTCCAGAGCCCTCCTCTTATTAATGGCCATCTGGGCCAGCTCAAAGCAGCTTCAGCACACGGTTTTAGCGTTGTAAGTGCATGATTCAGCTCTGTATTGCAAATTAAAAAGGGGCAATTACTCTAAATGTGGCCCGTTCCAAAAGGAAACTGCAGGAACGTCTTTTCTGTTTGGGATCTTCATGTATTTGCTGAAAGCACAATGGCCACTTGCACCTCCGACCCTTCTTGGATCTGGTATGTGCAACCTGCAGAGTCGGAGCCAAGCCATCTTCCTGGTGCCTCTCTTGGTGGGAGATGCTTTGGATTGAGCCCTGGATTTCCAGTCCTTTGGCACAGCTAACCCACCTTAGCAGATCTTGCCTCAGGCAAGGGCTTAACCGACCTCAGTGCAAAGGGCCACTTGATTATATGGAACAGTTTTTGAGGAGCTCTGCTAAACAGCGTCAGCCTGTGCTGCTGCCTCTAGTTCAGCGCCTGACTCTGCTAGAAGTCCCTGAGAAAACTACATCTCCCAGCAAATTCATCTGCAGAGCCTCTTTCAGCTCTTCTTCCTGCAAGAGGCTTCAGGCAAAGCTGTGGACAGCCCCTGGCACCTTTTCTTTAAGGAGAGCCTCTCCAGCACCGTGAGGTCTCTCGCCTGTCAGTCCCGCTGCTCAGCTGCCGTGCTCTGGCCTGGAACCTGTGTGTCTGACATTGCTTTCCAAGTGTTTTTCAAGCTGCCCTTACAAGATCTATTGTGGCATTTTCCTGTTTACTTCTGCAGCCCTCTGTTGTATTTAAGCAGTGTAGTTAAGTCAGGAAATTCTACACCTAATACGCAGTAATTTCCCTTCGCTGACCCAGTTGCCTGTAGTGCTTTGTGAAATAGCTGCACTTCAGTGCTCGGCACGCTGCATCTGCACCGCCTGTTGCAATTGCAGAGCATAATGTGAGCGGTTTTATTGCAGGAGGAGAGGCAAACCTTCCATGCTTTTTTGTTAAACCATCTGTGGAGGCCTGATGGGCGAGCCTCCGCGAGCCTCGCTGCAGCAGTGCAAGGTGGTGCTGGAGCAGGAGCTGGGAGGTGTGTGTGCCGTGCTCTCCTCCTCTGCTCGCTCTTGGAGCTGCTGCCCCATCCTCCTCCCCACCTTTGCCTTTGAGACTTCACACTGGCACACCTTGGGTTCTGCTGCCTGCGCTGCAACAGGGTCACCTTTGACAGAGGAGTGGCAACAGGGAGCTGGGACAGTTTTCCTTCAGATTGGTGTGCCAAGGTTTGTCAAGGCTCGGTGGTGTGGTGGGAGGAGGATCTGGAAGGAAACATGACAGTGTACCCTGGGCTCTGACTGCTTCCACCGGTGGAGAAAATCAAACTTTTCACAGGAGTGTTGCCTGAAGACTTTGAGCTCCTCTTTTTGCTAACCCTTCACTGTGGCTAATACCCATTTTAAAAAATACAAGGTGTAAATTTAACATTTCAAAACCTAACTGATATCCAGTATTCTACCCTTAAAAGCTTTTCACGATCAAGATTAGAATCATCAGTCCATCTTGATGGTTTTAATATGTGGTCGAGAAGTTACCCATCTTACACTGGCATGAAGTCACGTCATTCCCCATAACCTTTCTCTTGGTTTTTTTAGCCTTCTTGTTCATAATTTCCTTTCCAAGTGTTTCTTTATTTGAAATGCCATTTATATTTTGTTGCCTTTTTTTTCCAGCACATCTTACATCTTTGTTTTTGTTTTGTTTTTAATCTTATTTCTGGTGTTTTCCATCGCTCTGTGGCCATGATTGTGGATGTGTTTTGGTTTTTGCCTGCCTTGCTGTTCTCTCGCTGCACTCCCTAGATCCCTGTTGCACAGTCCTCTGTCATGGATGACATTGAGGAGTGGCTCAGTACCGACTTGGTGAGACTCTTTATATTTTCATTTTTCACAGGGGCAATAGCACTTGTATGGATAATTTTCAATGCATTGCTGAGTTACTGATACTTCTCACAACAGGAGGCAGAGAAACTTCCGAATTGTATAGCTTATTTCCCTTTTGAAGGGAGTATCTAAGCAGGAGATAGGGTCATGTTCAGCGATTCAATCAAAATGTTTTTTTCTGAGTTGTTTTATTTTCACTTCTCCATGTTAACAGCACAGAATAGCATGTGTTCCAGAAATCCTACGTTTCTGGTCTCTGTGTAGGAAAGCATTTAAACATGTGCTGAAGTTTACCAGTGTTCTCCACTGGACTTAAAGCACATGCTTAAGGCAGTGTTAGCTTTGACGGGGTCCAAGTGCATGCATACGTTGAGGCATGCTTTTAAGAGATGCTGGATCAGGGCTTAGTTCCTTTCAAATCGAGATGTCTTTGTTAAATTGGCAAGCAATCTTGACATGTTTCATAATAGCGATAATAAAACTTTATAACAGTCTCTCTCCAATGTTTATAACTTCCAGTTTCTCCTAAATGATTATTGTCTGGTAATTATTAAACAAAGAGAAGATGGAACTAAAAGTAGCTTTTCCTTCATTCTGGAGTTTGTGTTGCTGTACCAATACACATCTGGTTTAAGCAGTGGTACAGCTAGTACGCATTTATTCCAGTCTTTTTTTTTTTTTTTTTTTTTTTTTTTTTTTTAGTGTAACCATCTGACTCAAATTAACCAAGTGCAGTTTGAGGACAGGTGGTGGGTTGTGTTTCAGACTGTTCTTTTAAACGTGGTTTTAGTGAACTGAACAGTTTCCTTGTGGTCACCATATCCCTAAGGATCGTCTCCTTCCATTCTTCCAACTTCAGATATTGTTCCTAGGTAACTTTCTGCTCCTTAAGGTCTCCCCCAGCCCCTTGCTATTGCCTGCTTGGCTCCTAGCTGGGAGCTGCGGGGTTCGGGCTCTGCTCCCTGGCTCCGGCAGCAGCGCTGCAGGCATGCTCCAGCACGTCAGCCCTCCGCTCCAGCACCAGAGGAGCTGACTGTACTGAAAGGAAGAAAACGCTCGTGCTCTCCAAAGCCGCCTGAAGTGCTTAAACAGATTCTGGGTTTCAGTGTTCGAGTTTGGCAGACTGACTGGCTGTCTTTGAAATGTCACTGCTTTTCAGCTGCAGGTAGTTTTTTCAGGCCTCAGTACAGGCAGTCATTTTCAAATTTAATTACAAACTGGTCTCATTTTGTTAAAGAAAGACAGTAAGTGTAGCATGTCTACTCTGCTTAAACAATAAACTTTTGTCTTTGCCATTTAAATTAACTTATGAGGAGATAAGATCTTACGGAGAAATATCGAGGTAGCTCTGCACATCTGTTATCCTCTAGATAGTCTTGCTCAAAAAGAGGAAAGCAGGGAAGTGCCATGTAAATGCCTGAACAAGCCTGTGGATCACATATGCTGCAGCCACGACTGTACTGGCTTCCCTTCTCCTGGGTACCTAGGTCCCCATCCTGACCCTGTGTGGGTGCAGCGTAGAGATGCCCTCTGAGAAAGTTTGGACTGGATTTTTGGTTTTCACTCCAGGTTCCCCCTCTCCTTTGTTTTGTTAATGGTTCATTTCAGTTCTCTGCTTCCCAGCTGAGCAAATTACAGATTAGGGTAACTAATTGTTATTTATTTCCCTACCCTTTTTGGGGGTACAGTGGAACAAACAGTACCTCTGCATGTGAAACAGGGGCTGCTGTGTGTACCTTTGGAAACCTCTGTGCAGTAGAAAGCTAATAGGTGCTAGGTGTCTTTATCAGGCATTAAAATTTCATGAGGCTGATCCCTATGTTCCCACTCTCCTGGCAGAGGAGGGTATGGACAAATACTTGTCTTTTTCAAAGCAGGTTCAACATGAGGTTTTCAAGTAGTATTTTTGTCCATCTTCAACATCTTGATAGATTGCCGAGGATGCCACATCCTTGGACTTTTAACTTCCTTATTGAAGCACAGTTGGAAATTCACATGTTAAAATGCACACATCTGGTAGAAATGCACTGACCCCCTGGCATCCCAGCCTTCATATGTCATGGACAGATGCTAACTGCCCATCAGTATCCTTCATCCAGCCCACTCTTGTCTTTGTATGGCGTGGATGCCAGGAAAGCTGCTATATTTTCATATGAAATCTAAAATGAACTCCTGCAGGAGGAGCGTTGGCCCCAAACTATTTTTGCAGCATGTGTCCTTTGTCAGCTAAAAGTGCATTTTATTTCAAGATGCAATGCAAACCGCAGCCCTGACTTTTTAAAGGACCGTGTGACAGAAAAGATGGCATCTTGTACAGTGTTTGTGTGACTCACTCAGCTCAGTTTTTGCCCAGGCCTGCTGTCTGAAGTTGGAAACAGCGCTGGACTACCATTCAGGTCCAATGGGGAAAGTTTAACCATCCACCAGCAATCTTCAGAAGCATCTCTAGTGTTCATCCTCTTGCTCTGCAGCACACTGAAATGTCAGTCACCGTTGGCCTCCTGATGTGGGAGCCATGCAATTTCCCCAGGTTACCCTACTCAAATAGTTAGCGTGTGGAAACAAGTGGTGGAAGTTGTCCAGTTGCATTAAACATGTGTAGAGGATAGTAGTGAAGGTGAAGCACTGCCTGTGTGTTCACGCGCCTTTTTGTTCCAATTGCAGAAAGGAAACGAACTGGAAGAGGGAGTGACCAGCGAAGGTAAGCAGAGATGCCTATGGCTATGAGCCATTCTCAGGTTCGTGCGCAAACTGAATTATCTGCTTTGATCCCTGCTGAGATGCTGACTTATCCCAGCCTGATGTTCCCCAGCAAATGCTTCTGCACTTGGAAAGGCAGGAGGCGAGCGTTTCGGAGCAAAAACTATATATTTATGGTGTGAGGAGCCCTCCCGGCTGTAAGTGCTTTCCTGCCATCTTCCTTGGCTGTGCACTTTGTTTGTGCCAGCAGGAATGTGTCCCCAAGCTGCTCAGCCCTTTGGAATGATGTTTCCCTGCTTCTGTCGCAGCCGATGGCATAGCGTGGGCTTGATTGCCTGAGCTCGGGTGTCTCAGAGGACATCTGTACCCTTTCCTGAGGAAGTCGGGCTGTGCAAGTATGTGTGCCTGCAAATGCAGCCCGACAGGACTCCAGGCACTGGAATTTCAGACCCTGCTAACCTCTGTCCCCAGGGCTAAATGTGTAGCCCCAGTTCTTACTTGTCCTCCTTCTTTTTTTTGCATTGCAGAGTTTGACAAATTTTTAGAAGAGCGAGCCAAAGCAGCGGAGATGGTTCCCAATCTGCCATCCCCTCCTCTGGAAGCCCCCACCCCTCCGACAAATCCTTCCAGCAGGAAAAAGCAAGAGCGCTCTGAGGATGCCCTCTTTGCACTGTGAAGATCGCTCTTAGCCGCCCTCCCACCCCCGTGCTCTGCAGGCAAATGTCGCTGTACAGCCACTTTGTCCTCCCACAGTACTCTGCTAATGACGACCCCCTTCCCCCCGATTTCATAGATTGCTTCTCCTTCCCCCCCTCCCCAAACAATCCACCTGACAAGCTGACTCTTTCTATTTAAGTCTGACACTATTCCTGCCAGACCACAGTTCTCCAGCACTTGCTTAATCCCATCCTTCCTATCCCAGCTGCAGAAAACTGGCTCTCGATGCTGAAAACCCCTTTAGAATGCATGAGTACGTCACACTGTGTTGAAACAAAAGCCCAGAGGGGAGAGAGCAGCCTTGCCCTTCAATTTATGTAGGGATCATCCTCTTCTGTAGGCAGGTCCTGCCAAGTAGACTGCTCTGTCGATCAGCATGTAATTGACTGAGCTGGAATGTTCAGGAGGAGTGTGTCTTTATTTTTAGATAAAATGTTAATGTATTGGCTTTCGTGTCGGATTCGACAGCAAGGAACAACTGTTCCCCTTTCAACATGTGCTTCACAAGTTAAAATCCTTTACTCTCCCACTCACGCATCTCCTGGTACCATATGGTGGTCGCTTTTCCCCACTTTGTGTGGCGCTTCATATTCTAAATCTCACAGGGTATTTTTTTCCCTTGTGTTTTATCTGGGCTTACTCTAATTTGAAAGCAGTCTGTTGGCCATGTCCAGTAGCTCTGGCAGTTGCCGAGAAAGAAAAATGCTGAGCTAAATGGATGCTGTAACATTAGCGCACGAAGCATTTTGCTCTTTGGGAGAGCATTCTCACTTGAGGATTTTTTCTAGTGTATTTGCCTTTTAAAATAGCTAGGTTATTTTTTCCTTACCTTAGATTCCTTCCTCAGTGACCGTAGAGCTCTGTGTTTGTCTCAGCTGTTGTAAATAATGTCCATGCAGATGGATGGGACTTGCTTATGGACTGGGTGTGAACTGAGGTTCTTGGATTCCCTGCCGTGCCTGGTAGGATAGACATGCTGGTTCTTGGTGGTAGGTATGAGAAAAAGAGGCAAAACTCAGAGGCTTGCATGAAAATGCTGAGGGAGACTGTTACCATGGAGGGATTAGCCATGCCTGCCTGTGCTGGAGGTGAAACTCGTTTCCTTCTAGGTTTGGGCCTGAGGAAGTGTTGAATGATTGTGGCCACGCTACTTGTAATTTTTGGCGTGTCCTTTGATACCTCTGCCCCTTTATTAACTCCCAGCTCCTACAGGGCTGCAGTCTCCCTCCTGTCTGTGTAAACAAGCATATTCCCTTGCTTGCCAGGGGCATGGCTGAGAGAGCTGCTCTTCCTGGAGCTGCCAGGAGGGATTCCAGCCTGTGTGCCTGCCTTGCTGGGCTGACGAGCAGAGCTGGAGTGGGCAGCTCCAGCCATCACCGCGTCCCCCAGCATGTTCCTTGGTAGGAAGCCAGTGGCACAAGATGGCAGGATCAAAGAGAGAGCCGAACGCTGCATGGCAGGAGAATCTCCTGTCCTGACAGAGAGGCACTTTATCAGATGAACGCCCGTGCAGGCAGCAGTGCCTCAGCCCCTCTTCCTCAGGGCACCCGTCGTCTTAGGCAACCAGCCACTTTGCTCTGACTTGGCATGTCTGAGCTTCCCTGGATGCTGATGTGTGTCGAGCTCTCACAGAAGTTGTTCTAGACCAAGAAGCTGTGCTACAGACAGCTGATGTGAAAGTGATAGAAGCTTTTATCTGAGCACAGTTGTTGCGGTTCATGACATGCTCTCTAGGGTATGCTGTGCTTTGATAGGTTGTGACACACAAAACCTTTTGCCAAATGGCCTGATTGCAGCACTGATGGGCTTTGGGAGCGGTCACACTAATTTTTGGAGGGAAGCATTGTTTCATGCAAGGTTTCCAGGCGTCCCAGGTCCGATGGCACTCTGCGCTGTCCCTGCTCATCTCCTCTGTCCTGCCCTGCCTGCATCTTCTTCCAAGATACCTCCATATGTAGCTGGGCCCAGGCAAGGCTGCCCTGCCACCCCCCAACCTGACTTTGCACCTCGTCACTGCTCTGTAGCTCACTGCTCCCTGTCAGCTCTGCGCTGTGCAGAAAGTAGTGTGGCTTGCAAGTGGATGGGGGAAATCAGGGTAAGGATGGAGATAGCCTGGGCATCAAGCTGCCTCTTCTTGCTACTTGCTGGCCCGCTCCCCAGCTGAATCCCTCCTACGTGGGTCTGCAGAGGGTTTCTCTCCATTTCATCTTCTCTGTGGCTAATGGAAAGTGCCAGGACAGTCTGCCTTGGCTGCATGTATATACGCACTGCTGCTCTCGCCCACTGCCCTTGCTGTTTCACACAAGGTGAGCCCAATGCTTAGATACTGGCTGCCAGACATCCCGCTGCCAGCTCCTGCCAGACCCTGCCTTGCTGCAGTACGTCAGATGTGGCCACCAGCTCCTAGAAACCTGAGGGAACTTGTGTTGTGACGCTGATTTGATTTCAGACAGTGTCTGGTGATTGCCTGAGCAGTCTTGCCAGCACAGAATGAATTGTTGGTATTCCTGTCAATGCAAAAAGCTCCGTGGGCGTTTTAAGTGTGTATTTTCTCTTCTAAATCCTTGAAACACATTGACCCTGTAAATGGCCACATCAGGTGATTCTAAGCATGTTAATCCAGCTTCCCTGCCAAGCCAGAGGAGATAATCGCATTGCTGAAGCATGGGGACATTGTCAAATGATGCTGAGTGGCAGGGATATCACCAGTGCTGTCACCAAGCCCCCCTGCAGAGTCCCACTGCTGCGGATTTGCTGGGCTTTCTTCCCCCACCCCTAAGGAAAACGCAGGTGGGGGGGCTGTTAACACTGCTTCTTTCTGTCATACTAAACCTGTCCTGGGACTTCCAAGTTGTTGCTTTAGAGAGAATCTGGTCCCTTTCTGGAAGATTTTACAGAGCTGTCAGTGGTTGCTCACTCTGGCTGGGGAGGAAAACTGATGAAACAAGAAGGCTGGGGCTGAGGGGAGATCAGGAGCATGTGTTGGCACAACTCAAGGGACTCTCTTCTGTGCTTGCAACCTCAGGCACTCCGTGGTCCCCGCTGACGCCCCACGTTATTCGCTGGAAAGCAAGGGCACTGTTTGCAGGGGGTGGCAGGTGCTGTCAGCACAAGCAGTGGCTTTGCTGGAAGTAGGGCAGTCCCCAGGAGATGCCTTCCTTGGGAGGCAGGTGCTCAGCCTGGGGCAGCAGCTAAACATCCTTTTGGTGGGACCCTCGATGGGTCTGATAAAAGCTCAGCCCTGCTGCGAGTTAAATTTGGAGCCTGAATCCACCAGACCTGGCTCTTGAGGGCTGAGCACGCTGGGGCTGGAAGCACCAAAGGGGACAGAGCGTGCGGCAGAGCGGGTGGTTTAGCCCAGGTAAGAGCTACGCTAGAGCTTCCCTAATGTCCTGTATCAGGATCTCTCATCTCACCCGTCCTCTTGTGGTCTGCAGAAAACCTGAGCGGTGGAAACTGTTTGAGGGAAAGGGAAGGGGGTTTTCACTTCAGAAGACTGACCTCTCCATTTATTCTCCCTTCGCTTTCACTCTAAGTGCTTCCTCTGTGCAAGTGGGCAGAGGACTTGCATGGCTCCGCCACTTGCAAGAAGAGGGATGGAGCTGCAGCCTGACCCACTTTCCGTAAGAAATAACATCCCAACACTTTCTAGGCATATTAGGAGCCACAGCTTGAGACTCAATGACACTAAATTATTATTGGGGTCCTTTGTAAGTTCTAATCATACCCTATTCTAGGTTAAAATATTTATTTTGTCAATGTATTTTCTTTCCAGTGTGTTTTTTAACCTCTTCTGTTAACCCTTCATGTGCTGAGATGTAAGAAATGAATGGTTTCTATTTAAATATATCCTTTTGGGGTTTTTAATTGTTTCGTGTAGATTTCAGCTGCATCTTTGGCAGGTGTAATAGATAACAATGTGCTGTACAGACATTTAGGGTGTTTAGTATGTAGGTAAGGCTCATAGGAGAATTGCTCATAAAAACGTAGCACGGTGTCTCTTAAAGGGAACAGCGTAAATGCAGAGACTGGTCCTTACTGGGACCGTCACGTAGCCTCCAACATACCTTTCCCCTTCCGATGATCACAGCCTCTGTCCCTGAAATGTGCTGATCAAGTCAGTTCTGCCATTTCCAGGGCTGGTTTTGCACCACCAAGCTGAAGAAGGATTTTCCTGGGGGTTTCCGTTTGTTTGACTTGGTTTGGCTTGTTTTTTTTTAAATGGGGTACGTTGGCCGTTTCCACTTTCAAATGGAGGACTGGGCAGAGCTGGCTGTGGTGGCGAGATGTTTCCCTCCAGTGGTGGAAGAACAGATCCGGGTGGTGGTTGCAGACCCAGGGCAGGGGTGATGGGCCCCCTTCGCAAGCTGCTGCAGGAGGTGGGCCCACGCTCCCCCGTACCCCGGACAAGGCAGCCTGTTCCTGTTCCTCTCTATTTGATGCCCTCCTGCTTTCACCCATGAGGACAGGACATGCAGACCAGGAGAGCAAACACCGCAGCGTTTTCAACAGTCTTTTTCATCCAATGAGTTGTCAACTCTCCTGCGGCTGCTGGGAGTCCTGTGGAGTGGGAACTGCTTGTGCTATCTCCATCCCCAGGCCAGCCTCATCCAGCTCAGTCATTGTTTACCTCCTGAATGTTAACCACAAGGCTCGTGGAGCCTACCCTGGAAAAAACCAGCTCAGGAGAGTTATTTTTATGGAAATAATGAAGCAGGCAGTGAGTGGATTTCTAGCCTTCTGGGAGGTAACCCTTCAGCTGCTGGGAGCACCCACTTGCCCACCAGCAGAGGAGAGGAGGCAGGAGTCCCCTTGCCAGGTTGCCAGAGGTGTTGCTGGTGCCCACTCCACCTTCCACTAATCCCTCCCAACGCGCAGCCTCTGGAGCAGGCTGTGCCTGCCTGCTCTGTCCCCAGGCTGCCAGCCCCAGCCCCCCGCACCGTGGCACCAGGTTGCTCCTCCATCCAGGAGAGAGGCCAGGCTGTGTTTCACCGAGGTCCCGCTGGCTTTTGAGTGGCGCTGAGCTCTGGTGCTGGTTCTCTTTAGCCCGTGGCAAACCTATGCCAAACTTCCCACCCTGCTCTGTGTTTTTATGAGTACAAGCTCCTCATTCTGTACATGTTACTATGAGCTGTCGTTAACCCTACACATGTAACCTGTGTAATAGCTTCTCTGTATATTACAGCTGTAGGCTTTCCAGATAAAAGTGGATAATATTTATTTACTGAAAATATTGGATATTTTTTTGTTTGGGAATGGGGTAGGGGGAGAAGGGGGACATAACTGTTTAAAGAGGTTGACTATGTAAAGAGAAACAAAATACTCAAAGAAACCCAACACTAAAATGTCATTGTATTCATGTAGGAAGTGTTTACGTTAAGGACAATACAACCGTATTAATCTGCCATTGTTTAACTTGCTCCAGAAATCATCTCTACTTTGGTTCCTGCATGTGAGATACTCCAATAAATACACTACTAGTGTGACCAGGAGGACGTGTCCGTCTGTCTCTCAGGGGATGTCTCGCTCTGCTTCACTGCCCAGCCTGAACACACGGTACGAGTGTGGGGGAAACACACACGGTCTGTGGCTGCCATTGGGTGCCCATCAGATGTCAAAACGTGACACAGGCTTTGGGGAATCCTCGGTTTCCTCTACATGACAGAGGTCTGGGGATTCTCACCGGGAAAAGGATTGTCCCCAGCAGAAGATGCTCTTTGTGTCTTTACATGGGTCTCGCTGTGCACAGTGGTGTGTTGCCACTGCTGATAAATTCATTCCCCGCTAAATCTTTGGCTCATCTTTTGAGGCTAACATCAGACAGGCGCGCAGGTGACAACCTTGGTGCTTGGTGGGACACCTGCCCACCTTGCAGGGCTTGCCAGATGGTCCTTGAGGGTAACTTGGGATCACCTGCCTTAGTGACCTAGAAAGTGGCGGGTAAGGAGTTGTTGTGCACTGCAATACAGGTGATGTTCTCAGCCCATGGGTGACTTCCTGACTCACGGGCCAAGAATTTGTTCCAACATCCTCATTTATGATGGGGGTTTTGATGGGCAGAGAAAGAAGAGCAGCCATCTAGGAACCCTGGAGAAGTGACGTGTTACCCTGGCCAAATATGAACCGATCTGTCAGAATAGTGCCCTCCATCTTGCACATAGAGTTCAAAACTAATGGCCTGTGGTTTAAAAGCTGCTCTGGGGAAGGGCTGTGCGTGGAACAGCTTGAAAGATGGGTTTCCCCTCCTTGGAGCTGCAGATTAGCATGCATTAAATCCAGCTCTGCCCCAGCTTGTTTACCGTCACGCTGATTATGTGCCTGACTCTGTGGGATATATTCGGGTAGGTTCATGGCCCAGCTCTGCTGAGAAAGGTGCGGAGCTACCACTGCTCTGACAGAGCAGAAATCACACAGAAAGCGCTGGGTCATAAAGTTCCAGCACTGTGCAGGAGGAGGGCTGCCGGAGCGGGGGGCTGCTGCTTTCCAGGGGGCTGCACCACACTGTCTTCTGCAGTGCCACGCTTAAACATGAGAAGCAAAGATCCCTCTAATCCCAAATTCCGTCTCCAACAGGGGCCAAAGTGGGTGCAAAGGGAAAAGTGTAAGAGCAGGACGAGCTTGCAGGGACATTTTGCGTGTGTGTCCCTCCAGCTGCTGGTGATACCTGCCTCCCCAAACCGAGCACAGGTTTGTGAACCCTGATGGGCCTCTCATCTCCAAACCTGCCTGGGCTCCCGCAGAGGCCATGCAAGTTCCCAGGACGGGCTGGGGTCTTGCACAAATCACTGCCCTCCACCACAGGCTGCTGAGCCCCGGCATGGGTCACGCCACGGAAGCCAGCATGGGCTGAGCCTCACATAGTGTGCCTGTCGCTGCTTTTCACTATTGGGCACCGAGTTTGCATCCTGGCATAAATGGGAAGCGACCACACGTTCATTTGCCTTTTCCTATTTCACTTTGGGGTAAACAAACCCCGAGCTGGGGCTGCAGAGTGTGCTGGAGGGCTGCCAGGCGCGGCTGCATGTTTACCCAAGCCATGGCTCAGGAAGGGAGAGTTGTCAAAGCAGGGTCACAGGTAGTGAAGGAGAGAAGAGGCTTTGAATCTGTTTGCGACATGAATTAATGATTAACGCCACGCTCTGCCACAGCAAAACCCCCAGCGTGTGAGGGCCGGGAGTGAGGCATGACAGCGGGGCCCAGGGCGGGCAGTGCTGCTTTCAGCGCAGGGTTAAGGTGTGCTGGCATGCAGCAGACATCCAGGGCTGGCACCTGGCAGGGCACAGCGTTTTGGGAGAGCCCGTCCGGCTGAGCGAGGGGGGCAGCAGGATGGGGGATGTTTCATGCAGGGTCCCCGGGGCTGCTGCGTTTGGACTTTGCAGCACAGCGCATCCCAGAGCCCATCACTGCTGCCAGTGTGGCTCGGAGCGATGCTCCATGCCGCCGGCAAACCCTACGCGGCTGTCCGAGCCCACTGTGGCCACGCCAGCCTGCCCGGCCAGCTCTGCGGCCAGAGCCCAACCATCTCGGGGCTGGTTTCTTTTCTGTCTCATCCCTGTGGTTTCCTCCCAGCCTGCGCTCAGGAAAACGTCTCAGCGACTCCGGAGCAACCACGTGGCCCCACCACCATCCCCGCAGGACCGACATGATGTAATCGCAGGCCCTGAGCCGTGATGCAGAATCACTCCACTCCGGGCCGCTGCGCTTATTGGCTGCGTGGCCCTGGTCCTACAGGCGGGGTTTTCCCTACCCCGCATCCACGCTTACCCCGGGGAGCCCCACCCCGTGTGGCATCCATCACCCTCAAAACCCACCCATCCCACCGAGCCGCCGGTGCTTCCTCCTCCTCCGCTGCACAGAAGATGCTGCTTGTTTGCTTTGGTCCTCCAGAGCAGGGGAGAGCATCGTGTGTGTGTCCACGGGGGCACAGATGCTCCAGCTCCAGGGGGGGGTGGAGTCGGGGAAGGGTCCCAGTAAAATCCGTCTTTTCTTCCAGCTTATGCAAAAATAAAGCCGTGTTTACACGTGTGATCTCCCTTCTCCACGCCTCACAGGGAAGGCTGTGTCCCGGGTCTCGCTTGGGTTGTTAAAGGTGTTGCCCCTCGTGTTTGCACAAGGCTGCCCTAGATCCTCGTGGGACCACGGTGCATCCATCCCCCCAGCGCTGGAAACCTGCCCTCCCTCCTGCTGCGCGCCGGCTGCTGCCAGGGCTTTCCTGAAACCCAAGGGAAACCTCCCGCTGCCACAGAGCCCGGCTTCTCCCCGGTGATCCACATAAAAACGGGGGGCTGGGGGGAGAACCCGGTCCCCCTGCATGCCCCATGGCGGGCGGTGGGTCCCCGGACGGAGACGAGCGAGCGGCTGCAGTGGCCTGTGTGCAGGTGACACTGCCCCAGCCGCCAGCGTGGAGCTGAGCCAGGGCTTGTCCCCAGCTGGGGCAAGGGCTGGTGTCCCCAGCCGGAGGGGGGGAGGGGGGGGAGGGTGCAGAGGGGTTCAGCAGGGCTGCGCACCCACAGCTCTGCCATCACCATGTGCACGCCCAGGGTGCTCTGCCTGGTCCCCGTGTTGCACCACGCTGTGCAGGGGCTCCCTGTGTTGTACAGGGGCGCCCAGCGTGCCGCCACATGGCAGCCAGTGGGGCTGGGGGTGGGGTGGGGGGGTGGGTTCAGGGTGCTGCCATGTTTAATTAATCACAGGTAGCCCCAGACTGCGCTCGGTGGCGCAGAAGCGAGGGCCGACGTTCAGGGGGCCGATGCAGCGTTTTCTTTTCCTAAATTACCCCCCAGCAGCAGGACACGCAGGGCGCAGCACACAGCCCTGCCCCACTGAGACCCCCCACTGAGACCCCCCACCCGTGGGCAGCCACGGTGCTGACCCCAGTGGCACCAGTGGTTTTCCCAGTTCCCACAGCTCGTGGCGGTGGGGTCACACCCGCCGGGGTCACAGGACAGCGTCGGTCCTTCCGCGGCCCCTGACCGGGATCACCGGCGCTTCTCCCAGCCTGGGCCATGCCGGGGTCGGGCAGCGGTGCCGGGACCTGCTCCGGGCCCCGGGGCTGGGGGGAGGGTGGCAGATGTCACCGCCAGCCTCTGTGCCGGCAACCTCAGGAGCCTCGAGGGGTGACATGGTGGCCCAAGCGCACCCCGGCACGTGGCCTCCACGGGGTGCTGCCACCGCCACCACCCCCACCCCCGCCAGCCCCCCTGGCTGCTCCCCCAGGGCCGGGGCTGGGCGGCACCGAATGCCCAGCCCAGGTATTCGGTGCCTGTCCCCAGGGCTGGGTGCCTGTCCCCGTGTCTGGGTGCCTGTCGCCAGAGCAGTGTGCCTGTCACCAGGGCTGGGTGCCTGTCCCCATGTCTGGGTGCCTGTCCCCATGTCTGGGTGCCTATCACCACAGCAGTGTGCCTGTCCCCAGGGCTGGGTGCCTGTCCCCAGGGCAGTGAGCCTGTCCCCAGGTCCGGGTGCCTGTGCCCAGGGGGCTGCTGCCTGCCTTGCTGCCCGCCCCAGCCCTGCCGCACCAGCTGCCCGCCCGGTGCCGCGGGGTCCCGGTGCCGGTGCCGCGGGGCGGGCAGTGGCGGGGCGGGCAGTGGCGGGGCGGGGCGCGGCGGCGGCCCCGCCCCCTCCCCCCGGTAGCAGGTCTGGGCACGGTTCGCGGGAGCAACTTGGCGGCTCGTCGCCTTCCTCCGTCTCCCCGGGCCAGCGCGGCCATGGCGAGCGGGCGGCCCCGCCGCTCCTAGAGCCGCCGCTGCCCGGGAGCCGCCGCCGCCGCCGCGATGAGCGCCCTCGCCTTCGACGACACGGCCCTGGAGGGGCTGGCGCCGACCCTCGGCCTCTCCGGGGGCAGCGACATCGACACGGCCCTGCTGAGCGACATCGACGGTGCGTCCCGAGCCGGGCAGCGGCGAGCGGGGCCGGGCTCGGTGCATGGCCGGGACCGGGCTGGGCTGTAACCAGGGCTCGGTGCGTGGCCGGGACCGGGCTGGGCTGTAACCGGGGCTCGGTGCGTGGCCGGGACCGGGCTGGGGTACAACCGGTGCTCGGTGCATGGCCGAGGGGTTGGGCTCGGTGCGATACCGGGGCTCGGTGCGGGACCGGGACCGGGCTAGGTGCATGGCCGGGGCTGGGGAGAGCAGGCTCGGTCGCGGTCAGAGAACCGGCACATGACGGCGTGAGCGGGGTCGGTGCATCACCGGGACTCGGTGCGTGGCCGAAGGATCGGGCTTGGTGCACGACCGGGACACAGCCGGGAGACCGGGGTCGGTACCGGGCCCGGCGTGGGGGACACGCCGAGCTGCCGGAGCAGGGCCGGCCGCGCTGGCTCCGTTACCGGGCCACGGCGGGGGGGCTCGAAGAGGAGCATGGTCCTCAGGGCTGGGAGGGGGGGGCACGACACCGGGACCCCCAGGCTGGAGGTGCCGGTGCCGGGACAGCCGCGACGGGCGCTCCCCCACCGACCGCAGCATCGTGTCGCCTCTAGCCCCGCCCCCCCCCCCGTGACGTCACCGGCGGGGTTACTCCCGGTCATTCCCTCTAGGACGCCTGGGTTCCCTGAGCCACCCCACGGGGACGGGATGGGGGGGGCTGAACGGAGCATCCCTGGGGCTGGGAGCCAGCAGCACCCACCTCCCCGCCCAGCCGGGGCTCTGTGGGATGGGGATGCTGCCCAGGGGTCCCATTCCCCGAGGGGACCCGGTGCCAAGGGGACCTGCTGTCCACCACCGTGGCACCCAGGACTTTCCACTGCTGGGTGTAACATTCTGGCTTTAGTAAAAAAAAAAACGGGGTTTCCCGGCTTTTGGCCAGCCCTGCGCTCACCTCGCCGCACGCTCCACCGGCTCTGCCAGTCCGTGGACTGGCAGAGCCGGTGGAGCATGCGGCGAGCTCTGCGACGCCTGCCCCACTGCAGGGTCCAGGGGGAGTCTCTCCTCCGGGACCCAGGTTGGAAGTGACATCCCCAGGGCTGAAGGCACATCCCAACGGCAATTGGGGCAGATCCAGGTGCCACATGCCTCCCCTGATGAGGTTTTGGCTTTGGGAAGGATGGTAGCTGCAGGCAAGCAGGCAGGAGCCATCCTGGTGTCCCCTTGGGTCCCCTGGGACCCATTCAGGGCTGAGCGGTGCCCAGCACTAGAGGGTGAGGGTGTCATACTGTGGGGTTTTGCCACACTTCTTTAGCCATCTGGACCACCCTGTGCCCCATGTGACCGTGTCCCTCCATGAGCTGCAGGTTTGCCACTGGTCCTCAGGTGGCCACAGGCTGTCCCCATGCCCATCCTGGGGTGACCATGGGATGTGCACTCAGGGATGTGGGTACCCTGCACCTGCTGGGACTTGCCAGGACCCACAGCCATGTGGCTCTGCCCCACGGGCTCCTGAATCAGCGGTGGAGGTACCCGTGGCACCGCTGGGTGCCCATGTGATGGCGTGGGTGGCAGCGGGTGCAATGTATGGGACAGAAATATCTGGTAGGTGTTGGGCGGCTGGGAGAACCGTGCCCACCCCTAGGGCTGAGTGGTAGGAAAGGGGGTGCCGGGAGGGAGCACCCCCTCTCTGCAACCCCAGACATTGCTCTCTTGCCACTGGAGCATGGGGAGCCTTGGGGGGTCTTTTGAGGAGGGGAGGGCGGGAGCCCCTCTGGATGGAAGCCCACCTGCGCAGAGATGGGTGCTGAGAGCTGGATGTCTTTGTGGGGGAAATGGGGCTGCGCAGAGACCCCTGTCCTTGGGGTGTCCCCTCCAGGCGCTGGGTATCAAGCAAGGAGCATCGCGTTGGGCTGGCCGGCAGTGGGGAGTGATGGATGGGACACGGGGCGAAGGGGTTAACGGTGGCTGACCCCGAGTAACCGCGGGCGGGTGGTGGCAGGGTGCCCGGTAGTAACCCGCCACCGGGCTCACCTTGGCACGGCGGGGCTGTCTGGGGGTGGCGGGCGGCCGGCGGGCGCGCGGGCGGCGATTGGCGGAGTCACATCACCCCATCGCCGGCCTCGCTCCAGGCCTGGCGCGGGCAGCGGCAGGGAGGAGGGAGAACATGGGAGAAAATATCCTGGTGCCTCGTGGTGCCCCAGCACGGGGCTGAGCAGGGGCTGCAGCCTGCTCCTGGGGACCCCCGGACCCCCGTGTGCCCACTGGCATGGAGTATGCCTTCGAAGGTACCCCCCCCTCCGTGCCACCCTCCTCCTCCCTGCCTGGCGCGGTCACTGCTGTGGTCCCTCTTGGGGTGCTGCACCCCATGGGGGGGCGTCCGGGGGCTGTGCATGTTGGTGGGGCATTGCAGGGGGGCTGCGACTGGGCGTGCGGCTGCGGGGGCATCCCGGGGTGTGTGTGCCTGGGGTACTGTGGTGGGGACGTCCCAGGGGGTGTGTGCCTGGGGTACTGCCGCGGGGGCATCCCAGGTGGGATGTGCCTGGGGTACTGCTGTGAGGGCATCCCGTGGGGGGGTCTGTGCCTGGGGGTACCACCGCAGGGGCATCCTGGGGTGTGTGTGCCTGGGGTACCGTGGTGGGGGCATCCCGGGGGGGTCTGGCCCCTGCGGTGGTACCCCAGGCTATCCCGGCGGGGTGTGCCTGGGGTACCACCGTGGGGGCGTCCCGGGGTCTGTGTGCCTGGGGTACCGCCAGGGGGGCATCCCGGGGGGGTCTGTCTGGGGGTACCACCACAGGGGCATCCTGGGGTGTGTGTGCCTGGGGTAACACGGCGGGGGCATCTTGGGGGGTTTGTATCTGGGGGTACTGTGGTGGGGGCATCCCAGGGTGTGTGTGCCTGGGGTACCGCTGCGAGGGCATCCTGGGGGGGGGTCTGTGCCTGGGGGTACCACCGCAGAGGCATCTCGGTGTGTGTGCCTGGGGTACCACTGAGGGGGCATCCTGGGGTGTGTGTGCATGGGGGTACTGCTGTGGGGGCATCCCAGGGGGTGCATGCCTGGGGGTACCACCGCGGAGGCATTCCGGGGGCTGTGCCTGGGGTACCACCGTGGGGACATCCCGGGGTGTGTGTGTGTGCCTGGGGTACCACTGTGGGGGCATCCCAGGGGGTGTGTACCTGGGGGTACTGTGCTGGGGGCATCCCAGGGGGTGTCTGCCTGGGGGTACCGCT
The DNA here is from genome assembly GCF_023634155.1 of Falco peregrinus. Taxonomy (NCBI): domain Eukaryota; kingdom Metazoa; phylum Chordata; class Aves; order Falconiformes; family Falconidae; genus Falco; species Falco peregrinus. The sequence goes on along the minus strand of NC_073725.1, from coordinate 87,108,869 downwards.
GCGGGGGCATCCCAGGGTGCTTCGGTGGGAGCACCCCAGGACATCTCAGCGGGGGCATCTCTGGACAGCCTGATGTGTGGCTGTCGGGGTGTGTCAGTGGTGCCACCCTGGGGCACCTAGTTCCCACTGAGCTGGGCAGACCCCTGAGGGTATTTACCCCTGTGCTTGCCCAGCTCCCTCCTGGGGGGTGTCGTGGGCAGGCACGCCTGGCGCAGGGGTCTGGCACATCCCAGGTGTGCCACCCCTCTGTCCCAGCCTGAGCACTCCCTCCCCTTGATGCAGGGGCTTCTTGTGGGGTTGTTGGGGTTTCCAGTGCACAAGCCTGTCTCTGCCCCGCTCGACCTCACAAACAGGCTGAGATTTTCCCTGCCACCCCAGACCGGGATGGAACCTTCTGACTGCTGGTGGCCAGGGCCCAGCACCCCCATTGCAAGCACCGTGCCTCAGTTTCCCCATTGGCAGGGTGGCCAGCAGGCTGTGAGGAGCAGGGCGCAGCAGATTCCTGGGCTCTCGGGGAATTTTGCCCCTGAGTTACGAGGATCTGTCCCCAAAGTGCTGAGCTGTGGGGTGGGCAGCATGGGGTCAACCCGGGAGATGTGGGGCCATGGCAGCCACTGACGGTACTGGGGGGGGGGGCTGTTTTGCAGACATGCTCCAGCTGATCGGCACGCCGGACAATGACTTCTCGGGGCTGTTTGACTCACCGTTCAGTGCCCCTGACAGTGCCGTGCCCCCGGGGCTTCCCCCTACCCCAGGCACCCTCAGCACCTACCTGGGTCCCAGCAATCCTCCCCCCGCCACCCCCACCGGCAGCGTCTACCCGGGGCCCACCGGCATGGCAACCTTCACCCCCCAGCCCCCAGCCCCGCTCCTGCCAGCGCCAGCCCCGGGTGTCAAGGAGGAGCCGGCGGCCGTGCCCAGCAGCCAGCCCCAGCCCAGTGTGATGCTGGCCCCCAGCTTCGTCCCTGCGTCCCCTGGCCAGTTCAGCCCCCAGCCCCTGGTGGGCTACCAGAACCAGCACAGCTTCTCCGGTGAGGATCTGGGGTCCAGGGGAGGTCGGGGCCCCCTGCGTGGGGGCTGGTTGCGAGGGTCTCTTGCTGGAGGGGGGATGCATCCCTGTGGGATGGGGCTGCCCTGGGGGGGTCCAGTAATACTGTGCTCTGCTCCGTGCCCAGCCCTGCAGCCGGGGGGTGCAGGCCAGGCTCTGCCCAGCCCCCTGCCCGCCCCACAGCCAAGCCAGCCTGTGGCACTGTCCGGCCCCGTGCAGAGCGTGGCACCCCAGCAGCTCCTTGCCACCACTGCCCCGGCTGCCCAGCCCGTCACACCGCAGATCCAGCCAGTGCCGGTAAGCCCAGAGCCAGGGGTGGGGGGTCCCAGTGGCCTTCCCAGCCCCACTGACCCCCCGCCCCTCAGGTCCTGCTGCAGTCCCATTTCATCAAGGCTGACTCCCTGCTGCTGACAGCCGTCAAGACAGATGCTGGCAGCGCCAAGACCTCCAGCATCACCTCCCTGACCACCAGTGCCAGCAGCTCTGCCACCCCGCTGCAGGTGCCGGTAGGTCCCACCGCCGTGCCGCTCCGGGGCCGGTGGGATGCACTGAGACCCCCACCAATGCCTCCCCACATCCCCACAGGCACTGGTGAGCGGAGGGACCATCCTGGCCACGGTGCCGCTGGTGGTGGACACCGAGAAGCTGCCCATCAACAGGCTGGCGCCCAGCGGGAAGCCGGCACTGGTGCAGAGCAGGGGGGAGAAGCGCACGGCGCACAATGCCATTGAGAAACGCTACCGCTCCTCCATCAACGACAAGATCGTGGAGCTCAAGGACCTGGTGGTGGGCACCGAAGCCAAGGTAGGAGCCTGGGGGTGGTGGGGCAGTGGTGGGTAAGGGGGGGCTGTGCCCAATGTCTGGGCTGAGCCGTCCCTGCCCGCCGGTAGCTCAACAAGTCAGCGATCCTGAGGAAGGCGATCGAGTACATCCGCTTCCTGCAGCAGAGCAACCAGAAGCTGAAGCAGGAGAACCTCTCCCTGAAGATGGCCATGCAGAAGAACCGTGAGTGGAAAGACAGCTCTCGGGGGCAGGGGGGGGGCTCAGCCCCAGGGCTGCCGTACCCCCAGCACCTCTCAACCCACCCTGCTCCCCACAGAGTCCCTGAAGGACCTGGTGGCCTCCTGCAGTGGGGGGGCCAAGGCAGAGGCCCCCATGGAGGTTGTGAAGGCAGAGGTGATGGAGATGCTGACGCCGCCACACTCGGACGTGGGCTCGCCGTCCCACAGCAGCCCACTCTCGCTCAGCGGGGGCAGCAGCAACAGCAGCAGCGACTCGGAGCCCGACAGCCCCCTCTGCGACCATGGCAAGGTGTGTGTGGGGGCTGTGAGGGGGATCCCCCTGCCCCAGTCCTCTACATCACACTGGGGGTGCCAGGAGCAAAGCATGCCAGATGTCGGCATGGGGAAAGGAGCTGTGAGCCCTGGTCTTGCTCTCTGAGGCTGCTCCTCACCCCATCTGGGGCTGGAGGGAGGGGTGTGGGGGCATTCTGGGGTGCAGTGGGATGCTGCACCTGTGCTCTGTACCCCAAAATGTGCCCTGTGCCCCGTGCCTGTGCCCCGTCCGCACACCCCATGCCTGTGCCCCCGGGGCTCACAGCAGCTCTGCCCGCGCAGGTGAAGCAGGAGCACCTGCCGCCCTCACCCAGCAGCCAGGGCATGCTGGACCGCTCCCGCATGGCCCTCTGCGCCTTCGTCTTCCTCTGCCTCTCCTTCAACCCCCTGGCCTCCCTCCTCCGTGGCTCTGGTGCTCCCACTCCTGTGGGGAGCCCGGGTACCGCTGGCCCCGGCAGGAGCATCATGGCTGAGGCTGGCACTGTGGGTAAGCTCTGGCACGGGGTGGAAGCCACTGGGATGGAGGCTTTCAGGGGGGGTGGTTGAGGTGGGCACAGGTGGAGGCCACTGGGATGGAGGCTCTGGGGGGGGTGTGATTGGGGTGGGCACAGGTGGAGGCCACTGGGATGGAGGTTCTTGGGGTGTCTGGGGTAGGGGCTGCCAGGGTGGTGGGCCTGGGGCAGAGGTGGTTGGGATGGAGGCTGCTGGGGTGGGAGAGGGCTAGAGGCTGTCGAGGTGAAGACCATCAGGGTGCAGGGTGTTGGGGGGGTGCATGGTAGGGGCTACCTGGGTCGAGGCTGTTGGGGTAGAGCTGATCAGGGTGGAGGCTGTTGGGGTGGGCATGGGGTGAAGGCTGTCAGGATGGAGGCCGTCAGAGTGGAGGCAGTCATGGTGGAGGGGGGTGAAGGCTGTCAGGACGGGGGGGGTCTTAGGGTAGGTCCGAGGTAGGAGATGGTTGGCTTGGAGGCTCCTGGGGTAGGTGCTGCTGGAGTGGAGGCTCTCAGGGTGGGCACGGGGTGCAGGCCACTGGGATGGAGACTCTGGGGTGGGCACAGGGCAGAGGCGGTGGGGCGGCTCTGACCCCTTCCCCATGCAGAGGAGCCGTGGGGGTGGGCGCAGTGGCTGTGGCCCACACTGGCCTTCTGGGCACTGAACACGGCGCTGGTGCTGGGGGCGGTGGTGCGGCTCTTCGTCTGCGGGGAGCCCGTCACCCGCCCCCACTCCGAGCCCTCCATCCTCTTCTGGCGGCACCGCCGGCAGGCCGACCTTGACCTTGACCGGGTAAGCCCCAGCCTTTGCCCACCCTGCCTGATGGCACCTGCCCCACCTGCCCTGTCCCCACCCCTTGCTGACCTGCCCTGCTCTGGGGGTGCAGGGGGACTTTGCCCAGGGGGCCCAGCACCTGCGGACGGCACTGGGGGCACTGGGGCGGCCCCTGCCCGCCTCCCACGGGGACCTGGCGTGCAGCCTGCTCTGGAGCCTGCTGCGCCACCTGCTCCAGCGCCTCTGGGTGGGCCGCTGGCTGGCCGCCCGCGCTGGGGGGCTGCGCCCCGACCCCCCGCCCCCCGCCCACGTCCGACAGAGCGCCCGTGATGCCGCCATGGCTTACCACCGCCTGCACCAGCTCCACCTTGCCGGTATGGCCCCACGCCATGGGGGGAGCTGAGGGATGGGACCCCTGTGCCCCGCATCCCCCCTGAGTCCCCCTGTCCCCATCCTTGAAGGGAAGCAGGCTGGCGGGCACCTGCTGGCCATCAACCTGGCGCTGAGTGCCGTCAACCTGGCCGAGTGTGCTGGCGATGCCGTCTCCGTGGCTGCCCTGGCTGAGATCTACGTGGCGGCCGCCCTGCGGGTCAAGGCCAGCCTGCACCGCTGCTTCCACTTCTTGGCTGTGAGTGCGGGGCAGCCCCCTCTACCGTGGGTGGGGGGTCCCCCTGTGTCCCCTGGGACCCAGTCTTGGGTCCCCTCCCTGATCCCCCGCTCTCCCCGCAGCGCCCCTTCCTCTGCAGCGCCCGGCGTGTGGCCCTGTCCCATGGCGGGGCTGTGCCCCCTGCCATGCAGTGGCTCTGTCACCCTTTGGGTCACCGGTTCTTCGTTGATGGGGACTGGGCTGTCAAGGGTGTCCCGAGGGAGACCATCTACAGCTCTGCTGGCAACCCAGGTAACCCACCACCCCCAAGCCCCCTGTTTCGGGGAGCAGGCACCGTGGCCACTCACTGCTCCTCTGTGCCGCAGTGGACCCGCTGGCGCAGGTGACCCAGCTGTTCCGCGAGCACCTCCTGGAGAAGGCACTGTCCTGCGTGGCCATGCCTGAGCCCAGCCGCCCTGCTGCCCAGGGAGAGGGGTATGTGCCAGGGTGGGTCCCCCCCCGGGTCATCCTTTCCCTCCGCCCGGTGCGGGGATGGCCCCGCTCACGGCCCCTCTCCCAGCAGGCGGTTCTCCGATGCCCTCGAGTACCTCCAGCTGCTCAATGGCTGCTCTGATGCCAGCAGCACGCCCGGCCCCGCACCTTCCATCAGCTCCGGCTTGGCGGCCGTCACAGGTGAGGCCAGTGTCCCCCCCCAGCAAGGGATACTTCACGTGGGGGGCCACCGGAGTGGCGAACGCCCTGCTCCTATGTCCCTCCCACCCCACAGGCACCGACCCCGTGTCCAAGTGGTGGGCGTCCATCATTGGCACAGTTATTCACTGGCTGCAGGGAGATGAGGAGGGGGCCGAGCGCCTCTACCCACTGGTGGAGACCATGCCCCGGGTGCTACAGAGCTCAGAGTGAGTGCTGGGGGACATTGGGAACAGCGGGGGCGGCAGCTCATCCCGCACCTCCTCACCTTTTTGTGTTGGCACAGCCCCTGCTAACACGCTCGGAGCACCGTGGCTGTGCTGCCCGGTGTCTGCTGGAGGGGGGCACAGCTTTGCCCAGCGAGGGGCCTGCAGTGACTGTGTCCCCCCCACTTGCAGGAAGCCCCTGCCCCGCGCCGCCCTGCACTCCTTCAGAGCCGTCCGGGCCATGCTGAGCAAGCAGGATGGGAGCCAAGCCAGCCTGAGCCACTGCGAGAAGGCCAGCAGCTGCCTGCGGGAGAGCCTGGAGCTCAGCAGCCCCCCCAAGGGCACCATTGACAAGGTGAGCTGGGCTGGAGGGGGGTAAGGTGGCCACCCACCCTGGGGGGAGCCCCCGGCCCTCGCGGGAGGTGCCCCCGGTCCTCGCAGGGGTGCATTGTAGTTGCATTGCATGTGTCAGACTGGGAGTGCAATGCCCCTGCCATGCAGCCCGGCGGGGGCCCCGCACAGCAACGCCTGCCCGCAGGGTCCTCCTCGGCCCCCCCTCTGCTGTCCACCCCTCCCCCTCACTCACCCAGCTCCCTTCGCCCCCCCAGGCGGTCCAGCTCCTGCTGTGTGACCTGCTCCTGGTCACCCGCACCAACCTGTGGCAGCAGCAGATGAGTGCCAGCCAACAGCGCAGCTGCCTCTACCAGGCGTCCGCCCTGGAGCTCCGCGGCTTCCAGCAGGACCTCAGCAGCCTGCGACGCCTGGCCCAGACCCTCCGCCCTGCCATGCGCCGGGTGAGCCCCTCGCCCCTCATCCTGCCCACTCCCCTTGTCCCCTGCACCCGGCTGTCCTCACCGTGTCCCCCCTGCCTTGTCCAGGTGTTCCTGCACGAAGCCACTGCCAGGCTGATGGCCCGCGCCAGCCCCACCCGTACCCACCAGCTGCTGGACCGCAGCCTGCGCAGGAGAGGGGTGCAGGGCAGCAAGACAGGTGGGACACGGGGTGGGACACCCCCTCCCCACCCGCAGCACCCCATGTGATGGGGCTCGGGGGGGGGCTTCTTGCCGATGCTTTGGTTGGTGGTACCTGCCCTGGGGTGGGCAGATGGCTCCATCATCCTGCCAGAGCACCCAAGGGAGGGTGGGTGGCTTCCATCAGCACCCCTGGGGCTGACACTTATTCTCCCCCTCCCCTCGCAGCCGGTGAACCCGAGAGCCACCCTACGCCGCGGGAGCACGCCGAGGCCCTGCTGCTGGCCTGCTGCTACCTGCCCCCCAGCTTCCTCTCGGGGCCCGGGCAGCGGGTGGGCATGCTGGCCGAGGCCGCCCGCACGCTGGAGAAGCTGGGGGACAGACGGACGCTGCACGACTGCCAGCAGATGATCATCAAGCTGGGCAGCGGTACCACCGTCACATCGGGCTAGCTGGCTGGGGGGGGGAGGGGGGCATGCTACTAGCCCCCCCTGCTAGCCCCCCCGCTAGCCCCTCTGGGTCTGGGACAGGGGGAAGGGGGTGGCGTGTACCCGTTTCCCCCCGGGATGGGAGCCCCTTCTGCGGGACGGTGTTGGGGAGCAGTTTTTAAGGTGGGGGGTGGGGAGGGTGGGGAGGGCAGGGTGATGCCCCCTGCCACCGGCGGTGGGTGCGGGGGGTCCCGCTGTGGCACCCCCACCACCCCCTGGCTCTGTCGCTGTCCCCAGCCTGCGTGGGTGCTGGGACGTGGGGACCTCTAGTGGCACTGTCCCAGCATTGCAGGGCACTGGGCTGCGCGGCCAGCCTGGCCCCCCCGTGCCCTGGCGCGCAGCGGGGGGGCGTCCTCGCCCTCCTCTCCTGGGGTCCCGCTGCACGGGGGGCTTGGGGACCTCGGCTTTGGCCCCGGGGGGGGCGGGGAAGGGAGGTTTGCCCTGTGGGGATGGCTCAGGGCCCTCCCCTCAGCCATGCCCATGACAGGCAGGAGGGGCCCCCCAGCCCCTCGCCCCCCAGCACTGAACAGCCCCCCCTGTTAGCAGCTGCCCCCCCGCCCGAGCACGGCCGGGCCCCAGCGCTGTCGCAGAAGGGGCAGCAGGGGGGCACGGGGCTCCCGGGTGGCTGGTGGGTGCCCCCCTCCCCCTGCTGCACCCCTCTTGTACATAGCCCCCTGCCCCGCCTTGCCTTTTTAAACGGTATTTTCATAGTTTGAGAGTTTTGTACAGACAATTAAAGCTGATTATTTATACCGGTGTGTGCTGGACTCGGGGGGAGGAGGGGATGGGGACAGACAGACACCGAACTTGGGGGACACACAGCACCTGGCTGGGGAAAGGGACCCCCCCCCACCCCCACTGGGCATCCTTGGCTGCGGGTCCTGCCGTGTCCCAGCAGGGGAGGGCTGCCTAGGATGGCAGGGAGACAAAGGTGACAGGGATGGGGACACTGGGTGCTAAGGGACCCCAACCACACCCTCCTTACCCCAAGATGTGCTAGGGGTGCTGCCCCCCGCCCACACCCCAGCCCCACTGCAGCGTCCCCTCCAGCCCAGCCCTCCAGTGAGACCCTTGGTGCAGGTGGCACCTGGGGACAAAGGGCCAGCCAGGAGCTGGCACAGCCCAGGGGACCCCCGGCAGCCCCCCGGCAGAAGGAGAGGCCACAAGCTGGGCGCCACGTACTTCCAAAACAATCGTTGTATCTTTATTGACGCTCTGAATGCAATGACCTGTTTTTTACTCTTAAGGAAAATAAACATCTTTTAGAAACAGCTTGTTACACACAATCTTCAGTGTGAAGCAATATACTAATAAGAACACTAGTCTTAACATTTACAGTCTTCATATATATTATATATATGTATATGTATACATATATATACACTATATAATGAGGCAATATATAATACACACGGTTTACCATTTTACAGTCATATGTACAAGATGTCACTAAAAATAGCCAGATTTCAGGCAACACTGCCAGGGACACTGGGATTTTTATTTTTTTAAATTAATTATTTTTATTATTATCTTTCCCCCCACCCTCCCTCCCCTCCTTTTTTGTGTTTTTCGCTCCTGTGTCCGAGGCAAGCTGCTGAAATGACAGACATTTTGTGGCCAGCAAACCTTGAGGGTGAGGGCTGGGTGGGACGGAGGGGACGCGACAGCCGGTGGGGACATGGGGCGCTGGCTCTGCAGGGCTGGGGGGGACACAGATGGGGCCAGCACCGTGCCCCTCCTCTGCAGGATGCTTTGCAGGTGCGGGGGCGGCTGGCGGCTCTGTAGGCTGGGATCTGGGGTGGTCACCCTGGGGTGGTTATTTGCTACCTGCAGGGGGGTGCAAGGCTGGGGGGTGCAGAGACGGGGGCGTCATGCGGGGCACCCCGCTGGGACACGGGCAGGGGCCGTCCCAGCGCTGGGCAGCCCCCAGCTCCACCACAGCGGCCGGGAAGGGAAGCAAAAGCTGAGGGAGCTGAGCAAACCCAGCACCCAGGGACCAGCCAGGGCCATGCAGTGGGAGGAAGCAAATGCCTCCTCCTCCTCCTCAAGCAAGGACCCTGCTGCCCGCTGGAAGCCGTTTCTGGGCTGCTTCCACCTTCTTGCCCCAGGCTAAAACCCCAGGGTTCAGCATCCAGAGTTTTGGGGTTCAGCACGCAAAGCACTAGGGTTCAGCACCCAGAGCCTTGGCGTTTGCACCCAGAGCCCGGAGTTCAGCACCCAGAGCCCTGGGGTTTGCAGAAGCACAGGGAGCAAAGCCCGTCCCCAGCAACAGGAGCCGCAGAAGTGCTGGTGGGGCCAAGCAGAGGGACCAGGGTGGGTTTAGGGGGTCCCGGGGCACAGGACTAGGTGTCCCAGCCCAGCAGTGCCAGCACCCCATGGAGCGGGAGGGGGACGGGTGCAACGGGCCAGGGTTGGGAGGGAGGGAGCGGGGCTGGGGCACCCCAGTGGGCACCCACCGGCCCAGCCCAGCACCCTTCGCCCTGGTGGGGACCCGGCCACCCGGCGCAGGGGCTGGCACCCCGGGACAGGCAGGATGGGAGCAGACAGGAGATGGAAGAACAAAACCGAAAAAGCAGAGTGGTGTTTCAAACAGCAGGCCGTTGTTTGTCTTTTTTTTTTTTTCCTCCTTTTTTTCCTCTTTTTTTTTTTTTGCTTTTTTTTGTCTTTTTTTTTTTTCCTTTTCTCCGCCACACGTATATACAGACAGACACCGTGAGGTTTGCTGAAGGCAACATCTCAGATCAGATCAGTGTGAGATATGGAGAGCCGGGACCCGCGGGGGGGTCCGGCGGCCCCACAGTAAGACAACATCGCCGGGACCCCCCTCGTACAGGGCCCCCCCCCCCTCCCCCCTGTGCAGCGACGGCGGCCGGGGGGGCCCCGTTCCGCCTCCCGCCCGGGCCAGGCCGGGTTTTGCCGGGGCCCGGTGCGGGGTAAAGCCCGACGCTGGCTCTGCCCGGAGCGGGCTCGGGGTGGGGGGCACGGCCAGGGCGGCGGCGCCGCGACCCCCGCAGCGGGGCGGCTCCCGGTACGGCCCGGTACGGCCCCGCTCCGCTCCCGGGGCGCTGCCTCCTCCGCCGGTCCCTCGCTGGCGGCGGGGCGGGTGCCGCGGGGCGCTACAGCGGCTGCCTCTGCGGGGAGAAGGGGGGGTCAGCCCGGGGGTCCCGCCGCGGGGCTGGCCCCGGGGTCTGCTCCCCGAAGGGGGGGGCATGCCCGCACCAGCAGCCACCCTGCCCACCCGCGAGTCATCGCCCCCCCCCGTGCAGCGCTTTTAGCACGGGCTCAACCCCCCACCAGCTCATCAGTGCCGAGGGAAGGGGGGGACGACCCGCCCGGGGGTCCCGGACCCGGTGCCCGCTGGCGCATGGGTGACCTGTACCCCAGGGCCCCCATGCCCCACGGGGTGCCCTGAGCAGCGTGTCCCTGGGGGGTGCAGTCCGAAGGCAGGCCCCCCCTATCCCCGGGGCTGCAGAGCTTTGTGGGGCACGGGGGCGGGGGGGGGGGGGGGGGGGGGGGGGCTCGGGGCTTACCTTATGTTTGGGGCATTTCAGGGTGAAGCTCTCTTCGGTTAATAAGCAACCTGCGAGGAGAGGGAGGGCTGTGTAAGGGGAGTCCCTGTCCCCAAGCACCAGGGACTCGGCGTCCCCCTGCCACCGTCCTGACCAGCCGCAGCGTTGGCATGAAGGGTTCAGCTGAGGCCGGCCAAACTGGGGACACCGGCTGGCACTGGTGCAGGGGGCACCACCACCCCGGCAGGCAGGGAGCCAGGAGCCCACCCTGACCTTGGGTGGGCTTGAGCATCACCGAGCAGCCAGCCCCTCGGCCAGCCGGGTCGGAGAGTGCCAGGGGACCCTGTGCCCCCATCCCCGCAGCCGGGCTCACCTGTGTCAACTGCACACGCGTAGTGGTAGGTGTGGGGACACCCCTTCTGGCAGCAGCCCACGGTGGCTCCCGCTTGCTGGCAGCTCGAGCACTTCTTTAAACGCACCCGGGAATTCGGAGCAAGGAAGGAGAGATGTGGAGAGACAGAGAGACGCCGTCAGAGCCCAGCGCAGGAGCAAAGCACCCCGATGGCCACGGCTGCGAGGGGAATGCACCAGCATCCCCGCACCTCTCCAGCCCCACGCTACCTCCACCCAGGCAGCATCCCTCCTCCTGTGCCGGCACATCACAGGCGACACCGTGCCCCTCACTCAGCCATCTGCAGCCATGCATGACATTTCTACCCGCCGTACCGCTGCCCTGGACAGCACCGAGCCTGCTGCCACCCTTCCTGGGGCAGGAGGAGCGCGGCGGTGAAGGGACATGGCCTGGGCCGTGCCACGGCTTGGTGGCAGAGGACTGTGGTATTCCCCATCTCCTGCCCCATCCCCAGGGGGTGCTGCCGGGATGGGAGCACCCGGCCCCACGGCGTGGGCAGGGAGGGGGCAGCAGCCTCCAGCCAGCCATGCTGCAAGCATGCAGGCCTGGGAATGTGGCCAGCCCCAAACCTGGCACTGGGGGGCTTGCTGGAGACCACCTGCCTGGGCTCTGCCAGGTGGCTGTCCCCTCCCTCTCCCCAGCACACAAACCCCATGTTCCCTTGGCAGTCTCCCAGCACCATCCTCCTTATTTTGCTCGCTCGATGTTCCCATGCTCCTCTCGCTGTGGGAGAGCAGCAGGGCAGGGCCATCCCATCCAGCTCCCCTTCCCCTCCTGCCCATCACTGTGGCATCAGGCCAAGTCATGCCCATCTGTGTCTCCCATCCTGTCTTCACCAGCCTGTATCTGTCCCACTCCGAGCTGCCCCACGTGATGCACGGCTGGGCCGTGGGATGCGACCCACCAGGCTCAGCACCCTCATGGTCCCGGGGGGGCTCTGCTGCCCCCCCAAAACATAACAACAGAAATACACTTCTGCGCCTAAAAGGGGGAGGGGGATGAGGTGCTATCAGAGATGCGGCAGCACAAATCTTGTGGGAAGCCAGTGGGGTTCACAGTGCTTGAACCCCCTGCCCCACTCTCCCAGGGCGACTCATCAGGGCCAACCCTGTTAATTTCCATCCCGGCCGGAGGCACAACCGCGGGAATCGCTTCAGCTGAAGGAGGCCGGCAGGAGATGCCGCCTCGGGATGCGGTGCCGTGCCGTGCTGGGCGGGCAGCTGAGCTCTTACCAGGTCGGCAGCCGCCTTGACAGCCTCCTGCAGCCCGTAGAGCTTCCCTGCCACCAGGAAAACCCCAGCGGTCCATACGGCACAGGCCTCATGCAGCCAGTGCTCTTGCGTGTCACCCGCCGGTTCCTGCGGCGGGGACTCGGCCTTGTGACATTCGTGCCGCCGGGGCTTTTCGGCCGCCTCCTCGCCCTCTGTCCTCTCGTCACAGCAGTAGCAGCTCTGCAGCCTACGAAACATGCCCCGTGGGCTGGAGCGCAGCGTGCTCTGCTTGGCCGCCTCGGCGGCACCCTCCGGCCGCGCTGCCTTGCCACTAGCACCACAGCCGCCCTCCGTCCCTCGGGGTGCCCGCTCGGCCACGGCGGGCGGGATGGCATCCTCGCCCGGCCCCTCTGCCCGTGCCTTCTCCTTCAGCCGCGACTTCTTCTTGGGCAGGCAGTCCTCGGGGTAGTAGGGCCCGCAGAGGTCCCCCAGGTCCTTGTAGTTGGCAGGGTTGCGGCACAGGCAGCAGACCAGGCAGGCAGCGCTCAGAGCCTTTGACACCACCGGCCCCATGTGCATGGTGGAGGAGGCGGGCAGGGCTGCCCGCGGCCGTGGCGCTGGCCCAGCTGGTCCCCGTTGCAGCCGGGCCTCCTCACCGGGCGAGTTGATGACGGTGCAGGCAGTGGTGAACTCGCCATGCCGTTCCACACGGACGTAGGGGGCAAAGGGGGGGGCCCGGCTGTCCGTCCGCAGCCGCTTGCAGGAGATGTACTTCAGCCGGATCTCGGGCTCAGCGGGGTGCAGCAGCGGGGCCTGCTGGGCCTGCCGCCGCCGCTTGCCGCGGCTCTTGCACCGCGCCGGTACCGCCTTGGCCTTGCCGTGGGCCAGGCGCTTCCGCTGCCGCTTGGAGTAGCCATTGTAGTTGGAGTGGTTGGCCCGTGGCTTTGGCCCTCGCGCTGGCCCGGCAGTGGGGCGTCCCTCAGGAGGGCCCTCGCTGCCCCCCACCTCCTTCTCCTCGCTCTTTGGTTTCTTGCCGTCCCTTGGTGCCTCCTCCCCGCCACCACCCGGGCCAGACACCCGCTCCCGCGGCAGTGGCAGTGGTGCAGGGCCCAGGGGCTCCTTGGCCATGCCCAGCGCCGCTGCTTTGCCCTTGCGGTTCCTCTTCTTGGGCAGGAGCCCCAGGCTCTTGGCTGCCATGTTGGAGCTGGGCTGGGGCCCCAGGGCTGGCGCGCAGGCCTCGCCCGGGCAGCCATCAGCAGAGAGCTTCTTCCCGCCACCCAGCTTCCCCTTCGGTGCTCGGCTGTTGGGGTTTCGGCAGAGCTGCTCAGCTGCTGGCATGGTGGGCACCTTCTGTGCCGCTGCTGGCTTGGGCAGCCGCATATCGCCCGCCACCAGGGCTGCCCCGCTGTGCTTCACTGCCCGCTCCCTCTCCGCCGCTGCCGGGCTCAGGGAGGTGCCGTAGGCAGCTGCTGTGGCTGCCACCGCCGCCGCCGTGGCCGATGGTTTGCAGGCGAACTTCTTCAGGTTGGGTGAGGTGATCTTCTGGACGATGGCCTCAAGCTTGAGGCCGCGGCCCTTGCGGGGAGGCAGCACTTTGGTCTTGGTGGCCTCCTGGAAGGCCGCCCGGGAGGTGATCTTAATGCAGACATCGGGGGCCTCCTTTGGCGGGGGGGGCTTTGGGACAGCTTCGCCGGAGCTCTTGGGAGGCAGCTTGGCTTTCACCTTCTTGGCCACAGGCATCTTCTTGAAGAGGCTGGGGGGAGCCTCCGGCTTCTCCTCCTTCACGCTGCCACTGTTGCTCCGCAGGACCAGATTCCTCTTCTTGGCGGGGATGGGGGAGATGAAGGTGGACTTCCTCTTCAGCGAGTGCAGGGGCCGCTCGGACATCTTGCCCCCCATGCCTGGCCCTGCTTTGGGCAGCTTCATCCGGGGACCCACCTTGCCCTCCTTGTGGGGGCTGCCTGGGGCCACCAGCTTGAAGGCGGGCGAGAGGTGGTTGTTGGAGATGAGCTTCTTGGGCGCCTTGCAGTTCTTCAGCCGGACGTCAGCCGCCCGCTTGCCCCGCTGCCGCTTGGTGTAGAAAACCTCCTGCGTCTTCGTCCGGGAGCGCAGGATCATCGACCGCTGGTCCCTGTCCCCCGCCTCCACCACGTCCCCCTCTGGCGGCGTCGGCCCTGCCATCTCCTCTGCCACCACCAAGCCGGGCACCAGGAGGGCTGCGTCGCTGGCGTTTTGGACCACCCTGGGGGCTGGCCGGCTGCTGCGCTTCCTGGCTTTGAAAGCCACCCGCTGCTTGATGCCACAGGCGGGCTTCTTCCCCAGCTTCTCCTGGTGCGGGGGGGCCTTCAGCCCCTCCAGTGGGGCCGGGGCGCGGGGCTCAGCGAGGGCGGTGAAGGAGCGGGTGCACATGCGTGCCGGCAGACCCTCAGCAGGGAACCGGGGTGTTTGGCTGTGGGCGTTCTTGCTCAGTACCTCCGCCTGGCCGTCTGGCCCGAGGCAGGCGCTGGCCATGCCACCAGCTGCTGGCAGGTCATCGAAGGGGCTCAGCACGGCGCTGCCGGGGCCGTCCCCCTCTGGCAGCCGGCAGTGGACCTTCTTGTTGCGGAGGCTCTTGCCTCTCGAGACAGGCTCCGTCTTCCCCAGCACATTTTCAGGGCCAACCTGCTGCTTCACTGCGATCGATGGGGCGGATTCGGCATCGGCTGCCTCCGGGTGGGACACCTCCCCTCCACCGCTCTCCTCCTCAGGCTGGATGTGGGGCAGGGAGGACTTGAACCAGCTCTTCACCTTAGTTTCCGTGCCCACAGCAGGGCCCAGCAGGATGACGGACTGGCCAGAGAGGCGTGTGGCAGGACCCGAGCTCTCCTTCTCCATTGTGCTGACGGTCTCCTCAGCGGACACAGGCACCTCGCTGGAGGACAGCACAGGGGGCATCTCCGGGGGCTTGGGTGATGAGGTGTCATATGTCACCGACTTCTGCTCCGAGCCAGCCAGCTCGCAGAGCGAGGAGTACTCCTCCGCCTCCAGGTCCGACTCCTTCAGCTCTGGCGAGGAGATGATGGGGATCTCGCTGAAGTCCCCAGCTGAGCAGCAGTGCCGGGTGTCCTGCAGCCACCTCTCGCTGTCTGCCTTTGCCGCTTCATCGTAGGTCAGCGTCTCCTCCTCCTCCTCCTCCATCGCCTGCTGGCCAAAGTCCTGGGCCGGCTCGCCCTTGGCCGACTGCTCACCATCACACAGATCCAAGCTGCAGGCATTTTTTTTCTCCTTGCAGGAGCCCACCAATTTGCTGGGGAACAAGCCCTTGGGGAGGTCGGTGGCTTGCAGCTCCTTCCACCGCAGGCACACCTCTCCCAGGCTCTCCTCCGGCCACTCGAAGTGCTCCATGGTGTTCTCGGACCCCACCGAGTTGGCGGTGGTGTTTGAGTAGCAGCTGTAGCCAGCGGCTCCTGCGCTTGATGTCGCTGCTGGGATGCTGGGCTTGGAGTTGAAGGCCAGCGGGGCAGCATCCTTCAGTGCATCCTTGGTTTCAGCAGCTGTGAACTCCACCTGGGGACCCTCGTACACCTCCTCACTGAAGTCCTTCCCCGCGCTGGCCCCCGAAGCCTTATCCAGCTTGAGGGGCTCAGTGAGCGTGCTGGAGTCACCCTGGCTGGGCCAGGTGCCCTTCACCATGGAGTCCAGGCAGGGCCGGTGGTTCTCCAGCTGGAAAGGGGACTTGGTGGCCTCCTTGCTCAGCATGGGCAAGTTGGCCCAGGCTTTGTCCGCCTTCTCACTGATGGCGTCCTGCAGGACGATGATCTCGGAAGCCAGCTCCTCCTGGGACAGGGCACTGAGGAGCAGCCGGGGACAGTCCCGTTCGTTGGTCACATATTTGGTGAAGGTCTCCAGGGGAAGGCTGGCGTGGATGCTCTGGAAGGAGTCATCCGATTTGGTGGACATGTCATCCGGGGAGGTCACGGAGCAGGTGGACACCGACTCCGGCTTTGCCTTAGAGTTGCTATTGACGCGGGCAGGGCTGCGGTTCTGGTTGCAGTACAGGAAGCTCCTCTCCAGCTGGTCCTCCGACCCGCTGAGATAGTCGGTGTCCTGCGTCTCGGCATGGACGGACTGGGGGGTGCTCAGTGGGTCGGACAGGGGGGTCCCCACCTGCTCCGCCGAGTAAGTGCTGCTCTCGGGGCTGCAGTGCTGCCCCTTGAGCTGCTCGGGGGTCCTCGCTGGGGTCTTGATGCCCTTTTTCTGGGGCACGGCTGCTTTGGAGAGCAGCAGCTGCTGGACGGTGTTGGAGATGTTCTCCACCTGGGAGGTGAGCGCCGTCAGGCTCTGCAGGCTCAGGTCCGACAGCAAGTTTTCAGGCAGCTTCTCCTTCTGCAAGTTTTTGCAGTTCCCAGATTGAGTGTCGGGGCTCGTCCCGTCAGTGGGAGAAGGGTTCAGCAGCGGCATGAAATGGCTGTGGTCGGAAATGCCGGCTGGGAAGGCGCCAGCACTCAGCGGCTGCTGGCTGTACTGGAAGTTCTCCAGGTTGGGCATCAGCGGGGAGGGAGTGGAGCTGTAGGATGGGGACCTGCCGACAGAGCGAGCTGGCGAGTGGCTGGCGCTGGGGCTGAAGGTCTGGTAGTACTGCTCTGGCGTCCGGACGGGCGGCGCATCGCCCTGGCAATAGGTCTGGCCTGGCTGGTTGTAATGTTGGTACTTGGCCAAGTTTTGGTAGTGGAGGGTCTCCGGGGCATGATGCCGCCCCTGCAAGGGCTGCGGTGGCTGCGGCGGCTGCGGTGGCTGTGGGGGCTGCGGTGGTGGCGGTTGCGGGGGCTGCGGTGGGGGCTGTGGGGGCTGCTCGTAGCCAATGCGGTTGGGCTGGTAGCCGTGCAGGTTGGGCACGCGGGGGCCAGGGGCCAGGCTGGCGGCGCTGCCCAGGGGCCGCTCCAGCGGTGGCTGCCCCGAGGGTGCTGTGCAGCTCTTGTAGGAGTGTGCTGGCTGGCTGCTGCCCGGCACTGAGGAGTAGGTGGAGGAGGCAGGGAAGGACTGTGAGTGCTGCCCGAAGTGGGGGCTCTGTGAGAAGGGCATGGGTGAGGAGACGTCATTCGGCAGCTTCTGCCGCTGCAGTTTGGGGTAGGGGAGTGCGGGAGGCTGCTGCTGCTGCTGCTGCTGCTGTTGCTGCTGCTGCTGCTGCTGCTGCTGAAAGTGAGTCCGGAAGGGCAGTGAGGCAGCCGCTGGCTCGTGGTATGGCCGGCCACCCGCCAGCGCAGCCGTCTTCTTCATCAGGCTGTCCTCATACTTGGCCACGCCGCCGGGCAGCGCCTGCGGCTGCCCGCCCCACGCCTGCAGGCTCTCGTCCCCTGAATAACGGGCCGGATAGGGGCTGTTCTCCTGCACTGCGTAATTGGAAAAGGCCGGCCTGCCTTGCAGCTGCTGCCCCGCTAATTGCTTGTTTCCCCGGTGGTATTTCTCCACGGCGCTGTTCTCGTAGCCTGAGTACGGCAGTTGCTGCTGACTGTAGTACTCCTTCGCCACCAGCCTCTGCCGCTCGCAGTTCGGCCCTGCCTGACTTTGATGCCTGTAATTCTCCAGGCGTGATGTATCTTGTGAAGTCGGCTGGTAGCTCTGCTGGTTGCCATGGAAACCACACCTTTCTCGAAAGGACTGCATGGCGCGGGCTCGTTATCTGCGAAGAGAGAGAGGCGAGAATTCAAATGAAGCATCGCCACCACCACCGTGGCGGGCCGGGAAGCACGGCCGCGCGCAGAGAAGGGCAGCGTTGCGTGCGCTGCAGGGGCATCACCTCGCCTGCCGTGGCATCGCCCCACTGGCGCTGCATCGCCTCGCTGCCACCCTGGAGCACAGCACCTAGCCCTGCATCACCTCGCATCGCCCTGCATTGCCTTGCATCGCCCTGCAGTGCATCGCTTCACATCGCCTCACCCTGCATCACCTTAAATTGCCCGGCATCACATCGCCTTGCACTTCATTTCCCTGCATCACGCTGCCTTGCATTGCATTGCCCTGCATGACCTCACATTGCCCTGCATCACATCACCTTGCATTTCATCTCCCTGCATTGTATTGCCTTGCATCGTATCACCCTGCATTGTATCACCCTGCCTT
Organism: Falco peregrinus; assembly: GCF_023634155.1. Taxonomy (NCBI): domain Eukaryota; kingdom Metazoa; phylum Chordata; class Aves; order Falconiformes; family Falconidae; genus Falco; species Falco peregrinus. The sequence continues at coordinate 87,091,031 of NC_073725.1, read as the reverse complement.
GCATCGCCCTGCATCACATTGTCCTGCCTTGCATCACATCACATCACATCACCTTGCATTGCACCGCCCTGTATTGCCCTAGATCGCAGCAGCTGGCTTTGCATCACCTCACAACGCTCTGCATCGCATCGTGTCGCCCCACATCACATCGCTTGGCATTGCATCACCTCACCTTGCATCGCCCTGCATCAGCCTCTATCACATCTCTCATCGCTCCACACTGCATCGCCCCGCTTCGCAGCACGGTGCCCCTGAGCAGGGGGTGTGGCTGGGGTCCGGCTGCCTCCCCCATGCCTGCAGCATGCTCAGCCAGCCCTCCTGACCCTGCTGCTGGGAGCCTTCCCCATCTCTGCTGCCCACCCCAGCTTTGCAGGGCAAACAACCCCTCTCCGTGCCTGCCCCGCACGGTGCAGTGACACCCCTGCACCGTGTTGGGGTCCCCCAATGCACCCACTGCCCCTCACCACTGCAAATCACTTACCCCCCTCCTTGCACATCCTCCCCAGGGATGCCGGGATCCTGCGAGCCCCTCCGAACACCCCGCTTATCACCACTCTTTTTAATTATTGGGCTAATTACTGGAAGCAGCAGCACGGAGGGCCAGAACCGCAGGCTCTGCTGCAAAAAAAGTCATTTCAACTTGCTGGCTCTGCCTGTCTCTGCCTGCTGCTGCCTCCTGCAGCCCCCCCCCGGCCCCAGCCGATCCCCCTGCCCCGGCGCGATACCATCTGGAAGCTGTCTGCTCCTGCCAGCAGACGTCTATTAGCCGAGCGCCTTGCCACCGTCATCACTGAACCTCCCCATTTCCTAGTCCCGCTTGCGTTAGGTGCAGGGAAGCACCTGGGTCACCGGTTTGATCTCAGAGGCAGCTGAGTGGCTTACGGAGGGTAATGAAGGGCTTGGTGGTGGCAGGGACATGTCCTGCCCGTCCCCAGCACCAGTGGGTTGGAGGCGCTGGGGTGAGCGGGAGCCTGTTCGGCAGTGGCTTGAGATTTGGGAGTCCCCATTTAGGGGCAGCCCCAAGGGTCTGCAGCTCCCCAGGGCCTGCCCCGGTGCTGCTCCCTCGGCACCAGGCTGTGGCAGTGACCCCAGTGCTGTCCCTTCTGCCATGATTAAGGCAATGAGTGTAACGAGGGACAGGGTGCTAGCAGTTTGTGGCACCCAACACCGGCTGGCAGAGCCCAGCCCAGCCCAGCCCCACAGTGTACCTGTGCCCTGAGCCCAGGCAGGGATGTGTGTGTGTCCATGTGTCCCCCCTGCCACCCTCGTGCCACCACCACATGCCAAACAGCGTGTGGCTCCAGATGGTCCCTTTGTTGGTGGCTTTGCTGTAGCCGCAAAAACTGCACCGCTGGTTTGATCAGTCCCAGCTCAGCCTCTTTCCTTGCAGTGCCCTGTGGACACCGGCTATGTCTCAGCACCTTTTTGGGGTCCACGTACACATGTGGGCCTTTATTTAGTGATATTTCCGTAACCGCTGGCAGCTCAGGGATGCATGGATCACACAGTGCCCTCCGGCACTACAGGAGCCAGGCTCGGTGCCACCCGTGCCCACCCAGCACCCCGTCCCCCCATTCCCTTTTTGAATGCTTGCCGTTTCGCTGCCCTGTATGGCAGCTGCATATCGCAGGCTGGGTGGGCAACTGGATGCGGTTAAAGCCTAGATCCCGGGGAAAAGATGGGTCAATTGAAAATCTGGTAAGGCCAGTGCAAAATCCCCTACCACAGTGCGGGCACGGTGCTGCTCTGTCCTGTGCTGGGGCTGCCGGAACAAAGGCAGCAAAATCAAAGCCAGGCCTTTGGGGCAGCCCTGGGCGGCAGCAAGAAAATTAAAGGAAGAAAAGGGCCCCTCACGCTCCACGTGGAAGCAGGTTTGAAAAATTAGATCGGCTTGAGAAGACCCTGGGCTGGTGCTTTAAGGGGAGCTTTTTCCTCCTCTTTCTCTTTTATTATTAATTATTGTTATTAATTAATTATTGTTAATCTTTCAAACAGCTGCGACAATGCCAGGCTGAGCAAAAGCACCCGGTGCAAGGGGACAGGTCACTCGCTGGCATGCAGAGGTGGGGATACGCAGAGGGGGCACATGTGCAGGATGTGCACGTGTGCAGGGTGAGCATGCATACAGGGTGTGCACGTGTGCAGGGTGAGCATGTACACAAGAGTTTGCACGCATGCAGGGTCTGCATGCATGAAGGGTGTGCAGGGTGTGCATGCATACAGGGTTTGCCCGCTTGCAGGGTCTGCATGCTCTCAGGACGTACATGCGTGCAGAGTATGCAAACCCACAGGTTTGCTGTGCACTCGAGCAGTGTGTGCATGTGTGTGGGTGGGAGGAAGCCCTCGGGCAGGATCAGGCCATGGCTGTGCCTGTAGGACAGCCAGCCTCAGCCATGAGATGCCTGGCAAGGGCTGGCGCTCATCCTGCACCCCTGGGTGTCTTCTTGCATGGTATGAGGGGCTGGATGAGGCCCGCCAGGCAGGAGATGCAGGGGCTGCCCGTTGCTTCCCCACCTGAGACGAGCCGAAATCCCATGCCGAGTGAGGTGCCTTGCCCGCAGCCACAGTCCCATCTCCCTGCAGACCACCCAGGCACCGGGCTCTGCTGGTGGTCAGATGCTGCCATTCAGGGCCAGGAGGTGACACACGCATCGCCCACAGCACCCAGAGCTGTCGGCAGAGCCGGAGGCGAGCTCTGCCCTCAGCTCTGCCGCAGCTTTGCCGGAGAAGGGCTGTAACAGATGTTGCTGCCTGATGTAGGCTGTTTCCGAGCAAACGCTTTAATGGCATCAAATCAAGCTGTTGACAGCAGCGAGGTTATGGCCCTTCCCGGGAGGGGGAGATGGCTGCGGCCATGGCCCGGGGGGCCCTGCACACTCCCTCCCCCCACCATGTGCTCTCCTGCCCCAAAGAAGTTTCCAGCCCGGCTCCTGCTGCCCCTGCAATGGGGATCAATAGGGGGCTGCTGGTGCTCAGCTGCAGCTGGTCACCTGCCCTCAGTGGCCTGTCAAAGCCACTGCGGCTGCAGCCACAGTGTGGGTCTGCACGATGGGGTCCCCAGGGCATCTGTTGGAGGAGGCAGGGCCCTGGGGGCCATCACAGTGCCCAGAGCCACCATGACCCTGTGCCCGCAACACAAGAAGCCAAGCTCACCTCTGGCACCCCTGAGCACCCTGTCCCCTCCATCCTCAGGGATGCATGGACAGCCCAGCCAGCCCCAAAGCTCCCAGCACAGCCCCAGCATCACCCTTCAGGGACACGCAAGGACCCACTGCACCTCCCAGCACCAGTGCATGACTTGGGGTCATGCTGTGGTGCATGAGCCCATGCTGCAGCTGACACAGTGCACAGGGCTGACGCGGCGCATGGGGCTGACGCGGTGCATGGGGCTGACGTGGTGCACGGGGCTGATGCTGTGCACGGGGCTGGTGTGGTACACGGGGCTGACACTGTGCATGGGGCTGATGCGGCACCAGGGACTGATGCGGTGCATGGGGCTGACGCGGTGCACGGGGCTGATACCGTGCCAGGGGCTGATGCGGTGCATGGGGCTGATGCCGGGAGCTGAGCCAGGGCACCGTGCTGTACCGTCAGGCCAGCACAGCCCCGCCGCTGCAGACGCCTGCTCACGCGGTGGCTCACAGCCTGCCTGCTGCTCAGGAGGATTTGTGCTGCGTGGCTGGGTTTGGTGTTATTTTCCTCTCCCCTACATCCCTTCTTCCTTCCCTGCCTTCTCCCCTTTCCTCCCCCTTCCCCTTGGCTGGCAGGGACATGGCAGGGCCGGATCCGGAGCCCTCTGAAGGCAGCCCAGGACCTTCCGTGGCAGGGGACCCTCGGTAAGCACCCAAGACCCCCAACATCTCAGCCCCGGGGGGCAGCGGGCATCCCCCAGCCCCCTGCATCCCAGCCTCGCTTCCCAGCTGCTGCTCATCCCGCGGGGCCTGATCCAGCGTCCCCCAGCCCTGCTGCTCCTCCGGCTGCTCCCTCGCCTTTGCTGCTGCGCCATCAACAAGGACTCAATGACTAAAAATAGCTGCGCGCTCTCGCGGGGGGATGCTTCGCCATCGCAGCAGAGCTGGCATCGCGGACTCCCCTGCTCCCCACCCCAAACCCGTCCCAGCCCTCATCCCTCCCCACAGGGGTGCAGCCCCACATGCTGAGGCAGCATTGGAGTGGGGAGGGAAGGGATAGGAACCCTCCCTGGCCCCCCTCGGTGGCTCTCGGGGGGGGGGGGGGGGGGGAGCTGGGGGGGGATAAGCGCCTATCAAGGAGCGTCAGCCCCGGATTTGTTTAATTGTGAGCTGGTGGAGTTAAAGAAACCCTTTCTGGCCGGCTGCCACACCGCAAACTGCTCCGGAGAATTTGATTATTAAGGGAGGAGAGAAATGGGGAGGTGGGGGGGGGAGCCAGGGGGGTCGGGGTATGTGGGACAGCCCAGGATAGGGCATCCTGGCCCAGGAGCTGGGAATGAGAGGAACTGGGGGGACACAGACAGATCAACCCCCCCGGCAGTTCGGAGGAACCTGCCTGGGCAGGCAGTTGTGGAGCTGCCACCCGTCCGTCTGTCCCCACACCCCACGGGTGCCCTGGCGGTGCCTGCCACCTAGCTCAGGGGGGTCAGCACCCCCTCTGGGTGCACCCGCTGTCAGTGCACCCCCCCTGCAACGCACCCTCTCATGCTCCATGTTAATGCACCTTCTCTCCAGTGCACCCTGCTTAGGCACCCTCCCCCCAGTGAACCCAATACACCCCCCCGCAGTGAATCCCCTCGCCCCAAGGCACACCTCGAACACACCCTCTCACCAACAGCACCCCATTAACGTACCATCTCCCCAGTTCCCCCCCATCAGCACCACCATCTCCCGCAATACCAGCCCTCCATCCCAGTGCAGTGACTGGGGGGGGGGGGATGGTACCCACAGGACAGCCCCCAGCCCCCTGCTTTCCCCCCATCACCGCGCCCCCCCCCCCCCCCCCCCCCCCCCCCGATTTCGGCGCTCAGCCGACCGGAGCAGCTGTTCCCTGCACACTTCACTTGCCCGCAGATGATGATAAATGGAGCTGGGGCTGCGCCGCCCATTGCGCGGGGGTGGGCGGATGCGGGTAGCGAGGAGGAGGAGGAGGGATTGGGGTCCCCATCTCCTGCAGCCCCCCCAGATCACGCTGCTCCTCCCATCCAGCTGCTGGGGAATTCCCTGGGCAGGTCCCGTTCCCCCTGCAACCCCTCCTCTGGGATGGGGGGCTCCTGCCCAGGGAATTCCCATTGCAGTGGGGTGCATCTCCATCGACAGAGCAGCACTTCGTTTGGGGGCACAGTCCTTCATCCCTGCCTGCCCCCCCCCCCCCCCCAGCCCTGCTCCTCCCCAGCGGGGAATTTTACTTGGGAAAAAAACATCGCCTGCGAACCGCACTCATGACTCAACGTTTCTGCTGGCCTCGGTTTCTCCGTCGCTTGCCAGGGGAAGCCCGTGGCCTCCCCAACCTCATCCCCTCGCATGGAAATCTGGCTCATCCACCAGCTCCATCCTCTCCCCTTGGATCTTCCTCCTTTATTTTGGAGGGGGGGAGGGGTTGGGTCCTTGATGTCAGGGCTGGGAGGTTTGAGGGTTGGGCTGGGGAGGATGCAGGGAGGCTCAGAGAGTCACAGCAAGTTGCTGTCTTTTTTTCTTGCTACTGGAAAATGCAAGCTGGCAAGAAAGGATTTGAAAAGGAAGGGAGGAATAGAAAAAAGGGGGGAAAAGGGAGAAAAAATAAGAAAAAGAAGAAAAAGAAGAAAAAGAAAGGGGGAAAAAGGGAGAAGAAAAAAGGAAAAAAGAAAAAAAGGGGAAAAAATGAAAAAAGAAAAAACAAGGAAAAAAGAAAAAGAAAAAAGGGAAAAAGGAGAAAAAAGGAAAAAAGAAGGAAAAGGAAAAAAGCAAAAAGGGGAAAAAAGAAAAAAAGAAAAAAAAGGAAAAAAAATAGGCTGGAAGGCTCACAGCAAAGCAGATGCTCAGTCTGAGCCTTCCTGGGCAAATTCCCTCTCTGGCAGGGAAGTGCGCTCCGGATCAAAATTCATCGCGGACGTAACATGGAGGGAGGGCGTCGCGTGTTCTCGCTCCCCAGCAAGGGGATTGACATCAACCTTGAGGCGCTGGCAGGGAGAGGAAAACAAGCCTGTCATGAGGCTGGAAATACGGCCGGGGTTAAGGAGGGACCTGGCTCTCCCAGCCTCCGCACCTAAATCCTGCTGCAGACCTGCCTGCAGCTGCTGGCGCGGCAAGGACGGGCGACACGAGCCTGTGCCAGGGCACGGACAGGCACCACCACGGCCGTGGGGCAGCTGTGGGGCAGCCACTCACCATGGTGGTGACCTTCAGCCAACCCACCAGCCTCAAAACAAGCACCAACGCGGTGCTGGCACAGCGTCGGTGCAAAGCGACAGCCTGGCCGGCTCTCCGCACGCTCCCGTTTTTCTTCTTTACTCATTTTCTGCCTGACAGGTCGAGATCCTTCTTCCTTCCTCCCTCACTTCCTCCCTCCCCTCCTGCTCTCAGCCTGGCTCACTTCAATTACAATAATAATTAACCATTCCAATCAATATTGAGACAGCTAATACTAACCTCCCTCCCTCTCCCCCACCCTGTTTTGCCCCCTGCCTCAGTTTCCCCTTGAAGCAGGACAGAAACGGCCTCCCTGCAAGGAAAGGAGGAGAAGCAGAGCAACCGGAGCAATGCTGGTGATCGCTGCCGGTGACGAAGCGCTGCTCTGCGGTCTCCGGATGCGGCCCGTCAGCTGTGCCGCCCAGGGCTGACGCCAGCTGATCGCTCGCAATATTTCGTGCGTGGCTGATATGCAAATCACCGGCGAGACCCTCCCTGCGGAGCAGCCTCCCCACCGCTTGCTCATCGGCACGGCTGCTGGACAAGCTGTTTTGCTGAACTACAGACAGAAGATGCTGGTTCATTACTGGGAGGGAAGCAGGTGCCAGACCCTCGAGGCGCTGCTGGACCCCCCTTGCTGGGCAAGGAAAGCAGAATGTCCCATGGCATCCTCCTTGGTGGTGCTGAGGCCCCATGGGGTTCATGCTGCTTGCAACAAAAATAAAAGCAAAAAAAAAAATGGGAGAGCGAGTGGATCCTCATCCTGGTCCCAGATCCACTCTGCACACACCTGTCTCATGAGCTGGTTGCTCACGGATGCTGCAAGCGGATGCAGTCGAACGCGTGAGGCTGCACTCCCTGGGAATGCCATGGAGGTAGCTCATGGGCCCCAGGCTGTGCTGGCCCACAGGCACCCGCTGAGCCCTCTGGCCCCGCAAAACCACACCAAACCCCGCGGCAGGACCTGGCACCCGCCCAGCACCGCAGCTCAGAGCCAGCGTGCAACCCGAGTGGGACCACTCTCCAGCCCTGCCTCAGTTTTCCCACTTCTGGAGTGATCCAGGTTTGTGCACAGTGTTGGTGCTCCCATTCCCAGCCAACACTGCCAGCCTGGGAAATGCCGGCCCAGGAGCACGGGGATGGAGCAGAATTGTGTCCCAGCCCTGTGCCAGGGCCCTGGACCTTCTCCCCAGCAGGTGTCTCCATCCCCAGCAGGACTGGAGACCCCAGAGGACAATGGGGTGGCTGTCACCCCCAGGACATTTCCAACTCTCCTGCACGTGCCACTGGGTCCATCCCCTCCAGCTTCAGTGGGTTGGTCTCTGCCCCGGCCACAGCCAGTTTATCTACCGGGAAAACGTTCAGCAAATTCACCCTGTGGTGTCCAAAACCAGGAGGTACTTGGCTGCTGCCAGATGGCCGCTGACAGGCAAAGGACAGACCTTGGCACCGAGCTGTGTCCTGCCCCCCTTCCACACTCGCCTTCCTCTCCAGGAGGTGACGGGGCTTTGCCACCCATGCCCCCATGTCCCCACCACGTCCTGGTAATTCCTCGGGGGGACACGTATACCCACTGGCTGGCACACAGGAACATTCATGCCCATGTTGTAGATCAGGGGTCCTCAAACTTCTTAACCAGGGGGCCGGTGTGCGGATGCAGTGGCAGGCAGTCATCTGTGGCTGCTTGGTTCCCCCCCGCAACCCCCAGCTGGGGGGGCCGGGGGGTTCTGTAAATACCAGGGATCGGATTGAGGACCCTGGGGGGCTGTATCTGGCCCGCGGGCTGTAGTTTGAGGACCCCTGTTGTAGATGAACACTGTTAAATATTAGCAGTGGTCCCAGTGCCATTGAGACCCCCTCACTGGGACCCTCACTGGGACATGGTTCCGAGGGGCATCACCCCATCCCTTCTTTGCCTTCCCATGGCACTGCCTGCCTTCGGGGCAGCCACCCCGCCATGCCGAATCGCATCGCCCAAGCTGGAGACCCAGCGACCGCCAGCTCCCCACCGCCAGCACAGCAAACCCCCTTGGCCACAGGCACCCTGCGGGTGCTGCGCTTTGGCATCTGCCTGCAGACCGGTCTGTCCGCTGGAGACGAATTCGGCTGTGCCGCTGCCAGGCTCTGCCCTCTAAGTCATCTCCCGCCAGCAGCAGACAGCTCGGTAATGAAGCGTAATGCTCCGGCACTCCCCTGAGTGACAGTGGCCAGCACCGGCTGCGTCCCAGCAGCTCAGCACGGCCTCCCCTGCTTGCCAGGAGGGGAAAGAGGGGGAAAAATGAGCATCCCAGGGAAGAGGGGGAAAAATGAGCATCTCCTTGCCATGAGCAGGGCTGCGGGTGGCAGAGCAGCGTGTCTCCCCAGCCCGCACAGTGGGAGCTGCTACCCCGGCTGGCTCTCTGCTTGGGGATGCTGAGCAGGAATCCTCTGGGGAAAAGGAAAAATAAGAATAAAAAGGGGCTGGAAAAAAAAATAAATCGAGGTTAAAAAAACAGAATATAAAAGGGGGTTGAAAATAATCAATTGACGTTCAGTGTTGTGTGATAAATTATTTCAGCATTATACATTCCCTGTCTCTAAATCCCAAAGACAAATACTGGGGCAGGTGAAGTAGGGAAGCAGATTTCCAAAGGCCTTCTCCTGGTTCCCGGTTATTGACTCTGTCAATCACCGTGGGCACCGTCCCAACCTTTCGCACCGCAAAATCTGCTCCTTTTGTTCCTGCTGAAAACCCGGTGGGGGGAAAAGAGGAGAGGAGAAGAATTTGGGGCAGGGAACTTCCAAAAGGGATGATTAAGGAGTTAATCTGCCTGAAATAGATAAGGAGCTTAGAGCTGCCGGTATTTGACTGTCCAAGTTTGGATTCAGCGTGTCTTAAACACTGGCTGGAATGTACTTAGATATGACCAAAGTACATGTCCCCCCGAGGAATTACCAGGTTGCCAATTAGATTTGCTTCCCAGATTCACTCAAACCTTCACAAGCTTCTTCAGAGCAGGAAAATTGCTGCCTGTCCCTGGGGAGGTGGCAGAGCAGCCGCTGCTGCCTGGCCCCACAGCCAGCACGGCACGGCAGAGATCCTGGGATCTGAGGGATGGCGGCACAGCCGGGGTGATGGCAAGGTGGGGATGCCTGTGCCAGGGTGTGGGGCACCAGGCATAGCCTGGTGGATGCTGCTGGTGGGGTTTGGGCAGTTTTGGGAGCTTGGGGATGCATGTGTGAACCTTGCCATGGTCATGGCTCAGCACCGGGGATGCTGGTGTGGTGGCCAGGCTCTCACTGGACCAGGCTCAGCATTCCACAGGGCTGCAGAGCCGGGGCTCTCCCCACCTCCAACCAGGCTCCTGGTGCTGTCACACAGCCAAATCCGACCCAAACCACCCCAACCTGGCTCCACCTGAGCTGGCGGCAGCCAGAGCTGTCCCAGCCTCCAGGCAAGGGGGCACAACACAGAGCGGAGCCATGATGTCACGTGGGGAAGGCGAACAAGCACCAGTGGTGAACACCCAACTCCCAGTTTCCACGGGCACCCGGCAGACCACGAGCATGATGCTCAGAGCAGTGAGACTCACTGCCCATGACGGGGAGGGGGTCACCACCACAACCAGCACCAAGGCAAAGCACCAGTAGAAAAGCAACCACCATCCCCTGCAAAAACAGCTCTCTATCCATTTAACTACCCCATTCCCATCCCCATTATTTACGATTCATAATGTAACGGTGAAAGTAATGAGGTTTGGGGGTTACGTGACTGTCACAGAGGTAGGACCATAACGGAGGGGACCCCCCGCTGGCTCCCACACCAACACGCAGGTGCCAAGCTCCTTTCCTATCCTGGCAGTGTGGCCAGGCTGCGCTCACTAGATCAGAGCTGGGTTTCTCTGCTGGCATCCCAATCCCATGGAAAGGTGTCGGGAGCGGCAGCATGTCTCACCAGGCTGGTCTCAGCATCGCCAGAATGGCAGTGGCGTGATGGAAAGTTGCTGGAACATCAGCTTCGGATGCTGAGTCCTGGTAACAGTTGCTATGTGAAACATTCAGAGGTGGAATTTACTGTCACAGTTAATAATAGATGAAGGTTTTAGAATTTTTGATGCTTTACATTTTAAGCTGTTTGATTTATAATGTTTCAGAAAAGGAGGGGGGGAAAGGCAGGAGCCGAACAGCAGCTCGTGGTAAACACGTTGAGCGGGGAGGTGGGCAGGGGCTCCATTCATCCCCCCTGCCCATGCCAGGGATGCAGGTGAGACCCCCCACCACAGCCACTGGGATGAGATCTCCCCACCAAGCACCGGGACCAGGGAGCATCCCTGAGGAAAACCGGGGCGTGACTGGAATTGAGCCCCTCAATTGCCAGATTGCACTTAAATTTCTTTTTTTCCTGAAATCGCTGCACCTCTTCTCATTCTGCCTGCCCGCCCCTGCCGGTGTTTTTATTCCGGCGGGTTGCTGGGTTATTTACTTGCTGGCTCTCCTCTCCCCCTCTTGCAGGTGTATTTCAAGTAGGCTCCTTAAATAGCAGCGAGCTGTGCGCCCGCGGCGGTGCGCGCTAGGTCGTGCTGATTAGCAACACGCTGCCAAAAAAAAGAAGGGTCTTATTTCCCCGCCGAGCTGCCGCTGTGCTTGCACAAAAAGGTGCCGATGCCCTGGCACATGAGGATGCTGCAGCCGGATCCGAGGGCGCTGGTCTTGTTGTGTCCACTCCCGGCCTGAGCTCTCCTTCCTGGAAAGCGGCAGAGAGCACAGGTGCCAGTGCCGTGTGAAGGACCTTGGTGTCCCTCGATGTCCTTCAGCATCCCTTGCTGTCCCTCAGTGGACCTTGACAGGCTCCAAAGCTGCCCAGCGCGCAGGATGGCTTCAGCTCCAGCACCTTGTTCCGGCTTCTCCGAAACCCTGGAGCATCCCAGCATGCTGAATGTGTGTGTGGAGCATCCCAGTACCCCAGATGTGTCTGATCAGGCAGCTCTAATCCCAGCTCAGCAGGGCTTCGGGGCAGGCACGAGGCAGGGACCAGAGGGGGACCCCAGACCTCTGCTACCAGCACGGGGCACACAGCGACATATTGGTAAAATTGAGGGGGGAGGATGGATGAGAGGGGGGTCCCCTTCTGCTCCCCCAGACCAAGAGAGGTGCTGCAGTGCAGAGGGCAGGAGCCACATCGCGGTGCTGTCGGGAGGACCTGAAGCAGAGAGGATGTGGGGGCTGGAGCTGGGATGCTGGAGCCTCCAACCTCCGGCAACATCCCAGCCCTAAACAGCTCCATGGCTCCTGCTAAGGCCCCAGGCGGACACAGGGGCTGCCAGTCCCTGGGAGGTGGCTGAGGTGTGTCCCCCACCACTGGCACCCTCCAGAGCCCCCAGCCCCCCGCCAGGATTGGGGATTCCCGGGGGTCCTGGGCTGAGCTGCCCCATGATGTCTCAATCAGGGCTTGTGCATCGCCCCATTTACATATGCACAGCCTGGCTGGAGCCGAGTATAATTTCTTTATAAAGCGGCTTTGACACACAGGGTAGCTTGCCTTAATGAGGAGGGTTATTCCACAAAGATCCGTTACTAATGGGCTTGGGGGTAGGCAGTGCCCGTGCACAGACGCCTGCTGCCAAAACCAGCGCCACAATGCGCTCGGCTCTTCCCCGGCTACAGGGTCCCCACTGGCTTTGCACCCACGGCTGGGCTGGTGGTGGTAACCTCCAGCTTGGTGGGCTCCCACCCTGGTCCTGGCAAGACCCCGATGTCCCTACACCTCTGCCACTGCCTCCCTGCCTTACAGCAAGAACCGCTTGGAGTCCAAAAACAACTGTGATGTGCTTCTTGGCGTGGAAACCATTCAACCCTTCCCAAAAAGCAGCTCCAGGAAGAAAGATTGAGGCCAGCGCGGCTCCGGTGTCCCCCAGTAGCCACTAAGTCCCCGCTCGACACACCAAACCCTTGATGTCCCTCCCTGCCACAGCCCCAACTGAAGTCACCGCTCCCGCCAGGCACCACCGTGCCAGCTGCCAGTGATCAGCCCATCATTACCAGCACCACCTTATTAAAAAACACCAAAGGGCTTTAAAACCCGGGACTCCCCCAAGAGCAAGTCCCACCCTGCCGAGCCCCGACACATTCGGTGCAGGGGTTCAGCCCCGCCGCCCCCCCAGGGACCCCCGTTAGCGGCGGGTGCCTCGTTAGCCAGCGCGATGCTGGCGATTGGCTGTGACTTGTTTGCGGCGTCAAGCGGCTCTGCCCCAGACACCTTCTCATACGACCAGAGGCGCAGTACGTCCCAGGGCACTGTCACAATATATTAAGACACGGCGCTAAAAATAAGCCACGGCAAAAATAAGCAAGGAAATCGCAGTCCCTGCCTGCCCCTGCTGGCCTGGCGCAGGCAGAGCCCCCGCTGCTGCGCGCGAGCTGGGGAAGCGCGTCAGGAAAGAGCGGATTTTGCTGGGTTTTATTAAAACGACACGTTTCCCCCCTTCCCTCCACCCCCCTGTCCAGCCTCACTGAGCAGCGAGGCCCACAGTGACACACGGGGCTCGGTGACAAATCATCCCAGTTTCCCTGCGTGCCACTGGTTCAGGGCATGGCCATGGCTGGTGCGTGGTGCTGTGCCCTCCCCGGGGCTGCAGTGGATCCCTGACCCCCCTCCCCCCCCCCCCCCCCCCCCCCCCCCCCCCCCCGCCCCCAGCTCAGGATGTGGCTCTGCTGAGCTGGAGCCACGGGCGCAGCACCACGTGCCCAGCCACGCTTTGCTGTTGAAGGATGGCTGGGGTTTGGCCAGCCCTGTGTTAGATGCAATGCCCAGGCTGGTGCCCCACGGCTGTCCCCATCCCGGCAGCTCCCCAGAGGGGTACCCATCTGCAAACACCCCATTTTCCCTGCTCGCTGCTCCCCAGGCGTGTGAGCACCTGCACGGCACAGCCCATGGGATGGAGGCCAGGAGCATCCTCCCCTCCAGGGATGCATTTTGCCCTGGAGAACCTGGAGAGGGGGCAGACAGGGGCAAGAGGCTGCCTGCACTCATCCTGCTGCTGGCACCCATCCTGCTGCCCCCACCTCGTGGGGTACCATCCTCCATGCCAGGTCCTGTGGGGACGTCAAGAGGGACCAGCGGGGACACAGCCCCTGCTGTCTCCGGAAGATGAAAGAGCTGCTCCAAGCTCGGGGACGGCTCCGTGCCTCCAGCTGAAGGCGTGCAGCCGCCCTGCTGCCTCAGCTGCGGCTGGAACGAATGCATGCACATACCTCTGCCCCGGCACGGGTGTTTGCTCTTCTCTTCCGCGGCTGTGATTGATTAAAGGATCAGGGACATCTGAGAATGGAGGCAGCAGCGGCAGCAGCAGAAGCAGCTCCCTTTGGACTTGGAGAGCTTCCTTGCCTGCTGCTTGCTGCTGCCGTTGCCTGTCAGGCAGCTTTTAATCAAGGTTTGCTTATATCTGCAAAGGCCTTTCCCAGAGGGATGAAGGGAGGAAAAGAGGGGGGGAGAGTATATTAACATGCCAGCCACCCTCCCTCTCCCTCTCCTTTGTTTATGGAGAGGGTCAGTGCTTGGAAACGGCTGGTGGGGATGGGGGAAGGCGCTTTGGGGGTGCTGGGGGTGTTGGTGGCGCTGGTGCAGCTCTCAGCACGTCTCGGTATCATGGCGTAGCCATGGGTAGGGAGGGTTATTGGCACCTGGCTGGGATGTGCTTGGTAATGGCAGCAGGACCTGGTGGCCCGGGCTCAGTGGCTTCCTCTGGATGGCCCTGGACACGTGGTGCATCCCCAGGGTGCTGCGGTGGGCAGGGCGGGGAGACAGAGACCAACCTGCCCCCCCAGATCAGGGTCTCAGCCCAGAGGGACCAACACCGTCCGTGCACCGAGACCGGCATCATCCACACACCAAGACCAGCCAGGTGGAGGAGCCTGGGTCCCCTCCATCCCTGCCCCAGCCCCGCAGAAGATCCGTGTCTCCTGTCCTACAGCAGCACCGGGGCTGCAGCCGTGAGCCCCGGGGTGGCCATGTCACGACATCCCATCTCCCTTCCGCAGTGCGGGCTTGGGCAGCGACGCTGGGGCTGCAGAGGGAATGATGCCAGCCCCAAACCTGCCCCACAGCAGCCCAGGGATGGGTTTGCCCCACAACGCCGGGATTTGGCACAGCACAGGTGGGCTGGCAGCAGCCCTGGCAGCACCTGCCACACCGCCATCGCCCGCTGCAGCCACCACCAGGGTCCGTGCACACCCGTGCAAGTGGCATGGGAGGACGGGTGACCCCCAGCCCTGCATCCCCCCACCGAGCAATGTGTCTGCCTCTGCTGCCATTCGCACGCATCACTTAGGCTCTTGTGTTATCTTATTGCTCAGCTAATGACCTGCTAAAAGTATTATGTGAAAAACCGCGCTCTTAGCCAGCCATTAAACTGGTTAGGACCAGCGGGTCATGCTTTATTGCTTTAATAACTGAGTTTATGAAAGGTCGTCTCATAACTGATAACATGCATAATTTTTGTAACTTAATTAATGCTGCTAATATACTGGAGTCTCCATCAGCTGCTGTTGCAACTGATGTGCAGTTTACATCCAAAGCGGGGCTGGGTAGGGTGTCCTGGGCCAGGCTCTGCCCCAATGTCCTTACCAGGTGGCACCTGCAGTGGGAGCGGGGTTCATATCCATGCCAAAACCCTGCCGTGCCACTTTGCCGCATTGGAGCATCCCATTCGGAAATGCTCTACCTGGGAGGGGGATCGCTGTGAGCAGGCAGAGGGGAACGGGACCAGAGCCCGGCTCCCAACCCAACA
The DNA here is from genome assembly GCF_023634155.1 of Falco peregrinus. Taxonomy (NCBI): domain Eukaryota; kingdom Metazoa; phylum Chordata; class Aves; order Falconiformes; family Falconidae; genus Falco; species Falco peregrinus. The sequence goes on along the minus strand of NC_073725.1, from coordinate 87,075,907 downwards.
ACGCCATAGGGATGCGATGTCCTTGCTTCCCCTGGTCCCAGTCCACACAGCAGCCGAGGGCAGCCGCGGGACCTGCAGTCAGGGAGAGTTTTGTTTGGGGAAGGACCAAAAGCATGTGCGGGATGGGAGTTGCTCCAGCAATCCCATACATCCCTGCCTGGAGTTAAAACTGAGCAAAGGAGCTTTGCCCCGAGTGGGGATTGGGGGTTGTGCCTCAGGAGGGTTTCCCCCAGGAACCCCGAGACTGACCCTGCTCCTCCCGGCGATGCTGCGGGCGGCCGGGCTGGCACAGGACAGGCTCCCAGGTGCTGCACATCAATCGCAGCCCCACAGAGGTAAATGTCACAGAGCCAGCTGCCTTTCTTCCCAGCGCTGGATTTTTTAAGGACAACCTCCTCGAAAAGAACACGTTTTTCTCATTAAAGGGGGGGGGGGAATAAAGAAGCAAACAACTTCTCCCCACCAGCCCTAGCGCACACCTGGGGGGCTGAGTGTCTGCAGGGGGAGCTGGCAACCAAAGGCATTTTCCAGGCAGCAAAACCAGACCCTTCCCTTGCAAAAAAAAAACCCCAAAAAACCCCCAAACACGTAAATAGGAGCCCAGGTGCGTGCGGTGTGCAAGTCCCTGATATGCTGCCACCAGCAAATCTGGTGAGCTGCGAATCCCCGGCACCGCGCATCCAGCACTGCAAATCTGAGCTGCTCCAGTCGCCTGCTTAGTTTTGCAAATTCCTTCCTGCTGGCTGAGAAAAGCCAATATGTCTGCTGCTCCCGCTCCAGCGCAATAATTGTTCAGCGCTGGTTATCATCCTGCCAGAAAGGCACGAGCTACCGCTGGGGCACTCTGCTTGCTGTAAATGCAGCTAGATGATTTCCTAGCAAATGCAAGTTTTCCAAGGAAGTGGGTGGAATCTGCTTGTCTCTGATTAGACAGCTTGGGTTTTTGTTTTCCTGGTGCTTTAGAGAGAGGAAAAAAAAAAAAAAAAAGGCATAAAATATGTGGCTTTCCATCCCCTCTGCCCTGAAACACAGGCTTGCACACATCCCGGCGATGGTCCCCCTGGGACGCGCAGCTTTGCCCACACTCTGAGCAATGATCCTGTGGAATGAGGCTATGATCTTTCATCAATCATTGCCGAGCGCTTATCCCTCTCGCGCCCACTCCCCGGGCTGTGCCCAGTGAGTGTACAGCCCCACCGTTCAGCTTGCCCTCCTCACCTCCAAAAATCAAAGGGTGTAGCGTTGGTCCCCTCCCCGTGCCTGTGAGGTCAGGACCCTGCCCAGGGCCGGAGGGCACAGGGCAGCCCCTCTGCCACCCTCCCAGCCCAGCACCACAGAAGGATGCTTGGGAGCAGGTGCTGGGGAGCCCTTCTGCAAGGAGAGCCTTGCAGGAACCGCTGCTCACGGGCAGGGTGAATCCCGAATCCCAGGGCAGCATCCAGGCTAAGCAGGATGCTGCGAGGGAGGTGGGATCAGGACAAGCCCTGAGGCTGCAGAGAGGCAGGTCTGCCTCTCCGCCCTTGCCAGGGGAGGAAAAATGACTTGAAATTAAGATTTCCTGATGTTTGGGGGCTTGGAGACCTCGACACCCCCTGCGTCCATCTGGCTCATCCCCTCTTGTGGCAGCTCGCTCCTGCGTCCCCGTCTATCGGTGAATACCAATTATGGTTTAGGAGAATGTATATCTGAGATGTGCAAATACAAAAGGCAGGAAATAAAAGTCATCTCTTACTGAAGAGGAGAGGTAACCATGACTACCTGGGACCTCATTTAAAACTGTGCCGGCCGCAGGCTAAAAGGCAACGCTTCCTATTGTTACACACGTTTACGGAAAGCTTTGAAAACCCGTTTCCCCCCCAAAACCAGCTGGGAAGTAAGAATGAAAATGAGAATTGGAGGGGGGGAGGAGGTAGAAGATATTTACTGGTGTTTGCGGGCTGGTTTTGCGTCCTCCCTGCATGAAAACAGCCAGCAAGCTGAAACTTCAAATGAGCAACTCGGAGGGAGACGGAGCGCCGGCGGCTGCGGCATCGTGGCTCTGGCGCCACGTGGCAGCCAGCCGGGAGCCTGCACGGCCAAGGCAGAGCTGCAGCTCGAGCGCTTGGAGGGAGATGCACACCCAGAGGAAAGTGGGTAGCAAGGGAGCCCTTCTCCGGAGGCAGCAAGTGCTGTCAGGATGCGCCGGGGGCCTGGTGGCTCTTGGTACTGGACCCAGCCACCCCGCTGCTGCTCGCCATGCCACAATTGGCACCCAGGCATACTTCGCCTGCTGGCACTGCCCGTGGTCAGTGGGATCTCAGAGGCGCCCTGGGAAGCTGGGTCCTGCCGAGCTCTGACATGCCATGGCTGCTGTTTGCAGGCTGGATCCTGCACCCCGCAGGAGGGATGCTCCGGGCAGGCAGGGCATGACTGGGAAGCACCGGCTGCCCACCAAGCCTCTTCACCTGCCAGGTCCACGCTGCCAGCACAGAGCCGGGAGACGTGGCTCGCTGTCCTCAGCCACCTGTAGACCCAGTCACTCTGACACACGTGTAACCACGACCTGCCCCATCCACATCGAACACCAGGAAAGCTGTCCTCCAGCCACCAGCCTAGCCGGGCCCTCACACCACTCTTGAGCTCGTGGTTACAAGGCCAGGGACCAGGCCATTAAATTCACTGGGTTTTGGTTAAAGAGCCGTCCCACCTGCCATGCTCTCAGCCACGTGCAGCCAGCGGGAACCACCTCAGTGCGCCTTGAGACCAGACACTGCTTTCGCAGGGAGCCACATTCAGTGTACGGCACCAAAAGGCATCGCCGCAGTTGCAGCCAAATGCGATGCTTGCCTTCACTCCCTTCATCCCCGGGTGCTTGCCACAAACTCTTGCCGGCAACACTTTCCCCTGCCCACTGCTGGCATGGCCGTGGCCCCCCGCACCCCCTTGCCAGCACCCCAGACCCACACCTAGGACCACACCACAGGGCTGCAGGCAGGAGCCCAAGCCAGGAATTATGGTCTGTACAAAAGACAATGACAGTGAATCTTGTTACTGGCTTTTCAGCAAACGTAATTCCTTTTTATTAGAAAATTAAAGGGTATGAAAAGCTTTCTGAGGCTGAAGAGCTGAAATGTGCTTTCATAAAATATGCGACGTCTGATAAAACGGATTTGCTTGTCTGCCTGCCCTGGCCCCCTCCCCCTCCTGGTTACTATTCCTACCAGCAAGGTGATGCCTTTTGCCAAAACACCAAAACTTGGCTGGCTCTCACCTGCAAAGACCCCTGGGGACCCCCGGCACCCTGGCCATCCGGCCGTGAGGCACCATGCAGCTTGTGCCTGCTTGAGGGTTGGTTTGGGGTTTGGGTTTTTTTAGCTAAATAAAACGCTGAGGGGCAGCTTTTCCACTTCAGGGTTGCAGGTAAAGGCTGATGACGATCCAAACCATCATCCCAAACCCAGCCATGAGGATGCAGCAGGTGCAGGCAGAAGGAGAGGTGAAGCCAGGCAATGGCAGACAGAAAGCGATGGATTCCCCCCAGCCACTGCACAAACAGCAGCTATTAAAAACCTCCCAGGGAGCCCCCTCCTGAAGATGAAGCCACGCCACCCGTGTGCCAGCACCGAGCTGCATGCGAGAGGTGCCAAGGGCCTGCAAGTTGCTGGCATCAGGCAACTAAGGTAATGTGAGGAATCTTGTTTTCTTCCCTTGAATTGTTCCCTCTCTCTGGCTTTTTCATCTTTCCAATGGTCTGAGCCAACCTTCCAGGTCTGCAGGGTTAAAGGTTTCTCATCCTCGCCTGCTTGGGCTGGAGGGGCTGGCACAGGGGACCAGGGCACCATGGAGCGATGCTCACAGGCAGTGCTGCCTCTTCCACCTCCTGTGGGCAGAACGCCCCTCACCAGCCCTCCACAGACAAGGACAATGCCAGGGCCTGGCACAACCCTCTGGGTTTGGTATCTCCATTCCGTTTCCAGGGTCAGTTTTGACTCTGCAAGCCCCTGGGGACAAGCAGCTGGGGATGAGCGGCAGTGGGACACATCTGTCCCCACACAGAGATCACGAAAGCCTGGGATGGTGCACAGGGACCCTGCCATGACCACCGCACTGGCAGGCACGGGGATGGCACCCTCCGACAGATTGCCACCCTTGGCATGGCAGAGACTGGGGAGGTGAAACAACGTCCCCTGGGTGCCATCAGGGAGCTGGTGCCTCAGCTGGGGGAGGACCCGGCAGCCTTGGCCGCTGTCCCCAGGTGACTCCATTCCTGGTGATGTGACACAGGGGCAGGCAGTGAGGGGCTGGCAGCACCGCTGGCATGCACCCGCTGCAGTGTGTGGGACAAGCCACCAGACACGGGGCCACGGAACCGGTGGGGACAGGGACAGGCAGCATCCAGCCATCTCCCTGCCACTGCACCGCTTCCATGGGGAGAAGCAACCCCGGTGGCAACCTCACTTGTGCCACCGAAGCGTGCATCCCTGCATGCCCCCTCCTTCCCCTGGCGAGCACGTGTGCCACGACCCAGAGACGGCAGCTTCCCCTTGCCACCCCGGCAGCCCCGGCGGCTGTGGCCTCGCCGTGCCGCTGGCAGTGCCGCGCGTGCGACGCCTCGCCGGCTATTACCACAGGAAGAGCTGTAACGCTACAGCAAACCTCCCCGCTCAGCCCTGCTACAAATCAGGGTCAGGCGGCAGTGCTGTTAGACAGAGCCTGCTGCTACGTGCTCCTGCTCCTAATGTCCTCCCCGGCACGCTTAATGGGGACGCGGAGGAGAGACGAGACGGTGGCTCAGCCCCACTGCCCATCCGGGGGCTGCTGCCCTCCGGTTTGGCTCCTCCGTAGCCGTGCCAGCTCCAAGCCATGGCTGGCGGTGCTGAGGGTTAACGCCGGGGAGGCACGGCCGGGGATGTTTTCTCCCCTGGGGCTGCTCTGGCTTTACCTTTAACATCTGCAAATGTGGTTAAAAGTTTGCTGAGCCTATTTTTAGAGCCTCTCACCACATGCGATTTCTTCATCGTGAGACAGGAAACGCTGATGAGGTTGCTCGCCACGGAGCTGCTTTATCCTCCCCGGACGGCCTCCAAACTCCTCCGATCGGTGTGGTGCTGCCATGCCAGCAGCTTCCCACCCCCCACCTCCCAGTGAGGGGACCGCATCCTGCGGTGGCAGCTATGGCAAGCCTGAGAGGTTTTGTCACCACAGGTGACAAACCGTTGGAGGGTGCTGGCCCCGCACCTGCCAGCACGGCGGTCACAGCGAGGTCCCTGTCCACGGTCCCTGGGCAGTGCCGATCTCCATGCAGGACGGATGCGTCCCGCTGCCATTCCATCCCGGGGACTTGCAGAAGCAAAGCTGACCTCAGCAACGGAAACACAAAACCCAGAGGGCCAAGCCAGGCCCTGGTGTTGTGGCCCCTCTCCACCGGCTTGCCCCGTGCCTCAGTTTCCCCAAAGCAACAGCAGTTTCCTTTGCTGACCACCCTGGAGCAGTGCTAAGGGCTTGGTGGCTGCTGCATCTCCTTGACCATGGGATGCGTTGATGCTTTGGCACCGGGCAGAGGGGCTGTCAGCAAACAGACCCTGGCAGGGATGCCCACCACCCACCTTCGCCCCCACCAACCCCAGCACGGGCTGCTCGGCATGTCCCCGCCACCACATTTCATGCACCACGGCTGTGGAGCCAAAGCAGAGCGTGGCTGCCCCATCGGGCACCAGCCCTTTTGCTGCCTGTCACAGCCCCGTGCCTGAATCCGTGGTGCGGGCTCGACAGCCCGCGAGCGCGGCTGCGGCTGGGCGGCGCGAGTACCTGCTGTTTGAATGTCAACACCTCATTTATACATCTTGATTGGCTCTCATCAGCCATGCTGCGTTACACCTGATTGCTCCGAGCCGACGCGGGGTGCCAGACTGCAGCGCGTAATTTCATTTAATTGGCCCTCCATCCGAAGCAAAACAGAAATAGAGGAATAAAGAAACAATAAAGCATCCTCCCCCTTAAAAAAATTAAAAGCTCTGCATTTTGGGGGTTGGTTTTATTTTGCAGCCATTAGCAGGCCATGCCGCAGGCTGTGGGAATCCCTTCCCGGTGGTGCCGGACCCTGTGCGAGCTGTGAGACGCTTTGCCAACCCATGGGCTCAGCACGCTCGTCCTCCCCTTGTCCCACGATGAGCCCCGTGTTCGTGTCACGCTCGCCTGTGCTCCTTCTCCCGCCCGCTCTCGCAAACCACTGAGGCTGAAATTTCAATTAAGAAAGAGAAATAATTACCCGCCGCTCCACATTTCCTCTAAAATGGTAGCCAATGCCAGCAAGCCGAGTCACCGCCTCCCGCCGCGTCCTGGCGCTTCACCGACGGGCTGGCGTTCAGCTGACATTTCCAGGATAATGCCAGCCCAGCCGCCACTCACCGGTGGCCACTACCGCAGTCATGCCGGGAGGCCAACGCCAAGCAGATGCTTGGAAGAGACGCTTGCTTCCTCGGCAGGAGCGGGGCTGCCACAAGCCCCCACCACCCGGCTTGACCTGGCACTGGGTCCGATCCCTCTGCCCAGCACTGCCCGCATCCAGCCATGCCACGGGCTGGGGTGCCGGTTCCCTACTCTCTGCCTAGCAGAGGTGACCCATGGTAACAATTTGGCTCACCCACTCTGGGCCCCAAGCCGCACACCGCGGGGAACCGCCACGCTGCCACCCCCAACAGCTCCTGTGCGTGGGGACGAGGCACACGGGAGGCCAGGAGTGAAAGGATGGGCAGCACCAGGGTGGGCAGCAGCCTTGGCCGCACCGGCGGCACTGCTGGCATGTGGAGCAGCAGCGGGAAAGGGCAGATGGACCCACCTTTGGGACATGTCCCCAGCTTGGGCACACCGGCAGTGTGGCTGTGTCAGCCTCCCCACAGCACTGCTCCGGGCACACCTCCGACCTGCCCACAGCCCCTGGGAATGGCTCTGCTTGTGTTCACCCTGATGATGTTCCAGAAACCACATTTCTTGCATCGTTTTATTTTAGCACAGCTAGAAATAAAAGAGAAACAAACCCCATTGGGGCTGGAAAGGGCGCAAACCCTGATCAGAGGATGTTGTGGCATCCCACAACTGCCCCTGCAGCTTCACCTCACCAGCCAGCCTGTTCTGGCTCTAGCTCATGTCCTGCTGGGGTGGCACAACTCTGTCACCGATCCCCACCGACCATCCCTGGCCAGTGCAGCCAGAGGTGTGAGATGCAAACCCCAGGAGAAGGCAGAGACAGATGCCCACCTGAGCACAGGAGGCCTTGCCATCCTGAAGATGAGGATGAGGATGGAGGTAAGGAAAGGAGAAGCATGACGCACAGGGCTGGCCATGTGTTTCACGCACCTTGCAGAACTGCCCCAGGCTTGAGCCCCTCCTGCTTCTGCCAAAACCTCCACTGGGCACCAAACCAGCAAGAAGCACCTATCGGCTCACACCGGGCTTGGCTGGGGAGATGCTGTGCAGGTGGTGAGGGCTGAGACAGAGCTCCAGGAGCTGGGGGTGGTGGTGGAATGGGCGCTCCCTGCCCAGCGCCACCGCTGTAATCAGCTTGTGGCACCGTGTGCTACGGGAGCTGTACCTTGAGTGAATAGTAATTACGCTCCTACAGCCCCGGCCGTCCAGGGAGCTCCACAGGTGCAGCAAGGATCCACGCTGCTGCAGAACAAGCTGCTGTGGGCGATGTGGTGCGTTCCCCAAACCGGACCCTTGGCAATCAACAGGGACAGTGTCTTATTTTCTCTGGATGTTTTCCCATTCCTCTTCCCGTAAGCCAGAGGGCCGGGTCGGGGGGGCCACAGCAAAGGCTGTGAGTCCTGTGACTCCAGCGGCAGGAAGATGCGGGAGCCCTGGGAAGCGATCACAAGAACGGCGAAAGCAGCAACCTCAGGTTGCAGATTAGCTTCATTTTATAGGCAGGGAGGCAGAAACCTCCCATGGTTCAACATCTCGTCGGAGACCACACAGGGAGCCTGGGGAAAGCCAGGGAGAGGTCGCAGGTCTTTGTGGGGTGAGAGCATCCTCTCCTCAGGGAGGGAGGCAGCTTGCAGCCAGCGGGACCCCGCGGATCCCCTGACCCATCACCGCACCCCAAACTTCACATGGGGCCACACGCTGCACCCCCTGCCCCTATGACTCCAGACACCCACCCCTGCAATACCGGCAGGGGCTGCAGAAACCAGTTTGGCGAAGAGAGGATCTTTAACCAAGTTTAAATGCACTTCCCTTGACTCGGTTCCCAGTTCAGCGTAGAGGAGACCCAACTTGGCCGGCAGCCACGGTGCTCAGCTATGCACGTCCCTACTGAGAGACACATTCCTCAGCACTGCAGCTAAGTGCAGCACAGCCTTTGAGGCCTTCACCCCTCCTTCAATGATAATTTATGCCCTCTGACCCAACTCCCCCTTTTAAATCAGGCTGATCAATAGAGAAATCAGACAATCCTTTTAAGAAACTATCTCATCTGATCCTTCCAGCTAATGATCTCTGCTCTTCTTACAGCTGTTTGCAGATATGTAGCCCAGGCTGCTGGGGAAACGGGAGGAAGAAAAGCCACTGGGCCAAATTTCTCCTCCCCCAGTACAAGCAGGAGCAGCAGCTTCGCTGCCAATTTGCACAGGAGCGAAATGGGAGACGCAAACCCCTGTCTTTCGGAAAACCAGAGTGCAGGCTCCCATCGCCAGGCTAACGGCTCCTCTGGCAATGCCGCACACTGGTGCTTGCTGCTAAGCATCGTGCTGCAGGGAAGCGCTGGCTCCAAAAATCTGCCCCCTTGCCTGAATCATCACCGAATGTGCCCTTCTCCCAGCCCAGGAGCCCTCCGAGGATATTCTCCTTCATCCTCGCTCTTCCCACAAGCTCCAGCCTGCTGGCACGGCTTTGCATTGCCTCCCCTGCAAAGAAAACCCAGCAACACAAAGCAACAGCCCCAAATCCGGTTCCTGGCTGAGCCGCGGTCGCCCACACCCTGCGCCGTGCACAGCCGCGGCACCGCAGCTCCTGGCTCTTCCGTGCACCGAGGGAAAGTGGTGAGCAGTGGGGATCTCCATTGCCTGACCAGCAAACCGTCGCCCCTCATGGGGACCCTCGCTTTATCACAGCAGCAAAAGCTCATGGGTACAGTCACCTCCTGCCCAGAGGAGCCAAACTGGATTGGTGGAAGAGGGTGTGATACCTGGCACAGCACCTCCGTGGGGAAGAGAACGACATGGCAAATGTCCACGGCGGAGCCTCCAGAAGGGCTTTATTGACAGCAACTGCATTTCTATTTAACTGGCAAAGGAACAGGGTTAACCAGCGAAGAGGGAAGCATCGGAGAACCCTCTAAGTCTTCAAAGTAAATCAGCTCATGGAACAAACGTGCTCAGTAGCCAAATGTCCCCTTCTCCTTTGTGTGCACCGGGCTTTTGACATTTATTACACTGCCCGAGAACCACCCAGAGGAATGATGCCTCTCTTACATCTAAGGGCCATTTCTCACCCTGGCACACTCAGACAGGGATTTCTCCCCTGCCCAGGCAGGGTCTGGCCCCCAGCACCTGCTCTCCATGGGGACCTCACCCTGCACACCACCCAGAAGGCAGCATGGGACCGTGTCCCAGGGATGCTCAGCACCTTCCCTGCACCCACCGGGAGCTGGACAGCAGGCTGTCAGCCCAGGGCACCTTCAAGGTCCCCCCACTACGTGTCCCCTCCCACCCAGCCCTTGCTCCGAAGCCAGAGAGCAGATGCAAAAGCCAAAGGGTCTGAAGGGCTGCCGCAGCGCAGCACGGTGCAGGTCCTGCCACAGCAGTCACAGTGAATTACAAGGTATTAGAGCCCCGTGCTGCCGTGTCTCTCGCGCAGCAGCAGTCACGGTGAAGGACATGCTATGATAGGACTAGAGTCTCCTCCAGAGAATCCAGTCGCCGGCCTGGTGAAAGGCAGTGGTATGAACAGGCCAGCGCTGTCCTATAGATCATATAGCGACAGGCATGGTGAAGGACACGCTATTACAGGACAAGGCGGTGCGGGGGTTTAGTCAGCAACAGCCAAGCTGAAAGACGTGGTGTCTGGGGGGGGGAACGGCTGTGCCTCGCTGGATCAGTGAGAGTCCGCGCCTTTGCGAGCCAGCAGCCGTGAATGTTTTTAATTATTCTTTCCTACTTTATCGAGCATCTCATTTTCATTTACGTGCTGGCCACCTCCACCTGAGAGCATGGCCAGTGCTGCTCCTTTTCAGCACTGCTCCCATATCACCTCCCAACATGAGCCGGATGGGACCCAGCGGAGCCAGAGGTCCATCCCTGGCACAGGGGACCCACCCAGTGACTGGTCTGCCCTGCAGCTCCTCTGCATGCCCCACACCACACTGAGGACCATAGCAGAGCTGGGCAGAGCCTCCCTGATGCTCAGTGTCTCTCCCCGTCGGAGCACAAGCACCGAGCGCCAATTTTAGTGGCTGCCATAAATGCAGCAGGAGCGGTGTCCCCTGGTGAGGCATTGAGCGGTGACTAAGAGCGGAGATGACAATAAAGCGGAGGAAGCAAGGTCTGACTGCAAAGCAGCAAACCAACCCCCCAAATCCAGCTTGGAGGCACTGACTGACAATGCTTCCACAAACCAGAACGGAGCCCAAGCCCTGCACGGGCACAAGCCCAGCCAGCGATGAGGAGCTGGGCTCTTCTAAGCTCAGGCTGAGCTCGGCCCTGGCGCAGGCTCGGTTTGGGTGGAAATCCCATGAACAGGAGGGGAGAAAGGCTTCCCCACATCAGGATGCTGGGACGGAGTTCAAGCCTCTTAGCAAAGCACACAGGGAGACTTCTGTACAGCCTCTACATATAAATCTTTCCCCTTAAAATGTTCCGGGTGGTAAACGCGGTAGAGATCATGCACGACTTGACATATCAAGGTGTATTTATGGTGCTTTGGCACAAGGGATACAACCAGTTGGGATTTTTGCTCGCCTCTACCACTTGGGCATAGTGCAGCCACAACAAACCCATTTGAATACCTCTTGTTTCAACCAAGGCAGAGATCCAGCCTATTCCCCGCGGAGCAAGCACCAGACCTTGGGCCAAATTAATCTCCAATGGATCTCCATCAACTTCATGGAATTACAACCACAATTTGGCCCACGTGTGACATGTAAATCTGTTCATTTTTCTTCTGAATCGTCCAAATACCGCAGCATTTGTTAGCATAGGAGAGGGATGCATCCTCCGGGAGAGATCTCTTTGGATACCATGCCAGCCCTTCCTTTTTTATTTCCTTTACTGTCTGGGATAAAAGGCAAGCGAGACGGTCTGTAGTACATGTCTGAGATGTTTGGGAAAGAAATAGGAATTTCCTCCTGCCATTCCCAGTCTTTTGATAGGCAGGTGGGATGCGAGCAGGAATAACTCAATCAAGACAGAGCAATTTTTAATTAATTTGTGGATCCCTTCGCCGGCTGATTGCCTTGGAGACAAAAGGGAAGCCTCTCCTTTAACACTTGTGTGTGCCTGGTACTCTGAGCCTCCCCTTTTCACCGGCGCATCTTTGGTCTTGAAAGCTGCACAAAAGGAAGAATTCCTTGATCTTTTGCCTCAGCTTTTGCTAAGACGGAGACACACACGAGGGGGAGCTGGCTTGGGGTTTTGGGGGTTTCTTTTCTATTTTTTGGAGAATATTAGAGCCCAAAGCGCACACAGAGTGGGGTGGGGAAGGAAAAAAAAGAAGGAAAGGGGAAAAGAAAAAACCCTCAAACCTAAGAAAGCAGAGTGTTTTCTGTCGACACCTTCTGCCCAGCCCGCTCCATCCCCAAGGGGAGGGAGTTGAAAGGTTCAAGCTACATCAAGTGGTGAGTAATGCAGCGGGAGGCTCCTGCTCGGGGCCGGGCTCTCGCCCTCAGCGATTGCTTTGCTGCCCCATGCCCGATGCTGTGTGGGGCAGAGCTGAGCTCTCTCCCTCCCCTTCGACCCCCCTCCGACAGCGACAGTGGGGATGCGGGAACTTCCTAGGCAGTGACTGACACTACAATTATCGATTGCCGGCTGCAAAGGCTTGCTCTCGCCTCCCCCCCTCTTCTCACTTGTTTTCTTCTGTGCAGCAGAGTGCCAGCCTTCAGAGACTGCTGCTGTAAAAGGCTCAGATTGACGGGGTGTCAAGATATCAGCTGCCCCTGGCTTTTAATGTTCCCTTGCAGGGGGGAGCGGGAAGAGCCCCTGCACTGGCGAGGGGAGCTCGGCTAGCTCCGAAAGAAAGGGAGGAATGAAAAGCCTTCCTCTCTCCTCCGTCGAGGAGATGCTCTTGAACCACAAGCAGCTTTTTCAGCCTCAGCTTGGCTGTGCGCGTCTCGGAAATCTCAAGATGCTGGGAAGGAGGAGAGGCGGCGTGCCAGCCGGCCCCCGCCAGCGGCTTCATCCTGCCCAAAATCAAGGCACCCAAGAAAAACATCCCCTCCCCACCAGGTCTCCGTGGGGTGGCACACACACGTGATCACATGCCCATCAGATTTGGCAGTGGCCATTTCAGAGGCAGGGAGGGCAAGTGGCATCCTGGCTAGATGAGGTCACCCGGCAAAGGCTGCAGAAGGACCAGGACTCTCCCAGACCAGGCACATCCTCTGCTGCTTGGCACCGATGACATGGGGGACCCAGACCAGAGGGTTTTCCTCGCAAAGACCAGCAAAGCAGGAGCTCCAGGTGCCCCGCTGGGTCCTCCACCCAGGGCTGTGATGCCGCCTTGGGAGGTCACCCTGCCCAATGGCTCTGGGAGTCAGGGTTCCTGGCTCCTCCACAAGCCCCATCCCAGGCTCAGCTGGTCACCCCTGGCAAGTGCCATCCCTGCCACAAAATGGGGACAGCAATCTGCCCGCAGAGGTGTTTGTTTGCAAAGCCTGGCAGCACCTTAGGACTGCAGCTAAGCGTTACACGCTGGAGCCAGAGGCCTGAAATTAAAGCCAGCTCCATGACCGTTGGTGTCAACACCTGGTGATGGGAGGAGAGGGATCGATGATGGAGAGTCTGCCGCTCCTGATGCATCACTGTCAGGGTCAATACACAATTCTTGGGGAGATGAGATGGCTGGGTTAACTGCTTTGCCTCTGCACTAAGCCAATGGGCTGGTGGAGCCCTGTCCTGCTCATGCCCCTGCCCTGGCCAGAGACTCAGCCCTGTAGCCACCAAACGCCCCTGAGAGCATCCCTGGGGCTTGTGGCTCTTGTTTTCATCCACGAAGAGATCAAGTGTTGCCGCAAAAGGTGTCCAGGGCTGGAAGAGGGACACGGGGGCAATAAGAACTTGCACCCCAAGAGCTTTTGGCTGCACCGAGCCAGTCCGCTGCCACACACAGCATTGCTGTGGGGACATGGGGCTTGGGGACAACCACCACCTCCCCGTAGTCACAGAGACACTGGCCACCCAAGGGGGCCTGGGAGGGGAAGTGGGGGTGACAAGAGCCTTGTAGGGAGGAGCTCCATCTGCCAGACCCCTGCCCATCCCCATCCCAAAGTACTGAGCAATGGAAAAGGCAGGAGAGGGGGGAACCTCACCTCTCCTGCCCAGCACAGGTCCTGCTGGCTCAGTCACTGCAACCTACTCTACATCCTGGGTGGGCTGAGGATCTATGTGGCTTTGGCACGATGCCTGTCCCCTGCAGGTGACACTGGCTGCAGAGAGCCACCCCAGTCACTGCAACCTACTCTACATCCTGGGTGGGCTGAGGATCTATGTGGCTTCCACATGATGCCTGTCCCCTGTAGGTGACACTGGCTGCAGAGCCACCCCAAACCCCTGTGGGCCAGGAGAGCCATGACAGCAGGGCTGTATTGTGCCCGCTGCACCAAGTGGACCTGTGGCACCCCACGGCACCCCACGGCACCCCAAAGCCACATGGGGTTCCCCGCTACTGCAGTAAGACCAGGCAGGAGGCACAAGCCCGGCTTTGCCCCCACACTGCTGGCCGTTCCCATGTGCCATGCCAGGCAGGATCCATCCCGCGGCCCAGGGGGTCCTGCGAGGACGAGAGCCACCCGCAGCCAGACTGCAGCGTCTCGCCCCGCCAGCTGCCGGGGGGGCTTTAGCCACGCATCTCCTCCTTGAGCACGGCACAGCCAGCAGCAGCTGCCCAGCCTACCTGGGGGAGCCCAGCATGGCCCCCCCGGGGCAGACCAGGGGGGTCTTACCTGCTGGCAACCCATGGAACCAGCTTGGGGGGGACACAGCATCTCACCCTGACCCCGGCACAGCCAGATTTGCGCCAGCCCCCCCAAAAAACCCCAAGGAAGCAGAGCACAGCATGAATAACAAAAGCAGCGATCAGTAAAGACTCTCCCAAGAGGCTGCAAGTTCTTCAATTAGAGCTCGCATTATAGGAACGAGAAACTCCATGCTGTCTTCTGTACGGATAACACTTTTTTCCCCCTCTCTTTTAAAGAATAAAGGGAGGGAGGGAGGGAGAGGAAGGCTGCATCTCTAATGCAACAGACAGGTCTGCTGAGATTCACTTTGGCTCTTATTTTGACTTTCATCTAAAAGAGCTGCCCTGGGAATCCATTAAGTCCAATTTAAATCGGCTCTCCGCCCTCACGGCTTCTCCCCGCCTTCGCGCCCCCCCCCCCCCCCCCCCCCAGCTCCCTTCTCCCCCCTCCTTGGAAGCAAACAAACACAAAAGCAAGGCCAGGCAGGGCGGGCAGCGAAGGGCAGGCAGCGAAGGGCAGCACCGGTGGTTTCGGAGCCCTTCCCGGGGGACTACAGCCCTCCCCAGGGCAGTTGCTCGATCTTTATTTCCACCCAAATAAACACAATCCGGCCACGTTTCCATACCACCTCAATATCACCCACCTCGGCGGCGCTTTTGGGGGGCCGACAGGATTTCGGGACCTGCTTCTGCTCCCTGCACATCTCCCCCCTCCATGCACAGGCATATTTTCTCCTGATTTTATTATTTTTGAGTACAATTAGCTCCATTAATGCTGCAGTCGGCAAAGTTGGATGGGATATAATCACATACTTCACTCCAGGTTGTGGGTTGGTTTTTTTTTTCCCCCCAGCGATTTTCTCCACCCCAAGATTGTTCCTCTGCCTTTGGGAATTGCCCCCCCCGCAGCCCCACAGCCGGGTGAGGGACAGACCCCTCGCCTTTCATCTCACCACACTCATTCAAGCTCCGCTTCTGTCGTATAAGCAGTTTTCCAGCTCTTACCCCCCCGTAACACACCCGCTCTGCATTGCATCCTATTCATATGTTTTCAATCATCGCCGTTTCGTTATTTAAAACAAAAGCACACGCCCCCCTGCCACCCCCCCACCCCCCCCACCCCCCGCAGCAGGCTCCAAGCCCCCTTGCTGGGCTCCTTGGTTATTCCCTGGTTTGTTTGTTTATTAATGTCAACGGAGGATTTTGGGGCAAAATTTGCCGTGGGAGAAAGGGAGCAGGAGGTGAAAGTCCCACCAAGGGGCTTTCCAAAGGCGCAGCCAGATGTGCAAACCCCGCGATTCCTTGGGTTATCTGCTAGATCCATTTTTTCCTGCCCCGCCAGCCACCGAATAAAAGAAAGAAAATCCATCAAGTCAGCGTTCTCACGTGCAGACAACGGCAAGGATAGCCAGGCGCCCGACCGCGGCACCGCCGCAACTTTTTTAAGTATAAAACCACGCACATCGATAACTCCTAAATTAAATAAGCCTCCCCTGGAAGATTTCCCTCTGCAGAGGCTTTCGCAGCCCCGTGCCCGTTATTATTTTAACTTTGGAAAAGTAGGAGTCAGGACAAGCAAAATGAATCCATCCCTTACACACACAAATATTCCAAGTCTCAGCTGTATCTTTGTTCAGATACCCATCAATCGGCAAGTCAGGAGGATTTTTGGACCGGTTGCAAATTTCTTTATTACTTCCAGAAAAGCAAAACAACCCCCCCTCCTCCTCTGCCGCTGCTGGAAATAGGACACACGGACACACACACACACACGTACGTACACCACCCCCCCCCCAAACTCCGCGATGCCGGTGCCGTGCATCCATTCAATTGCAGCGGCACACGAGTTGCACAGGAGAAAAATAAATCCAGAAAAAGCTCTGTCCGCACACAACCGCCCCCCCCTCCAATTCTGCTGCAGCTTCAATTAAAAAAAAAAAGACGGAAAAAAAGGAAAAAAAAAAAGCACAAAGATGTAGCTTGCAACAATACCTGCGATGGTCCTCGCTCTCTCCTCTCTCTCCTGCTGGCTCGCTCTCCTCCTCTTCCAGAGCACAGTAGCCAGATTAGATCCTTAGAAAAAAAAATGTGAGAAATAGCACAATTCTCCCTTTTTTTTTTTTTTTTTTTTTTTTTTTCTTCCCTTCTCAGCAGCCCTTCTGAGCTCCTTCACTAACCATTATTCATAGACCACTAGGGGATATAAGGTAATTAGAAACGGCCCTATAGCATCCAGCCTGAAAATGTAATGCCAGCGGTAGGAGTGGTGGAGGGCTCTGGCTGCGGGCGGCTCCGGCAGAAAGTGCTCGGTGGAGCTGGGGACGAGGTGAGAAGTGGGGTGGAGGAGAGGGCGAGCAGCACCCAGTGCTGGTGGCCCTCCCTGCAGAGACCAGGGTGGCCAGGGATGCCGAGGGGCAGCGGCACTGGTTTGGTTTGGGTTTGGGGATGGCTGGGGTTTTGGGGTTTGTTGGTTGGGGATTTTTTTTGGATTTTTTTTTTGTTTTGGAGCGGGCTCGCCGTGCCCGTGTGAGCCGTGCTGGGGCTATGTGTGTGTGTGTGTGCGTGTGTGTGTGTGTGTTTGTGCCAGGAATAGCAATCAGCAGAGGCAGCACACAGAGCGCAAAAATGCCATCATGCAGGGTCAACAGAAAGCTGCAGACATTTTTTTTTCTTTTTTTTTTTTTTTTTAGGCTTAATCCTCTGGAGTGGGGGAGAGGGAAAAGGAGGAGGCTGCTGCCTTCTTTATAGTTTTGATTTTTTTCCTCTTTCAGCCTCGTAGGATCAGATTAACCCCCCCCTCCCCTCCGCGTGCACGCACACACACACACACACACACACAGAGACACACAGACACAGACACACACACGCCAGCCCCAGAGATCCCAGTGCACCGGAGAGATGCTGGAGTCGACGTGGGGTGGGATGCGGGTCTCACTGCCGTGATGAGCTGGGTGGGATGAGCTAGCTGGGTTCGGTGGGATGAGCTAGGTGGGCTCTGGCGGCAGCGGGGAAGGAAAGCAAGAGGGAGGCAGTGCAGGGAGGTGGAGGCAAATGAACAAATCACACCTGCAGCTTTCTGCGCGCTGTAGCCAGCTGCAGCCCAGGCAGGGACCGGCAGGAAAAATACAGGCGCGCGGGCTCCCAGCACCGTGCATCTGCGGGGATTTAGGTGCCTGACGGTAGCTGCCAGCGATTGCTTTGGGGGGGCGGTTCATTTAGGAGGGGGGGGAAAGGAAACAGTAACAAAGAGGAATCCTTCCCCACACACAGCTTTTTCCAAGGGGTAAATAAAATCCAGCGCAGAGAGCTTTGGTGGCCCCGGTGCCCGTGTGGGCTGGCCAGGGTCACTGCCGTGCAACTCTGTGCGTGCTGGCTCCTGCCCGAAGGGTGCAAACGCCCAGCCCTGCCTCCTCACACGGCTCCGCTCTGAGCTTCTCTTTAATTGAACTAAAGCTGTTCACCTTGATAACGCAGCACGGCAGCAAGTTTCCAAGCCATACGCGGGGGGCTGGAGAGCTATTTGATCCACTTCCAAGGCGCTGCCTTTCAATTCAACCCCTTGCTCTTGAAGGATGGATAACCAGGCCCTCTCTTTTCCCTGTTAATTACTTGAGATAGGAGGCATCAAGCTGCAAAACAGACCAAACCTCCTAAGAGGACGCAGCATCTGCCAAAGCAGACCGCTCGCTCTCATCTCCCCTGTCCCCTTTCTCCCCATCCTCATCCCCAGCCCCATTCCAGCCCCAGACTGGCTGTTTATAGCTAATACACCACAGCACGCTCCCAGCCACCTCCAATTTCACATGTGCCTCTTTGCAGGACAGTAAACCGAGCTGGGACCTCGCGGCTCTCTGGGGACTCGGTATTTATCCCCCACAACCACCGACTCCCCCCTGCCCTTCGCATGGAAGAGCTCCTCCACCGTTTGGCACCACGGGCTGCAACTGCTGCCCTAGTAAAGCCAAGGTGGGACATACCCAAAGGACATCGCCCCCAGCTCCTCCTCAGGGATTGAGAAGCCTAAAGGATTTGTTATCTTTATACTACAATCCCACAAATTCAGCAACCTAGTCCATCTGGGCTGTTTCCTGGCTCTGCTGTGTTTGAAAACCCCAGCTCCAGGAGTCCTGTGATTTCACAGGAACCTCAGCCCTGTTCTCCTTAAACTCTGACCTCACTGTGGTGAGCAGAAAGGTTGAAACCACACGCCCCTGAGAGCTCCATATGCAAATGAAACCACCACCAAACGCTTTGTTTATTAAACGCTGTGATTTTTCCAGCAGCTCTATAGTTCTGCCACTGCGATTTACGGGTTCACAAAGGCCGATTTCATGACTTCTCGACAATTTGGAGGTGCCAGCACCCACATCACCTCCATTTGTGTGACATGGCCATGTCTGTCTCAGCCCAACTGCTGGCTGGGTGGGAGACCATCGTCTATCGCAATTAACTCTACTTGTTAATGCCTCCAAGCTCATAGAGGATACTGCTGCGCAGTTGTGTGGATGGGGAAGTTTCCATCCTCTTGATGGAACCTGGCTGCAAAGCATCCCCGTGGATGGCACACAGCCCCCTGCCATGGCTGCAGCCATGCCCCCGTGCCCCTTGCATTCACCGGCTGCCTGCATGGAGCAGATCTCACCCCGAGCTACCGCAAACCCAGCATGACCAGCACCAAAAAGCCTCTTCCCATCTTCCCCACTGTGGGAGCAGGGCTCACTTTGCTGATCAAAGTCGGAGGCTTCCCTGGAAGTAACCCCCCCACCTCCTGCCCCGGGGGGCTGAAAAATAATGACTCATTGCAATGTCATTTCTAAAGCTGCTAAAACAAAGGCACTCCAGCTCCCTCAGTGTCTCGCCACTGCGACCTACAAAGATAAGGCATCCTCCTCAGTGCTGAGAAAAATGAGCTTTTCCCCACCACCTTCCACGCAGCCCCGCTGGGTTCCCTGGCACCTCTGTGGGATGCTCTAAGCTGGCTCTTCCTCATTCTTCCTCCTCTTCATCACTCCTCCTGGCTGAACTGCCCCCAGCCCAGCTCCTCATGATCCCAATGGATTGCTCTCATCCCCTGGCCCGGGTGACACCTCACACCCAGCTGCACACCCCACGCTTGCACCTCCTTGCCGGCAGGGAGCAGGCAGCCCTGCCTCAGCTCTCATCAAGCTCCATGCACCAGCTCCGAGCGGATCCGATGGATTTTCATTTCCTAACTTTGCCCTTCGGGCTATTTCTAACGAGCTTCCTTACGCTTAAAAAAAAATAATAAATCCTTCATCTTGCAGCGTGGTGTCGGAGCAGCAACACTTGGGACGATTGTGCCTGCAAGGAGGCTCAAAATTAATTATATCGCAGCCACTTTAGGTAGGGGGGCCATCGCACTGACCTCCTCAGACCAGCTGCTGCCTGGCACCCAGAGAACAGCCAGAAACCCCCTCCCAGAGCAAAAAAGCTTTTTTTGGCCTGGAAAAATGTCTTTGCCTGGTGTGATGTTCAGCCGGTGCAGCATGGCCCTGGGCACAGAGCCACTGACGTCCTCCCATGACCCCATCCCTCACCGCACCCCACACCTCCAGCCCCAAGCCCCCCGTGCAGCCTCTGCCCACAGCGCCGGGTCCATCAACCCTCCTGGACTCATTCCTTTCCACTGGGAGAGAGGAATTGGTCCTGGGTGCCTTCGTTTCCACTAATCAGATGTTTTAATGAGTTTCTCAGTGCCCGGCACATCACCACTTCATGCTACCACCCCCACCGAGCCGGCCCTGCTCCCGTGGCGTACCGAGGCCCCCATCGTCTCGAAGGCTTTCCTTGGTGGGAGAGCAGCGATTATTTCTCTCAAAAGGTCTCTTATAATGGAAACCATCTCTCCATCCCTCCTTGGTCTCCTCCTGCCGTGACCCAGGCTCCGTCGAGAGGAGCTCTGCTCCGAGGCAGCGCCGTGTTTCCATGGAAAGAGTGAATAGCAGAGTCTTCCCAGCGGTTTATTAGAATTCCTTTTACTTCGATGGAGAGTTTTAGAGCAAAGTAAAAAGGCTTTAATGTGGGGCTAATGGAGCCCCTGGGAAGTCCAGGAAGGAAATCTCCCCTGGAGAAGAGGAGGCGTGAGGAGAGGGAGGGCAACTTTCAAGACAAATTCCTGGACAGGTTGAAATTTTTTGCAGAAGCCATCTCAGGCAGCGAGAAATGGAAATGAATGTTTGTTTTATTTTTAACAGATGTTACAAAAGACCTGCCAGTAATTCAGCGAACGATGCAAAACCTAGATCCCACTCACTTTTCCCGGCATGTCTTCCATCCCCTCCCTCTCCTGCTCAGTAAGAATGCTTATTTGCATTTAGCATATCATATTTTTTTAAAAAAATTAAGCAATAAAATAACAATCGTAAGCCACTTCATTTCCTCCCTCCCTAAGGCTTTGGTTTCAGTTT
Source organism: Falco peregrinus (assembly GCF_023634155.1). Taxonomy (NCBI): domain Eukaryota; kingdom Metazoa; phylum Chordata; class Aves; order Falconiformes; family Falconidae; genus Falco; species Falco peregrinus. The sequence goes on along the minus strand of NC_073725.1, from coordinate 87,055,331 downwards.
AAATCCTTGGTTGTAGCAGCTATTAATTGTTTTTAATAAATTTTTCTGTCTCTTCACATTTCCCAAGCCCACCTTCTATTCACCCACTTTGGGGGCTCCCCTCTTTCCCGGTCCCCCACCCCACTCTTGCCCTGCAGTTCCCCCAAGGGACACGACGGCTCTTGAATCTGCAAAGTGTTTGGAGCCTGGTGACTGCTGCTCCCTGCCCAGGGGTGACCCGGTGTGAAATACAGCCTGTAGCTTCCTCTGGGGGGGAACATACAGGGATTTGGCTCGAGTTAGAGATGGGGAGACGGAAAGGGGAAGAGGTACGATGAGGGGGTCCTAAAACCATTCAGCCAGTGGCTGGAACATGAGTAAGAATCCAGCCCTCTGAAAAACAAGGTGCAGAAGCCCACGCACGCACACACGTTGTAGTGCTTGGCCAGCCGGCAGGCAACTTCAAAGTCAATCTATAAATGACCATGATGCCAGAGCGGCGTTGGGGGTGACATACAGCACTTGTGAGTGTCACACATGAAAACCAGACCTGGGAGGCCAGTGACACTGCAGGGCAGAGGTGCTCTGAGTCCCACAGATGCCAGATCTCCTGAAAAACAGCCGTTTGGCAGCTCCTCGTTTAACCCTTGAGGGCAATACACAAACCGCAATGGCTCCCCCTTTTCATGCCTAACCATGGGTACCCACTTTTCTCCTCCCAGCTTTTCAAAGAGCAAGGTCCCACGGAAACCTGGACCGGGCAAATCTGCATGCACAACCATGTGTGCAGGTCATGGCTCCTGCACGCATCCCATGCAGGAATGCCTGGGAGAGGCCATGGCTTTTTCTGCCCAAAGGAAAGTGCTTTTCCAGCTCATGCACAGCCCCGAGTGGGACACGCTGCGCAGCCCATCATCCTGTACACCAGCATGCCTTGCACTCGATTCACACTGCATCAATGCCTTCTTTGCAGGATCCTAAACCAGAAAGGAGGAGATGGGCTCCAGAGAGCAGCTACAGGGCAGCGCTGATACAAACAGGGTGTCCCTGCGCCTTTTATAAATCCTAAACTCTGCCTAATCTCCACACAGAAAATGGCATCCGTGTGCATTTCCAGGTGACAGAGGAAAACTGGCTGTTTCACTGAGCTTTCTCCTCTTCCTGTTACAATTCTGCACCTGGTTAGCAACTGTCGGAAAGAGGTTAATCACAGTCCTTAAATCAGGAATCTCGTTGCAGTATGCTCGGGATGCACATCTGTGCTCTCCACATCTCATCCCCAGTGGCATTTCAGAGAAGGCAATATGCCAAAAAAAACCAACCCCAAATAAGCCAAATCCCCCCCCAAACGAGCTACAAGCATCCCAGTGTGCAGGACCCCACTAACTCCTCAAGCTGGTCCTGCGGCACGTGTGGAACACTTGCTGTGCCCCCAGCCCCGCCACAGCTGCGGTTAAAGGCATCTCGGTTAATGCGGTGTTGGCACAGCCATTATGTCACAGAAGAGGCTTTTTACGGGTTAGGTTTATGCTCGCTGGCCAGCCTTGTGATGGAGGATAGAGGGGAGAAGGTGTCAGCTCAAAATGCCTGGGCAGTAGGGAGCAATCCGTGGGGGCCACGAGCACTCTCGGCCCCAGACCTGGAGCTCAGCCCCACATCAGGTCAGCCCTTGGCAGAGGAGAGGCTGGAGCTCCGGCAACCGCCAACCACCCAGCTTTGCTCCTGGTTTTCAAGCACAGCAAAGCCTGGCTTGGCCTTGCTATTTCTAAAGCTGTCCCAGGGGATCCCCCTGCTCTCCCTGTTTTGGGAAAAAGAAACATTTCATAGCACTGGAGCCCTTCAGAGAAGGGCCTGGCTGGTGCTTGGCTGGGCCTTGGGCTGCTCGTGCTGCAGAGCCAGCAGCGCTAACCACCGGAGACGGAGCCTGTTAGGCGCGTGCACGCACAGGCACGTGCACAGCCCGGAAAATGGAGAGGAATTGATCCTGGAGGCAAATCTCTTTTGTTCTAACCCCTTTGCTGTAACTGGATCTCCCCAGGTTCTCAGCTCAGGAGCCGCAGCGGATCACATCGCTTTCATGCCTTCTCCCGGTGCCAGCTTGTCACATTTCCCTGTTGCCGACGTCGGGGAGGGGACGAGCAAGAGGGGAGGCATTGCCCACAGCGCTTGTTTACCTCACTGCCGCGCACGAGGGGTGTACAGTGGTAATGAGCAAAAACCTAGAGGGAGCAGATTGCAGATCTGTGGCATGAGACCACCCCCAACCCACAGGCTGCCCCTTTTTAACGAGGTCCCCCCAGTCTCCTCCCTGCCAGGCTCCCTGCGCCCCGACAGCCTCCCGCCTTTCCCCGCTGTCTCGTTTCGACTGCAGAAATGCTGATTCACAGAGCCCGGCGCAGGAGGCATTTGGGAGGCAGAGAGAGGAGCGACCTGGCTGCTGCTGCCTGCGCAGGCAGTGCTGCCTCTGCACAACACCACCCGAAAGCACCCAACCTCCCCGGGTGCTTTTTACACCGGTGATTAGCAACAACGAAGTCGCTGCAGATTAATCCGCTCTGCGCTCATTCCAGCACCTCTTACCCAGTGACTCCCTCACCTCTCAGCAAGGTGAATCCATCTCCCCTGGCTCCCCAGGAAAGTTTGCACGCTGATTTTTTCCCCCTTTCTGCACAGGGGGAAACAAGGCAAAAGATTTCATGCCATGTGCCCAGCACCACGCAGCAAAATGCTGGGATAGCTGGGATGGGGACAGCGACGATGGAGCAGTGCAGGAGGTGGGGTAGGTGGCACATGGGTTCCCAGGGGAGTATTTTGCTTTCCAAGTGGTAGACCAAAGCAAATAGCACCCTGACCTACTGCCATGCATGTGTCAGAGTCCTTGTTGGTGGATGCTTTGCTGCAATCCGGGTCCCATCTCCTCCTTCCACGGCAGCCAGCACCTGGCAGTGGAGCCTGCACCCCAGCTGCCCTCCTGGCATCAAAAGCCATGTCAAGGGCGCTGCGCTGTGACAGCAGTCAGCATGAGCCGAACCTGCCCGCCCTGCCTCACCTCCTCATTCCTGCCAGCGCAGTGCATCTGGTGCGATCCCTGCCCACAGCAGGCCTGAAATCGGAGAACAGCAAAACGATGCTTTTTCAGGGCAAGCTGTGCAGACGGTTTTCCCAGCAGCCCGGGGCCGGCAAATGGCTGCAAAAGCAGGGGCCAGCTGTCCAAGCATCTTGCTTCTCTGAAGTCCAGCTCCTTTCCCTCTGGGACATCCACAACACCCTGCAGAAGAGCTCAGGTAAACAGATCCAACCTGTTTTACTCCATCCTGCATGTTCAGTCACATTCAGCGACCCCCTTCACTTCTCCTCCCTAAGGCCATGCTTCATCCCAAAGGCACCTGCGGTGTAGTGAGGGATGCAAGCACTTTGGGACCTCATGCACTGAACAGCACTATGTGACACAGACCTTCCTGTCACCTTCACACTCCACCCCATGCTGTGTTCCTCTGGGCCAGTCAGCACTGCTCGGACCAGGCAGGGTCCAACCCAGAGCAGGTGATGCAGGAGGTAAACCTGGCGAGACAGGCAGGGAAGCCAATATTGCATCCAACTCTGCAAGCTCATGGGCACCCACCAGATGGGTCTGGGGACACCAGGGCTTCAGCAGGACACCCCTTGCCATCATCCTGCTGCTGCATCTGCAGCCCCAAGGCTCAAAAACCAAACCCACCTTTTACTTTATTACCTACTTTTTTTTTTCAGGGCTGTATCTAAGCTGTGCTGGTCCCCTGATCCCCTCTGCATGGGCAACCACCTGCCCCTAACCGAGTGGGGTGAGCTGGCCTGCTCATCTCGGCTCAGTGAAAAGCCATGGTGTATCTGAATAGATTTCCACCGTGCAACTGTAAAGGCCCCAGTGGGTTTGAATAGGAACCCTGGAGGTATTATCTCAGCAGTGCCTCAAGGCAACCACCTGAATCCTTCTGTGACTGCTGCATAAACCCGAAATGTCTCTAGTGGCTGAGGATTACGGACAGACTTTGCAGGGGAGCCCCCAGTCCACCGCAGCCTCCACCATCAGCTCTCAGATGCCCCAATGTGCACCCAACCCTCAAAAAACAAGGCATGGTGATGCTACGACGACCAAGGCCCAGAGGCCAAGGCAGGAAACCAAGCTAAGTTTTCACATTAATCATATCGAGCTCTATTCTTTTTCATCTATTTCAAGGCAAGTCAAAAAGAGGTTCACACTCTCCCCTGGCAAACCACAGAGGATGACGTGAGCCTGTCTCTTGCATTGCAAGTAGAGTGTGTCAAGCAATTAGCAAGTAATCAGGAATTCAGATAGGGTGGGCAGGATATGATCCCTCAAAGCTCTGGCAGGAGCGAAACCCACCCTGGAGTTTCCCATCAGGCATGGAAGGCAGCAGAGGGAACAGGGGCTGTTGGTGAGCTCTCGGCGAGCAGAGCAGACACTGTGCCAGCAGTGCCTGCTGCCATAAACCATCTCACGTTGTGTGTGCTGTAGCTAAGAGGCCCCAGGCATTCAAGCATAGATTTTTCCTCACTCATTCCCAACCTCAGCAAGGTGGCCACGGCAATTCAAACTGCTGGTCCTCAGGTGTCCCACAGGCCTGCTGGGTCGCCTGAGCACCCCAGTGCATATCCTGTGCCTGGGCGTTTCAGTGTTGCGTTAACTCTTGCTGCTGTCACCAGTTTTACACCCTGCAGCTCTGACCATGCTGGTTTCCACACAGCATCCTTCCAGCAGCCCAAATCCTGCTCTCCTGGAAGTTAGTGGCAAAACCGATGTGAGAGCAGGAGCAAGCCTTCTGTGCTCGCTTCAGGAAGCTGCTTCCACTTTGGTCCTGCAGTGCTGCTAAAACCACATCACACAAAGCTCTGGCACAGCATACAAGTGGTACGGTACCATCTCACCGCGCCGGACTCCGGCGGTGTGGCATGCACTAAAAGCACCTTGGACAGGGGATGCACCTGCTCATAGCCTCCCCAGACACCTCACCGGTCCCCACCAGCACCCAACCAGCCCTGCAAGAAGAGAGGCAGGATTATCTCAGGGTGTGAGCTGCCAACTAGGCGCACACCTCTCTCTGAGCACAGGGTCCAGGGCGCAGAAGGAGCCGGCGTGATGGGCGGGTTGCAAAGGGGACGCCTAATCTGCCACCCGCCCTTTCTCCTCTCCATTGCCAAGGTAGCAGCAGACAATGCTATCTGCTGGGTTGTCAGCCGTCCCTCCTCCCGCCGTCTCTTTAGCCAGAAAACTCTCCATCTGTCTCCAGATGGGGTGTTTCTACCACTCCAGTCAAACCGATTCAGAGTGGAACAATGATGCTTTGTTAACAAAACAATTTTTGTGTGTCAAGCCCTCCTTCTTGCGGTTTTTTTTCCCCCCAGTCCCCAGTGGGTCAGCTTTGTGTGGCGTCCTACATTTTGTTGTTTCTTTCACATTTTAAAGGCTCCGTATTTTAGTACAAAAGGTGCCTGCGGAGCAGCTTTTATCTGCGAGGCAAGATTTGACACATACGCAGATCACAATTGCGACAGGAGGTTCGTGATGTGGTGGTTAAGGGTGGTGTCAGGACCTTCAGAGTGATGAAGCATTATTTCCAGTGATTTCTGCCTCCAGGATAAAAATTAGAGCTGGTCCTACACTGCATATAAGGCTTCTGTGAGCTGGAATCCCCCAAGGGCTCATGGAGGGGCTAGCAAGAGAAAGTTTGAGCTTGCTTTGGTGCAGGGCAGGTGGCTGCCGCATCCACCCATCCTTCTCGTGCCCTTCTGTGCAGGACAGGGCACCTCCCTCAGCTTGGGCGGGGAAGGGATGGGTAAGCCCAAACCCAGCCCAAACCCCATGGTGGTCAGAAAGGCGAAACCTCCAGCACCGCTGTGGCCAGAGCCTCCGAATGAAGATCTTGGGGTGCTCTTGAGTTCTCCCCAGCTAGCTGGGGTTGGATTACCCGCCTCGACCGGCAGCGGGAAGGAGATCTCTCTTTTCTCTTCCAAAGACACCTCCACCACACAGGCCTCCAAGAAAACGAGCTCTTCCTTTTTTTTTTCCCCCTTCTCCCTTTTTTTGCCCTGGAGCAACAAGCACACAAACCACCTTCTGCTCTGCACATAACCAGCAACTCACAGCAAATAACCAACCCGGTGGCTCCAAAGCAAACAGCTTTGTGTTCCTAAGCGGGCTGGCGATTTCTACACAAGTGGGACTTTTTCTTCCAGCTCCCCCCATGTTTGCAAGGAAGTTCCCTCCTCCTTCCTGTCCTCAGGTAACAGCATCTTCATGGAAACACCAATATTTTTATGAGTCACTCCCCTTCTTCCCCCCTCCTGCTCTGTGGCCAACACCCCTCTGCTTTCTAGATCAAAGCTGAAGGGGACCAGCTGTGTCGCGTCCTTTCCTCTCCAGCCCCTTCCATCTCCATTTGCAGCCGTCGCCAGCACGAGCCCCTGCTGTTCTGACAGCGCTTTGTGCCGCCCGTTCAGCACCGCAGTTCCATGCCCACCGTCTGCTCCTCCTCCATCCTGCTCCTGCCATCCCCGCTCCTGCTCCAGCCACACCGGGAACACAGGGAACCCTCCAGAGCTCTGGGCTTGGTCCCCTCCAGCACGCACAGGACCTGCCCTGCCAGCCACCTTGGCTGCCTTGCCTGTCATGTGCTGCTTCGCAGGAAGAAATGTGCTCAGAGGAGAGAGAAATGGGATAATCCGCTTCCAATGAAATCCCATCCTAATTCCCCATGTTTGGAAACTCCTCCACAGACCACAGCACAAGACAGCATCCCCCTTCCAAAACAGTGACTCCACAGGGACTTTCACTTTGGGCTCATTTTGGCATGGATATAACCTCAGCTGGGGAAGACCAGGTACTTCTGAGAAAGCAGCCGAGGGAACAGAAATTCAAAAGGCCAAACATCTCATGCAGCCCCCTGTGCTGCAGCAGGGATTTGCAGCTCGATGGGATAATTAGCATCAGGGATGCACTTCTTGCTGCATCCACCAAAACCTGTGCACTTTGGGCCTCCAAGTTTGTGCATGCTCTATGGGGGCTACTTCCATTTGCAGCAATTCACAGGTCTGAAGGGTACATCTTTGGGGAGTACACCCCATCCTTTGTGGCATCTCATCTTAACCGCACCATGTGCACCTCCCGAGTGCTGCAATTTTATGTTAAGCAGCATTACAAACCCTGCTTCCCCACACCCTGCTGTAACTCTTAGCCAAAATCCAGCTTGGAGTTTTCTCTTCTATAAGGACTTTGAAGAAAGCATCACATAGAATTAAGTCTCAGTGCTTTTTATATGTAAAACACTGAATTTAGCTGCTAATGGCAATTCCCAGCAGAAAATGATGGTTAGTAGTGGTGGGTATATTTATGAATACATTTTAAGCAAATGCTGTGAGGCGGGAAATCAATCGGTCCTCGTGGAAAGCTCCTTGGTTTGCTGCTGCAGGCATCTAAATGCAAAGTTTCAACATGGCTTTTGCATTTTGTGCTCTGCTACACATATCCCTCTTGAATCTCTTCTCTCAGGAATGGTTTCTTGGCCTCTCTCCTGCGATCACACGTGTGTCACCGTGACCTGCCCAGCTCAGGGAGGGAGGCTTCACCAGACACTCCAGACTTGTCAGTAAATAAAAGTCAGGGGATCTAGTTGACTGGTCTCCTTAGCTGCTCTCTCCGCAGTGGTAAAGGGCTGACATATAAAATACCCATGTCCTGGATTTCTGGGAGGTTTTCACTGAGAGTGCATTGTTTTTCCCCAGCAAAGCCAGGAAAGAATTTACAGTCGGTCAGCACAGCAAGATTGCTCTGCTTTCTCTTTCCTGGGACAGAAACCCAGTTTGAAACAGATTGCTAGCAGCTAAATGCAAGTTTCTTAGCACCTTCCAGGGTGAAAATATTCCCTCTCCAGATCTCCTTTTATGTCCACAACACATTATTCCGGTGGAGGGCTCTCTTGCTAAGAAAAGCTGTGATAACTCCCAGCCTTGTCTCCAAAGTCGTTCAGGTATGGGAGCCAGCTTCCCTGCAAGCATCCCTTGGTTCTACTGCCCAGCTGAGATGTCCTTAATTCCTCCATCTGTCCCCTCCAGGCTCTGGCTGGCTTGGCTCTCAGATGGTGGATACATACAGCAGGCTGCAAGGCTGCTTCTCCTAAATGTATGCTTCTCCCACAGCTTCAGAAGAAATGATGTCTTCTAAGTCCCCCAGCCCACTCCTGGGTGCTTCTGGGGCTCTCCATGCTAAGCTGCCTTTGTCCCGCACACTGCATGCAGACAGACAGGAGGTTCACACCAAAATCCACCTCTCCTCTCTGCCTTTAACTGAACCAAAACAAAAAACAGATGGAAAAATCAAATGCTGGCAGTGTGAAGCATGTGGGCTGCACTTGCATCAGCCCTCCTGAAGCTGCAGAGTATATTTCCTCCTGCTCCAGGGTCCCAGGGCAAAGCCAGCCTTCCCTGTAAGTGTTATTGCTGGGGAGGGTCTTGCTACTCCCCCTTGCTAACCACCGAGCAGCATGGAGGTGGAAGGGACAGAGGGAAGGAAGGGAAAACAAGAGGTGAGAGCAGACTTAGTGTTTTAGGATAGTCCAGGAGGAACAATTTTGTTCTCCAAGCAGGATGTGTGTGACGCACAGCAAGCGAGGCACTGGGGCTGCAGACCAAATAGTGGGGGGACAGCCACATACTGGACACTGAGCTGCTGTTAACCGAGCTACATCCCTCCCACACACTCCCTGAGGCAGTCTCTGCAGAAGAAATAGCTTGTGACCACAGAATTAAGACTGCACCCTAATGAATGCATGCCACTCTGCCGGACATAAGCTGCTCAGGTGTTTTTAATACTGGGATTTCTTACACGCTCAGTGCCTGACTTTGTAACCTTAATCATGTATTTTTCAGTGTTGTTTTTGTGTGCACATGAGCTTATCTTCTTTTACCGTGGTCTCTTTTTTTCAATGGCTTTCTGGGGTAAACAATGCCGGGACTCTTCCATGTTCCTCCTTGGGAGTGCATCAGCGTCCCTAAACTTCCCTGAACGCTGCTCAGTTTTGCAATTGGCCCTCTGAACCAGGGTGAGCCGATGGGGCTGTTGCAGACTCAACTTCAGTTCCTGCTGGAGCTTTCCTCCACCGCCGACGCTTGGAGGTTGCTCCCGTGTGTGGATGAGTACCCGACAGATATCCCCTGCACCACACCAATGCTAGCCACGCAGCATGGCAGCAGGAAGAGAAGGAGCAGAGGGAGCCTGCGGTGGGGGCAGGGGCTGACAGCGTGTTTGTAGAGTAACGGCTCAAACTGCTATAACGGATTGTCTTGTTTACACTGGGCCCAGAGAGAATCACTCTGGGGATGGAGACGGAGAAGTGTCCAGAAGCCTCTGAGAGCAGAAGCAGCTTTGCATCCTCCTGACTCTTACTTTTGCTTTCAAAACCACCCCCACACACATCAATGTCCAGGCATAGAAGCTTTAAAATCACAGTAGTAAGAACCGGAGGATGAGGAAAAGGAAGGAAGAGTCATTTGATGGGAATGCGGCTCTTGGCACTTCTGTGAGAGTGGGCTCCCCCTCACCAAGAGGAGCCCTTGGTACCCACGGATGCACTAAGAAGGGTCACTGGGCCAGGGGCTGCTGCAAGGAGTTGCTATAAAACACTGGGAGAGGGAAAGAAATAGGAACCACCTTAAGGGAGGGGAGACGCCAGCAGAACAGTTAAAATGACTAAATACTTTCCCAATATCACTCCTCCACGTAAGCATTGCTGTAATTGCCCTTGGGATGTTGCACAACGGCGAGAGGGAGGGGCAGGTGCTGGCAGGGTGGGCAGGGAGGGAGGCGTCCCCGGCTGCTGCACCAAAAGGCTTGCAAACCTCAGTCCCAGGCACTGCTGCCATCGAGGAGACGCTCAGTGTTGCCGCACAGATGTCTCTGCCACCTCGGCCCGCTGCTGGATTTAGCCCCTGAGGGGCCATTCCTCACACAAGCTGGAGGACTCCTGGGAGGACTCACTCCTCATGCCTCTGAGACATAGTGGGCTGCCCCAGGGTGCAAGAGCAAAAGGCGAAGAGGAACAGAGCCCACGTTGCACTGTGTGGCAAAAAAAAAAAAAAAAAAAAAAAAAAAAAAAAGGCAAAAGGAAAAGAGATATAAGGGCTTCATTCAAGCGCTCTTGCTCTCTGGAAGTCTCACGCAGAGCAGCTGGTCTTTAAGACAGTTGCAAGCACGACATGCAAGCACAGAGCCGTTACATTTCTGGGTGCTTTTATTAGTGACACTCAGACAGGGGCATCCACTCGACCCCCGCGCAAAGGAAAACGGCTGACTCATTCTTCCAGTGATGCTCGAGAACAGGACACAACGCTCTGTAGCAGCAGCACGGGTCCTCTCCTGCTTCGCAAGCCAGATCACCGGATCTGGGCTTGGACACTACACACGTACACATACACACAAGCTAATCTGTGGATGCGCTGGGCCCCTGGGTAGAGCACCCGTAGCCTTTGCTTCCAAAAGCAGCCTGCTGATGCTCAAGTCGAAAGGGCAACCTGAGATGCAGTCTCGAGGTTTAAAACATCTGTGGGCCACCAGCCATTAAATAGGATGCTATGCTGGTTTGCTGCTATCGGGTCTTACGCCAGGTTCATCACTGTGCCGGCTGGGTACCGTCCAGCAATGCATTAAGTGATGTGACTATTTCTGTTCTCATCACATGTCTGCTCTCATCCTCTCCAGGGTGTGTGTAGGGGGGAAAAAAACACACATTCATTATGGAGTGTCTTATTTTGGTAAGGCTTTTCCTTTCTCTGCGTAACGTGCACTGTTGGGCTGTTGGCAGAGGAAAGGGGGATTTTATTTTCCTAATATCCATGCGCTCAGGTATTTCTGTTAGAGGAGGCAAAGTCAAAGAAATGCTAATCAAATATCCAGGAGTGCACAGTGCTGACATCTGCACCTCGCTACTATATGGCCTTTCATTAGCATTACCTAAATGTACGACCATACAAAGAGCAGATTTCCTTAGCAACAGGGCTGCCTTCATATTTCCTCCCCACTACCCCCTGCCCTTAGAAGAAAAATGACTTCAGCTCTTTTGCAGAGCAGTGCTTGCAGCCACTCCGCGATGCAGCAGTGCTATACAATGCTGCCAGGCTTACTATATGCTGCATCTGGGACGCCTTCCTCTCTACGCTGGGATCCACGAGCCATAAAGCAACCTCTTGACTTAGCTCTTCTGTACAGCCACAATAAAACTCTTCTCTCTTCCTAACGGAGCATATGCAAAACAGCCCTGTAATGGCAGAGGGGGGATCCCCTCCTCCAGATGACTTACAGCTCCCCTCGCCAAGGGAGGGAGGATGTCCAGCACGCATGGCAGTGCTGGCATCACCGGCTGCCGACTCCTCTGCTCCCTGCCACCTGGTCGTGGGGTGCCGACTGCCCTCCTCCCCAGACCGTGCTTTAAGCCACCTTCGCCTTGGGCTGGGAGCTGCCAGCCCCCACTCTTCCCGGATCTGGGCCAGAAAGACTGAACGCTTCATCCTCTGCGCTCTCCCCCGGTGCCACAGCCTGGTGCGCTGGGCTATTTTAAGAGCTTGTCTGGGAGACTGGCACACACACCGCGCTGCCGGGAACTCCCTGCTTCTGTTTCAAAAAAGCTGGAGGCTGGGAGCCTGCTGGGACTCACCCCTGTGATTCCCAAGGTCTGACCCTCCTCTCACTGGGACTGGCGCAACACTGCTGAGTCAAACGGAATTAGTCCCAATTAGAACCCGTGAAACGGGAGGAGAATTGTGCCCTCCCCGGCATTTCAACCCCTCTGGCCACAGGCTGTGACCACTAAGCCTCCCCCTCCAGCTATGCCCCCGCCTTTCATCTCCCTGCTCTCAAACCCACTCGCTCTGCGTCGCCATTCCCTGCCTTTTTCACACGGATACTCTCTCCCTTTCCCATTATGATAGGGTCTTTGATTGCACGATCGCATAACTATAATGAGACAAATATTTATTTTGCAGATATGGGTTAATCAGACCGAAGGTATAGAAATATTTCATGCGCTAATCAGAGTACCTTCAGCAATCAGTATAGTAAATAACTCAGGTAAATTAACATAGGAGAGTTCCCTTATCAGGTTTTAGTCTAAGATATATGTGCATTAAGGACTAATTTGCTCCCCCCCCCTCAGATTTGGGCTGGAGCCCAAGATGTGGTTCAGACCAATGTTCCCTCCCATCAGCTTTCACAGGAGCTGTGCAGGCTTTGCTCCTGGCAGGATCAGGCACCAAGATGAATATTCAGCAGCGCGAGATCGCCTCGCCTTTGTTTTCTGTGCTCTGCACCTTTAAATTTCCAAGGGCTCCGCTGTTTGCAGCTCAGACAGCCTTTTTGCATTCAGTTCGTTGCAAGCTGACACAGAAGACACGATGGAGCAGGTTGTGTCTCCTGCTCTGAGCCCTTCACGCCACTCTGGCAGCGTTCAGGGGCCATATTAAGAGCCGCGAGTAATTAGTGAATTCCTCCCGCCCCAGTGCGGCGCGAAGCAGCCGTACGCAGCACCTCGTGGCAGGCTGGCGGTGGCTGGCCGGCCCTCCGCGGTGCCAAGAGTGGAGGTGCAGCAGTGGCTGTGGGGATGCTGGGCTCCCGTGCAGGTCTGGAGGGACTGGGAATGGGACGAGCCATGTAAGAGCCCAAGAAGGGCTCTTTGCTGCAGTGGGCCTTCCAGGGTGCTCGCCCAAGCTCCTGCAAATTAGCAGTCCCAGGAGGTACCTTATGTGTGAGTGCAGGAACTGCCCAGATCCCCCGGCCTCAGTGTTCCTTGGTCCAGTGTCCCCAAAGCAGAAGTGGCTGCGCTCCTGCTCCAAAGCATTTTCCTGGGTTTGCTCAGAAAAAGCTCCCGCAGAGGAAACACAGAGAACCTGGAGATTCTGCCCTTGCCTCTGTCATGTTTTGGGATCCCTAAGAACAAAAAGCACCAGAGGAATGGCAGGCATTATAGTAACGATGGTGACAAATTTAATTAGAGCAGGAAGCTCTGGAGTGGATTTCAAATGGCAACACGGCATTTTGTGTGAAAGCATCGCCTTGCTCCCCCCCTTCCCTCCCCGCCTTCACAACGCAGCTCCATCCAAACCCACCCCACCCCACAGGATGCATCCCTCTAATTTTCCCACATGTCGTCCCCTTCATTCCTCACCCCCCTCTCCAGACCAACACATTCCCGCGGTCTGGAAAATACAACCATAGAGCAATTCAATAATACAGCAGCCAGATGTGCAACAGTATATCCAACATGTCATTCAAAGGACCCCTTCAGTGGAGCCGAGACATGCTATCCCGCAATCTTAACTAATACATCCTGGGGCCCTGGAGGAGTTGATGGATGTATACAATTCCCTTTCCTACAGCTGTGGTCCCTTTTAGAGGGGGCATCCAGACTCAACAATAGCCCCGCTGTTGCTTTCAAGACAGAACCTCTTCAGACAAACCGGGCTTAATCCTGACCCCGCTTACGCCCGCCCGGGCTCTGCCGAGGTCGGTGGGGTTTCGGAGCCAAGGGCTGGGGCCAGGATCCAGCCTTGCGGAGACACTGTCTGCCGTTTCACCTTGTGCTACAGCCTCTCAGAAACCTTGGTAACTGGTTGGAATATAACCACCTTGGGGAAAAGGCGAGCGGAGAGGAGCAGGTAATAAGATTTCTAACTGGTACTGGTAGAAAGAAGGAAGTAATATAACAGTTTAATTAATCTATGCCTATTAGCGTTATTAAAGAAAACAGGGAGCTATTGGAGATTTACCTCGGAGAATATCATCAAACGGGGACCTTCTGCAGGGAATTTTATGTCTCTGTGCCCAATTTATAACCAGCACGGAGGTGTGGTGTTAGTGACAGCCAGTGCTGAAATGTCACAGTGCTTAGAAGTCATTAGCTGGGGACACAGGGAGAGAGAAAGAGAGGATGGAGGAGGGGACAAGGGAGAAATGGGGAAGGAAGGAAAAGGAATTAATTTAATTAAAAATATCTTTAGAGCCTGTCTCTTGATTTGTGTGGTTTTGGGGCTTGGCAGAGCTGCTGAGAACGGTGTGGAAGGAAAATCAAGGTTGCTGGGGCCTTTTGAAGCTGATAAAAAAAAATAAGCACACTTTTCATGTTCAGGAAGATAAATCCCCATTTTCTCAGTCTCAAGACAATCCAGTTATTTACTGACAGTTTTACTGTGAAATAAAAAGGGCTTTAAGCTTCTTTCTACTTGATGTCTCCATAGCCTGAATATTATTAGATCCCAGCCTGGTGCAGCTGGAGTTTTGGTTAATAAATTTAACGTCATTAGACAGAAAAGCCTTCTACTGAATGTTGCAATTCTTTTTTTTTTTCTTTTTTTTTTTCTTTTTTGCCGTTGCAGTCAGACTGTATGTAGGTGGTAAGAATCAAAAGAAAGGAAGTACGCTTGGCAAATAGGGGAGTGCTAAAAAAAGGTTTCGCTCGGGCTTGGGTTCGGCGCGAGGGTGTTTCGCCCGCAGATGAGGCAGGGCTGAGCCCCCCCCCAGGCAGACGCACCCCGCCGCCGCCGCACTGGTTTCACAGCATCTCTCTGCAAAACACTCCTGTCTTCTCAGTGATGGAGTGTCCCAAGGTGCTCAGCCCCCTCGAGAGGACAGCACTGCGGGTGGCCATGCCCGCTGGGGCGGCGAGGTCTCATCTGGAGGCGTTATGCTGGGGCAGGGCCCCTGGGAGCGGCAATGGCATGAGGCTCAGCGGCTGCCATGGTGCCACCGCCACCATGGGGCTGTGCTTAGGGTGGCTTTTCTGAGAGGAAAAGTCTTCTTTTCCACTCAAAGTCTGCCTTGGGGCCACTTTAAGGCCAAGGGCTGGTGCAGCAAAATATGCCTTGGTGGAACCAGGCTGGGAAAAGCCTTGATGGGGTGGGCAAGGAGAAGACAGATGGTGGTGGGGCCTCCGTCTTCCCCCATGGAGAGCCAGGCAGCTGCGTCCCGCTGGAGTGGGGCTCACTCCCATGGAGGGAGAGCTCCCACCCGAAACCAGACAGGGCCCTGCTCTCCCCTCAGGGTAGCCGCCATCTTGTGTCTCCCCCTGCTGCCTCCTCTCCTCAGCTGCTGCCCTCCCTCTGCTGCCCCTGCCATGGCTGCACGCCTTCTCCTGCCTGGAAATACGCTGACTGGGAGGAAGATGCCGAGGAAGATGCTGCAGCACTCTCATCGCACCACCACACACCTAGCCTGCCTCTTCCGCAGCTCCTGCCCTGCTGCCTTCCCGCCACAAGCAGGCGGCTGCCATGGCCGGGCCCTCCTGCCCTGCCAGCAAGCCTGAAGCATGGCACGGTTGAGGGAATGCTTAATTCCGGGGAGCTGGTCCCTGTGGATTGGCTAAAACATGTCCCACATGGTGGGTTTCTAACCCCAAAACCCCAAGGGTGTTGCGGACAGCGGGAGCGAGCTTTGATGTCAGGAGCAGGGCCCTGAGTCGCCTCCCACCCAGCAGCCCTGCGGCCGGGGGTTTCACCTCAAGCAGAAAGAGCCTCTGTGTCTGAGATAAGCCCTTTTACAAAATAAATAGCGGTGGCTGGAGTGGAGAAGCTGAAGAGGGGTCTTGGGGAGATAGCAAGGGGCCAGGGCTGGCCGGGGCCAGGCAGGGACGGTTGCGGAGCCAGGGGCTGCCGGGACGGGAAGGAAGTGGTTGTTGTGGGAGTAACGTCAGGAAGAGCCGCCGCTGGGGCCCGGGCGGGCAGGGAGAGGGGAGATCTGAGAGTTCATGGGACGGGGACGGCGAGGAAGCACTGGAGGGAGAGGAGGCCGAGGGAAGGGTCCGCTGCGGGGATGGGGAAGGGGGCTCACCCCTGGCAGCAGTGTGCTGGGAGGTGCCTGTCCTGGGAGATGCAGGTCCTGGGTGCTCAACCAACCCCAGGATACTGCTGGATTCCGTTTATTCCCCTGCCCAAAGCGATTTCTAAAAAAGGTTGCTTTTTTTGTGTTTTTGTTTTTTGTTTTTTGTTTTTTTAAATCCCCCCTCTGGTGAATAAAAGCAAAACAAATAATCACAAGAAGCGAGGCCGGGTAATTAGCAGCAGATGGCTCACGATAACAGGTACCTTCATACCTGTGCACCCCTACTTAACAGCCTTCGCACTTGGAGGTGCTCCCAGACCCGCTGCTCGCGCCAGCTGAACAATCGCAGCCCGGCTTGAGGCACTGAAACGGGAGCGCAGACAGCAGCACCGTGAGCTGCTTTAGGGAAATCCAGTTTAGAGCCAAGGCAATGCATGCAGAGTCATTAATCTAGGTCTAGTGCCAATAGGGATGGCTTTGCATTAGCGCCGGGCCCCTTTGTAGTTCAGACAATCAGTCGTATTCAAACAGCGCGAGATAACACTGCAGAAAGCTGAGACCATCGCAGCTCATTCCTCCTGTAAGGGGCGGGGGGAGAGGATTTACAGGCAAAATAGCATTGCATTAATGGGACTGCTCAGTATTCTGCACAGACGCTCGCGGATAATGTCTTTGCAAACTAACTGCAATAAATTAATTAAATTAATCTACTATGCTGTGCTTGTCCCCACCCAACATCAAATTCAAGGATGATCAGGGCTTGCCTTATCCTCCATAGCCTACGAAAGAATCTGATCTCACTTGCTCTAGAGTTTCTGAGGCACTGAATTGCAAAGTACCACCTGCCTCACTAAACTAATCACCAGCCTGGTGGTTTAGATCACATCAGTTTTACATGTAATTAAGACTGTCCAGGAGGGCATGCAGCTGCTTACATGGTCGTTCCCTCTTATACAGCAACGTGCCTCCTGCTCAGATAGGTGCAATTAAACAAGCCTGTTCACAGTCATTAAGCATTAATGCACCTCATTAGCATAAGAACTGGAAGAAGCTTTGATGCAGGGAACCCCGCAGGAGAAGGAGATAGAGAGAAATGTACATACAGACAGGAAGGCGAAGGGCTGGGCCACCACCTCCTCGTGGCCCCGACCAACCATTCCAGCTCCATTTCTCCAAAGCAATGAGCCATGGCGTGCCCTCCTCCCCAGAAATGGGACTGGGTTATCTTTCTCTCCCCCTCCCCCCCTTTCTAAATTATGCTGGTGGGGGAAAGAAAAAAAAAAAAACCACACCACACCAAACTGTTGGGATATTAACCTAGCGAATCCATTAATAAGCTGAACTCTCTGTTGGCTTTGACACAGCACACTAAAGCTTTAAAGAGACAGGGCCCCAGACACTGGAGATAGGGGCAGAGACAACAGCGCTAACAAAGAGCCACTGTTGCCACGGCCGTGGCCATCTCGGGTAGGTCCAGCTGTCTTTGGTGTTCTGTTTTCCAGACACAAAGAGCAGACTGAACCGTTTTGGTCTGAATGGCTTTCATTTGATGGTAGAGAAAATGAGAGGGAAGAAAGAACCTAAGTAAAGTGTCCAGGAGAGGAAAAAAAAAAAAAAAATAGATCATGGTGTGCTGCAGGTCTTCAGTGAGAAAGGCTGCAGCTCCCCAGAGCACAAAATGGGGCTGTGTCAGGGTGCAAAGGCAAGGCGACTTCGTGATTTCGGAGCAGTGCACGCCACTGCAAGCAAGGAACTGTGGGTAAGCAAGGAGGACTCTCCAGCGGAGCCGGGATGGAACCTGCCTTGTCTCTCTCTCCCTCACACACTTGCCCAGTGCTTTGCACAGCAATGCACAGGTCTCTCGGCACTGCCTGACCACAGACAACAAACAGCTTGTCTAACTTGGTTTTAATCTCAAGAGAACAACCTGTGTTTGTACAGCTCCTGGCACCACCGGGCTCAGAGCCCGCTAAGAGACCATAGTCTGGACCACGGCGTGTTAGTATGCAGAGCCTCAGAGAGCTTTACTGTCACCACAGCAAGAAACCCGCTTGCACCGGGAACATGAATCAGCTGGAAAAGATGAATCTCCAAATGAAATTGCTTCAAGAAACCACCACGCTCACGTGCTACCATGAGGCTGTTCCAAATCCACACCTCAGCTCAAACCATATCCCAAGGCTCCATCCCTGGATGGGACAAGGGATGTACCCACCCTGAACTACCCTCCTGCTGCAGCTGCAGCCTCAAGATGCCCATCATGCCCTTGCATCTCTATCAGAGGCCAAACCCAGATCCCATAAGCTTGAAAACCAGGTCTGAAACATCCAGTCCAGCTCCCTCTGTTCCAAAGCACAGCTCCAGAAGATAGAAATGGAAGCTGAGACCTGTTAAATCCACAGACCCACCCACTGGAGAGACACGCAGGCTTGTCCCTACAGTACACGCTCTGGCCCTCTGTCTAGTCCACTTTGTAAGTGATAAAAGCGTCATGAATGCAGCTCTCATCTGGGAAGAAGAACAAACAACCCAAGCAGATCTTACCACTGGGAAATGGTTTTTAAGGGTCTCCAGAGATATCCTCTTTCCTATGCTCATTCCATTAGTGCTGTGCATGCTCCATTGTCCCAGTCTCTCCCTCCTTAGTGGTTACATCCTACAAATACAAACAGATTTCGAATCCCCTGTAGCTATTTGGCCCACAATGATAATAATTTTCCCTCCTTGAGCACCTTTTATCTAGAGATCTGGAAGCATCTCCCTGGCATTAATAGTTATTAGCTTCTCCACCATCACACAACGTAGGGTTAGCACCGTTACATTTTACAGCTGAGGGGAATTCGGGCACAGCACGATTAGGGATTCAGTCCTGCCAAGTGGTGCATCCTCTCGTGCCCTATCGAATGGCACAGGGATGGCAGCGTTCAACCCCTTGCTGAATCGGCCCTAAACGATTTGCCAACAGCGTCAGAGACAAGAAGAGATCCCAGGTCTGTGCCTGAGTCACCAAGCCCACTGTTTTCCCCTTCTGTGCCTAGAGAAGTCAATGGAAAGTCTCTCATGGATGGCAATGGGAAGTTCATGCTTTTTGAGTCAGTTGAAACAGCTTTTTTTGGGGTGTTTTTTTGGGCGAAGAGGCTTTTACTGCACAGTCATTTAGATAAAACAAGGAGCCAGGCTTTTACCCAGCAACAGGCTGGAAGAATGACTGATGGAGACCATGACCCCAGTGAACCACAGCCTTGCTCTCCCAGTCCCTTCCCACTTGCCTTTTGTGATTACAATTAGTAGTGGGGGCTGGCAGGTGGGGGAAAAATAAAATAAAATAAAAGCCCCCCCCCGCCCCGCTCCAACCCCCTCATTGTCTGCATGAGGCTGGCTGAGCCTCTGCACACTGCAGTCCTCTGCCCATTGTACTGCTGAGAACATGCGAACAGACGCTCTCGGGCGATGGGTTTTATTGAACGCAACTTCAATGGCAAATGGAGGAGGGGGGGGTAGGAAAAAAAAAAAAAGCCTTGAAAATCCATGCCAAAAAAAAGAGGTGGGGAGGGTGTTTTTTAATGCAATCAATGGCTCCTTCCTATAACTCTGCCTGTTGTGAGGAAATTTCTTTCCAGTAGCAGCCAGCAGCAGTCCCAAGGCTGTGACATTGCTGTAACGCTTGGAGCTCAGCTCTCTATCTCTGGCAGCAGCCCCGTCTTTTTGTCATTATTGGCTGTGATTGCAGGGGGTGCACGCCAGCTTGCCGAGTGCTGAGATATTGCTGTCTTCCCCTCCCTCTGGACAACCTGCCCTCGGAGAGGAGTTTGGGAGGGCGGTGGAGAGGAGATGGGGGTGAAATAGGGAGCTGAATTCTTTCTGCATCCCCTGAGTAAGCTCCTATCCAAGCCCACATGGATAGGTAGAGGTCCCCAAGGCCCTTTCGGAAAGCTCATTAGGAAAGTAGTGACAGATGCATTAGCTATTAAAAAAAAGGGGGGGGAGAAGCTATCATAGAACTTTAAAAAAAAGCAGCAGCAGCCGCCCGACAGTTTTATTGCTGTCAGATTCTTATTTTTGGTGGGCACGTTGCAAAGCAGGAGAGGTTTGGGTAAATATCTGACGCATGCACACTCTTCCCGTGCTCTGGGCTGTCAATAATCCAGCCAGGGTATTTCTCATAGCCCCAGGAGGGAGCTGCCAACTCTGTCCATTGCCACAGCAGCCACTCATCCTCCCTACCCACCCCAGCAGCTCCCGGAGAGGAGTTTTTGGAAGGGGCATGTCTAGCTGCATGCAAAGCTGTGAGAAGAACCTGCCGGGATGCCACAGGGGGCCAAAAAAACCGGGAGTCAGCTGCTGCCATCTCCGACTCCAAGCTGCAGCCTGGGGAGGACAGGTCTTGGCATGAGATGTTCCCTCCTGATCTAAACAGAGGCCGCTGAGATGGTGATAGAGTCCTGCGTGCTGGGACCTGCTGGCCCTGCAAGCCCCGGCAACGCGCTCAATGGAAGGACGGGTGCTGGTCACGTTGTGCAACTGCATCGGACGCGCAGTCAGGCTCCCGGCCCCATCACAATACCCCCATCGCTCCAGCACCAGGTTGCGACCCACAGCCCTCAGAGATGGGGGAACAGGAGTACACATGCTCACAGGGTGCACTTTGGCAGGAGAAATCACCTCCCCGCACTGAGAGTGGGCAACACATCTGGCAGCAGCTGGCACGCCACGGAGCTCCATGTAGGGACTGGGGGCCAGGCATGGGGCAGGGGGGGAAATGGTGGGTACTGGATGAAGACTGTATGCTCTGGGTGGTGGGCTGGGCTGGTGAGCCGCGCTGGGCAGGGGGGTAGGGTAGACGATGGGAAGGATGGGAGGCAGGATCAAGGTGATGGCTTGGGTTTGGTCCTCCCTGCATGCTATGAACCAAAAAGGCCACCACTGCTCTTACACCTGCGTGAAGAGCAGAGCCCAGGTAATAACAGGAGAACAACAGATGTTGCACCTGCATGACGGCTCCCAAACAGCGCCAGACGAGCTGGAATTCACATCTGAGCTGCGACAGCAAAGCTCTTCCCACAGACAGCGGCAGGAAGCAGGGATCAAAATGCCACTTCCACAACCACGCTCCCAGCACCAGGTCCTGCCTGCACGTGCCACGTTTTCCACAGCACATCTTCATCACTACAGGACACTCATGCCAGGCACAAGCAGGGCCCCCCTCCGAGACCTCAGCATCCCTCAAAAAGCAGCACAGCTATTTCAAAAGCAACCGGGGGGTTATTGGAGGCAGCCGTTCATCCCACAACCCC
The DNA here is from genome assembly GCF_023634155.1 of Falco peregrinus. Taxonomy (NCBI): domain Eukaryota; kingdom Metazoa; phylum Chordata; class Aves; order Falconiformes; family Falconidae; genus Falco; species Falco peregrinus. The sequence continues at coordinate 87,034,202 of NC_073725.1, read as the reverse complement.
CAGCCTCTCCTCCTGCTGCCTTCCAACCACAGTCAGGAGGCAGAAACCTCACCGGAGGAAAACAGCAGCAGCAGAAACCGTCCCCCTCGGTCGAGTTTTAAATGGTTCTCGGATCCCTTCAAACAAATCTAAATGCACCGATCCTATTGTGTGCATAAATCTTTGCACCGGGGCCTGCACGCCTCCACACTATTGATAAAGAGAAACGAGTCTTAAATATTTAATGAGCGAATAAACCCGTTAAGAGGATATGATTAACTGCACGCCACAGCTCTGCATTTAAGGTGTCCCTGCTGTACCTTTAGAGGGGTTTTATTTTTAAGGGAAATCGGCAGCAGCAGCTGGTGGAAGCGAGCAGCCGGGATGTGCGGGTGCTGCACGAACACGAATGCTGGCGCAACGCTCCACTTCAGAGGCATAAATATGCCACAGGAGCCCGTGCTATTAAGGGGGGACGGGTGGGGTCATATTGACTCAGCCCAATGGTGGGGGGCAGAAAACAGAGCCAAGGAGGTTTTACGAGAGGTGGCGGGAGCCAGGCTGTCGTTTAGAGAAAACTCTGAACTCTGCGCCTTTCCATCTCACCTCCTGGCAGGAGGGGGCTACTGGGAGGCGGTGGGCGGGAATCAGACCTTGGAGCTATTTCCAGCTGAACCAGGGAGCTGGAGTGTGACCTTGGGCAAGTCACTTACGGTCACCCTCTGCCTGGAGTCCAGCTCTGCGCGAGACAACCGGAGTCTTGTCTGCTGCGGGTGCAGATCAAGGCAGTATGGGGAGCCAGGCTGGTTGCACGTTCCTTCCCTCCGCCTCCACCGAGCCAGCAGCAACCTCAGCCCAGGGCCGGAGTGCTGAGCAAGGCCAGGGTATCAACTCACCGCTGCACACCAGCCAGCCCACAGGATGTTTCTCAGGCACGCAGAGAGCCATCGATGGAAGATTTTATGAAACCTAGTGCTATAAATGTCCCCTCGCTATGTGACTTTTTATGTTTCTAAATTATTTTGATCATTATTTTTACCAGAGCGAGGCGAATAATACAAAACAAACCACCGTGAATCATCACTCCAGTTTTTAGATATGTTAAATTTAGCTGTTTTGGTGGCACCTTTTTGTTTATATTCTCCAAGTGTTTCTTGCCAACAAGTTACCGGCAGGGATTTTTGCCCAGGAAGGGGGGGGGGAAAAAAAAAAAACCAAAAAAAAAGAGAAGACAGACTGTTATTTTAAGTGGCAACTGAATATATTGGAAGAAAGTGAATTTCAAATTCTTAATTGCAACAGTTCCCTCCCCAAACCTTAAGTCTAAAAATTAAGTCTGCCCAATCGGGAAGCTGAAATCCATCATGTGATGCAAGTTCCCAATTAAAACAACTCTCATTCTTGAGACTGAGTATTCACAAAAGATCGAAGACTGCGAATTATTTGCAGAAATTATCTGGAGAACAATTTTGAGTAATGAATACGATGGGGGAAATCACAGTCACTTTGAATACTTAATGCAACTACAAAAAATCACAAACAATTTGTGAATAGAAAAGAGGTGAAATGCATGGAATAGATCATTTATCGCAGTTCTACCACCATCAGCAATTATTACATACAAACGATGCCCCTGTATGGCTGTAAACGCTGCAGAAATTAGCTATAGCGACTGATGGACAGATGGAAGTCATGCTTGGAAATACACCTAATCGAAGAGGCTGTGCTACCACAGCCAAGTAAGGGACCCACATGTCCGTGACCTAGTATAAATCAGGGCAAAATAACTCGGGAAACGGGATGTACAAAGCAACCTGAGGCAGGAGGAAGGGATGCTCTGGGTGACACAGCTGAGCGGAGAGCAGCTGTAGAGGAAGAGGCGCAGAGCCCTGACACACACTGGCCAAATCCCAAGAGGCGCTAGCACAGAGTAACATTGAGGACGAGCTTCTGCTGTGTGATTGCGGCTGGTAGAAGGGGTGAGCGATGCCTGCTCCCCTCCTGCGCGTGGCCAGCGAGCAAGGTGTCAGCAGGGAAAGAAGAGGCTCCAGGTAGTCCTGGATAGAACAAGAGTGGATGCTGCTCAACAAATGCTGGGTCTGCGATGGGAAATACCAGCCCACCGGCCAGAGACTGTGAGCACCCAGACATCTGCAGGCCTGAAGCCGAGAGCCAGGGCTTCACCAGATCCCACTCAGTCTCGGCCACCTCTCCCCAAGCCGTGGGCTAAGCCAAACTCTGGCTTCACCCCAAGAGCTACTCCCATGGCCACCTTTGATGCTCAGAGCGCGCAGGACCAGATGCCAGCAGGCATCTGCTAAAACCTTGAACGGTCTTTCTTGCCTGGGAACCAAACTCCACGTCTTTGTTAGATTTACTTTATCACAGCATCAGCTTTGCATTGCATCTACTGGCACTGAGCATGGAGGATAAACCCTCACCAGGCTAGCTTTTCTCCCGGCAGGGTTCAGGGAGGGAGGAGCTGAAGTGAGAAGGCAGGGAGAATTTGGGGGGCAGTACTAAGTAAAGAAGCAGAGAGGATGCTGGAGGACCTTGGGGGGCCACAGCAGGGCATGCAGGAGTTGGGAGAAGGTACCAACACAGGGGAGCTGGGCAGGTGCCTGTAGAGGACGCAGCATGATTGTGACATGGCTGAGATGGAAGGGAACAAGTGCCCCCGAGCAGCACTGACAGGGTCCAGCCACGCCACTTCAATAAAACCATGTTTTTCTTCTCTGGTGCACAGACCCCCACAGACCACCCGTTCCGTCGAAGGTGCCTTCATCCCAGACTGGATCACTGCATGCTGAGAACCACAGTCCCTGAAGGGTGCTGCCACCCACTTCGACACAGGCAAAACCTGCTCTTGTAGTCGCTGCCTGTGCTTCCCTGTAGAGCATGCAACTGCCCCTGCGCCAGGCAAAAGCTGCAAGCACGGCTCAGGCGGGGAGACGCTGGGCCTCTTCCTGCCCAAATACTGTGTGCAAGGCAGCGCAGCAACGGTCTGGTAGAGATGGAGCTTTTTACATCCCAGCCTGGTCAGCTGACATTTATCAGGGTAACAAAAGGATACAGCCCGATCACAAGACAGGCTGACAATGCATCTTCCCCTTCTGGGGAGGAAAGTCAAGTGCCAAAGTTGTAAAAGGAGTCCAGTCATCTTTTGTATTTTCTTTTGCCTGCAGTTTGATGTGTGGAGAGATGGTTCCTCTCATCTTCTATTGAAATGATTGAAATGAAAGAGGAAAGGAAAATGCAGAAAATTCTTGCATTTTAGGTGCAGGAATTAAAAAAATGATAAATCAAATTCTTCTAATGCTTCAGGCCAAATATTCCCCAAAGCTTCTGTTGCGGTACTCTAAGAAAGCAGAGACTCTTGAATTCACTTGAATTCAGGGTATTTCTATCAATTCATACCAGCATTTCAACAAGCCTGGCTGAGGATGCACAGGCAAGCCTGGCTGTTACACGCCTGGACTGAGGCATCAAGAGAACCACGCAGGAACTGAGAGTCATTATATGTTATTAGCCCACCTGGAATCTGTGATTTCTTACATGTTATTTTGCTACGTGGCTGCAGAGTGAAACAGCTCCTTAAAAAAAAAAGAAAACGTGAACCATGCACCAATGCGGGATCATCTTTCCAGTGAGCTCTAGCAGGTCACCAGCAACTGGATCAACAGCAACTAAGACTGTCCTAGTAGCTTCAAGGTTTTCTTCTTGTGCCCCTTTATTTACCGTAGACTCCCTCTGTGGTAGCACTAACACGCCCCTGCAGCGATTGCCCTGCTCCAGCCTCCTGCTTTTCCAGGTTTGGGCAGGCACCGGCTATTGCATGTGCCTGTTTTTGGAGTGTGGCTGTTTGCTTCACGTGTCCCCACGGAGCAGAGTCCCCTCGGTGGGCCATTCCAGGCAGGAAACTGCCACTGCTCCTAGTCAGGGAATCGTGTGGGGAAAATGAGTTTCTCTTGCTTTTATAAAAGCCTCCAAATGAGGAGTTTGTTCTGGAGAGGCGAAGAACTGCTGAGATCCCACAAGCTCTTCTCCTGCCTAGCTGACAGATTCCCCCCAGCACCAATTTGGCCAGTATGGTGGTTGCCATACAGATTTCTTAGGGATAACTATTTGTTGGGATAACAACTTGCCAGGATAATGACTCAAGGCACACAGGGCCCTTCTCTGCCCCAGCTCTCTTTACAGCATTTGCATCTTATCTTGTTGACTTTGCAGACAGGGAAACCAAGGCACAGAGCTGACTCTGAAGATGGCCGAGGCTCCAGCAGTATCTCAAACGGCAGCACTTTGGTGCTCCAACGATGCTGCCCATGTGCTGCAATATCAGCGTATCATCCACAACCTGGCTGAACTTCCCGAAGGTCCCCCAATGAGGGACCTCCTGCATCCCCTCTGTCCCCAGCTCAGCCCTGTGAGCCGCTGACCTTGGTCCCTGTCTCCTGAGCATCAGTTTCTGTCGCTGGCACCTGGTGTTGCCTCTCCCGGGAGCTGGGCTCTGCCCCACTGATGCTCAGGGTACCACCTTTCCCCACCATCCCCAGGAGCGCATCACAGAGGGTCTTGCGCATCTCCGCTGTGGCTGGTGACAGCAGGGCAGACAATGACATTTGCTGCAGGAGCCTGACATTGAACCCAGCCAGTCAGAACGGCGGGTGTTTTGCTGGCAAGGGTAGCGGCTCTGCTCTGACACCATCAGCGAGGGGACAGGAGAGGGAGGGGAAAGGAAAAAAGCCGAAGCAGCAGCCAGACAGCTGCCTCTTCCTCCTCCTCCTTTTGTGCAGAAATGTGTTTTTGTTTGTCAGTCAAACAGATTGTTTTCTCCTTCTTTGCAGGCCAATTGTTTCTGCTCCTGCAAGATAAGGGATTGAAAAGGGCTATATTTTTATGGCACTGAATCTAGGCCCTCCAAATTGGAGGGGAGACATCAAGTGGGAGGAGATTCCTGTTCAAACCAACACTCCTCTCCCCAGCTCCACTCTCCAATCCTATTTCCACCCCCATTTTCCTTTCTTCTCCTTCCTTCTCCCGCCTGGAACTGCCTCTCAGCCCTCTCGCTATTTAATCTCTGTCTCTCTGGTGGACTCAGGAGGTTTACACAGCTTCGCCTTCTTCACACCATCTGCTGAAAAGAATCATCTTTCCCCTTGCTGGTCTGTCCGGTGGCTTCTCCTGCCATCCTTCCCCCCAAAAAAGGGGAAAGCGGAGCTGGTGCCACTGCACGTGTACGTCCAGACAAACAAAACCCAGGACCCAGGAGTGGGGGGGTGTCTCCTGTGATGGTTTTGCCCAGAAAGTGTCTTGAGGAGCCAGACCCCAGCGTGGGCAGGAGCAGGAAGCAGAGATGAGGGAGGAAAATGGTTAATTAAAGCAAGCCGAGGCCAGGATAAGACAGGTTCCTCTCCTGGTTTCCACAATGGATTCAAGGAGCCTGTGTCCAGTCTTCTTCCTTTCTCTTGTTGGACTCCCCCAAATCCACAGTCCAGGTGGGATGCCATGACTCATGGTGATGGAAATGCTGGCGTGATGACCACTGCGTGATAGTCAGCATCCCATTCATGCCATCGGAGCAGGTCCCCAAGCCAATGGACCTGGAGAAGGTAATTGCTCCAAGAACCATCAGGGCTGCAGACAACCCCAGCCTCGCAGCGGTGGGGATGCCTGTATCCCAAGCATGAGTCCTTTCCTCCTGTGTGATCACATCGTGCTTCGTTGTTCAGTGCTGATGACTGCAGGGAGGTTCTGCCTCCCCTCCTCGGGGGATGAGAGCCTGGAAGGGGGCAGCATGGTTCATATCCAACTCATAAGCCTCTCGGAGCTCAGGCTTGAGGACTGAGATTCACTCAATTAATTTTGCTTTGGCAAAAAGTCCATTTTTATTGCTATTTCATGCCTTCAGTATAGATTTTCCCTGCTCGTCTCAAAGGGATAATAAAACCCGACTCATTCTTTTTATAAAAGTCTCACACTCCCTCTCTCACCAGGCTGTGTTCCCCAGCTAGAGATGTAAATTTAAAGGGGAAATGCTGTCACTTAAAACAAAACAAAACCCAAAAAAGCAACTCAGAAAGCCCATCTTGGAGCATATTCCAGCTCTCAAAACTAGGCCGTGCAACCGAAGCAAAACCCAAGCGGCTGTCTTCCCGCAGCAAAGCGGCCTCCCCGCAGTGACACCCACCCTCCCGCCGGGACCGGGGGTGACCGCCAGCCCTAGGAAGCTGCTCTCCATCTTGCACCGCTGTTGGTGGCCCTTGGCTTGCTGGGACGTGTAGTTTTTTTGCCGGCTGGGCGCAGGTGGTGACCGCTGCTTGGAACTGGCTCTTTGCGCTCGGCTGTGACGCCAGCTCCCCAGTGCCTGCACCTGCCTCCCTCCTCCTCCTCTGCACCAGGCCCAGGGTGAAAGCCTTCCTTCTGCCTGCCCCGAGCAGCTGTACGAGCCCTCCTCGGGGAAATCCCAAATCCATGCAATGCTGAGCAGGTGGATTTTGAGCGTGTTTCTGAGCAGGCAGTGGGACAGGATGTCGGCAGGACGATGCACGGGTCTGCCTGCTCCACCTCAGCTGGGATGCATCCTACCCGGTCTTTGGAAGAGCTGTAGCTGCAACGCATCCCTCTGAGAGGTGAAGAAGAGAAAGGGAAACTGCCTTTCTTCTGCCTCGTGCCCTGCTGTGGGGGATAGGATGTGAGCAGAAGCCAAGTCGCATTGCTGGAAGTCATTAGTGAGTGGCAGCAGTCACCTGGGGACAGGGTGGGGTTCCCAGCACCAGCAGTTTTTAAAGAGCAGGTTAGACCCACGTATCTGCCTGGCACAGCTGATCCAGCCTGCTAGGATGGACTCAAGACAGCTCCCTCCTGCCCTGGCCGTGTGTCTGATTCAGTGACATGCATAAATCCACCGTCACTGGGACTCTCCCTGCCTCGGCAGAAACCAGGAGCGAATCCAAAGCAGAGCGAAGCCACACAAGGCAAGAGGAGACGTGCGTGTGCCTGCGTGGTGCCAGCCGGCGTGCTGCTGCCACACCAGCCCAGTGCTCAGCCCTGTGCTGCAGCACGGGACTGGATCAGCGGAGAACAGGCTGAAGGGTGACAGCCAAACCTTTCACATGCAAGTGATTCTCCTTCCCTCCATCCTTCTCCCTTTGCCTGCACCCAGCTGCAAAGCTGCTTGCACACCTTGGCTGCCGGGAACTCAAAGCCCTGCCTGCATCTGGCAGGGCAGGCAGCGCCCACAGTGAGAGGAAACCCACAGCTCACTCTGTTCCTGCAGGTGTGCCTCCAACCGACAAAAGTTTTGGGGCAACTCACGCCAGGATGGGCAGGAGAAGAAAGATGAGGGTGAGGAAACCCCCAGCGATCTTACACTCCCTGGCTAACTGATGGCCCACCACCTCCGGGCTCCGCTCACCATGCCCACAGCGAGGCTGCAGCGCGGCTCCATCAGTTAAACCAAAGTTGTGCCATTTCCTCTGATGGCAGAACAAACCGTTCTTTCTCGCCATGAGCTGCCAAGTCAGAGGGATGCCACAGAAAAGAATTCTGCAGCTCCCCCATTTCGGAGGAAATCAGTCTGGGTCCCGAGATTTTCCCACAGAGCCCTCATAAGAGTCGACCCTCCGGGCTGGAAAATCCTTAGTGAGCTGTGACAACCTCTGCAGCTCAGGCAGAGGCGAGAGATGATTAAGACTGGCTGAAATCTCACAGGACTCTGACATCTGAGGGGCCACATGCATGACAGAGAAACACTCCAGGCTGCTCCTTGCAACCTGCAACTCCTCTCACCTTAGCACGGGGCCGAAAGGAGAGCAGGGACCAAGCGAGGCCAGGAACCAGGTCACTGCTGCTGGTTTCCAGGCAGCAAAGGTTTGGAAGAGCAGAGGATCATTTAGCAGAGCGACAGTGAAGGTTCAGAGCAGAGCCTTCAAATTACACGCTACAGAGCACTTTTCCTGCCTAAAAGGTCTCTGAAATGACTGTGGTGGCTCTGAAACGAAGCACTCTGTATGCAATTGTTCCCTGGGGCTTGCAGAGGAGACAGAGCCGGGAGAGGAGAGGTGGGTCTGCGGTCCCTGGCACGGGCAGCTCCTCATCAGACAAGGATGCACGCTTCTTCTAGGCTCCACGGCACAGCCATGCCGCTTCCCTAAATCTGCCCGGTGGTTTCTACCCGTCGTGATATTTTTTTATTATTATTGTTTTTTTATTTCTCACTTCCTGCCTTGAACTTCACACAGCTCCCGGCCCTGGGCTGCAGAGCTCAGGGTGCAGATGCCCCCAGCCCAGGCTCTGAGCCCCATGAGCAGACCCACACTGAACCCCCCCCCCCCCATCACTCTTGCCATGCTTCGAGGCACACCTTGCTCCCATGAGGAACGGGGAGGGAAAAGCACTCGGGGGGAACATGTCCTTTTCTCCATCTCACTTGGCTTCTTCCCATCCTTCTCCACTCCATCCCCTAGCAGCTCAAGGTCCATTTTCATCAGCCAGTGACAGACACCAGAAGATGCGGTCTCAGCACCGGCTGTGCACCTGACCACTCAGCACCGGGGCGCCACACACAGCCAGCCTCCGCCTCGCCCCCATGGGTCCCCGCACCCTCTCCCACCGACGCAGGGGTGACAGCACCCACACCTGCAGAACCACCACAGTGCTGCTTGCCCACCTGGGGTACATGAGCTGCCACCCCAGGGAAGGTGGCCGTGGGGTAGAAGTGCTCTGCAAAGCCCCGGCACCCAGCAGAAAACCATTTCTGGACCCTCAAGGAGGCTCCAGTGATGCCCATAGGCTGGAGCAGCTGGCGCTGAGCTGGCAGAGCCCTCAGAAGGTGCTGGCACCTCCAGAGATGCCTCCACTCCGCTTGCACGGGGCCCTAGGCGCGCTCTCCCATGCAATACACCCACTGCTGATTTTGCTCCTCCAAAACATCGCTTTGGGAGGTCACCTGAGGGCAGCCAGCCCAGGCAGTGCTCGCAGCCATGGGGAGCACAAGCAGGAACCAGTGGCCACAAGAGCTTTTACCACGCCAAATTTGCTCACATCTAAGGGACGGCATTGCACTCCATCAAAGGTGGCGGGGAACAAACACACACCCCAGCAGCCCCCCGCTCTGACGTCAATGAAAACCTCTGGCAGGTCTGCAACGTCAGCCTCGAGGCTTCGGCACCGGCCAGAGAGCCCTCGGGATGTGGACCCCTGGGCGGGGGGACGAGGCTGGGCAGCATCTCCGCTGGGATCCCCGGGGGTGCCAGCACCACCGTGCTCAGGCTGCTGCTCCAGCTGCACATTTCCAGGGGGTGGGGGGGAAGGGGGGGCGCACACTGGAATTTAGCTGGAATTTAGCAGCTGCAGCAGAAGGGCTCGCCGGGGGGGAGGGGGGGAGCGCCTTCCTCCAGCGGGGGTTCAGATGCACCAGGTCCCCCCCTCCACATCTCGGCGCTGCCAGCCGGGAGCACCGCGGGCTGCGCTCACCCGGGGGACCGGGGGGGGCCGGGGAGCCCCTCGCTGCGCACCCCCCCCCCGTGACGTCACCGGGCTGGGGCCAGGCTCGGGCTCGGGGTGGGGGTCAAGGCCGGGGCGAGGCGGGGGGGGGAGGGGGGGGGAGGCCGGAACGGGCTGCGGTTACAAATGCGAGTGCGGTGCGATGGGAGCGCGGGCGGAATGCGGCGGGCAGCGGGAAGGGAAGGGAAGGGAAGGGAAGGGAAGGGAAGGGAAGGGAAGGGAAGGGAAGGGAAGGGAAGATGCCGGCAGCGCGGCGGGGACGCGGTGCCGCCGCCACTCCAGCGGCAGCCGGAACGCAGCGGGCCCGGCGGGAGCTGCCGCCGCCGTTGCCAAGCGAAGCGAACGGGCTGGGAACGCGGGGCGGCGGGCAGGGCCCCCCCACACCGGCAAGACACGGGCACCGCGGCCCCCGCCCCTCTCGGCCAGCCCCTCTCCCCCCCCGCCACACCACGGCTGTGTCCCCCCCTCCCCTCCGCCCTCCCCGGGCCGCCGGCCTCCCGCGGCCCGGCCTCAGCGGCGCAGCCCCGGGGCCCGCCCGGCCCCCCCCGCCCGCCCCGGAGCCGCCGCCGGAGCCTGCTTACCTGGCGGGCCGTGCCCCCTGCGTCTCAGCGGCGGCGCTGGGCGGGGGCGGCCCCGGCGGCCATCCCCGGGCGGCCGCGCCGCTCTCCGCCGCGCCGCGCCGCGCCGTGCGAGCCGCCTCAGCGGTGTCAGCGGGCGGGAGCCCCGCGCGGCGCCGGGAGGGAGGGGAGGAAAGTCGGGGGCATGACCGAGCGCCGTCGGAAGTGCACGCGCGCCCGCCGCCCTGCCCGCGACGGCGGCGACACCTGCCGGCCGCGCCGCGCGCCGCCGGGAACGGGCCCTCCGCGCGCGCCGCCGCCAGCACCGGGCACCGCCGCGGGGAGCTGGTGCCACGGGCGCCTGGCATCGCCGGCCCACGGACCGCGTTCACCGGGGACCCCGCGCCGGGCCTTGGGTCCGGCCGCACCGGGAGCCTGCGGCGGGCCGGCAGTAGGCATCGTGCGGCGGCTACCGGGCGGCACGTGCTGGGCAACCGGGTACCGGGCACGGGGCGGTGGGCAGCGGCGCTGGGCGCAGGGTGAGCTCCCAGCTGCCGTGCACCGGGGGCCATGCACCGGGGGCCACGCACCGGAGCCTGGGTCAGGGCGCAGATCCGGATTCGGAGCTGGGTCTGGGTCAGGGCGCAGATCCGGATTCGGAGCTGGGTCTGGGTCAGGGCTCAGATCTGGATTCAGAGCTGGGTCTGTCTCTGGGTTTGGATCCACATTTGGATGAGAATTGGACCACTGTGTGGGTCTGCACTTGGATCTAGGACTGGATGTAGATCAAGATTTGGATCCACATCTGGATTTGCATTTGGAGCTGGATTCAGATCCTCATCTGGATCTGCATTTGCATCTGAGTCTGGAATACGCATCCAAAGGATGGAGGTGCCATGCCTAACCCTTAGCCATCCCACCACCAGCTGTGCCAGGAGGTGCTCAGCCCCCATGGGTGCTGCCCCCTTACCCTGCCCCGGGGAGCCTGGGGAGCCCCGGGGGGGGGCAGCTGAGGTCTGCAGCAGCCGTGGCAGGAGCCCTGGCCTCTGAGCCGAGGGGAGGGACAAAATGGCAGCGGTCCCGCTGGCCTTGGCTGTTGCTCAGTGGTGCGTCTGGGGCTGAACGTGCTCCAAGGAGGAGCTGAGGTCAGGGAGGGGGATGAGTGCAGGAAACATATTAAGCGAGGAAAATTGGCTGCAGCCAGCACTGCTGCCTAATGCTCGCTTCGGATTTTCCTCTCCATCAGGTATTTGGTATAAGCTCTCACTGCTCAGCGGTTGCAGCTGGTTAACCGCTTGCATCTCAGATGTGCCACCAGCCACCGGCACCCGCTCTGCACCAAGAGGGGTGGCACCCAGGACCCCTCCTGGCTTGTGTCCCTGGTGCTGACACCCAGCCTTGGCCACAGCGACGCTTGCAGGTATTTTAACGGGAAGATTGGGCTGTCACAGCCCAGCTGCTAATTTAAAATCCTGGTTTTCTATGAAAATAAAAGCCTCTCTCTTATTCCTGAACATGAGAGCCAAAGCGAAACTATGAGGAAGTGCCCTGTTTGCAGAACACACTGTGAAACGCACAAAGGAAACGAAGCGAAAACAGCGTTTTGCACGTTTTTTAGCCTCATTTTATCCGGGACTTGGAACTGCAGAAGGGAAATCTTTTCCAGCAGGATGTGCACAGCAGGGGGGTGCGTCAAGCTGCTGGTGTCCCTTTGGAGCAGGGCCACCTGCCTGCCAAGGGACAGCAACATCAGCAGGTCCCTGCTTAGTCCCTGAGGGGTGCCAGGTCCCTTGGGGGTCCCAGGGATGCGGGCTGGAGCAGCATGTCCCCCCGTGGGGCTGGCCAGGCAGGGATGGCGGATGATGGCAGGAAATACCTGCTGCTCCGCCGCTTCCCTGGCCAAAGCGAACAAGAGGGAGAGTGTTTGGAGGGTGGCTGCGGCCGCGTGCGGCAGGAGGAGCCTCCAAGGGACACACGGGCCATTGTTCCTTGAGCGCGTGGGGCGGAAATTTGGATGGGCCCGTTGTGTGCTGCCCTCCCAGCCCTGCCAGGGACTGAGCCCGGGCTGTGAGTGGGACCCAGGAGCTGCCGAAGTGGATGGGGCTGGGAAATTGTTAAACCCTGTGTCTGGTGGTTGAGCCGCTGGCGGCGGCAGTGGGAAGGCCCTGGTGGGGGCAACCCGCTCGAGGGGGCTCTTGCTCCTCGCAGCTGGAGCATGGCACATGCCCAAGGACTTTTAGCTTTTCCAGAGCTCCGACTGATCTTTGTCGTGGCCCTGCAGTAGTGCTGCTGCCTGTGCGCCTGCACCCCCGCCAGCAGCTTTGCAGTAACCTGGAAAGACATTTAGTGTGGTCTGGTTTTGATCCGCACTTTGCCATTTCTTTAAGCACTCCCTGGTGTTTTCCATTCACTTGTACAGCGCCTTTTACCACCAGTGCTCCCCTGTTTCTCTAAAAAGGAAGAAGGCGGCTTGCTGAATATGCCCAGCCTTGCAAATCCCCAATTACCCTCTGCAGGTCCTAGCAAACAGGCCCCCTTTGAGCAGCGCTGCTGTCAGCAGGGACGGGTTGCAGGCTCTCCCCAAAGCAGCTGGTCCTCCCTGCTGCCCTCGCAGGGGGAGCAGAGGCGTTTGCCTCACTGCTCCCACCCGAGCTCCCAGCCAGCTCCACTCTCCTTCCCCGCAACAGCCGTCCCTGCACTGGCATCCTGATCTGAAAGTGTTTTCTTGGGCGGGAGGCTGCAAAAAGCAGGAGAGCAGAGGACATGCTGCTCTCCTTCCTGGCCTCTGCGCTTTGCCCTTTCTCAGGAACCAGCCAGATTGTTTCCATTAGGAGAAGCTGAGGATCCAAGTATTTGTCAATGGCCAGGAGAAGATTTGCTGATCATAACTGCCGTTCCCTAGAATAATGTTGAACGAGGTGCTTGGCGTGTAACCATCCTTTTATGGTAAAATTAGGGATAAACGCTTGGTGGATTTGCATTTGAAGTTGATTGATACATGGCATTAATGCACACGTAGATAATTTTGTATTTTGAGATTGCTGAGCAAGGAATAATTTTTATTTTGGGTCAAAGATAAGGGCATTGTGTTGAGATGAAATATGCAGGGTTTTTGATCAGTGTCACAGGCGGTGCATTTCTCTTTGCTGGGTAAGGTGATGGCAGGCCCGCATTAGCCATTCCTGCCCTTGCTTTTAAGTGCTTTGGGTCGGTGCCCGATGCAAGGAGTAATCCCCCACTGTCACTTAATGCCAGGATGCAGTTCCAACTTTCTGAGCATTGGAGTTTCCCATCATTAAAAAAAAAAAAAAAAAAAAAAAAAAAGAAGAAGAAACCTCTCTTTTATTTTATTTTTGTGCAGGCAGAAGGCTGTGCCACTAAGAAACATTAACTAAATAAAGCAGTGCGGCTCAATCATTACGGGAAAGGTGCGGGCAGAGTGTTGCCAAGCCAGCAATGCCTTTCAAACCCACCTCTGGCAGCCTCGACTGAAGCCGTCAGCAGCACCTTGGCCTTCCCATGCTCAGCACCGTCCCCTGCCCTTGCGCCAGCCCTCGCAGCACATCCTGGGTCGGGCGGCACAGCCAGTGTCACGCCGGGAGGTGACAGGGCTCTTGGCTCCCTTGCATTGCTCAACCTTTCCCGGTTGCTGCATGCTGAATGCAGCCAGGCTTTTGGGAAGCTGGAGCCTGGGGTATGTACACCTCAGCCGGGCATCTGTTCCCTTTGCAGTAAGGACATGGGCTCAATGCCCTTGGGGACTCAGCAGTAGAGAGGGGCTCCCCTTTGGGTCCCCAAGCCACAAGGGCCAAGGAGCTGGGGGCTACTTGCTAATGCATCAGCACAAGGCACCTCCAGACATGAGAGGTCAGCCAGCCAGCCAGCCAGCCAGCCAGCTCGCAGAGGAGGGTGACTTCCAGCTGGACCACGTGGGCTGTTTCAGCAGGGGCAGGCAGCAGGAGGCGATGCCATTTGTGGGGTAAAGGGAGCTCTAATGAGAGGGAATCATGCAGACGTTAATTAGGCAGTCAGTGAGATCCTCAGGTGCAGATAACTCAGCAAAAGCACTGGGCCATTTGCATGCAGGAGATGGCAAGCGATCATGTCCCAGAGACATGAAGTGAACACACCAGCATCCCTCCTTGCCCCTTTGGTCGGGTCCCAGGGCCACCGCAGCCGGCAGGGCAGGGGCTGGCGGTAGCGGGCTGCATGGCAAACCCCCTCCTCCTCCTCCACTAAAGCGGGTGGTGGGAAGAAAAAAGGAAGGAGAAGGAGGAGGGAGCAGAGCTGAGTAGCAAAATAAGCTGTGCTATAAAACGCCTCGAGCAGTAACTTGTGCTTGAGGCCATCCTTGCTGTGTGGCCGAGTGGCTTTTTCCAGACCTGGCAGGAGAAGCCCGGAGGGGTGGGAAGGGAGACGGGTGTGAGGGAAGGAGGGAGGTGGCCCCGGCCGAGCAGAGCAAACGTGCATTTGAGCCTCAATAGGTTTGAGAGGCTGCAGCGTGTTTCGGGGATGAAAGCTGCCCTGGGGCCCCTCCCAGCAAGCAGCAGCGCTGCAAGTAAGCTGCGGGCATCGCGTTTGTCTGGCTGGCGACTTCCTTGTTACGCTGAAAATGGTATTAAAAAAAAAAAGCAAAAAAATAAAAAAGCAAAACCTACAATAACAAAAAATATAGCACCAGCCCCCCTCCACCCCCCATCTCCACCCCCCAACAACAACCAAGAAAGGCAAGATCTTTCACAAGCCCGGAAGATGTCACCATAGAAACAGAAATCAGACCCACTCCAAGGATCCTGCCGCCTGGGAAGGCGATAAAATGTTTTCTATCGATTGCTGTCGGGAAAGTCACTGCTGATAAGCCATCCGAGGAGAAATGGAGCAGGGACGCAGGGATGTGGGAGCTCTTTAAATGAGCCTCCAGATGGTCCCTCTTCTGCCCCTGCACGACGGTCGGGGGCTGAGGGACCCCAGGCTCACTGGGGGCGGCGGCTCTGCCCCGAGCTGGTGCCAGTGTATGTGTGCAGAAGAGGAGGTGTGAGTGCTTCATGCCTTCGGTGTGGCGATGTGTGCGTGCCCTGGCTGTTACAAGCACGCAGTGGGAAGCCCGCTGTCCGCTCTCCCATTTGCTTTTGCTGCAGAGCAGCTGTTCCTGGCAAAAACATGCCTTGTCAGGGCGGCCAGCAGAGGCGGTTGAACTTTCCCTTGGCTCCTGGCATGGCATTGCTGGGGTTTGGCACCCTCCTGCCTCCCCTTGGTAGCGGCAGTGATACACCCTGTGGTGCCTGCCAGCCTTGTGCCCTCGCAGGACTCGGGTCCCCAGTCCCCATCTGCACGCAGGCGGCTGCTCTGCAGCTGGGAGCATCCCTGCGGCTGCAGCGTCGGCCGGGAGGTGTGGGATCTTCCTGGAGGCTCTTCCCAGGGTGCTGCACAGCGCTGGGGCCTGGCTTGCAAGCCCTTTGAAGAGATGGAAAATCCTATTATCTGCTCATTCTTCTCGCAGTGTGAAGCCTCAGAGCATTCAGCAGCAGCCGAGTGTGGTCTGATGCCTGCAGCCCTGTGCTGCCTCTGCTCCCGCCCGCGCTGGAAGGTACTGGGTCACCATGGATGGGCACCGCTTCACATCCCCTGATCCACACTGGAGCTCGGGGATACAGCTCTCCCCATGATCCCATTTGTAGCATCCAGCAGTGGGGTGCAGAGGATGGGTGTGCAGGGAAGCAGAGTGGGGGGCTGTGGGTGGATCCACCCTCTCTGTGGGGAGCTGAGGCTGCTGCTGCAGCCTGGAAAGCCTCATGTCATTAGGGCTGGGAAGGTGGTAACCCATCTTGCATGCTCCATCCCCACGGCATCTTTGCTGCCAGTAATTGGCAGCAATAAAAGAGGCAGTTAATCCAGGCCAGCGTGGGACGCAGGCACGTTGATGTCTGCGGTGAAAGGCACCCTGGCAAGGAGGACCTGGGGAAGAATACGCTCCTGGGCACAATCTGCAGCCCTGGAGAGCTGGTTGGGTGCCACGGGGAGCATTTGCTGGGGATTTTGTTAATGATGCAGGCACAGCCTTCCCAGCTTGGCCTGTGCTAAAGCCCTGGCTCGCACAAGCTCAGGCTGTTTGGCTTGAACTTAGACCAGCTGCTTTCCACTGGCTGGTGGATTTTTGTCTTGTTACTGGGTGGCTCTGTGTGGGAGATGAACAAAGGAGCAGTTAGTGGGTGATTTCACCCTGCGGGGTTGTTTTTGGAGGAGGAAGGAAGGGTTAAACTGGGTCTTGTTACTCAGTTATTTTAAGATGGTAGCTCTGAAGGTACCGCGAGAGGGTTTCTCTGCATATGGGAAGATGGAAATTAATGAATATTGACAAGAGCCATTCACCAAAACAGGCTCATTTGCTAATGAAAGCCAGACCTGGTGACTCCCCAGGGAGGGACGGCTTTGGGAAAGCTGGGAATGAGGCAATGGGAAAGCCAGGGCTCCCTCTCCCATACTCCTTGTTCTTATGAAACCAGGCTGCATTTGGGATTGATTTTCCCAGCACAGAATAAGCTTTGGCTTATTTGCCTTGTGAGTGCAGGATGCCCAGGACTGGCCCTCATGGCAGTGAAGCAACGGCCCCATCCCTGCCCAGGGACCTGGGTCCATGTCACCCGTCACCCCCCAGGCACCGACATCCCAGTGTCAGGCAGAGGCTGGGACAAGTGCGATGACAGCAAAGCCAGGCCCTGACTGATGGCAATGGGGTACAGCAGGGCAGGACAGAGGTGCAGGGCTTTGCCCTCCAGCTCAGACCACAGTCAGGGGTCCCCATGCAGTGAAGTCTCCTTTCATGAGTGGAGACGTTTCCTTCCAGCCCATGTAATCTGTTAGGTTTTCTAGCACCTATTTAACTCAAACACGCACGGAGGTGGTGAGAGAAGAATATTTTTGTCAGAGTTTTGTGTTTTCCCCTCTATGCTTGCAATTAGAAGCAGAAAAGAGCCAAGACACCTCTGAGACCAGACCCTTCGACAACATAGCACATGGAGAACAAACCTAATTTCTGTGGTTGGCAGCTGGTATTTCCCTCTCACTGCCGGCTCTGTGCCCTGGAGCCGAGCTGAGCTCACTGTCGCACAGTGCTGAGGGCTGCCCAAAACTCCGTGGGCACAGCCAGGGGCTTGGGCATCGCCCGGGGGCAGCTGGGGCTGCCAGACCAGGACCTGCCTGGCCATTTCCCTGGGCACACAGGAGGTCATCACTGGGCTGAGCCACTGCCAGTTGGCAAGTGTGACCTTGCAGGCATGCCGGTACCTGCAGCTGCCTCCCAGCCTCCAGAATCACTAGTCTGGACTTGCTGGGCTGTAAGCTTGACTCTGAGATTTAGAGTTTGACAAAAAGTCCAGCTGTTTCCCCCTGTGTGTCCCCAGCTTCCTGGAAAGCCATGAAAGATGACAAGCCCAGTCGTCATCCTGCTCCATCGCAGCGTCGGTGCAGTGCAGTGACTGGTCCCTGCTGTGGGGAGGGGTCGGCTTAATTTGTTGGACAGGTTTTTTTCCTTCTAAAAGGCGGCATCACATCCCCCAGCCTTCTGGTGCGGCCGCAGGGCTGCTCCCGGAGCAGGGGGGCTGAGCGGGATGCAATTGGAAAAAAGGAAGATTTTGATCCCCCGCCAAGACCACACAATCCCGTCCAAGTTCACACTGGCAGATAATGAGCTTTAATGAGCAGGCCACACTAATTGGTAAGTGATCCCAGAACCGTCTGTGGCAGAGGTGAGGGAAGAGCAGCGGCAGCTTCGGGCGAGGAGGGGGCCAGGGCTGTGCTGCCCGCAGCGCTCTGGAGGGCAGGGGCTGCCAGAGCTGGGGCTGCCCGGAGCAAGGGCTGGGGCTGCCTGCAGCAGGGGCTCTGCCTGCCCGGCGTGGGGGCTGCCCGCTGGGCTGCCGGCGGGGATTGCAGGCAGGACCGTGAGCTGGGTTTGCAAGCAAGAGCATGAGCAGGGTGTGCAAGATCTCCCTTCCCTGGTGCCCAGCCAGCTCTGCAGACACCGCCAGGGTGAGATGCATGGGCAAGAAGAGCCATGGGAACAGCTGTGCCTCCTGCTCCCAGCTCTTTAGTGGGTAGGAAATGGGGTGCAGGGAGCTGGAGGCTTTCGCACCATAGGGTGATGAGTGGCCAGAGGCCAGTTGGCACCCATGGCCCTTGAACCCAGAGCAGGGCAGGGTGAGCCCAGGTGGCTGGCCCAAGTGGGCAGACGTATGGCAATGCCAAGGCTGTCCTAACTGAACGTCATCGTAAATTCCCCTCTCAAATGGAGTGGAAAAATGCTATTAAGCTAATATAACACCACAGGGGAAGGATGTCCTGCCACCACGGCCTCCAGGGATTTGGGCTGTAATGAAGGGAAGGAGCAGGAGATGAGAGCAGCCGGTGTGCTTGGGGTGGTGGGACAACAGACCAGCTCAGGCTCACCCAGTCCCGCTTTGCTGTGCCCTGCCTCGGTTTCCCCATGTGACCAAGGGGCAGCAAAATCAAGGACAGCAGCAGGATCCTGCACCCCCTGGGTTGCTTGGTGCCATGTGAGGTGTATGAGGCACCTTGCTTAAATAGAAACATGTCGAGGAGGGCAGCTGGAACTGGGGGTCACCCAGACTGCGGGATTTGGGGTGCCTGTGCCAGCTGGCTAGCAGGAGCTGGGGAGCAACACAGGCTGGGGGCTGCCGGTGTTGCTGCGGGGGGCTGCCTTGATTGATGCTGGAAAACACGATGCCGGCTGATGTGGGCAGTGCCTGGCAAGGGACGAGGATGTTTGTCAGTTGCCTCGGGGGTGCAGGGCTGGCAGAGGATTACGCAGCGGCGAAGGCAGCTGGGTGAGGTCTGCCAGCACCCCAAGGGACAGGGCAGCGGAGTGGAGGAGCACGAACCCCACAAGCCCCATTAGTAGGAACCAGCCCGACCATGGTTAGGTGGGACCACCCGCACCCAGGGCAGGCAGGGCTCTGCCCAGGGGAGCTCAGGCACCCCGGGGTGTGAGCAGGAGCCTGGGGAGCAGAGGGGTGGTCTCTCCCCAGCTGCAGGTGCTCTACCAGGTCCCTGCAGCAGTCTTGCTGCCTTCCCAACACTAAGTGGCAGCCTCTGCCCGGCTTTGGGGCAGCCCCCGGGCAGGGGCAGCCTCGGGGAGGGGGCGGCTGCAGCATCGCCTGGGTGCCTGGGCTCCCAACCTGGCTGAGACCTGCCTGGGTGCAGATCATGCTGGGGGCCCTGCCTGGGGATGTCCTCACCCACACAGCCATGGGTGTTCAGGCTGAGCCCTGCTTGGGGTCAGATCGGGTCAATGCTGCCTGCTAGGAGGGAGATAAGAAGCAGGGTTGGCAGCTGTTGGTACCATCTGCTGAATTAGAATCACAATGCACTAAACAAATAGTGTCTTGGGATAAAAACGTGCTGCTTAAGGCAAGGAGGTATTTCTGCTGCAGGTATTGCTATGACCTGGTAACCCACCGTGGAGATTTGCAATGCTGTAAAGAAGCGCAGGGATACAAATGAATCCTGGGAGATGTATCCTGCCCATATGCGTGTCCGTGTGTCCATGCCTATGGAAGCACCTTGGGTCTTGTGCTGTATAAAGTGCTGATGCTTTGGGGAAATTCTGCTCTGGATTCTCTGCATCACAGAATGGGGACAGGGGGGAGAGGAATAAAAATCACTGGGGGTGGTGGAAGCCACCAGTTCAGCCCAGTGTGAGAGATCAGAGAGACAAGGCAGCGTGACACAGGGCAGCCCCTGCTCCCTCCCAGGTGTTGCCCTTGGCACAATACCAGAATTTATCGTGGGGAATTGCACCCAGTTTATCAAGATAGTGATGTGCAGAGCAGAAACTCGTGCTCCCACACCAAGCTGCTGCTGGTTCCACAGCCTTTCCTGTGCCATTGGGGCACAAAATTCTGCGTGGGAAGTCAGGATCTCCCCAGCCGTGGTCTACTCCAGCAGGTGCAGGTAATAAAATCCTGCACAGACCTTCTAGAACAGCCAGAGCAGGCTGTATGATATATGCACATCAGCTCTGTAGTCATCTAGAGGGGTAAGTGCAACCTGCAGGGCTGGGGACAGTTTTTCCGCTGGGCTGGGGACAGGTAGAGCTGATGGTCACCTGAGGACGTGCTGGCTTTGGAAGGTCCCCAGCCAGCCCTGCTCCCAGGAGCCGGTGCCACCGCTCCACAGCTGTGAATGCCGATAAAGCATGGCCTGGCTGCCAGCTCACACACGTGTAAGCCCCTCAATGCTGATGCTTTGTCACAGCTAAGCACTCACGCCGGGTTTAACACAGCCGAATTGGCTGGCATGAATTCCATTCCACATTTATCCCTTCCAGTTTTGGAGCAACCAGCCGCTCATAACCATTCACCCTACTGCAAACAGCCCGGGGCTGAGCTCAGTGCCTGCTCGCTCTGTCCTGCGCCACCCACACTTGGGAAGGCTGCATCTCCTGCAAGCTAAATGAGATACATGCTAAACCCACCAAAATCCTGGAGAAACCCAGCCTGCAGCAGGCCCGGGAGGTCTCTGGGGAGATCCCTTCTTCCTGGTATCCAGTGATAGCACTCGTGGGAATGGTTCAGAGCTGCACCAGGGGAGCTTCAGGCTGGACATGAGGAAGCATTTCTTTACTGAGAGGGTGGTCAAACCCTGGGACAGGCTTCCTGGAGAGGCGGTCGGTGCCCCAAGCCTGTCAGTGTTTAAGAGGCATCTGGACAATGCCCTTAATAACATGCTTTACCTTTTGGTCAGCTGTGAAGTAGTCAGGCAGTGGGAATAGGTGATCCTTGTAGGGCCCTTCCAACTGAAAATATTCTATTCTGTATTTTGAAACTCATTCCCACAGCCACCTCAAAACCCCTTTAACTTTACATATCTCCCTCATCCCCATGCCCGAGCTCAGGCTGCTGAGTTATTTCCATTGCCGATGGACAATTTGTGGCTGCCTGCCACCGCTCAGAGGACAGGGATGCTCAGATGAACCATCCAGCTTCTCCCCTGCCTCCCTGGTGTAAATCAACACAACGCAGGCAATTTCAGCAGGGCTGATTTACACTGGCAGAAGGACGCTCCAAAGTACAGCCATGATTTAGCAATCCCATTAGGACGTTGCCACTTCTGCAGAAGAGGTGCAGCAGGTCGGTTTGTCTTCTTCTGAAGAGAAAGATGCAGCGATGAGCAGTGATGGCACTGGCAGCTGGCCATGCTGCTGCTCCCTGGCTGACTCCGGCAGGATCAGTGCTCTGAGAACACAGCTTCATCCCGGGAAGGTAAAACCTCTTCTGTGATTTATAGCAGGCAGGAGAAGCCAGTTCCATCTGCTACCCCAGGCACCTACTTTTTTTTTTTTTTTTTATTAAAGCATGAAACCTAACTGCGAGAAACAACAGAGCTGCAGGAAAAGTGTCTTTCATGGGCATGGTTCTTGGGGAGGAAAAAGCTGCAAAGCGGTGGGAGCTGAATTTACCTCCGCGGGAGCCCTGGAGAAGATGAGCATTATTTTGCGTAAGGGAGAGTGGGGCAGACAAGCCAAAAATGTCACCCAGAAAAAAGAAAATCTCCTCTCAAAGCTCTCTTATCCTCCTTTCCGAATTCTTCCTCTGGTCCCCATCCACACTGAGTGCATTTTACTCTACATGATGCTCTGCAGATGGTGCTTGTGCACACAAGCAGAGCACAGCCACACAAATCACCCTTCGGCCAGGCTAA
The DNA here is from genome assembly GCF_023634155.1 of Falco peregrinus. NCBI lineage: Eukaryota > Metazoa > Chordata > Aves > Falconiformes > Falconidae > Falco > Falco peregrinus. The sequence continues at coordinate 87,012,444 of NC_073725.1, read as the reverse complement.
CAAATGACTAAACAACTGCAAAGGCACTTTGCAGCATCATTTTTTCAACAGATTTAGCAGCAGAGTGGCTTTTACAGTGCCGCTCTCCCTTCCATCGCTTTACCCAGCCTCCATAACATACCACCCCCTCAAGAAAAAAAGAGGAAAGCAGTTTAAAAAACAGGCCATTTCAGAGAAACAGCACCCACATACGAAATGGTTCCTGAAGGGCTGCTGCAGCCTGCCATACTCGGATTTAAAGGCCAGGCAATTAGCGCAACAAGCTGGGAGAGCACTTAAAGCAGTGCTCAGGTAGGAGGTTTGCCACTATTTTGGGGCGCTGAGGCTGGGAGCAGGCACTGAGATCAGTGTGGGGGTCAGGGGGAGGTTTGCAGGTCCCACTGCTGGGAAGGGGTTTCTGAAGATGAGGAAGACCTCTTGAGGATGCACCTGGGGGCAACGAACATCAGCTGCAGCTCCTGGGCTGGGTGCCGAGTGGTCTACTTGAAGGAGCACCTGGAAAACATCTGGGTGGCTTGGGCTGACACAGATAGCAGCAGCCCAGCAAGCAGAAGGATGTTAAACTTTCCACAGGCAAAACCTGTCTCTGCCCTGGCTTGGCCAGCTTTCCGCCTCTGCCTTGTTCATCTCAGCAGTGGCTTCAATGTTGTGAGCTTCTCCATGCATTTTCTGGGGGAAGGTTCCTGCTGCAGCACCCCAGCGAACAGCCCGGCTCCATCAAGCACAGCCTCTCCTGCCTTGCTTGGGCACCCCCAAAGGCTGGTTTACAACCTCATGGCACCATTGTTGCCAGGAGCAGCACATCTTGCACATCTTCCCTTACTTCTTGGCAGCAACATCACCAGGATGCCCTGTCCTCACGCCTGAGGTGGGCGACCCACGGGGCCACCCCTTCCCCACCACTGCTCACCTTGTGCCTGAAGAAGAGCTGCTCAGGGACAGCTGATGGGGGAAAAGGGGGTTTTAACCCAAGGTTGACCACAGGGAAAAAGGCTTTCCTGTGGAAGTGTTACTTGAGATTAATTGAGCCACAGGGAAATTATTTGTATTTGCCAAATCAATCCCCTGCTGCTCATCAATACTTGACCTGGGCACGTGGCTAGCATTGAGCTTTCCTGGTGGTGTACCCCAAAACCTGCTCCTATTTCCCTTTCCCGTGGCTTTCACCCATTTCCCCTGTCCCAAAGACTCCCAAGACTGTTGCCAGGTAGACGTGTCTTCTGGGCAGAGTAGTTTGCTTCCCCAGCCCTCCCCTCGGCTTCTGCCTGCTGCGTCTCATGGCTTTGGGGTCCCCCATCTCCCTTCCCCAGGCTGCCCTGGCTCAGATCTGCGGTGCTGCCAGAGCCCTGCCCGGTGCCGGGGTGGCTGTGGGTCCCTGCCCCATGGCAGTGCCCTCTCAGCGCTCTCTTCTTGGGGCAGTTTAGCAACATTTCTATTCCTTTTTGCAGCTTGTTGTAACAAATGTCCTCAGGTTCTGTTTTTTAGTGCTTAAATATTTCATATGTGTGATGGTGTGCCTGCATGGCAGCCAGCGGTGGGGTTCTGTGAGTTATCCATCCCCCCTTTCTCCTCACCTCTGCTGTCGGCAGGATTAGGCTGAGCTGCCAGCTCCTCTCCTGGGTGTCCCCAAGCTCAGCCCTGTCATCAGCTGCATTTTGGGGGGGCAAGAGGGAAGCTGGGGGGAAGAGGGGCTGTGAGCTCTGGAGAGGATGCAGGGTATCCCAGGACGTGCAGCCCCCAGGGTAGGGTTTGACCTCCATGATCCAAATCCTTCTCCTTTCTCCACCTCCCTGATCTTTCCCTTCCTCCTCCAGGAAAGCAAAATTTTGGTGGCTCATCTCCCACAGAGCTTGGGCTGGCGTGATGCCGTGCCAGCAACCACAGCCTTGGAGAGCCAAGGACATGCCGTCCCTCCAGGGAAACTCCCTGAAAAGCCAAAGCCAGGCTGGCACCATGTCCAGTGTGCTCAGAAGAGGCTGGATTTACTGCTGACCATAATAATCATGTAATACCACAGCCTTGCCGTGCGCCCTTGGTCACATCTCTTGTTTCCAGCACTCCCCAGCGATGACGATGTTGGAGACCATTGGTGAAAATATAAGCATGATGGAGAGATGGAGCATGAGACTGCTGGCCACACACTGTGCTCCTGGCAAGGCTGGGAGCTGCAGACATGTAACACTGCTTCTCCCTCGCGGTCTCTAGGATTAGCTTAATAGCACGGGGAAATAACAGGATGAAAAATTCGCTCCCCTCCAAGCACTAAAAGCCAAGTTTCAAGGTTAATTGTCTGCCCTGTAGGAATAGCTTTTGCACGCTGCAAGGGGCTTAATTAGTGTCATTTTAGCCAAGCAGAGAGAGCACGCCCTGAACCCATACCGCATGCCCTCAAGCCTATTTTCCTCTCCGTGTGCTGGGTGGAGAGGTGATAGCTTGCAGGCAGCTTCCCTCCACCAGGACCTGGCAGGTCTGGATCTGGGGCTGATCATAAAATCCCAAGACGCTTCTCGCAGCTGGAGTGCTGCTGTGACCTCATGCCCCATCCCTGCACCCACTGCATCCCCGGGTCCAGCACCCAGTGCTTTGTGAGCCTGCTTGGGTTGCTCCATCATGCTGTAAGCTGATGGAGCAGAGGAAAAGCATCTGGATGCGACTGCATGGGGAATATCCAATGTGTTGTGGGGTGAAAGGCAATGTTTAAAGAATGCTGGAGTAGGCTTGCAGTGGGTGCAGAGGCCTCAGAGTCCTGCCCAACGCCACAGAGGCAATGCCTATGTGCCATGCATTGATGTGCTGCAAAGTGGCTGGATCCTGCCTCCTTCCCCACATGCACCCATGTCCCCTGGCCAAGGGGGCACCCATCCCCACTGAGCACCTGCCTGGGAGAAAAAGCACAGGCTGCCAGGCCTGGCTTTAATGAGAGGCACAAGGAGATGGAGGTAATTTCTTTTCCCAGTCAGTGTTGCCCTGCATGCCCCTACCAGCTGTGGGACATGCCCACTCTCCGTACAGCTGAGACAAGCTTGCAGCCCAGTGCCAATCCCCAGCAGCTGGTGCAGGGTCAGACACCCGAGGGAGGAGGAGACACGACTGCTCTGAGCTCTGCCCTGGAAATCAGGGCTGGTGCCAGCAGCAGGGTCTCTGGTAGCACAGGGGCAGCCTGTCCACAAGGGTGACCCAGCATTTTCCCAGCCCAGGGCAGCTGCTTCCCATCACAGCATCCTTGGCAGTGAGGGGAGCAGGTCCCTGGGTGCCCCCACAGGGGGTCCCCATGCCCTGGCACGGAGCTGTCCCCGAGCATGGTTTTCCATCAGCTGGCATCCATCCTCACTGGGCTCCAGTTGCAGAGCCCGCAGGGACAGCCATGACCTCCTGCACAATCCAGGCCAGGAGACCTCCCTGGACGCCTGCCCGTCTGGGCTGGAGCAGACCTTGGAGAGCCTGTTGGGATTTAAAGTTTTCCCCATACTGAAGAATTCATGGCAGCCCCCACTAAACCCATCTGCTGGCAAAGCCTCCTTACTCCTGCTCCAGCCACGCTTCCAGCTGGGCTGTCCTCCTCCCGCTGCTGCCGTGCCCATGTCCTGTGCCCTGCCACGGGGATGCGGCGGCTGGGGGATGCCGCGGCCGGGGGATGCTGGGTCCGCTCTGTGCTCCCAGCCCCTCTCCAGCCTCTCCTCCTTCCCCCTCTGCCCTTTGGATTCAATTTCTCCCCCCAGCAGCCGATGTCCAAATGGGGTCCCAGGGGCAACAAACCACAGAAGAAAACATCCATCCCGATGGTGGGGGCTGGCACGGAGCCGCTGCACCCCTGCCCGGGCGGCAAGCAGCAGCCCAGCCAGTTGCCCTTTTAACGGGGAGCTGCAAAAAAACCCAGTTCTTGGCAAGTGGGTGATGCTGCAGGCAGAGACTCTGGCAAAGGGGCCATCTGGGTTTTGGTGATTCCAGGTGGTTTCTGGCTTCTCCTGGTGTGGGAAGAAGGAAGGATGTGTGGAGGAGGGAGCAGGGACAGCATCTTGTCTTTAGCAATAAGGGGATTCAATGCCTTAAACTTTAAACAAGGTAAACAGTCTGCTTTTGGTTTAGGTGGGGAAAGCCCCAGACCTTTTGTTTCAGACCCTGTTTTCTACAATGCAAAGATCAGTTTGTGCTTGGTGCTCTTCGTCTTGCTGGAAGAGTGAAGGAAGAGAACAAAAAAGTTGGTTCCAGCAGCTTCCTTTTGCTGAAGTGCCTTGCATCGGCAGCCAGCAATGCCCCCCAGCTCCCAGTCTGCCTGTGGGGAGGGTCATGGCAGCAAAACCTGGTTGCTGGATTTGGGGGTTCCGAGGGCTGAGGCAGGAGCACCCCCTGCCCCATGGCTGGGTGAGGAGGGGTCAGTGGGGCAGCTGGTGCTCACAGCTCGCCCTCCCCTCCTGCCGCTGCAATTCAGGGCTTCAGGCTCATGGTGGTGAGGAGCGATGTATTTTTAATTCATTTAAGGGAATTAAGCTCGTCTGTGTCTGACTGCTCACATCGCCTCCACTTTCATTAATTTCTGAGCTGCTCGCCTGGTTTCCTTTGGCTCTGGCAGGGGTTTGGCAACGCAGGGAGACCAATTTCCTGCAAATTCAACATGCCTGTGGCTGGAGAGCAGCAGGAGACCTCTTTAGTAGCGTCCTTGTAGTGGGGGGTACTTTTGGTCACCCTCCACGTCAGTCCTACAGGGACCTTCTGCCTCGTGACCAGCCACTGATTCAGGGCTGGCACAGGGACCTGGCCTTGCTGGGAGCTGGCAGCACTGGTACGGGGCAGCAGCTGAGCAGGACCAGTTCATCCTGGCAGAAAAAAGCGTCTGGCCAAAGGCTGGGTGGAAGTGGGACAGAAAGCCCCTGGGATGCACTGGGGAGAAGGTGGGAAAGGCTCTGCTGGGCTTCTACATCCCTTCTGCTCTTAGTATCTGTCCAGCCCTGGGTGAGCGCAATGCCCTGGCCAGTGCCGTGCCCCTTGCCAGTGGGACACGAGGGCAGAGCTATCGCCCACTGCGCGCTACCGGGAGGGCACTGCTGGGAGCCAGGGAGCTTGCTGGCCACAGGGCTTCTGCCCTGCCGTGGTCCCCAACCTTCCTCCCAGGATCCCCGACCTTCTTTCCGCCTTCCTTTTGAGATGCTTCTGTGATGCAGCCCATAAACAGCCGCAAAAGCGGAGGGGAAAGAAGAGAAGATAAAAATAACAGCAGCAGGAGTGGGTTTGAAGTAAATAAAAGCAAAACATCAAAGAGGAGGGGGAGTGACACTCTGAGGAGGTATTTATAGCCAGCTCTGCTCTTCCTCAGGATAAACCTGCCTGCCCCATGGAAGCCTCTTCCCTGGCCCCTGCGAGCGCATGTCTGTGTCCGAGACCTGCAGGTTACCCCTTCCGAAGGAGCTCCCCGGCGGCGTAAGTCTGGAGGCACAGCACATCTCTGCAGCTTTTAGAGGCCACTCGGGGAAGGGCTGGTGCCCCAAATAGGTTCTGAGCCCAGCTCCCCGCGGCGCTGAGCACCAGGGCTGGGCGCCTGCTGCGGGGGCTGTCACGTGCAGCACGAAGCAGCCCCCACTGGCAGGCTTTGCCCCCCACCCCCCCCCCGCCAAGTCCTCGAAGAGAGGATTTTTCTCTCCACAGCCCTCCTGGGTGTCACATCAGATAGCAAGGCTGATTGCTGGGGAAAAGCTGGCCGCCAGCGGAGCGAGGGATGAGAGATGGCCGTGGAGGTTGATGCTGGGCACTGTGACTCAGCTTCCTCCATCACCCCCTCCATCATCTCTGCTGCCTGCTGCGACAAGCATTAGGTGAGCATCTGGATGGCTTGGCATCCGACACCTGGCTGCTTGGCTAACAAGGACACCGTAATTCTATGTATCTGGAGCAATGCCCCATATCTTTGGGCTGATGATATGTAGGGAATTGTTTTGGGGGCAGGTTCAGCCCTCTGCAGCTTGCACCATATGGGCAAACATGCTAGGGCTGCACAGGGTGGTTTGTAGGTGCAGAGAGGACTGGGAGGCGCAGGTAGCGTTAGGGAAAGCTGCCTGGCCTCTTTGGATGGACCCAGGGGGCAATGGGGTTTGTTTCCCACCTCTGGCATGGGACATGCTTGTGGCCCAGGGATGTGGTAACAGTGACCTTTTCAGCTGCCCTCTGCTTTGGGAAGCCTCAGCTTCTTTTAAAGCATCTGTCCTCATGAAAGGTACTTTGGAGGGATTTCAATGGTTTGGGGGATTTAGGGCTTTGGGGGAGAGCAGATTGGCAATAAACACTCCAGCCAGCTGGGAAGAGTCAGGACCTTCTGGAGAAGAGAAAGCCAGGAGGATTTCCACCCTCCTGGAGCCCCGAAACCTCCTCCCTCCTTGCAGCCACCTCCCAGGCTGGGTGAGCAGCCGCTGCTCTGTGGGCTACGCTAGCAAGTGCTTCTGCACACCCTCGCTGCTACTCTCTAATCAGACACGGGGTTTGCAATTAAGTGACATGGAGTACCCTGGGGACAGAGTTGCTGTTTGAGCCAAGCTCAGATGAGTTCAGGGAGGGAGAGACCTGATTTCCTACTTAGCAAACAGGTCACGATCGGTGGATTCATTGATCCCAGAAAGTAAAGCCTCCGCTTCATTAGAGACATGCTGGTGATGAACGTGGCCTCAGGGAGTGGAGAAGCTGTTGTGAATCCTTCCCTAAATGTTGTCTCCACCAGGCTCAGCACAGATGCCAGGAAGCTTCTCCGACAGCATGGCTTCCTTCTGAGGGAGCCTGCCCCTTCCCTCAGCACTCATTGCACGCGTGGCTCCCTGGGCACCGAGCTCCCTGGGAATAGGCTGAGGCTGGAAAGATGCAGCTCAGTGCCTCTGGGTCTGCCCCCTCCCTCCGCGGTTCTCCCCACCGATGCGTGGTGAGGGCACAATGCCCTGGGTTAAAGCAATGCAAGCTGTGGCCAGGGCAGAGCACAGAGGCGAGACCTGCAGGGGAGGTCCCCAGCCCCACGCTGCTGACATAAGGTGTACCTGGAGTCAGCTGGGGGGTTCCCAGCGCCTGGGCTATTTGTGAGGGATGTTCCCCTAGAAGCATGGACACAGCACTGGAGAGCTGGTTCAGGTGCAGGCAGCATGGGCAGGGCAGAGAAGAGGCAGCCCCAGGTGATCAGGACACACTGATGCTTGGCAAGATCCTTGTGCAAGGTCCTGCCCGCTCTGCTCCCGAACCAGGACCTCGTGTACGCAAAATGTTTTGACTGTAAAGGCAAGGGGACTGTTGTTATTCCCCTTTGCCTGCAGGAAGGACAGATCCTGCTCTGTCCTCTGTTACATTTCTGATTTGCCCTCCGCAGATCAGCTCTCCCCGGAGGGAGTTTTCCTCGCTGGCTCCTGCCAAGAGTTACTGGCAATAACTTCTCGGTGCCCTTCAGTGCAGCTGCTCAAGACAGCAGATGGGGACGTGGGCTATAGCTGTGCCAGACTGGTTGCTCTGCTGGGCTTATGCAAGTAGCTCCATCTACACCCAAAGTTCCCATTCCCTCCTGTAAATATGCATTGAGAGCCTGGTGTAGTTACTGGGAGCACAGCGGGAACGGTTTCACCAGGGGTGAGCGTTGCCCACGAGCTGGAGCAGGGCCCCGTACCGTCCCCTTCCCTGCATCACGACTCTGCACATAACTAGCACGGTAACAACACCCACAAGTGAAAAAGCAAGGCAAGGACTGCGAGCCTTCGACATGGAAATTTTGGAGGTTTTCCTGGTTCTCTGCATGAGGGGAGCACAGGATACACGACGGCTTTTAAGAAGGTTTCTGCTCCAGAGAATCAAGCTATGCTGCCGGTTCGGGGCAGGGATGTGTCATCCTGCTCCTGCGGGTGTTAGGACTTCTTGTTGCTAATTCTTTCAAGAAAGAAAACATCTCCCGTGGGCAAACCTGCCTGGCAGGACGCCCTGACGCCAACACAGGCATCCTCAGCTTGCAACAGCAACAAGCCTCCCACGCCGTGGCACGTCCCCTTCGCAGGGGCTGTTCCGCAACTGCGCCAGGGGCAGATCTCGAGCTCCCAAGTGTTTGGCTCTGGTTTCTGGCTCATGCTGATACACAGAGGAATGAAAGCAAAGCAACCTCTTTCCGGCCTGGCTTTCAGTTTAGGAGCATCTCAGTCTTTTGGAGAATTTAGGAACATGGAGTTGATCTTGGTTGCTGCCTGCGTCCAAGGGAACGCAAGAAGCAGTCAGGGCACGAAGAGAGGGAAAGGAGCAGCTGTCTCTCCGGATTTACAGGGATCAGCAGCCGAGTGAGTCCCCAGCATTAACCAGGGTGTAACAGGGAGCAGAGTCTGACTCACATACCATATGTTCCCAATCCACTGCGTTCAATCAAGCCTAATAAAATTGATAGGGGAGCATTGAAAATCTCGTGATTAATTCTTTATGATCTGTAATAGGGGAGCTGTGTGCCAATTACTCATAAACTGTAAATCATTCATCAGAATATAAATAGAGCTAACCTCCAGCACAAACACTACAGGATTTCCAATAGGATTGCAGGTCTGGATTGCAGCATTGCACCGCTGGTGACAACGTGTTATCTGATGGAAGACAGAAGAGTACCTGCAATTTTGCAGCTTCTGCCCAAGGTTTCAGCTCTGTGCTCCCGTGTTATTTGCTTCCCTCTAGGCTGGCAATGCTGTCCTTTACCATGTGTTTTGATGCTCTGTCCTTGATCTCCGCGACCCATCAGTACAAGCTCTTGCAGGCTTGCAAGGGTTAAACCCACAGGGATCAGCTTTATTTCAGGTCGGGCCTGAACACCAGGACCATGACACAGCCCTCAGGAAAGGGGACACAAAGGATTGGGAAAAAGGTCCCAGCCCCACACTGTGCCCATGGGACCTCTGTATCAGCAAGGGATGAAGCTGGGGTGGAACCAGCTGGATTGCAAGCTCAGATATGAGAAACCAAGACTGCCAGCAGAAAGTAGCCCTTCCCAGGGACCCCAACGGCTTGCTGGGGACCATGATAAAGTCTGGTCTGCCTGGCTGGAGCAATAGGCAAGAGAGCAGTTATGGGAGCTGCCAGCAAGCAGGAGGGGTCATGAGCTTGTCCCGCTTTGTGGAGGATGACAGCAAGAGCCACCATTGGCGAGTGGAAGCTGCGGGTGCTTTATATCCCCTTTCTTCCTTTTTCTCAGCAAGGAAACCAATCCTTTGGCCTGGAAGCTTTCTCCTGGGCTTGTAAGGGGAGACGTCTCTCTGTGCTTAAGTTGACCTGGCTGCAGCTTCCCAGCCAGTGCCCCATTTCTAAGGGAAATCCACCCGATGGCACTCCTTGCCCTGGATTTCCACATGCTGGGAGTCCCCCGGGTCTCCTTGTGTTTGAAATGCTCCTGAACAAACTGCAGCTTGCTGAGCCACAGTGACCTGCTAACGTGCAGGCAGCGAGCATCCTTCACCAGCCTGACGCACACATGCATTGCTGAGCTGCGCGCAATGAACATGTCAAACACATGGAAACCCTCCAGTGCTGCTGCAGCAGATGCCAGCAGAAGCAACGGCGGCTGCACCATCCCTGTGTGCTGTTAACAGCTGTCAACCAGCGAGCCGGCTCCAACCCTCCCTCCGACAGGGCAGCTCATCCCCGCTGTTACGAACGGCCTCGTTTAAGTGCTTTCTGCCCACGGAGGCATTTGCAACTCCATATTCATCGGTGACCTCTTGGGGTTGTGGTGGGATTTCAAAGGGCGCTGGAGGGGTTCAAGCTGACAAGGGACTTGGGAAAGCCGAGGGCAATGCCCTCTTCCTTAGCTCAGTGCTCAGAAACAGAGAGCTGGATAAAAGGCACGCCATGGGGAGAAGCGGAGGGATGGGGACACAAAGAAAAATCCAACCCTGCAGAAAGCCCTCTTTGTCTCCTTCACAGCTGCTGGGATGTTTCTGAAGTGGGATGGAGGCTGGTGCGGAGGGGCCCCACCACTGCAAACACCCCCTGTTCCTCTTATGTGGAAAATGTTCCCTGGACAGGAGACTTGGCAGTGGGAACAGCGTGGGGGTTCCAGTGTGATTCCCCACTCAAAACGCAGCCAAGCTGGTGGTAAGGCATTCGGGTCCTGCAGCACATGCCCTCACTGGGTGCTCCCCAACATGGGGTAACAGGACAGACATGTCCACGACAGCCCAGCTCTGCTGGCCTCGAGCGAGGAGCCAGCGAGACAGCTCACCCCACTGCACCTCCTCACCATCCATCCCTCACTCCATTCCCTGGCCCCTGCCACCACATCCTTGTCCTTTCCCAGCTGGCAGCATTGGCAGCACCGGAATGTTCTCCCCTTGCAGCAGGGAGGATGGTTTGGAGAAGGTTCCTCTGTGTTAATTCCCTCCCTGGGGGAATGTTTCCTCCTCTCTGAACGCAGCCATCGTGCTTTTCCCACTCCGTCCCTTTCGCCTTTCCCGCTGCCCCAAGCACCCAGCTGGTGGGACTCACAAAATAAACATCCTCCCATCTGCTCCCGCGCCCCAGCCTGGGAGATGACAGAGGTGATAATTACACACTCGGCACAGCAAAATTATCCAGCGTGAGGGAGAAGAGGCCGGAAGCAGCTGGAAATCATCCACCATGGGGAACGTTGCTCCCACCCACGGCGCCGTCATGCGCGTCTCACCCTAAACGGGCCCGGTGCTGCAATTTATACCGTGAATGTGCTCCTCGGGCCCTGGTGGGGTGGGGTCCAGCCCTGTGCAAGCACCCCCGAGTGCAGGAGCTGACCCTGCTGGCGGGAGGTGGGGATGTGCTGGTGCAGCGAGGGGTAGCGAGGGGTTTGGAGCGGCAGAACTAAGGAAAGCCGGTTTCCTGTGGAGCTGAGAGCTGTAGCTGGGCCCCCCTGGGTCTGCTGAAGTGCATCCTCCAAGGATGGCATTTTACTGGGGAGGGCTTTGCGTGAGCCATCACTCACGCACATTTTTGGTGCCTGCCAGGGCAGGAGCACTCAGACACTCCCGTGAGACCTCTGGGAGGGACACTTGCAGCTTATTCATGAGGCTTCCCTCACATCAAACTCCTTTCTGAAGAAAATTTATTTCCCCTCAAAGGAGGGTCTGCAAAAGCAGATGGTCCATGCAGGGACCCTCAGAGGTCTGCAGCAATGGTGCTACCTGATTTCCTATGCACAGGCAGGGCGAGGACTGCCGCCCACGATGTGCATCAACCAGAAACATCTTTGAAAGGAGTGAAGAAGAGAAATATTAGTAGTAATAATAACAGCAATAAAAATAAATACTACACCTGCTGAAGGGAGTAGGCTGCAATGAATTGTCCTTAAAATACATCCAGACTTGATGGCTTTACATTTTTCCCTGGAGTGAGTAATACTGGGCAAGCAACATTTAATTTCCACAGCCTTTCCAGCACCAGAAAGCCACTGGTGCCGTTTCCCTCCCTCTGGCCCTGGTGCGAGCACTGAACACGGGCAGCACAGGCAGAGAGACAGGGACTGGCAGGGGGACAGGTAGGGGGGACAGGGACAGGCAGGGGGACAGAGAAAATTAGGAGGGCCGGGGCCAGGCAGGGGGCCAGGCAGGAGGATGGGAACAGGCAGAGGGGCTGGGGCCAGGCAGGGAGATGGGGCCAGGTAGGAGGACAGGCAGGGGGGACAGGCAGGGGGACAGGGCCCAGCAGGGGGACAGAGACAATGAGGGGGACCAGGGCCAGGCAGGGGGCCAGGGCCAGGCAGGGGAGGCAGGCAGGAGGACAGGCAGGGGAGGCAGGCAGGGGGCCAGGGCCAGGCAGCGGGGGCAGGCAGGGGAGGCAGGCAGGAGGACAGGCAGGAGGACTGGCAGGGGGACAGAGACAAGTAGGGGGGGCTGGGCCAGGCAGGCAGGAGGACAGGCAGGGGTCCGGGGCCACGCAGGGGCACAGGCAGGGCCGGGTCTCTGCCCTGCAGCCCCCTGTTTCGCGCCCACTGCCCCCTCCGGGCTGTCCGCCGCCAGCCCCGCTCGGCCCCGCCAGCCGCCCGGTGGGGCGCATCCCCGGCCCGGGGGCCCGTCCCGCCCGCCGCGGGGAGGGGGGGCCGCCCCGCGCCGCGGCCCGGTTGCTTCACCGGGCAGGGCCGAAGTCCAGGCGCCGGCAGCACGGGCCGCCCCCCCCGCCGCCGCGGCCGGACACACTCGCGCAGCCCGCGACGGAGCCGGCCGGGCCCGCGGCGAGGTCAGTGCTTCCCGGGGGCGCGCTAGGCCCGGCCGCCAGGCCCCGCTCCCCCCGCGCCGCGCCGCGGCCCTGCCGGCGGAGGCGGGCCCAGGCTTCCCGGCAGCGCCACCGCGGGGCTCCGCGCTCGGCCGGCCTCGGGCGGGGGGAGGCGGCGGCGGCGGGGCGACCCCGGGCCCCCGGCCCCAACCCATGGCGGGGCGGCCCGGGCCGGGCGCGGGGCGGCGGGCGGCGGAGGCGGGCGGGGGCCGGCCCTTCCCGCGGGAGTGCTGCGAAGGGCTGGGCGGCCTGGAGTACGGCCAGGTACCGGCGGGGCCGGGGGGCGGGCGGGGAGCGCCGGGCTCGGGGCGGCCCCGGGGAAGGGCCCGGCCCGGGGCGCTGCCGCTCGGCAGCGGGGGGCGGCCCGGGGCCGGATCCCCCCAGCCCCGGCCTCTCCCGGTGCCTTGGCGGGGCTGCGCAGCGCTGGTGGCCGCACCCCCGGCTGTGCCTGCAGGTGCCCGCTCGGGGCCCGAGGGACCCGCTGCCCTCCCCGGCACATTTTCCACCCGAGCCACGATGGCTGGCTCTGGGACACGGCAGGGCGCCGCCGGCACCGCACGGAGGCCCATGGGTGCTGCCACCAGCTTGCCTGGGTGCCCCTTGCAGCTCCCACCTGGCTGTCCGTGTAGCCCCTGCAGCTTCCACCCCGGGTGCCCCTGCAGCTCCTGCTCAGGTGCCCCTGCAGCTCCCACCCGGGTGCCCATGCAGCTCTACCCAGGATGCCCGGGCAGCTCCTACCAAGCTGTCTGTGCAGCTCCCACCTGGGTGCCCATGCAGCTCTCCCCGGGGTGCCCATGCAGCTCCCACCCAGGTGCCCCTGCAGCTCTCCCCTGGATGCCCCTGCAGCTCTCCCCGGGGTGCCCATGCAGCTCCCACCTGGCTGTCCGTGCAGCTCCCACCTGGCTGTCCTTGCAGCTCCCACCCGGGTGCCCCTGCAACTCTCCTCGGGGTGCCCATCCAGCTCCCACCCACCTGTCTGTGCAGCCCCTCAGCTCTCCCCTGGGCCCGTGCAGCTCTCGCCTTCCCTGATGTTGGGGCTGCAGGCAAGCAGGTGGTGTTTGCCACCATTATTGCTCACCCGCCAGGGAGGACGGGGCAAAGTTGAATGTTCTGTGCCTGTTACGTGGCTGTCCCAGCAGCTTGCCAAGACAGCTCATCCTAATGGGCCCCCCTTTATCCCTAAAAGCATATAGTAGGCACAGGCCAATCTGCCTCCCGCTGGCAGCAGCGAATTTGGTTGTTGAGGAGAAGAAAAGGAGTGCAATGTTAAGGTTGTTGCCAGCCAGGAGTTAGTAGGTCAAGAAGCTTTTGTTCAGCCTGTGCTGGCAGTGTGCTCAGCACCGTACAAAATGAGAGGAAAGAAGCTGTCCTGGTCCCACGGGATTGCAATTGAAGCGAGACCAGACAGTTCGGCCCCGGCGCCAGAGGCTGTCTGGGTGCCCGGGTTGTGTCTTGACTGTGCTGGGTCTGAAGAGGCGAGGTCTGATGGCGAAGGGCTGCTCGGGTATGAAGGGAGGGGAGGAGAGACTGGGGAGGGTGGCAGTAGGGGAAGGTGGGTCAGGATCAGGCCCGAGGGGCTGTTCCCATCATTCCTTACCAGCACCCGTGTCCCAAGGGCTTGGATGGAGGAGCCCGTGGGAGCTGGGGCGGTAGCAGTTTGAAGGCAGCCGTGACCCCTGTGAGGATCCCCCCGTGTCCCTGGGGCAGCACGGCCTTTGCTCTTGTGCTTTGCACCGCGGGCAGTGGCAGCTGTGCAGGAGGCACCTGGAGCGGCTGGACATGCCCCGGGACAGTGCGGGAGCCGTTCCCAGGGCCTTTGCTTTTGGCTACGAGAAGTGCTGCGTTTAGCAGCCCCTCTCCATGAATCCCACTGAGGCTCTGGTTGCTTTGAAGAACTTGTGAAGAGCCGGTGGGAATTTCTGTCCCGGACAGGCAAGGTGGAGCTGATGCCTGTTTGAGCCTTTCCTGTCCCCTGGCATCCAAAGGACTTGCAAACACAGCTGTGTTTAGGAAGCAAAAGGCCTCTACGTCTGAGTGTTGTCTTGATTCTGATTCAAGAGAGGGAAGGGCTTGGGCTGGGCTATTTTGTCTTTTGTTTTTCAAAGTTTTTTGGGAAAAAAAAAAAGGCACTGGCTGTGTTTCATCCAAATACCACTGCAGGGAGAGGGGGCGGGGAGGGAGAAGCAGCATGGTTTATTGCACGTAAAAACGCTGACAATGTCAGGGAGCCATCCTGGGAAAAATACCTCTTTCTTAAAAGGAGAAAGGGGAGAAAACTGAGCTTTAAGGCTATTTGTTGTCATTAAGTACGACAGGAAACCCTTGCAGCCCTCACTGTGGAGGGGGTTTGCATCACTTACTCTATGGAAGGCAAACTTGAGGCTGACACAGTTTCTTGCTTGGAGTTTTCATGCAGACCAGCATCCCTGGGACGTCCTCGTTCCCCAGGGATGCCGAAGCGCTGTGAAACGATGCTCCCTTGCCTGCAGCTTGGAAACGCTGCTTGGGTTGGCAGCTGCCCTGTAGGACTGGTGCTTGTCCTCACAGCAGCAGTGTCCTTGCAGTGCCTCTGTCCTTCTGGGCACTGCTGCAAACGTGGGGCTCCCCGAGAGCCTGGTGCCCCTCAGGTGTGGGGGGTGATGGCTTGGAGGAGCCCTCATCCTTCCTTTTGGCTTTGCACCCTGACATCGCGCTTTGCTTGGGGCCATTAAAAGATGTGTCTGCTCTTGGGGGGCAGCTGAAGTGTTCGGTTTGAGATGAATTGCCCAGTGCCCCTGCAGGAACCTGCACCCCCAGTAACTGGCTCTCCCTCCCCAGGTGGATGTGACAGCCATGGCGCGGCTCTTCGGCTATGTGGATGTGACCGACTCTGGCTTCATTGTGGCCGTCCTCTCCATCACCTTCAACCCGCTCTTCTGGAACATGGTAAGAGCTGCCTGCACGCCGGCTGCCCTGTTGTTTTTAGCCTTCCTTTCCCAGCTACAGGGGCATCTCCCTTGGGCCATGCTGGAGGAAAAACCCCTTTTTGGAAAAATCTGCTGGGCTGGGTGGGGCGAGCGGTGCCGAGTTATTAGGCATTAGAAGTGGGTGAGCAGGGAGCTGTGCTGCAGAGAGAACTGGCGCTGGGGGTGGCTGTGATGGGTGTCACAGGGGAGGTGAAGGCAGGAGCCAGCATGGGATGCAGAAGGAATTAGAAACTGGGCGTGGGAGAGGGGGCACAGCAATGAAACCCATCGTTCAGCCACCTCCTGCAGCACCTCCCACCCCAGCAGCCAGGCACTTGTCACCACTGGGACTGAGCATAAATGGCATTAAGCCCCGGCAAGGGGCTGCACTGGATGCGTTGCTTGCTGCTTCCCCTTGAAATATGTTGGCAGCCGGTTGTGTGGATGACAAGAAGCAAAAACAGTCAGCCAAAAGTTAACCTGAAGAAATTCCCCCTCCATCATGCTGCAAAGCCTGGCAAAGAGCTGCAGAGCTGGCAGCAAGCCCTCCCTAAGCAGGAGCAAGGATACCTGTGCGTGGATGATGCTCGCTGTCTCTGTGGGTGCCGTAGCACTCTGGGAGCCGAGACTGGAAGAGTCTCTGCTGCCCTTCACCGCTGCGGTTTGCTACCTCCCTGCAAGAGCAGTGAGAGTCGTTGCTGGCCCTGGTTTGGAGCACTGCAGGGCCAATGTGCCAAGCAGGGAGCCTAGGTGGGCTGCAGCACCAGGTGACTCCCACCCTGCAAGCACCCTCAGCAGCATGGCTGAGGTATGGGGTGAAACCTTCTCCTTGCGAGCACTCGTGGAAATGGGATGTTGTCTCAGCTAAGATTCCCAAAACCACCTGCCAAACCTCCCTGCAGGGATTCTCACCCTGGGGAAGTCTCCTTATAGAGGCCTTATTTTTCCAGAGGGGGAGGGCTCGGCGCTCTCTGAGTGCGGGGGCTCTTGAGATTGTCTCACGCTGGGCTTTGGAAAAGCGAGGCTCTCCTGGCTGTGAGTCACTTTGGAAACCTCTGTTGGAGCTCTTTGTTGCAGCCTCCCTAATTTTTCATGCAACTTGTTATTAAAAAATCTCACGGTGTCTGAAATGCGAACTAGAATGTGCCACATTATTTCAATAGTGGAGTCATCATTTAGCATAAAGAATCAATGAACAAGAAGATTCAGGATGTGGTCTCTCAGGGGAGAGACTGGCTCCAGCGAGAAACTGCATAAAAGGGAAAGTAAAAAGTACTTTATTAGCGTCTGCTGCTACGCCTGCGACTCGTGGGATGCCTGCAGCTTGGGAAATAGCGTTGTTTTTGGATCAAGAGTTTGGCTGCTGTTAAAGGACAGGGAAAGCTGATGTAACAGCAGGAAGTTCATTGCTCTGCGTTGCTGTTGTCCCCTTCCAGTGTCTGAAGAGCTTTGCCGTTGGCGGCAGGTGGCACTGCAAGCAAGACGTGCAGGGCCTGCGCCTGGGAGCAGAAGGCATCGCTGCATGGGTTTGCAGTGAGCAACCTGAGCTGGTGTGTTGGTGGGAAGCTCTGGGGAGGTGAGCGTGGCACTAGACGTTTCCCCGGCTCTAACGGCCCGGGTGGCTCTCACAGTCCATGTGCCTCTGGCCATCGCTTGCTCTGTCCAGGCTCCCGAGCACATGACTGGCGTTTTCAGGCTCTGCCAGTCCCGGTGTGTGGCTCACACCAGGCATTGCTGGAAGGCTCTAGCAGGGGGGGCTGTCGCATGTAAGCAAGCCCCCGCTGTCAGGTGCATTTTAGCAGGAGTGGCCCCAGCCATCCCTGAGTTTTTCCTGACCTGTTTCCTTTACCTCCTCCCCATCCTTTCTTCCATGTGATCTGCGTCCCCTGCCTGCACCCAGACAGCAGTTCTTTCCTCCTCTGCATCCCTGCACAGGCTCCCTTTGTCTTTTGCTATTTGAGTTCCTTCCTGGCAGCTGAGATTGCTTCTGCATCTGAATTACTTTGGGCTTGCAAAAGCTTTAGTGCAAACACTGGATTTCTGTGCAGTGCCAAGCACTCTCTGCTCTCTGTGCTTAATAAGTAATGTGGGACCCTGATCAAAAACCCTCCTGTGCGTGAAATTCCTGATTTGGGTAGAAATTGGGTGGGGATGCATTGATTTGGTTCAGTGTCTTAATTCCCCGTTTCTGCTGAACTCTGGCCAGGTCTGCCTCTTGCAAAGTTTGGCGCCGGGCTGTCCTTGCTGTGCAGTGCCGCTGAATAAATATGTGGTGGGGAAACCCTGGCTCCGTGTGGTGCTTGGCCTTGAGCATAGCAAGGCATTTGCCCTGGTAAGCCCTGGGCATGTTTCACTGGGGCAGAACCTGCAGGGTTTGGGGACAAAGCATGAAATCTGGAGGCTGTGGGGGAGTGTGGCTCTGGAGAAAGCCCTGATCCTCATCGGGTCGATTTATGCAGTTCGGTTAGGAGAGCAATTTAGAGGACCAGAGCCTAAGTGGGGCAATTTGCAGGACTCCAGCCAGGCTGTGCTGGTGCTCTCTCCTGTTCTCCGCAGGGGAGAAAAGCCCTCCAAAAAAGGCCTCGGGACTCCCAGTTCCCACCCTCCTCCCTGCAGGCATGTGCCAGAGGATACCATGAACATCGCCTGCTGCGTTTCCCCATCAAACCCAGGGCTCGCACCCCATCTGCTTCCATCCCTCCATGCCAATTAAAATCCTGCCTGTCCCCAGGTTGCTCCCAGGTTATGTTGTCCATGGCACAGCTTGTGTGTGTTCCTGCACTATTCTTGGATGTTTTCCTTTTTTCTTTTTTGTCTCTCCTCCTCATGCTGTCTCTGCTTTCCCACCCGCTGTGGCTGTTATGAAAGGAGCTGCTGGGAGCCGTGGTCCCGCATGAGGCTGGGTGCAGGTGAGGCTCCGAAAGGCAGCAGCGGAGCTGGTTTGGGGGATGAAGTCACTTAAAACTCCCCAAAGATGCTCAATGCAGCTGGGAGACCTGAGCCGCTGTGGGGCTGTAGAGGGGCATCCAGCGAGGAGTAGGTGCGTCACCGGAGCCGTGCCATAAAACATTAACAAGGTCAGAGTGGCAGAAACTTCAATAAATCCCATCTGTGTTTGGAAAGCCTCAGAACGATGGGAGAAACTTCCCATCCCTTGGTAACTAAGGAAAGTATTAAATAACAGCTCCTCAGGGACAAACATTTTCAAGTGAGGAGGGGCAGATAACCTGCGTGCTGGAGCCTTTAAAGAGCTCGCTGAGCCTTGGCACACAGGGAGTTTCTAGAAAGTTGGAAGGTTTCTGACACTCAATAGCGAACGGGCAAGTGGCACAGCTGTGAGCCAGGTGGTCTGACGTCCATCACCACGCAAGTAAGCTTCAAGTGGGGAGCGCATCTATCAGCAATCTTTTTCTTGATTTGAGCCTCTTAAAAATTTATGCCTGGTGTCGTGGACCGATTTAGAAATGGCACATCTTCAGCTGCTGCCCAGGAGCTTGCTCCTCCCGTCACCTCGAGTGGCCCCCTCGAGACACCCATGCATCTCGCCGGAATCTGCGAGGTGAAACCTCAGATGTCACGGTTAGGAATGGGCTTAGTGTAATTTAGCATGATTTTAAAGAAAATAGACCCCGTCAGACAAATGTGATTTTATTTTTCAAGGTTGCAGCTTTTCCTGTTCAGGGTAACAAGATCTCTGTTCTAGACTTCTGTCAAGTGTTTAAACTGCATGAGGTTTTGATTAAAGAAGTAGTTGCACAGGGACCTGGGCTGACAACGCCTGGCTCCTGATGGATGTATATCTCTTGGTTCATTTATTTTTAATTTCCCATCCTTTTCTCCTTCTTTGGAGACTGGAGGAATCTGCCAAGTGGATCAGAAATGCTTGTGCTGCTGAGGAGGGGGAACTTTGCAGGTGCCGGCAGCCCAATTTCACCTACCTTTTACCACTTCTTGCTAAACTCAGAGGAAGGTGCCTAGCCCAGAACCTCCCCAGGCTGCTGGGAACTGGCCGGGAGCTCGGGAGCTGTCAGGATCCAGTGAGCCAAACTCCAAGAAGCCTTTTGGGGACAAGACAAAAATGCCTGATGCTGGGGGATTTCAGCAGCTCTCGCTGTCTTACAGAAGGGCAGGATTGAGCAGTGGCTTAACGGCAGTGTGTTAGCACCTGACTGGGGAAAGGGTATGATAATTGCAGGGTATGAGATGGCTGTGCAAGGGCTGGGGCTGGAGCAGCAGGCAGAGCCTTGTGGCGAGCACACCTCGGTTAGCTCAAGTTTACAGGGTCGGGAGATGAATGAGTCCCAGTGATTTAAGCATCTTTTCTGACCTTCAGAATTTGCCAACCTGCGAGAGTTTCATGGGCTTTCCCACAAACCTCTGCCTGCCTGCAGCCGCGGGTGAGAGCAGAAAAACAGCCTCAACCATCTTCTGGAAAGTGCTTTTAGATCCCGTTGTAGAAGCCATGGCACAGCGACGATGATTATCTGCTTATAACAGATGCTAGATCAATAGCAGGGCTTCAAGCTACGCTGCAAGGCAATTGACTGCACAAAGTGTTTCTTTATTGGGGTAAGGCTGGGCTTGCAATGAGGCTCGGATTCGCTCTTACATCTCCGGTCTTAAAATGTCACCACCAGCTCTGATGCCTTTCATCCTTTGTGCAGGGAGAGAACGCACATAATTCGTAATTGGACTCTCTACCAGGCAGCAATAGCCGTTTTCATTTCCTACAATGCCTGAGAAAGAGTGAGAATTTGCTTCCCCCCCTCCCCAAACAGCATTTAGTGGCAATTTTATTCCAAGTGACTTGGTAATGCTTCCCACTCAGGCGGTGAGGGCTTTGCAGCGATGCTGTAACACGCGTGGTGAGCGGACAGCGTCGATTCTCTGGCCATCTCATAACAGAGCGAGTCCTGGCTGGGTGTGTAACACTGCGCCTGTTTGGCTCCTAATTTTAGCTTTTCCAGTGTGTCAGCACCGCTGCAAGCCACATAACAGGCACCAAAACTGGGTCGCATCCTCCAGCTTGCTGGCTGGAGCGACACAATTAGGAGTGCTGTCACCTTGAGGGAAAGCCACATCGGTCATCCCAGCGCTGCTTCCCTGCAGCCTCCCAGCGAGGGGTGGTGGTGGTTTCATCTCCATCTGCTTTAAGAAGCTATGCAATGTCTTTTTATGATGTTCTTGCAGGCTGTGCTGCCCGCGGCGGGGGGGAAACGCAGAGCCCCAGCCTGGCTGAGCAGCTGTGAGCTGAGATGCTTCATCTGTGTGTCAAGCCAGGCAAGTTCTCAGCCCTCAGGGCTCCAGGCAAGGCAGTGGCAATCATTTGAGCACAGGTACCTGCCAAAGCAGGGTGTGCTTGGGTGGCTGAGCTGTTTCCGTGCCTGTTCTTAGCATGAATTTGGGATCCAGCTAGTGTGCAATATGCCTGCTCAGCATTTCTCTAAACTGAGGTCAGAATCTGTCTCTCACCTCACAGTCCTTATAGATCATGGCCAAGCTGACCCAGAAAACAACCTCCTGTTTTTTAGCTTCTGTGCAGAATGCGTCTCTGGAAACCCAGGGTGTTTGTTATATGTACTGAACTTCTCTGGTTTAGTGTTTTAAAAATAAACTAGGCTGCTGGGAGCCCTGCTAGAGTAAGTCAGCATACACATTAAAAGATGAAAAAATATGTTTAAGCCAAGAGTCTTGTTTCCATTTGCATCAGAGGCTTAGCTTGTAGACCCTTGACGTAGGGAGAGGCTCTTTCCTGTACCACTCCTTCCCTACCGTGCCATGCTGCTGCTGAACACTCTCCTGCGGATGAGGTGCTGCTCAAAGATGTTAGTCTGTGAAAAGGCGAGTCTGTAACCACCTGCATCCTGTGGGACAAGGCAAAAAATGCAGCTGAAGGCAAAAAAGAAGGTAGTATGATCTACCCAGACCGGGAAGTGTGGAAGACAGTGGGTCCCATCCCCCCCTCCCCGTGGCGCTGGGCTTTGGCAGTGTTTGTGTGTAGCCCTGGGGCTGGGAGCTGCTGGAGCCCCGAGCAGGGAAACCCATTGCTTCCCCCGGGACACGGGCTGTCCAGGCACCGGGCGGGAGCTTCCTGGGTTGTGTGCCTGCCGCAATCACGATGTGAGCTGGGTGTGCTCCAGCTGTGCCATGGCACAGACCATTTAGCAGAAGCCTGCCCAGTTCCCAGAAGGATGGGATCTCCCAAAATAGGCTGCTTTGACGAAGAAATGCAGAAACACGCAGTGTGCTGGCTGCTCTTGGGAGGTTATTTCCGTAAGAACCATTGCCTGGCTTCCATCATGATGCAATTGCATCTTCTGCATGCCTGGAGACTCATGATGGAGAGGCAGGCGTTGGGGTTTCATGGTGGGGATGCTGGATCAGGCTTGCAGCAGGCTGGTGGCACACAGGGTTGTCACGCCAAAGAAAACGCTTCCTCCATTCCTCTATTTTCATCCCCTTTCATGAACTCTGAGGGGACACTTATCTCCAGTTGCTCATGTGACAGTAGCAAATGAGTAGTAAAGCAGATTAGTAAATCAGTAAAGCAAAACCCTCCTTCTCTTTTCCACTTATATTGTGTTCCCAATGATACGAGTCACTGGAAGTGGGACTTGGCAGGAGCATCCCACATCCTTGCCCTCTTGAGTGTGAAACCAGATAGTTCAGCAGCCCAATCACAGCAGCACTTGGCAGACACCAGTTCCTGGTAAATATTAGGAGCCTTGTCTCAGTTAAAGCAAACAAGCATCTGCACTCCCCCCCAGGGCTGCCTGCCTGTGTTGGCTCCCTTACATTCCCCTTTCTAAGGTATCCTGACAAAGCTTTAAAACTCCTGAACCCCAACCCAGGAAGAAATAGTCGATTTTTGGAAGCTGGTGCTGATGCATTACAGTGCCGGAGCTGTGGACAATAGAGCATGCTTGGGCAGCGGCTTTGGTTGATACGTTGCAGAGGGCTGCGAGCAGCGGTGCACTGGCTGTTCAGAGCAAAGGGTTTTGATTTTGGAAGGTGGCCCCAACCCAGGGGAAGGTCTGTGGACTGGGATGAAATAGCCCTATCCAGAAAGCCGCTGCCTGATTTTCCTTTTCCCTGCCAAGCTATCCGAGCCTCCACGCTTGCTCATGTGCAGGGAAGAGGGGCAACTCTCTTAGAAAATTATGAATTTGGTTGCCAGAAAAGCTGGAAGCCGCAGGCTTCTGCACCTGCATGTGGCTTCATCAAACTCCCCTGATCTCCCAGCGAATGTTGGGGTCGGGGAGAGGAAGGCTGGCAGGAGCTCTTGATTTTCCTGTGTGTCACTGAAATCACGAATCTCCACAGTACATTACCAAGTCGTCTGTATTTGGCAATACTTGCTTGGGTTTTTTCCTTGCAAAACCTTTTTTATTCCCTCTTTTTCCTCCAGACCAGGGATGATGCAGCCATGCGCTTGTTCTGCAGGCTGGGACGTGCAAGCTGCTGCTTTGTCTGGCTGAAGGGTTTTCACACACTGTCTGTGTAGGCGCAATCATTTTTGGTGTGATCCTTTTTGCTCTTTTGGAAAGAAAAAGCGGGCTGCGAGCAGCTCACACCCCTGAAGTGGGTGAAATGGAGATGGGTTTTAGCAATTTTCTCTGCCTTTGGCTGTTGCAGGGAAGCCTGACCATCAGGGCTCACAGAACGCCTTCGTCGCCTCCTTTGTGTGGTGGGAGGTTTGCTCATTATCTGGTTTGTGCTTCAGTTATAAAAGAAGCTGTAATTGTAGCAGCTCCTTGCCATAAAAGCACAAAGACATTTTCAGGGAAGGAAAATGTACATGCGGCTTTTATGATCCTTTACAGTACTCCTTCTGCCTACTTTTTTCGCCTGCTGCCCTTCCTGCAGCATCAGCTCTGTGCCTGCCTGGTGCTCAGCGTGATCTCCTCTGGCTCAAGCCTCTCCTTTGCTATCGAAATGCCCCTTTTAGAAAGAAGTTGAGCATCTTCCTCATCAGTCTTGTTGGGTGAAGAGAGGAGGGACCCCAAATCCCCTCATGTAGTCAGGTGTTCCTATTCCTGTCTCTTCCTTCAGCGCTGTGTTTTCTGCGGTGAGTCCAACAGCAGATGCTCAATCTACAGAATCCCAGGAACGATTTTGAACTGGGATAAAAAAAAAAATCCCTCCGTCTGTGACTACAGCATGCACCCTTAACAGGACTGGAGTAGTACCAGATCAGATCACCTTGGGGCATACATGGCTGTTCCTATTAAAAACTGAATGACCTTAGACGAGATACAGTATTTTTAACTCTGAAGCATTCCTATTAAGTGCCCTTTCCTGTTTATTTTTACCAGGACATTGTGTTAATCACTGCAGAGTTACTCATTTGATTCCCAAGGCTGGAGAGCAGCAATGAAATAGTTTCATTTTGAGGCTTTGTCATGCAATTGTTTTCCAGAGACTGATGTACTTGGAAGCCAAAGCGAGTGCATTGCCCAATGGAGGAACCTTACTTTCCTGCCTGTACCAGTTAGGCTTTGGTCCCTGGTGGGGATGTGTGGGGATTCTTAGCTGGAAGGGTTTGATCAGCCTTCCCCATCCACTTTCACACAGGGCTCTGGTAGAAATGCATGGTGCAGAAGACCATAAGAAGGTTTGAGCACTGCATGCCAGGCTCGTACGTGTGTCTTGGCGTTGGGCTTTGAGGCTGCAAAAGGAGAAGGGATCTCCTCTGGGGTTCAGATCACCGGGTCTGGGGTTGAGTGCTCGTTCGGCTTTTGGGTTACGCTTCTTGCATTGAACAAGACCCGCGGGGCGTGTGGGTACACCCATCGACACCCCAGTGGTAACACCAGCGAGCCTGAGGAGTTTAGTGATTGTGTTTAACCCTTCAGGTCGTTATTACTTGTTGTGCCGCGCGGTTTGAACATCTTATCCCCGAGGAGAGGGGAACAGCGTGCGCGGCTGCCCGCCTTACATAAAGATCAAATTGTCCCTCTCTATTGTTGGCCACTGGGACAGCAGCAGCATTGCAAACACGTGTGTCCTCGGTGCCGTGGGAAATGTTCCCAGGGGAGGCTTAACACGGAGCGTGGAACGTGATATGTCAAGCGGCGAGAGGACGGGAGGCCCTCCAGCCGAAATCAGCACTCCACCGAGCGCGGCCAGTGCAACCAGTACCTCTTTTCCAGCGAACTCTCACTACTCTGTGAAGGGGTATTAGATTTCTCTTGCATGTTGTGCTCTGCGAGGCGGATTTATTATTTCTTTTCTCCCCCCTTCCCCGTCCCCCCTCCCATCACAGCCCCTGGGGGAGCGATGAGCGAGTACACGCTGTCCAGAGGATGGGTGTATTGGGAGTCCTTATTAGCAGACTTATTCCAGAGAATTAAACCCTGATTTCACAAAAGGGCAGCAAGAGAGCGACTGCAGCTCTGGGAGAAGCCAAGCTGGCTTTGTGTGTTGTTTGCAAATGGCACAAGAAGTCCTGATCCAAGACTGCCGGTCCTGGTCATTGGGGTATTACAACCAAAAGAACAATTGTTGAGTTTCTTTACTATTTAAAACAGAATTTACAAAGCAGTGTACAAGGAAACCAGCCATGTCTCCTCTACCATGCTGTCACTTGTGCATCCACTTGTTTTGTTTTCGGTTTTAGGCTTGAAAATGTTCCTAGTCATCTTGCACTTCACCTTTTGACAACCCCACTGCAAAATATGCCTCTGTGACACCCGTCATTGTTTCTCCCCGAATTAATTGTTGTGTGTAATTGCGACCTGCCACAGGACGCTGTCTTGCTCTATTAAAAAGAGAGATGCTAATGAAGAACATTGGGTACCATATTACGGGAGAGTAAGGCTCGACTCGCTGGGACTTGTACTTGGTGTACTGTTACTGCCAGCCCGGGCAGAAATGGTGTTTCTGTCTCTCATCAGTCACTGGCTAATGACTGTAATTTTTACTTGCTGAGAAACTCTGGATATAATGGACTTCATTAACGGATACATGAGATGCTACCAGACCTGCATTAGGGGGAGAGAGGAAGAAAACAACCCCTGCGTGGAGGCAATTTTATTATTTATTTGTAGCATTAGAAGTGATGCAGAATTAGTGTCGGATTTGGTGGTGTGGCTAATGAGCTGGGCTGAGCTGGAATCCAAGCAAACCTATTAATGAGAGCAAACTGCAAGGATGATGCCTGGGTCTGGAAAGCCTCACATCAAACACAAGATCCCAGGCAGTGCTGGGATGGCTCGGCTGCTTTTTCTTCCTCCGCGTGGGGCTGTGTGGCTGTGTGCTGATGTGTTTGCATCTCGAGAGGCTTCTGCCTGCTGATCACCCTCAGCTTTCCTCCGTCCCCTTCTCTCCTGTCAGCTCCTTCTTACTCATACACTGGGTGAACTGGAGCTTATTTAATCTTCAAGACAACAGAGCCAAAGTATTTCCACTCCCATGGGCCACATCTGCTTGAAGAATTGCCCAACTTGAAATACTGCAGTATCCAGCCCTGGTTTTCGGTCGCAGGCAGTGACACATCTGTAAGTCCAGCTGGTTAGGGACACAGTGACAGAGCTCACACTGGTACCCAAACGCATATCTGCAACTAAATACAGGTCGTATAGGAGAGCAAAAAGGCACTTGAGTTAGCTGATATCTCTGGCATAGCTCTATATGGTCTCTTTGCAGTGAATCAGAGGCTGCCAGAAATGCCAGAGTCTTTAGGTGACCTCAGTTTCCTTTTACCTGAAGCAAGTGCAGGCTTGTCGCAGCTCGGTGAGAGGACGTGTCTTACACAGGATGCGCTTGCTGAAGACTGTCCGTTTTTATTCCAGCCAGAATGACTGTTTTTTAATCAGGCTGACCTTATTTGCAACAGCAATAGCGGTTTCAGCTAGAGGTTTGCAGCAATCGTTGGGAAGCTTTGAAGAGCAGGATAGATGCTTTGTGACAAATGTAGAAAGCTTTGTCCCCACATTTAAAACAAAACCCAAGGCACTGAAGTCTGCAGCAAATTTGGAGGGGCCTGACCTCAGCCCTGTGGATCCACTGAGATCCAGAGCCTGATTTAGAAATAACGCAATGGAGTGGAGGCACAAAAATAGAAGGGAAGTCTTAAAAAAAATAAAATAGAGGTGTTTGTCTTGTAACGTGGCATTTGTACTGAGCACTTGCTGACAGCGTGGTGCAGCAAAGAGCTTGTCTTTCTAAATCGATGCCAGTTCAAACATTGTCAGTGCTATTGTTGGATCGCTTTGTTTGAAAATGGGTCTTTTGGGTAGACGGCCTGTTTGGGTAAAGCAGCTGTGTGTATAACACTTCAGGCACTTTCCCCGGTTTTGCTTTTTTTAGTGTTGCATGAGTATGATCAACAGGGGGAA
The DNA here is from genome assembly GCF_023634155.1 of Falco peregrinus. Classification (NCBI taxonomy): domain Eukaryota; kingdom Metazoa; phylum Chordata; class Aves; order Falconiformes; family Falconidae; genus Falco; species Falco peregrinus. Next base: position 86,985,941 of record NC_073725.1, on the reverse strand, counting down.
AAAAAGGCAAATACAGGATGTGAGGTGGGCAGAATATTCTCAGTCACTTGAGAGACAACCCACACCTTTACTTATGGTTGGTTTGGGAAGGTGCCTGCTGTGGACTGCCTGGGCAAAATCAGACCTGTTTTTGCTCAGAGAAAATGCTCTGAGCATCAGGAAAAAAGTATGAAAATACGAGGTTTGGGGTTTTCTGGATGGGAACTGTGTGCAATGGGAAGGTGTGGGCCAAGTCATCTGGGCATGGAAGATGAAAAAAAATCCAACAAAACATTGGGCAAAATGCTTCACTGTCCTGCACACTAGATGCTCGTCTGGCAGCACTTGCCTTGCGTCTGGGCTCTAGCAGAGCCCCAAATACTTGTGTAAGGGCAGCCTCTGCCTTTCTCTAATCTTGGGAGGTTGTTTTATTTGGTTGTATTAGTGGTTTAGAGGAGCTGGGTGGATCCCGACTGCTCACCGTTCCCCCATGCAGCCTGTGTCTCTCCCGGTGCTTGGCCATCCCCATCATGTCCCAGACAGGGACTGGAAAGGCCCTTCCCCATCCCATGCTGCGCTCTGGAGAAATCATTATTTCACAGATACTTTTTCCATGGGTTTTGTTGGCCGGGAGAGTGGGTTTGCACCGTGCAGCCTGATTCCCTGTGGCTGGAGCGCATCGCCCTTCCCCTTCACTCTTGGGGAGCTGCTAGTAAGGGTTCCCTACGCTCACTCTCAAAATTAATTAACACAGCTCATTCTGGGTTACTTGAAATCACCTGCCTTCAGCTTCCAGCTCGTCGGACATAAATCATGAGCTCCTAGCCTTGAGGAGAAACTGTTCAGATTTTGTGTTGGAAATTGCTAGCAAATACAGCCCATATTCCGTGTCATTTTTGTTTTTATTGAAGAGGTGAGGATGTGGCTCATGGAACATTGACAGACCCGGCTGCCTTGGCGTATGTTAAGCAGGGGCTTGTTTTCATTGCAGCCAGCTAATGAGATCGTACTTTGACAAATCACATAAGCACTATTAGAGAAATGAAATTTATTATCAAGCTGTTTATCATGAGTAGATTCAAGGTAAAGGCTCGTGTGGAGGTAATCTCAAGGGATGGCTTTGAGGTAAAGCGTACCTAGTCCTTATGAAACCCTTATCTGTTTACCTGCTGGCTTATTTTGTTTCCCCAACTCACGACTGTTAGCTGAGGTGATCTGTGCCATTTCAGTCCAATTACTTTGACTGAGGATGGATCCAGCAGGGTTTATCTTTTAGGCTAAGCTCGTAAATGATAGAGGCAGGCTGGGTTTTTTTAATAGGCATCTTTCTGATTCTGAAGAAGTTGAGTCACTTTACTCTTCTCCCTGTGTCAAAGTGCTCAGACTGGACCCTATTGACCCCCTCAACGCAGCATTTGTTGGGAAAGAGTCACTAGAAGAGGCACTCCAGCTTGTGTTTTGTCCTCTTAACTCGCTTGTTTGGGTGATGGGCATTGCGAGCAGCGAGGGCTTGTCACACTGGCTCATCTCAGTGCTGCAGCTCCACAGCCAGCCCCTTGGTTTTCGAGAGGAGCTCGCCCTGCTTTCTGCTTGTAGATAGTTCTCTTCTTCAACCCCTTGGATATTCTCGTTTTTTTTGCAGCCCTTTGTGCTTTCCAAGCCTCCGATTCCACTGTGAGAGCCTGCAAATGTGTTTTTTCCCTCTGTGAAACCGTCACCTGGGTGTGCAGCCCCATCATTCCAGCTGGCTGTTCCACACCGCACTGTCGTTGCATAGCCAGTCTACACACTGCCTTGTCTCTCCAAAACCCCGCTGCTGTTGCTTTTGGCTGGAATAAACAACAGCCCCCCCATCCAGAGCTTGTCAGAGGCAATGGAAAAGTCTTCCTTGCGTCACATTGATGCCTTACTTTCCAAACTGAAAGCCCTTGGCAGACACGGATGAGCTAAGCTATCCTGCTTGGCTGTGGCTTGCTGACAGCTGTTATTGCCATCGTACCAGTGGGGGAATGGGAAAGGGGAAAAACTAACTGGTGTAGCCTCCTGGGGGGGAGACCTTTTGTGGCTGAGCTGGCCTGTCCCCATCTCTTGGGGCACATGTCAGGTCTGTGCCCGTCACACTGGGTTGCCCAGAGCCTCCAGGCTCTGACAGGAGTCCCTGCCTTGCTCTGCTTCCATGTGCATGGGCACAGAATGTCACCCGTTGTCCCCAGTGCCCATTGCTCATCAGCAGTCCATCTCTGGGTGCATCTTTTCTTGGTGCATTACCATAAAAAGACCTTTACAAGACTTTTTGTGGGCAAAGCCTCCAGCCTGCGTTGCCTTAGAGCTCGCATGAAGCCATTAAGATGGTGCCTGTCTCTTCTAATATCGCTTCAGTGATTTAATTGCACGAACTGGAAGCTGCTGCTCCAGTACTTAGTGGGGGAACTTCACAGGGCTTTAATCATTTGCTAAAAAGCTTTCGGGCTCCATTACCATCTCGTGGCTCTCTCTAATTGAGTGCCTGTGAGTCAAGAAGCCTTCAGAGAAATAACTCGGGCTCTGGATTGGGTAGTCCGGAGCCACCGTGGCTTTTCCCAGTGCAGGCGGGAAGCAATTAAACAAAGTGGAGCCCATTAGGGTGCTGGCAGGAGCTGGCAGCCTGCCGCTGGGTCCCCCAGGGAGCTGTGCTGGCAGGAGGGACAGAAGGCAATCTCATGGTCACCCCGAGTGCCGGCTTCTCCTCCTGCCTCTGGCAAGTGTCCAATTGGGGATGGGTCAGCCTGCTTTCCTCAGGCAGCTCGGCAACACCAGCTTTCCATGCTTGCCCTGTGGCACCTGCTGCCAGCCAGGTCTGGAGCTGGTGCCCACCTCAGCTGCGCCCTTCAGATGGATTCTGTGCTGGGAAGAACAGGGATGAGCAGCAGGGGACCCTGAGCAGCGCTGCGGCAGAACGGAGGGGCTGCGGCAAGCAGGGCTGGGTGGGATGGGGACTTCAGGGAGGCTGGGTGATAGCTGGGATGGGCAGAGGGGAGGGCAATGCTCCTGCCCTGCCAAAGGGAGGGCAAATGACGGCACATGGGATTAAGGCTGCTGGATGCTCAGCTGGCCCCGGTGGTGGAGCGCAGCTGAGAACTGGTGGCTCATAGCATATAAGGGATGGTGGATGGAGGATGCACAAGGGACTGGCTCGCCAAGGGCTGGAGGAGGAAAGACACCCGTTGTCTGCTTCATGCAGGGAGCCACAGCCGATGCACGTGTACTGACCGCCAACGGGCTTCACAGTGGGTGCAGGGGAGTCACAGCAGCCCAACGCCCGTCTGCCAAGGCCTGGCCATGGGCTACGCCTGGGGGGTTTAGGGTACCTTCCCAGGGCCCTGCGCCCACTTGGGGCTGGCCCGGAGCTCAGCAGCGGCACGGGGAAGGCAGTTCTGCTGGTGGGCGCTTGGTATCGCCACCACTGCTGCACCGGGAACGTGACTGCGGGGAGGTGACGGCTAATTGCTGCAGCGAGTCAAGGACTGTTTAAGCAGCTAATTAATTCCTCCTAATCAGCCCTTGATCTGTTGAAAACTGCATGGCATTATCTCCTCTGCTGCAACACCTTGATAATTCCTGTCTGAATGGCCTTCACGGAGAACATATTTAAATAAACTCAATAGAGATTTCAGACAGATAGCAACTATAATTACCAGCTTGTACAAATTAAACCGTGGTTTGTTCTGTTCTTTTTCTCCTGCCTTCGCTGCCCAGAGCTCCTGCTAATCATGTTCTTGCTGCCAGTGGCACGCTGGTCCCCCGGGTGTTTTCTGCACATGCCTTCGGAAAGCCCGTGCCGGTGTCCCATGCCAGAGCAGGTGCTCAGCAGGCTGGTATTTTGGATGAGGCTGCACATGGGCACATGCCAGCCTCGGCTGGTGGTGTTCCTGTGCCGGCAAACTGCCCGAGCTGCCCCCCAATACCCCTCGGGGCTGCCAGGCACAATCCTCCCCAGGACCAGCCCTGCGGTTTCCCCTCCTCTCTCTCCTGAGGTTTGCAGTCTCCTAGAGAAGGAGAATTCTTCTCACCTAGGAGCGGCACAAGCACTCGGGACATTTGCCTTGAGTGGCTGCAAGAGCCCAGGCTGGAGCTTTCAGCCTGGCCACGGTGTTCAACCAGCACCATCAGCGCTTCCCTACCGGCACATGGGCAATAAACCATCTGCACTAAGCGCTGCCAACTGCAGAGGGGCTCGAGCGGGGTTTGTTAGGAGGGATAAGGTCAGGCCACACTCATTTCCTCTGCGGTCACTTGGGACAGCCAGAAAGGCTGGCTCCTCTGGCATTCAGCAAAGGTCAGCCAGCCCCAGTGCTCGCAGGCGGGCGGTGGATGTGCATTTATATTGCAGCCTGCTCTGCTGTTGCGCGCTGTGTTGGCTCTGCTTCCCTGCTCGCTCCTGGCAGCACCGCAGTCAGACTTTGGGTGCTCAGGTGTAACTTCTTCCTGCCTGTCTTTTAGACAAATGTAACAGCTGCAAGCAGGGTCACTTTCCAGCATCCAAGAAGTGACAGAGGGCAGAGAATGTTGTTATGCTTTAATGAAGGATTCCAGGGAAACAGAAAGGAAAAATGTATTTTTCATAATGGGAACAGGTTGGTGCCTCTGGTCTCCATACGTGCAATAATGGTAACGTCAGGTTTCCCACCCTTTCCTTGGGTTACAAGCTAGCCAGGGCACGTCTGCCCCAACGGGAGATGCTCCCATCCAGAGTCAGGGTTCCTCCTGCCCCAGCACCCACAGGAGGACGTGTCCCCACGGCTCGTCTAGGAGAGGTCAGACAGAAGGAGAAAGTTAAAAAATTTGCTCAGGTTGGTTTTGTCTGAAGGGTTTTTTTGAGTCAGGGCTGAACCGTCCGTGTATCCAGGGCTCACCCTATGGACATGTATCCCCTTGGGACCGGGGTTCAGATGTGCCCTGGGGAGCTGTTTATTCTTCCTCTGAGATTTTTGTGGAATTTCTGACTTTTGGATCCCTTGGCAGGCTGCTTCCTAGACGCCACGTGATGGGGCAAAATCCTTCATGCTGGCAAATACTGCAAGGCAGGTACAGTGAAGGTAGCGTATCCTATTCACTGTCATCTTTTCTCCAGCCCAGACTTGGGCACCGAATATTTTTATGCCAACAGTTTGGCCAGGGCAAGAAGCATCCCTAAAAGTGGGCAGAGCATCTCCCCGGGGGGGGGGGGGGGGCGGGCAAAGGGTCCAGGAATTCCTGGAATGCAGGAGCACAGCCCCTCCACCCTGCTCCCTGGAGAGCTGGGAGCAGCCACTGGCCTCAGCCCTCGAGTGCCTCAGTTGCTCTTGGGTTGAAGGGAGCTGCTGATCCATCCCAGCTCCCAGGCATGCCGCAAGGATAAATTCACCAGTGGCCACACCGCCATCAGATGCTGTGGCGATGGGGCAGCGAGGGCATAGAGCGGCTGGATAGCACTGAGCTGCAAAATGTCGCTTAGACCTGAGCCTTTGGGCTGTGTGAGTTTGTTCCCCATCTCTGGGTGAGCCAGATGTAGACCTGGACTCGGGCGAAACAGCACAAAGTCCCTGCTTCAGAGCTGGGGTCGAGCAAGTTAAAACGTAGCGTGTTCAACAGCCAGCTTCCCTGGATGGCAGACAAAAATAATCAATTTCCTTGAAACAAATACTAAATATTAATGAGAGGCGATGGTCTGCCATACACACAGAGCTGTAAAGAGTGTTTCCTGTTGATCAGCTGCAGAGACAGGTTCGTGAGATGAAATTGCTTTTCAGATGGTTATTTGTGGCCCTTCTCGAGGTGGCTCGGGAAGGTTTGCCTGCCCGAAAAAAGAAAAGAAAACTCAGAGCGTTTCCATTTTGCATCAGGGCAGCCACTGGGGATGCGTGTTGGTGCTTTCATTTTTGTTTACGCACTTGCCTGAGCGGTTGGGGAGATGGCTGGGTTCAGTTACGTAGAAATCAGCCCTGAATTTACGTCGGGAAGAGGATATTCCCTGGGAATATCAGCCAGCTGCGCCTGCCCCCGACGAGTGCCGAACGGCCTGCCAAAGGCAGAACATGGGACCCAGGAGCACTCCCCGGCTTTGCAGCCACATCCGCTCGTTGATTTATTTCAATAACGAGCATTGGGGGAAACATTAAAAAAATTACTTACAGCCCTCACCAAGTATCCTAAAGTGAAAGCAGAGGGCTGGGAGCTTTAGAAAAGGAGCCTTGAATTTTTCTATTGCTTTGACCCTTGGGTAAGTCAGGAAACTTTGTATTAACTCGGTTTCCAAACCTGGAGGTCGGAAGAAAGAGAAAAATGCTCCTTTCCGTCCTTCACCGGGGTGCACAGCCATGGTGGGGGGCTTTTCCCTCCCCTATGTTGTGCTCTCCTGCAGGCAGCACAGTGCGGAAGGCTGGGAGAGCGGACGGCACACCGGGATGGAGGCAGCCCTCCTGGGAGGCTGCCAGTCACAGCCCTGCTGTGCCCCACACACGGCCACGGAGGATGCTGAAAGCATTTTGCATCCATCATGCAGTAAATAATAACACGTCGAATCATGATTTTGTAAAACCCTGAAGCCAGCTGCGTAGCCATGGGTCAGACAAGAGCTAATATTAGTTAGAAATGACTAAAATTAGAAAATTAGAACCGAGCCAGAACTAATTAGTCATTCAAGGAATAGAACCAGAACCGGAACAAATTGTTACTGAAATATTGCTGCAAGGCTTGGCAGGCACTGGTGCTTCCAGCCCCGTGCCGGCTCCCGCTCTGCTTTGCTCGGGATGGCTCTCGCAGGGGCTCGGAAAGGAGCCGGGGGTCCCATTGGAAGGCTGTGACAGCTAAATAAAAGTTGGTGTCTGAGTCCCAGCTGGGGAGTTAGCAGCAGCACAATGCCGCAGGAGCTGGGCTGTGCTGGGGGCGATCCAGCTGCTGCCCCGAAGGGCTTAGGGAGGGCTTAGGGACGGCCCCTCGCTGCTCAGATGTGCCTTTCCAAAGGCGAGGGCAGCGACGAGGCTGCCGGCAGCACATGGGCTCTCCCTCTGATCCCGGCAGTGCTGCCTTCTCTTTCAGCTTCAGCTCTGCTGCCGGCTGAGATGCTTTGAAAGCTCTCTTAAGTGAGCCAGGAGCTGCCATCCATGCAAACCCCGCCAGAATAATTTCCAGGGAATTAGGAAGTTGGTACAGATAACTGGCATGTGGCTGCATTTTTCCCTCTGTGACTCAGTCACCTGTATGGTCACTTCTTTTTACTTTCCAAAGGTGGTAACTCACCCCATATTTCTTTTTCCACTCTCTCAGCACTCAAACAGCAGCTCCCATTTTAGCAGTAGTGTGACGCACAGTGTTTTAAATTCAATTTAGAATACAAACTATTTATACCAGCCAGAAAAAGGCAGTGAAGCAGCTCTCTCTGTCATGAGTGGATTTGTAATTTCAGAGCAATCATTGCATAACTAATTGAATCAGCTCTCAGCATGTGAAATCAGTGCCCTGCTTATTGGAGGTTTTCATCGTTCTCCCCTCCTGAAGCCAACAGTCCCCTGCCACCAGCAGTACTTTGTGCTTCTGCATCAGCCTGGGAAGAAAGCGGGACCTGCAAAGCTGCCTTTTCCGCTCAAATAGAGCCAATAAATTACCAAATACATTCAGAGTGGATGAATAGCTGGGTTGCAGGTGCCCCCTAAAAGCTGCCCAGGCTCCATGTGAGGGAGTGAAGTGCATTTGAAGCTAATGAAGTGCCAGCCGTGTCTGAGAAGCAAATTGGTGCCGAGATGTTCTGCTGACTCCCACCTCCCGCTTCGTTGCCCAGGTGTGCTCGGCTTGGCTGGAATTCAGGGTCTGATCCCAACCCCAGGCTTGGTGCCTGAAAGTGGAGCCTAAAAGAGGCAATAAGTACAGCGACAGCTTTCCGAGAGGTACAGGAAAGGTAGAAGACAGAGCAGCTGTAAGGATTTTCACCAGCTTGGGAGTGAGGGCCCTGGATTTGGTGACTTGGGTGGATCCATTCCTGCAGATTTTGGGAGCAGCTCCAGCCACCTGCGTGCAGCAGCCTCCCAGGGTGAGAGGGCACCTCCTCAGCTGTGAGGCATTTTGGGCAGGGGCCCATCAGCTTCTGCAGAACATGAAGCTTCACGTTGCAACCAGAAAAGAAATAAATGTGCTGCAAAGGATGCTAATGCCTCCCCAGAGATGCTGCCTGCGTACGTGTGAGTCCTGGGCTGTCACTGATGTGCTGTATGGGTTGCACTGAGACGGCCGTGCAGGGATGGGCGAGGAGTGCAGATGAGCCCTTAATGGCCACAATTCTGAGTGCTAATGAAGGCCAGCTGGTTCAGCCTGTACAAGTGGAAGCAGTTCTCCAGGCAAAGCTGGCAGCTCTTGTTTAGGGGGAGTGCTTGTAGACTTTTCTGGATGTGTACAGGGAGGAGTTGTTCCTGCCAGGTGTGATCCTTAAGTCTGGCTGTAGGAGATGATAGAGCCCAGGGATGAGAGCTGGGTGTTTCTGTTGTCCATCCCCTACTCAGGGATCTGGTTTCTTTGGAGAGCAACACTTGGCTCCATGGCAGGGGCCTCTTGGCTTTGGTGGCCTGGGGACAGCCTTAGCAACGCTCTCAGCCTTGTTAGACACATGTTGTCCAAGCCACATGTTCCCCAAAACCTGATGGGTAGGATGTTTTGGGGTTTTGTGGGGTTTTTGTTTTTTGTTTGGTTTGGATTTTGTGTGGTTTTTTTTATCGTGGTCCTGTGCCTCAGTGCCGCCAGCTGGCCTGGTGCACTAGGGCATATGCAATGCAAGCATCAGCAGGGGATGGGTAGGAGAAGGAGGTTTCATCCCCAGGCTTGGTTTAAGCCATGTCCCGCCAGTGGCCTTTGCTTGCTTTTTGCACAAAGCCACAGAGACGGTGTCTGCCCTTGCATCGGGCTGAGGCTGTGGGATTCCCGCTGCTGGGGCAGGCAGTGCCCAGGCTCCTCCAACCACCCACTTTGTTTTCTGTTGTCTCTTCAGGTTGCCAGATGGGAGCACAAAACGCGAGCGCTCAGCCGAGTCTTCGGCTCTCCACACGCTGCCTGCTACTGCCTGGGCGCTGTTATCCTGATGCTTAATTGTGTGCGGAGCCATTGGTAAGGCGCTAACTCTACTGCTATGTATCGAGGCATAGAAATGCCCCGACGGGGGGGGGGATGGGGGTGGGGACGGGGGATATTTGCTCTGCAGTGCTGGATCCAGCCCCAGCATATTGCTTTTACATGGTGGGATACCTTCAGCCAGCAGCAGATTGATTGCAGTGTTTGTGATAAAGATGAGGGATGCAGCAGTATGGCAAAACCCATCAGTATCAACCGCTGTTGAGTGTCGCAGGTTTCCTTGCTCCACTCTCTGGGGGTGGTTTCCCATGCCCTGTGAGCAGCCCAGGTGACGGGAGGGCTGTTTGCACAGGATGGATCATATGTAACAGCAGAATTTTTTTAATTTTCTTATAAAAACCATAAACAAAGTTAAACCTGTTTGTAAGAAGGTGCAGTTTCCCACATAGAAGAGTGGGATTATCTGTGCACTTAGCAAGCAGTCTCTTTAAACTCTTATCTGCAATCTCTTTAAATACTACCTGTGCTAGCTAATAGTATTGTATGACTGATACACCATACACCATGGGGATACGTCCTTTGACGTTCTGAGTGCAGCAGAGAGGTTTACTGCAGAAGACTTCCTCAATGCCAGCAATTTATCTGCGATCTGGTAGGCTTTATCTTCAATGCTGTTAGGAGAGACAGACTCGCTTACTAAATTCCCAAATTCAATTATGCCAGGGTCAGAGCTAATGGGTTGTTTAGTACTCTGGGTAATTTCCCAGGTGCAGAGATCTCAGGTTGGAATTTGCACATGTATTTAAGAGCTTTGCCTTCCTGGAAGTGACACCAAGACCTGCCCTTGCCCTTCTGCGTTTGTCCCAGCTACTGCTTATTGCAGAAACCATAAGAAGACTTGCAATGAATGGGGCCGTAATTGAATGCAGGCAGTACAGAGGTTGTGTGTGTGTGTTCTGCTGATGTCTTAGCGACATAGCAGGCTTGGATTTCACTGGGGAATGTCTCGGCAGTCTCTTGCACAAATGACACAGTCACTTGTTGTCTGGGAAGCAGTGCAAAGCTTTGTGCCTGCCTTTAATTAAAACCACAGCTGATGGAGGGGCAGTCTCTGTTCCCAGTGGTCCTGCTGCTTGCTGGGTCAGTGAGGCTTGCTGGGTCAGAGCAAGGCACTGGTGGGGAACTGCTGGGAGAGCCAAAGGGGCTTCATCTTTCCCAGCACCACATCACGCCTTCCACCTGCAGACCTCCCGGTGCCCTGCCAGGGCTAGCATCGCTGGCTCTGCTGGCTCTGCTCTGTGTCATGAGTTTGTGGGTGCTGTGAGGCTCATTGGGGGTGGCTCTGCCTGCGCAGCCCATGAACTGCGCCTTGAAGGAAACAGCAGGATCAACCCAGGAGGCTGGAAAAGCCCCATTTGGACCTTGGTTTTGGAGGAGAGGCTCTAGCAGATGGGGCAGCTCACCACCAACCGAAGACAGATGAGATACTAGCCCACCCTGGTGGGCCAAGGCCGTTTCAGATGATTGCAGTGTGCTGTTTATTTTACCCAGGTGTTTCAACATGGTTTGGTTATTCCCTTGCTCTCCTGGGCACTGACGTTGGCCCGAGTGACAGCTAGCAGGCTTTGGGCTGTTCAGGCAAGGCAAGCCCTTAACTGTGGGAGTGACGGGATGGTTTCGGGGCGGTCATCAGAGCAGCAACTGCTGGAGTTGCCCTGAAACACAACTGGGAGACTCACTGCCTCCATCCCCACCCCAGTGAGCCCTCCAGGGCTGTCCAAAGCTTCTTGCTCAAGCCTGGAGAGGTTGGGCTGTTTGGGAGGGATTCATCCTGCCCCTTGCCCTTGCATGAAGGTACCAGCCAGGTCCAGCCGAGGGTTTAGCTGCCCAGAGAGGGTTCATGGTTTGTACGACACGGGCACTGTCTTCTCAGTGGCCAGTGATGCCAGGAGGGATGTCTCACCTGCTCTTGCTATTTTACTTTTCCCTTTATTTTCTGACTCACTGGTACTCGAGTGCGCTGATGAAAGCTGGTTTTCTGCTCCTCAGCCCTGCAGAGGCAACCTACCTGGCAAAACATAAGCTGTGCCTCATGCTTCGGCTGTGCGCGGCGGTCAGGATCGCTTGCACAGAGCGTGCAGGCTGCTGATAGCAAGCAAGAAGAGGCAGCCCCGGGGGGTCCCTCCACCCCTAGTGCTGTAATCCAGCCTTTAAAAATCCTCTCTTTGTGCTTTGGGGACTTTTTATGTGACTGGGGGATGCCAGGGAGTGATTGAGGAGCCTACAGGATGACTCTTTTTGTTTTTAAAACTGCTTCCTTTTTGCAGCTGAATTTTTGAAAGGCTTCATGCTGGGGGCAGAGGAGGGGAGGGCAGAGCGGACAGAAACTTTGCGAGTGGGTTGGCATCGCGGCTGAAAGCACCCGGGAGCTGGGCTGTATGGCTGCTTCATCACCCACCCCACACAAGGTGACATGGTGTGGGACACTGTGCCGTCGTCCTGTCCCCAGTTCAGTGCTGTGATGCTCTCGTGCAAGGTTTGCTCCAAAGGGATACGTTGGGTGTAAGGAGAATCTTGTGCTCAATTAAGCAATTAGGTGCTTCCCAGCTCTGCGCTTCATTATCAGTTTTGGCTTGCTTCTGAGAAGCAATCCAGAATGACCTGTGACCAGGGGGGACCTGCTTAGTCAACTGCACAAGACAAGCATCGTTAATTGCTTTGGTGCAATGATTATTTTCATTATAGCCGTGTGCATCCTGCAAGAAGAAGGGAACTTCCATCACTGAGGCTCTTATCTGTGAAAACAATGCCTGAACTTTTGAACTACCCACACTGTGTGCACTACCCCAGTGGTTTATGACTGTTATCGGTGTGATGTGGGACGTGACAACCTTTGCTGTCCTCCAGACATAGAGCCAGTGCCTCTCTTTCCTGCCTTACGGTGTTGTTGATATTTTTCCCTGCATTAGCTCTGTGCAGGAAACTGCCACGGGCACTGCCTGCACACCCTCCCGTGCTCCCTTTGCACACCCTGGCAAACTCCCCATCTCGGGGCAGGTGTGTGCAGGTGTCTTTGTGTGCAGGGAGCTGATGAACTTCCCACCTTAAGGGTCCTTGGGGTGTTTGCCTGAGCTGTAAAGGCAACACCCATGTGCACACCCTGAAGGGGGGGGCTTGCAGATGTGAGGGTCCTGGGGTGCCCAGGGCTATGGTGCCTCCTGTGGGAATGACCCCCTGAGCGAGGGCAGCGCCTTTGGCAATGTGCTCGGTGGGTACCACGCTGCTGGCTGGCATGGAGTCCTTCGTCGATGCCACCCGCTGGGTGTTGCCTCCTGCATGGATGGGCTTCTTGCTTGGCACTGGGATTTCAAGAAAATGCATCCACCCTGGGTTGGGATTTTGCACAGGGAACGGGTTGTTTGTCATTGCCTGGTAGAGCCTCTCGGCTTTATGCTCATTTAATTTTATAAGTTAGTACCATGAACGAGCATGGTGTAAACAGTATTGATCAGAGAACTGCGTGGCCTCTTGTGCAGAAGTGACCAAGTTTGATGCTGGGAATCGAGTGTGGCCCGAAGGAGCTGATGTCCCCTCTGAGCTGCGCTGCCAGCAATCTCCGATGGCTGTGTGCGGAAAGCCCCAGGCAGCTAGTAGCACCTCCTGCTCCTGTCGGCCTGGCTGCTGGGCATCTGGATGAGGAAACAGGGCAGCTGAGAAGCGAGGCAGGGGGAGAAGCTGCCATAGCCCCCAGCTGACCTAAATAACACGCACACTGGCACTGGCAGAAAAGCAGAGTCATTATTGGCAAAAGAAGCTGTGAAGATGATGACCAGGGTAACAATTGCCGCTGGTATCGGCAGGACAATTTTAGTGTTGTTGGAGTTGCTTTTTTCAAATGAACGAGATCTTTTGTTGCAGTGTGTACTGCCTGGGCACCACTGGATGGTTTTACCCCCGTTGCCTCCTTTTGCTGAGAGGAACAAAACCTCAGGTGTGGGGGATGGACCGACGTCCTGTGTGGCGAGTGCGGCACCTTGCAGCGGTGGCTGCTGCCTCGGAAGCCCTGGATGCAGGCATCGCTGCTGCTTCCTCACTGCCTGCCGGCCCCTGGCCCAGTTCTGCCCCAATTGCATTTGCCAGCCCCAGTTTCCAGGCTGGTTTTTGGGATCAGGCAAAGGGAGCGCTGCTGGGAGCAGCCCAGCAGCGACCCAGTTTGCTGGATGAGGTCTCCACACTCCTCTGCAGAAAAGGGCTGACAAAATATGCTCGCTGTGGGCCACCGAGAGGCCCAGAAACCTAAAAGCTCAGCTTGTCTCTTAGCACGGTGTTCTCAGGTTTGCTTTGTGCAACATGCAGCCATTGGGATGTATTTGGGGCTGTGGGTTTGATTAAGTTTTCCGGTGTTTCAGTTGCCATAGTCTGGGGGGATAAATTGGTGTTTGTTGGTGCAAACCTGCCTGCGTGTCCTCTGTGTCCCAGCGGGAGGACCTGCAGCCAGGTTCCCTTGCTCCTACGTTCTTCCTGCAAGCCCACCGGCATGACATCTCTGTCCCTGTGCTTCGGTACCATTTTGAGTGGTTTTCCAGTTTTTGTGGTTTATTATGCGGTAATCTAAAAGAGGGGAGGTTCAGACTAGATGTAAGGATGAATTTTTTATGATGAGCATGGTAAAACACTGGAACAGCTTGCCAGGAGCGGTGGTAGATGCCCCATCCCTGGAAATATTAGAGTCCAGCTTGGATGGGGCTCTGAGCAACCTGAGCTGGTAGAAGGTGTCCCTGCCCATGGCAGGGGGGTTGCACTAGGTGACCTGTGAAGGTCCCAACCATCCCAAACCAGTCTGTGATTCCCACAAAGGAGCGATGTGCACGTAGAAGTGGCTGAGTGAGCCAGTGTGCCCTGTTTTGGGAAGGGTGGGCAGAACAGTGCCTGCCGCCTTGGCTTCCCCCCTGCAGAACCCTGCGGCACGCCGTGGCCATTGTGCAGCCCAACTGCAGCCGCCACAGCTGCTCCCACTCTGCCAGGAATTGGCCAAATCTGCCAGTTTGGCCAGAGTGGAGCTGATGGATTTGGTCTTTTCCCTGGTGGGGTGGAGAATGGGTACCTCCGGTGTCGTGCTTCGTGCTGACAAGCATGGGGAGATGTCAGGGGAAGCCCCATTTCCCCAGTTGCTGTTTGCCAAAGCTGGGGGCACCTTCCAGACCCCCCTCCTGCCCCCCCAGTGCCAGACATCCTCGTGCCAGCAGCCAGGTATGTGATTAAAGTAGGTCACAGCCCACCCACCCCTCCCCTGTGTTGGTAAGAGGGATGCTCCTCACCATGGCAATCGCTCCACTCGGCACATAAAGCATTTCCAGGTACTGGGAAAAAGCGTGGTTTTAATTGGTGTCCTCTCGGGTGCCGAGCTGGGCCGCTGCCTTGTCATGCAGCCAGAAATAAATGCTGTAACAAACGTGACTCAGAGGCACATGGTGAAAGGGACTGGTTTCATGACAGATTGGCTGCATGACTAGCTCCCCTAGCAAGGGAGATGGCCAACACCTTGTCCTCCCCCTGCCAGGGAGGGTGAAATGCAGTGCGGTGAGGCTCCCTCGCCACCAAGGAGCAGTCGTGGATGCCAGAATAATTGACGACTCCGTGCTGCTTGTCATGGCCCAGCATCATAAATGCTTAAAAGGTTTATTTACCAATTCTGAAAACTCCTGCACGCATCATGTTTAATGCAAATAGAGAGTGTGTTTAGGAAGATATAAAACATTACTAGAGGGAAAGGCAGTCCATTATCTCCATGCAAACACCTCCCTCTCTAGCTGTAAGCCAAACAGCAGGGGACCGAGCAAGACATGCTGATGAGGATAACTAATGCAGGTCTATCCAACCATGAAAAGGAAGGATGGGATCATCTGGAGCAGGGGAGACTGCTTTGCCAAAACAAACCGCATCACGTGCTGACTGCAAAACCTTCAAGGCTGGTCTGCAGTCAACCAGTTCATGCTTTTGAAGCCACCTTTGTCCTTCTTATGCTCTGAGGCCAAGTCGGGTCACTAGCATAGGATGGAGGAGCCTCAAGGATGTAAGATAGCCTGAATGCAGTTCATCTAGAGCAAGAAGCAGCCTCTGAGTGCTTTGCTATAGCTGTACCTCTCTCTGCTTGGCTGTCTCTTTACTGGGGGCTGGAATCCAGGCAGCTGGGGCCAGCTTAGTGCTGCTCTCCCAGACCTGCCTCCCCAGGGATCAGCAGCAGCGTTTTTTGATCACTGTGAGATCCCTTCCCAGTGCTGGTGCCCTGTAGAGAAGTCCTGGCCGGACACACAGTCAAACCCCCAGTGCTGTGAAAAGGCATTAGCATCTTCCTCTGTGGGAGAAGAGAGCTCCAGAGCATCCCCAGGGACCTCACGTTGTGCTTTGAGAGCACGGCCAGGCCAGGGTGGCTCAGGGGGACAGGCACATCCCCGCAGGGGGACTGCTTTCCTCCCAAACCCAGGCAGTGCTGGTAGCAGGGGTGTGTATTTGGGCTTTCTCATAGGGGAGACTTGTGTAATTTAAAAATAAATACCAGGGAAATGATGCAAAGGGTTGTGCAGCTGCTGCTGCTTCACATTGCATCCAGATATGTGTGTTCCCATCAGTAAGGATTTGAAGCTAAACCAGTGTGAGCCTGGTGAGCTCGAGGAGGTGTGCTGGGTGCTGGAGGAGGGCCAGCCCTGGGGACGTGTGCATTTACATCACCTGGGGCCACGCTGTCATTCCTCTGCCTGTGCTCAGCTCCCTGGAAAAGAGAATTTCCCTGTGATTTCCAGCGTGGGGAGTGTAAATCACCAAGATGCTGTGTTCTTGCTCGCTCCCAAGCACATCACATTTGTTCTCTGTTTTGTTTCCTTGCTCCAGTCCAAAGTGAAGATTAAATGGCTTGCTCCGGGGTCCTAAAAACTTCTGACAATAGAAAACCTAGTGGGAACGAGCTCAAAAAAAAAAAAAAAAAATTATCCAGGTCCCTAAACTATGGGGTTTAAATATCATCCTGGACTTTGCTTGGTGCATGTAACTTCCTGTCTGGTCTTTGAGACTTCGAAAGGAGCATCTCCAGCCGCTTGTCTGTCAGCCAGGCAGGCAGGGCTGTCCCTCTCAGCTTTCATTTGGGCAACAGAGAAAATCCAGGGATTTCCAGGGCTTGGGGAGGCTGGACATCATGGGGAAAAAAAACTATCCCGAGCCTTGCAAGTAACGTCACGGCAGCCCTTTCCAGCTGAGGCGCCTGGGAGTGCGGGCAGGAGCAGCTCTCCTGGCCCAGCCCTGGCAGGCATCGGTGGCCGGAGGCGTGGGAGAGCTGCGATTCCACTTGAATTTCAGCCTCCAGGGTGCTCATTAAAAAAAGGCTCAAAGTTTCCTGCCTCATGTGTCAGCAGCATGTGGAGAAACACTGTGCACAGCTCTGCGGGTCTGTTATCTCCTCTCATTATTATTAATGGGCATTTTTTTAATCACGGTGTTGTCTTCTTTGTAGTCATCCATTTGTGTCGGAGCTATGTGAGGTGCTGGGCCTGTCAAGCCCTGCTCTGGGCAAAGTTCAGGGGGCTGAAGGGAAGGGTCACAATTATTCCACTCACAAACGAGTTATTTGGAAGGTCAGACCTGCAATGCCTGAACAAGCTGGGAGCTGAGAAGCTGTGTTCACACTTGAAAATGCGCGTCTCTAGTATTTTCCTTTCGCCGTCCCAGTCCTCCCCCTCACTGTCAGGCTTCAGCCGTGAATCACTCCTGGGCACGTGGCTAACACATGAACACTGCAAAATATTTTGATGGAGAGGAACGGGGGTGGGAGCACGAGATAACCCAGCCGATCGATCGTTCCCAACCCTTCAAGCCCTGTGCTGAGGCATGGCAGCCTCCAGTGTTTGCAAGGGTGGCTTTCCCAGAGCTCCCAGTCACGATGAAATCTGGGGTTAGTGAGCAAGGCAAAGCTTTTGATATTGCTCGGTGAGGCTGGTATTTCCAGAAGTGAGCAAGGCTTGCAAGTAGAAAGAGCTGCCCCAGCAAGCCCTGGCTGCTCATGGGGCTGCGGCTCCTTGCTTCTCTCCTTGGGAGGCTGAGTAGGTCTAGAGGAAAAAAGGGACCTGGGGAAGGGTCCTTCTCAGTAGCATCCTCTCCCAAAGCTCCGTATCTCCCAGGGAGAGGTAGGTGATGTTAGTAATGAGTCGCCGCTTTTAACAGCCCTTGTTGTCTCTCTGACAGCTTTACAGAAGCCATGAAGAGCCAGCCGAAGCTGGAGGGCTTGGACTGCCGCTGGGGCTATTACTCAGGCTTGGCCATCTTGGCTGTAGGGACCCTGTTCGTCATCTCCAGCTTCTTAGCACTGGGATTCACTGGGACGTTCCTAGGTAAGCACCAAAAATTCAACAGCTTAAGCAGAATGTGCATTTAATTCTTGCAAGGGTCTTTTGCTAGGGCAGAGTCCTGTAAGAATTTCCTTGTCCCTGTCCTTGGGGCTGTTAGATTTTCTCTTGGCTTTATGATACCAAAGCACGATCTCACCATGTCCTTACCTGGCAGTGGTTTTATACAATGAGTCCCATCACCTTCCATGTCAAGTCTGAAATTTTGGAAAGCACCTGATAATCTGACAGTCCAAATGCCCTCCAGAAAAGGGACCCCAAGTGCAGACCCCACGACCAGGTCGGCACAGCGCAGCGGGTGCGAGCTGTCCGGCAGCTGTGCTCTATGCCCCCACCCGCTCGACACACAGGCAGATGCAAGATCTCGTTTGCTTTTCCCTCTGCAATAAACCTGATGTTCGTTGACAGATTCTTTTATCTGCCGCTTTATGGGAGAAGGCATTTTCCACCGCGCCTGCTTTCACATTTAGAGAGTAATTCTATTAGCATTGTTGACTTTAAAAACATGCCAGTATGTGTGGAATTCATAAAAATAAAATAGAGACAGGAACAATAAATATCTAAGGAAAGGGGCAGCTCCCGCTGGCTGAAATAATCACAGCCCCAGCTTTGACACTGCATTTAGGCTGTGCTTTTGCAAGTGCTTTACAAACCAAATTCAATTAGCTCCTGCAGCGTCGCCAGGAAGAAGAGAGGGAGGTAATAAGCCTTCCAGGTTTCAAGTGAAGTTGCAAAGAAATGTGTTGAGTTGGCCAAGATCCTGCCACCAGAAATAGAGCTCAGCACTCCCGAATACATGCCCTCACCCTTCATCTGTGCAGCCCCACTCCTGGCCCCATGTTACACCCCTGTCCCCCAGCTACCGCGCACCCCTGTCCTCCAAAATCAGCCACAGCCTGTAGGAGTGACACTGTGCCTACATGTCCAGGGAGGCTGGGCACAGGAGTACCCGCCAGCAAGAGCTGCTTGAATGCTCCTGAAGTTCAGCCAGGTCTAGGGTTGTTTATGTAAGCCTGATTCATCCGACCAGGAGGATCCACAGGACTTGAACTGCTGGGGGAAGGCAAACAAGTGAGTCAGGCTCAGCATAAGCAGTGAGAGTGGCCCTGTCCCCCTCTGCTCTGCATGGCCAGTGGCTCCCGTATCCCCCGGGGCACAGAGGAGGCAGGGGTCAGTGGCCGTATCGGGCACTTCTGCTCCATCCTCTCGGCCGGCGGAGGTCTCTGTGCTACCAGTGTACCGGGCTGCGGCTGCACAGCTCCGAGCCTTGCATGATGCAAGCAGGGCGTGAGGCCAGCACTCTCTGCTAGCCGGGGCATGACGGGCACTGGGGCAGAGCTGAGCTGGGATGGGGAGAGGCCAAGACCATGGGCTAGTGCAGCTGGGCTGGCTCGGGACCTCTGTGCCACAGAGGCATGGTGCAGCTGGAGCCCCATGTAGCATCCGTCCTTGGACCGATAACGGCTTCTCAGATCCGTGCAAGCCCCCATGACTCCAAGTCAGCAGACTCTTAATGGAGAATGTTGTTCAGCCTTGGGGAAGACAAGGGGTCTGCAGGTCTTTGGGGATCCCTTTGGACTAGTACTTCCAACGTCCTCCTGCATGCAGGGTTTTAGTGATGTGCTGGTGCTGCAGGAGGAGCAGGGTCCTCCTTGGTGATAGCACTTCTGACTGCAGGTAGCAAAGGGCCGCACTGCTTTGGCAAGAAGGGGGTGTCCAGCTGCTTCTTCCAGTTGATATCTGAGCTCAAGAGAAGTTTTGAGAGAGCCTCTGACACCCAAGCACTTCAAAAACTTACTGGAATAACATTTGACCCTTTCCTTCGGGGTTTTCCTACAGCAGTGAGGGCTGAACCAGGCAGGGCAGAAGAGACCACGTTGGGGCTGCCCGGCAGATTCCTCTTTAACAGCACATTTAAGCTTTGGAGTGGCTGCAGAGCACTTTGTCTCTTGCAGGTGGGCTAAACAGTGCAGCGAGAGAGCAGTGCAGAGAGTCACCCCTCTACAACAAGCCTTTCTGTGCCACCCCATCTCCCGCACAGCAGCACCGACCCCAGCCTCTGCGGCGGCTGGATGCGGCCCCTTGCCCCGGCAGCTTTCTCCCCAGCACAGCCATCCTCCTGGGCCCCTGTCTCCGCACCGTGCCCTGGCAGGGATTCAGGCATCAGTTCAGCACCGTCTGCCTCACCGTTTGCCCTATTTCCCGACAAACGTAGGAACAAGGGTTTGGCTTCCTGGAAGCCAATGGCACCAAGAGGCGGCTCTGCCTGTCTGAGCCTATCTGTCTCGCACCCGAGCGCAGTTCCTTCCAGCACTGACTAAGATTTCAAGTAAATCTGACTTGACCAAAGTCTGTTACTGGGCTATGGTGAAGCCAGAGGCTCTGTGGAGAGAAGTGGAGGTGGTGCTTCAGCCCAGGTCAGGCTCCAGGGACGGGGGGGACCTTGTGGAGTGCATTAGATGGCTTTTTGCTGCTGTGATCCAAAGTGTCTACCCTGTGCCACGAGAGTTAGGCTGACCTCCAGCAAAAAATAATTCAAACTAGGTACCAAAGTCCCTCAGCCTGACAAGGAGCTGGTTCCTGATTTGAGAGCTTAACGGGGGCACCGGAGATGTGCCAGGCTGATGCTGTGCCACGCGACGCGCAGTCCTTTCCCTTCGCACCTGCCTGAGCAGAAAAACCGCAGGTCCTCTCTGGTGGTCATGTCCGTTTAACTGTGTGGGTCTTAGAGGCAGGGTTTAAACTGGAAAAGCTCGTGTCCTGGGGGAGCTGCCCGCTCTTCCCAGCTGCTGTGTGCTCTGCTGGCAGGGAGTCTGCCAGAGGGTCCCAGGCCCCCCCCCCCCGGTGCCAGGCACGGATAAGCCACTGCCACTGCACGGACCCAGGGCTTTGTGCAAACGCTGTTTGGAGAGCGAGGTGTTCAACCCAAAGGCGAGGGCGGGCAGGGTATAATGAAGCATTTTGACACATAAGAACACACGGAAATGGGCTGTGGCAGGGGGTGATGTGTTCTTTCTACTAGAACAATCTCAGAAATGCATTGCCAAGTAACTGTGAGAACATATAGTATGAATACCAGGCAATTATCTCACTTAGTGGCCTGTAGTTAAAGCCCAAAAGTATTGTCTAATTGGGCAGGTGCTGTTTATCCTTAGAAATAAATGTTTTTGCACTGTGTGAGGTCAAAGAAATTACACTACGATCCAGGTAATAATAATAACCTTGAATAGTTTGCACTCCTGTAATGCCTTTTATCTGGATATCCAAGCACTTTCTCACCATACATTAATCCTCACCACCCTCGGTGCTATAAGAAAGACTGTTATTATGATCGGTGCACAATAGCACCGGGAGGGATGGAGGAGACTTGCCCAAGGTCAGGGAACAGGCTGGCAGCAAAGCTGAGAACGCGACCCAGGGCGGTGGCAGCTCCCTGGGCTGATGGACCTGCACTGCTTCTTGCTGATGGATGCTGTGTCTTGTACAGTGGACTTGGAGCAAAGTCCTTGCTGGGCTTTGTGGCCTCGCTTGTAAGACCAACAGAAGTCAGCGATCTGCATCCTGGCCCTTTCTCCCCCTGAAATGCTGCTCACAAGCTGCATAACATCTACTTGCTTGTCATTTCTTTTCCAAGATCCTTTCAGGAGGCTGGAAGGATGACTCCGAGGTAGATAGGAGGCTGGTTGGGTGCTGACAGTTCTGAAAGCTTTCCTCATTACAGATGACAATCACCTATTATCACCATCATGCTGATAATTGAGTGTTTTGTAGGTAGAGGTGCTATTTTCTGAAATTCTGAGAAATTCTCTGAACTATGAGATAAGGGTGACATTGAATGAGGGCATTTGGTGGTGGCAGTCGTGATTATAACATCTCAAAACACCATTACAGTGCGCTGGGCTTCTTTCCCCATTAAATGGATTTGGTCCTGTGGTTCCACGTGCTTCCTCATCAAGTGGCATCAGATGGGCAGTGTTCAAATGAGAATGCCAGAATCAGCTGGGACCTCAAGAGCTGCTCCCCGATGAGGGACGTGGCTGCCGTAGCCTCGTTGCAATGCACAGACCTTCCTCATGGGCCATTCCTGGAAAAGCCGATAGACACAGAGTAAACAGCCAACCTATCTGTTGCTGTTTTCTCAGCCTGGAAGTCAGTAGCTAAACCCCTTTTTGCCTTCGCTCCGTATCCCTGGCAGGGATGCCCCATGGCACAGGGCATCAGCGTGCCAAAGCCCCCCCCCATGACTCCCAGCTTCACGGAGCCTAACCAGAAACCCTTTGTTTGCTCCGTAGGGGATTACTTCGGCATCCTGATGGAGGCAAAAGTGACCAGCTTCCCCTTCAGCATCCTGGATAACCCCATGTACTGGGGCAGCACAGCTGTCTACCTGGGCTGGGCCCTCATGTGAGTACGCACCCCGCAAACGCCACCGGTTGCAGGGCGCCCGTGGGGTCTGTGCGTGGCAGGGCGCGCGGGGCCAGGCTGCGCCAGGGCCCACAGGGACCCTCGGTGATGGCAGTCAGCAATAAAATGGCAGGGAAAGCGCAACACGCCCTGACTTGTGCTTCCTCACTATTTTTGTGCGTGCAAAGTCTTCTGCTGTCATAAAAGATTTGCAGCATTAATTGTAGAAAAATAAATAACGGCCAAGTGCTGGGGAGAGAGAGGAAGCATCAGCAAATGCTCTGCAGCTGAACGAGGTCCTTGGCAGGCTCTGCATGTGGAAAAATCAACAGTCAGGGCCGAATTCATGCCGGGTGTCACTCAGCAGGGGCAGGGTACTGATATGGGGGATCAGCGTGACCCTGTAATTACCTCCGAAAAAAGCAAAACAAGCCCACACACCCTTTCCCCCACTGCACGGTGATAACACTTCCGAAACACTCCTCATGTGATACAACACAGCTTAATAGCCTGCTTAGGAGGAAATGAATAGGCTGTAATTTAGCAGCAAATGAGCAATATACTCTATTCAGTGTAACAAGTTTTATGTGGTTTTCATTTAATATCACATTTTATTTATTTGCCCAGGAGAAAAAAACCCTGGCTGCATTACACCAGGAGCCTGTAGAGCGTTGCGGGCCGTTATCACTAGATATTTTGCACTGGTGCTCCTCAGTGTGAGCACCTCTTTTCTACTTCGGTGGAAAAAATGAAGTGCTTTGTCACTTTCTGGTCACTTTTTCAGCCACGTGTGCAGTACTTTCAGGCCCCTGGTAATAAGTAAAGCTGATGGTTTCTCTCTTCTCTCCACTGAACGCTGCTGCTGTTCGTTCTGCACTTGAAATCCCTGCCCCCCCCTGCCCCGAGTGCCATCGGGGCTGGCTGCATGAGGCTGTTTGCTGCCTGGCAGACCCACAGTGCTGGACGGGGTCTGAACCCTGGGGAACGGTGCACGAGAGCCAGAGCGGGCTCGCTGCTGGGGCTGCAGCAGTGCCGGGCAGGAGGGCCAGCCGTGGGGTCAGCAGTGGCACAACGGCAGACAGATATTGCTGGGGGGAGTGGGGCAGAGCTGGGGCAGGATGAGCCCCCCCATACCACACCGCAAGCAGAAATGACCAGCACCACCACCCCTGCAACAGCACGGAAGGAGGAATAATGAGATTTTTATTTGTTCTAAGATGAGCATCGAACTGTTTCCTAGAACCTTTGCAGAATCAGCTGAACCCTCCTGAGCCGTTTCTGTCACAGAAATCCCTTCTTCGCCCCTGCGAGAGAGCAGCTTCACACCAGGTGCATGTTGCCTGGTCTTCCACCACAATCCTGGGCAAAGGCAGCTCCAAGTGGCTCGGGATAACAGCGTGATTGCCTCCTTTTTCTCATTAAAAAGCTGCCACTGTAAAGGGCAGCGAAGCATGACAAATAATTGCTCTTAACAAATTGCTGGAGCTGTGCAAAGTGGCACCAGGAGCCCGCCCGCCTGCCCTGGGGAGGCTCTGCACAGCCCTCAGTGCGGTGATTTGGGCTGTTTCTCTTCCTTGGGATCTCAGCTCATAGAATCGTTTAGGTTGGAAAAGACTTTTAAGGTCATAGACTCCAACTGTTAACCTAGCACTGCCAAATATGCCACTAAACCATGTCCCCAGGTGCCACATCTACATGTTCTTTGAACACTTCCATGGATGGTGACTCCACCACCTCCCTGGGCAGCCTGTCCCAGTGCCTGACCACCCTTTCGGTGAAGACATTTCCCCTAATATCCCATCTAAACCTCCCTGGTGCAACTTGAGGCTGTTTCCTCTTGTCCTGTCGCTTGTTACCTGGGAGAATAGACCGACCCCACCTGGCTACAGCCCCTGTCAGGCAGTTGAGAGAGCGATAAGGTCCCCCCAGAGCCTCCTTTTCTCCAGGCTGAACCCCTCCAGCTCCCCCAGGAGGAGCTCCTCACAGGACTCGTGCTCTAGACTCTTTTGCCAGCTTTGTTGGCCTTTGGACATGCTCCAGCTCAGGCTGCTGAGTTTTTTTTGGGGAGTCCCAGCACTCTTCTGGGCTTTCAGAAGATGAGTCCCAGGGCTTTCAGAAGATGAAGAGCACCAGGAGGAAAGGGCAAAGCAGGTGTTCCACATCCAGTACCCAGGACCAGCGCGCCAGCACAGAAGGATTCGAGCCCCCACTATTGCTCTTGCAGACCACCCGCAGCCATGGGGAGCTGCGGCACGGGCTGGGGACAAACGGATTTCTTGCAAAAAAAAACCCTCCTACCAGGACCATGAAACCTTCCTGGCTGACTTATCATCAATGCTGCTACAACACAAGCCGTTGCCCAATAAGTAGGTCGAGCTCCTAAGAGAGAAACAACTCACCCAACTGCTTCCCATCGCCCGTGCGCACGGAGCAGCCTCCCTTCTCCCGAAAGACAAATGGAGCATTAGCTGTTTGGGGACAGCTTTGTGTATCTCTGGTAGGGAAGTGTTTTAACTCATGGCAACAGGCTGTGTAAATCAGAGCTGGAGCTGCAGCCAAATGATGCAATTAGAGGTCTTGCTGTCAACAAACAATCATGCAAATTTGTTCTCTCTGATAGGAATCAAGGAGGAGACATGACTAAGCATGTAATAGCAGGGGGTTGGGAGAGGAAGAAGTTGCCCAATGCTTCCTAGGCAGGGAAAAACTTATTGCAAAATGGAAACAGTGAAAAGGTGAAAATCTGTGTGCGTCTCTCCAGGAACTGATGAGGCCAGGCGGGTACCTGAAAGCGGGTTCAGTGGGAGGTTTGGGTACTTCGGTCTCTCCTCTGAAGGGATGTTTTCCCAGCAGCACCAGTCGCCTTGCACAAGGCTCGCAGGATGTTTATCCTCGTCAAGGACCAGCTGAGTCCTTTTTTTTGCTGACAGCCAGCTCTCATCCTGCTCAGTGCTGAGCTACAGCCGGCAATTAAAGGCAATCAGCAGTGTGCTAATTAAGGGTAACACTTGCAGCCATTAGCTGGAGGTGCAGGAAGGGTGTTTTGTAGGGGCTGGTGCCTGTGGTGAGCTGGACACAGCCGTGCTCCTTGCTGGGGAGAGGTGGGGCTTGGACCTCAAAGGTGCTGGGTTAGTAAGTGGGGAACGGCTCCTGGGGTGGCTGCTCTCACCTCGGGGAATTCACACACTGCAGGATGGTGTTGGCACCTGGTTTGGGGACTGTAACCCACCAGCTGAAATCCTGGTGCCTTAGCAAAGCCCCCACTGCCTTCACCGGCATCTGCATCAGACACTTTTGGGCCAAGCATCAAAGAAGTGTCCTCAGGTGGGTGATGCAGGATTACAGCCTACATTGACATCTCTCTTTAGAGCACGGGATGCAGATCTTTTGGTCCTGATTCTTTGGCCTTGGTGCTAAAAGGAACGGCCATCCACATTGCATCCACAGCCCTCAAGCGCCTCTGCCCATAACCAGACAGTGCGGTGCCATGGGTGACGTCAGTCCCCAGTGCTGTGCCTGGTGACCTCCTGCTGAAGGACACCATTCAGCTGGACCTTGGGGGTGATATGGTGTGTTCTTAAAACATCTTGAACTGGGTTTAAATGTGAACTGAGCCCCCAGCACCCCTGCACCCAGCCCCACCGTGGCACCTGTCACAGGGCAGGCAGGGACCTTTCCATCCCCAGCCCTACAATGCCTCAGTCACCGTTTTGATGTATAGGTACCATATGCTGCTCTGTCTGCCAGGTGTCTCCTGCACCCTGGGTGGCCCATCTTTCCATGCACATCAGGCATTTCCCTTATAGCGTGCTGGCTGGGAGCCACAGCCATACGTAAGCAGCTGCTCAGCTATTAAACAGCTTTACAATCTCAGGACTTAGCATCAAAGCAGAAGCTCTCTTAGCAGAGACGTGCAGGGATCAGACTTAAAAGAAGTCGCCGAAGTAGGCTGGGGAAGAGTCTTTGCCAAGTAACATCTGTCTAAGACCGTTAACATTAAGTAGAAAAAAACTTACCCTTTTGTTCACTTCTGTTTAATGAGCAAGAGAGCGCTCTCATGGAGCCCAGCGTCTCATTTCACTTTCTAAACCAGGTCTTGCATAAGCCCATGTACTTACCTGATCTTTTCCTTCTCTTTCAAAACAGGCACGCAAGCCCAGCTGGCCTTTTGCTGACAGCTGTAGTGGCAATTTCCTACACAATCGCAATGCTGTATGAGGGGTGAGTAGCTCTGCAAAACTGGAGAGCTTCTAATTATTTCTACCAGTTTTAACTCCTGAGGTTTTGGGGAACTGCAGAAGTAGAGATGTTTTTTCCAATTAATTCAGCGAGGAAGAAGGAAAACAGAGGATTGTTTTTCGGTTGTTTTGATAATGGGCAGATTCCTCTCTGAAACTATTTGCTGAGTTCTAGGAACATTTTTGCGTTTGTTTATTTTTATCAAAATGAGAGCTTTTTTTCTTTCGGGTGCCTGATTCCGTCTGTACAAGAACAATAAGGCAGGCAGGGAGAGGACTCATTGTGTCATCTGAAGAGACCCTGCAAGAAGAGCTTGCTTTTTATAGTTCCTTGGATGGGCTTCTCTGAGGTTTTGCACCACAATAGCTGGCAGCCCAGGACAGAGCAGCCCAGAATTGTTCCCAGAAGCAGTGGTTGTACTTCAGCAGTGAAAAGTCTTTAGTATTTGCAAGAGAGCGGAGATGCGGAGAGCTGAGGCTGCTCTGCATGCAGGGGGAGTCTGAGCGTGTTCGGAGCCTCATCCCACCTGACACGGGGATGGGAGCAGCTTGGAGCTGCTTCACAGTCAGAGAGACCGAGCCGAGGATTGCCATGGCACAGGAATAGTCAGGCTGTGCCAGCCTGCGAAGGGCAGAGTTTCTGGGTGCAAAGGAGAGCACGCAGTAGTCCTGATTTTAATTCTTCACCCCTTCTTTTGCCCCTCTCTCCCCAAATTCCTATCCTCCCGACTACAGGCCTTTCACAGAGGAAATATATCGGCAGAAACAGAAGGGAGTGAAGAACAAGTAGCAACAGGTATGTTTGCTGATCAGTGTTTCAGCAAGAGGGGCTGCTTTGCCGGGCTCCCCCGCCTACGAGCGTGTTAGATGGGGACGGGAGCAGCATCCACTCTCCCAGTGCCCCCCTGCCCAGCCCTGCCTCCCCTGGCTCCTCCAGAGCCCTTCCTGCACTTCTCAAGGGATTTGAGCTTCAAACCTCCGCAAAAACTCAGGTGGGAAGGCTTTGCACAGCAGCGGTTGTGTCCGCCTCTTGGCACCCAGCCAGCAGCCCCCAAATTGTTTTGATTATAGACTTGAGAGTCGGTATGAGGGAAAATTGCTGGGGAGCTTCAAGGCTCTAGGCTTAGTCTAAATCAGGCAGAAAAAAGCAGCTATTGGCCATGGCAGGTGCTCCAGCGGTGGTGCAAGAGGGCAAGCGTGCCCCCCCACCCCACACGGAAATCGAGCATCCCTGCCCCAGGCTTCTCCTTGCCTGAGCCAGGAGTGTTTCTGCACGGGGGCTTGCACCAGCTCACCCCAGTAACCCAGCAGGGGCTTGCTTCTGGAGCCAAAGGCTTCTGCAAAAGCGCAAGTCCCTGCCCAGGCTCCTTTGCCGGGGGTTAAATGCCACCCTGGAAGCTCCCAGTGCCTCTGCCTGCTGGTGGCTGGAGAGGCTGGGCAAGCACACAGCGCTGCCGAGGTTTTGGCAGCCCCGTAGCCTCTACCCCGGCACAGACGGTGTAGCACCGGTGAGGTCCCTAACATGCTCTTGTCTCTTTGTCTTTTGCAAAGCAGTGTCTCGGATACCTTGGTGCAGCGTGCCTCTGGTCCCCACGCTGTCCGATTTGCCCGTTTTCCTACTGAGATGTATCCTACTAATTAGCCCAGCAACCCTTAATGAGCCAACTGAGCACCCTGCGGTATTGGAAGCAATCAGAGGAGCAGCCCGAGCGTGGCGGCACCTCCTCGCTGCAGCCCACAGGAGCTGGAGGTCCCTGTCCCCAGGTCTCTGTCCCCATTGCTGGGTCACCGCAGCTCCCGCCGTGAAGGCGATGCTCTCCCAGGAACCACACAGCTCAGGACCTCCTGGCCTCTTCTCCCACACTGATTAGCAAAGATTGCAGGGGAAAAAGCAGTTCAGTGCCAGCCCTGGACTGGAGGGCAAGCAGAGTAATGATGGAGACACTGGGGACCTTTGGCAAGTGAGCTCTGAGCGCAGGGAAGCACCAGCTCTGGCTGATCTTGAAGATCATCTGAAGGTGCTGCTGAAGAGCCACGGGAAGCAAACAAAAGCTCGGGCGAAGCAACAGCGAGGGCTCAGGAGCCCCTGAGGCATTCAAACATGGCTGGAAGAGGGGAAACTGCTGCCAACCCAGCAACAAACCCCCTCTTTTCTGGGAGAGGGAAACCTCCCCGTCTAGAGCGTTTCCCACCTGTGCGGAGCCTTGTAGCATCGCCGCACTATTTGCGAAGTCTCCGAGAAAAGTGACTGAAAAACGTGTAGAAGTAAATGTATGATTTAAATCGCCACACAAGGGGGATGGAGGGATGGCAGCCATCCCACGGGAAAACCCCAGCCTGGAGAAGACCAAGAGGAAGAGTCAGTCGCTGTCCGTGCCCTGCAGATATCCCATCCCTGGCCGTGTCGGTGCCCTGACCCGCTCCACACCCACCCAGCCCCTTTCTTTTCCCTGGGAGCCAGGTGGGGGTCCTGCCTGCCTTCCCCACCATGCAGTGCCTTCCAGCTATTGTTCACTGCCTTGCAGGGGCGGTGGGTGGGAGGGAGGGATAGGGCTGCTTCTGCCTTCTGCGCTGTGCAGCAGCCGGGTACGGATCTGCCCCTCCAGCCCTGCCACCAGCCTCAGCCAGTCCCAAAGAGCCCGGTGCTGGATCCTGCCCTGAATGGGAACATCCCAGGGGTGATGCTCCAGACCCAGGCTCAGTGTTTACAAATTCCCAGAACAGTTTGAGAAATAAGCTGTAAATGACCAAAAAAAAAAGCAGCGTAAAGCCCCCGGCAGTGGTGCTGAGAAGGGAGCTGTGCTGCTGCCGAATCCTGCGCAGGCACCAGGACGCGGTGCCACATCTCAATGTCATGTCCCCTCCGCAGAGGGTCCTCCCTTTTGTCAGTGTCATCTCCGCGAAACGGTTCGATTTCCTTTTGCTTTGCATGTTGTAATTCACCCTTCGGGCATCACTCAGCAGGAATTAAAAGTGCTGGTTTCTTTTCGGTTCAGCCTGTTTCCTTCGGCCAGGCACACGGACGCTGTGTGGCACCGCTTCAGAACGACTTTTTTTGTTTTTCACCAACTTAATGACCTTCCTTTTAAAGACTTGGGCATAGTAGTGTATTTTTAGATAAGTTTCCACATCCCCTTCACAGTTAATGTTTTTAGATGGAGGCTAAAACAGCCCAGTACCCATAGCAACCAGCAAGGAGAGGACACGTTGCATTATTCAGACAATTTATGTCAGAGTTGCCAGTCCTGGCTCAAAGTCTCTGATGTAAATAAATTCAGATTTGTTGAGAGGTGAAATCAGTATTTACCGAAGAGACACGTGCTGCTGCGGGAAGGATTGCTCTTAACAAGAAGTCAGCGAGGGCTGTATTTTTGCTGTCTTGTTCCCAGTCTGGGGACTGTGTACACTTTTCCCTGTCCCCTCTGCAAGGTCAGGGGGACACCAGTGGTACCATTCCCATCCCCAGCCAGCATCAGCCCCACCAAAATGGGTGTCTGTCACCATAAACCCCGGTGACGGAGCTGCTTTCCTTCCTGTGCTCACAGCATCCCAAAGGCGCAGGAGTTTGGTGCTGCGCCGGGGCTGGCTTCACGGACTCCATCCCCCTTGACCTGCTCTTTCCAACCCAACCCTTCCCACTTCCCAGCCGCTCCGTGTTGGCTTTGCATTGTACAGGGTTTGTTGTGGGACTATGCCAGATCCCCGTTTTTAGTAGCTCTTGCCACAGCAGCCAGCACGGATTAACAAGCCTTCGCAGAGCTGCTTCTGGCTGCTGTGGAGCTGGAGTTCGACGTTTCAGAGGCATCTGCTCTCTTCCTGAAGGGAAGGTGAAGTTCAAGCCCATCTCACAGGGTCCAAGCCTACCTTTGTCCCTCGGGCAGGGGGTTGGGCTCTGGCCAGGGCCAGTCCCCAGTGGTGCTGTGCTGCTCGCCTGGGCTGCGGGGAGGAGAACACAGATCATTAGTTATATTGTTTAACAGTATTGGGGGGCTGTCCTTGCTTACAAGGGAAAATATTTGATTCCTCTCCAATCACCTAATATTTCTAAGAATTGGAGTTTACAGAGGGTGGGGATGAAACCTTCAGGTTGAGCATGAAGCATTGGGGTTGTCGCAGCTATTTCCCTCCTTCCCATCCTCAGGGCCAGCACCTGGCTGCAGCTGGGCCACATCCTGCATGGATGCAGGGGTGGACCTCATGGCCTCCAGGTCAGGATGAGATTGCTTCTGCTTCCAAAGGAGAGACCTGCGCTGTCAGACCCCCAGGACCATCCGCTTGCAGCCTTGGTGCCATGCTGGCATGGGTAGGTGCATCCCTCCAGCTCTTGGGGAGGCATCGAGCACCAGTCAGAGTCCCTGGAAATGTGGTCATGGGTCTGGTTTTGTGATTTCACAGC
Source organism: Falco peregrinus (assembly GCF_023634155.1). Classification (NCBI taxonomy): domain Eukaryota; kingdom Metazoa; phylum Chordata; class Aves; order Falconiformes; family Falconidae; genus Falco; species Falco peregrinus. The sequence continues at coordinate 86,955,459 of NC_073725.1, read as the reverse complement.
TTCAAAATCCAGTGTGGGGCTTGCTGGGCCCATCTGAGCTTGGCAAGGAGGTTTGTTTGTAGCCTTGGGAAATGCTGCACAGGAGGCTGTGTGCAGATACTGCAGATAACGCCTCCCTTGATGTTCGGGACATTTCTCCAGAGCAAACACCAGGAAAGGGGAAACTAGTTAAATCACAACTCCTGCCTGGCAGGGACGGCTGGATCACCACGTCCATCACGCCGCACTGCCTCGGCTCACCCCATCCTGGTGCACAGCCCCCGACAGTGGCTGTGCCCACCCTCGTGCTCCACACGGGTTTTCTCCACGTGGCCACTTGCATGGCTCCCCAGGACGTGTCTCCCCTTCCCAAAATGGCGTGTGGGTTTTTTTGGGGAGGGGGGATCACCCATACGAACCCAAACAGCCCCAGTGACGGGCACGTGATGTGGGCCCAGCTCCACATTCGTGGGATGCTTCATCCAGGGACACCTTGGGAGATGGAGGCTGTGTCCTGTGGTCTTTTCCCTGAAGGCAACGTGATGGTGGGGACCTCCAGAACAGGGGACACTTCCCCAAAGGCCCTGCTCTCCGTTGTGACCACCCATAACCCACACCCCTGTTTGCTTTCACCCAGCGCTGCTGCACTGCCTTCACAGAACGGCCACTGGCCCTTCGGTGGCAAACAAACATGCTTAGCCGGGAACGGAGAGTAAACACATGGTGCAATTGATGCAGCGTGTGTCGCATTGGTGGAGCGATGGAGAAGTCACCATGTCCCTGGGCTCCTGCCAGGCTTGGATTGCTGGTCACGCTTGGCTAGGGAAGGAAACGGGGGCTCAGGACCCTGGCAGTGGCTCCCGCACCCATCCTGACGCTGGGGCTGAGTCCCTGCACAGCCGCTCGTGGGCAGGGGGGACTGCCTGGTCTGCCAGCGGTTGGGATTTGATGCAAAAGCAAAGATGAGCTTTGAGTGCAGGTGGTATGGGGGCTTTCGGGGTAGTGTGGGCACTGAGTGCTTTATCAGGGACCCCTTAATCCAGGGAAGGCAGACACAGCAGGACTTACCTTTACGGGGGAATAAATCAGTCCCCTCTGTCCCTGCTGTGCAGGGAAGGCAGTCTGGGTTTTAAATGGTCACAGAGAAATGCAATGGGAGAGCGCCCTGGTGGGAAGCTATTTCCCGGTGGGAAACCACCAGTGTTGGAGCCTAAACAAATGCCTGTGGCAGGACCAGGATCCGTCCTGCCTCAGTAGAGCGAGGGTTGAGCCTCACAGTCACTGCTGGCAGGCTCCTGCTCTGGGGTCTGTGGATGCAGGCAGCCCCCGCCTCACCAGTGCCCAGGGGATGCTTCAATATGACCCCCAGCCCAGGGAGGGCAGCGCCCCATACCCACCATTCCCCCTGCCCTTCTCATCACCCCTGAGGGACGGTGTGGAGACACCATCCACCCCACCCCGGCCCACCTCCGCCCTCCACCCCAGGGGTCTTTACGCATGGAGCTCCCGCCATGTGCCAGAGGACAAGTTACAAGGCTGTTTTCTTTAATTTCCACACTAAAAAGCCACCCCGGGACAGCCAGTGAGCTGGCCACGCTGTGCTGCATCCTCCTTGGATCTTATTTCAAAAAAAAAAAAAAAAAATCCTAGGAATGTGCTGCTTTTCCCATGTTGCGTTTTCTTCAGAGGGGAACTGTTTACCGAGCGGTTCCTTTCTGAATCAGGGTTGCAGGGGGGAGGCAGAGCAGCCAGAGCCCCCCAGGAAGGCAATGTCGGGGCCAAGCTCTGCCTGTGTCCTGCTTTGGGCTGCACCAAGGCTGAGAGAAGCCTCGAGGGTCCTCGTGTTGGGCTCAGCCCTCACCCAGCTCAAGCCCCCCCGCCCCACACCTCCACCCCCAGCCTCAAGCCCTGCGCTGCCCTCAGCCCCCTCCGGACCCCGCCGCCGGAGGAGTGGGGGCACATGCAGGACCGAGACGCAAAGCACCTCCAGGCTCCAAGCCCTCGGCACTGGCTGCGCATCCCTCTGCTGGTTCCATCCGTTGCTGCCCAGCTGGCTCCGCACCTCCTCTTGGGCTTTGAGTTTTGTCCTACCCTGGCAGCCGGAGGGAACCCACCTGAAATCTGTAGCAATGCGACCGCTGGGGTCACAGAGCCTCCCTCTCCGCCGTGCCTCATATTCGGGGCCCTGTCGCTGCCCATCTCCAGTTACAGGTGACATTTCTCTCTAATCCCAGGGAGGCTGCTGCTCTCTGGAAGGGAGCAGAAGGCACTCGAGTTTGGGGACACATCCAGGACATGCAAACGCCTTTTGTCCATGCTGGATGCCGGCAGCATGCTGCTGCCTTGGAGCAAACTGTGGGCAAAAGGCTGGCATGAGGTGGGATGGAAACTGGGAGCAGAGGATTCCCAGGCTGCCCCTGGCTTGGGGAACCCCAGTTCTGCTCTGTATGGAGCTCTTGGCCCAGCTGTGCCTCATGGTTATTGACAATGGGTTCATGTCACCTGGGTGCACTCAGCGTGGAGATGGTTCCACAGCCTCTGCTGGAGAGCAGAGCACTGTCCCTGGGGTGTGAGGCAGTGGAACCAAGCCCCCTGCGGTGTGGTGCCAGCAGAAATCCAGCGCTCACCACATGCTTGGTCATCCAGCACGTGTTTGTGCTGCCGGTAAGGAAAGCAGTGGCACCGAGTGAGCCCCTGGATAACACCACTTCCCTGGCTTTGCACTGCGATACCGGCATTGCAGCCCCATCCCTGGGACTCTGGCGAGTTTATTGCAGCAAACACACACCAAAGATGGGAGAAGGGGAGCTGATGCAGAAAGTCCGGAGACCACGGCACAGCACAAGGCTGCTCCGGGAGCTGCATTGTGCTGGGCACAGGGATGGTGTCTCCAAGGGAGCTCTCACCACCCCTTGCCTGGATGACTCAAGGAACTGGGGATTTAAGGCATGTCTCAGGCTTTCAGGTTCTCTTTTAATCAAATCCCAAATGCTAAAAGGAATCAAGAGACATGAAAGTGTTGCTAAAGAAGTAGGGGGTGGGGGAAGGAAACAAATAAACCCACCCCCCTGGTCCCCAGCGACAAAGCAGCCCACTTCTGCATCATATCTCATCTGGGAAAAATTATATGTTGTGAATTACGTGCTTCTTCTGAAAAGCCTTAAAGGAGATTTAATAAAATGAGACAAGCTAATAATATAGGGAATGAATAGCAACCCTGGATGTTGCATCTTGATTTAATCAGATGCTTTTTCCCAGGGGGACAAGCAAGAGCTATAGCTAAAGCCTCCTTTCCCTTCCATACCCAGCTGCTCCACTCTTCCTCCAGCCCCTTGCTCCTTCTCTCGTCCCAGGAGAGCAGCCAAGGCAGGATTTGGGGTCCCACAAGACCCCACTGTTCCCCAGTAGCCGCTGGGAAACGCACAGCCCATGTTGGTTATTTGTGAGCGGGCTAACAAGCAGCACGCCGGGGTGCTGTACACAAACTGGGAGGGGGGGCCTGTCTGAAGACCAGGTCCCTGTCTGGGAGTGGAAAAACAGGAATTGGGGGGCAGGCTTGGCTCTGTGTGCGTGCTCCCAAAGCCCTGGTCCAGAGCCCAGGGATGCTGTGTGCTGCTGTGCAGGGGACAAACCCCTGGTAGGATGCAAAGCAACCTAAGAGCAACGGTAAGGAGCTCGAGTCGGATGTGCTCCTCTCCATAGCTTGGGAGAGGCTGCGGGGTCTGCGTGTGCCGGGGCGGGAGAGGCAGGAACAGCCCTTCCAGCCTGGGTTTTTTCACCGCTTGCACCCGTAGGACCCAGCTGTGAGCCGAGGCCAGCTCGACCCCGGGGTGACGATACTTCCCAGCTCCGCAGCACACTCGGAAATCAAAGCCATGTTCTGATGTCATTGTTCTTTTCCAAGTATCCCCCCGCTCGCCTGTCCCTGGGCCAGGCGGCGTGGTGCACACTCCTGCCTCCTGGTACATCTTGCTTCCTACATTTTTGCGAGGCTGATGCTGCTGTGAGCTCTATTTTGCCTCTTGCACAGTTCGTCCAAGCCAGACCCTGAGGAGTCGCATGTTCTGTCACTGGGATGTTTGTGTGACTTTCATGGAATCTCCCTCCCTCAGCCACTTGCTCGTGGTCACTGGGTGGGTTTTGTCCCTCAGCAGGTGGCTGGTAAACCCCAGGAGGGTGCAGGTAGGGAGAGGAACAGCAAGAAAAGGGGGGCTGATGTGTGCTGAAGGTGTTTGATTCCATTAAAGGTGTCTGCAGCCACTGGGTTTTGCGCACAGCAGTCTGCCTGCAGCTCTTGCTGTACCGAGCACCTTTGTGAAAGATCCTGTATCCTCCAAAACTGGGTGAGGAGCAAAACACCCCGCAAAGGGCAGGGTCAGACTGTGCAGGCGGTATGGCAGCCGTGGGGAAAATGCTATTTTGCCTGCCCCTGCTTAAGACTCAGGCTGTTTGCAGCCAGGTCAGAAATAGGTGGTGATTTTTAGCAGAGTCATAACCGTGGGAAGGCTTTGCCTCACAGCGAGGTGGGTCCTGCATCATCAGTCACTGGCAGCCAGCTCCCGGCAAATGTGCTCTGCTTCCACCATGAGACACGTTTCTAGATGATCTTGGGGGGACTCAGCCTAACGCCTTGTAATGCTCCTCTCCTTAAGCTCTGTGTGACTGCAAGGAGCTGGGCTCTGGAATAGCACAGGCAGTGCCCATATTCCCTCCCCCGGAGCTCCCGCAGCCATCAGCTCTCCTCCGTCTGCCCAGGGTCCCTGCCATTGCTTTTGGGGTGTCCCCATCAGGATGGCACCCCTGAGCCGAGCCCACAGGATCCTGGCGGCACATTTGCCTTGTGGTGTGCTCTGCCTTTGCTGTCGCCAATGAGCCTTTTGGAGGCAGCAAATGGATTTTCCGTGGCTGAAGTCTGTTAACCAAGGAGCAGACTTCAAGCTGGCTATTTTTACCTGTTCTGGCACTATTAATAGTTGTACGGTTAGCAATAAACGCCAGTCGAGATATTTGATTTGTCTGTCCCCCCAGAGGTTGGCGCTTCCTATTCCCCCTGTTGTTTTCCATCAACTGCTTCAATTAAATGATCTTGTCGTTATTTTGGGGTGATACATTTGTGCTTTGCAATCGGCTGTTAAACTCCTTCGCTGTCTCACACACAGATCAATAAACATAGGAAGCTGTCCCACTTTCTCTCCCCAAAGTGTCCTTGTGCCTTTGCTGCCAGGCTGGATGCTTCCCTGCAGGCAGGGATGGGGCCGTGAGGGGCTGTTTGAACCACCCCTCCCTTCCCCCCCCCCCCCCCCCCCCAACAACTCCAACTCCTCTGTAAACCTTTGGACAGTGTTTAAATTAATATCCAAGTGTAAGACCACACCTGGGGGAGATGGAAAGCTCAGCACCATCCGTTTCCCAAGCAGTGCTGATGAAATACACCATGCTGCACAAATTTGTGTGTTCTACCTGTCCCTGACATCTGTCTTGGTGTGTAGGTAAGGCTTCTGCTATCCTGAACCTTATTTAAGTGTCACCTTTTGGGGTTTTGGGGGTTTGGGGTTTTTGGGTTTTTTTTCCTAATAGATCCTCACAGGTGTTTTTAATTGACTTTCACATCAGCTTGATGTGAAAGAAGAGCTTGGCTTTCCTTGGGCTCTGTCTCTCACTCATCGATGGTGCAGAGATCCCTCAGAGCAGCAACATTCCCACTTTCCCAGGACTATCGCCTGCATCTTGCTGGTCAGGGAGGTGCTGGTTCAGCTCAGCACCTCTGCAAGCATCCCGCAGCCCTGGGCGGCTGCCGGGGCTGGCCCTTGCATCCCGCTCCAGTGCAACCAAGAACTCAGCACCCAAGATCAAGCGGCGCAGCTGCAGCCATGCACCCTGCCTGCCCCGGGAGCAGCGCGGCTGCAGCCATGCACCCTGCCTGCCCCGGCAGCAGCGCGGCTGCCTGCACTGCGCCTGCATCCCTTCCAGCAACCTTCCTCCTCTTTCTGCCTCCCCACGGCCCCCGCTGGGCCCTGTGCCGTGGCTCATGCCCCCAGGCCAAGCATCCCCAGCCCTGCTCGGAGCGGTACTGCAGGTGCGCTGCCCGCCCTGCCCGCGCTGCCCCGCCCTGCCCGCGCTGCCCGCCCTGCCCGCGCTGCCCGCCCTGCCCGCGCTGCCCGCCCTGCCCGCGCCCTCGCCTGCCCCCTAGCGGCGGAGCGGGCGCTGCAGCGACACTGCGCTGGGCACCCGGGGCTGGGGTCGGGGCCAGCAGCCCCCTTCAGGGGACACCGAGGCCGCTCTCGGCCCCCGCCCCGGCCCCGCCCCGACCAGGGTCTTTTCTCTGGTCTTTCTGCGGGGCAGGTGCCTGCACTCCCGCCCCGGCACGGGCAGCGTTCACCGGAGCGGGGGGCGGGCTGGGACCCCCCCGGGAGCCCCCCGCCCCGGGTCCCTGCGGCCGGGGGTCCCACTGCAGGGGTGCGGAGCCCCTCGCCGGGCTGCCCGCGGGGCCGCTGCAACGCACCGGGGCCCCGGGCTGAGCTGCGAAGGGGTCGGCTGGCAAACGGGACCGGGAGCGCGAACGGGGCTGCGAACGGGCCCGGGCTGGGCAGCGCCGGGAGCGGGGGGCGGGGGGCGGCGGGCCGCGCGCGGGGCCGTGCACTGACTCAGCCGCCGCCGCCCCGGGCCGTGACGCGCCGAGGGGCGGTCGCTGCTGCCTCCATATAACGCGGCGGCGGCGGCCGTGCAGAGCTCACACCGGCCTTTCCTGCGAGGGGAGAGGGGCTGAGCAGCCGTCGCCTTCCTCCCGCTCCTCCTCCTCCTCCTCCTCCTCCTTCCTCTCCGCGCAAGCTGCACTTTCACCGGCTTCAATGAAACTGGCAGCGATGATCAAGAAGATGTGTCCCAGCGAGGCCGAGCTGAGCATCCCTGCCAAGAACTGCTACCGCATGGTCATCCTGGGCTCCTCCAAGGTGGGCAAGACGGCCATCGTCTCGCGCTTCCTCACCGGCCGCTTCGAGGAGCAATACACGCCCACCATCGAGGACTTCCACCGCAAGTTCTACAGCATCCGCGGGGAGGTCTACCAGCTCGACATCCTGGACACATCAGGCAACCACCCCTTCCCAGCCATGCGCCGCCTCTCCATCCTCACAGGTACTTGGCTGGGGAGTGCCAGGAGAAAGGGGGGGGTGTCCCTTGCCAGCTTTCAGGGGTTCTTGGCCAGTTTGGGGATGTTTCTCCAGTCCCGGGAGGTGGGATTTTGTGTGTGCAGGGAGTGGGCAACTTTGCACCCTGCACGGGGTGGACAGGAGGATGCAGGACCCGGGTGCTGCCTGGTCCTTCCCTCCCCAAGTCGCCGTGTGGCTTAGGCAGTGGGGTCTCTGTGTGTCCCCACCCCTGGAACCATCTCACGTTCCCTCTTTGTCCCCAGGAGACGTGTTCATCCTTGTGTTCAGCCTGGACAACCGGGACTCCTTTGAGGAGGTGCAGCGCCTGAAGCAGCAAATCCTGGAGACCAAGTCGTGCCTGAAGAACAAAACCAAGGAGAACATAGAGGTGCCCCCTGGTCATCTGCGGCAACAAGGGCGACCGGGACTTTTACCGGGAGGTGCAACCCAGGGAGATTGAGCAGCTGGTGGGAGGGGACCCCAAAAAAATGCGCCTACTTCGAGATCTCGGCCAAGAAGAACAGCAGCCTGGACCAGATGTTCCAGGCGCTCTTCGCCATGGCCAAGTTGCCCAGCGAGATGAGCCCTGACCTACACCGCAAGGTCTCGGTCCAGTACTGCGACATCCTGCATAAGAAGGCACTGAAAGGCAAAAAGCTGCTGAAGGAGGGGGGCCGGGGCAGCACAGAGGAGGCGTACGGCATCGTGGCCCCCTTCGCCCGGCGGCCCAGCGTCCACAGCGACCTCATGTACATCAGAGAGAAGGCCATCGGTGGTGGGCACAGCAAGGAGAAGGACCGCTGCGTGATCAGCTAGGAGCCTCCGCTCACCCTGTGACGGGAAGGAAAGAAGGAAAGAAAGGAGGGGGGAAAGATGCTCGTTTCTGAACTGACTCAGGGTGGGCAGGTGCCCCCCCAGGCAAAGAAGGGGTCGCCTCTTCCCCAGCCTCCCTCCTCCCCAGGGATCACTTTCATCGGCTCCCTCCCCCAGGGGGGCATTTTGGGAGCGAGGGATGCAAAGGGGGAGGCTTTGGGGGGCAGGAGGGGGGTGTCGCTGGGACCAGCCTCCTGGGCAGAGAGACAGGGAAGAGTGAGCTGCTGGGCAGCCAGCTGGGGGGCTGAGCGTGGAGGGCACGGACCTTGGTGTTTCTTTCCCTCCCAAACCACCCAGCCTCGGGCACTGCCTTCAGGTGGGAGGGCAGGGGTCTGCCAGCACCTGCCTGGGGCTCTGGGATTGGTTTTTTGTTGTTTGTTTGTTGTTGTTTTTTAACTTGAGAAGCTGTGCACGGCCTCTGGCTCTGTGTCGTGTGTTCGTCTGTGTCTGCAAAACACGTGCAGAAGACACTCCTAAGCTGTTGCAAAGACATTGCAGAGTTACAGCCCTGATGGACCAAAAAACTGATTCTTGTTTACATTTGTCTTGTCTGATTTGCAAGATTTGGGGAAGGTGGGGGGAGGAGGAAGGGTTTTTTAAAATAAGAAAATAATAGGCACTTTATGTAGGTATTGCTTGTCATTGACATGAACAAAAAAATCTTCAAGTGTTTCTACTGTGGGTGAAACTTGATGTTTTATTTTTTCTACAAATTAATAAAATCTTTTTAAAATGACACCTGTGGGTTTGCCTTTGCTTCCTCACCCTGCCCCCTAGCAAAACCCGATCCTGCTGAACAAAGACCTAAGCCCCACTCCAAGCTGCTAAAAACAGCCCCTCAGCTCAATCCCTTTATTACCCCATTTTCTTCGACTCCCAGTGCAAAGGTTTCCGCCTCTGCAAGCAGCAGATTTCTTGCCACACAGGGTAACGAGGGGCCACGCACAGTTAGTTACTCAAACGGGTCACCGAGCCAGGACTCTTTCCTCACTTCACTAACGCTGAGTGACGATCCTGCCAGCCCCATGACACGCCGGGCATTGGCACGCCATTCACTGCAGAGACCAAGCTAACTGACATCACTTCGTTATAAAGAGCTGATTGTGTTTCATGCTTTTTCCCGATCAACTAAGCACACTTTAATGATGTCAACAGAGAGTGATTCATTTGCACCCAGTCTGGGATATTGTTTTTATTTTGCAACATGAGTAAAGGAAGTACTTTGCTCAGAAGGTCACCTTTGCATCTGATGGTTTCTAATCTCTTCCCAATAACAAGTCACAGTAATCATTGCTAGAAGTGAAAGGGAAAGGGGGAAGAGCTCTTTCTGGCTCCAGCTTGTCTTTCAGTTCATTTTCAGTCCCTGCTCTCCCCTCAATTGGCAGATCAGATCTACATTTAATACACATTAATGGCAAAAAAAAAATCTATTGAAGCCACAAAAACTAAGGTGGGTGAGTGAGACTGCAAACCAAACCACTTCAGTTTTGTTTGAAACTTGGATTCAAGTTGACAGACTTAACTTGTTCCTGTGCTAAGTGCCAGACATTTCTTTGGAAACATGTTGTTTCTTCCAGCTCTGCATATGCCCCGATTTCACAGGAACAGCAACTGGCAAAAAAAGGGAAACCACCATCCAGGCATGAGACACAAGAATTTATTGAGCTGGGACAGGCAATGCCTGGCAGAAAGGTAATTTCAGTAATAAAAAGAGTGTACATTGTGCTTTGTTTATCTTGGTGTTCTGCTTTTCTCAGTGTTTACACACTGGCACCTTCCCAAAGAAAGTACTAGTAAAGTATTCCAGCGGGACAGAGCAATCCTTAGGCTACAGGTGAGTCACAACCATCCCCGCTATCAACAAGCAGAATTACTTGCCTTTTGGTTTAGGAAAGGAAAACCCAACCCAGACCTCACTTCTCTTCTTTTGAAGGCACCCTCTGGTGCTGGTTCTCAACAGACACTCTATTTCACTAGCTGGTTTTTCACCTCTTCTGCTACCGACCTGCACCCTCTTTCAAGATAATTGAGAGAACCATGAGACTCAAGGTCCTGTCACACCTTCGTTAGTCAGTGAGATGCAGCGCTGCTTACCAGGTTGTCATCTGTCACCGTAAGAGCTATCAGCAGAAGGACAGCAGGCAGGGAGCCCCGGGATCCATCTGAGTGTGATACAACATTCAAGAGCTTTCCATCAGCCACTGGCAAACGTTCAAGCCACGCAAATGCTTGTGCTTGTGGGAAGCCCCTGGGGCACTCTGGATGTGCAACTGACCCATCGTGTTGAGCTCGACTGCTTTCTCATATGGAATAACTGAAAGCTCTTATCATTTAAGCCCTTTGTTTTGATTCTGCTTGCCCTCCTGTGTTTTAACAAGATACACAACGTATTGCCTACAAGACACACTCACCCAAGGAGACTTACACACCCAAAGCCTACCAAAATCCACTTCCTTGGCAGTCCCTGCTTCCAAAAAAGTGATGTAAAGACACAGGAGCTGTGCCCAGGCTATGCACATCCTCTGTGCTGCCAAAATCCTGCCCCTGCTCAGCCCACATCCACTCAGTGAATACACAAGAGGGGCAGTCTGGGATTTCTAAATCTTTACTTGGCTCATCCCAGACACAATCATCACTTGTTTAAAAAAACAGGGAGAGAAATACAGAAGTAATTGAAAGCAATCATTCCTCTTTCAACACACAGAGACTGGAAAGTGTCCCAGAGACCCTTTCCAGGAGCAGGGCCAAAGAGCTCACGCTTCTGTCTTATGCTCTCTTTATATTTGTCCACTTTTAAGGGGAAAAAATGCAGAAAATGCCCCCTTTTTTCTTGTTGAAGTTAACCACCAGGTACTTTGACCCTTAGCAAGGAGAAAACATAATGTCTCCTGCTTGCATGTACAAAAAATAACCCCACCCCGAGAGGAAACAGATGCATATATAAATGCACAGTCCTGCAGCAGATCAAAGTGAACATACTGCTGTAATCACCATATGTGAAGCACACAGTGTTCTGGTTCAGCGTGACGTGCCTGTGATCCACTCAGACACAACTTCAGAGCAACATGACCGAAAAAGCATACAAGAAAGAAAAGCAAACTTCTTCCACCTCTTTCTCTCCTGTTCAGCCAAGATAGGAGGTATCTCAGACCCGGAGAGCAGAGCTGTGCCCTTCCTATTCTTTGGGAATTTCAAACATGCAAAGGCTCTTGTACTTCTGCAGCAGTTCATTTTTGGTCCGGACCTGCTCCCGCAGGTTCTGCAGCTGCTGCTGCTGCTGCTCTGGGCTCACACCGATGCCAGGCATGGAGCTGATCAGCTTCCTCATCTCCTGGAACTTGTTCTTGAGCTCATTCAGCACCTGGTGAACATCCTGGCTGTCCTTGTCCATGCTGCAGAGAGGAAATTGAGATATTGTTAAATTCTCCTATTGGAAACACCCCTTTAGCCCACGGGGGTGACTGTAATTTCCAGTACAACCAGGGCTTAAACTGGAATTTACTGGGAAACTTTTGCCCTTGGTAATTCACCTATCCCAATAAAATGGACACAGACAGATATACAGCCTGGGTAGCCTCTGGGGCAAACTGGTTTCCTGCTGATCTCCAGCACAGAATCCGGTTACTTCGGGACCCATCAATCGTGTTAGGAGCTGGCCTGCAGTTCTAAAACATTACCACGGAGCAGGCTAAATTCTTCCTCTTGTTTGAACTCCCATATCTCTTTTTGGGGAAGTTAAGATTACATATGTGTGTTGTGTGTAGGCACCTGGAAAAAAAGATCTCAGTCTCACCCATGACCCGTTGCTGCTGTAATACAAAAATAAAAAAAATAAATTAATGCAGTCAAACAGCTTGACAGCAGAAAATAGAAACTGTTCCCCAAAGTATCAGAGAGTATCCAATGGCAGAGAAAATGGTACTTTGGAGCTTTAAAACGACTCTCTGGGGATGTATACCTAATAAAAGAGAAGCGACAGCTTTTTTTTTTTTAAGAGCAGCACAATTGGTTCAGCAGCCAGCTCTGTGCTTTTCAAGGCTCAGTGTTGTCTGAGGCAATGTCTGCCCTCAAACCCTCATTAGTATCTGCCTCAGCTTTGTTAGCACCAGCAAGACGTTTTACCGATTCCAGGCAAATACGAGCCCCTGCTTCCAGGACACCTATTAATAACAAGAGCGGGATTCTAATGGTCTTTGAAAACTGGGAGCCTGTTCAATAGCCAGACCTAAAAATAAATCTGCTTGGCATGACCAGGGCAGAGAGGTGCTCGATCATAACTTTGGGGAATCATGACACGGCTGAGAACGAAACTTTTAACCAGATGGTCGCCGTTTGTTTCAAAAGCCTGTTGGAACAAAATATTCATTACTCTCTTCTAAATAAAAATGCAGCTGGTACTATAATGTATCCCCATTATGCAGGCATTCACGGTCAGGTCAGCAGTGGAAAAATACAGGCGCACACACAACCCCATGGCACGTCTGGGGAGGCATGGGCTGACACCGTCTTTAATCCCCCGTAGCTGCAGGCTGGCTTTGAGAGGGATGTCCTCCCTGCTCCACGTCTCCCCAAGTCTTGTTCCTTTCACCACACATAGAGAATTGACAGCTGACTGTCCGGCTGGTTGATCCAAAGGAATAATTATTTCATTTTTCGTTGGCTTGTTTTTTTCTCTGATGGGTGGTTTTCCTGCTGGATCAAGCCACTGAAGCAACTCCCTCTTTGAGGGCACGGACAGGCAGGGGTAAGGAGATGTGGGAAGAGACTGCAGCTGCCTGCAATAAAGCAGGATTCAACGCAACGTCCAGCCACAGGCAGTGCTGACCGACTGTGTGTAAGACCTGCCTTAAGGGACAGTGTTCATCGTTCTACCAGCACAACCAGCTGCCAGCGGAGCCACGCACTGGGACCTCAGCGGCAATGCTGTTTGACTGTACAAGGTTGAAAATATCAGCAAGCCCTGCTTAGGAAAACTTTCCCCAGACCCAAACAACAGGAAAGAGCACATGTCCTTGAATGTAAGCAAATTTACGCGGCTCCTGAGCACAGAGTCACCTTGGAGATGTGTCTTCATGGCTGAGTCAGTGTCAAAACAGCAGGGCTGGGCTCTGTGACTAGTGGCAGTGTTAAAGGATAATACATTTGCCATCTGTCAGGGACATGAGGCAACACATCCCACCACTTGCCTCTGTGGTCCTACACGTCTGCAGCACTGCTCAGCGTACCTACATCTGCTCAAGCTGCCCAGAAAATGCCGTGTATGAAGCCAAGGGAGGTAGCACGGTAGCAGGAGTGGGTGGCTCAGTGGGACAGGGCACAAGATATCCCAGGGACTGTCATCTGTGGGTCACCGTGACCTGCTCAGTGACGTATAGGAATCTGGGAGGTCTCAGCCCATGGCTACTGCCCACTTTGCTTATGTACATGTGCGTACCTGGCAATGGGCTTAACCTCACTTCTGTGGTCTGCACAGATCAGGCAGAAGCAAGGTCGGGGACAAGTTCCCCCAGCACAATGGGGCAACAGAGGGAAATCAGACAGTTTGCATTCTCATGCCCTCATGTTTTGCCTCTGGACCAGTCTGTCTGGGGATATTCAGTCTTTCCTTGCCATGGCTCACGCTGCAGAGCTGTTAAGGGTGAAATTCTCTGACCTTTCACACATCCTTGATACGAGCGAAACATCAGCGGGACACAAACCAGCCTCAGCTCCTAAATAAGCACACAGGGAAAGGGCAGCCAGGCCCACAACCAGTAACAAGGGAATTCATGCTTCCCATGCCCTCCACCTCACCCTGCAGGCTGCCCAGGTGAGAGCACAGAGCTGGCCTGGATGGCGTTTCATGGCACAGCCATGACCCTAATAGGACCTCACACAAGCATCTCTAAAGGCGTTATCCTGAGCCAGAAATGTCACAGTTCTCAGGATCTGTTACCCCTACAGTACTTATCTTGAACTGGGAAGAGACCAATTTAACTTGTACTACTGCAGAAGCCATCCTCCCTTTTGCAGGTCCCCAGAAACCGGCTGCATTCCTGCTCCAGCAATGCCTGTACCTTTTGAGGCTGTTATCAGCCAAACAGTACAGTTATCTGGAGTGATAACCCAGCACAAGTACAACACTCCTGCTTCCTGGCTGTTACCGGTGGGGCATTGTCCCTGGGACGTGGGAGCACCTGCACCGCCCAGGTGACCCAAACACCAACCGAGGTACTGGTGTGACTCAGAGGGAGATGCACTTGGGGCTGCGCCAGCTCCCTCTAACACTATTCCCAGGAATTCCAGCTGGGAGAAAAAGGGCCAAGGAGATGCTGGGAGGTTGGAGAGCATTACTAGAGGGGGGACCTCATTGCCCTGCTACCCACCTGGGGCACCCTGAGGATGCTGGCAGTTGGAAAGCGTGATCAGAAGGAGGAACCCACTGTCCAGCTCCCCATCCAGAGCATCCCAGGGATGCTGGGGGCTGGAGAACATTACTAGAGGGGGATTCCATTGCCCCACTCCCTGTCCAGGGCACCCTGAGGATGCTGAGGGTGGGAAAGCATCATTAAAGGGAGGACCACACTGCCCTGCTCCCCACTCAGGGCATGCCTGAGGATGCTGGGGGTGGGAGAGCATCATTTGAGGGGGGGACCCCACAGCCCTGCTCCCCACCCAGGGCACCCTGTGGATGTTGGGGGCTGGAGAACATCCCCAGAGGGGGATCCCATTGCCCCACTGGGAGCCAGGGTACCCTGAGGACGCTGAGGGTGGGGCAGCATCATTAAAGGAAGCCCCATAACCCCACTCCCCACTCAGGGGATGCCTGAGGATGCTTAGGGTGGGACAGCATCATTTTTTTTTTTGGGGGGGGTGTAGCCCTGCTCCCCATCCAGGGCACCCTGAAGATGCTGGGGGTTGGAGGACACCCCCAGAGGAGGATCCCATTGCCCCCCCGGGACCCAGGGCACCCTGAGGATGCCGAGGGTGGCACAGCATCATTCGAGGGGGGACCGCACGGCGCTGCTCCCCGTCCAGGGCACTCCGAGGGTGTCATCAGCGGGCCCGGGGCAGGGCAACCCCGCACCGCGGTGCCCGGCTCGGGGCGGGGGGCCCGGTGGCCGCGGCCGCCGTTACCATTTGATGATGTCGTGGACGAGCGGCAGGAAGGAGAACTCCTCCTGCGCGGGCGGCGGCGGCGGCGGCTTCTGCTCGGCGGGCGGCTCGGGCGGCGGCGGCTCCTCGGCGGCGCGGGCGGCGGCGCCCCCCGAGGCCATGGCGGACCCCGGCCGGGCCGCGGCGCCGCGCAGTGACGGAGCGGGGCGGAGCTCGGCCGCGCCGCCCTTCCCGCCCCGCCGGACGCCTGCGCTGCGCCTTCCCCGGGCTGCGGCCTGCGCCGGGCCCGGGCCTGCGCCGGGAGGTGGGCCGAGCCTGGGCCTGGGCCTGGGCCTGGCCCGGGCCCGGGGTTTGGGCTGGGCGTTCTCCTGAGCTTGGCCTGCGCCTGGGCTGGGGTTCGGCTGGGCCAGCACTGCGGTCTGGGCAGGCCTCCCTCCCCCTGAACCTGGGCTGGGGTCTGGGCAGGCCTCCCCTGAGCTTGGGCCGGGGTCTGGCAGGCCTCCCTCCCCCTGAACCTGGGCTGGGGTCTGGGCAGGCCTCCCCTGAGCTTGGGCCGGGGTCTGGCAGGCCTCCTTCCCCCTGAACCTGGGCTGGGGTCTGGGCAGGCCTCCCCTGAGCTTGGGCTGGGGTCTGGCAGGCCTCCCTCCCCCTGAACCTGGGCTGGGGTCTGGGCAGGCCTCCCCTGAGCTTGGGCCGGGGTCTGGCAGGCCTCCCTCCCGCTGAACCTGGGCCGGGGTCTGGGCAGGCCTCCCCTGAGCTTGGGCCGGGGTGTGGGCAGGGCCTTCCCCTGAACTTGAGCTTGAGCTTGGGCCTGGGCCTGTGCCGGGATCTGGGCCTGGGCCAGGGACAGCTGGGGCTGGGGCTGAGCCTGGGCCGTGCCCCTGTGGCCCCCAGCAGTCCCCGCTCCCAGCCAGGCCCCTCGCACCCCGCTGGCACGTTGCTCCGCACAGGACTGAGCTTTGCGCGGAGGTGGGAGGCTGGAGAAAGGGCAGAGCGCAGGGTCCTGCACCCCGAGGGCAGGGCAAGGAGAAGGGCTCCCAGCCCCTCATTGCACGCAGATCAGTGAGCTGAGCCTGTGTGCATCCCTCCTTTTTGAGCCAAATCTTAGGGGAAAAATCACATATTCTGTGTTAAATCAGTAACACTGCAGGGTTTTGCTGTTGCTTTTAGATCCCAGCTTTCTGCTGTGGTTTTTCATTAGTTGGTGTCCTTAGTTTGACTTTAATGCAACTGGGGACAATATGTCGAGGGGGCTGAGTGACAGGGACGTGGTCTTTGTAATGCCTTAAAGATGGATACTTATGTGTGACCAGGCTTTCTGCCCAAGAGAGGAGGCACAGCTGACATCAGTCGGAGGGGAAGCAAGCTGGAGCGTTGGCTGAGAGCCTGAGCTGGAAGCTGGAGGAATCTGGAGGGAGAGAGACACAAATCTGGTGTCAGGGCTGGGGCTGCTGTGAAGCTGGGAGACGGGGAAGAAATGGGGCTCTGGCGTGACTGACCTGTGGGTGGAAGAGGCGGCTTGAGATGGCGTGTGGTCAAGGTTGGGAGATGGAGGGTGATGCCTCTCTGCACCAAACGGCCTCAAGAGTTCGCTTCAGCAAATGGCTGTGGCTGTCTTTAAACCCCTCTGTCAACACAAAGGATTGCAGCACTAATAATACCAGCCACAGTCATGAGTTTTTCTTCCTGAGTTGGCCTAGAGAAAATGCATAATTTAATTTTTCATTTGAAATAGGCCCCTCTGCTCAGTTGTGAGCCGAGGATGACTGGGAAGGCAATTTTCTTGTTTAAACCAATTTCTTTTGAAAAAGCAAACAGAAGCTATTTATATATCAAATGAAAATGCTGGTAACCATTTAAACATGTGGAGTATTGACTGTTTGTTCTAAATATAGCAGATGTAATCGCTCACTTTGTTCCTACTGTCAGGAATAGAGCCTGGCTCAGGCGCTGATGCTGGAATGTGCGAAGGAGGAAGGAGCCCGGGGGAGCCCAGGTCCTGCTGGGCAGATCCCTGCGGGGAGGCTGGTGGTATTTATGCTCCTTGACTGAGCCAAGCAGGAGGTACAGGATGCCGTGTCCTTTGTACGGAGCTGAGCTGAGAGGTTCATTTCTGTCACTTTTTATGGGCTGTTTCTAAAGCAAGGCTTCGTTCAGGCTCTGTGGGGGACGCTTTTCTCTGTACTGTGCCATCTTAAATTCTCCCCTTGGCTTGATGGAGGAGGGCAGATAATTGCTAGGCTGCTGGGCGCCTGCCTCTTGTGGGTGAGTGAGGCAGTCGTCAGAGCAGGTGACAACATGCAGATACCATTCAGCCATACCTAAAGCCCTGTCAATCAGCATTTCTTTGTGTCATTCAGTTCCCATTTTGGGTCATGTGTTTCCACAGCAACTGAAACACACAGCTTTATCTAGTTAGTGTGCCTCCTTGTCCCTGCCTCTCACCTTCCCTGTCTTGTGGGAACAGCTCCTCCAGCTCCCTCAGGTGACCCATCTCCCTCCTTTGGGGCTTGTCACATCTTGTGGCAAGCCCAGGGGAGAGTGAAGATGTTTTGTGGTAGGGTTGTGGTTTGACAGGCTCCTCCATCACTGAAGATGCTGGTGAATTGGCTGGGTGAGACTGTGTGGTCACCATTTGAGTGTCAGCTTGTATGAGGGGCACAGTAGAGCTGTTGTTTGTACCATGATGGTGTATCCCGATCCCTGGTGAGGACTGCAGGGGGGTGTGAGACCCAGCTGACACGCTGACAAGTGTTGACCTCAGGCGAGGAGCAGTGCTGGTGTGCCCTAATCTTCACCTGCCCTTGTGGAGCTCCAAGTTGTGAGACCCTTGTCCTCACAGGGTGACTGATGGCCTGGGTTATTTCCTTGCAATGCAGTTCCTATTAGATATTGCCCACAGTGTGGTCTTCTTCATCCATGTCACTTTGCAGGCCTGTCGGGTCTCCATCTCGAACGGAAGGGCTGTGTGACCATCTGCTGTTCTGTGGAGCCTGGTGTTGGTCTGCAGTTCTACCTCATTTTCAGTCTGTATTATTTTTACCCTCTGTCAGTTCCTCAGCAGAAGGGTTTGAATGAGCAACCTATGAAAACTAGTGAGGCAGCTAAAACATGAACAAAATTGCTTAGTGTTGAATGAAAAGAGTAATTTCCCCCTGGATTTGGTAATAAACCTGAAGTGCAAATGATCAACCCATTCCTCGCATTTGATTGTGGCTTTTTGTGTAATTCACTTGCTGGACAGCCAGTTTCTGAAATGTGCAAATGTCTCCAAACCATCTGATCTCGGCATCTTAAAACCATCATGCATACTTGCTGCTCACCCAGACATTTGGTTAACCCATTATCCTGAAAACCAGCTGATCAAATATTCTATATCCAGACCCTCTTTTGTTATTGCCTGTTTCCTTTACGATACCAGTGTTACTCTTTCTTTTTTCTTTTTTTTTTTTTTTTGTCGTTTCTGTACAAATTGCACCTCTTGTCTGCTTCCAGAGGTAACTTTTGAGGGATTTACCACCAGTTACTTAATCCAGCACCAGGTGACTGTGCCTTTCACTGTTTCCTTACAATGACTTCACATTTTTATATTGATGGTCTGGCATTTCACTGGGCTCCACTTCTTGCTGCCGGACCATCTGGAGCTTGTTGTGCTGTTGCCACCAGCTCTGTTAAAATTTTTTACTGTGTGGCTATCACCAGGTTGAACTTTATCTCTTCCTCCTGCTGCTGCACTGCATCGTCAGCCTGATTTTCTATTTAAGTCTTGCTGTGCTGCCGTGCTGGGATAAGTCTGTATTGCTAAGTCGGGAAGGTGTTGTCAGGGTTGTGGCCACCTGGGATGGGGTGATAAGAATGAGAAGTTCCAGCTCCAGTCCTTGGCTGTGGTCAGCAGCACAGAAACGCTGAACCTTTTCTTTAGGTCGTGGCTGTGATCCTGCAACTGCTCAGGTTCCTGGCCAAGATCCCCCTAATTTTGACCAGATGGGAATTTGGTCTTGGGCTCTGTTCTGAGTCCTGATGTCGTTCAGGACCCTGGTGTCCCAGACTTCTTGGGGGGTGCTGATGGGAACTGGGGAGGTCGTAAGTCAAGCTTCATCTGTTGAAGTAATGTTTTAGCCAAAGAGATTTAGGCCCTGGAGGTCTGGCTGCCCCAGGACATGCAGCCCTGCATCACCACGCGCTCCCAGAGCTGCTGGTGCCCCAGGTGCTGTTGGTGTTTAAGATCCAGCTGGTATCAACAAGCAGCACCAAACGTGTCCCAAGCACCTTGGTGCCTCCGGGAGCTCACCGTGCTTTGGCACAGCCGCTTGCTGCTGGGAAAACCGCAGTGCCCCGTCCCAGGGCTGCCGTGGGGAGGAGGGCTGTCATCCCATGGCCCAGGAGATGCTGTCCTTGAGGAGAGTGGCTGCTTCTCCCAGGCAGCCCAGTACAGAGGACAGAGCCTGGGACAAGAGGTGGCACAGGAGGTTTGGCCAAGCTGCTTGTAGCTCGGGGTTGGGTGTCGGAGCTGCAGCGCATTGGCCTGGCCGGGAAGGCCAACGCTTCGGTGCACCGAGCCTCGGAGGGAGCATGGGGATGGTTCAAGGGCACAGGGAGTGCCCGGCGATCTTGTGACGTTCGTTCACTGGTGCCACCCCATCGCTGAGCAAACAGGGAGGCTGGCCC
Organism: Falco peregrinus; assembly: GCF_023634155.1. Classification (NCBI taxonomy): domain Eukaryota; kingdom Metazoa; phylum Chordata; class Aves; order Falconiformes; family Falconidae; genus Falco; species Falco peregrinus. Next base: position 86,935,696 of record NC_073725.1, on the reverse strand, counting down.
AGGCTGTGTGCCACCATGGGGAGGCACCCATGCCAGTGCGTGGGCAAGGCTGGCACCAAGGGCTGCTTGCGCAACGCCAGCTACGCAGAAACGTGGATCCGGGAAAACACGCTGGATCAGCCGCAGCCCCCAGCCTGGCCCATCTCTGGGTGCAAGCGTTTCTGAAGCTCACTGTCTCCGTTGGGCAGCGCTGGGGTATCCCGGGGTGGGGGGTCCTGGGAGCCACCAGTCCTGGCAGGGTCCCACCAGGTCATCCCAGAGTCGGGCTTGAGACTCCCAGCCTCAGCTTCCACCCAGTGCAAAGGGGTGAAAGTCACCTCGCAGAAGCAAGGCAGGAGCTTGGATTGTGAATTTGGGGTGTCCCTGAGGAAACCTACCCCTGTGGGGGGGATGTGCCCTTGTTACCACCGGGCAAAACTAGCTCCGTCTCCCAGCTGGCTCTCTCCTGCGGCGCAGTGACTCAGCCATGTCCCTGCCTTTATTTACAAATAATGAGTTTGCCACACAACACGTGCTGCAAAACACGAGGCAGTGGTGTTTGCGCTCTTGATATGTACTCGTGGCCTTGAAGCAATGCTGCAAGAGCCTGCACCAGTGCCCAGTGCCCAGCCTAGGGCATCTCTGACCTGCTGGATGCACACCCTGCATGTTGGGCAGGTGATGAAGCGGGACAGCACCTACCTGTGTGTCCCTGGACACAGACATCCCTGTGTGCATCCCTGCGAGTGAGTGTCACCCCTGTGTGTGCATGCATCCCTGTGTGTGCGTGCATCCCTGCAAGTGAGCGTGCATCCCTGTGTGTGTGTGCATCCCTGCAAGTGAGCATGCATCCCTGTGTGTGTGTGCATCCCTGCAAGTGAGCGTGCATCCCTGTGTGTGTGTGCATCCCTGCAAGTGAGCGTGCATCCCTGCAAGTGAGCGTGCATCCCTGTGTGTGTGTGCATCCCTGCAAGTGAGCGTGCATCCCTGCAAGTGAGCGTGCATCCCTGCGTGTGCGTGCATCCCTGCATGTGCGTGCATCCCTGCAAGTGAGCGTGTATCCATATGTGTGCGTGTATCCATATGTGTGCGTGCATCCATATGTGTGCGTGCATCCCTGTGTGTGTGTGCATCCCCTGTGCTCGTGCATCCCTGGGTCCCAGAGCAGCACTGCCCTGCGCGTGGGCACAGGGTGGGTTTCACAGCTCCCTCTGTTCAGAGGACACATTTGTCAAGATAAATTTATCTGGATGCTTGTAGCAAAGACTTGCTAATAGGGCTGCTTTAAGGACATTAGTGAAATCCCTGCTCCATTTCTTGGTGCAGTTCTTATTCTGCTAAAGTGGGTCAGGCTTTGTTTGTGTGTTTGTCAGGTTCCCTTCAAGTGTGGCAGCAAAAGCCATTACCTTATGTTTGAGCACTTAAAAGTGTTGCTCTTTGGTTATTTAATGCAGGGGGAGAGGAAAGAAGCGTTGTTCAGACTTTTTTTTGGCACCACTGAAAAGGCATCAGGTTCAGATTTTAGCCTGTCCTTTGCTCTAATTGCAAATACAGTTTCACGATAATTGGCCTAATTACTGAAAACAGACAAATTTTACGTGGGCTTTGGAAGATTAATCAGGTGTCCTTGAGGAATTGCAGTTTTATATGCCAGAGCAGTGAGTGGGTTTCTGGGGCAGCGCTTGGCATCGTGGGAGACACATCTCCCTTGCAAATCCAGGCACTGGGAAACGGCAAAGTCTCCATCCACCTCCACTGAGAAACCATTTAATCCTTCTCCCGATCTGGGGAAAGGTGCATTTCTGCAGGACCAAGGCCATGGCCTTCTTCCCCGGCCCTGGGCTCCCTTTCACAACCACAGCCAAGCCCGGACCCCCGGGTGCTCCTGTCACCCTGCCTGGGGCAGCCTGTCCCCCTCCTCAGCAGTGCTGGCAGCTCTCGCCTGTTTTTGGGGCTGGCAGCCCATGGGGCTTGTCACGGTCACATGGCTGCGGCCCCAAGGAGCCCTGTTTGCCAAGGGGTTAATGTTTAGCTGCTAATAAACAAAGCATATCAGAGAGGTTTTGCTGACCAGGTAGTGAAGCTTTCCCGGGAATTCTGCTGGCTCTTCCAGCACAAGCAAGGCCAGGATGTGACGGCATGTTTGCCTCAGATAAAGTTTTCAATGGAAAATGGCCTGGATTTTCCTAGAGCAGGCTCCTTGCTTCCCTCCAGCTCCCACTCGCTCACTCCTGGCCACCCCCTGGGCATCAGGGCATCTTTTGCTCAGCCACATCCCATCCGGCCCAAAAGCTTTCTCGCCATCCTGGCCATGCTCTGATTTATCTGAGGAGGAGTTGTTTATCAGGCTGGGATCGGTCTGCGGTTTTGGCTCCGAGCAGCTGTCGGGGAGCAGGGCTTGCTTCATGCTAGCAATGTCAAAATAAGGTTTTCAAACAATGTCAAGGGGGAAAAGAAAAACCCTCCTTGTTGTTCTGACTTGAGAAATGAGTGAAGTTGTCTGTTGTGCCTTTACCCCATGGGCATTTCTCAGCTAGAAGACTGACTTTTCCCCCTAAAGGCACGTGCCCTAAAGCCCAGCTCAGCAGCTGCTGCCCAGCCTGGTGACCATCGGATGCCTATGGCTCGATCCAGCCTGGAGCCAGCTTTTGCCCTTTTCTACCTTACGGATAATGCTGAGCCCAGCCTGGCTTCTCCCGCAACGGCAGCTGGCAGGGAGGGAGGCCGGAGCATCATGTGAAGCAATTCAGTCCGTAACACCATCCTCTAAACCCAGCGTGGCTCAGCCCATTTCATCAGTTCCTCGTGCCCACTTCATCATGCAAACAAATGTCATTAGAGAGGGGCATTTGGCTGTCAGATAAACTCTTGCCTGTCCTTGCTCTCACTCCTGCCCCAAACCAGTGCTCCCAGCACCGCAGGAGGCCCTTCGGCTGCTGCTGCTGCTGCTGCGTTTTGCTCTTCCTCCCATGGCGATGGCAGCTCCTGGCAAGGCTGGCCCCTGTGTCTCTCCCACCCGGGGATTACACCGGGAGCTGGCTGCCGGCCGGCCCGTTCCAGCGTCTCTCAGTACTGCGGAGATAATTGCCATAAGTCTTAATTGTTCCTGCTGGATAACGAGCATTTTGCATCATCATCTCCAGCTGCTGTGAACATCATCTGAGTTGCTATTTCAGGGGTGGAAAGCGGCTCCTCTGAGCCAGGAAAGGCTGAGCCAGGCTGGATCTGGCCACCCGAAGCAAAGCCCCTGTGCCGAGTCCCCGTGACAGCAGTGCCAGTTTGCAGGCATGCTTTGGGACAAGGTGCAGGCCAGGGGCTATTCCCAAGAGGCAGCCTGGACACGAGGGTATGCAAATGTGTGATTTTCATTGTGCTGATGAAACACAGCCAAATCCCCAGGGATTAGTGTCTCCAGCCAGGCTTCTCCCACCTAGACACAACATTGTCCCTGTGGGATGCAGAGGGCTGGAAATGCATGTGCATATGCACGTATATGGATGCACACAAGCATACACACATGCAGGCATGCACATCCACATGAACACGCGTGTGCATGTGCACAGAGCTACTCCCACGGTGGGAACCTGCGGGCACATTTCCTTGCCAGCCTGGTGGGTTCCTGCTCCAGCCTTCACCCTGTTTGAACCTCTCCACACAGGTGCTGGTGTCCATATGCTCCAGAGGGAGACCCCTCTTTTATTCCCTGTGCTAAATTTTATGGTGTTTTAAACTAGCTAACAGGCTCATGAACTGGGCAATTGCAGGGGGAACCCAGCAGATGAGCAAACAGAAACCTCCACCCCTTAAAACACAAGGAATTGTCTTTACAGTGCAGTCACTGCTCAGTGTAAAGAGCTGTGTGTGTTCTCAAACACATCACATTGCTCTTGTCTAGTGGTGCCCCTTTTTTCAGGCAATGCTGTTGCAGACAGCAGGGCTGGCCACAGCCTCACCATGCTGTTAGACCAGGCAGACCTGCTCTGTAGAGGAATTATAGAGGAATGAAGCTGGGTTAATTAACATTGATAATATACAGCTGTGGGCTGGCTTCAGGGGCGGTGGGTTGGCTGACGTGGATAATGTGCAGCTGTGGCTGGTTCCTGCTAAGCAGTTAAATAGCTGAAGGAGTGGGTAAAGAGAGGTCTAGAAGAAGCAGGAGGAGGAGGGGGAGTGTGCCCTGGGTGTAGGAGAGATAAGAAGAGGTCCTGGGAGAAGCAGGGGGCCTGGAGGTGGATGCAGCAGAGGCAAGAAGCAGGGTGGACTGGCCTGAAGAGGTTGAAGAAGCAGCCTAGATGGTAGATGTACTTTTGCAACCTTGTGGGGACTTTGTGGCTGTGCTACGGCAAGGTGAGGGAACTGCTTGTTGAAATTAACTTGGTATGTGATGGTTAAAGCCTTGTTGTAGTTGGCTGGTTTTGCTAGTGCTGTGACACTGCTCCACGCTGGCAAGACATGTGGCCTAGGCTGTGACCACAGCAAACATCACCCCTTTCCTCTGAGTGACTGGGTGGAGGAACCAGCCACGTGGTGGAAACACCTGATGAGGTACTAATTTCTTCTCCACCAAGTACTCTGCAAGATGCAGGAACCTGCCACCTCCCAGGCAGGGCTGACCACAACTGGGGCAGCTCTAGTGCATGAGCCTTGCTTGGCAGCAGGGCAAGCATTTGAGCAAGGTAAGACTGTGGTGCTTGGCTCCCTGCGCCCTGTCCAGCACCTGGCATGGCTGCTGGTCATTGCTCAGTGCTGCAGGATGTATTGAGCAGCCAGCTGTGGGATTGCTGCTCCACTCATGCTCACAAATGTGGTTTTAGGGCAGCATCAGCAGAGGCTGTCCATCCCGTCCTTCCTGTCCCATCCCATTCCATCCCACAGCTCCCAGCCCTGCGCTCTGCACCTCGCTTGCTTTTTATTCTCTACAAAACCTAAGGCTGCAGCTGACTCGAGTGTGAACCTTGTCCTCGGAGCAGCATGCCTTGAATTAACCCTCTGGGCTCCTCGGGCTTGCAGAAGCTTTCAAACACAGTTTTCCCCTCTGCTCCAGAGATTTCATGGCCACAGCCGAGCAGTGAGGAGGCAATGCTGGGCATTGGGGTCCACGCTTGGCTGCCTGTGCCCTGTGATGGACCAAGCTGCTTTTGCCAGCTACTTTCGGCTGCTGGAAGGGGTTTGAGGACATCAATGTGGCATTAAAGATGTAAGGCAAAAGGGTTTTGCTGCCAGCTTGTCACTTGTGCCCCTAATGTTGTGCGCAAGCCCCTGGAAATGGGTTTGCAAAGGATGCTGCTGAGTGTCTTGGGAAAGGGTGATTCAGGGCTTGAGATAAGAGTCCTATGAGCCAGCTGGGAATGGAGAGAGAGGAAAAAATGTGTCGGGGCAAGAGAGGGGAGAGATAAGTGGTGCATCTGGGCCGGGAGCATGAAGCTGTCGGCCTCCCTGGCGCCGTGGGGCTGCAGGGCAGCCAGATCTGGGCTGCGACAGCCTTGGATGGAGCCGGCCATGCGGCAGAGCCTGGCTGTGGGCAGGGCTTGGGGAGACCGTGTGGGAGCCCCCTGCCAAAACCCTCTGGCTGCAGAGGGGAGGCAGCCCCATCCAGGAACCTGCTCCAGCTCCCGAGGGCTGTGAGAGGAAAGGGTGATGGGGATGGCTTCCCCCAGCCCCATGCAACCTGCACCCCACTCTCTGTCCCGCTTCCTGCCAGGGCTGCCGTTGCAGGGCACGGGGTCTGGTACGTGCCAGGGCATGGGCCACGCTCACAGCAGGGAAATGCTGATTTAGTGCCATGAGCTCGTTCTGTCGGTGACTGTATGTTACACCTTTGAGAACTGCAGCGTGCTGCCTTTTGTATCAGCTTGAGCTTTTGGGGTTGGGGGAGGTTTTGTACCGAAACAGCCTCTGCCACTGCCCAGGTGGGGGTTTTGGGTGGCCAAGAGGGAAGGCAGCATCCTCGGGAGCCAGCTGGGCCCTCATGGCTGATTTTGCATGTTGTCTTCTAGTTGCAGTTCTTCAAGTTCTCTCAAAGCAAAAAGCATAATTAGCTAGAGGACAGGAAAGGCAGGGAGCTGGGAGCAGCCTCCGGAGCTGGCGGCACAGGGGTGGCTGCCGGAGGGCTGGGCTGCCGCTCAGCTTCTGCAGGATCCCTTCTCCCCACCAGCAAACCAGCCGCTGGCATTTCTCCTGCCACCATCACAGTCCTTCTCCCTTGGTGTGCTGCATCCGCTTGGCCGTCCTGGGAGGAAATCCAGGTGCTGGCAGCAGTTCCTCGATCTCGTCCCACCACCACCGCACCCCTGCAAGCACACAAACACATTTCTTTTCTGCCAACTCCATATTTGCAGCCACTGTATATACAGTATAATCCACCCACAGGGTATCCAGGCTGTACTTGGCTCGGAAGGACAGAACATCCTTGTGATTCAAAAGGTCAAAACGAATGTCAATACCCTGTTGGCTTGAGTCAGCAAGAATGCCAAAGCTGCCCTGGGGACACAGGGTGCTCAGAGGGTCAGTGGTGGCTGCTGGGTGTGCTGCTCTGCGCGCAACAGGCATGGGGTCCCTGAAAGAGTTCTGCTTGCTGCAGGGTCGGGCAGGGTGGCTATCCCTAATAATAACAATATAATGCTGTGCAAACAGCTTTGCCTGCTCCTGGAGGTCCCCTGTACACCTTTTCCACCCCTGGATAGTGAGGGGGGAAGCAGGATGTGATGCTGCTCCACAACATCCTCCCAGCCCACGCTGGGAGCAGCCGCCCGGGGCTCAAGGCTGGAGCAGGACCAGCATCCACCCCGGCCAGACCTCCACCTCCTCCTCCCTAATGGAGAGAAACTGCTGTCGCTTTGAGCTGGGCTGGAGGAAACTCGGCTTAGGCGGATGCCTGGGATTGATTTCCAAGTGACAGAGGCGCTCGTGTGTCCCTTGAGCTCTTGGCCCTGTGCTTAACGATTTTCTCTGCTAATAATCTCTGCTGAGCAGGCAGCAGCACATGCAGGCACCGAGCACAGGGACGAGGGGGATTGTTTGGAGCTTGACGTGGTGATGGCAGGGCCACGCTGCTGTTCCTGACATACAGATTCTTTGCATTTCTCCCCCAGCCATCCCAGCAGGATGGCTGCCTGTGAAGCCCTTGATGCTGGCAGCACCAGCCCCTCTGATGGCCCCCTTCTAATGAGAACGAAGCCTTGTTTGGGCTTAGGGGATTTGCAGGTGAATTAGGAAATCCCTTTGTGGTGGCAGGGCAGATGCTGGGAGCTGATGGTGTTTTGCAGCAGGGTTTGGAGGCTTCGAGGCTGTGCTAGGCACAGGGGGTCCTTGGTGTGGTCCTCCTGGGTGCAGCATTCCCTCCCACGCATCTCCCCTTCCCTCTCTCCATGCAGCACAGGGAGCAGGAACAGGAGTGTGAACTCAGGTGCAAGATTCTCCAAACACAGGCTTTTGGGGCAGCCTGTGGTTCTCGCCAGCCAGGCACAGCCTGCGAGGAGCCGTGTAGCCGGGCAGGAGCGGCAGCACGCACCAGTCCCCTCATGTGCCGAGGTCGGAGCAGGCAATGGCAGCTGGCAGTGCTGCCCAGCCTGGCAGGGCTTTCGCAGCCCTGACCTTTCTGGCTTTGAAAACAGGACGGGAACAAGACGGACTTTTGTTTTCATTTTGGGAGCTGGAAGGGGACCTTCGGGCTGTTCCTGGGATGTTACGGCATCCCAACTGCCGTGGGGGCGGGGACTGTGCTCTGACACCCTAGGCAGCCTTGCCTGCACCCTTGTGTTGTTCCCATGGTGTCCTTCAGTGACAGAGCCCAAAGCTCTCCCTGTCCTCTCCTGCAGCCAGGCTCCCTGGGGGTGCTCCCCCAAGGGCCACCGGCGGGGACAAGCAGCTCTCCAAAGGACCAGCCTTCAGCTGGAAACCCCCACTGGCTCTCGCTGCAGCTCCTGTGCCCAGTGAGCCCCAAGGAGGTCAGGGAGTTTGTGCCGCTGCTCAATGCAAAACGTGACTGTTGCCCTCAGTGGCGCAGGGCACTGAACTAGAAAACCAGCGTACGAGGAATGTGGGTGCCCCTAGCTTGTATGACCCTTAAAACCCAGCTCATGGCCACCAAGCAGCCGCTGGCCAGTGACCTCAGACCGTGCTGTGGGGATGCAGCCAGGGACAGGAGGGCAGGGAGTGGCTGTGGCTTGCAGCAGGGCCATGCTTATGCCCATCACATGAGCCCAGCATCCAGCCACGAGCAAGGTCAGTGGTCCTTATCCAAGACCTGGAGACCTTCAAGTCACAGAAATTGGGGACAGCGTGACGCGGCACCACCATAATTAGGAAGATGCTCCTTGGCAGCCTCTCCCTGCACGGAGCTGGCACCAATTTGCTGTTTGATACATCGGCCATGAGACAGGCAGTAGATGACAAGAGTGTTTTATCTCTAGTGTGACAAGGGCTCTATCTAGAAGAACAGGCAAATCACCACATCCCTCTGATCACCAGTGAGGATCTGGCACTTCGCTGTCACCCACTGCCTGCCATGGCGCAGCCCCAAGGACAAAAAGCTTAGTGGCTCTCTGCTTCCTGGCCCTGCTCCTTATCAACCTCCCCCACCCACAAACAGAGAAATAACCTGCCGGCTCCCTGTGCAGGAGATTCCGGAGCTGGCCTGTGATGGGGAATAACATGGGCCCTGTCACGTCGGTGCATGTGGCAGTCACCGGCAGCATGGAGGCTTCCTGGCAGATCCCTGGGATGTGCCCGATAACCCCCCATGGAGGCTTCCTGGCAGATCCCTGGAATGTGCCTGATAACCCCCATGGAGGCCTCCTGGCAGATCCCTGGGATGTGCCCGATAACTCCCTGGGAGCCATTCGTGCTCACCCACGGGGTTGCCTGCCACTTGTGTGCCAAGAGCCCCTTTAATCTTGTTGAGTGACAAATTCATGCCAACCTTCGCAGGCTCAGGCTTTCTGCTGCAGCCGCCACAGCAGGGAAACACGTCATTTTCAAAGAAAATCAAGATTCCCAAGTCACCTGAGTAGCAGGGACTTGAAGAGTTCACTAGAAAAAATCAAGCCCGTTCTCAGCTGCCGATGCCATGGAAAGCTGGTGTGGGGCTGTTGGTGCGTCCTGTGGTGGTTGGTCCAACGTCTCCCCAAATATTCCAAATCCTTCTGCTGGCAGAGCTCAGCCAGGGCTGGTGGGGACAGGTCCCCATGGGCCAGAAGGCACTGGAGAAACAGGAGGGTTTGTAGAGTGTGGGGCTGGGGAAGGAGTGGGGACCTGCCGGGGCAGCCCCATCCCTGTCCCCTTTGGCCACAGCCCCTCCGCAGTGCAGTAACACCTGGCACCTCCTTGAACCCCCCAACACTGAGTATTCCTGCCCTGCACCCCCATTGCACTGGCCAGTCCCTTTTCCTTGTGCTGGCATAAGAATTTACACAGGAGCTGTGTCAGGAGCTGAGTCCGGCTGGAAGCATCTGCCCTGCCAGAGGTTTGTGCCCCAAGTCATCCCTGCACCAGTCTGGCAGGATTGGTGCCACCCTGAGGTGCTGTGGTGCCAGCACCCCCCTGCTCCCAGCTCTTGTTTGTGCCTGTGGGTGATATCGTCCCTGTGAAAAACATGATCTTTGGTTTTGCTGCCTCAGGGCTGAACTGTTGCCCTCCCTGGGGATGAGTCCCTGAGGGCTGGCAGGGATTTATAGCTTGCTGTGATTTGTGCTGGAGGTGGAGCAGGATGGAGCCATCGCAGCTGGCGCTGAAGAAACCTTGGCATCAGGATTGTCCCGGCATGACCTTACCTGGTGATGCAGGGCAAAGCCCTGGGGATGGACAAGCATCCCCTGACAACTGCAGTGGCATCCACAGGATGGGTGACAGGGTGCATGTTTAGAGTCACCCATCCCCCTCCTGGAAAAAAACAGATGGGAGATTTTAAAATGTACATTTTTGCCTGTGGTTCAGGGGTTTAATCCTCTGCCCCAGTCCAGGAGGGACACAGTGGGACCTGGCACTGCTAGGAGGGACAGCAGGTGACCCGAAGGCAGTGCAGGCTGGGGCAGGCGGCAGGGCAATCAGCTGAGCAACAAAGCAAAGCAGAGGGGCTGTGGAAATAAGGGGCTGCCAGGTAACCAGGCCCTGGGGGCACCCCCAGGCACCTCTTCTCCTTGTACCATCACCCTCCTCTGTGCAGGAGTGGGGAGGGGAGAGGGCAAAGCAAGCCCTGAGAGCCGACCCCACATCCCAGCCTCTTCCCTGGGCCCCCACCACCCCCTTCCCACCCAGCTCCCCCCACCAGCGCGGGGCTCTGCGGCCACACCAAGCACCGTCACACACGAGGCAGCACAGGGAGAGCTGGGACTCAGACGATTAAATAACAGCATCTTGTCTTCTGCAGGGTGTTGAAATCCAACCCTGGGTGCCCTCGAGCAGCTCCACTTTCCCTGCCCTCCTCTCCTGGGTGAGAGGTCTGCAGTTGCTCGGCTCTGTTTACTAACCGTGGATTTTTCCCTCCAGCTGTTCCTTTATTTCACTGCAAAGCGATGCAGAACCACCTTGGCAGGGAGCAGGTGAAAGCCCAACACTGATGCCTGCACCAGTTCAGACCAGCAAGGAGCCGGCATCCTGCCGGCAGGTGGGATAGAACACGAGGGGACATGGGGAGGCAGGGTCGGGTGTGCAGGGTTGGGGGACACCTGGGGTGGTGGGGCACGTGGGGTCACAGCAAAGCCAGTGCTGGTGGGGGGACTGCTGGGGACCACCAACCTCAGGAGGGCCCTGGGGCCGTCAGGATGGTGCTGTCCCCCTTCTGAACCCGGGGCTGGAGTGTTCCTCACCTCCCATGTCACCAGCATCCCTCCTGGGACAGTTGGGGACAGTGGCTGGCTTTCCAAAGAGCTTTTGGTGACGAAATGCCTCTTGAGCAGCTCTGTACCAGTGCAGCCAGACACACAACCAGCCCACACCGAGGTCACGCTCTTCCCACTGGGCTTCTACCAGCCAGTGAGTTATTGCAGGAGGAAAGAGATGATTTAGCCTTAATTTATCCTTGCTGGAAAGATCCAGGCATCTCTCCCCAGCAGCCTGCATGGATCCAGGGCGGTGGGACCCACACCCCCCGCGCCCCTCATGCACGCCTCGCTGCCTTGCTCCTGCGAGGTCCCCGCTGCCAGCCCGGTGTGCAGAGGACCGTGGGGACCCCCTGCATGATGCAAACTTCTTCCAACACACGTCCCGCTCACCGGAGCCTTTCAGGGACTTGGGCAGCCCCTGGATCAGCACCGTTTTGGGTCCTCCCTGGGTGCCCAGGCTGCCCGGGCAGAGGGAAGGCAAAGGGCTCTGGCACACACGGGCTGTGCCAGCACCATCCCAGTCACTGGCACTGGGAAACACCTGGGTGAGCCCGCAGGAGTATTACCCGATCGCTGTTGCTGATAACAGTCTTTTACCGCTCTTACCCAGGCTGGCTGGGAAAGGTGGATTGGTTCAGCCTCCCACAGCCCTAAGGAGAGGGAACAGAGGTGCAAAGAGCTAAAAATGAGTTTGGGGAGAGCCAGGGCCAGGCTGTGCCAAACTCTTTTGCCTTCCCAGCGGGTACCGAGGCAGGCATCGCACCCTCGGAGAGCCCATTTACCTGCCACTTACCCCCTGCTAATACTTTCTGACTCCAGTGCTCATTTTCACCTAAATTGCACACAGAGGTAGAAGTCAAAAGGCTATTTCTATGCGTGCCAGGAGAATTGCTGATGGAGAGACAGCTCCTGCTGAGAAAAATGCTGCAGCGTGAGCCCAGCCCTTTACTAGACACCAGAGCAGCCACCAAGCAGCAAAACTTCACAGGGAATCTGGCATCCTTGGGCTGGCCACTCATGGTGTTGCTGGGTTTGTTTTGTTCTGGACTTGAGATACTGGTTGGGCAAAAAGAATGCTTTGTAAGTATTGAATTAAAAGGATGATGCAAAAGCCGCAGGGTGCTGTGGCTAGAAAACGTGAGCGGTTTGCAGTCGGCCCCGGCGGGGCGCAGGCTGTTTGGAGAACATGGGGTTCCCGCAAATAGCCTGTTCATATGACTCAATATATAACCACCAGTTACACACTAGATTTAATCTTGGGTCAAAAGTCATGGATAATTCAAACCACGTAGAAAATGTTGTTCGCACGCTTGCTGGAGCTGTGTTTTTCTGCTACTCTTTTGTTTGGGCCAAACAACCTCGGCAGAACAAATGCACCCCCGGCCCAGGGCAGTGGGGTTGGCGTTACCTGTGCCAGCTCCTGCCCTGGCCAGAGCGAGCTCTGCTCCCACTCCAGGAGCTGCCTGCTCTGCCTGCATCCCACATCCAGCTTTCTGAGTCTCATTTCATCTCACGCATTTGCTATGGGGGGGAAAAAAAAGGATGCTTCATGCCGTAAACCTCCTGTCAGCAGCACAGCATCAGTCCTCAGCCCAGTTGTTTTGCTGTTTGTGCAGATGCCTTCCCCACCCTGAATTAGCAGGGCTGTGGATGCTGCCTGCTGGGTCCCTGTAGCAGACTGGGAACCTGGCTCGGTGCATTCTGTATTTCAGTTGCTCCCGCTCAGGTGCTGCCCCAGTTTCTTATCTTGGGCAACATCTTTTCCAACCGAGTCATGAAAGCCACTCTGGTATCAAAAAGATGCCAGCAGGGATGTTCAGGACTGTTCTGTCTGGTTAGGTTAATTGAGCAAAGGAGTTCAAAGCAGGGTCTCAGGGACGTTGATCAGGGTAAAGATCTTGTGCTCTGGTGTGTTGGCACGGGCTGTGGGGAGCATCGGCTGCTCCATGTAGCGGTTCCCATGGGTGGATCGTTGCGCTCTCACTGCTTTCCAGAGGCAGCACCGGCGATTTCTTGTCAGGTGCTTCTCTGATGAAGGCTTCACCGAGCAGGGAAGGGAGAAGCCATCCTGCAGTTTTGCAGAATCCTATTTGTAGGGAATGTGTCGTCCCATCTGACGGTGGCAGCAGACGTCACTGCCTGGCTGTTGCACGGGGAAAAGGGCCTCTTAACGGAGCACGGCTGAGCTCATCCATCACTGAACCTTCTTCGTGCCTCGCTCTTCCTCTTAGGTCATTAGGAAGGATGAGTGATCCTTTCCTTCTCTTGCAAAACCTTTTGCCATGCAGTGACAGAGAGAGGGATGCAAAGAGCGCCTTAAGCACAAGAAAGCTTTTCCCTGCAGGAGTATGAAGGAGGCAAAGAAGCAGCATCATGTCCCTTTTGCAGTCAGGAGAGGCAGTGAGACAACCATCTTGCCCATGGTTGGGCATGATGATGCTAAACCCCATCTCTGGGCAGACCCTCTGGGTCTCTGGCTGCTCCTGCCCTCACACGGTGGAGCCGGTGGCTCCAGCCCAGTGGTGCTGGCATAGCCGGAGGGTTTTGCCAGCAAACTGGGGATCTGAGCCTGGGCTAGAGACAGCCAGAGCCTGGGAGGGCTGATTCCTCTTTCTAGCCCCAGTACATCTGCACAGGGAAGAGGGAAAGCCCTTTGGGACAAGGAAGAGAAAGCACTGGAACAGGCATAAATAGCTTAGTAATAATACTAATGATAGCACTTAGCACGTAGGCAGCAGTTTGCAGAGCAGAGCGCTTTACAAACATTAATTAGTGCTGGTAGACAATTCAGCGATATGGTTCCCATTTTGCCAACTATGAAGAGCAGAGAACCGACCATCTGCTTAAATCCTCTTTAATTTAATCCTGGGGCATTCGTAGGAAAATCCTGAGCCTGTTTCAGCATCGGATGAAGCTGCCCGAGCGTGGACGGACCCTTCAGACCCTCTCAGAGTGCGGCAGACACCAAGCATCTCGGGAGAGGGATGTTTGGAAGGGTGTTGGTGGCTGTGGGCTGTGCCTGGGGAACAGAGCTGGAGAACACAGGGCGGTTGTTTTCCGTGTCAATAAACACACGTGGCACAGCCAGAGTGCGGGTGGTTTCCCTGAAGACACGTTGTGTTGCTGGAGCCTTTTGCCAGCTGGGGGTGGAGGGTTTGTTTGGGCTGCTCTCGCCCTTTGTTGGTCTCTGTTTGACCTGTGGCAGTTTTTAGGACCTCTCGGGACACTCAGTTCATTAGCAAGAATTAAAGTAGCTGGCAAGAATGATCAGGTGAGTTAAAGCTGTACCTGGGGTTCTGCCTCAGGGGGTGGCTGTCCCAACCCTGGGAACATGCGTGGCTGGCACTGTAGGCACCAGACACAGCAGCCGAGGGTGCCTGGTAGCAGGATAAGCAAAAGCTGCATAATTTAGGGTGTTTGTTTCTTTAAAGATACCTGCATTGCATTGCACAGCAAGCAACATCCCTGCAACATGCGCTGCAGCGGGTTTTTGCTAAGGATGGGGGTCAGGGCTGGGGGCTCGGCCAAGGGGCTGGAAACAAGTTTACCACCAGCATGAGCCGGACGCAGGGCAGCACCCCAAAAATTCTGGGCGGAACCGCAGATATTGCAGGGGATCGCGCCAGGAGAGCGAGCAGCTGCGGGCACAGCCGGCCGGCGCTGGCATGGCTCGGTTGGAAGCAAAGCTGCTATCGCACCTTGAGACGGCAGCACAAACGGTGTGCAGCTGTGCATGGTGGTTTTCTGCAGATTTCACTCTCTCCATGGATAATTTCCAGGCAGGAAAAGGGGTAGATGAAAACACAGGGGATGGGAAAGGCCAGCCCTCCTGCAAGGAGATCCTCTTCCATTTCAGCAGCAGAAAAACATGTTTGTCTGGTCTTAAGCTAATTGAAACCCGCGGCCCTTTCCTAAACACTATGTTTAAATTTCCCACTACATACAAACTCATCAATCCTACAGATGGAAAAGCCTGCTCAGCTACAGTGCTGGCTAGTTTTCTCAGGTTGATTTATTAGGATTAGTGGCTTTTTTTTTTATTAGGTATAGATTTAAAAGTCTGTAATGAGGGAATTTTTCCTCCTCTCTGGGCAGATGGGTCCTAACACAGAGCATGAAGGAAAAGGTCAGGTAGGGTTTACAATGAATTTTATTTCTTCTGCAGACAAAAGAGCTCCTGAATCACTTTGTCCCTGACTGAGCACACCACATATCTCGCTTAAAACCCTCGCTGAGCTGAGCCAGACTTGCAGCTACATTGCAATTATGCAGATGCTTAAGTGTTTGGCTAAGTCAGGGCCCCCCACCTGCTCACCGTCTCCAGAGCCTTTCCAAATTATCCCCCATCCCGGCCACATTTTGGGTCCGGGATGGTGCAATGGTCCAGATAACGCTGATTTCAGCAACATCCTCTGAGCTCAGGCTCCAGCTCTCCCTGCACAGCTTGGGCTCTCACTCGGGTTTGCCTCAAGGATGGCTTCCCCAGGCAGCTCCTGTGTCCCGTCTCCACACCAGGTTGCCTTGTTAAGTGTCTGATTTTAATTTCACTCAATCAGGAGCTGGGCCCAACCAATTACATAATAACGAGCTATTTATCCAGAGGGAGAGCGCGGATCTAGGTTAATTGGTTTGACAATTGAACCCAATCCTTTCCGGTTTTGCCCAGTTTTCCTTATTTTTCTCTCCTTCTGCACAGTATCAGCAAAGCTCTCAGCCTTGTTAATTAAGAAGGTAACTTCACCCCGAGGGCTGTTTTGTTCTCCCCTCCTTCCTTCAAAAGCTAGAATACAAAAAGCAGCAAGAATTAGCTAGTTTGGGATGAAGCAACCACCTCGGAGCAGGATGGAGCCGGTTGGGTCTGACGGGGGTCAGACTGCGTCGAGCTGCTGCTGTTCTCTGGGCTCTGAGGGAACAATGCTGCGTGGTGAGAGCAGGTGCTGTACCAGAAACCCTCCTGCCAGCATGTTCAGCGTGTTTGACAGGCATGTCACAAAGCTGGGTGGCTCAGAAAGCAGCGGTCTTGAGGGCTGGATGGGTGCTGGGCTATTGCTGGGGCTGCAGTGCTGCAGATCCGGGGGGAGAGATGCAGAAGGGTTTCTGTTTTCTTGGGAATAGGCAGCCCTAAATGTTTGGGAATTTCTGAAACCCTTTTAGCCAACAAGCGCTGCTGAAAAAGCCCCGTGCATGGGGGTCTGATGAAAGGGGGATACTACGGTCCCTGTGCATGGGGGTCCAATGAAAGGAGGATGCTACAGTCCTCGTGCACGGGGGTCTGATGAAAGGGGGATGCTACAATCGGGCATCATGCCCCAAGGCCACACCAGGCAGAGCAGATATAAAGCTTTGCCCTTTTTTGTGGACTCTCTGGTCTCTATTTATGTGCACTCAAAAGCAGGGACCCCCTCACAGAGCCGGTCTCTGACCCATGCCAATGGGGGTGGGACACTAACCTCCCTATTTTCCTGCCACCCATAGGTGTGGGCAGCCCCAACCCCGCTACATGTGAAGGAACTATAACATATTTTGTGCCACCATTTTCATAATCTGAAAATTTGTGGGCAGCCCAGAGATTGATTTTGGACCAGCTGTTGCCAGATCAGCACGGTTTATAGCCAGATGTGCTTCCTTGCAGACTGGTATGTCTTGCAGAGAATCAAGCGGCATCTGCAAAGAGGAGCCCATTGCACGGGCGAAGCAGCCCCAGCACGGCAGCGCTTGTGTCCCTGCTGCAGCGAGGGGCTGTGCCCGGGCAGGCTGTGGCTGCCACTTTGCCCCAGTGCTTGTCCCCAGGAGCCCAGCCGGGAGCACTCGCCCTGCCATAAACAATGTACAAGATGTATGAGCAGGCAGCACAGCGGTGAGACCATGCTGCTGGACTAGAAAGGGAAAATCTGTTATAAAACAGGCATCCAAGGCACCAGTTCGTTTTTCCAGAGGCTGCAGGGGGTTAGAAGGGGTCTGGGACTGAAAGCAAAGGCAGTGCCTGCAAGAGGAGGGGGTGGTAACACCTGAAAAGCTGCGGGGACCTGCTCCCTGCAATGCTGCCTCAGGGCTGATGGAATCATCAGCTGGCGCAGCTGTAACTGGGATGGGAAGGAAGCAGGGTCCTCCGGCAGGACGGGGCACGGCTTGCCCCAGCAGCCCCCCGGGCTGGGGTGATGAGCCAGGTGGTTCCCAGCTGGTGCCTGGCCAAAAGCCTCGTGCAGGTGAGCACAGTGCCGCAAAAGGTAACATGGGCACCAGCAATCCCAGTCCCACTGAGACGGAGAGCTGGCTGAGGACAGGCACCGGCTGCTGCCCGCTCCTGGCCAGCGCCTTCCGCAGTGACACAACGGTGATGGCACTGAGCCTCGTGTGGGTGGCACCAGCACTGTGCACAGGTGGCTTTGCAGCACCAAGTGTAGCAGGTCCCTGCCTTTCCCATCCCTCCACCTTGGAAGGACTCGCTCCGTGCAGCACAAGCTGCGCCTTGTCCTAGGACATCCCCTGGCACATGCGATGGGGCCCCCTTGCCTCCCCTTTACTGAGTAGATGCTGGTTCCTGGCATCCACAGCTGCCCCCGCTGCATCTCCCAGCACCTTTGGGAGTTTCCCCGAGTCTGCCGGCATTTTGGAGCTGTCCCCACATCCCCAGGAGATGTTGGATGAATCACCACCATCGCTGGCGGACGTGCAAGCATTGAAAGCAGTGCAGGTGCTGCCCGGCTGGGGCTCCCACTGGGTTGGCATGATGGAAACAAGCCACAGGCACCAAGCAGGTCACAGGGGACTTGCAGGGCTTGGGGACAGTCCCTGTATTTCCATAGACCCTCAAGTGCTTTCACCCGCTAACAGCCTTTCAGTTGTTGCTCTTAATCTCCATTCCCTGGATCTCAAGAGACCAGATGCAGTTTCAGTTCCAGCTACTTGGGGATGCTGAACACACACTCTGGGACATGGGGGATTGGACCTAGACACAGCCAAGGCAAGTTTCCCTGAAAAGCTGGCAAGTTGAAGTTCAAAACAGTTGTATATTCAGGGCAAGTCTGTTCTGGGAAGGGAGCAGCACCATTTCCCCAAGGCACCCTCTCCACCTGGGGAACAGTTTGGCACCCGCCAGCCAAGGAGAAGCATGTGGGCGAGGGAGCTGGGGATGGGGACAAGCTCAGACCCATCGAGGGTGGTCGTGGGAGCAGGATGTGCAAGCCCAGCTCCATGGGTGTCTGCCCACAGGGTGGCCCGAGGCCAGAGCCCTCCCCTGTGACGGGTATTTATGGAGCTGGATGGAACCCTGGAGCCCTCGTGTCCACATGCCAGCGGCTGCACACCAGGGCTGTACAAGCTCTTGGTCAGACCCTTCCCCCAGCTGTATCCCTGCTCCAGGAGCGTGGGGTGGGAACCTCCAGGAAAGAGCCACTGGTGGGATGTCGCCAGCAGGTTTGGTGGTTGGTGGGAACAGGAGGCGAGGTGGCCTCGTGCTCGGGGTTGCCGGTCCCGGCGGTGCTCATGAGTGCAGCGTCAGCAGCATCAGCAGCCGGTTTCCAGCTGCTGTGAGCTCTGGCCCCACGCTGCCCACAAGCCTGGCCCTGGGGAGGCAGGGAGAAGGTGGCATGCTCACGTCTAAACACAACATGTTCCACAAGCATGTTTGTTAACACAGTCGCAAATAAACATTTCACAGGATCTTTGCCAGGATGTCGGGCATAACGTGTGTGGAGCCTTGAAGGACATGAGAAAGCTGATGCAGCCCATCACCGTGGGTTCTGATCTGGCCTCCCCAGCACTTCTGGGGTAAGGGAAGTTTTATTCCTCTCCAGGGAGTGCGTTACTTAAGCCCTCGTGCACAAATAGAGAAGCAAAGCTCATTAATCCTACCAGGATGGAAATGATCGTGATGCTGGGGGAGAAGGGGAAGGAGAGAGGAAACCACCAGAAACCATCCCGGTTCCGCTTGCCCTTGCCACCCATGGCACTGCCCTCCTCTGCCCCCCACAACGGGCTCTGGCTTCAGGGTGAGCGGGAAGAAAAAGCAAAGTAATGGCCCTGGGTCCTTGGGGGATTTCAGGTTTGCAGGGGCAGGTTGAACAGTCTCAGCTCTGGGAGTGTTGGGGGGTCCCGGGGGGGCGCAGGGACGGAGCTAAGCAGGGAGGCATGGAGAAGGGGGGTATTTTTTCCAGGATATTTTCTATCTGGACCCTATAGACCCCTAGCTCCTCTCCTAACCCACACGTTTCCCATGCTTTTGCTCACCTCATTCCCTGCCCCATGCCACGCGGCAGCAGGTGAGCGAGGGGGGGGCTTGGCTGCTGTCAGGGGCCAGCCCAGCACCTTTCCCCAGCGCCTGCAGCTGCTTCCTCGGAACCCCACGGTGCTCCGGATGGCCCCGGCACACTGTGCTGCTGTGCCCACCCGGAGGGATGTGGAGGGCGTTGGGAGCCCGGGCTGGGATAACCAGGAGGGCTGGGGGCCGGAGGGAGGACTGACCCTGCTGCTGGAGGAGCCCAATCCTGCTCCGCAGCCCAGCTGGCAGCTGCGCTCCCACACACGATCGTACAGTCCCCTCTAGTGGATATTTCTCCTTCATCTCCATGTTCATCCTGCCTACGGTGCGCGGGCACCGCCGGGCTCCAGACCCTGGCCCTGAGCAGTGACCCCGGGGCACCATCCTGCTCCCCTCCCAACACCGGTCCCGGTGGCCGAGCAAAACTCTGTCCAGTGGTTGCCGTGGGCTGAGCCATCAGTGCTCCTTCCCCTCCTGGGCATGGGGGTGACTCATCCCCCCGCTGCCCCCTGCCCTGGCTGCGTCCCACGACACCCACCGCCCTTGCGTCAGGGCTGGCCCCAGCTGGCCCCGCAGCCCTCGCTCTCCCGCTTCGCCGGGTGTTGCACCAGGTCAGAGTTAGTTGGGCACTGGCCAACATGAGAAAGAGCTAACGAACACCCGCATGGCACCAGCGTCCGAGGGATCCAGGTGTGAGCGTCGCTTGCTCCCACGCTGCTGGGTACTGCAGGCTCGGGCCAGCTCGGACCGGGGTGAAGCGGGTGGCTCTTGGGGCGAATTCCCTCGGCACCGCACTCCCGGCAGGTAAGGGGCTTCACACCATGGCTGTGAACTTTTCCACCTAGGACTTTTCCAGTGCAATGCCCAAATTCAGCATCCAGCCGAGGGCAGCGCTTACACGTTAGGGATGGCATATTTGCTATTGACAGCCTTTTCCCCATGGCAGTGCTGCTCCACTGCAACCCCTGGCCATGGGAAGGGTGCGAAGGCTCCTGTTGGCACCATCCCAGAATGCTCCCCTGTGCTGAGGGTGACCAGGGCCAGGTCACCACCACCTCCAATCTGTAGAGGAATGAAGGTAGTGTGTTAATGAACATTGATAATATACAGCTGTAGCCTTGCTTCAGGGGCGGTGGGTTGGCTGATGTACAGCTGTGGCTTGTTCCCACAAAATAGTTAAATAGCTCTGAGGAGGGTGAGAGAGGGGAGTTGGGGATGAAAGAGGTTTGGATGAAGCAGAGAGTAGGAAGGGTGTGGTGTGACCTCTGGAAGCCTGGAGAAGCAATGTGGACAGCGAGGAATAACCTGTAGTAGCAGCTGGATTTATGGACAGTAGAATCTCACCCATGGTAAAGCCTTGCTGCAGCTTGCTAGTTTGCCTGTGTGGTGACAATTGGTGCCCTGTGTGAGGTGGTGATGGCAGTCCCCGATGTACCTGAGACAGGTGGGGAAAGCCTGCGATTCACTGGGAAAGGTGAGCAGTTGGGGACAAAGAGAAGGGAGCCTGACCGCCGTAACTTGAACTGCAACACCTTCCTGCTCCTCTCTGCTTGCCTTGGAAACTGTGCTTGTCACCGGAAGATATGTGATAACTACAACCTGAGGCTTTTCAAGGAGAAAAAAGGTATGCAGGAGAGTGTGGAGGAGCAGATGTAGCCGCGGACCTGTGGGTCAACTGTACACCAGCAGTTTGTGATGACTGGTAGGGATGCGGTTCCTCCACCTTGCTCCATCTTTTACTGGGAAACATGTGGCCCTGGTGCCAGCCTGGCTGGTGGCTCCTAGCAGAGCTGGTGTCAAACCCGCTGCCTCTGTCCCTGCGCCAGGGAAAGGACCGTGTCTCCTCTGGGGAGCTGGGACCTCCAGCATGGTGCAGGGGTAGTGGGGGACGAGAAGCAGCTGGGGCCCGGTGCTTGCTGCCAGGCTTCGGAGGCAGCCCCAGGAAGCAGCTGCAAGGGCAGAGAGGTGCTTGCTGCCCAAACCAGCCCCAGGGCAGCTTTGTGTTGCCCCACAGCAGGATCCTGGGGGGATGCACACCCAGTCCAGGCTGTGCTGCCTGAGCTGGCAGCCAAACCACCCTGTCCCCATGCTGGCCAGGAGCCCTCGGGGTGTCCCAGCTCCAGCACCTCCAGCTCACGGATGCAATCCTGCTCACACCTCGCGTCGTGTCCTGGAGTCTCACCAGTGTGAGGACAGTGTACCCCAGCCCCAGTGCAAATGCCCAGTCCTCCCTGCTGTCTCATGGTACAGCAGGGCAGGTCACTGCCTCCTGCGGGACACTCCTGACCTCAGCATCGGGGCAGCAGAGTCAGTCCTTGCGCTGTCCTGTCTCCGCCAAGCACGGCTCAGGCCCAGAAACGCACATCTCTGGCATGGGCTATGGCACAGACCACGTTTTTCCTTGCTGTAGCATCTAGGCAGGGGCTGAGCTATGGCAGGATTGGACTCACCAGTAAACAGGCAAATTGAACCTCCAAGGACTTGTAACTTATCTAATGCAGTGCTCTGAGCTGGAAGAGGCAAACCAAACTGTTCTTAAAGCTGCACGTGGTAGTGAGTTAGTGCTGCATTGAATACCTGGGGGGGAAAAAAAACAGTTCCTACGCTTTGTCCCAGCATCAGCACTCACCTCCTCCATGCTGTGCTGATCCCAGCTACTGTGCTCAGGGCAAGAAGAGTCCAGGGCAGGCCACTGGAGCATCACTACCCGCAGCCTGATCCAGAAATGGGGATTTTCCCAGCCCTGCAGCCCTCCCTCCCTGCTCACAGCATACAGGCACTGGTCAAGTGCAGGGGTCCTTGTGGCATGGCCCCACAGTGGCAGGAGAAACCTGTGGATGCCCTGCGGCCTTGCGTGGAGCAGCCTGCAGTGATGGACAAGGTAGGAAACCCTGGGGAGAGCCAGCCCATGACGGTTCCAGTCCCTTTTATAGCATCTGCTCTGTAGCCCAACAGGAGACACACCTCACAGCTTTGTTTATTACAAAAGATCTTTAGGAAGCTGATTGCTACCAAAACCATCCCTCAGCTTTACTTCTGCCCACAGAGCATCTAACAGGGGACCGGCACTGCCAGGGCAGCAGGGCTGGGTCCAGGCTTTTTGAGCAAGGGGAGTTTCCCAAGCGTGGAGGTGAACCCCTCCATCCCCATGCTGAGGGCAGAGCCACAGGTGGGAAACTGCAAGACCCAAATTTCATTTCTAAGAAGCTGGATGCCAATAAAATCCAGTGTTTATTGCAATCTCCTCATCAGCCTCAGTTTTTAGATGTGCATTTAAAAATAAAAGCTCTGCACATCTTAGCTGGCCACAGAAGGGCTTGAACACTGAAAGGGCTGATCCTTTGGGCGATGGAGAGCCATCTCCCAGTCCTGAGCTTGGTGGGAGCAAACAGGCCAGCTACCTGCTCGGGATTTCTGTGCATCGAGTCAGAGCCTCACGCATGAGAAACTCCAGCTCTGCTTTCAAGTACATTTGGCATGAACTCACATGGTCTCTCTGGTATCACATGTTCCACCAAGGGGGAAATACCTGCTGGCCCCCAAAGACCCGCATCCCTCAGCTCTGCCCCAGCCTTGGGGGAAGAAGCAGCTGCTGTAGCAATGTACCAGCTCCAGTTTTGGCTTGAGGATGGGCAGCAAGAAGGCTCTGGAGAGCTTTGGCAAGTTGTTTTTACATGGTGCTGCTGGGAAAAGAAACAGCTTGGACCCCATGAGGCCATCCTAGCTGCATGAAGGGGCTGGTAGCTGGTGGGGCTCCAGCAGAGCCCAGGGGTATGTGATGCTCAGCAGCCATAGTGGTTGCCCATGGTCCTCGCGTAGCATCTCAGCTCCCTGCTTGCAAACCCTCCAGCCAAGGTGGCTCTTGGCCAGGGGGCTGCATATTGCAAACATCCCTCCCAAATACACCCCCAAACCAAGCCCACCACTCAGCAACGTACACAGTGCTTTAAACAGGGGTGGTGGTGTAAAAAAAAAAAAAAAAAAAAAAAAAAAATGCTTGTGGTATGTCACTCCCAGCACCATGGGCCAACCATGCTGTCTTTACAGACACGTCCCATCCCAAGAGACAGGATGGTTTTCAGAAAGATGGGAGATGATGCAGGCTCCATCCCTGGTGCTGCAGCAGCTGGGGAAGGCACAGGTTCAAAAGCACCACCTTCAGTAGCCCCTCTGTGTCCTGGACATGGTGGGAGGCCGCTGCCACTGCTGAAATAGGCTATTTGTTGGCTATGTAGCTTTAAGCTCACACAGTTGTTTTGCTGTGCTGATGGGGGCCCATAGGAGAGAGAGGCAAACCAAAGGCAGGAGCAAGCAGCATGGGGTGGCTAACCCTGGCTGAGCCCTGGCTACCGCCGCTGCCCATGGGGCTACATGTCTCAGTGGGGAATTCTTCTCCTGCAGCCAGCAAGTCCTTGGGCCAGAAGAGCAGAGACATGCAGTGGGATCCCAGACAGCATGGCAGGAGCAGGGGCCACAGAGCCTCTGTGGTGCCAGCAGTGCTGCATGCCAGCTCTGATGCACCCAGCACATCCCTGGGGCTTTGCTGGCAGCCCAGCACTGGCTCCTGCTTGGAACAGCCAGGCTATACCTGCCTTACGGCAGTGCCACGGGCAGCGGGGGGACACCGGCTCTCCCCAGCAGCTGGGATGTCTCTTCTCTGGGGCCAGGCAGAGCTGCAGTTCAGGGCAGGACTGGTGTGGGCTCAGGGAGGCAGGAACAGGCCAGGCAGGGCAGGAAGAGGCTGTGGGCACAGCTATGCAAAAAGCATTCCTCTTGGAGCTGTCTCTTGGTCCAAACGCTCCCTTTTCAGTGTCCAGCTGCAGCTCCCCAGCAGTGCTGGCTGCTCCCAGAGCTCAGCAGCCCCAGCAGAGCCATCTGGCAGTGGTGGCTGGCTCTGACAGCCACATGCTGCAGCCCCTTCACACCAGCCAGGTGGCCAAACACCTCGGCCACAGGGGTCCCAGCAGAAGGCAAGCAGGGCCAGCAGCACGCTCCGTCCCCAGACATCCAGAGCTGGGACAGTGACAGTGGCAGGCATCTGCAGAACAAACCCAATGCTACAGCCTCATAGGCCCCTCTGCTGGGCTTCCCCAGCCTTCAAGAGCAACATCCCCTCTGCTTCTTCCCTTACAGTACGTGAGGACTGAAACCAGCATCCACGGCTGCAGCCGTGACAGTCCTCCACCAGCACAACCCTCAGCCTGCCCTCTGGACACCCACGGTATGTCTGCTTTACCCACTTCTCAGCAACTCTGTAGCTCCTCCACCAGCCCCACATCCCCACACAGCAGCATCTTCTCAGGCAGCTCTGTGACACTGACCATCTCTGTGCCAGACCCTGGTGGCATGCAGCACCCAGGACCTTCTGTGTGGAAGCAGGGTGCCTGGCAGATGCACACCCAGAGCTTTCCCGGCAGGCTGATGTCAGATGCTACCAGGAGGAGGGAGATGAGGTGATGTGACCATGCAGCCTGTCTGTGCAGACCTTCCTGCTTTTCAAATCCAAGGAGCAACTGTCCGATCGCTGGCTGGCAGGGTGAGCCATAAGCACCCCCAGGGACTACCTGGCTCCTAGGAAAGGCTGGTGCCGCCACTGCCTGCTTGCTGCCCCAGAGATGCCCTGGGCAAGCAGCCCAGGAGTAATGAGCACGGGAGAAGAGCCCCTCTCTTCATAAAGTCTCAGCTCTAAAGCTGCGGCAGCTCCTCAGGGATGAGGGCAAGTGGGGATTCCTCCTGCCAATTGGAAGATGGCTATATCTTGGGTGTGACATTGCCTCAGGGCTTGCTCTCCACAGCCAGATCCACGGGAGGAGTGGTACTGTCCCTGTATCCTGCTGCAGGGACTTCCTGCGGGGAAGCATGTAGCTGTCGGGTTTCATCAGCTGCAAGGAACAGTGCAGCTGAGTCCGTGCAGAGAGTCTGGGCAGTGTCCACCTGCTCCCCCTGCCCTTCCAGCTGCCCCTCTCCCCAGACCCAGCACAGGCCGGGGGGATGTCTCCTCTGTATGAAGCCCTGCGAGGGCAAAACAAACCATGCACATGATCCCCAACATAATGCGGAGAGGAGGATGGAGAGCTGGTCTGTGCCATGCAGTGCACTGACAAGGGCAGTGACATGCTGGGGGTGACCTTGTCCATCAGAAATGCCAGGGTGGCCTTGCAGGGGGTGCAGATGCAGCACTGAGACCCCAGGAGCCAGTGGAAAATGCCCCCCAGCTGAGCTGCCAGGTCCACAGGGGCAATCCTGCTGCTGGTCCCTTGTGGCATGGCCAGGCTGGGGTCTGCTCTCTGGGTCTGGGTGGCTGTGGCTCTTCAGCTCACCCTCCTCTTCCTCTCTGTAGTAGGCACAGTGTCTGTCTGTCTGTCCGTGGTTTCAGCCTTCAGCAGGACTCCACATGGACACGAACGGCTGGCTGCAGCCTGGGCTGGCTGTGGGAGGCTGGTGTTTAGGTGGCCTGGCCAGGTGGCAGGCGTTTGCTGTCCAGAATGGCCTTCCAGTCGTCGGTCCAGGACTGCAGCCGGCGGCTGGGAGGCTTCAGCTGCAGGTGCTTGTTGTGGCAGGCCGTGAAGAGCACATGCTCCCAGCTGGGGTTCAGCTCAGCCCCTGCAAAGCAAGTGGAGAGGTCAGTTCTCTAGACAACTCCATGAGACGCAGAGGTTGTCCCTACTCCAAAATGAGGAGCCTGCGGATACAACCCCCTGATGAGAGCCTGATTAAACAGGGAGAAATCAGCACCCATCACCCCCAGGTGCCATCTGCCCTCAGGGCTGCCTCTGGCCACTCCTGCCACCCTCTTACCTGTTATATCAGGTCTATCGTCTATAAGCAGGTCAGCAGAAACCACCGTCTTGTCTCGCGTCAAAACGATCTGCTCAAGAAACTCGGGGCCGAAGTGCTTCTCCACCCAGGCGTACTGGAAGGCAGGAGGCGAGCGGTGAGCTTGGGGAAGGCTGATGGATGGGGCAGGGGCTGCTCAGTGGAGCAGCAGGAGGGCACGGCACGAGCTACAGCCCCCATACAGGCGCACATCTCTCTTAATTAAGTTCATTAGTGGGAAGGATTTGGATGCTGCTGGAGCACAAGTGCTTTTAAAGCCAAGCAGCTTTTGACGTGATGAAATACTCAGCTCAAGCGTCTCAGTACATGCCAGTGGCAGGGGTCAGCTGATGGCAGAGCCGCTGCTCTGCCAAGATGCTTAGGAACAAAACTTGTGGGGCAGGGCAATATCACTGCTGCTTTACAGCCGGAGGCACGAGGGGTCAGCTGGCATGCGCTGAGCAGCGCAGTAGGGGACAGGGAGCTGGGATTCACAGCTGCTCACCTTCTCGTAAGGGCAGTAGCGGTACTTCTTGATCGGGCTTGTGCAGATGAACACGTCGGTGCTGCCACGAGGAGAAAAACAGGGGCAGAGTGTCACTCGGTGGCCAAACATGCTGATCAGACCCTGCTCCCCCTTGAGATACACCTGGCTGCTTCTGCAGGACCCCACTGTGTGCCTGGGCAGGCAGGCGCCCAAAGCAGACCCCCCACAACACACAGATCAAACCAGGGTGATTTAAAGTGTTAGTCCTCCATCTCGCAGGATCCTAACCCCAGGATGTGCACCCACACCTGCAGGACAAGCATGTTCCCCCTTTGACTACCCTTACGGGAGCAGAGATGAAGGCAAGGGGCTGATTTTCTTGGCGACTGCCCCCAGAGTCAAAGCCCTTGCTTTCCTTCCACGTTCGGCAGGCCGGGAGGTATTTTTAATGCTGATGTATTCAGTGCTTCTGCCAGGAGGTGGATGAGCCTGCAAAGCCACGGCTGCTCCCCCATCCATCCCTAAATCCCGTGGGCATGTTCCTACTCACTCTGCCAAATTTGCCATTTGCTTTACAGCTTCCACAGCTCCGGGGAGTGGGTCCAGCTCGATGAAGAAGTTCTTGGATTCCCAGATGCTGATGGCTTTCTCCTGTGAGGGGAAAGAGAGCAATTAGCGCACGGGGCTTCTTGCTACTTTTCTTCTTGCATGTGCATCTTCCCCACCCTTTGCTAGGACAGAGAGGATGGTGATGGTGAGAAAGGCAGGAGTGCTGGCTCTGGTCCCCTCCTGCTAACCTGCCCTGCCTCTGTGGGTGCCTCTGCTCCCCATCTTCCAGCCTGCACCCGTCCCATGCAATTTAGATGAGAGATGCCCTGGAGCCGGCTTGGTTTTGCCTGTGCAGCCCCAGACACAGAGGGCATGGCACGGTCCTTCAAGGCAAAACACAAGAGATTGTCCAAAATCAAACCAAACCCTGGGTCTGCATCTGGAGGGGCACCTCCACGTGGTCCAGCGACGAGCCCTGGTAGCCCTGCTGTAACGTGATGCTGTTCAGCCACGGATGCTGTCTGGCCTATTTGTCTCCGTCAGATCACTGAAATTCACAGCCAGACCACTCTCATAGGAGAAAGTGTATTATGGGATGAATTAATGTCAGGATGAATGCAGATGCTCCTCTTCAGAGATGCCTGGGCAAGGTCTACCAGGCAAATAGAGCATCTCCAGGCAGGGTTTGAAACGCTTAACACCCAGGTCGGCATCCCAAGTGCACCAGTATGGCACAGAGGGAGAGCGGAGCAGAGAGACCACAGGGAGCAAAACCTCGGGACAAGGGCAGAGTCCAAGGGCTGCCTGTGATGGGTCCGACACAGCTCTAAGGAACAGCATTCCCTGCACTCCCTCAAACAGGTAACAGCTTGTCAGCTGCCAAGCAAAGCAATTATTTTGCACAGACGCTGTGTCCTCGGGGAGGAGAGCCTGGGAGTGCTGCAACGTGGCTGCGGGCAGTGGAAGCAACCTCATGCCAGTGTTGCAATGCTGCCAAGTAGCTGCAGCTGGGAGCAGTTTTGAAGGAAGCCCTGCCCTGAAGGATTGACCTTCATTTTGAGCACCCCTGTTTCTGTATTTGAGGTAGGGGAATTGGGACAAAAGGAACTCTAAGCCCATTCCAGCTTTCTTGTATTGCAAGGGTAGGGAGGAGCCGGCAGAGTGTCAGGGCAGGAGAGAGCAGCCTCGGTGGCACTTAGATGCTGGTTCTTACAGCTCACGGCAACAAACAGGCTGGCTGGACATGCCAGCTAGACTTGCAACTCCCTCCTGCCTGATGAGTAGGAATCTAGTGGGTAACCACCAGGTTTTGCCTTTACTACACTGGTACTGGGGGAAGAAAGCAGGCAGCCATGAGCAACGGGGTCTTCGCTGGAAACTCCAGGCTCGGGGCAGCAATGCCCCAGAGTAAACGCAGGGCTCACTCAGGGAGTCACAGTCTTCATCCTGCTGGCTGCCCATGCCGGGATGCTGGCTGCACACCTTGCCTGCTCTCAGGAAGATGAATGCATGAAGCCATTACGTTATTTGGGCACCAAGCATTTAACATGACGAGCCAGGATCAAACCCTGTATTTCTCAAAAGATCCCAGATAACATGTGAAGAGCAGACACGCAACTTAAAAGGAGAGACTACTCAGATCAGCTGTTGCATTCTTTCCTTTTGCCTGAGCAGCAGCAAACATTGGTCATTCAGAGGAGGGAAGAAAAGCTTTCTTCACACATGGTCGTAATGGAACACACTGATTCGGTGCAAGAGAGCCAGCAGAAATGCCTCCTGGCACCATGACAAGAGCAGCTACCTTAACAGTTTGCCATGGGGCAAGGCAAGCATTCAAACTCCTGTTGCTCTGCTTTAGACCGGTGAGAAAAGATGGTTTATTTTTAAGATACTGACTGTAGTTGCACAAGAGACATCTGAGAAACGTGGCCTGATGCAGCAAAGCACTTCAAACCGTGCTGAAGTGTTCTCCTGCAGCAAGGACTTCCATAGCTATTCTGCTTCTACTTATGTCAAAAAGCATTTTGCAATCAAGCTTGATGAGGGAAGAACTAAGCTCGTCTTGAAGAAAAGACCCGCTTGGCTCCCAGAGCCAGAATAACTCCCTGAGGCACTGCACCCGGCAAGCTGCCTGGCAGATGGAAAAATCCCCCAGGCTGGGAATCCCACCATGTGCCAGGCAGGACAGACCCTCGATTTCCTTCTTCTTATCTCTATCAATGAGCAACTTCCTTGCCCGTCCAGGGCTCCCCATCCTTCCAGGTCTGTGTGCTCAGTGTATTGCTGAGCTGTTGTTGTCCCTCTCAGAGCTGGGACCTACAGCTCGTTGGACTCCTTGGCTCCTACTTTCTGGTGTCCTACAGCTGGTTGATAGTGCTCTCTGATGAGAGGAGACTGGAACAGCCCACGTGCCTGTAGCCACAGAGTGCCTCCTAACTCTCATTATCCCTGGTCTGAAACCACAGGTGAAATCAGGGCTGACCCGAGGTCAGCCTGTGGAAGTTTTGCTACTTGTTTAAGCCCAAGGTTTTGGTGGTTTTACGTGATCACAGCAGACACATGACAAGCTCCCTTCATTTAACACATCCAAAGTAGTTAAGATCAAGGGAAAAAAAAAAACCCAACCACGTAGTTATCATGCATTCCTCTGCCAAACTTTCAGCATCTGCCTCACTGCATGAATGATGTCCTCCATTTCCCCTTCAGCAATCCCAACTAGAAAGGACTCAGTACTCCTTCAGCTCATCAAGCTATTTAGGACTTGGCCAGTGGGA
The DNA here is from genome assembly GCF_023634155.1 of Falco peregrinus. Lineage (NCBI taxonomy): Eukaryota > Metazoa > Chordata > Aves > Falconiformes > Falconidae > Falco > Falco peregrinus. The sequence goes on along the minus strand of NC_073725.1, from coordinate 86,906,011 downwards.
GAGCCGCAGACCTTATTCACGTTCCCTTCCTTGGAGCCATCATACCAGTAACAACAAGAATACTTGCATTTGCTGTAACACTTTTCAACTAGCGCAACTGCAATCCACAGATGAGACTGCAGACATCCCATCGAGATGGGAACTTGTAGAGGCAGAAACTGACTTTCTACAGCACTCAGCCCTTCGCTGGATGATAAAGCACAACATAAAGAAAACTGCTTCTAGGCTTTAATTATTAAAATGAATACAATAATTTTCAGGCATGGGAGGGCTTGGAGTTGTTTTAAGTAAGCCCTCACATGAAGCATCAATTGCATGGCTTGCTCTCAACTTCTCTGCTGCAACCCACCCCTCACACTGCTGTTGAGGAACGAAATAATCCATCTAGGAGCAGTACCAATCCATGCAGCTTGGCCAAATCCGAGCTAGAAAACCCCAGCTATGCAACTTGGGGTATTTAAAAACAGATGTTTGGAAAGATCTCCTTTCTTTACATCTATCTGTATCCATGCATGCAAAGGAGGGGGGGGGGAAGACTGATGTGCATGAAAAATGCGGGATTTCTGGGAAAAAAGGCACTACTGGAAGCCCTCCTGTGTGCCGACCTGTACTTGTGTTTGGGTGGGAGCTCTGGCCAGAACCCACAGCCCTCCCCAGCACAGCACCCACAAGTGGGGAGCCAGTGGGTCCCGTGAGGCCGGAGCTCCAGCCGCAGGGTGCGGAGCCAACACGCGCAGAGCCAGGGGATGCACAGACTCACACTCAGCTCAGGTCCCAGGCGCCCGTATTGCTCCGACACCCAGAAGCCCCTCCGGTCCTCCAGGGCAATGTAGGGCTTGTCGGGGTACCTGGCCCTGAACTTCTTGAGGAAGCCTCCCTCGAAGTCGGCCAGCACCCCGTCCATGTCCACCAGCACCCGCAGAGCCCTGCGGGACCCCGCTGTGGGGCCGAGCCCCCTGCCCAGCCCTGCCCAGGGGCCGCAGCGCCGAGGCCGCAGGTGCAAGAAGCTGCTCAGCAAAATCATGGTGGAGGGGGGGGGCTCGGGGCAGGGGATGGGGGGCTCTGCGGGCAGGGAGGGGGGCCTTTATTTCAAGCACGCACCCCGCAAACACCCCGCAAGCAGGCAGCCCTGGCAAGCACGTCCCCTTGCAGCAGCAGGAAGGAGCGGGGGGGATGCGGGGGGGGACGCAGCGGGGAGCAGAGGGGCCGCAAGAGGGGTGCGGGGGGGATGCAAAGGCCCGTCCTCGCCCCCAGCGCCTCTCCCCCGCCCCATCCCTCCCGGCGGGGGGCCCGGTGCCGCCCGGTGCCCGGCGCTGTGCTGCCCCGACCCGGCAGTGCAAAGCCCAGTTCCTCTTCCCGGTGCCTGGCCGAGCCCAGCGCGGCGGCACCGCCTTAAAGCGGCACCGGCGCCCTGCGACGGCGTGGTGCCCCCGCCCGCTCCCCCCGCCCCTGCCTCGCTTCCCCGGCTCCCAGCCTCGGGGGCACCCCGCGCCCCCGCCCCACCTCCCCCTGCGGACCCTCTGCCCCCCGGTCCCCTGCCGACACCCCCCTCTGCCCGCAGCGGGATGTGGGTATGGCTTCGGGGGCACTTGCACGGTGTGGGAGCTTGTGTAAGGTGGTGAGTGTGCAGCTAAGCCTTGACGTAAAATACCCCCGTTTCTCCCAGTTCATGGGGAGGGGGCACGCTCTGCCCAGGGTCTCACTGGATGTAGTGCAGGTCTGTCCCCACGGGTGACAGGAACCCTTAAGAGATACTGCTGGGACCCCAAAGAAGTGCTGAGAGCACACCATGAAGGTCTGGGGCCCCAAAAGAAGTGATGAGAGCACACCATGAAAGTCTGCGACCCAAAAGAAGTGAGAGCACACCGCGAAAGTCTGTATGTTTCTGATATGTTCTGACACGGGACCAAAGATCACTCTGGTCGAAAAACACTGTGGGGATTAAAGCTGCTGAAGAAGGGGGAGGCTTCCGAGGGTGACTAACAGGATTAGGCAACCGCTGAGCTGGGAAAGAAAAGATTTTGGTTGACGGCAATAATACGGCTTTAGCGGTTCCAAACTATTTCATCTTTCAATTCCAGAGTGTTTTCCAGTGGAATATATTGTCCTTGTTTCACAGAAAGGGCAAACAGGCTGTAGAGATCAGGTGATTTGGGGAAGGTCACAGCACGAAGGAAGGAGAACTGCCAGCCAGGCTGTATGCGATGGTAAATGCCACAGCGAGGTTAGGCGGGAGAATGTGTGGTGTGTCCATCTGTATCCCGCTTTCACTCACACAGGGAGCACGTTGTTTATTACAAGGGGATTTCAGCACAACTTGATGTTTCTGACTAAGCGGCGAAACAATACGCACACATTGCGCAGCAGGGGGAAGGCCTCCTGCTTCGTGAGGGGAGGGCATGGGACCGACACGCTCCCTGGCCGCGTTACCTCAGGGCCGCGTCACCTCAACATCCATGCTCCTGCAGGTACGGAAAACACGCGGCCATAAACCGAATTAACCCGCATCAAGAACTCGGACCATGTCCCCGGTGATCAGAGCGAGTGTTACACGGGACATGACGGTCCCCGGTGATCAGGGCGAGCGTTACGGGACGTGACGGCAGCCACCTCCCGCACCAACCACGCTCCCCCGCCAAGGGGGATCCACATGGAATCCAGCCTCCCAGCGCCCGCTGCCCCGGGATCAGGCCCCGGGAGCACGCCCCAACGGCGGGGCCCGCGTCGCGCAGGGGTGACGCCACGATGGCGTCACGATGCCCGCCTCCCCCCGCCCCCCCGGCTCTGCTGAGTCACGGCTTCTCGCGCCCAAGGGGCCTCCCTTGCGCATGACGCGGAGCCGCCGCTTCCGGGCGGGTGGAGGGAAGGCGGTGGTTGCCATAACGACCGCGGTTCTCGCGAGAGGTGGCGAAGCGGCGGAAGTGACGCGCGGCGGCGGGCGTCGCGCGGCCCCCGCATCGGCGGCTGATTGGCTGGCGGCGGCGGCGCCCGTAGCGGTGGCTCCTTCCCGCTTCCCCCCGCCGCTCCCGGCCCGCGCCGCCCCCTCCTCCCCCCGCCCCGCCCCGCCCGGCCCGCCCGCAGCGCGCGCGGCCGCGCCGCCAGCCGCCAAGATGGCGTCGGCCCTGGAGCAGTTCGTCAACAGCGTCCGGCAGCTCTCGGCCCAAGGTGACCGTGAGGGGGGAGGGAAGCCGCGTGTGGGCCCGGCTGGTGGCGGCGGGAAGAGGGGGCCCGAGGAGGGGGCGGCGGCCGGTGGAGCCTGCTGGGCCCCGAGAGGGCGGCGGGCCGGGGCCTGCCCGCTCTCTTGTCTCTCCCTCGGCGCGGGGCCGCTCCCGGGGGCCGCTGGCTGCGGCGGGGCCCGTGCCGGGCTGTGATTCGGGGCTCCCTGGCCGCATGCAGCGGGGAGAGCCCGGCGCCGTTTAGCCGCCGGGGCCTGCGGGGGGGTGGCCGTGCGCTCCGCGGCGCTCCCCGCGCCTCTCCCGGGCAGCGGCACGGTACCACTTTTGGGTGGCTGGAGGGCCTGGGTGAGCGGCGTGAACCGGCACCGGCGGTGGAAAATCAGGGGGGAGCAGCGGGCAGCGCAGGGATGTAACTGGGATTGTACAGCCCGGCCTGTCCCCTAACTGGGGAGCGTGCGGGTGCTGGCATGGGTGTCAGAACACATCTCAGGAGCGTTGGCTCCTGGGGACAAGGTAGAGCAGGACGGGAGAATCCCGCCTGGCCACAGAGGTGTGTGACAGGCGGCCCGTCAGGGTTGCCATGAGCAAGTGTTCAGAAAATGCTTCAATAACCCTGGCTGGAATTCTGGGGTTTCATTGCCACGCTCCTCATTTTCCAGTGTGTGGGCACAGCGTTTCCTAGTTCTTGAACTTTTTGTCTGACCCTTGCTCTGTGTGTGGGATGTTTGCTCCCTGGAACTGATCAAAAATTGATGCTTTCCGCTGTGGCCCCAGGCTTTACTTTTGGGTGGAGCTTCATCTTTCTCATACTTTGGTTTAACTTATTAAATACAGAGCGTTTTTACAGGGGATATCGGATACAAGCGGCACATTATACCCGCAAGGTGCAGGTACAAACCAGATGAAAGGCGATTTCTTTGTACACGTGTAATTTAGCTGGAGAACTTTTTATTACGAGGTTTTATGGATGCAGAAGGTTCAAGGGGGGCTGGTTCACCTTATGGGCGCTCGCTGGGTAGACATTCTCTGTGAGAAAGTAAATCCAGGCACCAGACGGGCAGCTGGAGGTTCTGAGAGCACGCAGAGGTCTGTGTGCATGTGTTGGTTTGTGGTTATCAATGGACATTTAGTTGGGCCTGGTATGGGTATTTCTACTTACTCTGTAAGTTCTTCAAAGTGTGTTTGTGGGTAGAAGGTTGTTGGGGTGGGTTTTTGCTTTGTTGTTTAGTGGAATGATAGATGATAACTGTAGAATGGGTGGATTTCTCTACTAGGGAGGACAGCAGAACTCAAGTTTTGCAATGCCTGAATACCGTTATCAAACCACAGAGCCTTTTAGAAGCCCTATTCCTTTCCTTTCCATGCTTATGCCTGGAGTGTTAATTATGTATGGAGAGCGTGGTCTTGGGGATGCGTTTCTGGAGTTCCTGGACTCTGGTCCCCCATTTGGAACTTCTGATCCCTCTTACTTCAAAGATAACATTTCATTGCTAGGGCTTCCCAGGTTTTCTTTTTCAAAGGAAAAGGCCAGAGCACCGAGGATAGCATAAATCTCTGTAAATAGAGGCACTATTCTTCATTTCACAAAGATTTTTGTGAGGGTGAGAGAACCTATTTTCTCTCCCTAATCTGCATGGATTGAACGTTGAAACAATACTCCGCTTCAGAAAGGCCTGGTTTTGATTCAAGTAATTGTGGGGGGAGGAAGAGTTTGAAATCAGTTCGTCGTAATTGATCTGCTTCCTTTGTAAGGTTTTTCAGGCGTGCTGTACCTTCCTAATACAAAATAGTTGCCTTTCATGCTGTGCTCGTAGCTCACAGCAAATAAAATGACATTGTAGATTTTAGTATGCAAAGTAAATTTAAGAACAGATATTTAAGTTCTTTTGTTGTAGGTGCTCTAGTTGTAACTTTAATGTCTACTTCCAAAAAAAAATGCTTATGAGCAGACGTGAAAAGTGGATAGGGCACTTGAGAAGCAGCAAGGAACAAGCTCTGGTACTGGATGGTTTAGAAAGAGGAGGACACTATTTTTTGTACTGTTTTGGTTTTGTTTCTTCCCATAATGCCTAGAAGGCACAAGTGCAGATAGATTTACCCACATGAGGCAGAATTTGGCATCACGGTACACTGGTCAAAGTTTTGTAGACTTGGCATAGAGAGAGCCTGGCGTTAATACAAGACCCTGAAGCCCCATCTCTAACGAGGTGAGCTGATGCCACTTTTCATGTTGTGTTTGTGTTCTGGGGCCTTCCTTTGCAATCCCAAAGGCCAGAAGCTTAGCTGTCACCTGGTAAAAAAACATGTGGTGGGTACCTCATGTTGAAAATGAATGCTTGTTGTATTAAAGAAAAGTAAATTCTCTGGGTGGTGCTACTTTTTCCTCAGGTTATATAGGGAAGGATGGTGTAAGCCAGAAGTATGGGAATGCATGAGTGCTCTCTAATTAGAGTTTGACAATGATGTTTTGTATTTCAGGGCAAATGACCCAGCTTTGTGAACTGATCAATAAAAGCGGAGAACTGCTAGCAAAAAATCTTTCCCATCTGGATACGGTGCTTGGTGCCCTGGATGTGCAGGAACACTCATTAGGTGTTCTTGCTGTCTTGTAAGTGTGCCTTGCATTTCTTAGAATGGTGCTTAGTTTCCTTCAATGATGCATGTTTTGTTAGTAAAAATACCAAGGCAAATTTGTATTTCCAAAAGGAAAAAAAACCCCTCTGGAGCTTGTAAATGCCATTACTGTCAAATGGTAATATTGAGGGGTTGTTTTCCTTAAGGCTGTATCTATTTCTCTTATTTATGTCTTTAAGTATTTTTTTATATGTGTTCTGCAAAAAGGTATAAAACTAACTTTTGAAACTTGATTGGCAGGGCATAAATGTGCTGAACTGTAAGCATGAAGCAACCCTGTTTGTTTTTTCTGGTGGGTTTTTTTTTCTTCTCCAGCGAAGCCTAGGTTCTTATCATAGTTCTTGGGTATTTGTCTGTAGACAGCATTGAGGGTCTTGTTGCTGTCTGTAATTTAAGATAATACTTGAATTGTCTTGGTGATGCTGAGGTAAGGGGTAAAGATATTTGGCCCTGAAGCTCAAACTATTGTTTCTAGCTATACCTAACCACAAGTGAAGCATCTACAGGTTCTACTATTATTTTAAAGTTCTCTTCTAAAGACATTCATTCTATTATCCTTTTGAAACAAAATGACTGTAATACATAGAGATAATGCACTTAATACGACAATTCGCTAGCATCTCAGGAAAATGCATTATGGAATTTGCAAAAAGCAGGGCGTTAGTACTGTGTTAGCAGAATAATTGTATTGTAGAGTATATGAAAGCAGTCGTTAAAACAGGTGGAGGAAGAACATAACTGTTCATAAGAAATAATATTTAAAATATATTATTTGAAGGGATGGTATCAGTGGAGCATATAGGAAAGCTCTGCTGGCAGGAAGTGTGGCATGGCAAACTCCTGTGCTGGTAGAATAAGGCTTGGAAGGGAGACAGAGACAGCGGGTAACCTGGACAGTCATAATAAACCTTGTGGGGAAGGATAGGTCGTGATCTAGGTAGGTTTGAATTGCATATTACAGTGTATAGCAACGGCAGTATGGGCAGGGTACCTTCCAACAGCATTAAACAGAGTTTTTTCTGTATGTTTTTATGATGTTTCTGGGAGGCATAGCTAGAGTTTTCATTGTCCTCAGATGAGTGTAATCATAGTTCACCTTACAGAAGAAGCAACGTGCAAGGTGGCAGGGTGCTACGCAACCACTGGAGATGGAGAGGAACTGGAAGTGAAGAGAAAGAGCTCCTAACAAGAGATACACATCTAATAATTTAATAGTTGAGAATAGTTGAGCACATTCAAGGAAGAGGTGGATGTAGGATAGGCAGAAGTGTCCAGAGAAGTTGTGTGGCCAAGTATTACAATTCACCATCCTTAGCCAGTGTTTCTATTATGATTGTAACTATTGTGCCAGATAAAGTGATCTTTGTTCACCATAGTTTGTTCTAAATTGTGACTTGCACGAGACTGAGAATGGGGGTGTGTGTGGAAAGTGTATTTTCAAATGTTGCGCAGCTCCCGAGGAAATGGTATGCCATCTGTCATACACACTTCAGATCTGTTTGCAAGCATCTACATGTATCTTACAGAGACTTGACATTTGGAGGTTAATAAAAAAGCTTCATCTTCATTGTTAAGTGCTAAACTTCTTGTTTGTTTGCTTGTTTTAGGTTTGTCAAGTTTTCTATGCCCAGCATCCCTGACTTCGAAACGTTATTCTCACAGGTGCAGCTTTTTATCAGCACTTGCAACGGGGAACACATTAGATATGCAACAGACACTTGTAAGTTAAGCTTACTTTTGGACTTTGTGTGTTTTTGGATAGTTTGGTGTTACTGTTTTTTCACTGTGTTCGTTTTTTTTGTTTGCTTTTTACTGTATTTAGTTGCTGGCCTGTGCCACCAGTTAACAAATGCCCTTGTGGAGAGAAAACAGGTAAGCAAGTGTCATCTAGTACAAATAAACTACTTACACATCCAGGCTCTTAAAGGGAATGTTAGCAGTCTCTTATTCAATTCATAAAGATTTGCCACTAACTTCACATTAAATATTTTTGTGCAGTTCCTTACTTGTTAAGTTTACTGAGAGGTAATGAACCTTAACCAAGATTTTAACATTACTTTAAGAAAAGCGTAAGGAAGATAAATCTTGGGGGGAAGAGTCACCTGAAAACACGTGCTGTCATGCAAACTAGGAGGTGTGTAGTACCAAGAATGTTCTTCAGACAGTGTGTGCGTGAGTAGGAGAGAGTTGTAAAAATTATTAGCGTTGGTGAGTCAGTGATGCTAGTTTCAGTGTTATTCTCACCAGTGTTATATAATGCTCTTAATGAAATGCTTTAAAATGTAAAGGAAACTTGGGTTTTGACCAGTGTTTTTGTTGCTAAGATACTGACGTTTTCAGGCCACTTCAGTGAAATCTAGCCTGAAATAGAAGTAGAGATCAAGTCTGGTCTAAGTGGAGTAAGGCGAGAGCCTTGCCTTTGTTACTTGGTGGGAGTTTAGATGGTGCCATGGAGTCAAGAAAGGTTTTCTTATTGTTACGAATTACTGTACTTCTGATGAGGCTGGCTTTGTGGATCAGAATTGATCACTTTATTTAGTTTATCAGGAGAAGCTGTATAGCCAAGGTTAATTTTATTTTCTGGGAGACTGCAGTATCCTACAAAAAGGGAACCTCAAGTTAAGTATTACTTAATGGAACCTGTCAATTAGTGTTATTTTTCATTTGTAAGTGTCAACATAAGATCCAATGTGCTGCCATCTATGAGAAATTATCTGAAAGAGATGTAATTTCTGACAGCCCCTGCGAGGAATTAGCATTCTCAGACAAGCCATAGACAAGATGCAGATGAACACAAACCAGCTGACCTCAATACATGCAGATCTCTGCCAGGTAAGGGATGCGTAAGGGCTTTTTATGAAAGTAAATGCTTAAAAAATACCTATAACCCTTTGAGGAAATGCATGTTCACATATTGCAATGTAAAAATGGCTTTTAACTGTTTTTTTCCCCCAAGTAATAAATAATATAATATACTGAAAAAAAAATCCCTTCTGTTTTAAATGTTCAGCGCATGTCCCCAGATCCTTTGGTTTTGTTTGTAACTTCTGAAAGTTCTTTGGCATCCCTTCTCTCTGAGCTGAAAGTCACACACAGCTTGTCTCAGGCAGTATAAGTGTAACATCCAGTTACTGTTTGCTCAAGTTTGACAGAAGGCATGTTTGTCTCTGTGTCTTTGGCCTGAATTTGCACTTGTGTCTCATTCTTGGCTCCTGGGATTTAGGGTTGGACAGGAATGTTTAGTGCAATATTTAGTGTTGCCAACACGGTAGTCTGGAAGGCCTGGAGTTACAAGCAACTTTGTCAAAGTCTAATTTCTTAAGGATTCATATAATTTATAACAGTTCACAATCAGTGTTAAGGGTATCATGAATAATTTGTGCAACAGCACTACTGACGTGCACTGTTTTTCCACTCTTGGAGGAGTGAGCTTTATTAAATAGTACAACCTCTACCATTCTGTGATTCTATGAACTTGGTTTCAACTTCTTCCTTATGGAAATTTGAATGGAAATGGCTAATTTACGAAAACTTGATTTATTTTCTTGTAGCTCTGTTTGTTAGCAAAATGCTTTAAACCTGCCCTCCCGTATCTAGATGTGGACATGATGGATATTTGTAAAGAGAATGGGGCATATGATGCGAAGCACTTTTTATGTTACTACTACTATGGTGGGATGATATACACTGGGCTAAAGAACTTTGAAAGAGCACTCTACTTTTATGAACAGGTAACTTTAAATAAAATGGTAAGTCTAAAGTGTGATCAATTGAAAGGCAAAAGTAGCATGTGTAATAGTGCTGAGAGAACGTATCATCTTTGAACTGCCACCGAGGATAGTAATAAAAGCTGTAAACCTGACAATGTACAAGCAGCCTCCACTTATTTTCATATTTAACCTTAAGGATATAATTCTGCTAACAGATCTATACCGTTGTTCATCATTCACATAGGTTTTGGTTTAGCATGTGTTCGTCATAGCGATACGTAAAAACTGATTTGGGTTAGTATTCACTATTAGCTCTTCTGTACTCTTCAGCATATGAAGTGAAGTAACAAACTAAGTCTTTAGGGGTGTTTTCCTTTAAGAAGGTCTCTTACAGCCAAGTAACCATTCCACCATAGAACTATGCAACTCAAAGGTTGATGTTAAATTTATCTCCCTATAAATATTTGTCAGATGCCTGCTTATTACTGCTAGCATAGAAACAGTTCACAGGCTAACAGTCAGAATTGTGTGTTCTTAAAGAAAAAATAGCCTAGTGGTTTTGCTAAGACCTTGCTAATTTTATGAGGGGAGTTACACTTCTTCAAGGCTATTACAGTATTTTATGTTTTTACTTTTTCTGTGAAAGAGGAGAAAATCACAAAATTGGGAAAACTTTCTGTGTGTACAAGAGGGAAATGTTGTCAAATGTGCAAAATAAACTGGTGTGGCATTTTTCTTTTCTGTAAACAAGGGTCAGCTCTTGAGTAGCTAGCAGTATCACAGTAAACTAAAATTCCTTTTCCCTATTCTGCAGACCTCTTTCAGCATACTTAAATAGGAGCTCTGATGGTTTAATAGGTTTATAAAACCTTGTTAAGGATCTTTGTAAATCCAGGTTCTACAGGAACCGTATAATCACTCCTGGTAACAAGTAGCTACAGGTGGTTTCTAGTACAATTTAAGATCAAATCCAAGCTTCTTTCCTTGGTCTATATCTAAACAGGGTTATTTTAAGGTAGGCATCACTGTAATGTGCTATGTTTTGAGTAGTTTGTATAGAATTTACTTTTTTAGGGCATTTTTTGATAATTTTGACAGAAGTTTCTTAAGCTTTAGTGCTCAAAGGTGAATTTCATATGTCACTGTATCCTTTCTGCATGCAGCTTTAAACTGAGATTTTTGTTAATGTGGTAGCTACCAGGATTTACCAGTAAGTATCCTAAATTTCTGTTCCATTTCTTTCTTTCTTGCTTAGGCAATAACTACTCCAGCCATGGCAGTCAGTCATATTATGTTGGAATCGTATAAAAAGTATATTCTAGTTTCTTTGATACTACTTGGCAAAGTTCAGCAGCTACCAAAATATACTTCCCAGATAGTTGGTAGATTCATTAAGGTAAGTCTTGTGAATACAGCTAAATAATAGAATAAAAAAATCTGAATTTGTAAATTACTTTTTTTCCTACCCTCACTTGATGGTACTACTTTAACACCGCAGATCACGGGAAATAATGCACAATGTGCTGGAGTACAACCTCTTGCTGCCTTTCTAGCGTATGGTAGCTGAAGATTGTCTGGCAACTTCAACATCTGTTACAAACTGTATTTTTCATATTGGCGATACAGGTTTTTAAACTTAACTTTAAAAAAAACTTCAGGGTTGAGCAGTACTTACCAATGTTCTCTTCACTGATACTGCACATCCCTTGATAGTGTTTTGTGTTAGAACTCAAGCAAGACTCAAATTTCACTTGGCTTTCAATATGCAGTGTCCCTGTAAAAACATTCAACCTGTAACTTCATCCAGCTAAAGTATGAAATGCTAAATGGTTTGTTCCAAAACTCCAGCTTTATAAAGAGTAAAAGCTTCTGAAAAACCTGCAAGTTTGGAGTCCATAAGCATTCTGATTAGGAGGTGTAGGGTGGAGGACAAAACTGCTAGCAAGAGAGTTCTGATCCTAGGTAAATAACACACTTTAAAAAGTTAGGTTTTATTTAATACTTTGTTGATTTGTGACCAAACTTTTAGAGTTCCAAAGATCATCTTCTAACTTCAGATACTAATAAGCAAGCTCAAACAATTGCCATTTTAAAGTAATTCAGGTGAACTAGTCTTCGCCGTCTAAGTTTGTGTTGTCTATGCTGTGATGTGTTGTGGTCAAGGATGACTGTGTATTAGGGGATAGAACAAATATAATGGGCTGTGACTAGTCAATATGCTACTTGCCTTGAATTCAGCTTACTTCGTATGCTGGTCAGCTCACGGACTCTTCCTTGCAGTGCCGTAACTAGTACTGTTACACAGAGTTCCTTGAGTGATGTTTACTACATCTTATATTGCAGTAGTACAGATTTAGTGTATGAGGATCTATCACTGCCATGAAGCCATGTATGGGCATTGTGTATTTTTACGAGATTCTTGACCTACTTAAATTTAGTTCTATGACTGCATGGCTGCTAATGTTGAAGCAGCGAATAGATTTTGTGAAGCTGGTTGAACATGCTGTTCTTTAAGGAGGGTTCTCTCACTTTTCTAATTGCAGCCCCTTAGCAATGCTTACCATGAATTAGCGCAAGTTTATTCAACCAATAAACCCTCGGAGCTTCGAAATCTCGTGAACAAACACAGTGAAACATTCACAAGGGATAACAATATGGGGCTGGTTAAGCAATGCTTGTCATCTCTCTACAAAAAGAATATTCAGAGGCTAACCAAGGTAAGATGTAGGGGCTTTGTTTTGCTGAGAAATTGTGAATAGTTTTTCTCAGAGTGTATTTCTGAAATGTATTAAATTCACAGCAAAATGATAATGTTGTAATGTCACAGAAATGACTAAAAATAAGATTTGTGTCTCTGAAAAAAATGAGACTAAAATGTTCTGTATAGAAAAACCAATTAATTTGGCTACTTACATACTATTTAAAAGGTGATTCAGTATGTCTGTCAGAGGTGTTTGCCCATGAGATTTTCATACATAATCAAAAAAGTTTTAAGCACTGCTACCCAATGACCTGCATCTCTATTTGAAAAATAGGAAAACTGAACTTCACAGGCTACTTCATTAGAGAAGAGTGAGTGAATAGGACAGATTTTGGAAGTGTCTGAAGTAAAAGAAAAAACAGAAGCAGTGGAGTGATATGCTCCTTCAGCTGAGAGATCAGATTAATCCTTAAAGATGATCAGGGGAAAGCTCTCTTTTGGCAAGCTCAAATGATGCCTGTTGCAGTAGAACTAACCTCGGAAGGAATGCAATGCGCGCATCTCTTGAAGGAAATTCAAGGGATGGAAGGTCACCTTATTCATGTAAAAAGGTGAGGGAAGAGGTTGGACATGTCAGGACTGTGTCTGGGGTAAGAAGGAATTGCTGAGATGGAGTCGTGACTCCCATTACACTGTGCATGTGTACAGACTAAACTAACAAATTAATGTCTTTGGAGGAAGAGCTGACTCCGCTCTCATGGTGCTTTTATAAGTAATAACTAGGTGTTCCACTTGTTGGTTCCCATTGGACTTCAAAAATAAGATTGCATAGGCCGTGGAGGATGGATAGGGAAAGTTCTTAACATCTTGTTTTAATGGTTTGATACTTTCTGAATTTCAGACTTTTTTAACATTGTCATTACAAGACATGGCAAGTCGAGTGCAGTTGTCAGGGCCCCAAGAAGCAGAAAAATATGTCCTCCACATGGTAAGTCTTGTGACTTGGCTAAACTATCCTAATTTAAAAATTGATCCAACGTAAGAAGTCTTTAAGTGTTTAGATTGGCTGTGTGTGTGCTGAATGGCTGAAGAACCGTTATTTTTCAGAGTGAAGGAAATACTGTCAGTCTGCTGTGGCATTTAGAGTGTTCTTTTAAGACTTAAGTCTTAAAAGATGCATGCCCTATCTTAGGCAGAAAGTATCATTTGTCTTCAGGAAGCTGTTAGGAAATAAAAACTAAACAAGTTAAAGATGATTCCACAAGGAGTCTGTGTGTTGTAGTTACCTGAAATTCTGTTCTTAGTGATACCTTACATTAAACCCTCTCTCATTTCAGATAGAAGATGGTGAAATCTTTGCAAGTATTAATCAGAAAGATGGTATGGTCTGTTTCCATGATAATCCTGAAAAATATAACAATCCTGCTATGCTTCATAACATTGATCAGGAGGTAAATCTTTAAAATAGTAACTGCTTTTGCAATTCCTACTGAAGAATCTTAGTCTGTAATCAGAGAACTGCTGGGAGAAGCCAGTGTAGGTAATTTACACGCAGAGATTGAGGACCTCCAAAGTACTGGCATTTAAAGGTTTTAGATTGGTAAGTCAGTTACTGTCAGTGTGTTCCCTGTTGTATTTTTTGTACAGTTTGAGAAGTTTCAGAAGACTGACAGCTTAATGTTGGTGATGTGAAATTCCTTGAATTGAATAGATTATAAAGATTGTTTCTAGAGCTTTAGATTTCAAGCCACTTCCTCTGGCTGTCAATAGCCTGCCTATAGGTTGAGATGGTTGACCCTCATGGGACTATCTATCAGTGGCCTTGAAAGGGTTTGTTAGGAAGACATGGATTAAAATAAAGAGAATAAAAAATGGTCTGCGCCTTTTGTTTGGGAGATGACGGATGAGAACATTTTGACATGGAACTTTTGTGATGGGAAAAGTTGTTGATTCTGCATAGCACAGCCATAAAATATCTTGAAGATCGTGTACAAGCTGGACAAAATAATCAACTTATATATTTATTTTAAGATGCTGAAATGTATAGAGCTTGATGAACGACTGAAAGCCATGGATCAAGAGATCACTGTGAACCCTCAGTTTGTGCAGAAGGTAATTGATTTAGTATTATGTAAGAGTATGTAAGAGATTCAGTGCGGTGAGTATGTTGCACTGAATGTCAGTATTTACAGTGTTAATTACATACTATTAATACATGCATAAACATCGTGCTTAAAAACAAAAAGGAAGTGCACGTTATTTCATATGCACTTTATTTTCATACCTGTTAGCTTCAAAGAACTGTCTGTCTCAAAGATAAGCCTTCAGACCTGTTTTTGAAAAGAAATAATTCTCTCCTTTCCAGAGTATGGGCTCTCAAGAAGATGACTCAGGGACCAAACCATCCAGTTATTCTTGAAATGAATGTTGCTCACCACTCCGCTTTCAAGTAAAAGCTTATGAAAGAATCACGCCTGGAATAGGGCATTGAGGAGTTCCACGAAGAGAGCAGAGAGAACTGAGCTTTGCTTTTCACCTGGACATTAAGAAAATAAAAGAACACCCTCTCAGTACTGTATAATATCAGAAATATTCTCTGCAAAGAAAAAGGAAATCTCAAAAGAAACTTAAAAGTCTGTTGTGGATTTATTTATCTTCAGATTAACATCGTTAATGCATTAAATAATCTACCTTTTGTTTTAAAGGGTTTGAATGTTGCTGTGTTTCTGTAGCAGTCCTTTTTATTTTCCTTCTGCAAAAAAGTGTTATTCAGGGAAGAATACAAACTAGTGTTGGTTCACTTACAAGATAATTGTTGGTTCGTTATTCTGTATTTAAAGTTGGCTCAGAGTGCAGATTGATCATATGTGTGGTGGGGGGAGAGGGGTGGAGTTTAAGTAAATTCTCTACATTATGACGTGCATATGTCCAGTGTAGCAGGCTGCTGTCTGTTAAATGGTGAAATAAGAGCTGTGTTCTTCCCAAAAGGATAGGCGTCTTAACGAGCCCTTGTAAGGCGGTTTTGCTGAAAAGCAGAAATCACTGTAGGGAATCCATATGTGACAGCTATTCATGATTTTAAGTTTCTGGTACAAAATACCTCCTAATAACATCTGCTCTTAGATCAAACTTATTAGACTTAAAAGGATAATCGGAGAAACCCTAGGTGTTCTGGAGGATTCTAGATATGAAGGTGTTAACGCTGCGAGAAATGAAAAGTTTTGTTCCTATAGAACTGGCGTGAAGGTGTTCAACAGGCTAATACTTTTCTGTGGTGGAAATCAGTGTAAGTGAAGGTGATGCTATAGATCTTTGTTTCCAAAGAAAATAATTTCTATGTGGAACATAAACAGAATTCTATACAGCTCTCAAAACGCAGGATTTTATTTGGCGATAACATGCTGGAATGCTATCTGGTTTTTAATTCACTATTTTAAATGTAAAAACTTTGTCGTTGGATTCTTCTAAGTGCTTCACCCCTTAAATGAATGGGCTCTTTAATTTTCTGTAGTTGTCATGTATCTGGAGATTCTCACTGTTAAAACACCTTTGGAACACTTCATGTCAGTGCAAATCTACTACTACCAGGCATAAATAAACCTGTCATCAAGTCAGAATGTGAGGAGCTCAGCATCCAGTGCTTCCTACTTAAATGCCTGACTAGGAGCTGCTTGCTACTGCTAACCTGCCAGCTTTTTTTCAGGAGCCTAAGTGGGAGCTAAGCATTTCTGGCTCTTGCCATGTGAAGCTTGAATGTATTGAGGTCACCCATGGCTGAAAATACTCCATTTATGTTTCCAGTGCTGATACAGAACTGTTGGGGTTTTCATGTAAAATTGGTGTCTTAATTCTAGCAGAGCCTCTGTGACAGCGGTATGCTTTCTAGGAGAAGAGATGTCCCCAGGCTGATGTCTAGGTGGTGAACGATATTTTTAAAAGTATAAAATAGCAGTTTAGTATTGAACACAGCATAGGTCCATAGTGTTAGTAGCTCACCACTGAGTACTTGTGCTTCCTATCATAGAGACTTCCATATTTGAAGGCAACTTTTACATCTGATCTTAAAGCCAAATCTTGGGTTTTTTCATAACTTGCCTTACCAGTCATGTAGCTAAAGATACTTAAGATTTTTTGAAGGGTTTGGTTTTTTTTCCTAGTTAATTCTGCAGTGATTTCAATGCTGAACATACTTATGCAATTTTCCTCTCTGGTACTGTGGAAGTGTTAAATTAGTAGATTAGTAATGCTGTGGGCTCAAGCACAAAGCTGGGTTGTCCAAGTGTTTACAACCATGTGCGGTACTCAGAGAAAGGACTGCACATGACTAACCCCAAACTGCCACCTATACAAAAATGTGGATGGCTCGCCTTTCGTTGCCAAGGGCTCACTTGCCGAGGGAGAATGTATGCAGGATGCTTTTGTGAAGTTGGAGAAGAACCAGAAATGCCCACTTTGTAGTGGCTGAGCTTTTATGCTACTAGTTCCTATTAGTAAGCGTGGATGTAGCTGCTGAGAGCTGCAGGATGGCTTTCTATCAGTAGAATTAGAAGCAAAGTAATACGTGCAGCTGGCAAATAGCAGCTACATCTTCTCTTGTTTTTTTTATCTAAAGTAGATAAAACAAATCCATGCTCACATCAAAAGGATGGTAGAAATAGCTATGTAATAGTTTCAAATGATATATTACACTATTTTTCTTAATTTGATTTTTAAGAGGGCAAATGCTTTTAAAGTTAGAGAACTGCTAAGGTTCCTTTTTCTGACGTGGGTAGTTGTGCTGTTAAACTCTGATTGCTGTTGAATTTTCAAAGTCAGGTCCCACCTGTAGAATCAGTAGATAAAGCATTCACCGAAAGTGCTTCAGGGAAGGGCTTTTAAGTACTAGTTTGATAAACACACACGGTCTGGCATCTGCATGTCTTGAGATACTGTTGAAATTAAGTCAGATTTTTAATGAAGTAGCTCCTCCAAGTCTTTGAACTAATTGCATGGGCTGTGGTCAGCTGAGACGCTTTGAGAACACTTGAGCTTTCTGGTTTTAATTTGTATTTATTGCAGGGAAAGACTTTTGATCAAATATAAGAATACAGCATGCTGTGCTCTTCCAACCTTAGTCTCTCAGAGGTCCTGTGGCTAGTTTTTCTCATCGTGCATGGCCACAAGATGTGTTCACGAAATACTGAGTGCATGCTTTGATATCTAACTCCTATTTTCAGGCACCTTAATTAGCAAAGATACAAAACGCAGCTCTGAAGGTAGATGAGACGTGCAACTACACTTCTTAGCCACAGGAGGGGTCTCTAGCTCAGCTACTATTCGCTGCTATTAAATGTTGCCAAGAGGGAATGAATGGTCAGAAGCTGTGTACAACCACCCCCTCCTGTTCCTGTGCCACCCAGGAGCCCCAGTCAGCCACCTCTGCTAACACACCTGTAGCGCTGCCACTGTGCCACATGCTTTTGCGTAACTCCGGCTGCCTCCTCCTATACAACTTCCCTTCGCTATTCTACAGTACAGCCGCGACCCGTTGTATGTGTTGTCATAGGTGATCTGTATAACGTAGGAAATGTTTTCTGCATGGCCAGACTGGCTGAGGAGGTTAGTCCTGAGAAGTTGTTTAAATGTACTATTGAAAAATAAAGATAACAAACGAGTTTTTCTTAGTTTTGTCTTAAATGAGATAGCAGGTCTTTTGTGTTTGGCTTTTCCTTAAGTTTTTTTTTTAGGGGGGGGAGGATCTCTTGTTGCTTCTCAGAACATGTGATGCTGGCAGGAGGCTGCTAGTTGTCTGCTGTGTGTGGCGGTGCCCTCGGCTCAAGAGTTTTTCAGGCTCTGCAGGTGCTTCTCGGCATGCTCCTGAACAACCTCCGGTAGGAATAGCAGTTACTTTTTTGCAAACAGTGAGTCTTCCTTGGGAAGTGCTACCACAGGTCCTTGTCCGAGGTGGACTCTGGGATTAGATGGACTTTGGATTAAATGTTTCTATTAATTTCTCTGTGTTACAATAATCATCCATCTCACTGACCCTCTGAGTAATTGTTGTCTTCGGAGGTGTAATTACTAGTCTGTGCGTGGCTGCTTGAATCCAGAGGCACGTATTGTAGGGTATTAGCCGTAGCTGCCCTTTCTTGGGATTCCAGTACGAGTTGTACTCAGCTTAATGATCTGTGTGGTTACCTTGTGAAAGGCTTTTGTTTGGTAGTAAGGCCTGGAGGGATGCAGAGCAGGACTTGTGTTTTCAGAAAGCTGTAGGGATCAACTCCTATGTAAAAATGTGTGTGGGATGCAGTGATTTCACGATTTTGAGGCTGGAAAGGATTACGAGTTCACATGCAACTTGGTTTATTTTTCCATCGTGGTTTTCTATAGGTAAACAGGCATTTAATAAAACCCGATACCCTAAACAGAAACTGGAGGGGTTTAACGGAGAGGATCTCCATCAGAGCGCCCGTCCCTGCAAGGCCCAGCCTGAGCTCGCCTGCCTGAGCGGCTGCATGGAACCGCTTTATGAACGGAGCAGGAAAAGACGGTCCCTCACGGACGCCTCCATCTTCATCCCCGGTGCTTTAAGGAATTAAAGCACCCGCTGCGTCCTGCCAGGGCTGCCCCTAGTGTCCTGCAGGGACCCGGGGTGCCCGGCCGCGCTGAGCGCCCCGCCACCCTGCGGGGGGACCCGGCGGACCCGGCCCCGCCCGCCGTCACATGACCCGCCATGCGGCCCGCACCACCCCGCCGCGGGGGAGCGCGGCCCTCTCCGCCTGCGGCGCCGAAGGGTCGCAGGCGGCGGCTTGTCCTGCCCCCGAGGTCGGGCACTGCTGTCGGCTCCCTGCGGCGGGGCAGCGGACAGCGAGGGAAGGGAGGAGGCGGCTTCCGAACCTCCTCATCTGCCCCCCTCTCGCGTTGAGGTAATGGTTCTGCCCAGCCCCGGTGGACAGGGCGGTCGTGGGCCGAGGCACCGCCGCGCCCGGGCGGGGGGGGGGTGCGTGGGGCTCCTCGGGAGAGCGGCGGGAAGGACCGGCTCGGTACCGCGGTACGAACGGCCTCCTGCTCCCTCTGTCCCGCTTTTTCCTCCCTCTCGCCGCTCGGCGGCGGCGGGTGGGCAGCAGGGAAGTTGTGTGCCCGTCTTCCCCCCCCAGCTACCGCTAGGGATGGTACGGGCCGGCGGGTCAGGCTGTGTCAGGCGCCCGCTGACACGGGACGGGCCGGGGCGGGGGAGCCCGGAGCCGCGGTGAGCGGGCCGGGGCCGGGCCGCAGCCGTCCGAGCGCGGGGGGCCGGGGCGGGCCGGTCCGGGAGCGAGGAGCCCGGGGCCCGGAGGGGGAGGCCGGGCCGGGGCCGGTTGGGCCTGAGGCGTTGGACTCCGGGCGCGCTGAGCGGGGCCGGTCCCGGCGCGTTGCGGCCTGAGGACCCCGGGCAGGGGCCCGGGGTGTCCGGGTACGGAGCTCTGGTCGTTCAGACCCCGGCCTGTCCCTGTAAAACTGGCCGTATCCGGGCGTGGGGGGCCGGCCCAGTCCCTGTTCCACCCCGGCGGGGCCTGAGGGGTAGCGGGGCGCGGGGGTCCGGGCCCCATCCCGCCAGGGCACGGAGGGTCGTTGGTCAGGTCGCCCCTGGTGGAGCGGTGCTGGTCCCTGAGGCTGAGCTTAAGGCCAGCTGCTCCTGGAGGGATATACAGCAGGACTCACACCAATGCTGCCGGAGAGATGCTTTAATATCTGGTTACTGATACTGTGTGTGTCTCCCTTGCCTGCAGGAGGCCTGGCGTATGTGCTGAGCTCTCACTATGAACGCTATTGTTGCCCTCTGCCATTTTTGTGAGCTCCACGGTCCTCGCACCCTCTTTTGTACTGAGGTTCTGCATTCACCGCTTCCCCAAGGCGCGAGCAGCGGGGACATCTCGGGGCAGAATGAGCAGGCAGAAGAGGAGGAGGGTGGCATTCAGATGAGCAGTCGGATCCGCTCGCACAGCCCAGCAGAAGGTGCCAGTGCCGACTCCAGCAGCCCAGGGCCAAAGAAGTCAGACATGTGTGAGGTAGGTGTGTGGGTCTGTGTGCAGGCAGCAGAGGCCTTTGGCTTAACTAAAAGGCTCTTGGGTTCTGGAATGCAAATTTAATCATTTAAGAGAGGAAAAAAACATGTGAACGGCAGTTGTTTCGTATGTGACTGCTAGTACAAGAAGATCTCCAGGTCCTCATGCACCATAATGATCCATGACAAGAGGATGAAGGAACTGTTGTTGAGTATATAGACCTTGATAAGATGTTGTCTTGAGGTCTCTTTAAACCCTGTGATCTGTGATTCTCTTCTGTCTGAGAAATGCTTTCCTCGTCCTTGAAGAGCATTTACTTTATCAGATTAGGTCTGGTTATCTTTTAATAGTAATTTTAAGAGCAGTATTGATTAGGAAATGGAGAAAAAATGCAAAAGCAATTAAAACAATAGAGCAAATGTATGTTCTCGGTTGTTCTCATGGTTGTCTACTGTTAATATTGTGTTCTGAGATATTTGTTATTTGTTTTCCTTTAGATTATGGCCAGGTTTGTTAGGCTAGTTGGTTTCACAGCTGCTGTTAACTGAATTTTACCAGCACCATGTTCACAGCCAAATTAGATAGTGGAAAATGAACATAAGAACAGAGGAAGTATATTGCAGGGAGTTCTATGTGAGGAGCTGGGTTCACATCCTGACCTTGACTTATATTTCTTGTCTTCTAACTATTTGTGTTCTTACCTATATGTGTAGGTGACGTTTCCCTACATTTTTAAGGGAATATGCAGAGGCATTTGGAAACCTTAAATAACTGCATGCTTATTTATGGCTGGATTTGCTTTTCTGTCTTCAGGGTTGCCGCTCTCTTGCAGGAGGACATCCTGGATATGTCAGCCACGATAAAGAAACATCTATCAAGTACGTCAGTCACCAGCACCCAAACCACCCCCAGTTGTTCAGCATCGTGCGCCAGGCCTGTGTTCGTAGTCTGAGCTGTGAGGTAACTGTCCTGGGAGTACAGGGAGAAAACCTGCTTATGGACTTACGTGTAATTTCAAATCCAGGATAGTGCTTTGCTCATCTTGGCTCTCTGTGCAGCCTGAAACAAAGGGGGACGGAGGTGGAAAGTCAGACACACAAGTCTGTTCCATCCAGGATTGGTGGTAATTTTTAAGGTTGATCTTTGATAAGCTTGCGGTTTCCTTCCTGTCACCTTGTGACACCAAAAAATTTCCCTTTCTTGTTTTTGCTCCTAGGTGTTTATTGGGTTTTTTTGGTAAAGATGTTGGAATCTTTGTTTAGTACAAAGAAATACTTGATTTTTGTAGACCATTAACATTCAGCATCTCATAGAAGTGAAGGGAGAACCTTACAGATTGGTGAACATTTGTGTGTCGGGATCAGCAACATCCCTTGTGGATTCTCAACAGTTTCGTAGTTGAATAGAGCTGAATTCTTAAAATACGGTTAAATTGAATGTTTTGTAGTGTTTGTAGAATACCTCTGAAGTTCTGTTTGACCAAACCTTTTGTACAGTAGCCTAAAAAGGCTTGTTTTATTCATCAAGTGTGTTAAAGAGCAGGAAGCTTTATTCAGTTTATTACCATTTCAGCTGTGTGATGTGCTTAACTGTTTTTGTGTATGTGTCCCTGCCCTTCAGGTCTGCCCAGGACGTGAAGGCCCTATTTTTTTTGGAGATGAACAGCACGGTTTTGTGTTCAGCCACACTTTCTTTATCAAAGACAGCCTGGCTCGAGGTTTCCAGCGCTGGTACAGCATCATCACTATCATGATGGACCGGATTTACCTCATCAACTCCTGGCCTTTCTTGTTGGGAAAAATCAGAGGCATCATTGATGAGCTTCAGGGCAAAGCACTTAAGGTAGGTCAATGCACAGAGTCCATTTGACTCAACGCTAATAAAACATTATGACAGCTGATTTACAGCTGAGTCAAAAAGCTGATGCTGCTCATTGCAGTTAGGTGGTCATTAAGGTTGAGACAAGGGACAAGAGGATGGTGCATATCTGGGGGTGCAGGGGAGAAGGAACAGGATGCCTTTGTCATTTTCAGGCAGTCATAACACTTCACAGACGTAACTGCTAGACTGTAGCTCTGTTAGAAATGTAAGTAACTGAAGTTGTTAAGGACAGTGGTTTTGGAGCACAGGCATTGCCTAATGATAACTTTAGTCAAGCTAAGAATAAGATGTCCCTTCCCTCTCTGTTCCCATAATTTACAATATATTTTGGATGCCTGTGTGTGATGCACCCTTTTCATTTTGTGTTTTTGCTGGTTGTTTTTTTTTTGGCTCAGCTTTATGTAAGCATTCTGTCTTCTTCGGTCTCTTTCACTGCTCTTATTCTGTGGTGCAGGTGTTTGAAGCAGAGCAGTATGGGTGCCCTCAGCGTGCCCAGCGGATGAACACAGCCTTCACTCCCTTCCTGCACCAGCGGAACGGCAATGCAGCCCGCTCCTTAACCTCACTGACCAATGATGAAAACCTGTGGGCATGTTTGCATACTTCCTTTGCTTGGTAATGCCATTTGTGTTTCTAGCTTCTACTGCTCCTTCATGAAGAGGATATTGCCATATTCTGAAAGGGTGGAAATGTGATTTGAGTGTTTGGGGTATTTTTACTTGAGGTAGTAAGTTGGACTTTGCTAAGTAGTCTCAAAATCGTAAAACAAGCAGGGTTGGAAGGGACCTCTGGAGACCATCTAGTCCAACCCCCTGCTAAAGCAGGTTCTCCTAGAGCAGGTTGCACAGAATCATGTCCAGGCAGGTTTTGAATGTCTCAAGAAGGAGACTCCACAGCCTCCCTCTGGGCAGCCTGCTCCAGTGCTCAGTCACCCTTAAAGTAAGGAAGTTTTTCCTCATATTCAGATGGAACTTCCTGTGTTGTGGTTTGTGCCCATTGCCCTTTGTCCTGGGCACCACGAAAAACGGCCTGGCCTCATCCTCCTGTCTCTGGCTCTTAAGATATTTGTAGACCTTGATAAGATCCCCTCTCAGTCTTCCCTTCACCAGGCTAGAAAGGTGCAGCTCCCTCAGCCTTTCCTCCTGAGAGATCCTCTTCATAGCTTCTGCTGGCCCCTCTCCAGTAGCTCCCTGTCTCTCTTGAACTGGGGAGCCCAGAACTGGACACATCCCTCCAGGCACAGCCTCACCAGAGCAGAGTAGAGGCGGAAGGATCAACTCCCTTGACCTGCTGGCCTTGCTCCTCCTAATGCACCCCAGGACACCACTGGCCGGCTTGGCCACCAGGGCATACTGCTGGCCCATGGGCAACTTGCTGTCCACCAGCACTCCTGGGTCCTTCTCTGCAGAGCTGCCTCCCAGCAGCTCAGCCCCAGCCTGTGCTGGTGCAGGGGGCTGTTCCTCCCCAGGGGCAGGACCCGACACTTGCTTTTGCTGAACTTCTTTGGGTTCCTCCCTGCCCAGCTCCCCAGCCTGCCCAGGTCTTGCTGAATAGCAGCGCAGCCCCTGGTCTATCAGAAGTAATCTCTGAATTGGAAGGAGCTAAGCACAGGAAGACAGCAGCCTGCTGATGCCTTTAGGACAAAAAAAAGTCTTGTTGCTGTGAAGTAAACCTACTAACGTGGCTGCTAATGGAAGCCATTTCTATCTGGACGGAAAGGCCATGCTGTATAAAAGTAAGCATGGAAGAAAGAAAAGATACTGTACCCCCAGTGTGTTGTACCTCGGGTTCACGCTTGGAGTGCAGTGGTTGTTCACCTGGAAGTGCCTGTGTGTTGCGATAGGCAGCGTGGGAGGCGCAGCCGTTTGGCACAGCGGTATGTTTGTGGGAGTTCGGTTGCTCCAGTGCCTGATTTGCTCCTCAGGCTTCCCTGGAAAGATGCCACAGAGAGGGTTGCAACACTGGCATGTGACTTGGATGGGGGATAAGTATGTTTCACCAAGTGGTTGCAAAATGGTAGGTGACTTTGAGTGGCGGCGGTTGTAAGATGCGTTGATAGTTATCACACCGAGGAAGGCACATTGATGTGTTGAAAGGAAGCACAAATTGGTGTGTGGCTGGATTCTTTGTTGAGCTCATCGCACCGAGTTTCTTACTGGATTTTTGCACCTAGCAAGCAGGCCTAATGAGTGCTACTTCTGTTTCTTTCAATGTCTCCAGGCTTTTGAAAGCTTGTGGTAGCCGACTTACAGAGAAACTTTTGGAAGGAGCACCAACAGAAGACACCCTTGTTCAGATGGAAAAACTTGCAGGTGAGCTAGAAATTTCCAGAGCTGGAAGATCCTCTTGAGAATGCTTTAGATGGTAAAACACCAAGTCCTTTCATCAGCAGCATAAGCACAGCCATCACTCATCAACTTTACCTTAGTGGCAGTTTCCACAGTAGCTGATGCGCTCTCCCGTGTGGAGATGACTGGGACAGGAATGTGAAATCAAGGCCCTTGGCCTCCTAGGCTCTCTGCATGCGCATGTGGTGTTTGTTACTTGAGTTAGGAGTGTTGCATCATTGTGATTATTGTTCTGGCTGGCTGGGTTGGCCCTCCTGATGAATCTCTACAGCCAAAAGAATTTGCAGTCACATCATATGGACTTTTTTTTTTTTTTACAAAATTTCTAAAATTAAAGGATGACAATTTTTTCTTGCATTGAATTAATCTGTTTAGACTAAAGTCTACAAAACCCTCCTCAAAGCTTTGGCCATGACCTTTAAAAAGAGTAGAGAACGGATAATTGGTCAAAAGATGTGACTTTCTGTTCTGTAGGTGAAAATTCATTCTTGACCCTTTAGTGGTTGTCTTCTATGTGAGTTAATAAACTTCGATAACACTTAGGTGTGTCTGTGCTGCTAGTACTTTCAGTTACTGTGTTCTGAACTCTTGCCTTCCCACATGCAGCCAAAATCAGTCGGCTGCAGCATGCGTAGGCGCTTTTGAGGCAGTTCCCTCTCTTAGAGAGCAGCAATTTTTATGACCGCTGCCTTTTTTTCCTAGATCTGAAAGAAGAGTCAGAAGGTTGGGATGGTTCTGAGGAAGAAGAGAAGCCTTCTTCCCAGCCAGATGTTGTGGAAGGGCAGGAGCTGTCTAAATGCTCACCTGAAACATCTCTGATGCCAGATTGCAATAGCTGGAATGTGGCTCACAGAAGGTTGTCTGTCTTTCGGTCTCTCCGGCACATGAGACAGGTAGGAGAGAAGCACAGTTACTCTGACGTTGAATTCACAAGATAATAACTTCTTTTCTCCTGATAATGTTTTTTTCAAAGATACATGTATTTCCTGCAGTCTAGGCTTCTTTCCTGGTTCTGTGTTCAGCACAGAGCCTGCACAGCTTGGGGCATGGTGTGAACTGCACCTCTTAAGGACGCTCGCTTCCTCAGAGATCATGTGTGCCTCTAGTGATCATTGATCATGTGGGATGGGATCATATGATTTCTCTCAAACTCTGCGCTTTTCTTCTTCCCAAAGCAGTGACAACAGTAATTTAATACAGAGGTCGTGTGACATCTTCAAAGCTAAGTACTGTTTGCTTAAAACAAAAACGTTTCAGAGGGGAAAAAATCATTTAGAAACAAAACAAATGATTCTGTACAGATCTAGCCTTTCACCAGTGCTTCCAGTTCTCCCTGGCTGAGGGGGAAGGTTCAGTGCATTTGACCCAAAGTCTTTTTCATACCAGCTTGTTTTCCTGGACACTCCTGACAAATACCTGCTTTATGTCTTTAGCCTCCTTTAGTTGTACTGTCTCCCAGTATGCTTGAATGCTTGAAGCAAGTGAACTACAGCGGTGTATTGCACGTGTGTGCTTTTGGAGGCTTGTCTAAGAACATTGTTTCACCTTCTATGCCTGAATCGCTGTTGTGTACATAACCCAGATCAGAGAATGCCTGAAAGTTCTTGTTTAACGGAAGTTGTTCAGTTCCATTCCAGACGGGCCTGTGTCCCTCTTACCAAACCTGCTAATTTGGCCAAGTGGGCTGGTTGATGCAGTCCAGCCAGAGCACTGAAGAATTTGGAGCAACTGAGAAATGAAACTGTTGTTCTCTTCATGTGCTTGATACTGAATTGGGTCATTGAGCGGGCATATTGGCAAAGTGGTACTTTGCTGCTCTTTGTTCTTGAAACCACAGATGGGGGCGAATATTGCTTTGCATGACAGTCTGATGCCCTTCGCACCTGTCAAAGAAATTCTGATCTTGGCACTGGTGGTTTAGAGCTATTACTCTGGGCACAAGACCTGCTAAATTTTCATGTTCGTTTCTGCTGTTCAGCTCAACAGGGCGAAGCAGGCATTTCACTACTTTTCCTAGCTAATGCAGAAATTTTTTAATTTTTTTTTTCAGGTTCTTGGGGCATCAGCATTCCGCATGCTGGCTTGGCATGTTCTGATGGGGAATCAGGTCATCTGGAAAGCTCGAGATACAGATCTTGTCCAGTCTGCTTTTGATGTGCTACGGGTAGAAACTTTTTCCTTTATTTCCTGGCTGCATATTTTTACATGTATTTTTCTAGTAGTCCAGCCTCATAATGACCTGTCTTTGACATGTCATCTCCTGGAGAATGTGTTCTAAATTACATGGGTTTGAAAAAGCAACAACAAAAATGGAAAAACACCCACCAAACAAAGAACTTTCAACCTCTGGATGTCTTGGTTGTCCTCAGCAACTGCATAGTCTATAAGGCTGAGTAGGGTACTTCTGATCCCCCTAAATCAGGAGCGTGAATTCAGGGAGAAAATTATACTTTACTTGTTTAACTCCAGTGTCTCTGTTGATACGTTTCTTTCCCTCTCTAGACTATGCTGCCTGTTGGCTGTGTGCGGATCATCCCCTATAGCGACCAGTATGAAGAGGCATATCGGTGTAATTTCCTAGGGCTTAGCCCACATGTCCAAATCCCACCCCACATACTGTCATCTGGTAAGAGCCTGTTGCAGAACCCTCTCCTTTCCCTATCATCTTTTGTTGAAGAACATGAGATTTTGGGGGTTTTTTTATTAAGCATGGGCGGATGGTCTAACAATGCTGTGTGAACTAAAACCTGTAGCACTTTTTGTTTTCCCCGTGACCTTTCAGTAGTTGAAAGGTGTGACTCCTGCTGTAAGCACTGATCATAGCTGACATTCCTGGTTCCTGTTGGGGAGAAGTTAATGGTGGGCCAGATACTTCAAGCTGATGGAGGTGTGCTTTCTCAGAGCAGTGTGCATAGCTGTATTTTAGAATCAAGGCTAGTACAGTTAATATTTTTCTGGGCTCTTGTTGCTCTAGAGTTTGCAGTGCTTGTGGAGGTTCGTGCTGCTACCCGGTCCAGCCTCTACCCAGCTGTGTTTGATGATGAGCAGTCCCTCAACAAGTACGAGTTTGTTGTGACCAGTGGTAGCCCTGTTGCAGCAGATCGAGGTAGGTGATTTGAAAGCAGAAAGAGCCTGTATCACTGAGATTAAAAGAGCATCTTAAGCTGTAACTGGTTTTTAAGCTGCTCGTGTACTGGCGCTTAACGAAGTCTGAGTAGAAGCCAGGTCAGTATACAATGCTATTATATAATACAGCTATTAGAGGTGAGTCTTTAATCATAAAGCGTTTGCCTTACCAGATCAGTATTTTGCTTATGAATTTTCAGAAATGAGATACGAAATCTGTAGCATGGATACAGTAGCAATTGCAGGGTAATTCTTCTGTAACCCACAGCGAACGGTGTCTATTCTGGAATACTTGTGCATTTATTTTGAGTAAGTCTGGTTTGTAAGGACTGTGACATTATTCATCTCCCATGTTCCAATTGGCAGACAAGTATGACTGATACAGAAATACCCAGACCTTTTTTATTTGTCTCTCCTACTTTGTTGAAGGACCTGAACACTTGCAGTTGGGTATGATTCGAGTCAGGTCCATCAGTCTCATGTTTTTCTGGGAAGTCTTAATTTAGATGAATTGGCTTCACTGACTCTCAAAAGACACGGCAGATGGCTAATCCTTCTGCTCTGTCCTCTGAAGATACTACAGGTGCAATGCAAAGCAGAGACTACTCTTTCTGTAGTGTTCTTCCTGTTGTAAATCCTACATGAATAATTACATTAGTTTACTTTCCATCCAACGAGTGCATGTTCAGAAGCTTCTGGACAAAAACAGTGACTGAAAAGTCTTTTCACCACCACAGCATCTTACTTACTAGGCCATGGACTGCTGGGGGAAAAAAGCCTCCTGGGGAATTCCAAATAGTGGTCCAGGAGAGGAATGCCTTGGGTTGGTTCTTGGTTTATTTTTTTATTAAGTATCTTGGAACTGCCCTTGATAAGAGGAACATTAAATCAAGAGTAAGTGGAGACTTCAAACGTGGTTTAGTGGTGGACTTGGCAGTGCTGGGTTATTGGTTGGACTCGATCATCCCAACGGTCGTTTCCAACCTAAACGATTCTATGATTCTGTGATACGATTCTGTGGTAATGTAGCTTTCTGCATATAGAGGAGGCTGCATTAATGCACCAGACCAAAATACTGGTGACAAATGAGTGCAGACTAGTGCTCTTAAACAGAATAACAGGTAGAACAAATATGTATCCTTGTCTGTAATTCCAGCAGGTATTAAGGCCCAGGCCGTAGAGTAAATGGACTAGTCCTTGCTAACAATTAACTAGTAAAGGGGTAAGGGGTAAGTTATAGCTTGTGTGTCCTCTTTCTCACCCTTTCCCCCCTCTTTCTCACGCTGTAGTTGGCCCTACAATCTTGAACAAGATTGAAGCTGCCCTGACCAACCAGAACCTTTCTGTGGATGTTGTGGATCAGTGCCTTGTTTGCTTGAAGGAGGAGTGGATGAAGTAAGTACGACTACGCTGGTTTCAGAGAAACGGCTTTAGCACTAATCCTGGCACAGTTCCAGCTGAGTACAGGACAAACTGGTAGTCAGGTAACTGCTGCTGTAGTACTGACAGTAGTTGGCTTTACTGTTGGGAGCTAAGGATACTGGAGTCCTTCTGCTCTAGTCCTAACTCTCTCTTTGGCTTTCAGCAGTTCTTAACCTTTATGCTTCAGTTCACACATCTGGAGGTTAACCTACATGACAATACTTGTCTGCCTTGCGTACATTGTGAGGATTAAGCATGCAAATACATACATGCCTGTCAATGCGCGCTATATTCCAGTGCAGATAACATGCCAAACAGATGTCATGATTGCACCTTCAGGCACTACATTTCAAAGCAAGCTGCAAGCAGTTATAAAGGGAGACCAGACAGTCATGCGAAATAATTCATGGAACATTACAATTTTGTGAATTTTATCTGAAGGCCAGATGGGCACTGGATTTGTCTCCCAGGGAGATTCCCAGTTGTCACGATTAATTGTTTTACTTTCTGCTAGAATGGAAAAATGAACTAGAAATATGCATATTACTACTGAAAACGAGTAATCCCCCTAACTAATCCCCGCTTTTCTCGTACTCTTCCCCACCACCACCACCACCTTCTTCATTCAGAGCATGAGAATAGTTTCCACAGAATATTGTTTGAAACTTTTATTAACATTTAGTTGCAGTAGGCACTGAGAGAAGCTACAGTTACTGCTCTTTCCCTGTTTGATGCCTGCAAGTCCATTGTAATAGTGACAGGAGTTTCTTGTTTCTGTAGTAAAGTGAAGGTCCTCTTTAAATTCACTAAAGTGGACAGCAGACCCAAGGAGGATACCCAAAAACTGCTGAGCATCCTGGGAGCTGCGGAGGAAGACAACGTCAAGCTTCTCAAGTTCTGGATGACTGGCCTGAGCAAGACATACAAGTCCCACCTGATGTCAACAGTTCGCAGCCCAACGTCCTCAGAGTCCCGGAACTAAAGAGTGCCCAACCTCACTTGCTGCCTTCAGATACTGGCAGGGAACTCCGAGTTACCACTGCTGAGCCTGCAGCATGTGCGTTAGGCGGATAGTGAAACTTCATCGCTGTTCTCCTGGTCCTCCAACTAACTTGAAGAGCAACTTGAGTCTTTCCTGATTGCTGTGAGACTGGACTAATAAGTGCTAATAAGTAGTGCTGCTGTCTGTCCTGAAACTCAACTCTAAATCTAGACCTGCACACTCAAGACTAAAATACACCAACACTCAAAGAATCGGTGTGAATTAATTAAAATCCTGTACTGTCCTCGTTAAGCATTATGGTGTGGCAGTAGACCTCAGTTTTAAATATAATTGGCAAGACTCTGATACCTGTGACAACATCCAGAACTCTTGGGAGTGGATATAGTTAATCTCTCCGAATCCCACATAGATCTCCTAAATGCCTGAGAGAACGAGAACCAAAAATAAGTGACGTGTCACAGGGTATGGATCACATAAATTATTTCAAACCACTTTATGCTCGGATTTAAGAAGAGACTATTTTCTGCTGTAGCATAAGTCAGGATATCCTATTGGAGTCCTGTAACTCCACTTTATTTATTTATATCTTAACTTGAGACGGTTTTCAGCATTTGCTTTGGAAATCTTGTCTGGGAGGGAGAATTTTAATGTAAGAACTCTCAAAATGCAGCTTGCTCGCCTGTCCAGATGGTAAAATACTTGCCTTGTTTTGCCTGTGGTTGCGAAACTTCCAGGTAGTGAAGATAACCTCACCAGGATAAGGTTGCTGGTGTTCTTCTGTCTTCAGAAATAGTTTTCTAGCTTCCTTAATTAAGTTAAGCAGAGGAGATCCAACCTGTAGGTGCTCCCTTCTTATATAACTCTATAGTAGCCATTTTTGCTTAATAGTTCATGGAAACATTGGTGCATTTTTTAATTACCTAAACAGATATTCCTTATCTGTATTGTAAGGAATTACTGTTTTTGTTGTGAAGTCTTTTTTCTGGATCATTTTTGGGAAAACTTGACATTACCGTAGATGTTTTTAACAAGCTAGAGGCAGGTTTTACCCAGGTGACCTTCTACACTCATCCAAACAAGACTCGAGCTCAGAGGGGATGTTCCAACTTGTCACAAGTTCTGTTCTTATATATAAAATATGCAGGTTGATTTTTGTCTGGAACATCTGTAAAATGGAGACAGGCATTAAATCTCATTAAGA
The DNA here is from genome assembly GCF_023634155.1 of Falco peregrinus. NCBI lineage: Eukaryota > Metazoa > Chordata > Aves > Falconiformes > Falconidae > Falco > Falco peregrinus. The sequence continues at coordinate 86,874,785 of NC_073725.1, read as the reverse complement.
GCTATTTTTGTAAGACGGACAAAGCCTAGTTTTGTGTTGATTTTCAGTGTGTGTATGTGTGTTGTGGTGGGGGAAACAACAGCCGATCCACGGTAACTCCTGCATCTTAGCAGAGATCTAATTTACAGAACTTAATAGACCTTTTCCTCTTAACTTTATATGTTAGTTTCTTGTACATATGGAGCAGGAGATGCTCAGATTCATTATTAATTGATATTAATTGAAAATGCTTGACTGGACATAAAACAACTGCAGGATGTTATGCTTGGAAAAAGGCATTACTCTGTTCAGGGTTTGCAAAAAGGCTTGCATTTCCCAATGGTCAGTAAGGAAACGGGAAACAAAAGAGGTGCTCAGGCTCTAAAGGAAGCTTCAGATCAGGTATGTGTCTTGCTTCCTCCGTGAGGGAAAAACGGAGCCCACTAGCAGTGGGATAAAAGCGACAGAAGTAATTACAAAAGCAGGGGTGAGGAAATCAGCATTGCCGGTGCTGGGTTGCTGCTCGCTCCTGTGCCTGCCTTTTAGGTGAGCTACTACTCTGGTTTTGTACCTGAAAGCTGTTCTGGCCCTCTTCAGAGCTGTGCACCGCAACAGGCAAAATGTTGTTTGGCATTTAGACCTTCTCCATCGCTGAAGTGTTTTTATCCTTTAAAGAACAGCTCTCCCACGAGACCCAGCCTGAACATCTGGTCTCTAACCTGTGGTTGTGTGTAAGCGCCCGTTAGCAACGCCGGCGTTTCTGTGTGGTTTCCTCCGAAACAGACAAAAAGTGGTCCCGAGGTCAAGCCTGAGGCTTCACCATCTCCCTTGTGCTCGTGGCAGCGGTGAGTTGTGCACGGGGCTGGCTGGTCCCTGGCCTGGTCTGGAACGGGGCTGTGGCACAGGCAGCCCGGTGTGGGGTGACCACCGCGGGAAACCATGGCCTTACCGCTTACCGGCTGCCCCCGGGACGGCAACTGCCCCCGGGAAAGCCAGCAGGGGGGAGCTGCTGAGGCTGCGCCCCCCGGGCTCCTGCGTGGCCTCCGACCCGTGTGCCGCCCGTCGGGGCAGGGGGCCCGGGGGCTACCGGAGGGTGGGCCGGGCCAGGCCCCGCAGCTGGCGCCGATGCCGCGGGCGCTCCTGCCGCCATCGACAGCTGGCATGTGCGCAAGTTAATTAACGAATTAACGAACCGGCCGGTCCGTGGGCACCGTTCCCCACCCTTTGCACGATGCTCCTCGGGGACCGGCTGATGGGGCCGGGGCTCTCCGTGTGCCGGGGCCCGGCCGTGCCGCGGGGGGCCGGGAGGGGGCGGGGGCGAGGGGTCGGTAGGGGCAGGTGGGCCGGGGAGGGCCGGGAGAGGCCGCCCGCCGCCACAGCCGGGCCCTTCCGCCGCCCCCGGCCCGCCCCGCCGCGGCGCGCCCCGGCCCCGTGGGCGGGCCCGGCCCCCCGAGGGCGCGTCCCGGCGGCGGCCCCGCGCAGGCGCCGGCATGTGGGCGGCGGGCGGGCGGGCGGCGCTGGCGCTGGGCCTGGCGCTGGCGGCGGGGGCGGCGGCGCTGGCGCTGGGGCTGGGGCGGGCGCTGGCGGCGCGGCGGCGGGCGCGGCGGGAGGTGCTGTTCTTCCCCTCGCCGCCGCGCTGCACCGAGGCCCTGCTGGCCCAGGCGGAGGCGCCCGGCGCGGCGCCCCGGCCGTGCCCCTGCCCGCTGCCGCACGGCGAGAGCTCGCTGGGCCGCCTGCTGCGGCACCTGCTCTCGGCCCGCCGCTCGCTCGACCTCTGCCTCTTCGCCTTCTCCAGCCCGCAGCTGGGCCGCGCCGTGCGGCTGCTGCACCGCCGCGGCGTGCGGGTCCGTGTCCTCACCGACGCGCAGTACATGGCGCTGCGGGGCTCGCAGATCGGGCCGCTGCGCCTCGCCGGTGAGGCGGCACCCGGGGCTGGGCCGGCGCCGGGCACGGCCGGTGCTGAGCACCCTGTCTCCTTGCAGGGATCCCGGTGCGCCACGACCAGGAGAGCGGCTACATGCACCACAAGTTCGCCGTGGTGGACGGGCGGCTGCTCATCACGGGCTCCCTCAACTGGACCACCCAGGCTATCCAGAACAACCGGGAGAACGTGCTGGTCACCGACGACGCCGAGTACGTGACGGCTTTTCTGGATGAGTTTGAGAGGATTTGGGAAGAGTACAACCCCGCCAACTACGCCTTTTTTCCCCAAGGTCATAAGTGATGGAGCCGCCTCAGGGGGCTGGCGGCAGCCCTGCCTCAGCCGTCAGTGTTCACGGTGTTCTGTGTGTCGGTGCTGTTGTATCAGCCCCAGTTTCGGCGAGCTCCCCCCAGGAGGGGTGTCCCGTGCCCTGCAGTGCCCCAGGGGCCTTCCTGTGGGTTATTCCCATGCTAGAGGAATGACCCAGCTGCCTGGCGACCTGTTTTGTGAGGATAGTTGCGATACAACTGCGTTCGTAGGGCTTGAAACCCTGGGCAGGCTCCCCGCTGCGCCCCGGCACAGGTGTGTACGTCCATATCAGTGCTGGGCACGTTTCAGCGGTGAAATGGATGTTTCCCACTTTGGGATCCTGCAGGCCCAGTGGCTCTTCCACCTCCACAGCCAAAGGAAGAGTCAGGAGGGCTACAGCAAAGCCAGAGTCTGTACAGGGAGGTTAAGCGCCTTATGTTTCTTATGTTGGCATTAATTGTTGATTTTAAAAGTTTGTAAAAGGAAATTTCTGGAAATTTCTGGAAAGTAGGAAGGCAGAAAACAAGTACGTTTTGACTGTGTACACATTTCCTTTGGCTTGAGATTAGCAGAGCTCCAGTGTAAAAGCATGAGAACAGATCCTGACAGCTCGTGTTCCAGCAAGCAGGCATAGGGAGTCTGGAAAGGAACAAAACTGTTCTGGGGATCAGTCGGGCTTGTCTTCAGAGCAGACGCAGCAGCAGTTGGGTCCCCAGCGTCACAGCCGAGTGGTAGAAGGAAACCCCGGTGTATTCAGGTGGTGGGACACCGTGTCCTCTGGTTTGGTGACTTTGCCCGCCTGTGCTGGGCAGCAGGTTGGGGACAGCAAGTGAATGTGTCTACAGGTCAGGGTGGAACAAAGATGGGTGTAAGCTTAAGCATTTCAAAACTAAATAGCATCTGTGTAAGAATTACTTTATCCTGAATATACAGTGTCTCAAAAGCTCGCAAAATGAAAAAAGGTCTTGATGTTTTTGTTACCAGGTTTGCTCGATACAGTAGTGCTGCGATTGGCACTACTAAATAAACCATTTCCACAGAAGAGCTCAGCGTCATCCCGGTTTTGCACTCCAGGCAGTCCTTGGGGGTTGGTTGTTCCAAATTGTTAAAAATTACTTAAAGCCTTAGGTGTTACTTAGGATACACAGAGTAACATCCACAGACTGCTGGGCTGTTCTGCCCTGGGTCTGGGGGAAAAGCATTACTGTTACCTGCGGTGGAGCAACTATGGAAGAAGCCGAGAAAGGTCAGTCTTTAGTAAATGCTGTTCAGAAGCATTAGATTTACACTACTGTAAACGTGTTACTGCTATTAAAATGCTACCTGTTGCATTTTCCTTGTGGAGTGCGACTACAAAAGCAAACAGCTCACTCATTTCCAGGCTCTGGCCTCTGCTGCATCCTTTCTGTAGTGTCTTTTTTTCAAAGAAACACCTCACTACACAGCATGCAAAGGGTGGTGCAAAAATAGTTTATTACGATATAGTTAATGTAAAGTTAGGTAATTATATTTACAAGATAAAAATGATCAGCTACATCCATGGGAACCTAGCATGTCACACAAGATTTTGTAAGGAATAAATACTGTGAGAAAAAGTGACATTTCTATTACCGTGAGCAGGTGATTGGGAAGAGTGGCTTTTAAAAAAGCACTGAAATAAACAAGTGGGAGGGAGAAGGGAAGGAGGGAGGAACTCGCACAAACTGAGAAACAGGAGCCTCCAACACCCATTCCCCTTTGCAGAGGGGAAAAATCTTGTGTGAGACTTAATTTCCTGGACTAATTTCTATGGAAAATGGCAATTAAAAGAGGCCATTCCGCCCTACGGATGGACAGGGCTTGAGGACAACGGTGCTTCCTCCTCTCCCCGCCCCCCACCCCGCTGGGATTGCTCCTGGGGCTGAGCCGCAGGGATTTCAGCATCCCAGTGCTGCCCGGGTACCTCTGACCCTGCTCCTCCGCCACTTTGTCACTTGGCCACGTCACCGGTCGCAGGCGGGGGGCTGGCCACTGCGTTGCATCGTCGCAGGAACTGGGAAGTGACTCTTGCATCCTCGTTGCTCACAATTCCTTTGGGTCACTTCCAGAGGACAAGTGGTAGGGAGCGGTGTGTGCGTGGTTTGCATCCCGAACGAGCCCCCTTCGGCTACAGGTCAGTTGTCGGTTAAAGCTAAGGCCAAGCCTTCTGTTCTCATTAGGATGGTGGAGGAAAACTGACTGTTATTACCTGTACGGCCACTTCGGACACCACCCACGGCCTTGCAGAACTTCCCTCTCTCTCCCCGAACCTTCATCCTTTCCAATCAATGGTTCTTTAAAACCTCAGGTCATCCAGAACTCCAGGTTCCAGGAGGGTGGACACGGGTCAAAGGCTGCGTGTTCACATCTGCTTTCTACTTACCATACTCTTTAGTGTTTTGCAACATCCTCTGCTGTCTCTAGGAGTGAGTGCTCTTGTCAGTCCTGCACACAGGCGGTGTGTGACGAAAGCATGAAGAAAGAATAGTCATTGCACCCATGATTCATGAGTTCGTGGCCAGCTGGCTTAGTTCAGTTAGTACCAACTTGTCTGACTCATCAGGTTTCTGCTAGTAAATCCCACACCCTCGGTTTCTTTTAGTAGTCTCAGGCTGAGGCAGGGCGAACCGCTGGGGCTGACTCCTGCGTTGGTTCCAGCCTGGAGCTCCCTGCTCCTGCAGCAGTACGTCGGCTCCTCTTGCAAGGAGGGGTTTGTACTGCAGGATCACCTACGTTCAACTCAGTAGTAACTACGTTGTGCTGAAAGTTATGGTTGAAGTTACATCCTGTACGTTACAGTGCGCTTCCATGCTGCTGGAGGATGCGTGGCTGTACCACGGGGGCCGTCAGTCCCTGGTAAAGTCCGAGAGCATCTCGGATGGGCTGGGCTGCACAAGTGAGTTCCAGCGTTACACCGGTGCCTCCCAGACCCCAGCCCTAAGCTACTCTGCAGAGGGCTGTGTGCACTCTCACCGAGTAGTTACTGCTGCCCCGTATAACAGGTAACAGCTTGCATGTGCGCGGTGTTAATGTCACTATCAAATACAAGATTACCGAGTTCTCTGCATGAAAAAAAACAACCAACCCCAAGTTTATAGTGCAGTAAGGTTACAATTCTCAAACAGACTGTACACAATCTTTGGACAGATATCTTCAAAACTAAAGGTGTAGGTCAGCAGAAAAGGTTTGAAAAGATATTTATAACAGTCATCAAAACCAAACAAAACAGTTTATCGGGGTAGGTGGGCTGGGCTGGGCAGGGTGGGCACTCCTCTCCCAGCCCACGGACATCTGTGTTAGAGCAAGATTTAAAAATCAAAACCACAACTTAGTCACAAAAGAGAACCCTCCACTAATTGTTGAGTAATAAATATTTACATTGCGTGCGTTGAATACTATACAGGTTTTAAATTATTTTAAAAGAGAAGAATAACAAAGCTTTTTTTCTAAAAAAAAAAATGGAAAAAAATTACAGAGCAAAGGCAAGCTACGCTGAGCGTGCGCGTGCTTAAGTGTTCACAACCAAGTACTGTATCCGAGCTGTGGAAAAAATGCAAAGGTCTAGTGGAAGTGCAATCAGGTACAGAGCTGGTACCAGGGTGCCACATGTCACAGTGCTGGGGGCAGTGCTACGAAGGCAGCCCAGCCCGCCTCTGTTACAGGGGGAAAAACAAAACAGACTTTCTGGTTTGCAAATCAGCACACAGTTCTAGTTCTGAAGCAAATGAACACAATTTGCTGCTTTTTTTTTTTTAATATGTGGGCAAAGAAAAGGTCACGTTTAAAGAAGGATGCAGTTTGTCTCAGGGGAGACAGCGCACGCAGATGGTTGGAAAATTTAACGGGGGGGGGGGGGGGGGGGGGGGGGGGGGGGGGGAGGTGGAAAGTCCTTGGAGCCCATCGGAAGGCGTCTGTGTCTGCACCTTCGTTGCACTTGACTCTTCCCAGACCTCCCGTCTCAGTGCTACTGACAGTTTCACACGTTTCACGCATTCCGCCAGGCGCACGCGGTGCCCTGAGAGCATCTGGAGCAGGATGTGGCCGCTGCCTCGCCGCACACAGCTGGCACCGGCCCACGCCGCGAGGCCACCCCACCATGGCCAGTACCGTGCCGCACTGGCCCCCATGCTGCCCGATTCCAAGAGCCTCCAGTGCAAGCGGGGAGCTCGCCCTCTCCTCCCTGAACTTTCCCCCCCCTTCTCCAGACACTTTCTAATTTAAATAGCCACTGATTTATCCTGGAAGCTGGGTGAAGCCTGGAGCGGGAAGAAGCAATAGGATAACTAAGGACCGCTGCTGTCAGTAAGCTCTCTAGCTGGCCCCCACCCCCTGGTTATTTTAAAGCACTGCTCTCTGCAGAAATATTTACGCTTTTGTCTGTTTGTTGATGCTGCAGCTTCTCTCTCTTTAATGTAAAGGCAGGTCATGGATGCCTCTTGCTTTGGAGGGATGCTCAGCTAGTTGCCAGGCTGCAAGCGGAGCGAGCCCGCAGCCCGGAGCAGAGCCTGCAGCGGTCCTTGGGAACAGCTGTCCGCAGCCACAGCATCCCCCCTCCTCCTTTGCCTCGTGACCTCCCCAAACTCATAGCTATCACTGTAAGACACCATATACAGAGCTCCCACCTGGTGAAGTGCTGCCCGGAGCGTGGCTGATCCTGACGACGCCAAGCGGCCGGTGCTCAGCCCCAGTGCACCCTCGGGCCAGCAGAGCCAGGGTCTCTGGTTTAATTTTCCAAGGAGCCTAACTCCGCAGTGGGCGATGGCTGCTCCTACAAGCTACAGCATATGAGACCACCACCACCACTATGCTCATGAAAGCCCCCTTTGCTTAGCCATAAGTATTTTAAACCCATGAAGTTCAGCAATAAGATTAATTATTTGGCTTATTAAACATTGCCAAAGCCATGACAACGGTGGCCATGACAACGGTGGCCAGTCCCCCCCCAGTCCCTCCATACCGTGTTCCTCTGTCCTGCCATCCAACACCTTTTATTCCTGCTACACCTCCTGTTAGTGCCAGGGTTATTTCCCAGCAAACCTGCCTGTTTTGCTTTTCTCAGCTATCTGAAGGTCCAGAGAAGCTGGCCAACACGTATTAAATAAAAGCTCCCCCACAGCAAACCTCTGAGCAGCTGATCCCCTGGCGCTGATCCTGCTCATACGCAACTCCTAGCAAACCTCCTTTCAAATCCTTTCACAGATGTTTCAGGGAACCCCGAAAAAGGGGCTGATGCAAAGACCGACACGTTCTGTGCAGTAAGGTACAAACAGACTGGAGGAAAGAGAGGAGAAGAAAATCCAGCTGTGCTCCTGCTGGCGCCGGACCCCCCGGCAGTGCCTCACCGGGGAGACGCAGGACAGCGCGTTTGTTGCCCTGGGTGAAGAACTGACACGAGTGGCCCAGAAGTGATGCACGATCCCTCGCTCAGTGTACGGGCACCTCTACGGGAAAGGAGCAGTACACAGGTGTTCCTGGGTGACCTTTCCCCCCTCTAAGCATCAGTGTGTGTTTTCATATGTGTCTAAAGAAGAGCACTCCCCACAGCCTCTCTTCACAGGGAGATTTGGGGCCAGCACAAGCAGAGATCTCCAGATCCCCCTCGCTGCCAGCACCCTGTGCTCTGCACAGCTCCCTGTGCCACTGCATTTCTATCACACCTTCTTCTGCCTTCCTGCACTATCCACCACCGAAGTGCAGCGACCTTGCACCCATCCTCACGCCTTCTAGAAAAACCAAAAAAACCCACATAAATGTATTTACAAATGCCGAGTCAGAAGCTGCGGACAATCCCCACTGACTGCTCCGCGTGTGTCCCCCACTCCCCCCACCTCTTCTCTACACGGAGCAGTGAGGCTCGGAGCAGGAGCACTGGCGAAGAAACCAAGCAGCTCTTACTCACTAGGCTCAACACCGTAGTGCCAGGCAGGACACCAAGCTGCACGAGAGGACTTCCTGGTATAAGCACGCGTAGAGCAGAGAAAACCCCTCTGTGGGGAGCCCCAGGATGCTCAGTGCTGTATCCGAAAGGGTCCATCCTGCGTCCTCCGCACCACCGATGTGGTATTGGAAGTAGCAAGGTACAGAACTGCTAGTCCTCATGCTTGAAAGGAGTTCTGGGCAAATGAAGTATGCAAAGATAAAGCAGGATTTGCTAGGGGGTGTAAGAAAGGTCAGGGTCCACAAGGCAAGGAGACCAGCGCAAGTTCTGCTTGGTTGGCTAGAAAGGATGAAGGCCCACCATATATCTTGAGAGAAGAGGAGGAGGAGGAGGGTGTCCTTCTGGAGCCAGTGACATCTTGTAAGGGAAGAGCAATGACAATGACCAGGCTGACACACCATCCTAGCGCTGTGGCTCAGGGCCTCTGCCAGGTCACAGCTGCCAGGGCACAGAGCCCACCATGGAGCCGGAGCGGCCAGGGATGAAGTGTGAACTTTATCCCTGCCGAGAGCTGAGCAGATGACTTGGGATGTGACCAAGCCAGGTACCTGGCCAGGTGACATCTCCTGACACAGCCAGAAGGTGCACACACTACCCAAACCACAGTGGGTGGCATCACCTTCCCACCCCAGCAACAGCCCGAATGTGGATGAACCTGGGCCACAGCACTGCCATCTCCACGGGTCCTGCAATCGGCTCTGCTTGGTGGGCACTGGTGTCCCTGCTTTAACTTAAACACTGTCCTTAACTGCTCGTAGGTGCCTCTGAAGTGGTGCTGTGGGCATGGGGACCTGAACGTGCACGCCTCACCCAACTGTGAGGTTACACCAGAGACCCAGACATCCCAGTTCAAAGATGCTGCCAGGGAGAGAGAAACCCCACACACCACTAGTGACAAAGGACCTTCTTCTTCCAGAAGTGGACTTCTAAGCACAACACATGTGCACTTGACCTGGAAAAGGCTGAATCTGGGAAGGGCATCAACCAGGGAGAGCTGCATCTGGATCTCCTTGGCTGGAAGTGAAGCAGGACGCCACATCACAGCTATAAAGAGCAAGTGCTAACCATGCCCAACGTACCTGGGGTTTATCGCCACCACTCTCCGCTTCTGCTGGCCATCAGCTCGCTCAGCGTGGGGAGAGCTGTTATTTCCACAGTCCCAGGCCAGCACTAAGGTGACCATTTCCACATGGGGGCTCCCCAGTCTGGACTCCCATCAGGCAGGGGAGAGGCTGACGGCAAGCAGCTCTGGGCACACAAGCCAGGTTCTTCCACAGTGGGATGGGAAGCAGGACTAAGGCGGTTGCCGGCTGATGGGTCGAAGCAAACACAACGCAAGCAGCAGCACGGAGACTCCTGGGAGCTGCTGATGGCTGATCAGAGAGGCGGTCCAGGTGGGTCGCGGCTGGGAAGGCTCCCGGGTGCTCCAGCGCTGAGATCACAGAAAGCGCTATGGTAGGCTCGGACTAGGACAAGTGGCTGCACGTCAAAACGTCTTAGAGGGCACGTGTCTGCTGATCAGGGAGAAGTCTTTGTATCCAAGCGGCTGAGCATCTTTCCTACCCTGCTCCTATCTCCAGGACTTCCAAGTACACCCAGGCACAGATGACAGAGGATCGCAGTGGCAGAGCATCCCCGCACGGGCTCTGCCTCCTGCATGGCACAGGCGTCTCGGCTGGGGACAAGCAGGGCTCCTACGGGTGGGACCGGAGTGCGGCCACACGTGCCCCAGGATGTGTCAAGCCGATCCCTTGGCCGTGGCCAGGCCACACAAGCTGGATGAGAGCCTGATCCACGCTGCGCTTAGATGACGCCATCTCCGGCTGAGGGTCTGGTGGCTGAAACACAAACTGGCTGCTCAGAGGGGCAGGATGAGGGTGACCTCTCCGGCACTGCCACGGGCCAACCTGGCAGGATTGGAGGTGGCTGTCACCAGCCCTGTGGCTGCAGCAGGGTTTGCTCTGAGGGCTGCGCTTGTACCGCCCGCCTAACAGACCCGACACCAGCCATGAAAGCAGACAGAGCTGCCTGCTCCAACCTCGTGTTACGCACCCAAAAGACAAGAGGAATTGCTCCACGTGAAGGCTGGGGCGCATCTCGAGGAGCCCAGCCCGATGCGATGCAGGTTGATCGGCAGCTGAACGGGGCTGGGACGCCAACGTGCCAGATGCTGCTTCAGCCCTGCTCCTGGCCAGGGCGATCGGGGAGGCAGGACTGGGGGTCTTTACAGGTGGCATCTTGAAACTGAGCCTGGGACGAAGCCACCATGCCTGGGCTGTCCTGCTGCAAGGCAGCGTAGGCTGCTTCTAGAAAGACAGCCTCTGCTCGGCTGGCCGCGTGCTGCACCTAGTGCTACCAGCTCCCTCAACTCACTTCTAGTTTGCATCTGTTCATTGGTCTCACGGTGCTAAACTGTGTGCTTTAAATACAAAAGCTGTTAGGACTGAGAAGGTCTGAAGCACATACTGGTTTTGAGATTTTTATTTCAGGAAAAGATCAAAGAATTAAAATAGGAGCTGCCCTGCTGACAAGAAGAGTTGAATTCAAGAAGCTGATAAAAAAGGAGCATTATATGCATTGAGCACTGTGCATTTTCAGTCAATATTGGCTCTACTTTCTACTCTACTTTCCTTTGACTAGGAAAAGGGAGTTTCACATGCGCACAGACCCTGGGATACACGGGACTCAATGAGAGGAAGGGAGTAACAGCAAAAAAAGAGGGTGCTGGGCTTGATCTAACAGAGGCAAGAAAGTGATCTTACATCTCGGCCCCCGAAGCACCAACTGACCACCAGCGAGACGGGAGGCAAAGACACGCCGATGGGGCGGACTCGACGGTGCACGCGAGTATCTGCAGCTCCCTATCCATAACCACCTGGGCAGCCACCAAAGCTCACCGGGCTTCGGTATCGCCTACATTCAGGAGACGGCACAGTCACGGGGCAGGAGAATCATTTCTTGCATCCTTCTCCAGCGAGACGACAGTGTTGTACCTCCAGGCTGCGTATGCCGGCACAGACTTGCGCTCCCCAACAGCTTCCCCCAGGCTTTCCCCCCTCTTAGGTGCAAGTAATGCAATCGAGATCAACGGTTAGATTAGGCTCCCGGTGTGCTCTGAGCACTGGGTCTCTTGACAGCAGTAAGAGCTAGGTATGGCCGATACCACCCAGGCCCTGCTTGCATACCAAAACAGTTGGTACGACAGAGCTAGCTTATTAACAGGCTACTGAGCCTTAATACTGACACTTAGTGTAATGGTTTACAGTAAAAGAAGGATTCTCCTACAAAGCGCTGAAGAGAGGGGGGAAAAAACCCCCACCCTGATCCCTTCCTCTCCCTCTCAGAGTCTCTGGAGCATCTCACAAGCAGGGAAAGGAGCTGGGGAGGCGAGGGGGTGGCAGGGGGCACCGCCACCAGGGTGCCAGGTCCCGTCGGGGGTGTCAAGACGAACGACAGCAAGGACAGTCGTAAGGAACGAGAGACAAACGGTGCTGGTGCTGTGCTGCCTCAAGCTGGGAGGTGCGCGTGGTCAAGCAGAGCGGGGAGAACTAGTCTTTCTTCAAGTCCCTGGATTCAAAAAGCTTCAGGCGTTCTTGCACAGTCAGGCCTTCCTTCAGACTCTGGGAGAGACAAAAGACAGAGAGCGTCGGACACGGGAGGCAGCGGGCACCTGGCACGCAGGAAGGCAAAGGAGATGCGGGCAGCAGGAGAATGGCCTCCTTGGCGGAGAGGTTAGTGGGACATGCTAAGAGAAACCACGTGGTTATGGAGAGCGGTTACTGGTGAATGGCACCTAGAGAGAGGGTGAGATTGCAAATGAACCAGCTGACACAGCAGGAGTGGATGAGAGGCACGCCATGCCGCAAGCAGGGTTAGCTCGACTCGGACAATGACCCCCAGAGCCTGCGGTGCCGTGGGCAATTTCAGCGGAGCTCTGGCACTGCAGGAGCCCCGGGGAGGTCAGCTGGGATGGGCGATGCTAAGGCATCACGCCGCTGAACAGGACCTGCCCGCCGGTCCCCCACACCTGCCCGCAGCACCGACTGAACGTGCATCCATCCGGGACAGCCCTGGCTCCGGTCAACGTGCAAGCTTTGCTCAAGCAGCCCTGGAGACCGTGTTTTTGTTGCCAGTGACAATCCCACCCTTTCTCTAACCCCAGTGGGGTGTCCCAAGCCAAAGCTGCCTCTACTGCACAGGGTTAGACAGCGGACTGGCTACACGCTTGCTTCAGGTCTGGCAGGATCTGGTGGCTGATCCAAGTCAAATGCAGCAGCCAGACTGCAAGGCACCACGCTCAGCTAGCCAAAGGAAAAGCCTGCCCCGCTAGCTCTCGGCATCTGGAGTTGTGAAATCTCTCGCCTACACATGGGGAGCCCAGAGAACAGCCGTGTGAGGGGTACAAACCCAGAAGCAAAGCGCTGGACCCCTGTACGACAGCTTTACCGCAAACCCAGCTGCACAAGGCTAAAGCCAGCCTCCCCTCCTTCCTGCAGCCCCGAAGCTGTGGCTTTTGCTCCAGGGGAGCAGAGCAGCAGTGAGTTGTCCCTGCTCGCTGCTGCTGAGGGGGCACAGACCTCTGCCCCCCCTGCTGCCAGGCCCACAGAGCGAGGGCTCTGCTGCTGTGTGCTGGAAAAGCTTTCATGGCCAGCACGGGCAGCTGTCCACCTGCGCCCTGCAGGCAACCGCTGCCTGCAAGCCAACTCCTTGCAACCTGCAAGGGATTCGCTCTGCAGCTGGACCATTACTTGCTTTACAGACCAAGACGTGGCAGCTTCAAAAGGCACAGACCTGAGCACAAAGCCCCTTCTCCTAACACGCAGCCATCTCCCCTCACGCTTTTACTTCCCTGACTGTGGTGTTAGGACTGTACGGTCCTAACAGCAGGTTAGATTTTTGGGCTGGGTTTTCTTCCACGTGTGTTTATCAAGGCAGGACTCCATGATAAACTTGCCCCCAGGCTGCGCACATTCCCATGGTTACTGGATTTCTTTCAATGTTTCTGCTCCCACAGGCCCACAAATACAGAACGGCTTTGTGAAGCAACACGGAGATGAAAACACTGGAATGGGTTGGTCTGGGTTTACAAATGCTGTATGCTTTCTTTTCAACGGGCAGCAGAGTCTCTTGGGATGCGAGCCTCTGAGCACAGATTTCCTAAAGGAAGTTTACTTTGGGCCTCTTTAAATGGGCAGCAACCCCTGCATTCCAGCTTGCACATCTGATTTCTCACCAGGCAGAAGGAGACAACAGAAAACTATGAGACTACCCTGTCTGACAGCACAAATTCCAGTAAATTCACCCCTTAGGCGGTCTCACAACCCATCCGAGCTGCTGATGAGGGGAGCCTGATGAAGGGAGACTAATGTAGGATGAAATCCGTGATAAAGAGATCCTCCATCAGACCTCCCGGGGCTCTCCAGCCACCCCTCTGCCACTGTGCTGGGGGCCTCCCCTCTTTTCTCTAACCTCCCTCTGCAGGTGCTCTAATCTCACTCCTTACCACGGGCCAGTAAATTAACTATTGCTCCAGTTACTTGAGATAACTGGGTCATTACGATCAGCCTCATTTCTCATCAGCTCCCTCCTTTTGCTGGATGAGCTCGGAAGCCTCAGGCCAGCGTGGAGGCGCAGTGCACAGGGATGGAGAGCAGCAGGGTGGACACCGGGGAGCTGGAGGAAGCCTGGAGAGCAGGAGGAGGAGGTTACTGGGCAAGGAAGACTCTTTTGCTCAGGCACAGATCAACCTAAAGAAGCAGCAATTACGGGCAAAGGAAATTCAGGGTGGCCCTGGAGACCCCCTCTGCAGCTGGGACGGGGGCCACCATTTTACATGCCACTGGCTTTCGTGGGAAACGCATTTACAGGCATCACTGACCCACGCCTCCACCTGGCTAACAGCAAAACGGCTATTTTTTCTACCAGACCTGGCTGTTGAAGTTTAGTCTGAGGCATGCAGTCATTCAAGCATGCACACTCAGTGTCCCGCGCTCCCCACACAGCAAACAGGAAAACGTGCCCCACTGTGTCCAAATCCTCACCACGATGGTTAGCTGTGTTGGTGAGGGTGGGAGGAGCAGGAAAGCAAGAAAGCCGTATTCCCCAGGGAAGAGCCAGAGAGACTGTTTCATACGGATCTTGGGCACGCTGACTTGTCCCCTCGCCTTCCCCCTCCCCCCGTAAAATAATTAGCCGTAAATAAACCAGTCAGTCATTAAGAGAGGGGCTCTCATTTGCCATGGAGGTGTGAGCAGTGCATGCAAAAGTGGGCTGCTCCCGTGGGCAGCTGCGGCGCTTGGTGGGTGCTGGTTTGTTTACCTACGTGGCAGGGAACCTGGACTCGGATTCATTTCAGTTATCCCATGAGACCTGCTCAATAACGGACTGTTGAAGGAAAAAGCAAAATAAAGAAAACAAAACAAGAAGCTCATAAATCCTAAATGCATTGGCGTTTGCGCAGCCCCAGCCCCCCCGCCTCAGTGGCGATGCGAGCAGGCACAGCCCATGCTTGCTCTCCTCTCTTTCCCCCACTGAGCAACACACACAACCACAAGGTCAGTGGTCTGAGTTGAAGTGGTGAAGGGAAACCCGCCAGCAGACCTGGAGCAGCAGGTCTGGGCTGCCCTGGAATGCGCAGAGCTGCTCTCTGCTTTTCCTCGGTGCAGCGCGGACACCCCAAGCTGGCCACCCGCCGCTCGCAGAGCCGGGGTGGTGGCTGTTTCCCCAGCACGGGCACCGAGCTAGAAGCTTTTTGCCTGCCCAGCTTCTTGCTTTGCCCAAGGTCCCAACCACTTCAAACATCAGCCTGAGACACCAGGTAGCGAGTGGCGAGAGGCAAAGCAGGTTTTGCCCAAGCTGATCTTCTTGCCAACTGACCAACGTTTAACGATGACTCCCGAGCGGCTTTCTCAGCCCTTTTAATCCCTGTGGTCCCACAGCAACAGCCAGCGTGGACCACCACATAACTCTGGCTGTCAGCAGGCCAAGCAGGGCAGCTGGGCACTGCATCACTGGGCTTGGGGACCCACAGCCAAGTACGCAGAGAAACACACCTGCGCCACGTTAACACACAAGCAAAGCGTGTATTACATACACCCAGGACCAAGGCATTGTCGTTCCACATAAAGACCAAAAATCTTGCGGTGATGAACGCTAACACCTAGAAGGATGTGCATGTTCCCACCTACTGACACCACCTAAATTTCAGCTGCAAACAGGGAGCAAATACTGGGAGAGTCCTCCTGTGAAAGACCAAAGAGCAGGGTGAACTTTGTTCTTTTTTCCAAACCAGGAGCAGCGTCACGCCTCCATCTCGGCAGGGTCAGGAGCGCGTGTGCCCTGCTGGGTGCTGCCCTGGCTGCACGGCCAGCCCTTCACAGCTGAGAGCTCGCTTTTCTTCCCAGTGCCACCCAGGCTAGCACTAGTGATTGGGAAATTCTCAGTTTTCTTCCCCTACCAATTTCTTCCCTCCTGGGACCCCCATCAGAGTGTAACGCCGGGCATTCCCATCACACGGGCAGGAGATCCACGCTCACCTTTGACCTGATATTCCTTAGTTGCCGGCTAACACTGGATCTGTCTTTCTTCAAGAAATCAGGGTTGCTTTTTGATTTCATAATATCTGGGAAGAAGCAAAAGAAACTGCGTTAGCATGGTGCCCTCCACCTTCCTGCAAGGAGCAGGGCTGCGGCTCTGCTGCCCTCCCAGCCAGTGCCCTGATGAGCCCCACTCAAGCAGCAATGCCCTAAGGGCAGAGGAGACTCGGGGGTCTCCGCTCCCCTGCACCGCGTGCAGCATGAGGTTTTCCCAGTGCAAAATGCCTGAAGGCTTTCAAAGCCCATCAGCTCCCCGTCTGTGGGCTGGAGGGAAGCGCTGCCACTCTGGCAAGGCTGCGTGCAGGGAGTGGAGGTGGGAAGCAGCACAGAACCGGAAAAAAGCACCGTGCCAAGTCCTACACTTGGACGCGTTACTGCACAAGTGCTTGTATGCTTAGCTTGGGAAACCCAGAATTGCTTAGAGCTGCTGGAGGAGGACTGACCATATCCTGATACAGTGGTGTTCACAGGGGATTTCTCTCCCTGAGCTTCTGTGGCTGCTTTCAGCTGCTCTTTCAACCTGCTGATATCACAGTCTGCCTTGGCCTTCACGATGCTCAGCTCCGTGTAGATGTCCTTGTACTTGTCACTGGCGTATTTCTTATCCTGGCAAAGGAGCAAGAACAACCCAGTGGAGTCAGACAGACAGCTGGAGCCGAGGGGTTTGTAAATGCACTGAAAGACGAGCCTGGCAAACACCGACGGAAGAAGAGCCGGCAGTGGGGAGAAATGTTTGGCTGGGGCAATGCACGCATTTCACACAAGGCTCCTAAGAGCGGGACGGGGCCGGAGACAGGCAGAAGGCTGCGAGCCCCGCGGTGAGCGTACAGCGCTGCCTGTGCCTGCAGCCCCTTCGTCACAGGATTACTTGTTCATGGCTTTTCATTTTAGCAAAGACGCAGAATACAAGCAGAATTCCCAGAAATGGCCTTGGCAAAGGGACCATCCAGAGCACACCAGATCCGATGCTGGGAGGCTGGGCAGTTCTCTAACACTGACTATTTTTGCCAGCCTGATCTGAAGTGACAGGAAATGGGGAAAAAACACCAAAGGGGATGTTTTCCCACATGGTCTCCCTTGCGGGGTAAATCCTAAGCTGATACAGTCCCAGCGTGCTTTACTGACAACACCAAGATGGGTATTCGATTTCATTCATGGGAAAAATTAAGTATTTTGTTTCATGTGTGGGTGTGAGTGAGCCAAAATCTAAGCACACACACGCAGGGGAGCAGAGCACAGCCCGTAAGAAGATTTGCAGAAACCTCCCTGGCATTACCCTCAGTGCCGTCTGCAGCTCGTCTTTGAGGGAGCTGATCTCCTGCTTCAGGTACTGGATTTCGGATTCTTTGACCCGCAGCAGGACCTGTGGGAACAAAAGCAGCGTGTGTTCATACCCAAGAAGGCACAGGATGATCCCCAGAGGCTCGCCTGCTGTGCCTGGTGGCAACCAAGCCACAGCTGGAGGCTCAGCCCTGTGATGGCTCCACGCCAGCACCACAAAGCTGCTGGTTCACCCATCTTCTGGTTCATGCAAGGAAATTACTGCTGGGTCTCTCGGGAACTTGCTCAAGTTTGCACCACTGATGTGCTCCCTGCACGCCCTTTGGTTTCTCTCCCCACTACTCTGCATGGGCTGGATCCCAGGGGACAAGCAGGGCTGGAGGAGGAGAGGCGGGTGTATGGCTTCGCACGTCGAGAAGGGAAGGACCCCAAAAGCTCCCGGCCCCATTGCACCCCATGATGCACGGTGCTGCCCAGCCACGCAGAGCCAGTGTGTGGAGCGATGGATGGCTCTGGCACGTTCCCCGGGCTCCACAGGCAGCGGCAGAGCTCACCTCCAGCTCGTAGGCGTCCTTGCCCTGCGTGAGAGGCGATCCAGCAGCCTCTCCCCCGCCCTCCCCGGTCAGCAGGGTCCGCAATCGCGTGATCTCCGCAGCCAGGCGGTTATTCAGCTCCTGGGAAGAGGAGGAGGAGAGCTGTTGCGGGAAGGAGGAGCATGGCCACGGTGCGTTGCAGAGCCCGCCGTGCTGCCCGTCACCCCCCGCCAGCCGCCCAGGGTACGGTGGGGACCCTCACCTGGTTGTGGGCGTTGAGCTCCTGGTTCTCCCGCTGGCACTGGCGGAGGGCCTGCCTCTCAGCCTCCAGCGCCTGCGCCAGGTGGGCGTTCTCCAGACACTTCTGCGAATACTGCTCCGAAAGCACCTCCAGCTCCCGCTGCACCGACTGCAGCTCCTCCCTGGCAAAACACGCGCTGAGTAGTGCCCCCGCCGCACACACCCACCCGTGCCCACTCTTCCTCCAGCACCCTGGCACAACCCAGCAGGGATCTCAGCATGGAAGAGAATGACTTGCATACTCCCTTTGGGAAAAACCTCAACCCAGAGCGAGCCAACCCTTCCCGCTCCCGGCACAGCGGTGCTTGGACACCAAAGGGATGGGAGGTCCTGCTCTACGGGGTTAAATGGCAGGACTTCCTCAGGTTTCCAAAAACTGGGCTGAGATCTATCAAGCTGGCTCTGGGCACTCAAGACCGAGCGTGTCTGCACTCTTACGCAGACGCATCAAGGTTAACAAAGCGGCTTGGCTGCCTTGCTCAGCCCCCACGTGAGGACAGCCTTGCCACAAACAAAGGTATGGGCTTTCTCCTCACCTAGTTAGACTTGTTTGAGCAACCCTGCTGCTACAGCTGCATGAAAAGCAGCACTGTGTCCTCACATCTGCTACTCCTGGTGACCACGAAGCAGCAGAATTTAGGAAGTATGGAGACTCTGACCTGGAGCCCGAAAGATTAGGGGCAACCAGGAGACTCTTGATAGTTGCAGCTGAGTCAGGACCAAGGGAAGAGGACCCTGTGATGACAGGTCTGCCCCTAACCCATCGCTGAAATCAGAGGGGAGGAAGGGGTCCTCCACACACATCAGACACAGTGACAGACAGAGGACGACAACGGTCTTACAGGTATTGCCTTCGGAGGGCCTCGATGTCGGCGTTGACGCTGCTGATCTGGGAGCGCTGAGACTTCTCCAGCTCTCGCTCCAGCTCCTCCCGGTGTGCGTTCTTCATGGCTTCGATGGCTGCATGGGACAGCAGTGTTAGCACCCAGCTCCACTCCACCCAAAGGCGGGTTTTTTTTTGAGGTTTTGTTTGTTTTTTAAAGGAACAAAAACTGAATCAACCCAGCAAATTTCCTACTGCTTCAGCCTGTGCCCCTGGCTGTGAAGTGGCTTCTGCAAATCCCACTTTTTAATAAAGTCCAAACAATTGTCTAATTCACATATTGTTTCCTGGATTGTAGGACCTCTAATGCAGAAGCCCTGGGCTCCAGCACTTTATAACTCCCCAGGGACACCGAAGAATGAATTCAGTGTGGAACTGGCAATAAATTAACCACAAAAATGACTAATGCCTTTCTGAGAGAGAATGGAAAATGGATCGGGCTATGTTACAGCCAAGGAGATGGGTACCGAGCCTGAAGGACCAGGAGATGGGCCTTCATCCAAAACATCCCTCCTACCAGCCCTTTCCCATGTCCCTGGGATCCCCACCCAGCCCTCATCCCACCCATGCTCTGCTCCTCTATACTGGAGCCACCACCACCCCGTGTCCCCATCAACACGGAGCTGCCCCACCGCAGGGGACCCTCTGGCATGTCCCTGTACCTGAAATAGTGGCAGCCGTTTCTTCTGCCAACAGACGGTCTTTCTCCTCCCGCAGCTTCTCCAGCTCCCGCTGGTGCTGCCGCTGCAGGTCCTCAATCTTCTTCTGGTGTGTCTCCTCCATGGCTGCAAAGCCCCTTTCACATGTTGCCTGCAGAAGGGACAAGGGGAAGGGGTTGGCCCAGGAGCGTGGGGCCGGTGTCACAGCGGTGGCCAGCCTGCTGGGAGCCACATGCCAGCACGTCAGTCGGCACCCAAGTTCTGTGTCATGGGGATCTTCTTCCTGCCCAGTCACGGAGGAGCCAGCTGAGGATGGACCTCGCAAGGTCAGGACTTGTCCTGCAGCCCCTTGACCCCTGACAGCTCCAGTGAAAGGGAAGGACAGGGCAGGCCTGGGGTCAGACCCAATCAGGGAATGCAAATATACGTTAAAGACACAAACCCAAAGCCTGCTGTGCCCCTTGGCTCTTTTGCAACGCCTGATTTTATGCGGCCACCTCTGGGGTGGAAAGCAGGTGACTCGTGACGGCAACAGGACCTTAATTCCCAACCAAGCATCGCTTCAAATGCTGCATGAGCAATTATTCGCTAATCAAATCACTGGGAATGAACTTAGGCCAGGACCAGGGTCACCAGGGGTGAGGTCCCCAAGGGCAGCCCATTCCTGCCCCAGGCACAGCCCCCGCTCCTGCCTTCGCAGGACAATGCAAAAACCTGTCTGCGGTTCAGCGCCAGCCCTGCCGCCCCGCCGAGCGCACGGGGATCCCGGCCGGACACACGGCTGCAGGACAGAGGCAGGACAGCAAAGCCACAGGCAGGCCGGAGCCAGGAGCCGGGAGCGGGCACGCACTGGGGACGTGGTGCACAAACCACCTCCAGGCATCTGGGGGCAACCACGATGCCAAGCGCTGCACCGGGCTTCTCTCCCGCTGGATGTTAAGGGCTGGCATTATTTCCTGATTTCAACGGATTTCTTCTTGATTCGCACTCCTGTTTTCCAGAGGAAGTGAGAACTGTCACTCAGGGTCCACTGGGACCCCGTGGGAGATTTAAGGGGAACAAATTCACTCCCTCAGTGACAGAAGTGCTCACAACAGCCTAACGCCACTGCCCTACACTAACAACATCCTCAGCATCACTTTGCTGTGTAATGCTCTGTACCCTATGCCACCCTCATGCCCAATTTTCAGCTCTGGTGCTTTTTTCCCTCCTCTTTAAGTTTTAATCCTGAGGCATTCTTCGCTTTCTCAGCCTTGGTGGTTTGTTTTTTTTTGAAACTCCCAACTCAGTGCCAGAACCTGTCTGGACTTGGCTGACTACGGAGTGGCACGAAGCAGCTTTGCAGGATTCTTCATTTCGCCTCTAATGCTGGAGGAGAATGGTGACGGCTCCTCTACAAGGCTGGCTGTAGATCTGGTATTTAACATTTTGTCAATGCATTGCTATAAATCCAGGACATCTGAACATGTACAAACCAGCACCTCGTGTTACCGATGTTATGTTCTCCATCAGGTTCAGAAGAGAAGAATCGAGCACCTTTAAACCTGTAAATTGGGCAGGGTTGCAGCCGCCGCGTTAGCTTTCTAACCGAGGGGAGTTTCTACCCTGCTGGCTGTCCCTCTGCTTCCTACAAAGGCGCACAGACAGGTCGGTCCCCCCTGCTCTCCTCCTGGACCCCTCTGCCCAGAAGATGCTGCCTGCCCTCCTGCCAGGAAAACTGCACACTTTGGCAGACCAAAGCTGAAAACACAGCCGGGAGGTCAGGTTCACCGCTTCCTCGTATTTTTCAGCCTCCAGTTTGGTTCTGGACTTTTTGCCTCTTCCAAGGAACACGCCTTGGTACAAGCAACCCTGCTTGGTGCCTGGCTGGCAGGCCAAGGCGTTACCCGTGTGTCCCACTGACCTGAGCAGGGGGTTCAAAAGGGCTTTTCCTTCCTAGGGGTTCCAATGGAGGAGACGGCATTCAGGGCACACCACCGCTCCGCTCCCATCTCCCCGGCAGCTCCCCCTCCCCCGCCACCCAACTCGCCCCTGATGGGATGCAGCAGAACTCCTGCTCTCCCCAGGCTAAAACCAGCTTTTGGCTGGAGCTGAGCCACGCTTCGCCCTCAGCCCAAACGTGCGCCGAGGGTCTCGTGGCTGGAAGCGAGCTCTCCCACATTTTTGCCGGCTCTGAAGAACTGCTCCATGAAAGCCTGGCCAGCACGGTCTCCGTGCACAGCCGGCACCGTTGCCCTGTCGGCTGCCCAAGCAACCTGCGAGCGCCTCCCTTGGTGCTGCCCAGAGTCCTCCACTGCCCTCAGCCACTTCCTAACTGGAAACGCTCCCCCATCAAAAGCCAAACACCAAACCCAAGGCTTTTTTTTTAAGTCGCTGTACCACCTCAGGCTAGTTTGAGAGCCAGCCTGAGCAGCGGAGCAGTCGGAAGGATGGCATTTCTCTGCACCCAGCCTGGGTTCCCCTAACCATGTGCCGTTTGCGATGTAAGGAACCGCCGGTGTGCACCACCAGGGTGGTTCTCCTTGAAGCCTCGTGCAGAGGAGCTTTGCTACAGACCATGGCATCCCTTCGCAGCTACTTTCCCCAGGAACATACGTTTTGAGATTGTTAAGTTTCCATTTCATCCTGCGTTTTTGACAGCGGCAGAGACAGACTGGAGATCTGATCAGACTGGGAAAGACAGAGTTGAGGAATGCTTTTAAAGGGAAGTCACAAACAAAATGTACACCTCAGGTAAACGCTACGGTCTTCGGATTGAAGGAGAACGTGACGTTATCAAGCTACTTTGAAACTCTCCCTCCCTCCACATGCAGAGACCACCTCCAACAACCAGCCCTCCCGCTGAGACCAAGCCCTCAGCAATGCATTTAGAATAGCCCAGCATGGAGGGAAGGGCAGCACCATGCTTTACAGAGGCTTTCTAACACCTTGGGGCTTCCTTCGGCACGCTGGCCCTTTTGGGGGACGCCCCTCGGTTCAGCAAGTGAACCCCAGGACCGAATGCACCCTCCTGCACACTCAGCAGCAAGAAAGCATAAAGCATCAAACATATCAAGACCTTTAAGTTTTCAAAGTCCTTCTGGTACTTTTCCCTCAAGGTGGAAGCGTTCCCCTCCAGATGTTTGTTCTCCAGCTCATCCCTCATGACATTCATCTGGGCCTCCAGCTCCTGGATGCGTTCCCTCAGGCCGTGCATGGAGTCCAGCTCACTGTCGGGGCCCTGCCCAGTGCCCCCCGCCTCACCGGCCACCCAGGGGTCCCCACCACCTGGGCCCGCCGTGGGCGATGCCTCCGGGTGCTGCCTCTGGTACTCATCCAGGGTCTCCTGCAGGCGCTGCAGGTTCTGGCTGTAGTGCTCCTGCAGCGCCTGCAGCTCCTCGCCGTGGATGACCTGCAGCTCCTTGATCTTGGCCTGGAACTTGTCCTCCAGCATCTGCATCTGCTCCAGGTGATACTGCTCCATGTTCTGCTTGTCACGGACAATGGCATCCAGCTGGTTGAGGCTCTCCGTCCTCTCGGCCTTCAGAGCATCCTCTGTCCTGTTTAGTTGCTCTATCACATTTCGAATCTCCTCCTCATACCGTCCTTGTAACTCGCTCAAGCTCTTGCTGTGTTTGTGCTCCTCTTCCTCCAAGAGCCTTCGCTGGCTGTCAAGCTGGGACACCTTTGCTTTGAGATCGGCGTTCTCCCTTTCCAGCATGGCGATCACCTCGCCGTACTCACCCTGCTGCTTTCGGAGCAAGTCCTCATACTCATCCCGAAGGAGAGAGACTGTTTTCACACGCTCCTGGCAGAGCGCATCCATGCTCTGTAAGGACTCCTTGTAGGACTTCATCTCTCTCTCGTACTCCAGCCGCACTTTGCAAGCGGCGTAACAAACCTGAGCCTGAACAACTGCATCATGGACTAACAAAGAGGAATACCGTTCAAGGTCTCCCATGCACGAATGATAGGAAAGACTCTCGGATATCTTCAGGAGCTTCTGACAGTCTCTCATTGCCTCCTCGGGAGGCAGAGAGAGTAAGGCAACAGAGATCTCCTTCAGAACATTCGCTTTGTCCTTTAGTTGTTGGGCGAGATCTTCCTGAATGGAAACAAGAGCTTTGCTACTGCACTCTGGCAGGCTGCCGATCTCCTCCACCTTGGCTAGTTCCTGACACGGCACCATTTGGAGACAGCTCCCGTCCCAGGAGATTTGGGCTCTTTCTGAAGCATCTTTTTGAATTTCAAGTGCTTCAGAAATCTGGTGCATAACTCCGTCAAAATCAGGAGTCCTGTACGCTTTGATGATCTCCTCCAACATGCACTTATGCTGCTGGAGAGCCGTTTTGGTATTATGGAGGTCTTCTTCGATTGTTTTTAATCTCTGATGAAAAGATTCTCTCATTTTCTGTGCAACAAACCCGAGTTCTGCCTTGACCAATGTGGCATCTGCTACAGCACTGAGAAAACACGGAGAAGGGCCCAAACCTGTTGTTTCTGTTTTGCCCTCAGTTTCTCCTTCTCTGGTGCTCAAGTGGGCTCTCAGCTCCTCCACCTGGCTCCAGAACTCCCCTTCCAGCAGCAGCTTCTTAGATAGGACGCTGGCCAAATCAACGGCTGTATGAGAAACATTTGCTGGCTCCAACAGAACCACCTCAGCCGTTCCCTGCATCTCTCTCAGAAGCTGAGATATCTCAGAGCTTGCATTTTTCAAAGACTCCGCTATTTGGTTGATGAGAGAGGCCTCAAATGCCACTCTCTCGGAAAGCCATCTCAGCTGGCTGGCGTCAAACATCTCCGCTCGCTGCTCCTTGGGGACATGCTCCTTGGAGACACGCTCCTCTTCTCCCAAAAAAACTCCTTCTGGAGTGGAGCCTTCCGTGATAAGGCTATCGCTCTGCTGATACTCCGATGGGACTGGCGCCCCTCTCAAGGCGTAGATTGCGTTTGATAAGGTTGTTTCCATGCTGGACAGAGTAACGAGGAACAAATCGCCCTCTTTTTCCTTGTCTGATTCGGGCAAAGATCTTAGTTGCTCCCTACACTTCTCTAAGCAAGTCAGCGCTTGATCATTTTTCATTTGGAAACTTCCCAGCTCGCTGACATGATTTTCTATGAGCTTGAACTTTTCCTGCCTCTCACTCTCCAGCTGTGAGATCAAAGAACTGACTTGGGATAAGCTGGTCTGAAGTTGTTCCCGCAGCTGAGACTCTGTGCTGGCCCACTGATGGTGAAGGGCGATGAGTGTCTCCTGATTATGGCCGTGCTGGCTTTCCAGCTTCATCGTTACATCTTTGAGTTTTTCCTCTGTAATATAAAGTTTGGTTTCCAGGGAATGGATGATGGAGAGATAGGTCTCAGAGTCGCTCGTTCCTGATGATGGGTAACCAAGAGCTGGCTCTGATGACATGCTTTCTTCAGACAGCGATCTGTCTTGGCTTGTGTCCGAAGAGGTACTGCTCGTCCAGTTTTTCTCCGATCCGTCTGGGTGGATGTACTTTTGGCACTGGATGCTTGAGAAACGGATTCTTTGCCTCTTGGCCCCCATGATTCCTACATCAGGCTTTGCTAAGGCTTTCTGAACGAACTCTTGGTCCTGGAGCTCTACAGCTTTGGACGGCGAGCCAAACTCCTCCGCTTGCCTCTGGCTGGTCTGGAGAACCTCATCGTCCTCCTCCTTCAGTGCGTAACTCAGAGCTGGGAGGACATCCTGAGTTTGCAGGGTCTGCCCTGGTTGGGATGGATGACTTTCGTCAGCCTCAAGACTGGGGCCAAGGTCTTCCACCTCCTCAGCACACAGACCTGTGCCTACACCAGCTAATTTCTTTAAAGCCTCCTCCTTGGCCTTTAGCTTTACTTTAGTCTCCTCTAAACTGCTATCTAAAGCAACCATTTTAACCAAAGCCTCACTGAGATCTTGATCTTTCTTCTCCACAATTCTCAAGTGCATTTCCTTAACGTGTCTCAGCTCTTCTTCTTTTTCTTTCAGCACCTCCTGCACACCCTGGAACTGATCCGACACCTCCTCGAACGATTGCTCCAGATTGTGGTAGTTGGTCTCTTCCATCTTCAACTTGGCTTGCAGCTTCGCAACTTCATTATCTGACTCGGCAACCTGATTCATGAGCTCATGGAACCGACATTTGATCTGATCTCTCTCTCTTTCAAGCTCCTTGATGTGCTCTGCGAGTTTCTGGATGCTGGCCTCCTTCATCACCAGCTGCTCCTCCAGCTGGTGGACGAGCTCACTGCCTTCAAATTTTGCACTCAGTTTCTCCTTCTGCAGAATCTCCATTTGCTGCTCGCTGTTTTGCAGCTGGTTCTCGTACTCGTTGGCCTTATCCTCCACCTCCTTCAGACTCCGTATTAAAACCTGCTTTTCCCTCTCACAGCTCTCCAGCAGAGCCTCGTAATTCTTCTGCAGCTTCTCCTCCATGAGGATCCGCGCTTGCTCACTAGCATTCAGCTGCCTGCTCAGGTCCGCGATCCTGTCTTGGAGCCGCTGGACCTCCTTCTGGTGGTCCCTTTGCAAAGCCTGCTGCATCTCCAGGTCCCGCAGCTCCTGGGTCTTCTCCAGGAGGAGAGCCTCTGCGCTCTTCAGCTTCTGCTCGCTGGCCTTCAGCTGGGAGCTAAGCGTGGCCTCGCTGTGCTGCCACTCCTCCAGCTGCTCTTTGGCTTTCTCCTTCTCGCTCCTCAAGTCGCTCTTGAGCTTGGCCAGGGTCTGCTCCTTGATGGAGAGCTCGGCCGCCGCATTACTGAGCCTCGCCTGCAGGCTCTGAATCTCGGCTTCGTGGTGCCGGATCACGTCCTTGGCCTCGGCATAGCTGCGCTTCAGCGACTGAATCTGCTGATTGATCAGCTCTTGACGCTGGCATTGGGCTTCCAGCTCGCTTTGGAGGTCTTGGTTGACTTTATGGAGCCTCTGCCAGGCACCTGATGGCGAGGCGGCCACCTCGGTCTTAAAAAAATTGATTAAATACTAGATTAGTAACACTCTTGGCTCTCCCTTCTGAGTGTCACACCTCTGGCCAGGCAGGCCATGGAAAACCTCCTTGCAGCGATTTGGCTGCTACCCACATGCTCCAATTGGGATGATTTGTTCTTGGCACAATTTTTTTTTGTTTGTTTTAACCAACGTTTTTGGTTGGTTTTTTTTTGAATGAGCGACAACTGCTCTCCAGTAACAGAAAACACGGACCACAACATCAAAACAGCTGTACAGTAACAGGCTAAAAGGGAAATAAAAAACCCAAAATCAAATAGAACCAAAAAACAATGAAAAAGAAACACCAGCAGTAAAACAGAGACGACAGACGAGAGAAAACCAGGAGGGGTGAGAAGGAGGAGGGGATGGGAACAGGGCGAGAAGAAAGGAACTGCTTTTTTAGCATGTTTGTTTTGTTGTGAAACAAAAAGTGCACAGTTCAGGTAACACAGTCCTACCGACCAAAAGCAACAACAGAAAGTGAGGTGACAGCAAATGACATCACATCCCACCCAGATGCAGGGAGACAGGACAGCCGGCGTGGCGATGTCATTTCTGTGATTGCCAAACAGGACTTAGTGGCTGCTCATCGTGTTAAAGAGATGTTGTTATGCTAAAGTTTAAGACTAGGGAGGATCTAATTTCTCTACCTGCAAAAAAAAATATCCAACAAAGGACAAAATAAAAAGCCTGGCAAGTGAAGGGAGGGAAAAAGTGTGATGAGAACGTAAAATAAAAGAAACCAACCTTTGTGAGATGCAAACCAAAGCAATGTAGCATGCAAAGAGAAAACTCACAGACAGTCATGCAAAAGGCAACAGAAATTATCTATCTTTAAAAAAAAATACACAGACAGGAAGAGGCGAGAGAAGCACAGCGTGAAGCCTAAGAATTTGGCCTGCCTTGCTGTACTCTGGTTGCTGATAAGGAAAGCCCACAGATGTGACACTCAGTTATGTTAAGTTAAATTTCATGCTTTACACCAACATCATGCAAGAACATCCACCCGGGACAGGTTAGTACGTGACCCCTCCCGCCCGCTGTGCCCAGAGCTGCGGCACATCTCCGTTTGTGGGGAGCAGGAGCCCCTGTCACTTCTCCCAGTAGGGTTCCAAGTCGGGGTGCCCCGTCCCGAGGAAGCTCAGAGTGAGAGAGGGGTTACACGAGGCCAGAGAGGCTTCGGTGCACAGCACATGCATCAGGGTGGGTATCTCAGCGGCTGCCTTACGAAATGTGCGGCATCTTTTGTGTCGGGGCACTGCTTGGGGGTCCATATGGGGCTGGTCATGCTGCCAAGGGGGGGTTGCTGCCCCCTGGACAGCTCAGGAGAGATGGGCTGGCAGCAGTCAGGCTCCTCCATTGCCCCTCCCCACAGACAACATAGGAACCTCTCCGAAATTAGGCATGATGGAGATACGGAGCAAATGAAATTCAGAGGGTCCGCCCAAAAAAATGCTGTGATGTTTGCCCACAGTCTGGGGTTGCAGATCCCCGCCCCCCATGATTCCAATCCCTCCACCTCAGCAGGGTTTGGTGGGGTTACTCCCTTCTGCAACAGGACTTTAATCCCTCCACTCCCAGAAAAACGTAAGGGAAATCCCCAGAACAATTAGACCAGAGCAAGCAAAAGCCTCCAACCCTTCCAAAAACCCTCTCCAACTTCTAGGTCAAAGTTTGGGTCACTTCTCACTGCAGCAATGATTTGCTCGGCCCTTCTGTAGACTTGCTCCCCCTCCTCCTATTGAGGCGCTATGGCCAACTTCAACACAGCCAATCTGACAGTGGATTCAGCATCCAGCTTTTAGCCCCAATCCCTGATTTTTCTGGGCTCCAGGCAAAGGGAGGTTGGATGTCTTTGCCCCAGGGAAGTGGGAGTTAGTTACTCTTCCAACACTGCCAAGTGAAAATGGAAATCCTCCAAGCAAGTGCTGTCAGCTCGGGGACTCCAGAAATAAATGCGCTGTTAATAACTCCTCCAAGGAGATCTCCGGCGAGGAAGGCAAGATGCCCCCCTGCCTGGGCTGGCTCCACTGCCTGTGCAACTTCTTCAGGGGTTGTTTTTCCCATGAGAAATAAGGACAGAAGGTTCAGCGTCAACACCAGGTTTGCTACCACAGGCGTGCAGCATGCAGCCACGCGTGGCCACTTTGATCCAGAGCCAGTTTGGCCAAGTAGATTTGAGCAGGTCAAAATTCTGTCCCTGCACAAAACAGAACTACGGACTCAGGAGAGCAGCCAGAAGCTGCCCTTTATGTGTCATGGCTCCTCTGGGCACGGACACTCCCAGAGGAAAGGCGAGAAAAAGTGCATTTTGTTTGGAGGAGGGGAGGAAAGGCTTCCCAAAAGACTCCCGTCTCTTTTTCCCTGAGCCTCCAAAACACCCTTCTCAGCTCTGCTGAGGAAAGGCATCTTATAACAGAAGAAACACCAAAGTGATCCAAGACACCAGGTCGTCCCGGTGCAAAGCCCACCCGGGCTGTGGGGAAGGTGCTGTGCTGTGTTTGCCCATGTAACCGCCACACAAACCACCCATCCAGGAGCAACTGCTGGGCTCCACGATGCTTAGAAAGGCTCACGTGCACCCTGCTGCCCGAGGGGAACATCTGGGGCACAGAAACGGGGCAATAGCTGTTGCATAGACAAACACAGTACAGGAGGGATCAGAGGTGGACTTTGCTGAGGTCCCATCCATCTGCCATGGCTGTGTTTTGTTTTCCCTCGAGGACACCAGTAGGTAATGCTACCTTCTGTCTACTGCATCCCAGATCAGAGGTTTTGTTAAGCATGACTCCAGTAAGGCTACAGAATCAGTAGTATTTGCAAAAAGGTCAAATCTGTTGGAGCCACTCTGTGGTGCACATCTCTGCACCCTCTCTGATGTCCCCTAGACTGAAGCCCACCAGGGTCCCCCTCGGGCACAGAGGAAAATGGGTTTCTCTCTCCTTCCCACGTTCCTACCTGCAACACGTAGCCCTCCCGGGCGCTCTGCTCCCGTCCCAGTGCCACTTTCAGCTGGTCCTGCAGGTGCCGGTTCTGCTCCAGGAGCTCCAGGGCCTCCTTCTGCTTCTGCTCCAGCTGGAGGGACACAAACAGGGACAGTATCCAGGGAGTGGGCAGGGGGTTGGCCATATGGAGCAAGCAGCTCGGAGGGGATGTGGAGCAGAATGAACGGGACTTCGGATGGCACCGCTACTTTGCTCTGCTCTGGGATCTGGATTTCATTTTGCCAGGCAAAATCCCTCCCCCCCTGAAAGAACTACGTTATGAGTTAGTTTACTTTCTAAAGGCTCACTGCAGCAAAGGATGAACGGCACCAGCTCGTGCCAGGCGGGACCCTGGCAAATCCCAGCCTGCTTCAGATCAGCGATACTCCTGATTATTGCACGCCTGCACCCCTTTCATTCCTGCTAATATACCTTAATCCCAACTAACAACAACCTTTGTTACCCCAGCCATGGACCTCTTCCAAGTGAGCTGAGTCTCCTCCTTCCTTTTCCCAAAATCCTAAGATTGTTTGATGTAGGCTCCACAAAAAGGGAACCTTTGTGGTGCGTGCTACAACTCTGCTACAGCCAGTTTACAGCTTTGTAGACATAACTGCAGACGCAAATCTCTGCAGCTGCAGAGCCATGCAGAATTACGAGCCTGAATTCAGAGCCTGGTCCATGCCCGTCAGTTGTACCCATCCCATCAGAGCAGGCTGGCTAACAGCCAGCAGGGGTGGGGGCTGGGAGGGGGTAATGAAGTACCACTCTTGCAAGAACAGCCCTGTTTGCAACCGTGGGAACATGAAAGCTGCTGGCAGGGCTGAACGGGAACGGATGCGGATCTGTGCCCTGCCAGCTCCCCAGGGGACTCCACAGCATCCCTACTCGTTGCTATTACAAAGCAGGAATAAATGCAGCTTTTTGAAGCCTTGCTCAGGCTTCCTACAGTTACTGCAGTGGCCTGAAGGCCATTTCAGCAGGCAGCCTGCACCCCACACATGCCGCTTTACCTCCTTCTCCAACAGTGTGGTCAAGTGCTGCTTTGTCAGCCCCTCGTCCCGGTCTTCAGCGTGGGCGAGGTGCAGGGGTGTGATGGGGATCTGCTTCTCCTCCCGCAGCGGGGTGGTCTCCACCTGGTGCCAGCGCTGCTCAATCTCTACGTGGACATTCTGCAGTTTGATGTCTGCTGGGACGGGCAGGATCCGGTCCACCTCCATCCTTAGTGCCTCTTCTGACCCTGCCCCGTCCACAGTATCGATCATCTCAAAGCGCTTGCGCCTCTCCTCACGCCGCCGGGCCCGCTCCCGCTCCAGCTCTCCCGGGTCGGCGTCGGTGGCACCAGTGTCCCTGGGGAAGGCGGCAGAGCCGCTACTGGAGGAGTCTGCAGCGTTTGCACGCTCCTGCACCAGGGCTTGCTGGATGGGGCGAAACTCAGCCCAGTCAAAGGTCTTGGACCGTCCTTCTCGCCGGCGCTCGCGGGCACGGCTCCGCTTCTGCTCCGGGTCCAGCTCAGCTTGCTCTGCGTCTGGCTTCTCGCTCGGCTTTGGACCAGTCTCGAAGGAAGAGCTTGTTTTACTTTTCTCTTCCGGCAGGGAGCTGCGAGGACAGAGAGAGGGTGAAGGAAGGCGTCAGTGGGTGCTCAAGTTGGCCAGGCGCTCCCACGCATGCCTCAAAGAGCTGGGTGGAAAGGGGCTGCTGGAAGCCCAAGCCAATACCAGGTGGGTGCCCCCCTACCCCTCCGTCCCCTCGCCCCTCAGGCGCAGGAGCCACCGCTGCCCTTCCCCGGGGTCACGCTGGTGCGCAAAGCCTTGGTGCAAGCAGCCCCGGCTGCTCCCCAGCACACCCCGGCCCCCGGCGAGCGGCCGATCCCGACCTCGCTCCTCCTTGGCAGCCACCCCGGGGCTAGGGACCACGACCCAGCAGCCCCCCACGGCTGAGGCACAACCCTGAGCTGTCCTGCCAGGTGGGGAAGAGGCTTCCAAAGCTCCTGCGGCACCAGCCGGCTGGCCAGCCGCCCGCCTCCCCGGCTGCGGGGCTCCATGCACACACGCCGGTCACCGCGGCCATAGTCACGTGCTGGCAGGGAGGATGCCACCAGTCCCACCAAAGTCGGTCTGGCTTCGGAGCTGCGGGGTGGAGAAGCACAGAGCAGCTCCCACAGGTCTTGGGTAACAGGGGGAAGGTGCTCCTTGAGCTTGCCAAAGTCGGGGTATTAACGGGTCGAAAACTTCTCTGTGCCGCTATCTGCACTGAAGGCACAGACCTCCCCCGGGGAAACCTGCCTGTGGGCAGCACGGGCAGCACGGGCAGCCACCCCGGCACAGGCGTTGCACGCCGTACGCACAGTTGTTGGTGCAGCAAGGAGAGCAAGAGTTACTCAACACACCGTGGAAGTCACTGAAAATGTCGATTTCTCAAGCAAGGAATGATTTTTAGTGCTGAGTTAGAGGGTGGTGGGTTGAGAGGGGAGACATACTTGTCAAGCAAGGGAAGTTAACAGGGGAAGGCAATACCGTTTCCAAACCTACAGATAATCCATAATGCAGTATTAGCTTATTAAACGTAGACATGCCAGCCTTGTAACATGCAGATCAAAATTAAAAAAGAAAACAGCAGTATGCTAAGTTGGCAGAAGCCCGTTCTGAGGGAGCGGCAGGCATTTGCTGAACCCTCTTTGCTATCAGAAGCCCCCGAGATGCCTCCCGAGGTGCAGCCTTGCCGCTCAGGCTGACTTCTGGCTCTCCCTGCTGCCAGCACCACCACGGCATCCCTCCGGGCTTCAGCCTCCAGTGCAGCCTTGACAA
Organism: Falco peregrinus; assembly: GCF_023634155.1. Taxonomy (NCBI): domain Eukaryota; kingdom Metazoa; phylum Chordata; class Aves; order Falconiformes; family Falconidae; genus Falco; species Falco peregrinus. Next base: position 86,842,611 of record NC_073725.1, on the reverse strand, counting down.
GCTTTCTAGAAGGGTGCAGTGGGAAGAGCTGGAAAGCAGCTCCCCGGGCCCTTTGCTGCAGGCACATCACCGCTAACGGGGCTCTGACCCACGGGACCGCATGCACCGAGACTGCCGCGACCGGGAGGGAGCAGCAGCAGCATAGCTTCTCCTCCTGCCTCCGTAACACACCCCAGCTCCTGCAGCCAACAACCTCAGGTATGTGCATACGCCCAAAACAAAGAATGGAGCAGAAGAGATGACTCTGCATGGGTCCAGGGCTAGTATCTTCCGATGCACCACAGGCTCAGTAGAGCTGGGTTTCAAGAAACTCTGGCAGTTACAGGCTAAAACCAGCTCAGAGAGAATTCCTTCTTCAGCTCTGTCACTTGCAGCTAATAAAATAAACCCAAAAGGCACCACGATGGAAACCACCTTGCTCCTCAGCCATTAGAAGATATTGCACGACTCCAAAGCCAGGCACTCAATCTGGAGTCAGTTAGCGATTAGAGCTGCATTTTAAATAAGTAAAGCGGGGAAGAGGTTGAGTCTTAAAATGGAGCAGAGCACTAGGAAATACAGGGTGTCCTGGGGCCCCTCGGATGTTGTTGAGAGACAGAAATTACACTGTTCTAAAATACCCGTGGAAGAATCTCAGCATTTCTGGAGGCAGCATCTCTCGCGAGCTCCTTTCTCCTCTACTGCTTCCCAAAGGGCACGGGATGTGTGTCAGGGAGCGGAGGGGCAGCCACTGGGAACTGAGTGAAGAGACTCAGAAGGCTGACCCGAAGTGTCTCGCTTCATCTCCCGCAAGTGCCCCATGGCAATTAATTCTGCTTAAGCATTTCACGTCTCCGCCATCCCAGACAAAATGAAGCCACATCACAGGGGAGGAGGGGGTCTTGGCCTCATAATGGTATTTATAGGTCAAAACAAAAAGGTTTTATCTTTTAATACAGGTGGCTGCGGGAGTGGTGCGAGCTGAGCACGCCGTGGCAGTGTGCAAGAAGCACACGAAGGCTGCAGGGAACTGGGGGAGCGCTGGGGAACTCGCACCGCAGCTGCGAGCTGAACAAGGACCCAGCGCTGAAGCAGCCACCTTCTTTCTTGTGGCTATTTTATACCTGCGCGGTCATCGTCAGCAGAGTGTAATTAAGTGTCTCTGCAGACTGCAGGGCACTGCTGAGGACAGGGAACAGCACAGCATCTGCCCCCACCCCAGGTGCTGACGCACACAGCAATATAAACAGTAATTAGGACTCGAGCAACCGAGAAAACGTGTGTTTGGCTCGGTGGAGACATGGCAGTGGGTTAATGAGAGCCACAGGAGAGGGCGGCAGGAGTGTGCAGAGTCAGACTGGCCCCAGGGATGGGGTGAACACCGCTGCCCTCCCGGCACAGCCCAGCATCCACACTGACTTCCCTCTTGCACCCTGGCTGCGCTCTGCAGACATTCACCACCTCTCCATCACGAGCCTTTGGCAGTCTGTCCTTTGGCTTCCCAGCAGCCCTGTTCCCAAGCCGCTCCCCAGGTGTGGGTGTTAATGACGTGCCCCAAGCCAGGCGGGACGGGCTGGGATCCCCCGGCACACGGCAAAGGGCTTGTGAGCAGGCAGCAGGTGAACACAGCCCTGCTTCACACACGGCACAGCCCTGCAGCTCACAGCAACAACTCAGCAACGTGACTAACCCACGCCAGACCCTACCCCATCTACAACCAGCTCAGTGGAAAACACCAGAAGCGCACCCTCTTCTTCCCCAGCTGGGGGACTGAGAGTCACCTTCTACTTATGCAGCGTAACAAGTTACTGCCCAACTGGTACCCACGCTTGGACCCTCCCACGAGGGTGAGCCAAGTCAAACCACTTCATGTGGGCTTGGGGCAGATGCAAAGACAGTGAGCACAGGACCACCGTGCTGCAGTAACCTGTTAGGCTATAAATACAGCTGGTTCTTTACAGGCAGAGAGGTCCCCTCAAATCTCCTTGGTCTTCATCTTCATATCTAGTCACATCGGAAGATACCAGTGTGGGAAAATCAAGTGTCAAGACCAGGTTGCTTCTTCCCTTCTCTCTGGCTTTTATTTAAAGACAAAAAAAAAAAAAAAAAGGGGGTGGGGTGGGGAGGAGGGGGACGGCGAAAAAAGAAAGAAAAATAAATGGAAACTGCAGGCCTTCCCATCCGAGGTGCAGAAAGGAGGAGCATGCAGTGAATCACGAGATATACAAACCACAAAACGTTAATACAGGAGAGAACACAGTTTTCCAACCTGGGCTTCAGCACGGATAGTTTCAAAGAGAAGTTTTTCCTGGGATTGCATGGAAATCAAACATACACAGGAGTGAGGAGAGAGGTGGCTTCCCCGAGACCCCCACGAGATCCACCAGAGCTCGGGCAGGGCTGGGAAAGAGTGGCTGAGTGCCAAGCGGGATGGGGAAGGAGAGGCTGGAGCATCTCCAGGTCAACAGCACCAGGTGAGAAGAGCCATTCCATCAACGCTGGGACAAACCTGGCAAAAACCTGCTCGTTGCAGCTACGGTAAGGACAGGAGATGGAGTTAACGGTGCGGCCGTGTCCACGAAGCCTGTAAGAGGTGGCCCGTACGAATGTGGCTGGCACGGTTAGCTGTGAGGTCAAACACCCTTCACCCGCAGCCACAAGCGCTCACAGAAGGTACTCTGTGAAGCAGGGGGTCCCTTCCTCTGGCACTGACAGCAGGAGGAGACGCGAGCATTACTAAGGCACAAGGGGAAACAAGCTGCGGCAGCTATCTGGAAGATCAAAAGAGGAGGGAAGACGATCTGCTGGCTGGAGTTTAAAATATATCAGAGCCAAACAGCTTCTAAATTGAACCCTGGGCTCGTGCTGCCGTGACCCGTGGAGGGGATGGGCAGCTCATGCTGAACAGTAGCCAGAGGAAAGGGGGAACCCAGCACAACTGAATCCAAGTGGTTTCACAATACCTGGTGGGAATCCAGAGGAGCCTTGATATAGGAACAGTATTTCATATTCCTATGCACAAATTAAAGCCACATTTTCAACCCTCTTTGAAATCTGCACGCGTAAGAGTAACTCAGCATATCAGCATCCCCACAAAGCGTATCCAAATTAAGCCCAGAGAGAGGGATGTGAGAACGCGCTGCAGCTTCCAGGAACAGACAGGCTCGGAAAGAGGGAAGAAAAGGGATAAGGGAAAAATTACTCCTGCATAGCAAACCAGACAAATGCAGGGGCTGCTAAACTCCCCCCTTTACCTTGTTACATCAGGAGCAGTGGTGGGGCGGACGTGCTTCATGATGGTCTGGATCCAGTTGCGACGAATGCCCGATGTCATGGCGGAGAGGGTGAACTCCCCTTCCTTCGTCTGTGGAGAGCAGGATCAGCTCAGAGCAGCCGATTGCAGACACCAGCACCTTCCCACCCCCCGCCATACCACCCTGCACCCAGCCCTGAGCACCCAGTGTGGGGCACTGCTTGCTGGCTGCATGGAGACCGCAGCCAGCCCCTCCATCCCGCAGCACACAGTGGGAATTAGCATTTCTCAGCAACCAGGCCAGTTTTGGCATAGCTGAGATCCTAAGGTAGACACAAAACCTTCCCATTCCCTCTTGCTCTTCCCCCAGCCAAAAAACTGGCTCTCCAACCCAAGGCTGCAGCTCTCTGGAGCACTGTGGGTGATGCCGAGTGGCCTCTCTTAGGTGCCACGGACGAGCATCTCCAAGTGGCAGCACAGCATGAGCCACCAGATCAACTGTCCTGCAGCCAGACTCTTCCTCAAGTTTTCCTTACGTGGATCTGGAAGCCGTAGTTTCGCTGAACCGGGTACTCGGTAACATCGTAGCATGTGGATAAATCAATTTCTCCATCCAGGTCAGCTGCCTGCAGAGGGAAGAGGTAAAATAAGCCATAATGCTTTGCAAGCCCAAAGCACGGTGGGCTCACAGGGAGGGAAGCAGCAGGTCCTCAAGAAGCACAAAGCCCTGAAGGGCGATGCTCCAGGACCTTGACATCTGGGAAGACAACCCATCAGGATCAGTTTGGGAGCACCTGTGGCTCCCCTGGATGCAGAGCGATGGGTAAACACCGATGGGGAAGACAATTACCTCCTCTGCCACGGAATCCCGGTAGTATCTCAGGCTCTGGTCAGTCAGCACAAACCAGTGCTTCTTCCACTAGGGAACAACCAAGACAGAGCAATGACAGTCCTGCACCTTCCCAAGCAGCGGGGCCTGAGCAGCCTGTCACAGGCCACCCAGCAGAGACATCCCGCAGGGAGGCAGCTCACAGCCTCTCCCCTCCCAGCTCCACACCCGGCTTCACCAACAGGCCCCCCAGGGGCGAAGGGGAGACCCGGACAGGCAGCAATGCAAGGGACACCATGATGGTTTGCACCTCCAGGACCCTGATTTCCTCAGCACCGCTGCACCGGCAAAGTGCCAGACCCCCGGCAGCACCAACCCTGCGTGTGGCAGTGAAACACGGTGAGAGCCACGGGGGCAGCCGGAGCCTTCCTATTAGCTCTGCTGGCAAGGATGACGCTTTTAGTGATTGCACTTAACACCCTGGAGGGACTTTTTTTAAAAAAACCCCAAAACTCAAGAGTAAAACATTCATGCTGCAGATGAAGCAGTAGAATGAACGAAGAACCTAGGAACTGGGCTGGAGCCTGTTCTTGGCCCTTGCTCTACAGGAATATGCCTTCTGCACACTCCCGGTGAGGCACAGGCTTACCCAAGGCAGTTTCAGCTAACAAAGCGCTCGCTCCAGCAGCTGATTCTCCCTCTGGCTGCCTACAGCCCCAGGGCACAGCACACCAGTGGGGACACTCAGCAGAGCCCTGGCCACGGTGCTCACAGCCACGGGCAAGGTGCCCTCTCTCTTCCTCCATGGGCTGAGCAGGAGGGAAGCAAATCCAGGGAAGGGGCAGTTTGCAACCAGCCAGGGCACCCACGCTGCCTCGGCACACTGCCTGTCTCTGAGCCTTCGATAGGGCGGCACATCCCACATTCCTCCGGGAATGGACAGGAGGAAAGCGGCAGTGGCTGCTTCCCAGTGCCAACTCAGAGACATTTATTTATTTCTTGGCCTTGTCTTTTCTCCAGCACTCCAGAGACCTGATCTGAGCCTCATTACTGACGCCAAAGAGGTTGCTGGGTCGCAAGGGAGATGAGCCTAATAGAGAACAGGAACTTGAAACCAGTGCTGCTATTCAAGCTGCCCTGGCTCCCTAGAAACCCACGACACAATATCCAGCTGTGGGGCTTTGAAATCTCCCCGGGACAGAGAACCAGCTATTCCTGCTCCGAGACAAACACCGTTTGCACAGGGCTTGCACGCAGCCACTGCTGCCTGGCTCCAGAGAGTTGTACAAATTCCCTGTCAGTGTTCTGCCCAAGCACCTACAACTGGTTTCTCCCACTTGGAGCATCATTTTGAGATGTCAGAGAGAGCATCAGCCGCCAGAAACCAGGACTCTCACCTGTCCGTCCTCGTACTGCTTTGTCAACCAGCCCTTCTTGAAGTTCAGCAGGTCGGGCTGCAAGAAAGGAGAGAGGCGATCAGAGGGGTGGGAAGCATTTGTGCCCAAAAGACAACAGCAGCGGCTCGATAAAACACAGCGCAGCAATAAAAGAGGCTAGCAACAGTTTCATTAATAGAACTGTAGAATAGTTTGGGTTAGAAGGGACCTTTAAAGGTCATCCAGTCCAAACTGTATCATTGCACTGCGTGGTGGCTAACCGTTTGCTCCCAGAACAAGAGAGACCTGCTGTATGGTTTATTCAGGCTGTTTCCTTCCTAGCGTTTCTCTTGCAATTTCCTACTGCTACACCAGCATTACAGATGAAGGGAAACAAGGAATTGGCAAGACCGCAGGCAGTTTTGTCCCTCTATTATATATTATGAACGAAAAACTATGTGCTATCGAGGGAGCGGACAGACGCCAGCCTGAGCAGCCTCGGCTGTGATGCGGCTGCAGGCAATAAACCCACCAAGCCCCACCAGGACCTGCGGACGAGGCAGTGATAAGCCACGAACAAACTATAGAGAAAATTGCATTTGCAATGAGTACGTCCATCTCTGAAGGTGGCTGTGAGAGCTGGGAATCCTGATCTTAGCCCCAACCTATCCTGCGAGTGCAATACCACCACCCACCTGCTTCTTCCCTGCCAAAGTGCAGGTGGGTTCGTGCTCTTGGGGTCTGGGTCCTGTTAAAGCCCTTTCCTGTACTGCAGGAGAGCGTCAAGCAAATAATCTACATTTTGGATCAAAAATAACTGGCTCCCAACCATGCACTTTGCAGAGAAGGAAAACAGAAGGATTGCAAGAGTTACAGTTTTTCACAGGCTTGTTATTTATCAACTAGGAAGAAGCACAGGGCAAGAATCTTCCACAAAAGCAGATAAATCCCTCTTTAGCAGCATTCATACTACTTTACTACACCTCTTGGTTTTCTCCAAAATGTAAGCAAACCTGTAGGAGCATCCATGGAGGAACGGTGCTGCTAAGCAGTATATGCATGTGTTTCAGACTGGGCTGCAGCGACATGCTACAGAAGCACTGGAGGGGGAAGGTTTCTCCTGCAGGTCCTGCTCCTCCACAGAAACCCAGCTGCTTTCCCCGAGTGCTCGGGCAGGCAGGAGAGCATGGGCTTTGCCTGAAGCTGCAAAGCTGCTGAAGCATGAGAAGTTTGGGACCAGCTGCCACTGCAGGGTGTAGACATTAGAAACCCAAAACAGATGAAGCACTTGATGGAAGAGATACCCACGCAACACAAGCCACAGCTACGGAGCCTAACAAGGGATGAACTCTCCCTCAGCTTTTATCCTGATGGAAAACTGATCTGATCTGACACAGAGAACCCAATGGGTAGGGGAGAGTCTTGCAATCACCGCTGCAAGCCAGCAGGCGTGCACATTTTTCATATGTTGCCACTTTTATAACAGGAGTGGCACAATAAAGGTGTACTTAATGCCAAGGAAAAGGTTTTCTTCCCACTGACTGCATAATTTTCTTGTCTTCACTAGATGATGTGCTTTGCCATTTAACGTGCACTTACTGCACCTCTTTATTACCACCAAGAATTTAAAAATCACTCTTGTGGCTGTACAAGTCTACATGAAAAGCTACAGAAATGCCAAGCTACTGCATTTTTCTGAGAAGTCCTTGAACAGAAGCTGTCCATCCACAAAAAATGCAGCTTGTATTTACAATAGGTCTGTAATCTTTTTGAGAGATTAGCACGTGTATTTATTTTGTTCCTACAGAAGGGCGGTGAGAGGATAGCAATTTTGTGTTTGCTCTGTACTGTTTGCCTCCAGGTCTGGTGAGCATTTGAAATATGCAAAGGGAGGAAAGCTCAGGAGGGCAGGTTCAGCCCTTCCTCACAGCCTTCGTCCCACTCACACCCACTTGCAACTGCACAAACATCAAGGAAGAGGCATTAGAAAGCTGGGCCACGTTAGCTCTCTGAAAATGCATCAGTCATGACCCAGCACCTGGTCTGAGTCCAGAAAATTGCACTGACCCTCTGCTGAGCTGGAAATGCTGTGCTGCAGTCTCTGCCAGTTCAGGGGGACAGCACAGGGCAAAGAGGGGCTCTGGCCAGGCGAGGTGACCCAACATCTCCAGGGTGACCTACAGAATTAGGGTCTGACATACCAAGCAAAGCACTGAGGAAACGGAGCAATCCAGAGGAAAACAATTAGCAAAACGGGGATCTGCTTTCCAAGCTGCTGCTGTACTTTAAGGAAAAGGACTCCTCGCCAGACTCTGCATTTTAATTTCTGCAACAGTAGAAGGGAACAGGCGAAAAACACAGCTCTCCCCCCGCTGAGCCCCTGTGACTGTCAGGGTCAGTCACACCTGATTCAGGTCACTGAAACCTGCTCCAAATCTGAGTCCATCCCATGTCCTACGTGCTGGCTTTGGTGAAAGCAGCAGACAATCCAGTTTTCTCTGGACCTGCCTGGGAAAGGCCCCTCACAGCCTCCCCCACCGCAGAGGACATGGCCCTGGTAGCTCACCGTCATAGAGGACTCTGTGGACCTTCTGTCCAGTGACTTTGCCCGGCGATGCGGGGACAGAGGAGATGCAGACACATCCAGGATGGCGCCCACAGCTGCACCTTCGCAAGCGAAGTCCTGTGTAAACAGCATTAGCCCAGAACAGTGCAGGAACTAGGACAGCAAGTCCCACTCTCTTGGCTCATGGCACAAAAATCCACATTATTTAAGGGGCATCTCAGGCTCAGAACAAGTGTCATTTCATTGGCAATACTTATTTTTTTGTCCTTTCAGGCATTAATTTGTTCCCAATATACCTAACCGTATCTGGGACTCTGAAGATTGCCTGTTTCTTTTGTTACTTCACCCCATCCTGATGTGTCCTGCCACGCCAGATCTGAAGTTTCCCTCTTTCTATTTTGGAGGAAGGAAAAAAAAAAAAAAAAAAAAGACAACCTGATTTCCCACTCTGATCTGCAGCTGGGCCAAGGAAGCGGAGCAGCAAGCAGCAAACCAGCGCAGACTGAGCACCCACAGCGGTTTGGCTCCTGCATGTGCCTGCCTGCGACTCCAGATCCCCTGCTCCACACAGGGACAAACCCTATAGCTAAACCCTATAGCTAAACCCTCTGTGCTGGGCTGCCGGGTCCCAGGTGCCATCCTCCAAACCCCACGGTGAGACCTTGGCTGAGCAGCTTACCCGTTTCCGTGGGAAAACCCTCTTCTCGCTCCTGCCCTGCCGCGTCTCGCTGGAAAGGCCAGCCCCGGCCGACACATTCGTTTCCATGTGCTCCGCGTTCTCAATATCTAATGCCTCAAATTTTTCAATTACCTGGGATCGCCTGGAAAACAGAGAGAAAGGGGAAACCAAAGGCGGTTTAAAGACCAGAACAGCAACTGTGTTGAGCTGTACAATCCCACAAATGTAAGGCTGCAGAATTACTCGACCCAGTGTTCGCTCACACTTGGCTTTGGGTCCCTGTTCCTCTGCAAGCTCCAGCATGCACAAATCCAGGGCAAAACACCCCGATCTGACATGTATCATTCTACCCATGGCCAAAGTGGGGAAAAACCTCATGCTACTCAGCTCAGAATAGTATTTCCTTAAATATTTAGAAAACCCTTGCAAAACCAGCAGTAACTTTTTACTTGTATATTTTACAGCCCTTTGAGAAGCAAGGATTATTGAACAGCTTTGACTTAAGCTTTGTCTTTACTCCCTAGCACTGCAGCTGGTGACGGCCCCCCAGGCCACAGAGCAGAGACACATCAGACCAAGCTGGGGTGCAGAGGTAACGGGTGGCTACGGGTTCACTGCAACAGCACCCTGCAAAACCTCAGCCCCACGCAGGTAACCTCCCCAGTGCTGCACTGAGTAGATGCCTCCAGACAACGGGTCTGGCTTGCAGGCTGTGCCAGCTGAAGAGGCATGAAGAGATGAGGAGCAATCTGTGCAGGCACAACAGGGCACCCCCTGCAAAACCCCAGGGCTCTACCCTCCTCCTCAAACTGGTCTGCAAAGCCAGTATGAACAGCAGGGAGCACAATGTGGGCTCTCAAACAGCACACCTTGGTGGCCCATCGCACCACGGCACTTATGTCTCCAAGGATGGAGGAGAACTATGAAAAAATGTGGATGGAGCTGGAGCCAACCCCGGACCAAGCCTACATGGGATGCTCCTAAGAAGGAGCAAACAACAAACCTTTGCAGGTGGAATTAAAAGCACCGTTTCAGCATGAAAAATTGCTCACTGACCCACAGGTGAGGAAATACTGGATTTTTCAAAGGACCTGCTGGTGTCTATGCTTGTGTGTCCAGCGGTTCGGGGGCAGGTATCAACCTCAGGGCTTTAATCACAACCTGGGAACGTGCAGCAATAGCCCACCACCAACATACCCCCCCAGCTGAGCTCCAAGCTGTGAGGTTTAAAGCTCAAAACCTCCCTAAAAAGCTCAGTCCGAGTGTGTTCCTGAGGCACAATTTGGACCCACGTGTGCCGCACCTAAACTCAGGGCTGCTTGCTCCGTGTGAACCTCTAACGTGCATGAAAATCACAATGGCAACCACATGAGGGGAAACAGGTTATTGAAAAAATCGGTTTTAACATTTCCCACAAAAAGGAACACCAGGTTAAGGGCTCAAAAATCACGAGATGTTCAGTTTTCAACCAACATTTGCACCAAATTCTGTAAGTGAGACAAAAGTCTGAGCCTATCACATCCCCCAGCGAGCTGGGGGCCCCCACTGCTGCTCAGAGAGAGGCTGCCAGGACCACGCACCGAAGCCCATAACCAAAGAGAAGGGACAACATTGGTGGGGAAGACTTTGCTTTGTAAATTCCAATCTCTCTGATGTTTTTATGAGACATCTATTCAGCCCCTGCTGCCTCCCAGTTTGCAGACTGGGAGTGGGCAGATCCCGGGCTCATGCAGAGCTCTCAATCCCCTTGGGATGTTCTGCTCAGGAGATGTCCATTCGTGTAAGCCAGCCGACGGAGAACTGTTTTGGAGTCACGATTTTTTAACGCTTTTTACACTGGCCCAGCCTTCTCTGAGTCTCAGTTTAGAAGGGAGTAAGAGGTCCATGAATTAACATTGTCTGTGCCCTATTAGGTGTGTGCCTGAAGAAAAACAAATCAGGAGAAAAAAAATAAAAAACAACCCAACCAAAAACCATAAAACAAAATTAAAAGCAGGTTGATTTCTCATGAAAGGGGCTGCACCACCAGGTTGTTCTACGGCTTGAGATTGAGATGAGATGGTAGCGAAGCAGGCGAAGTAAAGGTGGACACGTCACACAGCAACACAGCAGGAGAAGGTGGAGAGCAACAAGACCTGGAAGAAAACAAGGCTGGAAAATGAATGAACAGAAGAGGAAATTATATATCTGCATCTACATACAAAACAAAATCAAAATCATTCCAGTAATTTGTCATTGAAAAAGGGAGGAGAAAAATAAATCACTGCAACCAAATCACAGCCCCAAGGGTTAATATTATCCAGATTACAGGAAAGAATCATATATTTTTTTTTCCTTTAGCTCAATGTTTCAGAGAGGCTACTGCTAGAGATCCTGGGGGGATGGGGAGGGGAAGGGCTCTCCTCTCCTCCCCACCATGCCAAGGAGAGAGCTGCTCCCTCTGAAGAGCAGCTCTGTGTGGACCAAACAAGGCTGCGGACAGGTACGGAGACACATTTTAAAAGCTGCGGTGCCATTTAGTGCTTCCTCAACTAACAAAGCTCGTCCCAAGGAATTCCTCGGCCATGCAGGCTGTTAATCTTTTCCAGGCCACTAAACCCAAGCTGCAGATCTCAGCTGTTAGGTGGAGGGCTGCGTGCACTGGGAAGGAAAGCTATAAAGACCAGCACGAGCTATCATTACAGTGATTTTCTTTGATTGGAAGAAAGGGCTTGTTTTTATTGGATTCATTCATTATTTAAGAGCAAGAAAGACAGTGAGTGTCAGGAAAAGGAAGAGGAATTTCCCCAAAGGTCCACAAAAACCAAGAGGATAGTTTTACAAGAAAAAACAAACTATACTTGGGAGAGCAGGCACTCCTCTCTACGGGTAGAAGCAGCATTCAGAGCAGAGCCATACATTTCAAGAATTCAGAGAAGGAATTTGAGAAAGAAAAGTCTTTTAAGCTATTTCAGGCAGCTTTGCTATTTATGGAAGCTAGAGATACGCCTCAGCCCCCTGACCACGCTCCTACAGCAGATCCGGCAGATGCCAGAGCAGACTCTTGCCAGCATGCGCAGAACATGGGGTCAACCAGGAAAGCCACGGTTTTAGAGGCTGCATCCCTGGAAGTGTGCAAGGAAAGCCAAGCCTGCCACCCAGAAATTCCAGTGCTCCTGGGAGCTGCAGGAGGTGGACGAGCCTGCAGCCGCACACCCAGAGGAAGGGGCTCCGGGTCTCTGCACCCAAAGGACTCCCCACCCCGCTGGTGGTCTCCTTCCCAAAGCCGCTGGGATGTGCCAGGATTAATCCCTGCAGCTGCAGAGCCCTGCTGGGATAAATGGGGACGGATGCCTGAGGTGTGGGCAGCGGTGCTGGCAGCCCCGTCCTGCCGTGTGCCAGCAGAGGGAACTCGCACTCTGTCGCTCCGCCAAAATCCCAGCGATTATCTCCTGGTTTCTGATTCATGTTTGAGCGGCTGTGAGCTCAGGCGGCTGCATGGGGCGTGGAGCCAGCATCAGGTATAAATGGTCAACAGGGAAAATTTCCAGCACAGTCCTGCACTTAAGTCACGTAATACCTCTTACTGTAAGGGAACAGGACGAGAAGCCTTGAACAACGGCTTCATCTGGAGCTAAGCCTACAGGTGTGTCACTCAGGATGCAGCACCGGGTACCTAAAATTATTTTTTTTTCCATCCACAGCTCTGACACTCGCACTGATCATGGTAGGTAAACAAAACAAAAAAAAAGGGGGGGGGGGGGGCGGAGAACGAGCCAAAAATACCAACAGAATCAGAGCAAGCTTGTTTGGCTGCACCGAGGGATGAAAGGCAGATCTGAACGATGCCCGGCTGGCGCCTATGGGATTGGCATTCGGGCAAGTGATTTCAGGCAAGCGTTCCTGGACATGTTAGTGGGTTACTGAGAAGGATTATTAGAAATGGTGTTAGACCCAGGGGAAAAAGCTGACCCCACAGCATGGAAGTCAGTTATTGTATTTGCTCAACCTCAAACAGCACAGACTGAGCTCAGGGGAGAAAAATGACAGGGATATGTGGACTAAGTAAACTCAAATTTAAAAAGCAGCCAAGCCAAGCTGAGCAGGGTGCTGGTGAATGTTAATTCTCTGGTGGCACACTGGACTGCCTTGTTGTGCCCTGCCGAGCCCACCCACACACTCCAACACCCCAGCTCCAGGACACACGGCCTCTCCACCTGCCTGGACCAATTCCCAGGTTACCGGAGGAAAAAGCAAACGTGCCAGTCCCCATACACCGCCCGCCGAGCCATCCCTGCGCAGGGCACACTCCTCCAGGGCCACGGGCTGCAACCTCCAGCCAAACCCAGCCAAACCCTCCAGCGGGCAGGGAACCCTCGCCCTGCTCTGCCATCACCACCCTCGCAAATGAACACTGGACGGGCTCAGCGCCACGGGCAAGCACCCACGTGCAAACCTGGTGCAGCACCTGCTCCTCCCCCCACACCCGTCCTGCTCTGATAAAGGCCCTGGGCTGACGTAAGGGAATTTTTGCCAATATTGATAAAGCAAAAACACCTGGTAACAGCTCCAAGAGCCCAGCTGGGCTGGTAAAAAAGAGACTTTCCTTGGAAAAGGCACCCACCAGCAGGCAATGAGTGGGGCTGACAAAAGGACAGTCTCTGGCATCAGCTTCCTCTCCTGGGCCCTGTTATCTGCCTGTAAATCTGCTCCTCCCTGTCCTCAGCTGGCATATCCCAGCTCTGTTCTGGATCCCAGTGCTGCAAGATCCCCCCAGGGCTTGAGCAAGGGACCTCGGAGGAATGCAGGTGCTGGCCAGGGCATCCTGTGCAAGCAAACCCAGCAGGGACACAACCTCACCCACACCTGAGCCAACAGGCTGCACCAGTTCAGCCTACAAACCAGCACTCACCAGCCTCTTCCCAGCCCCAGCCCGGGTGACCAAGGGACCCATGTGGCATCCCTCTCCTTAATCCTGGGGAAGCCCCAATTCCTGAGGCAGAGAAAGTCAAACCCGTGCTCCTCTCTTTTATTTCCCATCCAGCACTCCCTGTGCAGGCTGTTGGGGCTGGGCTCAGTTTGGGATCCTCCTGCCGACCAGCAACACCAGTACAAAGTTACACCATGCTTCCCAGACCTGCTCCCAGCTCTCGGAAGCCAGGCTGGAAAACAATCCTTTAGGGGCTGGGAAGAAATGGAAGAGAAGCGCCTGCTGAAACCGTGCGAGAGAGAACATGCCCGGAGGAAAACCAGGGCAAGAAAATCAGACTGGCAGGCAGCCCTCTCGCCTGGGGCCTGTCTCCCGGTTTGCTCTGCTGCCTTCACTGCACAAATGCATCTTTCCCAGGGCAAGTCGAGCCTGTCCTTTGCCTCGCCTGGAAAGCGCCAAGCACGCCGGTGCGCAGTACAGGCGTGCGTGTGGACGCCCTCCCCATCCTCCTCCGCACTAAGCTGTTTTGCAGCCCGCTGCGCCCTGCCTTGGCACTGCACCCGCCTCTCCTCTCCCAGATTAATGCCATGACATTTTGAAACCTCTTTCAGCTCATTAGGCAGTTGCGTAACGCACCCGGCACTAACACCATTTAGAGAGCTAACCTAATTAATGGTACCAGCTGCCAGCGTGTGCCATGCCAGGGAGGGGACGGAGAGGGTGGGCTTGCTTGCAAATACAGCCACCAAACATCAACCATCTCAGCCAGCTGTCCCCGGAGCAGCCAGGCAGGGTGACACCCGCCTGCCGGCACTACTAAGGACATCCCAGCTCCTGGTCGGGGTGGATGGGCATCCTTAAACCCAGGAGCACTGTAATAAAAAGGGGCTTCACCCGGCAAATGCCACCTTCTCTGTCCAGGGCGGTGGTGGGGACACAGCTTTGCTGCCGTTGCAAGCATGCAAGGGGACCAGCCACTCATCCCTTACCTTCTCTCACTGCCAAAGAGCCGGGCCACTTCTTCTCTCCCAGGGCTACGGGCCCGGGTTCTCCGCTCTAGCCGCTTCCTCTCCACCTGGAAGGCCTCACGATTACTGATCCTAATGGCCTTGGGAACGTCGGCCAGGGTGGTGTACTGCCGGCTGGCTTTAAAAGAAAGGGGACGCCCCGATTTTTCAGCTCCCCTTCCTACATCTCTGCTGCTGGAGTCCTTGTGCATGAGACAACTGCTCTTCGAGTCCAAGGAGTTCAGAGAGAAGCTGTGAATCATTCGGTCGCCTGATCGGGTACCTGGGGAAGGAAAGGGCTGGGCATGCTCCTGCGAGGGTGATTTGGGATAACTGTACCTGTTGTTTGGGGTGCTGGGGCTGGGTGGGCTTGGTGGGGGCGGCAGCTGCTGCTCTTCCAGCTTCGAGTCTTGCTTGGTCTTCTCCAAGGAAAAGTACCCGCTCTCAACACGCGTCTTCCGCCCACAGTCTATCCGCTCTCCATTCATGGAGCTCTCGTCTAAGGGACAGAGAAGTCACTGCACTTGGTTTCAAGTCCAAGTTCCACTTTAACAAAGAACACCCCGATTCCACCCAGGACAGGGGCAGAAAAAAAGCAAAGACGGTTTGGGCCCCAGCCCTGTGCTGTGCCACCTCTTGCACCCTTGGCTTTTCGAACCTGGCCACCCCTCATGCCCATGGAGGTGGTGGGATGGTCTGCAGAGAACTGGGGATGCTGGTCCAACCCTTGGGTCAGACTTGCAAGGATGAAAGACCTAAACCTTCAAACCAAGAAAGGGACAGCTGCAGTCACCACTCTGCACCCACTGCCATCCCCATCCTTCCCAACCTGGCACTGGCCATGTCTCCGTGGGCACAAGGCGATGGACACCTTGCTCCTGGCAGCCACGAGTGGGTGGAAAGCATCCCCCCCTCCGAGTGGGCAGATAAAGGGAACGGCCGCAGCACCTGGGGTCTGCCCATGGCCCCAGCAGGAAGAGTCCCCAGCCCTATTGTTCCAAGCAGAACAATGCCACAGTCACAGCCTCTTCCAGGGACTCATCGGGGAGACCAAACACAAACAGGGCCCTGACGCGGGGCCCAGAGAAGGAAGCAGCACTCAGGGCTTGGCAGCCCCCCCAAACCCCAGGCTGAGCACAGAATGGCCCCGCACCCTCTGGGTGCCCCAGGCAGGGATTCAGATGGGTGAGAAAAGGCTTTCCCCACCCCAGCACAAGCACAGTGTTGCCTGCAAGGGCAGGCAGCCCCATCTCCCTGCTGGGGCAGAAATGGGTCCCACGCTGTGATTTTCCAGCATGTGAAGCAATTTTTTTCCTTTCTGAACTCCAGCCTCCAGGACCTTGCTCTGGTCCCTGCACAGCAGGGGGGTGGTCTGCCTCCCCCTCCTTGCTGGGATGCTCCAGGAACCAAATCCACAGAAAATTTCTCCGTCTACAGTGGTTTTCTGCCAGCTCAGCTACCCGAACCAGGTCATTGCAGCATCACACCAGTACTGGCACCCTGGTCCCTCACCTTCCTTGCTGTCCAGCACGGGATCCTTCAGGGAGCTGGCAGCCCCAGCCTGGCCTTGCACAGGGCTCTGCGCTGGGCTGATGCTGCTGCTCCCGTCCGCTTGGTCTTTGCCCCTCATTTCTTCCTGCCAAAGCGTGGACTTGGTGGCAGGGACCTTCTCTGCACTGGGGATGTTGCTGCTGGTCACGGCCATCTTAGCAGGACCAGGTTCCTAAAGAGAACAGGGGAGACAGCAGGGTTAGAGGGGTTTGTCCCAGCTCCGCACCCAGGGTCCCCATGGGGCTGTCCCTGGAGCCATGGGTGCCACACAGCTTGGGTGTTGCTCACAATGCATGCCACAACAGGACAGGGACAGGGACGGGGCTGCTCAGCCATGTGCCACTGCAAGGGGACAAGCTTGCAGGTGGAAACCCTGCCCCAGGGCAGCGCGTCAGGGGGACAGGACCTCTCTGGCCAAAGGGACCATCACCGCTCTTACAGTGAGAGAGGAGATGTCCCTCACTGTCCCTCCCTGGGGAGGGCTCCTCAAACCAGCTGCACCTCCCCACGCATCCAACTGGGAAAAGATCCAGAGTAAAGGCAAGCTGGTAAGTGAAGGAGACCTTCAGCCAGCGCTGAGCAGCGGAGGGGCTTGCTGGCTTTGTTTGGAATATGAACCATCCCTCCCAGCACGGTGTGCAGGACGCTGTGGCCACCTCCACGTAACCCCTTGGGAAAAGCCCACCTTGTGGTCACGCAGCCCAGCCCCGAGAGGAGCCCTGACTCTTCCCAGTGGGCAGGGTCCCACATGGCTCCAATTACGCTCCAGCTCAGCAGCTCTTCCCAACGCTCACCCGGTGCATGTGTGGGGCTTTGCACCAAAATTCATGTGCAACACCGCAGACCCACGGAGAAACGGGTCTGTCAGTCCTCACTCACAGGGAACCTGGAAATGCTCCCCTCACCTCCACCAGAACCCAGTTTGGGGTGACAGTGCACCCTCTGTAATTGATGCAAATAAATACAGCATGCTCCATTTTCCCCTGCATGTCCCTGGTCCTTCTGCACATCCCTGGTCCCTCCGCGGGCTGTCTCTGCCTTTCACACACACAGACCAATACCAGGCTTCTCTCCTGGGTCCCATTTGCCAGGACCGCATTTTCTCAGTGTTATAACTAACATCAAAAAACCAAAGGACACAGGACAGAGGAGAAAATTAATTCCCAGTCACCAGCAGCTGCGCTGTTCATCTGTCACAGCTGGTTTGCTACAGGCCACTGATAAAAAGAATAAAACCCAACCGGTGCTGTACTCCTCCCAGCCACTTCGGTTACCCAAGAGGCTGCTTGTTTTAGAATGGAAACACAATGTTGCATTGAGCTTTATGCTATTTTAAAACAATACCCCTCATCTTAAATGCTTCTCTGGCTAACAAGGGGGTCTGGAGTCCCTCAGATGATGCAGTTTTGGTGGCCACAGCCCGGACAGCCCAGATTTGGTGCACACACCAGGGGAGGCAGCAGCTTTCACAACTCGTTTAGGGTTTGGCTTTATTCATTGGCAGATGTTTTGCTGTTGCTGTATTAAGCTTCTGCATTAGCAGATTATTTTCCTTAAAGCCACCAATAAATCAATGACAACGAACCCCCCCTCCAAAGTCTTCAGACTGTGGAGATTTTCCCAGCTACTTGTTCCCTTTCCACGGAGCAGGGGGAATCCAGGAGCACCCAAGCTGGCAGCCATGGGCTGGGGACACAGGCTGCGAAGAACATCCCCTCTGTCCCCCCTCCCACGTCAGCAAACCACCGGGGGTTTTAGCCCTGCACCT
Organism: Falco peregrinus; assembly: GCF_023634155.1. Lineage (NCBI taxonomy): Eukaryota > Metazoa > Chordata > Aves > Falconiformes > Falconidae > Falco > Falco peregrinus. The sequence goes on along the minus strand of NC_073725.1, from coordinate 86,824,694 downwards.
CCAAACTGGCATTTGCAAGGCTGTGCTGGAGCCACTGGGGATCTCCCAGGGAGTGGGTCCTGGCTCCATGCACAGCCACAACAAGAAGCAAATGACCTCAATTTTTAAAAGAAATCCCCTGGGAAATTTCACTTTAAGGGAATGCAGTGCTGGAGGTAAACAATCCAGAGTTCACGGGCATGCCACTCAAGGGGACCCTGCTTGAGCAAGGGGTCAGACCAGACAATCTCCCAGGTCCCCTCCACCCTCAACAACTCTCATTCATTGAACTGAAAGCCCAAAGCTCATCACCCGCTCAGGATATATATTTTTATATATCCCTTACTCACACCCCCGTACAATTATTTGTAGATATGTATTTAATTAGACAGAGATATGAGGGCCAAAAAGCAGTCTATAAGCAAGCAGAGAAATTAACTCTTTGCTGCTCAGTGCTATGAACAGCTCCAAAAAGGAGTGTGCACCAAAATCAACCAAACCAGCCTTCAGTTACCTGAAGCGTGTCTGGGCATGCTCTGCTTAGCTGAGCCTGCCACACCCCTGTGCAAACAGAGGGCAGTGCCTCAAATCCCACATTTCAGCCTGAAATCCTGCCTCAATTTCCCAGGTACAGCAGGCAAAGGCAGCCCAGTCTCTCCTGCTGCCCGCACCACTCTGCCAGAGGATGGCAAAAGCTGCAAGAGAAACCTGCCCTCTTTCCCCACCAAGACTGCAACCTGCTTGCAAAGCAAAGATTAAAACATTTCTAGGCTTGCACCTAACAACATGTCCAAAAACCTGCAGCTGCAGCAATATGGCCAGCTTCACCTGCATTGCTCCCACCCCAGTGATTTTGCAGGGGGAAGATGCAAAATGACGGAGGAAGCTGAAAATGGCCCTGATGCCCCAGGAGTGCTCAGCTGCAGCCAAGCTCTGCTGTAACATGGACAAGGAGAAACTACGTGTAGGATTGAGAAAAAGCAGAAATATCTATTGTTTTAAAATTTTTCTGTCGAACCATAGAGGTGTCCATCCCTGCCTGAGTGGCTCTCAGACACGATCTGCTGCCAGATTAGTGTGCAGCCGTCTTTAGAAAGAAATTAGGCTTTCTCCGCCGGCACACAGAAAGCAAGCTGAACAGCAGCCAAATTCAGGAGAAGCCATTTCACAGAGGGGGATTCTCTCCCCAGTATCCTCTCTCCTTCCCCAGACCAGCCACCTGCATCAACATGATTCAGGAGACAAAGGAAAGATGATTCTTCTGCCTTTACAGGTTGCTCATGAGCACCCGACGCAACACAGCATCCGTCTGGTAGCAGGTCCCACCCACATGGAGGTTGTTTTCAGAAAAGTGAATTAGAATCTTCTTTTGGTGCCATGGGGCTGGGAGCGATGGGATGGATTGGGTGGAAGGAGAGCAGCGAGCAGGATGGGGACGGGGTGGACCACCCCACTCCCTCCCGCACAAGCCTGAAGGTGGGGAAAATGTCCCCAGGCTCCCCCAAGTACCTGGGGAGCCTGTCTGGCCGTGGGGAGCCAGCATCCTTCCCGCAGCTGCTTCCCTTATTTGGTGCTCAGGAGCTCGGATCCTGTATGGTTTCCAAGAAGTTGCCATGGTGATGAAACGTAACCCAGAATGATGTTTTTCTGGCTCTGCGCCCCTTCTCTCTGCCCCGTCCCCCTCCTGAACCCAGCCTGTATTTAGTGTTGAGCCAGGGATGGGGTGAGCATCCCTGCGCTGCTGCATCAGCTCACTGGGGTACCCAGAATGCGGCAGCCCCCACCCCGCGGCTTGACAATTCGCAACTCACAACATGTCAACTCTTGGCCATGGAGGGAGAAGAGGCGTTCCCTAAGGCATCACCAGAGCCACCACTCAAGGGGCTGTGACAGTCCCAGCCCTTGGCAGAGGGTGGCTCAGACTTCAAGCTTGCTGTGCAAAAAAGCATCATCTTCTCCCCCGTTTTTTCTTCCTGTTGCCCAGAACCTCTTAATCTGATGGACTGGTGGAAATCCGATTCAAATGAACGTCGTACAAAACCCATGCATGACCCAGTTTGCACCAGGAGCACCCTGGAGACTTCATCGAACGGGACCTGAAAACTGGGGCTCAGGGGAGCCCTGGTGCTGGTTTCAGTCCCCCAGTGCTGCAGCCCAGCTCGGCCGGAGGAGCCCTCCCAGCCGGTCCCCCACAGCAGCGGGACACGTGCCCAGAGGTCAGGCAGTCTCGGGGACGCGGCTGTTCTCATCCCCGGCGAGGGACGAGGGTGGCCCTGGGGTCACGTTCCCCATCTGTGGGATTCTCCCCCACTCTGGCCACGTGGGAGCCCGGCAGGAACCAGTGAGTCACGGACAGCCCCACTTTTTACCATTTATAGTCAAAGTGAGCACGAAGCCACCGCTGGGTCCCTGGAGAGCCCGGCTCCAGCCCCCGGAGCTCCCAGCCTGGCCCTGGCCTTTAGTATTTTCCTTTCATTCCCATTATCTCTAGGGTCATCTCGAAGGGGGTAACCGGAGCCCGATGGAATTTCATCCTGTTTCTGCCAAAATGGCCCGTGAACAGCCAGCACCTCTCACTGGTCCCCCAAGGGGACCACGCAGCTTCGCAGCCGCTCCTGGGACAGCATGTGTAGGGGCCAGTGCCACAAGACAGCGCCTGGGGGGAGTTAAATGTGGCCCCAAGGCAGCCAGGAAAGCAGCATGTGACCCTGGGAAGTGATGAGCAGGAATTAATTCACGCCGACCTGCTGCCCTGGCTCACCCTGGCTCTCACCCTCCATGCCAGCAGCATTGCCAGGCTGGCAGCCTGCTGGTCTGGCTGGTTTGGGAGGGGGGGGCATCTCCCCCAGGAGCTGGGCAATGCCATGGCCCCGAGAGGGGGGCAAGGGACGGGGTGACAGTGTGTCCCCCCGTGGGGTTACCTGGGGAGTTGGGGGCTCTACCTTCCTCTTCTTCTTCTGGTTCTGCTTGTTTGTCCTCGGATAGACTATCAGCATCTCCAGCCATCTGCAGGCAGAGAAAGCAGAGGGTGAGGTCTGTGCCCAAGGGCAGTGCACAGGGACGGGAGCGATGCTCGCACGCCATCATGGGGTGCAAGACAGCCTCCCACAGGCTGCGGACCCCAAAGCTGTTCCCCTCCGCAGGTGACTCTGACCACACTGCCTGGGGAGATGCTGCCCCATCCCTCCTCCAGCTGCCTGCAAAGCTCCAGAGACGGAGCATCCACATTTCACCCCCAACCTCAGCCTCCCGGGGTTTGTAACTTGGCCATAAGCACACCCCTGAGCTGGGGCTGGGCACGCAGAGGAGCTCAGCTTCTCCAACCTCGTCAGGCTCAACATGGTAAACAGTACCCAGAAATCACCCCAGCCCGCTCCTGGGGGAAAAGCAAGGCAGGACAGGAGGGGAGGACAGATGACCCCAGAGTGCTTTGGCTCAAACCCCACTCGCTGCAAGAGCAAGGCCGTGGCCAAGGCTGACGTGGGGCAGGGATTCAAGGATTCTGAAAGACAGCCGAGAAGGACAGAGCCTCTGGGGGGACCTTCCCCTTCAGCGATGCCAATGGCCGCACACTGCACACAAGGCGCTTTTGTCCAAGAAAAAGCAGCGTGAACTTGGCATGGAGAAGTCCATCCCCTGCACAAACTGCTTCTTTGGGGGACCTTCCTGTGCCCTCCCACTGCGGCCTGATGACCTGCCCCTGCATCTCTTGTGAACTCCACAGGGATCTGTGGACCCCTGGGAAACATTCCTGCTTCAGATGTCCCTGCTTCCCTCTCCTGTTCCCCCCACTTTGCACGCTGCTGCTGTAAAGCGTTTTCAGATGACCACATCAAGTGGGTTTTGGTTAAGCAATAAATGCCAGAAGCATGCAACAAACGTAAAACAAATTCTCCCCCGGCCAGGGAAATCTTCCTGTCGTGCTGCAACTGCAAATGAAACCCGCCTGGCTTGGACCCGGAGCGGGACTGTTTCGGGATGATTAATGCTTGCAGTCAGGAGCAAACGTGCTGCTTCAAAATCCAGTGCCGGGCCAATGAACAATAAATCAGCCCCACCTTGCTCTACAATGCCTCTCCCTCCCGTGTGGTGGGCAGGACTGGCAACAAAAGGCTGAGCTGCAAACTGGAGTTTGGGGAGAAGGAGAAGAGAGCAAGGCGTGTGGGTTGGCCATGTTTTGGGGAGTAGCCATTGCTCCTGCCTTGGCTGCAGGAGAGCTGGCTCCTCCGTGCCGTGATTCCCCTGTGCCTCTGTAAGCTGGCTCCGCAGCCGCTGCAACCCCACTGCTGCAAACGGGGCCACGGAGCAGGGATCGCCTACGCTCACGTCTCAGTAGAGCAGGGAAGTTTCAATGTTCATCTGATTAAAATCCCAAGCTCTTGGTAGAAAAATGCCTATTTCGGCCAGTATTTACCAAAACGGAGGGAGTCACAACCAAAGGAAATGCTTGGAAATAGAAATCATCTCAACAGAAAGCACCGACTCTGCTGCTGCCAGGGCTCGGGCAAGCAGGTGACATCACGCCTTGGGAAGAGTGGGAAAGAGCAAGCGCTTCATCCCTTCAGCTTCCTGCTCTAGTTTCAAATGTCAGCGAATTCTGGGAGGGAGGCACTGAGCCCCAGACATCCCACAAGGGAAATGCTCACAGGTGAGCAGCAGCACCATCCCAGCCCATTGCTGCGCGCTGGCAGCTCGGCTCTCCCGCAGCTCTGCACCCTCACCAGCACCGGCTTCGACCCAAGCTGGCACGTGAGATGGACGAGGATGTTCCTAGGTCACCATCCAGCACCTGGAGTCAGGGAATCTACCGCAATTTGCTCATTTTAGTGGCTTAATCTTCAGTGTTGCTGAGCAACTGCACCCCAGCAGCAGGCACTCCTATGAGCAATGATATTTTAATCATCCTCAGAGGTCAGATGCTCCACTGGGACCAGGAGGATGGGCTGCATCCCATGCAGGGAGCGAGCAAAGCGGGGCAAGGTGGGCACTGTGAAGGCAAGTCCGAACAGGGACGGGGCAAATGCAGAGCAGACAGCCCCAAGAGGCCACATCTGCCCAGGGATGGACCAGAACCATGGCGTACGGCTCTCAGGGTCTGACACGCCAGTTCCAGGACTATGGGACCTACCGCTGGTGTGTGGACAGGACCTGTGCCAGCGGGCTGGGTACCTGATCAGATGGTCCTAAAAGCACCGTTGGGCTCACCCCCAGCACCCATCAGCTCCAAGCCTGTCCTGATGTTCACCCTGTGGACAAGCTTCTTCCCTAGCAAGTAAACAGCTACCTTCTGCTGGGGCTGAAGCTGCCACGGCCAGCCGAGGAGCACCTTGGGCACCTGATGTATCCTCTGAGCATCCCACAAATGCTCCAGCATAGCTCAGCTCATCCTCTGGGGTAAAAGCCACTGGGAGTGTTGTTCTGCAGCCGGGAGCAGGATGCTGCCCATCGGCAGACAACAAAACTGTGAAACAGTGGCCTTTGTAAGAAACAAGTGATTCAGGAGGATCTCAGCTCCAGGGTCTGGCTCTCAGGCTCCTGGCAGAGGCTGAGCTTCCTTAAGCACTGGCTCTGAAAGGTGGCCGGCGTGTTGGGGAGCCTCACTCCAGCCCGGCATGACCAAGCACACGCACTAGGCATGGAGCAAAGACAAATAAAGGATGGCTACACAGGTCTCTGCTGAAATCAGTCCTGCTCACACCATAAATCTGGTGGCTCAGTGGGTGCTTAGGCCCCTGCTCAGCTGCAAAGCACCAGGCAATGGCAGGGGTCTGCCAGGCAGGGGAGTGGGGAAGGGGAAGGAAACCCTGTCCTTGCCAAAAAGTTGGAGAAGACTGGAGCTGACCCCAAGGCAGCAGCTACACCCGACCCCCAGGACTGTCCCTGCAGCAGGCTGTGATGGGCACTCAGAGATCAGCCTGGGTACGCACTCCCACCACACCTGGCCTGGGGCAAGGTCCTACCTGCCCTCCTCTTCCTCCCAGCTAAGGGAAGATCCCTGTGGTGGCTCATCCCCAGATCTGCACTCACCCGCTGATGATCTCCTTGTTCTCAGCCCGGATGAAGTGCTCTTTCTCCGGTGTCAGGATGCACAAGGAGAATTTCTGCCCTGTCCGGCTCTCCCCATCCACCACATCCGTGCACTGGTTCATGTTGATGGTGCCCTGTGGGAGGGTGGTTGGCTGCAAGGGGAAAGAGAAAGGAGTAACATTTAAGAAGAGGAGAGCAGATGAGTGCGGAGTTGAGTCCTAAAACCTCTCCTGGTGGACATGGGGATCCTACACACCAAGATGCTTTGCCCACGAGTACCCATACCCACCTGTGCACCATGCCAGCACACAGCAAAGCCCTGTGTCACACACTTGGGGACACAGCCCAGCAGGCACAACTCCTGCCAGCCCAGCCCACTGCTGCCAGTGAAACACTCCTACGCCAAACACCCAGGGAAGGATGGCTGCCCTGCTGCAGCATGGGGACACCCAGGCAAGGCACTGAGTGGCCAGCTTTTGGGTTTCCAACCCGTCTGGGGTGGTGGGGTAGCACGTGGGGCAAAGGGGTGGCAAAGCAGCAAGGCCCCACCGCCCTCAGCACTGAAAGGCTCAGGCAGTACAGACACACACGTGCCAGGTTTTCCCCATTAAAGCTAACAAAACATGGACATTGCCAGGGAGGGACAGCAGCACAGAAGAGACCTTATCTGTCTGATGGGCTTTGCAAAGAGTCTCACCTCCTGACCCTCTTGCTCCAAGCAGACACAGCAGAGTGGGACAGGCAGTGGCCCCCCCCAGCCTAAGGGGATGCGGAGGGACCCAGAAGGGTGTCAGCGCAGACGAGAGCTGACAGGCCCATCTGGAGCAGCGCCGGTTCATCCGATTACAGCACAGCCACCCGCAGCCTTCCCTCCCTGAGCAGCGATGCCCTGTCTCCCCCCTGCCCACCCTACTTCTGCCCCCCCAAGCTTAGTGACACTGGGGTTCCCCCGGCACCCTGGCACAAACCTGTACCTGGGGCATAAATGACCAGGCAGAGGGACCCCTCCAAACTGATGACAGCATCACAGGAGCACCCAAAGCAGCCCATGGCCACCTCCTTGCCCTGCCAAAGCCTCCTGGTGCCCTCTAGATGGCCGGGCCAACGGGGAGATGGATTTTCAGCAGATGCTGTTAAGGTTTTTACCACGGAAACCAGCTCCCCTGCTAGTAAAACCCCTCCAAAAGCAGCCTGCGCCATGCAAAGAAGGGGCAGCTGGGGACAGCTCGATGGCCCCAGCCCATGACCCTAGGAAATTCAGATCAGCCCCGCAGGCTCCCTGGTTTACCCATCTGTGGGCTGTGGGAATGAGTCCCCTTCCCCAGGAAAAGGGCTTTCCCTGCAGCTGTGTCCCCAGGTGGGAACATCCTACAACAGCCCAGGGGTGGCATAGAGCCCTCATGGGTGCTGCAGCATCAGTGTCCAGTGTAGGCACACGATCGGGACTGGTTGTACACCAGGGACACCAAAACCTCCTCTTTTCATTCATGCAAACCAGCATCAGCATCCACAGACCCCACAGGATAGAGGGAGGGAGAGAAAGGGAAGCTGAGCCCAGACCCCTGGCACAGCACACGCACAGCCGCCCGCCCTGCACTGCCGCAGGTTGTCGGCTTCTAAGAGGATTTTTTGTCTTAGACAACAAAAATAAAACCCCGCTTTCCGGGAGCGATAAAAACCCAACGGAAAAACTTTCTCCTGCTCCAAGTACAGTCTTAGGAACATTTTTGTCTTGTTGGCCTTCGTCGCAGCCAGTGCTCTCAGGACTGTGAGGTCTGGGTCCAATCCCCTTCCCCACCCACAGTTTTGCACCAGGGAACACAACCCGGACCGGGTAGAAAGGGGATGAGGGCAGCTGCAGGAGGGAGCCCCAGTCTCTCATGGGTACCCTGGGCCACTCGGTCCCACGTGCCACAGGCCCCCCTCTGCTCCCTGGGAGGCCCCACAGGGATTTGGCAGGGAGCTGGCCTAGGAGGAGACAGCTCTCCTCCCTCTTTGACCCCACGGCAGCATTCAGGGCAGCTTCCCCTGCTGATCACACCCAGCCCTGACCCAAGCGTGCCCGGAGCGGAGGAGCAGGTCTGCCCCCCCATCGGGCCAGCCCCACGAAGTGGTTTTGCTGCACACCCCTCCTTGCGAGGGTGAACAGCGGCATCTTGCACAGCCCGACACATGGATCCCTGTCCACCACCGCGCCTCTGAGCCAGGACACCAGGAGAGGGGCTGCAAGAAAAGCTGGGATTGCCCCCCTTGCACCTGCAGCCAGGGACAGGATGGGCACCGGGGATGAACCCCCCACCCCACAGCAGCCCCCCTGCACCTCTCAGCAGCAGATAAAACCTGACGGACCAGCAGCCTCGCTCGCTCAGGATGTAAATTCCTTTACACCATTTACTTCCTTCCTTGGAGGCAGCGCAGCCACTTTGAAGCAAAGCGAAATGCAAATGGTGCCAGGTGGAAACGCGTGTGTACACACACAAACTCCAGTGAAGAAAAGGACAGGGCTCAGGCAGCACTGCACCCCAGGAGTGCCTCGAAATCAGCCGGGGATCCCGGCGAAGGAGCTGGCAATGGTGCATGGCTGCTGTCCCCAAGGAAGCAGAAGAGGGACAGCCTTCGCATGCCGAAGCTGTGGGTCGGTGGCGTGGGAGCAGGGGAGATGGGAGAGGCTCTGCAGCAGGGGATGAGGACACACAGACCCCTTCCCTGCCTCTGAGCACCTGTGTTTCTCAGGGGTTTCTCAGGGCTGGGGATCCCTGGGGAAGGATGAGCAGAGCTGGTCCCCAGGCTGGTCCCAGGCCAGGTGAGGACTGCATGGCTCCAGCAACTGGAGGGGAATAAATAAATGCAAGAGCTGGGAGGTGTTACACGGCAGAGACGCCAGAGCAGTAACAAGGCTGGGACTCCAACCAGCCCTTTGAAGAGCAGGTGCTTTGATACATGGTGGAACCCAGCGTCAGACCCCGGAGCTACGGGGAGGCTTCGCGTCTGGGCAAGGCAGGAGTGGACGCTCAGGCTCAGCTCGGGCTCCAGCTGCTGGCTTCTGCTGGTCACCTCCTTGGGGACAGCCCCGTCCCCAGGCACTGACCCTGCCTTTACCATTTCCCATGCTGCTGTCCACGGGACAGAACACACAGCTACCCTGCCACTGGATCTGGTGCCTGGGTGTGCCAGGCAGCACGGCAGGGCGCACCAGTAGAGAACACTATTACGGGCACCACCACAAGCAGCATCTCTCCTCGGTGCTACCGGCCACCCCCAGCCTGGCAAGTGGAGCAGCCCCCCGCCGCTCACCACGTGCCGGCACAGGGAAGGCAGCACCTGCACCATATGAGCAGCTACAGCTCTCCACGCTGCCAGTACCAGCAAAGGAACCGCAGCCAAGAAACAATTGTGTTGCTGTTTCCCTCTGGTGTAATAGATCCATATTTACACACACACGTGTGCTTGCAGCATCCCTCTCTGTACTACACAAAGCCTGTAGTATGTTCTCCTCCTCTCCCTTCTGGGCACCCAGGGTGTGAGTCACACTGTGCCCTCCGCATCCACAAACCCAGCAGCCTCCAGATGAGATGCAGGGACCTTTGGATGGATGCTCTTAGGTTGCACAACCAGCCACTGCAGCAAAACAGTGGAAAGGAGGGAAAGAAAGAACGGGGACCTCTTACAAGCCCGAATGAAGACATTCCAAGCAGGACATTACCAAGAGACCCAGGCACTGTGGCAGGAGGATGCACAGCGCTGGATGCTCTGTGGGTGATGAACTGCCAGAAGCAGCGGGTGATGCTTTAAGTCAACAGGGTTTATCTGCAAGACTCCCTCATTTCCATACGGTTTTGCAGGGCTAAGGCAGAAATACAGGGTTATTGAGATAGAAAAATTGGCAATTTTTTTCCAAGTACCTTCCCCATCATTTCTAACACATGTGCATCATAGAAGCTCGATCTAAAACACAACAGAACTGGGCTCAGCAACTGTACACAAGATGTTTCCCGAGTAGGTAAACCTGTGGTCAAGCTCTCGAGGAGCAGCACTGCCATGGCCTCAGTGGGACACAGCCAATGCCCATGCTGTTCTCCAGCACTATTACACAACGTGGGTTGACAAAATCTGGAACACAACCTTTAAAGAAAGGCGATGGGGCAGGGGGAGGAGGAAACCAAACAAAAGGGACATTTTACTTTCTGCCAAGAACCAGGAGGGGAAGAAAAAAAACCCCCTACAACCATTTGTCTATCTTGCATGGCGGGCTGGTTGCCTTGGCACCAGAGCCCGCCTGTCCCAGGGGGGAGATTGCAGCTCTGCCATCCCACCCCTGCAACGCTGCATGGGAAGGGCTTCGGCTCCAGCTGGCTCTGCCCTGGCTCCCAGTGCTGCTGCCGAGCAGCAGCGAGCCCGGAGAATAGACATCCATGCTTCCTCCACGAATGCTTCTTGACAAATGTTAATTCTCCGAGCTAAAATATTCATGAGGGTGGCTGCCAACAAGCGCGCTGCCCATTCGCAGCACTTTTGAGTACCATGCAGAGGCAGCTGCCATGTTTGCTAAAAGCTTCGCCCATCCCCAGTGCCTGGGCACAGCCGACAGCGGTGCTCGAGGTGGGATGCAAGCAGGATCTTGGTTTTGCTGCAGCGTGGGAGGGAGCAAGGCTCCGCTGCCCCATCACCACCAGCGCATCAGAGCAACATGGAGACAACCATACCTTGGGCGAGGGCAGCAATGCAGCTTGGGCAGGCAGCTCCTGGCACCGGCACGGCACAGGAGGCTCACACCAGAGCCGCGTCCACCGCTCCCACCCAGAGGGCATCAACAAGAAAGCACCAACCCCTTGAAAAGTCACGAGGAGCTCACTTCAGCCGTAGGAGGCTATGCATGGCCTCCCTAAACCACAGCTGGGGATGCACCGTGCACACACCGGGGCTGGCCCTGCCAGCAGGCTCGGCCGGGGGGTGCTGCTGGGGTGCTCAGCCTGCTGGTGCCAGCGGGGTGGCCACGGTGTGACCCGAGCTGCCCGGGCGAGCGTGGCTGGCACAGCAGCAGACCTTTAATGAGCATTTTAGACTTCCTGCCACTAGGCACAAAGCTATCGATACGGTCACAACGCGCCCGGAGCTCTGCGGCAGGCAGATTTTATTACACTTATAGATCACCTAACAGGCTGAGCACCCTGGATTTATTCAATTAGACAAAGGCTCTTGAAAACAACCTCTGTGAGCTCTGCAAAAGGATGGACTAGAGCAGTCACCCACCGAAGGGGAGCAGAAGGTTGTGCTCCTCCATCCCACACCTCCCTACAAGCAGGAGCGCTCCCCCATCCCTGCCATCCCTGTGGCAGCTCTCTGCTCTCCCTGTGCCACACAAGCAGGAGGCAGGTATCTTTTCTTGGCCACCTGAGCACACCTTCCCCACCTGCAGCCTTCCCAAATCAGCAGCTACTGCTCAGTGAAGCCACTGAGAAACCTCCAGCTCACTCAGGCTGTGCACCAGGCAACAGAAAAGCAAGACATGTCCCCCTGCACCTCTGCAGGCACGCTTCATGCCTCTGTGCAAGAAACAGGGGGAAGATGCCCCCAAATCTCGCTGCTACCTGGACTCACTAGCCAGCTAGAAGCCATCACCCCCTTTCACCCACAGAGGCAGAAGCGGTGCTCTGCAGACGTGGCCTTGGCACGTGCCTGTGTGGCTCTGCACCAGCAGCAAACGTGGCTCGTGGTGCCGCCAGCAGCCACCCAGTGCCAGCACGAGGAGAGGACAGGACACCTGCCCCGGTGTGCGGCCAGTGACACAGAAACACCCTCCTGGTTGGATAAATGCCGTAACACTTTCCCCAGCCCCATCACGCATTTCCCCACTGTTGGCCCCTGCTTGTTCATCACGGGCACCAACAGCTGGCTCCTGAAATTCATTTTGCTGGAGGAGCTCCCCACAGCCACAGGTCACCTACTCCAAGGAACGGGCTCAGAGAGGTGGGCTTGGAGGATGGGTTAGCAAACCCTATGCATGCCCGTCCCTCCATGCCGAGCCCCTGTAGAGCCCTCCCGAGCCTCTACCAGGAGATGAAACATCATCAGCTCCATTTTTGCCAGGGGGAAGGAATTTTCTTCCCTGGGAGCAGTTTGGGGAGGGGGTGAAGCATAGGGGCTGGCCAGGAGAGTTCAGCCAGGGGCCACTTTAAGCAGAGTTGGTGTTTACATCCACAGACAGCGAGTCTAAACACTGAGGGAGGCCACGAGCTGCCTGCAAGCTGGCTGCGAGCACCCTCAGGCTCCTCTCCCACCCAACGCCACCTCGGCGAGGCATGGGCAGCACCCACCCCAGGGGTTGCCCAGGCAGCAAGTTTGGGGCAACGCATCCTCATCCACAGCCCCGTCCCCCATGGGCGCCCATCCGGGGAGCGCGTGCTGGAGCGGAGCAAGCCTGGCTGGGGCTGTGCCGGAGGCTGGAGCTGGCTCCTCTTGGCCTTATATGGCGATTTTCGATTTTCACACCGTTCCTGCAGCTCCCAGCTGCTCCCACCCCAAAGCGGGTCGGGAGCTGGCAGCCAGCGCCTAGCCTGCCTCCTTCCTGTTAACCTCTTTCCTGCTGAACCGCCTTCAAGGGGTCTGTGCGTGACGGGGACAGCCGGATCCTGTCTTGACACAACCGCCCGCAGCAGGCAGGGAGGGTCAGCAAACCCAGCGGTGGTCACCAAGTGGGTGCGACCTCCCTCGGCGCAGGGGTCCGACCCTTGGGTCCTTGGCAGCATCCCCAAATCCAGGGAGCCCTTCAGGGGAGCTTGCACCCATCCACATGCACACTCCACATCCAACACTGCTGGACAGAAAGAGGGACAGAAGACGCAGAGAACATTAGCACCATGATGGGAACAAGAACAAGGTCCCACCGGGAATGGGATCTAGAGGTCGCTCTGCGCGGCCATCCCGGCTCTTTGGGGACCAAAACAAAAGCCCAGTATTACACAAAGAACCTGGCACAGACACTCATATGCTGGCTCTCTGAGGACCAAAGCAAAAGCCCAGCATTGCACGGGCACTTGGCAGCCCCACCACGCTGAAGGCATCATCTCACAGCCCTGCAAACCCAAGAGTTACTCTCCCCTCTTGTTCTCTGGGATTTAATTGCATTTCAAATGCAAAATGTCCTCCTCCCTTCCTAAGAGGGCGGTGGGAGGAATACATGATAACAGATCCGACCCCATCTGCTTGCAGCTGCCAGCATGGCATCTTCCCCGCTCCCCAACGCGCAGGCACAATAGCTCCCCAGCCAAAGGGGAAGCAAGTATCTGCAGCGTTCAAGCAAGTTGTCATGGTAATCAGCCCAATGGCACAAGCCCAGTGAGACCATGCACTGGGACGGTACATGCAGAGAGGGACTGGAGCTTGGTGCAGGGACCACGGCAGGTGAGTTGCCTGGAGAGGGAAACACAGTCATTTGGGGGTGGGAAGGAAAGGCGGGCTACATTTGCATCTTGATATTTGAATTTCAAGTTGCACTGCTCCAAATTGGCCTCGTCAACTTTCTTCTCCACCCCCTCGGTGTAGGAGACAAGTCCCAGGTGGTCCCTGCACCACACACATGTACAGGCACTCACCAGCACCTTCGTGCATGCCGGCTCGCATGTCCCTCCCCAGGAGCAAAGGGCTTCACCAAAACATCAGAAACCACGTCCCCACAGCAGGACTCCTAAGGTCACCCACACAGAGATGGTCATAGCCACGGTGATGACAATTTTGGAGACAGCTCAGGAGGTGGAGAGCTCAGATCCACCCATGTTGACCAGCCACTCAAGCCTTGTTCAACCACATCTGGACCTGAATTTCTGCTTCATGGGGGTAAGGGAAACAGCCTGAACATCTGCCTGGGCATCGGCTGTGCTGGAGAGCAGGGGCTGAACCGGGGCAGGTTCTGCCCAACAGCCCAGGCTGGCTCTGCTAACCAGTCACACCAGGGCTGAGGCTGCTGCGCTGACTCTCCAGAGATCTTTCACTTTCAAGCCTATAGCTGGGTAGGAAAACCGGTGAGACAGGCAATGCCCTTGCTCAGGATCTTTACAGCAGCTACAAAAAAGTGTGAAAGACATTTAAGTGAAAAAGGCTTTGCACCTTGGAAAAAACCTTACGAAATGAACCCAGGGCAAAGCTCCCTCTCTGCTCAATTTTGGAGCCAGTCTTCTTGCAAAGTGGGAAAAGAACCGCAGTTGACGTGGGCTCCATTATTTACAGCACCAAGCGCTGCTGGAATGACTCCCAAGGTCTTCTGTTCAGCACTGCTCCGACCTAAGGGCAACTCCCACCGCGGCCAAGGGCCACCCGAGGTGCCACCACCCTGGCAGCATGGAGGTGTGCTGCGGAGTGCACTGAAACCGGGCACGGGCTAAGATGTACAAGGCCACCCCACAGCATGTGGCACCCAGAAATCAGACTTGTGTGGAAGGACTCAGGAAGATCCAGACTAGAAATATGGGAGGAGAGAAGGAGCTGCAGAGCGAGCTGCTGCTTCTGTCTTCTCGGAATCATCGAGGATGGGCACGGCCAAGGTAAGAGCTATACAAGGAAAATGGCAAATTAAATCAATCAAAGCCCCATACCTCCCTAAATGAATCCATCTCCCCTTCAACTTAGGGGGAAGGAGGGACGGGTTTCCTGGTCTCCAGCCATCCCACAACCCCTCCTGTAAACGCACTCAAGCAGAGGAATCAGAGCAAACACACAGCAACAGACCGAGCCATCACCACCGTCACAGCCAAGCGAAGCCACATCTGACAGCCATCATCTTGAGCTCTGGCTAATTTAAGGCCCTGCATTACATCAGCTCCGGGAGCACAGTGAACTGCACACAGAGCAAGGTGAAAAATGGCAAGTACTTCCCACAATGAAAGAGCGTATAACATGGCAAAACATTTCCTGGTGTCTCAGTAAAGGAAAAAACTTTCTATTCTGTATGAACCAGAAATTTTCATTTCTTCACTAAAACACAAACATAAATGAAAGAAAGCACCACCTTGCAATGAACAAAACCAGCAGAAGCATCTCAGCAAAGCTCTGCTGAACATTCTTGCAAGACATAGGGTTAGACCCACTCAAGCCAACTCTGTTCCACCAGTGGAGCCGGTGCTGTACTGCAGGGCCACAGCTGCGGGTTCTCCCTGGTTTGGCTTATTTTGGGCTTAGCTGAACTGAAAATTTGCTTGGTAGGTTTTGCTTTACAGTGGGTAAAGGCAGTTTATTTGCGGTCAACACTCTTCCCACCCCACTGGGCGCACACAGGTCACCCAATGCCTGTCTGCTCGCCCTTCTGTGGGGAAAGAGCGGGCTCCAGTCCGGCCGCAGCAAAGCAGATGCCAGTTACATCCCACGCTGCGTTATCTCCCGTGGGAGCCATGCACTACAGCGCTGCTGCCGTGGTGGGGTTTCCCCCAAACCCCCATCTTCACCCCCAAGGAACTGTCAATACAGCATCTTGCACCAGCACTTGACAACTGCAAACGAGGTGAGGACAACCCTGGGGATCAGCAGCACCAGATCTGCCAGAAGTTCGGGCAGCTCCCACGGGCGCAGATGCTTCAGTGGAAGTTCTTGAATCTGGCCAAATTAGTCTGGAAATCTCATTATTCCCCAGTGCTGCTCTTATGAGCTTTGCAGAGCTTCCTGCTGGGCTGGGAATACCACACGGCTGGGGTCCCAGGGCGCTCGGGGGTCTGCAGCTGGAGGTGCAAAGGCCAAGCCAAGCAGAAGGGGTTGGGATGGGATGGGATGGCCAACCAAGCAGCAGCCACAACCTGTACCCCACACCTTACCCCATAGACAACCCCACACCTGCCCTGCTCCCAGCAGCTTCCAGACAAGCTTGGACTCTGCAGACCTTCCCAAAAGCCAAGGGGGTAGCTGGAGAGCATTTTCTGACCTTTGACTGCTGGCCATCCCACTGAATGGCACAAAATAGGAGGCTTTTTAGCCAAGAAAGGCAGTTTTCCAAGGAGAAAAGCTCCCAACAGGCACACACAGCTGTTGCAGAGCAAGGAGACCTCCTGGCAACACAGCTCAAGCTGGGCTTTGCTGCCACACGCAGGGTGCAGTGGAAGCACCGATGCGGCCAGCAGGCCGGGCAGGCACTGCTGGGTTCAAAGGCAAGCAGCACCCAGGGGGAAAAGTGTTCTGAGCACCTGCCATGGCCAGGGACAAAGGCTGGGAGTAAGACACCAAGCTGCCGGAACCATCCCTGTGTCTCAGGGGAGCAGCATGTTCTCCTGAAACCTGCTGCTCACATCTGGCTCCTGCACTTGCAGAGGAGTTCAGGGCGAGGAGCGAGTTCACAGCCATGAGCAGCTCCCGGGAACACTCCCCACAACCTCTCCTCTTGGTTTGGCTCCAGCAGAGAGGAGCAATCTGGGGCTGGTGCACCCAAGTGGGATGAATCCAAGGAGGTTTCTCCATCCCATTCCTGGGATGACAGACTTCACCCCCCAGCATCAGCCTGTGTATGGCATTAACCACCCGTGCAAGCCAAACATCCCCTTCCTCCACACATCTGCTCCGTCCATAATCCCCGCTGTCCCTCCCCTAATGGGAAAGCAGCCAGAAAAGTGAACCAAAACCCTAATTATATCCCAGTAGCTCCCCAGTGCCCCAGTGATCTGCTGTGACTTTATCGATGCGGTTACAACAGGGCTGACGAAACAAGGAGGAAAGGGCCAAGGTTGGGTGGGCTCCAAAAACACCCCCCTTCTCCCCCGGCCGCAGCATCACAACGGGTGGAAATCCTGTGCGAGCGCAGGGTGCTGCCAGGACACTCCTAAACCCAACCTGGGTGTCCGTCCCCGCCACCTCCACCCCCCAGGGACCCCGTCGCCCACAGCAAAGGAAACACTGCAAGAAGCACTGGACTGGGAGGAGCGTGGTGACAGCCACAGTGGGAGAGCAGCCCACGGCCTCACTGCAGGTCCCCAGGGCAATTATTTGGCCATAAAATCACGGAGAGTCACAGCTACGGCACCTAGAACCACGGCGCACAGGGCATGCAAGAGCGAGGACCCCCAGGGCCACGTCCCCACAGCCCCACGGCTAGGGATGCAACAGCAGCGGAGACGGGGCACAGCCCTGGGGTGCATGCAAAGGAAAACACGGGGGAAAAACCCTCCCTGGTAGGTGGGAGCCTTCCCGGCTCTCCCCAGCCCCCCGAGCAGCACCTCTGCCCCAGGGCCCTGCTCTCCCTTAAAAGCAAAAGAGGTTGCAGAGGAGCCCACGCTGCCTGCGGCGGGTAGCAGGGTGCAAGCCGTGTTAATGCACACACTCAGAGAAATCAGCTCCTGGATCCTGCGGGAAGGAGGTGAAGGGTAACGTGAAGTTGCCGTGCACGTGATTTACCTATGGTAATTTTAACTTTCAGCAAGACTGGCTGGCTGTTTGATCTTGTTGCCTGCTTGCAGTCAGACTTCAGTGACTGCAGGGAAGAGCCTCTTCCGCAGCTTTGAAGGAACAGGGCAAAACAAAAAGATCTTACAAAATATATATAACCAAAAGCACAATCACATGCTGTTACCAGCAGTATTTTGCTGGCTTTTTTTTTTTTTTCCACCTTACGTGTCTTGCAGCCCATGATAGCTCAATAACCAAGACCAGTAATAAAACCTGCCTGGGAATTCTCATTTTTCACCAGAAATGCCTCAAAACAACGCAGACAAAAGGTGGAAGACTTCAGCAAAACCCCCTGCATTCGGTAACCCTGAGAAAAGCAGTTTACAAAACCTCACTGAAGACCTCGGCTTGCCTCCGCACAAGTTTTAACCTGACGATATCCCTTTTACAGACTCCAAACCTGATGAATAATGCATGCCCAGGATAAAGCAGAAATATAATATTCACTAATGCTTACCGTAACAGAGAAACAAGGACTGCAAATAAGTAATTTATTAGCCCCAAACAGTGTTGCTGCTTGAACAGAACGCACACCTTGGCTTTCGGCCCCAAAAACACCAGGGGAAAGTTTGCTCTCGAGCCGTGGCAAGAGCATGCCGAGGGCTGGCTGAGACCCCCCGCTCTCATCACACCGCCAGCACAAAAATGCCTTGTCTCGTATTCTGAAAGATGCCAGCGGAGTGGAATACACACACACACACACCCCCATGAGCAAGGCTGGGAGCTGCCACCCTCCTTCCTCTTCCTCGGGGGCTGCAGCCGCCCCTTCTCCGCTGGGAGGAGAGCGGCGGTGGGAAGCCCACAACCCTGCGCTCGCCCACAGGCTCCAGCCGCTTTCTCAGGCATTCCAAAATTTGGCCGGAGACACTTTTTGCAACACACCCCCCTCCATGGCTGGACGCCTGCCTAATTGCGTATTTATTTATTTCTGCATTTTCCCAGCGCCCTGTACACACTGGGGTGGGGTGGGGGAAGCCAAGCCTGCCTCCCGAAGTGGACCCAAAAAAACCAGGGGGGGTGTGCAGCTCCCCCCATTCCCCAGAGGCCAGGAGGAAGCCGGGAAGCGCAGGGCTGGCTGGGAAAGGGGTGGGAGCCGGGAGCAGGAAGGGGGGATGCCGGCAGCATCGCCCACCCCCCTTTGCTTTGTGCGCGCACTTGGGGAAATTAAAAATAGCTGCGTCCAAAGAGTGGCTGCAAGCACCACAAAGAGCGTGTTGAGCGGAGGCAGCTGCAAGCTATTTGCTGCCCCTAGTAATCAGCATCTCAGCTTGCAGAGACCCTGCACACACCCCCATCCCCTTCCTCCCCTGCCAGAAGCTGCCACTGCCTTTCTCCAACCCACATATGTCATGTCAACAATCAATGAATACAGGATCTCTGCTGGGAAAAACGGGGGAACATACTTTGATTTTTTGGAGCAGCTCCGTTGCCTTGTTTGATTCGTGTCCTTGTCCTCCTCTCTGAGCTGTCACTGAGGGTTTTGCAAGACCAAATCCCACCCAGCGCAGCCAGGATACCCACGCCACCCAGCAGAGAAGGGACCCTTGGCAAGGAACAGGGATGTGCCAGCCACCGGGATGGCACTTCTAGGGATTCCTTTATGCAATGGGAAAAGGGAGAACTATTGCCCAGCGTCACCCTACCCGTAGCCCACAGCCCACCGGTGGTCCTCACCAACCTCAGCCAGTGGCCTGTGACAGGGCTGGAAAGAATTAAAACCGACCCTGTCCCCACCACCATGCGGTGCAGCTGGCAGGTATGGGGCCATGCTGCAGGCAGCTCATTTCACACCACCTCCCCAGCACCAAGCAACAGTGGGGCAAGAAAACTGAGTTTGCTGGTTCTTTGGGTGGGCTGGTCATGCATGTCTGCAGACAGGCACGGCCACCCATGGACCGGGGATGCTCAAGAGCCCAGCGCTGCCCTGGCTTGTGGAGAGCTGGGATCAGGCACTGAAGGCACCCACCACTGCACCTCTTCCTCAGCTGCCTTGAGGGACTCCAGCAGAGCTCTCACCAGCTTCACTTCAACCGTTCCACCAAAAAGGGGAAGGAGAAAAGGGGGGAAAAAAAAAAAAAAAAAAAAAAAGAGAAAAAAGGGAATAAGCAACTGGAGCAACTGCCTGCAGTAAACAGCAGTGCCACCATCTGTCACCCACCGCTGCGGTATTCAGGGCTGTTGCTGGAGTGCTCTGTTTTGTTATGGCATTTGCAGCATGGTGGGATGCAGATGAAAGACAGGTCTGCGGCCAGCACGCGAGGCAGAGGATGGAACACCAGCCAGGGCCCAAAGGGCTCGTGTGAGGGTAATCGTGCGCTCAGCAATTAGCTATGTCATTTTGCTACCAGCTCTGACATCTTCACTGCTAAATACCATTAGAGGCGGGTTGATTCCTGGATCAACATTTCACACCATGATTTTTTCATTCACTGTGAGCGTGCAGCCAGGCTGGAGGCCACGGGTACAGAGCCCAAGTTTCCAGAAGTCATGAAGACTCCAGCTGCTGCAAGCGCCCGTGTCACTCTGCCTCCCATAAACTAGATAAATGCAATTTCAAATCCAGCTCATTTTCCTCCCTGCTCTTGCAAACGTCTTCTACACAAATGTCTTTGCTAGGTCTCAAGAAATGGAGGAGCAGGGAAAAAGCAGAAAGGACAGAGCCACTTGAACCTGTCTTCACTGCTCAGCATAAGAGCAATTCCAGCTTTGCAGCTCACCCTGCAGAAGACAATAGGGGCTGTGTTGTTTCCAGGAAGGAAGCACCTGGGCCAGGTCATCAAAGCTGCTTGTTCATTAGGAGGTCGCTGGCTGTACTGAGCTCTCCCAACTCAGCTTTCATTCTCTTGCCTTCTGTTAACTCCCAAACCTCCCACCACAGACTGCTTCACGCCAGGGCCTCTCCTGAGTGGGTCCTGCAGGCACCTAACGCCCTGCTCAGGGGGCTTGGATGTGGACATCACCATCCTCCATCCATGCTCAAGAAGATGTGAACAGAAAGAGCCAGCTCAATCACAGTAAAGCCAGGCACTTTTGGGGCCCCAGAGCCAGGTGCCAGGACTGCTGGTGGAGCCATCCCTGGAGGAGCCTTCCCCTGTTCTCCCAGCCCCCACAAACTGCCCCTCTACAGCTAGAGCAGTATTACTTCCCCAAACACCACATTAAACCAAACTAAAAGTAGTAAAACAGAAGAGGGTAGGGTAGGGTAGGAAACCATTCATGGAGGTGCCCACAGGTGTCTTGACAGCAGGACCCACCTCCAGCAGCAACTAGGGCCAGATACTTTGAGCGGACAGAAAAGGGAAGACACTAATCGCCCTGACGCCACCGTTATGGGATCCCCACACCCAATCCCCACAAACAAAATGACACCGGATCAGCATCAAGCATGACGTTACTGCTAGAAAGACCACGAATAAAGATCTGTCTATTCTCCCAACCCTTTCAAGGCTGCTCAGTCCCAGCTTCAGTGATGTCCCGGGGAACAAGTTCCCAGGGCTCCCTGGAGGTTCATGGATTTTTTTCCCCCCAAAAGGAGTATCGAAAATTAAACTCAACTCCATCAAAGATCTCCAAGCCCTGTCAGGAACCACCAGCACCTGTGCAGTCTCTACATCTCCTGTAGAGCAATCAGAAGGTTGTGCTTCGTCTCTTCTCCCTTGCACTCTGACTTCAGTGTCCCTTTCCTGCCCAGCTCCCCTGAAGGGGAAAGAACTGTTGCTCCCCAATTATTCCCAATGTCTCCTTATTTCTACTGCATCATCTTTGAGATATGCACTAAACATCCCAAGTGAAACCTCCCCACAGATCATCTTCTACCCTGCTCCCCAACGTAGTTCTTTCCCCAGCTCTGCTGCCCACCGCTGCCCATCACTCCCATCCCAGCCAGCTCATGTCCTGTGTGATTTCCCATCCACACCACTACCATGAAGCCAGGAGCTCCTGGATGGACCCATTTCCACCACCACCGCATAAACTGGTGGGACTGGCAGGGCACTATCACCATCAATCACCACGGAGACACATCACCTCTGGACTGCTGCAGGATGTGGCCATGCAAGGGGTCACCTTCCCTCTCCATTGGGCTTGAACTGAAAACCAGAGGAGCCAGGCAGAAAGTCCTCCAGCTACAAGACCAAGCCAGACCCACGCCCTGGAAAAAATCTGGAACAGGGGACCCTGCCACCATCCTGCCTCCCACACCCGCTCCCCTCCAGCCTTTCTGTTTCAGCCTGTTTTAAATTTGAAACATCCTTTCATTCAAACCAAAAGCTTTTTATGCTAAACAGAAACTGAAAGTCTTGAAGATCTGGCAAACAGAGGCACTGGCAAAATTGTGTCCGTGCGGTGAAATGCTGAGGACGCGAGGAACTGGGATTTGTAAAGCCTGGTGCTCCCACGGAGGAGGGGGCAGGGAGAGCTTGGAAACACTTAAATGGTGAAACGTGTGGAAAAAGTAAGGATGTAGAGGCCAGGATGTTTAAGGTTCGTTTTTAATCCCTGCCAATGAATTTCTATTCCGTGCCAAGACTGAAGTAAACTGCTTTGATCTGAAAAGGAGGAGAAAAACACATGCACATATTCTTGGCTTCTTAACAATATAGATGACAAAGGAGGGAACTATGATGAAAATTAACATGGTGCAGCAATGCTGACAGTGACGTTTTAAAATGCCCCTTTCTTCCAAATAAAGAACATTTTGGAGGGGGGTCAATTAGGAAACAATAATTACATGCATCCATGCATCACAGCATCATCGGGCATGCATCCCTCCCTCCCTCTGATCCCCCATCAGCAGCCACCGACATTTACACCAGTCTCCTTTTTTACCCTTTATCAATTCCTTAGGTTTCCATGGCCAGGAGCAGGGCCTGGGGCCACACGGGGCTCCAGATGTGACCCGGCAGCCCCCTGCGCAGTGCCAGACCTCCCACCTCCGAGATGGCCTCTCTTCTCCTATTTATACACCCAGCCCAGGGGTCCCGGTGCTGCCCTAACCATTGCCAGATGCTGGGCTGGCCTTGCTCTTCATCCTGACCCAGTCCCATCAGCTCCCAGCTCCCTCCTGACCTCCCTCCCAGCCACTGCGGGCTGGAGCAGGGATGCCTGCTCCCTCGTACCGGGGTTAATGCTATTACGATCCACCCGAGTTCCTGACTTCGGAGCAGGACTACTGTGCTGTGAGCCTGGGAAGGGTCTGCAACGCCACCGTGGAGGATGCAACCATCCAACCCCTACACATGAGTAAACTCTGGCACAGAGGTAGCTGATATTTCCTTATTTCTACTGCATCATCTTTGAGATATGCACTAAACATCCCAAGTGAAACCTCCCCACAGATCATCTTCTACCCTGCTCCCCAACGTAGTTCTTTCCCCAGCTCTGCTGCCCACCGCTGCCCATCACTCCCATCCCAGCCAGCTCATGTCCTGCGTGATTTCCCCATCCACACCACCACCATGAAGCCAGGAGCTCCTGGATGGACCCATTTCCACCACCACTGCATAAACTGGTGGGACTGGCAGGGCTTAAACACCTTCTTATACCCACCCCAGCCCCCTAAACAGCTCTTAATGACCCCTCCCTAATTTTAGAAAGCAACTTGACTCCAGCAAATAAGGGGCAGGACAGAGGCAGAGCTCACAGCCCATCTTCACACTTCACCCCACCACGCTGGAAAGTGCCGGACATGGAGCAGGGCCAGTTTGTTGGGAGAAGGACATGTCATGCCGAGGGATGCTCCCCCTGATCCCCCATGGGGGAGCTGGGAAAGCCCATCCAGAAGATGCTCTCACCTTGGCATTAGTTATCCACAACACCAGCAAGTCTGAGATACTCCCAGGTGAATGTGAATTTTGTCCTCCTTTCAAACCAGCACATCCACAAAGGAAAAAAGCCAGAATTTATTCTGTCTCAGGCAGCCACTGGCAAGAGGCCTGGTGTGATGGGATAACACCTCCAGGGAGAATGCAGCTCTTGCTGGGGGCAAAGCACTGGCACAAATGCCAACCTAGTAAAAATCCCAGCCCGAGGGAAGTGGCAGAGGGGTAAACTGAGGCACAGAGACCAGCCCTGGCCCACAAACACATAATGAGCCATTTAGAAGCTGGGTAGGAAATCCAGACCCTCTTCTCTGACCTGCTCTAGCCACAGGGCTGGATCTGTTCTCAGGCAGCGCTGAGGCCATCACCCACCTGCAGGTCCAGCGAGGGAGGGGACAGTGCTCTCCATCCCTGCAAAACCCCTCCTGCACACCCACTGCCTCTCCGCTACGTTCCCACGCAGCAGGGCTCTATTTATAGAGATATTTATAGAGACCTCGGCTGCTAATTATAGATCGCAGCAATCAAAACAAAAGGAGGCAAATGCTCTGCACTGCCAGTCTCTGGCTCCATCCCCTTAGCCCAGCGCTATTTTTGTGGCAGCTCTCATACCTCAACCAAAACCCCTCAAACCACCGAAGCACCACAGTGCCGGGCTGCTCTCCCACTGCAGCCGTAGCAGCGGTTTCCCCGGGGACTGCAGGGTGTTTTCCCAGGAGGACTGAGATCTTGCACAGCACGAGGACATGTCAGGAGGTGCAGCCAGCAGCACCTGTTTGGGCATCTCCCCCTGGACAGAGCGTGCTGGGATGCAGCTGCCAGGCAGGCAGCAGCCAGGGGGGTTTCGCTCCCCATCCTGGCACAGGTGCCTCCATGTCCCCTCCAGTAACGGAGCACGATCCCTCCCAGCTCAGGCAAGGCTGTTTCCCCACAGGCTGAGAGCTTTATCCTCTCTAGTTTCAAATATCCTGGAGTACCAAACGTCTAAGCAATTTGAGTGACTCTTCCACCTCCAAAACAAGTCTGTGGACACAACTGGCTCGGCTTCAGGTTTTTGGCAGGCTTTAGCCTCGCACTCCATGTAATGGGGAACTTGGGAACGCACCTCTCGGGAAGAACAAGGAAGTGCCACCAGACTGGCGAGCACATGGGGGAAATGTCCTCAGACACTCGCAATGCAGCATCTCATCCCCAAGTCCCTGCCACCCTCTTTCCCGTTTCCTTCAACTCAGTGTAAGAGTGGTTTTGCCACGCTCCAGCTGCTGCGGAGAAACATCAACCCCCCGTACATCACCTGGCCCAGCACAGAGGTTTGTCAAACAGCAGGAGCAAGCCAGTACCGAGGGGTAATCACGGTGGTTCAGCATGGAAAGGCATCCTCGAGCGATCGCACACCCTCCACATCCACCCACAGCTGGGAGGGAGGAATTTCTGCACGTCTGAGCAGGCTCGGCTTAGCCGGGAACGGCTGCTAGCACACTCCCACAAAGGGAAGGGGATGTGCTGCGCTTGGCGTTCCCAGAGGCCAGGCATGCTCCGGGTGGTGGCACCAGGCTGGGGCTGCCGGCAGGAACGGCACCCAGCATGGAACAGGGAGACCCTGGGGAGCGAGTCTGGCAGCTCAGCCTGGGTCCAAGAGGACAGAGGTCCACAGCCTGTGCACGACCTTCCCATCACAGCTGTTATGCAGAACTGGGTTCAGTTTTCAGAAATATGGCAGACGGATGGAAGGATGGACATACAGAAAGAAGGTGGCTAAGCAGGCACATAGGCTTGGGATCAGCTCAGGAACACCCACGGGCAGGTCTCAGGAGGGAGCTGAATGCCAGCGGGGCAGTTTGTTCCCACTTGCCCCACCTTCTGCTAAGGGATTTCTCTGCCCAAACTGTACCAATCCAACACCAAGCTTGCCCACCCCACAGCAAAAGGCTCCCATCCCCAAGGCTGCTCCATCCCATGGCCTCTGCGTACCACAGCACACATCTCTGGGGACCCCCTGAGGTTTCCCCAGCCTGTGGCTGGGCTTTGAGCCACCCCTTCACCCCACTGCTCCCCAGCTGGCTGGGAGCAAGGAGCAGCATCTCCCTGGCTGGGCACGGGAGCATCTCCACCACCATCGCCAGCCCAGGGCTCCCCTCCCAAGCCCGCCCACCCCTCCCTCCTCTCCCACTTTTAATAAGAGCAGAAATTGCCAAACCCACAAAATTAATGCCTAAAAGGTTCAAGACAGAGCAATACAATCCCTGCTTGCAGCTGCCTGGGAGGTCTCCGGCCAGCTGTTGCCCAGTTCCCAGCATGCTGTGGAGGCTGCCCCCACACCGAGCCCCCCACGGGACCCCCACTCAGCTCCCAGAGAGGGGAACTGGGGCACGCAGTGGGTAAGTCACCCCTGTATGGGCTGCAAAGTGGATCCCCCATGCAAAAAACAATGTCCTTGCCGTGTGTGGGACAGACACCTCCTGGTCGAGACCCCATCCCTGTTACCCCCCCTGCCCCACAGACGTAGTGGGGACAGGGACAGGAGCCGGCACAGCCTGGGAGTGGAGAGCTGCAGGCTGCGAGCAGGCGAGAACCTCGGGGGAGAAACCAGTGTCCCCCAGCAACGCCAGCCAGCAATGCCCAAGGTGTGGTGGGCACAGGGCTGAGTCCTCACCACCTGCCCCCTGCAGCAACATGCTTGCTGACAGCCTGAGAGCCACCAGTCCCCTCCAGTGACCCACAGCACTCAGCCATCACAGCCTGATCCTATGGGATGGTGGCTGTGGGTCCCAAACCCACTGGAGCTGTGGCACCCTCCAAGCCATGCTTTCCTGGGACGGAAAGCTGCACCACAGCTGAGCCCCAACACTCGACACGCTGCACCCAGCTACTCCCCACACAGGTCCCCCCTTCTTGTGCACACCAGCCGAGGGCTGAGCGCTAACATCTGCGCAGACACTTGGTTCTGGTGTAAGCTCTGAGCTGGGGGGTACTGGGATCAGGGTCCTGCCAGAGCGCACTGTGATGGCCACAGGTTACCCACAGGGACTGCAGCAAAAGCTGTGGGAGGTACCTGACCCGCTGTAAACACAGCCTCCCGGTACGCAGGGAGTCAGCCTGGCCCTGCCATCAGGGATGGAGCGAGGGCAGGGCTGTGCAGGGGCATCAGGAGCTACCAGAAGGGGTGCCCCGCTCCCGCCAGCCGAGCCCTGCTGGCACCCGATGCAGAGGGGTCATGGGCTGGCAGTTTGGAAAAACAACCTTCCCCAAGGTCAAGCGGAGGATACACCACAGGACACATTCCCACGTAAGGAAGAAGACAGTGACAGTCTGTCCTTCCTCAGGCCCCCAGCCCTGGTCTTGCATGGGCTGAGCAGCAACAAAAATCCCCATTTCCTCCTGCTGGGGGGCTTTTCTGCCTGCCCCAGCTCAGCCAGCACAGCAGCGGTTGCTCTGGTGCCATGAGCTGGAAGGGGCTGAGGGAGGCTGTGCCCAAGCAACACCTTTAGCAGAGCTGGGGCTAACAGCAGCGTGGATCCCATGCAGTGCTGTGCTCCGCAGAAAGGTCAGAAGGGTATTTTTACACCATGTGTCAGATCCCAATGAGTAGGAAGGAGCCACGACCATCTTCTCCCTCTATGGCTGCAGCGAGGCCAGACTGAGCCCTCCTGCCCTCCTCCAGTGCGACCCATCATGCCACAAAGGGCTGTGGGGGCAGCGAGTCCCAGTGCCCCTTCCCAGCTGGGTCAGAGCCCTCCCATGGCGCACAGGGCTGGAGGGGTGCAGGGACCCAGCAGTGGCCGAGGAGGGGGCCCAGACTGGAGAGGTGCCAGCATGGCGGTATGTCACACTGCCTGGGACACCGACCCATGCTCCACATGCGCGTACTCCCTTTTTGTTTGGGTTTTTCCACTTTTTCCCTTCTCAAGGGGAAGAAGCACAAGGGGAGCCTGGAGAAATGTGGGATGCCCCTAGCTCCCCGTGTGCTCTCTGGCATGGTCCCCTGTGGTGCCCAGGAGGCATGGGGCTGGGGCATGGCCCACCTGCTCCTCCCCAGGCGCAGCAGCAACCGGGGCAGGTAAACCTCCTCGGGATAACCAAGCAGCAAAACAAACAAACAAACAAACAAACAAAAAAATCAAAACCTTTGTTTCCCAATATCCTCGCACCTCTGCCTCAGACTGGGGCACCTCCCCACTCCAGCCAGCCACACACTGCTCTCCTGTCAGCACAGGACATGAAACACCAGCCCACTGTGAAACCAGGTTGCTGAGACACTAAAAACGTATTAAAAGCCTCCACTGCTCTTACCAGAGACCTTTAAATTATTTAGGGCACTTGGATCAACCCCAAGAAAAAATACAAACAAACAAGGCATGAAACTCGAGCAACGCCCGCTGTGCTGCTGTGCCTCCCCAGCCCACAGTGCCCTCGCTGCAGGCATCGCACGAGGACCAAGACGTGCCGCCCTCACAGGGAGCCTCCCTGCCACAGGTCCCCACACGTCCCTGCCCCACGCGTGCGCACGCACTGCCCTGCATCCCGGCACGCCTGGCTTTGTGAGCCGCCCACCGGGGCAGATCCCGGCACATGGGTGCCTGCTGCACCGTGCTAGCAGCCTCAGCCTTCAGCTTGCAGTAGCCAGGAGGATAAATCAGCAGCCCTGTGCGGTCACGGCTGGGCTGACCCTGCTGGGCTCACCAGTCCTGCTCTGCGGCTCGCAGTGGACAGGTTTCCCTTCCTTTCATCTCCCCACAGTGCCGGCAATGTGCCGCGGCTCCGAGGCGGGCAAGCAGCAGGAAGGCGTTCCAGCTGACCTACTTTCCATGGACATCGCCAGACAGGGCCTCCTTCCCAGGCACTGCCAAGGCGATTCACTGCCACCAAACCCCAGCTGGCACCAAGGAAACGGACAGAAAGGAGAGGGGATGACTTTGGGGACCCCTCAGCACTCCCTGTCAGAGCAGGATCTGTTGGCAACTGATTGATCTCATGCCAGGTAGGACTCACACACCTCCAAAACACCCACCATCCTCCGCAGGCTGTCCGCCAAGCTCCCACGCAAACCCAGCCTGGCATTAAGTCAAACCCAGCAAGCACAACTCTTCACCAGTATAGCAGAGACCGCCTCATGTCTCGTACCAGGAGCATCACCCCAGGCTCCTCCAAGGGCAGCAGAGGTGGCCCTGGCTGATCCCCACAGCCTGAACACAGTGGCCACATGCCTTGGCCGAGCAGCACTTACCATCTCGTCGAGGGCGTAGCGCAGCAGCCCGTGCTCGTAGAGGATGAAGAACCGACGCTGCCATTTCTGCAAGAGAAGAGAGCAAGGTGGGTCACGGCAGCGCCCACCAGTCCCCAGGCCTCATCGGGGGCACCAGGGCTGCACACCGCAAAGCTGGGGCAGAGAAAAGACACTGAAATCCCTTCGTGGCAGGGGACTTGTGACAACAGGACATGTGCTCAGGTCTCACTGAGCACTGGCCCACAGCTGCCAAAAAAGTAGGGCGGACCTCCCCCCAGCACTGTGGAGACCGTTCCTAAAGAATGATGAATGTCGCAGAAGTATTCCTGCTCAGCCCCTCACGCCCCAAACCCAGCGGTTCTGGGTGCTGTGGGCTTTGCAAAGCAAAGCTCAGCTCTGCCGGAGGTCTGCTCGTAGCAGCCCGCATTGCCCCGTGCCGATTTACTGCCTGGCTTTGCGGGCACCCAAGAGGCGGCTGTTTCGGGGTTGCTTCCCCATCCCATTCCTCTCTGCGTCCAGACAGACCCCAAGCTGGCCTGGTTTAACCACACAGGGGACAAAAATAACCAGTGACAAAAGCCTCCAGCTCCTAGGCTGGAACGAGGACTTTCCTCCTCTCCCAAAGGAAGCCCACAAGTCCCATCACTGCTCTCCAAGAGACTCAAGATATGCAGGTCACCAGAAGGATCCCTCACCTAAGTGCTCCCAGCCCTCAGCTTCATCCTGTGTCATCTATTCCAGCCCTGGCCCTGCAGGGTGACAGGGTGTCATGTTAGATGTCCCCTAGCAGTGCCTGAGCTCGATTTGGCTGGTGGCTGCACCTCCAGGGGAGGTACTGCCCTGGTGGTCCTGCTTCCCCTGGCACTGTGCTGGCACTGCTGCTTCTGTAGCCACGCAGCAAAACAGATTGGAGAACTGATCTGGCTGGAAAATGGCCTTTTTTTTTTTTGCTGTGTGCCAGGTTGTTTTCAGCCAAGAGCAAAAACTGGTTGAGCAGGCTGAAATAAAAAAGGTCCTAGATTCATAGCCCCAGTGCAGCAACTCTTATCTTGCTTTTCTCAGCCCTCCAGGCAAAGTCCAAGGTCCTCAGGGACAAGCAAAACTGTGGAGGACCCTGTGGACCTCTGCATGCCGCAGCTTAGCGGGCAGCCTCTGCTCTGGGGGGGACCAGAGTCCCATGTCCCCTTAATGCTGGGCCAGCCTACGACTAGATGTGACTCCAAATAATGACCCATATACCCCAGGCTGAACTCAGAACTCAATTCTTGTTCACTCGGGAGAATTTTTATTTTTTTTTTTATTACTAGCAGCTCCAAGAGCATTTTGGCTGCGTGACAGAAGGTTCACGGACCATTGCCATCCCTCCCACGCAGAAAACAGCCCTGTCCTGGCGGCCTCAGCAGCAAGTTCCCGGGAAAAGCAGCTTGGGGACAGGCTGGGAGTCTTCGTCACAAGCCAGTGGTGAAAGGACGTCAGCCTGGCCATGCCCTTATGGGCCTCACACCTCCCAGGGCAGGAAAGCAGCGCATGCTCCAACCCCCCACGATGCTGTTGTTTCTCCAAGGCACAAGCAAACCCCTTTAGGCAGGAGCCGAGTGTGCCCCACTCTGTCTGCGGGTCTCTGCTGCCAGGCTTCAGAGCTCTGCAGGGTTATAGCGCATGGGAACCACCTCTCACCCCCTTCCTTGCTGCAGGATCTGCCTGGCACAGGGGTAGGTATCTGCATCAGTGGATGGGATGCAGCCTCCCTCCAGGGCTCTGGGCATGCCCGTGATGAGCTGCAGAAAATAAAGCAGCTGTTTCCAAGCTCCAAAGGGAAAGTGGTTGCCTTACTGATGGTCCCAGCACAGCCCAAATCCTGCCAGCTTGAGCACCTTCCCAACAGTGTGGCACATGTCAGGCCAACCAGATGCCAACCAGAGCAGCATCAAGGCATCTAGAAGCAACAGCAGCATGCAATAAAACTGCATGGACTGAGCCTGCCCAGCACGTGCAGTGCCCCAGCCTGCTGCCCAGCACAGACACTTCACATCCCAGAGAAGGCATTCAAGCCCTGCTGCAGGAAACATCTCCTGGTTTCCTGGTTTGCACAAGGGGCTGGGTGCATGGAGATGCCTGCGGCAATCCCAGGGCTGCAGCCGTCTATGCGGGCACAGACAGGCCCTCACTGCTGCTCCTGCCACCCCCACCCACAGCATGAGGAGAGGACATCTCTGCTTCCCTTACCCGCGAGCGATGGACAGGGTTGTCAAAGTCCGTTCCTTCTGGGGCCAGCAGCAGCCAGCCGCCGTAAATGGGTTTGGCCTGCAAAGAAACAGCAGAGAAATACATCAGGCACAGAGGAAACTGGCTCACAGTGACCAGCACCGTGGGGCATCGATGGTCAGGGACCACAGGAAACCACACCAGTGCCCGGTATGAAGGCAGCAGCATGAGTTCAGGCTCCTGCACACAGGCAAACTCAGCCCTGCCAGTGCAGGGAACACGATGCCTGATGGCAGCCCGTGGTGTTATGTACGCTACGTGCAAACGGGACTGAAATGAGGACTCTGAATGGGGTAAAATCCCAGCCACAAACACTAAACTGCCGTTTCTGCATGGCACTGCACCGAGAGCATCAACCTCCCAGGTACTGCCAAGCTGCAGAGCCCGTCCTCACAGACATCTCTTCCCCTCGCCATCGGCAGCGTGCCTCTACTCCAAAGCAAAAACATACTCCAAAGGAGAGCTCGATGTTTTCCTTTTGTTAATTAAGAGAGGAAAAACTACCCAGTGCTGGCAGTTCTCCAGCTCACAGCCGCTTCCCGTGCCGTGCACATCCAACACCCGTTTCCCCGCAGGGGTGGCCCCTGCCAGCCTGCTCCTCCCCACCAGCGGCTTCCAGCAGCCCACGGCCGAGCACGCAGGAAGGTCAGAGCCAGGCAGAGGGAAAACAGCTCATTCGGCCAGGCGGGAAGAGAAAGGGAAAGAATACCCGGAAAGAAATGTCTTGCAGCACTGCCGTTTATCAGTGGAAAAAAAATATCCAGGCTCTCTCCACCAGTGGTTTGGGCACAGAAGTGGCAGGCGCGAAGCAGACCCAGGTGATGGCGAGCAGTGGGATGGGGATGGGCACCAGGCATGTCCTCCTCCGCAAAGTCCTATGGGCACCGTTCCTGCTGCCTGTCATGCTGCAAGCTATTAGCCAACTCCATTCCTGGCAAGGGTTGGGGCCAAACGCTGGTGTGCAAGAGTGGCACGGCATTGCCACACCAGTGAGGCGGCTCCGCAGAGGTACTGGGATGGGCCGGGAGGGAGGAAACCCAGGGCAGATCCAGCTTCGGGAGCCCCTGGGTCCAGGGACGCTGCTTTCCACCATGAAACATCCGTGCACGCCCAGCCCAGCCGCACAGTGACAAGGACACATGTTCCCAGCTCCTCTCAAAATTATTTGGTTAATCTCATTGCTTTCGTTCTTTTTTTCTCTTTTTTTAACTCTCTCCCCTTAAAGCTTAAAACCGTTTCCAATTCAGTACCTCCCCTAGATTCCTCCTGCCAGTTTCTGTGGTTTTGTAATGTTAAAAAAAAAAGTTTCCCCTCTGGAAAAATCCCTGCAAACAATAGAAGAAACTGCCTATGCACCAAAAACTGTCAAATGCATGAAGCACTGAGTAAGCAAACTGGAAACAAGCCGGAGGAGCCCTTTTACTGTTTGTAAAGTGAAAAAGAAATAACAAAAATCTCTTATCCCCCCCTGAGAACATGACATATCAGCTCTAGGTGTTGCTCTCCCGGCAGCCGGGAAAACATGATTTGAGAAGACCTTCCTTCCTTCCCCCTCTCTGTAAAGGGGATTAAAAACAATAAAAATGAGTGCTGGGAGTGGGATCCAGTTGGGGGGGAGTTGCTTCCCTCCCTCCCTCCCCGGGGCCCGGGGCATCCCTGCGCCCGCCTGTTCCCACGATCAGCACGAGCCTCACCCACACCGGGGGCCACGCTGGCACAGGAGGGCACCCTGCTGGCCCGGCAGCCCCCAGCCCTCCCCGGGTTTGGCGAGGAGCCCCCCACCAGCCCTGTCCTGCTCACCTGGGTGCTGGCGCCCTGCTCGCCCATGGCCCCCACGCTGCCCCCCAGCCGGCGCGGCACCCGCTCAGCACCCGCTCTGCGCCCGGCCCCGCGCCGCCCACGCTGCCAGCGCCCAGCGGGTGAGCCGTGCTCCGCCACTCCCCCGGTGCGTCCCGCTGGCAGCCCGCCCCATGCCCCCACCCAAAGGCACCCGTGACGCATCCATGCCCACGCCAGGGGAGGACTTTGGAGTGGGGGGCTCCTGCCGCTCCCTACCATGCCAGGACGGGGCCGCGGTCTCCCGTGTGGCTTGGGCAGAGCCACCTACAACGCCTTTCCCAAATTTCTCTTCTGTTTTACAGGGGGGAAAAGCAAAATTGCAAATAAATGGCTAAGGATGACCCACCAGAGAGCCAGGAAGCACCTTCAACGAGCCACTGCAGCAGGGAAGAGGGTCCCCAAACTCCCATGAGAGGCAACGCGGTGAGCCCTGAGCAACCGGCTCTGGTGCTGGAGAAGTCATTGCAGGTAGCCTCCACCACCCAGGAACAAGGAAGCAGATGACAGCACAGGCAGGACGCAGCATCCCCAGCACTCAGCACCGCCATGCCAAGGTGGAGTCCCAAGGATCCCCCAGCGGTGACACTACGGGCAGCAGAGCTGTTCCCAAGGCTCAGCCTTCCTCCACCCCCTGATCTTCCCCTCCGTGCCCCAGCAGAGACCCTAGGCATGGCCAAGAGCTCACCCCAGCAAAGCCCCACGAGCAAAACCTCTCTCTGACCCAAGCCCCAGCACTGCAGCTCCCCCCACCCCCACCCAAGAGGACTATCCCACGCCACCCTGCGCACCCCAGCAGCATCCAGCCACACACAGCACCGCGTGTGACAGGTAGTACGCAATTCTGAGTGCCACACCAGGGAGGAAGTAACCGTGAAACCCAAACGGAGGACACCACCACCAGGGCCAGCACCGAGCAGCCTTAACCCACTATTACAGGCACGAAACCCTGCCTGGCTCACAACCTTCAGCAGACATCATTTTGCCCTCAAACACCCCAATTCTGGCTCAACTGACCACATATAAAGCACCAAGCACCTGAAATACATGCCCTTAACATGGAGCACAGTCATTTCTTCACGGGTGTCACAAAAACGCACCAGTGGGCTATACTTATTTCAGCAGAAGCATCCAATTTCAGATATTGAAACCAAAATAGCTGAAAGGTATGAATTAGAGCCAGCCGGCGTGGGCAGCCTGGTTCCACCCACCAACAGATGAACACGCAGCAGCGCTTTTTAAAGGCAAACTAAAACAAGCTACTGCTAAAACCAAGCAAATGCCCAGAGAGGTAAGCATAAATAAAAGGGATATGAATCAGCGCATAAAGTGTCTGAAATAAACCCACCACACCTGCATTGGAATGGCCCTGCTGAAGCAAGGTTTAAAATAAACCTTCTTGAAGCCGCTGTGGGAGGCTGGTCCAGGGGAGTGTTACCACACCAGGATGGAGCCAGAGCCGCACGTCGCTTCGCACCAGCTCAGCTTTCTCCGGAGAGCTCAGCAAGAGGAGGAAAATGGAACACCCAGCACTGAGCAAGAGCTCAGAGCAAAAACTTCCCTTGCCCAAGCAGATCCGTCCAACCTCACATTAAGGGATGGCATTAGAGCAGTCCCGGGGCTCCCAGGATGCCTTTGGCCACGCAGAGCCCTGTCCACCTCCCGCAAGGTCTGACGACGTTCGAAGGGCAGCTCCAGGCGGTTTCTCCGCAGGAAGCAGCCACGCAGGATGCTTGGGTACTGGGCAGCTTTGCTTTTATTCAGACGATACGTGGCCGAAGGGGTGAGCCACAAAATGATGTGGAAAGCAGAGTGGAAGGCAGCTACTGTCAGCGCGATGCATCCATGTATAGGGTGGGGCAACACTCGCAGGGCAGGCAGGAAGAGGAGAGCCGGTTCCTCTGGCACGGCTTGCGGTGATGGAGCCAACCACCCGCCATGACCTTGGCCAGGAGGTGCCTAAGCCAGTGCCTCACCACTCTGGGAGATCTGCCGGCACCTCAGCACCCAAAAAACCCGTGATATAGCCTCAGCACCTTCCAGGGGCACCACTGCATGGGACATGCGGCTGGGCTGGAGCCCCACAGTGGCCAGTTCCATCACGGCCTGTGGGACCAGCAGAGGCTGACTCATGCAGAAACGCCCCAGCGTCACCGCTCCGCTTCCTGTCGCACCTCTGGGAACTCCCAGGTATCATATCCCATCCCACCTCTGATCCTGCCCGGCCCTGCTTAGCTTCAGGGCCCACCACTGGAGCTGTGCTGCGGGTGCTCACAGCCCCTCACCTGCCTCTCAGGTCGCTGCCCCAGCCACTGCATCGGTGCCCTGGGCCTGCAGCTCTGTGCTGCATCACGGGGAGGGGGACACACGCCGCCTCCAGCCGAGCACCCAGGCCAGCACTGGCAGCACACGGGTGGGAGGAAGTGGAGAACGAAGCGGCCCCAGCTCCGTTTACACAAAGCTGTCAGGCTGCTGCGCTGATGCTGCCCAGGCCCGGACACAAGTCACCCCACCCCAACCAGCTTCACCAGCACTGGGAATGCAATTCCCAGCAGCCAAGGGACTGGGATCCACAGATATGCAGAACCACTCAGCACTTCCAAAGTCCATGGTGATCAAGGAACCTCTGCACATCCCCAGGGC
Source organism: Falco peregrinus (assembly GCF_023634155.1). Taxonomy (NCBI): domain Eukaryota; kingdom Metazoa; phylum Chordata; class Aves; order Falconiformes; family Falconidae; genus Falco; species Falco peregrinus. The sequence continues at coordinate 86,789,486 of NC_073725.1, read as the reverse complement.
AGAGAAGGCACCATCACCCGCTTCCAGCAGGCAGAACAGGTCACAGGAGCATAACAACCCACAGAGCGCCAGGTCACAGGGCTGGAGGTGGGCTGCGACACCAAGCAGCACGCCTGTTGGATGGAATTTCACGTCTGCTGTGTTTGTCCGTGGTACCTTCACCTCCTCCCTCCCCAACGCAAACCAGCCAGCCAAGCAGGGTGCTTGGCAGCACTGAGCAGTCGCACAGCACCGGCCACGCAGTGCCCCACAGGAGCTCACAGCACAAGGTGGAACAGGAGAGCTTTGCTGACATCCACATCTCCTCTTAGGGCCCAAATTCAGCTCCCTGGCAGAGCACCCACATCCCCATCGGGGTGCCGGGACAGCCAGGTGGGCTGGGGATGCCCCCACAGCCAGTCCCCACCCACCCCAACGTGCTCCGAGGGAAGTCTGAATCCATCGCCAGGAGAGCCCTGGCTCCGAGCGCGTGGCGGGAGGGATAATCTGTTTAGGCTGCCGGCAGACGTAATCAGCCTGTCTCGGGTGGAGGCAGGGCTTGTTTTGTTCAGGCTTGGCAACAGAGCGGGAAGGGGAAAAAAAAATGGACCATTGCAGCGGAGCTTTAGCCTCTGCCTCCACCACTGAATACAGAGAGCCCTGTGCACGAGGGAAGCAGTGCCAGGGCTTCCAGCAACCCCACGAGAAAGCGATGTCCGATGTCCCCAGCCTGGCCAAGGCTGTGGGTAAACCCATGGTAACTCCTGTCTCACCACCTCTATGTGTTCAGTCCAAATATTCACCAAAAGGAGCTTCTTTGAAAGCAGCAGCAGCGCCTGCTGTTCCCTGCACTCAGGGCAGGGCAACAGGGTCACAGCTCTCAGCCAGACCCGCAGGAGAGCATGGCCCCCAGAGTGGAGACAGTAAGGTCCCCTGCCCACCGCCTCCTGAACCACTCAGGGTTCCCCAGAGGCAGGGACCCATTTCTAGCACAGCTCAAGGGGAAAGTCACCACAAATGCTGTTGTTGCAACCTTGAAAGAGGAAATCTGGGTGGTTTCAGCTCTGCTCAGTTATGCACACCTTGGAGCCAGAGAGAACATCGCTGATGGGCGAGTCAGAGCAGCCATCACCTGGCAGGAATGAGGAAGGTGACATGGTGTTTGGGAGGGGAATGGGATGCAATACCCAAGCAGGCTTTCCTGCCCACAGCACAGCTTTTAGGAACTGAGAGACAGGCATCACTTAACATTTTGCACGCTCGCAGCGGGCTGCTGCATGGACCGCTGGAGACCTGCGACCCCGGCCGGCGGGAGGCTCTGCAAACACCGCTGTGCAAACCCATGCTCCGGCGGCAATCCCAAGGGCCGGGGACATTGCCCAGCCTCGGTGGTTAAGCCGCTTACATCTCTGTTTCCCTGCCTGTACAGTATTTCCCCTCCACTGTATGTCACTTGGCGATGCACGACGGAGCAGGGCCAAACCCCAGCGCAGGAGGCTGCTGTGCTGCCAGTGGGTGTCCACAGCCGCTCCTGGAGCAAAAGCACTCTCTATCCCCCAGCTCCACATCCAGCTGCTCGCTGTCCCTGGGCTCAGCCCAAATTGTGCTTTTTCTAGGCCAAGACCTGGGCATCTCCCGGGGACCACCCTGGACACGTGGTGACAGCCATCTCTCCATCCACCTCCTGCAAAAATATACTTGTGCAGCACAGGTGTGGGCATGACCTGGCTGCTGCCGAAGCTCCAAATCACCCAGGCCAGGTTTTCTCCACCAACACATCTCACTGTGCAGGAAGAGGCCAAACCAGACCAGACTGGACCTGGGGCACGAGAAGCACAAGGTGCCACTGCCGTGGGGTGGCCGGCAGTCACCGTGCACGGCACACCGGCAACCGTGACCCAGCTGTCGGCAAACCCCAAGGAACAAAGTTACCAGGGCAGGTTGCTGCGTGGGCAGCGGGAGTGACCGACCGACCAGAGGAACAGGAAGGGGAAAGGTTGAATTCACCCTCCGTGCAAACGGCCCGTCTCTCTGCAAATACCCTGGCCCTGGCACCAGGGCTGCACTTGGGTCCAAGCACTGCCATCGGCTTGGGCGGCTGGAGCAAGAGCTGGAAGGGGTCGGCTGCGGTCAGCACCATTTGTCCAGCAGCAGCAAAATGGAAGTGGGAAGGGACGGGCTTTGTAATCCCAGCACGCCCTCCTCGAGCAGCCCCAAAGCCCGCAGGCGTATCTAAACACCTCTCACGATGGGGCTTCCTCAGCACCTGGGAGAAGCCACAACATCTCTCCAGAGTGCTGGAGTGTGCCAGAGCAGATAAGGTGCAGCGCCATGTAAAAAAAACAGCAGCAAATAAGTGTGCAAAGCAGACGGCTCTCCAGCACCCAAAGGCACCACCATGTCCCTTCCCCTGGGCCACACAGAGGGTTTAGTGCACCCAAAGCTGACCACAGCACCCAACTTGACACTCCCCCCCGAGAACCCACTGCCTTCACCGCCTGCATGCCACTCTCCAAGGGTGGGATGCTGCCCGTGGGGGACAGCCACCATGACCCTGCCCACCCCAGCTCCTCTGGCTGTGCCCCCCACGGCCCTGCCCGCTGCAGCCACCGATGGAGGCGGGTTTGACATTTGCAGAGAATCTTCCCCTGTTCAGTCCTAATCATTAGTCAAGTACAGGCGGATTTTTGCAGCATGATACAAGCAGCTGGGAGCAGGGAATGCAAGTGTGGGGGCTGCTTTCCAGGAAAGAGGGGCTTCTCCTCCCCCAAGGAGTACAGGGTGGAGGCAAAAGCAGGCCCAGGACACAATACCTCACCTTTTTGCCCTTTGGACAATGCACAGAGCCAGGATAAGACCCTGGCCCAGGGCATCACAGCCCCATCAATGCAATGCCCCAGAGCAAAGCCAAGTCTGCGAGCCCAGTCGACACTCTCCAGTCCCAGGGCTGCTGGTGGCCAGCTGTTTAGAGGCCAGAACAGTAGGAAAGTGATAAAGTCCAACAGAGGAGAGGTGGAAATAACCACACACACACACCCCTCCACTGCTGGGCAGGGGTGTCACAGGCCGGGGCAAGAGGAGGCAGTGGGAAAAGTCTGTGAGCTCCATTTTCTAACTGGGTGGTCCTCTGGGCATCCATGCCCAGATCTCAAAAAAAAAAAAAAAAAAAAAAAAAAAGAAAAAAACCGAAAAAACCCCCCCACTGGTAGCTGGAAAGACGTCTTGAAATTCCTCTATCTGTGCCAGTCCCCATGCCCCGAGAGAGCACACGCATGGAGAACATTAAAAGCAACTGCTTTACACTCTGCTTTTCCAATTCAGGCCAAGCGTAATTTTGAGGTTAATTCCCAGCCTGTTCCTGTTGTGGGGGGCTTCATCTTCCCTAGGAACCAAAGGCATGTGTGCACCAGCACAGCTCGGCCTGGGCCAGCCAGCATGGAGAGCAGGGACCCCATGGGGACACCCCTATGGTCCAGCAGGGCCCTGGGTGGCTTCCTTGGGAAGAGGGTCCCGCTGGCCAGGCCAGCTTTCTTCCTGGAGATGGAAGAGGGTCCCATCCATCTTCCCAGGGCAGGGTCTGGAAAGCTGACCTCCACACAAGGTCTGCAGGAGGTTAAAGGGGACCGTGCGGTGCCAGCGCAGGCACGCCTTGCCAGGAAAAGAGGGAATTCCCATGAAAAGGGAATTTCTCCCTTGCCAGGAAAGGGGCAGCACAAGGAGAGCTGGTGACAGGTGGGTGGAGCAGCCAGGACAGAGCCATCAACAGCATCGTGTCTGCCAGGGACCACGGGCTAGATCCTGCCACAGCACAGGATCGCAGGGCTCCGAGCACCCACACCAGCGCCCAGGGTCATCAGGACAGACCCACAGCAACAGACCTTCCCAGGGGGGGAAGCAGACATGGCGACTGACCCAGTTTTCCCCATGCCATGTGGGCACCCCAGAAGGTCAAACGTAGGTTGGGGTGGGGGGGTGGAGGGCGGAATGTCAAGGGCATGTCACCTCCCTTCAGCAGCCCCGGGGGGGGGGGGACAGCCAGGGCTCCAACAGGTGGTGGGACCACACATAGCCACCCCAAGTCACACTGACCCCCGTCCAGCAGCACAGCCACGCACAAAAACAACTCGTGAACACAGCGCTCCCGGGATTAGAGACTTAGCATCTGCGCAGCCCTTTGAAGTTGGAAACGCTAAGTCTGATTATTATTAGAGAGCTCCAGCTCATTAATCCTGATGTTTGGGGCTGGATTTCCCCCTCCCAGCCCCACTCCTAACTCCGTTCCCGAGTACGATGGGAATCCACTACCAACGCTAAATATTTGTGACTCTTCGCAAACACGCACCAGTCTCTGCCCCGAGTGGCTCCAGCACCCTGGAGCACCCCGGGAAGCAGGAGGGGCAGCTCCTAACACCCACGCAGGTATTCTGATATAAAAGTCCAAAAAAGACACGAGTGCGTAAGTGTGAAGTACCTTCACCTTTCCTGCAAGCCAAGTAGAAAGGTCAGATGACTCAAAAGAGCTTTTCTAGCCTGACTCTAGGCAATCACCAACACGATCCCTGTCCAGGGGGAAGAGTGGGACGCGCTGAGCATGGAGCCCCCACACTGCAACATGGGATCCCCCCTACCCAACCAAGCTTATAAAAAAACCCAAAAGTTAAAGCAGCAAAACCATTTAGAGCTGTTAAATGAACCGTTATTCCTGGGTGTGCTTTGGAGCGAGCACACCCCCACACATCCAGCCAGGCTCACCGCCGGAGCACAGAGCCTCCTCCTCCGACAAGGGGCATGAATTCGGAGGGGAGGTGGGCAGGGTAGGGGGCAAGCACCGGGCTGGCCACTGCCGGGGGCTCCTCAGCACTGGGGGCTGCACAGCAGGGCGGGAGGGTGCGTGCGTGCATCACGCTACCAGAGCCACCATCTTATCTGGGAAGCGGGATTACTTCACCCCAGCTGCAAGGGAGAAGCCGAGCAGGATTGCGCTGTTTTCCCAACCGGAGCCCCCACTCAGGGCCTGGATCCAGGCACGGGGCTGACCCCATCCCTACAGGAGCCCGGTGGTGGTGGCAGCCACCAGGGCCACCCGCCACCCCATACGGGAACAAAGCAAACGAGGGGCTGCCCAAAACACGGCTCTGGGTCCCCAGGGAGGGCAGCAGGCCCCCCACAGCAGGGCCAGGCAGGCACTATGGGGGCAGCGTGCAACGCTTTGAGCCCCCCCAGTAAAAACACAAACGCACTGCACCCAGCAGGCAGCAGAACCCAGGTGGGGCAGCAGGAAGCGGCCAGCCAGGAGCGGGGGGCTCTTCCCGAACCCCCTCCGGGATAGCTCCTTTGTCTGGGCACAGCCACGACGCTCCCCACCGCCCGCCCCTTCCCGCACACACCACGGCATTTTTTCCAGTTACATTTTTTCCATATTAGCCCTCAGATTTCATTATACACCCACCCCCCCCAGGCCCCCCCAGCGAGCACAGCAATATGTCTGATCTCATTGCCATAATAGGATCGGGAGCAGGGATGTCAGCCCCGGCCCGGGAAGGTGCGGGAGGAGGGAGCGCAGCCCCCTACCCCACACCACGCACGGGCCCCCGCACCCCAAACACCCCCCGCTACGGCCGCGCCAGCCTGGGGCCTGCGTCAGGCCTGGGAGGAAGAGGAGGAAGGCCCAGCCCTGGCCGCCCCCCGGCCTGGCCGCGCTGAGCCTCGCCGGGAAGGGGCAGGGGTCTTCTCCCGACCCCCTGGGAAAGCCGGGGGCTGTAGGGTGGGAGAGGCCACGTCCAGCGCCTCCAGGAGGGGATGTTTTGTTGGCAGCCGAGTTTTTCCCAGGACTTTCGGGATCTTTGGATGGAGCCCACAGGATACCCCCACCTGCTGCTGGGCACCCCGAGACGAGCTGGGATCACCCCCAGTGCAGGCGCTGCCGGCCTCAGGAACGGGGCGAGGGTCCAGGGGAGTGGGCAGTGGGGGGCCATGGCTATCTGTGGGGTCAGCAGGCACCCCATGGGACCCCACGCCACCCCTGGGGTCAGCAGGAACCCCAGGGGACACCACACGGTCACCATAAACCCCACAGGACCCCTAAACACCCCACATGACCAGACAACACCCACGGGCCTCCTGAATGCCCTGTGGGGTTCATGGATACCTGTGGGCCCCTGTGCTCTCCGCGGGGTCAGTAGGCACTCCATGGGATCCCACACCACCCCTGGGGTCAGCAGGCACCTCATGGGACCCCTAGACACCCTACGGGACCAGACAGCACCCACAGGGCTCCCAAACACCCTGTGGGGTTCATGGATACCTGTGGGTCCCTGCACTATCCATGGGGTGAGCGGGCACCCCACGGGACCCCACACCGCTCCAACAGCCCACGCTGCTCACAGGAGCACAAGGCACTCACGGGGCCCCACAGTATCTAGGTGGCCAGCAGGCACCCCACAGGACCCCTGGAGACCCCACAGGCACCCACGGTAGCTCCGGGGCCAGCAGGCACCCATGGGACCCCCGCGCTGCCCCAGGGACCCCCAGCCATCCCTGGGACCCTGCGCTGTCTATAGGGTCCTGGGCCATCCAAGGGGCCACCCACGGGACCCTAAGCTACCCAGCGGAATCTGAGGTACCCGGGGGGCCACCAGGTACCCACGAGACCCCGGGCTACCCACGAGGCCAGCTGACACCCCCGGGGACCCAGGCCCCGCGTGGGGGCGGGCAGGGGGCGGGGCGGCTTTTGGGGGGGGGAAACCAGCGGGGTTGTTGGGGGGGGGGCAGGTCGCACCTGGTTAAGGTCCTCGTCGTTGAGCAGGTGGGACTCGCGGGGCTTGAAGCAGTTCTGGCACTTGCTCTTGTTGAAAATGTTGGCCTGGAACTTCCTGCAGGGGTTGTCCTTGGCGGCCATGGCGCGCCCCGCGCCCACTGCGCGCCCGCTCAGCGCCCCGCGGAGCGCCCGCCCGCCGCGCCCATCGCCGCCCCGCGGCCGCCGCCGAGCGCGGGGGGGTGGGGGTAGGGGGGCGTCACAAAAAAAATACAAACACCACAAAAACAAAAAACCCACCGCAAAACAATCACACAAAAAGCCCAAACCCTGATAAATAAGAGATCAAATTAAAACCGGGGACGGCAGCAAACTGCCCGGCGGCCGCCTCCGCTGCGGCTCAGCGGGCGCGCATGGCCGGGGGCCGCGGGGGGCCGCGGGGGGCAGCGGGGGGCCGCGGGGGGCAGCGGGGGGCGGTGCGGTGCGGTGCGGGCCCCGGCGGTGCTCGGCGCTGCGGCCGCCGCTGCCGACTGCGCTGCCCGCAAAGTTTCCAGCGTCGCGGAGCCAGGCGGAAAGGGGGGCGGCACCGCAGCGCGGACGGGCGCTCCCGCGGGCCAATGGAGAGCAGCATCCGCCGCTAACAAAGGGCCTCCCTGGCCAATGGGATGCAAGGAGAGGGGAGGGCGCGGCGGGGCCGCCTCGGCCCCCTCTGCCGTGGGGGAGGGGCGGTGCGCTGACAGCTGGAGGCGGGCTCGGCTCGGCTCGGCTCGGCTCGGCTCGGCTCGGCTCGGGCACGAGCGGGCTCGGCGCGGCTCGGTTCGCCACGACTCGACACAGCTCGGGACGGCTCGGCTCAGCGCGCCCCCCCCCCCCGCCCCGTGTGCTGCCCCCCCGCACCGTGCATGCCCTCCCCCCCAACCCGCCCCCCCATGCCCCCCCTCCCCGCTGTGCACCAGCCCCCATGCCTCGCACAGCCCCCCATGCACCAGCCCCCCGCCCCCCAGTGCCCAGCCCCTTGCAGCACGCACGGCCCCCGCTGTGCACAGCCCCCCCCCCCAAGCGCACTGAGACACCCCCGCACCCTGCACGACCCTCACACTGCCCAGGCCCCTCCTGGCCACCCAGCAGGGGGGGGGACACGGTGCAACGGGTGGGATGTGCACCCCCACAGCCACCCCCTGAGCAGGGGGGTACCCAGGGGTGCAGCCCCCCCGGGGGCCAGCCCACACTGCTGCTGCCACCCCGGTGCTGTGGCCCCATGGGTGGTACAGAGCCAGGGTGCCAAAGCCCCACGGTGGCACTGCCCGCGTCCCCAGGGTGGGCACAGCACCAGTCCTGGCATGGGTGGGCACGTGGGGGGTCCATCACCCGCATGGACACCCCAGTTCGGTGGGGGCCACGCAGCCTTGTGCCCCCACTGCAGCTCCGTGCCATGGGGTGCTGGGGACCCACGAGCAGGGACAGGGGTGTGTTCCCATCCCAGCCATGTCCCCAGTGTGCCACCGCCCGAGGCTGGCGGGCAGCTCCTGTTTGCCCAGTGCCTTTTGATCCAGTGGAAACCGGCAACACCAGCCGGTAAATACACCTGACGCGGCGATAAGGACCCGGCACAGGGTGCGGGTTTGGCCTCCTGGCTCTGCCCTCGGCCACCGACCCGCCGGCACGCACCAGCTCTGGATGGAGCCTCCCAGCCCCAGTCCTGCACATCGGCAAGCCAAGGGCCAGCACAGGGACCCCGGTGCCCGTGGGGACCTCGACACCCATGGAGCATCACCGGGGCGGGAGAGAGGTGTGAACAACAGCCCTGGAGCAGGGGGACGGGGCAAACGTGGCAAACGTGGCAAACGGCACCTCCAAAATGCACCCCAGCCTGGCACAGCCCACCACACTTGGATGCTGCAGTGGCACACGGCGTCTCCCGCTCACCCCAATGTCCCCCCGCCAGCATGGGATGGGGCCCGGCTATAAGGAGTAGCCACAGACCTTCCCAGGTTTCTTCGGACCAGGAAAAACCCGTCAGAGAAGAGGCGGCGGTGCTGTCCCCTTGCATCCGGCGCTGCCCCACTGTTTGATGTGGGGCCCGGCCACGGCGGCCTCGCCGTGCCGGCTCCACGCTGCCAGCCTGGAGAAAATAAAGGCCAGCTCAATTGCCTGCTCATTTATTAATTTTCGTTTCATCAAAGGCTACTTTAATCATCTCCCTCCTGCCATGGCCACTCGCAGCACGCACCGGGTCGCTGTTCCATGGGTTCAGGACGGGATGGTGGGGCTGACCCACTCCTGCACTGGTGGCACCGAGCCCAGGAGATGCTCCCAGGAGGGACGTGCAAGCTGCGGGGTGGCCACCCCCCCACCCCCTGCATCACTGCTTTGGGGGGATTTGCTCGCCCTTCCCTTGAACCCAAGGTTGGAAAAGCAGCATGGCCCTTCCCCAGGGAAGGAGGATTTTCCTGCGGGGATCTACAGACCCTGACGCCCTCGCTGTGGGTCCAGGGTTCACCCAGCACATGACTGCAGAGCTCCTGCTCTGACGACTTCCCTGACCAGCTCTTCTCCTACCTTCATCCCCCTCTCCTCCCTCCCTGCTGTTGTTGGATTATTGCCCACCACATCCATGCCCTGCATCCCACAGGTCCCAGAGACACCCAGATATTTTATTCCTATCCAAAAGCCCCTCTGCAGGTTGCCAGCCACCTCTCCGTGCTGTCCTCATGGTCCCCAGCTCTTCACCACCTCCTTAGGACCCCGCTGCAAACTGGCACAGCACCCGCACCAGCACCTTCCCATGCTCCCCAAGCAAGGGCAGGATGAGCAGGGTGCTGCACCCCTGGGAGAGCTTTGGGTGGGGAGCTGGGGGAGATGGGGATGGGGGCAACCAGTGCGTGTCCCCCGCTCATGTTCATGGAGATGGGGCAGGGACCCCCAATCCAGCCTGGGGGGTCCCTCCAGGAGGGAAGGGGCTGCTTGTTCCCCAGCACCATGGGGCAGCGCTCCCCCCAAAAAAGGCACAGCGTGGGCATGGAGTGAGGCGCAGGGGCCAGGACTGGCATCTCCCATGCCACAGGCTGTGCCTGCCCTGAGACGCGGCCGAGGTGCACTGTGGCTTGGGGCCACGACCTGGCGCCACGCATAGCTTCGCCGGAGCCAGCAGCACCTCACGGAAAGTGGCTGGTGCCGGGGCTGGCTCCAGTCTCTCCAAAAATCCAGCTGAACGGGACCGGCCTCTCTGCAAACCTGTTGGGCTGCATTCAGCCGCGCTGGAGCCACTGGCTGCCCATGTGCCGCAGCGTGTGCAGCCGGCGGGGCCACCAAAAACTTGCTGCCCATGACTCCCCCCTTGCACGCCCCAAGCCCCAGCATCGCCATGGCACAGAGGTCCCCCATGTGTGCCACCGAGGTGGGTGTCCCACCCCACCACCCTGCCATGGCCCGCGCCACAGAGACACCCTGTTGGGGCAGCCGTGCGTAGCAGGTCTCTTCAGCTCAGAGCCAGTCCGGAGCAGTTTTCTCAAATGAGGGCAATTAAAGTAATGGGAAAATGGAAAGTATTCATCAGGGAGCTGCCACAGCAGAGGAGGAAGGCGCTGTGGTGAGTCAGGGATCCAAACCGGAGCCCCAGCGCCAGGTAAACAAGCTGCAAACCAGGAGGTGTTAGTCACGGCCCCGGCTGTGCCGGCCCCAGCCTGGGAAGGGCATCAGCAAAACCCTCCAGCTCCAGGACAGGGTTTGGCAGCACCAAACCCCCTGGCGAGAGGACAGCAGCACCCACTCCTGGTCCTGGCGTGGAGGTTCCACCAGGACCATCCACTGCCTCCACCGGAGAGGATGTCAGTGGGATGGGGATGCGGTACCCATGGCCATGCTATCGTTTTCCTGGCAAAGGGGTGATGCAGCACTTTTTCCATCGAGGCAGGAGGAAGACAGCCCGGTGCTCCTCCCAGGTGGCCATCGCTCCCCGCAGGACCTTGGGCAAGTCATTTAATCTCTCTGTGCCGCCACCTCGCCGTCATTACTGTGGAGCCAGACAGATGGATGCCCGGGGAGAGGGCAGGATTCATGGTTTAAAGCTGGCGAGCCCTGGGATCCCCACTGGATCCAGGCTGGGACCAAGTGGCGCCAGTGAGGACTCCCCTCCTCCTGCCCTGCACCGAGTGGAGCCGCAGCCACAGCAGGGCTGGATGTGGCCCCTCCAGCCAGCCAGGCTGCCTGTGTGGGGGTCCAGAGCCCCCAGCACAGCCCTGCCTGGGGAGTATCTGGCAGGGGACCCACTGGCCAGGGAAGGCTTGGACGCCACTCAAGCCACGCTGCGTATAATAGAGGTGAAACTCACAGATTAGAAATCTGTATGGAGGTGGAAAATGCACCCATGGATGGAGGGAAAGTCCCCTGGGCCGCCCCGGGTACTGTCTCTGTGCCCTGCCCTACCTGTGCCCAACTTTCCCATTGGGAAAAATGAAAGGACCCAAATTATCCACTGCAGAAAAGCCACAGTGCTTGACTGCAGCTGATGTAGCTGAGAGAGGAGGATGCAGCTTCCATGGCGTTGGGAAAGACCACGAGGGTAGTTTGCTGGATGCACACGCGCACACACACACAGAGGCTTGAGCTTGTCCCAGAAGCCACATTAAATCATGTCCCACCAAGCAGAGATTTCCTCTTGTCCAGAGATGCCAAAATGCCTGTGAGTTCATACCCTTCTCCTAAAATTGGGCCAATGGTTAATTACACTCCCAGTCGGGTTATCGGTGGCCGGGTCCCATGGCTGCTTCCTGCCTTGGACCTCGCTGTGCTGTAACAGGGAAAATCCGGCTCTTTTGTTCCCACATGTGCCCCCCTCTTTTGGCTGGGCTCTGCCTGTTGGGCCGGACAGAGCGGATTGCCGTGCGAGGGGAATGGCTGCCTGTCCCACCGGCTACCGGCTCTCACCACCCGCCTCAGCATCCCTGCTAAAGACATCATTCCCGGGCAAAATCGGGTCTCTCCGGCCTCCTCCATCACTAGCCCCCTTGGGCACTGCCCCTGCGCTGCCAGCTGCAGCCGTCGGATGTCTGCTCTGCTGACTCCATATAATACAAGTTTTACAAATGAAAATGTCACATGGCCGTAAATTAAATACTTTGAGAAAGCCATTATAATGCAGCAACACAATTAGCTTTATCAGCCAGCCCAGAGTCATGCCAAAAACCAAAGCCGACTCACTTGACAGGAGCTGCCATCCATGAAACCAAGCTAACGACCTTAATTATATTTTTAGCTTCTAATTTTTGGCTGACAGTATCCCCAATTACCCAGCCCATAATTTGCTCAGGGACTGAGATGAGCCTACCTGGTCTGTAATTCTCAGGGTCAGCCCTTTTATCCCTTTTCAATATTAGACTCTCACTGGCTACCTTCCAGCCCTCTGGAATTTCCCCGGGCTTTTTAGTGTTAAAAATTAACAGCAGAGGTCCTCGGCAGCCTGCAAGTCCCTTCCTGCGAGGGTCCTGCCAGAAAGGCATCTTGTTCTGAGAAAATCCAGTGTAAGTTGGGACCGGAGACTTGTTCCTGCCAGGTTAAAACCTCCACGTTATCTGATTAGCTGCTCCTGCCAAAGATTGTCCTTTGACTCAGCTCCTTATCTGCTGCCCACGCTTTACACCTCAGCACACAGCCCTGGCACCCAAGCCTCTTGTCCCTGCCCCTTCACGATGCATTTATAGGGTTTTGTCCCCTTTTCTGTGCCAGCCTCCAGCCAAGTCAGGTCTTTTCCCACCCAGCTGTCCTTGCTCTCCGAGCTGCCTGCCAGGTTTGAGGAGCTGGCCCTGAGCACAGCCTGGTTTTCAGTAATGCTTCCCTCTCCTGATTTGCACCAGGTTTCAGCAATTTGGTTCTTGCAGCATCATCCCTGCTGATGCACGAGGGCACCTCTGGAGCCTTGCTCACCCCTGGGATCGCCCGCAGCCCCCTGGCACAGCCGCTGCAAGCGGGCAGACCCCATGGCACAGGGGGTGCTGCAGCGCCCAGACACTGTTGGGTGCTGAGCATCCTTGGGATGATGCCCCGCTGCAGCCCTGTGGGTGGTGGCAGGATGGGACCACGGTACAGAGGGAGGAAGGGAGAAGTGTGGGGTGTCTGGGGGCACCCGAACCCCACCTTGCACCAGGGGCTGGTGGAAATGGAGGCGCTGGGGCCTGGCTGGCCCCGGGGAGCGGCCAGGGCTGCTGTGGCTCAGCACCCTCCCTGGCACAGGAGCCCTGGCCTGGCGGGGGGGCGGCCGGAGGGTCCCTCGGAGGATGCGGGCTGCAAAGGCAGCCGGAGCACCCAGCACCCCGCGGGGAGCCGGGCTGGGCTAGCCAAGGGTGCCATCTCCTGGGGAGACACCAAACAGCCGGGAGCACAGCCAGGCCTGGCGTCACACCTAGGTGCAGGGTGGGCACCCCTGGGCTGCACGAGTGGGCAGCTGGAGCTGCCCCCCAGGGCTCTCCGGCCCCCCAGGCTGCTCCATCGCTGCCCTCGGCTCCCGCCTGGGCTGCGGCATTGCGGGCGTTGCGGGCAGCCAGGGCTGCTCGAGATGTGGCCACAAGCACCACAAGCGCTCCGTGGTGGCTCTTTGCCAACGGGATGGCCGTGGCACTGCCATGGTTCTGCAGCTGCACGTGGGTGCAGGCAGCCGGTGTGCCACCACGGCCCTGGCCGTGCACCTGCCCATGCCAAAAAGCCAGGCAGTGGCGCTGGCTGCTGTGCACCGGCAAGCCCGTGGCATTGGTCACGTAGCAGCTCCGAGCTTTGCCACGAGGCATGGGCAGCAGTGGCACGACACAGAGGTCAGTGCAGGGGATGGGCACATCCTGACCCCGGCACATTCAAGAGTACGTGTCTGCAGGGAATTAGGGTGAAAGAAATGAGTCCTCAGCAGCCGTGCTCGGAGCCATCTGTGCTCAGCCCAGTCTCACTGTTACTGGTTTCGACCCAAAATGACTCCTCTTCCCCTTCCCCCCGCCACGGCCCCTTTTCTCAGGTCCCAAAGGGAGCATGTGTGTGAGCAAATGGCTGGGCCAGGCCCAGCCCTGCCCAAGCAGAGGGACTGCAAAAGGCAAGTGGGCTGGGGAAAATATCCCAACAAACCTGCTCAAAGGGAAGGCGAGGCATCCCCCAAAAATTTCCGGAGTCAAACATTATCCACCCTGTCTGCCTGTTACCTGCAGCTCTCCTTGCAGCAGTGCCACTGGGGCAAGAGCCCAGAAGGAAAAAAGACTTTATTGTCAGGACAAAACTGAGCCCTGTCACCCCAAATAGACTGTGGCACCTCTGGAGCCGTGTGCAGGTGGGTGCTGAAGGATGCAAACCCATCTGCGTTGGGAGGGTGGAGAGGGGATGCTGTGGTATGCAAAGCTATGCAGAGGGATGCACTATGCTGGGAGGATGCATGGGGAACAGAGCCATGGATGCTCTCCCACCAGTGGCACACAGCAAAGGAAGGGTTTAACCCAGGAACCCAGAACAGGGTGCTGGCAGCTGCTGCCCAATGCTGCCTGTGTCCTGGAGCAGGCAGGGCAGGGAGCAGCCACGGCCTTGCTGCAGGATGGCAGCTCATGGGGACCATGTCTGGAGGCGTTTAAGAGCCACGTACTGTTCTCAGTGGCTGCGAGAAGGCACGGCTTCTCAGGGCACGGAGGGACGGACTGCTGGGGTGCATGGCTGAGGAGATGGGCTCCGGTCACAGCGTACACCGAGAATGTTAAAGCTGAAATCACGCTGCCTGATCTCTGCTCAGTGAGGAGGGACAAACCACCCCCAAGTGCTTCTCACTTCCCCCTTGAAGGCACACTAGGGTGGAAATTGCAAGTCTCCCACTGCTATTTTCAGAGGCAGGTTTCCCCTGCAAAACCCCGAGAGCCGGAGGGCAGGGCTGGGGCCATCGCTCCAGGGCCACGTTCCGCCACGCTCAAGCAGTGCAGGCAATGCCAAATCATTATTTCCTTTGCTGTCAGCTTTAGCTTTGCAGGTGAATGGGCCACGGGCTCCACCGTCTCCCTGGGGCACAGCACCAGCGGGATGAGGCTGTGCGTGGACAGCCACCCTTTGCTACGTGCAAAGACTGGTGCATTTTTCCCCCAAGCCCTTGCACCATGCAGCCCCCGCTCCCAGCCATGCCTCTGCCTTCCTACTCCTTCCCAGGACCTCCACAGGTTTTCCCAGCGGGAGACTTAAGCCCAGCAGTGATCCCATCCTTCACATCAGATGCACGTGTAGAGCCACGACACGTGGCACAGCACCGGTGCTGCAGTGTCACTGTGGCCATGGTGTGCCTCTGCTCCCAGCCCTCGCTCCAAGGCCTGTGGTCCGTTGGATGGTGCCGATGCTGATGCTGGCTCCCTCCCTCCCGCAGGATCTGGGATGTGATGGGCCACATCCAGCCACTGCGGGGCTGAGCAGCCGCGAGGTGCTGAGTTCCTCTGCTTTGGACTTTGTTCCCTGTGAGCAGGTTCAGCCCCCAACGCCCCTGCAGTGGACACAGGGCATCACACCCTGCAAGCGGCCTTTTGGTCTCTCTCGGTTGCAGATCACCATGGTAAGCACAAAGTTGGAGGTTTTGAACGAAACGGAAAAAACCTTGATGCTGCCCCACTGATGTTTATAGAAAGTAGCAGGTATTACTTCTTCCTTCCCTCTTCAGCTGCTTCTGCAGAAAGGTCCCGACAGACCGAGCTGAGTCACTGTCCTGATGTGCTCTCAGTGCCCCTCGCCCCTTCCTGGTGGCACAGCCACGGCCACGGCGCAGCCCTGCCTAGCCCCTCTGCGGGAAAGGGGGAGAAACCTCCAGAAACAAATGCGCTGCCAGTTGGGAAGGGAGAAACCAGTAACGGCCCAGTCTGGCTTGGCTTTCTCTACATGTTCCCTCTGCAGCATCGTGCCACTGGCCAGAGGCAGCCGGGGTATTTTGCTGGCCAGAGGCAGCAGGGCAGCCGTGGTGGTGATGGCAGCTCGCTCCCTCCGTGCTGGCTACACCGGGGCAGGCGTGCTCAGCACCATGGTGCGATCTGGATCCCACCTCCAAGTGGTGCCGCCCGGCTACTCCTCCACAGCTTTGCTGATCAAGCCCATTCCACTCGCAGGGTGAGGCAAGATCTAAAAATAAATATACAGCTATACTCTTGGAGACTGCCAGCAGCACAGAGGTGGCTCTTTCTCTCTGTGAAAACCAAGCTGTGTTATTAATGCTTCACACACCTCCACTGCCAGCAGCGAGGGCAGTGCCAGGCTCCAAGCCTGGCTGGGACCCCCATCGCCCATGCAGGACAGGGCAGCACAGCCCTCCTGCCTCCAGGACATGGATGCACTAGAGAAAAGCAGGTTTAAAGCATCTTACTGGGGCCCATGGGATGCTCTACGTGTCGTGAGCAGCAGACAGGCCAGGGGCACGGGCTGACTGTCCTGGGGACAGGGAAAGGATGGGTGCACAGTGCCATGCTTGCTCCCAGCTGGAGGCAGGGTAAGCTGCAGCTGCTCTGGCAGGCGGGGGTGTCTGGCCCTCGGTGCCCTGCGATGCTGGTGGGATGCTGCCCCTGGGGCCACAGAGCCCTGGCGAGGGGGTCTTGCTGCTCTCCACCTGCAGGCCCGTGCACTGGCATCCCCTGTGGCTGCGTGGCCTCTTGCTCTGACACAGCTGCTCCTTCTTGGCAAAGCCCAGGAAAGCAGTAACTCACAGGGCTGCCCAATAGCTCTCCTGGCTCAGGGCAGCTGCCTCCTCTACAGAGCAAGAAGTCATTCTCTGCAGGAGAAAACATCCCGCTGGAGCCAGGCAATGCAAGGACAGGTGCTACAGAGCTCCCACCCCTGCTAAGTGGTGCAGAGCTCCCACCTCTGCAAGGTGCCTGGTCCAGGACCCCCATCCCGGCACCCGGTGACACTGAGCCGGGCAGGGTGCCTCCCTCCCTGGCCCCCGCACCCCTGGCAGCCCAGGGATGCCCAGCGAGCCAATGCAATGCGCTGTGCGTACGGCAGATTTGCATCGAAGGGATAAGGGGAAACCCCAGGAAACACATGGCCCAGGCACTAATCAAATCTATCTCTAATAATAAACCTCCCGAGCAATGTGTGGGCTCGGGGCTGGAGCTCGCAGTGCAATGGCAGCAGCCGAGAGGGACTAGACGCCGCAGGAAAGTCAAATGTGAGTCACCCCATGGAGGGGTTGCATGGGGAGGTGGGGGTAAGGGGCTTGTCTGTGCCAGGGCTCGGGGCCACGGTGACATTTCCAGAGAGCTGGCAGGGAGCGGAGGCTCTCCCCAGGCTCTTGCTGGAGGAGCAGAGCCACCACAAAGGGCTTTCACCAGAAGTGATTAGTGCCATGGAGCTGGAGGTGAAATGGTCGCTTAATGCCTTGGACAAGGGGTCCATAGGGAAGTTTGGGGTGCTGGTCCCTGGCGGGTGCAAAGACAGAAGGGGAGATACACCCGCCCCTGCTGGAAAACGCACAGCTGCAAAGCCCAGCTACACCATGCTGGGAGCACCCTGAGGCTGCCCTCCACCACCAGGCAGGATTTTTCCTAGATGGGGCCAAACACCACCTTGGACCTGCCCTCGCAGCAGAGCAGCAGTGGGGAAGGAGCTGCCCACCCTGCAGCCCCCCGGCTCAGCCCCAGATCGCTGTTTCCCATGCAGTTATCCCACCTGGAACCGCCTGTAGCTCAAGCGTGGCCAGGCTGACCGCCATCCCCAGGGCTCACCACCACCCCTGGGGGTGTTCTCATCCTTCTTTGGGTACAAAATATCTTCAAAGAGCATCTGAGGAGAGCGTCAGCCTGAGCCTCGCTCTGCCCTGGGAAACGTCTTCAGTCAGCTTGATAGAAAGTAATTATTTAATTTTATAGCAATGTTAATTGAACAACTGGGACTGTAAGGGCAGCATCCCTGCGCAGAGTGGATTTATCCCTTAGAGTGGAAGGGTTTTACAGGTGCTGCCCCAGGTAGGAGCCAGTTCACAGCTGGAGCTGCAAGGGAGGGTGCTGCACAGGCAACGGCAGGACAGATGGACACGCAAAGTGCCCAGCTGCCACATGGTCCCAAGCCCTAGAGTGAGAGGAGAGATCCCCATCAGAGGGCAGGGGCTTGGCTATACAAAAATCAAAGTCCGGCTTTGTGAAGGCAATGGCTCAGCCTTTGGGCACGCCAAGGCCAGCGCCATGCTGCAGCATCGAGGAGCTTTAAACCTTTTGGGCCCCATCAGCATCAGCGTCGTCCACTCGTGCAGGAAACAGCTGCGGCTCCCCAGCACGGCTCCGCAGAGGGATGTGGTTGCCCACGAGCCCTTTCAGTCAGCAAATGGCACATTTCCACCACGGCCACCCTGGTGCTGGGTTAGTGCTTCCTGCAGTTGCTCAAGCTTGCTTGCTGCAGACCCCATGCACGGCATGGCACGGCATGGCACGGCACGGGATGCCGGCAGGCACTGCTGAGCAGTGGGGCATTAGCAGGGACCGACAGTGGCACTCAGGTTGTCTCCAAGGCCAAACCCTGCAGTGGCACAGGTGAGGCTGCAGGCAGAGACATGTGACAAATAGCTCTTTGCAGGGACAAGAGCACGTCCCTCTCCAGGCATCCCAGCTGGCGCGGGTGAAACCAGCGCTTAAAGCTCCCCCAGAGAGATGTCCCTCCTGCTGCTCAGGGGAGATTTACACATCAAAATCGGGTTTCATTATGATGCCAGGACACCAGAGAAAGATGTCAGAAATTACACACAGGAGGGCACGCACTGCCCTGATGTCACAGAGGAATTCAGAAGTTTCCAGAATTCAAAATTGTTTCAGAAGATGTTGCCAGTAGTCATTCTGGTCGTGTTTCTGTTATTTTCAGAAAAGCATGTAAAGACAGGAACGGTTCCCACTGCTCTTACCCCTGCGGGCAGATGCGTGTGTCCCCAGACCCACAGGGCACAGCACAGGACCACCTGTAAGCCAGGGTGTCTTCCCTGCACGTTCCCTGGGACTGGCACAGAACACGCTCCTGGAGGCTTATAATTTGAAAAGCTTGCCAAGCCCGAAGCAGGTTTGGCCATACGCTCCTGCCCATGGCTAGGACCAGAGAGGTGGGGCACAGGCGGGTGTCCCCCTGCCAGGGGTCCCAGCCCTAGCGAAGGGACGGGGTGCCACAGGGCAGCCCGGTGGTGGCCACCCCGTATCCACTGGCTTCTCATTCTGCAGCCATGGATGGGACGCACGTCGGGCGGGATGCCATGAACAACTGCACAGACCAGCAGTACTGGGACACCCTCGTTTGCCAGTGCATCCCCTGCAGCCTTGTATGCAGCCGGCCCACAGTGAGGAGGTGTGCTGCGCTGTGCGGTGAGTGCTGGGCACCTGGCTGCGGGGCTGCCCTTGGGCTGCGTGCCAAGTGATGGGGCCAAGCTGGGAAGGGGGATCAGGCGCTGGGATGAACTACAAGGCAGGCTCCGAGCCAGCTCAGCTTAACAGAGCTCTGAGCCAAAAACGCTGGAGAACGTGAGAGCTTCCCAGCGGTGTCTGGCAACAGCTCAGCACGGACCAGGATCCAGTTACCCACACAGAATCATAGAAGCATTTAGGCTGGAAAAGACCTTTGAGATCACCAAGTCCAACCATTAACCCAACACTGCCAAGTCCATCACCAAACTGTGTCCCTAAGCACCGCATTATGCATTTTTTAAACACCTCCAGGGATGGTGACTCCACCCCCCCCCCCCCCCCCGGGCAGCCTGTGCCAGTGCTTGATGCACATCTCTGCACTGCTCCTTTTGGGGGTCACTGGGAGCCTTCCCAGAGCTGCACCAACACTCATATCCCCCCAGCAGCGACACCCCACCCTCCAAAGGCCATGCCTTGAGATACAGCAGGTTCAGTCAATGTGGATAATGACAAACTCAAGCTGTAGCTTTGCACGGCTGTACCTGCGAGCCCTGTGTGGGGCAGGCATCAAGGTGTAGTGGTAACAGGTCGGGAGGAGAAGAGACACGATGTACTTTGCACCCAAAGCCTGTACACAGCCCTGTGCATGGCCCCTTCCCTCCCCATCGAGCCGCTGTCTGGGACTGTTGCACCCTGTCCCAGGGCACAGGGGACCCAGCCCTGCACTGCGGCTGCATGCAGTGACAAGTCACGCCTCCCTGTTGAGGAGAGGAGATGCCATCCCCGGAGTGCTGAGCCAGTGCTCGGGCAGGTTTTGGTGTGTCCCAAGAACCCGTGCAAGCTGCAGGGCAGCGGCAGCATTAAGAGCAGCAACCCGGAGCTCCGTGCCACAGGTGGGTACAGCTGCATATGTCTGGCTGCGCATCGTCCCCTCCTCGCCTTTCCCCGGCATTCCTCACAGAGCCAAACACCACCTCAAAACCTGCGGATCTGTCACCCTGCCAGCGCTGGGGCCGCTGTCAGCACTCACAGCAGCGTGCAGGTCTCACCCGGCGCCCGTTGGAGCTGCGACCTTGTTCGGAGCAGCCGCGGGCTCGTCCTCGCACAAACCCAGGTGCCCGGGGTGGTGGGAGGGCCGTGGTGTGGGAGCCTTGTGCTCAACTGACAGGGGAGGAGGACGTGCTCAGGGCACCGTGTTCACCTCGCTCCCCTCCCGCAGAGTCCATGGACTGCAACAGGAAAGCCGGCTTCTACTATGACAAGCTCCTGAACAACTGCATCAACTGCACCATGGTCTGTGGGCAGCACCCAAAGCAGTGTGCCCAGTCCTGTGAAGGTAAGGCTGCGCCTGGGGGCAGGTGGAGCGGGGATGTGGGGCAGGACCCCCGGGGCTGGGCTGGAGGAGGGGCCAGGTTATGGGACCGAAGCGAGGGAAGGGGCAGCAAATCCTCTCTGCTTTGTCCTGGGGGGTTGCGATCTCGTGCTGCCGTTTCACTGGGACCAGGGAAGAGGAAACCAGGGCCCCCGTCCCTCTCACGTTTTCTCCATCACGGGGCATGTTTCCCCTTCTGCGTGTCAGTGACTTGCACACCCGTCCCTCGGCCCCACCAGCCGGGGCAGGGTCGGCCGTTGCGTTTCCCACTTTGCTGAGTCGCCTCCAGCCCTCAGGGCAGGGGAGTGGGAGCAGGAGGGTTCTCCCTGCCATCCACAAGTCCCACACTGGGGTTGAGATGCGATCACTGGAGAAGGGAGGAGGGTGGGAATGGGGTGTGGGGAGGGTTCTCGTCAACCTCGGCACAGGAAAGAAACGCAAGCAAGCAGAGGCGATGCATAGCTGCTTGCAAATTCTTTCCAAGCGGAGCGCACAAGTGCTATTAGCACTTCCCTTATCACAAATTCAGTAGCGTGAAGCACGTGCCTGAAGGGTTTCTAAGCACACCCCTCTCTGCCTGCCCCACAGCGGGTGCCCTGGGGGCCACCCCTGCTCCGCCAGCCACCCTGGTCACGGCCTCGCCACCAGCGGCTGTGCTGGAGCCGAAGTCGTGCATGGAGCAGGAGCCGTGGCTGGTGGTGTACCTGCTGCTGGGCCTCTGCCTCTGTGCCCTCGTCTGCTTCCTGCTCCTGGGCTGGACCCACCTGCGCAGGAAGGGAGAGGTGGTCTCCTGCCAAGCCAGCGCGGGGACCTGCCACCGCAGGGAGGACTCCTCCAAAGGTGAGCGCTGGGGGGACTGGGGGAGGATGGGGAGCTTGTGGTGGACAGGCTCCCAGGTACGGCTGGGACGGACACAAAGCAGGGCCAGCTCACAAGGGGAGGGAGGAAAAGTAAAGCTGGTGACATGCTGTGTGGTTCAGTCTGAGCCTGGAAGAGGGGCAGGACTGGGCTCCTGTGCCCCGGTTCTCCACCGTAACCCCCGCCTCAGTCACTCTGCAAAGCCACAGGCACAGCTTCCCCCTGCCATGCAGGGGCTGGAGCAGCAGCATCAACCACCAGCTCTCCAGTCTCCATCCCCAGGCTGAGGGGCAGCCCAGCCACAGGCAGGGGAGTTGCAAGAAGCCGATCCTCTTCCAAAATGCACCACAGGCCCCAGGGCTTCCACAGCAACTGCAGCAACTGGGGCTGCGCTGGGGCAAGCTGCTGCCTGGCGAGAAGCCCGGTACCACTAGCTACTTGCTCCTTCAAATGGGCAAAGGATGCGGCTGAATTCCCTTGCAGGATCAAACACCAGAGTTTTAGCTCAGGAGCCAGAGGGGCTTTGCAAGACTTTGCGCTAAGGAGGAAAGACAGGGAAAGGATAACATGGAGTAAGCCAACATAGAGAAGATGTTTGTATTCTCCCTCCTCCTCTCCTCCCCTGCCTTTACAAAAACAATTGTCTACTTACCTATTTATGCATACACGTAGATGTTCACATATGTGCACCTCAGAGCCAGTCACACTGGATGTCAAAAATCACAGAGAGAAAGCCCACGAGCTGGTGTGTCACTTGGAGCCACTCTCCAGCAGAACGGTAATTCAAGCCATTCCTGTCTGCTGTGGCCAAAGGACACGGTGGCATTGAATGCTTGCTTTTAAGAGAAGCTGCCAGGTTCAAAGAGATTTACTGTGTCCTCTTTAATACTCCTAGTCTAACCTTGCTTCTCGGGCCTCAGATGACACAGCTGAGCCCTTCACAGCCAGCGTCCAGCCTGCGGAGTGCTGTGGGTCCTGCGGGCAGCCAGCCTGCCACGCTGTGCTGGCTGCAGCTCTGGAACCTCACACCACGCTGCGCCATCACATTTGCGTGTGCTACAAAAGTAGTGTTTAATTAGAAGATAATTTACATATAAGGTTATAAATATTGTAATTTCTTTAGTGCTAAACCTCCAGCATCCCTGTTCCAGGCACTTCCCAGTTTCCCCCTCAGCTCTCTCCTGGCAGGACTGGGTGCAAGCGTGTAGGCGATGCATTACATACAACACACGGTGCCGGGGGCTTTATCAAAGAGGTGGGAGGGGGGTGTCCTCTCCCATTCCAGGAGCAGCTCTTTATAGGCTCTTGTGTAGCAGTACAGAGCATTTCTTTTGTAAAAGGTACTCCTAAAACCCCTTAAGCTAATACACATAGTTTACTTGCAGATCATCTGGTGGAAGCGGGCAGCGTTGGTGATGGATCCACTGGCAGCAGGGTCCCAGAGCCAATGGAAACCTGTAGTTTCTGCTTCCCTGGACATGGCTCCGCTGTACAAGAGACCAAACCATGCCACGGCACCTCCTATCACATAGGGGAAAGAGCTGCTCCCTCTCACACCGGGATATGCAGCATGGGAAGTGCTGGGGCCATTCCCAGCCCTGACGATGGTCACTTCAAAATCATATGTTCTCCTTCACAAGAAAAGACGCCCATGGCATGACTGTAGCGAATGTTCCTGCACAGGATCAGAAAGGAGGGATGCTCCCTCTGCCCCCAAAACACAGCTGCTTTACCCTCTGTTCCCAGTGACTGTAACAGCTTCTACCAGGACCAGTGGACCTGGCCCAGCCTTTGCCCAGGGCTGTAGGCTACAGACAGTGCTGCCGGTTACAGACAGTGCTGTTTAATTTGAATCAGGAAAAGAAATTCTCATTATTCTTGTGCACTCCCAGTGATAGAAGTCGCTTCCCATTTAGCAGTATCTTCATCCTCCGCCTTGACCTCTGCAGACCCCTCTGTGCATCCCCGTCATTGGGAGCGATGTCTTGCAGGGGCTTTTCATCCTGGTTCCACCATCAGCATCACTTTGTCTCTGCAAAGGGTGTCGATGCAGAGCCAGGACCAGACTGTGGTGTCCACCAGTCCCCATGGAAAGCACACCTTTCCCTGCTTGAAAACTCTACCATGTAACAGAAGCCATTTACAAGCAGAGCTATAAGAATCTCAGACATGGACTCAGACCCAAGGACTTACTCATGGAGGTTATAATGACCACCGAATGCCACTGAGGTATTCTCAAGTGTGGCGTGTTTTCTGACTTTAACAGAAATTTCTTCACAGGACAGATTATTTGGGAAGATACTATGTGGAAAGCTCCACTGCCAGCTTTCAACACAGCTTGGGAAGGCAGGAGATGTTACGTGTGATGGCGAGGCTTGGCCTTGTGGCAGGACATGATGCTGCATGGGAAGCGCTGGGACAGGCACCAAAATCCCCAGTGGAAGCGGGTTTAATGCAAAGACTCACCCAAGGCTGAGAACTTTCTAAAAGACTGAATTTATGTATGTCTGGTCTAGGTTACCCAAAAAAGCCGGTAAAAGTGATGAACCAGCTAGAGACAGAGCTGCTTTAAGGGAAGATTTTTATCAGCCCTGGCTTTGAAAGCTAGTATGGAAAAATATGGGTTTCAACATGTAACCTGAAGTTCTCATTTCCACTAAAGGAGAGTGTAGGGATTTTTTGCTTGGTGAGAAACCACTCCTGGTAGGAGCTCATCTCATCCCCTCCAATTTCTCAAACTAGAGCTTCAAACTTTGAAGAATAAACATGAGTCAAAATATGCAGAAATTGGTGCTGGGAGACAGCAGGAGAAAGCATGAGCAGATAGTTACAACAGACTGTCCCCTTCATATTATGTATTTCTTTAAATGTCAACGTATTCTTACCACTACAGAAGGCACCACTTGAGGGGGACCGCAACAATGGTGCCATGAGTGATGTCCGGCCACCAAGCAGAAAGGTCTGAACGTCCCCGTTAGAATAAGAAAGTGCAAGAGGTGGTTTAAGGTGAGGACTAAGAGCTCATGCATTGGTCCAATAGCTGGCACATGGGCCAAAGCTTTGCCATCTTGAGTTGCTCCAGGAGCCAACCTGACAGTTCTCCAGCCCGTTATCCGTGTGCGTTGCCTCTCATCTCCTCCCTCTGTTTAGCAAAGTCCCGCTCCGACAGCAGCCCAGGGGGTGGGTTTGCATTGTGCTGCATTTGCATCCGAGGGGAGAAAATGGGCGCATGCAAAATGCAAATCTTGTTTTACTCAGGTGGGCGTCCTGAACACAACGGGTGGCCCTGAAGGCCACCGGCTCACAGTGCGATGGGGAGAGCAAGGGCCTACCCGTGTGCATGGAGAGCAACCGGCAGGACCCCGGCCACGAGCTGGGCCTGCTCCCGCGGGACCCCCCCCCCCCCCGCCGCCTCCACCCCCTCAGTCCTTGGGCCCCACGGCCTCCTGCACTCACCCTCCCTGCCTCCCGCTCCCTCAGCCTGAAGACCCTTTTGGCGTCTCCCCTCGCGCAGCCTCCCCCTCCCCAGCACCATCTCCCGTGGCCTTAGCTCCTGCCCTTCCCTCCTGGGGACTCTGCTCCCCGGCCGCCTGCCCCACCGCCTCAGTGCCCATGGCCCCCCCACACCACAGCCCCAGGCCCTGGGGCATCCCCGCTCGCCAAAGCTCCGAAGCCTTTCAGCCCCACACGCCGCCTCGGCCTACGCTCACACGGAGCCCCCAGCTCTCCCTCAGCCTCTGCCCCCGCTCAGCCCCGGCTGGGCACCTTCACACAGGCTAATCTTCAGCTTCTCCCAGCCTCTTGCCTTCCCTTCTAGCTCAGCCTTACTTACTCCTCCTTGCCCTCCCACCACCTTTTGGCATCTCGTCTTGCTCTGCCTTTCATCTCCCACACCCTTCGGTCTCCCCAAGAGCCCTCGCTTGTGTTCTTGCTCACCCTCTGCTCCTGCTCATCCTTGCGCTCCCCCTCTGCCTCCCCCAGCCCTGGCCCTGCCCCTGCGCTCCCTCAGGCTCCTCTTGGCACTGACCCTTGCCAAGCCTCTTGGTCTGTCCTTCAGCTCCGCTCCTGCCCGCTGCCCTGCTCCCCCTCTGCCTCCTGCACCCTGATGTCCTCCACTCCCACCACACCTCTCCATCGTGACCCCCCGCTCAGGCTGGGCCCCCCCACCCCTGGAAGAGCTGGCTTTGCCCCTTCTGCTTCCCCTCCCCACAGCCTTCCCAGGCAAATCACAGAAGGGTTTGGGTTGGAAGGGACCTTAAAGAACACCTAGTTCCACCCCCCCACAGTGGGCAGGGCCCCCTCCCACCAGCCCAGGGTGCCCCCAGCCCCGTCCAGCCTGGCCCTGAGCCCTGCCAGGGATGGGGCACCCACAGCTGCTCTGGGCAGCCTGGGCCAGCGCCTCGCCGCCCTCACAGGGAAGGATTTCTTCCCGATAGCGGATCTAAATCTGCCCTCTTTCAGCTTAAAGCCATCACCCCTTGTCCTGTCACCCCCATCCCCTGTCAAAAGCCCCTCCCCAGCTTTCCTGTGGGCCCCTTCAGGCCCTGGAAGCTGCTGTGAGGTCCCCCCGGAGCCTGCTCTTCTCCAGGCTGAACAGCCCCGACTCTCTCAGCCTGTGTCCATAGGAGAGGTGCCCCAGCCCTCTGAGCATCTCCGTGGCCTCCTCTGGGCTCGCTCCAGCAGGTCCGTGTCCTCCTTACGTTGGTGCCCTGGAGCCGGACGCAGTGCTAGGGTGAAGGGGTTCTGCACTTACCCTGAGGCAGCACCAGCAGGTCCCCCAGGCACCAGGGCTGGGAAAGCCCCCAGCCCCTCTGCCCCAGCCCTTCCCAGCAAGGACAGGGCTCCAGGAGAAGGAAAACCCTCACGAGCAGCCACGGTGCCTCGTCACGCTGCCCCTTCCCAGCACAGAGCTCCTGCGGGCAGCACTGGGGACACACAGCTTCAGCCCAGCTCCAGCACCCTGTGAACATTCATGTGTCACCTCTGGGGACAGGCGCTTGTCACCCACGGGAGCCCCTGGCCACGCTATGAGGCCCAGTGCAAGGAGATTCAGAACCTTATTTAAAAATAGGATAGAAATAACTGAACACATGCCACCAGCTTTGCACTCAGGGCATCTCCTGAGGACCAAGGGGCATCAACTATTCAAACGAGAAAGCTTTTAGGAATGCTCCAGTTGGGCTGGGGCTATCTCTCTCACCACCCTGTGGGCTGGTGCCCCAGAAACTGGGCAAAACACTCATCAGAAGCCAAGTTCTTCTCTCCAGCCTCCATACGGCAGAGGGGAGCATTCCTCACCCTCACAGATACTCCCTGGAGGAGGGGAGGGCACATGACCACTGTTAGTAGCATATAAAAGGTAACATGGAGCAACTCAAACAAATCAGCAGTGAGAATAATATATAGGGTCCCAGCTGCAACCCGTAGGTGCTGGAGAACCAAGAGGAATCGATGGTTTTGGTATGGCATTTGCAGCCACTGGCCAACAGCTCTGCAGAAGGGTAGCTGGGAACATCACTGAGTGTTAAGAGGGACATTGTGACTCTGGGGCACAAGCACTCACAGCTGGCCCGAGTTTAACTACAGGGCATTAAGGGCACAGATTTTGAGCAAAAGCATCCACCTGGGGGTTTTACCCATTCTCCCATTTCTGCTTTTGCTCAGGTTTTCATTAGGCACCAGCATCAAAGTAAAGCTTCATCTCTAGTCTAGTGGCTGAGGGACAAGAAAATATTACACCTAAACCCACTGTCTAGCTATTTTTGTGCCCCAGGTAGAGCTGGGCTCATTGCTGGTAGATAGCAGAACACACACTCCAACGCGAGCCGGCGTCGCACCACTCTCATTTCAGCCATTCCTGCAGATGCTTCCTCACAGCAGACGAAGCTGTGCCAACAGAAACCTGAACCTCAGAATAAACAAGTCACCCCCAAACCGCTCCCCAAAATGAAGAGGGTCAGCAGCTGAGGCAGCAGTCACTGCTGGCGGAGGAGGCAGCCTCTCGCTGTCTGCCAGCACGAGGGAGGCACAACTTCACCACCAGCCATTCGTTAGCACCTCGCTGCGCAGCCAGGCGTTTTGCAGTCGGCGCTTTCCTAAAGGCAACATTAAGACAGTTCTGCGCAGGAGAAACCTCCCGGTTCTGCAGGGAATAAACCCTGCGGACAAGCTGCATGGCTGCTTCTGAAGAGATGAGGGCTGAGAGAAGGCTGTTTGAGAAGCAGCAGCATGAGGGGTAGTGCTGCTTGTGTGACAGCAGCTGCTCTCCCGTCTTTAGAGGAAGAAGGAAAATGCTCTCTCCTCCTCTAGCAACCTGTGCTGATTTACTGTGGCTGGAAATAGCAACACGCCTGGTATGATTCAGGGAGGCACACGGGGTGGGATGGCAGGGGGAAGAACAGAGTAAGACCTTTTAATACACCAGGAATTCCGCTTTTGAAACCAGAAACAGAGCACTGAAATCTCCCACCGAAAGCCACCTGCACCAGTGCAGTTGCACAGAGCACAGCCCTCTTCACCAGCTTCAGATGGGGGGGGGGGGGGGGACACACACGACATATCCCCTCCTCCTCCACTCTACTGCTTTCAGACCCACATGCATAAAAAAATGGGCTTGGATTTTTAATTTTTAACTGTTACATGATTGGTCGTTGGAGCTGAAGCACCAAATGGAGAAGATGCTTTTTGGAGATGAGGGTATAATCCCTTGCCTTCCCACACACGTTTTGGAGGAACATAGGAGATGTACCAGCGCCCGGACTCCTCTGCTCCCATTTCCCCCACCCAGATGGCTGGCCTCAGCCCTAAACGATTTGTTTCTAAAGGATTAACAAAGCAGACTGCATTAGCTTCGGTGCTAGTGGAAAACAGACTTCATTTGTTCAGGCTCCGGCATCCAAAAGCAGCAGCCCAAGGCTCAGCCCTCAGCACCACAAAGCGAAGGCATCGTGCCACCACCAAAGCCATCTGCCGCGCGGTGGCAGTCCTCCTCCGGCAGCAGGACACGGTGGGGACGCCAACTGCAGCAGCCCTGGGAATAATAAACGCCTGATTCTTGTCTTCCTCTGCAAGCTCGCTGCATTATTAAAAGGTAGCAGAAAGCGTTGTCAAGCATCTGCACCATACCGTGCCGGTTCGGGGAGGGAGGGGGCCCCTTCCCGCGCGTGCACCGTGCATCTGCAGTTCGCCAGCCATTTTTCACTGGTGACAAGAACGCTCAGGTTAAATCTTGCAGCACCCAATTACAACTGAAAATTATTTCAAGCATGACAATGGGGAAAGACAGGTTACAAAACCTGAGTACGCCATCACCTCTGCAGAGCTCGGGCTGCCTAGGTAACTCCCACACGCATTTTCTATGTCTGATTTGATATTCAAGGTGCTTCAGTTAGCTGTCCCTTCTTCCTTCCCTATTGCAAGCTGTCATAGAAACCTCCTGATGTACAGAACTGCCTTTTAATCTTCCAGTTTGTGTACAAAGCAAAGGCAATTCCACTGCCTTTTTGTTCAGCTGCTCTTGTAAGATGCTTATTTAAAAAGCAAACAAACTCCCTTCCCTTATGTTCCTCCTATTGCTTCTGTTTCAGACCATTTTCCACCTCTGTCTCGGGCAGGCTAGACAGCTGTAACTCGTTACTAGCACAGCATCTAAAAGGTTAAACCCATCCACGTTTTTAACCACACTGGTAAAGTCAAAGAATGGCTGTCTGGATGCATACACTGAGCTTAATGACCTTTTTGGTGTGGCTCTTGCACCAATTTACACTGTGCCCAACTCTTACGCATAGCTCTCTGCAGGTTCCTGTAAGGAGGGGAAAACAAAGCTGGTTTTGCTCTTTTCAGCTCTCTGTTCTGAATGGTTTCTCTCACAGGCTGCAATTCAATCCACAGCCCAGCCTCCCGAGAGCAAGACACCGCACACAAGCGGTTGCTGCTGGTGTCTGGACAAGCCACCGAAGCCACAGAGGGGGAGAAAAGGAGCAAAACTGCGTTTGTGACAAAGCAAGAATAAGCTGGTGCACTAAGTGCTGCAAGCTAAGGACACCGATATGGAGGCTGTTGATTCTGCAAGGAGGAGGAGAGCGTGTGAGGAGTTAATCCATGTGGGAGGATACAAGGAACCAATACCAGCCTAGCACATACCAGGAAAATGTGTTGTTTACTTAAAACCCGAGTGCACTGCAGAAGTGCTCAATAGCAGCAGATCCACCGCTCAATGCTGCCCCCAGCAGCAACCGTTTCTAACAGATGGTACATTTATCAATGCCGAGGTTCTCTCAAGTGTCATACACACGCCTTCGGAAGGCTGCAGGGGGGAAAAAAACCAACCAAACCAAAAGCAGCAACAAGAAAACAAGCAGTTTTGAGAAAATTCAAACTTATTCACAAGGTTTAAAAAAAGAACCAAGACCACTCTTACAGTATAAACACGCCAATTCATTAATTTTTACTGATGGTTGCATTTATGAATTTCATTCTCGTGAAAAAAGGGAATAAAAGGAAAAAAATTAAGAAAATAGCTATTTATAGAAAACAAAACAAAAAAGGGCTCAAACAGAAAAGAATCTGTGCCGATGCTTTTGATGAGCAGTCCGATGGCATTAAACATTACCTGTGCAAGCAGGCATGCTTGAAAACCTTTCTTAGTACTGTAGCTTCAGTTCCGCAATCCAGGATTTCTTTTACGGTTGTTGGAAAAAAAAGAGCCTAATAGTTTCATACTGTATTTATTTAATAACTAAAATTCACAAATAAAAAGATACTTGCAAAGTCCTTTAGTTGTGTCATCCCCTCCTCCTCCTCCACTCTACTGCTTTCAGACCCATATGCATAAAAAATGGGCTTGGATTTTTAATTTTTAACTGTTATATGATTGGTCGTTGGAGCTGAAGCACCAAATGGAGAAGATGCTTTATGGAGATGAGGGTATAACCCCTTGCCTTCCCACACACATTTTGGAGGAACATAGGAGATGTACCAGTGCCCGGACTCCTCTGCTCCCATTTCCCCCACCCAGAGCATTCCTTTCATTTTATATTTCCTCTGTTAAGTGACTGACTGTAGCCTCTTTTTTTCCCCCCTTTCTGTCCTTGCGGGACTGCATACACGTCGAACATTGTTCATTTCTTACTCCGCCAGGCTTTGAGTCAGTGTCAAGTAGGTCCTGTTTCAGCTCAGTGCTAGTTGTTTTTTAATGGGTCTTTTCATTTCAGGTAGGTTTGTGTGTCGATTCAGAAGGCTTGCTTATTTTCTTCCTTGTTTATATCTGACAAGCTGCTGGATAAGGCTATTCATACTCCAGGAACTGTTTGTGATAGAACAGCAAATATCTGCAAGAAAGAGGTACAGCTTCAGTGTTCTGCTACATGTCGGAGCAAATTAGTATTTCTATTGATGCGATCATAAAAAATGAGAACTATTAATTTCTGTTTTCTTTTAAATTGGAAGGAATTCCAGGGACATGCCAGTTCCCAACAGTAACCGTGGATGAGGTGGAGGGAAGCCAGATCACATCGTTTTAACAGCAACTCAGGAAACAGAACAAGTGTACATCAAGAGGCCAAACCCTCTTGTGGTACAATCCACTTCGAACCTGAAAGCTCCACAAGACTGGGCCATGTTGGTGCCCAGACAGGCAGTATTCATTTAACACTATCCTGACACAAAATACAAGAGGTGCTTTGAAGATGCAACTGTTGCTTTAGAGTGACATTACCAAAGCATCAGACACTTGGGATTATCGCACACTGCCTGCCATTTCCTGTTAACAGGAGCAAAACAAAGAATCAGGCATGTGGGTGAAGGCCCATGTGTCCCAATCAAATATCTAATGTCTCAATCTGTACTCAAATCTGGTGTTTTAATAGGATGAAATTCTTCCTGTCCTTAATTACCTTATGTGTGCTGCTACATAACAGAGCCCAGCCCTCAAGCAGCTATATGTCAGGGGAAGCAGACTCATGCCTGCGGACTCTTGCCATGCCACACACCCCGACACACTCACTGCGTGACTCTCCTTAGAGCGCTTCAAAGCACTTTTGAGACTTTCCAATTACTATCTTTCCATCTCACGCCCTATGGAGCTTCCCCTACACAATGCAGATCTACTTAGTGTCAGCTTTTATCTGAACCAGGGAAAGTGGATCGGAGCTCAGACCAGCCTTTAATGACAGGGATGGGCACCAGTTGCAAAGTGTATCCTCTCCTCCTTGCCCGTGGCAGTTTCTTCCACAGACATACCCTGTCCCAGGGCCAGAGCTAGCCACTTGTCACTGAAGAAACACAAATTCATTTTTCTGTTGACCTCAAAGCAGAAGTCACCTTGTCGTATCATTTAACACTAAAATTCGGCTATTACAGGACAGATTTTTTTTTACTTCCTGGTTGAAGTTCAAGAAATGAAAAAAGGGGAAAAATCTGTTACAAAAATTACAAATTGAGCATCTGTGCCTACAGCAATCCATGGAAATGTCAGGAAAATTTGAAACAACAACAATAAAGGCTTATCTTTCCAGTACCAAGCCCACAGTTGAAAATGCAAAACATGAAGACTTCAGATTACCAGTGACCTTACTCTCAAAACACGTATCAGTGCCCAATGCATCCCTCAGATGAGAATACAGAGATGCTTCCCTTGCAAGCTACTGCTCTGCACACCCAGTACTTGTCTATGCAAATACCTGAAGCTGTAACGTCACTCTGAAATCAGTTTAAAGCCAGGAGCTAAAAACCAGCTCCTGTTCTACTCTTGCCTCCCATAAAACCTTACCACTCTGGTTCACAGTATTTTCTTAATGGCTTTTCTTCAAATCTTTTACTCTCACGGTAATCCAAAGGTTTTGCAGACAGCCTGGATTGCGTCACGGAGGTAAATACTGCTCCTCCACTGGATGATCATATCCCTTTGGTTTTCAGAATCCCTTCCATTAGCAAGCAAGAATTTGGAAATGAGCACCAGCTACAGACACGGCAGAGTCAAGTGATGTCCCTTGTCCTTCCCCTCTCCCTCTTCTTCCTTCAACAAATCCCGGATAGTAACACAACATTCTGAAGCACTGATATATACACAGAGGCATTAGATAGTCAAAGAGAGAAATATTAAGCCTTCTCTATGATGAAAGGGTCTTTTAACTGAAAGGTAGGAAAACCCAATAAAGGTCAAAGTTTCCCTTCCTTTCCCCTTTCCAGTTCACAACTTACCCTTCACTGTCTAGCACATCCTTAATGCTAGCCTTGGTGATAATGGCATCATCACACTTGAACCACTGGTCCTTGTGCTGCCGGATGAAGCTGGTATAGTGCCCACTCTCCAAGGTTCCCTGGTGATTAACTACTGCAAACAAGGAATACCTGGTACAGAGAAGAGTTAATAAGTGGATCAAAAGCAGAAAAACAACGGACATTTTAGACAGAAGCCTGTGTTCATAAACACGTATAGCAATAAACCACCAGCTCTCAACATTAACCGGGAAGAGGGCATCCTTGCCCAGGGAAAAGAACCACATTTTCCTTTTTCTGTTTTGCTATTACTGCAGCACTGCAGTCTGATGACACCCATCAGCTTTACCAATACTGGCTAGCAAAGATTTTTCTTCTAAAATAGATCAATATTGCTGCATTCCTGAAGAGGACCACTGACTATCTAGTCTGACATTCTATTTCCCTGAATAAGTTACTCCAGTGAAACAGAAAAAGGCATTTGAGGGATGGGGAAGGAGGTAGTCTTAATTATAGCTAATCTTCACTCTTTCTAGTGATAAATTGCTGTACTGTTTAGTTGTCCTTAATCTGGAAAATCTGTACCTATTTTGAAATACTGAACATATTCAGCCTCGACTTCCAGCTTTCAGATGCTGGTGCACATTTGCCTGCTAGCCTGAAGACTAGCAGACACATCTCTGTCCCAAAGAAAGGTGTACCGATAAGCTAATCAAGTTGCTCTTAACTTTTTTCCCCTTTTCTTTTCTTAAAAAGAAGACTGAAGTCCTTGGCTCTTTTGTTCTAACCTAAGATTTTGTTTCCAGTCTTAAATATACTTGTGGCTCTTTTTCAAATGTTCTCCACTAACTCTTTCTTAAAATGCTATCCCCAAACTGGGATACAAACACAGCTGCACAATGGTAAAATAATCTCTCTAATCTCACTTGATATGTCCTACTTACATTCAAAATCCATGGAGCTCTTTTGACACAGTAGTGCCACAACAAGGCGCCTATTCAGCCGACTGTTTACAGAGCCACTGATTTATAAAGTCACCCTCTTGCTAGTGGAGTCCTGCAATCCAACCAGGACGGACACCACTCCTTGGTCCTCATGGAGGACTCTAGGATTGCCCCAGCTGCTTACCGGCATCCAGCTACTAAGCAGCTCAGGTGCCTCTGCTCTCATTAATCCTCTTCATTGTTAACAACTTCTCCAACTTAAGTCATTGCAAACCTCAACACTGATCAGCTGTTTGCTTTGCTAACACTTTAAACACCATAAATCTCATCAATAAATTGCTATGGGCCACACGTAACACCTGCCTGGTATCTGCTCCTACGACAACTGCACTGAGACCTGGTTAGCTAGTTTTAAAATCTGTTTATTGTGTGATTCCAGTTTCTTAATGAAACTTTTAGTGCCAAATGAAGTGCCCTGAAGAATTTAAATACACATCAGCACATGAACAAGGTTTTTTTAACTTGTAAACTCATTTTAAAAAAAAAGTAAGGTTTGTGTGACCACCTGTATTCCCACAAAGCTATGGATGTTGGTTTCATTTACACTCCCTTTACACCCTTGAGCAAGTCCCATATCAGCCCATCATTTATGCCGACTGGAATGAACACCTGCCCAAGAGAATCCAGAATTGCTGGGGACATCTACTTGGGACTTTTGAGTGTCAGTGTTCTATAAACTTTTTCCGTCCTCTGGAACTCCCTTCGCTACTGCAATAGAATTAGGATTATTTAAAAGGAAATACCCATCGCTTTTAATTTTCCTCATGGACCAATTGCTGGGGTTATCACCTTCAGATCTGACAGTCAGCTGCCACAAAGCCACAAAAGGGTAGGCAACTGCAGTGAACGAAGCTTTCTTTTGCAACAGACTCGCTGTGCTGTCAGATTGGGTAATGCCCTTTGCACCGCAGCATACACAGCGGAGCATCTCCTCCTAGAAGCCAACTACCTTTCACAATAGGAGTCACAGAATGTACCACTTACTTATTATCATTGTTTAGACTATCCGTCGGCTGCTGGTACTGCCCGTTCATTCTGCTCTCTTTACTGCAACACACATACACACAAAAATCCAGTCACTTAAAGCAGTGGCTTCCCAAACCGAGGAAATAGGTTTTAACTGACACAGCCTGTTTGCCAAATCCAGATCCTTATTCAAAAGCACAATGCTGCTTAGCAGCAGAGAAGCGCTGCTGATTAGGATGCTAAAGATGCTTTATTTGTTCTTGCAGCAATGCTACATAAGAGACACCGTTTTTCCTCCTGGTCAAGGCTTCAGTGCTGCAAATACAGATTTGTTTACGTCAAATGTCCTATCCAAAAAGCCTAAAAACAGGTTAAGGAAAGATTTGTATTTTAAAACTGGAAAAATATCTAATTACATCAATCCTTTATCCTGTGATGGGTCAATCATCCTGGCTCTGACTTGTAAATTCATTTTGTGTTTTGACAGTAGCAACAGGATTATGCTGTTGATTTCATAGCCGATGAAATTCAGATTACTGAGTTATGCCTGCTGATTATCCCGTCTATATTCCATTATGCTTGATATCTTTCATCAGCAGAGCCTGCTCTATCCAGGGAGAATTCAGCACAGAGGAACACAGAAGTCTCAAAATCTCCAGAATATACTGGAATAAGCCATATATTCTTGATACATCACTATTTGACAGAGCTTCGGGGCCCTGCTTCCTCTCCTAGCAGAAGCATCTACTTTTCTTCAGGGCAGGGGGGTGGCAAGCTTGAAATTGGTAGTAAAATTTCAGCATCAAATAGAGCCCCCTGTGTGAAGAGATGCCATGTTTTGAGAGATGCCATGTTTTGGGGCTTTCTGCATTGCTTCAGGTATAAATTAAATCTGAATATCCTTTTTTATATTTGAATGGAATACCTGACAAATACTTGTTACGTGAGCTGATCAAATTCCTTTCGTAAAGGTATAGTTATACAAATGTCACACCTCTTACAAACCTGGGATGTGGGAGAAGTCTTACTGTTTAAATATAAATTAGAAATACCTATTTTAATCTGGACTATGCTTTTTCTTCTTGCAGCATTCTCTAAATAGAAGTTGAACCTATAAAAACAAAAGCCCCCGGGCTTTGCGTGTGTGCAGGAATGAAGAGGAAGGAGTTTTATAACTTCAGAACGACTAGGTTAGGCATTAGGTTATGTCTAGTCTGCCTAATCACACAAGATACTGGTAGGTGAGCACTCAGGGGATGGGACCAAAGCGGAGATCTGAAGGCAAGATGGATCCGAGTCTATACATTTAACATGCAACCAGAAACATAACACATTAATAAAAAAAAATAAATAGAAATGTTGAAATATAAAGCTTTTTCTGGCACACAAAACTTAAAAATTTATCTAAAAATTAGGTTTTGAAAAGATGTACGTTTCAAGGAGAAGCTCACAGCAGAAATATCATTATACATACTGTTCTATAACCTTGATTCAAGGATGTTCCATGTTTCATGATGCACATGTATGAACCGGTAAACAGTTCTGGCCAGGTCTTTGGGGGATTTTGTTGGTACACACCTGGAAGCCATGAATGGTGTCATGTCCAGCTCCAGCGGAAACGAGACATACGTAGTGATCTTTCGCCTCAGTTTGGCTGAGTGTTCAAACCGCTGGAGACAAAATGGAAGAATTGTTTTTTCTTTAGAGAAAGGCTAACTTTTCTGTCTTGTATAAATGTCCTACGCTTAGGAACAGTAACATTAAAGCATATTAGCAGTCAGTATCGAGGGACATCCGCAGATTTTTTTCTACCAACTATTTAGGCTGGGAACCCCCATCGAAGTGGTAACTCACTTCTACCAACGGGGGCTGGGGGCAGAATACAGTATTAATTAGTCTTTAATATCTATACATAGAAACTTATTCCCATCTGACATTAAGAAAAAAATATATTAAACAGAGAGAGCACGCACAGCCTTTACCCAAACCAGTGTTTGTGCGACGCACTATTCAAATGTACGGCTGCTGCCTACACCAGCCACAGAACTGGTGACAATGGAAACTTGGCATCAGATTCACACGCTTAATCCACCCATCCAATCATCTCAAGTGACAGGAGTCAAGCCTACACAGGAATACCAATTCAAATTAAGGCAAAAATGGAATATGATAATAAAAAAGCCTTGTCCCTTCGCCAAAAGGAGCCTGCAGTACCCACCATCCTCTCCTCATCTTCTCAATCGAACATTAAATGGAAACAGGAACAAATACCAGAAAGAGATGAATGAGTTTCTATTTAAAGGCAGCTTCTCTCCCCATTTCTCAGAAATTCTGCTCTATTTACACTTCA
Source organism: Falco peregrinus (assembly GCF_023634155.1). Lineage (NCBI taxonomy): Eukaryota > Metazoa > Chordata > Aves > Falconiformes > Falconidae > Falco > Falco peregrinus. The sequence continues at coordinate 86,752,627 of NC_073725.1, read as the reverse complement.
AGTTAATTATTTTCCAATTGTGGTGCCATAACAATTCCCTAGCAACAGATCCAGACATGAAAAGCTAAGACTTCTGCAATTCTTATCTTTTGTGTTTCTTTCTTGCGTTAACACATGAAATGAAATTTGCATTTTGCATGGACAGGACAACACAATCACTTAGGGAAAGTAATTTATTTTCAAAAAAATCTTCGATCATTCTGGGTAACACAAATACTGAACTGAGTGAAGGGAAGGGACTGAGCACATTCACATCGCCTTCCTCAAAGAGCAGAATCACCTAGGTATTGTCTTGCCAACAAAAAAAACCAAGCACCCAGCACCCCCAAAACTCCCCGCAAAGGCCAAGCAGCCATCCAAGCACTCCTGAAACCTCAGGTCAGTCATGCAAGAATACTCTTCAGGAGGACCGCAAACAGCCAAAGCAGAACAAAGGAACCATGCTACTATCTATTCCAGCCAGGCTACTTTCTTTGGCATGTAACACTGCATATCATCTTGGTTAATACTCCAGATGCAACTGAAGAATTGCTGGTGTATATGGGGGTGAGCATCTGAAGGTATGATTGTCCCAAACAGTCTGAAAAGACCTATGATTACAAGAGATGGAATTCTTTCCACCTGTAGCACCTTTTCCAGTAGAAAACAGAATCAATCTTTTCTCATGAATACAGACCTTCCTGTGGCATTCTGTTTTCGTGTCAAGATCTCTGCATTTCATTAACAAGCTTCTGTACAAGCCAGAATTTGAAAACTTAAATTGCTGCTATGCTAGATATGGAGTTGCTATGTAATTTAACAATTCCAAGCTACAATCATTGCTAGAAAACAGTCCGTGACTTGCTCAGTGAGACCATGACACTATAGTTACATGGATTAATAGATTTTCCACTATGAATGTACTGGCCTAAGTTAGAAGACTACTGGAAAATAAGCCAAAAAACCTGCTTACATGCTACAGCAACGTTCGGCACGCACTTTGCCATGACAGCTACAAGATAAAGGTCTAATTCCAACACTATTGAAGTCACCCAGGTGTTTTACTGAAGTTCAAAGCCTAGAAACGGTCCACCAGAATTGAACAACTGAACAAAGTCTCTGGAGCAAAAGGCTGGAGCATGTGTTCTTTCAGTTCACCATTCCAGAAGTGGAAAGAGAAGCACCACAAGCCTTAATTTGTACACTGCACATAGGCTGCAGGTTTAAAATCTGTTTCCAGTCATCATGGCCATAGGTAATATGCCATTTTCCTTCATTTAGCTTATGTGACACTAGTATCATCGTCAGATAAGCAGTTTCTTGAAACACTGGTCATAGTAAAAGCTGAGGCCAGTGACCATCAGTTGCTGCCTAGAAATGACAGGACTATCATTCTGTCCCAGGAGACACTCAAGACCTTAGAGGTCTGCATCTGAAAAGCTCAAGCAGATCAAAGATGCAGTTAAATTACTACGGTGGCTGCTTCTATAGAGGCCTGTGGCATCACTTTTCGAGGACCCTTTTGCCTCTTGACACAGAATGACCTTCACCTTCTGCGATAGCTGCCTACTTCGCACCAGTCACACACTATGTTTAAGCTATAAATTGTACAGGACTAAATATCTGAGGGCACCAACTATGACATCACCTCATCATTGCACCTGACATAATCTGGATTGGAAAGGCTGGAAATTACATTACCATTGGGAAGACAGAAGAAGCCGTCTCCACTGCAACTAGTAACTTTTTAATGCTTTTCCTTCAACGCAGAGCTCCTCTGTGGCACTCTTCCAGTAGAAGTGTCGGGTAAAAATTTTTACCATGGATGATAAGTGTTATTGGAGATTGGTTTCTATGCTCGTTCAGGTATTGTACTAGCCTTCCACTACGTTTCTAGATTCTGGGTTTTTAGGTTTCCACAGACATACTGCAAAGCTGCATTATAGATAACATAATACTATCTTAATAGAAAATCTAGCTGGGCATGCAAGCTGTTCTTTATATTAATTTCATATCATAAAAGATTAGTTCAGCGAAAGCCAGAAGATATGTCCAGGAATTTAGCTCATCCTCTCAGAGAGGAATGCACTTCCTCTGCTCTGACTGCCCCCTGTGAACTTACTTTGAGATGAAAACAGGCCACAATGGGTAACTTCTTCATAGTGAGTTGTTTGGTGGATTCCTGGTAGCTATGGCAACCACTACATTTGATTTTGGCACTGCTTCCTAGATGTTCTGGCCTTGTAAACCTGAAAGAAACATTAAAAAGCAAAAGGGATGCACAAAACAATCAGATGCTTTTCCACACATGCTGAAAACATTTCATTTACTTCTGGGTCACTGGACCCACAAGAGACAGAGCTCATGGCTTTTAAGTGTCATTTTGAAAAAACCCAACGCCTGCAATAACATAAAGTGCTACGGGTCAGATATCCAAATCTGACATTTATCATCACTCTTCTTGGGAACATTGCGCTGAAACGCATCAGTGTCTGAGAAAGGAGCTAAATGTTTGTTCATCCCCTACAACAGGACAGCTACTTTTCATGCAGAAAGCAAAGATCTTTTGTTTTCAAAACCAAAAACATTGATGTGGAAGTTCTGAAGCAAGATGACACAACTTCTGTGCTCAGCTGCATGCTGTCTGCAGGACACTCTTCCACCTTGTAGCCCTCCAGGGCTAGGATCAAAGCTCTGAGATGGAAAGGGCTGTAAACACAAAGTTCTTTTCAAAACACAGTATCTTCCAAGAAAACCCAAGTGTTGACAACTAGGAAATCTCTTTTAAAATTTTCAGACTGAACTACTCAAGGGAGCTATAGGGAGAGGCTATTACAGAATAGGGAACTGCTTAAGAGAAAATATACTGCCTCTGCGTTCTCTCAACAGATTAAAGCAAAACGTGGCTCTCTTTCAGAGACCGTCGGCACCAAGAAGGCTAGGGGGGTGGACTGCTAAGTCTTCTCCAAGCTTAGCCTTCCACAGGACAAATGATCATCTCTCCAGAAGCTGCTCTACAACTAGGATTTTTGAGATGAAATACTCTGAAATATAATTGAACATTTTACATTAACACACACACTCAGCATGGGAGGGCAACATGGTATCAGCTTGCCACCAACCTTACCCTTCTGTTTATGTGGCCTCTAGCGTTAAGTGATCATCACAGCCTCTTGGTCTCCCCTCCTGTTTAACACGATTTCCTTTTCCTAGCCTATGTACTGTTTTCTGCTTTTTGATTTTTTTTCTTAAGTCTGTAAAAAATTCACTTCTATCTTTGTTGTTCCTGTTGTTTAGGAGTGCCTACACCTTTCTGGGTTTTGTCATATTCCTGCTCAATCCCTCCTTTTCCAAGCCAGCTTCAAGCTGCATGGCCACACTGGTTGACATGAAACCACATACTCTCCTTGTCTGAATCTAATATCCAACCTGTTTGCTAACTTTTGGGTAAAAACCTAGACCCATACTCTTTATCCATTAGTGTTCAACTTCTTTCCAAAATCCATATTCTTTCAGAGTATCTTTGAACCTGGATGTTTTTTCTTCCCCATCATCATCATCTCTCTCTGATTCTACTAATCCCCATGTCGAAGAAAATTGCCAGAATTCGATCAGTTTTGCCTCTTGATGCATTCTTGCATCAGCAATTTCTCATTTGTACCAATTCCCTTGTTTTCTTAAAAATACTGATCTTAAAAGTATCAAGAGGGTTAGAAAACAGATGTCAGAGGCTATGGATTTTTTATTTCAGAAGGATTAGCTTTGCTCCAGGCTACAAGTAACTTCTTCCTCAGACAAATATCTTTGACAAGTATCTGCATTTACCACAAGAGAATGACTTTCAGGTCTGCTAAAAAATCCAAGTTAACTGTATATGAAGCCATAACGTTCCCTCATTACCTGTTTCCGAGATGCCCAAGTTTCCTGCTCAGAATTATTTTTTCTTTTTGAAAGCTCCACTCCTTTAATTCTTAATGCCATCCCCACAACAGAGCTGGCAGTAGCTGACCCTCAGTTCTGCTTAGAGCAAAATCAGATTCATGCTTGGTGTTATAAATTAGATAAATATTAAATGCATTGTGAGGTCTTTATGTGCTTGCTTAGCTGACATAACCAAGAACACAGAAATGGACGCTAGTGGTTTGGATCATTTAGAACCACACTGCCGGGCAGCAGCCAATGTAAAATTTGTTTTCTTTTTGCATTGCATGGCAACTGGTTTTGATTGCTTATGGTTAGGCTTACTGTTGCTCTGAGCCTTCTTTGCCTTCTCACTTTCTCTTACACAAAAAAAAAAGTATAAAAATGCTGTTTCGGGATCATGCCATGACAAAGCATCACTTACTCCCACTGTTCAGTGTCACCTGGAGAACAGAACGAAGCCAAAATCTTTTTACCCCACCAAAATTGTATTTGTCTCATTTCATACCTTCGCAAGCAGTCTGTGAGAGTGGTGGTGCCTGATACATGGCTTTCCCCATTTACGACACTGCCATCACTCCCCGGACTCAGTGGCCAGAACGGGGTGGAAGAACCTGGCAAATCCAAACTGATGTCCCAAAACGGGTCTATCGTTGTGGAAACGCCACTACGAAAAAGAAAAAGAGTTTAATACACGTTTAAAGGAAGTAAAATTAACAGTCTCTCTCCCTTTAGGGTGCACACCAAACACTTTGAAGAACCGTGGGATCTACATCACCCCTAGAGGGCACTCAAAGACGACAGAAAAAACAGTTGCTCCAGAGGGTTCTCCCAAAACTGACTCTTTTTCGGAATATTTAAAAGCCGTATGTTTTAGGAAACATATGTGATGTACTTAATGCAAAATATATGCATTTAGTATGTTCTCCCACTCACTGTAGTTTGTTCACTGAACAAGCAGGGTTACTCAGAGATAGAGGTACTGGTCGGACTACTGACCAGCACAAACCAGTACATAACACCTATGATAGCTACATGCAATCCAACTAGTTTAGAAGCATGGCTCGCTGGTCAAGACAGGGAAGATGGTGCTTATGGCTACTTCAGTAGAGTGCCAGATACTTTTGCTATACAGTAGTGCACTGAATGAAGCTTTGCAGTTCATATTAGCATCTCCTACGGCATTTGGAATTTGAGAAGCCAAAGAATAATTGCATCAAGAAGCAGCGTATGTTCCTGATCAGATTTCTCTACAAGACAGCTGAAGACAAGCCAACAGCTAGACTACGGAAAAAGCAACTAAAAATTTTAACTTGTATTGACTCAAATCTTTCCTTCCAACATTTAAATTTTTAAGAGAACTCCAGAACTTCGGGGTCTAAGGTCCTAATTTGGAAGCATTCTCTGTTTGTACTCATTATGCTGATTTTTTTGAGTTCTCTCTTCCTCTACAACTAGTGTCTTTCACTGTGCAAGCTCATTAAGCCTACAACGTTCTGCCTTTTTTCCAGCTTCCTTTATGCAAAAGTTGTCAATTTTCAAAAGAAAACTCCTTTTGTTGAAGTTTCATCAATGCTAATATTGTGTCATAACATATCAAGCTTTTCATTATATCATGTAAGGATTCTCTGGCTCTACCAGGCAAAGAACAAAGTTTCATATGTTTTCCTTACAGTAAATCTCCCGCAAATCTCTCCAGGAAGCTGAGAATAAAAGCAGATTCAAACAAGCACAGCACAACAGTCCATCTGCAGGACGGCGTGCGTAATTATAAAGAATGCATGATGGAACAAAAACCAAGAACCCTGACTTCAGCACTATGGCAACACCAAACATCTTGAAATAGAAGTCAACTTGCTCCAGTACACAGAGTAGAAGAACAAATGCATTTTTCCTTGCTCTTGTAAAACATTCTTTTGCTGGTACCCCGAAATTACATTAGATATCAGCCGCTTTGAAGCCTCTCCTGGTGGTATGTGAGGCTCCTAACTGTGGGAAAATACGGTTGCGTATCAGAATTTTCTTCAACTGTAGTGGCAACTACATACTTTCAAACCCAAAGGGATCTTGGAAGTCTTTTCCCCATGAACCTGGGGAAGAACAACCTTTCACAGACGAGTAAAACCTTTATGTCCCTAAGCCTGTGGTACTTTCCAGGTAGCTTTTTTGGTATGTCTTAATATGTGATAGTTCACTGGCTACAGATTGCATTTAGCTGATACTGTTATTTCAACAGTTCTTGTCTCACTGGAATTTTGCTGGTATTTTACTGGTATTCAAGAAAGAAAAGATTCAGCACATCGTTGCACTGGAGGGTGTGCAGATACAAATCAAGAGTTCAGAACCAGAAAAAACTTACTGGCAGACTTGACAGGTAACATCAGACTGCAGTCCGCCTGTGAAGATTTGGTCTATGATGCAGTTACAGTGGTTGGGGTTGTTGGCCTTCTTCCCATTATCATCACCTGGAGGGATGCAAACACAGACTCAGAAGTCAAAAATCCTCTGAGGGCACAGTGGTTTCTCTCGGACTGTGTCTCCAGTAACTCTTTGTAACACAAACTTATAAACACACTGCAAGTTCACATAGACAATATAGAACCCTGAAAATGTTATGCATTGAAGAAGACCCAAGGACACAAGAAGAGAACTTCTAGAAAAATATAAAACGTAATCAGAGGGTGACTAGAGGCAGTTAACTCCCATAGAGGTGAAGCTTTAAGCAGTTAGCCAAACCCCTACCTCCCTTTACAGAGGTTTGCTTTGTGCTATCTGGTATCAGTTCCTAAGAGGAAGGAGTTGCCAACGTGGTTCATAAAAATGAATATTTAAACTTCACTTAGCACCATGCAACATTTGTATCTAAACAAACCGTCAGCCCTTTACCACAGAAGCACTGGGTTCTGCTTCGGCAGAGCATTCAACAGCACATTATTTTCCCACATCAACAAAGGAGAAATGTCAACAAATGCAACTTTTTTAATTCTATCCCAGGCAACTTCTGAGAGTACAGTGAGGGCAGGAGGTTTGTGCAGACCCATTAATCTCCAGCCTGCTGTCCTTCCAACATAAATGGGTGTACCTTCTGTTTGCACCAGTGAGAAAATAAGAGATGTCCTTATCTGAAGCAGGAAGCGCCGTGTCTTCCTCCAGCTTCTTCAGAGACACGGCAATCCTCTCAATTCCCAAGTCAGACAATGAACACATTCCCATCTTTTAGGGATTATAAACTGTCACTGCAGGTCTCAGGAGCACAGCAATTAATTTTTATTGAGTGCTAAGATTAGGCCAATTCAGCTTTCTTAGACTAACCAGAGCATTAAATAACCAAAAATTCCTTGGCACAGTTCTTGCCTTTGAAGCCTACTCCTTCCATTCCTCGTAGGTGAACTAGGAGTGACACACTTTTTCTTTGATTTCCAAGACTTTTCTCCTTATTTTCCTTGGGCAGGACAGATGCAATTGGTTTTCCTTTGTACAGAGATGCACACACAAACAACTTCACAGCACCAGCTCATTATTTTATAAAGTACCTGTTAAGATACCTTCCAATCTCCTACAGCAGAAATGGCTAGGGCAGAGTTAAGTTTTGCCAGGTTTCCTAGCATCTGTAACTTCCTAGGAAGTATTTAATTTCTGAAACTGGAATACTAAGATGTTGACTCCTCAAATCCCAGCTATTCTTCAAAACCAATTAATTTCTGGTCAAGTAGATTAAAAAAAAACAAAAAAAAAACACCTGAAGAAACTAAAAGCACAGGGTGAAAACCTGCAACTTTTCTTGTGTCTAAGGTGCTCTACCTAGAGTCTTCTTGCAGCAGGAAGGAATAATTGTATTTTTTTTCCAATGAAGCTTTAGAAGTTTGTTGAAAAATATTATATAAACTGACAAAGGTTCCACCTGACACTGGAAAAGCGCACAGAGGCGACACCTACACTAAGCTGCAATGGGCCACTTCAGTTAATTAGATCCTAAATGCTGCAGAAAAGCTCTCATTCAGCTGCCTCTTCAGAAACTTTTGTTTGAATTGTCAAGAAAAGCATATTGGTTCCTTAAAATGGCTCTTGAACAAAATGCTCTAAAATTAGATTTCAAATGTGTGAGGTTCAAGTTGGGGGTTATCAGACCCAGTCTCAGGCATTCCTTGACGGGAATTTCAGCTAAATCTTGCTGAATTTATTATAAGGTCTTGATTATGCTAAGCTAATGAATGGAGCATACAGTATGGAGATGGTACAAGACATTCTTCACCTTTAGAGAAAGATCACTTATAAGCTCTAAAGACTACGTGCGGATTTTCAAAGACTAATTTAATGTTTTTTATCTTTTTTAAAAACACTCAGTTTTCAAGAAGCAACATGCAACTGCCACATCCCTGTAATCTCACCATTTGAAACATTATCTCCCTCTGTTTTGTTTCGAGGGGGCAGAAGCAGAGAAACAGCATCTAGAGGTTTTCCCTGGACCATGGGTACCATCCCTGCTGGACACCTTTAACAGGCAGCCATTTCTGCCGGCAGGAGAGAGCCAATACTCCCTTTTCAATTATACAAGTCAATTAGGATCAGTGACGAGAGGGTCTCAAAAGAATATCCTGCAAGCTTGTTTCCAGCAAAAACAGAAGGGCATTACCCACTCAACATTATTTCCCATGACATTTGGTTGGAGAGGAGGAAAAAAAAAAAAAAAAAAAGAAAAAAAGATTACCACCTACTCACACTTGTCAATATGTAACAGATGCTGAGAGGAGGTATATTATGCAGCTGAGAACTAGAAGCTGCTAGATTGTTGTACTCAAGTTAAGGTTCCCTTCAACATTTCTGTCTTACAAAGTAGGTTTTAGTTTCATACATTTTTTGTTTATAAAGCTGGTCATAATTCCTACTAGGAAAATCAGCAGCTTCTTTGTAAGACATTGGACAGCACAAGACTAAACCCAAACCTGAAATACATCAATGTATACACCACTGTAATTACGAGAATGGCAGAAAACTGAGTTTAAAAGTTTGGATTCAAATTAAATGCAACTCTTCTTTTAAAAAACCCGGAAGTCACTACTGTGCCTGTGCAATAATTAACTAAGCTTGTTAGAACTTTTGTTCAAATATATAGGTATTTAATATACTACTAAAGGTAAATCATACATAGCAACTGTAAGAACAGCTATAGATTAATTTTTTAACATTGCTTTTGGTTTTGAAATAAATATAAGTAAGTTTTGCCTTCCATTGTGTATTTTAAATTAGAAAAAACAGATTTTAAAAATGCCAGATTTTTAAAAGGGCATTTATCAAAACAAGACATTAATGTTAACTTTTCTGCTCTACTGTGTCCCCCAGTGTCCTGAGCATGTGGCTTGTTATTCTTTATGGCAGAGTAGTGTACACATAAATTTCTATGGATCATAGCAGATGACATGTTTCAAAAGCATATGCTTTAACGGTTCCTAAGAACATCATGCAGAATTCATAGAGCGGGGTAGTGTTTTACTCCCAAATCTCAGCACAGCATTCTTTCTCTGTCACGATACCTAGCACCAGACTTCACGTTTGCTTTGTAGCAGTCCTCCTTAAAGATGAACACAAAGTGCTTCACGAAAACCAGATAAATGAGGAATAATCAGCTTTAAAGTACTACTGGTTTTTTTGATAGACAACTGAATAACATTGGCTGAATAAAGTTTGTGATAAAAATACAGGATTACTTCAATTTTTTTTTTAATCTTGTTTTTTTGAACCTTTGTGTACAAATGCCCATCTCTGCCACACTCTGTTGCCTGACAGTTGTTGCTATTGCAATAAATAACACCCCCCCCCCCCGCCCATGGCCAGTGATTTCCCTGGTCTGAACACTAACTTTGGAACTGCGGTCTTGGTCCATACAAGAAAGTAACAATTCTGGTCTAAGTTTCTCCACGTTTGAATGTGTCGGAGACAAAGTTAGTAAACTACAAAGTGTTCGGATAATTGGAACCTGACTGTCAGGGCAGTTTGCAGAATTAGAACCCGGAATTTCTTTCAGAGCACTGATAATTAAGATGTATCCGACATGTCGACTAAAAGCTGACCCAATGCTTTACAGACTGAGCAGAAATACCCATTATTTACATTCCTCTAACAAATGAAGGGCCCTGAAACTCCTGAAGGATCCCACATGCAGAGTGGAGTATACTTGGTACTTGTTCTCCACAGAGAGTCTAAGAAAACATGCAAGAAGCAACAGATCAATGTCTGATCATTTTCAGCATCTTCTATAAACCAAACATAGTCGAGAGACTGAAAATCAAAGTTGTTGTGCATTTTAAAGATCAAAGGCAATACATGCCAAAGTCCAGGTGAAGTGGTCAGACTTCGGTACAAAGGTGGCCACTACCTGCACAGCAAGGCTGCTAACAGTGTTACTCTCATAAAGAAGCTACTATCCAATGTAGAGTAAGTTCTGAATCTCATTTGGAAGCTTTTGTGGTGAGAAGGACCACAAATACCAATGTAGGATGACATTGCAGAACTCCTGAGTGCTGCCATACCAGCAACAGAGAGTGGAACAGCACAAAATGCAGGTACAACCTCAAATGTCATTTATAGCAGCAACGTTGGAAAAAATTCAGATTCAAGAAAGCTCTTGCTTTTCCAGTTGGAGTATGCATCTAAGGAGAGACCTTGTGCACACTTTGGGTGACTGGTAGAGAAAGAGGAGTAAAGAATAGCATAGCTTTTTTTTTTTTCCCCTCCACCGGAATACTGCTTTCCAGTTAGACCATCTTTCTCCAGCTGTTGGAATGGAAACCAGTGATGCACAGGCATGACAAGACCTGATCCCTTTTATTCAGAAACATTTTGTATTCCTCCAGAGCACAGAGGAGCCCTGGTAAGTGTTCAGAACATGCCCTGCACAGATGCTACAGCGCAGCACAACGCTGCCAACACAAGGAGAGCCATCACCCACCAAGACGGGATTTACATGGGTGGTCACACAGGGATCCCGGGCTTCCAAAACTTTACAGTTGCCACTAAAACGAAGTATATATTCAACCAGCATTAAAAAACCCCACCAAACAAACCAAAACGAACAACTACCTGTGCCAGCCAGCCTATACTATCATCTCAGAGCAGTTAATTTTATACTTTGTAGGATGCAGTTTTATAAAACTTATCTTTAAATGCACATCAAAATCATGTATTTTTCCTAATTTACACAGTGGCAGACATCAACAACAAGCATTCACAGCTCTCTCTGACTTGCATTAGGACACCTCTTAAGAAGTTGAATAAATGGAATGGAAAAGGAGTAAGTGATCAACGTCAGCCAAACAAGTATCACTGGATATTTATACAGTTCTTAGCATGAGGAACACTTTGATTTACTTTTGTGTCTGAAGCCTTTGTGATCACAAGTAATGTCCAAAAGCTGGGGCTTTGGGACAAAATTTTCCCCATGACTTTATTTTACTTCACTATGTGTTAATCTTAGAACTTGATTAATACTGACTGGAAACTTTAAAAGTTTTTTTGATTCGGTAAATTATTTAGTATTGGCAGGGGAGTCATTATTTATTGTAGCTTTAGGACTTAATTCTCACTATTAGTAGTAATATTTTTACATATGTATACTTCACATTTGTGTGTGTGCCTGTGTGCATATACAAGTGGGAAAATGTTCTCATTACGTAGCAAACTAGTTCATTCCAGAAGTGGTTTATCATGACCATACTTGAAATTCTGGTTTAGATTAACTTGTTTGGTTCCCACACAACTGCTCAACCACTTCTTTTAAACTACCTTGATGTGGTATAGATTATTTACCATCATTAAATAAAAGTCTTTCAATTTCTTCAGAAACAGAAATTTAAGAACCTGAGTACACAGATGTCAAGGATCTAGTGCTAATGCCCTCCCACTAGCAGCACTAACAGCTTAGTTACGCCCATGCAAGTAGGCTCTAACTTCAGGATATCCATCAAATAACTGAATTGTCCTTGTACTGAATGCAAATGGTACCTTTCCCACAATCCAAAAAACCTCAGTGTTAAAAGGTGCAAAACTCCCTAATTCAATTCAAGCTGGCTAAAACCCTTATGAAACTCAGTAACAATTCAGAAGTCAAGTGTTTTTAACACATTTGTGACATCCAAGAAGTAGTAAAAGAATACGTCCGCATGCATACACTCTTTCCAACAAAGAATGTCTGACATATCATTTTTTCAGTTTTAGGACAGATCACAGTTTCATTTTCATTCGGGATGGAGAGGCCAAACAGAACCAAAAGTAAAGAAACTGCTGAGAAAGCTTGATTGTGCTGGTAATTTCAGGAGATACATCAGATAGATTCTTCATTTAACGCCAAATCACACTTTAAAAATGTCTTTTCAGATCCTTTATCAGTTTGGAAAGAGCACAGGGACCTTTATTGTTGCAAGTTTTTCCTTTACAATTCTGAGAACACTACTACTTCATGAACTAATCAGGAAGTATATAAGAATTACAAACATCATTTTATATCAAAGATGACGAAAAAGCTTCCAGATTTGTTGGATCAATGGCCAGAAACTTTAACAGAACCAAGAAGTATTTCTGTTTGCAGCTGACTGTATTTGGTGTTAGGTGAGAAGTCAGTATTTGGGTCAGCTGTTCCTTACAGTACTTCAACACTAGTTTAATTAGGCTTACTGAATTTCAGTTGGTGATTGTCAAACAACAGATACTAATAATTACAGAAGAAGTTCTATGTACTCCTGTCCTTAGAAGTACTCTTTTTGGAGAAGACTCTTTTGGAGGACACCTATGATGAATCTGAACAAGCCCATCTGCTGCCACGTAAGACTATCTCAAAGATAAAAGCAAGACTTCGAAATGTTTCAAAGAAGCAGTAGCAGCTTTCCCTTTGATAGCCCTCTAATAAGCCAAAACACTAACCTCTAAGTGCTGCTTCTAAGAGCAACAGAGGAAAGTTCAGTGCTTTAAAGCTTATTTTCAGTCACTAAGGATTTTTGTTTGTTTGTTTTGCTATTAACCCTACTGTTTTTCCCTTACAAGAATAATAAAAATTTCTGTGCTTAAGTAAGTGAATCAAGCTAGGTCAAATGTTGGCAGATTGGGAAATTTTCAGTTCAAATTTTGTTCAGCTAACTAACGTGAAATACGTAATTTCATATATTACCACCAAATCAGTTCAAGACTTAAGACACTTCATCTCTAAGCACATGCCACTGAATATTTTTACTGTATTGTACAATTATGTATTTTTATAGAGAGATTAACAAAACAAGATACCAAAAACAAATACTAATTTTTTTATTCACATTTCTGTAAGTAATTTGGCATCATAAATACAGTAGGATAATATTTTAGAACAGCCATAGCCTCCCCTATGTTATATTCATTGGTCCCATGACACACTGAGTAAGAGTTCTAACTACCTCAAGTATAAATAGAATTAAAACAGCAATTTAAAAGAAAAGACAGTGACTCATAACCAATACAAGAAGAAGGTGATTCAAACCAAGGTACAGGCTTGTCTGCTTCTAACTCCAGGTAATTTTTGACAGTTGGAATTGTTTATTTATTTATAAATCTTTTCCTTTAAGTCTACCAAACATGTTAAAAGGAATTTGCTAAGACTGTTTATTGAAAGACACTACAGGGATTGTTCTACCTCCTTTTGATCCAATATTCCTTGTTGGCTGAAGACTCGGTACAAGCCTTACCTTTGCAGTGTCTGTGTAGCACATCTAATGCAGCAATGAGGAACTCGTGTGCATCTTGTTGCTCGTACCCTGCTAAATGCCGTGCATGAGTCCATACCAGGTGCAATAACCTATATGGAATGTGAGGAGATCGGTGCCCAGAGTAAAACTGCTCAAAGCAAAGAGAAGGACATGACTGTTAACAAGTTACACAGCCTCAGTGCATTTAATTATTAAAAACTTAAATGAGTGCAATTAGTCAAATAAATTAAAACCATTTAATTCTGATGGCCTAATAATAAAACACAGAGACATAATTTTATCACAGGCTACTGAAGAAGTGGTCTCAGAACTGAGCACCTCAGTTTTCTCCCTTGAAATTCCATCATTTTGTGATGGATTAGCCAAAGAAAGGCAGGGGAAGGAGGCTGAGGAAGGTGGACACAAACAACACTCAAAAATGCCTTGCTGATACCACTGGGTTTTATTGAAATAGCCAGGGGTGGGGGGAAGTAGGGAAGAATCCTACATTTGCAAGAAATCAGCAATTTTTCATAATTGTTCACAAATTATACGCCCCCCAAAACCAGGACAAAGACTGAAGATGAGAATACTAGAGGCCAGCTGTTGGCCAGCCACTGAGCCAAGCCATGGTAATGCGCCGCATCCAACGGCTGCACGCACTCCTACCTTAAGGAAAAATTTACAAGCAGGATAGCAGCCTCATGCCAGTATCGGCCTTACACAGTATCGCTATTACAGCACAAGGCTTTAGAAACAACTTTATCCAGCACAGCTGCTTGCAGAACTGAAGGTACCACTCCATCCGCCTATCCCCAATGCCAGCTGCCCATCAGTGCTCCTGCAGGGTGTCGCTGCCCAGAGATCTGGTCCTGGACCAGCTCCTGCAGCTGCTTCTTAATCTGCTTCAGTCAAAATCTGATGAGCTGGCTACAGGAGCGACTGCAATTGCCCCCCCCAGGTGATTTTGCCAGAAGCGTATCAGAGAGCACACAGACAAATTATTCAGTCAGCAAAACCATGATGTGAAACACCACTGCTGAGCAGTGACACACAGCTGGGGAGGTAAATCCGCACAGAAGAGGACAGAACTGCCTACAGAAATCCATGCTCTTTTTTTTTTTTTTTAATAAATATAAACCAGCCAGGTCCCACTTTAAAAAAAACAAACAACCCCATCCTCCCAAAAAAACCCTATTACTAAGGGTCTGTGTTTTCCCAGGTTAAGGTGCAGCTCCTTCCTTCACTCTCTCCATTTCTATCCAGGTGCTGCTGCTACAGCTCTTGTACTTTCATCTTCCTGGGTTCCCACTGCTGCTGCTGCCGATTCCAGCATCCAGGGTCAGATCCTAAAGCTGAGTCCCTTCCCGAGCAGGCTGACCTCTCTACCTGCTCGGCCCCTGCACTGTGATACCAGCTCCAAAAGCAAAGCAGAGATCCCAGAAGAGTTTACTCCCTCGGCCTTCAGGTTGTATTTAACATTTTTAAGAAGGGAAAATTTTCAAGTCATCCTGCCTTCCCTACCTAACCTTTGGAAAAGGTATTTACCAGTAAAGTGTGCCTGCAACACCACAATTTCATATTGTGTGTTCATAAGGCAAACTTTTATTTTCCCAAACAGAAGACAGTAAGCAGGAAAGACACAGAACAAAAATAAGAGTTAAAACCCCAGCAGTAAATAATTTATCACTCTCATTGGAAAAGCGAGGCTTCCTTCCCCAGCCCTAAGCCTCTCCCTGCCCAGTCTCTGAGCATTTTATACCAGTGCAAGTATAGGCATCGGGGCTACAAACCTACCCAGATAAAACACACTGTATTTTCAGGGACACATAAGGAAAAGGCAGTACAATCGTCTCATCTAGTCCTCATATATGTAGGGTTTTCTAAATGGCTTTAGTATTATTTCCTGGCAAAGAAATTTCTTTATTGCAAGCTCTGTTTTTTCCAAACAGGAAGATACACCTCTGCAGCCAAATAACACAAAATGCTTCTATAAATAAATAATAATAATAAAAAAAATCAATAGTTAACTCCGATGCCAGCAAGAATGACACCAAGGGACTGGAGCAGTAGTATGGTAATTGAAATCTGCTGACGCAGCTGCTGCTCAACATAATTCAGGGAACTGCAGCAATAAAACTTCTCTGTTCTGTCACTCCTTACAATTAGTCCCAGAGCTCTCCGGTCATTTTAACCAACAGCACTCTCCGTAATTACTCCATTGCAGACACTAGACCTGCCAGCAGATTTTACATTCTCTAGTGCTTCGTTAGTATTAGAAGAATCTAACAAGAAGCTTTATCAAATTATTAGCCATTAGCACACGGAAACTAGAAACACACCTAGTAAGAATGCTGTTGAATACATGTGGGGGTGGGGGGAAGCTTCACTGTTCTAATAAAAATGAAACAAAAGGATCTAAGCACATTCAATGGTAATATTTTAACTAGAATGTATAAAACTTCCACCCCATCTCTCGTTTCCTTGTTGCTGGGAAGAGCAGCCTACTGGAGCTGTTCCAACCCACAGGAAGGAAAAAAAGTCCATGTAAAGTCTTGCTCAATCACTCTTACACAAACCTTCTCATTAAAGTGTGCAAATATAAATAACGATGTATTTACATGTTACCTTTAAAAGGCTTCAATAGCACAGTTCTTACCAATATAATTTAAAACAATTTTTCTTTAAATTTGTTTTCAATTCAGCAGTATCAGTTGTTTATATCAAAGAGAACTAGTTCGAGCAATTTGAAAATGCTTGGTAATACACTGTTAGATCTCTGTTCCAGAATAAAAAGAAGAAAAAAAACCCCAAACCACCAAGCCAGGATTCAAAGCCTCCATTCTTACACATAACCCAAGTAACAGTATTTTCTTTTTTTGGACTTAAAACACTTGTTCTCTGATTTAGAGGACTCTAAGCTTTGTATTTTGCATGATTGTTACCAACAATATACAGATACCAGTCAGGTTTAAAAAAATAAAACAAAACAAAAAATCCACCACCACACACATCTGTTCTTTCTCCTTTTGCCAGTAACTCATGCACAGAAGTTTCCTAATTACATGACCAAACAGATACATATATACGATAGATCAAATGTATCAACTGAACAGTCTCTGAGCTTTGTAATCAAGAATTTATAGGCATAAATCCTGTACAATTTGAGAAGCTAAAACCTCCTCTTGGAAACTGGTTCTTAATTAAGACTTTCAGCGTTCTGAAAATTTACAATGGATAAATGGAGTGGCCAAGATGCGTGCCTTTCAGAATAAACACACACCTGGCTGCAGGTTTCCCAAAGAGCAATGGTTCAAGGAGTCAGAAAAACCATTCTGCTCGCACACGCCCTGTGCGTTCTATACTTATCTCAGAGAAAAGATTTTACTAGGTCAGCACAAACGCTGCACTTCCCGTGACAAAACACAAAGCCTCTGCCTCTGTAAAAAGCCGTAACTACTTTTTCTCCCTTCTACCTTTGCTGTAACTTATTTTATACACAAGCCATTTCAACAGCGTACCATCTTAAGACATCAAAGCCATAAATCATCTCGTTCTTTTTCCTTTTTGTCCTCACTTCTCACCTCTCCACGTAGTTGTGCTGTGCACTTTGATAGGCTCATGAGGATGAGTAATGATGGGAATAAAGAAGGCTTTGTTCTTTACATCTCTGGTAGATGTGCTGCATTCTGCTATATTCCCAGGTATTCTCACTATTCAGAGTACACAGAGATACAGATCTGTTAATCCTACCATCCCGAATGGCCGTTCTGTAAAGGATTTAGATAAACCTTAGGGTGTGGACCATCCCAAAATTAATTTTCATTGGTGAAGCAAAACTAAAACACAAATGCCAGTAGGTAAAAAGTAGTGCACAAACCCTTTCTGCCAAAAGGCTCAATGAATGGATTATGTGTGCTCTATCTTCCCTCCATCCAGTTTCACCACTATCTGTTATTCCCAAATCCTTTCCATTCCTTTTCTTATGCAGTGTAATTCATGTCATGATTCTATTGAGAAATAGGTTTCAAGTAGCACAAATGAGAATGTTAATTGATGCAGTCAAATATTTTTAAAACAAACAGAGGTCAATGCTTGGCATATTTGCAGGAAAAGCTACCAGGGAAAAAGACCCTCGATTCTGAGAACCATCCGATACTCATTAGCCACCAGCAACCTACTTCAAGGTGGAAGAACTTTGTAGCTTCCTATTTTCACAGAAAAATCACACAAACTATGTAACTAAAAGATCTTAAACAAAAGAAGGAACAAGACAAATAGCAAAAACTTGCCTATTTAAGTATAGGAAGTTTTATTTAACATTCCAAACAATGTCTCTTGCTCCTGGAGAGTTCTTACTGGCATGCATTCACCAGATCCCCTGGCATTCCATCTGCCTAAGATCACACCTTCAGAAAAGAGGGGCGGAGCGGAGATGAAGTTAACCCTTGCCCTGATCGTTTGTCACTGGGTAAAATGCCTTGGGATAACTACATCAGTTAATCCCAGTGGGAAAGCTACCTAAAAACAAGACAGAACCTGAACCAAAGTTTCCACAGTAATTCAATTACAAAGGAATTCTTAACCAGAGCACTGACATCTCCACTGGTTAGCCTTCCTTCGCTCAGAGCACATCTCTGCAAAGACAGCACAGGATCTTCATCATAATCACTGCATATAGCAGGGACATGAAACTATAACCAGTCTGCTCCAAAAATGCAACATTTTGGTTTTAATTCTGACTGCAGAGAAATTAAAACTCACTGGGAAACAGAATTTTACAACGAGTGCTGACAGAGCTATAAACATAACATGGTATTTACTGCTTGCAAGTTAAAATAGACCGAGCTGGTTACAGACACTACAGTTTGGCTTGCGGAGGGCTAAGCTCTAGTTTTACTTCAAGGTGGTTGAGCCACTTTTTGCTGTCCTCCCACAGCACACAGCTGCAGTATTTCAATGTGAAATAAGGACAGAGACCCCTGCACTGCTATCTTCACAGTCTGGTGTCACAGATATGGCTCTTCCCTCATTCACATACCCCCGTGTCACAGAACGTTAATTATTAGAACTAATGCAAGCGTAGGCGTGAGTTTTCACTGGGGAAAATGAAGGCTGAGATTCCCAAAGTTGTGTGTGAAATTAAATTTTGTTACACCCGTAACGCAAATACTGCATTTAAGCCCTGTTTTGGGTAACAGCCTATTCTTTGCTACGTGCTTGTACATAGTCTAGCAAAAGACATCCTAGGCCATCAACAGGGCTCCACATGCAAAAATGGAAATAAAAATCATTACCCAGACAGTCCTGATCTTTCCTCCAGCCCCTCAATCTGTAACATAACACTCATTTCCCCTTTCCCAAGGGATTTTAAAAAAAATGTACGTGCATAAACAGAATGCGGTGATATTCACTGAAATGAGACTTTATACCACAATTTGATGAGAGGATATCAAGTTTAAAATAGTACCTTTTTAAAAAATAAGTAAATAGGTTTCTATATTAACAGCATACAGAAACTGTATATTTCTATACCATGACTGAACTTTTTTATCTAGGCAGAGTGATTTTTCCCCGTTTAGCTGCATGCCTGGTTTCAATAAACCTCCAGCTTCCACCTATTGGTATGCTTGTCTCTTGTTTTTACCTCCTTTCCTGACAGACTCAGGGATAACTGAAAAATAAATCAAAAAATAGGAAGTATAACATACAACTAACGACTGATAAGCAGCATGAAAGGTAGCAAATTAATGAGTGCCAAATATAAGCAGAAAACAACTTTGTCCTGGAATGTCTGAGGGGGACTTTACCTTCCGTATATGCTTAACTCACCTGCAATGAGCAAAAAGAATCACCTCTGGTGAAAAAGGCACAGAAGTAAAATCAAATTGAAAATCACAAGATAAAGCTATTTTCAGGCTTTCTCAGTTTGAACAAACTTCCCTGACAGCATACACACAAAAGACATGCTCTGCATACAAACATCTCCAGCTATCTTAAATACCTTAAACGCTCTGTGACAGCATGCACTATAGCTTGCCTTTTTTTTTTCTCCTGGGTTTTTTTTCGGTTGTTGGGGGTGGGGTGGTTTGTTTTTTTACTTACCAATAAAGCAGATCCACCACTGAGGGAAACGCACAGAACTGGATTGATTTGTTTTTAAAGACTCAGCTTAAAACTAGAAGCCCAAGTCTAGCCACAGTCCTTACATTACTGATACAGAACTAAGGCAGTTAATAAAGCTCTTTGACTATTTATATTAAGGAAAAGCCTGTGCCTGTCTCCTGCAGCACAGGCTAGACCTACAGAGAAAGGCACACTGCAAAGCCAGACACCTGATCCAGAATGGGAAAGAAGAGTTGCTCAATACACAGAAGGTACAAACTGTACCAACGCATTCACTTTTCTACACCCTCCTGGCCATTAACGGGTTTCACGTAAGAGTTGATAGCAAAGATGTTTCTCCCTGTTAGAAACCACTGAATCAAGATCTTTAAAATATTTATACAGACCTACATAATCCAGCGCCTTAAACCACAACGCTATATACTACTGCTTTAGTCTCATACCCATTATCACCCAAAGAGCCTGTGACATATTTTCCAGCTACAACTTGCACCTTTAATTAAAGCGCACATTCAGCTTTAAGACTATAGACTCGCAGATCAGTCTCAGAAGAGCAGGCAGCACTGTAATTATTTCCAATACCAGCTTTGCCTAAACAAGAGTGACTTAAGAATAGGAATTAAGAGGTCAATAGCTTCTTTTTCAGTAATTGGGTATTTTTGACAGTAAGGTCTCATTCAACCTTTACTGCTCTGTTTTGCCACACCTTGAGGGAAAACATAATTTACATTCCCTTTATATTTGCAAATAGAACACAAGCCCGTTTGGGCTAAGAACCAGCCAGCATCTGTAGAAAGGCGATGCTACTGCTGCAAACAGCACTCACCTCCTGAAAAAGCGTAGACATTTCACAGACCAGACAAGAGCTGGGGCTTTGCATTTCACATTTGTGCCTGTCGGAGAGGAAGAAATCTCGCAGCAGTGGAGTGTGGGTAAGTGCCTGGACAATACAGTTCATAAAACATGTGTTCCCAAGATTGATTAGCCCTCGTAGACCTATAAAGACAGAAGGGGGAGGGGATGCATAAGCATTATCAAGTTAACAAAATGGTGTATTTGCATTTTCATGTAGTTTTCACAATATTGTCACAGATATACTATATATGCATAGCTCCAAGTACAGTCTTATATTGTTTTAGGTAGGCTATTGGTTTTGATGTACTCAAGTCACAAGTTGCCACCAACAAGCTTTCTGACCTACGCTAGGATTTGTTTTTTAAATGCTCAGAAAAAAAGGGTACACTGAAGTACAGCAACACCAATAGCGTTATTTTACAGTGGCTGTTTTGCCATACATCACCAAAACATGCCCCCTCCCCAAGCTGATACCGAAGTGCAATGACAACAACTGTTAAGTCGCTACAGTAAGAAACCAATATGTTAAAATAAATCAATAAGTAAGTTTTCAGATAGTTTAAAAGGCTTTCCCTCATGCAGGTCACGAAGCCAGAATAAAGTTTTTGCACTGTTACAATGCAACAATCATCTTCCTAAGACAGGCAGCAAAGGAAACAGCCTTGATGAAACAGTCAGGCTGTGACATCCAATGCAGACTTAGCTTTTTTTTTTTTTTTGTACAAAACCCAAGAGCCGAACAAAACAGCCTGAAAAGAGAAACTCTGAACAATACTGGTTCCACACTTGTTTTAGCTAAGTTAAACATTAATCTACAGTATACATCAAAAAATTCAACTTGGCATAAGAGGATTCATCACACCTTAAGTCAAACGTTCAGTAATGCCCAGAGACGATTTCTTGTGCTTGGAAACCAAGATGCTTAAAGGAAAGCTCTTTTGTTGCACAACAGAAGAGAGGTTAGGAGTGGGGAAAGCTTTTCAGTCATTTGCAAAGTCTAAGCGAGAAGAAAAACATGCTCAAATCCTTGAGTATTCTTCCAAAATGTTAACATAATACCACCACACAGGAGTGCTAAATGAGACGAGCATCAGGTGGACAAGAATGCTTATTTTTAATCAAAAACTTACTTCAAAACAAAATAAAATGCACCGATAGATACACTTCTGGTATTAATTTAAAATTAACATAGTCCTCTTCTGCAATATAAATAGGATTACTACACAAACAGTGAATGAAAAAACAGGATTACTTGACAGAGAATGAAGAATTTCCTTGCTATTCCGGAGGGGGGGGGGGGGCAGGCAGGGGGAGTATCAGCTGGCAATACTGTGGTAATTAAAAGTGGTGCAGTTCCCTTGCAGTACACCAGATAGTGCTCAAAGGGCTCTTTAGCATCTTATAGCAGGAGGTGTGGTCCAGTTGCTATGTTACCAGAGAGAAATGGCACTCCATCAGCTTGAACTGCATACTGAGCTGTAGGCGATGGACACAGAGCCCTCTCAATTTAATTTCCCCCCCACCCCCCGTACCTAATATGCAACACTGTCCTCCTTTTGACAGCTTCCCATTGCTTCCGTTTACTCAAAGTGCAGGACAAAGTTTCTCATTCTATTACAGTAACTTCTATTGGGCAGAAAGCTTATTGCAATTATTTGTTTTATTTTCATGCTGGGAGACAACAAGTGTATGCACAACATTAGCAAAGTGTTAATTAAATAGTTAATTTGTTGTAGCAGCTTGAAATACGGTGTGATGCTTCGACTTTGTACACAATCCTGTTTCAATCCCCAGCCTACACGTCTCTGCAAACAACATCACAACAGAACGGTGTTTATGCTGTGCAATGGAGAAATGTTTGGTTGGTGCCTCTTACCTACCTCTCCCCTGTATTTTCTGTTTTAAAATTACCGGTTTTATTTAAATCCCAGCCTGTAAGGCTCCCTGGACATGCCTGAGATGCAGCAGGGTATTCTGAGAAGCTGAAGACTCTCTCCCTATTTCTCCCTGGAAAACTCTGTCCCTCTTGTTAGCGCTGGAATTGCAAGTCAGCCTGCACACTGCAGAGGACTAGTGGAAAACCAACAATCCATCTAGAGACTCACCCTAGCACTTATTCGAACCTAATTGAGCAATCACAAGTAAAAGCAAACACATAAAGGCAGCTTTTTGGAATCATTTATTAAGCATCATTTATTACATGCCTGTGGCTGGACCTTCTTTCCCTGTGACCACAAGAATCAAATCTTCCTCAAAGTTGCCACCAGAAGACTAGTTACAGGCGTCAGAAGGCTCCCTTGGTTTACTCTGCTTGCTTGGTCTTTTGGTGTCAGTTTTTCATGGGTCTAAACGGAGTGCTTCATAGACTATGACTTCACTTGAATGAAGAGAGACAAAGTAACCTGCAAAACAGACAAGGCTGAAATGTGAATACTCCAAACTCTAATAAAAATCAGGAACTGGTGAATGTAGCAAAACATGAGCACTTACTTGGCTGAAAAGGGAAAAACATAAAGGAGCATACATCAGTCTTATCCTTGAGGGAGCAATGACTGCAGCTGCTATACTGTCTCTTAAACTGACATTTGAAATGAAACAGGTATGATGTGCTGCACTACAGCTAAGATACCGCATAACTAATTGCAGCATATTGGAAAACATCAAAGTTTCATGTACATAAAACTAAAGAGCTGACAGAACTCAGAACAACGTATCCTCTTGTGCTTGACTTTTATGGGAAAAAATGAGTTTGTTGGAAAGAAAAACAGCTAAAAAATTAAAGCCTGTACAGCATTCTGGTCAATAAAATATTAAGAATGTTAAAGACCCGTCTGCCACACCTACTCCCTCCCCATGAATAAAGCCTGGCAATATTTAATGGGAATAGTCAAGCATTGCAACATGTGGGTCATAAATTAACAGAAAAATGATGTGCCAAAGCCTCAAATGCAGCAGTCCACTTTGGCTAGCATCTTTGTCTCCACTAGCATCTCATCAGTGGACTGCATCTGTACAGAGGAGTGGGCTAACTGTCTAAGGACTGCCAGCAGCATCCAACCTCCAGGAATAAAGCTGTGGTACTCTGCAAACTTCTGCTGTGCTTTATAGTGTTATCTTTATTTCTGTTTCTTATTAGCTGTTTCTGAAATAAGCAAGAGCAACCAATGACATACTTGACATCTTCTATACACAGATGTGTGCTCGTGGCAAGCGTAGTTAGCAGAAAAGCACTTTTTACTTCTGAACCTTGCTGATGTAAATGTAAGTATTGGAACGAATTATTTCTGTCAAGGCAAAGTTGTCACCTATGATATAATCATAAAAACCCAAATACCCTTTTATCATCATACACGGTGTATGACCCCTGCTCCCTTTCTGTCACGTGCTGGACAGGCAGGGCGTAAGCAAAGCAGCAAAAAAAACCCAAAACCCAAAACAAAAAACTACTTCTGCAATGCCTTGAGCACAGGTAAACCCATCTGAGAAATCCTTTTTACATTCTGTCTCAGAACTAGGTTCTAAGCAGCTGGCTTACCTTTGTCAGCTTCAGTTCTTCAATCTTCTTCCAGTAACGGGTTTTGCTTTTTCATACATTCAAACAGATCTGCAACACTGGGCAACAACACTTGTTGTGATGAAGGGAGATCTAGAACACTGGTTCTGCAAGTCCACCCACGCAGGTGAGATGAAAAAGCCAAAACAAGATAAGGAAATTCCACTTCTCTGTGAAATGCAACTGTACAGCTATTAAAGGTGGGAAGCAGGGAAATGAGAGGACCACACATGAATACAAAATACAGAAAAACCAATCAGGTGCCTATCTTGCTCTCCTGGAAGAGGTTCTGTTTGTCTCTAAACCTCGGCTTCATGCTGGGGTATGAAAGACAGCAGGCAAACCAGTCTGAACAAATATTACCACACAGAAACCCGTGATTTATTTGAATGAAGGTTCTGGAAGCAATAACATAGGTCACTATATAACACAGTTTTGAGACAATCAGGAATCATTCAGATGCACTAAAACATAGCCAGCTTGAGATCCCTTTTACACTGAACACAGGCTAGCAACACCTTAGAGCAGTTTTTTGTCCCCTACCCCCAGCCCTCCCAGTTCCCCGGCTGGTGTTGACATTTCCCTGAAGCACCATCAGACAGTATCAGAAGTCAGTGCAAGGTGAGGAGCTGCTTGCTTGAACTATTTAAAGAGAGCTCAGCATAACCCTTGGAAATAAACAGTGTAGCATGGCAATGAAGATTTCTAGAACAATTCTGGAGTTTCATCCTACGTTCATACAACAGGAACTGCAACACCATTTAAGAGCAGCTTTCTGAAAACGGATTTCAGGGGAGAGCTGCCCTACTTCTTAGCACCTGAAACAAAAAACAGATTCTCTCTCAGGTTTCAGGTGCAGGCCATACCACACAACACTGGCCCCACCTGCATGCCAGAAGCAGCACTGCTTTGCTAATGGGGTTAGTGACAGCAATTATTCTAAAAAGATAATACCTTTGGAAATAGTAATTAAAGAAATACTCATTTCAGAAAGCAGCAGTATGCAGATAAGTGAAATTACAAGTCCGCACAGGAAAATACATGGCGTTCTGTGACATAGTGATCATGTGAGTTGTCAAAAAAATAACTGTGTGGTTTAGTGAACCCAAAGGTACCTGCAGAAGCAGGAATACTGAGTCGCATGTATTAGAAAAAGCTTTTTTCAGAGGTTTTCACAAAGAATAGTTTTTTTACAAATACACTTACCAATGACACGCTCTGGTACCTCACTGTTTAAGAAAAACCTACATAAACTTTTGCCACAGCCAAGTTAAATGAAAAAAAATTCAGCCACGTGATCTTAAAAACTAACTCAATAATTCAATGTCTCTACCTCCAGCAAACAGACAGCATGCAATCTACCATAAATAAAAAAATAATCACACAGGGGGGGATGGAAAGAAAAAAAGGTGTTCGAGCACAACCTGAGCTTCCAAAAAGGTACTGACTGTATTCTTTAAATTCAAAAACAGTTCTATAGCTTTGCTGTATAATTTGTAAAGAATGAATTGATTTTCCTTTGTTTATTCCTAAAGGGAACAAGCAGTTTGACCACATTAAGTTCTTATCTTAAAAGGAAAATTTTGACATGCATTCTCAGAAGTTATCTTACAATTCACCTGAGTTCTGGCAACCACGTCTTATACTTTTTCCACCACTTCTCAGATACAAGGCAAAAGCATGAATTTATTCCTGCAGTAGTAAGCCACTGAACTTAGGTATTATGATTTCCTTATATCACAGAAAGCTATCAAGACAGAAAAAGTGGGGTTGGGTTGGCTGGTTTTTAAACACTGCAAAAATAATATACAGAAATATTAAAGAATAACACAGACCCCAAAGGGGTTTGATGAACACAGGAGGGAAAACATTTATGTGACCTGGGACACAGCTGAACTGAAACACATGCTGGGACTACAGTGTAATGCTTTGCCGGGAGGAAGCTTGCAGCAGCCAGGAGGGCTTTGGTTCCAGTGCCTGTTAAGAGGAGCACATACAGAAGTATATGAAATGTTTAGGGATTTCCCCACCCCCTTTCACATAAATTTCAAGAGTTAATAAAAATGCCCACACAAAATTCAGTTGGTTTTTAGGCCACATCAACAGTACTACTCCAGGAACATTGCTTATATTCAAGAAAAAGCCTGCACAATGGCAAAACTACTCTGTCAATCCCAAAGGATTATTTCCAAAAAGGGGTAAAAATCTAGAAGATACAAAACAGAAGAAACTTGATAAAGAAAATGCATAATGCTAAAATAATATGAACCACTCAAGATGCTGAGCAGTTATAAACTGCTGAGTTCAAGTAAGACAATGCACATTTGCAGAGGCGAAACCTGAAAACCGTGCATTGCCTACACTGAACACTCCTCTGTTTTACATAACCACCAAGCTACAGAAAAAACCCTCACTAAACAGAAAAGCTACCAGGAAGAGAAAATGGGTATGTGGCTTTGGAAGACTAGACTGAAACAATTCAGTAGAATGAAAAAAAGATGTGGCAAGATCCCGAAACATCAAAAAAATGAGCAAACCACAGAAATGTTCTAGGAGCTCCTGTAACTAGTGCGAGCCCAGTAACATGAAAGAACACCACCAGGATGATGAGACCACCCGCTTTGAGCAGTGCTGAGCAGCAAGATCAGGGACACTTAAGGCTGCACCTCCAGGCTTCTTGTCATTGCACCTCCTCGCTGCGCTGACCCTCTCCCACCTAGCAGGCTCACTGCCTCAACTTCCCACTGAAACCACCTTCCCAAGTCGCCATGGGCTCTTCTTCACCAGACGCACCCTGCTCGGTCCTGCAGCTGATCAGCATAAGCAGGTTACAAATGAGACTGCTTATTACTATCCTTTTGCTTGGTACTTAAGGATCCCCAGCAGGTATGTTAAGATGAACACTCAGGGCAACAATCTTTCCTCTTTGAGTTACTGCTGAACCAGGTGAAAATGTGCTGAAATTCCCTTGTCTTTATTTTTCTCACTTGGCACCTTTTCTCCAGTTATTCAAGGTTGCCAGGTTAGTTATTGCTCATTTTGAATCATCGTAAATCCCTTCTGAAACAAACTACCTTCCTCGAGCTGTACCACTACCACCACCCACTCCCCAAGCCCCCTCAAGCTATTCAATCACCAAGAGGAACAACCTGGAAACTTCACTCACTCTTCTGCTCTACCTGACTTTTAAGCAAAGCCTTCTAAATCACAAGCCAAAAGAGTTCTAGAGCAGTTATTTCTTAACTTATAAAAAGACATTTGTAATACATGTTATCAAATTTTCTATGTATCTTATATTTTATATATTAATGTAAGTATTTTCCTATATTACATTATTCCATTTTCCCTATTAAATATTATGTATATATGTGTGTGCACCAAGATTCATAAGCCACGTTGAATCCTGCAGTTTTGGGAGGTTGGGAGGATGACTGAGTGCATCTTAAATAAGTTCTAAATAGATCATATCGTTACACAAATCTGGATTTCTTTTTCCTCTTTTAATCACAAACATTTCTTTCTATCACATATATCATAAACAAATATTTTCATTTGGCATGGACAGGAGTCAAATAAAAAGCCAGCCCCTACCATCCAGAAGCCCTAACAGACACACGCATGCACCCTGGTGCAGTTGGAGAACACTTGTTCTAGTTTAAATATCTGACCTGTGCAGACACCATTTGGGAGCGCTGTAAGTCAAATCCATTCTGTAGAGTACTGGAATTAAAAGATAAATTAAATTTATCTGTATTTATTGCCACTGCTTACCCTATTTGAACGCACAAGAAGAACGAGGTGGACTTTTTTTCCTTACATTTACTGACCTAATGCTGGCATATCTCTCTCCACCACCATCACCCCTTCTGGGAAACTCTAACCTAAGAATCCAAGTACATAAGAAAACTAATTTAAAACATGGAAGAATCTGAAAACAGAACCAGTCAGTTTAAGACCATGAAGCACAACTCCTGTTAAGAGAGAAAATAAATTACAGCACTATTTTAAATTTACTGCATTATGCACTGCACCATAAACTACAAGTTTACCCACCCCTGCACAGACAGAAAGGCAATTACATCAGAAAAGGCTTTCTGGAAGGAAAAAGAAATTTAACTTAGGAAAAAGAAATATTTGCATTCTAAATGAAAACCCATCTTTAAAACCTTCCAGTTTCTGGCAAAAGGATTCTGGATCACTGTGTTTTTTTCCATTACTATCGAAATAACAGATTGCTCAATAGAAAAAAGTTTGCTTATGTGTACAAACAGGAAAGTGTCCTTGAGCTTGTTTCCAGTTGAAAATCTTGGAGTCCAGCTATAAAAGATGGTACACCGGAGCACAGGAGTATATCCTATGAATGGCCCGTGCATACTAAAATCCCTATGTTGAAAGAAACAGAATATAGTAAATACTGCTCCTTGTATGTATCGCCAGCACCAGCAGAGAAAAACTATTTAGATAGATGAATCACCCAAACCCCAAAAGTTCTCAGTTTCGCCATGTTACTGCTGTACAGAGCAAGTGAAATTCGTCCTCGTTACTGATCTGTTTGTTTATTACCACAGCTTTACCCAGAGGCAAAGATGGGTTGGTCGGTCCATTTAAGGAATTAAGAGGCACAACTTGCTTTATAGCTGAGTAACTGGCAACTCAAAAAACCCTGGGAAATATACCCCATGCACTGAATGTAAACTGTGACCTCAACTAGATGCTCTGCCAGTTGTTTTTCTTAAGGTACTCTTACTGGCCAAGGGTGTTTGTTTTTTCAAAAAGCAAGTAAATTCCCCAACTTTCAGATTACCAAATAGTTCAAAAAAAATCAAAACAACATGTCAGTTTACATTTCCCAGTTTTGCTGTCTGTAAGAAAAATCTCATGTCAAGTGTTATGGCTTAAATGCAACATTTAAATGCACGCTCAAGTACTTCATGCAGGTTCACATGGCAACATTAAGTCTTTATTTCAGTGATTCCTGGCACAGGTGCGTGCAACCGGGCAGTTCTAGAGTGACCTCAGCATTCACAGGAGATTGTTCAGATGTATTCTTTTTTATGCTGTGTTAGGATTGCCATCCAAAAGTCATTTGTTTTTACTCTTTCTCCCTTAAAACATCCCCAAAGCCACAAAAAGTTACCAATAGGTAACAATCCACCTACATTAAATTGTCAGGATACATGCACGGCGATATTTGCAGCTTCTGTTCAGCAGCAGAGATGAACGTATTTTCTAGCTTCTCTATAAGGATGACCTAGTTCACCCACCCCACAACGTAAAAACAGCAGCACTGGTTCTGTACAGGCAAGACTAAGCAGTGCACGCCAAGTAAATGTGGTTACATTCTTCATGCAACCAGCTTCAGTGCCTCTGCGCCGCATTCCCCAGCGCTCCTTGGAAGGCTCATTACTTCGGGCACGGCGCCACGTGAACATGTTCATACTGTTTACAGACCCATGCTGACACTGCGCACATTCATGCTGCTCTGAGCCTAAGCTGAATTTGCATCGACTTAGTGTAGATCGAGACACCAATAATGTTTTCCCCAGCATTTAATTTGTCCCAACCCCTCTTAGTTAACGGGGAATTGATTACATTCACTATTTTCATTCAATAGCTTCAGTGACATCACATAATATATACTTAGAGAAGGGACAAACTACATCAACATAGCGCAAACTTAATTGGAAGACAGGACAGTAATTCAAGAGCAACTTGTTAAATGGATGAAACTATCTGAAATCAATTAAATTCAATAAAAACAATTGTGGAGTAGGAAACACGAAAAATTAAGTGGACAAACACAAAATAAGTAGCAATGACTACAGCAACTCAACCTGAATGACTTCACACGGTGCTGTAGTTCTGAGGCAAACAGCATTTTGAAACTTCACAGGAATACGAGAAGGTCTGCGAGGTGATTATCCTGCCCAGGTGGCAGGAAAACCTCTGCTGCGTGGTGTTCGGAACCGAGCACCCATTTTAAAAACAAATCTAGGCAAACTGCGGGGAAGTCAGGAAGATGAGCGAAAATTTGCATGAAATTAGTATTTGAGACTGGAGAAACAACCAAAGAACCCACTGGTTGAGTTAATTAATTACAAAAGATAGTGCTGATGGAGTAACAGCCAGGCTGACAATTTTCAAGTACGTTACAGGCCACTGCAAAGAGGACTGTAATTAACTCTTGGGGCCTACCAAAGCTATAAGAAAAAAAATAGACTGAGCGCACAAGAAGTGAAATTTAATTAGATATTAAAAATAATTGTCTCACAGTTAGAAAACATCGCAATAAGGGAGTCTGAGACTCCCAGTTGCTGGAGTGGTTCCAAAAACAGCTCCATCTGCCATCCGGAATGGCCTAGTACGTTGACCCTGACTCAGAAGAGGTGTGTAACGTCCCCTCACTTTTTCATCCTGACTGTTCACACATCCAGATTGGTATTACAGTATGACACAGAACACACAAACTGGCTTTGACAGGGAGGAGGGAAGGTGAGGGCATTTTCAGACAACAGCTAAGCCCACCTAGCAGCTCGCCGATGCCAAAAGGGATGCTCCCCTTGCACCGAGCTGGCGTGACTCCGCAGTGAAACGGTTCACCTTGCTTGTCTGACAGCAAACATAGCCTCACCTCAAGGGGATGAGCTCACCACCTGCAAACAGCGATGAGGCTCTGACCCACCTGAGCAGGTTCACACAGCTCACGGCAGGTCAGGACAAAAGACCAGTGCCAGAACGAGGGAGGGATGCAGGAACTGTCGGGATGTCTGAGAGAGACACCTCGCATTCCCCCGCTGTAACAGACTTCCAGTGCAGGCAGCTGTCTAAAAGCCACAGGCTGTGTAGCAAAAATAGCCCTAATGGCTGTGTCCCTACTCCTACCACATGGCTCCAGAAAACAAAATTAACTGCCCTGCTGCCACTCAGGACGGGATAGAGAACAGGTAACATCTGCTGCTAGAATCAGGGCTGCTAACTACGCTCAATGTCATTTTTAGACTACATAGGTATTCTGCATATGAGGTTTTGCATTTGTGGCTCAATGCATCACCCGTTCACTTTAGTAATGCAAAAAAGTCACAGGACAATGCAAAGAGATCGCCTGGATCCGGTATTTCAGTTAACTGCCTTTGTGTCATACCTGCTAGTGTGTGTCAAGAAACATTTAAATTTGCAGCAGCAGTGCTATAAATCAGTTCTGGAAGAGCTCTGCAGCATCCCTGTATCACGCTGTACATTCAATTAAAAGCAAATGCATAACATTTAAACAACACTGGACTAAAGGCTCTGCATAGGAGATACATGTTTGTAGCTTATTTAAACAAAGATTTTCTAGTAATGATATAGAAATAGTCAGCAATAAATAGGAGATGAGATTCAAGAAAGGTCACCCTTAACTTTGCCAGATTTGGGAGAAAAAATGCACATCTCTAAGCAATGACTGCCAGTGAAGGCTTTACCACAGATTCTTCCTCAGAGCAACAGATTGTCCTGTCCACACAGGCTACTCAGACATGTCATGTTGGAAGAACCTAAGGGCAAGTGACATCCTTGGAGCAAACAGATCGAACAAGTTACCAGGAGCATGATCAAACACAAAAGTGTAGCATTTTATATTATTATTGCACAGATGAAACAAAACGCCCAAGCCAGCCAGTGATTCCTGAGCGTTCACAGCCTGCCAGACACAGGAAAGCACTCTCTATACTATACTTACAATATGTACATCTTTGAACCAATTCGCAAACTAACAATGCCAAGACATGAAACATTTCACAGCCTAGAGGAGTTTCCGTTCTTTGCCTTAGGGAACACTCCCTATCATTTCATTTACCTGTAGATACTTTTGTAAGTTCAGTGGTGTGCAAGCACTGTGTGCCCCTGATTCTCCAGAAGAATATCAACCAGTTACACTTATTTTTATTTCTTTTTCTCTGGACTAAAAGCACTTTGAATGAGGCAGGCGATCTCTCTCAGCAGCATGGCATGGCAAGCCAGGCTGTGAGGTTACAGCCTGTCATTTACTTTTCAGTAACTGTACTCTTGGGTTAAGACCAAGCACAGACGAGGCAAGAGCACTTGATGTCCTTTAAGTTCTCATTCTTCTGATCTGATGGTAATTGGCTCATATGTACACACCCTTGGCATGGTAAAATGAGTCAGCACTCCTAAAATATCTGGCAATACAAACAAACAAACCTCTTAAGTTTAATTTTTTGTACAGCCCGTGTAAACAGAGAAGCTGTTTCAAGCGAGACAAGGGACTACAAATATTTCTTCCCTGTGGATTTAAATTAAGAAACATGCTTCCAAAACAAAACAGAACAGAGTGTTTTTAACCAAACCACTGAAAAATGCATTGAATCTTCCACTAAAATCTCAGGAAACATAGCTACAGAAGACCTTAGGAAGTCACCTGGGTCTATTTCTCTACCTCAAAGCAGAATTAACACTACCTGTATTAGTCCTGACAAATGTTTCCCTGATTTGTTGTTACAACTCTTCAGTGATGAGATCCTGCAGTATCCCCTGATGTACTTTTATTCTGAAGTGTTTCAGTGTCATCTCAGTAAATAAATCAATGCAGAGTTTAAGAAATGCAACAACATTAATACAGAAGATACACATACACTATGAAATCTACAGATAAGCTCCCCTACTTGCAATATTAGAGCTTCTGCATTGCAATAATTGTTTTTTAATATTTCAAATAGCAATACCTTTACAAAAACTCCTGAAATGAGGGAGGAGACAACTTGTTCAAGATACTGTGGTATCACTGGTTTTCTCCACTAGAAATCCCTGTGCACACGAGCGGGTATGGCATGAGCCATTTTTCCCCCCATATGCTTCCCCACAAGAAGGAAAAGATGACAGCCAGACAGAAGCCTTCTGTGGGCCAAATCTAGTCAATGCATCCCCAAATTTATCACAAATATAGAAAAAAGGAACAGATCAGAACACAAGCAAAAATACTTCCCTTCAGAGTAAATATTTTGCTGTCTTGTAGCTGCAGAGCATGACAACAACCCTGATACACAAAGTTTCACGTGATGAGTCCACGAGGGTTGGGTTTTCATCTAAGTAGGATTGAAAAAATAAAAACCAAAAAAATTCAGGTGCAATTTCTCCTGGCCAGGATGTGAAATTGAATTGTTCTTCCTGTAGCTGTGGCTCGTATTGTAAGTGTAAAGAATAATGTGAGTTTACAAAGAAAAAATAAAAAAGAAAAATATTGCCAGGGAAAGGCCTTTTCATAAACTAAGGTGACATAGTTAAATCCACACCTAAAACTGATTTTAAAATATTTATATATGGAATAGACATCTATATGAATTTATTGTTTCCTGTAGCAAGTTTAAGTTTAAAATAAATGTGGGGTGGGAGGGGAAAGGGGAGCTAAAGTCAATGATCTCTGCAGTATGCAAGATGAGTTTTTGAACCCTTTGGTACGTTACCTAGCAGGAAAAGGACACGTCAGCACTCTGCAAATAAAGGCTCCCCCCTTTATTTTTCCTTCAAGAGTACGGAAAACATTGGGTTTATATCTGTAATTTCTTACCTTCAACATTTTTACTGACCGTTTGCATCACAAAATTGTTTTTCTCTCTCAGGTGTCTCAGAAGAAACCAACGCACCCTGTTCTCAAAAACAAAGCTATACAACATGTAATCATCCATGGCAAACATTTCTATTTGATTCTCTCAGCTGAAGAGTAAGACCAAAAAAGACATTTAAGTTCTGCAGCAGAACTTGTACCAAACTTCTCCGAATTCCTATATGGGCATACCAAGACCCACTGATTTTGTCTGTTACGCTTCAACCTGATCCAATCTCTGTCATGATCTAGCAGTGAGCAAACAAACGGGAGAACACACACATACAATCTGGATCTCCAATTTTCAGAACACGCAATAGAAGAAAACACCTTTCATATACGAAACCAGAAATAATCATATAATGATTTGATACTTAGTAATAGATTTGATTATCTGATCCCTGAAACACATGAAGATGGAAAAGAAAGATGAGACACGAAGGACTTGAAGCACATTATCACATCAAGAGCAAGAGAAACAAAAAGGTGCCTATTCCTGCACAGCAGAAAACATGACATGAAATGACACATACAGGTACATGCACTGCACAAAATGCCTTCATTTAACAATGAAGCCAGACCTCTTACAGCTGTGGTGCTCGTTGTACCCTCAGATACACAGAGCGGAATTAAAGAAGTTCAATAAAGGTATGGAGGAGCTCCTAAAGCAGCCACATAACCAAAACAGGAGCTGCCCTGTCTCTCACAGCCTACAGAGCAAAGTTCAAGCCATTAAAGTCCTATGAAGCAGAGCAGGAATATAATGATTAATCTGGTAACTGCAGGATGGTTGGGGAGAACAGACAGAAGACATCCAACATCAAAAAAGAACAGCAGTAGGCAAAGAACAGGAACCGTGTTTGTCAAAACAACTGAATGATCAGTATGGAGCATTATGACCACTACCTTTTAAAAGCTAGGTAAGTTGTAGACCCTTCCAGGTGGTTTTATATGGCAACTTGATGGCAAAGA
The DNA here is from genome assembly GCF_023634155.1 of Falco peregrinus. Taxonomy (NCBI): domain Eukaryota; kingdom Metazoa; phylum Chordata; class Aves; order Falconiformes; family Falconidae; genus Falco; species Falco peregrinus. The sequence continues at coordinate 86,717,919 of NC_073725.1, read as the reverse complement.
AAAAAAGCCTTTCTACAAAATAAAATACTTCACAAGGTGACACAAAATATTCTCTTTGCCCTCCCCCAAAAGCAGCCAAACTGAAAAGCTCAGTGAGATCTTACATGATCTGCACAGAAGCATAAGACTTGCAGTGAGAATCCTGTGCAGATGGCATTTTTAAAGAACAAGAGGTACTCCCACTAAACTGACAAAATAAAATTCACACCCGCAGACGTCCTTTCCCCCCAATATCACACCATATGCTGCCTACAAGTTTTTACCCTTCCTCAAAACAGATTTCAGAAATTAATAACTTGAGGAGTAGGCTAACTGCCAATGAAATTAAATGCATCCAAATGTATTAATATGCACAAATTATTGTTGATGAATTGGCACAGAGCTGTTCCAACAATCCACAACACACAAACCATGCCACATGCTGTTTATGCATATTCCTAGTTTCAGTATATACTGTATCTACCTTCTGTCCACACAAAGCCCAACTCTAGATGCAGACACGAAAGAGCAGAATGGAAGGTCACAGTAAATATAATCCAAAAGCAATCCACAAAAGAACAAAACTGAGATGGAGATTACTGGCCTTGTTGAAAATGTCATGCTCTCTGTAATGACACAGAGTTGATCAGGTTAAAATACAGAGGTAAACCAAAGTTTGTTTCTTTGGGTTTGTTTTTTTTTTTTTTTTTTTAAGAGTAAGAAGAAAAACCTTCTCATGCTAAGGGTGCATCTCTGCCCATGACAAGATGATAGGCACATGTTAAGGCTGTTACCAGCGTAGCTACACGAGCTAATTCTGAACTTCTTTATCTGGTCTTGATTTAGAGATTATGAAAGTAACTTTGCATTGACTGCATCACTGTCAGTGAAAATATACCCTCCATTTCAAGAAAGGCTTTGGTTTTTAGAGAATCACCGCATGATACTGCCAAAAAAAAAATAAAGCTATAGCCTGCAGCTTGGCATCCTGTGGCCAAGAAAACAGGGGACATACCTGCTAACCTCAGGGGTTGCTGTTGCAGAAGGGTGAGGTCTGCTGCTTGTTCTGACAGACACAGAAAGCCAAGCACTCTTAGTACGTCTAGTTTTCTGTAAGCATCCACTGTTCTGATGATTTTTTTTAAGCTGGTAAAACTTAAAAAACACTAAAGAAATGCCCTGATAAATTTGTTTTAATTTTAAACAAACAAAAAGTACTTCATCTAAATAAAGGTATCTTGCTCAGAGGGCCAGAATCAAACGCTGGCTATATATTGCTGTTGGGTTTTTCTTGATAAGAAAACTCCCATTCCCATAAAAACCTGTTCAAGCAGATAATGACAAGTGACTAACATTTACTGCATTTTTCATGTTAAAAGCCTACTGTTTTGACTGCATGTTGAAGTTATAAAATTACTTGGGGAAGAAAGCACAGGAAAAAAATTAACTACTTCTCTCTCTCTAATGGTAAGACAAATACTTGAGTCAGCAAATATTGTACACTTGAAAATTGAATCAGCATCTAGGAGGGGGGGAAAAAAGGCACTTCTTTGTGCTGCTACCTAGCTGGATCCAAATGATAAAATTTCACCTGAAGAAGTGCAGAACACAATTTTAGAAAGTCAAATTGAAACACTGTCTGTAAACTAAAAATTATGTGTATTGATCAGGAACAAACATGGATCCCCTTCAAAAAAAAACAAGCCCAGAGGAGGAATATCAGGTTTGAGTTAGAAGTCTGGAACACTATCCAAGTCCTGGATTAAGAACCCTGTCTTCTAAGGAATTTCACATTGTGAACACACACAGTGTATCTTCCTTTGTCTCAAATCCCCAAGAGCCACCTAGAGTTAAAAAATTAAAGTATTTTCTATGCAAGTAATATCATTGGCAATTTTCCTAGACAGGATAACAGAAAAATTCAACCCTGACTGCAATCTGCTTATTTCACATACAAGTAGTTTTAACTTCGTACAGTCTGCAGGGGTTGTATTTGCGGTAAATATCCCTGGAGATTAGAATTCTAGCTTTAGATACTTTGATGCTTATGTCAACATTTCTTCGTCTGCAATATTTTTTATTATTGCAGCTACACACATGCCGGTACATTGGTGTCTCTCTGCTCTTATTTCCCTGCTAATAAAACATGCAAAACAAACTTTACAGGGAAGCAAAAAAAAAGTCAAACCATTTCACAAACTTTTTTTATGTTCTATGTATGAAAACCCACTACTCCTCAGACAGCAAGTACACCCAAAGGTTCTACTCAGCTTGCTGTTCTGTTTTAAACTACACTGCTCCCACATAAAGCCATGCAAATTAAAACCTTCAAGCAGACCCCTGAACCAAAGAATCTCCTCCAAAACATGTTTAGCACATCACTGCAAAAGCTGTTTCCAAAGCCAACCTACCATCAAGCTCAAGCTTCAAGGTAGCTTCTCCACAAAATTGTGTTTCACATTTTGTTAATTTTTACTGGAAACAAAGCAAAGGCATGGGATTTATTCTATACACAGATACTGCCGAAAGAACAATTTCAAAGTATCATTTCTAGGAGCTGCTAAGAATATTCCTGATATACAAAAGTTAGGTCTGGTGGTTTCTTCAACAATCCATACACACTCCAAGAAGATCAACTGAAAAATACTGGGAGGGCCAACAAGGGCCAACACTAACCATGATTTCATTGAATACATAATTTTATTTTCCCAGCTATCCTACTACTATTGCCTGACACTCCCTGGAGAAAAGATGTTAACTGGTTTAGACTTCAACTTGTTAGAGCATTTTAACTTAAAAGCAGGACTAAACCCTTGGGGGAAAAAGAGTTCTTTGTAAAGGGAATCAGTATCCTCCTTTCATTAATCTTGACGAGCTGAAAAACATGCCCTGCAAGTTTCAACTATTCTTCAATCATCAAGCAAAAAGATAAGCAAACATTAGGTACTTGGAAAGAGCTTTTTTTTCTCTTGGGGAGGAGTGTCTATAAAGGCTGCAAAAGGAAGAGCCATAAACTTTGAGGTTATCCATATACACTACTGCAGGAACCGTTAATGGGCATAAGCCAAAAAGGTAATTTAGATTTCAGCCATGCTACTGATTGTTTTTAAAAAAGTAAATTGATAAATACAATATAACTGATTTTAGAATCTTGGAAAAAAAAATTCACGTAATTATGTAATATTTACTGTAAAAATATTAAACTAAATATGCAGCAATATAGGCTACATGATCCCTGATGCTAACTTCTCAAAGAATTTCTTCTTCACACAGGATCCTAAAAAGCCTGAAAAGTTTGTTTTCTGTTTAAAACCAACTTCCCAGCTTTACCCTAATTTCAAGCCTTACTAAGGTGACAGCCCAAGACTAGTTCATCTTTGCTGGCTTTGCTATAGCCAAATGGAACTACAGCTCAGATGGTGTGTGACTTGCTGTCAGCAACAGGAGGTTGCCCCTTGCTCCCAGCCACACATCCCATTCCCATGCCATCCCCTCCTCACGGCAGCTTTGTGCGTGTCAGAACCTTTGTCAGGCTGTTGAGTGCACACAAAAGAACGTTGCTCTTGCAAAACCTCCACCACCAAGCAGTACAATGTTTTCTGCCAGGTTAATGAACTGAACAGACTCTGCCACCAGCTTGCAGCACCAGAGTGAATGCCCAGGAGAGGGTGGGACCATGTGGTTGGAATAAAGGGGAAGCATACACAAGGGTGAAGGGAAAAAAAGGATCGTCCCTGACAGAGGAAAGCTGTCTACCTCAGCTGTAGCATGTCTTCACCCTTAGCAGGTATTAAGAGAAAATTATACTGCTAGTTCTTTTGCTTAAAGCACAGCACCAACATGGAAGGAGGGGAGAGGGAAAGATAATAACGTCTTCTTGCTTTCATCACAAATGCTTTTTAGAGTTTGGTTCTCTTAATGTTCAGTAAAGAGTAAGCCCCTACAAAACCGTGACATGAAATGAAAGCAAACAGGACAACTCATATACTGGAAGTCATCATTCCTTTCTGACAGAGGGCCTAAAATTCAAACAAATATTGAGATAGTAAGAGCAGAACCCCCCCTTCCCCTCATTCCTCATCTGGGATGGAATAAGCATTCTGAAGAAGTACTATATCAAATCTGGAATTTCTTTTTGAAAAGTCTTTTGCAGAGAAAAGCTTTATATTTTATACTGCGGAAGAGGTAAACTTCAAAAGTCTAGTAAGACTTTCCAAAAGCAGATCTTTACAAACCTCAGCAAGTAAATCACAGGTTATGTTTTAGAACTCTTAAAAGATTCACACCTCATTTTGCTTAAGATTCCCTGGAAGCTTCAAGAGGAGGGTTTTTTTATTTATTTTTATTATCAGGTTTATCAATTTTAGACCCAGGAAAAAAATACAATTCAGTGCAATGGTCAGAGCTCACGACAAGGTAAAACAGGAACATGGGATCTTCCTGATAGAAGGGTAGCGGGTTTTTATTTTACTAATCTAACCTTTTATGAAACAGTTAATTTCTATGAAGTTAGGTGAAAAAATTTGTCACAGAGGAAACAAGTCACCTGAGCAGTCTCAAAGGTGGTTTTCCTTTCCTTCATCACACAGCAGTCTGAAAAAAATTTAAGAATCAAAGAGACTTCTATTCAAGGTGCATTTTGTGTGGTCATGATTTCAAATACAGAAGTATTACTGCTTACAAATCAGGAACTTTGAAATTTAAGTTACAGCTAAAAATTCGGTGCTGTACTAAACCATATTTTTCATTCTGCTTTACCATCTGAGCTACCTGGAGTAGCGTTCAACCAGAAGCAGTACGCCAGAAAGCTGGTGCCCACACAAATAACCTGCAAATATTAATGTAGCCCTCAACACCTTCAAGTCAGCACTGCTCCTACAGAAGTGGAATGCTCCTGCGAGCTCATCCAGAGAACAAGAAATATTTTCCAGGCCACTGTTCCTCTTCCCTTGCTACCTTTACAGGGGAGGCTCTGCTGCAATATTTATTCCACTCATGCTGCTCTTTGTCACATCGCACTGCTTAGCATTGCACAGCTGCAAAAACCACCTGCTACTCCCATGTAGCTATTGTTTTTGCCACCTCCCCCACACCTCATATCATTCTTTCTGAAAGGGATTTGCTCAGCCTCCTATAAAGGCTATCCCCTCTGCCTTTTTGCAACACTGCAAATGGGAATCCCAGGTGGCTCCTGCTAATTACCCATGTGCCTTGGGAGTCTAATTCTTCCTATTGTTAATACACCAATCTTTAGCCACAAAGTCACTTCATATGCTAATCAGAGACCAGCTGATCCCACACTAATACTTCATGTACTCAGCAGAACTGATCTGCTGGGGCTATTAATGATAACAGAGCAAGACAAGCTTTGGAAAATAGTTCCCAAAAGATACTGTATCACTTTCACTTCTAGTCCAGTCCTGTAATAAAAAGATCTGCTTGTGAACTTGGGAGCTTGGTCACTACCCTCACTTGCCATGGGCAGCCCCTTCATAGACAAGAGGAGACTGGAAAAATAAGATTTTCCTTTCACACTGCTAGAATCTAATAATTGTTAAGTCTTACCTAATTTTCCATATAAAAGTTCTGGTGTTTATAGGATGTGTGAACCACCAGCTTCAACCCAAAATCAAGATGAGCATTTCTATGAATAGAAACATTTTTATGAATTGAGTAGTCTAGGCTATGATTCAGTACTGCTGCTGAGAGCAACACACAGTAACTCATGGAATTTCTACTCTCCACTCACCTCCTGCATTCCCCCACAATATGCCATCCCTTCAGCCTGACCTAGTTCACCTGAACCCCACTGCGCCAGCACAATGACAAAGGCAGCATGCTGTAGCACCTGGGGCACAACAAGGTCTGAGAATGCCTTGAGCTGATACCAAAGAACGTATGTTTATGGTTTGAGTAGACTGTACGCTCTTCTTGAATGTCTTGAAATACAGAAATTCCATCAACATTTCAAGTCTGCCAGGACACCAGAATATGAAATGCCCCCCAGAAAATCTACACTATGCAAGGATCTGTCACCATGGCTTCTTGCATGCAGATAGCTCAGCGTTTCCACTTGGTTAACTGTGTTCCAAGTCACTTTGGAGATGCTTATGGGCAACATGGGAACAGCCCTTTGTTTATAATATCCCAAAAGGCAGGAATCAGCACAGTTTCTATAGCCTGTAGCACGCCTGACGTAAGTTTTCATTTGAAGAGCAATTTGCTCAATGGCAAAACAGCAGTTCAAGCAAAGTTACCTACTATCTTCTTACTAGCAGGAAAAATATCCATGAGATGAAAACACACACCCTTTTAAAAGAGAACCAAGCAAAATTTATGCATTTTTATAGAGTTTCTGGGTTTGGGGATTTTTGTTTTGGTTTGAGTTTTTTGAGGATATGAACAAGAAGTTCCTTCTTCAATTGCTTTCAAATTGTCACTCAAGTGGAAACATCATTTCATTTTGCTAAATCAAAAGCTAGGAGTTTTGCACAGTATCTCCTCTAATGAACTACCAGTTCAATCCTCCATTATAACATATTCATTTCATGACTGAGTACTCTTCAGATTTAATTTATAGTGCCAATGAAAGACAAAAGATTCTGCAGCTGTATAAAAGTTCAACAGCTCAAAAAGTAGCAGACACATCCAGCTTTTTGAGAAGCATCATGAGATTGCTACAAATCTGGAATAAAAAAACCCACACTTTATGTACAAAGAAGGTTCTGCCATAGAGTAAAACATTCACGTAAATGAGTGTCATGTAAATAGTATAGATGTAATGGGAAACTACAACAAAACATATTTTACCACCTAAGTGTGTTCTACATATAAATAACATCAGGTTTAACGTATTTTGTTATTAGGGCTCAAAATCATATGCAAGCCTTTCACATACAAGTATACCCTTTCAAGGCCGTGCCTGTCCAGGCTTCAGAGTATGCATTGTCCCACCGAGTTCAGTTGTAATACTAATGCACTTGTCTTACACAAATGCTGAAACAGGCATCGGCACAATAACCACTTCAGAAGGTCATCGCAGAGCAGTTAAACATGGCACCTCCAACCAACAGCCGTGTATCTCTGGAGGCAGGCCAGAGAGCCACAAACCCCCCTGGCCTTCCTCTTAAAACAGCTTTGCAGAGCGCATTTTATACGTAAAAGGCAGCTGGGTATGCTTTAACAGACTCTTTTCTAAACAGAACTCATCAACAGATGTGCAATGCTTATTATAGATGGTTACCAACATCATCTTCATTTTCAGAACCAATAAAACTGGACATTACGCCTATTCTCCGAGCCATTTACCTACCTCAAAAGATAAACTGGATTCACTAATATCTGCTATGGGATTGATAAAAAATTGAAGTCAAAAGAAGTGAGTATTAGAAAAAGAGAGAAATGGAAATGTCCAGATAATTGCAGCGTTTCAGCCTACATATAGGCTCTTCACTGATCTGAAACTGCAAACAGACAAGTCAACGTGAGGAAAGTGAAGGGAAAAAGACTCTGAAACAGATATATATTTAGCAGCAGGTTAGATAGAGAGAAAAGGCTCAAGGACAATGGCAGGTCTTTTCTTCCTTCAGCTAAAACCCCCAATGTATTTTTGTGAAAGCAAGCTAGTCTTTTGCTTTTAACTGTAGCCCAAAACTGCATTATGTCTCATGGGTGCTTTGATTTTTTTCTCTTTCTAAATCTCAGCACATAGACAGCTCCAGGGCTCAGTAGGAGAAATTCTTAAAAGCATGCCTGCAGAAGTAAAGAGATCAGTCATTCCCTTGTCCCCTGTGTTCCACCAGTGCTCCCCCACCCGTGCAGCGTTGTATGAGATTTCACGCAACCAGACATGTCCTTTTTAAACGGACTGAAAAATTTTAAATCCTTTAAGAGTAGGCATAGCATTCCTTCAAATTGGAAAGGGAAACAGAGAAATGTGCTTCCATTCTTCAGAAAGAATTTTGAAGGTGAATGTGACCTATCAAACTTCTGTTTTGGCCCTGCGCAGTTACATTAAGTCATTTCTAACAGCCTTTACAAAACACACTGCAGTTTCATACAACACAAAATCCCGGTGTGAACATGATGCAAGCAATCTTTGCCTAGTTATTTTTTCCTAGGCTGCCTGAAGTTTCTAAAGACCAGATGTTTTTCCAACTGTCTTTCCTGTTCCACTATTGCAAATGCATAGGCCCCTTCTTTAGAATTACCATTCTATACACATTTCAACTTACTACAACTTACTCTGTGCTTCTCAGTCCATTTTTCCAAATAAATATACACAGATTTTGGATTAAATATGACTTAATGTATTAGAAACATTACAATTTTTTAGCAACGATGTTCAGTGTCTTTTGACAAGAGTGAATGTGCTGAAAGCATGACGCATTCTCATAAAACAGCAAGTAGCTTAAAAATAGGAAAAAACTTTTTAAACAGTTTCCTGCTTCCAGTGTCTATAGCTATATCTTCAACCTTATACTGTCACCATTAAAACATTAGTGTGCATTTAACAGTATAGGAAAATGCCCAATAATCTTGATCAGAGCGTGTCAGGAAGCTAGTTTTAACTCCCTACTCCCCCAACCTAAAGACAGCAGAAAAAAAATTGGAAAATGATGTTCATTTCCATTACCCTTATGCAAATACTCTCCAGCCATCAGTAGATATGCCTGCATTTCAGAGAGTTCTTTGCTCCAGACTACTGAACTCTAAACAATAAACATTTGATATGCATTTCAAAACTGCTATTTGATACACGCTGGTGAACGTATTACATCTTTTCAGAGTCAATATGAAATTGAACAGACCCCATCTAGACTTTAGAATATGAAGCAGAAAAACATCAATGTACTCATTCTGTCAGCTAAGAACAGATTAACCAACAGACTGCTACAGTTAGGGATACATCCCAACTACAGGATACATGCATACACCTGCATGGGATCTCTCATGACAACTTGAGTAGAGCCAACGTGATCAATTTCTGTTAAAAGTCTTTCAAGGCATATTGTAAAAAAAAAAAAAAAAAAAAAAAAAAAAATGTTTTGTAGCTGTTACACAAATAAATCTTCATCAGTACCTGAACCAACAGAGCAGATACCCTTCTACAGTGAGAAAAAGGCAGTGTAAAATAAACTTATTTTGTTTTCCTAATGGTTAAGGCAATCCACTACAATTACCTCAGCGTAAAAATATTTATGGAAAAACAACATAATTTTGAACATACAAGTGGCTGAGAATCAACTTCGGAAGGATTTCTAGAACTTACCTATGGTGCAGTTTGTGGTTATTTTTCTCCGCTTGGGGTTGTGTCGTAGCAACTCTAACTCTCGTTTGGTTGGCTCCCATGTTGAATACTTCTCTCCAATGCCTAAGCAGACGAAAAGAAAGTTTCAGGAAGTTGTTTAGTAAAAGGATTAAAAACTCTGTCCAAATAAATATTTTCAACATGCTGTCCATTAGGTTAGATTCAATCTATGTACAACTACAAGAGACTGATTTCCTTCTACCTCTCCCAAAAAAAATATTGTTCAGAAAGAAATCAACCCATCTTCCAACAAGTAAGAACTAAAGGAAGAAAAGCGCTACTTACAAAAAATACCGAGCCCAAATAGATTTTTCCATTACTGGATTATACTCCTCCTTTCAGTTAAAAGAAATTCCAGCACAGGAATAAATCCACTATTACTCAAAACTGCATTTCTTTGTGCTCAGAGGAGGTCAAATGACAGAACCACCATATGATTTTAGAAGAAGATACAGGATAACCAAGAAACGTCATTACCAAACTTTGACAAGTTATGAAATAAACCAAAACTGACCCAACATAATGGACAGATACATGCTTGGTCTTTACAGGTAAACAGCAGAATACAGTAATTCAAAATACTAAACAGTTACTACGTGTCTTAGGATATACCATTACAGAGCATGACCTCTCCTTATACCCACTGATGTAGGATTGGGCAGTAGCAAGTTCTAATACTTCAAATTCACTTTACTGCCAGTATCTAACATTACCTAAAAATGCAATTAGTAGTAGGTTTAAACACAACCCTCCCCGCACCAACCAACCGGCCAACTCTCCAGATACTTAACTACCCTTTCTCATGAGCTGCAGCTAAAATCTGCCATTACTCTCTTTAAACATCAACACTGTATTTCCAATACACTTCTGTTCAAAGGAAAGCGCAGTAGAAATAAGTCAGGTAAGCAGTACAGAGAATAGGTCTGAAGTAAGCACGGAGTTGCGTTCAGCGTAAATCTGATACAAGAAAAACACAGCAGCGGAGACCCATGTGCTGACCAGCAAAGTACTGCTGCAGCATTCTATGTAGCACAGAGAAATTACTATGCAAGGTCAATTACAGTGAGTCACAAAAGCATCTTGGCATTAAAAATAAAGAATAACAAGATGACAAGCAATCTATTCTAAAACTGAGGATTAAAGTCAATTAAGAGTTATTTTTCACGGAACGCATGGAGCAGAAACAGTGCTGTGCTACAGAAAATAAATTATAAATCATACATATGAAAAGAAGGAGAGTAGAAAATACAGCTAGAGGCTTACACATTCTGCATAATATACATTAAATTTTAATAGCTCTTTGATCTTCATTTTCAGAAATTGCTATGCTTGTCAGAAGCTACCCACCCAAAAATGTTCAATTCATAGTTACTACTGACCCTCCAAGGTTCTAGTAATAAAAGGTCTCATCTTCAGATTCTTGAGGACTAGAAAATCCTTATTTACACGGATGCACCCATCTCTCACTTTGACCCAACAACAGATTTATGCAAGTGTAAGAAAGAATACCAGAATCATATAGTCCCTTTCCTTTATCCAAGGTTCAGCATCAAGCTACACACCCAGGAAAACAGAAAAGGAAACTAATTACTGTGTAACAGATTGATGAGATAAAACAGCTGCAATGCTTTGAATACACTATACAGTATGCATAGGCAAACGAATGAAGCAACTTCAGAGACGCACATATGGACAGTTCACATATGACAGAACATTGGCTTGCAACAAGTTTCATATTAGATGTTGTCTTCAGCAACCCTTTCCATATTTGTAATACTCCCTCAGGAATTTATATAAATCGGTTTGAAAAAAGCTCAAAATAATTTTGAGCACTGTGTTAGTACCAGCTATTGCACTGGCCAGCTGTAAACTTGAACTCGTGCATTTGGTTCACTGTAGTTTCAACACAGCCAAACAGAGTCAGTATAATCTGGTAACAGGATTAAATCTCATAATAAATAAAAACTTGGATATGTTGACGTCCTGGTTTAAATCAAATGTAAGAAAATTCACACCTGGAAACACATGTGCGCTCAACTTTAGGCATGCAATAGTTCCATATATGTTAGCAGGACTGTTCATATATATATATCTATATATAATTATATAGCTTAAATGCTTATAGAGGATGGGGACCAAAGCATTTCACAAGAGCAACTCTTCAAGTGAAGTTAAAGATGACAGACAGGATTACTTTGCAGGATTCTGGGTGGATCAAATATTCTTCAATTAAAAAGAAATGAAACCAAACAGAAAACTATGTACAGCTAATGCCACAACAAACACAGAGCAAAACAGACAGAAAACTTCCTTACACAAGTCTTTCATTAGAAAGAGCACGTGTTAAGTGAGAAACAGAAATTAAAAAGTGTTCTGTTCCAGCTATATAATTTAACAAGAATATTGAGGTTTTATTACTCTTGAAATTATGGGAAAAAGCAAGAACCGTTCATTAGGAATGGTTCAGTGTTTAGAAGGTTTTTTTTTTAAAAAAAAAAAAAAAACCAAAACACACAAAGAAGGAAAAAGGTTTAATAAAGATTTAATAACATCCACAAACATGCCAAAAACTCCAATATAAACTACCTTAAACAAATATTTGCAAAACATGCACAGGTTACCATTTACAATTAAAGGAAAGTAGCGTTATAGGGTGAAAATTTATCATTTTAAAAATGACGATATAGAAGAGCCAGAGATTCAAGTCAGCATGTGAAATCTCCATCCAAGAATTAATTTTATTAGTTAGAATATACAAACTGTCATTTTTAAGAGACTTTATCAGGGACATATGGACGAGTGAAGGAAAAGGCAATGGAAGGCTCTAGTTTATAAACATCACAATTTTGCAAGTAATCATTAATATAGCTCGTTTACTTAGCTATACTTCATCCCCTCCCCCAAAATCCAAACTTTAATTAGAATGAAGGGCTCTGTATTCTCACCTCCCTCGTTATTAAAGAATATTCAATACCAAGGGGGGGGGGGGGGGGGGGGGGGGGGGGAGGCAGAGTTGCAACTTGTTCAGAGTTACATCATATAACCCTGAACTACAGCTGGACATGGGAACTCATTACACTAAGAGTTAATATTGCAAGAGTATGAAATGAATCTCATGATATTTGGGGTTTTTCTTAAAGTTCTTTCTCCAGGCATCATGTTGTTATGTGAGCATCTATTAAAGTATATACGAATATCCTTCAAGCACTGTGGACAGACGTTGTGTAACATTCACACTTCAATTTTTAAGCCAATCTCAGTTTTTGTGGACTGGATTCAGTTCTTAAGTTCTTTCAGTTGGCAACATTATCTGAGGTAAACTCACTCTGTCATAGAAATATAATACCAAGACACTGAGAGTTTGGGGTTTGTACTAATCCTGACATTCAGTTTGGAAGAAGAAGGGTTCAACCCCTCTTTACACTTTATGTTCTTTCAGATAACCTGAGTCACTATGGGAAGGAGGCGACGGATTTAAACAATGGAGAAAGACTGAAAACAACCCAACATAATTCTCCATTATTTCTCCCACGATTCTCCCTTTCTCATTCCTTAGATTAATTTGTGGAGAAACACACAAGGTTTCATGATAAGCCATAAAACAAAAGATCCTATGCCGTGACTTTAAAAGACAAGTTGTCTATACTGTGTACTCCAGTAATTTGAAGTGTATTGTTGTCTATTCCTTCATTTTATATCTTCAGTGGTCATTACAGATTTGTTCTCCAGGGTCAGAAGATGCAATGTGCATTCATGCAAATGCATTCATATATTTAATATGCCATTCATTAGTCAGTTAACCAGTACAGAGGTGGTTTTCTGCCTGGCAGTTCCTCTCACTGATTCTTCCCTTCACCACCCAAGTCTGGTCCAAGATGACAAGATGTACAATCTTGTGGCTGTAATTATCTTCTAATATTACCTATAGCAGCCTGATGTCCACTGGAGAACAAACTGGCTGCATCTCAGTCTAAAAGGCACAAATACATCATTTGCTAAGGACAACATTAAAACATTGCTCTTTGAACATACATATTCAGAAATAAGGAACTGTGGGGCTGCCTTCTTCCGTAGCGTCACAAAGAAGCGTTGTCTGTTGATTGGTTTAGTGCCCAAAACAACACAGTTTAAGAAGGCTTTGAAGGAGTTTTCAGAAAAGGTGCATAGCCTAAGTGGAAGGTTTAAAAACATGTTCCCATTTTGTCTTGCTTTGAAAACTAGTGTTTTGTGCTAAAGCATTTTAAGCTGTATTTTCTTTTTCTAGGACTCACTGGCATCTCACTATCCTCCTGTCCTGTGACACAACTCCCTCAAAATGGGGAACAAGCAGAAAGTAGAATGGAATCTGTAGTAGGAATGCAGTAAAAGCAGCTATACTTTTGATATGCCATCAGAAAAGCTCTAGTTAATATGATGTTAGCTGCTATTTTTTAAATTGGAAATTAGGTTAAGAATGGTTTGAAGTCGTATCAGCCCTGACTATGGCTGTCACATTGAAACAGGATGCCATGGATTCAGTAAGAGACATTACTAGACAGAAGTTATCTGTTTTCAAATACAGACTTTCCCACTTTAAGAAAACATACCCCCTCCTAGAGGCCACTGGAAATGGAGGATGACAAGCCTTTTTTAAGTGATACTTTAAAACTACTCAGTTTAAGATAACTGCTACTTCCTTTCCTTTAAAAAAAAAAAAAAATAAAAAAAAAAGGAGAAAAGGTTTATTTTGGAGTAGTTCTATCAAGGAAAGGGCATATGAAATCAAGTCTGCTGTCATTATTCAATCATTGGAACATATCCAAACAAGAGGAAAACAATTTGCATGATAAAACTGGCATTCTTAACTGTGATTCATGTCTAAAATGGCAGGATAATCAGCAAAGGGACGCTTGTTAGTGAAGTGCGTCGCCAGCCCACGCCTCTTACCTGTCATTGTACACTGGTAGTGAGAAACCACTGTTGGGGTGAAGGCTAAAAAAGAAAAAATTAGGGAAAGCAAACTGAATAAAACAAATGTGTGTACATATATTTGTGTGTAAATATTTCTACATAGATACTGTGCGTGACCATGAAAGCACAGGTGTGTAAGCAAGCTGGCACGTTCTATTAAAAAAAAAAAATCATCACACACAAGGGTGGCATTTCATGTGAGGGGAACAGATTTATTGCCTATATCACGTAAATAAGCCTAAAGGAGCAGACTGCTACATTGTCTACCTAATACAGATCTGACTCTCATATTATGCCAGTATTGCAGGATTACTGTTAGATTTTTTTAATACTTTTTGCAATTAAAAATAAAGTATTTTTGCTACATTTAGGTGTGGCGCACATGTTAAACTAAAAGTCTAACTCCTGGAAAATAATAGCTAGAGATCTCTCTCCCATGGCCTGCACTACTATCTCTAAAGAGCTTTCCTCCCCTTACCGGTTTTTGCCGTTGACAAATGGGAGGGACAGGTATGATTAAAAACAGAAACAAGAAATTCAGGCAGGAAAACCAAACCTTGTAATTTCCAAGCTTTTCGTTGTTCTTCTTTGGCAATTTGTTCCATGTCTTTGTCGTATATGTAATCTTGACACATAAAGCAGTATATACCCCCATACAAAAGGTCTATGGCTGCAAAACAGAAGGGAAGTTGGGGAGGAGGAAAAAAAGATGTGAGTTCATAAACTAGAAGACATTTTAAAGCAGGCTTCCAAGTCAGGCACTCTTTCTTCTCAGGTTCCACAAAACGTAAAATTTGTACCTTAGAATCTGGAGAGTGATGGGGTGAGGTGGGTGGGGAAAAGAGAAAAAAAAAAATAAACCCAGAAATCTTTCCAGTTACAGTAAGAGTTACTCAATTGCTTCTGGCACAGCAAGAAAAGTGTGCAAGGCAACAAAGCATTAGCTGCCTTCAAGTTGTTTGTAATTCACAATATACCTTTCAAAGACGTAAGTAACCAAAAGGCGTAATTACAGTGACTGACTACAACACATGCAGAACTAGTACTGTACGCTTTGATACGTATTCAAAGTCATTAAAATAATTAGAAAGCACCTATTTAAAATCCAAACTAAAGCTCAAACAGAAGACAGCAGCAAAAACTCAAAAGAATCTTGTCCAGGGGAATGGTTTTCCAGAGTAGTTAATTCCACAGGTTGTATGTGTCTCAATTTCTTGTTTCACATGCCCTTTTAGAATGGAGGTATGAACACTGACCAATGTTAAAATTATTTTTCTTACACAATCTAAACAAAAGAAAGCCAAGAAATGAAATAAATTAGCTAACTGGAAAACGACATTTTGTTTCAACACATACTGAGGAAGAAGTAAGTGCAAACTAATCATAGCAAAATGCTGATTTTCAGTACAGAGATATGGAAAAAAGCCACAATCAAAGGAAAGTGTAAAAAGAAAAAAAAAAAAAAAAAAAAAAAAAAAAAGACACATTCAGTGGGCACTAACAAATTCTTAGCCAGCTACTGAAATACAATCCGCACCTAGCAGACAGCTGAGGAAACACATCAACATTCTCCCTCAGGAGTATATCCTCCATTTCTTTTATTTCCAAATTCCTCTTATTTCCAGATAAATAGCATTATTTTAATAATCTCACTACAGTGGAAACTTGTTATAAACAAAGGAAACTATTACCACATTAGGTGGCCTGCAAGAAACAGCACTGAATTTCTCTGACGTCACAAGCCACATGCCACGCAGCAGGAATTCTGCTGTCGGTCCCGTCAGTGGGCCAGGGCTTGCGGTTAAAGTGTCTTGGTAAGCTTGGTAAAGTTTCTTTCTAACCATGTTTCATCCCACCCTTCACAGCCTCTACCCATCTCACAACCTGCTACACCTCTCCTTTAGTCCTGGGCACCCTTTTTTTTTCCTCCTCTTTCAAAAATCACTTTTTCAATGATTACATCAAATTGTTTGTTACTTCTAATACATAATAAAGGGAACAATTAATTTAAACCAGTTTGCCTAATGTCTATTGGCTGTCATCTTGCTGATGTGCCTCATCCTTTTGTTTTGTCTATTGGGACCACCAACAGTTTGTGGAAGAGGACACTGATCGCTTGCGTTACCTGGTATAATGTCCCAACAGCAGAATTTTCAGCCTGGTGCCTGCAAGACTTAATACAACTCCTCTAGCAGAATATCATGAAAGCGGATAAGAAGCTTAGCTGTGGTGGAGATCAGTAACACAACGCTGTGCAACTGGGGTGTGTATGTGTAGTATCACAAAAATTAGAATATTTCTCCGTTATCTATTGTACTACCAGTTATTCCCAGGTTTCAACAAAGAACTGCTGAACAGCCGAAGTATTGGTCTCAAAATGTGAAAAACCAAATATTGTTCTCCATATACATTTTTTAATAGATCCCACAAACAGCCTCCCTCCCCTCCAAGTAACAGGACAGGGCTGGCAGCATATTCAACAAACAGGACTCTGTGAGCACTAACACTTTCAATCCACCATCAGAACCAGCTGGCACACGTTGTGCTCAGAGGATTCCTTACTTTTCTCAGCTTTCCGGATTTACACACGAGTGATGAAATAGAGGTGTCAAGATCAAAACCAACAAGAGACCGCCTTACACAAACCACCTGTTCAGAGCAGAATGAATTTCTGGTCTAAAGAATCAGAAAGCTGAAACAGAAACACTGGCAGAGCGAAACCCGCAATTGTCCAGCGCCTGATTAAGGGCTCTTGAGGAAACCTCCTCTCTCCAGCATACTTAGGTGAACAATGCAGCTGTACATATGCCAACACTTTCAATGTCGTTAAAAAGATTGCAATAGGTTTTGGACAAATTACCTCAAGCAGCAGTGACACGGCAGCCGTACCGGCCAGTCATGGCAGGAGGATGGGCAGGGGGTGTTTCTCTGCATAGCCAGAACATGGACGCTCTGTTGCAGGATCCTCAGAAGAGAGCCTACCAGGGTCATTCCTAAGTTAAATCTTTCAAATTGGTATGGTTTGAATTTTTCCCTTGTAATAATATACTTCAGCTTTCTTATTCTGGTCATCTTGAGGTGAAAAGGAGTGTTTTCTCTAGGGCGAAATACAAAATATCTGCTACTATGTCTCCCTGGTGAGCCACGGCGCCCGCAGGGCTGGTGTGCAGGCCCTGATGGAAGAACCGCTGAAGGGACCTTCTCACTGACAGAAGTTCTTCTAAAGCAAGCAATTCTTTAGCCCTAACTGAAGTTACACCATACGAAAGGAACAAAGTCCATATAAAACTTCCTCCCTCAGAAGATTTTATTTTTTTTTTTTGGCGGGGGGCAGGGACAGGATGCATTCACCTCCTCATTAGCCACAGGCTAAAATATCTCTTTATTATTATTAAACTGGCCGTGAAGTTCTACCCCAAACTGAAACACCTGACCAGAAAATTCAGTAAGAAACACTATGACAGCCAAGTACGAGAATACACGTGTAACAGATCTCACCTTTTATATTAGTATTTTGGATCACAAAACAGGAACAGGCCTCAAATTCATGAAAGTTTTGGGAACTACTACCCTAGAAACAATGCCTTGATGTTTCAGATTAATCCGCTGCCAACCCTGCCGTGAGGGCCCATGTTCCTCATGACTAACATCTCTTTCAGGATGCTCCTCCAGACGGGCTGATGCTGATACTCCCACCTCCCAGTACCTGCTCTTCCTAACACTACCTCTGCCCCTCTCGGAGGGGATGGGGGGTAAAATCAGTGTACTTTTGAGTTTTATCGTAATACACACAGATAATTGATTACACTGGAAAAATAAAAGATACATTGAGTGGAAACATACTTTTTTTCTTTCATAGGGAAGAATCAGAAGAAATTTAAGAGAACCATAATGTCATCTTGTTAAATGTGAACAATCTAGTTTCTCATTCCAGGAGTTCAAAATACCTACTTGTGGATCATAGGCAGAGTAATTTAAAAATGAAAAGGCATCTTGGAATGTAATTGCTTTGCTTTTATATCTTCTATGCTAATAACAGGCTACCTTATTCTGAAGTCATATCTCCTCGTACCCCTTCCTATACAAAATTCTAAGCAGCTGCAATGCAAAAAAGTCAAAAGAGATCTCATGTTTCATTTAAAAATAAAGCTATCAGCCTGGAGAAACAACGAGGCATCACAGAAGATCATGCGGGAATGACAGCGACTTTATCTACTGGTGCAAGTGACAGTAAGTTTCGGAAAACAACAGCTCAAGGGTGAAAGTTTAAACTCGGGCAGCAAAAGGTCTTCAAACTCTCCATCTGGGAACCAAGTGAAGTGTTTTGTTTAAGCCCCAGTGCTTTACTTTGCCAAATATATCCACTGACGTCCTTGTGAAAATGTTAAGAGACCACAGATGATGGGAACATATCAAAAATATGTAAGAAAGCAGGGAAATGTGCCACATCCAGAGTGTGAACATGCATGTCTCATCCAGCGAAGGAACTCGTATATTCAGTTTTTGGAGGATCCAGGTGAAGAGAACTAACATTGCTTAGCTGAAAATGGGATACTTCACCCTCATAAGCGACAGCCTTCCATCAGATATGACATATTTGTGAATCACGTTTTGGTGATTCACCATCTTCCTTGGAACACTGGTTGTGTTCAAGTAGAACAAAACACATGCAGCAACTCCGAATTCAGGTCAATTTTACCTGTATTGAACTTAATTCCACTCTGAATTGCTTCAACTCAATCTTGGCATGTTATCAACCTGAAATCAACACACACTCATATTCTATGCAAGTCACCTACATTTTGCTCAACTTCTGGAACAAAGGAGACTAAATCGGTAATTTTTTTAGATAGTATTCTAAGTCACAAGTCCTAAGTAAGTACATACTTCCTAATTTCTCACCTCAAGTGTTAATCATTAAACCAGTTTTGAATAATAGTATCAAATTCACAAGAAGTGATCTGCTAAACTTCAGCCAGCTCTCCACTTGTTCTTGTATCTGACATATTAGAACAAAACAAACCTGATTGCTTTCCTCCTGTTTTCCTAGCACCTGCATCACAGGTCAGAATTCCTAAACTAGTAAGATATTAAGGTCTACTAATACGAGTAAGAAAATCTTACTAATCCCAATAAGAAACAAAAAAACGCCAAAGAGCAACATCACCCCCCCAAAAAACCCACCCAAAATCCCAAAACATAAACCACACCCAAAACATACAAAAAAACCAACCCCAAAACCAAAAGAGAAGCCAAAACACACTAGCAGACTCATCCGATGCATCAATCAACTTACATATTTGAGTTTTTGCCAGGAACTAGTGAGCAGACACATTAAAGGCTATTCACTCTTTTTCCTGATCCTCTCAATCTGTATAAAAATGATCATAGCCTTAACTCTTTTAGTCACAGATATACTTTAAAAAAAAAGAGAGAAAAAGGCTAGTTTTGCTAAATGGTGCTTCAACCTAGCTTCCACTCCATTGAGAATTGCAGGCACTTACTTTTAGGGGAAAAAAAACCCAAAACCCAAGTTCCTTTTGTATAGAGGAATAAAGCTGGGTTAATGAACTGACAATATACAACTGTGGTTGGCTTCAGGGGCGGTGGGTTGGCCAACGTAGGTAAGGTGCAGCTGTGGCTGGTTCTGTTACTTGGTTGGGCAAATTGAAGGTGTCTCCACTTGTAGAACAAATGGGCAACTACAAGGATCTTAAGAAGTTTTTCAGGACACAATGATGTAAAGACCTTGTTGCAGCTGGCTAGTTTGGATAGTGCTGTGACACTTTTGTTGCCAAAAATGTAGCATCAGATACCCCATCTTTTAATACACATTTAAAATTATAGCCACAGTTAAGCATTATGCTTTCCTCTCACAATCAGTATTTAAGAGAAAGGGTATTTTCTTCTCCTAATACTTGAGCTAAAACCCTTCTATTCTTTAAATACTTCTTGTTCTTTATTTAAACCAGCAGCTAACAGGTCAATGTTTTTGTGGGTTGTGCTCTAAAATCTCCAAGATGCTTCTTGGTCCCATACAAATCCATAATTTTAATGTTTAAAGGGACTGATTTACCTGCTACTGCAACATAGCAAGTACCCAATACCACCCCACAAACCACTTAAAACTAGGAGCCAAACGGCCAGCCTCTACGCTGTACACTTGCCTCTGATGGTCTAAGTGTCACCCTGCATGTGCATGTGATTTCAAGCCAGGAAAGATAAGACGAAGGAAAAAGTGTCCTAGTAACCCTAAGGAATCTAGATACCAAAAACATTTTTAGCTGTTAATTGAGAGGAACGACGGGCTGTCAAAGCGTTTTATGTTAATTTATTATGAGCAGAGTATTAACTCCAGCTCCTTGACCTCATTCAGATATCATATCATACACACACCCCTCATGCATGCACACACACAGTATACTACAGAGGAGTCTGCAGCATGCCTATACTTAAGTTGCCCTGCACTTCCTATTATGTGTTTTACCTTTTGTCAGTCTTCTCCCTGCCCTTCTCCGACCCTACAACCTTCAACACGTCCCGTTTGCAGTAAAACTTTGAAAACCAAAAAGAATTAAATCCTCCTGCCTAAAGCACCTTTTCTTGATCCCACAGAATATTATTCAGGTTTAAAGGAGAGAAATTGTTAAACACTCCCTACTTAATCATGCTGGGTTTTTTTTCAGAAATCTGGGGGCAGAATCCCCAAATCACAGCCACCACGTTTTGTGCTGCTCCATGTAAGATATGATACAAACTGCTTATGCTCATCTGCATATTTTCATCTGATCAACAATAGAAACTTACTTTTTTTAATTAAAGCAGTAGTAAGATTCAGAACTGCAAAGAAGTTAGTAGTTGGGTCTGAGGCAAGCAGATGCACACAGAGCTGGCAATATGCACGTTAATATTCAGGAGGTTGGCTTTCTGAGGGCTAAGAACATTCCACGTGTACAGAGAACTCTTCAGGAGTCATTTCTCTCCTAAGAGGAGCTTTTGAGAGTGAGCTTGCAGGAGCTTATCACCACCTGAACTTACCAGAGTGGCTCCTAGCAGAAGACAACTGCGATGAACAAATGCCTGCTGACTTCTTATGAGTTCAGTCTAGCTCA
The DNA here is from genome assembly GCF_023634155.1 of Falco peregrinus. Taxonomy (NCBI): domain Eukaryota; kingdom Metazoa; phylum Chordata; class Aves; order Falconiformes; family Falconidae; genus Falco; species Falco peregrinus. The sequence continues at coordinate 86,696,568 of NC_073725.1, read as the reverse complement.
AAGTTTGAGCTAAGCTACAACAATACCATGCTGGAATGTGCATCGCATAAGCGAGAATTTGCCTGCAATACTTTGCACATTGCATTCTAGAACAGCAGGTATCTGTAACAGCTATAAGGAATACTGGAGATTCAAAGCCATACCCTATGGCTGACCTGTATATCCAAAGTGCTTTCTTCCTTCTCCTCCACTTCCAATCAATGATTCTCTGGTTGACATCACAAGGACATCATGTTGAAGTACAAATAGTTTGTACTTTCTACTATTAAATTTCATCTCACTTCTATGACTGTAGTCAATGAGGTTATTTAATTCTTATCACAGGACTACCTAGCCCTCCTCAGCATAAGCAACGCCTCTGAACTTTGTAACCATCATGAATTTCAAACACAGACATAATTTCTTCTCTTCGATTACTAGAAAACAGCAGTAAACCAGGACTGGTTCTGCTAGGGAAGGCCATGCATCCTGCACACTCTGCTTTCAGTTTATTCATCATCAGTCTCCCTTTATACTGTTTCACACAGACTACAATGCTTACATTAATCCCCGTCACTTCTACCTCAAGTAATAATTTCCAAGGGGGCAAAATGTCAAATTCTTCACTTGATCTAGACAGATTATATCCACCGTATTTCCTTCTTCTAAGAAAATCAGTTATATTATCAAAAAGATGTATCAGTCTGACCTGATCCATCTCTGACAGAACTATAAACCACTGTATGCTGTTTTCCATTTGCCTTCACCTCCTTAACAGGATTTTTTAACCATCACCAAGCAAAACATCAGAATTCATCAAATCAAGAGGCTGGTAAAATGCCCAGATAACCTTTTCTACACCTTTCTGAGCCTAGATGCAAAAGAAAAAACCAAACTGCTACTCCAGTGCTGCAACAGACCGTGCTGGGAACTGTTTTAATTGCCCCTTTCACACAGAGTATAAGAAAAGTCTCAGCTGGTTACAGAAGAACTCGAGTCTACTGTCATCATGCAGAATTAATGCTACAGTTGACACCTTCCAACTCAAATCAAAATTAAACAACTTTCAATGTCGCTCCTTTAGGTAAGTGTTGTATTTCTACATATTAAATTTCAACAGAAAGGTATGCATTAACAGCAGTAACCAGATTTTTTCCTTTGACCAACTTCAAGTATAGAAACCAGCTTTTTGTCATGTTTCCTCTGAATCAGATGAAAAAAATTAGTTATTTGTTTTCTAGGGGAAGTAGAAGCTTTTTGAATTCTTCCAAAAATCCTCAACTTAATCTATGAGCATTATATTATGGTCACCCACCCAGTTCCTCTCACGACAAATGTATTTATTGGACTGAACCTTACGTCAGCATATACTTAGAAAAAAACATTCCTCAACAAACAGCTTGTTCTCTAATAAATAATGAATGTACTCTAACAGGACTAATTCTGAAATGAACCATTGCCAGTCTCCTTAGAAACTGAATGATAGTTCAGCTTTCCAGCTGCTTCTTGTTTAGCCTTTCAACCACTGAACCTCAGTCCTGCTACTTCACCTACCTCTATTCTTAACTCCAGAACGGGGCCTTAGAGCAGACCAAGACTTCAACCAAAAACTGCACTATGTGCTGTTTCAGCGATACTACTCATGTGCTGAGTGCATCTCTAACGATAGACGCGTAGCATGGAAATGCATGAGTTGGCTCCTTACCACGGAGTTTAAATAGGTCTACACAGACCTTTGATATCATAATTGAACTAATCAACTCAGAATGCAACACTTTCCTAAGCTTCATACCAATGATTTTTCTGGCAGCTAAGTGTCTGCATGTGTGTATTTATGTATGTGTGTGTACATACATAAATATATATTAAAAAAAAAGCACATGGGGAAAACTCCCAAGCAAGGTTACACAAATACTCCACTCTCACAACCATTAATTCTGCTTTCTCATATAACCCCCCTAAAAATGTTTTAATCATTATCTAATAGAAACAGAAAATACTCACTCAGAGAGAACATTAAGACTTCACTTGGTGTCTGCCTAGCATTTTTCAGTCCCAACCAGGAAACTGATAAAAAGAATCACTGTTATGGCTGAGATGAATTCTCTCTGCAGCACTAACCTCTCTTCTAGAGCTACTGTTCTGTTGTCTTCCAGTTCCTACCACCCTGGGACTAAGTTACTATGTCTTTTCCTTCATTGAGCAACTGCAGAAGAGATAAGGAAGGGACCGACAGTTTTTACAAGGACAGAAACTACCAGCAAATTCCCCAGGTGCTGAAACCCAATTTAGAAAGATTACATAGGAAGATGGCAAAGTATGCTGATGGCACTCATGCATTTAGAATAATCAAATCTGAAGCTTGCAGAAAGCTCCAGAAGGATTTCAAGATACTTAGCAAACAGGTAATACCACCAAGAGTGAAACTTTTATCACTACCAGTCAAGGTAGCAGATGAGTAACAATTACTACTCAGGAAAGAAGTCCTGGGGTCACTGAGTATAACTCCCAAATAGCGTCAGCTCAGTGTTAAACAGCATGTTAAGAAATAAAATAGAAGGGCATGCAAGTATTAACTAAGAATACAAGTCATTAGTAAACTCTTTTAATCCAAAGAGTTGTCACTACAGATAAGACAAATTAGAAGTAATAAAAGAAGTATGAGGAGGATCTTGAGAATCATACAACAGTTTCAGTAAGAAAAGCTAGAAATAGTTCAGGATCCTACAGGCTAGAAAAAGAAAACATCTGATAATATCAAAAAGATCAAGAATCCCAGAAGAGATCAACAAGGATTTTTTACTCACCATTTCTCAATTCCTCACAAAAGTATACAGAACAAAGTTACAAGATCCATAATAAATTAAACCAGAAGAAACACATGCATTTTTCATATGGCTCAGAAAAAAACCGTGGAACTCGCTGCCTTTTCATGTTGTGGGTACCAAAAAGGAACGAGGCTTTAACACTGGACAGGCTACTGGGACACAAGCACCTAGAAGCAGTCTCCTGTTCAGAAAGTTTTGGAAGAGCAGAGTAGTAAAAAGGAAAAAATGTTTAATAACTATACTGCTGCCTATTCTCTAAGCTACCTCTGTTGACTGCTACCAGGTGGAAGGCTAGGTATTTGTGACATAGATTCAGCCAGTACAACCACTTTAAAGCAGCAAAACATGTTTTATTAATTTGGGAGAAGAGGAAAAAAGGAAAAATTAAGGATTCTCTATTAGTTGCTGCTATTGCAATTTTAGAATCTCCTGAAGTAACAACATCCACAGACTGAGACACTATTTTGCTTCGGCTGCTGGATTTCAGATCTGTAGCATCTATAATCAATGTCTATTACAGTGAATTTTTAAGTACCTTACAGTGCTCGAGGAGGGTACAGCCAGCCAGCCCTGCCTTATCTGCTCCTGACAACTCCTTTGCATACTACACATTTTGACACAGACGTCTCTGAGCAGCCCTAGGACAAACCCATGGGTGTTTATAACCGATAACATTTTCATGTATTTGTGGGTGGATGAGGGATGCCTACACAGTAAGAAAACAGCAGTGAAACAGAACAGGAAAAGGCTAGTTTGAATAGTCCCAAGCCTTCAAAGTCCTGGAAAGATCAGTCTTATCTACCCTCTTTCTAAAGGTTTTCACACCTGTATAGAAATTTTACATTGCATTAACAATTCCCCACCCAGTGGAAATATCAGCCTATCACAGTGATCAACTAACAGAGACTGCAATGCAGGGATTAAAAAAAGCAGCTCGTATAGCTGGATCTTACTTCACCTACCTGTCACCCACATCCACAACTCAAGGAACATACTAAAATAAGTACAGCATTTATTAAATATACACTGAACAGGCAAGCAGATGCAAGAACATGGATATCGCTATAAGGTCTGAGTGTCAGTGTCTAATTTCTGTTGCTCAGGGAAGCACGGATAAGGAGTAAATTTTAAAAACACTCTGGACTATGATCCTAAAGCTTCCTGAAACATATAGCAGTTAGCTGCAAAAACATCGCTTCCAGTGCTCAGACAGCTGTTACAGCTGAAATCTATGACATTTCTTAGAACTGTGATTAAGTGTGCAGTTCCTGCTAGTCTCCATGGAGACTGATGTTGGCTCAGCAAAAAGTCACCAAGTATTTTAAAACAATTCCTGTTCGTTTTGAAATTTCAAAACACTTAACTTGGTTTTGCCTATCAGAATTGCAGCAGTAAAAGCAACCAAGAGCACTAGCAAAACTAGAAGAATATTTTTACAGCTCATTTCATATGCAGCTGGAAATTAAACACCAAAACATAAATTTAAAAAAGAGAAAAGGAATCTCCAGAACTAGAAAACAAGCAGTTGTACAACCTTCCTATTATGTATATTTGTGCACCAAGTACATTACATTTAGCTGCAAAATAATCTTTTTGGCATGATACAATACTGTATTCTGTACTTTGGCTTGTATAATTAACTCTTGCCCTTTTTATCTAAAGGCTATTCCTTTTGGGAAGTACCTTATCTCACATGTTCTTAATTGTGTAGTACCATGACAATAATTACAACAGTCTTTAAGCAGGAGAGCATCTTCAAAGAACCTTCCTCCTCTGTCCAGTTTTGGTTTTCCTTTAAGGAAACAGAAGATATTTCACTACAGCAGACAACAGCAAATTCTACCTTGCACAAAAATTGACTTGAAGAATTTAGGCTTCCCAAATACAGAGATAAAAGAGCAGCTCACAACATGTGCAATTATAAAGCTCTTTCAAAAGGTTCTCCATAAATACGTAGGTGTAGTGGTAAAAATATTACAGTGTTTACACAGTATCCACAGATAAACAGGCAAATACTGTCTATGGTCTCAATTTAGCACTGTATTTTTTTTAAACCTGGCCATAAACTTACACTGGCACAAAAGGGTTTTTTATACGTGTATACACTTTAGGTAAACTAAGGATTTCTGGTCGAGTAATTTGTATTTCTGCATTGGTAAAGATTCCCAAGTAATTTTACCTAATGATTTGACTTCAAAAGCTCTTTGAGATTACACCCTGCAAAAGCAATAAGGAAACTGTCATACAGGGTTGGTTTCTTTTTTTTCAGTTTTCCAAGAATGGTTGAGGTTGGCTGGGAGCCCTGGGCATCACCTTGTCCAACTCTCCTGCTCAAGCACGGCCACCCAGAGCAGGTTGTCCAGGACCATATCCAGACTGCTTTTGAATATATCCAAGGACAGACACTTCACAACCTCTTGGGGCAACCTGTTCCAGTCCCCAGTCACCCTCACAGTAAAAATGTGTTCCCTGATGCTCAGCAGAACCTCCTTTGTTTCTTTTTGTGCTCAGTGCCTCTTGTACAGTCACTGACACCACTGAAAAGTGCCTGGTCCCACCTATTTTAACCATTCTTTCTTACACTTGAACAGACTGATGGGATCCCTCTGAGCCATCTCTCCTGTAAGCTGTACAGCTGCAGTGCTCTCAGCCTTTTCTCCAAAGAGGTGCTCCAGTACCTCCACCACCATTGTGGCCCTTCGCCAGACTCTCCAGTAGCTCCAATCTCTCTCTTACTGGGTAGCTCAGAACTGGACATAGGATTCCAGACCTGGCCTTAAAAGTGCTTACCAATTTCAGATGTCTTCTCATACTAGTACAATTCATTTTTTTTTTCTCCTGAACTTACAATTTAAACTACAGCTATCTGTGCTTCGGTTTATTCTGAATATTGCTGCCTACCTTGACATCAAGAATTATGACCACATCACTCTCAAAGGCTAGCAACTTCATAAACATTATGAATATTCCATATTATTTTCCAGTACTCTATTTTTCAAGGCATGTACAAACTTAAGCTTTACCACTAGGAAGCCCAATTTTTTTCTTTCTTGACACATATGGAGGAAGAAAGTATAATGATTTATTGTTTTAAATAATCTTTTCCATGAACTTACACGTCAGTTTCTTACATGCACAGGACTACACAGCACTGTTGGTCTTCTGGAGCATCTTTGTCTTCATGGACAACAAAGACGGTTTGTTCCATAAGCATTTAGGATAAATTAAATGAGAATGGCAGTCACACTGGTCAAGAGAGTTTCTTCCATAAAATAGTACCTTTTTTCCTGTTTCTTACAGGATATTCCACCAGGAATCTATTTTCATTTGAAGAAAAATTGCGTTGTATGCCAAGCAAAATTGTATACATACGTTTTGACACAACCAGAATTTTACAATAAAATTATCAGTATTTTGCATTATAACTCTAAAATGTTCTAAACTCTAAGTATTAAGTAATTTAGAACAAAACTGAATGCTTTGGGGTTTGAATATTATGTAGCAAAGATGACAGAAGAGAGGAACTTGTTGGCATTTTACCAACTTTGAGGCTGTTGAGGGGAAGGTACTCCATTTCAGTTAAACTATTTTCTCATTACTTATGTTATTGACCCCACTGGAAACAAGAAGCCAAGACAGAAAAAAAAATCACCACCCACCCAAACTTTAAAAGTTTAAATGATTCTTATTGTTACTTGATTAGTCTTTTTGTGATAGGAATGATGGATTTTTCCTCAGCAAGAACAAAAAAGTGAACATGACCTCCTGAAAAAAAAGTTCACTAAAATGAAACAAATGCTCTAGTTGAAGGCACTAAAGCAACCATGTTTCACACTTAGGGGAAAAAAAAATCACTGTCCACACACATTTTTATTATTTTTCCCTATATATGGCATTAATTCATTAATACCAAGATACTGAACTTTAATTCGAATTTTAAGTTATGAACAAAACCTTGTCTGTGATACAGTGGAAGCTTAAGCACCAACTTTAAAATAATGCCACTAAACTAACCTAAAACACAAATAAAATTGATCTCCCTGTTTAATGAGGTAGCTAGAAGAAAGTATCACTTACTGGCCTGGAATTGACAGGGATAATACAGCGAGTTAAAAAGCACCAGTGAGTATATCAGGGTGACAGCTTACCTAAATTGTGTCGCTTTGTCTTTGCGTGCTCGTGAATATGTTTCTTTGTAAAACAGCCAAAGAAGACACAGTAGAGGCAAGAGTGGAGTCTGTTCAGGTGGGCACCACACATATGACAAATGCACGACTTTGCCTGAAATAGCAAAACAGACACAGAATGTGAGTGACAGAAGCATACCTCTAAGACCAGCTAAACTGACATCAATGCAACTGCTAGCTGTCCCTTTGACTTGGTGACTTTTGAATGCTGCAGATCAGCAGGGGAAACTGTTCTGCCCCCATGGGACAAAACCACCAATCAGCCATTAACAGAGAAAATTCTTCTATTCGTCCAATGCATCTCCTAGTCTTGGTAGGGAGCAGGTCTCACCTAAGGGCACATGACAATCAACCCACATACAGCTCTCGGCCTGGTTTAGTGAACACGCCAAGCAGGGGTAAAGCAGGCAGTGCTGCTAGAATACCCACACAATCCTACCGTTCCCTCACTCCACCTAGGCACTCCTGCTCCCATACCAACCACGAACAAGAAGAATGACCCGCACAGCCATGTGCAAAGCAGGAGAAAGTGTGGGAAATGGCCCTGCCGCTCCCCCTGCGATCAGCCTGTGTCAGCTCCTCCATCCAGCTCACCATGAGCCATACAAACATCCACTGCTGCTGCAAAACCCCTGGGTGTTACAGCACGGGCTCAACTTCACAGCAGCACAGACGCCGAGTACCAGGGGAGGGGGGTCTCGATGCATCTTGCTGTGTTCTTCAGAATCGCCCCCAGCCACAGCCCCTACCTGGAAGCAATGGCCTTTGCTGCCCAAAAGCCCCTTTGCTGAGCTGGTCCGGCTTGCTAACCTGGGAGCTGAAGCTACACTAAAACTCATCTTCTGTCCGGTTAATCAGCTGGGGAGGATGGGGGGAGATGGAGCAGTCTCAGATGAACTCCAGAGCTGGGGGAAAGCAGATGTCCAGCAGGGAGGTGAAAGGGGTGAAGAGGCAGGAGTTTTGGGTGGTGGGAACGCAGCAAGAATTCTGCTTTTTCATGGCACTGAGCTCCTCTGTTCACTCAAAAGCTGTAATGTAACCCAAACATTAAAATGTTGATGGGTATATGGCATTTTGTTTCTCTGCTGGGAGATTTTGCCAGATTCATTAACTAGATTTCTCTGTATCAGACCATAAAACAGTGCTGCAACATCAAATCCATACCAGTCAGAGAGTCACACTTTTGCCTCTTTCAGACTGGCTCTGAACCAAGTGTGGAAGCCGGTGTCCTGACTACTCCCCAGAGCAACCCAGAATGGCCAGGGATGCAATGAAAGTTACCATTTCTAATTTTTACCATTCCAGTGAAAGTTTCCAGGAAATTAATAAACATGTAAGCCTGACGTGATGGTCTGCATTCCTATGATAATCATACGCTTTAACAAATGTGGGAAAAAAAGGCAATTACAAAACCAGACTTTTTTACTATCCATCATATTTGAAGCACTCATTAAACCAACACCACCCAAACCCTTCTCTTAGCATTAAACCCAGGTACTTCAATAAATATTACTCCACACAGTAAGAGCCTTGAAGAGAGTTTCAGGGATGAGTCTTTTGCTCAACAACACTGAAAATAATTCAGGTCCAGTGCCACCTCATTGGAAGACACAGACAGGATAAATTCCACACAGCCAATTCATTTTTTATCTCAGACAACAGCAACTGCATTCAGACATATGTTTAAGAGTAACTGAAGCTCTGTAACAGCTCAGAGCTACAGAGATCACTTACAGAGGCAAACCTCATTTTACAGACTAATCTGAAAATACTATTCCTTTGCTTGCCAATACAGAAGCACCTTTTTTTCTTCATATTAAAAAAATAAGAATTGATATTACTAAAATACTAAGCTATCCTTTAATCCAGGAAGTGCGCTTCATAAAAAATAAGCCCCCAAAGTTCTTCAGTAATACTTGCCCAGTCTGCCACAACTTAAATTTAGTGCTGAATAAATGATGCACGATCCTGTTCTCTAGTCTAGCATTTTTCTTTCAGAATACTTATGGCTGTTAAAGAAATAATCAACAAAGCAGCTTGCAATATGCTGCACTGTGTAATTTTATTTTCAAGCTTCTACAAATTGACTTAAATCCCGAATCTCACATGCTGTGTATTCAAAGTTCTCCTAAGTTCTGCTAGATGAAAATAGAACGGTTGAATCAAACTCCACACACCTACAGAAAGAAATATTTTAAAGTAGGGCCAAAAAAAATTCACCACCACCAGCACAATTTCCATCTTTAGAAAAATACTGCAGAACTGTCAAACTGTTGCCTAACGGTCGCTCTTTGGCTGCAAAAGCTAAATAGGATCAGGCTATCTGTTAAGATTGCTGCTATGACAACAACTCTAGCAACTAGCTATTTTACTTAGCCAGCTAAAAATAAATCTTTTAGCATTAAATGTATTGTAAACAGATGACATAGCCTAAAATGTTTGGTTTTTACATGCTTCCTAACAGGCAGAAAATTCACTCCATCAAAGTTTTTATTGCAATGAAAATTAAGAGAAATCAAAGAATGCAAGAAAAAAATTCTTAGTGCTAAGTTAAAAGAGAAGTTCAATCACTTATTTAAAGGAAGTTATTTTATCCATATCCTCTATTTGTTCGTATGGCTCAGGATGGTTTTTCTAAAATTGTAAGAAAACAAGGTTAAAAGACAAGAGTAAGGGAAAGAAATCAATATCAAAAATCACAGTGGCTATTCTTAGACTAGATTATCTGTCTCCTTTTCATCTGTCTTGCTTTTAAACAATTTGCTAAGTTAAAACAAAGCTGCCACCCTCCCACCCCACCCCAAATAATCAAATTACTTAATTTCATAATACTCCCACCCCTGCTCACATTTCTAAAGGCTACAGTCTAAGAGGAAACCCAATACTGCACACGAGTAATCAAAATCAGTCTGATCCATAAAGTCAAAAGCTTGCTTTAAAACACAACTTTTTTACAAAGTAAGTTAGGTCTTGCTTATGGTCTAGAGGCTTTAGGGAAGTCAACCAGCATTTTGGCTGCAGAATCAACCTGTCACTTCTCCTTTTCTCTGGTATGTTCTGCTAGATACAAGAACACCCCTTCCTTATCCTAAGACATAAATGAAAACAATTCAGGTCTTCCCCTTCCTCCATACCCTCTTTCATTATTCTGCTCCCTACTTGCTTCTCCTCCTTTAGTCTCCTCATCCTCTAGTACTCCACTCTCCATCTTTAACCCTATTCTCTCTCCCCACACACTCAGTCCCACATCTTATGTCTCCAGCCAGTCTTCCTTCAGTCCAGACTGAACCTCTGTGTGTCCATCTCCTTTAATTTGGTTTGATATTCTAACAAACTGCACACAGAAACCAAAAGAGGTCTCGAGTGTTTTCTTTCTGGAAGACTGTGATCAGTTTTTTCAATGACAGAAAACTGGAAAGAATGGTCCTGCACAATATAAACTGTGTACACACACAGACACACACAGAGAACAGCTGACAACATTTCTGACAAAGCTGAAGAAGTGAGCAACATTAGATAGCCCAATTCCCTCTCCACTGTTTTTTCCCTTACTGATCTTCTTTTATGGCTACTAAAAGAGTGGTAACTCACACACCCAAACCCCCAGCAATGGTTCTGTAACTTCTTTAAAGGAGGTTTTAACAGCCTAGCAAATGAGGATGTAAAATCTAGTGCACAACACACAAAAGGGAACTGGTTGTCATCACCTGTAACACAGGTCAACAGAGTCCATCTCTAAAAGGCTACATGCTCTTACTATTGTTACTAGCTATGATATCGAACAGAGTTAAAAAGAAAGCAGCAGGCATCAGGAGGCCAAAAACTAGACTGCTGACACTTCAAGCCTCCCCAGACTGTCAGAACAGTTTATTATTAGTTTACCATCCTACCATTAAAACAGCAGTGGAGAAAACTAATGTACCCATCTGACACTGTTTTGCCCTAGCAGTTCTTTGTCCAACAGTTCCCGTTCCTCCTCTCCTTTCTTGGGCCAGCTCAGGCTCCACGTAAAGCAAGAACGTCATGCTGGGTACACAGTGCCAGTTGCTCCAAAAACCTAAAAACCTGTTTCAACTTCGTAATATTGGCTCCTCAAATCAGCGAATGGCAGTTTCGAGTGGCAATATACTATCACTGCAAAGCAGAAAAAGCAAGAGGCATAAAACAGACCTTAGCTACTGCAAACTATCCTTCCATATTCCCACCTATTTCAGAAGTAGCTTTAGAAGCTCAATTTTTATTTAATTGTAAATGAGAGGAAAACATCTTTTTAAAGAAGTTTTCCATTAGGGCACTTAAGAAGTCTTGCTCCTATGCTCACAAAGAATGTTAACACAGGACTTTCAGAATAGAGCTGTTTTCAGTTACAAGCTTGTAAGCTGAAGACCACCTACCTTCCACAGTCTGCAAACCACACTCACCACAAAGGTTCGGGGGAAAAAATGAGCAAGGTGACGGTAACAAGACAGTGGGAGGCTTGGGAAGTTAAAAGATGGTAAGGAAGGTATGGCCACACCATATGTGGTCACAAATAACCCAAAGCATCAGATTCTTAAGGTACTCTTAAAGCAAATACACTAGCTATGGATCCCTGCAAGGGTTTCATCACGTACAAATTCTTAGGATTAGGAAAGTAACAGTTTCTCAGTACAAATCTACTTCTATTTCCCCACCTTTAAGTTTCTGCCTAAGGCAGGCAGAACATTTAGACACATCAGAAACAAGAGGAGGAAGTATTTAAATTTCTAGTAAGTTATCAACATTATTGACAGTCTTTGGAGGGGTACACCTCTCTTTTCAGCCCAAAACCAAATCTAATTCTTCAGAAGGAACTTTAATCTCAGTCTATGCAATGAAGGTGTTTGTTGTGCAACTTCAAATATGCCTATCTACAGAATACATGTGGGAAATTCTCCCTCCACGCATAAGTTTGTCACCATAATCTGCTTTGTTCCCAAGCAGCATCATTTGTGCTCCAGAAGCGTTACTTCTGCTCAGACAAACTATTCCTTACAAGAGGTGGACTTGAAAGAAGGGGAACTCCAGGCACAAGGAGACACTAAGGAGTCCCACTCAGGGCTGCTGAATTTTGAAGCAGGATTTCTGTGAGAAATAGAGAAGCCTATTCCAAAGTTAACATTGGTACAACTATGGCAGCAGTTACTTCGGCAGGAGAAGCTGCTAGCCCTGAAGTCAAGAGGCAAAATTTAGCAATGCTATGAGATGCCTAGCAGCAGAGTATCTGTCATTCTCAATACCTTCCCCTCCTGTTACAGCTTTATAGTTCTATGTTTAAACTTGCTTTGAGTTAAAACTAGGTATTACGAGAAACAAACACATGAAGTCCCATCCTCTTTTCCCCAGTGATGCTTCCACACACTGGTGGGAGAGGCAAGGAGGCTAAAACAACCCAGGAGGGTCCACTTGCTCAGAGCCTTAGGAACCTGTGACAGCTCCTGCAATAAAAAAAAAAAAAATATCCTCTGCTTTCTTGAATTCTTGATCCCTTACAGACACAGGAACAAAAGTCAAGAGGCCAATTTCAAGCCTGCAGTGTTCATTAGTTTAAGAGCACAACAGGGAAAAGAAAAAACAAAACAAACCCAGAAAAGTCAGGCTTTCAACTGAAACTTTTCAAATATGAAGTGCAAATGCCATCACTGTGCCACAGATCAAGACATTTAAGGGAAATTTAAACATTTACACATATTCAGAGTTCCTGGTCTTAATATTTTAGATACAGTCAATCCTCTTGGTCACTCTTTGCCTCTCCTATTCAACTTGCCATGTCTAGACTACAGCCTAGGCACAACTTATTTCTATTCTTACCCACCCATGTTGCAACCAGTTCTTGTCCAAATGTAACACAGACACAGCAGCACATGTTGAGTGACAAAGAGCATGCTTCCCTTAGCCTATTTTTTTTTTTTTAAATAAAAGGACAGATAATCACGAAAGGACATATAACCGACCACTGCTGCTTTCTTTGCTGAAGATGGAGATACCATGGCTATTCCAACAGCAGCATTTCCTTCTGCCTTGTGGGAGGAGAAAGGCAATATTAAACCGCAGCTGACAAGATTTATTACTCTTGAGTACTCTTTGCACCTCAAGAGCAACAAAATTAGGTCAGATCTGCCTTACGACATTTCTATCACTTCTTAGTCTACATTTACGTCAAGATTCACTGTCCTGCTTTCCTAAGGCAGGCATGCCACACACCCGTCACCCGTTAGTATAGTGGCTAGCATATTTCATAACTTTAAATACTTAAAACTTCAAAGCCACGTTATTTGGTTTCAAGAAACAAAAAGAAGGAATTGATCCTACAGTTCTCCATGGTATGGCATATTAATCACTCCTCCATATGCTGATAGGATGATTCAGAGTAACTCTGAGTCAGCACACATTACTGACACATCAGCTCTTAAGAAAAAAAAAAAATCAACTTAAGTATTGTTCACTCATTTCCTGCAACCAAGTCTTAATTATGATACTGTCTGATTAGAAATGCCAATTATTTTTTTAAAAGAATACACCATCAACATTGTAAATTTTGTTTCCAGCTCCTTAAGGTCAAGGGTAGTAGTAAAGGCTTTTTATTAGTACTAGCAACACTGTGTACTAGTTAAAGAATTTTGTGGTTCAGTAAGCGTTCAGAAAGTCATCTTAAAAAAAAGCGCCAAGTACATGTAACTTCTTAAACTGAGTTGTTCTAAGTGTTTGTTTAGATAGCGGCAGAAAAACAATTCAGTATTTCAGCTCTGTTCAATAGCAAACATGAAATCTAAGGTGCTTGCTCTGCACCAGTGTATTTGCTGGCTCCCATACTGGTGCAGCAGAAAGACGTCTGCATAGCACTAGTCTGCTAACAGGGCAATTCTAGGAAGCAACTCGAGGAAACTTTTTTTTTTTCCCCTCCAAACTGATAAAACTGTTCCCTTACACCTTACTCAAGATGCTAATCCCAGCAAGGGCATGAACTACCTGTTTTTTTGATAAGGCAAAGTAACATGTACATTAAACTTACCTGTTTAAACCTCAATCATTTTATCTTAATTTAACCCTGATTTTGAAAAAAATATTAGTTGCATAGTACCTAGCACCAGAGAAATAATGATTAAATATTTTCTGCAATTCAAATCTTTAAGGCAATTCTTTTTCCCCTCCTATCTTTGCTAGACAACTAGCAACCACACAAGAGAAAGAAGACTTGAAGTGTTTGAGGCCAAGATCAGAATATTTTGAATGATCTGCTTAATTAGTGCTTTTTGGTCTAGAAGTTTTAAAAGCACACCAATTCTATTCCTTTCTCAGTTATATTTTTTAGTTTTGACAAATTCTCTCAATTTCCTCATCTGGCAGTGACAAGCCTCTGCTAAGTGTTCTGTGGTGCTCTGATGCCAGGCTGACAAATTCTCTGGAGGCTGGAGAAAATGAGAGTTTATCCCAATTAATAAAGCAGCCTGAGCTACCTTTTGCAGGAATGACAGCTTGCCACAACAGCAGTGTGGCTAACCCACCAGGAACCAAAGCACGGTTGGCCAAACATTTTGATTGGGCCAGGATCTCCATCCACAGAAATAATAATGGTAGAACTGAGTTTTAAAAAAGAAAAAAAAGAAAAAAGAAAAAAAAGACCAATTAGGTTGTTTCCAGTTTCTGAACGGGTCTTCTCAAGTGTAAAATTAAAGACAAAAATGACTGTGGAAGCCTGACAATATTTTGTCTTGTGCCTTTGGACACAGTAAACAACTGTTTTTATTCTCTGCTCAAAGGGCAGGAAGATGACAAGAGAGGTACCATGCCCTCAAGAGAGTTAGCTGGTCACCAGAAAAATGCTCTAGAGAAAAGCAAATTGTTAGTAACAAAAAATAGGCACTGACCCAAAGACAAGACACAAGAGGAACACGCAGGTAAAGCCTTCACGTTCATGGGGCACAAGCAATACGCGGGGCTGCTTCGTAACACCTGAGCAAAGAGGCCACCTATGAAAGCATCTTCTAGACAACGCCAGCTGGAAGCAACAACACTCAGAATAAGCTTGAAAGGACCACAAACATCTTTTGAAATAACACTCTCCATTCTGCTGAAGGATGAAAAATGTGGATTATGTTATCCCAGAAACTTCGACAAAGCAGGTAATATCCCAGCATCCACTGACTTCTGAATCAATAGCCAGAGGATCCACTTTGCTTCTCTAAACTGTACCACAAAATAGGTATATTACCAAATAGGTAATTAAATTAAAAAAAATAGGATATTACCAAGCAGTTCTAGAGCACAGGGAGTAGTTACATTAGTAGTTCCAGCCCTGAACTGCCAGGGGCTCATTCCTATCACTATTAAGGAAAACAAGGTAACTTTTCACCAAGCAGCAGTAGGAAAAAAGGTGCTGTATAAAATAAGGAGACTCACTGATATGAACTGAAAGCATCAAGTTTGAAATAGCTTTGAGTCCATTAAAAAAAATAAATACTGCAAACAGGTTCCACATAAAAAGCTTTAAAAATGCTTCCATACATATTGAGTGTCAGGTTATATAGTAGTTTTTTTTATGACTCCACATGCTTTTCTGAATTCTTGAGTGCATTCAATTTAGAGGAATAGCATTAAAGACCATTTACCACTGTGTCCAAATGTACTACAGCTGCAGAGACCAGTAAAGGGGGAAGAGAGCGGGGGGGGGGGGGGGGGGGGGGGGGCGGGGGGGCAAGAAGGCGACAGATCAGGAAAATCACTGAGTTTATTTCAGGAGAGACAACCTCCTCTCCCTCACTTCCCTATCCAGAAATACTAGGCTGATACATACAAAGACTGATCTATGGGGCCAGAAAAGCCTTTCCAGAGCCCGGAACCAGACCTCTTGAGGGCAGGTAGTTCAGTTCTCATCTACTGAACTTCATCTAGCAGTTGCTGACATTATATGCCGTTATACACTAGGCTCACCCTATCCTAAAGTGACCTTCCCATTCCCAAGTGAACTACTTCAAGTCATTTTGCCCCCCCGCCCCCCCCCCCCCCCCCAAGAATAACGCATTGGTTTTAACATGGTCTTTCATTCAGTAAGATCAAAACTCCAATGAGGCTCTGCACTAAACAAAGATGGAAAACATCAGTACGCTAGTCTTCTTCATCCCCTTCTTACTGGAAGGGTCTGGTTTAAACTGTTCTGCATTTTTCTGAACTAAGGTGACTTAACGTGAATAGTCCTCATCAGCATGATTTGTTCCACTGGCTGTTAGGTGGAAACACCTCCAAATGAGGGGCAGTGACACACATTTAGAGCAACTGCAATCCCACCTTCCCACTCTAAAACAATTAGCCGGCTATGCTGCTGGAGAGTTACTTCCCTTGACAATCTGTACTATCTTAAGCTTGAGTACCCTGAAGGGAACTGCAGTTAAAACTCCAACACACTCGAGGTAAGGGATCATATGGATGGGCAATAGTTGGAAGAGACACAACACCACACAACACGTTTTTCTGAATCAACTCTGCAACAAAGGCATCTTCTTAAATAAGAACAATGCTGGAGATAAAGTCTATCCAAGCTCCAAAACCCACAGCTTTGGTTCAAGGGCTCTTCTCAAGAGCAGCGCAAGCCAATTAAAACTGGAGAACTTTGATGAAATTAACAATTTTATTTGGAGGTGAAACAGATCTGACTAGGTAGCATTTAACCTCTACATACAGATTTTTTTTCCTGCTTTCCATACTCTGGATCATACATCACACCAAGAGCTAGACATTATTCAGATTTTTAAAATTTTTATTTATTTTTAAAACCAACTTTTTTCCGATTTTTGTTTAGTATGAAATTCCACAGGAGGTACAAGGCTGTAATGAAACTTGGGAGGGAAAAAAAAAAAAAAGTTGCACAAGTTGAAAGCCAGACAGCACAAGCTAGAGGAGAAAACAGGAGGATGCTCTGAAGCTGTAATTTTGGTTTTCCCATATACAGTCACAGTAGTAAAAAGCTGCCTTTCAACAAGAACAAAGCAATTCCCTGGAATTCAAATAACTATGCAGAAATTGCTTATTTGCTTCTCCTTTGGTAGGTGTGCATCCCCACCACTAGCATTTACAAATCTAAATGATTTCTCGAGTACTCTATAAAAGATGCATTTAAGAGCCTTTTGTGTTTTTAAACCATTTAAATAATGGATCTTGTTCAAATTAAATCCCATGTCCTTCTATAGGAAGATTATTTTAAAAGTGGAAACTGTATTTGCCTTGTGAAAACACGTAAGCTGCTGAAGGTTCAAAAGCACGTCTCTTTCCCCGAATAGGTAAGATGCGTGGCTATGTTCTGTGTGTTGATTTTTATCTATTTCCTGCAATGCACCACTGCAGTAGCAAATTTCACATGTGAACAACAGGCTTGCCAATACCGCAGTAGTGTATTCTAAGATCCAGTGCAAAATCTATTACTTTACCTCGCCATTCCCCCATGTCAGCAAATCGTGGAAATGTTTTCAAACGTCCTGTTAGGTAATGTATTGATCTAATCTGTGAGCATGTGACTTGGGAAGCAATTCAAGGAGCGAGCAAAACAGAAAAACCTGTCTGATGCTGTGCAGAGTCTTATTAAACCCTGCCCATGCTGCAGAGACTGTATTTTGCCCTGCATAAAACTAAGAAATCAGATTCTTCATATGAAAACAAGTATGTTCTTGGGAAGTCTGCCATACTGCTTTGATGGAAATACTCTAGACGGCATCCTTTCAGAAAGGAAAGAAAAAAGGAACTTCAGGATATGTAGGATCAAAGTCCTAACTGGTCCTCCAGCCTCATTTAGAAAAGCACAGATATTTCAGCTGTCCTTTAACTACTCTAGGATGTCCATAAAAATATGTGAACTTAATTAGCCCACATCAAAGTCAAAGCAATTCTGCTAGTAGGAAAGATGGATGGGATGATGCTACAGCACAGATTCTCTGTGGCACGACTTATTTATGGCCATGACTTATTTACGGGACAAATACTCTCAGCAAAAAACGAGACTAGTAGAAAATGAGCAGCAATAGTGTGACAGTGTACATCTATTAGCAACTATTTGTTTTATTTAAAAAGAAAAACAAACCCACAAACAACGCTGCACTAAACAGGGTAGATCCATTGTTGAGCCTAACCAAAAAGCATTCGTCTGGTAAAAAACATCTCTGCTTTTAAGAGCTTCCTACAAGTTATGCACCATTCTGTCAAAGACTTTAAGGGTTATTATACATGACATTTCTGTATTTACTGTAGCAGAGCAAGCCAACTGGTAGTACAGAAACTAACCCCATTGCTTACAACTTCTCTGACAATGTAGGTTTCAATGATGATACATATGACAAGCAAATAGGGAACACAAGCCAAACTCTCTTCTTGCCATAAGAGTAAAACCTCTTCTTTGTCTAACAGGAGCTGAAGACAAGTTCTAGTCCCCTCACAGTGCCTACAAGAAAAAAACTTTACAAAACAGTAAAATAAACTTCCCTTTTGGTTTTACAAGAGCCATACAGAACATTGCTGATTCCCCTTCCAAAGACAGATTTGGCCAAAACACCACAAACCATTCCCAAGAACTACATTCTTCCCTTAAAAACATGCCAGAAAAACATGCTGACGCAGAAAAGACGATTAACCCATACAGACTGAATAGTCACCACCAGAGAACAGGTGCATTCCCTAAAATTACATGGCAAGTCTTCTGGAGAAAGTAAGACAGAACATTCACAGGGTCTCAAACCACAGTGCTTGTACTGGTAGGAAGCACGAAGTCGAACTATAATGAACAACCTACAGATTTTGCTTGTCTAGTTCCACTTACGACATTGGCATCTGAGGACAAATTTATGTTCACCCAGCTATGTGTGTACAGGAATACTCTAAGCCCACTAGCACATTACTACCTAGGAACATCCACAGAATGAAAGCAACTCTCAATATGCTTAGAACACGCTTTGATATCTAGTAAGCTGAAGCTTACTATTTCCTCATAGCTCAGTACAAAACAAATTAATAATCATTTTACTAGAGCAAATTAAAAGGCCTTTCACTCACTATAAAGCTTCCATGCAGATTTGCAAACCTGAAGTTACAGAGACAAGACAGACTGTCAGAACTGCAGTTCCCTCTTCAGAACATTTAAGATTTAGAGAGATATTCTGAACTCTACAGACATGAAGTCATCTTAGAAAAACTTATTAAAGCAATATGAACACAAAACACCTTTTGGAAGAGAAAAGGAGTTTGGATTTCTCACACTAAAAACTGTTAACATGAATGACTCTTCAGAAAAAACCTAACAAACTGGGAAATAAGCATTCCCATGACAATTTTATTCCTTCGACCATTCAAAGAGTTAGCAAACTGCTGTGGTCCCACAGAATAATCATTAATCACAATATATGTAGGAAGGTGGGTGACAGTTTCTTAGCAAAGAGCTGCTCTGTCTTTTTATGTACAACTTACAGCAAAATACTATGTTTTAACGCTTCACACTGCATTCAGAACATTAACTTGTTTTGCAAAGTAAGTTCATTTTACCTGCCTCTCAAAGGAATGAGCTGGGAAGAGGGGTGCAGTTACATTACTACTGCTCGTCAAGATCAGGGAACATGAAATGCTAACTCCTGTTGTTCAGGGGGGATTGGGGGATGGGGTGGTTTCCAAGTAGAGAAATTTTGATTCCTCTAGGTGATTGCAGAAGCAATCAAAAAATCCTCCCCTCCACCCCACAAAGTAACAACACCCACCCCACCCCCCCAAAACCCAACATAAAACAAAACCACATCACAACACATTCAATTTGGTACTTCACTAGTAAGACGTGGTTTTTGGACCTGAGTTTTGAGCATCTTGTCCACTTTAAGAAAAAAAAAATGCTGCTGTAACAAATACTTGCCTTTTTTGTTGAAATACTACACCACAGTTTCAGCTGTCTGCTCCTTTCCACGTGCCCCCAAGATACTACCAATTAATTACCTCAAAACCAACCTACCATTATGACAGAAAAGCACCTACGTTTGTTACATTTGAAGTATCTCTAACCTTACCTAGCTGTATTTAAACTGAACCTGTAGTATAATATACAATCTTTGTATTTTGTGTTGAAATTTCTGTTGCTCCCATACTATAGAACTTCAAACATACACTGGCAGTAAACTCAAAAACCCAAGGACACTAGCTCTCGATGGTTTCCAAGTGCTACTGAGAAGCTGGGATAACTATCCTTGGACAGATTTAATACTGTAAAGGTCATAGTGGCTGTGAAGCGCTTTCTGAATTTCCATCACTTATCAGGACTGTTAAAAATACTTTTTTTTTTTTCCTCTCCCAACAAAGTTTCAGTTATAATGCTGAAACCTTCACCTGAGAAACGTAGGATGACAACCTTGCAGGAAAAATCCTTGCTTCTCTTCTCTTTTCAGTTTGTTGACTACAGCTGAAGAGATCTTCTCACATGTTGATTTTTTTCCAGCAACATCCAGCCACTCAACAATATTTCGTTGGGTTTTTATATGTACCGAATAATAGCATTAAATAAAAATCCATATATTCCCTTCTCAGAGATGCCTGTAAACCATTAACACATTACATTTCCTGTATTAGTGACATTGCTTAGTTCAGAAGAACTAAGGAGACAAATTTCTGAATTGAAATTTTTCAATCAAGTGTAGAGAAACCCATCCTGATATTTTTAATAATCAGTTCTCCATGTTACTAAAAGGAGTACTATTAGAAAAAAAAAAAAAAGGTGGTTGGTTGGGGTTTTTTTTAAGTCAGTCACATGCAAAGGTTTGCCCTTTTTTAATAGTGTAATTACTTTATTTGTATTTTTTTGATGCATCATCATCAGTAGTTTTGACTTCAGGAAATTTACTTTGAATCTCATCAGTCACAGTTTAATAAACATACGGGAAACCTGTAAGTGAAGGGAGCTGACATCCAGGCCCTAAATCTGTTCACTGACATTTGTGTAAAAAAAAAAAAAAGTCTATAGAGCCTCACTGCGATGCAATTTTTTGAGGAGCAACATGGAGAACCATCAAAGGGATTCAAATCTTCATCTCAACCCAGCTCAGACTCTTGCCTGCACTGAACATGAGAACAGGAGAGCACATGTGTGCAGGTCAGGCGCCGCACGCTCACAGCAAAGGGACAAGGTTCTACTCGTAGCGCCTTTAAACTACAGGAGTTCACTAAAGTCTGTGCTTACTGCTGTAGAGATCCAAACAGTTACAGACAGGTATTTTTGTTGGTTTTTATTATTGTTGTTGTGGGGTTGGGTGTTGTTTGTTTTTTATTTAACTTCCAAGCAACTGCTGCATCTTATTAAAGAAAAAACTCCTCTGGCACCTGACAGCAGAGCGGAAAGTGGCCAGAGCTTTGTATATTTGACTGGTACTACCCACAACATTTTCACATTCAGCCATAAAACCACAGAAGAAGCAACTGCAGCTGCAAACCAGAGCCAGGCATTGTGGGTCTGGAGGAGAGAAAAAGGAACAAGGGCACACAGCCCAACCGGCAGCAGAAGAGCCCAGGGAGGCAAGGGGAACTGTACCAGAACCCAGCTGCTGCTGTCACCCCCAGGGCCACAGGCAGAAGCAGAGGAGCAGCACTACCTAGCAGAGCACTGAAGGTGACGCAGCACTAGCCTTGTAACTAAGGCTCCATAGATCTCAAGACTGAAGCCCACTTTACAGTAATGCATCTACTACAGGTAAGTCTGTCTTTGTCTACAGCTAAGGACATAAAATCCAGCAGTCTCAAAATCCGTGAGTGATCACAGAAGATATAAAGAAGTATCCCTTTTCCCACTGGCAAGTGTTTTCCTAAAAAGAAAACATCTCCCATCACTCACAGCTACAAGAACTGAGAGACAAGAAGAAGAAGGGGCACAAGAACAAAAACATTTAATTTCCACAAATACATGAAGAATAATCTTGCTGCAGCAATTCCAGTGTCACTGTTGTGGACTTGCAAATAGTGATTCATGACTATTTTGAAATAGAATTTCTATGCCATACTTCATCTTCTAACATTTATCCTATTCATTCATAATTTGGACCAAACTGGAAAGACACGTGGCTGAATTTCAGAGTCTGAGTACTCGGAAGTTTTACCAGCTTGAGACCTGGCTGCAAGACTGCAGCAAACCTGAGAATTAACCCATCCTTAGACTCCAACTAAGTGCTACACATTGATGGTGTGCATAATCTCCTACAGCAAAAGATAGGAAAATTTGACAAGAACATTTTGTGCTGACCTGCCAGACCGTGTTCTCTTCGCTTAACTTTTGTATTTACAAAAGGAAATGCTAAGCCCTTAACTCAGTTACCAACATTCCCTCCAACAAAGGCTGATGACTTGAGTTAACACTGGCAGCATGTAAATGGTGCCGATTTCCACATCTTCCTTTTTAGTAGGCTGTTTGACTAAATAATGCTGCACACTGAAAACAAAAATTAGATTACAGCATTCAGTTTCATGTATGAACACTGTGCTTGTTTTGTCATTTAATGCAAAAATTTAAAGCATGGACATAAAAATTAGTTAAAACACATACAGACTGCAGCAGCCAGCTGGGCTCAATGGACAGGAAGGCTTATTAGGCAAAGCACATGCTTTTAGCTAGAACACACCTCTGCATTCCAAAAAGAAATCCCATCAGGACAGCAAGCTTTCGCAATACAGGGATAAGAAAAGCAAGCAAAAAAATTCCCAGGCTGTTGGCTACAGCGAAGGCCTATTTCATAGTATCAGTAACAGATTCTTCCTCCTATTTTCCTTTGCACTTTCAAGGACAAAATAAAACAAAACCCAGGTACTTCCACCTCTGCCATTTTACTAGCTGTGTTTTAAAGAAAAGCCTGTCTCTAGAAGAGCTTCACCTACCCTCTGCTCTTCCAGAGGAAGATGTTGGAAGGGCTGTAGGAGAAAGGGTGAAAATACAATTAAGTGCAGATAACATTGCTTTCAGGACCTAAAACATCCCCCCTCCTTCCATGATACGAAGCATGAAAGCACACCCACAGCTGTAAGCATTACATAATCTGCCTGTGTAAACACCAGTTTCCTTCTGAATTAAGTTTCATAAAATTCTAATGCTTCTATTAAAATATGAAGGATGGAAAGGGAAGATGACATTGCAGCCAAAGTGCTATCCAATCCTGGTGAGATAAAAACCCATCCACCTTCACACTACCAAATACAGTAAATACTGAGCACCCTTCTAAGTATCTTCAGAAGAGTGTGGAAAGTTCAAAAACCAAAAACACACAAACCAACCAAAAACTGTAACAATTCAACACTATCTTACAAAGCAATTGGGGAGTTCTGAGAACCATTTCTTGTAGCTAGCTCCAAACTGTTGTTAGTGACCTTTTGAAAACAGCACAGCTTTTACTTAAATAATTGAAGGGCTGAGGTAGACAAAATCCTAAAACTATTCCAGTTCTTGAAATCATTCAGAGTTCTGCAGAGCAGAGCCATCAAGACAGAACGCTTTTGACACAATGCCATTGTTTCATTCCACAACGCATCTTTTTGACAGTACTTCAGAACTCATAATATGCAGGTTGCTTCACAGTCTCACAACAGAACACTCTTTACATACTATAAAACAAGTTACAAGACAAAGAAAAACGGTCAAAGGTGCCAAAGAACATCTTGAAACTATATCCAAAACAAAAAACACGTATAAGTCTCAGCGACAAAGACCTGATTTTGAAAAGAAATGCAAGTGGATTCACCTTCAGCAGTTTCAACTACTACCATTATACACATCAGATCAGTGGAAGTACCCACACACAACACCCTCACCTTTCAGATGCTCTACTAGCCGTTACCTCTGTGCCCTGAAAGCAAGAAAAAGTAACATGCTACATAATACATACTATTTTCCACTTCTTTTTTTGGTGAAGACTAAGATTTCTATTAAAGATTTAATTTTGCCCACTGCCAGAGCTAGAAGAACAGTACCTTGATGTAGAAGACAATTTGACTGTCAAAGTTAATAAATTACTCCAATTATTCTTTGATTAATCACACAGAAATTAAGAACGCAGAGAAAAGGTTCTCTAAGAGGGGGAAATTTTCTGAAGGTTTGCAGGCAAGTTCAAGTGTTTTTCATCAGTACTGTGAATCTCCGTGCCCAGGCATTTCTTTCTCAGTAATAAAATAATTTTTGGAATTAAAGTGCCAAAAGACTTAATCAGAGCAGGATTTCCTGACTGATTTCCCATTTCTGATAATCAAGTGATGGCAGTGGTAACTGATGAGCGAAACGGGGGAACAGTACTACCTACATGTGTTTAGCCCAAGATCTGCATTAGGACTCCCCAGTTCACCAATCCCAGGTAAAACTTATCTCCTAAGAAAAATGAAGAAAAGATTTATCAAATATATTCATACTCCACATGACCCTTTGAACAAGTGCTTTTGCACAGCAAACTCTTCACTATAGTTTTGCTAGAGAAAAGCCAAAGGAAGACACTAAAAAAAGACAGGAGAAAAAAATTCACATAGTGGATGGGTTGGGAATGCTGGGAAGAAAGGAGGAAAACAGAACTGTAGTGAACGTGACAACTTCTTAGGTATCACTATTGCAGGTGACTCCTTCAGCACTTGGTACAAGAAACATGAATTATATATAAATGCTATTCTGTGCAGCATGCAACTATTAGAACATTTAAACACACAGACATTTAATGCAGCTAAAAGTTAATTTCACCACTCTTGTAAAGACTCATCTTCAGTTTTACTTAAGACGTACAGTTTTTCCTCCAAACTTTAAACTATTATTTCATGAAAACAAAGACAGTAACCCTCCAAACATCATCCGTGATAACTAGCAAGCAGGAATAACTATTTGTACATATCTCTTCAAATTCTGTAAACTAGCTCAGTTTTTGTTTCAAGAAAAAAAATACATACATCGATTTCCTCTCCGTATCTTGCAAAACAGGAATATTACAAATAAGACCAAAACTTTCAGCCAGCTTCATTCACATCTCCCTTTTCTTTCACTGACTCTTGGGATACTTTGCATTTTGAGAAGAACTATCCCATATATATGAATCCTCCCTGTTAAATGAAAATATATTTTATGTACATAGATACACACGCACTAAAAAAGTCTAACCACTTTACCTGGACAAAAGAAAAGGGAATCTGAATCTCAATTTCCTGTAAAGATGGCTTCAGAATGGACTTTATGTACTCGTAACACTGAGGACAGAGGTCCAGGAAGCCATTGCAAATTTTCCGTTCAAAAATAGTATCTGAACACAGGTATAGTTTGTATGATGGGAAAATACATGTTTTTGTAGAGGCCTTGCTCTATTTATGTCTACTTATATTAATGCCACAGACATTCAGTAGTTAGCATCACACTCTCGGACAGAAACACACCAGTTTCTGTTAAGAGCAGAGAGACCTTTAAAAAGAGATGAATGCACAAGGAGAAACTACAAGACGTTCATCAGTTAGAGCGTGCTCTGGAGCACACGCACCTGACAAATTAGTAGCATGTGGCATTTTAGTAATAACAGTGCCTGCAGAAGATGCTTGAAAGAAGAGAAGACAGCCTGCTTTGGCATTAGAGGTGCTTGCCAGCAACTACTCACGCACATGCCATTGATCCATTCAGACAAGATAGTCAGAATTACGGTTACTGTCACATTTGTCAAGCATAAAAAGACGTAACTTACATTCTACCTGACATTAGCAAATAATGGGCCCACAGCACGCCATTAACACTAATAATTAAGATAAGTAGTGTTTCATTTACTGAAAGAGCATCTGTACAGTAAAGCTGCAGGCTGCTTTCAGATAAAATTACTCAGATATAGTTTACAGTTTATCTTATCGTAAGAGTTTAAGGGTACTTGGGTACACACACATTTTCGTGTAAAGCAGAACACAGAAAAGAACTTCAGTTGTACAGCTATAATAACGGCGTATTTAAATACCCTATTTAGAAAGCAAAAATCAGTGATCTGAGGACTCCCAGTTGAAAAAAAGACACAACTGAATATTGGAACATGGACTGGTGGAACAAATTGCTTTTTAACTCCTATGGCAAACATGACTGAGCTATTTGCAAACAGCAGTTGTGACAAAATCAAATCATCTTCTCTGATCATCCAAACAGAGGTTGGATGTTGCTGGCATCTACAACACCAGACCAGGCCACAGCCAGTGATCTCTTAATTCTGTTCAGTGGAATCTCACTTTAACGCAGTTGCCACGATTTAAATGAGCAACAAGAACAGGCAGCCTCCTGTTCACCAGCTGAACTCCCATAGCCTGTCTAATGGTGAAGTGGAGCCTGATGTTCCTCAGGACACTTGCTCAAGGACAGCAGAGCTTACTCAGAGCTGAGAAGGAAATACCTGCTAGAGTCTGAAAACAGGACAGGAAAGCAATATCCAAGCGTCCTTCAAGTACAGCTTCAGATTTGAAATAATGTTCCAGAACAGATGGAAAAAGAAGGCTCCAACATTCATGTACTTGGAAAAAGATTACTGCCATCTTGATGATAATTCTAAAATATGGGGCTTGTGCATGTGTGGAGTTAGTTACACCAACACTGGTGTAACTATCCTGTGTTCCAATGTAGAACTGCCTGCAGTATGAGATTTTAGTAAGATTGAATTGAAAACTAGAGACAAAGCTGTATCAGCAGATCTTATAAATTCACTAAAAAAACCCACAACAACAAACAGAAAACCCCAAAACAAACAAAAAACCCCAAACCCAAAAAAGCATTATCGGAAAAAAGGTAGTAGCTGTAAAGTCTCACAAACCACTGTGCAAACAAGTTGTTCTGTTACTTGGTTTAGAATGTAAGGTGGTCATCTGAAACAGAAGGGCTTTTACAGTTCATAGAAAAATCATTCCTGGACTAGCTCAACACTTCTCCCTAAGGTGTAGCTCTTCGAACATCAGAAGTCCAAACTGGTAGGTCAATATGTAAACAAAAGACGTAAGTGAAATCCTGGGTTTTTTGCAGAGGGGTTGGGTGGGGGCATGCTAGGTAAAGAGGAGGAAAAGAAAGCAGTCCTATACAGATGAATTCCAGCTACCCAAGACTGCTGGACAAGCAGATAATGGGTTGAAATACCCAGAAGTCCATTTAGAGATAAGAAACCATTCTGCAGTTCTTCAGAGAAGAGATTACTACCACTCAGGATTTGCAAGCATTACAACACTGTCAGCTGCAACATCTTAAAAAAACAGATTTACTATGTTTGATAAATATTCAAAATAAAGTCCATCCCCACAGCCATTGCGCTGCACATACAGTATAAAACATGGGGTTGGAGAATTTACAACAAGTGCTATACCATTTTACTCACAAGTTAACTAAAAAAGTGGCTCCTTTCGTATTTTACATATTGGCCAGACTTTCCCTGTAACAGTCAACGTAATAATGAACATTTAGCAAAGTTGAGTAAGATATTACAAAAACAAGATTGCCCACCTCTTTTGGTTGGTTTTTTTCCCTAGCATGTTTTTGAAATAGACTGTAGAGCAGTGCTCTACAGTAGTGACAGTCTTTCAACAGTGGCCACTATTCCCATCATTCTCCGACAAGACTCTTGGGGAGGGAGCAGAGGAATTGCATATGCATTTACAAGAAGACTACTGTCTCCATTCACCTGTTCTTTGTAGCAGTTTCATCTTTCCATCTTGACAGCAAAAGAAGATTCTCTCCTTGGGCAGCTAGATTCTGGTTCTACTGAGGAAAAAAAAAAAGCAACAGCAGCTCTTTCAAGAGATAGAAGTTCTTTATTCGAAAGGTTTTATGCAGCTCTTTTGTTGCCAAGCATTCTCTTAGAAAACGGGGAAGAAATTCAGAGTAACCATTACTATTGTACATGATTGAAAAAACTACTAACTGCCTCTTTTAATCAAACCAAATGTGATAGAAACACCAATAGCCATACACATCCAAAGAAATTGCCAAAAAAAGGTAAGGAGGGGGGCGGGGGAATGTTCTGCCTGCGATCTAGCTGTGAAAAAACACAGCGGACCTTGAACCCTCTTTAATCGATCACTAAATTAGTGAACCTGAGCCTTAAAAAGGGAGAGAAGAAACAGATTCTGTACTATATTGGATACCACACACCTTGACGTATCTCATATTACCATTCTCTGCTTTTCCTTCCCAAGGTTAAGCAAATTAACATTGACTATGTGTGTGCAGTTTTTTTAATATATATACAAAAAAAACCCCTAACCCTAATTAAAGTAAAAAATCCATGGCCAGACATGGAATAGTAAAACCTCAAAATTCAGACCGAGACATTAAAAATTTAGGACTTGGAAACACATTTATATTGGCCAAAAAAAACCCCAAACAAACAACAACCCTGAGCTCTACCAAACAGCAACATCACGAAAAAAGAAGTAAGTGTTCTTACAGGCTTCTAAATAACAGAACACATTTTCTTATCACACAGCTCTGGCCTCTTATGATATGAGATAAAGTTCAATAGAAGTCTTCCACAAGACACTGGGATTAAAATGAGAAATAAATTTCATAACTGTTTACAAAAATTATTTTCATTTTTAGTAGAACAATATAGATGAAGTCACTGTATGTCTAACACTAACACAACTGAACAGCAACTGTTCAGTGTACCAGTACTTAATAACTGAACGTAGGCTGACTGGAACAACCTAAGTGACATTTTTCTTCTTTTATGGTTAAGACAATACCACGGAGAAGGGGAAAGCTTTACCAAAAGCAACTACTAAGGCCAGCCTTTACATACATTTTTTAACTTCTTTTTTTAAAAAAAATAATTACCTACAGATACACGTACATCTAAATACAAAACATCAATTCAGTGCAAGACACTGCCTGACAGATGAGATAGAATGGTGAAAAAAAGTTTAACGAAGCACAAGCTTAAGAAAGAACCAACCACATACTTCAAACAGAGACTGCTAGCAAAACTAATAAAATTAATGCTTTGTTTGTTGATCATACATAAATTACAATTAGAATTTTATTGCTCTGCATTTTGTTTAAATATACCTCAGTGTACCTTGGCACAAATCTACGCTTCAAAAATCAACAGAGTAATTAGAAACACTGTAAAAAATTAGTGCATTAAGTAGTATTTCCATAATTTCTCGTAAGAAATTATTAACAGACATTAGATACCATAAGCAGTGCTTTTGAGGGACTTAAAAGAGTATACTCATTTGGTTTTCCAATTAAAAAAGTTATCATTACCAACTGGCTTTCCATCAGCCAACATAACATTGCTTCAAGATTCTCTCTAAAAACCAAGGCATGGTGGTAGAATCAAGAAAGCTTATGCACTACTACAGCAAAGTGACAGGTTCTTGGTTTTCAGACTGATAGAAAAATTATCTCTTAAGTGGTTTTAAATTTGAATTTCAACACATACATGCACCAACAGAGAAAGTCATCAGTTATGTTTAACATGTAACTACACTGACTTTGCATGGAATTTAAGCATTTAAAGGCAACAAAAGAAAAAAAAAAAGCAAGAAGGTCCATCCAAATGAAGAAGCTGTGTTCACGTAAACGAGGAGGTTAAGTCCACACAGTAATTTCTGCTGACATTGTAACGTCCCTCAGGGAAATGAAACTTGGCCAACAGCAGTCAAATCCACCAAATCATACCACCAAAACCCACTCAGAAAAAAACAAAAAATCTAAGCCAGAATTGTATTTCACCTTTGAGATACAGAGAGATAGTTACACCCGAACAGCAGGCTTGCTTGTTCTACGCTGCTGGAGTAGCTAGTCGCTGGAGTTACTTCCCCGGTGTGTCCTCACTGCTTACACCAATGGGGTTCCAAGCTGTCCATATCATGACACTCTCTTCCATCATCATCTCACCACCCAAAACAAGAGACTTTGCTTCCAACTCTTCTACCTTCCCTCACTTTGTATTAGATGTTGTATGGGCTTCCATCTCTTCTTATTTTCAGTTTACTTATTCCCATACTGAAATGGAATGTTTTCGTTGTGCTATAAGGTGGGAATGTATAACAAGTGGATATAAGCAGAAGACTGAACAGCAGAGAAGCCCGAACAAGCCAGAGGACAGATGGCAGGGGTTTGTGTCCTGCCTTCCCTTCAGGATTTTCAGTTCTCTCCCCAAGTCAACATGGATAGTCTGCTAGTATCCACAGCTACCCCATAAGTGGGGAATCTACCTGATGCAATCTCAAAAGTTACTGGATTGCATTCCAACGGGGAAACATCATCAAAAGGTAGGACTCCACAGGCGCTGCCCCAAAGCTGCGAGCCGAGGTCTGAAATCAACCAGTTCAAGCAAACAGATAAGTGTAATGCTGCTCCTCTCCCAGCTAACAATGGAATTTGGGAGCGGGGGGTGGGGGGCAGGGGGGGGGGGGGGCGGGGGAACAACAGCTGCTTTGGACTTGGAAGATCTGAAACTGCTGTCTCACTGGGAAAGAGAGAACTAGGGTATTTATCATTATTTCCTTGTTCTTACCCACACTACAGCAACACGAGCAGTTTTCAGAAACTCTTAATTATTTATTGCTCCCAACATACTAACAAATATTCTTTGACAGATGAGGCATATTTTTCAGTATTCTCTTTCATTGATCTAGCTCGTCCCTGTTCCCACAACTAAGACAGACTTAGCAACACCTCCTGCTGGGTAGGGTATTAGCTGGTATACTAACGGCTCAATAAAGCTCCAGACCCTTTACCAAAGTTAGTGTAGTAACAGGAGTTTGCACATGCTTGGCATCACGCGCAAAAAAAGAAAAAATTGTATTTGTGATTAAAAATAACCACAGTGCAATCTG
Source organism: Falco peregrinus (assembly GCF_023634155.1). Lineage (NCBI taxonomy): Eukaryota > Metazoa > Chordata > Aves > Falconiformes > Falconidae > Falco > Falco peregrinus. The sequence goes on along the minus strand of NC_073725.1, from coordinate 86,665,748 downwards.
AATTTCTCATAAGAACGGAGAACTCATCTAGCCATTTGTTGTCAACAAACGCCTGTTCCTGCACTCACAGAAATGGTACCAGTAATAAATTCAACATCCATAACACACATGGTCAGACAGATGCAGCCTCCATCTATCATTCACTCAAGACATGTCAGTGGGGGCTACAAATACAACAGAGGACTCAACCTTTCTCTCATCAGCTCTGAAGAGCTGTGTAGGCCACCCCAGCAGTAGGATAAAGCTGTCCTGGCTCTTAAAGCCCCTGTAAACAGAAAAAATGAAAGCCTAACACATATGCACAAGCCATAGCACCAGTATGGGGGAGACAAGGGAAAACATAGGAGTGAGGGAGAAGTGAATTAATAAGTCTTTTACCTGAGCAAAAACCATAACTGCCTTGGCATGCTTCACTTGAAAAACCAGTTAAGAGCTTGAAGCAAAACCAGGGGATTCTTGAGGAAAGTATTACAATAGTGTATCACCAGTAATCTCACGTAGAGTAGAGCGTAAGTATTACATGAGATCCCATGAAGATTTCCAGTTCTGATCTCTTGCTTTGTTTCTATGGTTATAAACATGCACAATGTTGTGGGGTTGGGTGTTTTTTTGTGGACAAATAAATGGTCTTTATGCTTTGCAGCAGGATTAAAGAAGAATTCGAGTACTGCCTCAGGCCTTCTTGAGAGTACATCCAGTTGCTTAAAAGCTATCCCTGCCAAATAAAGAGGTGGTTTGGTTTACCCAGGTCTAAAGTCCTCCCTAACTCTGATCTTCAAGATAGTGTTTCTTACAATCTGGTAGTGCAAATAATTGAGGCACAAAGAATAAAAAGTAGGAAAGGCTGCATGTCACAATTTGTGTGACAGTAGAGCCAAACTCTCCAATGCCACGTTTTTGCCTGGATCTTTATCTGTGAGAACACATTTGTAGTAATGTAACATCCACGGCAACTTCTCTTAAAATATGAGAGGATAAAGTTATTGGTGACACAACACCCAGCCACTGGATGTTTTGAGAATTATGCTGGAAATAAACTTGCTAATGTGCTTTTTCCAGTGTATTTCAGACTAAACAATTGGTAAATCTCACTTCCCTGGTAAGCAAACACCACCATGCACAAAACGTAGTTTTTTCCAGATGCTATCCACTACATAACTCGCATATTTCTACAGCACGTACATGAGGGCAAATGTTAAGCTGTTCTGAGGGACCTCTGATCCTACAGCCAAAAGGCACCAATTTTTCTCTTCAGAGCTCTGCAACATCTCAGAGACAGAACAGCTAATGTAACGCCTTGTAGAAGCCTTGCGAGGGACAGATGTGACCAAGTAACAATGGTGACCAGTATTCTGTGATCAGGCTTACGGTATCTTCTTCTAGCAAGCCCAAATGACAAGGAGTTTCTAGGTTACAGCCATAAATTCCAGGAACAGGATATGTATCCTTGGGCATTTAGAGCAGCATAGAATAAAAATTCTGAGTGAAATAAAACTATAATCACCTAACCTCACTAAAGTAGCTGTAACTAAACCAAACAGCATCTTACAGGCCAGTGCCTAGATATGCTGGCCATTACCAAACAAGAACTTACGAAGTTTCTCCTTTTGAAGGATTGTAAGGACACAGATGGCAGAAGTTAAAATTGTTTGGAATGAAGCCAATGTAGTCATTAGCACATGTTCTTAAAGAAAACATAAAACTTCCCGAGCACCCAACTATTGCCGAGAACACAACTAAAACAGCAAGGGGGACACTGCTCAATTCCTTTTTAAATTCCCCTTACCCAGCCTTAAAAGCCTTCCTTCCTTTTTAACCTGAACACAAAACAGAACCTCCCTACAAGCAAAACCAGAAAAATTAGCCATGATCAGAAGTTCATCTACCTCTTCACTAGCGCTCCACAGGAATGTGTTTTACTATATAATAGTTTTTCCTCCCTGAAGTCAGAGCAGTCATAAAAAAGGGGGAGGGGAGGTTGATTGCACTAGTTCTACAGCATCTGGCTATGCAATAAGACTCTTGAAATAATTTTCTCTACTGTAGCATATAGCCAACAAATCTGGCAAGAAGCAACTTTAAGCATGTGTTGCTGTGACAGCAATGAATTATCACCCCAGTCTGCAGCAAGATTAACACTTACAACCTTGGCATGAAGAGCAGTCTGCTCAGACAGTGTGTCAGGAGTAGTGCTCCACAATCAGACTTGAAAGGGTGGGCTCACGTTAAGAAATTAAGAGCACAGAAACGCAGACATTTGCCTAAACTGTAAACAAACAGATAATTTCTAGGGAAAAAGACAGTGTACAGCCAAAGAAGTAGAAACACCAAAGGAAACTCAAGGTATGGAAGAAAGAAAAAAAAAAAGAAGCAGCCATTGAAAACAAGGTACTGCCTGTGACAGAGGACATGCTGTAAAGAACAGTTACAGAACAAAAAAATAGAAAACAGCTCACCAGATTTATCCTGCTTAACACAAAAATATTAAAGTATCCGGTCAAGACAACCTGACATGAAATAAGACACTCTGAAAGCTACGTGCAAATTGTAGAAAAAAAAGCGATCACCAAGTCCAACATAGGACATTACTCGTGCCAAGTTGGAGTTTGTCACATCTTTTGTGTTCTACAACAGTACGTGCCATTACCTGTAAGTTAAGAGCAGATTCAAAACCAGCTTTGGCCTCACTGGAAGGTCAGAGGTGACATTACATCAAACCCAACTCTACTAAGGAGTTCTGTTTGGCAGATTCATGGTCATCCATTCCACTTTTCCAACTAACTGACCACAAAGAGAAGAAACCTGAAAACAAAGCTCCTTACCATAAGCTTCTTAAAACAAAAACCTGCAGAGGGAAGTGAAGAAAGCCACGAAGCTCAAAAAAACATGGTGGAATCTCCTTCCTGCTTGAACACTCACCACACAGACCTGCTTCAGCTTTGCAGAGTTGATAGGACTATAAAGCCTGCCTTCTCTGCTCTTTGATCTGGTTGCTAGACATTTTTCTATAAAAGCAGTTAGGAGATTCCACCAATCGTCATCTTCACCTCTAATGCAACTTTACTTTGTGAACCAGAAAAAAGACGTATAATATTATGCTGATATTTCACAGATTATGTGTTCTACTTTCAAGATCTTAACTTGAAGGAAACACTTTAAGAAGTTAAGCAGTGTGAGTTGAAACATATGAAGAGGTGAGGTTAAAGGATTCAGCACTGAGGGAAACCAAGACAAAAGGATTCTGTCGCTTAAAAAAATAAAATAATAAAATCTAATTCACTAACTATTAGCAACAGCTGCATAAAAAGTATGTTAAAGTGACAGGAACAGTCTAGTGGGCATCACAATCTGCATGGTTCTTTACACAGAACACAGCTTTCTGCATGACAAAAGGAAAATTTTACATTTCCTTGAAAAGCTTTATTTCAAACACATAGCTGTAAGTAGATATAACATAGCACCAAATTCAAATATGACAGCATGAGAGAGAATTAAAAGCATAATACGTGTTGAGAATTTTGTAAGCAAGTGATTACAATTTATCTACTATCTTACTAGGAAATTGGTTCCAATTCCCTGAGATTAGAAAGTTCTCCAAGTAAAAAGGTAGCAAACATGTTGTCTAGCAAAGAGGAGTAAACACTGAGTTGAGGCAGATCCTGTAACTGAAGTCAGTTTGGAAATATCTACTTTGTAAAGAAATCAGAGAAGTGCACCTAAAGCTTTTTAATACTGGCTTGTAATGATGAAATTAATGTTGTATAGGCTGGGAAGACCAACCTCCATCCAAGGGGCATAGTTCAGTGTTAAATGTCCACACACCTGACTCCAGTCTTCTGGGGCAGAGAGCACTTAAGGTCCACGGGACTGCTCTGAAATACTCACTAATTCATACAGATCACACTTACTGCTGCTATCTATGGTTGACCACTCAGGCAAACAAAAACCAAACCAAATCAACCCTAACAGAAACACATTACCCCCCAACTTACACGAAACTACAAGGGAGCTAAAGTACAAAGTTTTGTTTTTAAATCCCCCAGAGTAGCTTGTAAATTATTTCTCACCATGCTTTCCCAGTACTTTATTACTTCAGGCAAGCACATCTTTCATGGTAGACATAGCCTTATAACACTGCTCTTTGCTAACAAAACCAAAATGATGACTGAAATCTACGTAGCGTCCTACAGGATCACAAAACTACCAGCATTCTGTCTTCAAGAGCAGAGAGAGGTATTATTTAGGTTGGAATATGATAACCACTGCTTTCTGCAGTCCGTTCTCCTCCTAGTTCACTCCTCCAGCACAGATAACCTTTGGAGCAAGGAAGCTACAAGGCACATCCTTCCTTGCCTGCTCCCACTAGTATCCATAGAGTTCTGGAGGTTGACAAGGGTGTCAAAGTAATTTTTTCCTCTGAGGAGATGGTATTATTATTATTATATTACCGTGTTGAGTTTATTAGCTTATTTAAATCAAGATACTTGAAATATCTGACCAAAATAGGCTTATGGCCTCAGCTGGTGGGTTTTTCTCTTCCAGCTACAGTTCAGCATGTTGGTTTGTAATAACTATCTGTGCAGCAAATGCCACCAGAGTAAAATCCAGGCTTGACAGCTATTTTGGGCTCCTGGATTAGAAGTGTTAGCTGCATTAATGGGGCAATGAGAACAAAGTCTTCTGCAGCGAGAGCACGATGAAACACCAGGTGAACTGGTGTATTAGCTCCTCTAGAAAACTCCTGTTCAAGCAGCCCTCAGGTAATACAATTCTTCAAGAAGTTTCACTCATTTACTCTACTCCTCTCCACAAGATAGAAATTTTCAATGTATGGTTTTTATGAGGTGCATCATCTGCAGATGAGGCTATTCTGCTGCTGCTTGAAGGTAACTCCTAAGTTTGCTCTTGAACACAAAGAAGGCCAAAGGGGGGAGGTGGGCCAGCAGGTCTACCTGAACATAATGCAGTAATACCAACAGATTGCACTGCATTCTAAGAAGTAAATGTCTTTCAGTAAAACTATAAAGTCAGATCACCAAATGAAGGTATTAAAGCTTCTGGTATCTTTCATTCTGAGCATGTTTACAGTTGTCATTCTAAAGCAGCAAAATGAAAGAGTTTGGGATTTTGTTTCATTTTGATAAAAAAAAGACAAGCTGCTTCTTGTCTGGCTATCTTACAGATAACAGCATTTTTCAATAGTCAGGAAAAAAAAAAAGCCAGGACAACACACCAGGAAACACCACACTTGCTCAACGTTAAGATTATTATTTTTTTTCAATTTGATTATCCATACAAGCTACAATTTACAGTACAAAACAGATACAGTACGGAAGCAGAAAACTAGGAAAAAGGAGATGCTAACACATTCAAAATGTTTCAAAAGCCGAACTCTGTACTAGGCATCTCAAAAAAGGACCCCCAGCCCAGTCCTTCCCATAGCTGCACCAGTGCCAGAGGAACAGGGAACCAGCACCACCACCTGCCCGAGGACACCCTGATGGGGCTGCAGAGCTAGCACCTCTGCACCCCAGGAAGCACGTCAGGGTTTCACGGGAGTGCTGCTCTTCTCCGGCTGTCTCCATCTGGCACACCAGTCCCACAGGGCTACAGCCAGCTGGCACAGCTCAGAACAGCCTTGGGGCTGCTCTAGACTACACAAGGGAGTAGGCCAGAGGAAAACCAGCACCATAAAGAGCTAATTTACAATCCCATTATCCCATCATCCTCAACTATATGCAGCATGAGCATGACCTAGGCACATGCCCTGTGACGAGGTGCTTTAAACGACCAAACAAAAAAGTTACATCATCTTAACAATGAGTTTGATTATAAAAGACAGAAATCTTTACTTAGAGACAGGCCTTTTTAAGGAGGGAAACAAGTGGCTCGTAACTTGATTATCTAGAAAAACACTATTAATTGCATTAAATTAAATGTAATATGAAAGTGGATTTTCTGTAATAGCTGATCACAGATTACGGGCATTCTACACTCCCTGGTTCATTTATTTTTCACAAGGAAACTGGAGTAGAAGCAAATTATTTGCATACAGGAATAAGTCCTAATGACTGCAAACGTAAGACAAGTTTCACCTATCAGGCTCAGCACAGACCAGGACATCTGTGAAAGCCTGGCATGCTCATAACAGCAGGCACAATCACGCTGTTTTATAATATAATAATAAAAGAGGTTACTTCATGGAACCCTATTAGCCACACTTTACAGAAGAAACCATTAGTATGTGGAGAACATTCAAACACAGTCAATCCATCAGTGGCAAAGTCCAGAGGAAGGCAGCGGTTGTTACTCAAACTCCCTGTGCAGCCTCCATGCATCACTACTCAGGTCCTCTCCCACCACCCCAGCACTCCTCCCCTCAAGCTACCAATGCTACAGCTGTTGGTTCAACCCTATTCAGGCGAAATATTATTAAGAGGAGAAAAAAACCCCAACTTTTTCATCTTTATCTGTTCTTTTTGGTTAACAGTACAATCGCATCAACACAATGCAGCAAACAGTATGGCAGGAAGAGTGTGCAGCCAAGAGCTGGCAATTCCTTGGACTGTTAGGGAAAGACACACATACACCCAACAGCTAAAGAGCTGGATTTCAGGTTCCCCACTCACCAGTCTTCGGTGATACGGCACAGAAAGGCCCAAATTTCACATCTCTTGCTTTTCTCTAGTAAATCAAATGTTGCCCTGTCCTGTACCTGAATAGCATTTTTCTCATTCAAATCATCTGCCAATTCCATCACATACTTGTGTCTCACCAATACCCACATATATAACTAGTTTCTAAATTTTAATTCAAGCTTTTAAAATCTGTCAGATTTGCTAGCTCATCACTTTCTCCTTGATGTCATTTTCTTGCACTCTTTTACCACTGCTTAAAACAACTTGTCTGCAAAACAGTTTCAACCTACAGGCACAATATGCTTACAGAATTAGATTGCTTGCTTTATATAGAACTGCTATAATAAAGTAATTCTTAAGGCTACCACTAGACTTCCGTTTTTCTGCAGTCAAGACTTTTGCAATATACAGCCCAAGACAGACAACCTGTCCCCCCCCCTCCTACTGCCTGAAATCTTTCAGTAAGAGCCTGACTACTTGCATTCCAGTGATGAGATGTCCCTGTGATCTCAGACATACTAGGATCTTTCCCCTCGTCTCCTTTTCATAGAATACTTAACTGCATGGATGAACGAAAGATTTACTTAGCGTCATAAAGCAATTTCTCTAATGCTCCATGTATATTTTTCACACTTGGCACTATTTCACAAATATACAGTGATATACTTCATATAATTATGAATGTTGGCACCACACCGTTGCACTTTGTTTTAGGCCCCTTCAATTACTAAACAAGTGGTTGAGAACAACTCAGGATACACAAGTATGAATCAATTCCAGTACCTGAATCAATGCAGAAAAATTACAAAGAGATGCAGAAAAGAAATCAGACTTATCATAGCAACTCTAGAACTTACACATCAAGTTACAAACAGCAGAATTACTATGTGACAAGGAAACACATCACTAAGAGTAGCAAGATAAAATTATGCTGGACAAAGCGTAAGATCAGTTTCCTTAAGGAACAGCCTCATAATGACAGAAGAGAGCCTTGTTCCTCTTTATGCATGTAACTAAAGTAACTCTTGAAACCATTTTCACTGCTTGCCTCATCCTGTTCTCTACATCACTGTTAGAAGCATCCCACAACCAAACCCACAAAATGTACTCACGAATGACCAAAGAACTGAGCGTTCATCATTCAAATAAACATGTCCAGTAACAAGTTTTTTGAGGGGAATGCTTGCTAAGACAGCATGACAGAAGTCAGCAGTGTCCAGAAAACAAGATTATATGAGAATTTTACCCTGGTCACTAGCTGACAAGCAGGACAGTGATCAAGTTTAAGAACAATACTGGGCAGTAATATGAAGATAACAAAGCACAGCGAAGAAAAACATGAAACCTCAAGACAAATTTTGCATTTGTCACTGGAGGGCACAGGGTCACAAAACCTCACCCAACCTAAATGAGGTACTGAAATCAGTCAGCTATCGCAGCTGTCTTCACTTATGAAGTTGTCGCACATCTGCTGCACAATAAATCTTACCTTTATTTACCAAGTATATTCTAAAGAAGGTCCCTTAATCTGACTTGCATGCAGTAACAAGTCTGAATGCACAGACAGAAGCACAAATTATAACGGGGCAATCTTTTTGAAATAACATCAGGTGATTCAAAGACAAGGAGAGAAAGATTAATCTTTTTTTAAAAAAGAACATAAATTGGGGGAGGACGGCACAGACAGACACAAAAATAAATGTTATAAGCTGCTGTTTCCTCTCCTTGTGCTAACACACACTGAAGTAATAGAATTCAAGTCTGTACTTCACGCAAAACAAAAGTCCTTTAAAAACAGAAGCAAAACATGTATCTAAAAGCCTGGGCAGTCAATTCAGTAACATGAATCCATCCTATTTTAAAAAAAAGGCTACTTGGATGCATGAACTTCTGAGTGACAAGCGAGGCAATCACCACAAATGCAACTGTGCGCCACATCAGTGTCTGATACTCTGTCATCCCCATCACTTAACTATATTCAAATACTGCAGGGTCTTCCATGTGTTTAGGCAAAAATAAAGTTACTACTAATTTGGTAACTTTTACTCTTTCGTTTTATACGCACTACTTCTTAAATTGTTAACACACACACACATATATATATATGGATGAAAACTTGGTTTAATATACTAGGGCAAAAGCTGCAACACAACTCCAGATTAAGATGCTAATGAAAATGAAAAGAAATTCTAATAATCTCTTAACTGAAATGTAGATTAATCATCTCTTCAATTAAATTCTACATAAATATAACTTCATAAGTTCAGTGAGTTGTATTTTTACATCTTACATATATGTGCAGAAGAGCTCAGCTGCGTGTGCAAACCACACGTCACAATGCAAAACCAGTACGGTATAGGAACAAGACCATGTAAGTATAGTTAAACCAAGTTTTCTTTTCAGACTTAGTACTAAGGCAGTGTCATATTTAGTGAGCTCCTTCTCACTACTACTTTTAATATGAGGATATTTAATATGTTTGACATGTTTAGTGTCAGAATTTGTTACAGGACATGAGAACTCGCACTAACCCCAACATTTATGCTAAAAAGACACTACTTTTTCTTTCAAGTGTGTTGAAAACAACTTTTGTTACCATGGTCTTTATTTTTTTTTCCTTGAGTTTCACCTTATCTAATGCCCAGATTATTTTTTTTTCAATGACAAATTTAGTATACTGTAGACCTTCACAGAAATATCCCAGGGATATGCTGACATCACCACTTATACTATGCAAAAGGTAGACAAGAGCAGCCATGCTCATTTCAAGCTCCATTAAGCACAGGAAAAGAAGAAGCAGAAGGGAGGAAAAAAAGTTCTGTTTACCAACTTGGAAAAGCAGAGAGAAACAAAAACATAAAAGAGTTTTAAAGTACTATTACATATAACTGAGAGGGTTTCCTTATTTAAAAAAAACACACCTTCAGTAACCTACTTAAGTAGAGAACTGAAAGAGAGTAGAGTATTTGCTGTATTGAGCACACAAAAGAACTTGACAAGATAGAGTGCTTGCTGCTAATCAGTTACTGACAGGTAAAGTGAAGCTCAGGTTACTTTGAGTCAACTGGTGTCTGGTAACAGTTCACTTTAGTGATCATCAAATAGGTCTTGAAACAGATAGAATTATTCTTTTTCTTAAATGAGAGAGATCAACACGGCGGAAGCTGTCCTAGCACCAAAGTAAACCACAGATCCTACTGGAGCTGCTGTGCCAGTTGCATCACTGTGGTACCTCTGCTTGGAGAAAACGTGCTTTGAACCAAACAGAACGCAGGTTAATTTTGCAATGAGTAACTCTTTACAACATTGATTATATTACTAGCTAATGCAGCAAAGTTCTTACCTTGAATTAAGCAGAGTGTACATAAAAGACTGCCAAATCAATATGTAAAAGAATACAACTACAAAGACAGAGCTTCCATCCAGTCAGAACAGATCTATCAGCTTCTAGAACTGCTTCTGCTAAGAAAAGGTTCCCAATTCAGGCCTCTCAGATAACATATGGCTCTCCCTACGCTCCAGCACTGCTTGCTGACAACACAGTCCCAGATAACATAATAAACTGTAATGTCATTATAGCATTTCACTCACTTAGTTCCATTGTCCATAGGTAACAAGAGATTGGAGATAGCTGCTCTGGGCAGCTCTTTCTGTCCAAGTCTAGAAAGGCTTTAACAGTGATGGCTCTTTACATGACCACAGAAAAAAAAAAATTACTCTTTAAAAATAGTTCTAGTAAATCCAGCAAAATGCATATGGGTCACCCTCAGATAGCCTTTCTTGTGATGCCACTATAATCGATACATAAGCAAGAGTACATACGTGTCCCCTCACTTTAGATGCTGCCATGTACTACAGACTTTATAAATACTTGGAGAAACATGGGAACACAAGTATTAAAAAACCCAAACCCAACATTTTCAAGTAGCTATCAGTCAAATGAAATGGAAAGGTATGGCTAATAAAAAAACCCACCCTACATCTTCCGGGAAGAAGACATCAGGAAACCATAGTCCCACGTCAAAATAAACATGGACAGGAAAAACTACGAGTGCTAGGTTTAACATGAGAAACACAAGCTTTTGAACAGTTAATCTTTCTTTGGTTTAAAAGAAATCAGCCACCATGGCCACCATTGGGAATCAAACCAAGAGTTGCAATGGCACTTGCTACGAAGCAGGATCCCCAGAGCATGTCCCAAGGGAAAAGATATTTTTTTCCGCTCAGACTCAACTAGCAGTAAGTTGGGAGAAGGGGAGTCAGCAATTCACAAGCAGGCAACTTACACTATCAGTCAGCAGCATTCACCTGTTAATTTGTTACTCCAGTTACTAAGACAGAAAATCCTCAAATGAAAGAAGGAGAGTAGAAGGTTTGAAACTGATTTGCAGCTCCGGTTTCATGTTAACGCTACAGATTAAGGCCTGAAACAAAAATGCGGCTATCAGCTAACCTTTGTTTGTGGTTTAAAGCTTCGATGGCTTAAAGTAAAGCTCAACAGATAGTCCAACAAATCAAACAAAGCCATTCCACTCTGCTCACCTTCACACTACTAGCTGTCATCCCAGTTCAAAAGCTTTCGCCATTTTCAGTATCGAGCATGTAAGATCACTGATTGCAGACAAAATTAAAAAAAGATGCTATAACTGCTCCCAACAAACAGCCTGGCTATGAGCAAACCTTGACTGCTGATAAGACTACAGAAAGGGAAAAAAAAAAAAAAAAAAGATGCCTTCTTGTCCAGTGTAACTCTATTTTTTTTCCTTCGCCAGCTTGCGCAGCTCCATCTTCCTTCTCCGCAACATGGAACAAATAAAAGCATGGGGAAAACTGCATTTATTGTGCAGTTATTAAAAAAAACAGGGAAGAAAATGCTTCCAACACAACTACTATTCATCAGTTAGCTTCAGTTACAGGAATCTGTGTAACCTTTAAATCAATACTGCAAGTGTTGACCTGAGACAGAGAGAGAAGCGCTAGGCAAGTCCTGATGGTTCAGATCCCACAACTCAAGAATTGCTATTCACCACCTCAGAGTTCACGGTGCAGAACTAATTCCTAACATTTGGCCCAGAAACCAACCATTTATTTAAAAAAGCACGGTAGAGGATACAAAACAGGGATTAACACCACTAGAAAGAGTAAGTTCTTGTATTACATTCTTCTTCAGCACCAGAGACATAAGCTCAGCGGAGCACTGTCAGTCTGGCTTGTCCCACATATGCACGGCTCTGCTGCGGGAGCTAAAATCTCCTGTCTGGGTATCTCTCACCCCAAAGATCGTGTCTTCAGACCAAAAGGAAAGAGAACATTACCTTCAGCAGGTCTAAGGACCTTTTTACTCCTTAGAGGTTAAGAACTAAGGAAGATTGTTCAGGTATGAAACTGAACAATGAAGCTTGCAGTCCATTTTGACACTTCTTACAAGCTCTCAGGGAGAAGGTAGTCCCCACAACACATGGCAAAGAACATCCTTCCTGAGTGAATCGGCCAGTTCACACAGGCAGCCAAAGCAAAGTATGCAGCTGAAAAGACAGACAGGCTTCTTGAATCCTGGACTCCCCTTCCAAACTCTCTACAGGATTTCTAATCCAGAAGTTTTGTGCATACGCTAAAAACGGTAAAGAAAAACAAGCCAAGATTTCCTATTAATTTAAGCAATCAAAACACTGAGCCTGAGAAGGCGGCACAGCCTGGTAAGGTTCCTTGTCCATCTGTTATGGTACAAAGCAAATCGCCTAAGCAACACTTCCCTGTTCCTGGACAGGTATATGGGGCAAGGCTGTAAAGGAGAAAGCAAGTGAGCAAGCATGCCTCAACAGGCAGGAGATGAAAAGTTCCACCATTAGCTTACCCTGTGACTGCAAGGTCATTCTAGCAAGAACTTAAAATGTTGATTTAGACTGTGAACCACAATACTTGCTACCGAAAACATAACATGGCATTTATTTGCCAAGACATTATTAAGCTTTTTCTACTTTGAAAGTTAGGAAATGAACCAAAGAAATTTCTGTTTTGAGTACCTATGAATCAGTTATCTGTTAAGTATCGTAAGGAACAAAGGACTGAAGTCACAAATACATGGGGAGACGGATACCTGAAGAAAGGTCATCACCTATAAAATAAAATGTTTCTTCATATCTGAAAGCATCATGAAGGGTCCATGTAAAGAGAAAATAATGGAGAAACAACAGAAGCTCTCAAACAGGAAGAAATATGCTAGAATGCACCCGCTGTCAAATAGAGTGTATAACCCCGGACAGGCAATTATTCTTCGATCTATTGGCAGAAGCACAGAACAAACATTCTGAAATTCCAGATAGGACCTTGTACATATCATGACTCTAGTCACAATAGCAGTTTACTTTTATCATTCAGAGCCTTTTCAGAGCAATGACAGTAAGAACCATCCAGAACAAGACAGACAGTTTTTCTCCAAGGTGTGTAGTCTAGCAAGACAGAATTTAATTGTAAATTTAGCTTCCCTTCAAGCACTGAAACCATTACTTACCAACGCCTGGACACAATGATGCATCTACATGTCTAATTACTCACTGACAGGGACCAAAACCTACATTCAGCACTGCAAAACAGATGTTTCTCATCTGTAATTCTAAAGGAATAAGCAAATCATTTGAGGTGTGAACCTACAGAAAAATGGAAAAAGCTAACATGAAGGGATGGCTTAAGTCTTCTTAGCATCCTTTGTCTGTTCCATAATTCCTGGAGGGGTGGGGGGGTGGGGTGGGGTATTGGTGTCAAATGTAAGGACCTCTCATACAGTGTTACTTAGTTGAAGTGTGAGGTAATTTCCACATCAAAATATTCAACGTAAAGTCCATGACCTACAGAAACACAGGCTTTACCATCAGCCCATGACCTACAGAAACACAAGCTTTACCATCAGCTTATTAAACAGATTCTATCACAAATTAAAAATCAAGAGTTACAGGTCAAACCCCTAAAGCCAAGACAGTCAATCCTAATTTTGTGCCACTTTACATACAACTTGAGCCCTGAAATCTTGTTCCAACTTTTAATCACAACTACTACAATTTCAAGAGTCATTCTTTGGATTTCTTCCTCGTCCCCTTTTCCCATTCCACTCCCCAGCATGACAAGACAGGTTTTGCCTTTGCTTAGGCTTCACCATCAGCAACACATTTACACCATGGCAAAGCCTCTGCCTAGAACAGCACGTATTTTGACTGCTGCACCTTACTACTCCGGCCAAGATGCAGTGAGCAGAGGCAAGCTACAGCCTCACTCCTCCATGTAGATACAACGATGCAGCATGACGACACCTCAAATTCCAGCACAGACAACGCTTCAGAAGTGAACACACTCCTAAAACCTTCACCAGAGTACCAGTATCTACAAAGATGTACACATAATTACCTCTCGCTTCTGACTAAGAATTCAAATGCACATTCAGGAGGTAGCCTTCCAACGATAAACTGTGCTTTACAGCTATGCTATTCGCAACACTGGCTGTAAAGCATACTGAGCTGAGCACTGAAGCTCATAAAAGCTTATTCGCAGAAAAGGTAGGTATTAAAAATGAATAGCAAACAGCGTTAAAATGGTCTTCCAAAGCATAACGCAGTAGGCAGTGGAAGTGAAGTGGGAGGAACGGACACTTTCTGCCCCCTGCAGTTGCCATTGCTAGCTGGATTTTTAAGACAGCCTTAGCAGGGATAGTATGCTACCATTCTAGAAACCTAACGATTTACATCTGCCTATCACCAGACAGCCAAGACATCTTTTACAGCTAGGTTAATCTAACAGTTACATTGACCAAGGCTTCCCATTAACGATCAACTACACACGTCAAATGTTTTTCACGATAAACAAATTATGTGCATGTCCTTGATTTTGCAACAAAAAGGACTATCACCTTTTACCAAACCTCTAATTTGACCTCATTGTTTTGATTAGGATTAAGAACAAGAATCCTCACCACCAAATCGGTACTCTAAAGCAGTCAGAACTATGCTCCTAAAATATATATATACACACATACATAATATATGTATATATAAAATATTAAAGGACAAAAGACTGTTTTCTAGTTATTAGACTATAAACATGCCTCCAAACAGAAAATACCATTTATCAAATTTTACATGTAAATGAGTAAGGCATACATACAGACAGCATTTCAGTAAAGAAAAATTCCATGGAAGATCTCATGCCCATATGCAGGAGAGGTAAGTACCATAACTGTTGCTTATATACTTTCTTCAATCTTTGTGAATATAGACTGGGATTTGAACCCCAAATTCAGCTAGCCAAAATGTTTCCCTATACATGATCATGTACTCCCACATATTTCAGGTTGGCTGAATTCAGGAATCCAACTATTTTCAGACTGGTAACCTGCTTGAAAAGAAAAAAGGGGGGTGGGGGGTAGAAAGCATTTTTAGGATGTATTTGAGAAACTGGTGTTTTCCATGAGATGATAGATAATTTTGAAACAATGCTGTTCTGCTTTAAGAGCCTGCCCGTGCAGAGAGGAAGTGAGAACACATTGATTACAATGGGATATTATTTATTTCCAGCTGTTTTTTCAAGCAATGATGAACACATCACTACCATTAGATTCCAGAAGAAAAAACCCTAACTGTTGCAGCATACAAATGGTATGCAGGTTACAAAGGATGTTCCAGATTAAAAAAAGTAGAAATTGTGCTAATGAAATCTTATTTTCCTTCTTCCACATAACATTTGATTTATATTTGTCTGAGACATCTTCTCACTTGTCATTTCTTTTCTTCCACAGCACACGTATAATTTTTTTCCTCCATTTAAGCTACAAGTACCGTGTATCATGTATCAATTTGTATCTTGACACACTAAAGGCTAAATAAACACAGTTTGACTAATATACTTCACAATGTTGGTTTGTAGGGGATTATAAATACTAAAACCAAGTTTGACTGTATTTTGCAGGGCTATCAGGTTAACTAAATACATTTGAAACTCTTTTCTTCTCAGATCCCAATTTTTTCCTCCAAGAAAAAACTGGATTATCCTGAGAACACAAATGAAATATGGAAAAACAGTCAGCCACCTCATCCCTGAAGTACATCTCTCACACTCTAGGTCTAATTATGACTGAGCAGCTTAATGCAAAGCAACTGGGCTGAGAAAGTTTTCAATGGGCTGCTTCAACACAAACACAAACCGTGCTGTCCCAAAAACCAAGTTTTGCTGTTGCACTCCCCTCCTCAGTCATGAAGCGATGACTGATAGAAATCTGCCAAGTCACTTTGAAGCGAAAACGAGTAATTAGTTGTACAGTTGAGAGAGAAACACGCATGTGGACAGGGATGTCATTTGAGAAGATAGGGGGGGGAAAAGTGCTCTGCCCCTCGCATTATGCCTCAGGAACAGGGATTTCTGCCTCAGGAACAGGCATTTCTCCTGGGTTCGCCTGCACAGGGCATGCCCCCAGCACCAGCGCACCCCTTCCCTGTGCTCCAGGCTGAGTCAGTTCCTCCCCCGCCCCCCCCATGCAGCAGGAATTCCCTTTTCCAAGTGGATTATCACGATGAGCGGTTTGTTTGTTGTTTGGTTTTTTTTAAGGGGGGGGGGGGGGACACAACAACATTTAAAAACAAAAAAAAGAAAGAAAAATTAAGCAAACCATCCCCCTCACTTGCCTCAGCCACCGTGCCCCCCCCCCCCCCCCCGCCCCGGGCCGCCCCGCCGCAGCCCCCCGGCTCGGGCGCGCCCCCCGCCGCGCCCCGGCGGCACAAAGCTCCGCCGCAGGCCGGACGTGCCCGTTGCCCCGGGCCTCCCCTCCCCTCCCCTCCCCCCCCCCCCCAGTATTCCGGGAAGCTCTCGCTGCCTCCCGCACCTCCGGGAGGAGGCGGCGGCGCTGCGGAACAGCCCCGCTGCGGAAAGCCGGCCCCGCCGCCGGGGCAGGTGGCACAGAGGGAGGCCCCGGAGCGGGGGGGGTGGGCTGGCTGTCCCACTCCATCCCGGCGCCGTACCGCCCCCCCGCACACCCACACACCCCGCCACCCCCCCGGAGGCTGGAGACACCGAGCGCTTCCTCCTCCCTCCCTGCCCCCACAGCCGCGTGCCGGAGCCCGGGCCCAGCCGCTGCCGGCGGGGCGGGGACGGCGCTGGGGCCGGGGGGGTCGGGCCCACCTGCCCCGCGGGGAGGTGGGCAGGGCGGGCGGGGGGCCCGTCCCCTCCCCGCAGCCGCGGGCAGGCCGAGGCGGTGGAGTGCGTGTGAGCGGCGGAGGGAGGGCGGAGGGAGGGGAAGGGACGGGAGCGCGTGTGGGGAAGGGACGGGAGGGGAAGGGGGGTGGATGCGGGCCGCCCCCGGTACCTTGCGCTTCCTGGTCTCGGCCGAGCCGCTCCACACGAAGCACTGGTAAATCGCCCGCAGGTTCTGCTTCCAGTTCTCCACCTTGAAGCCGGTCACATGGCAGCACCCGGCCGCCGGCGGACTCATGTCAGACCCCCCCACATCAATCCGCCCGCAGACGGGCCGGGCCGGCGGGCAGCGAGCCGGCCCCTTCCCCCCCCTCCGCAGCAACCGCACGGACACGGCCGCGGGCACGGGCCGGGGCGGCCGCGCGCCCGCCCGCGCGCCCCCCCCCGCCCCCCCCGCCGCGCGCCCGCCCTCCGGGGCTCCGGCCCCTCACGCCGCCGCCTGCCGCGCGGCCTCCGCCGCCCCCGCGGGCTGCTGTGGGGGCGCGGGCAGCGGCTGGCACATAGAGCCGGGGCTCCGCGCCGCCACGGCCCCCCGGCTCCGAACAAAGCGCGGCGGCGGCGGGCGGGCAGCGCGCACTCCCTCTCGCCCGCCCTCTCCCTCACACACAAAGATGGGGCTCTCTGAGGCGAGGAGGAGGAGGAGGCGGCGGCTGTAGCGGCCGCTGCCGCCCCCGGAGTGGCCGCCGCTCCCTTCTACCTCATAGAGGCCGCTGTGGAAGCGGCGGGCGGAGGGGAAGGGGAGGGGGGCGCTGGCGGCGGCGACCCTGGCCGCGGTGTGAGCGAGCGTGTGTGGGGAAGGGGGCGAGTCTCCGCCCGCCGCCGCTCCTGCTCCCCCAGCCGGCCGCCCGCTCGGCTCTTGTCTCTTTAAACCACCCCCCCCCCCCACTCCTTCGCTGTCTCCTTCCTCCTCCTCCTCGTCGTCCGCACCCCCCTCCGCCCGCCGTGAGCAATGGTCCGAGCCGCTAACTCAACCTAGCCCGCCAGGCCCGGAGTGGGACAGACCAACGGAGAAGGGGCGGTAGGTGCTCCCTCTCTACCCCGCCACCCCTGAGGGAGGGAGCCGGAGCGGGAAGGAGCGTGGCAATTGGTGTCCCCGCCCGTCAGTCCGCCACCGGGCCCGCCTCCTCTAGCGTCTCATTGGTTTCCTTCCTTTTCTTCTCCCCCCTCCACCCTTCCTACCTAGCATTTCCCTCTGCCGGAAAGGGGCGGGAAGAGCTCGGCCTGAATGACAGAACGCGCGGCCAACGGATAGGAGGGGCGGGACCTGGTAGCGAGCGTTGTGACTGGACCGGTCGGAACGGTCGTCAGTCACGTCCCAAGGCGAGAAGGGACTGGCGGCGACCGGCGAGGGGGCGGGTTCTCCCAGCGGCAGCCTGCCCTGTGGGGGCAGCGCTGTTGTCACATCCGCTGGTCCCGGCTGTTTCGCTGCTCCCTCAGTGATTTCCTGAGGGGAGAGGGGCGGCGGCGGCGGCGGCCGGGCCGCTCCCCGGGGCAGGGCGCCCTCCCCGCCTGCGCCCGTGTGCTTAGCAGAGGCCCTGCCTGGCAGCCTCGGCCTCCGCGCCCCTCAGCCTCCGCCCCACCCCCCCCGCCCGGGGCTGGCTCCGGTAGCGCCACAGCGGGCCCCGGTTAGAGCAGCCGGTATTGCGGGACAAACCCAACACGAGAGACAGGCCCTCCCCCATCCTTATCGTTCGCAGGTTCAAACAGCCGAGCGTGGCTCCGCGGGGCAGGCGTGGGTGTAGCAGGCCCCACCGGGCCTGAGGGTCGGGGCCTGGGGGAGCTCGCTGCGAGCAGCCGTTTGCCCCGAGGGCCGTATATGGTGCCTCTCACCGCCATCCCGCTCTCCCGGTGCTTCCACAGGGAAGAGGCGGAAGTAGGGTATAACCAGAACTGGTATTATTTCAGCTTTTTGCTATAGAAGAAAATGAGAAGACAATGAAAAAGACTTGAATCTGTACATACTTCTTGGCTTGGGTGCTACGTGCGCTATGGGGTTACACAATGGTGGAGTGAGGCAAGAGGAAAAGGATGGGAATTTTGCTGTGATTTCTGAAAAGCAAGGCAGGAGGCTTTGCAGAGGCTAGGTTTTTAGACAAGCCCTGGAAGGCCTGTGCAACAAGGAAGGTAGTGGTTAAGTACCCCCGCGTTATTCTATCAAGACATTTTTTAGTACATGTCCAGCCTACTGCTGCAACTGGCAGAAATCAAAGACAATTGCAACTAGCACCTGAGGACTGAATCACTTTCAGTTTTCTTCAGGGGTGTTGCCATTTTAGAAAGAGAGCAGGGTTTCTGGTAGCAAGAGAGATTTTTTTCATGATTCATGTAGAACCATAAGGTTTGGTGGCAAAGCAAGTAGGGAATGTAGGGCTAGCAAAAGACCTGAGTTTATCCCCTCAGACTGTGAAGCAGCAGCAGGCCAGGCTGTCCTGCCAGCGTGCCATATGGGAGACCTCCTGTAATGGCAACGTGGATTTTTCAGTCTGCCTGGCTCATGCCGTTTGTTAGCCTCTCTCTGAAATCCTTCTTCCATGCAGTTTGGGGATTACGGCTCCAACAATAAAGCTAGAATTGCCCCACAGGAGAAGAGAGAGATGCCAAGAGACAGGAAAGGGCCAAATTATCCCACTGTGTACACAAGCTGGTAGAGGTTGCTAGTTGCACTGCTAGCATTGCTAGTAGCACTGCATATTTCAGAAGATTACGTGTGAAATCTAGAATGAATACATTCTCTTTGACCCTACATAATCTTTAGACCTATTAAGTCATCATAACGAGCGTGCAACCTATACCTCTTCTTGAAAAGGTAACAAGAACGGGTGCTGCACATACTTCCCACAGGTTGACCCATCACCCTCAGAAACATGTTTACTCGTGACTGTGGCAGAATGCTTCCACCCATGGTCACTGGAGTGTTGCAGCCCTGGCACCACCTACCCACCCCAACGCATCAGACCATGAGACATTACGCGACTGCTGAGCCCTCATCCTTTCTGTGTGAGAAGGCCTTTGCACCTTCCTGATGCTAATGAATAGAGTTTAATGACCCCTGTGTTGAGCATTTCCCACATCAAGGAACGGCTGGACGTCTCGCTAAAACAGCCATTCCCTGCAGTCTGAATGGCTCTTTTATAAACATAAGAAACAGTATGAACCAATTAAGCTATATTTTCTCGAATGCTTGGGACAAGCTCCCCAGTGATACCTACACAGCTTCCTCTTTCCTTCCTTTGAGCCCCTTATTAGAGCCCTTTGCTTGCAGTGGGCGCAAAGCAGCTGAGGCTCACTAAACTACTCACATACCAATATCAACACTTACATGATGGTTAGTAGGTTGTTTCCCTGAACTCTACTGCTCTCAAAATCTCCATCTTACCTTGTCCTAGCTCCTAAACGGTTTGGAGCAGGGACTTTTTTTTTTCTTTTTTGCATTTATCCGGTGAGGATGGTGAGGGTTATGAAGTATTATAATAAGTGATAATAACTGAGCTAAAGTGAAACCTTTTTAGAGGTGAGAAGGCTCTCCCAGTGTTAAAAACAGCCTCATGGGTTTGGTGATGATCCTTTTCTACTTCCACTAAGTCAATGTTAATATTCCTTATTGACTTCAGCTGCACCAGAACTGTACTCTAAATGCTGCACGCTTGTCATCGCTTCACAAAGACAATAGCAAAGAAAATTCTCACGTGCTATGATCAGGCATACTCTTTAATATCACTCTGATTTTAACACCTAATCTACAGGAAGCATATTCAAAAGAGTGTCTCACCTAAGAAACGTCATAAACTGTTTTTAATAACCTCGATCTTAACATCTACCAGATTATTAGCAATGAAAAACCGGCAGGAAAATACAGATCTCTCACATTTACTAATCAAACAACTCTTTTACCGTCTTGAAAGAAATGTACACAAGTCATGATGGCATTCTGACATCATCTGCTAAACTAAGAAGTAACGCAAATGAGGTCTCTTGGATCTTTCTCATCCAGATACAAAAGGGCCATCAAAGGAAGCTATTGATTAGTTTTATTTCAGAAGTCAGCTTCAAGCAGACCCTGATGTCTCTAACCATCTGCCTTTTCTCTGTAGCCTTAAAATTAGCTGGTCTTCCACGCCCAGTTTCCATCATGATGAATCAAGCCAGGACATCAGCTGTGATCACTTGGTAACAAGAGAGATGTTGTAAAAGCACATTGACTGCTAGAACTTAATATGTGATGTTATCTCTGTGTGTCACTATGTGTCTCTGTCATCATATGTCATCCCAGCAAAAGCAGTGTAAATTCCTTTCTTCCTATATATGCTGCAAGAGCTCTGGTTTGTATGTTGCTATAAAATGTACAATCGTTTATCTAAAGAAAAATTGCAAAACGTGCATGAGGCTACGTGCTGAGATGCTGAGGAGAGGCAAATCAAGGAATATACCAGACAGTATAGATATCAGCTGTATCAGGGGAACTCAAACTTTATGGTCAAACATTCACTAATCCCACCCATAGCCTGCTTTGCCAATAGCAAACAAGAGCAAGGTGTGGTGTCTTTGTTCCGACCGTCCTGGTCCTGCTTTCTTAGCCCATGTCACCGCCAAAGGCATTCAGTCTCCTCCTAGGTTCTCTGAGAAAAGATTCACCACCTCCTTCCTTTCTCTGAAGTTTCTCACTACAGGCTTCCAGAAGGAATCTGGAAACTCAGTGCTAGACACTGCTGTTAAAATAGTATTTTCGAATTTGGCTTTCTTGTGGAGCCTAAGGCAAATCAGCCTCAGAATATGGCCCATTTCATTCATTATTAGCCAAACTGAGTCAAGTTCCAAGGGTCCAGGTGCCCTGATGTCAGTAGCAGGGCAAAAGTATAAATACATCAACTTTCAGGAGAACTGACCACTGCTTTCAAAAGCAGCAGTCAGAGTGAGCCAACTCCTACCCTCGACATCCCTCAAAAAGATTACCAGCATCTAGTTCAGAGTGGATAGAAGTGAATGGGATGGGTGATTAATGTCCTAACAGCATCTAGTATTTATTCTATGCGATCTCAATATTTCCAGTTAAACAAAACCCCCGACATTAATACAGTCTAAATCCAAGACGAGAGTTATTCTTACGCTGCAACAACCTACTGTTACTAATCTTGGGCTTTTCTCCATGGCTACCACATCAAAACAGGAGATAAAGATAAAAGAGAGAATTTCTGCCAATGGAATATAAGTCTATCTCTCTGAAAAATATAAGATTCCAAAAGGACAATACATGTTCAGTGCCCCACAGATTCTGAAATTTTCATGGAGATTGCAGAGTGTCTGTGTTTGCTCAATGTAGGGTGTGGTTCCCTATGCAGAAATAACAAGAATTGTGAGTTTATAGACACAATCGTTTTCTTTTGAGAAACACCTGCATTTGTTAGTGTTTCCCTCTCAAAGAAGTATTTCCTTTGGAAAAATACTAATTTTTCTCTCTGGCCATTTCAAGAACAAGTACAGCATTTAACTGTTCCTGCTCCTTGAGGTTTCACAGCCCACCCACTTGAAGACCTGCTGAGGATGTGAGAAGTATTCTCTGAGACACAGTAAACCCCTATGCAGGACCATCCGTGACCTCACCTGCTACCACTGGGAGCTGAGGCCCACTGCCACCTCCCAAAGGCAGAAGTGTAGAAATTTAAAGACTGACTCTTAGGGAACATTTCCAAGGTATGGACATTACCTTTCAAACTTAAAAAGTTCCCCCAAGGTTTTCCAAGCACCTTATTCTCCATAAAGAGGGGTCTCTAAGACCGAGGTGCTTATTGTCAATGAACCATTTTGGAACCAGGGTAACAATCCACTCTAAAATAAGTGTAGTAAAGAACAGGTCTTGAGATTTTTTGAGGCCAGCTCCTGACTCGGTGAGCTTGAGGCAAGCTCTGGAAGAGGGTAGTGCCATTAAACCCTTTGCTTTCTATCTTATCAAGACACCTGAATCTTTCCTGTGAGGTATAAAAACTTCAGACTTTACAAACACTTCTTGATTGTTCCAGCCCACACAGCAAAGGTGACACAACAGCACAGAGCAGCAGTCAAAACAAAATAGGAGTGGAAAATAGTGACAACATTTTGTCAGGTAGTAATTGTTAACTCAGGGCCTGCTTGCTACACACAGACACGCACACACAAGAGTTTACCAGTTTGCTGTAGTTTTAATTTACTCTTGGGCATAGCTTGGGAATGTCTCTAGAATAAAACCTTTTGGTGCAGCAGATAGCTTGGGAAAGGATTTGCCTCTGGGGGAAGGAAACGGTTTCAATCCCTCCTGTGTCTCTTGGAGGAATTTTTAATTTTTAAGCATTGATGATTATGCTAATTAGTGCTTACCCTCAAATGCCAATGGAATATAAATGTTGATAGTAGCTAAAACATACTGCAAATGTGCAGCAAACTCTTTCTCCAGAGAGTCATCCATGTTACATGATAGCTCAGCTGGGAAGAAGCAGCATTCTTCACATGG
This sequence comes from Falco peregrinus, assembly GCF_023634155.1. Taxonomy (NCBI): domain Eukaryota; kingdom Metazoa; phylum Chordata; class Aves; order Falconiformes; family Falconidae; genus Falco; species Falco peregrinus. The sequence goes on along the minus strand of NC_073725.1, from coordinate 86,642,399 downwards.
AAAAGCAAAGTAACTGTATCTTCGATCCATGTCATCCCAAGGTGGCACTTCTAAACTCTGCTGGATAGCCATGAATCAATTGTTACTTTATCCCTTGGGCACGCTTTTCCACATAATATGTGTTAAAATGTCCAATGTAGTTCTCAGGTAGACTTTTCCTTTGATCAGATGTATAAGCAACATGAAGGATTTAGCTACAATCCCTCACATAAACTTGGATTACAAGTGAAGCTCTCTGAAGTTTGAAGTTGAAGAGACTGAAGACCCTGGCTCCAAAAATGGATTTGAAGGGGGCTATTCAGGAGCTTGAATTGCTTGCTGGTTTGAAATTCAAGGACTGAATAGCTTGCAAAGTTCCTAATTCTGCACATGCTTGGTAGAACTGAGAAAGGAACTCGGGAATACATTGCTCCTTAAGTGTCATCCTGCTTCTGGTAGAGCAATCAAAGCAGACTCTAAGTAGGAATTCCTCCATATAAAAAGAAGAGGAGCCTGGTTTGGGTATTCTGAGGTAGACTGATGCTGGACTTTAGCACTCACTCCTTTTTGGCTTCCCCTGACCCAGGTCTCCAGATATGAACCCATTTCTTCTTTTATTAACAGACACAGAGAAGTTAGCTTGTGTGCATAGGGCTAAAATGCTAGATCCAGTTATGGCATCTTGTTCTTGTCACAAAGAGTCTATTTGCTCCTGCAGGCACAAGGACCCTCCATGCTAATAACCAATCCATAATACAGGAAGATTCCTCGGTACCTCTCTCCTGCATTTTTTCAGACACTCTAAAAAAGACAAATTCTCCCACAATCTAATAGGAAGGAACTTACAGAACAAGTCTGCTTACCAAAACCTACACAGAAAAAAATTTGAAACCCTAACCAAAACATTTTTAACATTGAAATACATTTTTAAATCTTTAGTGATTTTTTTTTTCATCCTAGCTCAAGCCTTTTCTCATCTAAGCATTAGGAACTTCCATCCAAGTAGTACTACCATTACTTAATCCAAAACATTTAAAGCACATCAGGTTGTATGTCTGACTGCAGGGCTTAAACCTCTGGAGATATCATAGGTAAAATCTGTTGCATGGTTCTGCCTGAAGCTGATTGCCTTCACTTCTCAATGAAGTTCATCTGAGGTACTTCAGACACCTCACAGTCCGTACGGAGAACACTGTGTACCTGCTCATTGATCTCAGGGACAAAGTACTGACCTTGCTACAAAACCGAATTGGTTGTATAGTCCCTGCTACACCAGCTTCTCGGAAAAAAAAAAGGTTTTGTTTTCAGCCCGATCTACTAGTAACGTCACCATGTATCAACAGTAACAGCACCTGATAGGTGCCAAGTTAGAGATTTCCACATGGCTCAGTCCTAGTACAGAGGACGGAGAGGCTGCCTGAATCCACAATATTCAGTGACAAAGGGTTAGTTCAGCTGCACAGGTCCTGCCAGAAGGATGCTTGTCAGTCCAGGGAGTACGAAGACAAGCTGACTCCAAACTTTGTAATCGACTCCTGAAGTTTTCCCTTGGAGTCATGGACCCCTGTATAGCTAATTCAAATCTACTGAAAATAAGCTTGTCTTTGTGATCTTTTGCAGACCTCTTCAAAGTAGTTCACAGACTTCCAAGGATCTGTGGGCCATAGGTTGAAAAGACTACTAGAAAAACAGAATGCCTGCACTCATTTTTCTGAAGATCATTTGTTAGATTTCCCATCAGCAGTGTCACAGGATGGAACCTTGGCCCCAGTTGAACTTAACAGGAATTTTGCCACTGACTTAAACGGAGCTAAAATGTCACTCCTGCTATTTGTCAAGTCAATTGCATCCAGACAATACTTTAACATCTGGCTTCAGCTGAACACACAGAAAAGTTCACTCCCTTAGTCTCTGAAGACAACACAGAACATTGGCTATCTCAACAAAAATGAAAAATTAGTTCTTGGCAAGCTGCTTAGAATAGAGTGGATCTGTCCAGTGACACTATCGGAACCAAATACCCTTTCTTTAGCATATAGTTATTGGCAACAGCATCAACAGATCCTCATTTTCTGGGAAGAATGTCAAAAGCAATCTACTGTTGAAAGTCACGTCATTGTAAAAACTTTGTTTAGACAACAGATCTGTCCTCATCTGTGGTTTCCCACAGACAAGGGGAGATTTCACCCAATTCATCTGTTTCCCAAGCCATTGGAAGGTCCCTAGTTAGGTTAGATAGAGCTGCTCTACCTAAACCCATCTCCAAGTATGATGATCATAGCTGAAGGACAGCTGATGTGAGCTCATGTCCCTCCCTAAAAACCCCACTGAGACAAGGCATTATCATTTTTTCGTAAAATACTCAAGCTAGATCAACCACAAGTGGGGTACATCTTTTCATAGCAGAAAAAAAAATAAAGCTATAGAGTTATTTGACCAGTGGTGGCTTTAAAAAAAAAAACTATTTGAATGGGAAGAATCATCAGATGATGTCTGGAAGAAAAGGAATGTGCAAGGAGGGGGGCTTTTATGCTTCAGGTAGACAAGGATGCGCACACTGTTGTTCCCTGCTCCATGTACTGGTGAGTTACCATTCTGCACACCTGTGCAAAACCAGCTTCCCTCCATCTCATTGCATCCCCTGGGAAGCAAAACCAAAATCAGTCTCCAGTATCTGATGAGCCTTAATTCCCAGCACTTAAATAATTAGCTTCTCAAATGTACGAAAACAACTCTCATTTTCTGGATTAATGAAGGAAGCTGGGTTCCACTGAGCAAAGCTATTATGGAGCTGCTAATGCACGGTTTGATTTCATCGCCTGCCACTAAACACAGAGCGATGTGGGCTCCTGGGAGAGGAAGAATACAAGGAGATCAAGGCTGGAGGGTTGAACTTGGAGGCAGTGGGGGAAACCCTAGCAATACTTTGTGGTTTTATGCAGAGGGAGGGCTAGTTTTATTTGTGTGTCTGCTGAGTTTCATCTGGGTTTATGAAGATGCCATGTAACCCAGAAGGCGGCAAAAGCTCTGGGAGATCCTAAGGGGTGGGTAGTTTGCTTCAATGACAGACCAGGCAAAGGCAATTTCTGAAGCAGGGTAACAGAAATGTAACGCACACAGATGCCTAAACCTTAGGTAGCCGTGCAGCAGCTTCTGCCCAGGTTCTGTAGCTAGAGCAGTCCAGGATGGCAGAAGTGTGATGCAGCAGCTGTAATGCGATGTCTTTAGTGGTACTGGAGCCTGCTTGTCCTCCCTGTTCATCTGGCTTATGAGTTAATAGGAAACTGGTTGCAAAAAGTAAGTCAGTCTTTTTCTTGCCTCCTCTTGGCAGGTAACAGGCATATAAACTCTTCAAAACAAACTTCTGTTCTTTCTTTTATATCCAGGCACAGGACGGGTGATTTCATTTTTCCTAACTGGATGGAGAAGGGACTGAGACAATGTCAAAAAAGATGCAAAGGTTGCTTTGCTCTGCACCCTGGGAGATTTAAACCTAGGCCATATTATGTGAACAACCCAACACTGTTAGGACTGTTCCCTTCCCCTCTCTGCATCACTGTTTTGCTGCCTTGCCCCAGACTCTAGTGTTTCACACAGGTGAACCAAAAACACCCACTGAACCTGTTTGTGGTACATCAAATGGGGAACAGAGAATAACTAGGGAATCAGGGCTTCTGAGATGTAACTACAGCTATTCAACAAATGCGAAGTCATGCAACTTCTCAGACAAGGGGAGCTGGAAAGACCTAGAGTGTTGATTTCCTTAAATTCTTCAACCATCAAAAAGCCCTTCAGTATGTGTCATTCTCACTCACCCATTAGAACATCCAAATTAGTAGACATGCAGTTCTGGGTGTGGATTTGGAGCTAAATAGCTTCCTACACTGAAGTTCTTCTAACTGCAGTACAGGGTCAATATGCTCCTAAGCACCTAACATCTGTCACACCCTGCACAACAAAACAGAACAAAGCAAAACAAAAACTTTTGACCTCTGTAAGAAAAGCCTGAAATCGTAATGGAAGCCCCGAGTTAAGAAACCTTGGTGCAGACATGCAGCAGGAGTTGAGAGATTAATGGGGAAATCAATGGAACTGTGATGGCTTATGCAGCAAAGTTTGTGCTTCACAGCCCAACCTTCAAAGACAGGGACCAAGGACACTATGGTCCTCCAGACACCTGAGAACCTCAGCACCTTCCCAAATCAGGAGCAGTGCTCTAGAGGTGGCCATTCAAAATTAAGCATCTTTGAAAATGCAGTCATGTCACTTCTTACGTCAAGGCTTGTTGGACCACTGAATTCAGAGAAGTTACACCCCATGTAATTTAGCTGAAGCAATCAGGAAATAATTACGTACAGTGGAGAGTTAAAAGACAGTCATTAAACTGTACAAATAAATAACTGAAGTGACTAAAAAAGCCTACTTTTGGAGCACTATTTAATGTAAATGAATCACTTGGTGGACAATGCAACAATCATCTGTTCAGCTTCTATTCATTATCAAAAACAATACAAAAGGATTGGCAGGGAATAGCTGTATGCCAGAGGGAGCCCTTTAGGAAATACCACAGAATCTGGACTGGCTTTTGTCTGTTCTTCTATTGTGTTCTGACAATGCTTCACGAATTATGTCCAACGTCACTTTGGTTATCCTCCCACCACCACCACCCACCCCCCCAAGAAAAAAACACAACAACAAAAAAACCCCAAAAAAAACAAAACCCCCCAACAAATCAGCCCAACAAATCAGTAGTAATCTTGGCCTTTCAGAATGCACTGAAATGCTTGTTCATGTTAGGAAGACTTCCACACATTATGTATCAGTTTTGCCAAGGCTAAAAGACTGAGGATGTGTGGTCTCAGGCATCCTGGGAAATCCCACTGCAGGTGATGAGGCAAAATCCTTTGTTTTGGGCAAAAATCCATTAAGTTTCAAAGAAATCATCCCTTATCTTTGAAACTTCAAATGCTTACTGGATTCAGTACTTCAGTGAGTTATATACTCAGTAAATGAATCTTTTGTTACTCAATTTGAAATGGCACTAACCTCACTAAGAAGCTACTTTTCAATAGGTTGTATTTGTACTGATCATCCCCAGCGTTATCTGGGGAGTTATCTGCAGGAAACTGCAAGCGAAAGGGAACCTCCATTAGGGATCTGGGGAGGTAAACATACCAGGCAGACACCTATGCTAGAAGAAACAGAGGCTAAGAAGACAATATCAAGCACTAAAATACTGTCATTATGCTTCAGAACTGATGATCCACTGACATTCACATCTGTTAAGAGCTACTGGTTTGGAATATCTGAAAGTTCAAACTCGGTGGCATAGCAGGTACCCATAGGGGTATCCTATCTTACCTGGTTCCTTGGCTCACTCCTACGTTGCTGCCGCAACTTACAGCTCCTGCAGTGTTGCTGGTTCAACTCTTTGTAGACGTGCAGTGTAAGCCAAATCACTGAAACAGTCTGCGTTAAGAAAAAAAGACAACAATGATACACAAAAGAGAAAAGAGAGGGGCAGATAAGTAGGCTTTGCTGCTGAGAAAAAGGCATGCAGAACCGCACCCAGATTTGACTTCTCAAGGTTGTCTTCAAGGTTATTTTATTTTGTATTAGACAAAATCTTCGGCTTTTCAGCAAATTCCTGCAGCCAGAGATTATTTTTGTCAAACTCAGTGATGACAGAGTATGTGGGTTTCTAGTTAACACTATCTAAAACTTGAGATAGAAATGCACACTTCATAAAATCTTGCTACTAGCTCAGTCTTCCAAATAAATTAGACAGAGATGGCATCAAACCCCCTAGGGCTTATGCTTGCAAAATCCCCACCAAGTTAGCTGCATAGCTTGGCTTGCAACTTGGGAGTTTTCCTCACAGCATGTATTCAGAGTGCCACTGAAGGTGGGACTCGAGGGGAGGGCTGCCAGCCCATACTGGGACTATTTATGATATTACTATTCCCAGCTTCTTCCTATCCTTCAGCTGAAGATCATTACTGATGAAGCAGAGGCAAAATGGGTGGCATATCTTCTCTGTGGCCACCCCAGTTCAGTGCCTGGAACCGTAATGCAACCTGAAATAACTGGCAGTTTAGATTTATATGCTGTGAATGGTGATGCACTGTCCTGCCTGCCACCTTGAGTACTGGACAGAGACCTTTGACAGAGGCTGGGGCAGCAACACAGAAAATCACTCTGCCTGGAACTGCCAGAGCTCTTTTGGAGACACCATTAGTATCACAGTTACTGTGGGACTTTAGTTCAAGATGCACAATTCTTGGTACATACCAGGCCGAGCTGCCATGTAGAGTTGTGAAAATGGATGGTTGTAACACCCTAGAGCAGGAATCCTGAATGCTGCCCCTTCACTAAAAATTTTTACCACTGGGCAGGGGTTGGAAAGGGAAGGGACAACTACTCAGCTTCTGATAACAGTTCATTTTGCAAGACCGTTGCCACCATTTGCACTGACACTTTTTTATAGCTATCTCTGTTAAAGGACAAAAGATGTCCAGTATCCTTTTGGAAGGAAAAAAACCCAACCCAATTATGTTAACACCCAGTACGTTAAAGGCATCATCCTACTAGGATACACTGAGAAGAAATCAGAATAATTAACCCCCTTTGTTTAATAAACTTCCCCTAAAATATCCCCGAAAACGTATTCAGTAAAATTCTATTCCTCCCTGCTCTGGTGAAGAATTTTTTATTTTTTTTTTAGTCCCTCGGGTGGACGCTTATGTCAGGTCTCACTGTAATTACATATACCTCACAGCAGTGCAGGGAGACTTAATTAAGAGAGTCACTGTAGGTGTGTTGTCAGACAGATATAACCTAGTCCTGTTGGAGGAGGTACTAGGATCCAGCTGCAGTGGGCACATTAAGGAAGACAATTAAAGTTTGCAGAGGGTTTGAGATCCTCCTGCAAAAAGCAGCTAGGACACACCCAGCAGTCTTTATTCAAAGCCCCTCAACTCCATCATCAGGGAGTCTGTGGGTTTAAAAATCTCTCTGTACTCACCAGGAGACGCTCTGCTACACCACAAGATTTCATATTCCCTGCCCCCCCCCCCTCCCCCCAAAAAACTGTGACTCACCAGTTTCAAACGGTGACATTTCATTCCCAAACTATTCTGGGAGCAGCTGGCTCCATAACACATGGGGATATGGGGAAAAGGGAGGAGGCAGGGAAGAGCCAGATTGCAAAGTGAAAACCACTCATTCTCTCCCCCACACAGGTATGTTACTTTTAAATTTCAGAACCACATAATTTGGGACACGCTGGCAAATTCCATTGGAGCAAAACAATAAAACAAGCACATTTCAGGGAAAAAAAATTAATCTGCACACGCCAGTGATGCAATTCTCTCTCAGCCAGGAGGGACTGGGAGAGTGCTTTGCTCTCCAGATCTAACAGATGTGAGGAAACGCACTGTCCCCAGTTCTTAATTTCCTTCTGAGTTTGAACCCTGCAGTTCTGGGCTGCTCTGTCGAATGGTTTCTCTGTGATGCAGACCCAGGGTTTAGTCATCAGCAATATCTTCTTAATGATGAACAAATGTATGTGCAGTGGGAAGATGACAACAGGGGAATGACAAAGAAATCACTGTCAGCTTACAGTCCCGAGAGGAGTTTTGTGTCACACTGCAGTTTAGCACAGCTTGTGTCCCTGCTGCAGGGACGTCACTGCCATAAGCATAACATCCGGCACGTGAGGACAGGGCTGCTGCGGGTGCTGGCCTTGTGGGCTTGTCAGCACACACATGAATTTGCTGTCACTGGTGCAGTGCCAGAGGCAGAAGCATAATCTCTCCTGGCCTCAGACTATAAATCCGTGCATGGTTGATTGGCGTCATAGCAGCAATCCAGCCCCATTCATTAATGTTTGTAAAATTCCACGGGGAGGGAGCTGTAAGTGATGTAACCTCGCAGGCTCCCCGAAGGGAGGGTCCGGAGGCACGTCTGCAGCGGGCAAGGCAGCCTGGCACGAAGGCAGGGGCGCAGCGGGCTGCAGGTGGCCCCGCAAGCACACAAATGCCAACAAATGCCATCGCTGCAGGCAAGTGCCAGAGGGGCGAGAGCCTCAGGGCAGGCTTGGCAGGGCCACACACCCACAGGGTGGTTATCCCCCCTCTGTGCTGGATCCTGGATCGGGTGCTGGGGGTGGGCAGACCCATTTGCCCTGCACACACTGTCATGGATGATGACAGCGCACCACCACACACCCTGCTGTGTCTTGCACTGTACAAGCTCATAACCGATCCCCGTGCATGTCCACACAGGAAATGTTTGATTACAATTTCATTCATCTCCTCAGCTGCCTTTATAAAAGGGAAGGCTGCTCTTGCGGCGTTCTCTACCCAGCAGCGGCTCGGGACCTTGCGCTGGCAGATTCAAGCCTACTACCATCCTTTACTTGGGGAAGCCTTCCTGAAACCGGTGCTCATTCAGGGAAGAGGAGGTTGGCTCGCTGCTTGATACTGGCATGCAGCAGCAATGACCTTGGCTAGGTAACCATCTCCTGAATACAAAGATGGATATAAAAGCAGCAATTCCCTTTTCAAAAAACAACCAATCTTCTGCTAAGGTAGGGAAAGGCAGTGGTTTGTTAAATGCATGCGTCTGTCAGAGCTGAATTTTTTTTTCCCAGCTTCCCTAAATGCCCTTCACCAGCAGAGAGGGGGAGGGGACCTGCTCTTTGAAGCCTTTTCCTTATGGGAATGGAAAACACGGAAAGAATTCAATTCTCTGCCATAGCTCAGCAGCACTGATACACGCTTCAGAAACCAAAGCCCAGAAGACAAGCTGGCTGGTGGGCGCGGGTGGCTCGGAGCCTGTATTACTACCCGATTAGCCTTGCTCAATATCCAGCATCATTAAGTGTCCCCCGTAGTGTTAAAGCACAGAAAGAAGAGGGGAAGGAATGGAGGCTGGGGAAGAAAAATTAGGAAATTCTGTGCAAAAAAGAACTGCAGTTACTCCAATCTTTGATCACAAGCACCATCTAGTGAGGGGAAGGATCACTGCAGCAGGCATGGCTCGGGCAGCTGCAGCAACCACAAATGGAATTTGACTTTCACCACAGGTTTGCTTACTAAAAAAACCCAAATATCACCATATGCACAGACCACGCGGTATCTGAATGAACAAGAACATGTCCAAAAATTGCTGCCCTCTGCGTAAATATTTCTCCAGTGGAAACGTGTTCTCCTCCTCCCATCATCTCCCACCAGAGAATCTCAGCCACCCCAAAACCCGCAGGGAAGGAGGCACACAGGAAGAGAACGATTTCCATGTTATAATTTGGGAGCTAAGGAAAAGAAAAGGTAAGTGGCCGGTCCAAGGTCATGCAGGAAGCCAGAGGCAGATCCGGGAATAGAGATCAGCCACCCTGAACCCAGGGATGCCTGAACAATAGCACAGACTCTCCCTCTGTTGTCATTTAACTCCTTCCTAACCCACCAAAACCCAGAAGAGGGGTAGGCTAGCCACTTCTCTGCAAACGTGCCTGCTGCTTCACAGCTCTCAGGGGCCCAGCCCTCAGACCCTACCAGCTTTCACTCCTCCAAACCAAAGAGGGAAGACAGCAGGGAGGGAAAGGGTTGGATATCCTGAGATCTGTGAAGCTGCAGGTAGCAGTTATTTTTATACACTGGGCCTGAGCTGTCCCCTCAGCAATTAAAGCAACACAATTAGTATCTTTTTATGGAAATGGTACCTCAGCTTTGCCACGTCTTCATTTCTGTGAGTGATAAAACATCCCTATCTCCCCTGAAGCCGTTCAACTCTGTTAGAACCGTTGTGGTGTGTGAGGATCTTTAGCTGCAGGAGGAGAGGATATTGCTCCCTCTTCCCTGGCTTTTGGGTTAACTGCAAGCATTGGGGATTTGCAGCAGGATCACACATCAGAAATGCGGTTTCACTAAGTCTACACTGTTCTCATACTGAGCTTGGAAATGCTGCAGTGCAGGGTCTAATGAAGACAGTAATTATAAACAACTGGTACCAAATCCTATAGAGACCAACTTAAAAAAGAAAGACTTGTGTCATGCAAAAAAACTGAGTGCAGTGAACTGAACCTACAGTGAAATTCTCTGAGAAAAGAACTGAGGGCAGTAGTGACCAGGTGTCCAGCACCAATTCTGCGAAAGGACTCTGATGCCCTTGACTCAGACCCCAGTTCCAAACCAGAACTATAACTAGCGCAAAAATCAAGACCGCTTTCTTGGGTCTGCTGCCTGAAAGGGCCACAGACAACTACCTACAAAGAGCTGCAGGGGCAAAGAATGGAAAAAGCCCCAAGAGCCCTTCTTTCTCCGTTTCCCACTGTAGATCTGTTTCTTCCCCTAATGCCCTAGTCTGTTCTCATCCACTCCTATAAACCAAATCTATGCAAGCAGGGAGGGGAGGAGGAGAGTCTGCACTCTTGCATCAGAGGCTGAGACAAGAAAATCTTTAATCATGCCACAGCCCTTTGAACATTTATGTTTTCTAGCCAAAGGCACTGTCAAATTGGGAGCTTTCAGTTCAGACTAGTTCAAGGATGTTTTCCCTGGGGAAGGTTTTTGTTACCCTGTGGGGATTTCTGCACAGATCTCTGCTCTTAGGGTAAAGCAACCAAAGCTTTTCTTAAGAAAGAAGCTACATCTTATACTCCTAAAAAAAAAAAAAAAGGTGACAAATAAAAGCCCAGAAGAACTAGAGCACAAAATTGTTGCCCTAGAGAATAGGGTTAAAAGGCTGTAGATCTGCACTCAGTGATGCTTGCAGTAAAGCAGATGTCACCAAAGACAAGTGCAAACAGTTCCTTGAGTTTGGAGATACTTTTTCCCCTCACAAAAGAGCTCCCACACTTCAGGAGAGCACCACAGAACAGCAGGATGTTTGTCAAGGAAGCGTTAAAATGCTAAAAGGATTCCAGCCCTTTGCAGTTGTAGCCCAACACACAGGGAAATAGAACGGGAGACACTGAGTGCTAATAAAACCAACAGGCGTAGTTTCCGAAGACTATACCAATGTCTACCAGTCGGGCCTGTACGGTCTCCAAAACAAAAGTCCTAGATTCAGGACAGATTCCCCTCTAATGTTTTGGAGAACAAAGGCACGTCAACCTAAGTCAGTCACCTAACTGCCATCCAATGTGCAACATCTCCATCAGCAGGTTTAAATCAAACGTGAATTTGTCTCTAATGACACTATGTTAACTTAAGAAAATGGAATCCAAATCAAAGCAACAAAGCCAAGCCTTAGTTCAGTGGATTTCCTTCTCAGATTGCAACTCCCATCCAACCCTTTGCTATACAACTCGCTACTTGTACAATCACTGCAGGGCACCTGGTTTCAATCAGCTTTGCCAGCACCTGCCAGTCTGGTCACAGACTACTCCTTATTAAAATAAATGGGCTGACAGATACCAGGTAAATGACCAAAGGAGCTTGGACAGAGCTCTCAAGCAAGTGCTGCCCTGTAAGAAGGGGAATACATTAGGCTACAGCTCACCCTGCCCCACTCTGGTGGGAAAGATGCTCTGAAATGTTTTTTTCTAGCTCCAATTTTCAGAAGACTGAACTGATGACAGCTTTCAGTAAGGCTGTCATGACTACCTTCTTCTGAGTTTTATTTTTCAATTTATTTTGTGTAAATAAAATTATTGATTCTTTCCTTTCATTTTGCGTTGGTCCTAAAGCCAAAAAAGTGCATTACCATCATACGTTTCAGAATGCAATTTTTAAGGAAGATCTTGAATTCTTTTCTCCTTTTTCCTGAAATATTGACCCCTTACTAATGACAAACTCACACTGAAGCTGTGAATTTATTTCAGTATTTTCCTTATTAGAAGAGAGGAGCAGAACAGTTATCATAAAAAACTTATGATAAAACTGTCTTTCAAACAGCTGTCATAAAAAGCTAACCTTTATCTCTCTGCTGTTCACAGGGAAAGACATCTGGGATTAACTGCCTCTGGATAATGCTGAAGTATTTCCGACTGCCCTCTGTAAATTTATCTTCTTCTCACACACACCATAACAAAAAGGCGGAAAAGCTCCTGGTGCTGGGATGAGGCCACGCACCCCTTCCTTCCTAAGGTTAAAAGCTCCTTACCCCACTGAGTCCACTTGGACTTTGGGATCACTGGGGCCTCGGGTTTCCAAGGGCCTGCTCAGATGTGAACCGCAGCAGAGCTGTCACCTCAACCTGAAAGCAACAGGACCTGCAGTGCATTCAGGCCCTATTTCATCGCAGACAGACTGAAACGCATCCGTACCACTGCTGCAGCCCGTGAGCATCACCGCACACAGCTCACTTAAAAACGGAGACAGCAGATCTGCCCTGATGGTGGCCTGGAAAGGGACTCTGCCGAAATGCCTCTTTTTCTCCTTCCACAGGAATTCCCCCATTGCTGCTCCCAGTCCCACCGCATCCAGCTTGTCCATCTTCAGCCTTCAGGCGGAGACAGCAAGGAAGAGCTCAGGTCAGTCTAACCAGCAGGTAAAGGCCTTTGCGAAGGGGCGGCCTCCACGGATCCGGCCTGGAGGCCGCACGGGTGACCACCGAGCCCCCCCCCAGCCCGGCAGCCGCAGCCCGCCCTGCTCAGCCCTCCCGACAGCCCAACGCCTGGGGCTCAAAGCTGACAATAAAAACGGTAGAACCCACCCGCAGCTGCCGGCGCCCGGCGAGGCCCAGCCGCGCCCACCCACCGAGCATGCCCCTTCCACCCAGCCCTGCGCCCCCCGCCCCGCGCCCCCCGCTGAGCAGCCCGACCGCGGGCCGCCCGCGGAGGCCCGGGGTCAGCAGTACCCATGGGGCGGGCTGGAGCCCCGCGCTCCCGGTGCAGCCGGTGCAGCCGTAGCGCTGCGGCGGGACGACCACCGCCTCCCCCGGCGGGGCGGGAGGCCGGGCCCGCGGCGGGGGAACCCAGGACCAGGAGCGCCGCGCCCCGCCCGGGCGGCCCCTGCGGCGGACCAGGGCGTGGGAGACAGGCCGCCCTCCGGCACCTACTTCCGGCTAGCGGCGCGGAAGCGTGGCCCGTCATTGGGCGTCCTGGCGGAAACCCCGCCCCTCCCCGGCGGCGGCGCAGGCGCGGGCTGCGGCACTTCCGGCGGTGGCCATGGTGATGGCAGTAGCCAGGTAGGGCCCGGCGGCTCCTCTTAGCCCCTCTCCGGCGAGGAAGCCCCCTGGGGCCGCTCCGCTGTGACATTGCGGTGCCCGCCGCCGCTGGCCTCCGCAAGGGACCCAGGGGTAGGCGCCGAGAGGGCTGCGGGTGCGGGCTTCGGGGGGGCGGCAGGCTGGTAAACGCGGGAGCAGCGGGCGGCGAGGCCCTGGGCTCTCAAATGCACAGTTCTTCCCCGTTACGACCATCAGATAAAGATTTTTATATAAATCAGGGCAGGGACAGGCGTTAAGCCAACTCTTACTTTCTCACTATGTTTTAGGCGATTCTTGATTTGGTAAACGTCTGCAAAATACTTTCTCTGGCACAGCAAATGCTTTAATTTTCTAATCATGCCATTTTAATTTACCATTGTTTGTGTTCCAAACGCCAACAGAGGATTTTCGACTGGGAGGGTTGGAAATGAAGTTTTTAACTGAATAAAAGTGGCAGGAAGATTTTTGAGAAGATTATTTCTCAAGTCCAGTCTGATTTTTGGGTGCTGGAAACATATTCTTTCCCTGTTCCTGTACCATGGGGCGAGGTGGTGGTTTTGCGTAACAATTATGTAAAAACATAATTAAGATGCCACTGAATGACTACTGAAATACAACAGATAGTTTTGCTAGGCGTTGCTTCAAGTAATGCTTGTGAGGTGGTAGCTGGTTCAAATCACACTAGAAAAAGTGACTGCAAAATCCTGCAGCTGGCACTTACCCACCCCTCAGCAAACAAACACTTGCTCGATGTTGCCAGCTACTTAAAATGAGACCCACCAGCCACCAGTGCATAGCGCTTCTGTAGCACTCTTGATAACACCAGCTGCTGACAGTTTTTTGGAGAATTCCTGTTGGGTTGTTGTATTCCTTCTCCTGAACCCCTTCTGTTTTCTGTTTGAAATGGCTGTATTGTGGCAAGGAGCTCTGTCCAGTTCCTGCATTCTTTCTTAGGAGTTTTACTGGTTTCTGATGACCTCAGTGTATATTTGACATTATTTTCCGCTTATGAAGTTTGGAATGAAAGCTGATTACATAAGCATGTAAATGCACTCTCACATTTCAGTAATTCAGTTGTTTGAATTAATGTAATCACTTTCTTCACATTGGGTTTTGAATGAGATTTTTTTTTAAACTTAACTTGCCATTTATGGAGATCTTGTGCATCAGAGAAACTGTCAGCAAATTTCCCCTTGGCTTATATTAAATCACTGAGTTAACGGACAATGCTATATGACTTTTTTTTTCTTAGATGTCTGTAAGTTTGATTTCAGTTTCTTTCCAAAGCGGTTGCATCAGTAAAACTGTTTAGCGGATATAAAATGGAAGTAATGCTCACTTTACTCCCTCTCAGACACGGCTTATGAGGGGTTTAGTGAATTTGGCCTGCTGAAGGGAATGCCCATTTCCTCAGTAAATAGCGGGTTTTGATGAAGTGTGATGAGAAACTCATCTGTCCATTCAGTTGTGCTCACAGTTCTCAAAAATCCTAAGGGAAGAAATTAAAAGTCTCTTTTCTTTCAATGAGCATGACACCCATTTTAGAGTGTGCACCGTAACATCAGCATACTCCCAAAAAACAATTACAGTAATCGAGAATTGCAGCTGGTTCACAAGTTGCCTTTCCCCCTGCTCCCACCTAGAGCACGGAAAGACTAGTATTTGTCTTGATGGATGCTCTGGATTCAAGACTATAAATTATTTGATTAGTATCAGAAATAATCTGAGAGTCATTGTAAGTTTCATATAATTTTGAATTCACTTCTATCTTTTCAGTCGGGGGGTTAAATTACCCCCACATTTGAAAGGTCACAGACCATATTCCTGAGGTTTGTTTTTAGAGGCAGTTCTTGGCTGTGCTAGCATTGGACAGCGTGCATTTGCTTGGACTGCTGCCATTTCCAAATTTAAGTCGGGTCTGTCCTGTTAAAAGACCAGAGGGAGACACCATCTCACAGAGTCACTGGCAAGTGAGTTCTTTTCAAAGGTAGGATATTGTGCTTTCTTCAGACTAAAGTCGGTAGCTAGTAAAGCTTGGAGCTGCTGTGCTTCTGGACAAGGGCTTCCTTAGACAAAAATTATTTTTTTTCTTCCTTTTATCCCCCCACCTTTTAAAGGACACCTTTTGATTTCTGAAAATAGCCTCCCAGTTGCTCACATTTGTCATGTAAAGGACAATGTGATTCTAGGTGGCCGAAGGTAAAGGAGAATAGGAGTTGTTTAGGAAAACTACCATGGTTTTAGTTCCTTGTAGGACTTGATCTCATCTCTGCTGCCTTTAGTGCACTCTTGACCTTATTAACTAAGATCCTTGTTCCTTCAGAAATCATTGTCTTGGCTTTTACAGGATAACATCCAGTTTTCATTTTAAGGGGAAAGTTGTGGGGTTTTTTTCTGGATATATGTGATTCCAATCACCTGTATTTGCTTACATTATCAGTGCTGTTATTTTTGCTCTCTAATAACCTGCATGTTCCAATCCTGCCTTTTGGGATGGAGAACAGAGAATTACAGGACTTTATCTGAACCAATTATGAGCAGTGGCTTCTCTCCTGCAGATAACCTGGTGTCATACATTATCTGTTAACAACGAATAACAGTTTTTCTCAGCATGAACACCCAAATTTTTGAACAAAGGTGACAGTGGGGTCTCAGACCTTTGAGCAAGAGGTGTGAGGATAGCCAGTTCATTTCAAATTAGGTGTGGAAAACCATGTGTTCCCACCCTCCCCTACATCTTTAATGTGATGTAGCTTTATCTGCCCTCGGATGTCTTTAGCTACTTCAAAGCGTTATCTATCATAAGTTGGGTTTCATGCTTTTTATCTTCTTCTCCCAGCCTTTTTCTTGCAACTTAGCATTTTTGTTGATGTGAATCAAGTGGGGTTTTTATCTATGATTATCTCGTTCTCCTTCAGATTGCAGCACTCTTTTCCTCTGGCCTTTGCAGCAAATAACCCAATACTGAACAGAATATAACTTCTCCTTCAGGTTGCAGCAATTCTTTCCTTTGCTCTTTCCACCAAATAACCCTGAAAACTGAACAGAATGTAACTGCTACCCTGTTGTGTCAGTAGCCTGGCACCGGCCTCCGTACAATGGATATTGTTGAACATACTGCAGTGTGGCACTGTGGCTTGAGCCTGTTTCCATGTTCTCTTGTTCCACTGATATTTATTTTACAAATTACTTTTTTCAGCATGTTCAATATGACAAGCTAAAATAAGGACTCCTGGGTTTGTCATATAAGCTGAACTATGAAATCAAAGCCAAACTTGTTGCTGTAGGTCTAAGTGCCGCAGAATCTTTCCAAAATAATTTAGTTGCACTAGGTTGTCCTCTTTCTGAAGTCTGACTGAACTGAGATTTCCTTTGTTCTATGTCACTTTTTAAGGGACCATTTGAGTACCTTCCTTGGAAGAAGGTATTACAACTGTATGCCCTAATAAAAAAGGATATACATCTCTGATCAGCGAGTCCTTCTTTCTTTTCCTTAATCCAGTTTTTCTCTTCCCCATCCCGTATTCCCCTCCCCATGTGTCAGAGGTGGTTACCTGTTGATTCAGACTCTAGCGTGGAAGCTGCAAAAGTGGGTTGCTGCTGCTGACTGGGTTCTTGGCTTGCTGCAGCCTTCAGGCAGAAGTTGGGTAATTTGCTCAGTTCCTGTGTATAATATGGAGAAGGAAGGGTAAAAAAAGAAGAAGAGAGAGAGAGAAAAACAAAGACTTGGAAAGATTTTTCAACTGAAAAATGATTAAAGGCAGACCTTCTTTGTTTAGAAAGTAAATGAGTAATATTTGACGTGATTAAGGAATAAGTTAACCAGGCATAGCATAACTGGTTCATACTGAGCAGCAATAGATGCTGCCTGACCAAAACACAGTTAGCTTTTAGTTGGTAGGCTTGGGGGCTCTTTTCCACCAACTCCTGTGGCAAAAGGTTCAGTCCTTGCAAAGTCAGCCTTTATTTTTGTTACAGAATGTGAAAAAACGATGCTGTGATCAAACATGGGACTCCTTCCTGTCCCCTACTATGGTTTTGTTAGAAAAGGTGTTAGAAAAAAACCCTCTTCCCAGTGACTCTTGCGTCTGCTTTACACTGTCATCTGCATTTTACTGAGATCAGAAGCAAAGCTGGTTAGGGCCAGATTTTTAAAATGCCTCAGATTCAACCTGGGCTCATAAAAGAAGTGCCACTCCACCTGTCAGTTCCCACCTTGGAAATAATGAAAGGTCCTAAATGGGAGCATTTTTGATCCCAAAATGTCTTGTAAGCCACACTGCTCAATGTCAGCGCAGCACCTGCTGTCCCTGCCCACATCTTGTCTTCTGAATCTCAAGAGACCTTTGAGAGAAAAAAAATAAAAAGGGATAACAAAGAGGGCAGCTGCATGAAATAACTGGCTGAACATGAACCAGTAAGGAGAACCTTCTTCTAATCCAGCCTAAAGAAGGGTAGTGGCCTTGGGTATAAAAGGCTCTTTCCCAGGAATTATTTTAGGGGCAATACGCACTCTTACATTAACTCAACTCTACCAGTCCTCTGCTATAATTCAGTACAAAATACACTCCTGTCAGTGCACTCAGTACAAAAAGGTGGAGGAATAAGATGCTGGTCTGAGTAGCTGGGTGCTGTGCTCACGCACTGCTTTGCAATGGAATGAGTTTAATCCTCCTTTTGGATGTCTGATTTCCCACTTTGGGCATATTCCCCATGCCTGGGAGAGCCTGTGGCCTGGATGTCTGTCTAGCCGCATTATACACAGCGTATTACACAATGATTACACATGTATCCATCTACACTTTGTAGTTACATGACTTAGCTCAGGAATGGGAAACTCCATAGTACCTTGGGAAGAGTTGTATACTAACTTGGTGGTTTTATTTTTAGACCTTGTGAAGCTTATTTCAAGCTAGCTCAGCTATCTTTATGTCTTATTTTATTGTGTTTTGGCTATACCTTCAGAAGTACTTATTTTATACAGTTCACTACTGTTTCAGCAAGCGAGTCTGTTTACTAACCAGTTACTTAAGGAATTCTGTCCAAGCCCCCAGTGGAAATCTGGAAGAGCCTGACATTTTCCACATAGAGTATGTAGAGCCTCTGCCATCCCCTCAGCTCCATACAAGCTCAGTCCTACTTAACGACCCTGAATTCTGGCTTAGCATTATTAGCTGCCTCTTGTTTTCTGCTTTTCATGCTGTCCTTTTGTTTGAAGTGGTGTCTGAGATGTGTGCTCAGACCTTTCCAGTATCAACCTATCTTGCAGTTCCAAGTGCAAGAGTTCACACTCTTATCTGTACAACAGGGGAGATGTACCGATAGTTGGGTTTGACTTTGTCTGTGACCCAAAAGTTGTGTAGATTCCAGGAAGGGCTTGTAACTGACTTTACTGTGACACCAAGCATGAAAGCTTGGGGAAATTTACAGTGGGAAAATTAGTGGCCTTTTTTATAGCAGAAGTATCACTTACTCTTTGGCCACGTAGTAAGCTGTAACTTAAACTACTCCCTTGAGGGCAATGGCTTAACGAAGAGATTAGGGCTGTGCACTGGTATCAGAATCCAATTCCAGCATGAGCTAGGTCTCATAAATACCTTTAGCGTGAGTTTCATTAGCAAGTTTAATTTCAGTGTATTAGAACACAGGTTCATGCTGTTAAACTGCACAATTAATGTTGGCACGAAAGTAAAGAGCATAAATGTAGGCTTTAGCCTATTAGATTGAACATGTGGTTCATTTAAATTAGAAAACTTGTCGCCACTAATGGGTGGTGAAAGACACTGGAGATGGAAGCGCAGCTTTCAGCACATTAAGCAGATGATGTGCTCAGAGAGAAAACTTACTCTAAGCCTCTAGAAGATAGACTGGCTTATATCCATGTGGGATAACACACAGTAACTGGTCTCTGGCATGTAGATACTGTGGTACTGGTTGTTCTAGAGAACTCTACGAGATTTTATTACAATAAGAAGAACGCAGAGATATATCCCACCCTGAGGAGCTTTCACTCTAAATACGTTTTGCACAAGAGAGTGAATCTCGAGTGAAATGTGGGAACAGCACCTCTGAACCCAAGTTTGTTACATGACAGCTGACAAGATCCAATGCCAAGTGTCCTCCTGGGATGTTCAGATTAGCATTTAAATGCCTAAAATTGGATACTGATGTGAACTTTTGAAAGTCTAAATGAAGGGGTGAGGAAATCTTTTGAAGGTACCTATGTATGGGATTCGGTTTATAGGTGGTCTAAGGTAGGATTAAGAAAAAAAGAATTCCCTAGTTTTCAAGCCTTGGCTAATTTTCTTGATGGTGAAATAGTCTGTTTCCTTTCATCTTGTGGCTCTAGGAAGACGGTTCAGAAAGGAAAACTCATGGATCTCACAAGCACAGTCATCATCCCGCTGCTTTTTGGCAGCTTGGGGATCTTTGCCCTTTTTCGGCTGCTGCAGTGGATGCGGATGCGAGCTTACCTCCAGGAAGCAGTGGTCGTGATCACAGGGGCTACCTCTGGCCTGGGAAAAGGTAGGTATGGAAAGAAGGGCACCAAAGGCTGGACAAGCAGAGGTTAGTGGAAGGGGTACCTGTTGGAATAAAGCAGCAATGAGCAGAAAGTTCCTACTGCTCTGAATTTTGAGAGACATAGTTTGCACAGCCGTATCAGTCGTAACTATAGCCAGTGCAAATTTTGATGCAAGAAAGTCTCAAAATTTGTTAAGGGAAATTTTAATCATCCTGTTTATCAAAGCAAGGAGCAAGTTACACTGTTGTGCTGTCAGGGGTCTTTTAACCACATCCTGAAAAAGCCAGGAAGTCAAATCGCTTCTCTAAAACTTCCCAGAACTGGTGTTCTGCGTTCATGTTTATTGTATTTCCAGACACCCTGCCATACTTTCCACTCCCTCTCCTTGGCCCTCACCCTCAATTTCAGGTACTTTTTCTCTTGTAGTATAAATCTATCCATTCTAAAGTCAAACTCTTAGCAATATTAATGCCAGTGAGTGTTTTTTTCTAAACAAAACAGCAGTATTTTTTTCCAAATAAAGCTTATTCTCTGTTTGAGTGGATACATTCCCTAATTCTGCTTTCTATAATTGCTTTAAAAGCTTCTTGAAGAGAAGACAAAGTGCTCCCTGCTGTCAAGGCTTTTCATTAGGATAAGTACATTTATGGAACAAACAGAGCTTAAATTGATGCTGTCTCTGCATGTGAGTTTGTTGGTAAGGACAGGGATGTTCAGTAACTGAATGGCCAAAGGAGATGAAATGGTCCTCTCTGCCTGTCACAACCAGAGAGCTGGGAACGGTAAAAGAATTTGTATTTCACATCAAGAAGAGAGAGAACCAGTATCTCAGGAGACCTTCCAGCTGTGGTAGACTGGGCAGGTGAAGTGCTGTGTGTTGCTGGGTGTACAGATTTCCACCACCGTACAGTGAAGTCTCCTCCCTTTCTGACACTCACTGGCAAGATCTTACACCATTCCCTTCACTCCCAGTTAGTAACATACTGGGCCACCTCTAATTACTGTGCGTTCCTAAACACCCTTTGCTGTCATGCACAAATAGGGAGTTTGTCTCATGATCACAGAGGGGTAGGGTAGAAGGACATGCCATTGCCTCAGCAGCTGGTAGCACAGAGGACAGTAGCATGGCATGCCTTCCTCAGCCTTTCCTTGGTGAAGAGGATCACCCTGCTGAAGCCATTAGCGCCGAGGCTTCCAAACCTCTGGAGGTGTTCACTAAAACTGCAGCGCCTAAGACCAGGCTCCGCTGCGTTAGATGACATATACAAGGTAACTGCAGTCCCCGTTAACAAGAGCGTATAGTCAAAAATTAAGAGGCACAGGAAAATTGGATCAGCTGATGGGGGAGGATGTGTAAATAGCACAATAACTGCATAACCAGCACAGTAACTGAGCACACAAGCTGCCACGTGTCTGCAAAGTCACAGGAAAATGGCATCTTGCTGTGACTTCACCAACCAGCCTGTCACTCAGGAGTAATAAAGCCACCTTGGATCCTTGACAACTAGAAGAAGCTTTAGCCTGTCACCAGGTATGATGTGGGTCTGCTGTGTGTCATTCAAATATCTACTTTTCTCTCTTCCTTGCTTCCTCCAAAGAATGTGCAAAAGCCTTCCACGCAGCTGGCTCCAAGCTGGTGCTCTGTGGCAGAGACAGCGAGAAACTCAAGGATCTTGTGCAGGAGCTTTCTACTGTGACCAATCACCGGAAGAACGTAAGTGTGGGAGGAAAGGCTGCTTGTCCCGTGTGGCTGGGATTTCTGTTCACGTTATTACAGAACTCACAGTACTGCTTGTGGGTTGTTTGTTGAGCAATAGGAAAAATGCAACTCTGTGGTTAGGGATAGATACTGCTGTAGGAGTACATTGAGCTGGCGTGTCGTATCTTGTGAAAACCCTACAAAAATAAGCCATCTAAAAGACTCCTTGCCATGCAATGGAAGGGAAAGCACGTGAGTGGCAGAGTGCCCAGACCCCTTGCATCATATGTTATATCCTGAATCTGGAAAAGTGACTTTCCTTCTGTTGGCTTTTATTTTTCATGACTAGTTCTGTGGACAGTGGCTAAGAGAGGTATTGTGGGCTTCTGCAGAGAACACAGGGGTTAAGGTTTTTACTTTTTCAGATACATTTTCTTTAATAAGACAGTCTTGAGGACGATCTCACTTGCCCCTTTCCTAGGCTCTGGTATAACAAACAGGCTACAGGAGCAGAGAAAAACAGGAGCACAATCTGCTTCTGTCAGGTAGTCCTACCAGGTTCGGACAGCCCTGCTTCTGTGCTTCCAGAGCTGGGAAATCCCATCGCGAGCGTGAACATACAGCGCATTCAGCACAGCCTGACCTGATCTTTTGCTAACTTCTGTTTATTCACAGACGCACAAACCTCACACTGTGATATTTGACCTCTCAGACACTAAAACTGTCCTAAATGCTGCTGAAGAGATCCTGAAGTACTTGGGTCATGTGGACATACTGATCAACAATGCAGGCATCAGTTTCCGAGGCACAATTGTGGACACAGGACTGGATGTGGATAAGAAAGTCATGGAAACAAATTATTTTGGTCCTGTAGCCCTCACCAAAGGTACTCGTGGTCTGGTTTACAGGGGGACAGTGGATTTGGCTGATACCTTCTGCAGGCCAACACAACTAAGCACAGCTTTACTTCTGTTCGTAATTGTATTTGGTACAGTACAGTGTAAGAGGGGAGGAAAGTTTTGCTTTATGAGCAGGCCTAATGCTTGAGCCTGACTGCATGGGAACTACTTGATTAGAGATACCATCTTGTTTAAAACACCTCCTGACTCTAGTCTGGCAGGAACTTAGGGAGAGAGAGAGGGTTAGCCTGTCCGCCCTGGTAGAACACCAGAGAACACAGCATGGGTTCTAGGTGAAGCTGTAGCTTTCCTAGGAAGCTGCTTTGGCTACACAGAAAGTTCAGCCTGAAGTGCGACAGGTGCAGGGAATGGAAAGATGTACTGGTGGCAAAAAAGAGCAAGTCCTGCTGACCCTGCCTGTGGGAAATCATAGCAACTGTAACAGCCTTTGTGCAGCTGCGCTGGCACAAGGAGACTCCTCAAAGGTGAATGTCCCAGCCAGACTGCAGCTTCAGTCAGAGGCACCCTAAGCACTGTCCCCTGCCCAAGCCCTACACTGAACAAGGATCTTGTAATTCATTTAGGCATCTCTTGAGTGCTCTGAAAGCATTGATTCTTGACAGCAGCAATGGCAGGACTTTTATTCTGAACAGGTCTTTTCTGTCTTTTGCTAGCACTTCTCCCTTCCATGATCAAGAGGAGACAAGGGCACATTGTGGCCATCAGCAGTGTTCAAGGCAAAATAAGCATTCCTTTCAGATCCGCATGTGAGTACCTCCCCAGATGATGGGGAAGACATATTTGGGGCACCAGACTGAATGAATACTTGGCTACTGCTTCCGTAGAGAAGCTGTAGCTGTCCATAGAGCTGGCTGCATGCAGGGAAGGCAGAACCGTGCATCATTCTCAGTGCGGTCACAAGTCACTGGCAGCTGTTGAGGAAGGCACTCGCAAATACAAAATCTTAGCACTGTCCTAAAGTTGTTAAGGAATGGGGAAGAAGAGCATGTTTTCAGTGTCTTGAAAACAGCTTGATATTCCTATCTTAACACTTTAAAGTCCCTGTAAACTTTCTGATTAATTCCGTAATTTTACTGCATTTTATGCTTTTTTGTTTACTTGGTTCATCTCCTTTAAGAAAGTAGGAAGTTTTTGTTTTAAGAAGTTATAAAGTGCCATGGCACAACCAATGCCAAAATAAAAGCCTAAACAGTTACCTTGATCCAGAAAACTCTACATGCTGTGTCAGTTGTGACAAGAAATGATATCGGTGAGATTACTGGAAAAAGCCTTATAAAAGATGGAGGAAC
This sequence comes from Falco peregrinus, assembly GCF_023634155.1. Taxonomy (NCBI): domain Eukaryota; kingdom Metazoa; phylum Chordata; class Aves; order Falconiformes; family Falconidae; genus Falco; species Falco peregrinus. The sequence continues at coordinate 86,618,840 of NC_073725.1, read as the reverse complement.
TAAAAGGAGAGTGTTTGGCATACAAACATCTGTAAATCCCTGAAAAGAAACATAGAAATAGAACAGTGGTGATGGCATAAGAACGGTGGGCGTGATGCTGAGTGAAGGAGAGCCTGGAATGTCTGGGCCATCTGGTCTTGCAGGTGATGTGGGTCTGACTGCACCAAGAGTGTTCTGAAGAGCTTCCAGAGTGTTGCACAGCAACCCGGGCTGTGTGGGCCTGGCACATGGAGCTCAGCTCCTGCTCAGGTCCTCACACAGGGCACGTGGCCTGCACCGAGCGCTATGCTGCTGGCGTCAGCCCTGCAGCCATGTTGAGATGATGGCAGTTATGGTAGCAACCAAGTATACGTGGGAAGGGAGTGAGCGAAAGGAGTCACTCAGCCATTTAACAGGGGGAAGTCCTGCCCTAGGCCACGCTTCTCCGCTCCTGTCTGCTTGTGTGATCAGGTTTTGACTTGTGTGCAGCCAAGCCCTGAGCCCGCTCTGCAAGCCCGTAATGCTGAGCGTGCGCAGGGCAGCTTGGCAGCGGGCGGCAGCTCTGCCCTCCTGTGCTGGCAGCGTTCCCCCAGCTCACCTCATCAAATGCTTCCCAAGCCAGGCTTTGCGTCTCCTTTATCGCAAGTGGGAGGCAGCCTGGGTTCACTCCAGAGTGCTTTGGCACGGCTGTGATATTAAGCTCAGGATCCTCGCCAGTCTCCTACTTGAGCATTTACATTTTGCCCTCCTAAATTGCCTCTCCCCCACTACCTGTTGCTGCTGCCATTCACTAAAAGAAAAAAAACAACTCCAAACCACCAAGCCCAGAAGTTGGAAAACAGCTGCTGGGTTCTTGCTGAGAAGTGGCTGCATTGCAGTGAAAAACCCGTTCGGGGGAATGAATCTGCTTCATATCCCTGCTCCTTCTCCTTAGTGTATAGTCCTTTTCCTGTTTTTCAGATGCTGCTTCTAAGCATGCTACCCAGGCCTTCTTTGACTGTCTACGAGCAGAGGTAGAGCAGTATGACATTGATGTGACAGTTATAAGCCCCGGATACATTCAGACGAACCTCTCTCTCAATGCTGTAACAGCAGATGGATCTCGCTATGGAGGTGAGATAGGATTTTGTGCCCTGTATCTAAAGCATCTCCACCTCACCAAGTTACTCCAGTGTGCTTGCAACATACGGCCTCTGGTGGGGGCACAGATTAGCTCTGAAGTATCAGAAGACTTTGGATGCAGGGTAGGAACACTAACTTCCAAAATTTACCTTTCTTAGACAGCAACTACAGACTATTAGCCCAACCATCAATTACACCTGCCTGTTCTCCCATACACAACTGATGTAAAACCCCAAACCGTAGAAGCAGCCATGTGCAGTGAGAACAGAGCATTCCTAGGAATAGTACTTCAGCATGGGCTTACCCGCTGGCGTTGGTGCTTACTGGGCTTTCCTTTGGCAGTTACGGACAAGAACACCGCCGAAGGACAGACCGCTGCGGAGGTCGCGCAGGTGGTTCTCAATGCAGTGGGGCAGAAGAGGAAGGAGGTACTGGTAGCCGGCCTAACACCTTCCCTGGCTGTCTACCTGCGAAACCTCTTCCCCCGGCTCTTCTTCACCTTAATGGCAGCGAGAGCAAAAAAGGAGAGAAAAGCAAAGGACTCTTAGAGCTCAGCTCGTTCGAGCAGTAACTGTAGGGAGAGGCTAACCCCCTGCAGTTTGGCTGGGCCATCAGTGGAGGTGCTCCTGCAGGAAAAACCTTTCTCAAAATGCTGCAATTTACCATTGCATGGAGAGTGGGAAGTGGTTTCCCCCCCATCGGGGCAGGCCCGCTTGCTGGAAGACAGCACCTAACCGTCACCTGAAGAAGGGTGCTTGGACAGAGGGAGGCTGCAGGGGGGGGTCACTCCAGGGAACATACTTTGCAGCAGGGGAGGCCCATGTGCTGGAAGATAGCATCTTATCTCGCCTCACTCCAGGCACGCTCAGCTTGGCTGGCCTGCTACAAATAAAACCCACCTGTTTTGCCTTCACACAAGCAGATCTTAGTATTCCCCACCCCATGGCCCCTGTGAAATACACTCCTCAGCTGGGAGCTCTTGTGTCTCCTTCCCACTCCTTCCAACCTGACCTAGAACACGTTGCTTGAAGTGGGAAACTTCACAGAACCTCTGCTTGTTAACATGCCAAATCATCTCGTATGTTAAGCTAAAGTCAAGTCCAATACCACTTTTAAAGAAGTAACTGATGTAAAATTTAAGTTTTACTTGGCAATTATTTTATCTGTCTGAATCATGCCTTACTGATGTACAGGGACATTTAACTGCGCTACCCGACAGCACAGTATAAACCCCAGCACAAGTTAACGCAGGGGAAGCACCGAACAGACAAACTGGCGCAGCCAGGTAAGCCGTTGTGTGCGAATGCTGCGCTGCTGACAGCAGCACACCTGGTCGCCCCCGACCTAGAGCACAGAGTGGCCGTGATTCTGTAGCTGCCAGGCACACTGCCTCATGGCAAGCAGAGGAGAATCTGTGTGTGCATAGGGGTAACAGTATAGGAGACAGACCCTTAGTTCTCATTTGTTTTAAAGCAATCACAGATACTAATTAGGATCACATCCCGTGGGGAAGCGATACCCACTTGTTCACACATCACAGGCTGCAGGGAGTCTGACAGCCTGAGGGAGTGCCCTATTCCATTCTTCACCCCTTCTCCTCATGTGAGGGATGCCAGCACCACTAGGAAAAAGGCGCGGCTGCACAGATAAGTTCAATAAGGACAGAAATAATCTTTTTAAACTTACAATTGAAATAAAGCCTACTAGTCGGAATGAAGGTCCAGACCCCTGCTGCCACCTCCATGCACTTACCAGCATTTTCCACGTGTACTGCGTTGTGTGTCCTGCCTGTGAGTGCACATCTGATGACAAATAAATTACATTGCTATGAAATAAATCCTTTGTTCTACTTCAGCTCCTCACAGCAGGTAACGTTAGAGGAATGGAATGCAGGAGATTTTTACTTTTCTTAAATTCCTGCAAGGTGCTATCGTACCAGTAGTATTTGCAGAGCAATATATTTCACCCCAGCCCTCTTTACATCATCTGCTAGCTTACAGTAGGCAGAGTGTGAATCCACACAGGGCGTTAGTCATACTAAGCCTCTGATACAGGTGTGCAGGATCAGCAGGACCTTCTCTTTCAAAAAGCCTTTTCTTTACTACTACAGGTTTATAAATGATAGCTCTGAGAATCCATCCCAAATGATGACCAGGATGTGTTTAATGCTGCTGCTGCTCATTTAGGATATTCCCTACCTTTTATCACTGGGTCTGAAGTTGCAGATTTGTTACGTAAAGGCCTAGGGTTGAAATTACAAATTGAAGCTCTCAATTCTCTTTCTCTGAAAGAAAAAGAGGTTCATATCTCTTTTTCTGTTAAGACAGGAAACCAAGGTGTTATCTTCTCTCCCTCTAACGGAAAGTCTAGGTGGAGTTTCTGTGAGCATTAGTTGTGCTTTTCCTTTCCTGATTTGCATGTTCAGGTCCTCCATTTCTTGGCAAAGTACAGTACTCCTGCCAGTTTTGTCCAGCTGCTCCGTCTTCTGGCATTTCAGGTCATGGCTACCCAGGAAGGACTGAGGGGCTGCTTTGCATTTCTGTGTTACCGTCCAGGGGGCTGAGGGGTATAACACATCAGGCCTGAGGGAAAAAAATTCCGTGTGGGGAGTTACTATAGTTACTGTTTGAACTACAGCTCCAAGTCAGAGGTTACTGAGAGCATGCACATTACCCTTTGAAACTGAATTCCCTCGGTGTGACGAGAGGAATGCAGCACACTCCAGTTCACAGCACCTCCGCAACGGTCTGGATGGGCAGCAAAGCGTGTGGGGCTCCTGAAAGGGAGGCTCGTCCTCAGCCACCGTAACCCACAGCTACTGGCACCGGGAAGGCAGATGCAGCAACCATCTCACACAGCGCACCAAAACACACAACCCTCAAGACCCCTCTCGCCCTCCCAGGTCACCTCGCATAGTTACAGCACCGCCTTACTAATAGCCAGGATGTCACCAAGCATTGTAGCTAGGTTATCACTAATATTTCTTGGAAAACAAGCCCACCTACGCCCCATCCACATCCTTTCCACCTTGGAAGGAGTGAAGGATGCATTTTCAAAAAAGATCTACCTGTTGTGACAGCTAAGCTGACTTTTCAGCTTTCCTCCTGCAATAAGAGACTGCAGGAAACTTGCTCATTTTTAATTCCAGAGCCTTCGATGTAAGCCGTGCATTTAGGCAGCCTACCGAGGGTTAGTCCATCTGCCACAGCCATCACTCCAGGCAAGGGAAAGCTTAACAAAAAAGTGCCAGGACCACAGAGGTTTCGTGGAGAGAAGGAACTAAGAGCCCTGACAATTATTCTGCATTGATTGAAAAAGAGCAGGAACGTCTTGTGTGTGGCTAGCACAGGGATAGCTGAGGGCCTGCTGCAGCACTAACGTACATACTAGCTATGGCAGATCTGCCATTAGTTTAAAATTAATCCAGTAGATGGGACCTTAGAAACAAACCCCAGGACTCACAGGGCAGCCTGCCCAGCAGTCTTGGCCTAACCGCAGAAAGATGAAGTAGCTGCATTTCTTCCCCTCCTCTCTGCCAAGGCAACTGTACATTGTTGCTATAAATAGAGCTGTACTGGATCCCAGCTTATTTTAACCTTGGAGGGAGACAACGCAGCCACTGTACCGGCAAAAGGGGCAAAGGGCTGTTGCCACCTAGAGATGTCTCGATGCCACCAGAAGCTTCCTCGGGGCCACGGGCCTGCTGGGAGACAGCTGCCTTCACCAGTGATTAAAGTACTTGCTCAGAATTCCCAGCAAACCCCATTTGCCCAGCACATACACAGCTGGGATGTGTGCCCTGCCAACACAAAAGCTGCATCAGCAGAAAAGCACCAGTTGGAACCGTGGCCAGAAAAAGCCTGCTGCAGTCTGGAGGCAAGCACTTCTCGGTGCCTGCTCTTGCAATTTGGAAAGATAAAGATAGAACTACCAAAATTGGTTTCCAACCTCATGAGATGCCCTCCCAAGGTCAGCGCTTCAGCTGCAGAGGTCAGGCTGTAACTACCCCTGGAGCAGGCAGTACACCTGCGTGCAGGCAGGTTTTATTACAGGGCTTTGCTCTTGTGTTCAGCTCGTAACGCTTGAAGCCGTGCCAAGGTGGCCTTGTGAATGCAAGCCACACCTGTCTGCCCTCTGGTCGGAGGGCACTGTAGAAAGGCAGCTCCTGTATTTTAAAAGGAACTGGCAGATCTTGCAAAATATTACATACTTCCCATTCTAAGAGTAAGATGTTGATAGTTTTGAGCTAAAAGAGGACTTACTGCACAAGACTGAACTCTAAAACTTCAGATAACCCAGTTACAAGATAGGTGGATGCCTGGCCGTGGCAGCACACAGCTCCAGGAGCACACGTTCCAAACAAGAGCATAGTCAGGGCGCAGCCATCCAAGTTGCAGCAGCAGCAACAAAGCGCAGAGGTAAGACAGCCAGGTTCCACCTCAGCAGCCCTCAGCTGTGGTATGACACATCTCAGCAGAGATGTATCCGCCCTAGAAAGAACTTGTACCAGAACTGAGCAGAATGTGTTTGTAGCTGGAAACTCAGTGTTATCTCCATTGTGCAGAGCAGTAATGGCTGGAGGTGGCAGGGCAGCAGAGGATTTGGACACCCTTAGCCCCAACCATGAACACTGAAGCAATTACCAAAAAAAAGATATAAACACTGAGGGAACAGGGAAGCCTCTTCCAAGAAACACGACTAGGCAAGCAAAAGGGAAAGCAACACTCTACAGCTATTCCTTCAGCAGATGGCTGCTGTGAAGTAACATGGATGCTGCTGCCACGTGCAGTGGACAAGAGGAATATTGGGTCTGTGTGTGAGCATGCGTAAATATCACCACCAGAGTTCTCACAGCAAAGCCTTCATCCCCTGGAAGCACACTATGAAAGGGAACCATGCTAACAGTAACAAGAGAGCAAAAGCATTTCAAATTCTCATCCTTTAATGGTCAATGATAACTTCTGGCTGGTTCTGTGTAATACAATTAAACAATATACTTAAATGTTTCCAAAAAAAAAAAAAAAAAAAAAAAAGCAGCTCTCACACCCCTCTTTCTCTAGCTTTCTTTCATCGACGTTCCGCTGCTGGATTGGACTCCCATGGCCTAACATACAGCTCTCAAGTCACCACACATCCACATCTTAAGTGTCATGAAGAACTGAAAAACCTTGGTGCACCAGTGATGTGTTATTTTAAAAATAACAGCTCTATTAAACCAAATCCTTCCCAGTCTCCACTGCTTCTCAAAGAGGAAAAACAAAACGTTACTGTGGGAGTCTCAATACGCTTGTCTTTGTGGGTTTCTCTCTTCCCTGCCGAAGTCATACAGCATAGAGTTCGTAGATCTTCTTTACACAGTACACCAGGGCAGCGAGTGCTATCGTGTTGTGCAGTCTCTTTCTGTGCAGGTCGTCCTTCCTCACCAGCACCACTGGAGTGGAGGAGGTGAGCGTATGCAGGGGCAGGCGGGAAAGTTTATAGGCATCGTACTCTACTTGGTACTTGCAACAGGGATCAAATTGCCAAGAGATACCATAAAGGGTGCAGCAAGCCACGCTCAGCACACCAGCGGGCAGGGAGATGTAGTGAGAATAATCTACTGGAAGTGCCAGAGGGGTGAAGAGACAGGTGGTGCCCGCTAACACGGCGGTCTTGTGCAGGCAGTTCCCGACAGTGATCCAGCGGGCCGTCTCGTCCCCAATGCGAGTGGGCTCTATCACTATGTATTTGTACTGCGCTTCCAGGGCCTGCTCCAGCTCATACTCAAACTGGTCCTGTGCATTCTCCCCATTGTAGATTTCATGCACGATGTAACAGTCCGTGGAGGACAAGGTGACCCTGTTAACAGGAAACACAGAATTAAAACTACAGAGCTTAAAGACAGGCTTCTCACCCACCCAGCTGTGAGAACAGAGGAGTGCCCCAAGTGAGGGCAGCCCCTCAAGGACAGTCACCGCCTCTGTTCAACAACAAGCAGCTTTTTCAACTCTATTTGTTTCACATCAGCTACGTATGCCCGCTGTAGACAAAGTCATCTGAAAATAAGGCGATGTGTTTTTTCTTACCTTTTCCTAACTTGGAGGAGCTAGAACGTTTTGAGAAAATAGGATCTTGTTAACAATGCTGAAATGGTTCCTCACACTGACACCCAAGCAGTTTCTTAGAGATATGGGAAGTGTCTAACCTTAGCAACCACACCGCATCAGTGCGTGAACGAACCAGCCAGACTTAAGCAGTTTTCACAGAAAATAAGACTAGCAGCTCATCCATCAAGAGGGCAAGTTGCACTGGAAGGTTTTGAGAGAAAAAGCATCTTCAGATGAGTATGTTTGCTTTCTCCTCACAGTAACTACCTCCTTGCCACCGACGCAGCTTGCTATTTAATGCTTCATAGTGAATCAGCCTAGTAAATCCATAGAAATTCAACAAGGATGGCCAAGAAACATTGCTGGAAGTGAAGGTGAAAAAGGTAGCAGAGCACTCTATACAGAACGGTTTGCTCCCTCTCCCGAAACAGGACGCAGCAAAGCAAGGAAGGAACATTTCTTTAATGCAGGCAGGCTTTCACAGGGAAGAAAGAGCTGTTTGCTTTACATGGAGCACGCTCTCCGCTGACAGGGGAGTTGCAAGGCTCGTACACATCCCTCATTTCAGTAGCACCTTTTAGCTACCTGAAGTCCCACCAACCACCCTCTTCACACACACCACTTTAGCTACAGCTACATGTGAGCAATAGGATTTTGACTATATACCTGTGCTGAGGAAGGCTAAAACCTTATCTGTTAGAATGAGGTAAAATCCTCCCTTCTAAGCAGAAGAAATAACTATTTCTGACACGCCTGTGCTTAACCAGAGCAAAACTGAGCACGTGGCCTCTAAAGGATAAAAATATCTATCGGATCCCTTTAGCAGAAGGAGAACAAATCAGACATATTTGACCTAAGCACAGCGGACAAGCTACCTCATCCCAACATTTAGACCCTCCCAATACTGGGAGGCAAGACACTGCTGAGGTGGAGAATGAAAAGAGTACTTTTTGCTGCATTAGTACAACGGCACTTACATGCATCCACTGGAAAATAAGGGAGAAAAATACACATTGGTAAGCTGACGTGTTACCAGACGTTACCCTTAATGTGCAGCTCCGTTCATGCTGCAAAGGGTATCGTGCGGTGGCCATGTGTAATCAGGAATGAATACTGTTAAATTACAAGCTGTTGCCAGAAGTAGCTGCTTTTGTGAACAGTCGCAAACGTATCAAACAGCAGGACCCAAGATGCACCAGCCTCTCTCAAAGCAGAGTAATAAGCAGTTTCATTAAAAATCTGGCTGGAATTTATATAAACTACAAGCAAAACTCAAATTATAAGCTCATTATTGAGTTCTGCAGTGCATTTTCCCCTTGGCCTGTTCACAGGTAGAAAGAAAAATAAAAATCCACCTGAATACTGTGTATGCCAGAGGCTTCTTTAAGGCCGTCAACTTGTCAGACATTGTTTGGAAAAATTATGATCAGCTCCTTCAGCACAGGATGTGGTGGACTCTGATAATCTGTAGTGAACTGGCAAGTATTTAAACAAAAAATTTGAAGGACAGCACCTGTATAAAAATTTTACAGAATACTACACCTCCAGTATAACTAAGTTTATCAGCTAACATTAAAGAGTTTCTAACAAAGAACTCGTTAACCAGATGTTACGCTGATACATTAGGGACACAGCTGGCAATGGTTTCTGCTAACAATCTTGCTTCTTGATGACAACTGTTTCAAGTGCACTTTCTTCCAAATCAGAAATTCCACTTTTATTACAGAAGACGTGTTGAGACTTCGGGTGACTCTGTAAAACAGCACCAATGACTCTGTGAAACCACTTGCTAAGGCATAATGACTTCAGGGAGAAGCTATTGCCGAGAGGCATTTTCAAGCTGGAAGCTGACCCTGTGCTAATATAACCCTCCAGATAAAATTAGTATTTCCTACCAAGGAGCATTTTCTACGTTTTGTAACACCTAGGAACATGCAGTGTGGGCCTGCAAAACAGGGAAACAGAGAAGCAGAATCAAAATTCAACTAAGAACTCTGCAGAAGCTTAGTAACAGCACAGTAGCCCAGTCACCCTAGAATCTCCCTGCCATCACTGGGAAACAAGAATGAAGCAATGCCATTTCTCCTCCAACTCTACAAGAGCCATGGGGACCTGGGCATCTAACTCCAGGAATTTAAGTCAAGTAACTACATTACATGGGATTTCTCCAGGCTCAGCATCAGAACAGGTGGCACTAACCTTTTGGTCTCATTTTTCCTTGCTCAGGTCTTGCCTGCTCTTCCCTCTGAATGCCCCTTTTTCCCTTTCACCGTAACGTACACAAGCAGAGCCATGCCACAAGTGACAGCCACCTGTTAAAGAGAGCAGGAATCCAACAGACTTTGGCCAGAGGCAGTACTGTCTACCTCTTCTGGAATCTTTTGGCTTACCAGGCTCTGGGGCTTTATAACAATTAAGAAAAGCACAATCCTCCTAAGTCAAAACAAGCAGAATTTAAAATATCATCTGTGAAAAAAAAAATCACTGGGAACTAAACTGCACAAAGGCTTCATCCCTGATAGAGTCTGGCCCCCTAACTATGTTGTTTCTCCAAATTAGACCTCTAATATTGGAATAAATCTATCACAGTGCTGAAGGTGCAAATGGCAGAACAGGCAATCCAAAAACAAAGAATGGGAAATTAGCTCTCAAATAGGACACATGAAAAGCCAGCAAAGCAAGCAGAAAAATCTCCATTTCTTTAACAGAGGAAGTGAGGTTTATCACATACTATTTCCACACAAAGACTGGCTGTCCCTGGAGGATGGAAAGCTGAAGACTGGTTTGTTTTCAGACGATATAGAAAGAGATGCAGATGAGGTACATGGGCTTGAGGTTTTAGACCTTGTTGGCATGCAGAGTAGACAGAGGACCTCGATCCACAGAGGAAATCTCTCCTGACACAGCCTTTCAATTGAACACAGCAGCTGCACATGAACAAATCCAGTCAAAGCAACTGGATTTGCTCAAACACCGGAGGCAATGGAATTTGCCTTTTAGAGCTTGTCCCCCACACCCCAGTGATGACAAACAAAAATGCAGAGCTATGCAATCAACTCCAAGCTGGCATCCACTGATTATGAAGTGTGTGACTTTATATAAATTCCATTTTACTTAAAAGAATAGTAAATAACCAGTGTCAGAGAGGACATCGTTACAGAAGTCATAAAATGATGCCACATATTCAGAAGCACAGCATGCTGTTTACTAGGCAGACCAGAACCAAAAAGCAGTTATTAATACTATTCAATCAAATTCTTTCCCAGGACCTGTCTCCTCAACCCCAAAAAGAGGGCCAAGTTAAAAAGTTGTACAGCTTCTCTGCAAGAATAGCTCCAGACCTTATATCCAACTACTTTATCCTATTGCAGCTTCATGCATTCTATACTTGAGAACTTTTAAGTGTCTCATTCCTGGAACCAAATGAATGCACTGATGAGGGAATGTGACAATACTCTCAACCATTTGGCATAGCAAGATGAAAATAATTTAAAAATCACCGATATATAATTCTGGTGTTACCAAAGTTATAAGGAATCAGTTGTTAACAGAGCTACCACCAGCAGGAGAGGCAGAAGTCCGTCTTCGCTATAGGGCAAGCTTCAAATTACATTTGGATTATCTTCCTAACATGGGAATATCAGAGAGCACCAGGAGAGGGGTGCTGCAGCTGGCTGAACAATAGCAACTCCAGCGGTTTCCCAGTTACAGCCCTCACAGCAGCTCCATTGCTCTGCCTCCAGCTTGGAAGAACTCTCCTAGCTGCCTCTTGAAAACAGCAACCTGTCCGTTAAATGTAAGTTTCGGCTGATAGTCTCTATGGATGAAGAAATAAATATCCTTCTAAGGAGGAGGCACAATACCACTCAGTGTGAGAGGACCTTAAGTTTTGCCAGGTGCCAGCTGGCAAAACAAAAACATACAAACAGTGCTGAAAACAGGGCAGATGGTAACATCCTGGAAGAAACCTCAGCATCCTTCCACCACTGTCTATTTGCAGAGGAGAAGGACTGAGCCTCCCGGGTTTGTTACCCTCAGCCTAATGGTGCTCCTCTCGATCTGCCAGGCAGTGTTCTGGCAAGCATTTCAAGTCATCCAACTATTGCAAAATGTTCAGAATCCCAATTAGAAACAACCTCAATCTGCAAGAAGCATTGGTACAGTTCTGTTATTTTTAAACCCCTCTCAGAACACGTAGGTCAAGTTTTGTTAGGGTTTGGGGTGTTTTTTTTTGGAAAAAAAAGAATGTTCCTGGACAGCAGCATTGCTCAGAGCACCAAACATACATTCAAATTAACTGCAAACAAAGACCAGTCTGATTAGTAGTTAAAAAAATAAGAAAGGAGAGGCTTGCAGGAGTGTGATAACACCCATCACAAGCAGCACACACATCCAATATCTAGTTTAGTGACACAACAGAGAGCCTGCATGCTGGCCATGCAAGTGAACTGCAGAAAAAGGACATTACAGATGGCCAAGGCACAGTGTCTGGGGTCACTATGAGCATCTCAGCTAAGGTTAAGTCAATATAGTCACAGCATGACAAATTCAAACACTAAACTTCCCTCCCCCCACATTAAACCCTTTTTGAAATTTAATTTCAAGTTTAAGGAGCCGAGCTGTGGTCTGGCTTCAATTCTCAGTGAAAATAGTCCACCTCAAACTTATATTCAACAGTGCGTTTTTGTACTCAGCAGAGCTTCAGGATATGGTGTACAGAAAGTACCAACACATCTGAGCTTAAACACCTGAGGAATTGTTTCTTTGCTGAAGGTCTGCATGATCTACCAGTCTCTGGCCACCAGCTGTGGCTGTCAGGCCTATGGCTTTAAGGACATTCTCAGCAGGCTGTCACTGCATGCATTAAAGTGGAGGAAGAACAGGAAAAGTGTAGCAATAGAGCAAGACTTTTGTTCAAAATGTACCTTAAATGTACTCAAAATGTACCTTAAATACAAGCAGGAAAGAGAACAGGAAAACATAGGTGAGATCTTCAAGCAGCCTTGGCAAGGGGCAACACCACTACGGAAAACACCACCAGACCATAACAAAAAAACCCTCCCAGCCACCAGACAAAAAGGAGGTGTCAATTTTAAGTCAACTAATGATTAGCCAGACTAATGGAAATAGGTCAATCATTGCTGTAAGCAAACAAGAGTACCAGAAATCTGAGCAGTGCAGGTAGCGAAAGGAAAGACCTCTTTAAGGGCGCAGAGAAACCAGTGCAAGCAGTGATGACATTAAAGCTGTTCTTTCTAGAGTTTGTTAGAACATCTCCCTGGGGAACAAATGGCATTCTGTCTTGTGTTCTGGCGGTCATCATGCTGAATTTTATACAAAAACAGTAAAGTACAATTCAGCGTCTGTTCTATATAAAAAAGTTGGTTTTGTCTACAGATTAACAATTCCCTTCAGACAAGTCTCCATTAAAGAGTCTATCCAGAATGAAGAAAACCAAATATTTATTTGGTTCTCTTTGATGTTTTGGGTTATTTTGTTTAACCTTATTATTTTACCACCAAAGTGCCAGCTGGAATTCACAGCCAACGTCCTTTGAAATTAATGTCCTTACATTTAGTCCTATTGAGGAAAGCACTTTTTTGACCAACTACAGACTTCTCTGTATGAATAAAGTTGTTTATGGAGGGATACAGTCTCCATAGATAGAATTGCTGGACTTTCTTTATTTTTAAATGAAAGCTGGTCTAGTCTAATAGCAGACAGTATTTTATTCACTGCTGAGTCTCCTCACACCACCTCCCAACACACAGATGCCTTTTAGACTAGCTGGCTGACAACTACAGAAACTCCTTCAAGCAGCCCATTTATGAGGAAAACTGGATTAACATATTCAGTTTAAAGGAATGTGTCTTTGGACAAGAATCCTGCCCGGTGTAAGAAAACTGTATTCATCATATAAAAAGCATATGTCATCATTTGATGACATCAGGCCTGCCAGCACTGCCTTTTACACAGCTTGCCTTGCCAGCAGTCAAACAAGATCGGTAGGTGTGATTTTGGATTAGCCACTGATGGAGGGAGGCAGAGGCCCAGTCATGCTTATCTCCAGCTCTGCAATTGCAAGGAAGAAGTAGTACCCAGGTGACATCACCTGACACCTATTAGAAGGATGATCTTCCACCACATTCGTGCAGGATGACTGACACCTAGAAGAACCACCATCTTTTGGTAGGGATCGCGGAGCGCTGGTCAGTGGTGTATCTGTTGGTCTATGTCAAATCTGTTGTTCTGTCACTTCCGTGCTTTCTTTATACTCAGCTATACACTTCTCATTGGCAAAGGAAAAATAATACATATAGCAGGTGCACAAAGTAACTCACGTTTACGAGTATTTTTGATCATAAGATGAAGAGTAATCACAGCTTTAAAAAAATCACCTCAAACTACAATTACATTATGGTATACTTCACAGATTAAGTTACAAGGTAACAATCACTTTTAAGTCTGCATCAATGTATTGATTTTCACACTGATAAAATAATTTTCATTGAAGTGCTCTTCTCAGGTGTTTTTTTTCTCCTTCACTTCTGCTGGGAGGACAGGTCTACCACATGAAGACTCAACACCTCCTGTGCTTAGTGGTGTGGCAGGTGCCAGGCACGGGGTGCAGCCAGCTTTACCGCTCTGCCACTGAGCTCCGTGGTATTCTTAGTTGTTTATATAAACCACACTGATGCAGTAATTCCATTGGCTCTTCCAGTTCAATTACTTTTAAATTCCCTGAACACAGACAGCATTCCTGCAATTCACATTGGCACCAGAATTCTAAGGGCTACTTGCGGCTCTCATGGGCTGTAGAGATTTAACACTATCGAAAATAATTACAGCAAGGGAAGAAAAAAAAGCAAAAGCCACAGCAAAAATTGAGATATCAGAGTCTCTGGGTAAAACGGCAGGACAAAAGAAAACTCCTCGCAATAAAAACGCAGCAGCTTTCTGCGGCTGCTGGTTACATCAGTCTGCCCTGGGGCAAAACAGGGAAAACGCCAACGTAAGGAAGCACAGGGCTTAAGCAGACATTTTAAGTAGGTAAAGAACTGTGCGTACTGATTTTAAAGTAACTCAAGAAGATTTTCCCCTGCCTCTTTCTCCAGCTTTAAAGTTACGCTTCCTAAACTTCCACAGCTGCTCTGCGGGTGGCTCCAGCACGTCCAGCCGCTCCCCCGCCCCGCCGGAGACAGAGCGCGGTACCGAGCCCCGCCAGCGCCGGCCCCGCAACGAGGGAGCGCGGCGGCTCCGCGCCGACCCCCCGGCGGCCGGGACCGCCCGCGGAGGGAGGTCACCCTGGCGGACTCGCCGCTGCCCTCACCGCCTTTAAAAATAGCCCTGGAAGGAGCCTCCCCAGGGCCGGCCCTCCTCCCCCCGGCCCCCGGCGCCGCATCCCCGCGGCGGGAAGGGCTGCCACCGCCACCCCGCGGGCCCGCTGACCTTCCCCGGCCCTCCTCGCGGCGCCATCGCCGCGCCCGCCCACCGCAGGGCACCACCGGCCCTGGCGAGCCCCTCCGGCCCGGCCCCACCTCGGCGGGGCCGCGGCCCGCACCCACCCTGCCCGGCCACGCTCCCCTCGGCGCGGCCCCCGCCCTTGCCCCCGGGGTCGAGGGGAGCCTCGGGAGGCTGCAGCCCACCTCCTCCCGCTCCCCACCTGCCCGAGGCGCCCCAGCAGCCCCGCACCCCGCACCCCGGCCGCGGCTCACCTCTCCCGGCCGCCACCGCTGTTGGTGCTGCCGGGGCCAGCGCGCCTCCTTCCCCACGCCGCCATCTTGGAGACACTCGGCTCGCAAATGTCTCCGCCAGCAGGCCGCGGGCCCGCCGCGCTGCCCGACGGGAAATGTAGTGCGCGGGGCCCGCCGGGACCACGCCGCGGGCAGGGGCACCCCGCGAGCGGACTACAAGTCCCAGAGTGCCCCGCGCTGCCGCCCGGCCGCGGAGCCTCATGGGACGCGTAGTCCCCTCAGAGGGTACGAGGATGGCGGCGCTGGACGGGGCCCAGGCCGGGAGCGCGGGTAGGGCCCTCTGCCAGCGGCAGATGGAGCAGCCCCGCGGCCCCGGCCCCGGCCCTGGCTCCAGCTCCCGGTCCCTTCTGCCGGCGGCCCCAGCGGGAGCGGTCTGGCTATGGGAGGAGCGCCGCCGCCGGTCCCGGCCTGCCCCGCGGCCCCGCCATGAGGGGGATGAGGCCTCCGCCGCGGGCGAGGCAGCCTGGGCCGGGCAGGACTGCGGGGGTGGCCTCCAGCAGGAGCGGGGCCAGCTGTCGCTGAGGTTTGGTAGCCCCGCAGAGTCTGAACGCTGCCTTTTCCCCCTCGAAAAGAAACATACGATTTATGTTCGCAGGTGGAGGAGGAGCGGAGGACCTCCTCAGAGCAGCACCGCCCTAGGGAAGAGAGACTGGCCTGTGTTGGTGCCAATTTGGCCCCTTCAATCAATCCTGAAAGAGTGGGGAGTCTCGACCACTGCTGCGTCTCTGAGGAGGAATAAGAGTTTATAGCCAAACACTTCACTAGGAAACAAAATGCAAGTTTGCCATTCCTACAAGTTTCCCAGCTCCTGTCGATCCAGCAGCAGTTGATGCGGAAGGTTTTGTGGGGGAGTCCCAGGACCCACTCTGTCCTCAGCTTCCAGCCTTGGGGCCACTCCCCAGCACAGCAGAGTCACCCAAGGGGGCCTGTGCCAGGGTGCTTGAATGGTGTATCTCCAGGATCCTTGTGCTTCTCTGGGGCCTGCTGTAGCTCCTCCCAGTTCTGAGTCGTCCCAGGAGAGGTTTCTCAGGAATTAGTTCTCCCTTAACAAACAGCAGCTTCCTGCTCTGCAGCCTCCCCTCTCTTGGACATACACTGAGCACCCTTTGGAGAGCACAACTAGCCCTCCTCCAGCCTGACAGTGCATGTCAGAAGAGCAGCACTGTTTTTGCATCTCCTGTTCCTAGAAAACCTCTTTTTGACAACGTTATTTCCAAGTGATGTAATGTAACTAAAGAGGACAAGCTCATGGCTGCCTTCACCTTCCCAGACATCGCAAGACTGCTCTACCAAACTGCAGGACCCTCCTGCACCCCTGCTTTCTCAGCGGTAATTTGGGGGTCAGCTGCTTTGGTGGAGGTAAAAGGTGCCTTTGGTGTTTGGGAAGTGTGCCTAGCCTGGCAGAGCATGCGGCCAACCGGCAGCATTGCTGGGACAGGCTGGAGCATCGGACTGTCAGGAATGTGGAATGTAAACAGAGCGTGTTACCAGCAACAGCCTGGCTTTGTGCTGTCTCTTGGGAGCAGCAAAACCCACACTCCTGCCTGCTCAAATTGCAGCCCAGGGGCCACTTGTCACTTGTCATGTTGGATCCAACCGTAACTGTAAATAAGCTGTGCCCCTTCTCCCCCCACCTCCCCAGCCCTGCCATTTTCATCTATTGAAACTCCAGCCTCAGCCTCTGTAGCTTGCACCCAGCTTTAGGAAGCAACATTAACATGCTGTGCTGGGATCCCAAGTGCTCGGGCTGTGCCCCCAGGGCTGAGGAACAATGGCTCCATCCAGGAGGGAAGCGCCTTGTGTTTCTCTGAGTCACCTGCCTGCCTGCCTTGCTCTGGACCAGCACAGCAAGGAACAACTCCACCGGCTGGCTATTTAAATTATTTCCTGCCTTTATGTTTTCAAACACCTTAAATCCAGAAGACAAGCGTTGAGTGCTCAGGAGAGGCTGCATTTGCAGGATAACTCCCAAAGACTCCTTGGCCTGCAATCTCAAAGCTGGACTGATGAGTGTGAGCAGGGGTGGATCATCCGGCAAAGGAGAGGAACCAGTTGTGATCCCACTCACCCAAGCTCTATGCAGTCATCACGAGGTCAGCCAGCTCTATGACCTGAAATAAAATTCAGTAGCTTCAGCCCGTGCCTCCCCGTTCATTTGCAATGGGAGCATGCCAGGATCTGGCTCTAAGGTGCTCCATGATGGGAAAAGGGTGATGCAGGTAGCACCCAGTTAGGTGACCAAAAGACATGAGTGGCTGACTGCAGGTCACAGGGAGCTGCGGCCAACACCAGACCAAGACTCATCCTGATCCTAGCAAGGGTCTCAGGGACCCTCCAACATCCTCACCTCCTAGATGGGGCTTTTGTTGCACAAAATCCTCTTCCTCATAAGTGAGTAGTTTTCTCCGGTTTTTTTTTGGAGTGGAAGGTTAGGCAGTAGGAAAGTGGACACCAAGTACACAAACATGCAGACCCGGTAACTTCTGCCTTTTCTCTCGCCTTCTCCAAGACACTGACAGATGTGCAGTAGTTACTGTCTAAGAGATTTGGGTTTAGATTTGTTAGAGGATGTGAAAAAAAGAGAATGTTTATACATTTATGTAGAAAATGAATATGCAGCAACAAGGTAGCAAAAATCATACCCTGGACATGGACTGGAGATCAGAGTTGTTTGACAGGACCTGTGAAACAGGCTCCCTGCCAAAGTGACCCAGCCCAGCGGTGACAGTGCCAGGGATGCCCAAGGTCTCCTGGTTCTGCAGGCACCTCCTCCTGCCTCCCATCAAGCGCAGCACAGTGAACCACTGTGGGTCAGTTAAGCCACACTTTTTATTGTATTGTATTCCATGCATTATGTTCATGTTTTATAGTACGACAGAGGGAGGGAATAAAGATAAATGTTAGACATAAACAAAAGCAGAAAGGTCATTTGTAACAGGTCCTGAGAAGGAAAGGCACATCGTAACCACCAAATTCAACAGAATGGAAACCTTGGACAGAGGAAGACAATGCTGGAAAGTGGACAAGGGATGGGATGTTTCAAGTTGGGTGCTGTGGAAGCAGGTTTGACAGCAATCTGCATTTCCCCACCCACCAAAGTCTGTAGTTCAAATGGGTTTGGGGATCTCAGTATTCAACGGAACCACTTCCATACTCCTGTTGCCAGGGAGAGTCCAGGACCCTCAAGTCCTCCAGGCTTAGTCAGCACCAAGGGGAAGCACAGGACTCAAAGCTCCTTCCTGAAAAGACCAGCTGGAAAGGGCGGCTGCTGGAGAGGCAGAGGGAGGGCTGCCCAACACCAAGGGACCCCAAGCCATCTCCAGCCTGGCAGTGCCAAATCACAGAAGCACCACAGACCGTGGCATCGCTGGTGACCTGTGGGTATTGCTATTCGCTGACTTCAAAGACCAGGGGAAGGGGAGGCCGGGGCAGAGGATGGGTACAGCAGTGAAACGGTTGGCACAGACACTGGCACACATCTCCATCAGAAGGATTGTAGCACCTCGAAGGGAAGCAGCAGCAAAACAGTGTGCTGTGCCTGATTTAAGGCAGTGATTGCCATTTGTGATCCAGCACCAAGGTTCCTGCCAGGGCAGCACAAAAGGCTCCAGAGCCAGGCTTGGACACTGGGTCACTCCAACACTGCTGGTGCAGCAACTGCAGCACACCCTCCAGTGAGCCGCTCTCATGCAGTGGACACAGTGGGGTACTTCTGGGAACTGTCACGCAGTGGAAAAAGCACAAAACCAGCAGAGGCTTTGCAGTACTGGGTTCATGCTATTGCTCCCACGAGGCAACCAGATACACGTCTCTTCCAAGCACCCAGCCCCACTGTGACAAAGATATGACAGCGTTATATCTTGGCTTACAAGAGAGGAAATGGTTCAGCTTCACCTTGGGATCAAGAGCAGGGACAGTTCTGTCATCACTTGGCTGTAACAGGGCCAGCCTTGCTCCTGTAACTAGATGTTGAAGTGTTTTGCATTTTAAAGACTGAACATGTAGCAGCCCAGATTTCTTCTTGAGCCCCTTTTCTTTAGTTTGTTACGTGCAACCCCTTCCTAGTCCCTCTAAACCACACTGAAGGTCACAGCCTGGCTGAAATAAGCAGCAAGAGGGCAGCAGAAATGTGATGTAGCGGCAGGGCTCGATGCCTTTCCTAAGCAGCACAGACTAGAGATGGGTCTGCCACCAGGCACAGGTCCCTCCCCAGGCAGGTGGCAGACACAAGCAGGGGTCTCACCCTGTGGTGTAGCAGGGCAGGGATGGAGTTTGGGAGCTTTTACTCAAGCCTGCAGGCAGAGGGCTGTGTTACAGTGGTAGCAGGCAGCCCAAAAGCACAGGCTTCACCTCCAGCCAGTGGCCAGAGGAACAGCTCAGGGCCTCCCTGACCAAGACCAGGCACAGGGTCTCCATCTCTGACCAACCCAACCAGGAGAGAAGGTTGTAGGAGCTCTTGCCTTTGCCACCACAGACTTTGTGCTGGGCTTGGGGAGAGGGCTGAGCTGCCTCTTGGCTGGGGCTTCAGTCGGTCTGTGGCACAGGTTGTAAACTTAAGTTCCTGCTGAGATATAGGCTAGGTCTGGATTTGGCCTCCAGGTGAAAGGTTTTTTTATCTTGTTCTGCCTGGCTGCAGCCCCCAGTGGCTGCTCAGGGCTGGCTTACCAGCAGCACTGTCCCCCCACCCACAGCACAGCCCTTGGACACCGCAAAATCCTAAGAGCTTCGAGGAGATGCTCTGGGGTCTAGCTCAGGCCCTGGGAAGCCTGGGCAAGGCAGGACAAGCCAGAAGCAGGCAGTGCCCTACAGTGTTACCTCTACATCCGACTGTGACAGCGCTGAGCTGTGCTACAGAATCATCATCCTCAGAGGTAACAGCACGACGCGAGGGTCTTCCTGCTGCTGGTTGAGGACCCCGCAATGCTGCCAGTGCCCTGGGCTTGGAGCTGTGAGGAGGCCAGTGAGCAGAGGGGTAATGCCCTAAGCCAGGACTTCTTTCCAAAGGCTGTAAGAAGGAATCAACATCCCCACGGAGGCAAGTGGCTCTAGCATCAAGCCCTGGGGATGGCCCAGGAGCAGGTCCTGGAGGCTTTGCCCCCATTGCTTTCAGGATGCGATGACAGCTCAGACTTTACAATCTGGGGTGCAGACAGAGGTGCAGGGCTGGAGTTGAGGGAGATGGGGGAGTCTTCCTCTTCAGCTGTAGGAAACCACCCTGGTGCCTGCAAAAGCATGGGATGTCCCCTCATTGCTTAGGCCAGGGCTGGCTGTGGAGGCTGGTGCTCTTCTGAGCAGGCTGTGTCCACACCAGCATGGTCAACACCAACAGCAGGGAGCAGAGACAGCAACGACAGCCCACGACCCCGTGGGCATGTCATGCTGGGGCTACGTACAGAAGGCTGGGCAGGAGCTGGCATCCCCAGGAAGCAGTGTCTGCAACTCAGCCACCTTTCTTCCTCTGCACACTCATGCTGCATATGCTCTGCCACAACCCCTGCAGTCAAAGCCCACTCCTCGCATGGCTCCTGTCTCTAGGCTTGAAAGTGTCATGATCCCCGTGTCTCCACGGCCAGTACAGCAAAGCCTCTGAGGTGCCACCATGGCCCACATGTTCTTATCTGTACTCCATGTGGGCTTGTGCAAGGCTCGGTGCCCAGCAGATGCTGCAGGGGATGAACCTGCCACAGGGCTGGGCTCCTCCAGCACCTT
The DNA here is from genome assembly GCF_023634155.1 of Falco peregrinus. Lineage (NCBI taxonomy): Eukaryota > Metazoa > Chordata > Aves > Falconiformes > Falconidae > Falco > Falco peregrinus. The sequence continues at coordinate 86,598,190 of NC_073725.1, read as the reverse complement.
CCTCTGTCCCACAAGGCTTAATCCACAGCATGTGCCCCAGCTGCCGGGTGGAAAGGGGGGGGCTGGTACCTTGTGACCACCCCTAAGCAACATCCCTCAGTAAGTTCACAGCTGTCACCAAGCAGAGGGAAGAGGATGAGGTGCAGATCAAGTCATCCCCTGGTTTTGTGATGGAGTTTGGTGAAAAAAGTCAACCTCTTCCACCCCTCTGGCTTGGTAAGAGCACTGGGGAGCACCACATGTGCCCAGAGCCAGCCTGGCCCAGGGGCTGTAGCCATGCTCACACGTGGGCAGAGAGGAGGAGGTCGTGCCCACACTCGTGCACCACATGGATGTGCTTGAAAAAATGGGAATTGCGAGTGTGGGAGGGGGGGGTTTCCTGAGACCGCAGAGAAGCAAAGGCCGCGTTGAACAGTCAGAGACGGGTGCGCTGGTGTCAGAGCAGTCCTGCCTTAAGGCTGCAAGTGTTCCAGGTACTGCGGCAGCGGGTTCTCCTTGACGTATTTCTGAATGTACCAGCACGTCAGGTGAGCTTTCAGGTCCTCCTCCACCACAAAGTCCAGGGCTGCCTGCAACCAACCGGAGAGGACAGACGGGTTACAACCAGCACCCCCAGCCACACTCCTCTGGAGCCTCAGGGGGGTCCTGACTCCCACACCCCGCACGCAGCTGGGGGAGGCAGCAGGTCACCCTTACATACCCACTGTGCGATGCAGGTGGAGGGAGAGGGCTGGGGAGAGAGCTGGGGAGAGAGCACAGCCATCCTGCCACAGCCTCCACAGGGTCCCCAGTTTAGCCAGAGGTGTGCAGGGACCCCCCAGGTAACCCTCAATGCATCCAGCCTGGTGGTTACTGCACTGCAGGTGACGAAAGGCCACCTTTGTCACCCATTTGCCCTGGCGTATGGGGCCAGGGTGCAGCTGTGACACCAAAGCATCATCCTGCAGCCCCCCCATCACCGTGCTCACAGCTCCCCAGCTCTCCCTGCATGGCTGTGGGCCTCAAAAGCAGAGCCCAAGGCAGGAAAGGGACTTAGGAGGGCCTTGAACCTTTGAGAGGAGGGGGTCCAGCCCCCAGGAGAGGCTCTGCGTCAGCCCCTGCACAGCAGGCATGAGGGCTGCTCGCTGCGAGGAGGAAAGGGCCAAGCCTGGGTGAGCGCCTGGATGTGCTGGCACCCACCAGCCCCTCTCGCCACCAGAAATAGGAATGTCTGATCACAGATTGCCAGCTGCCCCTATCTCCCATCAGAGCAGGGACGGTTCCCAAGGGACACACATGCAATTCCAACGTGACAGGGCCCGGCTTCAGCCAGGGTCTCTAGCCATGGCCGGGATGGCAACAGCTTCTGCCCTTCTGTGTGTGCAGGGCTGTACCTTTGCGAGGTGCTTGGCTATTCCTCTCCCTCGATAGGCGTCTGGTACTTCTGTGTGCTGCAAGTCCACGATCCGCTTCCCCACGTATTCGTAGAGCAGCACTGCCTTGTCATGGCAACCTGGGGGGTGCAAGAGAGGGGTGAGGCTTGGGACAGCCCCAGGCCCCAGCCCACCATCTGATGGAGCCATTCACTGGGGAGCCCACAGGGCAACGGGCAGCTTTGGGGTGGCTACAATAACCCTCACGCCTGTGGGAACGGCTGTGGCGCTGGGTGGGAGACTGCTTTCGGTGACACTGGGATGTCCTTGTTGTCCCCCCAAGGTGTGAGCAGAGGCAGGTCTGCCCGGCCTTTCCAAGCCCCTGGACAAGGGGCAATTTTTCTCCCCAAATCGCCGATGTGCCAACACAACACGTTTAGGGTACTAAAGCAGCTGGCAGGAGGGCTGAGATGTGTGGATGGAGGGAGAGACAGTGCAAAAAGAGGAGGGGGAAGATCAGGACAAAACTGACGCAGGTAACAGCCAATTCCTTTCTCTCCACAGCACAGCATTCTTTGTCATGGTATATAAAACAAGACAAGACTTCTTGGCCTGGTTTTGCAGCATTTGGATAGACGCATTTTGGGGAAGATGCTGGGAGAAATGAATCCCACAAACACACAGGAAATCGCACACAGGTGTGCAAAGGGGTTTGTGTACACACATTTACATGCGTGCACACACACAGGCTTCCTGTTGCAACACCCTGACCTTTCTCACAGCAGCTCAGTTACAGGAAAAAAGAAGTTTCAGCACACATGTAAATGAGAGGAAAGCTAATAACACCCCCTGCCAGCTTCAGCTGCAGGACCTGAGCTTCTCTCTTCAACGCAAAAGCAAACGTTTCATTTCTAAAGGGTTTCTGTATTTAAAAGTGAGTTTCAGAAATGCAAGCTTCCAATCAAAGAGACAAGCTCAATTGAAATAACGGAAACTCTTCTTCTCCCTCCAATGGTTACTGGGGGGCAAGGGGCCGCAAGGTTCACCTGCATTTACCATCTGCCATTGCTGAGCTCAACACGCTTTATTTTATTGCATTTCAGCTGACAACTCCAGCCTCATTCTCCTGACCCCTGTATTTGAGAGGCACTAGAAATGAGCCCATCTGAATTTTGTGTTTCAAGAAAAACAGCTCAAGTTTTTGTTCCTGCTCCTTTTAGGCAGAGACTCAATCCTCCTACAAAGCATGGAAACCTTTGCATTTCCAGGCTGAGTTTATTCCTGCTGGTTTCTACCCGCTCGTTCTTGTGCCAACATTGTTCTTGGGTGGACATAAATAATTTCCCTCCCTGCCATTCCCCTGAGTATTCACAGGCATCAGTCCTGCCCCTCTCAGCCTCTAGTACACCAAAAAGCCAAGCTCCCTTACTCTCCCTACAGATCCTCGATCCTCCGCCCTGTCTCAGGATGGAGGGTTTGGGGTGAACTGCTGGGATGGGCAGAGGTAATGGGGTGGGGAAGGGGCTGACAGGGTGCTCACCTGTTCCCACTTACCAAGACCAGCACAGGTGGGATCCTATTGCCCCATTTTACAGCTGCAGGTCTTTGCAGGAGGGAAAAAAAAGGAGAACCACAGCATTTCTCCATGTGGATCCAGGCTGTGAAATGCTCTTAAAACAGCAGCTTTCACATGCTCCAGCCTTTCCACTCTGCTCTCCTCCCAGGCTAAAAATTTCCATAGCCTCTGTCTAAGGCTTTGATAAGTTTAAACTCTTCTCCAAGTGATGACAGAGAAAAAGGCCTCATTTTTTAAAAACATAACTTTTATATATAGCTACTATCTATTTAGAAGCATCACACACACAAATGCATTTTAAAGCAGAAGACTATGCAGTGTTTGGAGCACCTCAGCTCTGTCCTGGACAGACTTTCCCTCGATATTTGCTGTATCACAGTAACACCACAAAACCCCAGACAGGACGGGAGCTGCAGGGTGCCACCAGTGCACAGATGAACACACACAGAGCCCAAAGGATTTTACAACCAGCTCTGCAGAGAAAAGCAGTGTTGCTAATGCTGTGGGGAAACCGGTCCCAGCTCGGAAAACCACTGCAGCTCAACCAAAGTACATAAAAGCATCTGTAACATGCTCACCTTGGTGATAGAAGCTGGAGCCACCCAGCAAGGACATCAGGGACACTGGTGCCATAGGGTTTGGTGCAGGCCCTGCAGGTGACACAGCTTGGGAGGAGATGGCTGCTTCGTCCCCACTCCTGCACAGCCCCAGGGCTAGGCTGGGCTGCACCAAGCTCTCCTTGTCCCTCATCTCCAGCTCCCTGCTGCAGGACGGTGATGGCAGGTGATGCAGAGCCACGAACTGAGCACCCAGATTGCAGCAGGAGCTGATGGATGTGGGACACAGCCAGAGGTGAGCGGTTACGCTTAAGGGTCACCACAAACACCTCCTGCAACCCTGCTGGGCAAGAACATGCCAAGTCAAACCCATAGGCAGGGCACAGCTGGACACGTGGGACTGCAACACCACAAAGGCTGGAAGTGGGAAAAAGCCATGGTCAAAGGAAAAACAAGCCAGGATCTGAAAGGACAGCATCCCACCCAGATTCTCTGCTGCCTGCTGTTGGGCTGGGCACTTGGGGCAGCCCTGCCTCCAAAGTGACACCGGCCCTCAGCACGGGTCCTGCAGGAACAGCCTCTCCTAAAGGCTGAGGTTCCTCTTCCTCTCCTGAAGAAGGCTGAAGGTGGCCAAAGGCTCACAAAGCAAGGGGAAGAAGCAGCCAAGGGAAAGCCCGTTTCCTTCAAAACCAGCTGCTCTGCACATCCTCTCCACGCTGTCCTCACCAGGGACCAGAGCCTCTGGGAAAAGCTGGGTGAAGCAGGCTGTACCCCCAAACCAGGACTGTTCCTAGGCTCTCCATAAGCAGCTCCATACATAACCCTCATTTCCCCACCAGAAGACCTCCCTGGGGCCGGAGGGAGGACACGGGGCAGCAGAAGCACCTTGCTGCAACACGATGCTGGAAGAAGCCAGCCTTGCTGCTCCGTGGTACCTTGGACACGGGGGCCTGCTCCCAGCAAAGGGAATGTCACAAAGCTGGGGGAGCTGGAGGCAGGATTGACCCCTCACAGGAGCAGCCCAGCCCCAGCTTGTTGCAGGTCCCCTGCCAAGAGAAGGACACAAGCAGAAGCCGCACCAAAACGTGACATAAGAGAGATGCCACCAGCTGGCATCCTTCCTGTCTGCCTCTCCCCTTACGCTTCAGGGCAGGATCAGGGCAGGGATCCTCCCAGCCTGCACAGACCGAGCTAGAGCTCGGCAAAACCAGCTCGGGCTTCGGCCAGCCCCAGCAGTGCCCAGCGAGCCCGAGCATGATGTTTGACTTGCAGATGCTCCCCGGCACAGTGCCTCAGCTTCAAGGCCACCACCAGCGAGGAAGTCTGAGTCAATGCAAATCAGCACAGCAAGAAAGAGGAGCAAAAGGCTGCAGGATGAAAATGGCAGCCATGGCAGCACAGCTGGTCCCCAGCCCGCCCTCCCTCAAAGCACAGGGGGCACAGGGAAGGGGAAGCTTTCCTGGGAGGTGGGCAAGGGACCAGCTCTAAACTTGCTCTCCATGGAGGGTCTCTACTGGGACCAGTAGCACAGAGTTTCCACCCAAGCAGGGTGGATGGTTTTGAGCAGCAGATGAGGCCCCTGCACCGCAGGCTCAGTTGTGCCGCCCCCACAAGTCCCCAGGCCAGGTGGCTCACGAGCCTTGGGGGATCAAACAGCCAGCCTGGCCCCAGCCCTGAGCCGAGGAAGGGACATGGCACATGTCTTCCCAGCCACCCCACTCCAGCCCATCCTTCTCTGATCCCCTCTCCCAGGGCATGCACAGTACCTGCCTGGCAATGGGGATGCTGCAGCACAGCAGGATGTGTCCCTCCAGCCCCAGGCCCTGTCCCTCTGTGCTGGTCCCAGCCCATGACACACCATTGTGTGCCCCACACCGGAGCAGGGCAGAGGCCTGGCAAGGGCGGGCTGCTGCCTGCAGGCCGATTTCTGTGCTCTGTTGCCAGCTTTTGGAGACAGCCCCTGAGCTCCAGCCCCCTTAGGGCTCTGCTGCAAAGCCATTCTCCAAGAGCAAGCAGGGAAAGATCAGACACCAGCCCTGTTTCCCACTCTCAGACCCAGGAAAGCCCAGAGGCAGGCAGCAGCGCAGCTATTCTGGCTGCTGAGCCAAAAGGTGGCCACCAAAAGCTGCGTGTGGGGCGAGCTGAGAGGATGAGATGTCCTGAGGAACCAGCGCACCCCAGGCTGGAGCTGACTGCACACAGCGGGCTGGCCTTGCCCCCCAGGGAGCCACTGGCACGTTGCTACGGAAAGAAAACACAACAGAGCCCAACAGGAGCTGAGTGGAGATGGCACAGCCGTGATGGAGGGGCCATACTTGCAGGAGCAGCAGTGGGGGGGCACTCTGCTTTGAAGCAGTTTTCCGTTTAGGAGCTCTCTTGAGATGATGGCAGCATGGGAGAAGAGTGGGGACATCTTGATGCAGTGTCCAGCGACCAGATCCTTTTGTGCCCACTGCAGAATCGGTAGCTTCCTCCCGCCGGACAGCATCTGCCCAGCAGAGCTGAAAACACCAAGGCATGACCAGCTCTAGTTCTCCTAACAACCCTGAGCCTGGACTCCTGACAAGGAGCTCCCAAGACTCAGACCAGCAGCAGGCAAAGCAGGAGCTCCCAGCCACTGGATCCTGCCCAAACCCAGCTGGGGAGGAGCAGGCGGTTTGGGAAGCGTGGCTTGCTGCACCCACGTGTTGGATGAATGGGAGTGTGGGTGTGCCAGAAGTCCGCACATCCCTGAGGAACTGGAACTGCTCAGCACATGCAGTGAGCCCGTCTCCCAACTGGAGAACCTGATGTGTCTGATGGGCATCAAGAAATCAAAGAGGCTGCTGCTAGAAGTGCTGTTCCTCTGCCCCAAGCAGCTGTGCCAGCAGCTGGGCTGACCAGCTGACTACTTTGGGGTGAGGGTCTCTTTGGGTTTCTTGTTTTGACCAGAACTTTTATCTCAGATCCAAAAAAACCACCCCAACTATTCCTGCATGATATAGCCTGTATGATTCCCACAGAAGTTTTTAGCTTCAACAAATTGATGTTTTCCACCACAGTCACTGCATGGGGAGTTCTTTGGCTAGCTCATGCTGTTAGTCACATCTTAACCGATGACAAATCCAGTTGGGCTTCTTTCTACCCTCCTCTTGGAGGGACAGCGAAGCTCGGTGAGGTCTGGTTATAGTCAGCTTTACTTTCAGCTTCTCAATGCTTCTGCATTTGGGATGCAAGGAAAAAGGGAATGCATTAAGTGAAGCACCTGTTTCTATCAGAATTTTAAGAGGCACGTACAGCAACAAGGGGAGAGAGGGGAACAAAGAGCAGAGAAGGGAGAGACAGGGCAACCCAGAAAACACCTAAGGCAATTCATCTTTCTGGCATACAAGGAGGAAGTCCCGAGATGAGGTTACATGGGGGTGCAGAGACAAACACAGGACGATGCTGAAAAAGAACACTTTCACAACTAGTTCACAGCTTTCTCAGGCCTCTTGCTACAGGGACATCCATAAAAATATTACTGCAGAAAGTTTTCTACCCACCATCACACTACCGTAAACCACCAACCATCAGCCCAGAGACCAGCTATTACTGAAGACTAGCAAAGCCTGTCTCCTTGGCCCCTGAGCCCAAGGCTCCTGCGTTTTCCCAAAGCATCACCCATGCTTGACATCTAGCTGGAATTAGGACCAAGGCACCTGGGACAAGCCAACCCTGGAGTCCATCGCTGAGCTGCAGGTTTGCCCTGCAGCCTGCTGTTCGTCTCTGCCACAGTGCATGACATGGGACAGAAGCACTCTCAGAGGGACACGTGGGTCACATTGACGCCAAAATCTGTGCTTGACCTGTTTCTTGCCATTCCCCTGCACGCAGCAGGGAAAACCTGCCAGAGCATTCAGTACCGCTGACGCGCATCTTACCAGGAGCGGGAGCGATGAAGAGAGCAGTGCAGGAAATAAACACCCTGCCACGCACTCCCACAGAGATTGTTATCTTCTGACCACCTTCCAGGGCTTGGCTGTTATCTGCAAATGCCTCACAAGAAGGAGAGACAGATCACCTGCTCCGCGTGGATGTTAGTCAGGCCAGCAGCAGGAATACCATCATGCCAGGACAACGCTCAGCTCTGCTCCCTTAGGTGAGCAGCGCCGAACTCACAAAAAAAGGGTTCAGTCCACCTGAACTCCCAGAAACAAAACCACAGCCCTGATCACAGGGATCCACCTGCAACCTGGGGAAGGCTGTGGCTTCCCCGAGCTACCATGGTCCCCTCCTGAAGCGGCAAGTTTTGTGCTGATTCACACGTGACTCCCAATGTGGATCCCACCAGTGACACCCTCACAAAGTTCATCCTCTCCAGACCCGACTCATCACCACCCAGCTGCCAAACGCTGCTCTACCCATGGGGTGGCTGGCAGAGGTTTTATTCAGCAAACCATGATAAAAAGATTACATTTCCCTAATTACCACTGGTCCACAGCTCTCCCCTCTCTTTCGGGTGCACCTGAACTCTACCGACAGCGACAACAGCGTTACAGCTCTCGAGACGGCAGCGGGGACCCGTCACCCGGGACCTCGTTTGATCTCTCTCTGTTTGAAATAAGCAGTTGGTGAAATTGTTTTCTCCGCACCCAGCACACACGTCTCCTCCTTCCTTGCTCCACCACTGCCGAGCCTCCAGCCTGCACTTTGTAATTAGTGGTTGAAATGAAAATGGGGGGGGGGGGGGGGGGGGGGGGAAGGGAAGAGTCTAAAATAAAATGCAGACTATTCCTGTCGTTTTATTGAGAATGCCTCCTACAGTCTGCATCATTTCTAAGTATCATTTTTATTTATTGTTTTAAAAAAGGCAACTACCCTGTAATTTCTGTTGGGCACTGAGGTGGCCGTTTTACCCAGTAGTTCTCAGCATGACAAATGGACAGGGAAGAGATGCTGGGATCGTCAAATATTTGGGATTAACCATTAAGAGGATGGGTGGAAAAGAATCGGCATGACATAGAGAAATTTTAGTGGCACTCACTTTTTTTGTTCACTCAACACGTGGCAGAGCCACTGGCGGGGCCTCCACAGCCCCACAGCCACTCATGACAGCTTGGCTCTGTGCTGTGGGTCCCACCAAACCAGGTGCCAGGCACCCACAGCACCGGGACCCCACGGGCTGCTCACACCGGGGGGCTTCCCCGCAGGAATCCCCCCAGAAGAGCCACCCAGCAGCTTGTCACATCCCCAACACCAGGTTGGTGCAGCCCCTCCACATCGCCCCAGGGCACCTACCTGCTCCTGGGGGGGACAAGCTAGCGTGTCATCCCCCCCTGCAAACCCACCCATGCCAGCACAGGGCTCCACATGCCAACACCAGGCAAGAGACCCCCAGACCTCACAGGCCAGCTCCCAGGGGGCAGGAAGGATGGGGGGCACCAGCAGCAACCAGGGTCACTGCGGAAGTACGGGGCGGGGGGCTCAGAAGCGTATACGGGGGCTTGGGGCAGGGGGGCTCTGAAGCACATCGGGGGGACCAGGGTGGGCACAGGGGGACTCAGAAGAGTACTGAGGGGGCAGAGAGGCACGGAGAGAGGCCCAGGGGGGCTCAGAAGCGTACGGGGGGGGGGGGGGAACAGAAGCACACCGGGGGGAACAGGAGGGGCAGAGGGGGGCTCAGGAGAGTATTGGGGTGCACATGGGGGATCGGTGGGGGCACGGAAGCACACCGAGGGCACGGGAAGGGCACAGGGGGCTCAGAACTGTACGGGGGGGGCACGGAAGCACACCGGGGGACACGGGAGGGGCACAGGGGGGCTCAGGAGAGCACTGGGGCGCACACGGGGGGACAGGGAGGGGCACAGACACACGGCGTCGGGGGGAGCGCACAGGGGAAGGTGCGGTGGGACCCGGCGGCACGGGGGGAGGGGGACCGGGGAGAAACGGGGGGCTGAGACCACCCTCCCCCGAGGAGGCAGAACCGGGGAGCCGCGGCCCCCGCCCCTTACCGTTCAGCCGCACGGTGAACTGCCGCCGCTTGCGATCGTGCTCCACCTGGATGGGGCAGCCCTGCTCCAGGAGGCCGAGCGGCGCCGAGTGCGCCATGGCCGGGCCGGGGGAGCGGCGGGGCGCGGCGGGGCCCGGCGGGGCGGGGGGAGCGGCGGGGCCGGGCCGGGGCCGCGGGGCTGCCACCGGCGCGCGGCCGCAGGAAGCCAGCTGGGCGCCACGTGCCCGCCGCCCGGCCAATGGCCGCGCCGCCGTTTTGTTTTGGTACCGCCGCCCGGCTCTTAAAGGGGCAGCGCACCGGCCCCGCTCCGCCGGCCACGGCGCCCCCGCGCGGGCGGGCACGGCACGGGCTCCCGTGCGGCCCCAGTGCGGCCCCAGTGCCCTGTGCGGGGCCCGCACCCGGTACTCTGCGCTGGCTTGCTGGTGCTGCACTGGGTATTCTGTACCGGCTTACTGGCACTGATCCCGCACTGGGTGCTCTGTACTGGTTTACTGGTTCCACACCGGTCTTGCACTGGGTGTTGTGTACCAGTTTACTGGTCCTGTATTGGTCCCACACTGGCTACTCTGTACTGACTTACTGGTCCCACGCTGGTCCTGCACTGGGTATTGTCTACTGGCTTACTGGTCCCACACTGGATATTGTGTACTGGTTTACTCATCCCACACTGGGTACTCTATACTGACTTACTGGTCCCACATTGGTCCTGCACTGGCTTACTGGTCCCACACTGGTCCTGCACTGGGTATTGTCTACTGGCTTACTGGTCCTGCACTGGTCCCACACTGGATATTGTGTACTGGTTTACTCATCCCACACTGGGTACTCTATACTGGCTTACTGGTCCCACACTGGTCCTGCACTGGGTATTGTCTACTGGCTTATTGGTCCTGCACTGGTCCCACGCTGGATATTGTGTACCAGTTTACTGGCCCTGTGCTGGTCCCACACTGGGTACTCTGTACTGGTCCCACACTGGGCACTCTGTACTGACTTACTGGTCTCACACTGGTCCTGCACTGGGTATTGCGTACCAGGTTACTGGTCCTGTACTGGTCCCACACTGGGTACTCTGTACTGGTCGCACACTGGGTACTGTGTACTGACTTACTGGTCCCACATTGGTCCTGCACTGGGTATTCTGTACTGGCTTACTGGTTCTGTACTGGCTTACCAGTTCTGCACTGGGGCACTGGTGCTGCCCTGCTGTGCCATCTGCTGTACAGTAGTTACCGTACTGGGTCCCCTGCCCGGCTACTGGGTTCTCTGCGCTGCTGCACTGGTGCTGTGCTGGTGCCCTGCGCTGGCACTGGAAGCCCCAGGTCACGGCCCCCGTGCGATGCTCTGTCCCCCCAGGAGCAGGCCCTTCCCCAGGGAGGGGGCCCAGCAGTGCCCCGCTGTGGGGCGATGCCACGTCCTGTCACCCGGCAGCACTGCAACCCCCTGAAAGCAGCAGGAGGCTGGTCAGGGTGGCCGCAGACAGCCGGCTTCAGGATGCTCATCCCAGCGGTCCCAAAAGCGAGGGAAACCTCCTGCATCAGCTGTCACAGGACACGGTGGACACCGGGGGGGACACACACACAGATGCCGTAAGTGCTGGTTGGGGGACGGTTGCACTAAGCACCCTCAAAACCAGAAGCACTTGAGCTTCCACCCACCACACCGCGTCCATCAGGGTCTGCTCAATCACCCCAGCACGCCCAGCAGGTGCAAAGCTGGGGGAGAAAACGGGGGTGCTTGTGTCTGTGCTCATCGTGCTGTAGCCGTGACACTGCGGTGTGTTTGACCCCAAAGCTCTCGGGGGCAGGAGCTGAGCCCGTGCAAGCTGTCTGCACGCCGGCGGCTGCCTCTGCGCCAGGCAAACAGCAACACCCAGAATTAATCTGGAACTAGTTAACGGCTCACCGGCAGCTGCTCTGCACCTAAATACCACCTCGTGTAGCTTGGCCCTTGGTTACTCATCCCTTTGGCTCCTGCTCCCTGAGTTAAGAGCCCATCAGCTGAGCCATGGGGGCACTCGCTCTGCTGGGTCTGTGCCGCTCCATCGGCTGGTGCCGAGTGCTGGCGTTGTGCCCATCGGGCTCCCGCTCTCCCGCTCCCGTCAGGAATGGGTGCCCGTGGGAAGGGGTGCCTGCTAGGGGAGAGGGCTTCCTTACCCCCCTCCTCATTGAAAGGCTAAAAAATGTCGGTGGTGAGAGGTTCTCCCTCTCCTCATCCCCTCCCAGGCAGCTGTTGCTCCGCCATATAGTGGTGCAGGGGGATAAAAATGGCAAAACAGCCGGCACAGGGAGCAGGGGGGAGGCAAACGCGCTGCAAACAGCCGGGCCAGGTACAGTAGTGGTTTTGCAGGGAGGAAGGTGAGGGCAGGGGGGAGCCTGGGGCAGGGCCCAAATCCTGCACCGTGCTGGGAGCTGCGAGGGAGCTCTGGTGGCCTCTGGCGTGCGGGGTGCTCAGGAGTAAGCCAGTGGCTTCGCTGGGAAGCCTCAGGAGAGGGGAAAGGAGAAGCAGGTTTTGCACAAAGGTGAGGGGCTCCTTGCTGGCTTTCTGGGCCACCTCCCCAGCTCGCTGTGCAGGGGACACCTGGTCCTGCTGCAGGGGCATTCCCAGGCCAGGCCAGTGGTGGCCAGTGAGGTCTGGCCCTGGGATGCACCCATGCTCCCTCCCTCTGCCAGGCTTTCCTTCCAGAACCTGCAAACCCACCACAGCAGCACCTCAGCAATGCAGAGAGCCTTCCAGTGGTGCCAAAAATCCAGACCCCTCGACAAATTTTTGGGAAGCGCTTTGGATCCACCGGGATGCTTTGCTCTGCCCTTGCTTGTGAGGATTCTCTCTGCCTCGAGCCAGAGTTACAGCCACCTCTGATGTTTCAGATACACTTCTTCAGCAGAGTCCTCCTCCACCTGCCTGAGCCGCTGTCCTCGGAGCTGGCAGAAGGAGCCATGCTGGCAGACACTGTGAGGTTGCAGGAGAGGTGCTCCCAAGAGGTCCTCATGCTCTTCCACTGATGAGGAGGTGACCAGATGCAGCTTCTGGTCCCTTGCAACCCACGGGGGTCCACAGGCTCCCTCCCCAGCCCCACGCCTTCCCACCCTGTTGGATTTTGCTGCCAAGTGTACCCCAGTTTCCATTCGTGCTTTGGCAGCACTCCTGCACTGGAAGACCTTGGAGCAGGGGACTAACCCCCACTTGTGAAGTGCCTGGCAATTCAGGATGGGTGAATAAAAGCTGGGCAGCTGTTTCATCCACCCCTGTAATTGCAGCCGGGGCCAGCAGCGATCTCCAGCCATGCCTGAGGATGCAGGTGGAGGAGTGGTGCAGCACGCAATGCACTTGGGGACAGTAGGGTCGTGCCCTGCACTTGTAATGACACCCCCGGTGCTGCCAGCATCCAGGCCAGGTGTCGAAGCCGGTCCCACCGGTCCTCGTAGGTCCCTGTCCGGCTGCACGTTCCCAAAGGTGCTAACGATGCTCTGCCCTGCAACGGCACTCTGAGAATCGTGCACCCAGCTGCTGCCCCAGCCCAAAACCCTTCAGCTAGCCGGGTTGGAGTTCAAACCCCGTGGCTGATTCAGGGATTTGTAGATTGAAATGCCAGAAAGGGCCACTCTGCTCCCACCTCCGGCTCGCCCAGCTCGGGCAGTGACATCTGCAGCTCTTGCATCAGAGCTCACAACCCTGCGGTTGCGTTGGGGTGCAGGTTTTTTAGAAAGACTCCTCGCCTGTGTTGAAAGACTTGAAAGGTGGTGAAGGTAATTGTTCTCCCTATTGAAAACCTGTCATTTATTTCCCATTTGAACTTTTCTAGCTTCAATTTGCGGCTGCCAGACCTTACACCATCATTGCTGGATTAAAGGACCATTCGTGTCCTGGTGCAGAGGCAGCCCCTGGTCCACCCAGCTCCTTCCCTCCTGCAGTGACTCCCGGGTTTTGCAGCTGGTTTTCCAGCCTTTGAACTGATCCGAAATGTTCCATAAATGCGAAGCTGAGAATGGGCTGGGATGGACCAGCCAAGGCTGCCTGCAGCTGCCCCCGCGACCTCTCCGTTGTATCCGTATGGATGACACTAAGCATTTCGGCTGGAAAATGGCACTTGCAGCCACCTTTTTGCTTGTCCAACTGTATCACTTGTGTCCTGTGGAGCTGCAGCCCCGCTCAGTGTCTGGGGGAGCATCTTTGCCATGGCACATGCCCCAGCACATCGCTGGGCCAGGAGGGAGTGATTCCCCGGTGACACGGAGAGGGATAAATCCCCACCAGCTCTTCAGCCAGGGCCACCAGTGGGACCCGGGGTGTGCGGGAGCAGGGCCCCCACAGAACATGTGATGAGCTTGGCCGGTCTCAGCTGCACAGCAACCAACCTTCCAGTCCCGTGCCCCCGTGCCAGTGCGTAGGGCGAGGTGTGGGGCAGGATGGGGACCCCTGCGCCCCAAACGCCACCTCCGCCCTGCGGATGCCGTGGCGGGGACACCTCGGCTGCTCGCCCGCCCGCCCGCCCGCGTCACTTCACCTCCAACAACCGCCCCCGAGAACCGCGAAGCTTTTCCCGGCTGCGGCAGCTGACCACGCCTCCTCCCCGCCTCTGACCAATCCCGCCGCTCGGAGGGCGGAGCCTATCAGTCACAGCCCCGCCCCGCCGCTGTTCCCCGGCGGCCGCCGCACCGGGCCGCACTCCGCCGGGGCCGCGCTCTGCCCGGGCGCCGAGGGGCCGCTGCCATGTCCCTGCCCAGAGGTAGGGCCGCGGGCCGGGGGCTCCCTGCGTCGGGGCCGGGGGAGGAGGACGGGGGGCTGCGGCCGGCCGGCGTCTGGCGTTACCGGCGGTGGCGGGACTGTTGTTGCCCAACCGGCCGGGCGTGGGCTGCTGGCTGGGGCTTCCTCTGCGCCGGGCCTGCGGGCCGCGCTGCCGGGCCCGGGGCGGGTGCTGGCCCAGGGGGGCCGGGGGGGGGGCCGAAGCTGCCGGCCTGGGGAGCGATAAAGCCGGGCAGGTTTCACCCGCGGCTGCCGGACCCTGCCCCGCCAGGCCCACGCCCGTGGCAGCACCGTGGGCGCCGTGGCCGGCCGAGGGTGAGCGTGGCCTTCATCCCGGCCCGCTGCGGGGGGCAGGCCGGGGCCGGCCTCCTTGTCCCTGCGGAGCCCGGGGCCCGCGGCCTGGCAGTGATCTCAGTGCCCCGGTGCCGGCCTGTGGCGCTTCCCACCGCCGGTGGCTGGCGGAGGTTCCCATGTATCGCCGGTGTTGTGGGTAGACGTGGCCGTGACTGGGGTGACTTGGTGGCCATCCCCAGGTGACCGCCATTGGCCCGGGGTGGCACCGCCGCCGTGCCGGGATGCGGGGAGATGGGGAAATAGCTTCGCTGGTGGCTCGGTGCTCCAGGGAACCGGTTGCATCAGTGCCGTGAGCACAGGGAGTACGGTTGCTGCATCTCTTATCACCGGAATAAAATTTTCGGGGTTTTCCTTGTTCGGGAGTGATGCGCTGGAAACTTGAAGTCAGGAACCATGTGAGCAGATGAACGCACCCCGGCGTGACATTTATTTTCCCCCCCTTTTTGAAATGATCCCTGTCTTAACCGGAGGGAATGTGGACCTGAGTTTCCTGTTTGCTGTGTAAGCAGGGGGTGAATCAGCAGCGATGTACGGTGGTGCTGAGCGGAGCTGCTGACTCACAGGTAGGAGCACATGCCTCCCGCCGCCGTCCCGCGTTGGAAGGGATCAACCCGGCTTCTTAAAAAGGCTCCCACCGGGGCACCTGAGCCCAGAGCACGCGCTCGGTTCGCAGGGGGCTGCCTGCGCCTCACCGCTGGATGTGTGCATGGAGGCAAGAGGTGAGCTTGGCCGAGGGACCACTGGTGCCCCGCGGGAGACGGGGCCCGAGCTGGGCCCAGCAGGATTTTGGGGGAAGCGGTCTGCCTGACAGCTAAAGGCGATGCCTGCGGGAGCACCCGGGAGCACGGTGATTTCCTCGGAGGAAGTTGGGAACCCTTCTGTGGCTGCAGGTTTCTGGTTGCACGGGGCTGTTGGTTGTGGCAGACCGGTTCATTCATACATCACTGCTGATATCCTTTGCTGGAGGTGTTGCACGTGTGCCGAGTGCGCCTGGTCTCTGCTGGTCCCAGCAGCTCTGGGTCCCCACCTGACCTGAGCTCTTTTGCTTTTGTCAGGGCAGCATTCAGCACAGGGATCGATCCTGAGCATGTGTAATGGATCTGCATCTTCAAAACCCTCCTCTCTCCTCCTGCTAGCTGTCCACCGTGCTTCTGCTCTGTTTTGCAGCTGCCTCAGCAGTGCCAGCCCTCCAAGCAGGTTTGCTGGCTGCGTCGTGCTGCATAGGGATGCTTGCAGGTCCAAGTGTGTGCTCCCGCTGCTGGGACTGCAGGTGCTGCTGGCAGCACTCAAAACAGCTCCTTCTGCCTCACGTTTCAGGTGGACAGAATTTAAGCTAAATTTCCCTGATTTTCTTTAGGGAAATTCAGTAAGCGTTGCGGGTTTCCTTTTGCTGGTTGCGTTCTGTTCTTGGGCGTGAGTTGATCAGAGTTGTAAATGGAGGCCGCTGCGCTGAAGCTCTCGGGTTGGCGTTTTCCATGATAGATGCGTACCAAAACTCACCTGCTGTCATTTTGGCTTAGTCACGGGGTTGTCTCCTGCCTCGGGAGTTTTTGGGGATGCGCGTGGCCGGCCGTGACACTCGCGATAGGAATGGTGCTGGGTGAGAGCTTTGCCTGCTCTGTGCTAAACATAGCTTGTGAGATAAACACCTTCGGGGGATTACGTGAAGCTTAGGAGGGATTTTGGCTTTCTTCCTCTTCCCATTGCCTGTATCTGCTTGATCCAAATTATCTGGCAGGATCAGGTGTGTGGGGAAAACTTGCTTGGTTTCAGTGTTATCTAGTGCTGTCAAGTCTGATGTTTACCAAAATGTGCAGAAACTCCCTGTTGTCTCAGATCGCCAAAGCTCCCTTGAACTTGCCATTGAACTGGTGGCACTGAGGGAAGGAGTTGCATGCTCCTGAGTTGCTCCTGTGTCCTCCTTGCAGAGCTTTCCAAGGGACACAGCCTCTCGCTGCAGATTGCAACACAGGGCATGATTTTGCAGTGAAGTCTGCAGCTTTTTTGGCAAAGTGGATGCTGTGAAGGGAGGGGTCTTGTGTCTGAGAGGTTGAAGCAGGAGAGGATGATGTCCCGGGGAGTTTGCAGCCTTTGGGTGCATGCAGAAACATGGTGGAAGGTGCCAGGTCTGCGTTAGACTGTGCCCACAAATCCAGGCTGCTGCCTTTCTCCTGCAGCTGGAGGCAGATTTTCTGCCTGCGTGTGCAGCCCGTGTGAAGAGCTGTGGCTGTTGGCTGCAACTGGGGAAGCCCCTCGTGGAGGGACAGGCAGGAGGCATGTGTCTCCCAAAATGGGGGAGTTTGCTGGAGAAAGCAGCTGTGCAGCTGCAGGGAGGGAAGGGGCACAGACGGGGTCTGGAGGCAGCAGACCTCCTTGGCCTCCCCTGGGCTCACCCAGCGCTGATGCCCAAGTGATTCAAAAGCAAATTCTTGTCTTCAGGGAAGAGATCTTCCTCCAGGAAGATGGGTGCTGTTGGGAGAGCCAGGCTGTGTTTCTGGGGAGGCTCAGAAAAATCAGTGGTGAGACATGCCAGAACCTGGGGATGAACTGGTACTTGTTCTGGTGGTGTGTCTATTCTGGGTAGGTAAATAAGCGGTGGGGACGCGTCCCTCCTGTGCCCTGGCTGTGCCCTCCGCTGGAGCTCTCCACCGTTATGCAATTCAGTCGTCTGTGAATCCTGTACTGTCTCGGGTGCCATTCGCACATCTCCTGCCGCCACCCCCCTAAAAAAAAGGCAGTTCTGCTGAAAATACACTGGGGCTGTGACCTGCAGAAGCAGGGCTTTGGCTTCGGGCTGCTGTCTCATCCGGGCAGAGCAGCCACCAGCCTGGTGTCCCCTGGGTGTGCGTGAGCGGGGGGCTGGCAGGGGTAGGAGGTCTGATCCCCCAGAGCCAGGTTTTTATTTTAAGTTGAAGCATCACAGAGCTTGCATCCAATTAATTATAACAGTCAGAGAGAGCACAGCGCTTTGCCCTCCTCCCTGTGCTGCTATCTGCTAGCATAACAGTGGGCGCCTGGAAAATACCATGTTGGACATAATAATATTTAGCCGTGCTTCAGCAATCCGTTTCTCTCTGTGGAAGGATGCTCCCCTGCTTTGTTTCAGTGGATAATGCTTCTCCCTGAAGGCGGCTGCTTTTATTTTCCAGCTCTAGGCTGCAGTCCAGGGTTGAGCTGGAGTTTGCTTTGCCCCCGTTGTTTGCAAAGGTGGTCGATGCTGGGGGAAACTCCTATGGGCTTTGTAGAGCTTCCCTTTGGGGGCCTGGGAATGGGTGCGGGTTTCTGGTCCTGGTGATTTTGTGACCCAAGAAGCTGCTGCCGCGGATGTGGGGCTCTGTGGGTTTTTGGGTGGAAGATGGTTTTCACTGGTGTGAATAAGGCACTGCCTGGGCAGGCTGTGCGCTGCGGATGGAGCTGGGAGAGGAACTTGCGTTGGCTGGGGAGGTGATTTTACCAAAAAAAAGTTTGGGGTTTCACTGGCATGACTCAGGACTGCTTGTGGGTATGTATGGAGCTAGATCTACCCACCGCCTCTTTTGCTGACAGAACTCTGTAGCACAGGTCAAGTGTTAGCTAGGGATTTTAAGTCAGGGAGAGGGCAGAGAGGATTTTTTATGGTGGAAATGAAGTTTCCAGTTCTTTCTTTTAACCTGGGAGATACCCCATCTCCCCACAGCCCCTTATCTGTGTGGGGATGATGCTGCACTGATTTTGTGGCAGCGTTGTGAGTTTAAAAGTTCATTGCCCCAAGGAATACTGTAATTACCGTGCAGGACTGCAGCTGTCTCAGATACCACAGTGTAGTGTCTTGTGGCCCCAACTGGCCTCAGTTTGTGGTGGGTCCAGGTCTGTGCTCCCTGTTCTGGAGCTGGGACAGGGCTCCCTGCCTGGACCTTTCTCTTGCAGCTGCTTCTCTGACCAGT
Source organism: Falco peregrinus (assembly GCF_023634155.1). Taxonomy (NCBI): domain Eukaryota; kingdom Metazoa; phylum Chordata; class Aves; order Falconiformes; family Falconidae; genus Falco; species Falco peregrinus. The sequence continues at coordinate 86,579,711 of NC_073725.1, read as the reverse complement.
GAAAGGCTGGAGCAGAGCTGCTGCCTGTGCGGGATGCAGGGGGTTATGGTGTGGCTGAAGGGAAGGATTTGGGGGTCTCGTGGTCCCAGGGGGTAGGGAAAGGAGGGAATCGCTGCCTAATGCTGGGGGAGGTTCTGGACCTGCACTGGGATGAAGGCAGTGGGGAGGTGGACACTCTCCAGCATCCTTCCCCTCACTAATCCTGTGCTGCGTTGTCCATGTGACTTAATTAATCCACAGGCATAATATCACGGGGCTTCTTTGCACACTGTCTGCTCTGTTGGCCTGCTGGAAGAGAGGTTGGATAGCACTTTGGAAGAGCACATCCCTTTTGAGCCCTGGAGGCTGGTGGGCTCTTCTGTGTGGCATGGTTGCCCTTGTGTGCTGCTAGATCTAACGCAGGGGGAAAGGAGGAATGGCTTGAGCCTGGGGCTTTAAGGTTAGAAGGGACAGCTGTGAGCATCGTGCTCAGCTGGGGGTCAGAAGGTTGCTTCCAGGAATTACTACAGCCAGTCCAAAGGCTTTTGGGCAAATTAAGCCAGATTGTGTAAAAAGACACCCGATCTTGCTTTTAAACATCCAGTGCTGGAGTTTGGTTTCTTTGAAATGTGAGTGTTGTGACCTCGGGGAGCTGTGTGGTGCTGTGGGATGTCTGCCCTGGCCCTGGAAGCAACGTGGGGAGGGAAGGAGCAGCGTGAGGGTGATGGCCTGCCTGTTGCCTCTTTCTCTGGGTGCTGGCAGGGTGCAGGAAGGGCTGGGGAGGGTCCGACGCCCACCAGGCTGCCACAGCCTCCATCCTCCTGCCTGCGCCGTGCTCTGGGAGCATCACTGCTGAGCTAGGTCTGTCCCATGCTCTAAGCCTTAATTTCATTATTTCAAGTGAGATGCCTGTTTTTTTCCTTTTTTTTTATAAAAAAATTTCCGTTAAAAACATAACTTGAGTGGAAGAGGAGGCAGGATGAGGAGGAGACAAAACTTACCAGAAGTTGTTTGTAGAGCATCCACCCTTCCTCACCCCACACCACCACCAAAGAAAAATCTAGTTTTGGAAAGGAAGAAACCTCTAGAGTGCTCAATACAAGTAATTTCCCATCAGAGGCTGCTAACCTTAGCTGTGGTTTGGCACTGGCATCGGCCAAAGGGCTTGTATCGGATGAACCTCTCTGATGATGACAGTGGTGCTTGGACCCTCTCCTCCCTGGGAGCTGCCCTTTGGGCACCGAGTGCCGCTTGGCACAGAGTGTTTGTGCTCTGCTGCCTGGATAGCACCTGTCTTATCTTTTAGGAAAATTAAAAGCAGCTTTTAACGATTGGATTTTGATCCCATAAAGGTCTCGGAGATTTCTAACGAGGAATGTATAAAACCCCGCAGCAGGGATGGGGTCCTGCCGGCATCTCTTTGGCAGTGCCAAGAGCCACGTCCTTCCTTACCGTGTGCTGGTGGGACTGCGGTGCAGGGCAGAGGGACAGGAGGGGAGGAAGCTCGTCTGCAGGGCTTGGCAGGTGACAGTCATGTGTCTGACAGATCATAAACACACAGGGCTGGTTACGTGGACAGGCTGGGGGTGGTTTAGGGGAGGATGACGAGGTTATCTAGGGAGTGTCAGCTTGTCTGGGCTTGCAGGCCAGCGAGATACTGCGTTGTGGTGCGTGCGTGTAAATTCCCTCCTAGTCTGAATCTGGCAGGGTCGGCTGGTGAAGCAGCTTGTGTGTGCTGCAGGAGCTGGCTGCGGTGGGTCAGGTGCCATGGCCCTGGCTGTCTTTACTGGTGCAATTTAACAGCAGCCCTTGGAGCTGGCAGCATCCTGCTGCAGCTTGCTGGAGGGCATTTGCCATAGCTGGAGCAGAGGTCCTCTCCTGCTTCGTGCATCTCTCCCTGCAGGAGACTGTTTCCTATTAAAGGTAGCAAAGGGCCAATATGCTGCATGGTGGAGGTGTTTTTTGCTGTAGGATGGAGATCTTGGTTTACTTGGTGGCAGAGTGGAAAGTTGAGGCTTGCGAGGGAGGCGATGGAGCAGCAGAGCGTGCAGCTCCGAGGACAGTCCCTCTGAATCAGTCCGGAACGTGCGCCCTGCGGCTGGGCACGGCTGAAGGGGGTGTGTTGTCCTGAAGACGTGAGGATGCCTTCGCAACTCGTCACTAAAAATGACGTGGCTCTTTTTCTGAAAGCCAGATGTGCTCAGCATCATGGCTTTTTAAGAAAGCTGCTCTGCATAGTTAAAAATCCCCTGCCACTGCCGACCGCTTGGTTTCTCTGCTGACACGCTGCCAAGTTGCACCTCAGCCAAGGATGAAATGATCTCGTGCTAATATGTTGCTTCGGCTGCTCTTTGTCATCTTCCAAGCACTTTTAAAAGGTGCTTGGGGGTAGGTGACGGGCCCAGCCCCATGTGCCTGTTGTAAACCCCCGCGTCTGCACCCAGAAAACCCCTGCCAGCACAGGGCAGGGCAGTGCAAGACATCTTGGTGTGCGTGCACGTGTGCTCAGCTGGCTTTCGAGGTTTCCCTGGTCTCCCCACAGCTAGAATCATCCACCCTGTGCCGAATCTGAACCCGGCTCACCCACGATGCTCCTTGTCAGCTGCCATCCCCTTGGGCAAGAGCTCAGTGGTCAGAAAAAAAAGGATGCAACTGTGCAGAAAGGAGGATGTGAGTGCCGGGGGGGTGGGAGGCGGGCGATGATGCTGCTGGGGGACCAGCATGGACCTGTACCAGCCTCCGTGCTGTGCTCCGTCTGTCTCTCTTGGCAGCACCCATTTTCCTTAAGGCTGGAAGCACCTGCCTGTTGCCAAAAAAAGGAGGATGCGGTGGGTGTTTTAGATCTGCTGCTTGTACAACCCCCTGTGTTCACTCTTCGTTAGGATCTGCAGCCTGCTTCCCCCAGGTTTTTAGTTGATCCCTGCGATTGCTTGGCTCTGAGCATCGATGCCTCCATCAGCGGTGAGGACCAGGTGCTGGAGGATGGCTGGCACCGGCCGGGGCTGGGGTTGTCCTCTGAGCGCAGGGTCCCTGCAGGGCTGTGCTGTGGCTGTGCTGCCTCTTGTGCTCTGCAGGTGCTGCTCGCTTGCCCAAAAGAAGCTTTTTGCAGGTATTAATTACACCTGCCCCTGCCTGGTTTCTTGAAGGATGCCTGGGTGGTGAGAGTGAAGTGGAGGCTGGAGGAGGTGCCTCTAGAAACTACCAGGCAGAAATTGTGAGTGAATTTTAATTGAAACTCTTATCAGCTCTGTGTGTGCTTTGCTCAGGTGCTAGAAAACAACTTGGCTTTTCCTCCAGCATCTCTCCCGTTCGTGTGATTTCTTTGTGTACATTCCAGGTTGCTGCAGGAGTTTACCCTTAATTTTGGACCCACAAAGAATTTCATGTTCGGTAATTGCAGATTTCCCCATGGGGTTTTACAGTTGCAGCTCAGCGAGGGAAACTGCTTGTAACCATCTCGGGGAAGGGAGCCAGCGTGTGTTTCCCTTTATCTCAAACAGGTTTGACGTTTCACATGTCTCTTTCCGGCTCCTCTCCTTGTCGTTTCATGTGCTGCCCTGCAGAGCACTGCTCCTTTCCCCAAAATGCTGATGTGAGGCTCACTCTTCAGGGGTAGAGGGGGTTGTAAAAAATGCATTACTTCTTATTTAAATGGAAACGGTTCTTAGAAGCCCTGAGCGTGCCCTACGAGAAGCTGCAGGCTGAACTGCACTGAGTCACAGCCTGCAAGCTCTTGAACTGGGATGTGAGCCAGATGCATTGGGACTGGCCCGTCTGCAGACACCTCTGGCTTCCTGGGATGGAGTGACAGCTCTTTAATCCGGCTTTACCAGGAAAAGCCTGCAGTGCTCACTTCCCCTGAACATTGCAAAATTGCAGTGCAATAGGTGGACTTGAGAGAGGTAGGCGAGGAGTGAAGAAAGGGGGTGGGGAAAAAGCCCACCCAAAGGGACCAGTGGAGTGAGGCTGTGCTTTTCTTACTGGTGGCTGTGTGGGACCACGGTGGTGAGCTGCGGGCACGTTGCCTGTGGAGCCTCTGCCTTTCGCAGGCATGAATCAAAGCTGTCCTGTGGGTACTGGATAAATCTGCCACAAAATAGGTGTTTTCCCCATGCAGAGCTGGTGCAGCCTCAGATAAGAGCCCACAGGGAGGAGGGGGCAGTGCAGGGTGGTACTGGTCAGCGGGGCTTTCAGCGTGCTGGTGGTCCAGCCTATAATGGGAGGTGCAGATTTCTGAGCTTTGCAGCAGGGAGTTTGGAGGAACAAAGGAGAAATGTTTGCAGGTGATTTCTGCAAAACGTGGAGCTTAGCAAGTACGTTGTGCTCTTTTACTTATCTGTCTTTATAAGGTGTGTATATGTATATCTATGTATCTTTAACTTCCTAAACCAGTGAGCAGCAGGAGCTGATCTCATGGACCAGCTGGATGTGGGACTCGTTCTGGGAATGTGGATGTAGCCTGTCCTCTGGGGCAGAGGAGCAGCGGTGGGAGGGCAGGAGGGGTGCAGCGTTGCTCAGAGGGGTGGCGTGGCTAATGCCAGGAAAGGGGGCTGCGGGTCCGGCTTGCTGCCCTGAGCCCTCCTGGGGCTCTCAGGAGCCAGCTCTCCCCTGGCTACATCAGCCCTTACTCCCAGCCCTGTTGCAAGCAGGTTATGGGGACCAAACGGGTCACCTGCCACCTCTCTTGACTTGGGAGCATCATTAGTGGTTAAGGCTGATGCTTTTCAGCTGGGTGCTGAGGTTTGAGTGTGGTAACAGGCTTTTTGTGGAGACAGGGCTGAGTGCTGGCCTGAGGGGAATTGGACAGTCTCTGTATACCCTGGCTGCTCTCAGCCTGTGGTTTTTCTTTGCCTCATCCGAGCTTTGGGAAACATCCTGGTTCCCCCTTCACCTTGTGATGGGGGTGGATTTCTCTCTTGGAAAACCTCAGTGGACAAACCGTGGACTTGAACTGGCTGTGTCTGCTTTGCGCCAGCTCTCTGGCATGATAAGCCCTTTGCATTTGTGTCTTTTGTTGGTTCCCTGGAGTGGGGAGGGGAGAGGGTGAGAGGCAGGGAAGAGGGGTGGCACTGAAGATACACCAAAAAGAGCGAAGAATTGGTGTGGGACAGCAGGAGCCGTAGGACGGTGTACCACAGTGCTTGCCTGCTTCTTTCTTTGAGCTGCTGGAGGGGCACTGAGCTTTGGAAGAAATGATTGAAGGCTTACCCCACTCCTCCACCCTGGAGATGCAATGCCAGGTCACTGCCGGAGATCAGAGGTTTTCCTCTGAAGGTGCACAGGCTTTGGCTGCCCGAGCTGTGATGGCATCGCTGGGACATCCGAGGAGAGGGAAAGCACTCCAGGTCCTGGAGGGTAACGTCACTGCGAGCCATCTGAGCCAGCTGCCTGCCCTGTTCCCCAGCGTAGATGCTGGTTTCAGGAAAGTCCTGCCTGAAGCCTCTGGGCCAGGGAAGCACCTGGGTTGGTCTCTTGTTTCTGCGCCTCTCCCAGAGCAGGTGGCTGTGGACTTTGAGGCCTTCCTTGGATTTCCCCCCTACCCTGCTCCATAAATTTCATTTTCAGAGCAGGTGCCTGTGGTCTTACATCATTTGCAGAGATGAAATCATTCTATCCCTGCCCAAAATAAATTGGAGGGAGGGTGGTAGAAAGCTAATATTTTTTATTTAAGGCATTGCATTAGAAGCAGAGGGGGAATACTTTGCTCTCTTGCTGAGTTTACAGAGTTTTGGGGGCACCTGGAAGTACTTGAATTGTGCCAATTTGGATAGAAAAAGTGTGTTGACTCTGGAGTTGAGTTACAGCTGACAAAAAGTCAAATGACTCTTTTCCTATCCCACTACCTGACCTCGTGCCTCCTGTCAAGCTGATCTATTCCAAAAAGAGTTTGAGTTTTCTCTCCCATCAGGAAACTGTCAACAGCCGGTCACATCAATTCCAAACAGATGTTTTTTCATGGCTTCACCTATGGGATGAGAAATCAAAGGGAGGAGCATTGCTGTGGGGAGGGCTGGGTACCCCTGCCAGGGAGATAGGTACAAGTGACAGTGCCTCTGCCTCTTCCTTTTTCTCCGAGTTTGTTTTTTTTATGTTAGCATGCTCTCTGCTTTTCTCTAAGCACTGTCTCCTTTGCCTTCTGCTGACAAGTAAGGTGTTGGGGCTGGGATTGCTTCCAGATCTTTGTCTCATGGCTGCACGCCAGTGTCTCCAGCCCGTGCTAGTCCCACGAGATGGCTGGTGGCCAAAGGTTTCACACTGGCCGTGCACCCTGCAGGCTGGCCAGGCTCGTGTGCTGCCCAGCTTCGTGGTTCCTGATGAGCTGTGGGTTGTGTTAATTGCCCATCCCAAGCATTATCCCACCCCCTCACCCCAGCCTACCCTTGGTGGGTCCACGTTGGCATTGCGCAGATGAGCTTTGAGGAGGTACAGCCTCTCGCTGCTGCTTTTTGGGGGAGAAAATCCAGTTGGAGCAATGGATGCAAAGGAGGAGCGTGCAGCCCTGTGGCACCGCTCCCAGCGAGCGCTCTGCCTGCCCCGCGGCGCCTGCTCCGAAGAGGTGCCTCTCTGTCCATAACCACCTTTGCACCAGGGTTTTGCACAAGTTGTGGTGCAAAGCAGCACAACTCTTGGCATGTATGTAGCTTGTCCTATAACGGCATAGTGCAAATACCAGCTAGCTGGTGCTTTTCAGCTTCGTAAAGCAAGCCTGGTCTCTGCTTACATGTGGTTGCTCGGAGGGGAGCCTGTGTGCTCCATCGTCGCAGGGCTGGATAGCAACCTGCCACCTGGGAACAAAACACAAAATCAAACGTTTTTTCCAGCCCTCAGGGTTATGCAGGTAACCTAAAAATAAAACTGGAATGTAACTGGGCGGTGACATCCTCCTGGAGCTGCTGGCAGAGCCGGCCGTGTGGTGTTATCTGGCTGGTGCACAGAGGCCGGGTGTGGGTGGGAGCCCCGGAGGTGGCAGCGGGGACATCGGCCTCCCAGATCCCTTGCTGGGTACCAGGAGGTTGCACCCTTCTCTCTTGCATCAGTCTCCCTCCCGCCCAGCCCTGGTGGCACCGTTGGGGTGACATCCTGCACCACTGGAGATGAGCCCTGCGCAGTATTGGTGGTTGATCGTCCCCAAGCGCCATCCGAGGGGATGAGAAGGATGACCCTGTTCCCTTTCCGATTGGATTTGTTCAAAGGCTTTGTTTAAAAAACAGAGCTGCAGCAGAGTTTCCAGGCTGCATGTCCTCAGGCACGTGGGGCTCTCCCGTGGGATGTGCACCTCGTGGAAAGGCAAGTGCATCCCGGGCTTGGGGCAGCCTTGACCAGGGAAGCTGCTGCAATTCCCGGCCGGGTGCTGAGGTGCAGTGGGCATCAGGCAGCGTGGTGCTGGGACAGCATGGCCAGCTGGGGCACGGGCTTTTCTCTGCTCAGAGGGGAAGGGGTATCCCGTGAAAGTCACCCCCTCCCCTTGGTTAGGCAGCAGCTCTTCTTTCGGGGCAAGTGAAGCCATTAATTTTTTTCTAACTCTCTAACACACGCCTATAAAATAACTCCTGGCCGACCCTAAATGGGACGTTCCCCTTTTTCCACTCAGGGCAAAGCGGCTCTTCCCCAGTCCCCCCGGCTGCGCTGGGGACCCAGCCTTAACCAAAGCGGCCTCGGGAGATGCTGCCTGTTGGCAGGGGAAGGGTGGGGAGAGGGACCCCCGCATCGGTAGGGCACCGCTTGAGCTCACTGCTGTGCTCTTCCACGTATTCAAGCCAGCCCACCCCACCGGCAGGAGGCTGTGGGGAGAGGTGAGAGCCATCCTTGTCCCTGGCCCCCGGTGTACCTGCACCTGCAGCAAGTGCCTTGGCTTTGCCCCTGTTTCCCTCCCCTGTCGCAGGGTGACGTTCCGGCACTGAGGCGTGGGGAGGTTTTCTTAACTCCGGTGCAACACCCGATGCCTTTTGTTCCTTCGGGATTACCTGTAGCGTGTAAAAGCCTGATGATTAGTGGCAAACGGTGCGCGTCTTTCAAGGCCAGACAATTTCTACTGCATCAGCAAACTTTAGAAAGAGCTGCCAACAGTGAGACTTGAAAGGATGCTTGGGTTGGTTTGGTTTTTTCTTTTTTTGTTTGTTTGTTTGTTTTATTTTTTAAGATGCTTTTTGAGATGTTGGGAAGCTCTGCTTTATACCGCCCTTGGTCCCCAGGCACTGAAACCCAACAGGACTGATTCAAAGGAAATCGTGTTTCCCATCCCACCTGCTGGGTGCAGGACTTTCTGCTCCAAAGCAGCGCTGACTTTCTGGCTGTCTGTAAAGATCCTTGGAGCATCATATGTCTGGGTCAGGGAATTAGCCATCAAGCCAGAGAGTTAATGACAGGAGGACAATGCAGCATCGTTCTCTCTCCAGGAGTGCCGGGGACACGTGCTGGTCGCTCTTGGTGCCATCCGTGATAGCAGCTCCTGCGTCAGCATCCTTTATGTGCTGATGATCTGTGCCTGAAACTATACCCTGGGAATGGAAATGTGCCTGAGAAAATATCTTCCGCAGTCCTTCTGGGGCTTATATAAACACTATTTAAAATTAGTCACTCATTATGTTGGTATGTGCATTTACCTTGACCTCTGACTTTTCTGCCTGCAAATGTGTATGGCGCAGCACAGCCTTCAACTTGGGGAATAGCTCAGGAGCAAACTGGAGGCATATTTTCTATAATTAGTTTAAGGTAAAGAAGCTGGCACGGTATCTCCCCTCTAGGCTGACAGGGAAATCAAAAACAAAGCTGCAGCCTGTCAAAGCTGAGGCTGGCTTTGATCCGGAATGTCACGCTGGCTTCTGCCGGGCCGGTTTGGAGGGACAGGGGAAGAGCAGCAACACTTTGCCGTAGCTTTTCTTGCATGTGTTTGCAGAGAAATTAATGATAGGGTTTTTTCCACGCCTTCACCTCTCTCCCTTGCTATTTACCAGCCACATCCATGCAGCGATTTATATTTTGCCACCAGAGATGCCGTCTCGGTTGTCACCCTGGAATAGCTGCTAAGCTCCGTGCCAGTATTGTCATGGAACAATATTTCTACTATTTGTTGTGGTAATAGTTGTTAGTGGCAAAGCAATTAGCGTGTCACCTGCAGCACCAAGAAGCGTGTGACCTCTTTCTATCCTGGCACCCCCTCTGTGCCCGAGCCAGTGAGCGTGGGCTTGTCTCTGCACTGGCCAGCTGATGCTGGGTGCTGGCAGGACCCCGCGCCAGGCTCGCTCCGGTGGGGTGCCTGGGGAAGGGGGGTGGAGGAGGCAGGAGTGGGCTCAGCCTCTCTGCCTGCAGGCTGGCTTTGGATGGTTTAATTTGTCGGAAGAAAACGCGTCCCACCGGGATGCACTGTAGCAGCCCAGTGCCTCAATGGCTCCCGGCGCTGGAGCTGGCTCCCCCCCAGTTTCCTGTTGACGTCACCTGCTATTTCGCTGCTGCAGTTTTTACAACTGTTGAGCTTTCAAGGGTAATCAGAGCTGAGACCGGCCAACCTCGGCAGCTGCCGATGAGGGAACACGGCACTACCTTCCCTCTCTCCCCCCGCTCGCCTTCGTCGCTGCTCCCAGTCTCACGGACCCCCGGGAGCTGGGGCCCCTGGGCGAGCAGAGCTGCGTGAAGCTGGCGAGCGCTTTGGGCCATGCATTCCCACTGAAAATAATCACTGGGGTTTGCAAGAAGAGCTGTGTGCTGGATCCTGCAGGATTTTTTTTTTCCCCTCCCTCTTCCAGTCCGCCCCCATCCCTCTCTTCTGCCAGGCGTGCCGGCGCTGTTCTTCATTTCTGGGAAACCATGGACAAGAAGCAAGGTAGATGTTGCAATTTCCAAAACACGTGGTGGGGTGGGGGAGAGCGAAGGGCTGGTTTTGGTGCTAAAAGGGGCTGTGTAACTTTTTTGGGTCAATCCATGCGGTTTTACTTCTTCTTGCTTGTGCTGGGGGTCATATTTGCAGCTGGGGATCTATTTTTAAACCTGGAAACTGGCATGTTTTATGTGGGGTTGAGATACTGGCATCTTAATTGTAACAAAAAAACCCAAAACCTAGCGTGGCTAAAGGAAAATATTTGGTAAAGCTAGCTCCTGGCTCTGGTTTTGGTTGCATTCCTGGGATGCAGGGTTTTCCAGCAGCTCTTGCATGGTCGTCCCCTGCTAAAAAGCCTGTTGCATTAGGAAGGCGGGTGCCCACGGCAGGCAGGAGCTCTGATTCAGTGCAGACAGGTTGGTTTGGGGCTGCAAGGGGCTTTTTCTGAAGCGTGGTTTTTTCCTCCTTCTCGCTCGCTTTTTTTTTTGCAGAAGTGACGAGCACGGGGCGGCAGTGACCCGCAGGAGCCCCTCTCTGCAGCGGGACCTCAGCGGGCTGATGAGTGATGGCTTTCGGCAGGTTGAGAGCCCTTTTTCCACTTCCACAGATAGCTTTTTCCACTCTCAGCAGTGGAAAATAGCACAAAGTGTGCCTGTGAGGAGCTGGCTCTCATGACCAAAGCAATCAAATTCCCCTCTCTGCTTTGCACCCTGCCTCTAATTTATTTCCCCCCCCCCCCCCCCCCCCTTGATGCTTTTTTGTTCCAGCGCTGTTGCAGCAGGGCTGGGATCCACCCTCCAGCCTTCTGCCCCATCCATGGCATTAGACTCTCCTCACATCGAGGAGAAGTGGGATGCATCCGAAACATTTTCCCCAGCCCTAACGAAGCGGTGCGGCTCTCAGAGCAGCCTCCTGTGCCGCAGCTGCCCCCGGGACTTCACCTGGGGCTGGAACCAGAGCCCTGAGGAGGCAGCGGAGAGGTTTAATTTCAAAGGTCGGCTCAGGCAAATAGTTTTATTTACAGTTCTTTAGATTGTCCTGTTCGTTTCTCTCCACCCACACCAGCAGAGTGGGAAGGATACACCTCCCGGGGAGAGGTGCAGCTCTATAGGACTGAAGTTGGTGGCGGCAGGACAGGGCTTCGGTGTTGAATGAAGCAGTTCCAGGAAATGTCTGTGGCAGTTCTTAGCTGGTGGAGGTTATAGCATGAGAAAAAAAAATCTAGCTTTTTTTTTTTTCTTTAGGAGGAAATGGTTCCTTTCTTAGCATGAAGGATGCAGTTACGTGCCTGTGGCGTCATGTGGGTTACAATCTTGTCCTCACCAGGAACTTCTGTCAGCTAATTTTCCCCTGCCCGGGTGCAAGGCGCTGTGCCATGTGTACCCGCAGCTGGCAGCCCCTTCTGCTGCCCAGGGTGCCACAGTGGCAGTGCCCAGCCATCCTGCCCGCTCGGGGCTGGCAGGGGTAACCGGGATGTGTCCCCACATTGCCTTGTCCCGCTGCTGCCTTTTTGCCCCCCACGGAGGGATCTCCCGAGGGCAGCTGTGTTGCTCTGTGCTTGCAGGCACACCTCCCGCAAGAGCCCAGTGCCCTGGGACGCTGGAGCATTTCCAGGTGACATAAACTATGCTTCGTGTTCCAGCAGTTCCTCCTGCACTGGCCCTACTGGGATCCCAAATGTGGGAGAGATGGTGCTGAGTCCCAGGCGTGGAGCAGGGACAGTGCCCAGGCCTGCGCTGGGAAGGAGCTGAGAGCAGCTGCCTGCGGGGGCTATAGGCGAGCGCTGCCCCCCCAGAGTGCCCCCGGGCTTAAATTGCAAGGTCTTGTCATGCCCATCCCACTGCCTCTCTACCCCCCCCCCTTTTTTTTTTTTTTTTCTCCCCTGCCCCCAGTCCTTCCTCCAGCCTCATTCACCCTGAAACTGCCTGGGCTTTCCTGGGGGGGCTGTAGAGGCTTGGCAACAAGGTCACCCCCCCGGGGGGTGATGCATCTGGCTCTGGGGCTTGCAGCAGGCAGCCCCGCAGCCCCGGGGTGCTTGGGGGGCGATTGCTGGGCTGTGCAATAACGGGGGGCTCTGCTGGGCCCCCAGCTCCTGCATCGGGGCTCTGCCTGCCGTGAGCAGGCTGTGCAGAGCTTCAGGGCAGGGCTGCTCATCATCTTTTCTTTTTTCATTTTTCTTTATTTCTTTTTCCTTTATGTTTTTTCTTTATTTTCCTTTAAAATTTTTTTTCTTCCCCCCCCCCCGGCTGTGCTCAGGAGGCTGGGGTGCCCACCCGCTCCTCCCTGCAGCAAGCAGCAGGAGCTGGGGCCAGCCTGTGGGCTGCTGGAAAGCTCGTGGCAAATTTGGGGAGAGCTGGAACAGTGAATCTGATCTCTGCCTCAGCTCCCCCGGCTGCAGGGCAGCGTCGTGGGTGATTTTATTCCTGCAGGCATGGGCTGAGCTGAGTTTTCCACTGATGTAGGTGGCCCACCCGGAGCCTGGGAGTGGTGGCAGAATACTGCCGGTTTAATCAGTGCTTTTTCATGTTGGAGGTGGGAAATGCTTTTTGGGGCTCGGCAAGACGGGGTGGGAAGGGGCTGGTTGCTGACCCTGGTGGTACAATGTTGGGAAGTTCAAAGGCAGCAGTTTTGGGGGTACAGGGAGGTGGGCTGGCGTGTAGGACCCCTGCTGTAGCAGCGTTGGTGGGGGATGGCCAATGCGTAGAGGTGTTAAATGACTCCTGTACGGTGCAGGGGGCTTTCACTGGGACCCTCCCCGATGCTGCCCCGCTAACCCAAGCTTGCCAGCCCCCTCGCCTGCTCCTTGGGCTCCACTGAACAAGGTGCCCCATTGATTCCTGACCCCAGGCTGGGTGCTGCCGGCTCCCTGTGGCCTCGCTCTTGCAGCCAGGGCTGAGGAAGGGCAGCCGCCAGCCTGCGGGACGCCTGGCTCCAGCAGCCTGCGGACCCCGCTCCTGCTGCGTGAGTCACCCCGGCACAGAAGGCGCTTTGTGTCGGCTGTGCGGAGTTACTATGGCAATTGGGGAGAGGGAGAGCAAACAGATGAAGCAAAATACCAGCTGGAATGGGATGGGGGGCATTTCAGGGCTTGGTGTAGAGGTCTGGCTGATAGCTGCCTGTGGGGGCTGCGTGCAAACCACTGTGTTTCAGAGCAGGTCATGGGGGAAAAATGCTCGGTGCGAGGCTCCTGGTCAGCAGCGAGCTACATCCATCCCCTGGGATGGGATGGAATGGAATGTGTGCTCACAGTGAGCTCCCCAACCTGCCTGGATGCAGAAGGACTCTGGGGACCCCAGTTTTTAGGCTTTGTGGTCAGCCTCCCACACTGAGCAGCGAGACGCTGTGTGAGGGGAGGGGAGGCAGTTCTGAACCCATGGATGGCATCTTTTCTTTGGCTCCATTTGGCATTTGCTCTCGTTGTTGCCTAACCAGGTGTTTTGCAGTGCCATCTGTGGGCATGCTGGGCTATCGATAGTCCCCTTTGCAGCTCTGCTGGGTGGGTGATGGGGAGGGGAAACTTTGCAGTCTCATGAATTAAAGGCAGGATTGCCGTGACACGGTCAGGTCTCCAGCGGTGGTTTCCAGCCAAGTGGGATGGGTTTGGGGTGGTATTGCTCGCTGGCTGGTTTCATTGAGCTGGAATTTCACATTCCTGCTGTAGCTCATGGGAACTGCGCTGGTCTCAGACCTTTTGGGCTGGCTTTGGTGCAGGAAAGGTGGCAGATAAGATGGGGGTATGGACTGATCGGCGCTGATTCCCTCACCCTGGAGGGATGCTGCTGGTCCCGCAGTTAGGACGTTTGCAGTATTTTGCAGACCAGCTTTTACCTGCAGCCTCAGTGAGGTTTGCACTGGGGGAAGGACAGGAGTGGAAAAGTGGGATTCAGGCACACGTCTTAGCTGAGGCGTCTGGGGCTGGTAGGGGACAGGGATGGGGACAGGGGCTGTCTGTTCTGGGAACATGCTGGAGTTGTATCATCCTTTTGTCTCGCTGCTGCTGTGGGAGGTCTCGCATGGTGCTGCGTCTCTTGCTGCAAAATCCCAGCTCCTTTGCCTCTCCCCTCCCTTCCCCGGCAGCCTTTGGAATGCTGGACTTTGTCTGCACGCCTGTTCCTCCAGGTAGGAGCTGTTTTGAAGGGCTGTCCAAGGCCATGCCGAGCCATCCGCTTCCAGCCCGGTGCCTGCAGCACACCTTGCTCTTTGTGCTTTCCGATGCATCTCCCTGGTCTGTGCGGCCAGAAGCGCCTTTGGCTGCAAAGTGCAGCTGCCCCCTTGTCCCCCCTGGGAGAGATCAGGGCTCTGATGCTCTCAGCTGGGTCGCTTCAGCCCCCACCCCAGACCCTTGTGGTCTCTTTACCTTCCCAGGTGAGCAGCCTGGGGTCCACGGCACTGCAGATTGCTGACCCTCAGCCCTGCGCAGGTGTCCTCTGCCCATTGCTGCCCCCCGCCCCCGTGCTGGTTATCCCCCGCGTTTGACCTGCCTGGTTTCCCTCTGCAGCAGCGCGTTGTGTTATCTCAGTGCTTCTTGGAGTCGGAGAGGAGTGGGAAGAGAGCATCACCTTGCCAGGCGCTCCTGATGGGATTGCGCTGTGCCGGTGGGGTCTCAGTGGCCACAAGTCGGGCTCTGGCCAGCTCACCGCTGGCTCTGGTAGCCAGCTCTTGGCTGGGGTTGCCCTGCTTTCCCTTCACCGCCTGCGGGGTGTCCTCTCCTGCTGGGACGAACTCCCTGGTTTTGCTTGAGGTCTGATGGCCGTCGTCCTCCATGCCAGATCCCACCTGAGTCTGGCTCTTCCCGAGAGGTCCTGGCTGGGGGGTGGGGGCTGGGGGGCAAGGAGCAGCCAGGCTGGGAGCCCTGTGCATCACTAATGGCGTGGGGACCTCTTGTGGCTGGAGAAACGGGGACTAGGCCAGGCTTTGCTGGGCTGAGCTCCGGCAGCCCTTGCGTGGGACCGTGAGGGGTACCGGGCTGTACCCGGCTCCTCTGGAGCCTGAAGGCTGACCTGGGGTCTCCTGTCTCTCTTTCAGATTCCAAAGGATCCTTGGAGCCGCACAAACCGGGTAAGTGCCCAGCGGAATTCGCAGCTTTAACCCATCTCCTGAATGTCAGTAATGAAAATCCCCAAAGAGAGGGGACTGTTAATGGCCATGAAGGGTGAAGAGCACTTTTGGGGTGTCTGAGGAGCACTGCAGGGCAGTGCTTGGCTGTGAGACTTGGGAAATGGTCTCTGCTGGAGCACCCCTGCAAGTGCTTGACAGGCATTGAGGCCAACTTGTGCTTCTGGCTCTTGCCTGAAATTTTGGGCAAATGGTCGTGAGCACTGTAACCTTCTTGGCATCTTGCCATAGCTGCATAGTGTAGGGGATCCAGGCCCTGCCTCCCTTATGTGACGACTGCAGGCAAGAGGATGCTTGAAGGAAGAAAAGTAAAAATGCCAGTTGTAACCCTAACCCTAACATGTGCATCTTCTCTTCCAGTGAAAAGCAAGAAGAAACGGGACCTGAGGATAACATGTGTCCCCATCAAACAGCCCGTTGCCAACACAACGTAAGCATCTTTGCTGCTTAAAGCCAACCGGTACTTCTCCGGAGCTGGATTCAGCGCTGTCTCGAGGGGAGACTTCACAGAATCAGCATAGTTAATTTTTTTCTTAAGCTCTGGCTTGTCGGTGATGAGAAGTGTCTGCACGCACGTGTGTGCAATTCCATGCACAGTGCGTGGCTTTCTGGGAGATACCTTTTTTTATTTGTTTGATTTTTGGCTGAAAGGCAAAGGCTTAGAGACTGGTGGGAGACTTTGGTCTTTCTGCCATGGCTGTGCTGATGCCAAAGGGCAAAGACATGGTGGAGAGAGCAAATCTGCCCAAGGGAAGAGGAGTGGAAGGTTGTTTTTTTTTAGTGCGAGGGAAGAGAAGGGGTGGTGGCAGCTGGACCATGGTGGGAGCAGGGGAGCGAGGGTTGGGGGATGCTTTGCGTGACTGGGCATCCTCCCCCTGACCTGTGTGTCAGGGCCAGTTTGAGTTGTTTGCAGCTCCTGACCTTGGTGCGAGGAGGATGCAGGCATCTTAGGTTGTGTTGCTTGGTGCTGAGGGCCTGCACCCAGCAGGATCTCAGGGCACTGGAATTTCTCTCTGCCCTGTTTGCTTCATGTGGCTGCTGCAGGGCAGAGCCCAGGGTAGCGGCGCTTAGTTTGACAAAGAGCAGACGGCTAAAATTCCTCTTCCGTGGTGCTCCTCCAAAACACTTTGGGCTGCATCTCTACTGCTGAGCCTTGCTTGCTCCAGAAACCTGTTCCAGAGAGCAGTGAAATCTCTGAAGGGGAAGTACCACTACCAAAACTCCCAGGTAGAGAGGGCAGATCTGCCAGAGGAGGAGCTGGGGGAACTCCCCCGTTAATGCTGTGCAGCCAGCACGCACATGCAGAGCCCTGCATGCAACAGCCGTCTCCTCCTCCCACAGCTGCATCTGTGTCTCCCCTATCGGTGTTTGAATTTCCCCTAGAGAAGGCATCACGCCAGAGTTTGTGGGGTGTTTGCATGCCCAGAGTCCACAACTCTTTTTCTCTGTGCTTTTCAGGCTCCAGTGCAAATATTTGTGCAGTGCAAATACTTTTCTGTGAGCCTGAAGTACTTCCTTGAAGCTGGAGGTTGCTGTGTGGCTCTGATGGGAATTGAGAGGTTAAACCAGTTGGGCAGTCTCCGCTCTTAGATGGTCCTAGGGGATGGGGAGAACAGAGAAGTGAGGCATGAGGGACAAAACGCTCATGCCGGTTCTAAAAGTACCGTGCTGCCTGTAATGGGAAATGGGCAGCGAGGAAGAAAAAAAGCCATAAAGGAAGACTTGAGCCTGCACAGTGTTGTGCAAAGCGTGACACTGAAGTGCTGCCTGCTCTGCCTGCCACGCTGCCTGAAACAGGCCTGCGAGTGTACACAAATGACTCACGGGGGAGGAATTACCTGTAGTTCCCTTAGTGTGTGTGTTTCGGGCTACGTGGCTGTCCTGTTACAACACCTGCCTGTCAAAACATGACAGCTGAGCTGCTCTGCCACAGAAACATGTCATCCTGTCGGTCTCGGTTCCCTGGGCTCATCTCCTGAGCAGGGATGGTTTCGTAGCCTGTTGGATTGATGCATGTCTCACCTATCTGGCTGTTTGGGATTCTTGCTGCCTGCCTGCAGCGACTGCCTGGTGGGTGTGGGGTTGAGGTGTCACTGGCACGATGAAAGCATTTGTGGGTGTTTGGAGGGGGCTGGTTTGAACCCACGACAACAAGGCATGGTGGAAAGCAGCGGCTGAAAGTGCTTGAAGGAACATGAAACCTGGCTCTGGCCAAGGGGGTTAATGGAGCTGGGCTTTCTCCTGACTCTTCTCTTTTCTTGCAGGCCCCCGAGGAACTTGGACTCCAGAGCGTTCATTACCATTGGAGATAAAGTACGTGTCAATGTGTTTTCTTTTTTGCTTGCTTCCAATTTGGTTTGCCCCATGCATGGAGAGCTTTATGGATCATGCCTGACAACCTGTTAGGTCAGATCTTGGGATCTCGTAGCACCCTGTGAGAAGGGCAGTGTCCTCCTGTGCCGCCTCATGGGATGCATCTTTGCAGGGATGAAACATCCCACAGCAGGATGTTTTCCCTGTGAAGCAATGGAGCATCTGTGTGTATTTAGAGCAGTGACTGCTGGGGAGCTGAACATGTCACCCTGCCTGCAAGGTGTCTCTGAGCCCGTGCACTTGCAAGGCAGGTGGGTGGCATCAAAGGCTAGGTGTTTGGTTTTGTCCATAGTGGGAGGTCACAGTGGTCCCTTGACAGCCCCACCAGCCACCTCAGTCTGAAGGGATGGACCCAGCCCATCTGCCCTAAATCAGTGTGGCCTCACCACACTCTCTGGCTGCCCCAAAGTCCCCTTTGTCCTGACTCTGCAGGGCTCTGTTGCTGCCCATGGCCCAGGAGAAGCTGGGCACAAAGCTTCTCTCCAGCTCTCCAAAGCCTTTCCTAGTGACCTGATGAAAAACACTGCTAGAAATAGCCACTGTGTCTCTTTTATTTCATTCTCTTGTTACGGGCTCTCCTGGGGCTGCAGAAGGCTGTTTGCAAGCGAGCTAAAAATACCATGTGTTGGATCAGCCCTATATCTAGCTGCTTACCTTCCAGGCTGGGAGGTGGCTTGGCTGGTGGGATCTGGGCCCCTTGGTGCAAGGTTTTAGAGTTAGGGGAGAGGAGGGGAAGCTTTGACTGGGTCCAGGGAATAATCCTGCTGCCTGTGCCATTTTCTGGCCATCGTGTTGTGTGTTATTAATAGCCTGGGGAGAGATGCTCTCTGTAACAGCCTGGGCACGGTGTGTGCAAGGGTAGTGCTTGGGAAAAGCTCTGTAGACTCGCTTCCTTGCCTGCTCCGGTGTTTGCAGGAGGGGTCTGGTCCAGGTGTTTTGGAGTGGCATCATGGAGGAAGAGGGCTTGGGCATGAGGCCAGCTTTAAGCCACGGGGGTGGACAATGACCTCATGTCCATCGGATCCATGCAGGCGATGCCGTGCATCCCATCGCCAGGGGAGGGGAGCGCTGGCTTTGTCGGTGCATCGCCTCTTGTTGCTGGGCAGGGCACTGCTGGTTCTTGGCGTGTGCTGGGAACTGCCAGCTTCTGGGGAAGCCTTAGGGTAAATGCCAGGAAAAAAAAAACCCACCCAACAATAACCTGGAATGAGTGCAGAACACGTGTCCTGAAAAGCACCACCAGATCCTTCCTGGAGGCCCCCGCAGGAGCTGTGAGCCTGCACTGCTCCTCTGCCAGCTGCCCGGGGCGGCAGGGTGGGGGGTCAGACATGTCCCCCTTAGCCCTGCTGTCCTCATTTCTGGATCCAGTGTCCTGCCCAGGAAAGGGCCGGCACCTTCCTGTGCTGGGCAGCACATAGCTCAGCGCTGAGCTCAAGCGCAGACCTCCCTTGCTCCCCGCCTCGGCCGCCTGCCAGGCACATCTGGCTTGAATAAACGGAGCCGGGGCTGGCGGCAAGGTCCGGCGGAGCTGGTCGCTGCTCGCCATGCTGTGGCCAGCGCCGAGGGGAGCTTGCTGGCCAGGAGCCCAGCAGCCACATCGCCTAGCTTGGCTCCGTAATGCCAGAGGCTGTTTCCTCTCTGCTCTGGGCGTCGCTCGCAGGCACAGTATCCGGCACTGCGCCTTGCGCGTTTCCCACCCTCACTGCCTTTGTGGCTACTGGGGTAATTTGGCATCCTGGTATTATTTTAGTTCCCTGAGACCGGAGGAAAACTGGAGGTTGGATAAAGCCTGGCTAAAAGAAGGCCTGTGACTTATTAGGAGCGATGAACACAGCATCCAAAAATAGCCCGTGTCTCACTCACTCAGTTTGTGCCCGGCCCAGCAGAGCAGGCAATGACAGGGTAACGCGTCTTTAGGGAAACTTGTGTGTGGGTTGTGCTCCCTGCTGCATGGGGCACTCACTTGTCTGAGCACTGGCCATGGGTTTTTTCCAGTTTGAAGTGAGACTTGCATAGTTGCACTCACCTGAGCTCTTTCATTGGTGCTAACTCACATTTTACCTTGCTGGCTGCTTTCTGATGGTGGGAGAAAGTATCAAAAGTAGGCAAAATCCGTTTGAACTCCCTAATAATAGGGAACTGAGTTGCTGGGTTCACCTGGGAGGCTTTGCACAGGCAGAGGTGTTATTAGACACGTAGGTGTGTTTGTGACTGATGATTTCCTGGGTGCAGGGTGAGGTGGGGGATCCCTGGCTGTGCATGGGGATTTGGAGCTGTGGCAGAGGCTCCCCGTATTGGCACGGGAGCTGTTAAAATCCTGCAAGTAGCTCAGCAACAGCAGAAATACCCTGGTGTGGGTAATCCCGGGCCGGCAGAGGCATCAACCTTTGGTACCCTTTCCAGTGGCAGTGTGCCCTGGCTTAAAGGATGAAAGTCCTGATCTCTAGCTCTACAGGGGGAACTAAATGAGCCCTGGCGAGCAGGGATGAGAGGGTTTGGGCTTTGGTTCAACAGAGCAAGACTATACCCATCTCCTCCAAGCGTGGTGCCTCTGGTACATACAGGAGCTGGTGGAATCCTGTAGGTACCATTGTTTGGAAATGCTCTGCATGAGCGAGCTGCAAGCGTTGGACCTCTGCTGATGTCCTTGTTAAGCGTGCTTGTATTTTTTTTTTTTTTTTTTTTTTTTTTTTTTTTATCTCTCTCCCTAAAGAACTTTGAGGTGGAAGCTGATGACCTGGTGGCAATTTCAGAGCTGGGCCGTGGGGCCTACGGCGTGGTGGAGAAAGTCCGGCACGCGCAGAGTGGCACCATCATGGCTGTGAAGGTGAGGACAGCTGCTGGCTGAAGGGGATGGAGATCAGGATGTGCAGTTCCAGGGGGGTGGAGAAATTCTGCTGAGCTCCACTGGTTGCAGCAAAATGGGGACAGTCTTGTCTCCGTTCAGCAGCCTCCGGTATTCCTGCTGTGGTTTGGCTGTTGAAGGGTTTGTGCTGATGGTGGCTGGGCACTGTGGGGTTAATCAGCAGGCTTTGAAATCCAGGCTTGGTGCCTGCAGTTAGATAGTGCAAGGTTTGGATGTCAGAGTGCCTGTCCCGGCTGCTGGTCTGATCCTGCTTCCGCTGCAGGGCTTGCCAAGCGTTTGTCCTTCATTCAGGTGCTGCCTGGAAGAGGGCATCTGGGCATCTCCTGGTGCTACTGGCTGAAAAATAAGCATGAAGTGCTTGCCGTGGCCTCAGAACCACAGGTCTGGGTCAGGCTGAGGGATAATGGTGTTATCCCACCTACATCAAACCCCTCTTCTTTCCTGTTTGCCTCAGAGGATTCGAGCAACTGTGAACACTCAGGAGCAGAAGAGGCTACTGATGGACTTGGACATCTCCATGAGGACAGTTGACTGCTTCTACACAGTCACCTTCTACGGAGCCCTCTTCCGTGAGGTACTGAGCCAGTGGAAGGCTGGTGGGCTGCACAGCACCCAGGGCCTGTGCGATTGCACTGGAGGCACTAAACTGTCCCAAACCACCTCTGCTGCCTTCAGCTCAGCTGGGCGGTTTGAGGTGCTGCCGTGACTTAAGTCAAAGGCTTGCCTCTGTCAGGCAGTGTTGGCCAGGTCCTGTTCCGCACTTCTGTGGCAGATGCCCAAGCACATTGCCCGTGGCCTGGACTGACTTCGGGGTAGACCCTCGAAGGGAGGCCATCACAGGTAGTTCTGGTGGTACCTGGAGATCTGTGTGCATCGCTACCTAGTGCAGAGCCTGTGTGCTGGCGGTGTGGCCAACAGTGGCTGTGTGGCAAGGACTTTGGCTTGCCCTGTGTGGAAGGGGCAGTGTCCATTTGTCCATCCATCCCCACCGCTTCCTGCAGCTCCTGGGGATTTCCAGGGAATTTCCTTTCAACTGCTTTCTCTCCATCTGCAGGGCGATGTGTGGATCTGCATGGAGCTGATGGACACCTCCCTAGATAAATTCTACAAGAAAGTACTGGAGAAGAAGAAAACCATCCCTGAAGACATTTTGGGGAAAATGGCAGTGTCTGTGAGTGCCTCTTGGGTTCTTATGTGGTTTTGTGCATCCTCATAGCCTGTTGGAGGTCTCTGTTGAGGCCTGCAGCGTGTGGAAACGTGCGGTGTGTTTGCAGTGGAAGGCTGGTGCTGTGTGTGGCTGACGGGTACTCTTTTGCTCTGTCCCCAGATTGTACGAGCTCTGGAGCATCTGCACAGTAAACTTTCCGTAATCCATAGAGGTAGGTGCTGAATGGGGTTAGCATGATGTTGCTGGAGATCTAGCCTTGACATAAATTATGGGAGAACTCCTTTCCAGGAGTTGTATCCCTCTGGGATGCCTACAATGGGTCTAATGGTACTTGGGACCATGGTGGACAGATGTAGATGCCCAAGGCCTGTTCCTGAGATGTATCCCTAATGCGTCTGCTGGCATGACGTTGGTCTCTTCCTCCTTTCCAGATGAAGGGTTGGCTATAATAACTGGATTCCTCACTACCCGTATTTTTATGGGCATCTCTGTCTCTGAGTGCAGAGGTGCCTCGAAGGCAGCTCTTGGGGACAAAATCCCCAAGCCTTCCTGGCTGGGTAGTTCTGCCAAGATGAGGGCTGAAGGAGATCTTATCAAGTCACAGATGGGAATTTTAACACCCAGGTCTTGCTCTTCATTCTGGTATAGTTGCTTGTGTAGCTGTGGACAGATCATGCTGGACATGAGACAAGCTGTTCGGAGAACTGGGTAGAGGTGGGCTTTTAAGGCTGTATTGGGCGCATAAATCTCTCCTAAGGAGCTGGGTGTTAACTCCTCAATGTTTTATTTTAACCTTTCAACTTGCTTTGTTAGAGAGGAAGCCTGTTCTGCCCAGAGGGCATGGTTATAGTTTTATCTGTGAACAACTTCTATTGAAATAAGAGTGGTGGGGGCTTTGTCTCCCTACCCCTGTGTTAGGGCCTGCCTGGTCCCCTCCCAGGTCGGCAGGGAGTTGTCCCTCTTGTCTCGGGCTCTGTGATACCTCTGCAAAGGCTTGGTCTGCCCTCTCCTGTTCTCTCTCTTAGACGTGAAACCTTCCAATGTGCTGATCAACAAGGAGGGACATGTAAAAATGTGCGACTTTGGGATCAGCGGCTACTTGGTGGACTCTGTTGCGAAGACCATGGATGCTGGCTGCAAACCGTACATGGCTGTAAGTGCTTGTGTGGGACTGGAGCTGGCAGCCTCCAGCCTTGACTCGAAGAAGCTGCTGCTTAGAAATCGGTCTTGGTTCACGTCTTCCCTGAGATAGAGACCACTTCAGAGTGCTCTGGACTTTCTGACTCAACAGAGTCCTCCAAGGATGGGATTAGGCTCCCTGTAAGCCCTGCTGTGTGTGTTAATCCTGCAGCAGATTCTTCCTCCGCCACTTTCCATTTGTGGAGGGGTAAAAGACTGGCTGGTGCTGGTTGCGGTGGTTGGAAGGGCTGCTCCTTGTTGGCTCGAAAACGCTGAGGCTTTGCTTGGCAGGATCATTTCAATTCATCCTCAAGTCAGTATGAATTTCCCCTTGCCATCTGTGGCATCTGTGTGGGTAGCTTGTGCTCCCAGGGCAGGGATTGTGCTGCAGGCATAGTACAAGTTTCACTCAGGAGCTGGAGGGGAGAGTTTGTGTGAGTTGTGTGGAGCAAGACATGGCTTTCACCTGTGCTAGATTTAACCTCAGACCTTGCCTCTGTGGGGACATGAGCATGAGGAATACGCCCAACCTGGGGTTAGGAGCCTGAGATTTGCTCTGTGGGGTTTGCACTGGGAAAACGAACTAGCGTTGTAATATCTTCCATTTTGCTTTTACAGCCGGAAAGAATAAACCCTGAGCTGAACCAGAAAGGCTACAATGTGAAGTCGGATGTCTGGAGCCTGGGGATCACAATGGTAACACCAAGGGCTGTGACTGGCACCCTGCAGCCCTGGGGTTGGGATGGGGTCTGTGCTGGCAGTGAGCCGTGGCAGCTGGTGGCTTCATCCCTGGGTGGATGCTCACCAAATGGGGCTGAATTCTGAGTGTGATAGCTCAGGCCACGAGATGAATTACCCAGGGCGTGGGGTGGAGGCACTGCCCTGTGCACACAGGGGTCCTCGCCCTAGGGCAGGTAGCTGTGAGCCAGGGTGTGCAGCCAGCGTTGCCGCGGCTGCTGTGGCTCTTGCCAAGTTGGCTGGCGAGCTTGCCAGGGGATAATCCATCTTCTTCCCCTTCTTTACCTTCTTGTGTGTTCCTGATGGATCCTGGGGGGATACGTAAAGGCCTGTTATTCCCACGTGGTTCCTTTGTACCCCTCTGCTTGGTTTCACAGAGCTACTTGTGTACGATGCCAGCTCCAAATAGCTCCAGTCACCGATATCTGGATGATAGTGGCCTTAGCAGGGCATCCTAGAGTCTGGCTTTTAATTGCTCTCCAGTTCCCCATGAACTGGCTGGAGAGGTAGTCAGTGGAGCAGGGTTTGCTGCAGCTGGGTCACAGCCTTCCTACATGCACCCCCCCCTCCCCATTAGCAAAACCGTGCAGGAGTATTGGGGTGAGTTAACCTGCCCTGCTGCAGCGAGGGGTGCTGTGCACGGTTTGCAGCAAGTCCTGCCTGCAGAGTAGCTCAGAGCAGCCAACAGGAAGGGGAAATACTTTCAGTTCCAAAATCACAGCTGCTCAGGATGGTTTATCTACCTCCTGCAAGAAATGGATCTTGCAGAAAGCAGCTGCAATCTTCTGGCGCCAGAGGACAAAGGAAATCCCAGCTGTTGGCTCAAAGGGGGTGCCGCCTGGGAACATGTCTCTCGCTTTCCAGGAGACTGTCTCTCTCCGGGTAGATTATTTTCAGGAATTCTTCTTGCGCCCTGTTAGACGCGGCCTTTGTTTTGGGCGCCGCATCCCTGCGTTTGTGCGCACCACGCAGATCTCTTGGCAAATATTCCTTCTTCCCCAGCTGGTTTTGTCCGCAGTGCCAAACCCGAGCCCCTCTCCTTCGTGTCCCAGTGCTGGGCGGGCTGGCTGGAAATGTAATCAGCTCCGGCTTTCCTCCCGAGGTGCAGGAAGCTGTGGGATGGGAGACGGCGTGAATGGTGAAATGTCTGAACCTTTCCAAAGCTGGATGGGAGAGGGGACCTTGCTGAAAGCCTGCCAGCCTGCAGCTGAACAGAGCCCCGACCTGATTCCCTCTAATGTCTTTCTCCTGGGCTGGCTTCCTGTGTCGTAGTGTTGTTTTGATTGATTTTGGACCAGCCAGTTTTAGGGCCATGGAGCTGCAGGGCTGATCTGGCCTTTCTGGGCTGGTGGCTTCATTCAGTTTCCTGGCAGCAGGAGCTGAGCATCCCAGACCTGAGCCACAGGCAGGCAGGGGCATCTGGCTCTGTCCTTCCAGTTTTTTTATTCCTCCCATCCCATCCTGTCCCATCCCACCAGGCAGGTCCGGAGGTTCTGTTGCCCATTTCGAGGTGGGAGCTGACCCTTGGCATGAGGGGGCTGCCCGAGAGCTGTGACAGGCTTTTTCCTGTTGGAATGGGTGATGGAGCAGAGGTGACTTGTGGGAAGGACCCAGTAACTGAGGTGGTTTTAGCAAAGATCTTCATAAGTGATGTTCTAGCACTTGGTTTTTCTTGGGTTTGTGGATTTTTTTTGTGTGACTAGCTCACACAGTACTAGCCTGAGGCCCAGATTCTTCCTTATGGTGAGCAAAGCACTTTGGAAGCCAGTGCAGAAACGGTGTGCTGTTATTATCTTTTAAAATAATCCCATTTTACATATCTTTGGTGGCTTCCTGTAAATGCATTAATATGCTGAGCCAGCCTCAAAAGGAAGTATTTTTGGCCTATGGGTCTTTATATTTAAAAAAAAAAAAAAAAAAAAGGGAAAGAAAAAAAAGCGGTATGACCCAAATTGAAAATGGTTTGTAAGGAAAGAGGTTTTTCATTTTGAATCTGAGCTGGCTGAGGTAGCAGGCTGTGTAGGGTCGTTCTCGTCCCAGTGTCTCACGTCAGCGCGTCTCCATCCTCAGATCGAACTGGCCATTCTTCGCTTCCCGTACGAGTCCTGGGGGACCCCCTTCCAACAGCTCAAGCAAGTGGTGGAGGAGCCCTCACCCCAGCTGCCTGCCGATCGCTTCTCCAAGGAGTTTGTGGACTTCACAGCACAGTGGTGAGTCTCCAGCAAGGACTGGTGGCTTCTCCCAGCCTGACTAAAGGGGAGCCCTGATCCATGGGGGTCGGGGCAAAGCCTGGGGCTGCATTTGTCATCCTTCGGGAGCCTGTTTCTCCCCACCTCTCCGTACTGAGGCTAGTGCTTGGCCATGGCAGGAAGCGCTGCCCAAACTGGTTTTGCTCTTGGCCTGACTCACCCGGGCTGGCTGGAAGGCGCAGAGGTTTCTCTTCCCCTTTTGCTGTTGCCGCTGCTGAAATTTCGGTGGTTTCTGGCAAAGCGGCGATGAAACGAGAACAAACCCCTGGCAGCATCTGGGTGCCTCTGGGTGAAAGCTGATTTGTGGTTTTGTGGGTAGCTGCTCGCCTCGGAGGGTTCCTCTGCCCTCTGTGTGCTGCTTGGAGCTGCTGGGCAGAGGTGAGCCCACCGAGGCAAGGCTCCCGCTCCAGGTGGTGGGAAACCATCTCCTCTCCTCCCCATGTGTTCTGGTCGGCGCAGGATGGGCTGCAATGAGCTGCTTGGCTTTTGCTTTTTGTGGCAAAACACTGAGTTGTCCTTTCCCAGTTACCTGCCTTGGCACTTTGCTGGTGGTTCAAACCTGCTTGGCCAAGGATGGGTGCTGCCACGAGAGGGATGTCCTGTTGGTTGGGCAGGGGCTATCCTCTGTGACAGACCACATACAGCAAAAGAAAAGGAACCTACAGCCTTTCTCTCCCTGTTTTTTTTTTTCTTGCAGCTTAAGGAAGAACCCTGCTGAACGAATGAACTATTTAGAACTTATGGTAAGTGTGGAGCCATTTCTGCTGGGGTTTATCCTGCCACATTTTGAAAGTCAAATGAGTGGTCCAGCAGGTCTTTGGGAAATGGGACAACAGGGCATGTGGGTGATTTTTCAGGCACGTAGCGGGATGGGTGTAGTGTCTCTAAGGTGGAGGCGTGTGTGGATTTCATGGGTGTTAAGGTCAGGGTGTTTCCTCCCTTTGTCCTGCCTGCTGGTGGTGCGTTCAGAGCTCAGATGAGGGGGTACAGCTGCCAAGGGGGGCTGTCCCGCTGGGTTAAACCTGGAAACAGCAAACCTGAAAATGTTAGTTAAGCTGAAGGATGGTCTCCGTGGGAGCCTGGGGAGGAGGTTGGTGGCCACCTCGCCAGCTGTGTGACATCCCCCAGGGGCTGCTCTTGGGCTTATCTGTCCTTGTGTGTCAGCTAATGTTGTCTTCGGTCTTGTTGGCAGGAACACCCTTTCTTTACCTTGCACGACACCAAAGAGACTGACATGGCCTCCTTTGTGACAGAGATCCTCGGGGAAGACTCCTAACTCAAACCTCACGGCTTCACGCAGTCCCCTCCATCATGGCTTCCCCGCAGAAGAGTGAATGAGGACTCCAGTTAATGGTGGTTTGCACAAATCGCACTTCCCCAACCTGTGGGCACCTCCAGCCTCACAACCTCTTTTCTCTTTGCCCTGTAAGTGAAATCCCCCACGATGAGCCTTTTGAAGCCAACACCTTTCCAACTAAGCCACGGAGACCGAAGGCTCAGGAGTTCCCTGCTCACGCCAGCGTATCCCTCCCGGGGAGGGGACCGTGCCCAGGCACTGAGCTGGGCCAGGGCAGAGGGTGCCAGAGGGCATCTCCCCTCCCCAGCAGCCTGGTGCATGGCACAAGGGGGTTTGTGTTTCTTCGCTGCCTGGCGTAGGCAGAGAGAAAAAATGCTGCTGCACTTGCCCCACTCTCCTCCCCTGCCTGCCCCAAGCCCCTTTCCCAGGCTCTGGTCTCACTCACCTTCCCTTTGTGCCTGGCTCTCTGCCCCCAGGAGCCTGTGCAGCTTTTCAGGGGGCTGTGGGGCTCCCTGGGCGTGCTGCTCTTCACACCAGAGGCTGCTCTAATGCCTGGCTCGTCATCTTAATGATTTCTGAGGCAGCACCAGACTGGGTGTCCCCTTCCCTCAATCAATGCACCACTCCCCTGAAAAGGGGGGGGAAAAAAGGCATTTTTTTCAGTGAGCCCACCTTGACGCTTTCCCCATGGGATTTCATCCGGCACGTAGCGCTTCCTTCCCCACGCGGGTGCAAGGTGGCTGAGAGACAAGCAGGTCCCCGGCGCTGCCCCTCTCCCCTCCAGCCCTGGGCTGGGAGGTCGCATCCTCTCTCCTGGCATCTAATGCCTTTCGCAGCCCCTGCCCTCCGCCTTCCCTGGCTCCGGGAGAAGACGTTGCTCCATCTTCCTTCCAACCTGGAGCTCGTGTAAGACCTCGCACTGTGACACCCGTTCGTTTCGGAGGCCGTGCTTGCACCCTCGTGTCCCAAACCGCCTTCCAACCCTCCATCTGCCCGCCGAGGTGTCAGCCGAGATCGAAACCCCAGCGACTCGCACGGGGGCTGCTGACAGTTGTACATTTTATGTCTATATATAATGGACTTTGTAACATGTTTCCTAGTTTTAATCTAACTTGCTATAAATTAAAGCCCTTCTGTGTGGGAGGAGGGAGGAGCAGTTCCTTCTCCGCTAACAAATCCACTGTGAAAACCTGATGTGTTTCCTCACGCTCCCAGCCTGAGCACTTGTGCCAGGAGCTACGGGAGCAAAAGGGATTTCTGTCTTCTACTGTACATGATCACGGGATAAACGCACCGCTGTGGATTTTGTTGGGATTTTTTAATCAACTGAGTTTTCAGAGGGATTTTTTTTTCCTTTTCTAATATATATTTGTGTGTGTGTATGTGTGTGCGCAATACATATATATTATATATTTTTAAATCAATGAATGTGTGAATGTCTATGTGGCCAGCAGATTTGGTAAAAGGGCTAGCTTTTTTCTGGCTAAATTTAGGGTGGTGGGGAAGGGGTCACTAGAAGACACCCTGGCCTATGACCTTTTTTACAAAAAAAAAAAAAAGCATCTATTTTTTAAATTGAATCTTATAAAAATGTCTTTCCTGAAACTCATGCCCTGGAGGTCTGGGTTTCAGGGTGCGTTTCCAGCGTTCAGGGTCCCGCACCCAAGGAAGGATGATGTCCCTGAAATTCATTACCCCCTGCTTTTGCAGCCCGCGGTTTGGAGCGGTGCTGGGGACCCTCTGCCTGGGAGCGGGGCTGCTTGGCACCACCACCCCAGCGGGGAGCGGCGGGGGGGGACACCGAGGAGCCTCCCCAGGGCCCTTCCACCTTGAGATGTTCTGTGATTCTGTTCCTGCGAGCTGCTTCAGGGTAAATGATTTTCAGCCCTTGATGCCCCCCGTGCTGGGGCACCACGCAGCAGGACCTTTCCCTCCTCACTGCTCTGATCCCCTTCCCCGAGTCAACAAAATGCCGAGAGAACCGGCCAGGCGGAGCAGGACAATCCCTCTTCAGCTTTGCTTCAACTCCGCACCCACCTCTTTATGGAAAAAAAGCGATTGATGTTCTCCACGTCCCACTCATTCCCACCCTGCAAACCACCCGACCCTCTCTGGCAGCACCCGTGCCCCTCCCCGCTTGGTTTGACAGCTTTGCCGCCAAGATGTACAATTGTATTCCTATATTTTTTTCTTTATGGTTACTTTGGCTTGTTTTTTGTTTTGACGTTGAGCTTTTGGGTTTTTTCCCTTCTGTCCTTGTTTTGACCGCTTTCCCCTTTATCTCACCCTTTTTTTTTTTTTTTGGTGCTTTGGGGAATGGTGATTTTTTTTATTTTATTTTTTTCCCCTCTCCCTGCATTTTTCCTCCTGGAGAAAGTCCCAATTCCTGAATTTTGGGGAAAGGGAGCATCTGCCCTTTCAGACGCTGGGGAGATGCCACTGGGGTGGGCCTGGGCACCCGTGGATGAAGCAAGGCTTTGCTGACGAGGCCAACGCGCCACCTCCGCGTGCCATCTGCTCTGCTTTGTGCCATGCGTGTCTTACCTGTCCCTGTCTGCATCCCACGCTTGTCCCGCTGTGTCCCTCTGCACTGGTGGGGGTCCAGCAGCCCGGGGGGGGGTGGGGGGCAGCTTGGCTTTAAGGCGGACGTGGATTCTGACTCACCTCTGAAGCCCCCCTCGCCTTGTGCTTGTGCGAGGGGTCTGCGCCCGTGAAACCCCGGCGTTCCCAATAAAATTCACCTTCAAACCCGCTTCTTGTCACCCCTCTCGTCTCTGTGTTCAGGCCCCCGAGTGTGCCGGGGTGAGGGCTGGCAGCCCTGGGGGGTCCTGCCGCACCGCGGGGCAATGCTGGTCCCGAGCCGGACCCCCGGGGTGCTGGGGGGTGGGGGTGGGTACCCAGGGCCCTGCTTCCCCCGGCTGGGGGTTGGCTGCTTGGTGTCGGACGGCAGGGGGGCAGCGGGCGGGGGCAGGGGGCAGGGGTACCCCCCGGGGGCGGCGGGGGTGGGCAGTGGGGTGCTCACTGGGCCCAGGGGGCAGGGGGATGCCGGGGGGGGAGGGGCGGGGGCGGTATGGGGGGTCCCGGGGCCGTCAGAGGGGGTCCCGGGGCCGGCAGGGGCTCCCGCGGCCGCGAGGGGGAGGCAGCGCCCGGTGCCGGCCCCGGGGGAGGCGCCTCCGCCAGCGGCGGGTCCCGGCGGGGTTCGGCCCCTCCCCGCGCCCCCCAACCCCCTGTGCCCCCCCAGCTCCCTCCAGCCGCCCCTGGGGGCTGCGTGTCCCGGATTACAGTCGGGGGGGGAGGGAGGGGCGCCACCGCCGGGGCATCGTGTCCACGGGCGGCAGAGCCGCAGGTTTAGCGGGTGGTGGTGGTTTGGAGGGGGGGGGGACACGGCTGTCTCCCCCGCAGTGGGGCGGGGAGGGGGGTCACGGCTCCCTCCCCAGGTATTTCCCTCGTCCACCCGCCCGGCAGGGTCGGGGGACACCGGGTCCCGCAGGGGCCGGGCACTGGGTGGCGCCCCCCCGAGCCCGGCTGCAGCGCGCTCCGTTTCAATTAGCGGCTTAATAGCTGCACCGAGACCCATTAACAAGGCGTCCGTGCCTCCGAGGGAAGAACTTGGGAGAAGTGGAAAATCCATCACTTCCAGCTCCTTTCCTAGGACAAACCGTGGGTTACACAGACACACACACACACACACACACACACACGCCATTTGTCACATATTCAGGCAAAAAGAGGTTATCACGCCCGGTGGCTTCCCTGGCTCTGTCACCAGGTGCCAGCAGGCAGTGCCCGGCCGGGGGGGACACGACAGCGCTGCCTGCAGAGGACGGAACACTCAGCGCATCCGACAGGGCGAGGACCTGGGACCCCCGGGCCACCCCGCCCCGCCCTCCCCAGGGCCACCAGCTCCCCTGTCCTGTGCTGAGCGGCCTCGCCAAGAGGGCAGAGCCCCAAATGCACACACACACACACCCCAGTACAGCGTGGGTGTTTGTACTGGTCATACTGGGTTGGTGGGTCTCCCCGGGAGCTGTGGAGCTGGAGCTCACGCTGTTCCCGAAGAGCCATTTGCGGGGGAGGGCTGGCTTATGGCGTTAGCGGGGGGGTGTGTGTGTGTGATGCAGCCAGTTTTCTGGGGCTGCGGGTTATTTATTTTGCTTAATTTTTCTTCTTTTTCTGAAGGCAGCTGAGGCTGTATCTAGGGCAAGTTAGTTTGGGGCTTTTTTTTGGTTCAGGTAGCCTGTGGGCACCTTCTAGATCGATAGCATAAATTAGAGTTCACGCAGGCCGTTGGTTTGGAAGAGATGTGTTCAATCCTCCCCTAATAGCTGTCTCGCCCAGAAACTTCCAACACTCCCACTCTTGTAGCACCTCAGTGCTAACGAGCTGAAGCTGCAGAATACCGATGAGACCTCCAGTACTGATGAGACCTCTGGTACTGATGAGATCTCCGGTTCCGATGAGACCTCCGGTACCGATGAGACCTCTGTCACAGGGATCAGCCTCCCCAGGCCCAGGCAGAGGCTTTAAAATGGTTTCAGCTGGCACCTGGAGGGGCTAGCGCAGCCCACCAGGGAGGGGAGGACTTAAAGCTGGGGGGGTGGCTCTGTAGGGTCTTTGCTGCCCATGGCGAGCTGCTGCAGCTGCCTCCCAGCTCTCCTCCCCACGCAGAAGGGTAGGCGGCTTTTTGGGGGCGAGGAGAGCTCAGGCTCTGGTTGAACCATGGGTACGTGGGTGCTCCGGTGCCCTCCCTTTCTCCCCTGATAGCTGGTCACCCTGGATATGAGTTTCTAAGCTCCACTCTGCTTTCCCCACCAGCTTGGATAAAGCATCTCCAAGCCTTTCCTGGCTGTCCCAGCAGCCCGGTTTGCAACTCCAGCCCCGATGCGCCTGTTTCTGGAGCGAGCCATGGGACCAGTCCATGTGGAGCTGCTTTGCTGTTGCATCCCTCCCTGGGACCCACCTCACCCCGCCTGGGACCAGCATCGTCACACACCCCCCAGGACCCACACCCAGCCAGCAGCAGGTCCCCTTTGGGGGGGTGCTGGCAAACTGGGGTGATTTCTGCTGCCTTCAGCAGGAGCCCCAAAGCCGGGGGAAAACCCCCGGCTTGCTCAGCCAACGTGGACCTCGTGGCTTCCCTCTCAGCTTGACATTCCTGTGGATCTTTCAGAGGTGGGAACGCTGGTGGGGAAACGTGGGGGTGGGAGAAGGAAGCCTGAGTAGCACAAAGCCTGAAAATACCGAAGCTCGAAGCAAAAGCTTCGGGGGGCCGAGGAGGTCGCCTGCCCTGCGGGGAGCCCCGGGCCTCTGGCAGGTTTGCCTGGAGCCTCTCCAGCCCCCTGAGGGGTGGCTCTGGCCCCTCACATGCTGCGTTAACCTTTCCTGAAATACCAAGCGATGCTGGAACAGGCTGTTTATTCCCAGATGCCAAGAGCGGCGGGCGCTGCAGGCATGTGGGCAGAGGGCTGCAGAGAAGCCTGGCGAGCAATGGTGACTTCAGCACCCGATTTACTTCATGGAGGAGATGGGAACCTTGATGAACCAGAGCAGTTACCTTGATACCAGCTGTGTTTTCCTCGGTGTCATTCCCCACTCAGGGCCACTTGTATCTCTTCTAGAGTGACACGCTCTTGATTCTTCTTATGGAAGCTGAGATTTCGTAAAAAAAATTTTCAAGGTTTTAGACAAAAGCTCCAGCTTGGGTATAAAGCTGCCCCAAATGCCATGAAGCACGTATTGCGTGCGTGGCTCCTCTGAGCATCACCACTCCAGCACAGTGAGGCAATTAATTATTTCCTAGGTCGTCTCGACCCTCTGCAAAGGCCCTGCGGTATATCACCGCCTGCAACAGGTCCTGTTCGGTGCCGGCAATGAGAAGCTGTTGAATGAGCTGGAGGGTCCTGCAGGGCGATGGAAGCCGTGCCTGCGGGCCCTTGCTGGTGGCAGGAGGCATTTAGCTTGTGTGCGGCTGCCCCGCATACCCCCCCCCCCCCCTCCGCCCTGGGGAAGCGGAGCCCCAGGGATGGTCTTTGCCTCCTCCCTTTGCAGGGCTCAGAATTGCTGTGTAAATACACAGCAGCTGCCGTGTGAATCCAGCGCTGCCTCACCCACATCCATACGGCTGGCGCTGCACAGCTGTGGGGACAGGGGTGACCTGGCAAAGCTGGGCTGGTGCGGGGGCAAGGTTGCTGGGGGCAGTTTGGGGAGCCTGGGGTAAGCCAGGAGGACGCAGACGTGCTGGTGGCTCCCAGGGCTCTGCCAGTGCAAGATGTAGGGGTGGCAGCTGAGCTTCTTGGGGAGCGGTGCCTCCAGCTGGTCTTCCCACCCATTGGGGGTTTTTAGGGCTGTTGCATTTTATTTTTTGGAGGCTTATGCTGTGGCTATCACATGCCAGGGTCTGTTGCTTTGCCTTGTGCCTCACCTGGGGGCTCTCCCCCCTTACAGGGGACCGCTGCTGTGTCCTTCTCCTCACAACCTCCTTTCCTGGCCCCTAATGTACTGGGGGACCCCCAGTCCTGGGTACAGCCGCATCCACTCATGCATCTGAGGATGCATTCTGGGTCCTGGGGCTGGAGTCCCACCTGGCTTCTGTGGCCATCACCACTAACAAAGGGTTGGCTGTGGTCATCTGGAAACACGTTTTAGGGGCCTTCCCACTGTCAGAGTCTCACCCTGGCTCCTCTCCCTGCCCGCTGCCTTGTGCTGAGCCCCCACCTCTGTGGACAATCAGCATCTGGTGCTGGAGAAAGATGTTTTGTGGCAAGTACCTGCCTGCTGCTGGCTGGCCAGGCAGGTTGGCTGCATTCTTCTTCCCATTCCCATCTATTCAAGAAGCAAAGCAGAAGCTCTGGTTAAAAGGGACTAGAGCAAAAGGGGTTTTAAGGATACCACAAAGGAGCAGGCATGGGGTTGGAAAAGGGGCTGGTTTGGACAAAAGAGCCATGCAGGGATGTGCAGCATCAAGACTCATGAAGCCCTGTGGTATTTTTCCCCTCTCAGGTGGCCAGGAGGGACTGTCCCTGCAGTCCCATGTAGTGATGGGAGCAGGAAGAGCCCGGAGCAGGCTTGGGGCTGCCTGAGTTGTGAGAGCGACCTCCAAAGTCTGTCCCATGTGCAGCTCTGGGGCTCAAGACTGCTCCAAGGAACGGATGGGGCCAGGATGGATGCTGCTGCCCTGCTTGGGGCTGCTTTATGCCGCCTTGCTGAAGTCTGGAGGGTTTTTGAGTGTTGGAGGGGGCCACCCACCCTCTTCTTCCAGGATAAGGGGGGTTTGGGGAGCAGATGTTGCCTACGGGGTTGAGCTCCTCCTCCAGAGTGGATGAGATGCACCAAGACCTAAATAAAGTGCTCCCCTCGTGTTTGGGAAAATGGGCTGTTTGCAGCACCAGTGCAGAGCAGGTGGGGGGCATGGCTGTGCTGGCTTGGCAGCTGGTGGAGAGGCACCGGGAACCGGCTCTTGGAGTCTTCCCAGCCAGGCAACCCTATCCCACTGGAGGTGGGGCAGGAGGTCCGGTGCCCTTGGCCACCCGTTCTGGCTGGTGATACTGCTCTCAGCAGCACCACCCTGAAATGGTGTTTCTCCTGGAGCACCCACTGCGCTGCTTTTCAGGAACCTTTCAAAAAGCCCAGAAGTGCTCTGCGGGTCCTGACGGCAGTGGTGGCACCCACCTCCCAAAGGCCATGGTGGCCTCCTGGCTCTGGCTTGGCCCCTTGCCTCTCAGAGTGGGTAAACCAGGGCCAGCATTGCGTGCCGTGCGGTCCCTCTTGCCTCGTCTGCCTGGCAAACCTTTGCTGTGACTCGGATCTGGATGCTGGGTTTGGGTTTGGTGTGGGCTGCGGCGCCTGCTGGCTATGCCTTGGGTGGGTCCTGCTGGAGGTCTGGGGGACCTTGGCGAGGACTGAAAGGTGGGTGCAGATACCTCTCCTTGGGGAGGGGGCTGAGCCAGGGCTGTGGTGGCAGTCTCTGCTCCCCTTGTACTGCCCTTTGGAGCTGAGTCCCATCAGCAGCAGGATGCGTCCTTTCTTGTCGTCCCGCCTTACCCTGCCTTTCTTTAATTACAGCTCTGGGAGTGATCTTCCCCTTTATTCCCGAAAATCTTCTCCTTAATTAAAATCCTTGATCTGGGCCAGCGGGAGGCAGCTGTTGCCTCTTTGCTGCATGCTTGGGTGTGTTGCAAGCTCTAACCTGATTGCTGGCCATGCAGGGACAGGACGGAGGACAGCGTGGGGACTGGAACGGGGCTCACAGAGGTGGGGGGCGCTGGCATTGTCACTGTCCCACCTGGCTTCTCCAGGCATCTGGAGGTGATGCTGAGGGGAGCTGGCTGCTACAGCCACCCTTGCCTTGCCTGTGGGAGGGCTGAAATCATCTGAGGTGTCAGTGGGAGCTGAGGACCGGGTCCCTCCGCATCCCTCACACCATGAAGCCCCCTCCTGCAGGGATGCAAACAGCCGGAGTGCCAGCACCCCAGGGAGAGCACACCATACCCCAAACCGGTCATTCTGGGTTTGCCCAACTCCTGGTCTGGAGAAGGGCTGAAAGGTGCAGGGGGATGAAGGTGATCAGGGAAGCTGGGGCGGGGGGTGTCCCCTGAGCTCAGTTTGCCCCTGGGACCCGTGATGTGGCCAGCCAGCATCAGCTATTTCTCACTCTGCCTTTCATTCATGCACTTGCTCATTCAGAGGAAGCACGTTGGGAGCTGGTTCCAGCACTGCAGGATACGAATCCAGCATTGGCACCTCACAGGCCACCCCTGCCACCCCCATGTCCCCAGCCTTGCAGCAACTTGGGGCCATTCCCTGGCACTGGCTCTGCAGCTTCGTTGTTTTCTTCCAGAAATAGCCCGAAGAGGTGACTTTATGCCTCCCTGCCTGCCTGGGGCTGGTGTTTCTGCAGCAATCCATCATCAAAGCAACAGGGAAGTGTCAGGAACAATTAGTGAACGGGTGGTGTTAACTTTATCAGAGATGATATGCCTTTCTTTAATGAAACTCATGGAAGAAGGGAAAAAAAAATATCTGACAACAGATGTACTATTTCACCTCCAATTTACCGGTGCATGCATTTTTCATTCATGGAAGCGGATGAGATGCAGATTTATTCCAAGTGGAGCAGGTACAGCCCTTGATGGATCAATTCTGCAGCAGGCTTAGGAGAAAGGGACCTGGCTGAGCCCATGAGCAGGGCAGTTCCCAAAGCCAGCCCCAAATTTTGTGCCAAAACCGAGCTAAAAGACCAATCATCTCCCACCCGCCCCATTCCATGGTGTTCAGCGCCAGCTCTGTTCCTCTTTTGGGACAAGAGAGATTTCCATGGACCTTTGTGGCCCATGTCTCCATGTGGGGTGGCCTGGGTTTTCTCTTGGTCTTCTTCCAGTTCTGCTTTCCTTGGGGGACCAGCGCTCGGTGCAGCCCAGGACGGCTTCACCTTCACCCCATTTTGGAGGAACACATCCAGCTGCAGATTGTGGAGGCTGAATTTGTGTTACAGCCATATTGAGGTGGCTTCTTCAGGAGAGCCTTCTTCCCATGGTCCGATGGGTTCTAGCCACTCGGTCATCATCATCATCCCTTGAACCTCACTGCCAAAGCCACGTGCCTCTCACTGGTGGTATGAGTTTGCCCTCCAGACGTGTCTGAAGCTCTTCTCCCTCCGTATGCAGAGCATTGTGGCTTCTGTTCATGTTTTGGGGGAGTCGGCTCCCCTGCAGTGGTGGAGGAGAACACCCAGAAGCAAAGTAGAGTTTCACCTCCTTGCGCTGATGAAGCTGAACCCAAGAAAAATATCTGAGGTATTTTTCCCTCTCATTAGGAATGGAAGACAGGAGTCTTCTCTCTTCTGGGTACTATACAACCAGCATGAATTATTTAGGACAAAGCATCTCTCCAATAAATAACTTTTTTATGGGGAGAGATTAAATCTGATTTTTTTTTTAATATAATAACAAAAGCAATTTCTCTCTCAAGTCCTCATATTTCACACAGTAAAGAGATCCCAGGCATCCATTTCTGTATCGATCAGCAAATAGGTCCTTGTATAGATTTAGTTCACCCAACCTTGTTTAATTTTGGATTCATTGATTCAATGCAAAGATCTAGATGAAAAGCAAGTGGGCTGTTTCCAGTGCTAGTGATGCTATTTTTAAATAAATCTAGTGCATGCTAAAATAAATATGCAAAGCATTTTGTAAGTCCGTATATGGGTAGGGAAGAGGAGACCAGATGTACTAAAATATTTAACAAACTTTTTCTTGATTTCTCGAAACGCATGTTTTATTTAGTAAACACTAGTGAAATTTAATCTCATCCAATATTTGCTCCGACGGGCTGTCCCGCACCCATCGCCTGGCGTGAGCAGGGACGTGGGACCTTGAAGGAACAGTCTGCGCGGTGACATTGGTGCCACATTTAAATGCAAAGCTCATTAACCGTGTCTGGGTTTTTTTTGTTTGTTTCCTT
Organism: Falco peregrinus; assembly: GCF_023634155.1. Classification (NCBI taxonomy): domain Eukaryota; kingdom Metazoa; phylum Chordata; class Aves; order Falconiformes; family Falconidae; genus Falco; species Falco peregrinus. Next base: position 86,542,475 of record NC_073725.1, on the reverse strand, counting down.
CTTATTTTGTTTTCATGTTCATTACAAGAGCAAGAGATGAAATACCTATCTAGAATTCCCTTTCATCTCCAGGCGTGTTTGGGGTTTTCTTTTCCCCTTCCATTGCTCAGATGACAAAGTTTCTCCTTCAGAATTTTATTTGATTTCAAAAGATGAGAAAGAATTAAAAGCATCTCTGGGAGGCTGAGCTCACCTTACTCTATCGGGGATCTTCCAGATGGCAGATGTGTGAACTGGTGAGGGCCCATGGCCCCAGGGGATGGAGTTCATCCCGGGGCCGGAGCCACATCCCGGCTTTTCCTTCCCCTAGGGGTGACCGTCCTGCAGATCCCAGCCCGCCTCCCCGGGAAGCAGCACACTGCTCTGGGTGTATGTGCCTATCTCCTCAAAACTCTCAGCTTTCAATCCAATCCAATTTAATTGAACTGCGGTTTTGATCACATCTGACAGCGGCAGATCTTGCTGGTAATCAGATTCCCAGGGGTGACACGGAGATGGGGCTGGTGGAGGAGGGAGGCAGGATGGGGGCTGGTGTGCCCGTGCTGATGCTGTTTGGTCCTTATGAGACACCGGAGAAGCTACACGGCAGCCAGGCTCCGTGCCCCCTGAGGTCTGATTGCGTTCTGGGGCTGGGTGAATGTTCTGCATGACTCAGTAGGGACTTCACCAGGCAGGTTGTGGTGTTTCTGGTTAAAAAAAAGCCAATTTCCTTGGCAAAGCCCTGAGGTGGCTCCATCTTGCTGCAGCTGGGGGCTGTTGGGGAGCAGCTCCAGCATCCCCCGCTGCTGCTCCAGCAGGTGTGGTACCCAGCTTGGCCTCATCCTGATCTGGCTGGTGCCTGTGCATGGATGTGGTTCAGCTCTCCACCTCCCCTGTGTGCTCTCCCTGTCTGCTATCACTTGCACCAGCATGTGTGCAGCTGGGGACGGTAGCGATTAATTGTGGGAATTCATCTGTGATTTACATGAATTGGACTGGAAGCGTGGCCCCTGGGGTGGGGGAATGTTCCTCACGGAGCCGTGCTGCCCCCTGCTCCAGATGCCATTCTGTCAGCAGCGTTTAATTGGGCGTTCATTATATGTGTAATTTTGGAGGTAATGAAGCAGGCGGGGAAGACCAAGCCAGCAGCCTGTCCTCCATCCCGGGCAGTGGCGGCGGCTCGGACACCGCGGTGAAGGCATCGGAGATCCTGAGCGGAGCTGTGGTCCCTTCTTCTCCCAGGTTGGGGTGAAAACAATAATCCTCCACCCTGAGATCAATGTTGTCAATGAGCCATTGGGGAGACACATCCGTCCCCCACCACAGGGTGCCGGTGCCGCTGGCCCCAGGGGACATGGAGTGAGAAGACGGGGCTCCGCCGTGCGACCCCCGATACCTGTAGCCCTGTGATATGGCGTTGCCATTGCATGCACCAAGTTTGCAAGACCTCGGGGCTGAGGCGTGGGGGGGCTTGCTTTGTCTGAACTTCTCTTGACCTTCCACAGCTTTGTTTTACTTGGTTTCGATGTAGCAGCAGGTTTTCTAATTGAGCAGGTAGCTATGGCTCATTTATTTTACTTCTGTTTGGACGGTACAGCCCTAGTTTTGTACAGAGAACAGCAACGAGCAGTTGTTCTTTGTAGAATGAGATATTTTTTACTTCAACATAATGATGTGGGATAGACAAATATAGGCCTGGTATGAAAGCAGAGATGTGGGAAGTGGAGATGTGGGATGTGGCGTAGAGGAGCGCAGACATGGGACGGTGAGACCTGAGACCCCAGGATTAGCGGTGGAGACCCCATGGCTATAAACAACTCATCAGTGGCCAGCGAAAGAGATGCAGAACTGGTTTTAGGGGTGACAAGGAGAACAAAGAAATAGCACCTAATGTACATAAATGTCATGGCATAGAGCAAATTCAGATTTAACGTGGAGCTGCAGATGGGTGGAGAGAATGCAAGGTGTAAAAATGTTAGTGAAATCTGAACATGACCCCCAGTGGGCCCTGAAGTGAGGAAGAAGAAACCATCAACATGAGCATCATATTCCTCCCATTGAGGGCTCCAGCCACTGACTGCTCATGTAACAGAGGACATGAGTGCTGGGGGACAGGGACGTGTCCCCTCCTGGCTCCTGCTCCCACCTCTGCCCTGGGGGGTGGGCAGCTGTGGGGGTGGGAGGGAAGGGCCGTTCCTGCCAGCTCTGCCAGGGTGGGGGTGCACCCCTGCAGCCTGGTGCGGAGGGCGGGCTGGACCAGGGGATCCTGTGGAGCAGGGGTGGAACCAGGAGGTGTTGCGAGCTGAGGATGCAAAGGGTGGGCAGGCTTCCAGATGGTATCAGTGGTCTCCGCAACAGGCAACAGATTCCCTCCCATCTGGTGAGAGCCAATCCACAACAATTAAGGTAATTTTTCTTCCCTTTGATAAAACCAGCACTCAGATCTTGTTTCCGCTGACTCATCCGTATCAACAATTTATATGAGGGGCTCAGGAGAAACGTTCAGTCCAGCAAACTCTCCCAGAAGTCCCAAGAAAAGATTTTAACTGAAGCCTCCAGGTCCTGAGCATTCAGGTTGTCCCAAAGGACACCAACTTACATTATTCTTGGGAAGGAATCATCATCCTGGAGAGAAAGGCGAAGGCATGGTGGCTTTGCATGATTCCCAAGGAGGGCTGGAGACACGGCTTTCTGGAGCGAGGAATATTCTGTTCTCTCTGTGAATAATCCAGACTCCCAGAAATGCTGGAACGGCAAAACCAAAGGAAATGGGAGAAAGGAACTTGGCATTTCTGCAGGGCTTCGAGTCCCTGAGGCACTGGCTCCCCTCCCATAGCTCAGCACAGACCTGGGTTGTCCAGGAGAAGGTCTGTCCTTCCGAAAGGCTGGGAAAAAAGGGAGGCTGGGCAAATTCAGGGGAGAAAAGCTGTTCTTCCTTCAGTTCAGCTGACTTCTTTGGGGTTTTTTTGGTTTTGTTCTCGCATTGTATTTAAGGCTCTGGGCTAAAAGACTCAAGACTGCTAGTTTCAAAGACTCTCAGTTGCTTTCCTTTCATTGCTGATTGTTTTTCCCTCCTTTTTACCTTATTTTATAACTTACCCCTTGAGAAGTGCCAAAATATTAAAATAATAGGAAAGAAGCCCAAGAAGACCTGGGCTCTGTTTCTCTGTGACTTTCCTGCAAGTCAGTGGATTTCTGGGGAATTTCAGCTGATTTCTACTACAGTGAAGGAAGTCAGGCTTGATCTCTGTTTTCCAGAGTTTCTGGCACTAATTGAAGGCAGCACCTCCTCTCTGTGGGCATGCAACTGTGGTTTAATGCATCTAATCTCCTTGGATGCACTTGTTTGTGTTAATTACACCAACACTTGTCAACAGCAATTCTGGCACTTTCTGGGTTGGATTTTTTTAACAGCCTTTGATTTCCCCGATGGAGTTTTTACACCTGATTTCTCTGTCATCAGTCATCTCCTGTGGCTGCTGAGCTCAGTCAGGATGTCCAGCACCCATGTGCTGGTGCCATCCTGGCTCCGGCTGCTCAGCCTGAACTCTGCCGGACGGGTGGTACACGGGGTGCAATTGTGTCCACCAGCCCCAGGGAATGGCCATGCTCTAGCCAGGATGTCTTGGCATCAAAGGAGGGTGATCCAACGCATCCTTCTAGCCCTACATCTGCGAAACTACAGTCTTTCCTTGGTCATGAAGGTGACACCGGCATCCATTGCTACTTTAGACAAGGTGGGTCTCTTCAGACCAGTGTGACTGGCACTGGTTTTGCCAAGTGGAGCTGAGCAATGGCTTCCCCAGGGCTCAGACTGGTGGGACTTAGGTGGAAATGGCTGGAAAATACTCCAACATTGCTTGGAGATGGACAAAACCCATGACAGTATACTGCCAGAGGAGGATGGAGGGATGTACGTGTGGAGTGTGAATGAGAAAAGAGGGACTGCTGCTGTGGGAAACCTTGGCTGGTCCGAGGGATCAGAATGCGAGCTTAACATCAGCCTTGAACAGATACTGGTGTGTCCTTAAAGAGCCTGGGAGAGTCCTGAGAAGAGCTGAGCCAACAAGATAAGGAACTGCCAGTGCGCAAGTAGAAGTAGTGTATCAAAGACTTAGCAGAGAAAAGGCCGTCTAATCATGAACCGATGGTCTGTGAGTGAACCCATCGTGTGTAGACACCTATTCTTAAGAAATATATAAAAAGGCTTGTTAGAACAATAAACGGCCTTTTTGGCCTTTTGGTTTTGTGCACATTCCTTTGTGTGTCGTGACTGTCTCAACAGCGACATCCTGCAAGGATGCTGCAGGTGAAGTGTGTTAGCTTGGTGCAGAAGACAGCAACAAGCCAAGAGACCGGAATATCGTGACTGGAAGGATGAGAGAACATTGCAAAGCCGTGCAGCTGTCAACCAGACCGGTGCTCCGTCTGGAGGAGACACGGGGAGTCTGGAAAGGGAACAACGAGGTCAAGAAATCCAAGTGTAAGGTGACAGCTAGAAATAGAAAGGACCAAGTGATATTTGTATCAGAGGTATCATGGGGAAGGCATGAGGAAATCCAACCCTGAGATACCCAGCTCCTCCTGCTCAAGCCTTTCCCCTTAAACATGGCACCAACTATCTCAAGGGCTCTCCTCAGCTAACGGCCAGAGAGGACAGAGCCAGCCATGGCAGCTGGGCACTTGCACCGGTCCACTGGCTTGGTTCAGATCGCTAATGAGCTAATTAGTTGCTATGGAAATGTAATGTGGGAGAACTTTGGGAAGGAAAAATTATAGGTAATTTTTATTTGTTTGGGCCCTGTTCCTATAGCAACAGGAGAACTTGTCACTGACTACCAGTTGGTTTCCATGGAGTTGGCTGCTAGTTCTGGGTTATTAATGCCTCCAAGCATAGAACAGTGCAACTTACCTAGTAGGACTTGTGGGTCGTCCTCCACCACAGGCACGGGAACTTTGCATTGAGCCAAACTCCTGGCCTCGCTTTTGCTGCGGAGTGAGCATGCTCCCAGAAGGTGGGTAGGAGTGTTCATCATCAACAGATACAGCGCTAGAAGGATCCATTAGATTCCCCCTCTTTTGAATTCAAGACATCCTGGGATGAATAATCCATCACTTCATACCTTGCTCTACTCGTAGCATTGCCTGATTTTTAATTGGATTTTCACTGGGTTCAGCTTCCAGATGCTTGGCATTGATCTGCCTCTCTCTGCTAAATTAAAAAGTCTTTTAGCACCTGGCAGTTTTGCTGCAAAGGGACTTACTGTAATTAAGTCACTTCTCATCTCACCACAACTGGTTCTCCTAAACGAAGCCGTTTCTTTCCCTTCAGCCTCTCACCCCAAAGCGTCACCCGTTTTTGGACGCCCCTGCGCAAGAGGGATGCGGTCTCTGCTTTGCAGCCCTGTTGGAGGTCTCTCCAGGGGCCTCTCCAAACTCCTCCAGAAGCTGAGCCTTGGAACCAGACCAGACACTCCTGAGCACTAAACAGACTGGATTTGGGAAAGAGATCGGGTTTATGCTAGGTTATAATTTCTCTCCCACCAGCTAACTCCTCAGCTTTCCGTAGGTGATAATTACCCAGTAGGAGCTAAAATGTCTCTCTCCACTCCCCACTTATCAACCCATACTCCACTTTGAAGGCAGCAGCCGCTTCTCTCTGAAGGGTCCTGACCAATTCCTGCAGCCAGGCGAGCTCGGAGCAAGTTTACGCAGCCTCTGTTGGCTTTGAAGGTGGTACAACAGCCGCCACCTCACCCGGGGGAGAGACATCTCACTCTGGCTTTGAAGGCAAATAAGGTGATCAGCATGTGGATAACCCTTTGATGGTATTTGGCTGAGCGCACCACACAGTTGGAAGGGAGGCATGAGGCAAAGGAGCTAGCAAAGGGCAGGTACTCATAACCAGCCCTTCTTCAAATCTCTTGGCAAGCTTTGCTCCTGGCCTCGAGGTTCTGCATGCTGTGCTCACAGCTGCTCCTCCACCATCGGTGAGGAACAGCCCAAATGCCTCAGAGTAAGGGTGCAGGGGGGCTGGGGGATGAGCCTGAGGGCTGTGGAGTTGGGAGGAAAGTCCTGAACCACCGAGGTGAGGTGTGGCTGACAAAGCCGGAGAAGCCAAACCTTCCAGGCAGAGGAAAGGCTTCATGCAAGGGTTCCTGTGTCTCCTTGGTGCCTTTTGAATTACAGATAAATTCCGTAAGAAATGCCTCTGCAAAATCTGCGTTGGTTCTTTCACACAGTGCTTTTCAGCGGTGGTACCCATGAGGGAGAGCCTTGGGAAATGCTGTATTTAGGCAACCGGTGATGTTGGCTTTAGCACAGAGACTGGTTGTTGGGTGGAGAGTGTCACTGGGATGAAGGGGACACATGCAGCACACCAGGAACCCAGCTCCAGGTTGGCCATCCAGGATGGGGACCCAGAACACGAAAGCAGCAGGTGCCCAGCATGCGATGTGCCAGCAATGCACCATGTGGCCCCTGCCCCAGGGGTCTTTCTGGCCATATCAGTGTCTTGGCTATAAATCACAGTGATGTTCCTAGTGGTCATCTCCAACCCAGCTGCAGCCCATGATTCACGGGCTTGGTGTCCGCAGCAGTGCTACAGGCTGACTCACAGCTATGGAGGAGTGTCTTCTCCTGACCCTACAGCTCTTTGGTTCCACCAGGCACCATCGCCTATTTGCAAACGAGAGATCTTCATTTCAGGGCTGGGAAAATTGGCTAGCATCCCTGCAAAGACACACGGCAGATGGTGCTTCGTCCCTAGCTTCACCTGGTTCTCCTCCTCTCCTTCCTTCGCTTGTGGCTGGCAAGAAATGCTGCACGGCTTGGTTTGCTCTGCAGCCCTCCCAGGCAGGGCTTTGCTGCTCCTGGGCTGGTGGAGCCCTTGCAAAATCAGCATTTTTCTGCTTCATATTCTATCCTCCCTGAGCCTGGAGCAGCAACGGCTCTGCACCAGGACACGGGCTGTGGGAAGGCAGCCGGTACGGGCCTTATTCAGCCATCCAGAAGCTGTTTGAAGCCGCATCTGAAGAAGAGTCTGAACATGGAAAGTACCTGACACCTGGGAGGAGCGAGACCAGCCTTCGGAAGATGGTTAGGAGTCGGTGGCTGTGACAGTGGGGCTGTGCTGCTGTGCTCTGAGCGTCTGGCACCATGGTGGCACAGGAGGGGGAAGGGTGACATGTGCCATGTCACAAGGGTAAGGCTGGGGGCCAGCTGAGAGCCATGCTGGACCCCTGGGGGATGTGATTGCTCCTGTCGTGTCTGTGCAGGTCTCCTCCAGCCCATGCCCGTGCTCTGAGGGGATGTGGTGGAGCCACCACCTCGGAGGGGTGTGACGGGGAAGGTGCCACTGTCAGCGTGGCTGGAGCACTGTGGTGAGCACTGGAGAAGCCGCCCAGCTCTGTGGTGAGGGTGGTGGGAGGAGGAAGCAGCGTCTGGGTTTATGACACATGGGCACATGCTTTTAATGTGAGTAACCTTCTCCTGCCAGAGAAGGGAGCCTTCTGCTGCGCCCTGCGCTCCTGGGGAGTCAGGGGGAGAGCTGTGGGGCTGTGGGTGTCACATCCCAAAGCACAACAGCCACGTCCACGACCTGTCCCTGAGAGCTGGCACTGGGAGGGTGGCCACAGAGGAGCTCCGTGGTGGGACAGACCTGGGTGGCTACTCCTTGTCACCCAGCAGATATGCCACGACTGCAACAGGCAGCTTTGGGTTGTTCTCCACAAAGTACACAAGACTTGTTTGAGTACGATGCTGTCCCAAGCTCCTGCTCCAGTTTTCTCCTGTCCCCAGCCCCTTGGGGTGCTTCCAGCCAGCCCTGTTGGGAGGTTCACTAGGGCTGAGATGTCCACGTCACCTAACAGTAAATCCTGGGGTGCTTCCCACCAGTTCCTTCAGCCCCCTGATACTTACCCCCAGGATTATATTCATGCCGTAAGTGTCAAACAAGCTTTAGAGCAACTGAGAGCCAACAGCTTCATGGTCCACCAGTTTTCCACCCATATTGCTGGTTTTACCCAGCCGTAGCTTGGACTTGGAGCATGCTGCGTCCCTGCAGACCTCTGGTTACACACTGCTTGGCCCTGGGGCAGCTCAGGAAGGGGCAGAGAGCAGCATTTATCCAAAAGCCTCACAAGCGACTTCACAGCTTCAGTCTAAAATAAAACTGTGGAGCATGAAGGCAGACTCAAAATCAGATACCCGAGCTGCCCAGGAGCAAGCCCAGGCTGGGTTGGTGCTGGGTGAGAATGGCCTTTCACCTCTAGAGACGGCTGTAACAGACCCCAGTGCTGCAAAGCAGAGAGCAAAAGCATCTTGAGAGCCGAAGGACTCGCTGGCAGCCTCTTCTCCTCCGCCAGCTGTGGTGAAGAGGAGGTTGCACCTACCAAGGGGTGTACCTTCTGCTAGGAACATGTCTTTCCAGGTGAGCATGGGAAGGTGTTTCCTGCGGAGCCACTAACCAGCGACTGGGCAAGCGTTGCTGCCTGGGATGCAGGTTTTCCTGCTTCCCCAGCCCTTTCCCTACTCTTGATCCGTCTGCAGGGAAAACATCTTCTCTGAGCTGCTGATGCTCCCAGGCTCCTCAGCCTCACCCATGGGAGGAGCGGACACGTGGTGGTCGGCTCTGGGCTCCTGTGGCAGAAGAGGGTGGTGAGGGCTGGCTCTGAAGAGGTGAGATCTTTCTCCACTGATGTTTTGGAGGCAGGGGCAAGAGGAGAGCTCCAGGAGCCACCTTCAGGGTGCTGAGGAAGAAGGAGCTGAGCGAGCGTGAGTCCATGGGGGTGAGTCGGGACAGGATGAGCTAGTGCATGTGTCTGCTCCAGCCATGCTTCGCCTCCCACCACGGTCCAGGAGGCTCCTTGATTGCCAGGAAGGGGCATTTGGAGGTTCAAAGGGGTGATGTCCAGCAGTCCATGCCTGCTGGGCATGTCCTAGAGGCTCGGGGGAAAACCCAGCCATCTCCCGTGGGACCTGGGAGGGCTGGAAGGAAATCTGGGCATTTTTCTCCAGGGTTGGGCTCCTCATCTGTCCCCAACGGTGAAGGGAAGAATGAATGTGGTGGCCTGGGGATTATCTCAGTGCTTGAAGGGACTCGGGGTGGTTTCCTGGTCTACCCTGGGGTGCAGTAGCATGCTCCAGCCCCTGAGCAGGGCTTTTCTTTCCCAGCTGGGCAACAAGGTGAGAGCAGGTGCTTGTTTTTGGGGGAACTGTTTCAGCAAAGGGTTTTGCTTGCTCTGCTCTTCCCCAGCTCACCAGCAGCGTTGCTGTGCTCACCTGGAGGCTGTTCACAGCACGCAGGGCTCTTTCTGATGGGACTCCCTGGACTTTTGGTCACCAACAAGGTTTTTTTACTCTGTGTATGCACAAGTCATTTTGCGTCTTCTATAACCTGCAGGGCAGGTTGTCCCGGCACTGGTGGCTCTTTGTGGATCCCAACCTCTGTGGCCGTGCCGATGAGGTGCTGAAGGAGTTGGGGGCTGAGGGGTGCTTCTGTGGGGATCTGACTCCAGGAAGGACCCACAGGGCCATGTCCCATCTCTAGGACACCCTGCTCGGTTCTCCCTTCTCCATCCTGTTTAAGCTTTCATCACCAAATCAGCTTCTGCAACAGAGCAAACATCCTCCTGTAAATAACCTGCACAGATGGGGCTTTATTTGAGCAAGCTGGTGTGCACTGGCTGCAGAGGATGGTGCAGCAGGGTGCTGGGGTGGGAGCACCTCTCCCAGCCCTGCCCTGGGCTTGTTCCGTGGCCAGGAGATGCCTGGGATCCCCAGATCTCTTGACCAGTGCTTCAAGCTGGAGAGGTCCAGGGAGTTTTGTTCTGCCATGGGAGAGAGGTGAGAAAATAGGTCTCATGGTGGTGGAAACCCTGATGGAGCCAGAGGGGGAGGGAGGAGGCTCCTGCTCCTCTCTGGGGAGCTTTTTGCCTTCTCTTGAGCCACTCTGTCCTCTGTGATTAGAGCAGCTGGGTTTGAAAATGGAAAATGTTAAAACGATGCTGAAGGGCTCACCTGGAAAACCTCAAAGCAAATGGGCATCTGCATTTCCCAAGAAAAAATGTTCCTTTTGGAAGCCCCGAAGTGCTTCGACACCCTTGAATTTTTTTTGCTCCCCCTCATAATTATTGCCTCACTTTGTCCTGAATTGGCAAAGAGTTCTCATTTCCCCAGAAACTTATTTTTCAGGCAAATCACCATTAGCTGATGTTTTCCGCTGCTCTGACTTCAGCAGTGTGCCACGGGGGCTCATAACAGCCGTGGCTGAGGGGGGAGGAGGTGACTTCCCGACCTCATTAGCACCGGGTCTGGTTTATTAAGAGCAAACACCCGGAGGAGGAGGAGGAGATGTGCTATCCTTGCATGCCCAATGCTCTGCCATCAGCCAGAGCAGCGAGCTGGGCTATCCGGCAGTGCTGAGCCCTGCGTGGCTGGTCCAGGGACTAGGGGGGTCCCCTCACCCCCCTCCTGCTGCCCAGGGACAGGAGTCCTTTGATCTCCACAGGCAGGCGGGACCCAGGAGCCCTGCACGTTGCCTGTCACCTCCTCACCTGGGGAGTGCATTTTTGGGGACAAACTGGAAATGCGGGGGTCTGTCCTGAGCCCTTTCCTGCCCGAGGAACGGAGCTGAGCCTGGCCAGCCATGAAGGAGGGAGATGTCTCCCCCCAGGTTCATCTGCTGACTGTGGGTGATGGGTGTCGCTGAGCTGGGTGACTCTATATATTTATAAATCATAGCAGAGCAGTGCAAGATGTAGCAGCCTTAGAAACTTCCATCTACCTGGCAGCCAGACCTGAACCCAAGCTGCCCTTCTGCGTGGCCTCAATTCCGCCTCACTGCCAGCAGCAGGGGCTGCTCTTATTTTTAATAGAGCATTTCTAGATTACAGCAAGTGACAGGAGAGTGATTTGTGATGTGTCAGGTTTCCTGCCCCTTCTCTTATAGCCCCGGCTTATAAAAATATGCTCCCACTGGGATTGCTTTGGTTCCATGTCTGTTGGCCAGTTCAAATCCCTCTTTATTATTTCTATTAAGGAGGGCTTGGGAAAGCTTGCTGCCTCGTGGTACCCGTGCCCAGCAAAAGCCAGTCCCTGCCATGGCTCCAGGATGGGGCCGACGGATTTCCATCCCTGGGGAGATGAAGGGAGGTGCCCTGGGACACGCAGGCAGGAGGGGGTTCACCCCAGCACCGCTGGGGGTGAGACCCTGGCCATCACACATATGCCCTGGCATCTCTCATATGCCCTGTATGCGTTTCGCCTTTACTTTGAGGTCTTGATCTCACCATCTTTATAAAGATCCCCTGCTTCACAGGGAATCTGTCAGCTTCGGCACGTGGCATGAAGCTGTTTTGGGCAGGGACTGCCGCCATGGTGGGCTGGGAGCCTCGTGCACCCGCTGCGGTGGGCGCAGGGCTGGGGGAGCCAGGAGCTGCCGCAGCCCCCACCGCCTCCCTGCGTGGTGCGGTACGGAGCTGGGGCTGAGCTGCCGTGCCAGGATCCTGGTGACATCAAATGAGCAATTAGCTGAGGCTGATGGAAGCATCTGAGGGAAGAGTTCACTTGCAGAAAGGAGCACAGATCGTACCTGCTGCTCCCCACCGCCCCGGCGTGCTGCACCCTGTCTCCCTATGGCTTCTCCCTGCTCTGGGAGATCTCAGAGCACTTCATAGCCACCACTAAATTAAGCTTTTACTGGGGAATCATGACTGTTTCCATTTCCCAGACGGGGAAACAGGAGGATGGGATGAGATGAAGCAGTTCACCCAAGCCTGTGGAAAACCAGCGGCAGATCTGAGTTCCAGCCTGCAGCACGGCTGCAAATCCTCCTGCTAATCTCTGCTTTATTGAAGAGCAGCAGGGGATTTTTCATGGTCCTGTTTAGATTACTCATTCATTTTCCTCTCCTTAGCTCCTCTCCACCTTGGCAGAGTTGGTTTCCTTTATTAGCTCTAGACTTTCACTGCGGTCACAAAGCTAATAGAAGATCCCTTCCCTCTGCAGGCCCCCCTCTTGAAAAACGACTGAAGCATCCTTAGCTTGTGCGAGTGGATGCAACTGTATTTCCTGGTGCTAAAGGTGCCAGTTCTTCCCTTTGAGAGCACTTCAAGCGCTTACACTCCAGCTTTTGAGAGTTACGGCACAGTTCTCACTGAGAGCTGAACATTTCCAGGACCTTCAGAAAGACAGAAGCAAGGCAGGACATGCAGAGGATGCCATCACCCCCCCAAGGGACACGTAAAGAAGGGAGAAGGCACCTTGCAGGATGGGGGAGCTGGGCTGAGCCGGCACTAGTGACCATCCTAAACAAGCTGGATCTGTTGATTGCTGGCTGCAGCCCTGCGCTGCGCTGGGGGATGGAGCGCCAAGCTGGAAGGAGCCCAGAGAGAGAAAATTGGCTGGCAGAGGATCCAGCGAGGAGTAAAGCGCTTGTTGCTCCGGCAGGAAATTGCCCTGTCTCCCAGAGCTTGTATCTCTGCGAAAGGTCCTCTTTGGCCAGGGATGGCATGGGCAGCACTGCATTACCCGGCCCGAGCACTGCCCCATGCAACCCACAGCCCCACAGCTCAAAAAACCCTGGGGAAATGCAAGTCCTGGCTGTTGCCACCTGCAAGGGGAGTGTGCTGCAATGTCCTAGCATGGCACAGCCCCTAGCTCAGCTCCTGGCGCCTCTGCCCTGGCACGCGTGGGCCCTCGGCGCAGGGCAGCATCCTCTTTTGCTGGCTGGCAGCTGGCACAGCCAGGCAGCAGCGCGTTGGGTGGCTGAGATGCTTCTGCAATGGCCTGGCTTTGGGTCTGATCCTGACCTGGCGAAGCTCTGCTAATGCAGCTCCTGGATCAGAGCCAGCGAAGCTGGGGGTGGAATTTCACCTTTCTCCACAGAGGGAGATGCTCAGAGACTTGGATGTGCGCAAGCAACAGCTCTCTTCTGCTCCAACATTGCTCTCGTCCCCCAAGCCAAGTGGCAACGGGAGCTGCTTGCCTGGCAGGAGCTGCTGGGTGGGACCAGCTTGTGGCACAAACACAGCGCTCAGCCTCCCAAAAAGCACTCGGGAATGCAAAGCCCCGCGTGCCGCAGGCTTGACGTGGACGAATGTGGTGGCTTGTTGGTTGGGATTGAGGAAAATACGTATTGAGGGAATATTAAGGAAATACATATTGAGGAAATACATATATAAGCCATGGCAGGGCGGATAGGCAGAGGAAATTGTGCAGGATCTCATCTGAGACCTGAAGCTGTGAGCAGCCTGCATCCATCCACCCTCCCCCGCGCTGTTCCCAGCCCCCTGTGAGCATCTGCTGCTTCAGCCAAGGGTCACAACCAGGCAGGTAGGGACAAACCTCCACTGCGTTTGTGGATTTTAGAGAGAAATGGGGAAACTGAGGCATGGAGATGCGCTGAAACTCGTGCCAGGAGATAATCTGAAGTGTTTGGCATCCCTTGGTTTGTTACTTGCATTCTTCTCCTTCCTTCTCTGGACCAAGGGGCTCAGGGACAAGATGCAGCCCTGTCTTCACAAAGAAAACTGATAGCTTCGTCTTCGTAACTTGGGTATGTGGCAAAAACATTTGCAAGATGGAAAGGGTCTGGGGAGGCTGGTTTCCAGGAGAGGCTCTTGGATGCTGAAGAGCCCAGAAATGCCACAAATTCCCATGGCTGTAGCAAATCTAGAGATCCAGCAGGTTCGAAGCTGCAGCGGTGGATGCTTTTCCAAAGGGGTGGGAAGGGGATTTTCGGGGGGAATCTCTCTGGCAGTTACACTACCCCTCTAAGAAATGGGGTGCCAAGCTGAAGGAAGGGACCCCCAGCCAGCTTTCACCCCCCCAATTAAGCAGGAGGAGAAAATAATAAAAGCACAGTGTCTCACCAAATATAATTAACAGAAAAAAAGAGATTTTTCAGAGTTTGGGTCCTCAGAAAGGATGTTTTATTCATGGCCTGGCAGGGAAGTGCTGGTGGTGCTATTAATTATGGGAGCTGCTGGGTGCTGTGCCTGCTCCGGTGAGCCTGGCTCGGCTTTATCATCCTGACACCCAGCGCGAGGAACTGGGGCACTGGGGGGGGGTGTCAGTGGGGCCAGGGTGCCAGCTTGGGCTCCCCCGCTGGCGTGAGCCCCTCTTCTCCACCCTGCAACCATCTCTGACACTGGATGTCCTCGGCCATCCTGCGGGTCCTGCTGCCCCGTGCCACGCTCGGGGGATGAGCATCACCATGCCAAAAATCTGGAGGCAGCACCGAGGGTGAGTGCAAAGAGATCTCGGCAGCCGCTGGCAAAGCGGTGCCAGTTCATGGCTTGGTCAGAGGCCCAAATAAAAAGGGATGATGATATAAAAAAGCATATTCAAGGCACATCTAGTGCACTCAGTGGTGCCAGGGCAAGCCAACAAGGCTGGGGCTGGCCTCTGCCCAGCTCCTCCGTGTGGGGTGAGGGTGGTTGCAGCCATCCCTGGGCTTGGTGCACCCCCAGGAGCAGCTCATAGCTCTGAATATTTCCTATTCTAGGAAATCTCCCCCATAACTTTCCAGAGAGGTAATAAAATATTTAGTGTTAAGCAAATTAAAGCAGGTGCAAGAACAACATGAGGGGGAAAAGGGATCTGGGATGGGTCCCCGTGGGAGGTGGCCGCAGCTTCCAGAGATGAGAAGGAGAGGGACCAGCCCAAATGGGGCCAGCCTGGAAGGCAGGGCTGAGCCTGCAGCAGGACAGTCCTGTGCCCGGGCAGCTCTGAGAAAGTGGTCTTCAAAACACAAGGCATCACATTTGTAATATTGCTATGAAAGAAACGTCTCAAAAAATCCCTTTGAAAGATGTGAAACAAGGCTGGAAAGTGGGACAACGACCTGGGGGTAGAAGGTGAGAGGCGGCATCGTTAGCTTGGCTCCAGGGTTGCACCCAGGGGTGCTGGTGCACACCCAGGCAGGGCAGCCAGCTGGTGGCATGACATGGAGAACTGGGTCTTTTGTGTCTGCAGCCCCTGAAAAGGCAGGTGACAAAGCAGGAGACACTTTGAAAGGGCAGGAGCATCATCCGAGGAGCAAATGCTGGATTAATGAGGGAAACAACCTCTGGCTGCCTGGCAAGGAGGGATGGTCCCTGGGAGCATCAGGCAGCAGGTGGGTGCTGAGCAATGTCCTAGGGACCCACCAGGCTCCCCGCTGTCACTGTGATTTGGGGAGCTGGATTCAATAACGGGGGACAGTCCTGCCTTGCTCTCCTGGGAGGCTGCTGGGACCAAGCGCTGCATTAACCCATCTCTTAATTAAGGTAATGCACTTGCACCCGGGCCCAGGCGGTGTCACAGGGGAGGATTAATCACCGAGCCACGGTCCTGGCACAGCAAGACCCGACTCCGGCAACAGCCTCGGCTCATGTGGCCCCACTCATCTGCCTCTCCTGATGCAAACAGCACTTCATTTTTGGAGGAGATGCAGCAAGCAAAGGAAAGTCAAAGGGGGTGTCTGGGCACTCCTGGCCCCCATCCTCAGCCCAAAACCACTCCTGGCCCTGCTACCCCATGGGCAGGGCTCCACTGAACCCAGATCTCTGCTGCTCCACGGAGGGGTGGGCTCTGCTCCTGCACCCACCCCGGCTGCTGCGGGCACGTTCAGCAAAGCTCTAAGAACAAATAATGTGTCTAAAGGGTTTGATCTGGGGATCCCAAGCTACATGCAAGGGGCTCACATCCCCCAAAGCACAGAGGGATCCAGAACCTCTGCCCTGGGACAGCTGGGACTGCATGATCAGGGAACCAGCACCAGCTACCCAGGGGGATGCAATTAGCTTAATTGCTGTAAGTATTTGAGGGAAGGTGGTGTGCACTGCCTAGCTGAGCCTAATGGAAGGAGAGGCATTCTCCTCCCCAGCTTGCTGGGAGGAAACAAGTGGGGTGAGCTGGATGCCATGCGTGGAGTTTGGCGGTGGGATGAGTTGTGCCAGTGCTCAGCTCCTTGGGTGCCTTCCCCCAACTCTTGCATGGGGATCTCAAGTGCAGCATTGCCAGGGGAGGTGACGTGGGACAGTCTGTCACCGCAGCAGGGCTGGGCTGGCTCCCAGGCATGTTGACTCCATCTGCTCCTGCAGAAGAGCCTTCCTGTTCAGCCTCAGCAGCCAGCCAAAGGTAACTTGTAACCCTTGCTCAGAGCTGGCTCCATGGAAAGCCATGTGCTCTATAAAAAGCCATGCTCCCTGGGAAGAAGCCCCTCTCTATTAAGTTATTTTAGGGATGCCTGATGTTGAACAAACCTCCCCTGTAGGCTGGGGTGGGTGCTCTTGGAAAGCAGACCTGGGAAGACAGGGTTTGTGGGGAGGAAAGTGTTTGCCCATAGGGGTGGATGGGCAGGGACCTGATCCTTGCTGCCTGCACTGTGCAGGGTTAATTAGCAGCAGCCTGACTGCTCCAAGTCCTGCCTTCTTGCTCTGAACGTGCCAGTCCCTGAAACTTTAATGCCTTTACACTGATGCTTTAATTATTAAACGTGGAGGTAATGGAGAAGCTGAGCTGGGAGAGGTGGCTGGGCTCAACCACTGTGTGTGGCTGCCATGCACGGGTGCAATCCTGCATCCTAGCATGCGGGGGGATGCAGTGTGGCTCTGAGCATCCTGGGGCTGCTGTGCTGCTTAACACAGCTCAAATATTGTTTTGGCCCCAGCCTGCTTTGGCTCCATCCTCAGTGCTTTTGGAAGTTTCCCTTGGCATGTTGCTGCTCCACAGGGACCATGGAGGGTCCGGGTATTGCTTGCTCTCTGTCTGTGGTGTGTTTTTCTTGTTATGTTTGTCGGAGGGAATTGATGTTATCAAGGGGCTGATGGAGGAGATGTCTGTGAACCCTCTGAATTAATGCCTGTGGCTTGGTTGTCTGTAATGTGGGGGAGACCTGGGAGCTGTGTGGTTGTTTCCAGGGTACAAACACCGCTAGGCCGAGGGGCAGAAGCCCCCTGGGCAAAAAGCGAGTGTGCAGCTGCTGAGGAAGAGCCTCCCTCTAGCTACGAAACGGCACTGTGTTTGCCAAAAAATGTAAAACTCTTGTGCTAACAGGGTAATTAATTAATTACAGCTCATTAGAGGAATTACAATCCCATTAGTACCTTTGGATCATGGTTGGGGGGAAGCTGATCCTTGGAGGATGCGAGCCAGGGCACCGCAGGCTGCTCAGCACCACTGTTTGCAGTTGGGGAACTGGGGGGGGGGGGGGGGGGGGGGTTGGGGCTGATTTGTGGGGATGGGGGTCAAGCTCATCCAGCCTCTCTTGAGAACCCCCAAATCGTGTCCCTTTGCTTCCAGGGAAGTGTACATGGAAACTCCTTCTGTCTTCCCAAAACAGAAGTGCCAGTGCTGATGTTTCCCGGTCTGCTCCTGGGAGCTCGTGCTGGGTGTCAAACCATGCCCTCTCCTGCTGCGCTCTGGCCATCTCCCTTCTTGGAGACAGCTCCTGAAACTTTCCTTGGATGGGGACGGATCAGGGTAGTGGGCTGAGCCCACGTAGGACAGCCTGTGGGGTCCTGGTGTCTGAGCTCCCCGCTCCCCATGGGAGTGAAGCCCCCTTCCTGCCCCACTTCTCCCGTCAAAATCCCATTGTCGCTTCATTTATTCTGCACTTCATGTTGCTGTCACTCACTAGTCACTCTTTTCTTTGATCCCTTTAATTTATTATTTTTATTTCAAAGATAATTTTTTTTTAAAAAAAGGCTCCATCGGCAAGGTTAGGTGAGCGTGGACCTCGCTGATTAAATATAGCAGTGAGACGTGCCGATCAAAGCGTGCCAGCCTCAGGGTGTAGCGCTTGTCCTCTGTGTGCTTGGGCCATTTCCCATCTCCTCCTCCTCCTTCTCCCTGCTGGGACATGGAGGAGTGCTAGGGCCTGCCACGAGTCCAGATAAATTGCTCCAGACCTTAAGCCTTGGCTGGAACAAACACCAAGTTTCCCCAATTTCTGTTCCCCGAGCCTGATGCTCAGGATCTGGGTGTTTCTGTAATGCAGCAGCAACACACCTCATGAATAAAGATTAAGTTGATTAAAAAGGAAAACCCAGAGCAAGGCAGAATAAAAGTGATTTGCAGAGATTAGATGCTCTGGCACATCAGGAGTTCCCTAAAGGACTGAGCTAACATGTTCAAGCATAAGAGCTTTAAGCCCTCTTTGCTTTGTAACTAATGGCTTTGGGTTGGGATGACTAACTCTCCCATTTGATAATCGTCCCTGTGGGACACTGGTGAGATTTTGTGCGCCAAAGGAGCATCCCGGTCCAGAGGCTGGCATCCTCTGCTGTAAGGTGTCCTGTGCTCTGGGCTGGGCTTTGGGCAGGTAAACAAACTGCTCCCTGCACAGCAGCCAGATGTGGGGGCAATGAAGCAAAGGAAGGTACCAGCCTTGTAACTGCAGCAGGCACAGCCTCTCCCCATCCTCCTGCATCCCACAGCAGGGGCATCCCTTGCTACCAGGTGCCCAGAGAACAAATTTACGTGAAAGAGACTAAGAAGAAAACAAACAAAACACCCCACATTAAAAAAAAAAATAAAAAAAATCAGTTTTTTTATTTGCAAAAGCAAGACTGAAAATGAAGCCATCTCCACGTGACGCCCAGCAGACAGCATCGTGTCCCAGGACTCTGGTGCAGCCAAGGCGAGTTGCCTGGTTCCTCTTGCATGCATCCAGCCTTGGGGCTGCCTGTGTCACAACCTGAGCTTGCCATCCGCCACACAAAAGCAACGGTAGGTACATCCTCCCTGACAATTGGGAAAGGGGGGAGACACCACCACCACCACCCCCACCCCACCCCCCAACACACACTCTTTTCTCTTCCCCAGGGTATTTTCTTCCCTGGATAGCCCCCAGGTCCAAAGCCCCAGCTGCACGGGGGGCTGCCTGCTTGTTGCATGCCTGGAGCAAGTGCTCCGGCGCACACTGGGAAACAGGCACTGTGTATTATTTAATGAAGCAGCAGGGAAAGGAATGTGCATACGTAATCTAGAAAATCCTTTGTCTGGGATTTACAGGGGTAGATATAAGGGCAGAATCCAGCCCGCTCCATTTTAATGACGCAACCTCTGTCTTCATCAGAATTTATTATTTGCCTTCAGGTCTGCAGCAATGTCTTCTC
The DNA here is from genome assembly GCF_023634155.1 of Falco peregrinus. Lineage (NCBI taxonomy): Eukaryota > Metazoa > Chordata > Aves > Falconiformes > Falconidae > Falco > Falco peregrinus. Next base: position 86,523,390 of record NC_073725.1, on the reverse strand, counting down.
TTCTGGGCCAGGACCTTGTCTTGTTAAACTGTTTGAATAAGCATGACCATTCCTGTACGTGAGAGATTATAAAGTAATTGACCTTTTAATTCTGGCCTGAAAATGTGATGCTTCCTACACCATGGGCTTTTTTTTTTCCTTCTTCCCCATTTTCTTCCCTTTTTAGAGATGCTGTCACTGAGCTAATGGTTGGGACAGCCACCCCAAGGTGATGTGTGCTGTGTGGGATCTCTGTGTGGGGAAGCCCACTCTGAGGTGGGTGCACCTGAGGCAGAGCATCCGCAGTACCGTTGGAAGGAGGCGGCTGCAGAGCAGGATGCCAGCAGTGGCTGGGGTAGAAAATTGAGCTAATTTTAAGATTTCCATGATACGATTCTGAATTGGATTATGCAATGTGGTTGCTGGTGATGGCAGGGTCTGGAGCTGATGATTCAGGGTCCTGTTCCTGCCTGTCACTGTGCAATCCAGGAGCAGTGACTCCTGCTGTAGTGGGTTTTGTTTTTTTTTTGTGTGAGCCAAATCCCATAATGGGTAATTACACTCTTCGAATTCCTCAAGAAGCACCGATGCAGTTTGCTAGTCCTCTCCCTGCCGAAGGAGCCTGGGGTTGCTGCAGCCCAGAGGTGGCTGCATTGCAGGCATGAGCCCCAGCCTGAGCCCGTGAGATGCTTGCAGGAGCTCGCCAGTGGGGCTGCTTTGCCGTCTGGTTGCTTATCAAAATAAAACTATAGTTTTGCTCTGAGTTACGGGATGGTGATGGGAGAGGGGAGGTGTGACAGATCTATTTGAGCTGGAGGTACTGCCTGTGCAGGTCGGGATGGTTGTGCTTGGATGCTGAAGGATGCAGCTGTTATTTTTGGGAAGGTGGCAAAGGCTTTGAATCCAACCAGAAACGCAGCTGGTGGAGCAGCAACTCCCTCCTGCTCCACTCACTTCTCCCTGCAGCCATTCATCCTCAGCAGTTGTATCCAGTGCTGTATTTTTGCAGAAATTACTAGCCCATCAATCCAGGCAGCTATTTCTTCCCCCCCCCGTGGCTTCAGGAGGCAGTCATTCCGCAGCAATACAAATATTGAAACGCTGTGCGTGGGGGATTAGTGACTCGGCAATTAAAATATTTGACCTACATCTTGTTGAGTACCAGGAAGGTCAGATGGAGCTGTGTTTCTTCCCAAAACTTTTGCCCAAAGGAATTTCGTTATTGCAGCTACTTATATTTGAACAGGCTGTTTGTTTTCTACTGGGTATAAAGGGAAGGGCTTGGGGTGCAGACCTGTGGGGCTATGCGAGGGCTGAACCCCTCAGCAGTGACTTTGGGGGTGCCGGGAGTGGTTTCGGGAGGCTGGTAGGTGATCTTCTCTACAGCACCAGTGCCCCTGGATGTTTACAGGACTCTTCCTATAAACACCGCGGAGAACAAGCATCTCCTTTTGTTCCTGAGATTGTACGTGCTGAGAATCCTCGTCCAAACAAACGAGCGGGTTTTTCTTCCAGCAAACATCACAGATTTTTTAAAATTTTTTTTTCCCTTCTCCTTTTCACATGTTGTTCACTTTGTTCTGCAAACAATGTTCTTTTTAAGCCTGGGCAGAAAACTCTATCTGTCTTCAGAGCATGATGTGACGGCAGCAGCCAGCGATGTCTGCCTGGCGATGAGAGTAAGCGGAAATCATTTATAAAGGTCCTCTCACCCCAGAGCAAGGGGAGGGAGGAACAAAACCAACCCCTGCAACACTGCTTGGCTTGGAGGGTTGGGCATGCAGCTGGGGTTACAGAGCTGGTAGTCAGGGGGGTCACAGATACCCCCAGCCTGAGATGTGGCACAAGCCCTCCTTGGTTTTTAGTGGCAGCAAGTGGCTAACAGGGCTGGAGGATGATTCTGAATTTGCTGCCTTGGACCATGGGCTGTTGGTTGTTTCCCCAGAACCTGTTCGTATAGCTGGTAGCCCCCCAGCAGCCTGGAGAAGGGGCTTTTGTGTGATAGGAGCCATAGTTTGTACTGTAGCTGGGATCCCTTGTTGTGGCTGGGTCTAGCAGCTCTGCCTGTGGCTCCTGCTGTTGGGCGAGTGTCTCCTGAGCTCCAGGCAGGGCTGCTGGGACACTGAGCAGCAGCCGCCCCATGGGAGGCATGATCTCAGGGGGGCTGGAGCCCCTGTCTCCTGGAGCTGAGCAGGGGAGGCTGCTGGCATCTGCTAATGAGGCATGGAAATGGCTGCAGCCCTTCATGGGCTGTTCCTGGGGAAGGGCTGCGCAAGGTCCACGTGGCTGGTCTGGGGGTTGCTGCTGGCTCTAACACCCCAAAATCCCAGTGCTCCTTCCCCTCCCTGGGAAGTAGGCTGGTGCTCAAGAGTCTGTCTTGGAGGAAGAGGAGAAGCCCAGGCCATCATCTCTCCTCACTGGTGCTCAGACTGGAGTCCAAGAACCCAGTGGGAGCCTGGCCGGGGTGGACACCCTCCCCTCCTGATCAAAACCTGACCCTGATGTTTTACCTGTCTGACCCAGGAGCTTGAGCATTTGCCAAGAGACTCCGGGAACAGGTTTACCCAACAGGAACGGTGTTGAGTTTTGGCAGAGGCACTGTTTGGAAATGGAACCCCCCAGGCTCTGTCATCCTGGATGGAAGTCAAGGCACTCCCCCATCCCTTCTGCTGCTTTCCAGTGGGATGATGCTCCCCAAAAGGTGGGGGGTTGGGGTGAGAAATTCCCAGTTGCTGCTCTGCTTTCACCTTAGTGAAGGTTGTCACTGCTCTGTTAGCAATTACGCTGCCTGCTCAGGTCCTGCTGGGCTTTCCCTGCCTCCCCAGGCTCACTCCAGGTGGGTTTTGATAGCTTGTTTTTATTGAGTCGTGCTGGCCTTGCTACCAGCTTGTGAGCCAGCAGGGAATGGGGAATTGCTGACTTTGGGTAAATTTGTCATTAGAGAGAAAACGGTTCTTCAGGTTCCTCCCTGAGTAATGCACAACTTAAAAAACACAACCAACCACAAAACAAAAAAACCTCTCCCCAACAATATATACGCTGGCATGGCTCAACAGAAAAAGCACTTCTTTTTTTCATTCAACATATTTTCCTGCACCCGCTCCCTGATTTTCTTTAGAAAATGAACTTCTGGCTAAACCTATTCAATCTCACAAAGCATTTCAGTTTTGACAGGAGTGCATATTCTGGAGGAACGTGGTTCCATCAGAGTTTCTCCAGCCAACTCTAATCCCAAATGCCTTGCTGTGACTAAACCTCATTTCTATGTTAAGTACTTTAGCTTGCCTGTAAGGGCCAGGTAAAAACTCAATCAGTCAAGTAGCCTCCCTGCAGCTGTCTTGTTAAACATTGGGGCTTTAAAATTTTTCTTCTTTTTTCTTTAATGGAGCAGAGGTGGAAGATCCCTTGAGAAAAGGCACAGTTTGATCCTTGATAAACCAACCCCAAAATTTACGCTGGGAAGCTCCCTTACATGATGGGAGATGAGGGGTCTTGGGGGCCCTGGTCCCTTGGGGCTGGGCTCTGTGAAGCCTTTTGCTGCTTTGTCTTTTATTATCCAGCATCCAGAATGGTGGGGAAGGGGGCGGGGTGTGGAAAGTCAAGAAATTCTAAAGAAGCATCTTTGAGAAGCGCAGAGTGCCTGGTGCGGGGGGCAGCCCCAGCATGCTGCCTGCAGTCCTTGGGGAAGAACATCTATAATTCTCCGCTCTTGCATGTGCACGTATACCCAGGGATGACCAAACCAGCAGCCCAGCGGGGCTGGCTTTGAGGGCCAGGCTGCTGTAGCAGAGGGTGGGCTTTCCTCTTCCCCCAGGGAGCTGGATGATGCCTTCCCTGGGTGCTGCACCATGCGATGCTCCTTGCTTCGCACGTTTGCCATCCCCACACAAGGAATGCGTGTGTCACCTGTGTGTGGCAGGAGGATGAGGTCCCCTCGGGAAAGGAAGGCTGGAGGAAGTGCTGCAATGGTTCCCTGTGGGAATTGCCCCTCCCTGGTCCTTGCAAGTTACCGCATCAGAGCAGCAGGTATCGCCCCCCATGATCTGTCGTGCAAAACCCACGTCCCAGGTGGGATTCCCTGAGCCACCCCGGAGGGATGAATACCCCAGGCCAGGGGCAGGAGCCTTTCCCCAGCCCTTTACGAGCTCCCTGCCCTCAGCTTTGCCGGGTGCTCTGTCCCTATGGCCAAGCTGCAGCTTTGATCCGGTGCGTGCCAGCAGCTGTGTGTGCTCAGCACCGGCGCTGCAGAGGCTGGCACCGATCCCAAACTCACGAGGCGTTTGGAAAATATGTGTGATTGCACAAAATGGGGGAGGGAAGCATCTGAGGAGATCATGGTGCTTCACCTCGGCTTTTGGAAATGTGAAGTTTTTGTTTCAACAAGAGTCAGAATACTCTGTTTGGACATTAACTTTTTTTTTTAAGTGGAGCTTTGCCTTTTCTGCTTTGGAAAATGTCTTTTAACTAATCTAGAGGAGAACTGTGATTTTACAAGTGGGTGCAATAGCCTGGTGAGAAGCTGGTTCATTTTGGATTGAGAAAACTGTTTTGAGCCTCATGGGAAAATCATTTATAATTTTGTCTTTCACTTAAAAATAATTTGTTTCCATCTGAATGTATGGTTTTCTTTTGCTCAGCAAGCCAAAGAATAGCTCAGCCCTTCGTCTGCCTGGCTCTGGGCACCACTGAACTCCTGTTTTCCAAGCTCCCACCCTCTGAATACCTGTCACAGGCAGCTGATCCAGCCCATCCCTGTTATCTTCCATCCCTGTTATCTTTCTAAAATCTAGTGCTCTATTTCTTGCTGTCCTGGCTTCCCTAACACAGCCCAGGTCTCTGGTGTGGCTCTTGCCCGGGGCATGGAGCGGAGGATGGAAACTGGAATTTTTGTGCTCATTTTGACTGTTTCTTCCCCTCTGTTTGCAAAGTTTGAACACTTGCCCCTGGCGCCTGCAGCTGCCCAGTGTCACTTGATGCCGCGTGCTTGGGGACAGGACTTGAGCAACTCGTCAGGGTTTTGTGTTTGTTGCCGGACCCTGGATGCCAGGGCTGTGGCTGCCAGACGGACCCATGTGCCCTTCCCCAAACCCGGAGAGCCGCCTGTGAGCGGGCAGCAACGGGACAAAGAGGCCTTGCCAATAACAGGAGACCAGAAATATTTGCTGATGCGTTCTTCTCTGCTAGCTGCAGCCACAGAGACCCGAATTCTCTGTCTGACTCTGTTCTCTGCTCAGCCCGGGGATGGTGGTGGCACGGCCAGCCCAGCCTGGGCAGCAGCGCTGATGGAGAAGCTGCTGGTGCTGTTTCTGCAGGGATGAGTTTGACCTTGCTCCTTGTCCAGATCTGCCCCAGGGAGCCTGGGTACTACAAGTAACTCTTGGGCTGCTTTATTTTGCAGCGAGGGCTGGTGTGAAATGCCCCTTGCGTAAGACAGCTATGGGTTGTTGGTGGTTACAGCCTTTAAGTGACCTGTCAAAGAGGAGCAGGGAGCCTGGGGCAGGCAGAGGGACAGGTTGTGTCCTGCCTGCTCCCTCAGCCCCTTGTTCCCACACCTCTGAGCATCCTTCTACTGATGTCTGAACCCGCCGTGCTCCTGTGTGATCTGCTTTGGCAGAAAGGTTATGTCCCGTGGATGGGCAAGTCCCCCAAGGCTGGTGCTAGCACGGGAAGGCAGTAGTGAGGCTTGAGCCCATTTATTTGGTAGGGGTTTGGTGGTTTTGGGGTTGGTTTGTTTGTTTGTTTGTTTTTTTTTGGATCAAACCCCCTGTGCAGCCATGTCGGTAAATCTCCTGGAGATGTGAGTCCAGAGGGAGGACACTGAGGGAGGAATTAGCCAGCGCAGCCCCTGTTTCAGTTTTCACCTCAATGAGCAGCCTGGAGGGAAAGCCAGCCCTGACATTTTAAGTGCTGTAGATGCTCACAGGTTGTCCTCTGCAGCCTGCTGACACCCCAGCCCAGCTGCTTTTACCCCTGGCTGTGTCTGTCCATGGGCCCTCTCCAGCCTCCCAACTCCAGCGGGCTCCAGGAGGTTGCTTGGGACAAAGAAGGACCTCAGGTGCCTCTGGCCGTGCTGAGAAGTTTGGGGGCTAACTTGCAACAGAGGGGACTGGCATCTGAAATTGCCCAAGTGGTGAGAGCTGAGTGCTGGCAGAGGTCTCCTGGCTTGGTGTGATGTCTCCATCACGGAAGGTACTTATGGTCCAGCCAGCTGGCTGTGGCTGCGCTGGAAGGACTGGCCTTGCAGTGGAGGGATGCTGGGCTCTCCATGCTCTCTCCAGCTGTGTACCCAGCTACCAAGTCCTGGAGCACAGATAGTTTGGGGGCAGAAGCGACTTGCCATTTTGACCCCTTCTTCTGTCCTTTTTTTTTTTTTTTTTTTTTTTGCCATTAGGGATGGGCAGCCCTTCGTATACCAGGGTTTCTCCTGGAGCCTCCTCTGGCAAAGCTGTGGAGGTGGGTCACCAAGGGTTCTACAACCATGTAACAGGTCCACACTGGGGAAAGCCCCTTCTGGCCCTTGGGCCACCTCTTGTGCCTCTACCCAGGAGGACATCACTGTACAACAAGGCTGAACCGTATCTGACCCCAGGCCAGAGGTACTTATATAAGATATTTACTGTGTGCCCCAAGACCGCCTTGGGAAAAAGCCAACATGCTGATTAGGTGACATCTGCTCAGGATGGGGTGGATTTTGTCTCTGAGCATCTGCTGCCTGGTCTGGTGGTCTCGGAGGCGCTGCCCTGAGGTTGTTTACGTAAGAAGCCAGTTGGACTCTTGGTCTGCGGCGAGCCCTTTGGGAAAGCCTCTGCCTTAAGGAGGTGCCTGTCTGACCCCTGGGGTGTCCAGCCTGCCTGGGCTCTGCTACCAGCAGCTATTGGTCAGCTGGTTGCTGCCACGCTTTCCTCCGCCCTGTCCTAAAATAGTCCACCCTGTGGGTGGGGGAAAGGGGAGCTGAGCACGGGTGGTGGAGTGAGGAGAGCAGAAAGGGGATCAATGGTTTCTCCCAAGTGCAATGAGCACCATGGGCAGCCCAGGGGAGCTGCCCTTCAATGTTTCTTTTGGAGCATCCCATGGTAAAAAGCCAAAGCCATGCTCATCCCAGCTGGCCCAGAACATGGAGCTAGCACTGGACTTACACACAAGGCCTAGGAAATCCATCTGCTGCCCTAGATCCTCCCCCCAAACACTGCAGGTCACAATAGCAACAGATAAGCTTCTTGCCTCCTGCTTTGTCCTATATTTTCTGGGCAGGATCCCAGTGTGACATAGTCTCTGGCCTGATTTTGGGGTGGTGGCACACTGAGGGCACGTGGTTTTCCCCAAACTGGCTCTTTTTCTGCTTTCAGCCACAGATGAGGAGCAAGGCTCCCACCTCTGGCCAGGGGGCAATGCCCTGGCTGAGGTCTCAAGCACTTGTCCAACAGACGCGGCCTGGGCGCCTCTGCATGCGGTGAGGCAGGGGCAGTGCCTTTGAAATCCTAAAAAAGGTATTGTGACGGCGTGGAAAATGTACATGCTGTCAGCTGGGGTGGTGGAGGGTCATGTTTTATGGAAGATATGATTGCTTGTACTAGCGTTGCTCATGATGAAGCAAGGATCAGCCTCCCCCAGGCGAGCAGTGTGTGCATGGAGGAGGAGAGCAGTGGAGGAAGAGTCGGAGGAGGATGCTGGGGAGCGATATCCCCTCGGGACCCTACTGAAACAAGCCTTAATGGGTGAAATTAAGCTGAATAGAAAAGGAAAATTTCCTGAGATGTGTTAGAGCCTCCCAAGGGACACAGCACACTCCCAGCAGCATGGTCCCTGCGGCAAACACAGGGATGCAAAGGGTGGGAGCAAACCTCAGCGTGGGAGCTGTGTCCCGGCCATGGGGCAGTGCTTGAGTTTGCAGCGAGCCTGAACCCGTGGCGTGGCACGGGGTTGGCTTGAGGATGCCAGTGCTAGGATGCGATGGCTGATGCTGCCAGTGTTCGTGGTGTGGCTGAGGCTGGAATCCAGCTGGAAGCTGGATGGAGCAATCCTTTATTAGCAAAATCTGCGGTGTTTCACTGGCTACAAGTGGCATCTCATTTTGTCAGCTGGCAGAAATACAAATATCCTGCCCCCCCCCCCCCCCCCCCCCCCCCCGCACGCTAGCCATTTTGGGGGAGAAGTGGCTTGCGGGCTCTGTGGCTTTTCATGGAACAGACTGTTGCTCCTCACTGATGGTTCCTCAGGCCCAATCCTGCCTTTGCTTTTTTCTCCTGGGTGAGCAGATGCAAAGGCTCTGAGCCTGGGGAGCGGGACCCTGCTGGGCATGGTGCCACTTGCATTCAGTCTGCAGAGAGCTGCCCTGCACCCCTGCATGGCGGTGACCGATTCTTGCCCCCATCAGCACTTTCTGGGCCCCAGAACCTTGCGTGTGGTCTCATAAAAGCACCACAAATGCTCACCTTGGCCGCCGTGCTCCTCCTGCAGGCAATCCGGCTCCTTCCCTGCCCTCCCTCCCTCCTGACCACACTGAAGCACCGCCAGAAACCAGAGGTACACAGGGATGGGTGCTCTCCTTTTTCCAGATCTATCTATGGCAGTGCCACAGTTCATCGCTCCTCGTGCCCCGAGTTCAGCTTCCCTGAGCTATTTTGGTCGTGTTCCCTGCTAAGTGGCTGCTGGCGTAGGCTTTGGGATGCTCTGGACATGGAGATCAGGTCTGAGCATCCATTTTTCCATCATCCAACTGCTCCTTGATGTTCTCAGCTGCTTTCTCAGGCTGAGACCACCCCAGTAACCCCACAACCCTATTGCACAAGTATTTGTTCTTCTGCATTGGGCCAGCACCCCTATTTTCTCCCTTGCTGGGTGACCACGTAGCCTCTCTGAGCACTCCAGGGATGAGAGCAGTGCCCACAAACCCATGCCGTCCTCCCATCCGTCCTCCGCATCCCCTGGCCCATTGTCTTCCCAAAACCCACCAGGACTTGGCCCTCTGCACCACTGTGCCGGCCAACAGCATGGCCTGGCAGAGCCGGCATCCCATGCTGATGGCGATGCCAGCGCCCGGAGCAGATGGTGGCAACCGTCCGGCTCCCTTCCCCATGGCCAGTTTTTTCAGCCGGGAGTATGGTGGCCTTGTTGGGTGGGCAGGCGGCGAGACAGAAGCCAGCTCGGCCAGAGAGTCAGGGGCGAGGCGCGTTAATGGCAAAGATAACGGCTATTTTTAACTTGGATAGATGAGAGCTTATTTCCTGACTCGGCTCGTGTGGTGGAGCGGCACGTGTTTCTCCTGCTGCCCATGCCCAGGGGATGGGGGGATGTGGCTGTTTTGGGTCATCAGATGGCAACCCTGAGCCTGATGATGGCCTTCCTAGGAGCAGAGGTGGGAAAGGAACGGGGTGCCGGGAGTGTACCCCATGGGGATGTCCCGCAGCCCAGTGGTGGGCTGGCATGGCTTGAGTTTGGGGTGTCTTGCCTGGGCTCTGGGATGGCTGCTGCATCCATTGGCTTTGGGTCTTTCTTGGCTTGTACTTTGGAGTCCCAGTTCTACTGTGATCTATGTGGGGCTTCAAGCCTTTCTCCCACAGTACCCTGTTTCCCTAAACAAATCCCCTTGGAGCAAGCAGGGCAGATTTCCACGGGAGCAAACCTCAGCCTTGCCATGGGGGATTTGTGAACAACCCTGCAATTTTTGGTGCTGAGCAAACCCAGGTTGCTATAAACCCCATTGTCTCCTGCTGTTGGGCTTTTGGAGGGGCTGTCCATGTCCCCGGGGCCAGGCTGCTCACTGTGGGATGGGGAGCACGCTTGGGTAGTGGCACTGGGTCCAAGCATCCCGGTGCCATCAGGAGGATGGGTGACTTAGCATGTTTCCCCAGCCCCGCTCCCCCTGTGCCTCCTCCTCGGCCTCTTCCTCCAGGAGCCCTGACACTAATGCAGCGTGAGCGTGGGATTTATGGGCGGCAGCCCTCCAGTTGGGCCATCCGTCTTGATTAAATTAGCCCTAATGGCTCTGTGCTGACTTGCTCGCTGCCCTGCGCAGCCGCACTGCAGGCATTGGGAAGGGACCTGCCAGAGACCCCACTGGGTGCACCCCTCGCTTCACCCTCTCACCCTCCTTCCCTCGCTTCGAGGGATCCCAAGGAGGCAGCCGATGCCAGCCTGGCTGCAGGATGAGGCTGGATCCTGATCCAAGCCATCTCCAGCCGTGACCCTGCCAGGGCCCCAGGGCTGCACCCAGGGGTGGGCGTGCTGCGGGTGATGCCCTTCCCCCACAGCTCCCCCCATCCAGGGCAGTGGTGCCCGGAGCTGGCAGCGAAAATGGGGGGACCCCTCTGCAGGGGGGACCCTGGGGCTTGCTGGGATGGAAATGCCAGGCTATTTCTTTGCATTTCCCGCAGCAAACCAGGGTGCGAGGGGTAAGCCACCAGCATGGCAGGGAGTACCAGTCTCACCAGTTCTGGCTGCCCAGCTCCATCCTGCCCTCCCAGACTGCCCTCCCAGCTGCAGCCCCCCAGGGTGCCCACATCTTTCCCTGCATACAAGCCCCAGACATCTCCCACTTGCTGCTTTGCTGGAGCAACACCCTGCTCCAGCAGCTTGAAACTGCTGCTGGCAGCCCTGGCAGAGCACCACGCCAGGGAGCAGCGGGCGAATGGGGACGAGGGCTGGGGACCCCACAGTTGCTCCCTGCATCCCAGGCGGTGCCTCCCTGCCCAGCCCTGGCCCACAGCCAGCTGCCCGCCCCAGCCCTGCAGCCAATTTCCAGGCTGCCCAGCACGTTAATTATATTTATTACTTGAGGGAGTGGAGGGCTGGCACCGCTGGCTGGACACCGGGGCAGGGGGGATTAGGCAAGCTTTCCACAAGCGATGGATGTGGTGGGGTGGCAGGAGAGGAGCAAGCCAGGGTGTGAGGGGCTGCCTGACAAGCAGAAAGGAGCAGTGTTTTGGGGTCAGGACGCTGATGGTCACCCATCAGTCCCCTGGGTGGTTGTGCTTGTCATCACCGCGCCCAGCATGCAAGCTGGTGTCCCCTCCAATCCGCAAAACCCAAATCCCCGCTGTTAGCTGAGCATCCGTTGGGGTTTAGATATACCATGGCCAGAACAAGGCCCTGCAGTGCTTCTCATCTGGGGATTTCAGAGTGTTGGTTAAAATTCAGTATTTGTGGAGCTGGTGCAGTGGGGTGAGATGGGGCAAGCTGTCGTGGAGAGGGGAGAGGAGGTAGCGCTGCCAGCGTCGCCCTGAGATGGGACGATGGAGTTCAGGAGTGTTTGGGTGCAGCGAGGGCAAGCACAGTGCTCCATCACTGTGCCGGGGGGAGGATGGGAGCTGGGGACAAGAAGAGTCACTGCTCTGGGATGCTGCTGAAGGGAAGAGGAGAAGGAGGGTTTGCTGGTCCCGAACCCAGAGACAAGGAGCAAAGAGAAGGCTGGGAAGGAGCGGGAGGCAATGCAAAAGGGAGATGAGGCAGGTGGGAAGACAGCCTCTTGGTGTGCTGGGGGGTTTTATGGTTTTTACGTGACCTGCCAGCCGTGTGACAGCCAAGCTGAGCAGTGTCGAGTGCGGCTGTTGAGGCTGGAGGTCTCCCGGCTGTATTTCTTATTTTTGAACAAAGCCCGCGAATCTCCAAAAAAGGAGCAGGCAGCAGCCCTGGGATCTCGCAGGCAACCGAGTGTGGAGGAAGTCTAGCAAAAATTACAGATGGTGGCTGGTTTGCATCTCCCTCTGGCTGGCAGCCAGCTGGGGTTGTGAGCCCACTGCAGCATCCCCCTGCCACCCATTCCCCTTCGCAGGGGGGAAAGGCTGCCCGAGCAGGGTTTCGCTTTGACCCTCTCCAAAAAGGCCTGGCTGTTATAAGGACAGAGTGACCTGGAGACACCCAAAGACTCCCAAACGGCTTAAAATAATGCTCAGCACCAAGAAATAAACTTGGACTCCAGTCAATCTTGCTAAAAAAAAAATATTAAAAAATCCCCGCCTGCAATAAAAAGAAGTGGCTTCAGTTCCTTAGCCCTCCCTCTGCCCCCGGCTCCTCTCGACACACGCAGCCCCCTGCCCCTTAACCCAGCCGAAAGAGGAGCGAAGCCTCCGGGGACGCGGCACCCGCCATCGATTTTTCATGGAAGGCGCCCAGAAAGGCCGGCGATGGTCTGCGGGGCTGCAACCCCCCCGGCCGCAGCAGCCGGGGTGGGGGAGCTGAGATGGATCCGTCGGGAAAGGGTTGTTGCTTCATCGCGGCTGGGGCTGTTGGAGCCAGGGCCGGGCTAGAAAAAGCAAGCGGAAGCCATCAAGGTAGAGGAGAGGAAGAAGAAGGGCCGAAGGACTCGGGCGAAGCAGCCATTAGGAAAGTGCTGATGCAGAGGTTCACTTGTGTCTACGGGCAGAGTTGGAGTAGTTGCTGTTCGCGGACAAAGGCGGTAGGAGGGAGTGGAGCTTTGTAGAAGCTGGAGCCTGTCTCACTGGGTGTCTGTGTTTCATTCCCTGTCAAAAGGCTGGAAGCTGGGGGAAAAAAGCAGGGAAGCGGCGAGCTGCAGCGCTCGCTCAGGATCAGATAGCAAGGAAACCAATAGCGGAGAGAAAAAAAAAAAAAAAAAGAGAGGAAAAAAAAAAAAAAGAAAACCAACCCACATCAACCAACCAAACCCACCCACCCTCCACGCTGAGGCTGAACCAGGCAGGTCCCTGCCAACTCCACAGCACACAGCGAGCAGGGAAGAAGTCCACCCTCCTGGGCAGGAGCGGAGTTGAGCCCGAAGGATATTTGATGACACTTTGGCGACGATGGGTCCCCCAGCATCTTCCAGAGCCCATTTGAGGGTGAAGGCTCTGAAAGCGCAGAGGGAGTTTGAAGCTAAATTCACCTGAGTCTGGATCTCTTGGTCGCTGGGATTTATCTTTTTTTTTTCTTTCTCCAGGGGGTGTCAGGGGGAAACCAAACCAAGAAAAAAACGTGGTGTTTTTTATTTTTAATCTCCCTCTTTTTCTTTTTTTTTTAATTTTTTTTTTTTTTCTTTTGGAAGAAGATATTTTTTTTCCTGTGGTTGGAATGGAGGGATTGGGTCTGTGCCTAAGAAGAGCAGCAGCCAAACGTCGGTCCTGGGAGAAACCCAAGTGGATGTGGGGTCCCCCCACCAGCTAACTCTCCAGGACCCGCAGCCCCACGGCCGGGGGGGGGGCTGGATGCAGTGAGAGGTAAGTGACGGCTCGGGCGCCTGCCTGCCAGAGAGCCGGGGGCGACGGCTCCTCCGCTCCTCCAGCTCTGTCTTAATCCCAAGTCAGAGGCGAAAACAGCAGTCTCATAGTGAGTCAATCACTTCCACCTATTGCAGTCCTAATGGAGAAATAAGTTGAAGTTTTGCAGCAGCAGCAGCCTCGCAGGTGAAGTTCCCCCCCCTCGCCCCCCTGAAATGCCAGGTTGGGGGGGGGGGGGTTTGCAAAGCTGGCCGCCATCCCCATGCCATGGGCCCCCTCCCTCCCCCACCAGCGGCAAGGGCTTGCTGCTGCCTTTTGGGGAGCACTGGTGCTTCGCTGGGCTCCCCCTCCCCTCTGCTCGCTTCCCCCGGCCAGCTCGCTTTCCTCAAACCAAAACTTTTGCACACCGGCTGGTTTTGGAAATGCCCGTGCGGGGTTATGCCCCCGTGCATGAGCACACATGCGGATGCACCGCGTGTGTGCGATGCACAATCGTGTGACCCTCTTATTGCCGCCTGCCTGGCCCTGCCTGCCTGTGCCGGGGGCACGCCGGGGGTGAGCCCCAAAGCTCTGTGTGTGTGGGGGGGGGTGCTTCGAAGGCAAACTGCAAAGCGCAGGGAAAAAAGCAAAGCAAGCCGACAACGACAGCAGCAGCAGCAGCATAATTGCCATCACTGTAATAGTATCAGCACTGAGCACGAGCCAGGCTAGTAAAATTGTCCAGAAAATGAGCTGTACTAAAGTGCCTCCAGTTAGCAGCACCTGCACGCCTTCTCTGGGTGCTCAAGGCTATTTGTATTTTTAGAAGTCTCTCTTTAATTATAGAGCAATGAGTGTTAGAGGGAAAATGGTGTGTATTTAGCAGCATTCGTTCCTGGACAGTTTTGCCAGGGACCATGAGCACAAAATCGCCCGAACAAGGGGGTTTTCTGCCCCCTGCACTTGTGATTTTGAACCACCTGTTTTGCAGTGGTGTCGGTAAATGAGGGCTGGGTTTTTTCTTTCTGTTCTTAGAAAGCGTGGTGATGACTTCCCTTGCGTGCGAAAAGGGTGGGAAGCAGTCCCGCTGCCTTCCCATGGCCCTCTCTGCACCCCAAATGACCCCAGTCTCATAAAGGCTGGGGAGACCTCCCTGCCCCCAGCCCGGGGGTGACACCACCGGGGACAGGGGACTCGTGTGCCGGTGCTGGGTCTCCTGCAGGCACCAAGGAGCTGGGGATGTTTCACAGCTTGCTGCAAAAAAACCCCAAACCCTGCGACAGCTCATTTTGCTTCTGTAAAGCTCCTTCCCCTCGTCCCCTTCTCTGCAAAAACTTTCCGGGGCCTTTTGTTCTGAACAGCAGGTGAAATTCCCTTTGTATGAACACAAAGCAACGAACCACCAGAAAATAATGAAAACAAGACTAAAAAAAGAAATAAAAAATAAATTCCTTGCCTGCTCCTTTCAGGCCTGGAATAACAGCAAGCGTTCCCATCCGTGCCGGATAGGCTTAATAAAGCGTCAGCTTTGCTGGGGAAGGCACCTTAAGGGCCACCTTCATTTCTCGCCTCTGATCTATGACACACTTCAAAATCCTGTATTGCCTCTGCTGCTCTTTACCCGAAAGAGCTCCTTCACCTGAGAAGTCCAGGTGGATTTTTTTCTGAGCCCTGAAACGGCCCAGGGGTCATGGTGAGTGCCCTGGGAGCAGCCAGCGGTGTTCCCTGGTGGCACGGCACGGTGCCGTGGTGCTGCGCGATGCCGATGCTCCGGCCATGGCCGCAAGCCTGCCGGGGGGTTCTCCCCCTCTCCCCACCTGCCAGCCAGGCTGCAGGGGTGGCAGCACAGGGCGAACCTCTCCCCGCTGCGTGGCGAAACTTTGGAGGAGCTGCCAGGGGGAGCTGCACGGCCAGTGCCAGCCCGGCATTTTCTCCCCTGTCGGTGCCAGGTTTTAGGGTGTAAATGTGCTTGAGGGGCACGGGAGCCTCACCCAGCCACAGTGCAGGTAGGAAAGAGGATGGCTGGCAGCTCTGAGGATGCTGTCACTAGAAAGAGAGGGAGTGCCGTCACTGGAGGGGATGCTGGAGGGACAGATCCATCCCTCTCCCCAGTTGCCGCTCGGGTGCGTGGCACGGAGCGGGCACCTTATGTAAGCAGCAATGGCAAGCACCGTGCCCCGCTGTGCCGTGCCATCCTGCTCCGCCACTGCCAGGCCCTGTGTGGCCTCAGCCACCTCCCTTAGCCCCTGTTTTCAGGGTCCCCTGTGGGGTGCGGGTGCTGCCGTGTCACCGCAGCAGGGAGTGCAATCCCCTGTGCTGGCCGGGAAGGCCGGGGTGGGGAACGGCTCCGAGCCCAGGGCTTCGTCCGTGGTTTCTGCAGAGTTCATGGTTGTACCTTACCCAGCACTGGCTCCGGGGTCCCCAGCCCTGGGGAGGTGGCACCTGTGCTCAAGTCCCTTTTCTAGGCTCTTCTGTGCCCCTTGGCTAAGGTCCAAGCCTGGCTTGGGTTTGACAGCACAGGGCAAGGGATCAGAAGGGAGAAACCAGCCCAGCTTGCACCCGTTCCTTGTGCTGCTGGCTCGCTGCTGGAACTGGGAATTGTCCTCCGAGCATGGGCACACTGGCTGGCAAAGGACCTGTGTCCCTGTCCCAGATCGTGAGCCTGTCCCTTCATCCCAGCTGCAGACCCCCGTGGGTCCCGGTGTCCAGCTGCCCTGCTCCCAGTATTCCCGAAATGGAGGGAAGGAGAGGAAAATGGAGCATTAAGGGGCTCAGAGAGCCCCTGTGCCCCCCAGGACTGGAGCATGGCAGGTGCCTTGCTGCCCCCGGCCCCCACTCCAGCTTCTGAGTTGGAGTGGGGCGGAGAAAGGGAGGACTGGGGTGAGCAAGTCGCGGGGGGGGGGTCTTGGTGCTGGTCCCCACAGCTCTGGGTGACTGCAGGCCTGTCACCTTACTGGGACATGCCCCTCTTTCACTGTTCCTGGCTTGTTCCTGCCTTGTTCCTGGCTTGTTCCCTTGTTCTAGCTCAGTCTTTCAGTCCCACCTCGATTGTTTGATCCCAGCTCGATCCCGGTTCCCAGATCACTCCCTGGTTCCCAGCTTGCAGTGAGGCAGGACTGCCGGTGGGCGATGGTTTTTTTCAAAGCTCTTTCAGATTCCCCCGTTGGACTTTCGAAGCATCTGGTATCACTATCTCAGCGTCATTATGAATTAATTAACATTAATTCCCTGTTCTGTTGTCTCCTATTGCCAGGAGCCTTAGCCTGGGCTTTTTTTCCCCACCCCACCCCAAAGAGAAATAGCCAGATCCGGACTATGCCTGGCAGAAAGCCAGAAAGATGCCACGTGGTTGGGGGACCATGGGCTCCCCATCCCTGTCCCCATCCTGCACCGTGGCAGGGGATGCTGCCAGGCCCCTGCCAGTCCCTCAGCCAGGGTAGGGCTTGGTCCTGGGGAAGCCGCGGTGCTGCCAGCTCTGCCTGCCTGCTCCTGCTGCCAGCACAGGGCACAGGTCCCTCGCGGATGGGTGATGCCGGCTGCACCATCTCTCATCTCTCCCCTTCCCCGCAGGGCTGCGGGGCTGGCAATGCTGGGGCTGTCCCTCTGGAGAAGGATCTCCCCTTTAGCTCTGGGAGTCCTGATCCTGGCTCCCCAGCCTGTGCTGGAGGCACCAGGGATGCTAAAGCCAAGGATGCAGTTCCCAGGGATGCTGACCCCAAGAAAGCTGTCCCCAGGGATGCTAATACCAAGGATGCTGACCCAGGAAGGCTGTCTCCAGGACATGCTGACCCCAGGAAGGCTTGTCCCCAGGGATGCTGACCCTCTAGAGATGCGGGGATGGGGATCTAGACATAGCAGGCTGGGAGAGAGTCCAGGATCCTTTGTCCCGGCTGCATTCATCCTGCTCTGAGAGTCACCCCACAGGAGGCACAACCCAGGAGTCACAACCTGACCACCCTGCTTCGTTTCTGAGCTCTCACC
The DNA here is from genome assembly GCF_023634155.1 of Falco peregrinus. Lineage (NCBI taxonomy): Eukaryota > Metazoa > Chordata > Aves > Falconiformes > Falconidae > Falco > Falco peregrinus. The sequence continues at coordinate 86,506,282 of NC_073725.1, read as the reverse complement.
TGCATGGGTGAGCCCTGGTAAAGTTGTGGCTGGGAGCTCCAGAAGGACTCAGTGGGATGTGCAGCACCCACTGCCTCCCAGCCCCGTCCCACCCCATCACCCGCCCCACTCCCTGCCCCACAGCAACACAACCCTCCTACACACGTATGTCCCCCCCTGCTGCCCCCCTGCCACCACCATGTGCCCCATGGTAGGGCCACAGCAACCCCCAGGGCCCACCCCAAGCCCCCTTGCACCCTTTGCAGTGTGGGCTGAGTTGGTGGGGGGGTCCCCCGCCTGCTCCGTGAGCCCCAGGGCTGAGGTGGGGTTGGGGGTGGCAGCCCCCGGGGGGGCTGGGGGATAACCCTGGTGTCCTACATCCCTGGAGCCCAGCTCGGGCTTACGTAACGGCCGTGCTGCAGTCTGCTCTGCTCAGCTGCCAGTGCCACCGCAGAGCTGCAGCGCGGAGCCCATCTCCCTGGATATTTGCTTTTTGGGAGAGGGGGGAGGGAGCCCCAGGGGGTAGCCAGGACCTGAAGGGGATGGTTGGCACGGCACAAGGGTTGGGGTGCCTGTCCCCAGCCCTGTCTGTCTAGTGACCTTGGGAGCTGAAATCCCCCCCTGGGTGGCAGCACCCTGTGGAAGGAGGGGCTGGGGAGGGGGGAGAGCAGAGGGAGCCCTGTCCTGGCCCTAAGCAAAGGCTCAGGTTAGAGACCCTGCTGGCATCTTCTTCCAACCATGCTCCCACCTCTACCCTCCTCGGAGAGCATAGCCCCACTGTGCAGATGGGGAAACTGAGGCAGGAGGTGGTGACCTCCTGTGGGGAGCAGGGTACCAGTGTCCCTCTGGACAGGGAGAAGGAGATGGGACAATTCCAGTCCCTCACATACGCCTGGGCTGGAGATGCCCTGGTCCAGCCCAAGCTCTGGCCCCTTGAGCCGGTGTCCCTGCTTGGGGCGCAGGGGCCCCGCTGGCACCCAGTGCAGCATCTTTGCAAGGAGGTGCAGCTCTGCACGTACCATGACCCGGTGACACGGGGCGGGGGGACAGCAGGCCAGCCATAGCACCCTTCCTGCCCCCAGCCTCGAGTTCCCAGGGAGGTGCAGTGTGCTGGAGCAGGGGACCCTGGGCAAGAGACGGCCAGATCGCGCCGAGGACGTGGTCTGGCGGGGGGCCAGCGCATCACCGTGCCTGACGGCTGCCAAATGCTGGGGGTGCACCTGGGAGCTCCCCCAGTGCCAGCAGCCACCGGCAGCGCAAGGGCTAGGGGGGGGGTTCAGGGTGCTGGTAGCAGCACTGAGGCTTGGAGTGGTTCTTACGGAGGGGTCCCTCTCCAACCAAAATGTCATTACAGCTCCGCTCCAGCACAGCTCCCCCTCCGGCATGGCTTGCAGAGGGCTCTGTCCCAATGGTCACCCAACGCTGTGGGGACCTGGTGGGTCTCTGTCCCACCCCGAGGGTGCAGGGTCACCTGGTGCCACCAGCACTGGGTTGAGGTGCTGAGCACCTCATGGCCGGTGCTGAGGTGACCTCAGTGGGGGCAGATGCCACCACCCATGGGTACCACCCACCTGCAGGGACGATGCAGGCATCACTGCAGCACTGTGGGAAAACCCGAGTAAGATCCTGGTGCAAAAATGTCACATCACCCACCAGTGAAAGCCAGGACTCCCCACAGGGACTGAGTCCCTGAGACCCCCACCCTCCGTCTCCGCCTTTGCCCCTTGTCCCAGGCCCAGCTGGCATTTCTCCTGGGACTCGGTGGGACAGAGCCCAGCCATGCCTGGACACGCCGCTGAGCCCGCTGCCCTCCCGGCACCCCGGCCAGCCCCAGTGCCCACGGTGCTCGGCACAGGGACCCTGCACCCTGAAGCCGGGGGGAACCAAGGACGCCAGTGAGCTCATCCCTCCTGCCCAGGCTGGGAAAATCATTGCATTGTGCTCGCTGCGAGAGGCTCAAGGCCTTTGGTTCCCTTTTAGGACACGGCTGGAAAGGAGCCACTGAAACAAATGCCAGGAAAAATAAGCCTTCAGTAGCGGCTACTTTCTTTGTGGGTTTGGAGGGATCCTGATGTGGATCCCCCACCCTGGGGAGCCCTTTGGGGAACCCCCAGAGATCAGGCTGCAGGGATAAACCTCCCCAGGGCTGAGCAGCCAGCGCCGGATCAAGCTCTTCTTTTCCCAAATGCCAAATCCTGCTCTGCTGTGTGATTCAGATGTTTGGGAAAAGGGGGGTCGAGCGTTACTCTGGATCGTGCTGTCCTTCATCTCTGCAGCAGCCCAGGGGAGCCCTGGCACTGCCTAATCCCACCGAGGAGCCGGGACAAATGGCACAGTGGGATCCCACTCCCCAGCCTTGGCTACCCCAGAGCCGGATCTGGCAGTGTGGTTCTCGGCTGGGCTGAGAACACCCTCCAACTCGTTACACAGGGGGGCCAGCTAATCTCCATCTGACAGCGAGTCATCCTTCCTACCGCGCTGAAGGCTGTAATGACAATGTACTTAAAGGGGCTGATGAATTAAGTGCATCTTATAAATTACATCAGATATTAAAATTCCTGTATAATTACAGTGCAATGGATTATGTGTGGTGCTGAAGGGGAAGCAATTCAGCGAAGCAAAGGAATTACAGTTACAGAGGAGAGCCAGCAAGTGTAATTACACAGAGCTCTGCTCTCACGGTGGTGTAAAGCGAGGGGCTGGTGTGGAGCTGCGGTGGGAGCGGTGCCCAGGGGGCTGCTCCGGGATGCTGCAGGGGTTAAGGAAAGTGAGTGGGACCTGAGAGGTTTCTTGGAGGGAGAGGGCTTTGCTCTGCTTCATCTCTGGGGGAGGAAAGCAGCCTGTTCCCCGCGAGCCAGCTCCAGCCAACTGGGCCTGGGGGCTTTGTCCGTCGCTCACCCCAGCACCCAGCTGCTATCAGCGCACATCCCGTACCCTCGCAAGTGACACAGCAGTCAGTGCCTTAGCAGCTCGAAGATAAGAGAATCTGATCCCTTTCCCTTTCCCTCTCCTTTCCTTTCCCTTCCCTTCCTTTCCCTTTCCTTTCCTTTCCTTTCCTTTCCTTTCCTTTCCTTTCCTTCCTTTCCCTTTTCCTTTCCTTTCCTTTCCTTTCCTTTCCTTTCCTTTCCTTTCCTTTCCTTTCCTTTCCTTTCCTTTCCTTTCCTTCCTTTCCTTTCCTTTCCTTTCCTTTCCTTTCCTTTCCTTTCCTTTCCTTTCCTTTCCTTTCCTTCCTTTCCTTTCCTTTCCTTTCCTTTCCTTTCCTTTCCTTTCCTTTCCTTTTCCTTTCCCCTTCCCCTTCCCCCTTCCCTTTCCTTCTTTCCCCTCCCTTTCCTTCTTTCCTTTCCTCTTTCTTTTCCTTTTACCCCTTCTCCTTTCATCTTCATAATTTTTTTCCCTTTTCCTTCTTTTCTTTTTCGTTTTTCTCTTTTGCTTTTTCTTGCCTTTTTGTTTTTATTTTTTCCTATTTTTTTCTTTTCTCTCTTTTTTTCTTTTTTTTTCCTTTCTTTTACTTTTTCTCTTTGTCTTTCTTCTTTCTTCTTCTTCTTCTTTCTTCTTTCTTCTTTCTTCTTTCTTCTTTCTTCTTTCTTCTTTCTTCCTCTTCTTCTTTCTTCTTTCTTCTTTCATCTTCTTTCCTTTCCTTCCTTCTCTTTCCCCTTTTTCCCTTTTCCCTTTTCCCCTTTCCCCTCCCTCTCAGGGACAGTGTTCCCAGGTCCCCAGAGGGCTGCAGGTGGATGAGGTCCAGGCAGTGGCTGTGCCCCAGGTGTCACCATACAGGGGAACTGCTCCTCCATCCTTGCTCCTCCAGTTTCTGGTGTCGGTGACGCAGGGGGGTCTCCCTGGTCCCTTTCAGCCCCCCACCCTGGTGTGGGGTACCACCTGCAAGGGGCCTCGGGGGAAGACTGTCCCCAGCACAATTCAGCTGTGGGGCTGTCGGAGCAGAGGCTTTTCTCTAATTGAGCTGGTGCCAGTTTTCCCATTAATTATACAGAGCCGTGCCATCATCAGACAATTACAGTAGTGTTGTCTCAGGCCCTAATAAGGGTGCGGAGAAAGCGGGGTGTGGGGTGCCGTGTGATGGCACGTGTGCGGGCACGGAGCGGGCTGCATCGAGGCACCCGCATGTGGGCACCAGCTGAGACCCTGCGAGCACCACTGACCCGTCCCACCACCACCCACCCACGCTGCCGCCTCCTCCTCCCCCAAAGGGCTGAGTCCTGTGGGACCACTGTCCCCATCGTGTCCCCAGCCACAGCCCGCCCTTGGCGGAAGATGGGGCCGTATGACGCCAGCCTTCACTTTTGCAATGGCGCTTGTTCACTAATTAGCAAAATCTGGCAATCTGCACCGTTCTCCCAGTCATTAATTATTATTAATTATTTGTTATGCAAATAAAGTTGAAGAGCACAGTGCTGTAGGCAACACAGATGAACAGTCCCAGCTCCAGGCAGTTTATGTAACGGCGGGCAAGTGGGCATTGCAGGGGTCCCTGGGGCCACATAGTGTCCACACACTGTCCCCTGCGTAGGGGCTGCTGTGCGTCAGATCCCTTGGGACACATCAATGGCATCAATGGTGATGGGCGCTGCATGGCCAGGCCCAGAGGGGACTGCAGGGGTGAAGGATGCGGGACATAGTGGGGAAAACAGTGCTTTTTAAGGTTCGGGGGGATGAGGGTACTGGGGGACCCAAGGGTGGAGGGTTACGGGTGGCTGAGGTGGATGCTGCTGGTGGAGGTGGGAAGGTGATTGCTGGGTGGGTTTTCCTGTGTGCTGAGGGGGTCCTGTCCCACCCCCTTCCTGGTGGTCTATCCCCAAAGGCGCGTGTCTGGGGAGAAGCTGGGATGTTTCACTGAACGATGCTGTTTCAGTAAGTGGCAGTTTTGTGTCTCCGTTCTCTCAGCTGGAGGGTGGCTGGGACCAGGACCCCGGCTGTGCATTCCCCCTGCCCCGCTGCCTGGCCGCCGATGGCCCCACGGTGTTATTTTGGTGCTCCCCACCCCCCCTTTCCCCTCCACCCAGGGCTCCGTGCCCTGTCCTCCCTTCCCCTCATGTGCCTCCGAGCTCACCATTGACCCCCAAATACAGCCACCCATCCCATCCCCGTGTCACAAGGTGACAACGCCAAGTGGCATTGTGCTGCAGGGACACAGGCTGGTGGCCACAAGGCCCCTACCCAACCCCTCCCTGGAAAGGGAACCAAGCAAGAATGGAAATTAAAGAGAGGAAAGAATTAATAAGGATCCTGCCCCGACCACAATGGCTTTGTTTCAGGAGAGCTGATACCACACGCTCGCTAATGCCGTTCCTCAGAGGCCTTTGGAAGCAGTGGGGTTTTGGCGATGCTCGGGTGCATTTTCAGCGCGCTGTGGACATGCCTGTGCGTTAGAGCTGTGCTTGGTTCCTGCCCAGCCGGTGATGTTCCCCAGCCTCCAGCCCCTGCCCCCAGCCGAGCTCTGCAGGGATGAGGCAGGTGTTATCATAAAGCAGCATCCCGACAGAGATTTGGGGTGAGAAATGTGTTTTCACAAAGTGATGCCTCTCTGCTGGGCGCTGCTGCGGGGCCATGTCCAGGGGTGCCGGACAGCCTGGCTGGAGTGCTGCGTGTTCCCTCTGATCGGGAAATCATCCCACAGTGGCTATATAGTGCACCCTGCATCACTGAGCACAAGGCAAACCTTCACGCTTATAGCAATCCTCCTCTGCCCGACACCAAGCTCCATGCAAGCTCCCCAGCCCCCAGTTATTTGCTTTTTTGCACATAGTAGATCCTCCAGGTACCATAAGCCTTGTCAGAGAAACCCTGTATTTTCTCCACCCAGGAGTACTTGCCCTTTTGGGGGAACGTTTCTTTAGGAGGCATCCAAAGCAGGGATGGGAGAGGAGCTGAGATTTGCACAAGCTGTGCTCAGAGCTGCCGCTGATGTCCCGGCAAAGCTCTCCCATTATTCCCATGCCCAATGTCCGTGGGAGCTCAGCCTTTTTTTCTTCCTTCTCCACTGCAGGAATCAGCTCTGGTTGCTGCCAGGGTTATCTCCATCCTCCAGCTTGCTGCACGCTCTGCTAGTTCACCATCCTCTGAGGCCTGGGCTCAACCCTGGCTGGGCAGCATGTGCTTCTGCAGAGGAGGCTGATAACTTTATTTTCCCAATAACAGATTTGGAGATAAAATCTGGAGAAATTTTGGGGACTCGCAGAGGTTCCTTGTCTGCTGCCACAGCTGCCTGGGCACTCACACTCACTTGCCGCCCCATCCTGAGCCCAAGTCCTGGCCGGTGGCTGCAGGGAGGGCTGGAGCCAGATGCCTGTTTCTAATAAAGCTCAGCTCCTGCCGTGAGCCGTGCTCATCCTTGCCCGCTCCAGATGATAACGGCAGGGATGTCACCACTGGACAGACCTCGTGGTAAACGTGAAAAGCGGCTGAAGGTGAAAGGACCGGGCTCCAGCTCTGCATTTGTGCACTGGCCCCACTTTGCTGAAATAAGGATGCTCTAAGGAGCCAAAAAAAAAATATCTCTCTCGCCCAAGAGCTGTGCCCTGTGTGGGGCTGTGGGGGCTGCGGGGGGCCGGAGGCGGCAGGCAGAGGGCCGGGGCGCTGCGTGGAGCACAGCAGGAAGGAAGCACTCG